>NC_134578.1:73486780-75952405 GCF_050947875.1 Dermacentor variabilis
CCATCAATAACTTATTACATTTCGGCAGCTATGCCAGCCACCCACCACGGAGCCCAACAAGGGGACGCTGCGAGACCCGAAGGAAACACAGACGCCAGCTGTACATAGCTACTATAACCCAATATAATAGATCCAAGGTTGGATGAACTACACCAGCTAAACCCTTGCTGCCTGGAGAATTGGAAGTAAACGAAGTGAGAAGAAGACAGGAAAGGTTGAAAGTGAGAGAGAAAGACGAAGGTATAAGAGAGAGAAAGATAGGAAAAGGCAACTACCGATTTCCCCCGGGTGGGTCAGTCCGGGGGTGCCGTCTATGTGAAGCAGAGGCCAAAGGGGTGTGTTGCCTCCGCCGAGGGGCCTTAAAGGTCCAAACACCCAGCATCAGCTCAACCCCCAGGATCCCCCTTTCCCCAGACACGGCTAAGCCGCGCACGGCTACACGCGGGAGGGTCCAACCCTCGTGTGCTCGGGTACGTGGTGTCGCAACACACCAAACGCCTGCTTGCGCAGACGCCCCTGCGGGGGATAGCACAATGAAATGTTACTTGAGAAAAAAGCTAATTAGCGTAAATAATAATTTGCAATTAGTTTTTAGAAATATACAACTAATAACTCACTGCACCATATCTTAAAGTCTTAACTTTCTAGTGTTTGAATGAGTAATTTCAGGTGTAAAACCTAGTGAATCAGGAATGATACATTGGGGGCTTATATTGTTTAAGCGACTGGGCGGCAGAGAATTCATAGATAACATCGGGGCTCTGGCCGCGAATTCTCATCCGCACAAAAAACCACCAGAACCTTGCAAGAGAGAGAGAGAGAGAGAGAGAGAGAGAGAGAGAGAAACAAGGATATGAAAGGCAGGGAGGTCAACCAGAACAGCATCCGGTTTGCTACCCTACACTGGGGGTGGGGGAAAGGGGAATAGAAAGAGGAAGAAAGGGAGAGAGTAAGCAGTGAGTACTGTGGGAGGGGCACCATACACAAGGACACTATAAACGCTCTCTTAAGCCGGTGCACTTCAAGTACTGCACTAGCGCACGAATCGCTTTCGAGCCATTGACGGGTGTGGCCACGGTGCGAGTATCTTTGACTCGGTGAACGGTCTCGAGTCCAGTCGGCGTAAAGTTGCCCGCAGAGAGAGGCGTTGGACATCGTAGCGAGGGCAGGTACACAATAGGTGCTCGATGGTCTCCTCACACCTACAGGAGTCGTACACTGGGCTCTCGGCCATTCCCATATGGTAGGAGTATGCTTTCGTGAACGCCACTTCCAGCCACAAGCGACACAACAAGGTTGTTTCGCCGCGGGAAAGGCTAGATGGCAGTTGTAGCCGTAGAGTGGGGTCCAGTTTACGTAATATGCAATTGAAGGCACCTGAAATCCAGGGATCTTGTGACTTCTTGCGTGCGAGTAGGCGAAGTTCTCTGGCAGCGTCTGACCTCGCCAAAGGTGTGGGACCCGTCTTGGTATCTTTGTGGGCACACCGGGCAGCGTTGTCAGCTAGGTTGTTGCCGACGATGCCACAGTGAGCAGGAATCCATTGAAATATAATGTGGTGTGCTCTTTCCCGAGCACGGTGGTGCACTTCCCTGATGTCAGATATCATCTGCTCGTGAGTTCTGTGACGTAATGCAGACTTGATGCTGTGAAGGGCTGCCTTAGAGTCACAAAATAGGACCCATTTCTCTGTTGGCTCTTCGGTGATGGCATGGAGAGCTGCAAGTTCTGCCGATGTAGATGTAGTCATCTGCGACAATTTGAATTTAAATGTTACGTTCTTGGCTCGAACGACGAATGCGGCAGTTGAGCTGGTAGGTGAGGTCGAACCATCGGTATATATATGAATGTGGTCATGATACGTCTGGTGCGGTAATAAGAACCTCGCAACGCTTCTTAAATACGACTGGGCTCGGCGACAGCCTTTAAACGCACAGGGAACTGCGTTGTCTGTGTTCATTCCTTTCATTTTTGCTCAAGCTCCGCGCAAATAAGAAAAAACAAACAGACGCGATGAATGCCCAAATCGTCATCCTTTTTAATGTAAGGCCGTAGTGTCAATGATGACCGTAGGTCCGGAGAAGGCGGTCATCATCGCCTTTTTCTTTCTTTATTTTCCTTTGAACATTTTCCCTCCCTGGCCAAATAGAATGCGCTGACATCAGTTTACTGCAGTGTCTGGGCCTGAATATTTTGTCATCTGGCTGCCGTCGAGTTGGCTCCTTGGTTCTTCAGCCAAGCACTCAGTAGTACATATTCTATGTTCCCGAAATCCATAATGACTTTGTTTCCAGGCATCTTCTCGTGACCGTTGGCGTTTTAGCGCATTTTTCCATCTGTGGTCTTGCTTTTGTTCAACACCCGCGGCCCCGTTGCAGGATAGCAGACCAGGGGAAACTTGACTGAAAGGACGATTTACCCCAGAAACTCCTATATAACTACATCGGAATGGTTATCTATTCTTAGAATGCACAGCTAACATTTAGTGTGATTTGTTGCATGCAAATATTTACTATGATTTGCTATGGCTTTATTAATGCGTAAGCATTCACTGGCGGGTACTCCAGCAAGATCTGTACATCCAGCGGTGCCTTGTATCTGCAAAATCAACGCATATGTGGTCAAGATAACACATTTTATAGTTTTAATAGTGCAGTAGTGGGTGATTGGTAACGTTAGAAAAAAAACCAAAGGAATTTAAAAGATACTTCTGGCTGGGCCTCTAAGCATGGACCGCCGCGTGGCAGGCAGATGTCTATGTGGGCCACACACACACACACACACACACACACACACACACACACACACACACACACACACACACACACACACACACACACACACACACACACACACACACACACACACACACACACAAACACACACACACACACACACACACACACACACACACGCATGGACCGCCGCGTGGCAGGCAGATGTCTATGTGGGCCACACACACACACACACACACACACACACACACACACACACACACACACACACACACACACACACACCGCACACACACGCACACACACACAAACACACACGCACACGCACGCGCACACACACACCGGCTACATCGACATCGCCACGTCAAGGTCATAACAAAAAAGGAAAGCAAAGGGGTAACACACGTAATCCCTATAATTGTGTAATTGCAGAGTATTCGCAACCATACAAAATAAAAATGAAACTGCTTACGTTACCGTCGCCGCATCAAGGGCGCCAAAATAGGAAAACAGACGCTAACACATGTATTCTTCATAATATTGTAATAGTGAATGATTGGTAGCGTTATTAAATAGAAAAAAAGGACTGGTAACGTTACCGTCACCGCGTCAATGTCCTAACGAAAAAGGGCCCAATAAAAACAGGAAAATCAGAACATACGCGGTGATGTGGCAAAGAACCAGTTGAGACTGCGTTTCGGCTCAATTCACACGATATATCTGCACAATAAATGCATACTTTTTCAAGTTACCATATGTAATCAATATAACAGCGCAATAGTTGATGACTGGTAGCGATGGGTAGACATGCATAAGCTAGCTAAATAATAATCGAAAGGGAAGTAGCAGCCAAGCTAAAGAACGCTTATGAATATGCAGACAATTCTCGTTATTTGTGTAGCGTTGAGGTCATGGATATGGGTCATGGGTCATGGGTCATGGGTATGGGTCATGGGTCATTTGTGTAGGTTGAGGCGATGGGTAAAGTCGAAACAAAATACACTATACTGATGGGCGAATTCAATGCCAGGGTAGGCAAGAAGCAGGCTGGAGACAAGTCAGTGGGGGAATATGGCATAGGCTCTAGGAATAGCAGAGGAGAATTATTAGTAGAGTTTGCAGAACGGAATAATATGCGGATAATGAACACCTTTTTCCGCAAGCGGGTTAGTCGAAAGTGGACGTGGAGGAGCCGGAATGGTGAGACTAGAAATGAAATCGACTTCATACTATGCGCGAACCCTGGCATCATACAAGATGTAGACGTGCTCGGCAAGGTACGCTGCAGTGACCATAGGATGGTAAGAACTCGAATTAGCCTAGACTTGAGGAGGGAACGGAAGAAACTGGTACACAAGAAGCCAATCAATGAGTTAGCGGTAAGAGGGAAACTAGAGGAATTCCGGATCAAGCTACAGAACAGGTACTTGGCTTTAACTCAGGAAGAGGACCTTAGTGTTGCAGCAATGAACGACAATCTCATGGGCATCATTAAGCAGTGCGCAATAGAAGTCGGTGGTAACGCCGTTATACAGGAAACCAGTAAGCTATCGCACTAGACGAAAGATCTGATCAAGAAACGCCAATGTATGAAAGCCTCTAACCCTACAGCTAGAATAGAACTGGCAGAACTTTCGAAGTTAATCAACAAGCGTAAGACAGCGGACATCAGGAACTATAATATGGATAGAATTGAACAGGCTCTCAGGAACGGAGGAAGCCTAAAAACAGTGAAGAAGAAACTAGGAATTGGCAAGAATCAGATGTATGCGTTAAGAGACAAAGCCGGCAATATCATTACTAATATGGATGAGATAGTTTAAGTGGCTGAGGAGTTCTATAGAGGTTTATACAGTACCAGTGGCACCCACGACGATAGTGGAAGAGAGAATAGCCTAGAAGAATTCGAAATCCCACAGGTAACGCCAGAAGAAGTAAAGAAAGCCTTAGGAGCTATGCAAAGGGGGAATGCAGCTGGGGAGGATCAGGTAACAGCAGATTTGTTGAAGGATGGTGGTCAGATTGTTCTAGAGAAACTGGCCACCCTGTATGCGCAATGCCTCATAACCTCGAGCGTACAGGAATCTTGGAAGAACGCTAACATAATCCTAATCCATAAGAAAGGGGACGCCAAAGACTTGAAAAATTATAGACCGATCAGCTTACTCTCCGTTGCCTACAAAGTATTTACTAAGGTAATCGCAAATAGAATAAGGAACACCTTAGATTTCTGTCAACCAAAGGACCAGGCAGGATTCGGTAAAGGCTACTCAACAATAGACCATATTCACACCGTCAATCAAGTGATAGAGAAATGTGCAGAATATAACCAACCCTTTTATATAGCTTTCATTGATTACGAGAAAGCGTTTGATTCAGTCGAAACCTCAGCAGTCATGGAGGCATTACGGAATCAGGGTGTAGATGAGCCATATTTAAAAATACTGGAAGATATCTATAGCGGCTCCACAGCCACCGTAGTCCTCCACAAAGAAAGCAACAAAATCCCTATAAAGAAAGGCATCAGACAGGGAGATACGATATCTCCAATGCTATTCACAGCATGTTTACAGGAGGTATTCAGAGGCCTGGAGTGGGAAGAATTGGGGATAAAAGTTGATGGAGAATACCTTAGCAACTTGCGATTCGCTGATGATATTGCCTTGCTTAGTAACCCAGGAGACCAATTGCAATGCATGCTCACTGACCTGGAGAGGCAAAGCAGAAGGGTGGGTCTGAAAATTAATCTGCAGAAAACTAAAGTATTGTTTAACAGTCTCGGAAGAGAACAGCAGTTTAGGAAAGGTAGCGAAGCACTGGAAGTGGTAAGGGAATACATCTACTTAGGGCAGGTGGTGACCACGGATCCGGATCATGAGACTGAAATAACCAGAAGAATAAGAATGGGCTGGGGTGCGTTTGGCAGGCATTCTCAAATCATGAACAGCAGGTTGCCACTATCCCTCAAAAGGAAAGTGTATAACAGCTGTGTGTTACCAGTACTCACATATGGGGCAGAAACCTGGAGGCTTACGAAAAGGGTTCTGCTGAAATTGAGGACGACGCAACGAGCTATGGAAAGAAGAATGATGGGTGTAACGTTAAGGGATAAGAAAAGAGCAGATTGGGTGAGGCAACAAACGCGGGTAAATGACATCTTAGTTGAAATCAAGAAAAAGAAATGGGCATGGGCAGGACATGTAATGAGGAGGGAAGATAACCGATGGTCATTAAGGGTTACGGACTGGATTCCAAGGGAAGGGAAGCGTAGCAGGGGGCGGCAGAAAGTTAGGTGGGCGGATGAAATTAAGACGTTTGCAGGGACAACATGGCCACAATTAGTACATGACCGGGGTAGTTGGAGAAGTATGGGAGAGGCCTTTGCCCTGCAGTGGGCGTAACTAGGCTGATGATGATGATGATGATGATGATCAGGTTTTAAATAACCTTCAAATAATTCTCAAAAATAAAAAACCGGAGAATGCTGAAGTTTGAAATTTACTCTTAGATAACACGTCAACCAAATCAATGTCACCAATTTGTAGGTTGCACCTTTAGGTACCCCCCCCCCCCATCTAAAGTAAAATAAGAAACACAGCTGGTGCATTGCAGACCACTAAATAATATACCAGAAATTTGTGAGTAGGACTTTTGCGAAACCCTGTGAAAGATCGTAAATATTTCCCACAAGTCCTACATCAAATTTGTACACTTCAGATGCTCTGTAACCAATGTAGTTTACAAATTAGCGATATCTATCTTTCGTGTGGATATTTGGATTTGTAAACTTCATGTTTCACTTTTTTTATAATATTGGCGATTTTTATAATGTCAGCAGAAACATTTGAGGCCCTCAATCAAAACATTGGTTCCTACCATCAGTTAAGCTCAGCCTTTTTTCTCACAAGCAAGAAACTTCATTTCAAACTTTCCAGCGGTTGTCTTAGAGGATGTCTGCGCGTTAGCTGTATTTTAATACAGAACGGAGGTGCCAACGAGGCCAGGCTTCCTCTAAACCTCTCTGTCTCCTCTTCTCTCCCGGAGCTTCCAGCATCATTTAACTGCTTTCGCATCGGTGCTGTTGTTTCCGACTGCAACACGTACCACGACGGCTCCTAGTCAAACGAGGTGCGAGCACTGTGCCGCTTTTCTTGGTTTAGGTAAACAAGGATTTGTGTAGCCAGGATGCGAGCCTTACGTGAAGCGTGAAGAACGGTGGCAGCATTGTTCACAGGAAGCGCGGCTAAGAGAGTGGCCTGAGTCGGTGCTTTTCCCATTTATGTATTGTTGGCCCAGCAGTCGTACTGTGTACTCCTTGTTTGTCAACTGCGTGTTTCTGTGGCTGGTTTTCGTCTGCGTTTAGAGGAAACGCACGGAAAGCAGACAAGATTGCTGCCAAGGGCGAGAACGGCAGCTGGTTGCTGGGAAGTGGCGGAAGGGAGGATGCGAGGTAGACAGAGAGATAGAGAAAGAAAGATAGAGAGTAGGAGGTAGTGAGAACATCATAACGAGAGAGTGAAACAGATAGAGAGTGCCGGTTAGAAAGAACGTGGGAGGGAAAGAGGGAGTTAGGATGAGATAGAAAGAGCGAGGGCCGGATAGAGAGATGGAAGTAGTAGGGTTAGAGAGCGAGTGAGGAATGGGGAACAAAGAATAGAGTGAGAGTGAGGAAAAAGTCGAGAGAGTGAGGGAGAGAGAATGAATGAGGGATAGAGAAAGAAAGTAATGGAGGGAAGCAGTCAAATAGAAAGAATGGGTGATAAAAGGAAAAAGAAGAAAAATTAAGGGACAAAAAAGGCAATGTCGGTTGGTGAGTGTTGTGCACTCTTCTCGGCTCGCCCGTCGTGTATCCTATTACACAGCAGTTCGCTGCTGGGTTATTGGTATATGAGAAAGGGACTCGATGGTAGAATCTAGGAAGACCACACTTGTGCCGGAAACTACGAAAACAAATTGACTTTGTTAAACCTTTTGGTGCAGCTAGGTTGTAATTTCTTCGCGCAGATGTAGCGGAGAAATCGTTCGGCTGGTTTACAAGATTTGGGTCAATGTAATTGGTTGTTTATGAAAAGGTGTTCAGTACAACCGCTGCAAGCAGAAGAAAAATAATTATGGCCGTATTTGTCGTCTCGCTTTCTTCCGACTACACGTGGTAGCTCGCCACCAAGCGGCCGCGCCGAGAACCGGGCGATCCAGCTTTAGGCTCGACGCGAAACAGGTTCTCCATTACGGCCTGCGCTGAAAAGTTGCCCCGTAGCTTTCAAACCATCGGGATGCCACCCAGCACAAACCCGAGAAAGGCAAAAGCAAAGCATATCGCAAGACTGTCATCGCAGCAGAAAGACAGCAATGTATCATTTCATCATTTCTCAAAAGAAGCAGATGATGCATATTGGAGAGCGACATGTGCAGGAATAACAAATTTGAGCATCCGTACAATGTGGCCCATGCTATAATGGTTTGTAGGACACGCTCCATTCGGCACGACCTCTTGATTTCCGGCGAGTTGACAAGTACTTTATTTTTACTTATTTTAAATTTCATGCGGGCGTTTCCACTCGCGAGGTGTTTAGGCTGGCGCTTTAATAAACTACAGTAAACTTCGCTGAAGCTAAATTATGTTTATTAGTGTAGTTTCCAGCCCAACCCTTAGTTCTACTAATGCATTGAGCAACGGGAATATTCTCGCTATTGTACATATCTCCACAGGCATGGTAGGCAGTGAACGATGACTATAACGCGGAAGTTATGACCTATATCGAGGCATATGTTATGCCGGAAGGCGACATGTCATTTCGATAGCATGCTTTGGTTTTGCTGTGTAAGCAGAATATGCTGTTTTCTCATTCACGCAGTCAGTTTTCGGTTTATTTACTGGCGTAAAATTTAGGAGCAACTAGAAAGAGTGCGCGTTTCAGGTTTGAAGCATTCGAGATGCGTATGGCGCCGCCAGTTTGCTTTCCAACACTGTGCAGACAAGTAACTTCCGGTACAACTTGACCACTTCGTTTTCCGGTCATGCATTCACACTATTACAGATTACGTTTCTAAAAATAACGCAGCTCTATACTTCGAAAAACATGTTGATAGAAGCGGAACTTGGTCCGATTGGTTGCCATTCACTTTTCACGTTCTGAAGGTTTCACCGGGGTCCGAGACTCCCTGCGGGCAGCGGTTGCCTATCAGTTTTTCCCAGCCCCCGGCCCAGCTCGAACCCTACGCACTACGAACGCGGACAAGCGCGAGTGGCAGGAAACGGACGACCTTTCCCGTGGATTGGCAAAGAAAAAAGAAAGTTGCAACCCCACTCGAAAGCGGAGCTCTCACTTAATTCCAAGAGACAGTGCAACTGTAACTTTAGAATTTTTAGCTTCGTCGTGTCAACGCACAATATGCGTATTTAGCTTCTGCAACGGCAGCAGACGTTATTGCATTTATATTGTGGGATGCAATGTGATGTACGGCAACGCGAACCACAGCACGTAGTTGCCTATGAAGTTAGGAATCTGATGATAATGATGATGTGTGGTGTTTTATGGCGCAAGGGCCAGGTTTGGCCAAAGAGCGCCATGACAAGTGGCAATGTTGACGATGTATTATGGAAGATGTGACTTGGCTGTAAAGGGGCCTAAAAATAGTCGCTGTAAAGTGCGTAAAATCTACGTGCTATAAAATTATGGCGATGACTAATGACGAATACTATGAACATTAAAATCCATCGTAGAGGAATCATGCAAAATAGAAAATATATAAGATGGTAAAATCATTTGGAGCACTGCTGCCTCACCAGAGCCCTTGAAATACAAGGGCCTAGAGGCATGTGCTGTACGAAAGAGCTATCACAGCGGCATCCTCTGAAGAGAGGACCCGCTACGAACATGTGGGGCTAAAAACATGCAAGACAACATCTTTCAGAAAACTTAGGACTGCGTTGTTGTCAAATCAAGGTTCTGGGCCGAGTAACAGGATGAAGGGGGATGCGCTGCCGGTATGCTAAGGAAAAATGTTTCCTTCTCTCAGATTCGGCTGCCCGACACTCCAGGAGGACGTGGACGACGGTCAGCCTCTCCCCGCATCTACCGCAGGTTGGAGGATCATTTTCAGTGCGAAGAAAGTTATGCGTGCCAAACGTGTGTCCTATTCTGAGGCGACAGAATAGGACATCTGTCCGCCGTGATTTTGTTACGGAGGGCCGAGAACCTAACTGTGGCTTTAACACGTGCAGTTTATTATTTACTTCTGCGTCCCACATACGTTGCCAGTTGTTTAGCAGTTTTCTTCTTAAGAAAGGCTTCAGGTCTGCGACAGGGACCGAAGCAGTAGGACTAACTGCATGCAATGAAATGGATGTGGCCATCTGGTCCGCTAGTACGTCTCCCTCAATGCCCCTATGTCCAGGCACCCAGCATATAATCACATGTTGGTTAGATATATATGCTTTACACAGTACGGAGTAGAGTTCCTTAATTACCGGATTTTTGTGGCTACAAAAAGACATCAAGGCCTTCACAACACTAAGGGAGTCCGTATATGTAACTGATTTCTGGAGTTTTGATTTATTTATATGCTTTACAACCGACAGCAGTGCGTAAGCCTCAGCCGTAAAGATACTAGTTTCCGGACGCAGTACATCGGTTTCCGAGAAGGATGGACCAGCGGCTGCATAGGGCACCCCGTCGTGTGACTTCGATGCGTCTGTGTAGAACTCCGCGCAGGAGTACTTGTGCTGGAGTTACCGGAAATGCATTTGGATTTCAATCTCTGGAGCGTGTTTTGTAACTTGCATGAAGGATATATCGCATTTATCAGCTGCCACTCCCAAGGAGGTAGCAGCTTGGCTGGATGCATTGGGCGAAGCTCGAGGATTGGGACACGCATTTCATCACTAAGCTTCCTCTTAGTGTCTGTCTTAAAGGCTGTCTTACGGAGGGACGACTATGCAAGAGTGTAGCTTATGTCGTATCGTTAATGGTAGTAAAACACGGATGTTGTGGATAACAGCGGACTTTAAAAAAATATGTATGGCTGATGTATGTTCTTTGCAGATGAAGTGACCACTCATTCGATACTGCATATAAGCTTTCAATGGGATTTGTTCTGAAAGCTCCAGTGGCCAGTCGGATTCCTAGATGGTGGACCGGATCTAGCATCTTTAGCGCGCTCGGGGCTGCAGAATGATAGATCACGGCACCGTAGTCCAACCGTGATCGGATGAGGCTCTTGTAAAGATTCATTAAACATTTCCTGTCGTTGCCCCACGTTGTGTGGGATAACACTTTAAGCAAGTTCACTGTTTTTAAGCATTTGACCTTGAGGTACTTTATGTGTGGAATAAAAGTTAATTTCGAATCAAGTATGATGCCTAAGAACTTGTGTTCTTTGTTCACAAGAATTCGCTGATCATACATTTAGATACTGGGTTCTGCAATGAGGCCTCTCTTTCTTGTGAAAAGCACACAAGAGCTTTTGTTGGGGTTAACTTTAAATCCGTTTTCTTCTTCCCATTTGGACTCTTTGTTCAAGCCCTGTTGAACTTGCCTCTCACATACTGTAAGGTTGCAGGATTTGCAACCTATCTGTATGTCGTCTACGTAAACAGAATAAAAAATGGCTGGTGGTAATGAAGCACGAAGGGTGTTCATTTTCACGATGAAGTGCGTGCAGCTAAGTACACCTCCTTGAGGTACTCCAGTTTCCTGTATAAAAGGTCGCGACAATACATTGCCGACTTTCACGCGGAATGTACGGTTGGACAAATAGCTATTAGGACGAGCATATTGCCACGGATGCCAATTCCCGACAAGTCTCTCAAGATTCCATAGCGCCACGTAGTGTCGTACGCCTTCTCCATATCGAGGAATACAGATAGGAAATATTGTTTAGGTAGAAAGGCGTCGCGAATGTTTCCCTCAGTGCGCACAAGGTGATCGGTTGTGGACTGCCCTTCTCTGAAGCCACACTGAAAGGGATCGAGGATATTGTTGAGTTCAAGGAAATGTACAAGTCTGCGGTTAACCATTTTTTCAAAAAGCTTACAAAGACAATTTGTAAGAGCTATCGGACGGTAACTTGCCGCCAAGGAAGGGTCTTTACCCTGCTTAAGAACAGGGACGACAATCGCTTCTTTCCATGTGGATGGGAGGTATCCCGTAGCCCGAATAGCGTTGAAACGCGTGAGTAGTGTAAGTTTGGTGTAAGTTTCTGATCATTTCGTACATGACTCTATTAGGTCCCGGTGCAGAGCTTCTGCATGTGGTCAAGGCAGCTCTCAACTCAGCAATAATGAACGCCCGGTTATAAGGTTCAGTCTGTCTGGATTTTCGTATAATTGGCTTACATTCTTCTATTTGTTTGTATTTCAAAAAGGATTGCGAGAAATGGTTTGAACTCGACACGCTCTCAAAGTGTTCTCCAAGTGAGTCTGCCTGATGTTTCAGTGTTTCACTTTGTGTGTTCACCAAAGGAAGTGAATATGTTTGTCGCCCTTTTATCCTATTAACCCTGTTCCAGACTTTGGCCTCATCTGTAAAGCAGTTGATACCAGATAAAAACTTCTGCCAACTCTCTCTTCTGGCCTGTCGGCGGGTTCGCCTGGCTTGGGATTTTACTTTTTTAAAATCGATAAAATTTTCCGCAGTGGGAGATGCGCGTAGCAACCCCCACGTTTTGTTTTGTTTCTTACGAGCGATCCTACAGTCCTCGTTTAACCACGGTACACGCCGTTTGCATGCCAATCCATTTACTTGTGATATACATTTAGTTGCGGCATCTATTATGAAGGCTGTAAAATATTCCACAGCAGCATCAATTCCTAACGAGGACATGTCATCCCATGATGTACTAGTTAAGTTCCGTAATTTCTCCCAGTGTGCTGTCTCAATTTTCCACCTAGGAGCCTGTGGTGGACATTCCTCTTCCTTAAGTGTTCTTAATAGTATAGGGAAATGGTCGCTTCCGTAAGGATTGCTCGTAACTTCCCATTCGAGTTCAGGTACTATGAACGGGGAAACTATGCTCAGATCAATTGAAGAAAAGGTATTGTTTGGAAGACAGTAATATGTGGGTTTCTTCTTATTCAGAAGGCACGCAACAAAAGAAAAAAGGAACTGTTGAACAAGACGACCTCGCGCATCTATACGAGAGTCGCCCCACAGGGAGCTGTGCGCATTGAAATCGCCAAGAACAACATAAGCTTCTGCCAACTGATCTATAAAGGACTGGAATTCATGTTTCGTTAACTTGTAGTGTGGGGGTACGTAAAGGGAGCAAATGGTGACGAGTTTATTTAGAAGAACAGCTCGAACCGCCACTGTTTCAAGGGGCGTTTATAGCTGTAAACGCTGACAGGAAATACTTTTATGAATTAAAATGGCAACACCACCTGATGATACGACAGCATCATCGCGATCTTTCCGAAAAGTTATATACTGTCGGAGGAAGTTTGTATGTTGTGGTTTTAGGTGTGTTTCCTGTAGACACAGCACTTTTGGATTGTGTTTTTGGATAAGCTCTTGCACAGCATCAAGGTTCCTAAGAAGACCTCTGACGTTCCATTGAATTATTTGTGTATCCATATTGGAAGTAAATAAGTGCTGTGTGTATGGAAACGGAGGTGATGCCTTAGGTTACAGAGCTCTTTCGAGGCCCTTTAACGGGGGTTCTGCGCTTTCTGGAGCGTTCGAGGGAGCCTCACCGCTCCTTAGGCGTTTGGTGCGCCTTGAGGACAGGTGTAGTGTCCAGTGCCTCTTGTGAGGCGCCGGACACGTGCTCTATCGAGCGAGAAGTTACAAGAGAGAGTCCCGCCTTGGAGGGCAAGACCCCTGCGCCCACCAGCCTGGAGGTCGATGGGGCTCCCTGAGGGATTTGGCTGCGCCGGCTGTTGCCAGCGCTGAAAGGGGCCGGGGAGGTTGGGGCAGCCTCGGCTGCGCCCACCTTCGGGTTGGCGTAGCAGCGTTAGCTGCCGCAGCCGCGGGGGCCGATGGCGTCACTGCCGCCTCGCTGGGTGTGGGACACAGGAGTGTTCATGCGCGGTGCATTTCGCACAAGTTTGGCGACCTCGGAAGCTCTGCGAACTGTTTCCAAAACGCTGGCACTTGAAACATCGGAGGGGATTTGGCACGTACGGTCTTACACGGAGCTTGATGTAGCCCGCCTTTGTAGCCTTGTAGCCTTGCTGTTCACATGAAACCCTTCTCCACTTCAGTCCTCAAGGTTCTCACTTGAGTATTTGCTACTACCACCAAGATCTGCACCAGCGGCGGCTCCAGGCGGGCTCACGCCCGACACCTTCAACGCCCACCGCTGCGGCCCTCCTACTCGTCGCGGCTTAGCACCCCCACTTTTCGTGCTTTTCTGCCGGCGACGGCCGGGGATAGGCGCGACGCTAGAGCGCCATCCATTTTCGGGGCTAGTTGCTTCGGCAGGTGAGTTGTTACACACTCCTTAGCGGATTCCGACTTCCATGGCCACCGTCCTGCTGTCTTAAGCAACCAACACCCTTCATGGGTTCTCATGAGCGTCCCGACTCGGGCGCCTTACACCGGCGTTTGGTTCATCCCACAGCGCCAGTTCTGCTTACCAAAAGTGGCCCACTTGGCACTCCCATCGCAGCGGGAGGCCTCAACCCAGAAGGTCCCCCGTACACCCATTGAAAGTTTGAGAATAGGTTGAGGACGTTTCGATCCCAATGCCTCTAATCATTCGCTTTACCAGGTGTGACTGCTCTCCCATCGAGCGCCAGCTATCCTGAGGGAAACTTCGGAGGGAACCAGCTACTAGATGGTTCGATTGGTCTTTCGCCTCTATACCCAGGTCGGACGATCGATTTGCACGTCAGAATCGCTTCGGACCTCCACGAGAGTGTCCTCTGGCCTCGTCTTGCCCGGGCATAGTTCACCATCTTTCGGGTGCCAACGTGTGCGCTCCCGCTCCGCCCCGGCCACGAGTGAGCGCCTGGGACGGGCCGCTGCTGCTCCCTTTTTCGGACCCCTGTGCGGTCCGGGATCGCAACGCAGCCCGCAAGGGCCCTTCACGTTTGATTGCGCCATTGGGTTTCGAGAGACCCATTGACTCGCGCACATGTTAGACTCCTTGTCCTGCCCGATTGACTCGGGCAGGACACTTGACTTGAAGGTGAGTATTAGGTGTTTGGTCGCAATTTCTTTACCATCTCGCCTCACCTTAATTCTTTTGACATTTATAACATTCTGTTCGCTCAAGCCCTCCAAGAGCTCAGCCTCAGTGAGCTCCAGCAAATCATCGTCCGAGACAACGCTGCGGGAGGTATTCATCGTGCGGTGCGGGGTTACTACTACTTGGGTCTCCCCAAATGATACTAGCTGAGGCAGTTTCTCAAATTGCTTCTGATCGCGGAGCTCCAAGAGGAGGTCACCGCTAGCCATCTTCGACACCTTATATCCTGGACCAAAAACTTCGGTAAGAGACTTAGATACAAGGAACGGGAAGATTGTTCGCACTTGTTTAGCTGGTTTTTCTGCGTGGATCACATGAAAACGAGGCAAGTTGTGGACCTGGTGTCCGAAAAACTGAAAGACCTCTTCGGTGCGCCCTCGTTTGTGAGGGCGATCAGGGAGTTTAGGAAAAGCGTTTTCCATAGGTACAGTTGGGTTTTCGGCCGCGATGCCTTCCACCCACCATGGAGCCCAACAGGGGGACGTGACAGGAGTTCCTGCTAGATAAACCCTGCCAACGCCAGCCGTACATCGCTGCTATAACCAAATACAGCTTAACCAAGGCTGGCTAGCTACACAAGGTTAACCCTTGCCGCCAGGAAACTAGGAAGTGAGGAGAAGTGATGAGAAGACAGGAAAGATGAAAAAGGCGAGAGAGAAAGACGAAGATTGGAGAGGAGGATAGGAAAAGGCGACTGCCGATTTCCCCCGGGTGGGTCAGTCCGGGGTGCCGTCTACGTGAAGCAGAGGCGAAAGAGGTGTGTTGCCTCCGCCGAGCGGCCTTAAAGGTCCGAACACCCGGCATCGGCTCAACCTCCAGGATCCCGCTTTCCGTGGACACGGCTAAGCCGCGCACGGCTACACGCGGGAGTGTTCAACCCTCCCGTGCTCGGGTACGTGGTGTCGCAACGCACCAAACGCCTGCAGACGCAGACGCCCCTGCGGGGAAGTTAGGAAACTGTCAATTACCTCACCTGTTTGAGCGGAGCAACATCGCGCACAAGTGCTTGCCCCTTTCGGAAAGACCCGCTACGCACAAACATTTTCCTTGTTCAAACTCGGGCTAGCATGAAAGGCTATTTGTCTTCAAGAAGATATGCTGTGGCTCCCACAGCAAGCCGGACATTTGCACGCACGGCGCAGTTATTTCCATAATTTCGTCGCTGAAATCCTTGAGAAAAACCAAAACGAGGTAATCGGCAGCGCTTTCGGCTTCCACGAAAGACGTCGATGCGACGCCGCAGCAGAGTCAGCTTTAGCATAGTTGTTACTGGCCTATCCCAGTAACAAGGGATATGAGCGTCCGTGACCTCGGATATCATGGCCACATTTGCATTATGTGGGCAGAGTTGCCAGCACAAATAGCAAATTGTGGGCTTGGGAATATGTGTGGCGATGTTATTTCAAAAGTAAACAGAACTAATGTTTCTTCGGGCTGCTCTCATGTGTGGCAGCCACTTCAATCGTAGAAAGGAAGAAAGCTCGCGCATCGGAACGCCGTGAATGGCACATTCACCTTCTGGCAATAATAGAATGACAGCTGGCCTGTAGAAACAAGTGTATAAATAGTAAAGTAATCGGGGCGCCCCGATGCTTGGCTTTATTTTTTTTTTCAACGGTTTAGAGGGTTGTAACGTTCCTTTACCAGGCTCACAGAAAAAAGGATGTTGAAAAAGAAGTAATAATATCATAACATTACTCCCTTAACCAATGCCACGCCCAGTTGGACATCCGGCACTTAGGGAGGCAGAACGGTTCGTTGGAGTAATATCCACTCGGACTGGAAATGAGGAGTGGAGATATAAAGTAATCGGGCTTTTGCACACAGCTTTTCTTCTTCAATGCCTGACAGCGTGTTTCACTGAATCGTAAGCCTTATATGCCGGCCAGCTCACACAACAGAAAGTATGAGCACAAAGTTTGAAACCAAGAGATAGAGAGCACAAACCAACTGAACACCGGCTAGATGTCTGAGGGGATTTACAGCCGGCGCATCGAAAGGAAAAAAAGGAAATAACAAGTTATGCGTGAGAATCGCGCCAGCCGGTGCCTGAGATAAACCCGCGAAGGCAATTTGGAAAGACAAAGCTGCGTGTCCACTTTGCCACGTGTTGCTACGGGGGTGGCGGTTTCATTTAGCGAATAAGCTCTGCCGTGCAGGATTAAAGTTTCTCGGCACCATTTCAACTCCGGTAATGAAGAGAACCCTTGCAAGGGATACATTTCTTTTACTCTATATGGACTTGTCCGAATCCTCGCAGTGCCGATCGGAAAAAATCGTTTTCCACATGGCTTGCTTGCCTTGGAGTGGCGCAGAAGGTGTTCTTCTTTTCCTTTTCATCGTTGTCGGACCGGCATTTCTTTTTCGGCAGGAGAGAAAGCCTTCTACGAATTCTTGGCCGCTTGAACAGTCTATCTGAAATGCCACTCATTGTCATTTCCTTAACTTAGAGCACTCTTTAGGCACAAGTGGTTCACCTACTCGGTGTGATGGTATACCTGCTGGACATCTAGCACTGCCATCTTACGGCTCATCCTAGTAACCATTAGGAAAATTCGTTTTCGCTCAGTTGATGTAGCACTTTTTGGGAAATTTCAAAGCGCTAAAGACGGGACTACAGGGAAGAGAGTACGGACAGGACGGTAAGGGCCATTCTTTGAAAAAAAACGGTAATTTCTCTTTCTATATGTTAGCATCTTAGGAATCCAAACCCACTGCGAAAGCCTATCTTGAGTGCTTCCACATTTACTTGCATAAATTTTGCTTGAACCATGGTTTATATCGGCTAAAATCCGCCAAATGTATTTGGTGCGAATCCGCACTAAATAATTCTCAGGAAGAGGACAATCACATAAAAAAAGGTACATTTGATGCCAGCGAGTTTGTTATTGTGCTACTGACGCCGAAAGCGCAAAAGCGAATGATTTAGGAATGTTGTTGCCGTCGGCGAGGTCTTTATTCTTTTTATTTTGATCTGTACTTTTTTTCTGTATGTCTGACGAAACGGCGAATAGTTGCAGCACTCCATATTAAACAAATGATTGTCGAAGAGTTTTCGCAAAGGTCGTTCCCCAGCGTGAAGTACTTCAGCTTTGACATCCGGAATAGTCACAGAGGCTGCTTAAAAAAGTGTTCCAGTATCCAGGGAGACTCTGCGGCTCCATGTAAAATAGCCGTAATCGAAAAGAGTCAGGAAAGTTGTTTGTTAGAAGATGCCACCTGCGCGAAGTGCTTTAACGTGTGTTTTCGGTGTCCATTCACTTCCTGTAGCAAGCTGTATACCAAGAAAAGCAGCGAAAAGCCTTTCTTGTGTTGGAATTCTCGCCCGTTTGGTCAGTTGGAAAGAGAAAGGAAATTTCTTCAGCAAATCTTTTAGTCATGCTCTCACATCTTCGTTCTTTATCGATTTGTTATGTCAGCATTTTGACCGCATACAAGTGAAAACGAGAAAACGATTAGGACAATAATGGGCTTAAATGGGACAACTTTCTACACGGAAGGTCGCCGCCACGACAGAAGGTAAATGCCAGAATTGACATTAGATCTGTCGCACATGTGCAGACCTCCGAAATAAAGCGCTACTGTTTTCCATCGGCCCATGAATTGAAGCTAAATTACGGGCTGAATTATGATTCGCGTAAGACTAATAAAGAGCACATTCCATACTGAGGAAAGAGGTATAACGGAAGGGACTTACATACATAATTTATCAGCGCGTCAGTTAAAAACTTGAATCAAGCAATGAAGTACTACCATTTGCAAATTACACAAGCGGAGAATTCGATGCACCGCGTAAGAAAGTCATTGTGGAACTTTCTGCACATTATGCACGTACTGTCGCTCTTCTAATTGGTTTAATTACTGTCCAAATGCTCAGGAAGAGGGGAAGCATCGCGCAATGTTTTGAAAGAACCGAACTAAATGCTTTTAAATCTGTTTATCGGTGAGGGTCTGTTTGCCAAGGTTGATGTATGTAACTTCCGCAACTGGTAAACTTTTGCGAAGTAAGGGAACAGTGTTTATCGGTGCATGTTTGCTGTGTGATCAAAGTGGCAGCTCCTGCTTTATACATGAAGCGTGGCGAAAGAGACGAAGTCGGAGAACATTGGAGGGAGTCGGGAAATAGAGGAGAGGAATAAAGAAGTTAGAGATGGTGACATGACGCTTTGCCGGGCTATTTGATATGTGCTGGCTTATTGCATATGTTGGCACAGCCGACAGGATGAGCGAAGTTCTGGGTGACTGTCTTCGTGGAGAGCTACAACATCCGAATGGCATTGAAAGGTTACCAAGTTTAGGACGACTCTCCGGTGGACCTCCTTGTGAACACAACACCGCGTGATCTCCTTGATATAGTTTTAGATCGACCTTCTGTATCGCCGAAGAGCTCGTGAGGTGAGGTTCGGTGAAAGCTAAATATCCCAGTTGCCCTGCTTAACCAGCTGATACTCGGAGGACCATTCCGTCACGCAGCGCCATATTACGAGAGTAAAGTATTCTTCAGGCCATAGCGATGCAACAAAAAGAATTTTCGCAGCAGAATACCACGGCGGAAGCTCTCCTATCTGCTTTACGCCACAAGAGACGTCATCCAATTGAAATTGTACGGCCAGAAACTTTTGACAGGTCTTCCGATGACCAAGAAGGATGGGTAATCTTTCATGAGCTCGCCGCGAAATACAACAGGTGCCCGACCAAGCCCCATGGTGCAATCCAGCCGCTAATGGATTGGCGGAACGAACTATTTGGGACGTGAAGCAATACATCAGTATGTACCCAACTTTTCCGGGAGAATGGAAGTGCTGCCTTGAAGCAGCGCTCTCGCATCGTAACTGACCACACACAACTGGTCTCAGATGCACACTGCTCTTTGTTGCAACTGGAAAACTGGAATCTTTCCCGCTGATGTATTCTTGGAAGTTGACAAGTTGGTGAAACTCACAGAAACAAGAAGTACAGAATAGAGGCAATCGATCCACGGTGCACGAATGAAAATAAATTTTCATAAGAAACAAAATACGACGTTACCAGAGCTTGAGGTAAGAAACTTGGTTCTCGTGAGAAAAGGACTATCAAACAATGGCTCTGTGTATAAAGGACCATGTCGTGTCACGAAAACGGCAAGTCAACAGGGCCACTTAACAAAAAATACCGCGCTAAAAAATTCGCAGCAATTCTACTCTGTGAATGTGTGCTACCAGCGGAGATGTAAAACAAAGCACAGCACTGAGTGTATAAGTTTACTTATTTTGGGGCTTTTCCTTTCCGCGTCTCTAAAATACTCTGCGAACACGAACAATCGCTACCAATAGCGGCTCAACCTGTCGAGGGGTCCAAATTGAAACGCGCCAAGCGTCTCAAAATGCTGGCTTGCCCGCAAGAAATTCAAAAGGCCATTCTGTGCCGCTTGCCGATGCGTGCGTCCGCGGCGCAATGGTTTCAATGTCGGGCTTCTGCGCTAGAGTTCCTTTTTTCGAATCGTGCCAGGGTATGATTAAAATAATCTTTATTTAAATATTTACTACACAGTAATTTGTTGGAAATGAACAATTCACGAAGTAGAGTTAACGTTTTACTGTTTAAACCCTGAAAGACGAAGCATAGTCAAATCCATGTACATAATTCCAATGCTGGCTAGACCTCCCCGATTGCAGCTCCCATGCACAGTAGCGCCCTCTAGTAATTATGGTATTAAACTATGTATTGGGTAGTTTCTTAGCTTTGCTACTGCTGCGCCAGCTGTCAGTCCATGCGTAACTGGTTGCTTTGGCTCCTTGTAGAGGCTGCGGTAGTTTTGAGGCACGGACATTGAAAACATTTGGAGGGCGCTTAAGCTTTGCCTGGAAGAGTGGGTCGCGATTGTATTCAAAGATCTTTGACTGCTTCTAATGCTTCCTGGCAACTGCAGCCTATGTTTACTGGGATACGCTGGCGGCGAACGCTATGCGCAAAGCGAGATTTCTGGTAGAAACGAGGCGTCTTGCGTGCACCGCGAATGCACGGAGGCGAGCGCCAGCTCAGTGTTGCTGTTGCAAGGAACCGAACTCGGCCCGCCGCATTTATGAATGGTGGAAATGCTGAAAGGTTTATGTTTGAGTTTGCGCATAACAAAATTATGCTTTTTCGTATATTCAAATTACAATCCGATGTTATCATATTAGTAGGTTGTGCGTAAGTCGTAATTTACAATTTTATTTAAGCCTTGATCCTCTAGCTACTTTTCATGAGATCACATCTCTTTACAGAGGTAATAGGCAGAGTTTTCCTTTCCCCCATCGTAAGCTCAACAGGTCACAAGCTTGCACGCTACGCAAGCTCCAGACGGGGTCCTACCCCTCTATTGGCTTTCTCAACATGCTCCACCCGGACATTGATCCTCTCGGCCCAGATTGTGGCACATAATATAGCTAATTAAGTAACACGCTCTAGCAGTGCCCTGTGTTACAGGATTTTAACCGAGAAGACTGGACGAAGGCCATCACAGACCCGAAATAATACGTCCAGCTCCTGGCTGTCCAGTGGGCCCGTGAACGAGCAGAGAGGCATGGCCTCTCTGTTCCGACATGGGATTAGCCAACGGCTAGGTACCTACCTAGCAGGTCTCCGCCTAACTCCTCAGGACCCCAATAAAGTCGCTTACCACTGCTACTACTTTCAGAAGTTCAGTTACTTAACTAACGTCTTTGCACTACATGAATGGCCTGCTTGGTTAGGTATGGGCGGCTCGGAATTGTTGCTGCTCAAAGTCGCTGACGCAGTACGCTGACGCAGGATTTTCCGCGACACAGGGTGGTTAACGCAGTCACGTAAAAAACGTAAGGGAGGGTAGACATAGACAGCTCCACTGTAAAAAGGTGGGTCGAGGGAAGAGTGCCGAAAGAAAAGAAGTCGGAAAACATCGGAAGCATCCGGGGTATAGAGGAGAAGAAAAAACAGCTTAGAAATGGTGACTTGGCGCTTGTTTGGTCTATTTCATATGTCCTGGCTTATTACAATACATCAGCGTGCGACAGTGAGAGGAGACGTGGAGAAGGGAACACTGGCTAATCGCCGTACTCTTCAACATGTCGTGTTCAATTAATGCGATTAGCACTCTTTCCTTACTTCAGGCGTTTTGAATCTATCTATCTATCTATCTATCTATCTATCTATCTATCTATCTATCTATCTATCTATCTATCTATCTATCTATCTATCTATCTATCTATCTATCTATCTATCTATCTATCTATCTATCTATCTATCTATCTATCTATCTATCTATCTATCTATCTATCTATCTATCTATCTATCTATCTATCTATCTCCTAAGGTGACCTTGCTCGTTTGCGCCACACCGTTGTGGTCACTCCAATGTCGGGATTTCAGGTTCGTCATGTGATTGTCGTCACGTCGCCATCGTTGCATCTTACCAGCAACCTCAGGAGCGCAAATTGTCTAGTAGCTTCGCCCGCTCGTGGCCGTAATGCCGCTTTATTGCTGCATCGCCGTCATTCCGGCTCTATTATGCGGCTATAGTCATGTGGATATTGCTACACCATCGTTGTCATGTCATGCTTGCGCTAAAAAATTATGGGGTTCAACGTGCGAAAAGCACGACATGATTATGAAGTACGTCGTAGTCGGGGACTCCAGAATAATTCGAACCATCTGCAGTTCTTTAACATGAACCTAAATCTAAGTGCACGGTGTCTTGGCCATTCGTCCCCATCGAAATACGGTCACCGCGCTGTATTCGCTCTCACACCGTCACCGTCAGGCGTCGTGTTCGTTCCATCATCGTCACCCCATCTCTGTCATGCAGTCTTCGTGATATTGTCGTCGTCATGCAATTGTCCCCCCACCGCTATCGTGACATCGTCGTGATACAGTAGTCGTCATGCATTCGTTATTATACCGTCGTCGTCAGGCTTTCGAGTTCGTTCTATCATCGTCACTCCAGCTTCATCGTTTGGCTCTGGCCATGCCGTCATAGCGGCGACATCGTCGTCGTAGAGTCTTCATGATGCAACCGTTGTCATCCCATTGTCATCAACCGTTGTCATGCCATCATCGTCACTGCTTCGGCGTCATGCATTCCTGGTCATACACCGTCGTGGTCGTTTCATCATCACAATTCTAACTTTGTCATCCGACTCTCGTCAGGTCGTCGCTCATCACGCCATCGTCTTCACAAAGACATCATCATACCACTGTCATAATGTTGTAGTCTAACCACCTTCGACCGTTCACTGGCGTCATTCCGGTGTCATTCTATCGTACCCATACTGTCGTCCTTCAATATTGAATTTGCCGCTGTTGCACGCCATAGTCGTCATTGCGTCGTTGTCAGACAGTCACCTTTATTCATTCCTTGTCATGCGATCGCCGTAATTTTGGCTTCATCACCCGGTTATTGTCGCGCCATCGTCGTGATCCAATTGTTATAATACCATCGTCGTCACGCTCTCGTTCTTATACCATAGTTACAATCCATAATTTCGATTTCATCGTCGTGATGTCGTAGTCATAATAGCGCATTTGTCCTTCGATACACATTATTCCTTTACCATTCCATCGTCGACACTGCGTCGTTGTCATACAGTAGTCATCTTGCCGTCATGCTCATGAGTGAACTTCCCAAGCGAATGCTATAGCAAAGAGGGCCGATACCGGAGGCAGCGTATGTCGCCAGTAGCTTAAACAACGGAATTTCCAGAACGACCACTACTGATTTAAAATAAGCATAACTTCAGCAATGCGGTATGTCGCTACATTGCTTGAATGCCAATTGCATTGCCGCTGACAGTCATCATGAGATCGGTTTTCGCCGTAATATTTTTCAATCGTACAAACTGAAAAGGAAAAAGAATTGCGAAGAAGAAGCCTAATTGAATGAAAATTTTAAGAATGAGCGGCAGTCTTTGACGAGAACGCGCATGTTTTCCGTTTTTCTGCAGCATAGGAACCATGTCGGTTTATTTTCGAAATCAATATAAAATACATTCATAGGACTATCGTTATTTAAGTCTAAATGCAATACACACGCACAAAAAACAAATGAATTATACAAAGGAGAGGCTGTTGTTTCCTCACCAAATAGACGCGTGAAGCAACTGTAAACACTTAAACGCAATTTAATACATCCGAAAACGGTTTATTTACGACCACAGAACAGTATCACTCAAGAAAACATCGTAAGTAAGCAATGAAACTCGCCAGGTGTAATCCTAGTATTGTAGTTACCTTAGACTGACACCCGTGCAATGGCACTCCCCTGAATCCAATGCCGACCGGCGCAAAGGTATTGTACCGTGCCGGTTTGACTGATGTACCCATAGGAGCTTTCCTTTACACGTGCACATGCCATGAGGAAGTTTCGTGTTACATATAGTGTTCAGGGGGAATTAGGGGCCGGTGCCGCGCTGCTTTCATGCATGTAGTATACGTGAGAGAAGCAATGGAAGAGAATATACGCAGGATGCTTGCTACGCGACTCTAAAACCTTGCATCGACAATAGCGTTATTCAGTGTCGTTCTTCGCATGGTAGTAAATGCCTGGAATTATGGGTATGGCTGCGTAGAATTGCAGACAGCTGCGTAGCATTGTACATACTTGCGTGGCACCCTTCACGATTCAAAGTTATTCATTTTCAGGTGTGGGGCGACAAGAGGCATAGTGTATCTATCAATGGCTCCCAGCCATCTTTAGGTGCATAAGCGTACGTGAGCTGTTCTACATGCGACCTTGCCGCTCTGGCTGCGCCAAAGCGCGCACGTAGAAACGATAATAATAGCGGTACATTTCTGATAACGCAGAAATAAAACAAGACAGAAGCGATATCCCTGTTTTCTTATACGCGAATGTTTTACTTCTTGCTCGTACCTCTTCGCTACACGCGAACAGACGTATGCAAGGAAAAAAATCCGCTGACAGTAGGAGTGCGTCGGAGAAACTGGATCTGCCCGTACGACCATCCAGTTGCACAAAAGTCATTCCTAATAGAACAGCCTCCTGAACGCAGTTAGAAAACGCCTCTGTTTAAGGTCAATGACTGAATCGTGACAACGCTAATATACACTCTCAAAACCACTCATGACTTAAACTATGAAAGGGAAAAATTGTCGACCAGATGACTGAAGCGTGAAGCTACAGTGTTGGTTTCTCAGAAAAAAAAAGCTTCGCAGTTGAAGAAAAAATGGTCTTGGTCTGGGAATAAAGTGCGAAGCTTTCTGACAAACCTGTAAGGGTTTCTTGTGCAGATTCGTGCTAGAGTCGGGTGGATGACAATTTCTTACTTTCATGAACTTTCCTCCAGCTGGCGGGCTTTGCTTAGAACTGAATAACCTGCACTATGTTTACTGTATTGGGGTCAACGTGACAACCTACTGCAGCCTGCCACTTTCTTAAAAATTTAAATCAAGCAAGGAGATGTTCAAACGTCGTCGAGTGGCTGGCTATGCCTATGCTCCGACGTGCTGTTAAGAGAGAAACAGTCTGTGGCGAACAAAGCCTCATCGATACAAAAAAAAAAAACGCGAAAGGACAAGATCTCGAAAATATTTCACTAGTTGTTACATGCAGATCACACGTTCGGAAATCGGTTTCTCAAGGTGAATACAGAAAGAATAAAAATGAAAAAGACAGTAAGCAAAAGGAAGACGAGCGTTGATTCTACGACCATACACTATAGACCACTATACGTGAATATGCCAAGAGCAATGCAAATAAAAGAATACATCTGGGAAGCATGGGCCTTGTGGAGCCAAAGCTGTAGTAAAAAACGATGGACATTAGGCTTATCAAAATTTTGACCCACGTAGTTTCTCACTCGCCTTGTATTCGCCTCAAAGCTGGAAGGAAACCAATTATTATGCAATAATCACGTGGTAATCGACACGTAATTTGTTACTTCTGATATCTTTCGGAAACGGTATGCGTCTCAGTTCCACATATTCCAGCCACCGGCGAAGCGTTGCGAATAACGTTTGGCAATTAATTTGGAAAGACGAAGCTTCGGAGAAGGCGATGAAAATAGATTGCCTCTTTGGACGAACGCCTTGCACCGTGCTTGGGGCACCACGACTGCCTTCTATTCCAAGAATCAAGGAACTCGACAGAACTGCGTGTACGAAGCACCACGTCGCAAGGAACCCATTTCATGAATCCTCCTTTCATTTTTCATTAAATTTCTTTTCTTCTTCAGACCTCAATCGCATGAAGCCACCGTTCCTCTATCACCGCTATTGCAGCCGGCAGGATAACAGATAAATGGAATTGAAAAGGAAAGCAGAAATACGCGGCCGAAGTTCGAACAATTCCTATTCTTTTCGTCTTAGCCTAGTCCACCCGCCCGATGGCGTGGGTAGGCTGGCGCGGGACAACCAGCACGTCAACCCACGTGGGCGGACGGGAGGTAGCTGTCAAAGGCCGTGCCCCGGCAAACGAACAGGGAAAGACACGGATCCGAACGCGACGTCATTGCCAGTGATGTGCAGTAAGTGCAGCATCCGTGTCCGTGCGAAAGCAAGGGACCTATTGTGAAACCGACAGCGTTTCACTATAGTATAACGCAGAAGCACAAGGAAAGTGGCTTTACTTTACTGGAGACATGGACCATGGCATCCTTTCATACGAATGCCCTGCGCACTGTATGCTTCCTTTGGCAGTTCGTGCCAGAGACTGGCTTAATCGGCAGGTACAGATCGTGTTCTTTCCATATTATTTTTTTTCCTGATCCCCACTACCGAACCTCATTCCTGCTTAAGCTACTCAGCCATCGTCCTTATTAGAGTCCATTGTCTCTCGTCTTCACCTACTTCCCATGCACTTGCGTCAGTATGAGTGAGTCAGCGAGTAGGCTGTTTAATAAGGGGAAAGTGGGTAAAGAGGAGGATGAAAGAACGACTTTCAGGCATAGCAGTTCTTAGGAGTACATCTTTACGGACAACCATTCTCCGGCTTGATAGACGAGGTTTCATTTTCGACCGCGGATGATGTTCTTTAGGGTGATAATTTTCGTTTTTTTTCGCCTTTCTGCGCAACCTCGCACGACGTCAGGCCGTCATTGCCCGCGACGGTTCGTCACTCGGTGACACGGGTGAGAAGAAAGCAACTTGCTGAGGTGGACGACTGGGCGTGGTGGTACAGACTGCTAGAGGATGAATTGCGCAACCATTTTGACGGGGTTCACAGAACTTAAACGCACACAATGGAACGCCATTTGAAACTATAGATTTATTCCCTTGACAGCACAAGGAATTCGAGAAGACGATCAAAGGGGAAGAACAACACATACGCAAAAAATGCAAAAAAGAATTTTACAAAAGTTATTCTCCACAATTGCCAACCAGGCTATGTCAGATGATCACTTGGCTGTGCACGACATTGCAACAGCAATTTAACTCGATGGCACAACACTTCTTTCATATTATGGCGTGAGGAAATCAATTTCTCTTGCACTAAGGGAAACGGACAAAGCGCCAACGCACCCAATTTCCATGCGCGCAATCTCGGCGGCTTCGATGATGATGATGATGAAAAACTTTATTTATCCCTCTTTAAAGGGAAGGGGGCAATGGAGTAGAGGGGGGGGAGGAACTACTTGAAGTAGGCCTCCTTTATCCTCTCAGCCCACTCCAGGATGGCCTCCTGAAGACCAGGCCTGGAGCTGCACAAGGCAGCCTCCCACTGCTCCTCACTAGATATTAATTGCTTGAGGAAAGGGGGAAGGGGGTGCTTAGGGCACCCCCACATGATATGGTTTAAGTCTGCTCTGGGAGATACACAGAATTTACAAGAGCGAGAAAGGTAAATGGCGGGATGAATGCGGTGGAGGAGGTAAGGGGACGGAAAGGTGCGAGTCTGCAGCTGTCGCCACAGAACTTCACACCTACGCGGGGATTTGCCCATGAGTGGCGGAAAGGTTAAGCGGTCTAATCGGTAGTGTGTGCAGATTTCGTGGTAAGTAATAAGTCGATCCCGCGCTGTAAACGGCGCCTCCTCCGTGGCGAGGTCCGACGCATCTGATGCCTGAGCCCGGACTGTAAATCCTCGGGCACTGGCATGAGCCGCCTCGTTTCCGGCAAGGCCCGCATGCGCGGGAGTCCAGATTAATGCCACAGTTTGATTGAAAGGATGAGCCAAGAGCAGAGAAAAAGCTGGCTTAGAGACCCTACCCGCTCCGAAGTTATATATGGCTGCTTTGGAGTCGCTAACGATAATTGATGAATTTGGAATTGTGAGGGCCAGGGCTATGGCCGCTTCCTCCGCCTCCTCCGAGGAAGAGCCAGGAATGGAGGCGGCCGCAGCGACCTGCCCGTGAGAGAAATTCCCGTGACGTTCGGCTGTCATCTTTGCTCACAGTCGAGCAGTTCTCAAAGACAGGCTGACATCCGCAATTTCTGTAATGCTTTCCAAGGTGTTCGGCTACTGCTCTTGATACATTACGGTGACTTTCATTCAGACATCGCCCAGACATACTTTCTGCCACACGAAAGTGGAACCAGCACATGCCACCCCACTGAATGCGCCGACGAACGTCTTACTCTGTTGTTCTTCGCAGCCTCGTGTGTTCGGCCCCAGAAATAATTTATGAGCAGGGGCCGTATAACGTAAAACCATTCCAAGGGTGCTATGCAGGATGCGCCGAGTTTCTCGTTCACCCGAGTTTTACCCGAGTTTGCTCGACGGCAGTCAGTGAACGGAGATAGCGCGAAACGCGCCGAAGGCGGAGGCAAAAAAATATGTAGACAAAAAGCCGCGTATGACTACATGAGCGCACCCTGCGCGGCAGGCTGCTTCCACGTTTCAAGCGCAGAAGGCTGCACAACGAAACGCGTATGCGCCGCGTATTGTCATCAAAGGATTATCGCAACTTAGCGATACCGTGACTGCCGCGCTGTCTGTCTGCACACTTGCCGCGAGCCGCTTGCCACGCCTTTCCCGGGCGCGTCAAGGGCGTGCCTCCTCTTTCGCGCGCTATCTTTCTTTCCTCCATCGAAAGCGAACAGAGTACATGCGGCGCATTCTTGCACCTACACTTTCACTCAAACGAATACGTTAAAATACAACAAATAAAATAACGAATATTTTTATTTCTCTAAGTATCTGTTTTTCGTTTTCAACGCTAGAAATTTGTGATGACAAACGGAGATCGAGCAAATTATTAAATTTTGCACTTCTTGCCGCGAGTGGCGACAGTGAGGCGAAACCTTAGAAGCGGTACATTGAAACGTGTCGCACGCACGAGGGCGTTCATACGGTGATAAGTCGCCTAGGGGCGCTGCAGAGCTATCCTCAATAATGTCGGTCATGATGCATGGAGTGTCATTGCCACTCTTTCTCTATTAGGCGAATAGAAACGGAGCGCCCCGGTACGGCTGTTCATCGCAGGCGCTTCACTAGGCCATTAAGGCCCCCCGCTTTATCGACTAGATTCCACACAATGGCTGTCGCTGCGAAATGGCGGTATGTTATTTTAGAGTGCGTAGTGACGCAGTTCAGTGAAAATGTACCAGCTTATCTTTATGCGCGAAGCCTCTGCGATACATTGCGAAAAGTGCGTGCTTCCCCAGCGACACAATTCATCGCTTGTCATCGTTTGCCCAGTCAAGGTGCCTCTGAGCGCATGTACGCAGTATATGAGTGTGTTGTGCAGTCGAAGGTGCTTGCGGATTACCTCTGCTGGAGCCAGCAGCGATCGCAGATGGATATCGTAACGACACCGCAGCACTCGCATTTGGCAGGTGAGAGCTCTTGTGTGCAGTTATGAAATCAGATTTCGAACGGAGAGTGGTGTTGGAACTGTTGTGTGTGCAGTGCTTGTGATGAAGAAATGCCATTGCACTGGGTCTAGAAGAGCGAGCGATTCTCGGACGCTGATCGTGTTTACGACGCTGTGGCTCCGTTTCATCACCGATGACAGAGCAGCCATCTCAAACGACTGCTGCAATACGCACTCCTCAGCATCGTCGTCCCCCTCGCCGCATCGACGCCTTGTGAGCAGCTACAGTGACGTGACGATAATTATTCACTGTGCGCTACGCGCCACAATGCAGGCAATGAAACCGTGTTGTGCGGCCAGCTCAGCCCGAGAAGATGTATGCATAAGCCAGCGACAGTCAACGCTTTGGTTTTGATAGTGGTGCTCAGTACATCACCGATGACAGTGCGTTGTGCGCGTTTTATGTCGGCGGTCAAAATTGTTGATGCCTCTCAGCTCGACACCGCGTCGCTGTTGCCGGAAGATAAGTTGGGCGTGGCCCAACTGTAGTGGGTGCGCGCACAAGAGTTACATGCCTCGCACGGGGCGTGACCTCTGGTTTTGACTGACAGGCGAACTCGTGCTAAACTCGTACATCGCGAAACCCCCTCCGAGTTCAACTCGGAAACATGGCGGCGGCAGCAGCAGCCTGTTTCATTGCATCTAGCGGTAGCAAGCGTCAGTATGACCGTCCGGACCCGTTCACCGACATGACCGACGGGGAGTTTCAGCGTCATTTTCGCCTGTCCAAGACATCAGTGCGCTGGCTGTGTGACGAGCTAGGCGAAGACTCGTCTGCGGAGACAGCGTGGCGGGCTTAATTCGCTCATCGTCGTAGAGCAAGTCATCTGTACGCTCCGTTTCTACGAGACTAGGAGTTTTCAGAGAAGCGTCGGCGCCGAGCGTTACATTGGACACCATCAAACTACTGTTAGCCACTGTGTCAGAGATGTGTCTGACGCGCTTATCGATGCGGCAGTGCGTAAGCGGTGGCTAGCTTTCCAGAATACTTCGGCTGAGCGGGCATATATAAAAGAACGCTTCCTACTTCGAGGGAACATTACGAACGTAGTCGGGTGTGTCGACGGAACGTACGTAGGAATTAAGGCGCCTTCAATGTCAGCGTTACTGTGATTAACATTGAAGCAATGTTTAGACACGCCATATTGCCAAATTTGTCACTTCTGTGTAGCCGACTTAAATTTTGTGTTAGCGACATCTCACATGCGGCTGCTTATGATACTGATTTTTTCGCTGGTTGATGACTTTTTGCCGATTGTTCTACTTGTCTGTCAGGGTGCCTTCCAAATGGCTCACTTTCTTGGGAAAGAGGTTAATTAAGTATAAGTAGATAAATGGATATCACAAATTGTGTGAAGTAACCTATGAATCCTAATATCATAAAGAACTTGGGGTTCTTCATTGGTGAAGTTACTTAGTATGCACAATGCTGAATTTTGTTCATGCGTTATCTATCGGCCGCACTATGAAACAGCGAGGCATTGCACAATTTGTTGCAGCGCGAGATGTGGGTGTTGCGCCAAGCCGGTTGTGCCTGTGCATTTGTGGCGAAATGAAAATGCATTGAGAATCTTAGTGTGTTGGCTTGCATGAAGAAAATACTTCAGATTGTTTGCTCTGTTCACCGTCGATGCATGTGCCAGAGGTTCAGTGTATCTTCTTTTTTTTTGGGGGGGGGCGGCGTTATTCTGGATGGATAAATTGTATATTTTCGTCTCATAATGGGGCTCTAATTCTTAAGCAGTTGAATAATGCACATCCAATGCTCTGCAGAACTCTCTGTACGTGAAGATGTCATGAACCACCAAGGCAAAATTACATATCGGGAGAAATGGGGTGCAGATGCCAATGAAAAGTGGGTCTTTAACCCACCATAAAAATAAAAATTGCAGAGCAAATAGACCATTTATACAGCTTTAGAGCAATGATTACACAAAACGTGATATGCTCAAACGAGTAAACGCTTGCCGCAATGCCAAAGTAGGCTGAGCGACATGCAGCGTATATTGGCATTGAACATGTCTCGTAACCGTTACTTTCATTGTAAGCCCTCGCTGTCACACCTTTCCCTCCGACACTCCCTTTACTGAAACGTGGCACTGTCTTTCCATTGGTGTCGTGATGATAATGGTAACGGCAGCAGCAAGGCTGGTTAATCCTTGCCCCTTTGATTCCTGTGAGTTTAGTGGTAAAGTATATGGCACGTGCATACATACACCTGTGTTGCAAAATTTAACATTTGTGATTTTTTGGAGAGCTAATTTGTGTTGGGAAATTTTAAAGATGTGCACCATTGTGGCCTAATAACTAGAGCATTGGGGATGTTGAAGACTGGGTGTATTGGTATAGTAGCTTGAAGTTTAATTGCACAACAGTTTGACGGGACACAAAGAAGAGGAATACACACAGCAGAATGCTTTGCTGTGTGTGTTAATCTCCTTTGTGTGCCGTTGAATTGTTGTGCGATCCAACTTCAAATAGAGCATTGGGCTTCCTTGGTGCAGGACCGAGGAAGTGTGAGCTATTCGACAACATGCCAGTGCGTTGCCACACAATTATGGAAGTCGGAAGGTTTGCAAACAAAGCTTTGATTTCAAATCCACCTGCTCATGTTATACAAGCACTGATTGAAAGAACCATCATGCAAAAATAATGGTGAAATCAATGTCCTGTGAAAAGTGTAATTTGTATATTGAAACTGTTGACATAATAGGTGCCATACCGGCCTCAAAATTGTACTGGACAGAGCAGTTTATTTAATATGTGAAGCACAACCTCCCATTACATGCTGCGCAGACAACCAAGCTCAGTTTGTTTGTTTTGACGTGCTACACAACATTCACTGTAATCTGTTTTTGATTCTAAAGAAGTGCCAAACACCACCTCTTTTTCAAGGACGTCATAGGAATATTTGGCGAGACCTTTTGCAGCCCCTCATAATGGAAGTGTGGCCAGCCAGCTTTGCTTGGATGCCTTTATAGATTTATGCTCCTGATCATTGTGTGCTATCAAGTTGCAGAAGTCTATGCAACTGGTGCAAGCCATTACGTCTTCCTATAGTCGGATACAACTTTAGGAGGCTGCGGAATCTGCACTTTAAGGCAGGTGAACACAAGCCTGCACCAATGGGCACGCACTCTAGACTGACATCGTGCTGCTGGACAGACCTGCTCGTTGGAGAGGGACTATTTCTTTAGACGTGGAGGCAATCGGCTGCTGCGCTTTGGTCATCAGGGCGGGGCCTCTCCTGTCTTCTGAAGTTTTTTCCGACTGTAAAGGATGCTGCTTTTCATACAACACAAAAGGAAAAAGTGTACAATTATTTGGCCTATGAAATGGATACATCAGAAGTGTGCTATGCAAGGGCTTAAGATGTGTGAAATATAGTACATGCAATTATAAGACAATGTTAAAAATATGTGGTATCAAACATGCATGTAATGGCACATTTGAATTGGGGTGTGTTGCAGTCATATGCAGTCTATAGGTGATAGCATTATTAAGCTCCTGCTGTTTCCTGTCTTCATTGTGAATTACACACACCGTTCATCTTGTGGCTAATCAACACACACTGTATTCTTGCACATAGAAAGAAGAAACAGCACAATGACGTGTATGCTGCATTAGTGTATTTTTTATTTACATAGTCCAAGAGTGGCACAGGTTTTCTTACGTTTTTGCCTATTTTGAAGGGACACCAATGCATGTTACAAGTGTCCCAGTATGCACAGCACAATGTTTATTGCAATAATTTTATTCATGTTGTTGAAAAATAACCAAAATATTAAATTGAAAGCTCCTTTATAAGGTGCCTTCTGTGGGCTTGACAGGAGAGCAGTGAGGGCACCGATACTACTGTTGCAGAGCAGCCCTCTGGACTTCTGCCACACTCTCAAGAGCCCGTGCCTGGCGCTCGCCTACTGCCACCAGGCAGTTGAGTGCCTCCAGCAGCACAATGTTTTGCTGCAAAAAAGTGTATTGGAATGAATCAGCCGCATACAAACCATTATTTACAAAGAAAAATGCTCGTTGCACTATTAGTACTAAGTGCCCTTAACTGTGGAAACCTCTAGTGTAGTATGCATAATTAAACAATGCGTTGGGACAACGTTGCTTTATTTTTCATAACTGGGGCTTTCTTTTTCAGAGCCAATTGTCATGTTGATTAATGTGCCAGCAGCTAAGGTGGCCCCGCACCTTCACGAGTCTCTACTGTCAGCACCACAAACCTATTTTCATTCGCTGCAAAACAAATGCCTCACCCTACAATCCCGTCTTATGCGAGCTGATTGCATCCTATGCCTACAAACATCATATTTTTGTCCCATTACGCAATTTTCTACCATCCTCGGCTGTAGTTCTCTCTCCTTGACATCCATTCTGTCACGCTTTTGTAATCAGCTGTTATGAATTGGCAACAAGTGATCGATTACGTGCATGGCCTACTTGCCGATTCCTTTTTTTTTCTTACTCTCAACTAGCATATCAGCTGCCACGGTTTACTACGCCACTGTCTTCCTGCCTTAATGCTATCTCCAACAATTTTTGTTACTTCGCTTTCTGCGCAGTCATTGACATCTCAAGTTTCTTTGTTGGCCTCCAGGTTTATGTCCCATATTGCATAACCGGTAGAATGCAATGATTCTAAACTTTTTTCAAGAATATCGGTAACGTGGCTATCACGATTCGGTAATGCCTTCCATGTGCTGTTCAACCCATGAAATTTTTGTATGTTTCCTGCTTTATATCAGTACCTGCTATTGATATTTCACCTGGATAAAGATACTCTTTCATAAATATTGCGGGCTTAATGTCACTCATGAATTTCTGTTATCTCACCAAGTTAGTGAAGGTTGCCTTCATCTTTTCCATATTTTCGCGGGCCCACTTGCATGTAGAAGCACGAACACTCATCGGTTCTCACTGCCTTCTTTAAACTGCTGGACATTCAGTTCGTTACTACGAAAGCGACTTAATCCGTGCACTCTTATTATGCTAAATATGAAACAGTAGAAATATACTTATCTGCAGTTTGTCGATGTCTCCTTCACTGTGTTGGTTGCGAGATCCATCGTCGGTACCACCTCCTTGTCGCATCGTAGCTATATAGGATGTCTGCCTTTTGTCCACACTATGTAATGTTCGTGACGCTCGCAGTCACGCAGAGTGGAGAACTCGGCGCATTCGCAGAAGCAGCACCGGACAAGTTTCTTCAGCTCCGCGCCGGGAACAGTAGGTGCGCGTTGCGATCTGTAAAATCGCCTAAGCTATTCCCTGTCTTTCGGGGTGCACGGAAAGATTGCTCACGGAGGAACAGAACTATACAAGAAATAGTGGTCATCGTCGAGCCTGATCACTACGTCGCGCACTGCAAGCTCGTTGTACGAGTTTGTTTACACTGGGCGCCTCCGATGCTTAGCCGCCATGCTCGCCCGGTGAATGGATGTGATGGCGCCACCACAGCGTTCCCTCGTGGTATAATGCGAAGCGTACTAAATTACAAATTAGTCTAATGCACATTCAGTGTACATGTTGTAAGCTTTCAAATGCTTCTAAACCACGTTAAAGTAACTAATAATATTGTACTAAATGCGTTTGTTTTATAACTCGCTTCTGCATGTAATGCACTCGGTGGAACGACAAACAAGTGAAAGAAGGCACGACCATGCACCGACGGTATGATCACGTGAGCCCCAGTTTGTCGACCGCCCAGAAGGCAACGCCCAAGGAATGATAGCCAGCCAGAGTGAATCTGGATAAACCAATGAAACCGGAGGCTTGTCGAAAGATAAACTGTGTCTCGGTACCATTCGTGCTTTCATCTTGGGGTGTCGCCAGAGCTCGTGAAGATCCCGAGTTTCGCCAAACTCGGCGCATCCTGCATAGCACCCCAATATGTTTTTATTCCAATCTGCTGACGTCAAATTTTCGTAACAGCCTACGCGATCATCGGGCGGTCAGCAGCAGGGTTGTCTGAAGAAACCAATCAAAGGCTCCCCTCGTTCATAGGAGTTCACTTTTGTTTGCGTGAAAAACGAATAACATTGCCTGCACTGAGCGGCTTGTCTTATCTATTTGACTGACCAGAGGCGAGGAGCACGCTCAAGTGGGCAGGGATTCGATGGGGCCGAGCCACTGCACTGAATATCGATAACCGGATGAAAAGGTTGGTGCCGGCGTCTGCGATTGGTCGCTTTCTTTTACTTAGCTTGAGGTGGCTCGTCGACAATCGCGGCGGCATAAGCTTAAGAATGACGCTAAAGCGGTTCCTCAGCAAAGAAGAGTTGGCAGAACGAAGTCGTAAACTTGCCGAAAGTGCTCGAAAACGTTACCCGGCCACGCAAGAAGTTTTATTACAGGCAAATAAACCCATGCTCTCCGGCAGGTGCGAGTACCCAGCGCCTGAGCGACCGGCAGCAGCCACCTTTTATTCATTTCGGAACGAGGCAGCCTGCGGCCATTCAGAATTAAAATTAGCTTTATTTGGCATATTAATGCATCTTTAACGCGTACACGTCACTTTGACGCCGTAAGATTTTGCGGTTTTGTGACGTCGCATGAGAAGCAGGTGAAGTGGGTGCAGCCCGAAAACGTTTGACCAATAGCCGAGGGATAATGGCAAAAAGGCGTCGAATCAGAAAAAAACTATTTTTGTTTTGCTCGGTCAAATTATGCATAATCAGTGTGCACACTATATCAGATGGGGAGCTATCGCGGTTTTTGTGACGTCGCGTGACTGACAGGAGAAGTGGGGGTGCTCCAAAAAAGTTTTTGACCAATTGCGGTGGGCTGATTACAGAATCGGAATAGAAAAATTTGGAATAGTTTTACGTAATAGCTCCCCAGGGCTGCGAATGTAAACCCACGTGCCACAGAGAAATGAGGCAGTGAAAAGCAACAAAGAAAGAAATTGGTCGGGTGTATTCGGGGAGTGGTATGTTCCACTTTCGTGCGTAAGAAAGTATACACAGGGAGACGTGCCTGCTTCTGGCATTGTGCGGCACTTTTCCTAATCTGTGACAGGGTTCAGCATTATCATTGCCTCAGGCGAGACATCGCATCGCGGCAGAAGTGCTCAACTTTAATCGAAATGTGTGGCTGCACGTAATTATATGAATTATTATGACTGTATCTATACATCGCATACATCGCGGTATGCAACACGTTTCACTGCGTAGACAAGAGGCTCCTGTTCCACGCGACACTTCTTTCGGGCCTGGTTGTCCTCGGTGCTGGGCGCACGTTTTGGAGCCATTTTGCTGGCGTGTGTTTTCGCGCAACTTCTGCGTGCGTGACCAGCACGCTTTTGAGACGCCAGCTCCAAGCGCTCTCTTCAGGCTGTGGACGATTGCAATGTTTACAGCATGACAGCCTGGTACGAGACCCCCACAGCCCTGCTGCTGCACTTTTGTCGCATAGGAAGCAAGCACAGCACGCCCCATACGCACAAACTGTGAAACGCTGCCGTGGCGTCGCCGGCCGAGATGCGTCGAGGCGAGCGGCACATCCGGTGGTGTTGCTAGAAACTCGGCCGCGCGCATGAGCAGGATGGCTGAAGGTATGGCTGCTATGAACGTCCCTTTCGGAAAGGGGCTGTGGTTTGCGCTACCAAGCTCTTAATATATTGCCTAATGTCCTACCTATGTTAAAAAGAAAAAAAATGAAAGAAAGAAAAGTTCGCTAAGAGCTCCCATAACCAAAATTTCTGAATCCCTACTGTTAGCTTTGTTGTTGCACGCCTCCGTTATTTGTCGTTTCCCTGCTTTTCTGCCACCAATATTCCAATCGCTTTTTACTAACCCGTATTGCGGAAATGTTTACTTTCCCCCGCTTTCGCTGAACCCAAGGGCGTCATGGAGGGCAGTGGTCCCTAAATGTACCGCTGGGCAGATCTTCCCATTCTAATAAAATATGCTACATCGTTTTCCTAGCTCTACAGTAGCAAGCATATGCTTCTTCTATCTTAGATATCTCTTTATAAATGCGTCGTATAAGGCATCCTGATCTCGCTTCGATATAAAATGAGCTTCTCTTTGAGTTGTGATAAATTGTTTCGTTCCTAATTTCGTCTTTCCTGCTAAGTAGATACTCATGACAGGTTTCTTTTTCATTACCGCCAGCTATGGGATTATCTCAGCTTGTCTGACTTTCCGCTTGACGTTCTTTGTCACCGTGTTGCTCGCCATACAGGGCGCATACTTGCTTGTAAGCTTCCTAGTTGTTTTACTCCCCTCTGGATCAAATTTGTTCCCGTAGAAAGACCTGAACGCTCTCCTAGCTCATTTACTTTCTTCGATACTCCTCAGTCGTTCAACTTAATCAATTTACTGTGAGCTACCCTCATTTGGAAACTTGTCCAGTCCATATCACCCTGCGCAGCTTCATTTGTAGTTTTCTTGCGAACGCCCAATGCGAAGCGTCTCACTGACCTTTGGTTGCCATCGAGTCGTGATTGTGCCTCTGATTTCAAGCAAAGAACCGCACTTCCAAATGCAATTCGTGGAACTATTACACCTTTCCACATACCCCGGAGCACCTCGTACCTACTTTATCCACATGGCGCTCCATGTCTCATTATGGCTGTATTCCTCTTCCCCCCTTTACTGTTCTTGCTTTTCCTCTGTTTCCAAGCCTATATTGCCTTCGTTTCCAAGAACCTACCTTGACTATGCTTTCTCTAAAGCAATTGCATGTAATGCAAGGTTCCAGGCCACCAACATCCCGGAGACACCTCCACGGACATTACCGAGACCACTAGTGAGGCTTAAAATACCCGGAATCGTCTAGAAATCCCACGTTTCTTCCTCTAGCTATAAACAGCTCATACTGTCCATATATTTACATAATTCGGTGGGACCGTACAAGCCTATACCAATAGATCGGTCACACCATCTGCCACAATGTCAGCATTTGCTACCCCACAGCTTCGAATTACTCGGCGATTTCAACTAGACATCATATCGACATCTACAATTGTGGAACTTGCGGCCAAATAGGAGGTTGTGCGTTTTATGAGAACCCAGACACGTCATAAATGAAAAGTGCTCTGGGAGGCCAAATCAACGATGGAGGCTCTAAAATGCGTTTTAAATAAAAGACCATATTACCTCGTCGTGCTGGAAATAGCCGACATTCATGCCAGTGCCGAGTTAGACTGTACAGCGCAACTCCTGAAGTGAAAAGCTTGGCATATAAGGTATTAGTAAGGCCAATTATTGAATACGCTAACATTGTATGGGACCCACACACTGTAACCAACCGTCATAAATTGGACAGAGTTCAACGACTCGCCTCCAGGTTCATATTTAATAAGTATCAGCGCGTGCACTCTCCTACTGAACTATGCAGACGCGCAAACCTCTCCGCTTTAGAACTAAGGACTAAGTTTGACCGGCTGAAATTTTTCTACCTAATTGTTCATAACCAGGTTAAACTTAATTTCACTGATTTCTGCATAATTTCAACAGATCAACGCTCCAGACACAAGCACAGTTTATACATACACCCGCCAGTTACACGGAATGATATATTCAAGTATAGTTTCTTTCCTAGGGCGATCAAGGAATGGAACGAATTACCCAATCCACTTGTCACATGTTCCTCTGTCAGTGCTTTTACTGCTGGTTTAGAGAATCTTATTTTTCCGGATATGACTGCATCATAGCATTTGTTTCTGATGCGCATATTACGAGTGTTTTGTCTTTGATCACTGCATGTCACTTTTTACAGATACTGCTATTGCATTATTCATTGTTCAACATGTACCGATATTTTGTATATGTTGTTGTATTTCTATCCACTCCTGTAATGGTCCATCCTTGGACTGACAGTATAAATAAACAAACAACAACAAACAAACAGATGGTCACGCGATCACTTGTTAATGGATGCCTGGTCATTGTGGTGTGATTGGCAATGTACTCATTGACAGTGATGCAAGATCGGCATTCTCTTCCTCTGATGAAGAACCGATTGCCTACTCGCTACCTTACACCAACTCTATGATCAAGGCACTCATGCAGGACCTTACAAAAGCATACAAATCCGCGATCACAACATCCACAGACGCGTACATAAGATCGGCCCAGACGGTAAATTCTGTTGGCTCCAGAAGGCTGCGCTGAGGAAAACGTCAATACTACAGAGGATTTGGCTGGGCGTTGCTTTCACCCATTGATACACACGCCTCATCGGACAGTCGAAGAACCCTGATAGTGAACACCGCCAGACACCTGAAACACAGGAACACATTGTGCGATTGCCCAGCATATATACTGGAGCGAAGCAAAGTTCCCTAGAGAGCGTTCATAGGCAATCACTGTCGGAGGACGTTATCCCATGGTCTGACACTGCAACTTCCTTGCGGGCAACTAAAGCACTGTTGAAGTTTCTGCAGGACACAAAGCTAGACAAGTGGCTCTAGTAAGCCCAATATCTAATATACATCAGCACTCAGCACTTCTCTTATCAACATGACCCGTCCCAGTACTTTCACTCCCCTTCCCTCCTCGCCAGTGCAGAGCACTAGACTAGAACGCACTAGCTCAGGTCGACCTCTCTGTCTTTCCTGTCAGTAAATTCTATCCATCTATATGCCAAAGCATTTAGGTTCTTTTACGCGAGCTATTTCCTGGCCGTGAATTGACACTGTCTGTTCACTGTTTTCATTGAATACCATAAAACCCGAGTTTTCAGCGCTAAGTTTCAGACCTAGATTCTCGCCTTTTTGTCCACAGATATTAGCCAGACGTTGTATATCAATTTGCTTGTTAGCTAGTAACGCAATGTCGTCTTCACCAAACAAACCTGGTAGCTGCTGCTCTACTACTGTACTAGCCTGTTTGTAAGAAGATTAAACCCGATGTTAGTTCCTTCTAGGGCCCTTTACGTCCTCACCATGTACATAATAAACAGCAGTGGGGATAAAAGGCAAGACCAGAAAGCGAGCGCCATCTGGTAGTGTTGCAGGAAACCAAGCCGCACGTCCAGCAAGGCCATCTTGGAAGCAGCATCACCTGGAAGGTCAGGAATAGAGGCAAAGAAAGCTTCGTTTTAACAGCGCTTATTCCCGTGGCCTGCCTGAGCACTCTTGCGTGCAAGTGGTCATAAAATCCTTATTGCGCTTCATGAACGCGATTGCACAATTACTCTACGAGTGTGTTCACACTGACAGCTTCTATTATTTTCTAGTGCCTTTCGTTTCATTCATCCACCTCTCTCCACTTTCCCTCCATCAAGTGTAGGGTACCAGGGCGGGTACGTTCATGGTATGTCCCTTCTCCACCCGAACATGTGCACTCGTACAACCGCAGCCTACGATACACATATATCCCTAATCACTCCTCACACCCTTATTTTTCTTCTGTATACTCTCTCTGAGCAGAGTAGCAGGCTAGAGGGTAGTTCAAGCCAACCTGCCTGCCTTTTCTCTATAATTTCTCCTTACTCTTTCTCTTCGTTTCCCTTTTCGCTTCACTTTCGCTTAGCTTAAGAATTTGCACTTCTGGATTCGTGGCCTGCGACATTAGTCGAAATACGCGGACAGCTACGACAATAGAGATCTTAAGTGGAGAGCGTTATGTTCTCCGCGAAGCCAAAAATCCGGCCTCGGTCCAGCGTTATCATCCCATGGTACCAAAACCCACGTGACCAAGTGATGGCGTCACGTTATCAGCGCGCGACCTCGTGCGGCTCGAACTGCGAAATCCCACAGTCAGGTAAAGTGATTGAAGGTGAATTAATTAAGGTGGAATAAAGTGGGTCAAGGTTGACTAAGGTTGATCAATGTTGGTACAAATTAGAGCAAGGTATTTTAAGGTGGATGAATGTGGATTAAGGTGGATTATATTGATTGTGAGGTTTAATGCACCTAATCTGCCCGGCGAGCTATGATAGACGCTGTAGGGGCGAAAGCTCCAGTTTGGTTTTGACCACGATGAATTAGTTCTTGGTCTAGTTGGTCTTGCGTTACTGATAGGTAAAATTAGTGCAACGAAAAGACAACGCACATGGAAGGAAAGACAATAACAAGCGCTACAGGCAACTTTTAAATAGCGGGAAGTGTTTCATTTTATTCACCTGGGGTTCTTTAATGTTCACATCAATCTAACTACGGGGACGCTCTTGGATTTCATCCTCATCGGAATGCGACCGCAGCGACCGGGATTCCAATACACGACCTTCTGTTCATTGTTAAACGCCCCAGCCATTGAGCCACTGTAGTGGACCAAAATAAAGATGACAGACTTGGTATCGCAGTTCATTTCCTTCGTGGATACATTACGTACAGTTCTTACTTCAATAAAATATGTATACATACATGGTATAATTGTAAGCAAGGTAAATGGCGCATTTATACATATAGCGCTTTTATCTTAGTGGACGCTGTTCTTCGTCATTAGAAACTACACCATTAGTTAGATAGTCAAGAACTAACGTTAAAATTGTATCATGAATAACCAATGGGAACTAGTTAGTAAACTCTAAATAACGTTTGGTAGGGCCTAAGCACTTGTGGTCAACGTTTAAAGCTTACGGGCCACGGCATCTTAGAAAAAGTCTAATACATCTGCAGCGTGGGCATGTAGCATGTCATTAGGTTTTCCAGCTCGCGTCAGCGTGCTAGAACGTCGTATGGTTGCTCCAGCTTTACGGGGCACAAACTATTCAGAAATTCAATGTTTTCTCATATCATGCGGACCGCAAGCATAATACGCTGACTGAAAGTGTAGAAGCTGTAGAAAAATAAGATGTACTGCCTGTTACACGTCACTCATAAGTAATTCTGCTTCTAAGTAGCTCTGGAGGTACCTAAAGTTTCCTTACTCACTTGTCGTTCTCATCTTATCCTGTGAGTTTATTCTCGATACTTAGGTCTCTCTCTAATTTCTAGAGGGCACGTTTACGTATCTCAGGTACACTTGCTCCCCTGTTACCTTCGTGCTAAAATGCAGGTTATTTTCATTATATTACTTCAATGCGATTAGCATCCTTAGGGTGGGTTAAGCAGTTTATGGAGTCTGTCTGTCTGTTATCATTTGCCTGCCCACGTCAATCACTGGGTAGTCTATGTTCTAGTGACTACATCGTAGGGCTGCTGTGCTGAGGGACCTGGGGGCAAAACCAACATTGCACGTACAACCGGCCAATTTGACTGCAGCTCGGCAAGTAAGCACCATATAGGGTCATGGGTATGTGACGTTATGTACGGGCCACTTCGTATGCGCCTCACTTTAATGAACCTGCTTCAGCCTTACCTGGGTCCTGGGTTGGCTCAACTGCGTATCTGCCACCCTTCAATGAACATTAACCTTATATTGACCCAATGAGCATGTGCAACTGGTCATGTGTGCTCTTCATTGAACTTCTTTGGCAGCAACTTGGATCAGTAGGGTTTAGCTAGTGGGTAAGTGGCTGTCTTCAATGAACCTGTGGCAGCCCCACTGCCCACCCCGCACTGCACAACACAGGATGCGCTGTCAGCCACACACTCGACAAGCTGGGTACGCTTGGCTTGGCGTCCAATTTCAACATCTTTTGGGACTGCTGGCGCACCGGCGTTTAGGACACATAGTCACCACGCAGACAGCCGTACGCCTTTTATCGCCTACAGCAGTCACGGGTCTCTCTAATATTCAAGCCCTAGCGCAGTTCCGAGTGGACGACCTGAGCTGGAAAAACTCCCGACACCCGTCAGAGGCTCTGGAGACGCGAACACAACTGCCCTCAAGCGCATTTGTTACGCCTCTGAATCGTAGACGACATTACACAGACTCGCGAGCTGTTCGGTTTTTCCGAGAACTCCATCGCGCAAGGAAACGCCAAGTTCTCGCCGAATTTCACAAAGTAATTTGATATTGACCTGTTGTTTTATCAATTCATCGTTTTCCATTTGGACAAGGAATAAATATGGGCTGCACGAAAAGGTGCAGGCAAAAAATTCTGGTTTCTCTCAGTGCCATTGTGCTCGCAATAGAGGTAAACCGTTTCCTTTCGAGTGGAAAGAGAGAGCAATAGGTGCGAGTACACCATCTCCCATTCTCTTGCTCAATTACTGCACAACTTTTCCGGACGTATCTGGAGCTTCTACGTCTTCATATGTGCTACAGTTATTTACCTCGTCGCTTTGCACGATAAATATAAAAAACATAGTTCATAATCCTGAAGTATGCTCATGCAATATTATAATGTCAAAGCGTACTGCGCAGAAAACTTATGTTTATAAAGAATCCGGTGGTTTCATGTCAAAAACCCATAATGTCATATAGAAAATATTGGGCATAAAGCTACAGCATATCAGTTTCCTCCTTCCGGATTCATTATAACCCCTACAAGAACATCTGGGGGAATCGCCAACAAAACTTGCAGACACAGTGGTGTATAATGAAAGGATTCCAAAAAGCTCATCTATATTTATGGCATTTAGAAAAACAAATTTCTTTCTCATTTTCTTGTGTTTTCTGGTGGTCTGACTTCTTCTTGCATCAAAGCTATTCGCACCACATAACGTAATCTATTCTGCGAAAATGTTTTGAACAAATATCAGCGGGAGGTTTTATTTCTCCCGACATTCAGTCGTGCCTTGCAAGCTCGCTGTTTTCCGTATATGGATCGCTTTGCTGCGAACATAATTTCAGCCATCATTCTCCCGTATCTCTTTCAAGGCCAGCATCTCTCTCTCTTTTTTTTGCAATAAATCCACCTTCTTCAAATAACCTCATTCGTTCTTCGATGACGTGTTATTTGGATTATAAGTGACAGATTTTACTTTGCCCTACAGTTAGCCGGATCTGAAAACCTCGCCTTGTTTATTATGTGCCTCGCTTGTTTGCAGATTTGAATTCTCTAATTCTTTTTTCGAACGTTGCAAAAAAAGAAAAAAAAAGATACCCCGCTTTCAAGAGTTACCATTCGGCATATAAGCAATATCTTATCTGCATCGCAGTTCTCCTCAATCTATTTCCGCGCAGAAAACCGTCTCAGGTTCTTTGGCTTTTATTGCTTTTGTTTTGACAAATGTCATTCCAAATTTTGTCACCTTTGCCGATACCGTCCAAAACTATGCGTGATTTCTTTTCCTTTTCTGACAGTTCAGGACGCATCCACATTGTTTTATACGCTAAACAAATGCTAACCTTGACATACAAGCTTCCCACAGTAAGTGCCCATGCGCAAAGCTTCTTCATCGCACTGCGGCCTATCGTCGTAGTTTCCGGGACCGCGGTCCCCAGCAGTGCCGTCACCTAGTCCGTCGTACCTTCTTTCCCCACCTCCTTTACCTCCACCGGGACGGTTGCTAGGGCCCCGTTGCTACGAGACGCCTGCTGACGTCATTGCCCAAGCAGTCTCCAAGGGCAACCCGTCTGCTAGCTCAAAAACGCGTGCGGTGGGGAAGGCTCGTGTGCAATGTTTGGGAAGACCGTCGGCTCCTCCTCTCCTCCGCATTGGGCGCCGGGGATTTTTCTTTATCGTGTGGCGCCCTTGAAAACGCACAACGTTTATTTACTTTCATGCGTTCGTTTCTCCAATCGACTTCAATCTCAAGTCGCATACCTTAACTGGCGTCTCTTCGCTGGGAAAAAAAAATGAGCATCCGAACTCAGCTTCTCCATGCTAATTGGGGAAAAGTGTGATCTGCACAGTCTGCACGAAGGGCTTATCAAAGATTTTGCACATATACAAAAGTGATCTTCTAAATGCAAGCATTCTTCAATTCATGGTATTCTTGCACGCCGAAAGGCAAGGGGTGCTATTGCAACTTCAGATAACGCAGTATCGCGAGATCATTACACTTCCTTTGCAAGCATAGGAAACCTTGTTTTAGCTGAAGTCGCAGCGGCCGGAGCATCGATCAGTCTAAGCAGAATATTGAACCTCAATGATTGCAGTTTGCTATTTACCACTGTATCGCTAATTCTCAAAACTGAATTCGAGGACTACAGTTACACACTGAAGAATGCCCCGAACGTGCATATTTTATTGGGCTGTGATGACACGGGCTGACTTGTGTTGTTCGTCTACGGATCGAATGTAAGCAGCCTGACAACACTGCGTGCTAATAAGAAACATTGGTTAGCTACTGCAACGTGCAGACCAAGAACTACGTCTCAAATTGTGCTCAGACTCTGAGCCAAAGCCAAAGCTCATCGTAGGGGCGGCTATACGAAAATCTCCCAGGTCTCGAGAACTAACTCGCAGACGATGTACCAACGCATGTTTCTAAGAGTCGAATTTTGTCCGCAAGAGCCACAGGCGTTAGATAGATGGCTTTAGCAATATTGTGCTTGAACAACAAAACAATAGCTAAAAATAAAATTATAGAATATGAGTGTGCCAATATCTGGAGGCGGGCGGCCGCCGATCTTGAAGGCCATGCGTGCAGTGGAACGGGTGTATCAAGTGTATCAAGAATTTCTTTAGAGCAGCCTACCCTACACATAGTTACTTTTTTATTAAAAAATAAAAGCGTGCACGCTCTCCTCATGAAGGAATTGCAATAGTGGCACAAACAACTTATCGTCCTTGAGCGAACGCCTGTAACTGTCTATCTAAAGTACACTAGGCTTCGTAACTCTTGGAACTCTTTCTCGGGTAGTCCCCGTTCCTCGGCAGAGTAACAGCCGGCGGCGAATGTACGCATTATAGGCGTGAGCAGCACGCTTCGGGCATGTAACGGGGTTCTGAACTTGTCGGACTCAATATCCGGGGGACAGAAGGTGCAAAGTCCGCCTCGGCCCGTATTATGCGAACTGGGACTTCATCGACCCGAGAGAAATTACAAGGAAGAAAGCAGACATGTGGAGAGGTTAAGATGCTTGTGTACCGTCGGAGAAGCGATTTTTTGGCTGACGCGATACAGCAGGTATCTGAAGGAAAGTTTTCAAGACCCGCCGTGGTGGCTCAATTGTGGTAGCTGCTTAATTTTTGATAGATCTCTTTAGTAATGCATATTGCGTAATATACGCGTACTTTGAGCGGAGCAGTGCCTGTTGTGTGCTTGGACAGCTATAGCCATCGGGCGATTGCTGTCGGTACATATCCGTCTTAGCCATAGTAGCGGTAACACTCGTCAGGTGTAAATAGAAAATTTCTAAATTTAACGGGAAATATAACTTTCGCAAAAGATCGTATTATGAAACTGTGAGTATTAGCTTTTCATACTGAAATACTTAAGACCACCAACCATGTTGAAGAGAAATTGCATTTTGAGCCAGAAAACTAGCGCCATAGTTGATTGCTTGAATTGTTCGACATATTTGCAGAGTTAATAGGGAACAAAACACGAGTTAGAGCACTCGTTCTCTCTATCCCATGTTGTGCACGGCCTTTAGCACTCAAATTCACTATTCACATTCAAATAGCCCTAACAATTCAAAGAGGACGTACTCTACCTTGCGTAAATAATTACTTCCCACTGGCACTCCTGTAAACATTTATTACGTTTCTATGCATTTTCTCCTTTCAACCTAATCTGTTTAACTTGGCCTGCAACGTGACGGACTCGTCCTTCTCAAGATCAAGGGGTGGAACTGATTTGCTCGACCTTTCCCATATAGACGTACGTGATTAGATTTAGAGCTTCCGCATCCTTACCCTTAATAACATTTGCGACGCTCTATTCTGTCTCGACTCCACGGTTCCCTAGCAAATTTACTTTGCTCTTTCGGTGAGCTGGGCTCGAAGGAAATGCTTTATCAAATTAGGAGCGATGCTTCTGTCGACGGACCTGTCAACGTTCTTACCTTCTTTAGATGGAATAGATATGATGTACGGTGTGTCAAGGTCGTAGTCAAGTGTCTGAAATAAAATAGGTAGGTCGCTTTGACAATTCCTGGTGCTTCGGACAAAATGCCGAGGCGCATGCAACTGGAGGACCACCAGTTGCCGAGATCGCCCGTTACAAAACAAACGGTTTTTATCGGTGGTTCCGGTGTGTCTACCAGAAAGTTTTGCATAATTCGCGTCGCAAATGCAATCAGATTACACAAGCTTCGGCGACAACATAACCATCGATAACATTCGAGAACTTCCGATATATGCGGGCGCGTCCCTCGCTTTGCGATAACATTTGGCAGGCGGTGAAATGCGCTTACCCGAAAAAGATAAACAAGTCCACGTGTCGGTATCGTCGACATAATATTTATCGCTCTCCCACAACGCGTTTCAAGGATTTTCTAAGTGGACGCCTAATGCAACAGGAAACGCAAAACATAGCGGTCTTGCCCGGAAGGCGAAACGATCATTAGCAATACGAAAGTATCAAACTTAACACGAAGTTCGTAGCTTTATCGGCCGTATAAATTGAAATAACACGGGCTTTCTAATTAACAAGCAATGTGTCACGCCCGCGCAGACAAAGCTTAACAGATCTCTATCGATTACCGCGAGCACATCTGTCACAACGCCGGCGTGACACGAAGATATGCGAACACTCTAGGTGCGCTCAGTAGACATGCAGAAAGCAATAAGTCGAACTGCGACAGCTTCGTTTCCGTACAAGCTTCCCTTCTACCTCGCGCACCGTCAGTCCCGAAAAGTCAAGGAACCTGGTCATGCTATCACGGGCCTCCTCTCGTACGTGGGGGGGAGGGGTGCACGTAGCCAGATGAGCCATTCCATGCTGTCGACAGGAAGAGGAAGTTCACGCTACTCTGTTAACAACGCATGACTGCCTGTATAGAACGCGGTGCATCGCATCAGCAAATGTTCAAGCGCCTACGTTTGTGCGCGCTGGTGGCATCGATCCAATAGGACGAGACCCAGGAGCACCTCCCGCAAAGCCAGCAGCTCCAAGGGCGAGAAAAGAAGCGTGTGCACCGTCATGCTTTGCGGTGTGGTAGGGCCAGCGTATTGCCTTTCGCTGATGCTATGGGCGTTCCGTGCTACACCTATCTGAGCCGAAGGGAATAGTACATTTGAAGCTATTACGCCGATGATTTTTCTTCGATCTCATTTTGGGCACCATTCGTGTACCACGCCTGCAACGCCATTGGCGGCGCTTCTATCACGCCAGCGTTATGAGACGCCTTGTAGCTGTCAGGGTGCCGTTTCTGCTACATGGCAGCTGTGGCCTCTTGTGCTAGGCACGCTATCAAGTCATTACGCGTAAGATCAGACCATCATCTGAGAAGCCTCTGCGCAATGCTTAACCTTTCTTTCACTTTCAATGCATCACCCTTATGGTGAAGCTGGCATACGCTTTTAGTTTAATAATTGCTTGTGATGGCAAAGTCATAACCAGGTGCGATGCTACTGTTTTCCTTGCCTTTGAGAGTAAAGAAAATTTCTATTCGAATGAGTTTCATGATTTTTATATTTCGCACTTTTCATTAAAAGAATGCTTTTTGTTGTGATTAACAATCGTTGCATATTTGTTACTGCCAACTCCTAAGCTAGAACTGTTAGTTACTGATTTTGCGTCTTGAGTACTTCCGAGCACCTTTCTGTTTGGAAACATCTGTCAGCCAATTTTCCATTCGAATCCTGGGTCGCACACTACAATGGACCCACGGTATCGTCTGGTGCCCCGGGCACGAAGGCCTGCGGGGCAACGAAGAGGCGGACTGCGCAGCTCGAGGTCTCACTAGCCGAGCGGCAGACCACACCGTTCTTCAGCCCCCGACAGACCGACGAGCGACCCACGAGTTATTAACGACAGGTCAACAAATACTAGAGGGCCAACGGCTCGGAAGAACGCAATACGCTCCCCCACACAAAGCTCTCAATAAACTCCAGGCAAGGGACTGGCGCCGCCTGCAAACTAACACATACCCACACTTGTCTCGTCTACACCCAATCTACCCAGACAGTTATACGTCCCGAACATGTCCCTGGTGTAGCAACCACACAGCGACATTCGCGCACATAACACACGAATGCACCGACCGCCCGGGCGACGCAATTTCGCCACGAGTCACAACACACACACTCACTACGTGGTCTTGGGAGGCGAGACTCTTCGAACTGGACCTGGGAAGCCAACTGGCGACCCTCGACCAGACCAGTGGAGATCGCCAGTGGAGCCCTGTCAGAGGGAACCACCCAGGAATAAACCGCGCAACGGTTTCTGCAATAATAAAGTTTCCCCTCCTCCTCCTCCTCGCTCAATTCCACGGCGTGGGTTGTGCGATTACCACGAGGACCGGCCGAGTTGCCGCAATTTCCCGCCACCCGTGACTGTTTGGGGCAAGCGGGAGAGAGGGTGGCTCTTTCTCCACTCTGCACATCTACAAATGTCTCTGAGGTGAGCCACTTGCTGCCACACTATTCAGTTTCAGTGCGAAGCATTCCTTGATGACCATCATACAATTGGTGAGCGCTGCTGAGCGCTGTCTTGCTCTGTGGTACCACAAGAGGTCGCAAGAGGCGCTATCTGTTACTGAGTACACACGCATAAAACTATGCCACCTTATCTGTGAAAGGGGCATAAAACAGGAAAATTTCTGAGGTCCTCGCAGGCGTTCGCAGCTGCTGATTGAGGAGTAATACACGGTTCACATGCAGCGCTGCACCGTGCCTGCGAGACTGCTGTACGTGGCGTCGAGATTCCCTAGATTAATTATCTAGGGAGATTAGCCGCGTCGAAAGGCGATGAGTAAAAGATGCGGGGCTGACCGCAATGTACTCACTCAGTAAAAACACGCCTGATTGTCTTGGAGCGATAGCGCTGGCGACGTATGAGGCAACGTTGGTGAATCTTCATGAAATAAACTTCAAGCATTCTGATGAAAAAAAAAGGATAAATAGGCGAATAAAGGAAGAAGCCTTGCGACGAAAAGAATTAAACAAGTTCTCTGTATTAGGAATGCTTAACAGAACCATGATTATCAGATGTCGCCAAATTCGAATAAATATTTCATTTCGATTACATTTGGCAAGACTTATTTGCAGGAACGACGCACGCTCAGTATGAGGCCAACGGCAAGGGATCAAATTGTATTCGTAAAATACATTAAGTGCTGCTTAAACTGTAAAGGAAAGATAAGAGAAAATGTTCATCCGAAAAGGATATTCATTAATAAAGTACTGAGGAATGGGAACTGCCTTCCAAAGGAATAGAAACTGCTAAAGTAATCAAAGGCACAAAATTTATAGCCACGTTAATATTAGAGACTAGGAACGTTCCGAGAAGAAAAAAACTAATGAAAAGTGCGGAACACCCTAACGAAGCAAATACATAATTGAGAGATATGCGACAAATCTCGTGAAAAAGATGAAGTCTTATAACTCGGTAAAGTGTCCGGTCCACTTTTTTAGAAGATGTCGTTTTTACGAGTAGTAAACACAAAATTGTGTGTCATCTAAAGTTTACTATCGTTGTATTGCTGGCTGCACTTTGTCACCTACCAAGGAAGTGTCATGGGGTAGTTTACCCTAACTTGTATATATATATATATATATATATATATATATATATATATATATATATATATATATGTATATATATATATCACCATCATCATCAGCCTATTTTATATCGACTGCAGGACGAAGAACTCTCCCTGCGCCAGCCGATTCCAACTAGCACCCGCGAATTTCGTAATTTCATCGCACCGCCTAGTCTTCTGCCTTCCTCTACTGCGCTTCTGTTCTCTTGGTGCCCATTCTGTAGCCCTAATGGTCCGATGTTGTCTAACTTGCGCATTGCAAGACCTGCCCAGCGCCTTTTATCTCTTAACGTCAATTAGAACATCGCCTGTATCCGCTTGCTCCGTGATCCAAACTGCTTTCTTTCTGTGTCTCAAGCTTATGCCTAGCATTCTTCATTCCATCGCTCTTTGCGCGGTCCTTAACTTGTTCTCCAGCTTCTTCGTTAGTCTCCAAGTCTTTGCGCCATATGTCAGCACTGGTAAAATGCACTGATTGTACACCTTCATCTTCAATGATAATGGTAAGCTTCCAGACAGAAGCTGGCAATGTCTGTGGTATGCGATCCAACACATTTTATTCTTCTGTGAATTTCCTTCTCATAATCAAGGTTATCTGTGATTAATTGACCTATGTAAAGGTACTCCTTCATAGACTCTGGAAGCCGACTGGCGATCCTGAACTCTTGTTCCTTTGCCCGGCTTTTTATCATTATCTTTGTATTCTGCATACTAATCTTCAATGCCACTCTTACACTCTGTCTGTTAAGGCCCTCAATCATTTCTTGTAACTCGTGTTGTAACCCCGCAGGCGGCGAGGCTACGTTAACGCCGAAAAGTACAGCCGACAGGGCCCTAGATGCCTAAGAAGTCCGTCGATTTATCCGCCCTTTGCGGGTTTTACCGGTCGTCATAGGTTGCACGATATAGTGCCAATACACAGTGGTCCCAATACCGTGTTTTCCGAATCTTACGCACGCACTGGGCCTTGAACGCGCCTATGTACACGACATACTTTCGGCGAACTTGAACAGCGCCTAAAACTAAAACATTTCAGCGCTTCCAGAGAAGCTCTGAGCCGCGTATCGCCTGCTCGTGCTTTTGTCTTCCGGCCTCCCGCCGTCCCAAACTTGCGGTCCCGGGTAAAAATTATGAGTGGCTTGACGAGCCGCGTAGAACAATACGGCTATGAGCCTCACAAACAGCAGACAACCTTGAGAGTTCTTAAGCGACTACACACACACACACACACACACACACACACACACACACACACACACACACACACACACACACACACACACACACACACACACACACACACACACACACACGCCACCACGATCTCATTATGAGGCACTCTATCGTGGGATGCGTCCGGATTTAGTTAAACCACCTGGGGTTCTTTAACGCGCACTCGATGTATGGTAGACGAGCCTCTTTGCATTTAGCCCCTGTATCGGAATGCCCGCTGAGTGGAATAACCACTCACCACTAGGGGTTGTTGGAGAAGCATGGGAGGGGCCTTTGCCCTGCAGTGGGCATAACCAGGGTGATGATGATGATGATGATGATGATGATGATGATGATGATGATGATGATGATGATGATGATGATGATGATGATGATGATGATGATGATGATGATGATGATGATGATGATGGAATAACCACTGAGCAACCGTGCCGTTCTTTTTTTCAATTTCTGAAAAACGCCTCGATTCATCATGTTGAGTGTGCTGTTGGCGCGGGCGATAACAACCATGATGCACAGTTCTTAATCATTTGCGTACATATACAAGAAAAACACACACGGTTATTCCTTGCCTCACAAGTGAGGTTGAGATGTTACTTGATGAACAGTAGTCGGGAGACTGTGCGGACACACACAAAGAGGGCAGACAGGTTTGCATGGGACATTTCTTGTACATTTTGTTTACGTCATAGTTTCCATTTTTCCTGGCAGAATAGACCAAGAAATATGCAGGAAATTCATTTCAATGTCACTCACTGTTGAGATAACTTTCTCCCTTGCTCAATAAGCACGATGCACATAGGAAAACAGTCTCTTCTTTTTTTGAGGATATTCATTCGTGAATCTTCCGCAGCATCACTGACACAAAATCAGCGACCAAGCGACGTAACACAACACATTACATGGAATGCTGGAGGCAAAGTTGAAGCGCGAGAAAATCGCGTTCGCTCGTAAAGGGAAATGGCAGCGACGCTATAAAAAGTCAGTACAGGCTTCTACCACACGTGCGTCTTTCTGTTATTTTTTTTTCGTGAACACTACGTCGCTGTTATGGCCACGTGCAATGAATCAAAGGCAGAAGTCCCCAGGAACTTGACACGTCCACAACGGCTCCTTTTTATCAGATCACCGAGGACTCGCGGGTGCTCCCCGCGTTCCCCGGCAACAACCATGCAAAACAACGCAGGTTGACCGTGACAGCGTGTTGCGAGAAAGCGGCTGAACGTCACGACTGGGAGCCGGACGATCTCGCCTCCGGTCCGCAGCCTCATATTTTATTCGAGCCGTCCGGAACGCGCCGCATCAACTGGCGCGACTGGCGGCGTTGAATATTTATGAGAGCGAGCGCGCAGCTGGTTCGGCGGCGGGGCTAGGAAACCCGCGTCAAGCCACGTCTAGCCGCGGCGTTTCTCAACTAAGAGCGCCGATGGCCATGCGCGCCGTGTCCGTAAACATTAACGCCGCCATTTGTCGAGCTGACAACGCGTCCTCGGCCCTACTGTACGTTTCGATCGAGCGGGCCACGTTCTGGTAGATGCGTCCCGGCTTATTCGTCGGCGTGGCGCTAATTCTCGTCCTGTTCACCTAATTGAAATCGCAAAGGACCCCGCTGACAATTTCTTGGCATTGTGTGACGGGGTTGTGCCGGCTGTACAAAAGGCGGATATTTGCTGCAACGGGTTCGACGAACTTTGAACGTGGAAAGCGCTATTGGTCACCCGTCTGCAAGTCGCTGAACTTACAATGTGACGCCTCAAATTTTCTCGGTGCTCGTGACGTCATTTGCATTGCAGATCTCACATAGAAGACTTTTGCTTTCCTTCGCCATACAAAGTTGTTAAATGAATTACCTCACCAAGCTTTATAGCTGCAAGAACACAAGCGGGCTAATGACTGTGTCTGTGAAAAAATACGCCGCCGCATAGTTGAAAATCAGAAAACATAACAAAGAACAAGAAAATGCCCGCAAGCTCTTCTTATCGGAGATGCCCACTTCTAGCAACGAGAGCGACGTCGCACGGATGGCGCTTCTACGTCAGTGGCGTAGCGCCTGCGGTGCAAAATTAACCACCAGCAACGCGAACGACCCCAGGGTCTGCACGAGATGTAGGGCAATGAAAACTGCCTCTACAGAAACGCTCATTGCAGAAAAAAGCCAATTTACTGACGGGTTGCTCCATTCAGCCTTTCTACAGAGGTAGTCCTACAGAGGCAGACATGGCTACGTGAATCAATGCGAAATCATTGCGACCTGTTCGCCATGACGACTAGTTTTACGAGACCTAATGGTATTGTTTTCACGTTGCCTCGCATCGTTTCTCGCATCACGTGCCTCGGCCTCGTTTGCGTACTGGCGTGGCCGTCCAAAGGAGGCGGGCGGAGCAATTGACTGAGAAGTCGAAGATTTGTCCATCGGAGCGCATGACGGAACTAACCGAAATCGACACACCGACTGGCAGCGCCCGGACGAGAAGGCGCTGTATGTAGACCGGTCACCGGCGCGGTCTCTCTCTGTGACCACGGAACCTTTGAACAGGATATCATTAAGTGCCCCTTTCTCCAAAAAATACGCTGTCGGCGGCCGGCGTGTGGCGTCGACGCTCTTGTAAGGGAGAAATCACTCCGATCCATTTATGCGGTACCAGGCAGGCCCTCCGCGTGGCGCATAAGCGTTGCTAAACTAACTGAGTTTCTCCAAGTAAAATGAATGAGGAAAATTCTAAAGTACCACTAACACAGAACCTACAGACACGATTGCATGGACTGTAATTTCAATATACGTGAAAACATAAGTCTGCTATGCGGAAAGTCAAACCCAAACTACTTTTCCAGCGTTTCTACCATTAATAGAGCGGTGCGCCCCGCTCTGTTCCTTGCAACACCATCCAGGTGGCGCTTGCCTCCGCGCATCCACGGCGGCAGCACGCGGGGGCGGAGATGGAGAAAAATAAAGAGAGCTGCACTTACCGTGAAGCGCGACAAGCAGTCTGGTACCTTTGAATGATATCGTCTTCCTCTGTTAAAGGCGAAGCTTAAGCGTCTCCGAAAATTTTGTGCTATTTTGTCCATGCTTCGTCCACCTGAGCACGCGACAGAACTCACCGAAATCACCTCAACGACTGGCGGTGCGCCAGTGCCGTCAGTGCCTTTACAGAGGGAACGTAAGTGTGGGAACGCTGCCATGACGAGCGCATCGCAGCCAGCTGTGGAAGAAGACGACGACGACGAATGCGCGAGCGGGGAAGAAGGCGCAGGAGCGCGTCTCTGTGATCACGTGACATTGTGGGGATCCAAGAAGCCGCCGAGCAGGTAGGATGCATTCCGCTCGACTCCGGAGTTTTTTATTGCGAAGCAATACTACTTTAGGTCGCACTTCAGCCCGTTCCGTGGCGAGGTGGTGGTAGGCACCATTGACCTTTAGCGTGACCTCGCTGCGTGACGTCACACCACGTGACCAGAGTTACGTCACACCCGCTGTGTAAAAACGGGGCCCCATCTCACGCCGTCGCGAGGCGAGGCGGTAGCCACCAACGGCGGCCTAACTCCCGCTCCTCTCACCAGGGGCGCATCGGTCGGTGTGACGTCACACCAGCTGTGTAAAAACGGGGCCCCATCTCACGCCGTCGCGAGGCGAGGCGGTAGCCACCAACAGTGGCCTAACTCCCGCTCCTCTCACCTCTTAGATGATTCACTGTAAGCAGTAACACTAGCATAACCCAAGACTTCCACCAGCCATACTACCAGCTGATCCGAGAATAACACACTATTGCTTCGCAATCACCAGGCTTAACCAAGCTAAGCCACGGCCGTTTTTTATGCTATTGATGGTTTTCGAGGCCGTGCTGAACCTACAATGTGCCGCATCAGGCATTTAAGATCACCGGGACTCACTGGACACCAAAATTGCATCGGTTGGTAAACTTCTTTCAATTTTATAAGCGTTTTTCGTGCCGACCACACCGGATGTGCAGCTCGGCTAGACATAGCCACTGCGCCTAGCCGCGCCGTTGTCAACGCGGCACACAGGCGTCGCTTGTCTCGCGAGACAAGTGCTTTCTTTCGCTAAATGAACAGATGGAATACAAAGTAGCGGGGACCTTGGTAAATCCTAAGGAGGTTAACAGGGACTCCACCTGGATTACGGTAACTGGAAGACGCACAGAAACGAATAGGGCCGGCGCAGTTGGCGAAAAACACCGGTGGACCAGTTCAACGCTCAAGCGCATACACTCGGCCGTCAGTGCCTCGGGAATATAAGGAAAAACATTATAGGGAGCAGCACGATGCCACCCCTGCCCTGGGAAGACACGAAAATCATCGTGAGGCCGAGAGCTGCCTATGTATCAGCAAGGTTGGTACGCCTACTCTGGCAGAGGCCATATGGGTGCGGCAAGGCTCGATCCGGATGAAAGGAAGCCAGACACGACGTGCCCTAATCCGCAACAAAACATTATGCTTATCAGTACTCCGAGCCAAGAGAATGTCAAGCTCTACGTCAAAGTGGAAACTATCGCGGTGGCCCATGAGAACCAGGAAGTCAGTGCATTCGCGCCGGCACCACATGCCACCTGCAAGGGAGTCATTCGCGGGATCACGCTCAGCGACGGTCCAGAAGTCATCGATCGCAAGATCGTTAATACAAGAAATCTACTGGCTCTCGGAGCGAAAAGAGTAGCGAAAAGGATTAAGAATACCGGCACGCTCATAGTGCCATTTGACGGGTGCAAGGTTCCCAACTACGTTTCGTACGGCGACATCCGTACGGCGACAGAGCTTAATGAAACGGCTAGCAGGATGGCCAACAAAATGGAGGCAATCAAGAAAATGCTAATTACGATGCACAGCGATGCCAGACGTGAAACAAGCGACATGGCGGTACCGGACCCTGCTAGGGAAGGGACCATGGCAAAAAAGCGTAGGGCGATAGTAAGTAAGCTTAAGAACACAGAAACTCAGGTTAAGGAGATTAAACAAGCGCTGGATGCAGTGACGGAGAACATGAAGATGGTGGCAGACAGTGTAGCTAGCCTCACAGTAAGCGTTAGGCAGATACAGACCGCTCGCAACGACCCATTCAAGGGGCTATGTGCAATGAATGATCGCATCGTAGCACTCGAAAATCACGCCACACAGCATTGATATGAATTGCAAGGAGCGTTGGCAAGCAACGCGAAATTGATTGCACCCGAGTCCTTCGATAGGCCACGGGTGGCCCAGGCATAGGGACAGACTCTTCGAGCCATAATAACCTCCAAGAGAGGAGATGAAAGTAGAAATAATAGTGAAGAACTATAAAGGGACTTTCCTTATTTGGCAATGAACCTGCAGGGGTACTTTGGGAAACGAGCACTCGTACAGCAGTACTTCAGATCACTAACGGATAAACCTTAGATTAGAGCACTGCAAGAGACCCTAGCCTCTGCAGCTTCCGTCACTAGTTACAGGGCAATCTCCGGGCAGCCAGGCGGATGAAGGATCTGCACACTTGTAGACAACAAGCTAACACACATCTCCCACGACCTGAAGCTGACGACCTGCAAAGCCGAACACGTGATGATGGAGATCCTGCTTAATACACCGCGGCACAACCAATGCAGAAAGAGTGTCTTTGTGCTGAACATTTACAACAATCCCAGGCACAAGCGCCAGCAGTTCATAACGTGCTCGAGAAAGCAGTGCAGCGAGCTGGGCCCCACCCCCTCGTCATAGTCGCCGACTTCAGAGCCCCACACGGCGTATGGGTAGACGTGTATGAAACATGTAGAGATCAGGACATCTGGCAAGATACCAATGAACTAGACCTAATCCTAATCACCGATGAAGCTTTCCCAACGCGAATGTGAAATTCGGTGACCGGAGACACAACGACAGACCTCACTTTCATCAAGAATGTCGATAGGACTACATGGACAAAAACCTGCACGAATTTCGGAAGCGATCACTACGTATTGGATCGCAGCAGGATCAGCGAGTTCACGGTTATCGACTGGGATCTCTTTCGTAACATCCGTAGTACAAGGGCCGATGGTCCTGACAACCTAGAGGAATGGTGCAAAGGCATCCGCAAAGATACCACCACCGTTGCCAAAGAGGTAAAATCGGACCTAAACGTGGACAAGATTGACATCAGACTTGCTCACCTGCTGGAAGCCAAGGAAGCCCTATTCTGAAGATGGAAGAACCAGAAGCACTATCATAGGCTGCGGAAGACGATATCAACGCTGAACAAGGAAATAGAGGAACATTGCAACACATCATGCCGACAGCAGTGGGACGAGCTCTGTGATTTCGTCGAAGCGCAAATCAGGAAGAGTAAATCCTGGAGTCTTCTGAAGCACCTCTTGGACGAACACAGCACTAAGGCCAACTAGAGACACAACCAAGCTCGTGCACTAAATGAGACCCCCAAAGTGCAGGCGGTAGAGGAGCCTGTTGCTCGATTAGTATCCAAGTAGCTTCCGGTCGAACATGATGATGAAGACGGCGTGTTCCCAGAATATGGCGGCCGCCCTCTACCACACCTAGACATAGGCTTTTTAGAGACTGAAATTCGGCGAGTGGTTCAAACTCTCAATCGCAAGTCGGCTCTTTGGCCGGATGGAATCACCAACAGGACTCCTAGAAAGCTCAACGCCGCATCCATAGAACGACTAACCAATTTCATCAATGAAGCCAGGAAACAGGTGAGGCCCAGTGGAATAGAAAGTAGCCGACACCGCGTTGATCCCAAGCCAGGGAATTCACCTAGCGTCGAGAACCTTCGCTCTATCTCCCTCACGTCCTTTGCGGGTAAGGTGGCAGAGCTTACAATCCTCAACATACTTAACGACTACCTGGAGGAAAACAACATTTACAAGCCTAACTTGCGGAGGACACAATGAGGCTCATTAAGCGCCACGTCGTCAATGGGTACACCAGGGATACGAAGGCCATTCATGGCTTAGACCGGGCAAAGGCCTTCGACGGCCATCAAGCACAAATTCATCCTGGAGACGGTGGCGAACCTCAAACTTGGGCCCAGGCTGTACGACTACATCAGGTCCTTCCTGTCTGGGAGAAGAGCGTCGCTGCGCATTGGGAACTTCTCTGAAGGCGTACAACTGGGACATCGAGACACGCCCCACGCATCTGAGATTTCTCCTATGCTTTTTATTCTCTGCATGACTGAACTGCCCAAAAGACTGGCCAGCATAGACGGCACGAAGCATTCCATCTGCGCCGATGACATCACGATCAGGTGCGGTGGAGACAGCGAAGGCCGGGTGCAAGATACCACGCAGGAGGCAATCGTTGAGGTGGAATCGCACTTGCGCCTAACGGGACTCATGCTCATCCAAATCGGAGCTTCTACAGAACAGGAAGGAATGAGGCTCCCGACCCAAGGGATGGAAGCCCGTAGAAGAAAGTGACATACATCTTTACACTGGAGATGGAAAGGAAATCCCGAGGGTAGATATCATCGGGGTTCTCGACATGCTTATCGAATATAAGCGTGGCAACGGCACTGCTCTACGAAAGATATTCGCCGAGACAGACAGCGCTTTTTGGCTCGTCAAAATGATCTCCTAGAGACACCGGGGCCTTAAGGAGGAGCATTTGCTCAAGTTCATCAATGCGTTCGTGCTCTGCCACTTTGCCTACACCGCCGCCATGCACAATTGGCTCAGGTCGGAATAGGACAAGCTCAGAGTAATTATCCGGAAGATTGTCAAGAAAGCACTAAGGCTTCCCGTATGCGCACACACCGAGAATTTACTCAAGCTTGTTGTACACAACTCTGCGACCGAGATAGCGGAAGCGCAGGCATGCTATCGGCTGGCCAGATTGTACACCACGACGACCGGTCGACACACACTTGCTAAATTACGGTTCAACCCGATGCAATTGGAAACAAACAGCGATCGTATATGCATAAATGTAGAAGAAAACGTGTCCGTTGCTGCCATCCTGCCTAACTGCATAACTCATGCAAAAGGAGGGGCGGCGTCGGGCGAGAGCGAATGCACTACTCAAGCAATTGGTAATGAGTAGTACAAGTGCAACTTTCGTTGACGTTCCAGCATATCGAAACGGCAATAAGTTTACGGCGGTGGTCATCGACCAGACGGGCTTGACTACGAACTGCGTCACAGTATGCACAACGAACCCGCAGGTGGCGGAACAAGTGGCCATCGCACTCGCTCTGCTAGATGGTCGGTGTGGAGAGCTGTACAGCAACTCAAAGGCGGCAGTCAGAGCCTTTCAAAAGGGCCGCATATCAATACAAGCGGCCAGGATCTTGAACACCAGCCATGGCATCGCCCTTCACTCCGTTCATTGGTTCTCCCGCGCATGCAGCTCGGTAAAGGGCGTCGCCCTGAACCCCGGTGAGTCGGCCTACACAGCAGCGCGCGCTTTCACCAACCCCGCTGCTCTACAAATGAGCAACGGCTCCAGCGCGGAGGACGCTGGAGATAAGGGTACTCTAACCACACACAACGAAATTACCAAATATTTCTACATGACCGGGAGAGTTTCCCGCCCCCACAGTCAAAACTAAACAGAGCACAGGCAATCTCACTGCGCTTACTCCAAACCCATTCGTATCCGTCATTAGCACATTTAAATGAAATCTATCCACACAAATTCCCGCCTTCACCGCTTGCGGGCAGACCGCTACGTTAGCACATATGCTCTGGGAGTGCGGGTCGCTCGGCGCGACTTACAGCAAGACCGAGGGGGATGCGCTTCTGCATAGCACAAAACATCAAGACCAAATCCTGGCCGTCCAGCAAGCCAGCGACAGTGCCAGTAGGCTAGACTTGCCGGTCCCCACGTGGGTGTAGCCTCGTGTCGCGGGGCAACCTCCGCGTCTGCACTGGAAGTTGTACTCATTCATTCATTCATCACGTGACTTTTTGTACCATCTGTGGCTAGGCCAGCTAATTTTTTCGCTTCAGGAACCATATAATGCTTGCGCATTAAAAAAGAACGTCAGGAAGAAGGAATGCGAAATGTGAAGGCGGGGTGTGCGACGTAAACATAACGTGGGCTTTTGGCTCCGGTATGGCCAAAGGCAGGTGAGGAACACTTCTTGCGCGCACTAATCGAGGCATTGGAAAGAAATCTCTGCTTCGGGGGGAGCAGGTCACCCTCTCCTATCATGGTGGCGCAACGTTTCATTCTCTTCTATCATGTGTCTCTGTTACTTAACCTTTTTCATACATTTCATTTTTACGATAGAATGCTTTAGGACGGCCTCTTGTATATTCGGCTATAACAAACTTTTTCGAGGGCGCCAGGTGAGGAGCACATTCAGGATATAATTTCCCCGGGACGACAATTCATGCATAATAAGGACGCCATTTCTCTATTTTATCGAACACCACCTTATATTAATGTCGGTCTGTCATATCTTTTACCTCTGCCGAAAAATTTCCTCGTACAATGGTAGAAAACTTAGCGAGTTCACGTAAACTGCACTCCTAGCTGCATGCTGAACCAAAGCAGCTCTGAAAGGAGATGACAAATTCTGTTTCTGCCATTAGGTTGCTCTTATCGTGTAGTTAGAATGAAATTAGGAATTTTTTTTCAACATAGATGTGTATATGAGGAGGATTGATAATTCCTCAAGCCCTTCCTAACGCAGGTTATTGCTCAGTCACTTTCAAAGTGTTGTGACAAAATGACAGAGCATGAGAAAGTGAAAATTGTAGATATATGTACATCGATAGAAGGAGAATAACGAAAATACGTGCAGCCTAATTAGAAACAGCAATTTCATGTTTATACCCCGTATGTGGTCGAAAACATTCGCGAAGGACGTTAAGGAAAGTCGAATTAAGATGTTGTTAAGCATACACTTGACTACGGTTTTCGGCATAGGATCAGGTACGCTGTCCCCAGCAATCGTGTCGACTTCCACGCAATGTGCGTGTTCCGCATCACGTCATTTCGCGCGAGCTTGATAAGAGAGTTCGCGCGCGTTGAAACAATTGTGTTCTGCGTAGCAGATCTAGCTGCCCACCAATGTGAGCAGCAGCATCAATATCGCAGTCATCAGTCTCCTGGTCGGCTGAGCTTACGCCCCTCACATTTAGCAAGTATGAAAGGTCAAGGAGAAACAATGAGCGTGGTTATGCACGTTCAAACGTGCAATGTATGTTCCAACAGCACACAGTAAGACGGTGGAAGAAAGGACGGCTGGGAAATCATGAATTACCATGAAGGAGTAATAAAGCAAGGGCCGAATTACCAGAGCTTCTTTTTCGCAAGCGCTGCCTTCACTAATAATATATGGGGAGCTGGAATTGTATGGAACTTAGACGTACGAACAATTCTGGCGTAAAAGGCTTGCGTGAATACGGCCTAGAACAAGGAACACGGAAAGATGTTGCAAAGGTGCGAAGCGGGAAGTCAAAACAGCAGAACGACCGAGACAGCGACAACCGCTGTATACCTTTGTACCAACGTGCAATAGCAACTATTCAAAAACGTCACTGTTACAAGCAACATCAAGGTCTAACAAGGTCGAAAAAATTCCTCTGCTTGATTTAGTGTAGCAAAGCTGACACGACTTTGGCGCATATACTGACGGCGCATGCTGACGCACCGTAGTCCTCGGAGGTACAATAGACAATGGCCGGATTTGCGGGCAGGGTGTTCCGGCCAGCGCTTAGCGGCTGATACATCAAACTCCCATGATTGGACCCCCAAAATGCGTATACTAATTATAGGACACAGCACAGGCGTGTGTGTGTATGCCCATGTGACCGCCTTTTGTGGCCTCGGTTCAAGAGCCCGATGGGCCGCTTCTGCTCCGGCACCCGGAGTAGCATGTTCCCGACGCCGAACGTCTCATTCCATTACACCAGCAACTCCCTCAAGTTGCGAACAAAAGAGCTCCAGCGCCTCCCATTGATAAGTGTGTGAGTGAGGGGGGGTTACGATTTTTGTAAGTGTCAACCTAGTGGACAGGTCCATTTGTTCTGGTGCTGCAGTTCCTATAAGCGGGGTTCGGGTACGCGTGTCAAGAAGCCCCTGCCTCCCCCCTCCACTAGTCAACCAATACTTAAACAACAGACAAAATGAACATGTGCACTATGGGGACACTTGCAAAACATTCCACCGGGCAACACGGCACGTCGGTTAGTTAATCGGTGCACCTTTAAAATGATTCGTCGTCCTCTAACTATCTATACGTAGAATTTGTAGATAGGATCCCTAATTCCAACATGCGGGTGTAGTCACACGATAATGGACATATCATGTGCCGATGGTGACATTCAAACCAGGCTCCTTCAGTTACGATCCGAAATAAATGTTGTCGTTGCAAAGACTTAGAAGCTTCAATTAGAAGTAAAAGTTACACTAGAACTCAATTTGCCGGAAAATACCGTGAATGAAATATTGACAGCACTCTAAAAGAAAATCTCCCACATCTTGTTTTACACGAGATTTGAGGTTCACTCTTTTGTGAATACCTTGCAAAAGATGACCGATTGAGAGAAACCCCAATAAGCTATCCACATATGTCTTCCAAATAATAACATGAACAATTAACCCGTGGATTTTTCTTTTGATTCTGCCTATTCATAAGGGAGAGTTTAATCCAAATTGTACGCCACGCTTACATCTGGAATAAAGAACATTCATGGTATATTTCATATTTGTTTCTATTGTATAAGTTAATGAATTACTGTATACTGCATGAACTGCCTTCCTAAAGGTAAGTAACGCAAGCTTTTACACAATCATAGGGACGCAGGTACATTACCATCAGTTTTATACAGGATCGTAAATATAACAGGCGCCACAGCCTTCATTAACTCACCTGGAACGACGGTATATTTAATTCAGGCAACTGTTCCTGCAGCGTAATGTACCAGTTCCTCTCACGCACTGCACTGCTCCACCAAGACGTCACAGCATATTGTTAGAACCCTGCCCAATTTGCATCAGTGCTACTCTAAACCTTTGTATCCGTTTCAACTTCACTATAAATAATTTTGCGAAACTGCCGAATTTTTTTGCCTTAAACCCATATGAAGAATATTCTAGAAAATTTAGAAATGACGCTGTTCTAACCACAATCTGTTTATGTGGCACGCGGAAGTGTGTGGACTCCAGAGTAATTCTGAACACGTGAGGTTCATTTCAGTGCATCTAATGTAACTGCAGAAGCGTTATGTTTATTTCTAGTACGGCAGCTAGCTGGGCGAGTTCTTATATCTGCATTATTATTACTTACTGCGCAAACTAATGTCGTGAGTCAGCGCTCGTGTTTCGTCTCTCTTCGTCCTTGTTATAAGTGCGCTCTGTAGGTAATAACAATGCAAATCTGTTTTATGTCGCATACAGCAACAAGCGGTTGCCAGTACTGGAAATCGAACCCAACACATCGAGATCAGCTGCGCAACGCCGCAGCGATTGGGCTATCGCGGCGAATAATCTATAAAATGTCGGCAGCAGTTCGTGGCGCTTGCCGCAAACAAAATTATTCTTGCGGAACACCTTACCATGGTCGTTGCGCAGCAGCCAATTTAAATTCGGAAGCGTTGCAATACAGGATTTTGTGCAATGCCGAGGTAGTGATGCTGCAACTGACCACGTAACGGAAACTTCCATAATAACGACGTGAGATCAAATTAGCATGCAATGTTCTCGCGTGACGCCACGTGCCTAAGATGTGTTATTCGTTTGGTAATTTTTTTAGATGGGCCACAACCATGTACGTGAAAAGAAACACGAGTCATTTATGCGATGATGTGGTGTAAAACTAGATAAAGCTAATTAGGCAAGGAATGAGGTTGGTAAGAAAGTTGATGCGAGGGGGGTTACTAAATGACGTGTAAATTCTTCACCATATCCTGTTGCTAATTGCATAATCTATGAGGTCAATCTATTAGTAAGCCTGGCACTCAGATAACAGAATCATACCTCCACCCCGAAACTCCAGCGTTTGCTTGCGCTGATAGAGAGACAGAGAGAAATGTTTATTGATCGAAACAGTGTCCCGAGCGATGATGGGGGAAGACTGCTTAGTCCAGGAACCCTCTCGCTTCGACTACCCTCTTGCCCTGGGGACGAGTTGCGCTGGTCCTCGAGGTCCCCGAGGGCGAGCTTGGCGACCCATGTTTCGAATGGGTGGTCTTTGTTTGCTTTTCTGCTGGTTTCGCATGCGTTTCTGGTTGTCTTTCGCTGCCTTCATGTTACAGTCATTGCAGGAGAATGTGTGCCAGGGTGCCAGATAGTTCGCAGAGGGGGCAGAGGTAGCCGAGGAGCGTCGCGTAGAGGTGGTGCATTATTGTTGTGTGAGTGTCCATGTTACTATGTATGTGTCTGAGGATCGTGCGTTCTTCTCCGCAGAATTTTGGGTGCGAGAGTGTAAGGTTGTAATACCGCCGAGTAGTAGGTGGGTAGGACCACCACCTCTTCTGCAGCCGGTACGAGAGTGCGTGGGGCGAGGTGAGCACTGCTGACATGCTCGCGGGCAGCGGCTGGGCCAATTCGTTCCTTTCTATGCGCTCGTGTCCGGGTACCAACGTTGCGCAGATGTACGGGAGCCGAGTGCTTCGCCATTTTGGCATCTTGAGTGCACGGCTGAGGTGCAGCCCCTCGAGAAGTGTTTACAGGCGACCTGAGATTCGGAAAATATATGCGCTGCGTCTGTGAATGCGGTCCTGGCGAGGGCGATTGCTGCTTCTTGAGACTTTTCCGGGTTGCGTGCCTTGATGGTTGGTTGGCTAGTTGGGATTTAATGGCACAAAGGCTACTCAGGCCATGCTGCGCCGGTCACAAGTCTGCAACGCAAAACAACAATAAAGCAGGTAAACATGCCGTGCGTAAATAGCCAGTAGTGTATAAAAAGTTAAAGAAGTTAGCATATGGCACTAGCCGGTCATCTGCCAGGAATAGGGCAGGGTGTAAAGCATATGTAAATTATATAAGTGTTGTAGAAACGTTCGTCTCTGTGTTTCAAAATGTGGACGTGTCATAAGGAAATGTATTACTGTAAGACGTTCATTGCATTTTTCGCATGTCGGCAGGTTTTCTTTTCGGAGGAGAAAATATGTGTTAGATGGTGTGAGTCCAATCCGAAGTCGACACAGAAGCTTCCTTTGACGGAGTCGGCTCTAGCCTGTCTTGTACTGTGGTGGTATATGAGATGAATGTTTACCGCAACTCGTGCGATGTAAAGAGACTCTTGAACATCCCGTGGGATTTGCTCCTTCTTGTCCGTGTCTGCGTTGTACGTCTTGCTGTAATTCAGCTGTCGGATTACTAATCTCCTGGTGGGCTTGATCTTGAGTGATTCCAGTTGGCTGTTCTCATGGGCTTCAGTGAGCTCTCGCCACGTGTTGTTGATGTCGATCTTAAGAAGACGTGTATTGGAAGCCATGTGGGGGGGGGGGGAGCTGAGGCTTGGGCGACTTTGATTGCCTTCCTTATCATGCTTTTGATCTTTTCTATTTCTGGGCTCTTAAAAGCCAGATACAGCGTGCAATATGTGATGCGTCTGGCGAGCAGTGCTTGTATTATTTTTAGCGTGTCTTGCTCCTTGAGCCCGCTTCTCTGGCTTGATATCGTCTTGACGAGGTGTGTGAGCTGCGAAATTGTGCGTTGCAATCTCGGTAGGCTGGCCGCTCCTGATCCGTCCTTGTGGATGTGGAATCCAAATATTAGTACAGTATAGACTTTTGGAATTGCTGCCCTGTTGAGGGTGACGCTGGGGTTGGGCCCTTCGTCCCTTTGTAGGTGGGTGGCCGGCCTCTCATTCTTGCTTTCAGGACGAAGTGCTCAGACTTCTCGGGGGTACAGCGAAGGCCGTAGTTTCGGAGATAGCTATCGATGGTGTGTAGGCCATTTTCTTGCCTTTCAGTATTCGAAGCTCTGCTACAGAGCCTGATGTTATCAGCGCAGATTGCGTGACGTAGATATGGTACAGTCTAGAGGAGTTTCGCTAACTTGATCATAGCCTTGCTGGAGAGTAGCGGTGAGGTGACGGACCCTTGTGGGGTGCTTCTGCTTAGAAGTTGGAGGCTTTTGCTGCGGATGTTGCAGATCCCGAAGGTTCCCGTGTGGTCCATCAGAATGTTTCTGACGTACGTGTAAGTCCTAGTGCCACAGCGGGTGCCTTCGAAGCTGTTGAGGATCGCGTCGTGGCCGACGTTATCAAAGGCTTCCTTGACGTGTACTACCACTATTTAGTAGTTGCTTCAATATTAGGTTGATCAAGGAGATCTTCTTTCAGTTGTAGGAGTACGTCCTGCATTGAGAGGTGCTACCTGAAGGCGAACATGGTGTCCGGTAGGTGAGTGTTATCTTCGAGGTTCTGGGTAATACGGTGGTGCACCATATGTTCAGAGAGCTTTCCCACGCACGAGGTGAGGGAGATTGGGCGTAGATTCGCCAAGCTAAGACACCTTATGGAATTGGGGATCATGGTGATCTCCGAGTGTTTCCATACAGCAGCCGGTTCTTTCTCCCAGCACTTATTGCAATAACAGAAGACAGCCGCGGTTGCTTGCTGTGGTCGGATGCGTAGGCGTTCGTTGACAATCTGGTCTTCGCCGGAGTTGGTATTCCTAGTGCACTTGAATAGGACTAAGGGGAGTTCGGCCTGTGTGTATGGCCAGTTGAGTTCTGGGTTCGGTCCTCCAGAGTATTCTTGCTGCGAGTTGACACGGGGGAGGGTGCGTCTCCGCAGAATTTCTTTTGTATTTTTCGCGGGAGATGTTCTTCTGGTTCGGTGTGGTTGTGGATAACTCTGTGGAGAGGTTGATTATATTTCGCTTTGGTGGGTTCAGTGGCTAGGAGTGCGCGTGGGAGATGCCAGGTCCAGTTCCTGCTCACAGTCTCCTGTAGCCTGTCACAGAAAGCGTGCCAGTTCTGCCTGAGGAGGTGCTCCACGTAGTCCTGAGCCTGTTTGGTAAGGAGAGTGATGCGTGTCTTTAGCTTTCTGTTGAGCTTTCGTCGCTTCCATGTCTTGAGGAGGCCACTTCTGGCCTCCCAGAGGTGAAGGAGAGGCGCGTCGACCGCTGCCGCATCAGCATCGAGCTTTATGAACTTGGTGTCGTGTCCTGCCATATCTAGTAGAGTTTTGAGCCACTCGTCAATGTCGGTTATGGTTTCTCCGCAATCTAGCTTTTCTCTAAATGATTTTCATTAAATTATCCACGCAATTTTGATCTTCGTTTGTGTACCTGCGTGTGTTACATTTAATTGGAGTATATGGTGATCGCTACCTAGCGTTTCCTGGAGTCGAGCTTCATGCTCCTGCAGATGCTGTTTCCAATTCGTGTATTCTGGAGAGGATAATTCCAGAGGATGAGCCTGTGTTGCTGGGCAGCATCATGCACCCTAGCGCCCTGCTCCTTGATGGTATGATAGCCCCATGACGTGTGCTATGCATTGAAGCCCCGCTCTATTACGACCTGGTGGCCATTCGTGGACTTCCTGATTTCTCGTACAAAGCGATCGAAGCGCTTTAACTGGGCACGAATGTGCTTTTCTGCGTCTTTAGTTCCTGTAAAACCTCGATTAGAGTGTCTTCGGTCTGGTTGTTCTCTACATCGTGTTTTTGCGCTGTGAGAGATTTTTTTCACCGCCATGGCAGTGCGTTCGGTTTGTGCACATGTTGTGCATCCTTGCAGTCAGACGTTCTGCGTGTTGGTTTCCTGTAGTGCTATGAAATCGGGCTCATTCAGCTTGACGAATTCTTGCAGGTTGACGTGTCGAAAGCGGTACGATGGACAATTCTATTGCCATATGCGCATATTTGAATGTTGGTTCTTCGCCTTGTGGTTAACGGGTCGCCATCGTCGATGAATTCGAATTCGTGCCGATGATCGCGAGTGGGCGACATGGAGTGAAAGTCGTTGTGGCTGTTCGCCCGCGCCTTCTTACGAGTCGTGTGGCACAAATTGTCGAGCTGTGCCTTGCTTACGTAGTTGCATTTAACGTGCGCGATAAAGTTGTTGAGTTATGGCGCGATACCATTGGTTATGGCGTTTAACGTGGCGATCTTGCTTTCGGTGGTTGCGGCCCATTTTTTCCATCGTGGCGAGAATGATCTTCATAAACAGTTTACCAACTAACAAACATTTTTTTGTGGCTGCGGTTGTAGCGATGCCAGGAGAGAAGCAAGAAAAGATCGATGGATTACAAGTATACATGCGAATCGGTAATAAGCGAAGCTCTTTTTTGAAGTATCGTAATATGTCTTCACTTCTGTGCAGCTCAACGCTTTTCGCTCGTTTCATGATCTGGTACAATTCTGCTCACTTTTGTTTCTATACTAAGATGACCAACTTTATCGTTTCTTCCTAGCCAACTTCAATTTTCGCTTGACGAATTTTTCACGTCTTGCCTCTCGTGCTGCTTCTTTAGTTTGGCGACTATACAATCACAAAGGCCCCTTCTAGGCCACTTTATGTTTTAGTCAAACGAGTTTACATACCAAAAGCCCGATGCCAGGCACCACATAACAAGTGTCCCAAATTTTTGTATATTCAGTAAGACCGCAGAAGCCAGCACACGCAGAGGGGCGGGGAAGGGGGGAGGCAGGGAAAGCTTAGCTGTAAAAGAAAAAAGAATGCTTCACACACAGACTTCGTAAACCAGCGTCAGTGCTTGCGCCTAGTATTTTCTTTCTGACTTTGAACCGCCTGCTGCATTGTGCTGGGTCTGGACAAAGCAGCCCAAAGATGCTGCCCGGCACGTCTCGTTCTTTCTGTCAACTGAAGCTGTCGAACTACAATGGTTCAAGATAACTGGTTCCAGCATGTCAGAAGTATACCAAGTTGTGGCAACACTCACCATCTTCCCGAGAGAGCACCGCAAAATAGAATCTACGAACAATAGCAGTAGGAACCTAGCAGAGATAAAAAAATAATGCCCGAGAAAAAGGCACCTTGCAACTCACTTTAGAAGAGTATAAAATTCGTGCTTTTGTACGTTTCAAAGCGCACTGGAGGTAAAGATAAAGAAGAAAAGAAAAGGACGGCACTAATTATACAAACTATTTTTTAGGTGTTAAGTTTCGTACAGAATCATAAAAGATGCGTCCTGGAGCGGCTCGCATGAACATTTAATAACGAAAATGATAAAGAAATTAAGAATGCATTCTTAACCATTCCATAGACAACTCCTAGTCCGGACTAGAACGTGTTCTTAAGTTTGTTATTATTTGCATTATTAAAGCTTCGTGCAAGCCGTCCCGGGTCACGCTGCACCACGTAGCGGCTCCCACGCGAAGTCCCATCCTTTTTGTGTGGCATTGGCGTTCCAGTTAGTTTCTTAACAAAACTTCATTTTATTCATTCAAGCAAAAAGGTAACTGGAACGCCAGAGTATTTTCTTCGCAATGTTCGGGAGCTAATATCTCGAAACTGGCGTCATCTTGAAAATCGGTTCCAAGTGGATGCGGCTTGCGAACTCCAGGAACTTCCCTGCCTTCATGGTAGAGAAGCGCAGCGACATTCGCCATCGAAACCACCCGACTTATTAAGTAGCCTTTGATTAGTGAGAACACTGAAGGGGATTCAGAAGTTGCCACGTGTTGTATTCGCTATGTCTCACTAGTTTATTTGCTCTATCGCTTCAGCAAGTAGGATAGATGTTGGCAAAAGTAACAAAAATTGTTGTCCTCTATTCATGCTTCTTATGGCATATTCAGACAACCTTTCTCTGCAAGGTGGCCATCAATAATCCAAAACAATTTACAGCGAAGCTGTATATGGCTAAGGCTCCGTGTATTCTTGTTCTCCGTCAACAAAGACTATCATCATCAATTGATGATACCGCTCAAACAAGAAAGAAATGTAACGGCACGTAGCCCCATAAGGCAGAAACTACAGGCACTGAGCAAAGTGTAGCGAACAGTGCCTACATTCTTTGGAATCACGCATGCAACATACAGAACAGCGTGTAGACAAATAGAGAGTTTAGCATTGTCGAGTTACCCTACGGTAAGTGCGGTAATACTGTACCGGTGGAGGACTGAGCATACGTGCACTTTACCGTACGGAATGACTTTCCATACAGCATACTCTATAGACGTAAGCATTCGATAAGGCTCGGCTCCTACCGTGTTTTGCGAGCCGAGCCACACCAAGCCAAACCAGTCAGAAACTGGCGTCAGCCCCAGAGTCCACACCGTGCATGCGTTTTCCACCATGATAGGGCCAAGGCATGAGTTACTTTAATTCGCCTTCCGCGGCGCGCGCAAGGGGCAGCAAGTTTGACAGCCCATCTAACCGGAGTGTAAACTTTGGCTGAATTGAACTTGTGGCAGTACCCTTCACAACAGGCAAGTAATATACTCAGACTTAATGAAAAAATATATTAAAAAAGCGACAGTCATCTAAAAGAAAAAGGGAAAATAAAAAGTGACATAGAAGACAAAAAAACACTTAAGGTTGGTGGCGCCATCTACTGACGCATAATTTACTCAGAAGAAACGCAGAGTTTTTATCCAGTAATTAACTATATTCTGCATATCTGCAGATGAAAAGTGTCGGTAGTGGTGCAATTTGCAACCAACGATCCCTGGTTTATATACTTCTTACACTAGAATACCTATGTACCTATGTAACAAAAAAAATGTTTCACGTGCTTTAGGACAAAGTGTCACAAGACGTCGCTACCGGCCTCTGTTGTGACTGGCCTCTACGCTTGCCGTAGGCGGGCACATGCGTAAAGTATAATGTGTGCATGGACAACCTAAGGCTTTCTAGCAACCGCCAACATGAACATTTCGCGCTAAGCACGAAGTTATTGTATTGTACGAAGTCACAATTTTGGCCAGAATCATCGTTATCCCAATACCGTACGCATAGAGCGGCAGACGCAGCTAAAACGTCTTCGGTCATTGCGGTAGGTTTGTAGAGAACGATAATAGCGTACCGTAGGCCGCATTCGGTATTACCGTATTACGGCACTGTTAAAACCCTCTACTGTCTTCATCAATGACTCATACCCTTGTAAGCAAGCAAAAAATGCAATGGTTCATACCCCCGTAAGTCAGAGCCTATAGACACTCAGGAAAGCGAAGTGAACAGGCAGTAAAAATATACACTGCACTCGGTTATTATTATGGAACAAAATTAATTGAATATATATACGTACGCTCGAGAGCTTACGCCTCGAAGGTTTCGCACCTAAAATACTGCGGTGAATGTGAATAATTAGCTTTTTGTAATAACTGGGTTACGCCGATAGCAACAATTGAGTTCCTTAAGTAGAGCAGGATTGGATTGGATTGTAAAACTTTATTTGTCCAACAGATGTAGGGAAGGCTTTAAGTCTTCCCATCTAGACGACGGCCAGGAGTCCTTGGACCCTAGCGGCGATTTCGGCCAGTTGGACGGTCTTCAGTTGAATCTCCGGATCGGAGCTGAGTAATAAGGTCTCCCATTGTTCTAAATACTTTATTCTTCCCTCAGAGGGAGCCTGTGGGCATTCCCACAGAATGTGATTAAGATTAGCCCTGGCTTTACATAGCTTACACTGGCTGGAGTAGTGACCCGGTTAGTAGAGGCTGCACGACACCGGGCTTGGAAACGAGTTGGTTTGCAGGCGACGCCAAGTGGAGACCTGGCTCTTGTTTAAGGATGCATCAGCCGGAGGATATTTAACCCGCCCTAGTCTGTAGTGTTGTGTGATTTCTCTGTAGCACACTAAGCGGTCTCGCCCCGTGAAGCCTTCGGCTAGCCCACCAGCTCGGAATGTAAGTCCTCGAGCTAATTCGTGGGCCGCCTCGTTCCCAGCGAGGGAGGCGTGCGAATTATCATGTTTGCATCCACACGAGTGCCCTCATGCGGGCTATAGCTGGTACATCAGGGAGTCAAAACATCCCTGAAACACACACACACACACACACACACACACATACATATATATATATATATATATATATATATATATATATATATATATATATATATATATATATATATATATATATAGAACTTTTACGAGTACGGTATTTATTAAAGTGAAATAGTGCATGCGCGAGCGCGCTCTTTGAACTGACGACTTGCTTCTGTCGCTACTTAATAAGGACGTCAAGCTCTCGTAGCAAGCTTATGCTACTGGAGCTTGCCATGCATGAGTGCTTCAATATGTCCGAATGTTGTAATCGCGATTGTATTTCTAGATTGTAGTTGTATTTCTTGTTAGTGGGCTACGAAGAAGCAATTCGGCATGTTTTTTTTTAATGATCTGATATAAGGAGATGTTGGCGCACAATTTAAGGCGCCGGCTACTCCTCATCTCTTGAGTGGTTCCGTCATACATCGTGCAGGGTTCAAGGGTACATATCAAATATTCTTTTCACACAAGCACCAGGACTTATCACGTAACGTTTCCACATGGTTTAAGGTTACATATCAAATAGCCTTTTCACACAAGAACCGGGACTTATCCCGCAATGTTTCCACAGGAAGACTATGACGTAAGGAACATATGGTACATACAATATACAATGTAAATGTCTCCACACTTATGTAGATGAAAGTCTCAAAAGTACAAAAGATATTGTCGCCCAATAACACATTGTCTAGTCAGCGGATGGTACATGCATCGTGTAAATGCATTATCACATACAGTCACAACAGAACAGTTTGCTACCCTTTCTGTTTCTGTTTGCTACCCTTGATTGGGGTGGGGGATGTAGCGGTTAGAAAGAGGGCGAAGAGAAAGAAAGAAAACTACGAACAGGTAGAAGAAAAGATGTTCCAATCACACGCGCTCACACAGGCCGGTCGGTCTCAAGAAGCGCAGTAGCGCTTGCACGGCCTTCTGATGCGATGCCGAGTGGCGTTGATGTAAAATTGTTACTTATGACAGAGGCGGGTCGCCCAACTGGTTAAGCACAACGGAAAGCGATTCTCTCGGCACACTGAGCTGCGGGAATTCGGCATGTTCTTTGCTAGTTTGAATAGAAAATGGACGTCTCTCACATACAGACAGTTTATGTCAATTTATGGACTCTACGATATTTATTGTCCCGACGTGGTGAGCAAAGCGGGTTTACCAAGTTAGCGTTCAAGAGCGACCGGCAATATATTTGTTACTTACCTTTAGGGTTTCGTCTTACCGCGGCAATTATCAATGTGAGAGATTAATCTGCTTGATATCTCATGACCAAAATTGTTGTTAACGCACAGAAACGACAAACAGAAGAGGGAGAGAGCAGACACAAGCGCTGGTGGCGGTCGTACCCATTTCGTGTCCACCATTTCTGGCTAATAGAAAAGTTTGGTGAAATACTCTGGGGAAACAGAGTACACAGACAGAGAAGTTATCCAGGACACCACCTGGCTGGAAGTCTTCTTCAAATGAATTTTAGGATACATCTTCTAAATGCGAAGCATTCTTTTGCGTTTCCGGAGTCAAGCTCGCTGCAAGGTCCGGGCAAGGACGAGAAAATTTTGCCTATGAATAATGCGGGTCCGAAATCCCGGAGATAGGGCAGATCGAAAAGCTGCCGGACATGCTTAAAACACCGGTCAGCATGGAAATTTAGGCGGCTCTCGGCTGCCCAGTATCGCATGTAGCGTGTAAACACAGGATGTGCTACGATTTAAGGCAGCCCGTGGCAGCACATGATGCAATTAAGCATGCACTAAAGCTCCAACACCCCTATGCCGTCATTGTCGTGTTAACGTCATTTTTACTTTGTTGCTGCCATTACACCGCCATCCCATCGTCTTCGAGCAGTCGTCGTCATACTGCTGTCATCATTCCACTGCTATCACGTCCTTGTCGGAATCGCATCGTCATCACAAAGTTGCGTCTTGCCATCCTGGTCTGCGACTACACTGTGGCTCGCCCATTCTCACTGCGCCATTGTAGTGATTGCACTTTCACCACTTTGCCGTCGAGTCGCAGTCAAAAGGCTTTCGCCGTTACACAGTCATCGTCACGTGCATGTCGTCATGCCGTCGCAGTCTTGTTGTTGTAATCATTTTGAAACGGTCATTCTGTCGGCATCACTACAGCATCACTTCAGCATCGCGTTGCCGTCGTACTACCGTCGTCACTATAGCGTCATCTCGTGGTCGGTATGCGCTCGACGTCACAATTTCGTCGTCATACCGTGAACGTTACGCCGCCGTTGTCACGCCACCGCTGTCGTGCCATCGTCGCTACTGTTTGCACACGTGTGCGTCGTCTATACTTTTCTGAAATCGTTTTCACGACATCGATAATATTCAAGAACGTTTTATGCCGCGTCTTTTTTTCTTTTTGTCACTTTTTCCCTACTGCCCGCAGAGCGGAGATGAATGAACAGGTGTGTCCCTATATTAAAACATTTGAATAGCGAAGATAATTACGTTCCATTCAATTTAGTCTTCCAATTGTATTGACGATACTTGTGATTACGAATACTTTTTAACCGTTTTTGAATAGTTTAAGTCTCCTAGTGTTCGCGATTAAACGCAAAATTGCAGCAGATGTGCACAACATTTTGCCCCAATGGCTATAGTAAACATATAATGACAGATGTTATGCAAAGGACCACGCTAGGCATCGATGAGGAAGCAGGACATTTTCTGCCCTAGCGCGATCAACCGCATTCTTCAAATAATACTACCTATGCAGACAAATGTTTTCTTTGTTCGTAATACTGTATCTGACTTTTTTAATAAACAATGCTTATTAACGTGCGGTGTCTTGACAGATGCTTGGTAAGATCGTGAATACTATCGGATATCAATGTCGTTTCTTACTACTGTTGAAAAGGAGCGTATTTATTCGAAATGTATTTAGATATTCAGATCGGTTCGTTTCTGGCACTATTCGATTTGTATTCAATTTGTGTCTAAAAATTTATTATTCGTGTCGCACCGGTCCTTTTTCCTTCATATTTTATGGTTTCCTTTTCTCAAACGCTGTAAAAATATTAAACTCAAACTAACTAGCTCATCTTACTGTTTTAACTACTATTCGCACACCCGAAAGAGTTAACCATGAAATTTAGTAAAGAAATGAACGAGGCTAGTTGGTGGACGTAACAATCTACATTAACCATGAAAATGCAAAGTGGGTAGCTAAAGAAGTCATATTACCCCGCTGCATCAAATTTGCCTGAACACGCTTCCCCATTTTGAGGCTGCGAGTTTCGTAAACATTGACGATACAACTCGCGATGGTGCGAAAGCTTCATGCACATACAGCATCTGATTACACAATTACCGAGGGAATAATGGCAGGCAGGCCGGCAGTGCCAATGGTTTAGATGTTGCGCAGAAAACATTATCACTTAAGATGATGTCTGCCCCTGCAAGAGTCTGGTAACAGCCACAGCACATAAAAAGAAGTGGTACATGTATGTCGACATTATCGAGTTCTACTGCGAGAAGTGCGCAAGTAAAATCCCACTGCATGTCCCTTTTTGTTAACGGACACGTAACAATGACTGGCGCGCGCTCCTCTAACTCATTACGAAAGAGCTTTCAGCGGGGACAAAAGGAGCACTTCGCAATCTGATTTTTCATGGTTAGGACTGAAAGGCACCCTACTCTCGTTTTCAGCCACAGTGCCGAATATGTGCGTTCCCAGTTATCTAGAGAAATAAATGACTCGACATCCCGGCGCTGTGAAAGTGCACGTCCAGCGAAGCTGTTGAAAACAAGCACAACTGCTGAGTGAGTTATGCGATGCTTTATTGCTTTAGAGTAGTGGTAATAGTAGTGGTAATATAGAGTTATGGTACGTGCCGTCACCGCGGCAGCTTGCGCTACAGTCATCTTGAATGGGAAACGCGTGCTGGCAGAGCCACGTGCTTCGCATTGTTATTAGTAGCGCCTAATCATCAATTATGTGGTTCGGATGCTTGTTTCGCGCTTGTTCTTTATTGATACGAGTGCTGTTTGTATGTTGTGTGCGTGATTACAAAGAATGCATGCACTTTTCGCTTTACTTTGCTCAGTGCTTGAAGCCTGCTCCAGCTCCACCGCGGGTCTGCCGGTATTGCACTACCTCCGGGATCGGCCCACGTTTTGGCCCACGGACGACGACACAAGAGCGGGTAACCCTGAAAAAGCATACTGTAGGCGAGTGTCACAGAACATCATTGCGGATAGACGGCACAGCGATTGCAATGCCATTTTTCATCGTTAGGCGTCGAAGGTACGTAGGGCCATGCAATTTCCTAGAGGAATTACTGATAGGGAAAATATTAATACGGAACAGCGGAAACAGTGTGGCTGGACTGAAGAGAAGGAAGACGACATGTGCCACGGATTTAAAGCGATCAAAATCCATGCAGCTTACACTAATTTCAGGTGGGTCCACACGATTTACTGATATACGAAGATCTTCAAGCCATTTCTCTAGTATTGATTAACAAAATTGTAGTGTTCTGTGCAGTAACTGAACCTCACTCGCTGACGAAAACAATGAAACATCTGCGTAAACGTCTGCGTAAACATACACTTCTATGTCGCCACACAGTGGAATTGAGATCTAGAGAATAATAAACAAAATGGGTGCAATAACCCGTGGAACTCCTTTGGACTGATTATACATGAGTGGCGAAACGCCGCCTTGGGAGCCACACAATTTTCTACCTCTTAGGAATTCATGAGTACTACTTGTAATACATTAAAAAAAATACATGCTCTTCAAGAGCGAGAGCTTTCCACAAAATATTCCGTAGTGCCAGGTACGTGGTCTATGTGGACGCGGCGGTGTGCCCAAAGAGACAGAGTATGTCGATAGTTCGTGCGAATCTAGAGGGTGACTGCAGAGTTAGTGGCACTGTAAAAACAGGAAAGGCGAAGTTGGCTCCACTGGCAATAGTCTCCACGGAGGCTCACGTCGTAGTCAGCGACTCCAAGACAACCATCAAGAACTATGCAAAAGGAAGAATCTCGCCGGAAGCGCTAAGATTTTTAAACAACTTTTGTGGAGATCGAGACTTTCCGAGTATATGGGCACCCGAACTCTCCTCACTACCCGAGAACGAAATATCTCACAACCTGGCTCGAGAACTGACGGGCCGAGCAGGTGACACGCAACAAATACTGGGAACGGAGAGAGACCAGACGACCAACTTTAATGACATCACCAAACACTAGTAATTGGGAATGGCCCATTGCCCCCGGCACACTCCTCGCTGAGTAGACGGCAGGCTATGGCATGGCGCCTCTTACAAACAGATACATATTCGAACCCTGTGGCCTACCACCGCTAATACCCGGACCTTTACAAGGATATCTGCAGATTCTGTCAAGAAAGGGCGGACCTACAACATATGGTTTGGGCTTGTCCTCGGACACCGACACAGTATAAAATGAACAAGACGAGAGAGCAGTGGAAGACCGCGTTGCTCAGCTGCGCAAACAGGAAGAACAACTCAAGGAAACATAGCTGGCCGAAGATGCGCCCAGTGGCCAAGGGCTCGAGGGCGTTATCTAGATAGAGAGGCCTAGGTCTCAAGTCCGCTGCCCACAAATAAAGTTTATTCCTCCTCCGGCTCTTCAGTATATTCAGGAGAATCACATACTCTACGCTGTCATGTGCCTTAGCCACATCAAATGTCACCAAATAATGCGTGGTAAATTTTATAGCGCCCGAAAAGACGAGGGCAGAGAATGACGTGGTACACACAGGCACTGTACGACAGCGCCTGGGTGTACCAAGTCTTTCAGTGTCCTCGCCTTTTGGCGTGCTATAAATTTCGCGGTGGCATGACAACACCCTTAGAACACTACGTTACTCAACAGTGCATAGTGCCGCCTGTGTGGAGTAAGCTTAATGCGTAGCCCCAAATCTAGTATCCAGGTATAAATGCAATCTCACAAGGGCTCAGTAATGTGTTATAAGTTAAAAACCTCGATATGAGCTCATGTACCTCATTTTATATTCGTTTCACAATTTGGACCTTAGTGCAATGCTCATTGCTTTATCAATATGAAATCCCACTCATTGTTTCTAAAGCACGGGGAGCAATATAGCTAACCTACACTCTGTGGGAACACAGCTATTCTTAAGGGAATAGCTCACAATATTGACATGTGTGCTTATCTTTATTACTTTCGTTTGTTTGCAGCATCGGGTCGGTGCTTTTTAAAAGGGGGGTAATGATACGTGTACTTATCTTTATTGGGCGACCACGTTTCGCCGCCTAACAAATGTTATCGCACAGAGCGGGACGCGCCTGCATGTATCCGAAGTTTCTGGAAAGTTATAGATGCTTCTATCCGCTCTCTATTGTCGCCGAACCTTATGTTATTTGATTTCATCGCCTGACGCGAATGGTGTAGAACTTTGTGGAAGGCACGCGGGTCCCAACGACTACTCAGGAACATTCGACGAGTGCTGTATAAAAGCCGACGCGCTTGACCCGCTGATCAGATTTTCGCCGATCGCCGACCGTGCTCGCCGCTATTGTTGTGCTATAAGTGTAGCCTCTTTTGTGGGCACAGGTTCGCCCAATAAAAGAGGCTACACTCTATCGGGCGACCACGTTTCGCCGCCTAACAAATGTTATCGCACAGCACGGGACGCGCCTGCAGGCCTGTATCCGAAGTTTATGGAAAGTTATGGATGCTTCTATCCGCTGTCTGTTGTCACCGAACCTCATGTTACCGGATTTCATCGCCTGACGCGAATGGTATTGGACTTTGGGGAAGGCACTCGGGTCCCAACGACTACTCAGGAACATTCGACGAGTGCTGTATAAAAGCCGACGCGCTTGACCCGCTGATCAGATTTTCGCCGATCGCCGACCGTGTTCGCCGCTATCGTTGTACTATAAGTCTAGCCTCTTTTGTGGGCACAGGTTCGCCCAATAAATGTTAGTTTTGTCCTTCACAGTATTGCTACTGTGTTCATCAACGTCGCCACCACGTGACAATATTGAGTGGGTCCTGTGGAGATTCTTCGAATGGTCTGTTTAACTTTCTCTTGTTATACCATCTGGACGTGGAGCTGAGGCAGGTAGCAGTCACACAATGTGCGCCCACTCTTCTATGGTTAGGTTATTAGAATTGTCCCCGGATGCAAGCCTGACAAAGTTCAATTGAAATTTAGTTGTGTAACGTTTTTCTAATGATCTGGTAATTCCGCTCAATGATCGTAGTAATAATGAAGCGAAGATATTAAAGAAGTACTTTTCGAGCGCAGCTTCTAGATGCCCGTTCTTGCGTTTATCGATGGCGTGCCAGGGCGTTCCTCGTAACTGTGCAACTGCGCGAACAAGCACAGCGAAGGAAGAAAGAGCGAACGCGGACCGTGCTGGGTGATAAAAGGCGGGGATAGGGAACCTGGCGCGAAAAGCAAAGCGGATGAATATAGTGCAGTAGAACCTGGAGGCGGAAAAGGGAGGAGGGGATGCTATGGCGAAAACGTGAGAAGAAAAATTGGCAGTGGCTTAGCTCGGATAGTCCAGGATATACGTAGCGAAAGCTAAGGAATAGCATGGTTAGCCTTGGTTAATCTTTATTGCAAGTTCGGGTTAGCCTGGTTGTCTAGCTATGTTACGGCGTTTAGCCAGTCGTTCGCGCTCTGTTCGTCTGTTTTCTGAGCGATTCGTTTCCTCTTCATATCGTTTCGGTGTGGATTCGAGGCCTCCTCCAGCTTATTAGAATTATCACCGACCATACTGCCACCTCAACTGTGGTTGCGGTGCACGCAAGCTCTCCTTTTCAATCCTCCGAGATGTTATCAGACATGCGACGCAGCTGGCGAAGCGAGCGGAGGTGAGCGCAACGACGAGGAACGCGGTGTGACGTCATACCAAACGGCGGCGGCGGAGAGGCGCGGCGCTGCGCAGCGGCGGAACACCTGTGGCTCGGCGCTACTAGAGGTGCACCAGGGAGCTAGAGATAGAGAAATATCCGCGGCGAGGCGTGTGTTGTGACGTCATGTGCCTCTTCGGAGCATCGTCACGCCGAAATCGGTAGTTCGCGGCCAGTAAAGCTTTCGCTTTAAAAGAGTTGTGCCGCACAAGACAGGCTTCGCGGCCACGATGGCTACGAGACGGTGCCAGAGTAGTGCGCGCCAGACATATCAAAACAAAGCGCTCCATGAGCGAACGTCTGCCTGTGACGGCTTCTGCGAATCGCCCCGATGCGTCACCCACGCGCTGCCTCTCGTGATCTCCCGGTAAACGAGGCAGTCACGCCACACTTCGCTGCGTTGGCAGTGTGCGCACGTGACAGGTTGTCCGCACCAGTCAATGTATCTATCAATAACAACAAGTATAGAGCGGCGCTCAAATTTTGCGTTAGGGAGTATCGTATTCGTTGGTGGAACTTTTAATGCCCTTCTTCGACAGGACATTATCACGTTTTTCATGGTAACTATTCTTTGCTAATTAAAGTGTTCATTTAAACACAGCTGCAGCAAATGCATTGAGTTGGGCAATGGTTGAGAAGTTACTTCCGCGTAGCGTTTCCGTGTGTATAATCTCGTGCTCAGTCAACGTTCCACCTTGCTGTCGATACTACAAACAGTAATTTCTTTAGAGTGCCCTTCAAAACGGAACAAAGTCACATAGCTTTAGCGTCTCTCTTCACACTTATCAAGAAACACTACGTGGAGTGTAAACTTTCCTAAAATTTTCAGTAGACCATGAAAATATGTACTTTATATCTAAAAAATTTAAGGGTCCGACAATATCGATAGATATAGGTCGGTTATCCATACTTGTAGCGTCATTAACGGCAGCCCCAAGAGGGGAATAATCAGCATGTGCTAGCAAATGTGAAATGTAAGACAGAGCACGACAGATATCGATCAAAACTTAAAATTTCAGAATTTAAAGAATTAAATTTTTTCGAAGCCACCCAATCTTATAAAGGTTTCCCAGATGCATCAGTTCAAAACCCACGCCACATGATGGGAATTGAAGTCACGCGCGTACAACACTTTCCTTTTGAAGTAGTCCACAGTAACCTCAAGCGTAGGGCAATCTTGTATTCCAGCTGGTAATTGGTATTAACTAAAGAGAGCGGTGCGCAGCGTAGAAGTATTATTTTTACTTTTAAATATTTCGCATTCAGGAGATATATTCTAATATGGTATTTTCGATTTATGACAAATTTTTTCAGTCCTGTTCTTATTTTTCGTAACCTTTTTGCGATCCTTAACTCCACTGTGATCGCGCATGCGAATTCATTTCTTATGAGAGAATAAAAAGCTTTCCGCGGAGAAATGGATGTGTTGTGCTTGCAGACACCCGCAATAAAACAAAGACGCAAAAAGAAACGCTAGTGCGCTTATATTTAGGCAGACTTTAATAAGCCTGATGTGGTCAACGTATTCAGCAGTCCAACACAACAGCGAGCCTTGTAATAATACCATGGTTCTTGACACGGATTGCCACACATTTAACGAATTTCATAAATTTCTAGTGACCTCGGCTTCTTCGCTAGACATATGGCGGTGAGGGGCTGCCTCTTAATGTCCGTCATAATAGAAGTAGGTAGTGGGAGGGAGGAGGAGGAGGATAGGGCGCGCGGAGAGCGCCCTGTTCTGCTCCTCTCTGGCTTGGGCGATCCGGCGCGGCGCTGCTTGAAAGTATTGCTGTCGCGTGCTGCGGAACAATCTCGAGATGTTTAGATTGTACTTTGTGAAATTTACGCCATGCCCGTGCATATAAGGTTGTCAGGGCAGCCTTTCGGTGCATCGGTAACTACAGTAGGCGGAAATATCTTTTGGGGGCGCAAAACTGTGACGCGCTTCATCAGCCGCTGCGTACGCACATTATCAGTCGCGGTGTGTGTATGTGTTGTGAACTATTTTGCTTATATCGGTTTTAATTCAACAAATAAAACCGGTGTCTCTGTATTACCAGCGTGAAATGGTAAATCTGCTCACTATCTGATCGCTTTGCGTAGGGAGTAAAACATAAAGCATAAGAGCGAATGCTCGTGCACGGCCAACGTAAGGCAACCACGAAACATCTGAGCGGCAGGCGCTATCAAATACTTGTGATGCATCGGCATCGTTTTCACGCATTTCAAGTCTAGCAGGCTTCAAATTACCATACGCCTACGCTAGCCTTCCTGCATGAGGCCGATGGCGCTGCTTAACACAGCGATGACTGCGGTTGGTGAACCAGCACGATACATATGTAAGCTGCGCGCTTCGCCATTGCCTTTTTGGCCTTTATAAAGCCATCATACATGAGAGGGATCGCATAAAAAGAATGCGATGCCTATTGTTGAGGACAAAATTTCCGCAATACGTGTCAGTGCGTGGTAGAGAATGGAACGAACACAACCGAAAAAAAATTCGGTTATCATCCTCTTTTGCGAAAAAAGCAGGAGAAAAGGGGCTAACGCCACAATACAACCTCGCATAGTCATGCCGCACAACGTTTATGAATATATAACCGCTGATGCCGTATGCTTGGACCATCCGGTATATAGAACGAAGGTATCTGTAATCCAGCACCTACCACTACTTAGGACGCTCGCGTAGTTCGTAAACGGTCCCTTTGCTGGACAAGCTTAATTCTGACTGTAGGGTATGCTGCTATTACTTGCCAAAACTATTTTATTCAGGGGCGAACACCTCATCCATTGAACCAAGTAGTCACACAATGTAAGCTGCAGTGAACAGTTTGAACGCTTGTCAAGTATAGCATCACAGCTCCTATCGTAGCAGAACGGTACCCACGCTGTGACGATCGTCGAGAATGTTTCATGGCTCCTCAACCGCAGCTTAGAAATAGAGGATAATTCTGCAATAAGGTCACATAGTGATTAGAACATTCAGAAATACACAAATGATCTCCGAGGCTGACCGTAGGCACAAATATGCGCGCACACATCGCGCTGCGTGTTCCTTCCGCCTCAAGGCCAGCAGAAATTCCGGCCATGACGCCTTAAACCAATTCAGCACGTCTCACAGAACCGTTTACCACGTAGAAGACGCAAGTCATACTAAACAGACCGCACGACCGCGAAATCAAACGCCAGAATCTACCGCCGGGCGTATACCTGCCATGCAAAATACCGCTTTCACCCAAGCCATTATGATGCTGCTCATAGGCGGCGCCACTGCGTTCACAATATGGCGGCGCCTACGAAAACGGTGTATAGTGCCAGGAGCGCGCGCAGCGAGAGCAGCGCTCTAGTTGCGGCTAGGAAGCTGGTTACGGCGCGGCACGATGGCGACGCGAAACGCGGGAACGGGCTCCAAAGAGTTGCGCTCTCAAACGATGAGAAAGGAAACAGAGACAGTGTGCACGACACTCTATATTTGGTATGAATCAGCAGCAGAAGACAAGCAAAGAAAGAAACACTGGAAACAGGAGGCTGTTGTGGCGCGGCCCACTTTCCTAATCATTTCGGTATCACCCAATGGAATCCTTATATGTTTTGCAAAAATCATGATTGTTCAATTTGGATTTGAACTGGGGACCCCTAGATTGGCAGTCGAAGCTTCTGACTCTATGCAAATGCGCCATTCTTTTTGAGCTTTTTTAAATGCAATACGTTATTGACATTCTAGGAATACCTTCTTAGCAAACCTCTCTGCCGCTCTCTCGACGCTACAGCAGTCGAGAATACCGAACCAGGAGAAGGTGATCGCGACCACAGAGGCCAGAATTATCATAAAACCCGCTCGATTTTTATAGCTGTGTACTCAATAAAGCTTGTGTCCGGGCCTACTTCTGGCTTCATCGCCTCGACTTGCCAGTAATAGAACCATACCAAATTACGTTTTCGACTTCTACATGAAGCGGCAAAGACTGTGAGCGTTTGTTTCGCCTTAATTGATTTTCTCCAGGCACCTGGCCTCTCCTAATGTTCACCAAATCGCTGTGACCACAACTTTCTTGTGATAAAAGCAGGAATACAAAGCCGCATCTTTCTACACCACCACCAGGGAGCGCAGCTACCGCAAACGATGCTGTTAAATTGGCTAGTAGGTTGCTAGATAATTGGTTCACGTTGGCAGAGCAGTATGAACGGAACACAAAAATAATATAGTTGTGTCCCCTTTATATTACTTTTTAACGGGCACCAACAAAACAATAACTCACACTTAATTTTCTTTTACTCCAAAATAGATTGATCGTGCTCACCAGCGAATGTCTGCGAACTGACAGTGTGTAAAACAGGGCAAATCTATTTTGGCAGTTATAGCGCCGCTGGTAAGCTTCACAAGCAAAAAAGCAATTGTAAGTCGAACCTTCTTTTTCCGTTTCTGCGTTTGTGTTCGTTGTTTCCTCGCCGAACATTAACGATACTGCTTTGTACATGATGACACTATGGCAGGCTTCCGGTGTTATTCACAGAAATAGCGCGGCAAGAAAGACATATTTACGAACTGGAGTTGCGCGGCGAAAAGGAGCCCTGCGGATATCCGGCATATTCATCTTTAGCTAGTCACAAATATACACTTTACTTTTGCGATGTATTACATATACAAAATGATGTTCTCTTATGCCGAAGCATACAGAGCGTATAGGAAACACATAAACGGGTAACTCCTAGCACCTTAAGTGAGTGAAGGAATAAACTTTATTTCGGAGACCAAGTTGTTGATGCCCGACTCTAGGCGGCCACCCTATTCCAGGTAGCCATAGCCCTGTGCTGAGAGCCTGGGCCTTTTCGCAAGCCGTAGTTGGTCCTCAGCTTTGGGCTTGTCAGCTGTGCCTCACACTGGTTTTCTTCTGCTGCTTTGTTATGTGTTGTACGTGGATTCGTTAAACATTCCTACACTATGTGGTGAAGGGCATTTGGTCTATTGCAGAATTGGCAGTCTCTTGTGAATGTTGAGGCGTACATTGCGTGTAGTAGAGTTCCGCAGAGGTTATTGTCCATTTGAAGTCTGCCTAGTATGATGGCTTCATCTCTGTGAAGTTTGCTGTGTGGTGGCGGATATTCTCTCCTGTTTTTCTTGTGACGTTCTAGAATGTGAGAGCATTTTCTTTGTATCAATTTGTCTTGGTATTACAGTACACGATGTCTTGGTGGGATTGCCCGTTGTACATGTTCTCGGGCGGCTGCGTGAACTGCTTGGCTTCCTATGAAGTATTCGTGCCCTGGGTGTAGACAATGCGTCTCAGGGATGTCTTGGTTCTTGATGATGTTGAGCACATTCTTGCTTATTCTTCTTGCTCGAAAATGGCGGCAGGTTGCCTGCGAGTCTGTGACAACAATGACCGGCACGCCAAATTGGCAGGTTCGTAAGCCCATTGCTATGGCGATCTGTTCGGCTATCTCAATCTACCTATAAACTACTGATGCAGCTGCAATCTCTTGGTTTTTCTTGTTGGTTACGACGGCCACATACTTCAATGCTTTTCGTCGCGCGGGGTTCGTGTACCTTATTTTTGCCTTGTTGCTTTCTTTGTTTAGCATTTTTGTAGCACGGTGGCTCAAGCTTGTCTTCTCGTTGTTGTATTCAGGGCGCATGTTTCTTGCTATGCGTGCTACTTATATATTTGCTCTCAGGGTCGGGTTACACATTGTGGCCTATTGTGATCTTCTTCTACTGGGTATCTAAGGCTTCTGAGGAGAGCTCTACCGGTAGTACTAAGTCAGTCTTTCGATTTGGTTCATCTTGTGAGACTCCGCTGTCTTGTCAATTATTATGTACTCCCAGTTCGAGCAGTTTTTTCTGTTGGCGTGGTGGGCGGAAGTACTATTGCCAATTTGTGTGTCTTTGTTATCGGTAAGTTCAACTTGTCTGTTTCACTATTCTTCATATCCAAGTACGTTACACCGTAGGCGATTTTGCTGATTATCAATGCTTCTACGAGTTTTAAGGTGTCTTCTTCAATTAATCCACGTCTTGTGTTCGTGACAGTCTTCACCAGGCTTGTGACCTGCGTGACCTTTCTTTAAGTCGGCGTACTGAGTCAAGCCCCGTTCAAGGGTGCGCAATGCCAGGTTGAAGAGCAGAGGGAAAATTACCGCGCCCTGAGGCGTGCCTTTGGCAGGGACCTTGATTTTTTCAGATCTCAGGTTTCCTATGCGCACTGTTGCCGTTCGGCCGTATAGGAAATCCTTGATGTAACCATAAACTCTCCCGGCAATTGAAGTGGCTACGTGCACAAATATCGCTTCATGTGAGACTTTGTCTAAAGCCGCCTTTACGTCTAATGTGAGGATGGCTCTCTTGTTGCTTGTGCGTAAATTACCTATTTCTTCATCCTTGATCAAAAGGAGAATTTCCTGTGTTGATAGGTGCGGCCGAAAGTCAAACATCGTGTTTGGGAATTACCCGTTGTCTTCCAGGTATGGTGAAAGCCTGTTGAGCACCAAATGTTCATATAGATTTCGCGCGCACGTGGCCAGTTAAATGGGCCTCCAGTTATGTATGACCAACTTCTTCCCAGGCTTAGGAATCATGGTGGCATCGGCATGCTCCACATAGCCGACATCTTGCCCGTTTCCCTACAATCTTTGATAATGTCATTGATAACCATCTCTGCTCTCCAATCAAGAAGTCAGCAGCGAAAAAACTGAGCACATCCTATTGGCGACATTTTGTAAAAACATTCCCGTCATCACCATTTCTTTATGCCAAAACTTTTGACTTAACGTCTGCCAAAACTCAAACAAAACGTTAGTCAACATCAATTCAAGAGGAAGTATGTGATCCAGCGATTTTATTCATTATTTCTATTTCGTGCAGGTCATGTTTTTCGTCTGCAGGTCACGAATATATACGCAGTAGTGGTTGCCCTTCGAGCAGTTCACATTATTTAATCCCTGAGGTTGTAGCCGAGTTGGAGCCAGGAGGTCGGGTTATGACAAATGCAGCCTTTTTTTGGTTGCAGACCTAATAACATGTCAAATAAATCGCCGATCCAGACATTTCGTGCCGTGAAATATTCAGCTTCTGATTTTTAGGCTTTATTACAATTACACATTCAGAAAAAAACCCAATGGGTACGCTTACGTTGCCAAGGCTTCGGTTTGATGGACAGTTGTTTCAATGCTGAAGTTAGAAATGGAAATGACCTTTGGTGGCTGCGCCGGTTGAGCTACCGACAAAGTAAAAGTCGTCAGGCCTCTGAATGATGAATCGCTTCTTTTCTGTACGGGGCATTTTTCCTAGGAAAAAACGAGCAGATGGGCAACAACCACAACTTCTGCCTTCAAGGAATCTAGGGAAAAGTGCGGCAGAGGTAGCTGGCACTGCGAAGGGAAGAGGTGCCTCCAGCGGCAAAAATATTGGACTCCCTTCTGCTCGTCGTGAACGCAACGAACCTCCGCTCGACTACGGCTCCGGCGTCATGGGAGCTATGTTTCCCCACGGAGGTACGTGTTGTAGTCTGGCAGTTGGGAAACCCAGTCTCTCGGCGATGAGATTCCCTCAAGCGAATCGAGGACCAGGCCAGACCGCCATGGTCACCCCGAGGGAGAAAGAGTGCGTGGAGAACCGCTATGGGAGTAGGAAAGTTGCTAGTCCTAAGACCGCGCCTGGATATCACCGCAAATTGCAGCCCAAGAACTGCGAGCCGTGGGTCAAAAGCTGAAGCGTGTGCCTCGCCATGCTACACACTTCACGTGCACATGCTTTGAAAGCTATTGCACCGGAACATTTGCTGCTTCGCGAGTGAAGGTCGTTTTCGCCTTTTTAAAGCGAACAGTTTTCCTTTGCTCTAACATTGTCGGACTTTTATCGCCGATGCAAGGGCATCAGCTGAAAGCTGGCGCGCAGTCGCACAGCCAAGTCGAACAAGATATTTATTCGACCATCGGCACAATTACAAGAATGGTTGGTATCTATCTATACACGTGCGTTAAAGTTATGCAACGCGTTCATGTCTGAACGCTTAGAAATTATATTCTTTGAGATGGACACGTTGTCTACGAAAAACGATGTGCCCGTTCCTTCTGCGGCTTTACGGAATGAAACAACAAACAGTGCCTAACTATCCTCACTATAACAAATATAAGACCCCAAGCGCAGCATTTTTTTATAGGAATTCCCTTACTTGAAGCGTTTGGCGCTTCGCTTTCATTATTTGGCTATAATAGGTGATTATTCCTGGTCTCATTTTTCAACGTCTCTTTTTCCCGCCGACTACATTGTGCTCGTTATCGCTAGTGAACTTGCATTGTGAACTTGTCGCCTATGTGACACAATTTGGGAACTATTCGTGAGGACACGTTCTTGAGTGCTTTCTTTTAGCACAACTGAGACTTCGATGTTCGTTTGTATATCGCTCTTACTCGTTTTCGTTGGAAGAGATGAATAGAGCTGGGAACACTACGAGCTGCCAACGTGTCCTGACGAAAATTCATAAATAACAAAACGCACAAGGAGAGCCAGTCCTTACTGAGAATGCAAGGTCCGGTAGGAACAGTAATAAAAACAAAAATTGCGTGCGAAACTCTTGCACGACATCATTATTCTCCCTAGTTGTTGCGTCACATTAATTAAAACGCCGCGCTTCGGCGTTCTCAATTTCCGTGGTGTCACTAACGATGTTTTTATACTTTTGCCACTGCTGCGTGAGCGAAGAAAGTGGTGTTAACAAAATAAGCCATGCGATAAGGATAGAGCATAAATTACATAGCAGCGCAAGTGACTCATTGTGTATAGTAACAAAACAAGCATTTTCAAAGTTCGCATGTAAGACTGCATGGTGAAATCGCTGATACTGCGGAAATGTCGGCACAATTTACTGATATTCAATGAGCCTTATAACTTTTTTAGCCTGTTTTGTGTTAGAGTAAGAAATTATGATTTTTTTATAACGGCTGGCAAGCTTAAGCTTTAATAGCCTGAGATCAAAGAAAATGGAGTCGCTTGGCGGAATACAGCTAATTATCATGCGCTGACCGTTCCACGGACGCTAACCGCAGGAAAGACTTAGATTGATGACGTCAATGTTGTCGGCTTATTCGATTACGGTGTGCAGCGCTGCGAGGGGGAGAAAATTAAAGAGCGCTCAAGAAATGCTGCCAGGAGTAATCTCGTCATGGTAATCTCGTCATGGTAAAATGGTCGGCGTCTATTGTTCTGAGAAAAAAAAATATTTCTAAGTGCCATCTATTTAAAAGAAGAAGGTGCAGAGAGCGTGGACGTAATGGCAGGACATTGTGAGTGCGTGAATATACTTGAGGGCTTCTTTTGATACACTTGTGAGTTTCTGCATCATTTTTTAGCACAACGAAAGAAATTCACCAGCATGGTTGTGCGCTGTACAGAAGGCTCTCAGAAAAAAGAGCTCGAGTGAGAAGAAAACGTTAACAGTGCCACCGTTTTCTACGACTCACAAGAAACTTCTGCTGTCTCTAGTATAAACATAGACAGCTCTAGCTTGTCCCTAAGCTTAATGCCCTTTGCGGAATAACGGGAGGTTTACGTAAGCAGCGGTGTTAACTACGCCATTTGCGATGCAGCCTTTATCCATGCAAATTTGATCTGATTAAATGTTTTGTGAAGCCTCGGTAGCAACATTACATCTAACATTCCGTCTTGCTTAAAATTTTATTCGACGAGAACACACAGGTAATGCAAATGTGTTTCAAACGTGTTGCAGTTGGATTAATTTTCAGAAGGCGTCTCTACCTGCGTTGCTGCGGTATTTTATGGCTCCGGTAACCAACGTGTTGTTATGCAAAGCTTATTAGCAGTTGACGGGTAATTTGAAACGGCATTGCCTCAAACGCAAATCAGATGAACGAATACATAAATGCCTCGATGACCTTTCTATAAATAAGTAAAATGAAGGAAGTACTTAGCTCTATGCCTAAGTGTGACATTATGTCAGTCACTAGTTCAGTCTCTTGCATTTTTTACATGCCTGTTGTAATTTTTGCGCCCGAAATTTTGGTCACCCAAAGCGGCTTAGACCATATATAGATGTCAAATGGAGTAGCAGAACTTACACCCAATCTAGCTCTCCACTTGGTCCCCTTGCTTAATCTTATCTAAGGAAGCAATTTAGGCAATTCAATGTCTAGAAGGTATAGCCAATAGCAACCTTCAAATTGAAACGTAGAAAACTGCGTCTTATCTATTTATTGATGATGCTTGTTAGATTTTATTGGCGCAAGGGCATCTAAGGACGTGTTACAATTCTGCAGACTTGTAAGTTTGAAACAATGATTTGAAATAGAGGCTGTACAGAGGCGTACACGTAAAGTAGATCTGTATATTTAACTGCGAAAGGCGAAAGGCGTCAAGCAGGGAGATACGATCTCTCCAATGCTATTCACATCGTGTTTACAGGAGGTATTCAGAGACCTGGATTGGGAAGAATTGGGGATAAAAGTTAATGAAGAATACCTCAGTAACTTGCGATTCGCTGATGATATTGCCTTGCTTAGTAACTCAGGGGACCGATTGCAATGCATGCTCACTGACCTGGAGAGGCAAAGCAGAAGAGTGGGTCTAAAAATTATTCTGCAGAAAACTAAAGTAACGTTTAACAGTCTCGGAAGAGAACAGCAATTTACAATAGGTGGCGAGGCACTGGAAGTGGTAAGGGAATACATCTACTTAGGGCAAGTAGTGGCAGCGGATCAGGATAGTGAGACTGAAATAATCAGAAGAATAAGAATGGGCTGGGCTGCGTTTGGCAGGCATTCTCAGATCATGAACAGGAGGTTGCCATTGTCCCTCAAGAGAAAAAGGTATAATAGCTGTGTCTTACCCGTATTCACGTACGGGGCGGAAACCTGGAGGCTTACGAAAAGGGTTCTACTCACATTGAGGACGACGCAACGAGCTATGGAAACAAGAATGATAGGTGTAACGTTCAGGGATAAGGAAAGAGCAGATTGGGTGAGGGAACAATCGCGAGTTAATGACATAGTAGTTGAAATAAAGAAAAAGAAATGGGGGGGCATGGGCAGGACATGTCAGGAGGAGGGAAGATAACCGATGGTCATTAAGGGTTACGGACTGGACTCCAAGGGAAGGGAAGCGTAGCAAGGGGCGGCAGAAAGTTAGGTGAGGTGGGCGGATGAGATTAAGAAGTTTGCAGGGACGACATGGCCACAATTAGTACATGGCCGGGGTTGTTGGAGAAGTACGGGAGAGGCCTTTGCCCGGCAGTGGGCGTAACCAGGCTGCTGCTGATGGTATTTTACTGCAGCGACTGTAAAATCAATACTAAAATATATGCAGGGTTTTGTGTGCATTGGCTACAAGCGCACATGCAAAACGAATATGGAAAGTGGAACCTCGCATTCTATAATTCTTGTCTATGCAAGAAGTGCGATGGCTCATACATGCTTTTGCGCATCAAAGCGTACCTCATCTTTGAGGAATGCTCTGAATTTCTAAAAAAATATAACTTCTGAAAGATAATTAAGCACTCTCCTAAAGTAAAAAATTGGATTTTCTGATTAGAATACCACGTAATGGAGGCTCTGTAATGCAAGTAAAGTTCCTTATGATGAGCCACTCGCTCTGGGCGAAGTACAGGACATTGAGTGAAGAGGTACAGAACGGCTACGTTCTCTCTGCCACGTGCACATATCGGTGGACCAGTTGCAATCGAGAGGTGTTTATGTGTGCCACAAGTGTATCCGATTCTCACCCGCGCCAGGGTGATTTCGGCGAGTCGGTCGAGCTTCCACGGCAAAGAATTGGTTAATTGCACTTTCAGGAGACGCAGCTTGTTTTCAGGTCCTTTGTTCCCTTCAGCTTGCCAGTGCTTAGCTAGAGCCTTTCGAAGAACGGGTACTCAGACAACATCAATAGCGTCTCAATGAGCCGCTTCACCCGAATTTTTGTCCGCCATTTCATTGCCTGCGATTCTAGAGTGGCCTGGCACCCAGGATGCAACAAGAGCAAGGCTTAGTTTAAGTGTTGCATGCATGTGTTGAAGGGGTTGTTGAAAGCAGGATTTCGGCTTGCCAGACCACAGGACAGGGCTGCCGCTACGCTTAAAGAATCCGTGGATACTACAGACTTTTGTACTTTGTATTGGACAATGCGCTCAATAGTGATCATAATACTGCAAGCTTCCGCAGTAATCACGTTGCTAAGTTTCAGAGCTGCAGAAGTTATGGCCATGGGCTGCCCATGATGCCGATTTTGTAGACTTTCAAACATCAGTGAAAAAAAGCAATTGATCTATACTTGTCTTCGAGGCGCAATAAATGTTGCTGGATTAGGGAACTTGGACAACTTTTGTTTTTAAATTCTTTACAAGACAAGTTACAAGCGAAGGAGTGTTGCTGGGTTAGCGTAGTCACCTTCCTGCAGATGTGTTAAAACTGTACTAAAATGTCTCGGAAAAGGTTTCACTCCTAACAGAAAGGGCGGTCGTTTCAATGCCGGTTTAAATACAAGCACCCACTAATAATTCAGTGGCCACTGATTCGACCGCGCATAAATGTTTTGGAAAGGGCTGCTATGAAAGGCACCAAATGCTGGGCCGATATCTAAGTGGTAGAAAGGATCAAGTATCTTATCTGTTGTCTTTGAAGCTGACTAGTAAACGTTACATTCATAGCCTATGCGTGACCACACAAGGATTTTGACGAGAGATAGGAGACGTACATATCGGTTCCGCACGATTGGTGGGATAAAATCTGAAATTTTCGAAGTTTTCAGACATTTCAGCTTCAACTGTTTTTTGTGCTTCGTGAAGGTTACATCAGGATCGAAAATTGAACGCAAGACATTTTGTTCTTGCGTAATGATCAGGATATTCCCATTTATTGCAATGCAAAGATCAAGACATACCCTTCTTTCCCCGGAAAACAGTACACAAGTAGTCTTTTCTGCATTGAATCGGAACCCGTTTCGTCTGCCCATTTTGTGAGTAGATTAACACTTACTTGTATCTAGCATTCACATTTACGCATGTTGCAAGATTTGAAGCTGCTTTGGATCGCGTCCACATAGCAAGAATGAGATACCGTAGGTGGTATGACAGAATGAACGGAGTACATTTTAATTATTAAAAGTATGGAACTGAGCGTTCCTCCTAATGCACACCGCTTTATTGCACAGAACTGTGCAATAATGCACTGCTCATTTTTAAGCGAAACTTTCTTTCAGTCAAGGATATTCTTGTTATGTTCAGCATATCAGTACACATTATATACGACCACAAGTCTTGCAGAATACCGTATTGCCAAACAATGTCATAAGGCTTCCTATGATCAAAGAAAACGGATAGAGAGTGGTCATTGGGTACGAATGCATCACGCATATATGACTCGAAGACTACAATATTGTCACGTGGTAGTGACGGTGAAGAAGGAAGCCAAACTGTGATTACAGAAACTGGCGTTTTATTGGGCGAACTTGTGCCCTCAAAAGCAGGCTATACTCAAAGAACAACGATAGCGGCCAACGTCGAAAATCTGATCAGCGGGTCAAGCGCGTCGGCTTTTATACATCAGCCGTCGAATGTTCCAGAGTAATCGCTGGGACCCGCGTGCCCTCTACAAAGTTCTACGTTATTCGCGTCGCGCACACATGCGATCAGGGGTGCTATGCAGGATGAGCCGAGTTTCTCGTTTCCCCGAGTTTTGCCCGAGTTTGCTCGACGGCAGTCAGTGAATGGAGATAGCGCGGAACGCGCAAAAGATACAGGCAGAAAAGAATGTAGACAGAAAGCCGCGTATGACAACACGAGCGCACCCTGAGCGGCACGCTGCATCCACGTTTCAAGCACAGAAGGCTGCACAACGAAACGCGCCAGCGCCGTGTATTGTTATCAACAGATTATCACAACTCAGCAATACCGTGACTGTTCCGCTATCTGTCTGCACACTTGCCGTGAGCCGCTTGCCACGCCTTTCCCGGGCGCGTCAAGGGCGTGCCTCCTCTTTCGGGGATTATCTTTCTATCCTCCATCGAATGCGAACAGGGTACATGCAGTGCATTCTTGCACCTACACTTTTACTCAAACGAATACGTTGAAATACAACAAATAAATGAAAGAACACTTTTATGTCTTTAATTATCTGTTTTTCGCTCTGAGCGGTAGAAATTTTTGATGACAAACGGAGATCGAGCAAATTATTAAATTTTGCAACTCTTGCCGCGAGTGGCGACAGTGAGGCGAAAGCTTAGAAGCGGATACTGTGAAGAGGGTCGCACGCACGAGGGAGTTGATACGGTGAGAAGTCGCCTAGGGGCGCTGCAGTGCTATTGGCAAAAATGTCACTCATGACCCGTGGACGGTCATGACCACTCTTTATCTATTAGGGGAATAGAAACGCAGCGCCGCGGTACGGCTGTTCATCGCAGGCGCTTCACTAGGCTATTAAGGCCCGCTTCACCAACTAAAAACGACACATTGGTCATAGATGCGCGGGCGACGGCTGACGCTGCAAAATGGCGGTACGTTATTTTGGGGCCCGTAGTGACGCAGTTCAGTGAAAAGGTACCAGTTTATCTTTGTGCGCGAAGCCTCTGCGATACATTGCGAAGAAGTGCGTGCTTCCCAGCGACACAATTCATCGCTTGTCATCGCTTTCCCAGTGAAAGTGCCTCTGAGCGCGTGTACGCAGTATTTGAGTGTGTTGTGCAGTCCAAGGTGCTTGCGGATTACCTCTGCTGGAGCCAGCAGCGATCGCAGATGGATATCGTAACGGCACCGCAGCAATCGCATTTTGGCAGGTGAGGGCTCTTGTTTGCAGCTATGAAATGAGACTTCGAACGGAGAAAGGTGTTGGAACTGTTGAGTGCGCAGTGCTTGTGATGAAGAAATGCCATTGCACTGGGTCTAGAAGAGCGAGTGATTCTCGGACGCTGATCATATTTACGACGCTATGGCTCCGATACATCACCGATAACAGAGCAGCCATCACAAACGACTGCTGCGATACGCACTCCTCAGCATCGTCGTCCCCCTCGACGCATCGACGCCTTGCAAGCAGCTACAGTTCACCATCATTTCGAGGAGGAGGTCTCCGTTTACCATCTACGACGCCTCATAGTTCAATCGTGTCCAATCGTGTTTACTAGGCATTTGCATGCAAATAAAGTGACAGTTTTCAAATATTTGTGTTGCCTTCATTGTGGAGCACATGGTACTGTGGGAAGGTCTCCTCGTTTTGAGCAAATAAAAACTCGAATGTTTCTTTGGTGCACCTTTTTATCAGAGGGCGATCGTGAAGGGGTGAAAAGCCTTTATCATCTAATCCTCGGGAAGTTCCGCAGCAGTGGTGGCCGCCCAAAACTGAGCCCAACAAGAGGACGCTACAAGGTTGAAGGAATGCAGACGCCAGCCATACATTGCCGCTATAACCCGATATAATATACCCATGCTTGGATAACTACCGCAGATTAACCCTTGCAGCCGGGAATTCGGAAGTGAGAAGTAGTGAAAAGAAGCAGGAAAGAAAAAGCCGCGAAAGAGAAAGCAAGAGATTGACGAGGAGGACAGGAAAAGGCGACGGCCAATTTCCTCCCGGCGGATCAGTCGGGAGGTGCCGTCTGTGTGACGCAGAGGACGAAGAGGTGTCTTGCCTGCGCTGGGAAGCCTTCAAGGTTCGAACACCCGGCTTCGGCTCAACCCTAATGATCCTCCTTTATCCAGACCCAGCTAAGCCACGCACGGCCACACGCGGGAGGATCCAACCTTCGTGTGCTCGTTTACGTGGTGTAGCAACACAGGAAACGCCTGTCGACGCAGACACTCCTGCGGGGCAACTGAAATGGTTTGCGTGCTATTTCTTCCATAAACCTCCACATACCGAGGAGAAATGGGCCTTTTCATGTTGTTTCAGTTATTATACCTTGAGGGTCTCAAAATCATACTGAAGCAATCTTTCTAATAACCGGTGTGTTGCTAAAGAAATCACGTATCAACGAAGGCACCATCAAGTATTTTGGTCGCTTGAAGTTTTAAATTTAATGGAGGATTATTGAAAAATAAATTATCTGGGATGTTCGTGGCCACAGAGAATAAGCGGGAGGAACCAAATGTTATAAGTTCGAGATTAAGTTCAAAGAAAAAAAAACAAAGTTTGCACGCATTCAGGCGCGTGCACGCACACACACACACTATATATATATAAATATATATACATATATATATATATATATATATATATATATATATATATATATATATATATATATATATATATATATATATATATATAAATATATATATATGAACATACACAGAAAACGTGCTTCCTCGCATATCTACTCTGCTTTCCAGCTCTTGGAACTGATTTTTCAATGGTGTATAATTAGAGAAGCTTTTGTGAGGGAATATCGTGTTTCATTCTCTCTACGGACTACTCCGACTGATCCTTTTTATATAGCTGCAAGATTCGCGATTTTAAGTGTACTGAGAAGCGACAGACTTCTTTACTTCTTAAAGCTCAAATTTCACTCATTACAATTTTCGCGGCCCATTTCTGCCATTAGAATTGTGTTTACATCATCCCTTGCCGAGAGTTTATGTATTGTCGGTTATATCTTTCATTGTAAGTGTGTTTACTTGAATGGACTGAAGAACGGCATATTCGTAGAAATTGCTTGCGTTTTCAGTTTAATTAAGTGGTGCCCTCTAATTAGAAGTCCAAGTAACAACTATTTGCCCAGCGAAAACAACATGTAAAAATAAAAATAATTGCTACAAAAGCTTCCGGTCTTATAAGCATGCATGGCGGGCGAATAAGCTGTATTGAAAGCAAAAGAAATGAATTAAAAGAAGAAAAACAAGCATATAAAAATTTCTAACAGCCGTTTAAGTTGTTCTCCGGCTAGTCTAATTAAAGAAATCACGTTTTTCTAAAAATGTAAACTCAATAGGTACACCTCCTATTTGTAGTTGAACTGATGAAGCCTTGAAAATTGAATATCATTGTGTAGGTGTGCCTCATATTTCGGTACCCACCTCACGGCTACGACTTTTCATTTTTGTTATTACTTACATTCTAACAAAGCATATATCGGCCTTCACTGACTGGTCTGAACAATTTTCTGATTTCGTTAACACCGCTTGCCTTACTTCCTAGTTTTCTGCTAGAACAGCAATGAGTGCACAGCCTCTAGCTAAAATAAAAAAGAACAACACAGCTGAGCAAGAATGGTTACCATTATTAGCAACAGCAAAGTTTTAGAGAAATAAACAGAGTAAGGTTCGTAGTTTTATCAGGCATATAAACTGCAGTAAACTTTCCCGTACTAACAATATTTGCAAAGACGTAATGCGCGCACCAGCATGAACAAGGATCACCTGACGACAGCGAGCACTCCCGGTCTCAACGCAGGCATGAGGAAAAGCGCAGGCAGAGGGGAGCGAACGATTCTTACTGCCTCTCGTTTTAACCTGCCTCTTAAATTCTCATTACGTGCTCTCCAACACTCGACACGAGGGAATAGCGTACATGAAACCGACTACCATCTCTCATCGCCAGTTTCGCATCCGCCGATGATATTCTCCAAGGTAGGGTGCATGGGCTACGTAACCGCTCAGCTGCCTCATTCGCAACCATGGCAGGGGTAGAAGTGGAGACGCGGGCACTTCGCCCCCCACCCCTCTCCCTTTAGCCGCAGTCTCCACCAGCCTCGTGGGCTCACTGTCGCATGTTTGCCCTCGCACTTACAGCATATGGCGCGCAAGGCCTGATAAGAACTGATTGCACTTTGACTTAATACGCAACATCACGACAACATCAATAGCAACTATTCGCCGGGTGTGTTCGTTTAAATGTTATTGAAATACAAGTAACGCTTCACTTTTGCTATTGCCGTGCAAACCAGTTTGAGGTATGAGTTTCTTTTACATATGCGTCGTTCTTGACACCGACAATTAACTACTCGTATATCTGCTAAATAAAAGCATAAGGCAATCTTTAGGAAAAGTATTGCAAAACGAAAGATACTCCTAATAGCTAAGCTCCGTAAAAGCAAAACAATGACAGAGAAAAAGAAATCAGACTAGGGTGAATTATTACATCCACATGTTATGAATTTTGCTGGCGTTTACATGAGTCGGTAATATTTACCCAATGTACCGCTTTTCGTGTTTCAGAAATTATTTCTTTCTTTACAAAAATATTATGTTCACCAGCCTACTGCACTCTCTTGCTGAACCAAGGTCTTTCCTGAAAATCTCGAGCAACGCCTGCAATGCCGTCCGAAGACCTGCCCTGCATTCACATTTCTGTATCTCATCACTCTATTTCATCTGCTGCCACTATTTCACTTTTCAAGCCTGTTACGGAGCCATAAGTTATGAATGCTGCGTAGACAGAAAGCAAGCAAAAAACCAGATATGTCCAGGCTCTCGCGGTTTGCTTGCTTTGAAGCTGGTATGGCCCAGCTTCTGGCTTGTAGAGATTGGGTGCAACCGTCTTGCTTTCTTGTGTTTCCATATTTATAGAGTGGCCTTCCTCCCTTAAGATCTTATGTGGGTGCTACATTGTGTTTCTGTGACAACGAAGAGTTCGGCAACGTGGCTTCTGTCAGTAATTTCACTTATAAGCGTGTGTGGTTATCTGCGTATTAGGCAGGCACGCTGTTTTCTTTTTTTTCATGTTTGTAGAAAGGATTGCCAGAGACATCTCTTTATATTCCCTCCCATGGTTGCGAAATTCAACGAAATAAATTGATCTTTTAATCACTGAACTGAAGAAAGGGGTGTCTGAGCACGGATTAGTGACAGGTGACAGCTTTCGCTTGACTAGTATTTCGTCGGCTGAGTATCATGATTCACAGCCTCATTGGGTTGCAGCATGCAATGTTAAAGCGAAGTTTTCTTCACAAAGCCAACTATGCTTTCGCGACCGTGGATTGATAGGCTGGCCGTTCAATATTTCGCTAGCGTGTATTTGTGGACGTATATGTGAGCATCAGCCTATATTGAAGCACCGTATTGATGGACGAAGTAGTGCCAGCGAATGCAGCTATCTCCGGTGTAATCACGCAACACACCGTGGCGTAAGACTTAACGCACATACCTCTTCATGATATAGAGCATGATAATGCACAACCTCATTGCTCTTTTAATTTGGGCTACACCAACTCTGTGCAGCTGGGTATGCGCTAACGGATGCATATACACCGTGGAACCAACAATATATTGGACCAACAATATATTGCGGCTCAGCGCACCGGTAGTCTGCGTATTCAAACAACAATTACTACAGCGAACTTTTGAGAATGAGCTCGGCTCATTCTCATTCTTTGCTCATTCTATGAGCAAAGCGCCATAGAATCTCGCAGTGTATCAAAATATACCTGGCACTTTGCTTTCCATACATCAATTTACAATTCTTTCCTCGAAAAGTAAACTACTTTGAATTTTGGCATAGCTTGTCAACACCGCAGTCCATAAACATAAAAGTTGGATGAAAATAAATTTGTGGCCTATGCCTTCGCACAAGCGCTCATATGGCATAGGAATACTAATCGAAAGAACACGACGGAATATAACGGCAATTGCAGGCGTAGCATTTAGTTTTATGATATGCACATAACCACTGCATGAAAGCTTCGTTTCCGCGAAGTGGTTATGTCAATTTCGAGACCATCGAATTGAAGCTGCGATCAGTATTCTAGTATGTGTGTCGAATATGCATACTTCTTCGTTTCGTCAAGTAGCGTCAGTACATGGAAAGTTGCCTTCGTTACCTAAGTTCATCCAGATCGGCGGAGAAGTTTCAATGACGAAATTTACTACTTAAGGAATTGATGACTAGAAGTTCACAAGTTGGATTTTCCGTGTATAAGCACCTCTCTATGCAGACTGCACTTATGCGAAACGCTCTTTTTGATGAGCGAAGTACATGCTTCGGAAGGAGTGCGAGCAGTCCAACTTGCACCCGCGCGCGCCCATAGAGGAGAATTGTTTTCGTTAAAAAATATGCTGCAGTCCACCCTCATTTACAAATTGGTGACATCTGTTATAAATTTAGGCTGCTATGCTGTAATTAGATATATTGAGTAAAGTATTGCTTGAATCTCACGCGCGAAAAACCCGATTTAATTATCAGGCACGCCGCAGGCACTCAGGATTAATTTCCACGGGGTCCTTAAGGTACCATCAATGCACAGTACACGGGGGTAATTGCATTTCGCTCCCGTTAAAATGGGGCCAGGATCTGATACGGTGAACTCGTGCTTAGCAGCGCCGCATCATAGCCGCGAAGCGACCACGGCGAGTGCTGGAATCAGACCGCATAAATACTTTTCCCATGGGAGAAATCCATCTCCGCTAAGTACGCGGTTGACACACAGTAAGAAACAGCGCCTGATATCGGAGGGATAGAAAGAAACTTCATTTTTGAAAGGCCTGTCATTCGAGCCGTCACTGTAGGAGTCAACGTATATGCCAGCTCTGGGTGCCGAGTCCATTTGTCTGACCGTTAGAACATGTATGCAGGGTGTCTGACCTAACTTTAACCAGAGTTTAAAATAGGTGAATGCCACCTAGCTGGACGGAACCAAGGTAATGTGGTTTAATGTCGCTTGGGGATACTCAGACTATCTTTTTCATTTTACATAATTACGTAATTATACCTAACTAATTATTCAACTTCTCACGCAATATAATTGGATTAAAAGTGTCAATACGAAAATTGTAGAGGAATATGAAGAAATCCCGACAGAGCTTTCTGTTGCTCAATACGCGGTACATAAAAGTGTTTTCCAGAGCGTGAAAGGAGCGCGCGAATGCGCACAAAAATGCTGCGCAACCGGCGGCTCGGAGCACTTTGCGTATATTCGAGGGTTTCTAAAAATATTATAAGCATCTCCAAGCGGGGACAAACAACATTACATTGGTCCTGTCCAGCTACGTCGCATTCGCATGTCTTTAACTGTGGCTAAAGATAGCTGGGACACGCGGTATACGCATGCGCACCGAAATGCGCCGTGTTTAACGGTATCGTCTCGATCGTGACGAGAGATCTCTATTTTTTGGGAATAAGGAGATCGTATGTTCCCGCACCTGCAGCTTACTTAAAACGCAGGCGCACCAATTTTAGGAACTGCACATCACGCGAAGAGATGGGAGACATTAAACACTTTCTGTGGCCCTGAACAAATATCGACAAGAAACGGATGCTCTTCTTGAGAATCTACAAAACAAGGACCTTCCGCATGCATGCCTGCGACACCTGTGTGTTCCCAGAAGGATCAGTTATAGTAACGTCTGCTGTCCGGCTGGCGTGTGCATGACTGCAAGGAGGCGGAGGCGAAATACAAGACGAACTTGTGGAAGAGTGCGCTTGTTGCTAACTCCCTGCTTATATTTTGCCCCTAAGCCTCTTTGCAATCAGTTATAGCGCTCCTATTATCCTATTCTTAAGAGAGACTGGCTTGATGGACATGCTATAAAGTACTACCGTGACACTTGTAAGAAACGCTGAGGCGGAGCAATTTCTGATGTTTACCGCTTGTAATAACCTAGGTGATACTACAAACCACCACGACCACCTCCAGAAAAACATTCTGCACAATGACGTTTTTGTTTTTACAAAACTTGCAACTAGTCTTTTATTCTGTCAAATAGTTTGTCGCAGTTTGCCTTCAGCAGGGCTATGATACCGAATTTCCGTGTCTTAATTATGCGTTGCACGTTAAGGCACATGCTTCTCTCTGCTGGCTGCAAAATTTAGGTCAGAGTCGGCGTTATAGAAAATTTGCTTATTATTTCTTTATATCGAGGTTGAACTGTACAGCTGACGAAATGAGTTGCTACCGCCTGCAACGATTCCCTCGAATGACAGAAGCTGAACTTGAAGGCAATGCTTTTTGAACTACAAGTGCCCGAAGTAATTGCACGAGCTGGAAATGCATAAGCAACGCCGTGCACCTTTGTGTTTTCTAATGTGGGTTTCGACAATTTGCTGCTAGTTTTATTGCGCCAGTGAAAGAATTTCCGGCCCACATAAACAATAACGCCCTTGACGCATTAGTTGGCGTCAGAGCCTGCCGAAAAAATCTAAAAGCGTTTGAGCAGAGCATCCAATATGGACTTTAACTGTTTCGATGGCGACGACGCAGTGGTGCCCCTCTTTTCTCGACGTCACACACTCTTTGCCGAAATAGGAGTTTGAGGCAGGGATTTCAAATTAAAATTTCGAGGTAAACTGTGTCGTGAAAGAACGGTCTTTTTTCTATATACAAATTGTATCATGTGCTATCGGTACCAATGGTTAAGAATATCCGGACGATCATGCCGTGGACCATTTAACGCTGTAATGCCCAAACAAAGTTGGAAGGAAAACTGCAAGAAATTGACGACATTCTATCTCGGCACGAAGAGTACCATTGTGAAAAAAGAAAGGAATGTTCTCAATTATAGCCTAACTGATGTAATAATTATGTACGTAGTAATTAGTTTGCTGAAACATTCAATTCCGAAAGTTTACTCCAGCATATCATTAACGCATCTATGCGCCTTTCATTAAATTTCCCGGTACTTAATCACCACTTTGAGGCATCAAACAAAGTGTATACCTCGCAGGATACTTTGACCATTAATGGGTTATGGTATTCATTTTGAAAACCCTTTTAACGGCAGCGGCAGACATAGGCATATTTGTATACTTTTCGTGTTTCGATGCAAAGGCGACAAGTCACCCATCGAGCAAGCAAGCCGCCGTCTGTTATCTGCAGGAGCGAAACGGCTCCTTATTCCATTGACTTCGATACCTCATCACGAGCCCGCCTCGATGGAGCAGAACGGGTGAAAGGGCACACCTGTTGCCATGACAGCATGCCATGTGTTGAGTGAGGGTAAAGGGCATCGCGTTGCGCCACATCACTATCACTCTCGCTCTCGGAAGCCTGAAAGAGCGCGTGAAACTTTTTATTATAAAGGCTGCCACATAGGCCTACAGCGGGAAAAGAGATTAATACCTGCTGCGAAGGCCAGCAACTGTCGTGAACTCCAAGAGGGAGCCCGTAACAGCCTTGGGGTCCAGATGTGCTGCCACGCAGGCACAGTCGTTAACAGAGTGGACACGTGTCCAAGCTTGTGTTTCCAGTGAAGTACTTCAGGTTTCGTACCTGCAATGCAGGAGCGGCAGCTGACGGACTTGAACTGGGTGGTTTCTCCGCTTTCGTCACCTTGTGCTTTCTTTCTCTACTCGTACCGCCATCATACCAGAATGTCTTCTGTTACCGCTGCCCCCGCTCTCACCCTAGTTATGAGGATTTCGGATGCCCTGGGAATCGCGTTCGGGATCAGGTTGCTGTTTGGAGTAGCCTGGCCCATGGCACCTTTATTTATTGCCCCGTCTAATCCGCATCTTCTGTTCTTGTGGACCTTGTATAATTTGTGCAGGCATGAGAGGTGGCCGTGTGGTATGCGAGCGGGTGTTTTTATGGCATTCTCTGCTGTCTAAGATGCGCCGCTGTAGGCGCCACCCGCGTGCACCGGGGTACATTCCACCCGCAACCGAACTCCTCGTTCTCGCTGGAGTCGCCTTGTGGTTTGTTTTATGTCGCCCGGCCATTTGCCCTTTCTGAGAGGCAGGTGGGTGGCACTGAAAGGCCTTTTACTGATTCTAAGGAGTCTCCGTATATGTTGTGGTGTCCTTTGGTGACTCTTGCTTCGGTTAGTGCTGTGTCTATGGCGTCAACTGCAAGAGAAATTACGTGGACTTGATGTGGTGGGTCGGTGGAGCTTCCGCATATATGAAGCCACCTCCTCCTGATCCCACGCAGCCGCTGAAAGCTGCAGGCGCCAGCATCTCGTCTGCTCCCCAGTCGACGTCAGCGTAAACACCATTTGGGTCATCGTTTGCGCGCTCTGCGTCTGCCCTCTTCCTCAGTGCTGTTCCCTACTAATCATTCGCCGAACAGCCTTGGAGCCTCTGAGCTGTGTAACCACCTAGGGGCATATTTGAAGTTGAGTGTTGAAGTTTCCATATGGGACGCTGTCAATTTGTGTTCCATCTAGCCAAAGAAGTTTGTGTGCTGCAATAGACAGCGCCCGCCTGGCTTCGTGTCCTTTATTCTGGGAATCGAGGGTCGGTTTGATCGGTAGTGGACCGGCCAAGCTGTAGAGGTCCTCCACTCTGGCATGTCTTGGAAGGTTTGTAATCGCTCTGAGACTTTCTCGTTGAAGACGCACTAGCTTCCATCATTATTTTCCAGGAGTGAAGCCGACTGGGCCGTAGAAAGCTTTGGAAATTAACACCGATCGTGCCAGGGCACGCGCAGTGCGGATACCGGCTCCTTCGCGACAGTGCGCAATACGACGAACGAGGTGCAGGTCTTGGCGCCATTGCTTCTCGAGTTATCTGAGCCATGATTTGACTCCCCCTGACTCATGTACCTGGATTCCCAGGATGCTCAGCTGCATTTGGGGAGCTCGTTCAAGACCCTTGCCGCCGAGCTTGAGTGTCACTTTGTCTTGTTTTTCTTGTACACCCCCAGTAAGGATGAAATGGGTCTTTCCTGGGGACGATTGCATTCCGGTGGTGGTCAGATATTCTTCTATTGCGTCAAGTGCCTCTTGTATTAACGCCTGGTGTCTCCTAATTCATCGCGTTATCCGTGCGTTCTTTGGTAACGCAAGTCATCGCCTGCGATCTGATTGTGCCTGGCTACTTGGTGAAATCATAGAGCACCAAGCGTCTTAAGGCGTTCGCTTGCCCGCAAGGAGTTCATGAATCGAAAGACTGCTCAGCGAAATTCAAATCGACATTATAGCTTTCGCATTCAAAGATCATAAGAAGTGCTTAGGTGTCCTCGGATTTTTTTACGTGTTCTAACCAAGTATGCGTGTCGTTGAGACTCCACAAATCGTTGTCAATTTGGACGGACTATTCCGTATTGGCACATATAGAGGGACACAACAAAGAAAAAGCTTTAAGCCCTAAAAGCAAATTACCCTCGCCCTACCGAAAAAATACCCCTCTTACCACGACAGAAGGCTTGGTAAGCCAGTAAAAAAGAAACAGAAACAGACAGGCACTGGTGCCGCCTTGGAAGAACCGCTGCCATTCGCCTTGACGTCCCGATTTTGGATGGCGTCTGCTCAGGCCTAATGAACTTGTTTTGAGCAAAGACGGACAATTTTGCCTTCTGAAATAGGCAAGGGTGGAGCATAGCAATTGACAGAAAACATTTACTGAAACACAACGGTCAGGAAACGACAGCGTTTTCGAAATTCTTGACGTCACACTCATATTCTTGCGTTTGGCTATGGCTGCGAAATTCAGTACACGAAATTTCGACTTTCAGTTTTTTTCTCTTCTAATAAAGGAACTGTTGCAGTGCAATCAACTAAAATAGATTGTTGAAATAATGGGGTATTAGATTTAACTGATTTTTTGTTTCGCTTTGTGTCCACTTAAATTTTGCCAATACATTAAAAAAGGCCGTGTTATTTTGTTTTTAAGCTCAGTTTCTTTTTATATCACACTCTTACTGGTGGTCTCAAGAGTACATCGTGTCTATTAAATTGTAAGATAATCGCAAATTTGTATTTTTGGCAATCATATCACTATATACGAATTTGTACCTTAAGAAGGAGACGATCGCATCGGCAGTTGAACTTGAGACGACTATCACCCCATAACCTTTTCTCGTTGGATGCGCACGGTTGTTCTCCCTATGTTATTTGTTTCTTACATATAGTTTTTTTCTGTTAATCTATCTGCCGAGTTGTGTAATATTTGTGCGTTCTGTCATGTTTTTTTTCGCATTGTTTATTCCCTTTCGTCCGCCAGCAATTATTTGTCTCAGAACCACCTCTAGCGACCGGCCCTCCAAATATTGTTCAAAGATAGCGAATTGCCTGAACATCTAATATTTCCATTGAAAAATCAATTCTCTATTCAATAAAGAGTAACATTAGAGAATACTTAACTGTTTATCTGATATTATTGTCAAACTCATTCGAAAGTGATCAAAACAAATTGACTTGGAATAATGAATTACCTGGGAATTACGATGGATATTAGAGCAGGGTGCAGTTTCATTCTTCGAAAGGGTGGCTTACTACATACTATTTTCAGAGCGCATTCAATCGCAAGCTTTATGTTGGAGCGAATTTGTCCGAAAGTGCAGTAGGTAATGTTCTCGTTCAGAGAACGACAAGGATGATTTGCAGTAGTGCCGTGAAAAGTTACTGGCCTCCGGCAAAGTGGAACAGAAAGCCGTTGTGACTCTTATATAGAGAAGCGAAGCGAAGCGGCTGCGAAAAGACCACGGAAGAAAAGCTAACCTACTGCTGTAAACTCCAACGAGCTAACCAACAAAGGCAAGTCATTAGTGAAGGAAAAACCTGATAACAGCTCTATTCGTTCCTCCTTTCGACCTGGTTTACGAAGCGATACGGCGCGCGTTCTCGAATTGTGAAGCAGGGAAGCCTGACCTCATAAAGGGTAACTGCCTAATTCTCTTGCCGGGCTTATCCTGCACATCACGCCACTGCCTGCTCGGTGAGCGCCTATAAAAAAAGTGAGATGAGGAAAAACACCGTGTTTCGCTGGTTCTGAAGACTGGCACATGTCGTTCCAAAAAATGTAGGAACAACATCGAAGCAAGCGATCGCTGGAACGACGACGTCTATGTTGCAGCGGAGTCGTTACTGACAGCGAAGACAAGCGACACAAAGGGGAAAATCCGGGTCGTAACAGATCGCTAGCACGCTACCACGCCCAACGCACGTTTCTCCAGGCCCGGTGCTTCTCACCAGGTGACGCTAAAGTTTCGAGAGAGGCGGGATCCCCCTTTTCGCTCTTCGTGTTCCCGCGGCATCGTCCTGTGGGAGCCGTCGGCCTGGAATTCAGGAAGAGAGCCTTGACCCAGAGACCGCGCCCGGTCGAGTGAGAGAAAAGAAAACTGGGTCAACTGAGGGAGAGGAGGCAAGATGCTGATAGGGAGAGCGCCCGCTAGCGTTGTTATGGTATGTGGCTCCAGGAAGTGAAGGGCGGAGAGGAAGTATACAGTGGCCACCGCTTCCCTAATCGGAAAAGTGGCGGGGAACGTGGCTAGGCGTTGGAAATACGGGGAATTTGGTCCCCGTTTTGGAAGTCGAGAAGGAATGCAGCAGTGAAAGAAAGGAAGGTTTCAAGAGAGTATGTTGACGGAAAATTGTTCCTTAGATTTTATGTTTCGTGCTCTTCTCTTTGCACTGTTCGGAGCGAAGTGAATGACGGAGGTTCTTTGAATGAACTTGTAGTGGTTCATTCAATTCGAGCCGCGAACAGCAACGCCGGAAATTGTAGATAGAGCTTGTATTGAGTGCACACTTTATTTCACCAATATCTTGCTGGGTCATCATTCGGGTGTGATGCTCTGCCGTTACAGTTCTTCTTTTTTTTTTGCTGTACTTATTCTAGTTAACGGAGGTAGGGGGCTAAATAAGGGGCACTCTTGTGAAGAGTTGTAACTGTGCGAATTCCTCCTAAAGATACTAAAAGGAAGAAAAAGGAAAGCACGTTTTCCGCATCAAAATTTCTTGTGATAAATTAGCAAAGACAACTTGTCCTCGCTGCGTAATCAAGGCATGTGATGCAGGATCGATTAAGGGTCGTATATAGGGAGGAATGTCCCCTCAAACATAGTGTTATCTTATTGTTCTAAAAAAATAAGAGGTCTGTCTTGCACAAAGAACAAAAAGAAAGGTATGTAAAAAACAATTTAATGAGAAAAATTACTAAGCGTGTCTGAAGACTGTTGCTCACAGTTGCTCTTTGTAAGCTATTTTATCGTTACCAAGACGCTTTAGAAATTGTTCGCAGTATGGCAGCAGAATGTATTTACTAATACGCCCTCCTCTCTACCCTCCCCCAACCCACAAGAAAGAAGAACAAAATAAATTCGCTTATTGATACAAGATAAACAAGGAAATTTTTAACGCACTTTTTTTACCTGCGGGCTCAGGGACGTCACTGATCGTTTTCTACAGAAAGCTGGCAGTAGGAATGCATCCATGCAGTGCACTGATTATAACGTGATGTTTATATATATATATATATATATATATATATATATATATATATATATATATATATATATATATATATATATATATATATAATCATTCGCTATTATGTATCATAGATGGGCATGAAAAGGGGGAGGAAGGGAAGAAAAGAAATTGAAACAAGGGAGGACCGAAAAAAAGTACCCATTTCCGTTGTTACGAGAGATACGCTGCGAAAAAAAAAGCTATCAGTGAACAACGAAAGTGAAAATATCGAGCAAGGCGGGAACATTTCGCTGGCACACTTATAGTCATCAAAAAGACTAACAAAAAGGACGAAAGTATATCACAAGGCAGGGAAACACGAATTGCAGAGTTAGCTTTGACGCTATCGATCATGCAAGTATGCCGATTGGTGTTCAGGCAATCACGCCGTCATCGTAACATTGACTGAGTAGGAAGCATGCCAGGATGTAACTGAAGAAGGAAAGCCGCTGCCCTTTAAAAAGGCAAAAAGCCATAACGCCTCCGTCACTTTAATTTAACTAGGGTGTCATCTATGTCAAAGTGAATGATGCATTTTATTCATTGTAAAACCACACTCGGATAAAGAAACTAAACAGGCTGCTTTGCACCAAGAACAGTGAACTAATTAAGAACGTCTTGTTATGATAATTTGTGAGTGTCTTTACATTCACAATTGGTAATGTATTCATGAAATGCTGACAGCGTAACAGAAGGCAGCTTCAGCGCAAGCTCGTTAAGCTGACTAGTAGTCAGAGCATAAAACGAGGTATTTTCTAGAAATTCATTTATTTAAGCCAGCTGGCGAAGGCAGTCCGAAAGTTTCTATGCGAACTAAGGGTGAGATAGTGTAATATTCATAGAATCACGGGTTCTGGAAGCAAGCGGTTGGAGGCCTTTGGTATTTGCATTGCACAAAAATATTTATGAGGATAAGCATCAAGCTAGCTGTTTATTAAAGGGATAGTTTCCACGGACCGAAGATGTCCAAAATAAAGGCGCGAATGGTTAGTCCAGCGCATACGAGGTAGGTACTATAAACAAAGCAAGGGTCTGTTTATACTCGCGGCATCATATTTTCTTGCTACTGGAAAGTGTTCAAAAAACCCACTTGCAACGAGAAACCTGAACAACCGTATTTTTGAAACTTCCCCTTTTTTTGTTCTTGCATGGAAGCGGAGGAAGACTTTACTGCAAGGCAATTTTCTTCCCAGCGCGACGCAGAAAAGAACGGTCCCAGAGTAACCCGCAGACATCATACATGGTCAAGGAGAGCCATATAGTACGTAACCTGCAAGGAATTTGTTTATATTTTTTGCTTGATGTGCTTCATTATTTGCTGTGTGGAAAACTTTTCTTTTTCATGCTGCCATTGTACTGATAGTGTGTGTTTTGGTAACGCACGTTGTGACTAAAGTTTTCCGTGTCGCCGATACATTATGCTCTGACGAAGGTCAGAGCATGACCTGTTGCATTGGTTGCAGCAGGTTATGCCTCAGTACAGTGATATATTTATGACAGTAAAAAGGGCAAAAAAGAGATGCCGCCAAAAAGCAACCATACCGCACAAGCGCCGAGTTCGAAATCACAATATTTGTTGACAGCAGTGCGAATATAAGCGCATGTCCAAAAATATTTGCAGAAAGCCATTTGGAAATCGACGCTTGTCCCATCTGGTTGCTTGTGCGTCCCCGCGTTTTCTTTTTTTTCGATGTTGACTGCCAGTACAATTCACCACTTAGCCCTGGTAGCCATATTGTAAAGTTCTATTTCACATCTACTTTTCTGCTTTTACGTTTTTTGACCACATTCCTGAGTCGTTAGAATTTCTTTTAACGCGATTGCAATTAAATGTACACTACATGGAAGTTTTTCTGGCTGCGTCATAATTTGGAAGTCGCATGTTTCTGCGAAAACTATTATCAATTAGAAAGAAGTGCCTGTGGCAGATGCCACAATTCGAGTCCTTGAGCTAGTCTACTCGAATAGAAGGACATCACTTACACGAAAAGACTTAAATTCGTAGTCGAATTATTCACAGAACTTCAGAAATTAGGTTTTCATCTTATGCAACCTTATGGAACGCATTTCAATTTACAAACTCCTGCCGGTGAGGCATATGCACATGAAAAGAATTGTGTGGATAAAACTATTTTTGAGACCATCATCATCCCCAGCCCGTATTTATGCGCACTGCAGGACGAAGGCATCTTGCAACAGTCTCCAATCACAGGAAACTTGCACTGCCTTATCCCGACAGGCACCTACAAATTTTCTAATTTCATGCTTCCCCTAATTATCTGCCGCCCTCAACTGCGCTTCCTTTCGCTTTGCACTCATTAGGTAACTAATGGTCCACAGGTTATCTACCCTACGTATTAAATGGCCCTTCAAGCTCCATTCTTTTTCTCTCTAAATCACAACTAGAATATGGGTATTCGCGTTTGCTCTTTCATCCACACGGCCCTCTTCCTGTAGCTTAACGTTACACCTAAGATTCGCCTAAAATTTGAGATATGTGTCACCAAAATTGCGCTACAAAATGCATCGTCGTTCTAATTACTTTCACGAGAAAATGTCGTTTTATGCATGCAAACACCGAAGCAACTAGGGCAGGACACCGATGTATTTTTTCCACAATGTTCGGGAACGACCATTTCGAAACTTATGTCATACTGAGGATTCATTCAAAGTGGACCCACGGTGCGAACTCCCTGGCTAAAATTTATTTGCAATATGTGCCATAAAGTAATTAGTTAAATACGTATGCAGTAAATTTTTTGTTACCAAATAAAATGTGCATTTAATATTTTGGAGCAAGTGAGGTCCATCTCACTGAGTTCACTCTTAAAAAGAGTTTACAGCTTTTGGGGCTTATCTCACAAGAATAAGCGTCACCTGCCTTGCTTATGTTTCCTTGCTTGAGAAAGCGCTCGCTGCTTTTTTGCGAAGAATGCTGTGTCACGCTGATAACATGTTCGTGACTTGGAAGTACCGAGGTGGCAGCGTTAAAGAAAAGATGGCAGGACAGCTGACGATTATTGTTGTGGTACAAGATACGACGCTTTGGGCCGTATCTTGTCCAACTATACTCTTTTCCATACATAGCAGTCAACGCCATGGAAGCTACGAAATAACTAGGGTGGTTGCTTGGGCTAGTTGGTAATCCATGATCAAAAATAACGTACAGAGCAAGGGGCAAGGACAGCGATAGACGACATACACAGCGCTGACTTCCAACCAGATTTTATTGCGTTGCCACATCGTGTGCATATATACAAGAAGAGGCATGCGCAGAAAATGTACGACAGTCACAGGGGGTGTCCTAACAGCAAGTCATCGAACTAAGAACATGGTCACCTGAAAAAATAAAAATTACGATTACTATCTGTTTAGAAACGCGACTTCACCAGGGGTCAGCGCGATTGAGGGCGCACTAACCCAATTACTGCCAAGTTTTCTGATGAAATCAGCTTCCACAATTTCCCGGGTGAGCTGTGAGCAGTGTCTCGCTAAAGCTTGCGTATCTTCAAAGAATGGCACGCAGCCGCAGTCCCGGCAATGGATGCCCAAGTGGCCTTGTACAGTGCTGCGGACGTTGTTACAATGCTCTCTTAGACGATCATTTAAGTACCTGCCCGTCTGTCCTACATATTTACTGCCGCAAGACAGGGGAATTTGGTAGACTACATTAGTTGTGCACGTCACAAACCGTTTCCTGTGCCCGACAGAACAACAACTCTGATGCGATTTAGGCGCGTTTACACGCTTACAGAGCCTTGCCAATTTTTCCGGGGCTGAGAAAACGACTGTGATCCCTACATGCTGCCCAATTTTCTTCAGCATATGGGATACATCATGCACATGCCAAGATACGCAAGTTTTAGCGAGACACTGCTCACAGCTCACCCGCGAAATTGTGGAAGCTGATTTCATCAGAAAACTTGGCAGTAATTGCGTTAGTGCGCCCTCAATCGCGCTGACCCCTGGTGAAGTCGCGTTTCTAAACAGATAGTAATCGTAATTTTTATTTTTTCAGGTGACCATTTTCTTAGTTCAATGACTTGCTGTTAGGACACCCCTTGTGACTGTCGTACATTTTCTGCGCATGCCTCTTCTTGTATATATACACACGATGTGGCAACGCAATAAAATCTTGTTGGAAGTCAGCGCTGTGTATGTCGCTTATCGCTGTCCTTGTCCTTTGAGCTGTACGTTATTTTTGAACTATGAAAGAAGTTCGGTCAAGACAAGTTATCACTCAGTGCGTTCCATCTATGCTTCGCTGCGCACCAAAAGTACCCCCTCGCGCGAGCAGGCTCTGAGGTTCTTCCCGATGGGTTGCAAATAAAAAAAAACCCGAAAAGAACAAAGAAAACAACAACGATCTAAAACAACGTGTTGGCCGAAGTATGCCACATCGCGTTTGTTTCTAAGGGCTAAAACTTGTGTCATTCCAAAGCTGAGTCGACTGAAACATCTGTTGCTTACAGTTGCGTTAGAAAAACACCGAACTATATCCAAGAGCGAACGAAGCCACTTTAAAGGTGTCTCTAGCTTCCACAGCGTCGACTGCTATGTATGCAACTGAGTGTAGCACAATTGCTGTCTGAGTAGGATTGTGCTACCTGCCAAGGGAAATTTTTAAAAACTGCTTAAGATCTTGACAGAAACACCCGGTATGTTATTGCGGTGGAAAATATATTGAACACTGAAGGGAAGTTTTGCCATTGGCATCTCCGTCGCGGGGTCGTTCTGTGTATACCTACAATAATTTCATTTTAAAGCGAATTTTCGGGAAAACTATCTATTTTCTATTTATCTTCTGTACCTCGTGCCATATCTATCTGGCGTGGTCTTCCCAATGAAATCGTCTCGATAACTGATCTTAAAATATTCCGCTAAGATCTGTGCCCGCTTGTTAGTTAATGTGCTTCTCTCATTTGCATTTACGCTTCTACATTCTATGCTTTCTTTTGTTTTTGAGATCCGCTACTGCACAGTTGCGTTAGATTTATTTTTGAGCGACTTCCATTGTACTTTACAGCTCCGTCAGAGAATGCCCCCCCCCCATTATTCAAAAGCCGACAGGGCCTGCAACCACAATTACGCTCTTAACTGATTTATTGCAGAGAATTTTTCAGAGATAGATCGCGCAGAACGCACTAGTGAAACACTGCGTTCATAGCGCGTGCGCTTTGTATTATTTCTTCTCAGGCTACTAAAAACTGCCAAACAAATTAATGCACACAAGCAGAAAGTGATTTAATTGCACCCGCGCATGTACAATGCCATTACAGGCATTACACGGCATGTTAATCATTCTGTAGCTTTCAAAAAAGGTGTATTCGTGTATGCCGCATGCGCAGGCAAGAAAAACCACGTAATGTTAGAACACGGTCCAAAGAGTTTAAGAGAAACTGCAAACGTTGCTATCAATGTGAGTACATCACTGTCAATGTTTTATAGGATTGCGATAGCCGGCTTTTCGATGGCCTATTTTCATCGGGCCTCATCCATTTATTGAACAACGACGACGCGGATGACAAGAACACAAACGCTGACGACACTTGCTAAAGGCACAACTTGTCCTCCAAGGGAGACTAGCACGAAGCTACGAAGGAAAGCCATACCGTCTTCTCAGGGACGAAGCTTTCGAAGTTGAAGTAAACGTACTCTTCTCCGGGGTTGAAATGAAGAGCCAGATATTTAGATTTAACCGTGATGAGTTCAAGTTAACAATTAGAGTTAACCATGATGCAATCAGAGGATAGCTCGAGGCCAAATCAATCTTCCATTTGAGGAGAAAAAAAGTTGAATAAGAAATTCAGTCGTGTGGAAGTCCTTACGGTGGATGATGCTCCCATTAGACAGAAACATATTGCTGCAACCAGTAGGAGCACGAAGCTATACGTAAGATACCTATGGACATATTTCTGATGATTTTTGTTAGCCTTCCTTTCTGAGTATGCGCATTATCCTGGACGCCCATAAAAAGGTATTCTATATATAGAAGGACAAAAAACGACATACACCCCAATCATGACTAAAATTTCTCGTTGTCTTATAAACGTTGACAAACGGGTTTGTAGGCTACATCAGAGCTGGCGCTCCCAATGAACAGTTCATCAACCGAAGCGTCCCTTTTCTTATACAGAGCACGCACACGTATTCTACAGATATAGTTATATACTAAATCTACAGAAACAAAAAAGATAGAGAATCTCAGGTATAAAAAACACTAATTAGAACAAGTGTTCCACGTGCCGTAGCGTTATTAGATGTCCATGTCAACTGTTCAATAAGAACACTGTCATGCGGTTTTACGCGAATGTCATATTGTCCCAGTCGTCCTAAAGGTAAACAGAAAATACAACTAGAGTTCACAGTAATCAAGTGATATTGATATCGCAGATAGGTACGCTTAGAAAAAACAATAAGAAATTGACAAAGAGAAAATCAGACATCCACCCAAACATAGCTTAGTGCTACAAAGGAAACCCAGACGGGTTCCTCAAATAAAAGCCTCACAGTTTTTTTTTTTTCGATGGTGAGGCTTTTCTTTCGAGGAACCCGCATGGGTTTCCGTTGAAACACTTAGCTCCGTTTGAGTGGATGTCTCATTTTCCCTTTATTAATTATTTATCTGCACCTTGCGGCTTTCCGTCGAACTATTACGTCAAACAATAAAGAATCTTGCATATAAGTAAGATCAGTGCTTAAATCCTGTTGGAGGCATAAAGTGTTGCTCAAGGGTCTTAAAATTTGCCTGGATGCAAAGCAGATTAGCGTAATGTGCGACCTTCACTTCCCGAAAAAACAGATCTTGGATGGTATAGCGGCCTGTAGTGAGCACTTATAAAAACCAATGAAAAAAAAGATCTTAAAAGCGCGAAGAGCGGCTAAGCTTCTAGCCACGTGCATGGGACCCTTTATTACGATCCTTCTCCAGCGTGAGATGCTACTAGCTATGCCCCAGGGCTAGCCAATGTTTTCTCTTCGCGACGGTTTTCTGAGACGGTGTCCGTGCTACACCTGGAAAAAAACGCATTAGCATTGGCCTTCGACGGATAAGTAGGACAATCCATTTTCTTCCGCGCACAGGACCATGTGGGAGGTATAACGAAGAAGCACATTCGTGTAACTTGCTCACTGCACAGACGAAGCTATTGCTTCGCTAAACCTAATATTTTGGTGCGGTTCGCACAAATCGACACCCAAAATTTTAAGTTCCCAAGAATGCTGAGCTGGCTTAACTAAAAGGATTATCACTAATACTCTTGTATCAGAGCTCGGCGAATTCACTGTATTTCTTTCATTTTCTTTGTTTGGTTGTTTTTGTCTTCTCATGGGGAGTAAATATATGGCGTCGAATTAAACTGGATGCTCCAAATATTTCGTGCTTTGACGTCAGAGTTAAGGTCTTCTGTATTTTTGCGCCACTGTCTCGTTAATGCTTATGCATGCACACATAGCATACAAGACGGCTCAATTCGGTATTTTTTTTTGATTCCGCAGTAGAAATTTGAGGCTGCTAATCTCTTCAATATTCATAAGACTTCTTCAAGATATCTCGCCTTATAAAAATGATCTTTATTACACTTCATTTTCAACTAATACTCAACGTTTGGTAAATGCTGTTTTCTCTTTGACACTTGTTTTATCTAACAGTTTCAGTTAACAGGTTAACTTCACATATATAGCATATGCCGAAATAACACTGTTCTTATTATTTATATCACAGAAACCTTGCTATAGCTTTCAATAGAACAGCTGTTGATGCATGAATAAAAGTCAACTTAGGAAGGGCTCTGCAATAATGAGCATCTGATTACATTTGTCCACTTGCGGTTATATAACGGAAACATCAAAAGAAGGTAGGTGTCCCTTTTTTTGAAGATGGCATGTACTGGTAATGAAAGCGGGGCAGCTATGAACTTCAAGCGTGACCTCGTACTCAGCAACATGACATATTGATTCCCGAACCACCTCGGCAGAGAAGAGACCAGGTAGACTCAATGCCAGTGGAATCATGCTAATCACGTGAAAATTAAGATACTCTGCTTGTAGTTATATGGTCAAACAGAACCTATAATGATTACAAAAAGTAAGCGTTTTCATTACTGAATTAAAAGCAGGAAAGCTTGCCGATAGAAAATTTAAAAAAGTGTTTTAGTAAAGATAACTCAGACAAATATAGAAAAGGATCGTCGGAGCGTTCAAGCGACATTTTACCACTGCCCACGCCACTACAGAAAGTCGCATATTCGTAGATTGTGCCCTGTTTAACACTCGCTGATGGCACGTCCGTGTATATGCAGCTTGATGGAAGGAAGAAACACAAAGATAAGTTTGGGGTGTTTAATCATTTTGCGGTAGTTAAGAGTAGGAGGCGCAGTAGCTTAGTTGTTTAGAAACTCAATTTTTCAACCTGAACCTTTTTATCGAATACATACGTAAAAGAAAAGCATATTGCTTAGAACCAGCATGAATATAGGCCATAAGGGATGAATTAGAGCAGAGAGAGCATCTTAATTGCCTTCTACGTCAATTGTTTACTTATCTGTCGTGCATAGGGGTATTTCCGTAGCCATGAGAATTGAATGCCCATCGGACGTCTCGTGCGATTGTTCTGGTGGTGTTGGCGTAGATTAGGCTTTGTTCTAGCATAATCTCCCCAGCTAGATAATTATGGTTAAAAAAATTAAATTATGGGGTTTTACGTGCCAGAACCACTTTCTGATTATGAGGCACGCCGTAGTGCAGGACTCCGAAAATTTCAACCACCTGGGGTTCTTTAACGTGCATCTATATCTGAGTACACGGGCGTTTTCGCATTTCTCCCCCATCGAAATGCGGCTGCCGTGACCGGGATTAGATCCCGTGACCTCGTGCTCAGAAGCTCAACACCATAGCCACTGAGCAACCACGGCGGGTTAGACAATTATCGTGCCTGAGCATCTATTTTAAGGTGAAGAGAAGTTAACCCTGCACGTGGTTCAGTAATTGCAGTTTGGCGGGTCGCGCGAAGCAGTGCGCAAAGCGACAGGGAAATGCTTATTATGTGCAATGAACGTTAGACTGTTTAGTGCGGTATTTGCTGGAGTGTGTAGAAGAGTATGCGAAGAAGAGTACAAATGCCGTGTGGTCGCAATGCTATTGAGACATGTTATATGCGCGGAATAATAGTCGTAGGAATGCACTCGACAAAACTTTCTGTTTCTTTTCGCCTTCTTCATTGAATCAAAAGCATTCAGTGTGCAACGGGGATGCTTGCCTAGGAGCACTAGTTCTAGGCTGCAGCGTTAGGCTTAAACAGGTGAGCTCTATAGCGAAACGGGGAAGCAAGCACTCCTCGTCATCTTCTTCTCATACACTAGCACCATGCGCACCGCCCAGTGCCTTCGGTACAATCACTCCCCACCGAAAGAGTAGCCACCCTGGGGACCTAAGGACAGGAAAACACAGGGGGGTCATGGCACTGCTTGAGCCGGGAGACGTTGACAATTTCCTGGCCGCGACGACGCTGGTTGCAAGGCGCTTTGGTTGGTTCAATGATGTAGTTGACCGCGGATGTTTGTTTCAGTAGCCGATAAGGACCGTGGTGCTTGGAGAGCAGCTTAGAGGAAAGGCCCGGAGCCGTAGAGGGCACCTACAACCAGACCAGCGAGTCAGGAGCAAAGCACGTAGCCGCTGCACATGAATTGTGGCGATGCTTTCGGCGCCACTGGTCTTGGGATATGAACGAACGAGCAACCTGGTGACATTCTTCGGCGTAACCAGCCCCTCTAGAAGCAGTCGTGCACTCCGAAGCATCTGGTCGGTAAGGCAGAATTGTGTCCATTGTGCATGAAGGTTCGTGTCCGTGAAGGAGATAGAAAAGGGAGAACCCAGTGGTATTTTACGTAGCGGTATTGTAAGCGCAGGTGACAAAAGGCAGAATGCGATCCCAATTCAAGTGGTCAGATGGAGCATACGTGGTCAAAATGTCGCCAAGGGTGCGGTTGAAACGCTCTGTCATCCCATTAGTTTGAGGATGATATGCCGTGGTAGCGCGGTGAATGATGTGACACACCCTTAGCAATGCTGAAATGCCGTCTGAGAGAAAAACGCGACCGCGGTCGCTCAGTAATTGTCGAAGTGCTCCATGGCGTAAAATCAGGTTTTGAAGGATAAAACTGGCGACGTCTTTTGCTGGGTCATATGCTAGGGCTGAAGTTTCGGCGTACCGCGTGAGGTCGTCGATAGCAACAATAACCCAGCGGTTACCGCTCGGAGTGTTGGGAAGCGGGCCATATAGGTCAATGCCGACGCTGTCGAACGCGCGCGCGTGGCATGGTAAAGGTTTCAAGGGGCCGGTGGCATGACGAGATGGCGTCTTGCGTCGTTTGCATAGGAGGCAGGACCGGACGTACTGGCGAACGGAGCGGTACATACCACACCAGTAGTACCGAAGCTGAAGGCGAGAGTATGTCTTTAAGACACCAGCGTGGTCGCATTGTGGGTCGTCGTGGAAGGTGGCGCAGCTGTCGGGGCGCAGGTGTCGGGGTATAACAAGCAACCACTTGCGACACCTCGAATTGTAGTTGCGGCGGTACAGCAGGTTATCCCGAATGACGAAGTGCGCTGCTTGACGACGGAGCTTCGGAGAAACTGGCGCTGGCGACTGGCTAGACAGGAAGTCAATAAGCGAAGCGATCCATGGGTCTTTGCGCTGCTCTGATGGCATGTTGGAAATGTTGAGGGCGAAGGCTCCATAGGTGGAAATAGACGAGTGGACAGGACCGGAGGGCAGGGGTGACCGGGATAGAGCGTCAGCGTCTGAATGTTTTTGGCCGAAGCGATAAACAACGTGGATGTCGTACTCTTGTAGGTGCAGTGTCCTACGGGGAAGCCGACCAGTTAGATCTTTTAATGAAGATAACCAGCGTAGGGCATGATGGTCGGTGACGATGTCAAATGGACGCCCGTACACATAAGGACGAAATTTTCCCATTGTCCAAATGATGACCAGACATTCAATCTCAGTAACGGAGTAGTTCGCCTCGGCTTTGATAAGGATGCGGCTGGCATACGCAACAACGTATTCTTCGACGCCATCCTTGCGTTGTGCAAGAACAGCGGCGAGCCCGACACCGCTAGCGTCCGTATGGGTCTCAGTTGGTGCAAAGGGATCGAAGTGTCGCAATACTGGAGGAGAGGCGAGAACGCGTCGCGGTTCTTGGATTGCGTCGTCGCACGCCGGGGACCAGGATGATAGGTCAGAACTGCCGGTGAGGTGCTGCGTCAAGGGTGCGATGATAGAGGCAAAGTTACGGATGAAGCGCCGGAAATATGATCACAAGCCGATGAAACTGCGCAGCTCTTTCATGGTGGTTGGTTTAGGAAACTCTGATACGGCTCTATGTTTCGTGGGGTCCGGGGGGATGCAGTCTTTTGAAATTACATGGCCGAGAATAGTAAGCGTGCGAGCGCCGAAGTGGCATTTCTTCAAATTTAGTTCAGTCCTGCAATGGAGATGCACGCGAAGACTTGCTCGAGGCGGCTGAGGTGTGACGCAAAGTCGTTGTAAAAAACCACAATGTCAACTAAATAACAGAGACACGTTTTCCACTTCATCCCTCGAAGAATGGTATCCATCAATCACTCGAAAGCGGCAGGCGCGTCGCAGAAGGCGAACGGCATGACGATGAATTCATATAGCTCATCAGAGGTTACAAAGGCTGTCTTTTGGCGATCGGCTTCTGCCATTGGCACTTGCCAGTACCCGGAGCATAGATCCAGCGCGGAAAAGAATTCCGCTCCCTGCAGACTGTCCAAGGCATCGTCGATGCGCGGCAGAGGATAGACATCTTTGCGCGTTATTCGGTTAGGGCGGCGATAGTCGACGCAGAACCGAATGGAACTACCGTTTTTTTTAACGAGGACAACTGGAGATGCCCAGGGGCTGTTAGAGGGCTGGATGATGCCACGCTCCAGAGTGTCATCAACGTGCTGGTCGATGACACGGCATTCAGCGGCCGACACACGATACGGACGCTGGCGCAGTGGCGTTTGTTGGCCGGTGTCGATACGGTGGACGACTGCGGACGCCCGGTCCAAGGATGGTTGGCCAGTCTCAAATGACGCACGAAAACGCTGGAGGACCTTGATGATTTCGGTGTGCTGCGCCGGTGTGAGTTCTGCGGCAACGGCACGAGTGAAGACGTCTACAGGGGCATCGGTCACGGCGGCAGGAGTGACGGCACAAATCGGAAGTGATGTCGTATCACCAAGCATGGTGGCCGGGAGAACGCAATTGAAAGCTTCAGAGGTATCCACGCACTCGCTGCGGAGTAGGCATGATGGGCAGGCGGACAAATTGCACACGTAAAGGGCAGTAGAACCGTCGCAAAAAGTGATGACAGCACACGGAAACAGAAAGTTTTGGCGGCGCGCACAAGGGGCCGACGGCGTAAACAGAGCAGATGAGTTCGCAGCAGAGCTAGAAAACACAGGAACAACAAAGGTGCGATATCGATGTCAGAGGGGGCAACAACTTTTATAGAATAATGGTCGTCAGGGTCAAAACACGGCACTGATAACGTAAGTTCGCAACGAGCACAGTCGATAAGAGCTTGATTGACAGATAGAAAATTTCATCCAAGAATAACTTCGTGCGAGGAACGAGGTAGAACGACAAATTCGATACCATGCATAACGCTTTGAATGACAACCCGGGCTATGCACGACGCTGAAGGCTGAATGCGATGCGAGGTTGCCGCACGCAGACAAAAAGAGGCAAGGGGAGTGGTCGCTTTGTTCAAATTTCGGCCGAGCTTCTCAGTAATAATAGAAACGGCGGCTCCAGTGTCGATAAGTGCGTGTACGCTGACGCCATCAACGCACAGTTCAGTTTCGTTCGCCGGTGCAGAATGAGGCCTTGAAATGTTCGACGTAAACGCAGCTCTTGCCTCTGGCACTGCGACTGTTAGTTTTCCTCTCGGGCTGAGCTGGATCAGCGAACCATAGGGGAAATGGATCGGCGATGTGGGGAAGGCGACCGGCGCGAATCGAAGAGGAGGCGACTGTAAGACGAGTCCCGAGGAAGGTTAGATTGGTCCTGACGCGGAAGTCGAGCAGGCCTGTAGCTTGAGGCGCCCTCACTGTCAGGTAAACGGGGGCTGCGACGGCGGCAGGATCGTGCTACGTGGCCCGAAAAATGGCAGGAATAACATATTGGCCGGTTATCAGGTGTTCACCACGGGTTGACGACAGGGGCTCCAGCGGCCGAGTCATCATCATCATCATCATCATCATCATCAGCCTGGTTACGCCCACTGCAGGACAAAGGCCTCTCCCATACTTCTCCAACAACCCCGGTCATGTACTAATTGTGGCCATGCCGTCCCTGCAAACTTCTTAATCTCATCCGCCCACCTAACTTTCTGCCGCCCCCTGCTACGCTTCCCTTCCCTCGGAGTCCAGTCCGTAACCCTTAATGACCATCGGTTATCTTCCCTCCTCATTACATGTCCTGCCCATGCCCATTTCTTTTTCTTGATTTCAACTAAGATGTCATTAACTCGCGTTTGTTCCCTCACCCAATCTGCTCTTTTCTTATCCCTTAACGTTACACCTATCATTCTTCTTTCCATAGCTCGTTGTGTCGTCCTCAATTTGAGTAGAACCCTTTTCGTAAGCCTCCAGGTTTCTGCCCCGTAGGTGAGTACTGGTAAGACACAGCTATTATATACTTTTCTCTTGAGGGATAACGGCAACCTGCTGTTCATGATTTGGGAATGCCTGCCAAACGCACTCCAGCCCATTCTTATTCTTCTGATTATTTCCGTCTCATGATCCGGATCCGCCGTCACTACCTGCCCTAAGTAGATGTATTCCCTTACGACTTCCAGTGCCTCGCTGCCTATTGTAAATTGCTGTTCCCTCCCGAGACTGTTAAGCATTACTTTAGTTTTCTGCATATTAATTTTTAGACCCACTCTTCTGCTTTGCCTCTCCAGGTCAGTGAGCATGCATTGCAATTGGTCCCCTGAGTTACTAAGCAAGGCAATATCATCAGCGAATCGCAAGTTACTAAGGTATTCTCCATTAACTTTTATCCCCAATTCTTCCCAATCCAGGTCTCTGAATACCTCCTGTAAACATGCTGTGAATAGCATTGGAGATATCGTATCTCCCTGCCTGACGCCTTTCTTTATTGGGATTTTGTTTTCTTTGTGGAGGACTACGGTGGCTGTGGAGCCGCTATAGATATCTTCCAGTATTTTTACATATGGCTCATCTACACCCTGATTCCGTAATGCCTCCATGACTGCTGAGGTTTCGACTGAATCAAACGCTTTCTCGTAATCAATGAAAGCTATATACAACGGTTGCTTATATTCTGCACATTTCTCTATCACTTGATTGATAGTGTGAATATGGTCTATTGTTGAGTAGCCTTTACGGAATCCTGCCTGGTCCTTTGGTTGACAGAAGTCTAAGGTGTTCCTGATTCTATTTGCAATTACCTTAGTAAATACTTTGTAGGCAACGGACAGTAAGCTGATCGGTCTATAATTTTTCAAGTCTTTGGCGTCCCCTTTCTTATGGATTAAGATTATGTTAGCGTTCTTCCAAGATTCCGGTACGCTCGAGGTCATGAGGCATTGCGTATACAGGGTGGCCAGTTTCTCTAGAACAATCTGTCCACCATCCTTCAACAAATCTGCTGTTACCTGATCCTCCCCAGCTGCCTTCCCCCTTTGCATATCTCCTAAGGCTTTCTTTACTTCTTCGGGCGTTACCTTCGGAATTTCGAATTCCTCTAGACTATTTTCTCTTCCATGATCGTCGTGGGTGCCACTGGTACTGTATAAATCTCTATAGAACTCCTCAGCCACTTGAACTATCTCATCCATATTAGTAACGATATTGCCGGCTTTGTCTCTTAACGCACACATCTGATTCTTGCCTATTCCTAGTTTCTTCTTCACTGTTTTTAAGCTTCCTCCGTTCCTGAGAGCCTGTTCAATTCTATCCATATTATAGTTCCTGATGTCCGCTGTCTTACGCTTGTTGATTAACTTAGAAAGTTCTGCCAGTTCTATTCTAGCTGTAGGGTTAGAGGCTTTCATACATTGGCGTTTCTTGATCAGATCTTTCGTCTCCTGCGATAGTTTGCTGGTATCCTGCCTAACGGAGTTACCACCGACTTCTATTGCACACTCCTTAATGATGCCCACAAGATTGTCGTTCATTGCTTCAACACTAAGGTCCTCTTCCTGAGTTAAAGCTGAATACCTGTTCTGTAGCTTGATCTGGAATTCCTCTATTTTCCCTCTTACCGCTAACTCATTGATCGGCTTCTTATGTACCAGTTTCTTCCGTTCCTTCCTCAGGTCTAGGCTAATTCGAGTTCTTACCATCCTGTGGTCACTGCAGCGCACCTTGCCGAGCACGTCCACATCTTGTATGATGCCAGGGTTAGCGCAGAGTATGAAGTCTATTTCATTTCTAGTCTCACCGTTCGGGCTCCTCCACGTCCACTTTCGACTATCCCGCTTGCGGAAGAAGGTATTCATTATCCTCATATTATTCTGCTCCGCAAACTCCAGTAATAACTCTCCCCTGCTATTCCTAGTGCCTATGCCATATTCACCCTCTGCCTTGTCTCCAGCCTGCTTCTTGCCTACCTTGGCATTAAAGTCGCGGCCGAGTAAGGGACGACAATCGGAGGCGAAGGTGGCGGCGGCACATGGAAGGGGCCGGTGGCCCGGTAGGCATGAGGAGCCGGAGGAGCGTAAGCCCGGGCGACAACGTCAGCGTACGTTAGCGGTCCAGCTGCAGGCTGCGGAGGAGGGGCAGCTGGCAGCGCCGTGGCAACTTGCGTCTGAATGACGTGAAGAAGCCAAGGAGCCAGGGTTGTCGACGGCTCGGGTGCGCTATTCGCCAGAGAGAGTTGGCGGGCGACTTCCTCACGGATGAACTGCTTTATCTCCGGCATTAAAGCAGAGATGTCGGCAGTGTCGCGGCTGAAATCCAACGGAGATAGATCCGCAGTGCCCTGCTGAGCAGCGCATATTCGGCGAACCCGTCTTCCTCGTCGTGGTCGTCTGTGCCGCTAAATATAGCCGGATCGTGCTGGCGGATGACGCAAGAGCAGACGATCGCCAGGGGCACGGAAGCAGCAGTCTGGGACGGTCTCGGTTCATCCACTGCAACAGCTGGTGGTAGCGTCCGACTGCGAAGCTCCAGGATGTCGACGGGAAACCCCGCACCTCCACCAACTGCAACAGGGGTGTTCGCCTAGCAGCACTAGTTCTAGGTTGGAGCGGTAGTCTTAAACAGGTCGGCGCTATATTGAAACGGGGAAGCAAGCACTCCTCGTCGTCTTCTTCTCATTCACTAATTCCGTGGCCACTGCCCAGTGCCTTCAGTACTATTGATCTGTAAATTATTAAAACTTTAAGGACCTGTGCAGCCACTTGTCTTCGTTGGATCATTTCTGCGTTGTCCACTATAATGGGCTTCATGCAGGAGTCACTGCTAAAATCACTCCGCCAATTAAAACCCAGGTCCTAACATGATATTCCTCTGTATACTATTCCAGCCTTATCTTTCACGACTGATTTTAGTTCCTCAATCGTCGTCAATGCTTTCTATCATATTTATACCACCCTTATAAAGACCACGCATAAAATTGCAGTATGTAAATACATAAATAAATAAGAAGTTACTCGTATTGTCTTACGTATTCGTCAGTTGCTGCTGAGGTTTTACTTAAGGTTTATTTCCGAAGGCACGTACACGACCAAGTTTAAAAATCAACCGGGGATAATGTACGTCATGTCGAGAATAATATGAATAAGAAAACGCGCAGACCTACAAAGCAGATGAGGGAGGTGCACTCGCCAGTACCAATAAAAAAGATCCGTTACGCTTCTCCGCGCCAAGTTGAGCTGAACGCGCCGCGTTGTTGTTCTCGGCAAACATGTGCTCTGTTCGTTAGGAGCATGCTTTGTCATCTATATTGAAGAAAATACAAATACGTAAAGAGATTGGACCGATAGTGCGGCTGTAAGGCGGAAGTCTTAGTACCTCGCGTCGTGAACGGAAGGACACGTACCAAAAGAAAAAAAAACGATAGTCGAGAAACAGGGTACTGATTTGCTTTATACCGTTTGAAGGCTCAACCAAATCGGAAGTCAGGGCAAACTCAAACATCGGCTCTCACCGAGGACAACTTTAAAAGAACCACAGAGAAAAAGTTTTTCTATGGCGTTCACGGTTTGTTGGCATGGTTCCGCGGCGGTATTTGCAATTCGTCGGCTCTCCTGGGCATGGAAGAACAACCTGCGCTACGGCGCAGCAAGAAGCTCATGCCTTTTCTGTCCACTTCAGAGAACAGCGTGCTGGTGATGCAATGACCTGGTGTCACCACTCACGAGCCTTGCAACAGACAACAGGCAGAAAGTTTCGTGAGGCAATTGTTTTGTGTTGTTTTTTTACGATGTACAACTGTGTTTCCACAATCCAATGTGCAGTTAATCATCATCATCATCATCATCATCATCAACCTATCTTCATGTCCACTGCAGGACCAAGGCGATCTCTAATTACATATGTCCTGCGCCAACAGATTCGAACTAGCGCATGCAAACTTCCTGATTTCTTCACCCCACCTAGTCCTGCCGTCCTCGACTGCGCTTCAATTCTCTTGGCCCCCATTATGTGACTGCAACGGTCCACCGGTTATGCATCCTACGCTATGCATGGCCTACCCAACTTCATTTTGTTCTCTAAATGTCCATTAGAATATTCGTAATCTCCGTTTGCTCTCTGATCCACGCCACTCTCTTCCTGTCTTTTGACGTTTCGACTATAAGTCTTCGTTCCATCGTTCTTGGCATGCTCCTCAACACGTTCTCCAGCTTCATCCATCTCCAAGTTTCTGCGCCATATGTTAGCATCGGTAGAATGCAGTGATTGTACACCTTTCTTTTCCACTATAGTGGTAAGCTTTCAATCAGGATCTGGTAGTGCGGCCATATATACTTTATTGTTATGTAAATTTCCTTCTCTTCATCAGGTTCTCGTGCGGGTAGTTGACCTGAATAAATGTACTTCTTAGTTAGTTAGTTAAATGGGGTTTAATTGCTCAAAAGCGGCTGCGGCTATGCTGCGCCAAACACGAGGTCTTTTAAAATCCAGTTTATGAAGGAAAAGGCTTTGTTAATTTATATTTTATGTAAAAAGCCACTGTCATCTAGAAATTTACGGATTTAACATAATGGTACTAGTAGATCATTACCTAAAATTAGAGCAGGGTGTAAAGGTTTGTGTAGTTGATACAATTTCTGCAAAAGTGCTCGTCTGTGTGTTTCAATATGCGTACATGTCAGTAATATGTGCATAACTGTTAGTGGTTCTTGACATTTCTCGCATGTTGGTGTGTCTTCTTTTGTAAGTAATTGAGTGGGAGGTGTGTGTGCGCAATGCGTAGTCGGCATAAAACTACTTCGATCAACCGCTCCTGATTATAACATGACTTCCACTCGCCAACTATGGGTTCAGTGAGATGTAGCTTGTTGTCGGCACAACGGTCCCATTCGCGTTGCCATTTTGCCGTTAAGGCTTTTTTAATCGCATGGATGCTATCATTGTATGGAAGTGTTGTGTTTGTTATCTCTTTGTACGCTGCCATCGATGCACATCTATCAGCTGCTTCGTTACCCGGCATCCCAACATGGCTTGGAACCCAGCATAAACGAATTGACCTCCCGTACTTGTTCAGCACCAACATGTTTAATATGTCTCCTATCAGGGGTTCACACTCACATTTCAGCTGTGGAGCCTTCAGTGTGCTTAAAGAGTCAGTGTACATGAGTGCATGTTTGTGTTTATCAATGATAATCTTTTTATCAACTACCCGATAGCGTAAACTTCGGCCGTGAAAACAGAGGCATGTTTTGGTAGACGAATACTTCTTTCCCAATTTTCTGTTACGGCCCCTACACCCACGTGTTCTTTTGTTTTGGACCCATCAGTGTAGAATTGCATGTGATTTTGATATTGGTCCTGAGGAGCATGGAATTCTTGTATAATGTGTTCGCGTGGAGCGTCTCTTTTCCTTAAATGTGTTAATGTCCAGTCGCACAACTGTGCGAAATCGTACCACGGTGCCAACCGTTGTGGTTTCATGGCAACCTGGAGGACTTCATGGGGAATGTCATATTCCCGACAGTATTGCTCATACCGCAGGAGAAGTGGCCTAGTCATGTTCGGTTTATTTGTGTAGTGTAAGCGTGAGCTGCATTGTGTGAGGATGTTGTAGCATATGTGTTGCGGTGATGACTGAATACTGAGTACGTAGGAAAAGGTGAGTAATGCTCTGCGCTGCTGTAAGCAGGTTCATTACACTCGACGTATAAACTTTGAATAGGTGAAGTTCTGCAGGCACCACTTGCCAGTCGCAGTCCAAGGTTATGTACTGGATCAAGTCGTTGGATGTAGGACTGTCTGGCTGAGCCGTAAACCACGGAGCCGTAGTCTAAAAGGCTACGCACAAGAGACCGGTAAACACGTAAAAGGCACGTTCGGTCGGAACCCCAGTGCTTATGAGACAAAATTTTAAGGATTTTTAGAGCTTTATTTGCTTTATTCTTTAGTGTTTTTATGTGAGATAGCAAGTTAAGCTTGGTGTCAAAGGTTACTCCTAAAAACTTATGCTCTTGTTGCACCGGCAGTATGATGTCGTTCAATTTTAGGACTGGATCGCTGTGTAGCCGTCGTGTCTGAGAGAACAAATCAGTAACTGTTTTCTGTGTCGAGAAACGGAAACCATTTTTGTTAGCCCACTGTGTAAGTTTATTTATTGTGAGTTGAAGCTACCTTTCACAGGTTAGCAAATATGAGGCGCGGCAACCCACTTGGAGATCGTCTACGTATAAAGAGTGCATAAGAGATGACGGTATGATCTTATTACCTGAGTTCATTTTTTACTATAAAGGGTGTCGTGCTGAGAACACAGCCTTGTGGAACACCATTTTGTTGTTTAAATGTACGAGACTGTACTGAGCCCAGACGTACCTGAAATGTTCTATTAGACATAAAATCAGCTAGGCAATTCAGCATTTTACCACTGATGCCGAGGTCAGCCAGGTCTCTTAAAACTCCATATCTCGATGTGGTATCATAGGGTTTTTCTAAATCGAAGAAGACTGCAAGACAATGTTGTTTGTGTAAAAATGCATGTCGAATTTCATGTTCAAGACGGACAAGATGGTCAGTAGTTGAACAACCCTTTTTATATCCACACTGGTGGGGGTCTATGAGGTGTCTTGATTCTAAAATAAATGATAGCCTTACATTGATAATGCTTTCATATGATTTTGCCAAACAGCTTGTGAGGGCTATGGGTCTGCAGCTGCTTGCGGATGTTGGGGATTTACCGGCTTTAAGAAATGGAACTACTATTGCTTTTTTCCACTCTTCGGGCATTATACCAGATTCTCATATTATGTTGAAAAATTTAAGGAGAGCCTCTACAGATGCCTGAGATAGATGAGCCAGCGTGGCGTAGTGAATACGCTCGTGACCTGGCGCGTTTGTTTTCCCTGCAGAAAGGATTCTGTTTATTTCTTGTTGTGTGATGGGGGAATTGTATGGTTAATTTGACGCGCCAGTAGTGGGCAGCTTCTGTTTATCAGCAGACTGCTTGTACTGTAAAAATTCCTTTGTATAATGCCCTGAACTGGGTATATCACGGAAATGTTCGCCAAGTATATCTGCCTGTTCTTGTATTGTTGTTTGTGTGTCTGGACATGTAAGCAGTGATATTGTGTATGATAAGTACTCTCCCCTAAATTTCCTCACCTGGTCCCATATTCGTTTTAATGTGACTGTACTATTGATGGAAGATATGTGTTTTTGCCATGATAATTTCTCTGCATTTCTTCGAATAAATTCTGCTTTGGCTTTGGCCTGTTTGAAATTTAGAAGATTGTTATAAGTGGGGTACCTCCGTAGGATTCCCCAGGCCTTATATTGTTCTTTTTTGGCTTCAGTACATTCGTTTGTCCACCAAGGATTTAGCTTTTTGTGCACAATACCGGATGACTGCGGCATCGCCTTTTCTGCCGCTGTGATTATAACTTCAGTGATTTTTTCATTAAGTTCGTCAACACTAAGCTCTGGCGAAAAGACATTTTTCACTTTCGCGTTTTCCATAAAAGCTGCCAGTCAGCGAGCTGTATTTTCCATCGGCGTGGTCTAGTTGCGAAGGTTTGTGGTGATGGTAGGAGTTTGATGAGTGCAGGTAAGTGATCGCTACCATATGAGGTGACGAGAGCTAGCCATTTAAAATCAGTAAAACGAGAGGGCGAACAAAACGCTAAATCTAAACAACTAAAACTGCAGGAAGTGGGTGAAAAGTACGTCGCGGTACCTGACTTTAAAAGGCAGATCTCATTGGATAAGATAAAATCTTCAACCACCTGTCCTCTTTGGTCAGTTTTGACGCTGCCCCAAAGAGTACAATGAGCATTAAAATCCCCTACTAAAACAAATGGTTGCGGTAATTGATCTGTTAAATTTTCTAGGTCTTTAGTAGTAAAATGTGTGTGAGGTGGAATATACAGTGAAGAAATGGTGATGATTTTGTAAGATAGAATGTTAACAACTACGGCCTCTAAAGATGTTTTCAATTGGACATTTCGGGTAGGAGTGCCGCCCTGCACGACTATAGCCACTCCACCTGACAACCGGCTGGAACATTCGCGGTCCCTTCGGACAACGGTGAAAACTTTGAGAATTTGATTATGTTTTCCACCGAGGTTTGTTTCCTGGAGACATACTGCAACTGGTGAAAAGCTGTTGATAATGTCTTTTATGTCACCTAGATTGTATATGAGACCTCTACAATTCCTATGGATAATAAAAGCGATTTTGAAATTGAAAGGTAAGAAATGGCACTACAGGAAGAATAAGAGGTGAGGTGTTAGGTGACGGATTTAAAAAGGCTAATAGAAATGGGCGATAACCTTTAGGTTATCGCTTTCTTATTTTGAACAGTTATTGGGATTTTGTCCCTCTTACCGCGCTCGAGAGAGCACTTGTCCTTCGGTGTCAATGACACCGGGGTTTTTGCGTCGACCTCCATTGCTCTCTCTAAGGCGCTGGAGGACCGAGACTTTGGCGCCGAGTCACGTGTCTCGGGCCTTGGGATTCGCTTGATCTTAGGGCCCTGTGGGACTGGTGTCTGCAGGGTCTTTGAAGAGGATGGAGCAGCGCCGGCTCCTTCCACCACGGGGGCGGGAGGGGTCACTGCGGGACCACTGAGCGTGGTCTCGGAGGACTCCTGAGGCCTCTGTGACGCTGCCCCCATCTGCGTCACATCGGCATAACTTCTTCGCGGAAGTTACGATAGCCGCTTTCTAGCTTCATAAAATGAGATTTTTTCCTTAACATTTAGTGCAATCGCTTATTTTTTCTTTTTTCCAGCAAGGGCAAGACCGCGTGTAAGCTGGATGATCTCCTTTACAGTTAACATAAAGTGGCGAAGAGGTGCAGTTGTCTGATTGGTGATCATTGGAGCTGCATTTAGCACAGGTTGCTTGGCCTCGGCACGCATGTGAAGCATGTCCGAACCTTTGGCACTTAAAACATCGTCTAGGGTTTGGAATATATGGTCTCACATTGACTTTAACATAACCTGCATCGAGTGAAGTAGTCATTTGGCTTGTTCCATAGGTGAGTATAACATGTTTGGTGGGGATTTCTTGCTTGTTTCTGCGGATTACTATTCTTTGTACTTTTGTCACATTTTGTTCTTGGAAACCTTCAAGGAGTTGCTCATCGCTCAATCCAATAATGTCTTCTTCAGATATCACTCCCCGGCTTGTGTTCAGTGTTCTATGTGGTGAAATTGTCACTGTGGCATGGCCAATACTGGTAAGGTCAGTGAGCTTCTCTGCTTGGTCTTTATCATTCAGTTCTAGGAGGTGGTCCCCGCTAGACATTTTGGAGGCTTTGTACGTCGGTCCGTTTTCTTGTTTCAGGCATTTGGCTACAAGGAATGGTGAGGGTTTTCTTACTGGCATGTTGCTTTCACTGTGTACTACATAGTACTTGGGGAAGGATGGAGCGTTGCTCCGAAAGGAGAAATGGAATGGTACTTCGGTGCGGCATCTTTTCAGACACCGATGATAGACGACAGAGGTTTGAGCTGCCATATAAAACGAGTATGTTCGGCAACAGCGCCGACCGCCCACCACGGAGCCCAATGCGGGGACGCGGCAGAGCTTGTGTACAATCCCTCACGACGCCAGCCGTACGCCGTCGCTATAACCAAATATGGTGTACCCAAGGTAGGATGGCCACACAAGGTTAACCCTTGCCGCCGTGGAGAAAGGAAGTAAATGGAAGAGAGAAGAAAACAGGAAAGATCAAAAAGTGGGAGATAAAGACGTAGGTTTAGGGAGAGAGTGAGACAGGAAGAGGCGACTGCCGATTTCCCCCGGGTGGGTCAGTCCGGGGGTTCCGTTTACGTGAAGCAGAGGCCAAAGAGGTGTTGCGTCCGCCGGGGGGCCTTAAAAGTCCGAACACCCCGCATCGGCTCAACCTTCAGGAGCCCCTTTCCCCGGACACGGCTAAGCCGCGCATGGTTAGACGCGGGAGGGTCCAACTCTCGTGCGCTCGGGTACGTGGTGTCGCAACACACCAAACGCCTGCTTACGCAGACACCCATGCGCGGTAAATGTACTTCTTCACAGACTACAGACGTTGACTGACGATCCGGAGCTCTTGCTCCCTTGGCAGCCCCCGCTATTCATCGTTATCTTTGTCTTCTGCGTATGATCTTCAACCCCATTCTTACACTTTCCGTGTTAAGGTCCTCAATCATTTGTCGCAATTCGTCTACAGTGTTGCTGAACAGGAGAATGTCATCTGCAAACCGAAGGTTGCTGAGAATTTGGCCGTTGGACTTTACTCTTAGCCTTGCCAATTTAATAGCTTCAATACTTATTCTAGTTATGATGGCTAATTATAATGGGGCAGTCGAAAGCAGCTTCGAGGGTATTCCTGTCGACAATCTCGGAGCATAATCCCAAACAAGCAGAATCAATCATAAAAGGAACGCGGAAGCACACCCCACAAGCACACACACGCAAACTTACACGTAAAACATTAATTCTGGCGTTTTACGTGTAAAACCCAGAATCCCACTATGAGGCACGCCGTAGTGGAGAACTTCGAATTAATTTGAACCTTCTGGGCTTCTTGGCCTCTTTAACGTCCATCTAATTCATGGTGTACGAGCGTTTCAATGTGTTTGGAGTTCTTGGGTACTCCCCGCACTTGGGGGAGATAAGTTTCTGTTCGTCTGTGTTCATTGTTATGTATCAAGGTACCTATGTATGCATTTATGTTTTATCTAAGCGTCGGCCCACATATCTGGGGGACTGGGTATTCCGTGGTCCAATGGTTAGCGCATCGGGCTCCTGTGCTAAGAAAAAAGGGCTCGATACTTCCCATGGGATCAACATTGGTCACTGAGTATATATCAAGGTCTACATATGTGCCACTCTTCAACGAACCTCTGCCACGCCGATATGGACCGTTATAGATGGGGGAGCGCGTAGAGACGCTGGTCGAAGACACTCTTTGAACGCGACTGAGAGCACTGCGTATATGTCACTCGGTTTTTGCTGGTCTATAATGTGCGTTTTTGACGCTAACAAAGGTCAGTGGGTATGTGTCAGTAGGTGAGTGCCGCTATTCGATGAATCTCTTTGATGACAGCGTCCATAACTAGGCATGTGGCACAGCTAATGTGTCACCCTATCATTAGAAAAAAAGTTTCCCTAAATTTCTCCGATGCTGAGCAGAATCGAGTCCACGTCACAGAGGTTCCTCAAGGACAGCAACGGGACGCATAAGGAGGCTGCACTCGCTCTTGTCGTCGCTTTACTAGCATGTCACAGCCCGACGTGCTGGTTGGGGTGGCGGTGGAGGCGGTTAGTGATCCATGTGCCACCTGGCTGGCACGGAAGCCCGCGAATGATCCAATGGTGCGTGATCTACTGAAGGAGGTGCCGGAGCAGGTTGCTTCTTTTGCCCCTTGGGCCTGTGGGTATTGAGCAGGTCGTGCGTGTCGTCATTCTCCTACCCGGCGTAGAACACCCCGAAGGTGATGATGATGATATGTAGTGTTTATTGGCGCAAGGGCCAAGTGTGGCCAAAGAGCGCCAAGGAAGTGGTGATGAGTACTGAATGGAAAAATGGCTTATGTGACGTGGCTGTAGAGAGGCCTAAAACTGAGAGCTATAAGTTGCATAAAATACACAAGGAATAAAAATATGAGAATGGCTGAAGTAGGGTATGCTGTAAGTATAGGATGTTCAACAATGGTGTAATAGCGTTACATGAATAAAAATGGACAAGTGATTGTTGTTGACAAATAGCACAACAGCCTCAGCTGGTCCCTTGAGTACAAGGGCCTGGAGGCATGTGCTATAACAAAGGTTCACATCGCAACCGTGGCCTCTCGCAAGAGGCCGTGTTACGAATCTCTTGCACAGAAAACGTGGAGCGTGTCAACGTCGTTTAAAAAGGCTAAGGTAGATTGCATGTGAAATAGCGGTTCTCTGCCTAGAAACAGTGCCAGGTGAAGTGGTATACACTGACTGTATGCTAAAGGGAAGTGTTTTTTCCTTTCGGCTTGTGCTTCGCGGCATTCTAGGAAGACATGCTGAACACTGAGTGTCTCCCCACATCTACTACACATTGGACGCTCACCGCCACTCAACAAAAAGCTATGTGTACCGTAAGTGTGCCCTATTCTGAGACGACAGAATAGGACATCACTTCGTCTGGACTTGGTCAGTGATGGCCAGTATCCTAAATGTGGCTTAACTATGTGGAGTTTATTAAGGGTTTCCGAGTCCCATTTATGCTGCCAGTAGGTTCTGAGTTGTTTCCGTAAGTATGGCTTTAGGTCTGAGAAGGGAACGGCTGCGGACATGTTGCAAGCTTTTGTGTCTAAGGAGGTAGCAATTCGGTCTCCCAGGACGTTACCTTCAATACCTCTGTGTCCAGGCACCCAGCATATCGTTACATGCTGGCCAGAGGCATAAATAGTACACAGGAGAGAGAAAAGATCTGCAATTATTGGATTTCTGTGGTTGAAGCATGACATCAATGTTTTCACAACACTTAATGAGTCTGTGTATATGACCGCCTTACGTAGTTTTAATTGTTTGATGTGTTTTGCAGCCGACCATACTGCATACGCCTCTGCTGTAAAGATGCTTGTTTGAGGGTGCAGTACATCGGACTCGGAAAAGGATGGGCCGACGGCTGCGTATGACGCGCCAGCATGTGATTTAGACGCATCTGTGTAATACTCTGGACAAGGGTATTTAAATTGTAATTCCAGAAAATGCATATGAATGTGCGCCTCTGGAGCGTGCTTCGTTACCTCCACAAATGACGTGTCACAGTCAATGGTTCGCCACAACAACGGTGGAAACGGCTTGGCAGAAGCCATTAGTCTATTTTCATGAATATGAACATCCATCTCCTCGCTCAGCTTTGTCACACGGATCGAGAATGGCTCTCTGGCTGTAGGTTTGTTGTGAAAGAGTGTTGCAGAGGTCATATCGTTTATGGTGGGATAACAAGGATGGTTTTCGTTAGCATGTACTTTCAGAAAATAATTGAATGTAGAATATGACCGCTGCAGATCGAGCGACCATTCATTCGATTCGACATAGAGGCTTTGAATCGGACTCGTCCTAAAGGCACCGGTGGCGAGGCGGATACCAAGATGATGCACAGGGTCCAGCATCTTGAGAGCACTGGGTGTAGCTGAGTGATACACAACGGCACCGTAGTCTAAGCACGATCGTACAAGGCTCCTGTAGAAGTTCATGAGGCATTTCCTGTCGCTTCCCCATGTTGTATGTGACAGTATTTTCAGGATGTTCATTGTTTTAAGGCATTTAGCTTTCAAATACTTGATATGAGAAATGAAGGTTAGTTTTGAGTCGAGTATTATGCCTAAAAATTTATGTTCAGTGTTGAGTGGCATGTGTTGTCCATGCAGCATAATATCAGGATCTTGTATCAAGCCTCTCTTTTTAGAAAAAAGTACACAGGAGCTTTTGGAGGGGTTTAGCTTGAAGCCATTTTCGTTTGCCCATTTTGAGACCTTGTTCAGTCCGAGCTGGACTTGGCGCTCGCAGACAGCAAGGTTACAAGACCTAAATCCTAGTTGTACATCGTCTACATATATTGAATAAAAAATTGAGGATGGAATGAGTTCGCGGATGGAGTTCATTTTCACAATGAAGAGGGTGCAACTAAGCACGCCCCCTTGTGGCACACCAGTCTTTTGAGTGAATAGCCTGGACAGGGCATTGCCCACTCTAACACGGAATGTGCGGTTAGTCAAGTAGTTTTCTATCATATTTAGCATATTGCCGCGTACGCCCATCGCAGATAGGTCTCGGAGGATTCCGAATCGCTATGTTGTGTCATAGGCTTTCTCCAAGTCCAGAAATACAGAAAGAAAAAATTGTTTGTGTATATAAGCCTCTCTAATATTTGCCTCAATGCGAACAAGGTGGTCTATTGTTGACCTACCCTCCCTGAAACCACATTGAAGGGGATCAAGTAGACGGTTGCTTTCCAGGAAATAGATTAGACGCCGATTAACCATTTTTTCATATAATTTACACATGCAGCTCGTTAGTGCTATTGGTCTGTAACTACTGGCTAATGCGGGGTCTTTGCCTTGCTTATGAATTGGGATGACAATCGCTTCTTTCCATGAGGATGGAATATGCCCAGATAGCCACATGGTGTTGTAAAGAGACAGAAGTGTGTTCAATGTTTCTGGATGCATATTCTTTATCATTGCATACATTATGCGGTCACCACCTGGTGCTGAGTTGCCGCAGGAACTGAGAGCAGCCTTCAGTTCAGCGAGACTAAACGGACGGTTATAAGGTTCATCTGCTGCGCATTTTCGTTCAAGGCGCTCTCGCTCTATGCGTTCCTTGAACTTTAGGAAAGTTGGCGCATAGTGTGATGCACTAGAAATATTTTCAAAATGCTTACCCAGGAGGTCTGCCTGATCTTTCATGGTGTCGCCTTGAGCGTTTACTAAAGGAAGCGGTTGTGTTTCCCTGCCCTTTAATCTGTTCACCCTGCTCCATATCTTACCCTCATCCTTGTACGAATTGATACTACAGATGTACCTTTCCCAGCTTTCTCGCTTAGCACGTCGTCGTGTTCTCCTGCCCTGTGATTTTGCCTTCTTGAATTCAATTAGATTCTCCGCATTTGGTGATCGACGAAGCCTGCCCCATGCCATATTCTGCCTCTTTCGCGCTTCTTTGCAATCTTCGTTCCACCACGGGACACGTCTTTTGGATGAAAGACCATTTGTTTGTGGTACACACTTTTGCGCTGCGTCGATAATAAAATGAGTAAAATATGATACGGCATCATCTATAGTATAGTATTCTAAAAAGTCCCACGGTAAATAAGTACATTCTTGAAAACTTTTCCATCGAGGGACATGCGGTGGAGAATCATACTGTGTTGTTAAGTTTAGAGTGACTGGGAAGTGATCACTTCCAAAAGGATTCTTGATGACATTCCATTTCAGGTCAGACAGAAGACTAGCAGTGCCAATTGCTAAGTCTATAGATGAGTATGTGTTGTGATGCACACTGTAATAAGTCGGCTCCTTCTTATTAAATAGGGATGCACGGGATGTCAAAAGAAAATGTTCTATCAGCCGACCTCTCGCGTCACAACGGGAATCTCCCCACAGGGTGTTGTGGGCATTAAAATCACCAACGAGTATGTAGGGTTCCGGAAGCTGATTTATAAGGTTGTAGAAGTCTGTTTTGTGAAGGTGATAGTTTGGGGGTATGTAAATGGAGCAAACAGTAACCAACTTATTAAAAAGAACTCCTCGCACTGATACTGCTTCGAGGGGTGTCTGTAGGGCTACATGATGACAAGCTATAGACTTGTCTACGACAATTGCTACGCCACCGCACGACGCGTTAGCCTCGTCACGGTCTTTTCTGAAGATGGCGTAGTTACAAAGAAAGTTTGTTTGTGTGCTTTTCAGATGAGTCTCTTGAACACACAGCACCTTTGGGTTATGTTTATGTAGGAGTTCCTTGACATCATCTAGATTGTGAAGAAGACCCCTGACATTCCAATATAATATTTGTGTATCCATAGTGAAAGTGTATGGTGATGCGTGTTCAAGAGAGGAAAACTATGTTATCCCACAGGAACCTTGCCAGGCCCTGTGATGCGGGATTTGCCTTTTTTGGGCAGCTCCTGAGAGCTTCGCCGATCCTTCGGCGTCCGAGACGCCGATACACTTGATGTATCCATCGCCTCCATAGAGGCGCTGGATGCCCGCTCGCGGTGTACGTTCGCGGGTGTTTCGGGCTTCTCTGTGCGAACAGAGGCCCTAGAAGTCGTGGAGCCCGCAGGTCCGGTGGACTGCTGGCTCTTGCTGGGTTGCGGAACAGCACTAGCTGATCCCGCGGTGGGGGCGAGTGGCGCTACCGTCGGTCCACTTTGCGTGGTCCTAACGGCCGCCGAGAACCGTTGTGGCACTGCCCCCTGCCGTGCCACGTCGGAGAAAGAAGGCCCCACAAACGAGAGGCGTTTTCTAGCTTCTTTGAAGGAAATATTTTCTTTTACTTTGAGCGTGATAATTTCTTTTTCTTTCTTCCATAAGGGACAAGAGCGAGAGTATGCCGGCTGTTCACCGTCACAATTTGCACAGTGGGGTGGATCATTGCAGTTATCTGCAGGGTGCTCATGTGATGCGCACTTTGCACAGGTGGTACGGCCCCTGCAGCTCTGAGAGCCGTGACCGAATCTTTGGCACTTAAAACAGCGTCGGGGGTTTGGAATGTATGGTCTTACATTTATTTTCATGTAGCCGGTTTCGATTTGTTCAGGGAGTGTGCTCGTACAAAAGGTAAGTATGAGGTGTTTTGTCGGAATTTCTTTGTCGTCACGCCGGATCTTAATTCGCTGTACATTCGTAACGTGTTGGTCTTTCCAGCCTTCTAGGAGCTCTGTCTCAGTCAGTTCCAGCAGGTCCTGATCTGATACTACCCCTCGTGTACTATTCAATGAACGATGAGGACTTAGAGAGATTTGGATGTCGCCAAGCGAGGTGAGCTTTTGCAGATTTTCATGCTGAGCTTTATCACGGACTTCAAGGAGAATGTCACCACTGGCCATTTTCGTGACTTTGTATCCTGCACCTAGGGTCTCAGTTAGGCATTTCGCGACAACGAAAGGTGATACAGTTCTTACGGTCTTGTCGGGGGTTTCGCTGTGAATCACGTGGAAACGTGGAAAAATTTCAGTGGGCTTATTAAAGAAGTTGAAACATTCTTCGGTGCGCCCTCTTTTTGTGAGAGGGCGATCAGGAAGCCTGGGGAAAGAAGAAGCCATAAAAATTGGAGTAATTTCGGCAGTGGTGTCAGCCACCCACCATGGAGCCCAACAAGGGGACGTGACAGGCCTTGTAAATAAACGAGTCCTGCCATCGCCAGCTGTACACAACCACTATAACCAAATATGATATAACCGAGCTTGGTTATTTCACACAAGGTTAACCCTAGCTGCCAGAAGGATAAGAAATTCAGAAGTGAGAAGAAGACAGGAAAGCTGGAAAGTGAGAGAAAGACGAAGGGTCGAAGGAGAGAGAGACAGGAAAAGGCAACTACCGATTTCCCCCGGGTGGGTCAGTCCGGAGGTGCCGTCTACGTGAAGCAGAGGCCAAAGGGGTGTGTTGCCTCCGCCGGGGGGCCTTAAAGGTCCGAACACCCAGCATCAGCTCAACCCCCAGGATCCCCTTTTCCCCGGACACGGCTAAGCCGCGCACGGCTACGCGCGGGAGGGTCCAAACCTCGTGTGCTCGGGTACGTGGTGTCGCAACACACCAAAAGCCTGCTTGAGCAGACGCCCCTGCGGGGACCCCGAAGGTGTCGTTTGGTACATGGGGTGGCGGTTCGGCGTGGCTCCTAAGAGTGCCGAGTACGCTGCACACTTTCGCATGACCTTGGCTAAAGTCACCAAACTTGGTCGGGCGTCTCTGAATATAGTGGACTTGCTCTTAGGGTCTTTGCTCTTTGGGTCAACGAACGTTATCTTCGTCGCAGATGTCGGTGGAGTCGCATACGACCCAGTCCTGGTTGTAACGTCCTCGATATCAGTGTTCGCACTGGGACGGCCAGCACCAGGCTGCTAGCGGTATTTGTCGCTGGCAAAACAGTCAATCCTGTGGCGTTTGTTGTGGTAGCACGTGTCTTGTTTATTGTTTAAGGTCTTGGAAGGCCTAGACGCCGACGATATGCTCGTTTGGGGCTACGGTTTCGAGTGCTGCGTAGCCGGTGGTATCCGTGCTCCTCGCGCAGGTGGCTGTAGCGAGAAGAGCAAAACCAATGGCGATTTTTCATTGGAGTTGTTAGAAACTCGCTGGCTTTCTCTTGACGTGCGCAGCTGCGCCGAGCTAAGACAGAGAGAGAGACAGCTGAGAGAGAGTGAAAGCAGAGTATAAAAATAGCATCGCGCAGCATGGCGACGCGGCGAGAATGGGTGGAGCCTAGCGCGCAATAAGGAGTGACGCGGCTGGGACACAGATGGTGCAACGTCATTGTTTTCCGATAAAAACCCGTGCGCTTGCTTCGGCGGATTTCAAGAAGCTACCAGGTACACGGCACTGGAGCTAGGACGCATCAGAGCTAAGGTGCGGCGGTTGCCGCAGCGTGGCGTCAATGCAGCGTGTGGTGCACTACACTGATGCATATGGCACCTCAACAAATCGCTTCTGTTGAGGCGGGTGCATCAAATGGCGCGCCGTCCCAACCGAAATTCCTTACAGAGGAAGACGGCATGGATTTTTCTGAAGCCTTAACTTCCCCCAGCTCCACTAGTCTCTGGCTTTTGCGAGGGCAGAGCCACGCATAATTTTTTTCAAATGTGGTTCTGACGGTGGCGGGGCAGGCTCTGGGTCTCACTCACCATTCGCCCTAGGTATCACGAACCGGTAGGTGCGACCGAACCGTCGTTATAGTCGATTTGCACGACGCGGCTGCTGATTGACGTTTGTTGCACGCATGTTGCAGGGTGACTGGTTTAGGGTCGTGCAACATCGTAAATATATGAGTGGGCGGTCGATGAACTATAAGCTCGGACTTGAAATGTGCTATACGTGATCGGGTGGCTCATCAACTTGTCGTCGTTGAGGGTCAGCTGACTCTGTAAGCGCGCCTCGGTATGAAGCTGCGGTAGCTGCATGATGCACTGCGCTGGTGCTCGAGCGTTTGCTCTGACCTTCTACCGCTCACAAGGAGCACCATCTAAATGTACTTCCGGCTGTCCTCGCTAAAAACTGGCGCCAGCCGGCACAGATGCCAACACAGCACGGAAATTAAGATTGAAATGAACCTGGCTGATGGCATGGCTATTCTTCTCGTGGCATTCGAGAGCATCGGTGAATTCAGGTTCGCACTCGCCATCGTCGATCACGAGCTGTTTGATTTTGGCATTGATTTAAGCGAGAAAAGGGTCCTTGTCAACGAGTTTGGCTAAGAAATTACTTGCAGTTCAGTAGGCGTCGGTTAGGCTACCTGTAAAGCTTCGGTTGCGATGGCGATAGCTCAGGCAGCCATGGTACAAATGTCGTCGTTTGACGGCGTGGTCGGTCCATGATAGGTTGTGCTGACAGCAAGCAGTCTCCATCCCGGTTTTCACAGCACGATGTGGTACAGGGCGAAGGAACTATGCGTCCTTCCACTACGGTTTCTCGGTGCGGCCGGCTTACTGGAGCCCAGTTTCTCATGGCACATACGCGCCGTCATGGTGAGCTTGCTTCTTTTCTGTTCTCAACAAACATATCCTGCGCATTATTAACGCGTTGTGCGAATCACGATGCAGTTGACTGTAGTTCAGGAAATAAGGAATTGAGCGCAATTAACTTATTTTTACTCATTCCTGATTATTCATATTGACCTCTGCGGCATTGTAAGTACGATGTAGCGTCGTCCTAATCAGGAAAAGTTCACACAATAAACCCACCTATAGTTGAGTTACAGAAAGAGTGAGGCTGCAGAACTTTGGTTGTATTGTACTGTAAGTTAACGCTCTCTACATATACGGCTTTTGGGTGCACACAGGACTTGCTTTATGCATGAAATTCCTCTTAAATTTACGTGGAAGCGCCTTCCGCATTTGCGTCTCTGTTGTGACGCATGACGCCTTCTAACAAGCCTCTGCATCTGCGTGTCTCTGGTATCGGTGCCAGCTGAGCAGCGTAAAAGCTGTCGCCCGACATTACCTAATCAACACCGCGCCTTCAGTATAAATGTTTGTTATTTCTCTTATGAATGTTGCCGGTTGCGATGTTCAAGCAGTGCTCACATGTGAAGTGGCCGTTAACGGAACTCCTAGTGCAAATAAATGGGCGACATCACTATCAGCGAGGCGATAACGTACGCGAGACTTCGTGTTCAGATGCGTCAGAGTCAAAACAGCAGCCCAGCTTCTTCTTGTAGTTTAGTTCATGCATCCTTAACGTGCTGCTTAGTTTGATTATTTGACTACAACAAACACGCAGAAAAAAGCTAATCGATAAGCAAGGAAGCAAGCATAATATTTTTCTGTTTCCATCTATACGCTGGAAAATATTGCTTTGCAAAGTAAAAAGCCAGACGAAATGGTTTTAATTAGGATGAGGCTACGTTTGCGACACCCTAAGGAAACGCGTACCGAAGCGAGAGGATATAATGAAACATATATGTAGTTTGCGCGTAACTATTGATAAGTTAGTATTGCTCGTATTTATTGTTCAAGCATGACTGCACGTAGTGTAAAATGGCATCTTTTTTATTATTCTATCACAAAAAAAATATAACTGACTACAGATACCCTTTTGTGCCGTTTCAGGCTCATCGATGGAAGACGATAATTATGAGCACGAAAAATTCAAATGTGTAAGTACCTAAATAAATGTTTCACTAATTGCCTTTTAAACATTTATTTCCGGGTGAATGTTACAAACGCGCGATAGAAGTTAAGCAGCACTGAAGACAAGCTTGCTTATAAAACAATTTCTGCTGTGGCACCACCTTCCAAATTCGGCCTTAAAGCTTGTACCAAAATACATTCCAGCTCTAGATAACAGTTCCCCAAAAGTATGATTCAGGCAACTCGGGATACTCTCAGCTGCAACACCAATCCATTTTAAACAGATCTACACTTTGGATAGCTGGAAAGTTGCCCTAGGCAAGGGATTTCTTATAAGCAGCCATGACCACTCCTGCTCGGCCTTAAATTCGCAATTGTAACAGGTGCCCTGAAGCCGATAATGAAAGGTTATCAGTGAAGATTTCATTAGCCATATGGACATCGCAATTTGGTCGCACAGTAAACGTCCATCCCTTCAGGTAACCTACCTGAAAAGTCCGATTTACGTTATGACTTCAGTCAAATAAAAATAATTGTTTGAACTAAAACAAAACAAAGGGAATAATGCTACGTAGTGGAGAGATTAATAAGAGAACTTGTGTCCCCTTCATAGCACTGCGATAAAAGGTCTTATATAGCAGTGGTGTCCAAACTTAAAGAGATTTAGACTAGATGACGGGCGCTAGCTGTCAAATGCTTTGTCATCATTGACAGTACTGGTACTCGGCAACGGAGGTAAGGAGCGTCTATAAGAAAATATTGTCACCCACACACATTTGACGTGTTCAAGCTCACATAAATTTAAATGTTGTTTTTCAGTTGTTGGTTTCACTAAATCGCCACGCATGCGGGCACGTGCAAGCTTCGGCAGTTGGACCAGCACCTTTTTTTTGCGCGGTGTAGATGTAAAATTTGAAATAAATGATGAAAATGAAGGAGAAAGCTCGCCGTTTTCTCGTCACTGTGCCCTCCCTTGCCTTAACCGGTAAGTACGATTATCTTTTGGCGCCCTGTTTCGAAAAGTAAATAACTGTTTATACTACATATGTATTGCTTATATTTGTGCTATTTTTTCAGTAATCGTGCTCTGCACTGAGCTGTGACGGGGTAAATACAGTGAATGTGCGACGAAAAGTTTTCCATTAGGCAATAATTTGCCTGGTATCTCGAGTAAATATAAGCGCTCACCCCGTACAATGCCCCCCCCCCTACCCCTACTATCCTGTTCTCCGTACCCGATCAAATTGTCAAGTTTTTTTGTTATTCTTTCAATGTCTAGGTATACAGCCCCTTCGTAGCTCCCTCGGGCCTTGGAGGTATGCTAACAAACCATTCAATCAATAAGTTCGCCACCCAACCCGAGAAGGCAAGCGATATTAGCTGACTGCATACTAAAAAAGGTTTGCAAACTCCACAAACATATATCAGGTATTTACATTGACAAGGGCAAGAAAAAAAGAAATAAATGAATGAAACTGTCGCAGCCAGTCACAATATTTACGCTATTGTTATCGTTTAACCTCGCAACCTCAAAAAGCAATTTTCTTATCGCTATTCAACGGCTGCTGACAGGCGTGTCGAAGTTATTTGGGTCACAGCCACACGTGACCTACATTTCAAAGGCAATCATGGAGTGAGCCGCTTGTAAGTAAATCATGCCTCGCCCTTTTGTCAGGGTCGCATTAAAATGCAAAACGCATCCTCGTGGGGATCAAGGCTATCATCTTTTTAAAGCAACAGTGATTTAATTTACACTTATGCAGTTTGCAAACGACGTGAGTTGTTTCGTCCCCAACCGGAATAGCGGCATTTTTTTTCGCGTGGGCGCTTGCTAGAAGCAGTATGGTTTACATGGTGCTTTGTTCCGAACATTGTTCCACACAAAAAATGAATTTGGAATGGACGAGGAAGTTTGAAATTTTACTTCGAGTTTATCGACGTACTCAAGTGCTTTACGCTTCCGTGGTGAAGCCCTTGCAATTGCGTTCACAACACATTCCTAGTCATGCAGGAGCGGGGTTGACAAGACGAATTCGCTATAACGAGCGGATGTATTCCCGAAAATAAGCAATAATGACTATAATGACGTGTGGTAAACAAGTTGTCATTTCATTCATAGAAAGCTGTATGAACTGGTGGCGTACAAAAGCTGCACTCTTTATGTCGTACTTTGACCCACATTTTTGAAGGTATTCTAATCAAATCGTCCAAACATGGTCAAAACGTAATACAGCATTTCGTCAAATAAATACATTGCCGACTCATCGGTTGTACATCCTTTTCCAAACCAAACATTAAAATCCTGATCACCATACCAGCCCAGGCAACATGGCAATTTCTGCAGGTGGGTTTGCCTACGATGGCTTGCTTGTGCGCCTTATTGTCATTTTATGAATTATGATATATCTAGCACCAATAAGCCAATTAAACTGGAGCAATCAATTGACCAGAAAATTTGACGAGTGACTCTTCAAAAGCGAGTAATACGTTTATGGTTTTCATATACAGAACCTGAAACGGCTTGCTACATTATAAGGAGAATGGACAATGTGCTAGTTTGAAATACTTATTGCTTGAAAATACAGACAAAAAGGACTAGCACGAAAAGCAGAGACGTCGACAGTACTGGCTTCCTTACAGGGAAGTGCGTGTATGTGAATATGCTAGTGCACACAAGTATTTATCTATTTGTAATCTTGCTGTGGGGATTTCTTTCTTATTAGGTTGTCTAATAACGTGCGATTATTCATCGAAAAAGGAGACAGCGGCGGTGCTGAGCTTGAAACTGAAGTGTTGCAGTGCAGGTCATTTCGCTCCTGATTGCGAATAAAGTTTGAGGAGTTACTAACGAGTAGCTTACTTAATGTACACGGAAAATTAGTGTGGTCGATCTCTTGCGTTGTCTAGCGAAGTGGCTCTTCCGTAATTCACAATGCAGTGTTGTCTGTCGAATTAAAACAAATTTTCTAGTAGCTGAGAAAAATTCACAGCGCATGTTAACAACAACTGGGGGGTGCTTCGGTTTACGGTTGATAGCATTACAAATGCACAGCTGGCTCATGCAATAATGCTAACGCCTACAATCACATAATCAAGAGTCTACAACAGCGCTCTAACTGAGACGCATATGCTTGCTTCCTATGTGAATTAGAAATGTAAGCAGTTTCCCGTTCTCTAAATATCCAGCAATCAGACGTGGGCATTTCCACAAAAACATGCGCATGCTACTTTTAGACTGAAGTTTGCGATCATCTAATCTATACTTCTGTTTAAGTGGCTGGAACTCCCTACAACAGGAGATATTGCAATCGCAACGATCAAATATTGCTTGTTGCGGAAACTTTGTTAGGGGCATTACAAGAGCCTACTGTGTGCTTTACAGCAACTCTTCCTTTCGTTTGTCAGAGATTCTGCGATGAATCAAGGCCACTACGACTACCGATACTGAGGATGAGATTTGTCATGAGCAACGGAACTCCAACTTAAGCCCAACTTAAGTTAGCTCATGTGCTGTGCAGAATGGTCCGTAGTTTTTGTACAGCACCGCGATAGCGAACTTCGCTTGTTGAAGTCGAATAGTTAAAAATGACTTTCCTAGATCTCGTATGCTTTTGCTTGATATCAGATGAGCTACTCCATATCACGTGATTGTAATATGGCCAAAAAGAAGAGTGCTTGAAAGCATAATGCAAATGCACTGCATGCGAGGTACTTAAGCAGAAATACTGTTCATTGTACTGTACAAAAGAAGGCGACTACTGCGATCAGATCATATATTGCTGGCTGGGCTTTGCTTTAGACTGCGATTTGACTGCGGCTACATACATTTTAGTTTGAGGTGCTTTTTTTCGCACTAAGTACTCAATTTGCGGTATAATTCTTAGCAGATGATACATATTTTGTGATATTGTGCTGGTTAATGCGACACAATATCTTCAGTTATTTCTTTAGGCGTAACGAGAAATAAAATACAAAGGATCTTAACAAGTTGTACCTAGTTCGCTACTCTACGTGCAACCACAGAGACAGTCTATATATGGGCTTTGTCTGCCTGTATTATATATAGCTAGCCTCGGCGATACTATACATACGTACTCTTTCCATGCGAATATGGCTAACGAATGTGCCAAAATAAAAGAATGATATCTGTCCTCTTACAGTTATTACGTTACCACGGCAACTGCCCATGAAAGCACTGAGCTTGCAATAACTAGATGTATAGCTTACTATTATGTGCGCCCTTTGTCTTGCCAAGGGTTCTTAGGATTTTATTTGTTTTATGATTTGCTGCTGCTATTTGAAGCAAGCGGATCAAGGGTCATCGCTCTCTGCACATTGTTCTGCGGTTCCCTCATTTCGCCGTCGGAGCCTGCAGAGGGGTTTAGGCACTGTCCGCTCTCGTACGATGAATGGTGCCCCTATGACGTCACCGACCTCCCACAGACCTTTCTTGATTTAGATGCGACGAAGCAACTGCCATGAGCTTGTCCAATCTTTCCGCTTACGGCAAACGTTCCCTGTGCGTATAGTAGGAAGCAAAGAGTCAAACGTCGACGGTGCACCATGCCGTGTCTCAATATTAGAAGTCGCCTCAAATAGAAAGCATGACGTAAAGACAGGTCTTACGACATTTAACAATGCACCTATTTCAACATTATTTCGTCAGTTTGCTTCACGGATTCATGGGACCTACTAGGCTAGCTGCATGAGGTAGCTATGTTTGTCCGCGCAAGTGTTCAGACCCACGATGAACCGCTCACGCGCGATCTACGAAGGAAGACATTTATATTCACTCATAATAGCTGTGCCTGTTTTTCTATGTGCGCTTTTGGGAGCTGATGAGACGGTTTTTTTTTTCTTTTTGTAGGTCATCATGCGAAGAGCACTATTCATTGTTTACTGAGCCTGAATGACCTTCCCTGGCAATAAAGAGGTGAGAAAGGCAGCACAAAAATTATCTCCTCATGTTGCCAATTTTGCGCTACAACTAGGCCCATTGTCGTAAGAAAAGTGGAGCCGTAGTACGCAGAATGCGACAAGTTTAGGAAGTAAATGACAGCATATTGGATAATACTGACCATGTCTAGTATGATACTGGGAACTCTTTTGATGCTGCAACAATAATGTTTCGCGCACCAACAAAGTACCTTACGAAAATGTTTACTAACGTTAATGTGAAAGTATTCTTACTTAACGATAATAGTAACAATTGAAGGCTGTTAATAGAGACTACTAAGAGTTAATTCAAACTCTTCCAACTGGTTTCATGCTTTTGTCGCTCGTTGAGAGTTCCCTGAGAGTTATCGACTTCCATGAGGCTCGAGTTACACCACAAGTCCTTTCTCCCATGCGATACAACATTATTTTGTCGCTTATCGCTGGTATGGCATTTACAAACTACTCTTCGCTCCAAATTGCTCAAGTACGTGAGAATTGTATCAAACACCTCCTCAACATCTGTTTCCGCTGTGACATCCAGCACCTTCTACTCTGCACCATGCTACATCACTTGGCTTCACCATCATTCACGCTGATGAAAGTGCCCGGACGTTCACCACGTGCGCAGCAAACCAACAAAATTAAATGCGCATTCCTTTTGTCCCAAGAGTCAATGGCCCGCAGTGAGTGACTGTATTTTGGAAGTGCGTCTCTGAAGGAAGCAAAATCCGCAAGGTTTTCTCTCCTTCATTTCTATTCTTCCCCTTTTTCTTGCGTGGGGCGCCACACCAGGCTTGCGTCTGCTTCACCTGCCTGCTATTCGTTGATTTTTCATTCTCTCTCTGTCCCTGTTCTATCAAGTGCAATCCACACAGAAATATGTTGTGTACCATTCAAGTCTCTTATATGTCTACCTAGTTACCCTTCCATATGTGTAGGGTGGCCAGCCAGGCAGAGCCTTAGCTAACCGCTCTTCCATTCCTACTTCGTTTATCTCTGTCGCTTCGCCCTTTCAAGTAATTATTTCAAAAGTTCATTAGTGCTTTTGTTTACGTTTTACTGTTCTGTTGATTTTTAACGTAGTTTGTGATGTCCACTCTAGCTCTAAAGCTTTGTCAGTAAATATTATTCTGTCTCGCATGTGCTATACCTAATAATCTCAATCAGTCATTGCCGAAAGTAGTGGCAGCATATAACATGAATAGTAAAAAAAAGAGAAAAGGAAAGAACAGAAAAAGAAATCAGTAGGCTTTGAGTTTTCTTTCAGCTATGTACCGACTCAATCGGACAGCAGCATAATCACACCGGGAAGCATCGTAACATATATGTTGTGCACTTGGTTCTCAAATTATGGATTTTTTCCCCTTGACAATAGGAATGTTAGGTTTCTGAATCGAATTAGTTTTCGCGGAAGCTTCGGCATTGGTTGAATTATTTGCGTTAATTTTGATAAAGCCATTGCTTCTAACGGAGATAGCGAGTGTTTTCACAGACGTCATTGAAGCGTAAAATAAAGTATAACCAGGAGAAGCTGACGCATGTAAGGTGCAATAGCGAGTCATAAAATCTTTATAAAACTAATTGGATGCGTCTGATCATTGATGAACGAGAGAGGGAAGCTCATATTCTAGAGCATGCTGCCTGAGAAAAGGCCAATGAAAAGCAATAGCAACTGCATGACACTTGCGCTGACATGACTCAAAAGATACGAATTTCTCCGCTACAGAATGGCGGTGCCATCTTTTACCCGGAGGCTTGTTTCGCCATTCTATGCCATGGCGGTAATAGATGAGCCGACAATTCTATTTAACTGACAATGTGACCTCAAATGTGACCATCAGCTAACTTATTGAAGTCGTCTTACGAAATAGCACGAGCACATTGCTGAATTAGGTGAAAAAGACGGGTACGAAAAATCTATGACCATTCACTTCCCGTGAAGGGGCCACACGGTTCTGGATTAGCGAGCCTTTCGACCAAACAGGAAAGGGCTAGGCATGTGGTGGCGTAATTCTTATATCCTTGCAAGTGAAGCCTGCGAGAGATTTCGACAAAAACCGGTTGTGCGGTTCAACGGCCTTTATTTGTGATGCCATTACGTCGTCCTTGTCCGGGATACTATTGTCTGCCCTCCTTCCTTCGAAAATGATGCACGGACGACAGCCTCGTCAGAGTCCTCTCGCTATGTTAACACCACACAAGTTGCCAAACGCGAGTGCGGCGTGATCGCTCCACGCTAAAAGGGAAATTTTAGCTCGGGGGCTGCATTATAAACACAAAGGAAAGGAGAAAGCGTCTCGGTCTGTATCCACGGCTTGTTGCACAACAGTTCCTTGCGCAAAAGGAAAAATAAAACAAGGTAAAATAATCGACCGTAAGAAGGAGACACTTTATCTTAGTTACCAATATCTCTTTCACAAAATTTGGCTCAAGTAGCAAAAGTCTGAAGTATAGTCAAGCAACAAAATTCGATCACAATTCGGCAAACTGCGGCCGTTTAGACACTCAAAACGTACGGGATTTATGAATTATGCAGAGCATTGAAGTCTGCCAGTAATTGTATTAATGCCGGCTATACTTTTTAATACTGGAGCAATTTCACATTCGCTCTAAAATAGATACCATATGTGTCTATTCAGATGCTCTAAGAAACGCACTTTACGGAGCTCGCATAACTGTTTTTAGCGCTGAGTCACAGAAACGCTATATTCGTGATCGAACTTTTTGGCATATACTAGTTGATAGAAATTTAGAAAAAATATGCTCAAATCATAATTTCTCTTCCTATATTTAGCAGCACGCAGCTTTCCTCTGCAATTGATAAAAATTTTTATTCTAATTTGTTCAGCGGTTCTATATTATCATTATTTTTGCCTCTCACTACTACTTACACATGGAAATATTTTCTGATCCCGAGGCAAAGCTTCATCGAAGCTTCGACTCTGCACTGAGCTACACGAGCATGACTACAATTCTGAAAATGGTAGAGGGCGAAGTTTTTTTCCACGTGCTCTAATGATGAAGCTGACATTGAGGAGTTTGCGTTATGACGATGACAAGACAAAATACAGAAGACAGGGTATCGGAACGAAAGTAAGCATGAATATAAAAACACAACTGACTTTTGAGCTTGTGAGAGAAAGGTGCACCTCTTTTTCGAGTACCCTCGATTCAACTAGCAATGGCCAGCGCTCTCTTTCACACTAGTCCGAGTGGTCAAGCGCGCATTAATATAAAGCAATATTCTAGGTCACTTGTTTACGCGGATCTCAGCGTGGAGAGCTGTAAGAAAGTGCTGCTGCGTTACCTAAGAAAGACCCGAATGTGCGATGAATTTGGAATGTGCAGTGCCGGGGAATTTTACGTCTCCGTGGGACACTGAAATTGTGTAAATGTGCTACCTTTACGGACTCGGTGATGCCGGTCACACAGAGTTTTATATTTTTGCTTGTCGCTTTCTGTTTCTTGTTGTCTTTCGTAACCATTCTCCTCTTTTCCAGTAGAAGGTAACCACGTGGCGATATTCTCAGGTTAACCTGCCTGCCTTCCCTTTTGTTTTTATCTATCTACTTTTCCTTGAAGCCTCAAACAGATGTCGCAAGTGAGAGCAAAACTCGCTACTGGAGCTCGATTTACCACAGCATACGTGCTGAGCCGCCATTTTTGTCACCAACAGACTACTTAGTACTAGGCCCTGCGAACAAAGAATAGCCAAGAAAACCAACGTCCATTTGCTCTTGAACTTTACAGTGGATCACCCTTCAGACCCAACGAAACATGTGGAGAAATTCGTTTTCGGCTCCTCTACAGGTCATTGTAACGTGCCTGTAGTTCATTGCGTGGTCGTGTCCTGCACATAAACAACAGTGGGGCCTTTCTTGCCCTATAACGGTCGGTCTAGGGACACACCCATTCGACTCGTCTATGTTTGTGCCATGTGCGTACGTGTGTGCTTCTAAAGAACCAGAACGCGCCAGGGCCTTGGAGTAATGCGAACAGCAGGAACTAACAGAAATACAAGAGGTCAACTGGGGACGTCGCAAGTGGCTATTTTACGCTCTTGTTGATCGCTTATTACTTTCATTCTTTCCTCACGGAAACCGCGTACTTGGTTTGGAAACGAACAGTTTGCAGAGCTTGGCGTTTCAAATATCTTCTTTCGTTTCGAAGATGATAGACACGTGCGCAGCGCATCCATTCCCCCGTGTGAGTGAACCTTGAAAAGCCCTCTCACTGATACAAAATGCCGAAGGCGCCCTTTGCAAACAATGAAGTACGCTTAGTTGAGTGCAGTGGAGCTTTGACCAAAGCAGCTTGTCTTGCGCAACCGTTGACACTTGGCTGAGAGCAGTGTTCTTCGGTTAGTCGCTTTCTTCAGTTTCCTTAGAGGTACTCTAAAGGCAAATACTTATTCGAAATGAAATATTTAAATACCATTCCAGAAAGCTCCCAACGATTGTGTGGTGCAAAATGGAGACTCAGATTACGAGAACATTGAATCTGAAGGGTCTGAATCCCCTTTATCGCAATTCATATCTACCGCCACACAACCTACAAGCGGTGATGTTGCAAACGCCATCACTGCCCTTTGCTGCCGTCGGTGAATGAAACGGCTCCCGACATGCGGCAGTGCAGTTTTTTGCACATAAAACAAACGTGCAGCCATGGAGGAACTGAGTCAAGAGAGAACGGTGGATTAGCCACTGCAGCTTCTATTTGTCAAGTGGCGTGTACCGCATCCATGACATCACATGCAAGTGGAATTATGTGCTACTTGCAGTTTGTGCAAATTTCGCGAGCAAACAAAACCAGCCCAGCACTACGCTACAACGAAACTACTGAAACGCGAAAGTGTGGGTGGAGCTAAGTCAAGCGAAAATGAAGCCTTTCGACCTCCCACGTTGTTCTCAAGGGTAATGTCCATGCGTTCATCTTTTTTTTTTCTCTAGAATTGAAATAGAATAGGGTACGTATCATTGTACGGATTAAAAATATAAAAATGCTATTTTATAAGGAGTGGTTGAGCACTCATGACAGAACTTTGATGGCGAGTGCCTTTGTCATCGGGCAAGTACTTGAATGCCCCGGGAGAGTCTCTAATTGCGTCCTGTATTTAACGCGAGTTCTCAATTACTAAGGTTCTGTTCGCGATGACATTGATGCTTTATAGATTCTGGAGCACTAATCTATCACTTTAACTTCACATAATATTTGCACCAGATGGTCACGAGCAATGCGACGTGCTGTGGCCATGCGAAGAATGATGCCGTGAGCATAGAATGTGGTAGTGGTGGCATCGGAAGGGAGCTGCGAGTCAAGAGGGAGGAGTGGGTCGTGGCCATATAGTACATAGAACGAAGAATAACCAGTAATATTGTGACTCGACGAATAGTACGCAAACGCCACTAAGGGTAAAGTGCAGCACCAATCCCGGGGATCATCGCACGCGTACATGCAGAGCATCTCCGTGAGTGTATGGTTGAGACGTTCGGTAAGTTCATTTGCCTGTCGGTGGTAAGCCATTGTGAACTTATGGGACGTGGAGCAAGAGCGAAGAAGGTCACCGATAACCTTAGAAAGAAAACAGTGGCTTCAATCAGTGAGTAGCTAACGCGGGGCACCATGATGTAGGATCACTTCATGAAGGAGAAAAATCAGCCACATCAGTTGCGCAGCTCGTAGGGAGGGCCCGCGTTATGGCATAACGGGTGGTACAGTTCGTCACATTGGCAACCCACTTGTTTCCCGAGGGTGAAGTTGGAAATGAGCAAAGGAGGTCCAGGCCGACGCGGTAAAATGGCTCACTGGGGATATCTATGGGCTGAAGGTGCCCAACGGAAGACAATGGAGGCTACTTGAGGCGTTGGCAAAGTTCGCAGGCAGCGACGTAGCTTCGAGCAGAGCGATATAGCCCAGGCCAGAAAAATTGCCTTCGCACACGGTAGTACGTATGGGAGACACCCAAGTGACCAGCGGTGGGCACATCGTGTAACTGCGAGAAAATTGTCGAGCGCAGACGCTGGGTAACAACGAGAAGCAGTTCAGAACCATGTGGATTCATATTGCGTCGTTATAAGGCCCCGTCCTGGAAAACAAACATCCCGAGGGAAACGTCCTGTTGACCAGATTTAAGGCGTTCAGTAATGGATCGCGAATATGGGTCACGATGCTTCTCTTCGGCGATGCGTGACAATTCGCAGATTGACAAAACGCAGCTATCTGTATCCGTTTCGGTGCCATCGGGAGGGTCGACCGGATAGCGGGAGAGGCAGTCGGCGTCCTTATGTAGCCGCCCAGATTTGTAGGACAAGGAAAAGGTGTACTCTTACAGGCGTGAAGCCCAGCGGCCAAGACGCCCTGTCGGATCCCTGAGTGAGGATAGGCAACATAAGGAACGATATAATTAACTCAAGAATCAAGCTTTGATTCCGTCTCTCAGCAATACAAAAACCGCGCCATAATTCTGTAAACTGCAGCTCTATTGACCTATATCGAGTAAAATTGATATGTTGTATAGTGCCCTGAAATGTACCACTTATTTCTTTGTAGTACATTTGCAAAGCTTATGAAACAAGTGTGCGAATTTCACGTTAACTGTAAACTTGTTATAACATTTTTCCTGGTCAGATTCCCTAAGCGATGTAGTTTACGTAATTACGATGTCAGCTTTAGGTTTAATGTTATGAAGTTGGAAACCCTGTGCTTGACCTTTTTTTACAATGTTACCACCTTCATGCAATACTTTTAAACCAATTTTCTGCCATACTTGTAAAGAAATCAGAACCTTCAAATAAAGTTTTGCTTCTTGCAATTGATGTTTTTAAGTTCTTTTTTTAAATGGAAGAAATTTATTTCATGTGACCTTCACTGGTCGTCTGTCAGGAGGATTCCTGCGTTTTACATCTTTTTCAATTTGAACATCAGATATGTATACGAGGTAAATGTTCTTTTTAATGGAGATGTATCAAGCACTTCATCAAGAGCTCCGGGATAATTTCAATGAAATTTTGCTAATCTTACTATGATATTGTAAAACGTTCGGGGTAAAGTAACTATTTCGTTTCACTGCAAAGCTCAGCCAATTGGGTATGCTTGATTTGTGTTATATTGAGCAGCATTTTAGAAGAGCTCAACTAGCCGAATAAGGAAAGGAAACAAGCAATATGGGCGCTTTAGGCTTTTGTTGGCGATGAAAAAAAAGCATTAAGGCCAGTACAACAGCAAGTCGCGAAGACAAAAATAAGTGTGGTTGCTACACATGGCCAGAAACATGCGGCAGCAAGAGACAGCACAACAAAACAAGTAAAGGAATATAATCTAACCCTAAAATATCGAAGACTGTAATATTTCATAATTTATTGTATATATTTATTATTGTTTATTATTTATTTATTCTTATTTATATCTTATGTCTTATTCATTTGTTTTAATATATGTAATTTCATCCATTTTTCTCAGTAGGTACGGCTGGTCTGTATTCAGGCCTTACATGGCGGAGGCTAAATGAATATAGAATTCTCTAGTTAAATGTGAAAGGCGCTTTACAGCAAAAAAAAAATTATTTACGAAACAAAGCGCTTGCACGTGTGACGTGAAAGGTTTATTGGAAACGTAAGTAAGCCAAAACGCACTTTTATGAACTCAAGTATTTATGAACTCAAGCACTTTTATGAACTCAAGACGAGGGTATGACAATAAGGGCGTGACAGCGAAAGTACGACGGCAACCAGACGACCAAGATGGAATGAGCGATTGCACAACCATGTCAGCGTGTCGGCGGTGTGAGGTCGAATGTATGGCAGCGACTCAGTGACTACAACTCAATGGTTACGACTGAATGACAATGGTGGCATGATTACAAATAAATGACGACGCCTCGATTGTAATAGAATTGCGATAGAATGTTGAAGAAGAAATGGTGTTACTGGACCGGCCCATGCAGTATATCGACTACGGCATGACGACAATGTGATCACCCCTCTGGAATGATGACATTGTTAAAAGACAGCGGGAAGATGGCAGCATAAGAATAATTGTATGAAGACATCCGTGTAACGACAATGGCGTGACCAAGACGTCATATGAAGAGTTGCATGACGAAGTTAGAATAATGACAAAGAAATGACAATGATGACATAGGGATGACAGTATCAAGGTAATGGTATGACAAAGAATGCACGAACAAAACTGCATGACGACGAGGCTATGCTCAAGTAGGCATGACAACGGTATGAGAACCGTAGGAGGACGACAAATGTGTGGCATTACTAGCATTACGACGACTGTATGGCGAAGACTGTGTGACGACGATGGTATTTTGATAGTTGACGAAGCTGGTATGACGACGGTGCAACAGGACGGTATCATTACCATGACCATACACAGTGGCCCTAGCTGCTAAACTTGGGGCACTTGGTCTGCGCAGAAGTGAAAGTGCCGGCAGAACGAGAGCAGAATCTATAAGCTGGAGTGACAATGATGGAAATACCACGATGGCGTCGTCCCGACGGTATGACAACAAATGTGTGAGGACTATATGACGAAAATGGCGTGACGGCAATGGCTTGACGAGAGTGGGATGACATGGATGACGATGGATGGCAAAAGCGCATCCAACCCGCGAGGACATCCCTAGCGGCGCAAGCTATTATACAATTTGAGCCACTTGATTGGGACGGATGGACGGACGGACGGGGGGATGGATGGATGGATGGATGGATGGATGTACGGACGGACGGACGGAGGGATGGATGGATGGATGGATGGATGGATGGATGGAAGACAGACAGACAGACAGACAGACAGACAGACAGACAGACAGACAGACAGACAGACAGACAGACAGACAGACAGACAGACAGACAGACAGACACTTTTCCCAAAATGTACATGTATACATGGTGTAACCAAATAAGAGGCTTCACGCTATCCTTGAAGAAAACAAGATGACATCATCTCCATCCAGGAAACATATGACGCTAAGCGCTATAAAAGACCAATGACGATTAAGCAGGCACGTTCAATCATTGTCATTACATGTAGAAGGAGAAAACGTGTCTAATATAGGACCGTCTCCACAGTCGGGAAGACCACGTGCTAGAACATGACGAAGGTGCAAACGCCATATCTATCCCGTAAACAAATGTTGACAGGGCGTTAGCCAGCCATGGCAGCCGCTGTTGCGATCACGCTCTCCAGGATTAGTATATTTGACAGCTGCAGCATCGGCATAGCGGCTGAGAGCTACGATGCTCGAGTTGGCCTTAAGTTGGAGCCCTCGCGGCACAACGACTATTGTTATTTATTAAATTGGAGCTTTTACTTTGCATCTTACTCAGGCTTTTCCGCTGCTGTAGCTGCTTCTTCCACTGCTGCTTGCTGTCCTGCCGAATAGATAGGTCAATACGGGCCAAGACGAGTAAGAAAACTAGCATGGTAAACTGCGCAGGGACCACGGAAGAAGCGTACGTGTGCGCGTATTTATTTTCGAAACTGAGTAATATACCAACGAGTTAGTGCAAAGAATCGAATCAAACGAATTAGCAAGTCAACTCGAATAACAAGTAACCATTCTCTGCATTGGTCTCAACATCCCAATTTATTCACAAGTTTAGGAATTTTCTGTCATTATACATTTCGGGTAGTGAAGAATTGTTAGAGGCACAAATGAAGCATCAGTAGCAACTAAAATGCCGTTTACACGCTCTGTTAACCGCGTAGGATAGCGCTGTAGCCAGAAAACTGTGGCTTCCTCTGCGGACATTTGTCATGCTCTACTACGTAACACCTCATGCTTTATAGTCCCTGCAATGCCGCCGGAATGAAATTTATTGTAATATTGGTGGTTTCCAGAATGAAAACAACCTATGCAGTTTCACATAGTGACCCCTCAATTCTATAACCGAGTCAAATGGGGTAATATTCGACTTATTATTTCGAAGTTTCCAATATTCCCACACTCTTCGAAACAATCCACACTTCAGGCAGGACCCTTTTTTCCCGGTTTCGCCGATTTTTCACTGATATTCATATGCACAGGAAGATAATCAGTATTTGGAAGTCAGTGCCCGTGTCGCCCATTTCTGCAGCATTAAAAGTGAGTTCTCCTTTGTCTACAAAGTTCTTGCCATTTGCGCATCGTTGGGTTACCGGCGGCCTAAACACGAGCGTCGGAGTTGGTGCAGCCACCTGGTGGCACAGAGCCCCACCAGACAAACACTGAGCGCTTATTGCAATAAACAAGTGTCTTCTATTTGGCTGCTGGTGCAAATTATTGCATATCGAGCAATCGTCAACTCGCTAGCTTCTGAAATGTTTGCTTCGACAAGGATACTCACAAAACAAGAACACACATATATAAGGCATTGTGCTAAGATCACGTATGGCGAACAGCATTCGGTAGAGCAGTATAACACACTCTACACTCTGAAACACTGTGTAGTACCATTATTGCACTGCTGACCGTATTATGTCGTTATGCCAACAAGACCGACTATCAATTACATTGCTATGTACAAGTAGGAAGGCCAGACAAAGAATGTTTGCACTCGTCCCGAAAGCCGTGCTTGATCTTTTGCTGTGCCCTTCGCCAAGGGCGCCTTTCCATAGAGCACAATTGCATTTCTCTAATGGTGTAAGCATAAAGCTTTCATCGAAAACGCGCCGCCACGCCTGCACGCTCCTGATAGAAAATGAATTTTCGGACGAAGCAGTAAAATTGAGCTACCGCCGCCAGAGCACGCGCTCAGGAACCTTTCAGATGCTGAAAAAGAAATACTACGCAGCAGTTGGCGCAAAAAGTATAAAGCAACACTTTTCCGCCGTCCCTAAAAACTTCAACACGTGGCAGGGTGCAGAGAGGACCGCAAATTTGGGCGGTGCCGGGAATTTTTATTTATGTACGTCAAAGCAGAAGGGGCGTTAGAAAGCGCATGCTATAGAACAAAGGCGCTCGTCTGTATTGGGAATGGCAAAAAAAAAAACAGGAGGCAAGGAGTATTACTACAATATATGCGGAGGGGTATCTACTATGTAGAAGCTAGTGGCTGCTATTCGCAGAAGCAAGAGATGCAAAAGAGAAATAAATCGGAGCGAACAAATAAGTTAAATAAAACAGGAAATGGGAAAGTCGGCTGGGTCAGTAAAGAAAAAGTAGCCGGTATATAAGTAGGATTTCGGACGTCGTGATTCTAGGTTATCAAAAAAAGTTTGGTTGTTGCAGAAGAGACGAATAAGTTTTGAAAGATTCAACTTAAAACGAAGGTAAAAGAAATTTGATCTCTGAAAACATAAACGTTGCAAGAGGCGCGGCAATAAACAGCAGGTAGGCAAATCAATAAAAAAGAAATTTTTTCTCATGTGTTCGTATTTTGTGTCGGAAGAGAGGCTGCCTGAGGGCTTTTCGACGTCATTCAGGTGCCGGCGGGCTGCCGTCCAGTAGCAGCCAACTCGCAGTCGGAGCAGCAACGAGGCATCCCTTCGTAGGAGGCCGTGGAGGCCGGCCCAGGGATACCCGTTTGTCCGGGTGGCAGGCGATTCATTCAGGCTGTCTAGCATGATCTTGGTGACGTAATAAGTTGATGTAGGCGATGAAATAATATAAGAATATGTAGAGCATGACAATAAAAAAAAATGTCGCAGTTTCGGCCGAATGGCGGAGCATCGATTGCGATAGCAGATTAGTGGACAGCTGTACGAGGTAACAATAGTAGTTTTATCGGCCGTATAAACTTGTGTAAACATAGGCGTACTAATTAAACTAACAAGCAGGGTGTCACGCGCGCACAAGCAAACACGAACATATATCACTTGGTGATGGCGGAAACTCGCTGTCAAAACGCTTGAGTGACGAAGTACCGGAGTAAACTTCGAGCTGGGTCTCGCATCCCCCCCCCCCCCAATGCTAACTAAGCCACGAAAGCACAGCGCGCGGCAGACTCTGTCGTCGTCGCAGATGGCTTTCAAGTTATGACGGCCCGGGCGGGCTCGGGCGAACTTGCGGGCCACCCGCAGTAGAAGGAACCCCCCTCCATCCCTCCCCTGACTCCGGAGCCTTTCGCGCCACGCAAGAAGGTGCGCTTCTTCCCCCATTCCGTCCATTGCGTGCGCGAGGTAGAGCGGTGATCACCGGCTCACATTTGCACACTTTCTCTCGCACCTACAGCGTACGGCGCTCGGCGACAATTTTATCGCCTTTGGACTTACGCAACCTCACGGGAGCGGCGAAGGTGTTCTATGTGGTGTCGGAAACAGAGGTGTTGCAAGTCGTATTGCACTCGAATGCACCTTTAGGAATTCATGCTAACGCATAAGTCACATGCTTACGGTCAGTGATCATGTAGAACTCGTGTCCTTCAAGCAAGTGGCGGAAGTGTTGAATGACGGCGTAGATGGCCAACAGCTCGCGACCAAAGACACTGTAGAGTGTCTCGGCAAACTGCAGATTCTGAGAGAAACAACCCAAAGGGCGTCATTCGGAGCCAATATAATGTTGTGACTCACTGTGATGGCCACACTGGATGCGTCTACCATTACTCTAGTCGGTGCCTCAGAACGGGTATGTACCAGCAGAATTGCTTCAGCGACGGCTTGTTTATCAGCCAATAAGGCTGCCTGAGCCTGATGCAACCATGGTATTGTCGAAGACGGGCTCCCATCGCACTTTCACTGGAAGGATGACAGCTTATGCCAGTTGGTTTTGAATAGTCCAACAAGTTTAAAGGAGGAACAAAGTGTTCACTAGGTCGGTGATCGACGGCAGTAAGGATGAGCAGTGGGGAATAAAACGGGGTAAAAAGCTGACCAGCCCCAAGAACTCGCAAAGCAGGCGAAGGGCGCTGGGAAATTCCTCACAACCTCGATGTTAAATGGCAACACAAAGATGCCAAGCACCGAAGCGGGATGGCCTACAAAATATAGCTCGGTGGTTTCAAAACCGCATTTGTGTGGGCTTACGACGAGGCCATACGGTTGCAGACCTTGTAAAAGTGCGCGCATGTGACGCTCGTAGTGTTCCGGAGTTGCACTAGCGATTGGCATGTCATCGATGTAAGTGAAGACTGCAGGTAAACCTCACGTCACCTCACCGGTAAAGCGCTGGAATGATTTGTCCGACGTTGCGCAATCCAAAAGCATGACCACGAACTCAAATAAACAGAAGGGTGCGGTGATGCCAGTTTTGAAAATGTCGTTGGGATTCACCGGTATCTGGCGGCGTGCCTTAACCAGATGCACTTTTCTGAAGATTTTTGACCCATCCAGATTAGACGTGAAATCTTGAATATGGGGGAGTGGGTAGCTGTCCCGCACGGTTTGAGCATTGAGAGCACGGTAGTCTCAACATGGACGCCAATCGTTCGGATCCTTTTCTGGCACCTAATGCAGCAGCAAAGCACTACATAGAGAACGAATAATGCTGAGTGTGCTGAAACTCCCGCGTAGCGACTACTAGACGGCCGCCGAACAAGCGGCGAGAAAGGAACGAAACTGGGGTACTACGTGTGGTGATGTGGTGAGTAACCCTGTGGTTAGGAGGTTTGTCCAAATTGCAAGGTTTTGTGAACATGGGGAACTCGGTCAAGATTTTCTGGTAAGAACTTGAGGGCGCAAGTGTGTGAGTGTCAGTGTGGCAATCAACTCTAAGTAGAAATCTAACGATCGAAAGATGAGTAGTGCCAACGATGAACCGTTGGTGCTGCATGCTTACGCCAAGGTTACGGAAAGACAGAAAATCCGAAGCAGGTAACAGATGGGTCAATGGGCATGCGTCGCAAATAGGCGACAAAGCACGCACTTGAAGAGGGTTGGCATCGTCTGGGCTCCTGAAGTGAAACAATCGCAGCCGTGAGCTATCGTCAGTGCGCGCTTCAAGCTGGGCCACTCATAAGAGCTTCAGCATAGTCGGGACGACAGACACCGAAGGAGCAGCGGCTTCATGAATAATATCGGCGTGCTCTGCCAGGGGGTCTAGCGACATGTCTTCAGCGGCGGCAAAGGCGAAATGAAAAGCTTCGGGAAGGCGCTGCAGGGAATGTTCGTTGAGTAGAGCGCTGTGAGGGTTGATGTCACGTTCGCCTAAAAGCCGCCGCATCTGGTGCAACCTTTAGGAGGGGCGTCTATCACCATGTCCACCGCCGGACAAGAGTTGTTGCACGTGAGTGCGTTCCGAAGGAGCTCCGCCTTCAACCGCTCATACGGGTTTTCACCCAAAACCTGGACGAGGACATCGGTGAAGTAGTTGACTACTTCGGTGATAGTGACCTCACGTTGAAGTAATGCGCCGTCAGCGAAACCACACCTGTGGATTCTGCGACTAAAGGAGTGGCAGCTGAAGTGGTACCTCTGCGATATCGGGGAGGCGCGGGCTTGACTCGGTAGATAGGCTTGCCGCGGCGAGGACTTAATGTGCAGCATTGTTCCTAGGTTCGGTCATGGTATAGTCCTAGGTCACCACCATAAACCTCGAAAGGAAAAACGACCGACGCGTAAGCTTCAAATCTGACTGGACCTTACGGCCCACTATCACCTTTATTTCCTTCGCTGATCTGTTTTGAGCGCGCACTGGCATCGTAGTGGATACGTGCGCTATACATATATTGTGAAGACATTTTTCCATGCTTGAAAAAACAGAGCTGACACATGTGTTGTGAATAGGAGGATCTGGAAGTAGAGAAGGGCGCCAAATTGGAATAGTCCCAGTGGCGTAACCATAAAGTGAAAAAGTGGTTGAATATAATGTAACGAGAGTAGTGCGTGTAGCATGAACCGAAGGCAATAAATGTTGACAACAACGAAATAAACACGGGAAATACTCAAACACGGTGAATTCACAGACACCTAAAGATGAGTGGTCGGGTTGTCCGCAACATTACCTTAATTGCTGTATACTTGAAGGCGTTGCGTATTTTATTACGCGTGAAAAAGACAAGAAAGCCAATTCCATGCAGAAATAGAGGTTAGCATACGGCATGCCAGCAAAAGAAGAAAACAGGGTTACTGTGACATAACAATAAATACTACGAGACACAAAGGCAGACCCGACAACTGAACAATAAGTTCACTATCAACGAAAAATAAACTAGTATTGCTCAAAACGATGCGGTTCAATTAGCGCTTTTGTGGTTGCTTCTTGTATTATCAGTGAGATGTGCCTAGCACCGACAATGGTGCCACCGGATCCGCAAATGCAGTAGCAGCAGACTAACCGACCCAAGTGCTTACTTCAGGTTAGGTGACTTTACTCATTCTTATCGATTATGGCTAATTGGCGCACCTTGTTTTGGAAATACCGTCGGTACGATAGTTTGATTGTAGCACCGTATATTTGCTTAGTCATTCATGGTAAATCTGCTGAGTCAACCGTGGACTGCGGCCTACTTCAGAATACTTAGGCATGGCACGATAGTGCAACATCATGCATGCATAGTTTTGGTAACTTTTATTCAACAAAATGGTTGACAGGGACCAATCACCATTTCTTTAACACGTCCTTGACCGTGACACTCGTCGTCCGCTTTGTCGTCTACCACATTGCAAGCATTTGTTTTGCAGATTAAGGGGCTCATAACAACATGTTCTTAGAAACGAAAAGCGCGGTATTGTGGAATCCATACTAATTTCCTCAAAGATGGCAACCCATAAAATAGGGCAATTGAAATGTACAAAGCAACATTCCAGTATATAGGGGGCTCGCACCGTTAGACCTTAGTCCATTTACCATTGGACTTTTTCAGACTCTGCGAACACCGGTAATACTTCCTGCTTTTTTTTGCTTTAGGTTTGTGTACCTTTCTCAAAGACAAGTGTTCTTTCCCTACAATACCATGTTTTCGCCTGGTAAGTCAAATAAGAACAAAAGCGCGTCCACCTCCGGTTCTATTTGAACTTCGGTACCTGAACGATGCAGCAAGATGCACATACCCTAAGACCACATCTTTTTTTTACAGCGAAGCTGTGTATGGCTACCCAGCAAATTTTCGGCGTCCGTGCGTGCTCACTGTCGTGTCGACAAAGTAAAATGTTCGTCTCCAGAGCTAGTGTAGGAGGAAGCCTTGTCTTGTAGGTTCCTTAGCATAAGTGTCGAAACGTATGATGAATGGCCCATTGTTCATCCTAGTCCACTCGTCGCAAGTGTCAGGTCGAGTGATTGGTGACCCATTCTTCTCGGCATGGCGCTCTTTGGCAGCTGCTAGGAGGCGCACAGCTACAGCAATCGTGTCCGTGCAGAGGCCGTAATAAACGTGCACGTCCAATGTTTGTTCGTCTGCAGAGGGACATCAATGTCACCTACCGACTTATCGGCAGTTGTTCTTGAGCAGCTCCAGGGGGCGGATGCGTACGGAAGAGGAGCAACGCGTCCTTCTAGAACATCGACGGCGCGACAGCGAGAATGGGCGCGCTGGCGGCGGGAAGCTGCTAAGGCTTCGTCGCGTCCATCTGTGAGGCGCGTCCATCTGTGAGCCCGGCCAGTCGTGTGTGCCGACCGACGAAGACTCCAAGCGTGCCCGTCAAGGACGGCGGCGTGAGCACAACAGGGAATATCAGTGCCACTGCTGGGCCCCACTAAGCCTTGTCCTAGCTATCGCCCTACCCGACGACGATCCACAGTATGCCCGTGACGAGTGGTCACGGCGACAGAATATATATATATATATATATATATATATATATATATATATAATTACGTAATTCTAGAATAACACGTAACGGCTTCGCTGGTCGCCTCTCTTCATTCAGTGGAAGGGACAAATAAATTTTTTAATATACATGGTATTTATTGCAGTGACTTGACACTGCATGGAAGCTGCACAACCCAACGGTGATAAAAACTACATAGAGAAAAAAAAGTAACATTTGTATGAGTACGAGACGATAAATTGAACAATCGCAGTTGCCCCACAATATCACGTTTACTGCTTTAATTCCGACGCTAACAAGCCATCTGTTGAACGTTGTGATGATTCCTATACTATGCTATTTCTATACTGGCCAAGATGCGGGTAGTAAAGGCCAGCTAGCTGTTTCAGATGATCGCTGTGTGTTGACGGTGATTAATATTTCCATAATATGACGCATTCCCTCAAGACAGGATTGGCAGAGAAGCGCGTCTGCCTGTTGGTTATGATGACAATCACTGTACCCAAATGCATTTCCACAACGGGAGCTTCGCAATGGCGCGGCCGGTACGTTTAAAATAAATAAGAAATGAAGAAATACAAGTATAAGAGTTGTAATATTTCATGACACGGCTCTACGGGAGCACATGGGCGCATGCACGGTTTCGTTATACCAAAGGCGAGTTATTGATGTGCAAACACATGTAGCATTCTAAGGATCGCTAGACGGAAGCCTCGCTTCACATAGATTCCAAATTGTGCATTGGATCTACATAACCTTTTTTCACCCACCATCCTTCTTCCCAAACACCTTTTCTCCAGCCCTGCGTTGTGTAGCAGACTGGGAATTTTCCTCTGGCCTACCTCCATGCCGCTAACCTCCCCCCCCCCCCTTTTCTTTTTCATTTCTCTCGACAGGTTCCACTTGTGCAACGTAGCCATGGGAAGCTCGCCATCTGTTTGCTGAAAGCGGACGGCAACGTCGACAAAGTTTGGGGAAAGACAGTGTTTGACCAAAGTACACGATATGGAAACGACCTTCATCCGATCTGCAGCCTCTTACAGTTGAACCACGGGGACATTTATATAAACACACAAATTGTGGCCGGGAAAGCAAATTGTCATGGTGCCACTCGAAACATTTCTGAGCGTGACAAAAACGTTTCCAGCTATTTCTGTTGGCGCGCACGCTACCCCGCACTTTATAGGATTTTTTCAAATATCCGCTCAGCCATTTTCACAGGCCACTGACTAACAATTTTGGTTGCTGTTTTGAATTTTTATTTGAGTCCTTTTCTGCCATTTCTTTTGTTCACTAATATGTTCCCTCAGGAGGTTGAACTGACAAAGGGCATAGGTGAAGTAGCGCTCTAACAGGTGGAACGCATTGAATAAATATGTAGAGGTCTGCACAGAGTTAACAAATCCTCAAAGATCACTTAAAAGGGTTGCCTTTGAAAATAAAGGGCGGCGAAGTAAGAATAGAAATACGAAGTGGCCGAAAAAAGTTCGCAGACTTCCAACTCTTCCTTGGGAAATGGTGAACTATGGAGAAATCATGTAGGCCAGCCCAATCACAATAGTCAGTACTTATCCCGACTACTCATTAAAATTATCAGTACCATAACTGAATGATCTTCACATTGTAGCCATCCAACAAGCGAAAATCTTTTTGCTGATGTTAGAAACGGGTAACGCCTCTTTGCCTTGAAAAGAGCAGTGCTTCCAACGTGCCATGGCTTTCTTTATTATTTTGTTGCTTTCGTTGAAATTTCAATAATGAGTATCCAAGGATGTTTGTAGGACTGTCAGGTATTTTTCTTTACCATATAATAAGGTATGCTTCCACCTTCAAGTAATGGCTTCTTGAATTCGCATTGATTCCTGTCATCTTGCTTGAAACTTGATGTGTGTGATATGCCCGATCACGCAAAAAAAAGAAAGGAGCAAGAAGACGTAAATCTGTCAGCAAAATTTCTGAAGAAGCTGCCGCAATAATAATGCGCCTCAGCGAACAGAAAAGCTCCATGTAAAATATGCACTTGCAAGCGCGTGTTTATGAACGTGTGCCTAACGCGCGACTTGATCAGGAAGAGAAAGTACGCCAGCGGCATCATGCGCAAGACACTTCGAACTGCTATCGAAGGTCCCATCCATCAAAGCCTCGGAGACCAGCCATTACTCTTGTATAAAACGAAACATTATTGGCCTCATGCCAGGCACTTTGCGGCAGGTATGTTCGCCTATCGCATCGCTTCAAGACTCTTTAATAATATAAGTAGAAAAAAAATGCCCTAGGGCGGGGGGATGGAGAGAAAGATCGAATCATGGCCTTCCAAGCACAACTGATTCAGGCTGTAACTATTAGACAATATCTTTTTAGTCCGTGGCCATAGAAAGTGCACAGGTTAAGCTTCAACAATAAAGCAAAACATGCACGAGCGCGGCCCAGAAGCGAATTGTGAATCTTTGCATGGTCCTTTATGTCTATCAGATCGCGTACACCATAAAAAGAAGTTTACACCCTTTGAGTTGAATTTTGTCCCCAAACAATAATCATCTGTCTTGCCGGCATTTTATTTCATTAACGCTGCGAGCCCGGTACATCCTAGTGACAAACGGATTGCGCGTAAAGGCCGATCGACACGACGGTCCAAATTGCTCTTTTGGAACGCGGTCCGCGCATCACGTGATAGGACGTCAACAGTTCGTGCGGACCACCGTTAGCCCGTGCAAACAGACGAGAAGTTTCTTTTTTATTTTGTATCCCTCGGGGAGCAGTTCCCGGCTTTGTGGGATTCGAGCCGGAATGATTCCAATAATAACGCGAAAATGCGTTAGTGTAGCTGGTTGGTCTGCTATGCCCTGTGCTGTGGCAGTCCGCCGTGTGCACGTGTTCTGCGCCGTACTGGACCAAGGCGGGCCATGACGTCGTGTCACGTGACCGATCGGCCTGCAGACTTGGCCCGTTGTGTGGATCGGCCTTTATCAGCTTGAAACAGCATTCTCGACAGGAACGTAGCAAGCGCCGAGTTTTCAAGAAAAGAAACGCAAGCAAGGCAGATGACGATTATTGTTTGGGGACAAGGTAAGCCGCAAAGGTCGCAAGCTTTTTTAAGAGTTTAGCGAAAAGTTGAATTTCCGCCGTACTGCTTTTCGCATACTCTAGCGCTTTTGGGACCAGTACAGGTCGTAACGTAGCCTGGCCACAGTAAAATAAACCCGCGATAATGCCTTGGCGGTACCATATACTATCGTCATCGCCTTCCTGCCGTCATGACACGCACAGCTGCTAGATTTACAAACAACGATGTTCCAGCCGATATAGCTTTGCAATGCTGACTAATGAGCTACTGGCAAAATGCATTGTGCAACATTGATTGCCAGAGTGCGTGGGGTCTACATTTCTTTCTCCCATAACACAGTGCGCTCTCGACCAAACACTTTGCCTTTCGTTGTTATCTCGCCAATTAATGTTGCAGGACTATAGTGGAGCCTTAGCCATGTCATCCCACTTTTATTGTTATCTGTGTTTGCCGCAGGCTGCCCAGAGCAAAAGCATCCTGGTCATTTGCTAAAATATACGTTTGCTAAGTGCATATCTGGAATGAAGCACTTCTATGTGTCTTTCTGTCCTCTCGGATATCAAGTTCCCTGATTTTGGCTTTGTGATGTGCAGCTATAAGCGACTTCAGTATCCCACTGGCTTGGCAACACTTCCTGAGCTTATGCCGTATAAAGGGTTTGAGGTCTGCAGCTGCTATGGTTATATTTATGCCTGTGTCACTGAAGCCTACTGATGTAGCATTTTCGTCAGCGACTACATTGCATTGTATTCCTGAGGCCTGGTACCCAACAACGAAGAATGACCTCGTTGCATACTCAAGCTCTGCATAGTAATGAGTGCACTCTATTAAAAACAGGCTTCGAATGTTTTTGGGAACATATTAGGGCTCTAACAACGCTCACGGAGTCCTTGAAGACAATGGCATTAATGACATTTGTCTACTGTATATGTTTGACGGCCGTGAGTATCACGCAAGCTTCCGCATTGAATGCACTGGTACATGAATTTAATGCAATCGATATCGAAAACAATGCTTCTACAGCTGGAGAAGGCACATCGGGGCAGACTTTAAGCCTTTCTGTAAAATTCTTTTGCAACAATACTTCGCTTTAAGTTCCAGGAAGTGAGAACGTATATGCGCGTCAAGTGCATGTTTTGATGCTCCTACGAAAGAGATTTAACACTCGATGGTTTTAACAGTCGATTTAACACCTCTCTCCTAAATGAATGGTCGGGACATGATGATGACAACACTTCGACGAAATGTTGTATTAGATAATCTTCTATAACGCACAGAACTTTGCCGCGATACTCATTCCAGACAAATCTCAGAGAATTACAAAGGCTACGCCGTATGGTAGGCCTTCTCCATGTCAAGAAATACTGATAGGAAAAATCGTTTGTCAACGAAGGCATCCCAGATGTTCGGGACCATACGGACAAGGTGGTCTAGAGTATCTCGACCTTTTTGAATCCACACTGGAAGGGATTGACATTTTTGTTATCTTCAAGCTAATGGATCAAGCATCAGTTTATCATTTCCTGTAATTTCTTGCATAAACAGCTTGTCAGCGCTACGGTTCTGTAGCTGACGGCTAAATCGGGGACCTTACTAGCTTTGATGATTGGGATTACGATGGCTTGTTTACAAATGAACGGAATATGACCTGTACACCACATGGCATTGAAAAGTGACAGGAAGGTTTTGCGAGTTTAAGGGTTCAAGTGCTTAACAATGTTATATAATCTTCCATTGATTATAGGTGCAGATTTCTGGAGCAAATCAGTGAAGCCTGAAATTCATCCGTGCTATATGGGTGCTTGTGTGGTTCGTTCCGCCCTCTTTTTCGATCTAAGGGCCGTTGCTGTCCTTGTCTAATACTTTAAGAATAGGTTGGGATGCGTAATGGTCCTGCGGAAACACGCAAGGAGGAGAGAAGTAATTATTAAAGGAAGATGAGACACCCACAAAATTGTACCAATTGCTACAAAGGAAATCCATACGCGTTCACGGAAAACGGGCAGACACCCAGTACACTTGTCCCGCAGCCTCCCAATTTGTTGGGTTGTTCTTAAGGAACGATTGTGATGATGATGATGTGTGGTGTTTTTTGGCGCAAGGGCCAGGTTTGGCCAAAGAGCGCCATGACAAGTGGTGATGTTGACGATGTATTATGGAGATGTGACTTGGCTGTAAACTGGCCTAAAAATTGTCGCTGTAAAGGGCGTAAAATCTACGTGCCATAAAATTATGGCGATGACTAATGACGAATACTATGAACATTAAAATCCATCGTAAAATAGTGATGCAACTAGAAAAATATAGGATGGTAAAATTACTTGGAGCACTGCTGCCTCGCCAGAGCCCTTGAAACACAAGGGCCTAGAGGCATGTGCTATACGAAAAAGCTATCACAGCGGCATCCTCTGAAGAGAGGACCCGCTACGAACATGTGGGGCTAAAAACATGCAAGACAACATCTTTCAGAAAACGTAGGACTGCGTTGCTGTCAAATAAAGGTTCCGGGCCGAGTAACATAACAGGATGAAGGGGTATGCGCTGCCGGTATGCCAAGGGACAATGTTTCTTTCTTTCATATTCGGCTTCCCAATACTCCAGGAGGACGTGGAGGACGGTCAGCCTCTCCCCGCATCTACCGCAGGTTGGAGGATAATTTTCAGTGAGTAAATAGTAATGCGTGCCAAATGTGTGTCCTATTCTCAGACGACAGAATAGGACATCTGTTCGGCGTGATTTTGTTACAGAGGGCCAGAATCCTAACTGTGGCTTTATCACGTGGAGCTTATTATTTGTTTCCGCGTCCCATAGGCGTTGCCAGTGGTTCCGTAGTTTCCTCCGTGAGAAGGGCTTCAGATCTTTGACAGGAACTGCAGCGGTGGAATTAGCAGAATGCCATGCAACTGACGTGGCCATCTGGTCTGCCTGATTATTACCTTCGATGGCCCTATGACCTGGCACCCAGCATATAATCACATGCTGGTTAGATATATATACTTTACATAAGACGGTATATATACTTTACATAAGACGGAATAGAGTTCAATTATAACAGGATTTTTGTGCTGTCTTACGGAGGGACGATTATGAAAGAGTGTGGCATATGTCATATCGTTAATGGTATTAAAATATGGATGTTGAGGCTTAGAGTGGACTTTCAGAAAATATGTATGCCTGATGTATGTTCTCTGCAGATGAAGTGACTACTCATTTGATTCTGCATATAAACTTTCAATGGGACTTGTTCTGAAAGCTCCAGTGGCCAGTCGGATTCCTAGATGGTGGACCGGATCTAGCATCTTTAGCGCGCTCGGGCTGCAGAATGATAGACCACGGCACCGTAGACCAACCGTGATCGAATGAGGCTCTTGTAAAGATTCATTAAACATTTCCTGTCGCTGCCCCATGTTGTGTGGGATAATATTTTAAGTAAGTTCGTTGTTTTTAAGCATTTGACCTTGAGGTACTTTATGTGTGCAATGAAAGTTAATTTAGAATCAAGTATGATGTCTAATAACTTGTGTTCTTTGTTCACAGGAATTCGCTGTCCATACATTTCGATACTGGGTTCTGCAATGAGCTCTCTCTTTCTTGTGAAAAGCACACAAGAACTTTTGTTGGGGTTCACTTTAAATCGGTTTTCGTCTGCCCACTTCGAAACCTTGTTCAAGCCGTGCTGTACCTGTCTCTCACACACTTTGAGGTTGCAGGATTTGAAGCCTATTTGTATATCGTCTACGTATACGGAATAAAAAATGGCCGGTGGCAGTGAAGCACGCAGCGTGTTCATCTTAACGATAAAGACAGTGCAGCTGAGCACGCCTCCCTGGGGTACACCAGTTTCCTGCGTAAAAGGACGTGACAGTGCATTACCGACTTTTACTCGAAAGGTACGATTTGACAAATAGCTTTCAATTGTGTTCAGCATATTTCCACGGATGTCAATTTCCGACAGGTCTCGCAAGATCCCGTAATGCCATGCCGTGTCATATGCCTTCTCCATATCGAGGAATATCGATAGGAAAAACTGTTTATGTATGAATGCATCGCGGATATTTCCTTCAATGCGCACAAGATGATTGGTTTTCGACCGCCCTTCTCGGAATCCACACTGACAAGGATCGAGCATATTGTTGAGCTCAAGGAAATGTATAAGTCTGCGATTTGTCATTTTTTCAAAAAGCTTACACAGACAATTAGAGCTATCGGACGGTAACTTGCCGCCAAGGAAGGGTCTTTTCCGTGCTTCAGAACAGGAACCACAATCGCTTCTTTCCATGTGGATGGGAGGTATCCGGAAGACCAAACAGTGTTGAATAGTGTAAGTAATGTAACTTGTGTGTCAGTATGTAGGTTTCTGATCATGTCATACATGACTCTGTCAGGTCCCGGTGCAGTGCTTTTGCATGTGTTCAAGGCAGCTCTCAACTCGGCAATACTGAAAGGCCGGTTATACGGTTCATTCTGCCTGGATTTTCGTATGATTGGCTTACGTTCTATTATTTCTTTATGTTTAAGAAAGGACTGGGAATAATTGATTGAGCTCGACACACGCTCAAAGTACTCCCCAAGTGAATCTGCCTTGTCTTGCAGGGTTTCTCCTTGAGTGTTTACCAAAGGGAGGGAGTTTGTTCGTCGCCCTCTTATCCTACTAACCCTGTTCCAGACATTGGCCTCATCTGTATACGAGTTGATACCCGATAAAAACGTTTGCCAACTCTCTCTTCTGGCCTGTCGGCGGGTTTGCCTGCCTTGGCATTTTACTTTTTTAAAGTTTGTAAGATTCTCCGCAGTGGGGGAGGCGCGTAGCAACCCCCACGCTTTGTTTTGTTACTTACGAGCGATCCTACAATCGTCGTTCCACCACGGGACACGCCGTTTACATGCCAAACCATTTACTTTTTATATGCATTTAGATGCGACATCTATTATCAAGGCTGTAAAATACTCCACAGCAGCATCAATTTCTAACGAGATGTCATGCCATGAGATACCAGTAAGAGTTCGAAATTTATCCCAATCAGCTGGCTCAATCTTCCACCGAGGTGCCTGTGGCGGATATTCGTTTTCTTTATGTGTTCGTAGTAGTATGGGGAAGTGATCGCTTCCGTAAGGGTTCTTTGTAACTTGCCATTCGAGTTGAGGCAGAATAGAAGGAGAAACCATGCTGAGATCGATTGAAGAAAAGGTTCTGTTTGCTAGGGAGTAATATGTGGGTTCCTTCTTATTCAGAACGCATGCACCACAAGAAAAAAGGAACTGTTCAACAAGAAGACCTCGCGCATCTATACGAGAGTCGCCCCACAGGGAGCTGTGCGCATTGAAATCGCCAAGAACAACATAAGGTTCTGGCAATTTGCCTATAAATGACTGAATTTCACGTTTGTTTAATTTGTAGTGTGGGGGTACGTAAATCGAGCAAATCGTGACGAGTTTATTTAGGAGAACAACTCGAACCACCACTGCTTCAAGGGTCGTTTGTAGCTGTAAACGCTGACACGAAATGCTTTTATGTATAAAAATGGCAACACCGCCTGATGAAACGACAGCATCATCGCGATCTTTGCGAAACTGGACATACGGTCGGAGAAAGTTTGTGTGTTGTGGTTTTAACTGTGTTTCCTGTAGACACAGCACTTTTGGATTGTCTTTTGGATAAGTTCTTGGCACGTCATCAAGGTTCCTAAGAAGACCTCTGACGTTCCATTGAATTACTTGTGTATCCATATTGGAAGTACATAAGTGCTGTGTGTCTGGAAACGGAGGTGATGCCTTAGGTTACAGAGCTCTTTCGAGGCCCTGTAACGGGAGTTCTGCCCTTTCAGGAGCGTTCGAGGGAGCCTCGCCGCTCCTTAGGCGCTTGGCGCGCCGTGGGGATAGGTGTAGTGTCCATTGCCTCTTGTGAGGCGCCGCACACGTGCTCTTGTGAGCGAGAAGCTACCAGGGAAGGTCCCGCCTTGGAGGGCAAGGCGGCGCCCACCAGCCCGGAGGTCAGTGGGTCTCCCTGAGGGATTTCGCTGCGCCGGCTGTTGCCAGCGCTGGAACGAGCCAGGGGGGTTGGAGCAGCCTCGGCTGCACCCACCATCGGGGTCGAAAGTCCCGTCTGCTCAGTTGGCGGAGCAGCGCTAGCTGCAACCACCGTGGGGGCAGACGGCGTAACTGCCGACTCACTGTTTGTGGGTCGGACAGCCGCCGGAGGCCGTTGCGACGCTGCCCCCTGACGCGGCACATCGGCAAAGGTTTTCTTGGGCAGGTATGAAACCCGCCTGCGTGCCTCTTGGAAACTTTTGTTTTCCTTGACTTTAATTGTAACAATTTCCTTTTATTTCTTCCAGGATGGGCACGACCGCGAGTACGCGGCGTGCTCCCCATCACAGTTTACACAGTGGAGAGCGTTCTCACAAGTTTCAGTGGTGTGTTCTTTGGCACTGCATTTAGCACAAGTTTGTCGGCCTCGGCAGCTCTGCGAGCTGTGGCCTAAGCGCTGGCATTTGAAGCATCGGAGTGGATTAGGCACGTAAGGCCTGACACGGAGCTTTATGTACCCGGCCTCGATTGATTCGGGTAGGACACTTGAATTGAAGGTAAGTATTAAGTGTTTGGTTGCAATCTCTTTACCATCCCGCCTCATCTTTATTCTTCTCACATTGACAACATTCTGCTCACTAAAGCCCTCCAAGAGCTCTGCGTCTGTCAGGTGAAGCAAGTCATCGTCTGAGACAACGCCGCGGGTAGTGTTCATAGTTCGGTGCGGAGTCACTCTCACTTCAACGTCCCCAAATGGCACGAGACTGGATAACTTTTCAAATTGTTTCAGATCCTGGAGCTCCAAGAGCAGATCTCCACTTGCCATCCTTGTCCCCTTGTAACCTGGACCAAGGGTCTCAGTTAAAGACTTTGATACTAGAAATTGGGAGATTGCACGCACCTGTGTCTGACTTTTCCGAGTGAATCACATGAAAACGTGGCAAGTTGGGTCTTTCACGACCAAAGAACTTGAATACATCTTCGGTGCGCCCTCTTTTGTGAGGGTGATCAAGGAGGGGAGGGAAGGAACTAGCCATAGAATAATGTAATTTTCGGCAATAACGCCAACCACCGACTGTGGAGCCCTACAAGGGGACGTTACAGGGACTGTAAAAACAGGTCCTGCAAACGCCAGCTTTACGTTATCACTATAACCAAATATGAGATAACCTAGGTTGGGTATTCACACACGGTTAACCCTTGCTGCCTGGAAAAATTGGAAGTAAACGGAAGCTAGGAGAAGACAGGAAAGGTGGAAAGTGAGAGAAAGACGAAGGGGCGAGGGAGAGAGAGACAGGAAACGGCAACTACCGATTTCCCCGGGGTGGGTCAGTCCGGGGGTGCCGTCTACGTGAAGCCGAGGCCAAAGAGGTGTGTTGCTGCCGCCGGGGGGCCGTAAAGGTCCAAACACCCGGCATTGGCTCAACCCCCAGGATCCCCTTTTCCCCGGACACGGCTAAGCCGCACACGGTTAAACGCGGGAGGGTTCAACCCTCGTGTGCTCGGGTACGTGGTGTCGCAACACACCAAACGCCTGCTGAGGCATATGCCCCTGCGGGAAATTTCCTAGAGCATGCAGGGATGTCCCAGTTAAGGTTGTCCGGGATAGTCAGAGGAATGTTTTTGGAAAGTGTTCGCAGGAATGCCCATATATTTCTCAGAAACATTATCGACTCATATCTCGAAAGAGATGTAGGCCGTAAGCGAACATGAGTATACGGCTTAGTTTCAATTTCAAACATTTCTCACTTGTGCCCTATAGTGAACAATTGGAGAAGGTTATTAGTCAATATTCGCATTACCTTATTGAACATTGCAATTTCGCATTGGGATAACACCCACCCCCATGAGGGACTACACCCTAAGATGTGGAACGATATCGTCTGGCAGATACCACCCAAGAAAGATATTCAAAAATAATATTGAAGAAAGCGTACTAACTTCAGCAGTGTAAGTCAAGTCCAGGACAGCTGAGCAGGCCATGGTAGGCAGTGATCCCCGCGTAAATAATTGGCACTTTAGCATTGCTTCTCCTTACTTACTTCTCCAAATACTGAGTGCATTTTTTTTATTTCCTCTTTCTGATTATGCTCTAACACCCCCCTGGGTCCTGGCTTCAATATTCCATATTCTCGGGAGAATACACCGCGCACACGTGATACTGTGTTACTCTTATATAGTCGCTATTGAGGCTTCTTCTCAGCTGCATAAGATTGCGACTCTTACGCTGTGAATTCTATCGTTTTTACTGTATTTCCCCTTGTCGCCAAAAATTTAGGATAATGTGATTCTTACGCCTCCTTTTTTAAATCCAGCTATTAGTGCATGATCGTTATCTCTTACCGTTGCTTTACGTTGTTGTAGGCCTACTTACATGGGATAGCAAATTTCAAGCGCTTAACTATGAGTTGCGTTTTGACTCATATTTCCCGACATCAGTTATCCAAGCAAGCCTCTATGTTTGCGTGTATATACCGTTTACAGCTTGCTTTATTCTAAGTAGTTATGGCAGTGCGCCAAATATGCGGCGGTACCCGAAAAAAGAAACATATACACCGTTTTGACTCACAAAAACTTAGGGCATTACGCTGTAAAAGCGTGTTTCTCTCCTGCTGGTAAACATCATCATCATCACCACCTTCGTCACCATCATCAGCCTGGCTACGCCCACAGCTTGGCAAAGGCCTCTCCCATACTTCTCCAACTACCCCGGTCATGTGCTAATTGTGGCCATGTTGTTCCTGCAAACTTCTCAATTTCATCCGTCCACCTTACTTTCTGCCACCCCTGCTACGCTTCGCTTCTCTTGGAATCCAGTCCGTAACCCTTACTGAGCATCGGTTATCTTCCCTCCTCATTACATGTGCTGCCCACGCCCCTTATTTCTTTTTCTTGATTTCAACTAAGATGTCATTAACTCGCGTTTGTTCCCTCACCCAATCTTCTCTCTTTTTATCCCCCCCCTTAACGTTGCACCCATCATTATTCTGTTCATAGCTCGTTTTGTGGTCCTCAATTTAAGTAGAACCCTCTTCGTAAGCCTACAAGTGACTGCCCCGTAGGTTAGTAGTGGTAATACACAGCTTTTATACACTTTTCTATTGAGGAACAATGGCAACCTGCTGTTCATGATCTGAGAATGCCTGCCAAACGCTCCCCAGCCTATTCTTATTCTTCTGATTTCAGCCTCACGATCCGCATCCGTGTTCACTACCTGCCCTAAGTAGATGTATTATTCCCTTACCCCTAGTAGTGGCTCGCAACCTATCCTAAACTGCTATTCTTTTCGGAAACTGTAAAACATTACTTTAGTTTTCTGCAGATTAATGTTTAGACCCACCCTTCTGCTTTGTCTGTCCAGGTCAGGGAGCATGCATTGCAATTTTTCCCCCGAGTTACCAAGCAAGGCATGATAAACACGGTTAGGAATAAAATTTCACTGGCATGCCCAAATGCAATCTTCCTGGATGATGTAGACATGGTTGCCAGTCCTGTGTACCCCTGTCGATAAATGCGTTCTCGGTTGGAAGCAACCAAGAAAGCGGTCTTCTGTGTCGTGGAGGACGTGAAAGTTCCCTACAGTTTCTTTTCTTTGTATTTTCTTTTTGTTTTTGCATTTCACACTTCTCATTTCTTGTAAAGTTAGCATGGTTTGCAGTGTTTCTTCTTCCCTCTAGCGGTGTTTTTTCAGCCGTATAAACTTGGCAAATTCAGTTGTGCCATTTCAAAAGTGTATGAGTCCAGAAATGACGTATGTCAAAATTACCAGATAACCTTGAAGCAGAGACGCTAAAGAAGAGTTAATGTACATGAACCAATCACCCAAAAATCACTCATCATTACCTACAATGATAACTGCACAATTAACGTATTGTTCTTGCACTGCTCTCTACCATATAGGTCTGAACACTAGCGATGACAAGCAGTCGATAAAGTACCATAGGCACTCATGATAAGTTAGTCAGCAGTGATTCAGTTCATTTGCCCATACCTTGATTTAAAATTTTTGTGAACCGACACCTACGAATAGCTAGTCACGGGAAAAGCCAACAGTCGCACTAAGATCAATACTAAACTTTATAAATGTTTGTAATCGTATCGACAGAACTACTCCAAATTTTGAAAGCAGCGCAAAACAAAGAAAAGAGACAGAAAAAAGCCACCATGAAACATGACGCTCAAGTCGAAAAAGACTTGCATTGGGCTCAAATGTAGGACATTTATCCACAATGGGTTACAACTCACGCATTGTTAAAAACACACCAGAAAAAGAATTGTGATACAAAAAGCACAAAATACATTCAAACTGAACAAATCAAATTGAGATGCGAATGGCATGACCCCCCCAACGGCTTGCTGATACACTACATTTCTATTTTATCTGTCGAGCCTCTGTCAATAATTCTATAGACTGATATTTGCGCTGCTTTAAGATTTCTATGTTGCGACACATAGGGGACATGGCAGACGTTAGTGCGTTCTGTAAGATATAAATTACTTGCGCTTCGCAGTGACTCTTGCTGTTCCGATATCCGTCCATGTGTTTATTTGCGGTTCATCTGCACATTTAAAGCCACAAGCCCTAGTATGTGTCTTATTACCGAAATACGAATATCGATTGTACCGTCTACATCGTCGATGCTTAAAGAATAACATCCATGCTACCAATGGTTAAGTTCTCGATAGTTTACTGCAGTAAAACACATGCTGAATACGTGCGCGCAGAAAAGAAGAAACGGTATGTGCCAGTCCATATTTTTGATGGTGATGTTTAGTTTGTATGCATCAGTACGGCCTTGAGGAGAGAAAAAAACACATCAGTTATAAATTCGGGATTTGCACAAAGGAGCTGCGTTATTTGAGTTCGTGCTGCTCTATCGCCGCGAAACGGAAAGTAGAAAGCCCTACCTTCGATATTTGTTTCTATTTTGGTATTTCTTTTTCGTTGACTTCCTTATATTGCACGAAGAATGTTATTCATTAGCAGTGTTTTTCTTGTTTCCCTTAATTCAAGCTCGCTTCCCCGAATCGCGACGTGACATTCCACTGCTCCGACAGATCGCACCAAGGCTTTGATCTCTCGTTCACCGCGCAGCCTCAATGAGATTTGGAACTTCTGGTCTATGCGCCTAATTGCATTCGCGGGAACCTGTCCGAAGGCATCCTCCGTTGCTTCGGCAACAAATTGATTTCGCGCACATCCCAGATGTCGTCCTCGCGGCAGAGGGTCGATTAAATTACCCGCAGTGTTTACACATGCAGAGTGTGCAAACCGTGCCATGATTTTGTATCTTGCACATAGTATGTACTGGCTCCTCTAATATGGCGGTGTAATTTATATTCGATTACTTTCTCGAAAAAAAAGAAAGCTTCAAAGAATAACTTCAGATCGTGAGTGGCATATTCTGCGGGCAGAGTTCTTTGAATTCCGGTTGGATACATAGTTAGCGTTGGGAGGAGATTATTGGTGTTACTAATGAACCAGGTATGTGAGGTCGACTGTTTTTTATCACGAGGTGAAGCTATCCGCCTGGATGAAAAGCCAACGATTCTAGTGATGTACAATCACCACAAAAAAGAACTCCATAACGTTTATGTTTTACACGGTTGCCGTGGAAAGTTTGCGAGAAAACATGGTAAGTTACGCCCCCATAGGTAAACGAGTACAGTATATGGGAAAAGATAAAGAATGTTGCAAATTTCGATCTGAAAGATAAAAATTATTGTCGCACTGCAGCATTCACAACTGTCGTCCATTCACTCATCCGCAACAGACAAAGAATGGAATCATTTGCCCACAGAGGTCGTCACCATTTACAAAGCTTCTGCACTTAATTCTTCTTTTGAGGAATATTGCATGTACTAAATGCCTATTAGATGATTTTTTTTCCACCACTAGGTTATGTAGCGACTTAGGCCCATTAGCTATAAAAAAAAAAGAACGTGCTATCAAATAAACGTAATTTCTGAATGCTGGCATACGAGTGAAGAACGAAAACTAACGAAATAAATTTAAAAGTTTACGTAAAGAAAGAATAACAGTTGTTTTCATACCTTGATATATTACAAGCAGTTCGGTAATCACTGTGGTTTCAGTTTAGCAATTCAGTAAATCAGGCTGCGCTTTGCTTTTCGTGCTCGGTGTTTGTGGAAAGCACAATCCTCCGAATGTCAGCCATTCCCACTGTTACCTTCGTTTCTCCCCGCTGACATCTCCCGCTCTTTCACATCTCCATTTTTCTTGCTCCGTTTTTCGTTTGTTATTTTTTTTACAGCACAACCAGCGTAATTGCAACAAATCTTGCTCTCTTGTACGCGATCTTCTTATAGTATACCTTATCCCACAAGGCACTGCGCCTTCTCCATACGTTTCGACACCGCGTCTTTCGGTTGACATTATTCCAGCCTAACTTCCCTCATGGGCTTCCTCTCCATCCCAGGAACGGTTACTAGGGACCGGTTTCTACGGCACGTGCTATGACGTCACTGCCGCAGCTCTGCGTGAGGGAAATCGAGCACCAGCTGCTCTGCGCAAATACCGTGCCTGTTTTGTATCAGGGTGGTCTCTTCAGTTTCACAGCCGTGGTTCTTTTCAGTGGCTCGGCAGTATACAAGCGCTTTGCCGTCTGGATGAAGCGCCCTGGCACGAAGACGATTCATGTCATGTGTTTTTATTTACCCTCGCGTTTCTCGTTCGGTTCCGCCACTGGCTTAGCTGCGTGCCGCAAAATTCTTCCTCCCTGAACTCTGCAATCTACATTGCTCAAACGGAGGGAACCCGGAAATTGCTTCCTCCTTGGTCTCCAATGTTGTCGCTATGAACTTCACTTAATGAAATCGTTCTTGCCCAGTTGAGAACGGGAAGTAGGAGCAATAATTTCGTCGCCGTTTTCTGCACTACGGTCCGTGGTAGGTCAGCGGATATGGCGCTTCGCTGCGCAACACGATGTTGTACCGGACACGGCGGCTTCATTTGGAGGGGGGAAGAAACTACAAGAATGCTCATGTAAATACATGGGGTGCACATTCAAGAACCTCAGACAGCCAAAAGTACTATTACGGCGCAGTCCGCTACGTTAGGTTAAAACCAATTATTTCCTACAGAAGCTACACATGCGTAACTGAAATGTTTGCGTCAGGCATTCATCTGATCCGCACGCACTTTTGTTTTTGTTGGGTCAGTCGGTGTATATTAGTTTACTTGCTGGTTTTGCGGATGCTCCACTATTATGTGAATAATCGGTCAACTTCACAGGACTGTGCACATGTTTATACCCAATTTGCCGCAGAATTACGCGAATTTCGCAGATGTACTTGTCACCGATTCTGAACAAATACTAGTTTCAGTTGAGTTAAGTTAAGAATGCACTATAATTGCGTTGTTGTAGCGCGATAGGAAAACTCATGGATTACTGTACCGGCCACCTATATACCCTTCCGCACGCCTGCCATTCGCAAAGAAAAACGGTGGACTGCACCGAGTCTCATTCAACGTTGCTATTGACACTACATAGCTTCATTTTATGAAAAGTTCACGCGCGCGATATTACAAAATAATGAAGAAAGAAATTACGAACTTCAGACTCCCCTATACCACTCACACCAGCCCATAACACTGAGGCTCTGCTCTCCTTTTACGTTCGCCTATCAGAGTTCTTAAAGTGCTAGTAAAACCTCGTGCATTACACTTAGTTACTGCATTTCTCATTCTTGTCTTGCAAAAATGACGCCTACTATATCGGCAGTGACATCGACTGTGTAACAATGGCGCAAAAGGAAGCTGCGTAAGTACACACTGCACCGACAAATGTTTCGAGTTACGCATCACCGGGCTTTGTTTTCTTATTTGCACCTTGCACCGAGAGAAAGAGCTCGGAGGCGGTGACATTTGTGCTTTGAAGAGATATTACCACCCGCCCAACAATGGCTGCTCGTATTTATTTATATATTTATTTATTTATTCAAAAAACCTTAATGAGCATTGCGTAAAGGAGCCTTCAAAAATTTATACAATATAAAGGGAAAACAATTATACAGACCATAAAGCGCTTTCTTAATAACAATACAACGAAGCGTCAAGTTTACACAAACTTTGATATCCTCATACCAAAAAAGAAAAGAAAAGCATACAAGAAGCAACGCAGCCAAGAAGTATTTTTAGAGTAAGAAATTAATCTTTATGTCGTGACGGAATTTTTGTTTGCTAGCTTCAGCTACCAGGATGTCGGGAAGGACGTTCCACAAGCGGATGACACGCGGAAGTGCAGACGAGTCAGAAGCTTATGTTTTACCGTAGATGCCCGTGAAAGAAAGATGATTATGCAATCTTCTTGATGTGAATGGAGAAACTTGCAGAGCTACTGGTGATGGCCTTGTTCCGTGAACGTACTTGTGAAACAACAATAAGAGTGCATCACGACAAGTGTTCAAAGAAGGAATTGATAAATTGTTTTTAATTTGTGTTATAGTTTCGTTGCAGTTGTAATTTTGTGAGATGAATCGAGCGGCTCTATTCTGAACCGATTCTAGCATATTGGTTAAATAAATGTAATGAGGGGACCATAATGAAGAAGCAAGTTCAAGTTTAGGGCGAACATATGTAAGATAGGCTAATTTGCGGACATTTGTCGGCGTCTTACGGAGGTTCCGGCGGAAATATCCAAAAGATCGGGAGGCATTTCCACAGATGTTGTTGATATGCGGAGCCCAGCAAAGGTTTGATGTCAGGGTTACGCCAAGGTATTTGAAAGAAGTAACTACAGGCACAGGATGGTTATTAATGTAGTATGAGAAGTCTGAAAGGAAATGTTTGAGAGTGAAAGATATTACTTTACATTTATCTGGAGTAAGCGAAATTAGCCAGGTGCTAATAAGGTCAAGATCATTTTGAAGTTTTACGTGGTCATCAGTAGTAGCAATTTATCGGTAACTTATACAATCGTGAGCAAAAATGCGCGCATGAGAAGATATATTGTTTGGTATGAAAAAACTATAATGAAGTCCTGCAGATCGTGAGTCTTCACGAAGCGGGCCGCTCCCACGTGGAAATCGGAAGGGCGAACCTCTCGGCCGCATCGTGGGCCCGCTGGACAGCCCAGATTTCGTCAGCCAGAAGAGGGCTGTGGAGAGCCGCCTCCCATCTGGCCGAGCTGTTATCGATGACAGAGCGTGACCGGGCACGCCGCCAGAGCATGTGGTCTAACGTGGCTATTTCTCCACAATCGTGGCAGGTAGCATTGGTGTAAGTATCCGGATAGATTTTATGTAAGAGCGACGAATCGGGATAGGTATTCGTTTGTAGTAGACGGAGCCTTAATGCTTGAGCTCTATTGAGCTGTGGATCAGGAACAAAGTAGGTTCTACGGCTGAGATAGGAGTGTTTAGTAATCTCGTTGTAAGTGGAGGGCGTGTCCCTGTTCTCTGGGGAGTGGGCATCCGATTGGTCGAGGGTAGCGCGGTGGGCAAGTTCACGCGCAGCCTCTTGAGCCGAATCGTTGAGGTTGGGAGGAGCACCCTTCATTTGTCCATTATGTGCGGGAAACTAATAAATGAAGTGGTGTGTGATTGTCTTGCCTCGAAGAAGTCTGAGGGCGTGTTTTGAAACGGTGCCTTTTTCAAATGCTCTGACTGCAGATCTTGAATAACTATAGATTATATCCTGTGAGCTATCCAGCAGGGCTAGTGCAATAGCCAGTTGTTCAGTTATTTCGGAGTCCCTGATCCGAAGAGAGGCAGCAGTGGTGATTCCTTGCCGATCATCGACAGTGACGATGATGAACGCCCAGCGTCTCTTACAAGAAGCGCCATCCACAAAGCGGACCTGTCGCTGATCGCTGTGTACTTCCCTGAGGAGGTTGGCCGACCTTGCCCTCCTTCTACCGCGATTATGATCGGGGTGCATGTTCCTATGTATGGGCGCAACCGTAATGTTCTCACGAATCGACAGAGGAACGTCAGATAACTCTGCTGCTCTGTCGGGGTTATATCCGAGTTCTTGCACGATGGATCTCCCTGCCTTCGCTATAGTGAGGCGAGTTAGCTGTACGCGCTCCTGGGCCTCGGCAATCTCTTCGAGAGTATTATGAATGCCAAGCTGCATTAAGCGCTTTGTGCAAGTGTATAGGGTAACCCGAGAACCCGCTCAGTAATCTTCCGAAGCTGTCGATTCAATTTCCATCGATGCATGGCTGCCACCTATGTAAAGTGGCACAGAACGAAGGCATGCATTAGTTGAATCAGGTTATCCTCATTGAGTATATGATGCCGATTTGATACCCTCCGAACTAAACGAAGAGCACTTTCAGTTTTAGTAATTAGCTTGCGTATAGTCTTGCCATTTGTACACCCTGACTCAACGATCATGCCCAACACCTTGATTGAATCAACTCTGGGCATGCGGCAACCATTTCTTGTATATAGATTAATGTCTCTGTCTTGTAACCATGTCTACCCCTTGGGCCTTGGACCGCGTTACTTGGGACTGTACAGTAAAGGTTCTAACTTCAAGGGGGAGCATCTGAGACCGGTTGGTTCGAGATAGGTTTTGGTAGTGTCTATGGCCTCCTGTAAGGCTCCCTCAACCTGACCGTCGTTGCCTCCGGTGCACCTTATAGTTATATCTTCAGCGAGTTATATCGTCAGTATAGTGTGTTTGATGCCTTCAATCTCGAGAAGCTTTCTGCTTATGTCGACCATGGCTATATTGAATAAACAGGGGCAAATGACTGACCCCTTTGGGGTGCCCTTCTCACCAAGTTCTAGCAGTTGTGATTCGAGATCAGCCACCCGGAGGGTAGCCTTCCTATACTAGATTAACGATGTAACATAGTTCTAAAATTTCTCACCCATACTGAGCCGAGATATCGAGGCTAGGATATGGAAATGTAGAATGTTGTCGAAGGCCTTCCCACACAGGATGTAAACGACGTGGGCCTCAAGTTGTCGACGCTAGGTGTTATGCCAGGTTTGGGGATGAGTACTGCGAGGGCAGTCTTCCAAGGTAATGGGACGGTTCCATTCCTCCAAATTTCATTAATTTCCTCTGTGAGGTATGCGATTGATTCGCCATCCAGATTTCGCAACGCTTTATTCGAGACGCCATCTGGCCCTGGTGTGGATCTACCATTCAGTCCATGTAGAACCTTACGAAACTCCTCAACGCCAAACTCCGCATTCAGGTAGGAATTGGCCTGGCCCTGGTAATTGAGCTGTACAGCTGAGCCGACTGGGAGATATTTGACAGTAAGCGTGCGGAATAATTCATCCTCAGAGGTCATTCGTGCGGCGTCATGTATGGTTCTACTAATGACATGCCTCTGATTGGACTTAATATTGCTCCCGTTAAGGAGATGCTTAAGCAAGCTTCTAGTTTTATTGCGCATTTGGCTGTCTATCGAATTGCAAACCTCATCGCACTGCTGTTTAGAGAGGGTTAACAGTGGTGCTCGACGTGTTGGTAATCTCAGATATCTTTTTGCGTAGCTTACGATTAGGTCATTGACACTTCCATCTTGTGGGAAATAACTGTTTGTCCTCTAACAGATGGGCTAACCTGCTGTCCATTTTCTCAACAGGAAGGTTGGTGCAGACATTAGAGTTTGCACCCCGAACATCCTCTTGGACATGAACCGTCCATTGCTCTATGGTAGGTCGGGAATCTGAGGGAAGCCTCTCCTCCTGAAACTTGCGGAATATATCCCAGTCCGTGTACGAGAATGCGCGCTGTTTCTTACTCACGATAGGAAGCTGGGCCTCACAAATATAGTGGCCGCTACCAAGGTTCTCAACCAAGTTATTCCATTTGGCCTCAGTTGCGTTCTTGAAAAAGGTGAGATCAGGAGTAGTCTCTTTACACGTGGATTTCCCGATTCGGGTTGGAAAGTTAGTCAGTGATCAGCGTCGGGTCCAGATCCTTGGCATTTTGCCGGATATGCTTACCCTTATCGGTATCATATTTGTAACCCCAGACATGAAGCGGCGCATCAAAGTCCCTGCGACAATAAGAGGGCTTGAGCCTGCCAGGTCTGCGGCCTTGCGAAGCAGAGTCCTAAATCGTTGCCTTTTTTCGTTGGGACTAGTGTAAATGTTAAGAACGTATATGCTACTTAGGTTTACCCGACCAGGTATAATGTCTACCATGACATACTCAATATTACTACCAGCCAACTTGAGATCATGTGTCACATGAGTGAGTTTCTTACTAACGAGAGTACATACCCCCTCCCCCCGACTGCATAGTGACCGAGCAAAACCCAGTGATCGAGATGCCAGGCGAGAGGGTTTCCTGTAATAAGATAATCTGGGGCATCTTTTCACAACCACGTACATATTGCTGCAGGGGAGCCTTCTACCTAGAGAAGCCCCTACCGTTCCACTGCCAAATTCAGTATGTCTCAAGGGGCGGAGCCATCTCTTACGAGCTGGACACCGACCCTAGATGGGGCTAGAATCGTGGCTACATTGCTAACTGCTGGGTCAGAAAGACGTATCGGTGGATTCGGTGGCGCTACCGGGCCCACAACAAGTTCGAGAAAGCATTCTATTTTGGGCAACCGCTGGTTGGTTCTTGCTTCTCACGTCGTCATCTTGCTTTGCGTCGCAGTGGTCCGATCACTTAGCTGTTTCATGCTTTCGCTGAGAGCGGTTAACATCTCGCGCACCTCTGATTTAGCTTTAGGTGACACGTTCTCCCGATCACAAGCTATCGCCTTCTTCTTCGGTAGTCGTGACCCGTCGCTAACCTGGGCCATCGGGACTTCCAGAATTTCCGCGTAGACGGTAGCGATAGGTTGCGCGTTCCTAGCGCCCTTACTCTCTGATATCTCAGCCATTATCCTATTAATCTCTCTCATGACAGCTTCCTCGCATTATAATGTCGTGAGTTTTTCCAAACTATCATCATGCTCTGGCAGCGACCTCGACGTCACCTCCGATGATCCTGCACGGACCCGATCTGTCCAAGTGGGGCGGCCCTCCTTTTGGACAACCTGTTGTTGCTGATGATGTGTGTTTGCTCTGGATCTTGATCTGGATCAGCTTCAGGGCTCGAAGCGAAGCATGCAAGCAGATGCTCCCCTGGAGCGACTACGGGAACGGCTCCGGGATAAACTCCTGGAACGGTGGGGACCCCTACGCCGCTATGTGGCGCGACGGCGACCTTCCTCGGGGGCAGTTTGCAGGGGCCGATGCTGGTCGAGCTCCGCGAACTGGAGCTCGGCACCATGGTAATCCGGCGTAGGGCTTCTCATCCAACCCCTTTCGGCTCTGGCTCGTTCTCTTCGACGACGTCGAATGACATATGTGATTTTAAAGCGTTGTCTGAATTCCTTCCCTGCCGTGAGGTGGCTTTTGCCGCACAACTTGAATATAGGCATGCACTGATGCTCCTCGTCTGGGTTCGAGGCTCCACATCCTCTGCATAAGGCTTCGCTTGTCGTCGGACAAACGTCGGCCCGATGGCCGAGCCGTTCGCAAACGTAGCAGATGCCTGTCTGCTTACAATATAAAGTGCATGTGACCAATGCATTGTCATACATGACGTAGTTGGGTACCCGGTATCCGTGAAAGGCAATTGTGACGATGCCGACGTCCTTGATCCTCTTGGCTACCAGCGCCAGGGGGTTTCTTGCATTAACAATCTTGCGCTGCAACACCTCTGGCCCATCACAACGGCCAACATCTCGTATCACACCTTTGCATGTAGCATGTGGTGTCGATCGGTGTGCCGCTACCTCATGTAGACGACCCGCCACCAAAATAGTCTTGATCCTAGCATATTTGGTTGCGTTCTCCTTCTCGGGGGTACTGACCACGACGACATTCTGTTGATAGTTAGGACAGATCGTGTCCGCTTCATGCTTCGAATCCACGATGCAAGCAGCGGTGTTGATTGCATCAGGCAGCACAGTCGGGCCTATCCTGGTTATATTCAGACCGTCGTAGGGAGTGGTGCGCGTGACAAACAGTCGGCGTCGCTGTGCTTCCTTCCAGATCGGTAGACAACTGTAATGTCGTACTCTTGTAAGCGCAGGCTCCAACATGCTAGTCTGGCTGAAGGATTTTTGAGGTTGGCAAGCCAGCACAGGGCATGGTAATCACCGGCAGCCTCAAAGGGGCTACCGTACAAGTAGGGTCGGAACTTACCAATCGCCCACACAACCGCTAAGCATTCTTTTTCAGTGGTTGAGTAGTTTTTCTCAAGCTTGGTGAGACTGCGGCTTGCATAAGCAACCGGGCGTTCCGCACCAACTTACCACTGCTCAAGAAGTGGGCCGAGACCGGTATTGCTGGCATCAGTATGAATTTCAGTGTCGGCGTCTTCGTCAAAATGAGCAGGTATTGGGGGCCGCTTGCAAGCGCTTGCGCAATTCATTGAACGCTGCGGCTGCTCGTCCGACCAAATGAAAGGCACATCGTCGCGTGTGAGCCGTGTCAAAGGCTTAGAAATTCTCGAGAATCCCTCGACGACGCGCCTATATTATGCGCACAAACCAACGAAACGTTGGACAGTCTTCTTGTTTGTGGTTGGCGAAAACTCGGCTACGGCAGCTAACTTGTCGGGGTCTGGTCGGATGCCTTTAGGACCAACGACATGGCCAAGAAATTTCAGCTCTTAGAACCCGAAGTAGCATTTTTCAGGCTTGATGGTGAGGGCGGCAGTACGGATCGCCACGTGGACACTCCCGAGTTGTGCGCGATGTTCGTCAAACGTGTTCAAGAACACGACGACGTCGTCCAAATATACGAGGCAGGTTTGCCATTTGAATTCAGCAAGCACGGTGTCCATCATCCGCTGAAAGGTGGCAGGTGCAGAACAGAGACCGAAGGGGAGAACTTTGAACTCATAAAGCCCGTCAGGTGTCACAAACGCTGTTCCTTCACGATACTGTTCATGCACTTTGATTTGCCAATACCCTGAATTCAGATCCAACGAAGAAAAAAATGGCATGTTGTAGACGATCCAATGCGTCGTCGATGCGTGGATCTTTCTATACTCTACACAGAAGCGTAGTGTGTTGTCTTTCTTTCTGACTAACACTACAGGGAAGGCCCACTGGCTTGTGGACGGCTGGGTCACGTCGTCTTGGAGCATCTCTTTCACCTGATGCTTGATCGCTTCCCTTTCCACTGGAGTCACTCTGTAAGGATGCTGACGAACAGGACGTGCGGACTCGTCCGTTATAATGCGGTGCTTTGTGATGGGCGTGCGCCGTACTTCAGACGACGTTGAAAAACAGTCCGCAAATTCATTCACGAGACTCAGTAGACGGTGTTTCTGATGGTCTGGCAGAGCTGCGTTAACGTGAATCCATTCTTTTAGGCAGGGTAACTCAGATTGCTGAGGCAATGCGATTTCCAATGTGACAATGTCAGTAACATTAATGATTTCGCGAAGAAATGTGATGGTCGTTCCTCGTGGTACGTGCAGATATTTGTTGCTAAAGTTTCTTAGCAAGAAGACAACATTTGTTGCGCACCTGAAGAAGCCTAGCTATGCGAATGTGGCGCTCAAGAAGCAGAGCGACGTTTGCCTCCGCAATTCCTTCGGCACCGTCTTCCATGTAGCATCAGGCAAGGGTAAGCACGCTGCTCTTGGGTGGTAACGTGACGTGATCGTCAGCTAAACGAAGCGCGATGTCACGGTCATTGCCATTGCTGTTCGCTATGGCTTGCCTACTGCGAAGCTCACTCTAGACTCTTACAAGTCGATGATGGCACCCTTCGCCTGAAGGAAATCCATGCCGAGTATAAGGTCCTTCGAACATTCAGGAAGAATGACGAGGTTGCTGATGTACGTGAAGCCCCGAATGTTGACTCGTGCCGTGTACTGACCCATTGGAATTATGAGGTGCCCTCCTGTATTATGAATCTGAGCCCCGGTCCATTCCGTCAAAACTTTCTTCAGTATACGCGCGAGATTCTGGTCATAACAGACTTGTCCACACCCGTGTCGATTAACGCCGTGACTTCGTGGTCATCTGTGGTAACTGGTACGTCGCAAGATAATGACACCCAACTACACTGCTTTCTCTGCGTCTCAATCACGTCATCTCGGGGTCGTCTTAGTGGAGGATCTTCAGCTTTCACAACGTCAGCGACCTCACCTCCGCAGATCACTGGACTCAGTTTTCCCGGGAGGCAGGGCTGGTTGAGCGACGCCTTGTTGCGCTCGGCGTGAAGATGGGGCTTGAAGACCTGTTTCGGACGGGTGATGGTGACCGGGTGACCGGGTGACACGGAATCGAGGGGCAAACGAGGTCCTGGCGTCCGCGAGGTAGGCTTCAATCTCCAGGGGGCGTTCACCATTGCGCGGGCACGGCGCATTCAGTGAAAACCCACGGAGCCCAGCTCGGCGGTAAGGACATGCCCTGTAGAGGTGATTGGCTTCACCGCAATGAAAACACAAGGGCCTCCGGTCTGCAGTGCGCCATACGTCGCTCTTGCAGGGTGGCCGTGTTCCAGATATGAATGGCGTGCGGCGAGTCCTGAAGTCACCAGTTGCTTGTTCAACGGCGCGCACACTATGAAAATCCGGGACGTCGTGCACATCATGAAAAGTCGGAGACAACGAACTCCTCGCAGCTTCCGCATAAGACATGCGAGGCTGTGGCTGCGTACTTCGCGCTGTGGTGTCTTGCTTCGCTCCGGTACTTGTACTGCCTGCCTGATTTCCTCCCGGATGGCCTCAGCCAGAGCGAGTCGCGGTACCGATGCCGGAGCCACCTGAAGCTTTTGAAGCTCTTCTCGGACAACAAGCCTAATGAGCTCCCGCAAGACGTCGGTATTGTCCAATGGTATAGCGAGAGGGTCACGCCATAGGGTCGATACGTCGCGGTTGTACTGCCTTGTTCGCTGCTGTAGTGCATTTTCCATTGATATGGCTTCCGCGAGAAACTCTGTAACGGTCTTTGGTGTGTTGCGTATTATTCCACCGAATAACTCTTGCTTGACGCCGCGCGTCAAGTTCCTGATCTTCTTTTCTTTCGGTATGGATAGATCCGCACGTCGCAAAAGTCGCCACATATCTTTCACAAATATTGCGACGCTTTCGTTCGGCCGCTGCACTCTCGTCTGAATTGCAAATTCAGCTCGCTCCTTGTGAGTGAGGCTGGCGTATGTGCTGATTAGCTGCCGTCGGAATTCGTCCCATGTCGATAGGGCCGCCTCACGGTTCACAAACCGCGTCCGCGCATAGTCCTCGAGGGCAAAGTAGGCGTTCCGTAGCTTGCACTCTGGAGTCCAGCCGTTCAATTCTGCGACACGCTCACAGTGATCGTGCCAGTCCTCGACATCTTCGAAGGTATCCCCATGGAAGGATGTGGGGACTCGCGACTGGTTAAGGACGACCTCGGTCGGTGCGGTTGAGGAGGAAGACGGAACTGAGGTACTCATCCATATGACTAGATTGGGTAGAGGCTCGTGCTCATGTGGCCGTCCTCGAAGTCGAAGGCTTGTCCGTGCGTGAACTGGAGTCAGCTCGACCGGTCTTCGTACTGGGCTTGTAGGCGATGTTCGATCTGGGAGTGGTTGCATGTAGCCCGCACCTCCACCAGAAAAATGTAACGTAGATTGAAGACGGAGTCTTACAAGATAGCCGCTTCTGTTTAATGGCGGGCCAGGAGAAGAACGTGCAGCTCACGCGCTTCATCGTCTTTCAGTATATGTCAGGAAAAGCAGTGGACTGAGGACACTGCCCTGTGGCACACCAGAGGAAGCGTAAGAGAGCGGGGAGGAAAAATTGTTAACCACGGTGAACAGCTGCCGATTGGTAAGAAATTTTAGATTCCAAGATAGCGTTAGTGAATCAAAGGACAACGAACACAGTTTAGAAATTAGTCGGCAGTGAGCTACGCGATCAATGGCTTTTGAAAAATCTAAAATATACAGTCAGTTTGCAGGCTTTTGTCAACTTTAAAATGTAATTCAGTCGTGAACTCAAATAGTTGCGTGTGGCACGACAAATCCTTCCTAAATGCATGTTGGTTCACGAAGAAAAAGTTATTATTCGCTGAATAATTGTAAATATGGTTGGTGATTATATGCTCTAGCATCTTACAGCAGATGGAAGTGAAATGGCTCTGTAGTTTAATGGTGAATTTCTATTGCAACATTTAAAGAAGGGAATGACCTTCGCGATTTTCCAGTCTTTGGGAAGCATTCCTGTCGATAGCGATTGCCGGAATATATGTGATATCTTACTCGAGGCTGACATCGCGTTTTTTAGTATCTTTGAGCTTATGTTGTCAACGCCTGCTGATGTGGATACTTTCCGATTACTTATAATGGATGCGATGCCATCGACAGTAATGTCGATGGGCTGTAAAAAAGGCTAGCCAAGATCAACTACCTCAGGCACGTTTGAATCGTGTTCTATGGTTTACACTGATGAAAATAATGAATTGAACGTGTTTGGACAGTCATGGTCTGGAATTTCAATGTGGTCGTTATCATGCAAGATGATGTTGCTGTCGTGTCGCTCCGGACACACTAATTTCCAAAATTGTTTTGTGTTAGTTGTCAGCAGGGATGGCAAATCATGCGAATCTCGGGCAGCGCGTACTTTAGAGAAGTAGCTTTTCAAGAAGTCGCTGTATTTTTTTCAAGATGTTGGAGTGGACACGCGTTTTGCGGCCGCATACAATCGCTTCTTTTTATTTCTCAGTTTGTTAAGTGACTTAACTGGTTAAGTGACTTAACAGTGACTTAACTGGTCAGTGAAACCACCTAAATATGTTATTTTTTCAACAGTGCTAGGGACCGTTGTCAATACTAGATCCAGTATATTGGAATCGCGAGTGGGCTGACTTACGATCTGTGACATGTTGAAATCTCATGTTAAGGCGATGAAGTCTGAAGCAACGGAGCAGGTCGACTGCTTCCAGCTTATGGAGGGAAGAATAATGTCGCCGAAGAGAAATATACTTTCAGCCGCACAAGCCCTAATGGCGTGAGTTATGCTGTTTCGCAGGTCGCTAACAAACAACACACTTGAGTCAGGAGTACGATAACAGCAACCGAACAATTATTCTTCAAAATGAGTCATGTACACACCCCAGACAATTTCTAGGTTAGTGTCGGAATCAATGAACTAAGATGCTACCGTCTTGCTAACGCCTATGAGTACGCCTCCACCTCGTTTACTACCGCGATGACATCGGTAAATATAATAAGTGGTATGTATGGGACTTATTTCATTGTCTGAAATGTCAGGATGGAATCATGTTTCCGTGAAGCTGATAATGTCAGAACCTGTATCTTCTAGGAAAGAAGAGACTTGATCGATCTTGCGCAAAAGGCTTCGAATATTAGTAAATGATATTGGTAGTGACGGTATGATCCGAGGTTCTGGTGCCAGCTGGCAGTGATGGGTTTGAGTGCTATGCTTCAGCTATCTGCTCAGCTGCACTACTGTGCTAGTGATGCCGTCGTGCACGTAAGTTGTGTCATATATGCGCATTCTGTCGACGCTGAGCTTGAAATACTTTTTTTTTTCGACTTCGCGAATTCGATCAGTTTTCTTCGTGCTTCTCGTGTAGCTGGGAAGAAGTATTCTCGTATCGAAAACCCGGAGCCCTTAAGCTTTCGCGCAGCTGACAAGATGCGTTCTTTATCCTCATAAAAGGTAAACTTTGCTATGATGGGTCTCTTTTTGTTATCGGCGCGCTTGCCTAATTTATGCACCCTTTCGAAGTGCATGCCTGATAGGCTTAAAACAAGTTTTTCAGCACATAAATCGACAATTTTCTGCTCGGACGCAGCCCAGTCCTCTTTTTCGTCGTCGACTACGTTAAAGAAGAGCAGGTTTGAGCGTCGCATTCAATCCTCAGGGTCATCGCCCCATGAAGAAATTATGGCCAATCGATCAGATACACCGCGGAGGATATCAGCACCTGCTGTTGTAACACCCGAGCTTCCGGATACGGGAGTATCAACCAGCGCGGCGATCTTGACGTTCGCCAGCTTAATTTCACCTTCAGCGGCCTCCTGTCTCTGTTGCGAAATTTTTAGTTCAGCGAGTAGTGTTACCTGCTCGTTTTCCAGCTTTTGAAACTTGTTTGTAACTGCCGTGTTACTGACTTTTACTCTAGTAGTTGAGAAAGCAAGTGTGAGTGCGCTTCTTCTAATTTCTTAATAGCCTCCTGTGCAGCAGCAAAAGCTTCTTCTGGAGCCTTAGTCATTGGTGCAGGATTTGTTTCAACGTCTCCCGACAGCATCAGTGTTATATCAAACAAGGCATAGCACATTTCACACGCAAGAGCCAAAAGCTGCTTCAACACATCATTCAGGTCTCGTGGGCACGACACCAACAAGAAGCAATAATTACTGGATTTAATGCAAGCAGCACCTTTCAGGTAACTAACCTGAAAAGGCAACGGACCTAAGCCTGCCATTCTGGAAGTGGTGTCGCGCTCAAGTGAAGCAGCTGCTAGCTGAGGAATATGAAGGCGACCGGTTGCGTCCACCGTAGTCGTGCTGCATCCATGTGGCCACATAAGCTTGCTGGCTGTATCCAAGTTTTGCGTCCTGCGCCACCATGGCGGTATTGTTAGTATTGTTGCCGAATGTACCAATTTAGGGAGACATCCCTCATTTCAGTTGGCAGTTACAGAGGCCGCGCCTTCACGAGCATAAAAAAAGCTGGGATTTATTTTTGTAGTGCATGTCCGTTCTTGCGGTCACGCCTCTTCCTTTTCTACGACTTAATCATCGCAAGAGGAGGTGTCCGAATCTGGCGTCTAGGGAACGCTTCTTTGGATTAACGGAGACAAGTCTCGAAGGCAATACTTTTGCAGCTTAGATGTGCAGGAGGCAATCTTATAGGCAGAAAGACGTAACAGCCGTCATGTTTTGCACCTCTGTTTTATATCTGAGAAAAATGTTATTGTCCACGACTTGGAATCAAATACACATTTGGGCAGCAATATGGCGATGGCAGCTATATGGCGACAGTATGCTCCTGCAGACATTTTTTACAGCGCAGCTCTTGGAGGCCCGTTCTTGCGGCGAGCGTCGGCGCGCGGAGCGCAGCAGGGGATGACAGACTTGAGAAGGAAGGCGGGGGAGGAGGTGCAGAAGGACTATGAGGTGGAAAGCCGAGAAGGAGGTAATGGCGAAAGACTGAAATGTGGCTATAAGATGGCGCCAGAGCAGCGTGCGTCATCTGGTATGTGTGTCGGTGGCGGCTGCTGTGAATCGTGCCCACGCCTCACCCACACACTCCCTCTCGTGATCTCCAAATTAGCGAGGCAGTGGCACCACACTTCACTCCTATTGCAATGTGCCGCACGAGACATATTTTCCGCACCAGACAACCAAGAAATAAAAACGCCTATAACGTATCACTCAAACTTTGTATTAGGGAGCATCGCAATTGTCGGTGACTTTTTCGACATGCAAAACAAAGCGAACGATGTATACGCTAATCATATTGTCATAACAGTTTCATTTAAAACTCGGTGAAACACACACATCCGCTCAACAAGTGCTTCCAGTCCATCCGAAGTTCCCACACAGCGTACATACTTCGTGCCTAAGGAAGTGCTGTTTCACAGAAGGAGGATGGACTAGTTTATCGCGGGCTTTTCAGAATGTCCTTCACAAAGTGTAGGTCTCCAAAAGAATGCATAAACCCAGCAGCATAACAAAGTCTTGCAGAAGACAGCGTGTAACACTAAACGGACCGCCAAACGACGTGGTGTCGCAAGCTAAATATGTCCCGTAAACCGTGATACAAATACCCTGAGTTAACGTGACTGCAGTAGTTAACTGAAGTCGGAATCACTGTGGCCGTACAGTAAGCGATGCAAGCAACCATACTCCACGTGACACTCATTTTGCATAAGCCCGCAGTGGCTCAAACAAACAGGCTCTATCTTGTAGCGCTATATTATATATATATATATATATATATATATATATATATATATATATATATATATATATATATATATATATATATATATATATATATATGATACACGTCGCCTGCATAGGACAGGTGTAATTACGACTGAAAGCCTTAGTCAGCGCGTACTGACGTCTACGTTCGCCGCACGAACTGTCGACTCATCTTGCCCACTGCTTGGCAATTAAGGGCACGCTCGCCTGCAATGATTGCTGTCAGAGTTATTTGCAGAATCTTTCTCCGGGTCAGGGTCACTGTGTTATACGGCGTAATTCGGCAAGCGACACGCTGACCGCACGTCCATGACTTCTTCGGTAAAGGCCTGAGCCTTTCAAGGTCTGCGTTACCGCGAAATGAATATATGTGAACGAATTTAGCTAGGAGAAATGGGTAACTGTGGCGCCCGACATTTATTAATCACATGATAAGAAGCGAACAAACAACGACACCAAGGACAACATAGAGGAAATTACTTGTACTTACTAATTGTACGTATGAAAATTAGAATATAATGGAAATCAAAGTGGATGAAGAAGCACCTCGCCACAGGTTAGGAACGATCCCACGTCCTCGCATTACGCGTGCGATGCTCTACCAATTGGGCCATCACGGCGCCGTTTTCCTATCCTCTTTTTTAGGTATATTTACTTTACTAATAGGACTAACCCTTAGAGTTTCAGCCAGTGCCGCCACACAAAAATTTTGGTGGCGGATTTGGAGCATCCTCTATGCCCCAGGCGCGAAGAGCACGTGGTCTATCTCGGTGAAGGCAAATGGCCACATGAATCCACATCCACCACCAAGGTCTGTGACTGGTGGCGCTAATTAACTGTCAGGGTTAGTCCTACTAGTAACACGTAAGCACCCAAGAAAGTGTACGCGAGAACGGTGCCGCGATAGCCCAAGTTGTAGAGCATCGCACGCGTAATGCGAAGACGTGGGATCGTTCCCCACCCGAAGCAAAGTATTTCTTCGCCCACTTTTATTTCTATTATCATTTTCCTTAATGCAATAAGTAAGTACAATTTCCCCTATGTGCTCATTGGTGCCATTGTTTGTTGGCTTCTTATGACATGAATTTAGCTTGAGTGAGACTTGGTGAAAGTAGTAATGCAGCTTATTCGGAAGCGCACACTAGGCCCGACAAAAACCTTTGCTAATGTAATATTGTGATTAGCGTTCTTAGCTCGCTTCCTGCACCTTCGTTAAGTATATCCAGGTCAGTTTGCTTTTTCCTCCCAACTTTAGTGACGGGCTGTGTGGCACTGAGTATGTACAGCTCTTCAGTAACCCTCTCTGACGAGATCTTGGGTCAATGAATAGAGGCCACTGGGTAAACTCAACAGTTCAATTACAACAAAAACATGATCAAATTTTCTCGAGTGGAGCGAGGGCGTGATCAACCCCACGTCATATGCGTATATTCAGACAATCTTGTCTGAACATTATATACACATATGTGTCATGCTCGAACGTCGCCGTGGCGCCGTATCGAGGGGGAAGCTACTGGGGGAAGCACTCGAGAAGAACCCTGCTTCGTGCACGCGTCATGCATGACACCTCTGCGGCGGAAGTATGGTGAGTCGCTGGATTGCTTCAAGGCAGATCGCATTAACACGAACATTCATCGTGAGATGGGTTCTGAAGGAATTTTTATTTCTTTTGGAATGTGAAAGTGGCGATACAAAAAAAAAAGTTCATAGGTTTGAAAGTTTTACCTCATGCTACTAATAAACCGTGGGTTGGTGACGAATCGAAAGGCAGATCTACGTCGTTGGCTACGCAGACCTTCATACAAAGATTTCTACGAGCAGCTTAGGCGTTGCGTCCGCTCAGCTACGGTGGGGGTCGTAATTTGCGAATAGATTTCTTTATTCTCGTGCGGGTAGCTTAATACGTACTTGTGACGTCATTTGACAGGCTTTATTTTCCTCTTTCTTTTATAAAAATGACTTTTATCTGCGCGCACGGAGACGGTAAGTTTCTGCACACATGCACATTCATTGCAAGTGTCCTAAGTGCAATCCGCACATTAACAATATCGATATTATCCAAAGACAATTTAGCGATAGTTTCGCATCACTGGCTAGTCCAGGTGGCAGTGTTTTAGGTGGTGGCGCACAAAGGAGTCGTGCGCTGTCAAATGTACAAAACGTATGCACAGGGAATTGAAGATGGTCTGGTGACGTCTGTACAGAGGCTAGCTGAAGTGCGCAACAGGTTCTTGTTATGACCTACTGTTTTTCATTTCATCGCGCATGCTTCTAAAGAACTCTGAAATTAGCCCATATGGTGACTTGAAAGCTTCACTTATGCTTGAAAAAAAAATTACTCGCCATCCCGGCCCTATGGTGGTGGACGTCTAGGGAAGCTGTAAAAACCACCTCTACAACTGCTGAAAGGGGTATGCAATGCGTTATCGCTTGAGAGTAATGATAATTTAGAGTAATTTTAGCAATAGGAGTAATGGCACTTTTCATAGGTCGCCGCCGCGGGTCATAATGCGGTTTTATTCCATTCGTCGCTCCTCGTTTGACAGGGCTACTTGGGAGTCCTAACTATACGTTGCCTAGCCAGTGCGGTGTTGCAACACCACTGAAATCAGTTGCTGGCCGGTTCCTTTATATACGAAAGGCTAGTGACGTCACTCCCCACGTTGCAAGCTGCTGTCGCCGTGGCCGCTTGCGCAACCGTAATCTTTACCGGGAAACGCATGCGCCAAATGCTACGTGCTTCCCGTTTTCACCAGGTATGCCTTAACATCAGTTATATCATTCGGGTGCTTGTTTTGTGCCTGTTCTTTACAGAAACGAATCCTTTTATTTATGTCGTAAGCGCAATTACAAAGAATGTAGGCACTTTTTGCTTCAGTTTGCTGAGTGCCTAAAGCCTGCTTCACCTCCGCCGCGAGTCGACCGGTAGTGGACCAGTTCTGGATGCGGCACACGTTTTTGCCCACGGATATGGATGCGAAAAATGCCGACCGACGGGAGGCTAACAGCCACACTGAATAAAGAACTATGAACTATGTAGATCCGACGCAGACGTTCGAATCTCTTCGAGTTGACTGACTAAACGGCAAGAGAATTGTTCATTGTCTGAACAGCGTTTTGCATAATAGCGATTTTACGCCTAAGGCGAAAACCCTTACCACCTGAACCGCGACTGTGGATTACAGAATATCCATGACTAGTCGATTTTACAAGGGGGCACTTGGACCCAGAAAACAAGCCATGCTATGGAATAACAGGTTCCGAAAGTTCCACATAACAGAAGGATAATGTGCTTGAGAGCATATATTTCTCACAGTATAAATATTTAGATACCGTTTGTTGTTTCCTTGCGGAATCCCGTAGAATACAGAGTCGGACACTCACATATATGTCAGGTCAGTACAGGTGAGACTGCCTATAAGCTAATTCGTTATGCGAGGGCTGACTTGTGTATGATACATCAACAAACAGCCAGCAGCAACTACCAGCAGCAGCCGCGGCCAGCGAAGCCTTGGAGCCTCCGTAAAGAAACCTTGCTTGATGGTTTTCTTCAGGCTTCACTTATAGAAATAATATTTGCGTAGAGGCGATTGGCCAAACCCGTATACGTTCACTTCCGCAACGGTGGCCGACAAATTTGTTTGTTTGTTTATATATTTTTATTTGTTATGGATAAGAAATGTTGGCAAGAAGGCCAATAGTTGACTGTCGCTTAAGCATACGCTAAAAATTCCTACTCTCTTATCCCACTAAAGTCCGTTGGTTCGGGTGCTTTAATTAACTCTACCTTAATTAACCATCCCAATAACTTCGCTGTAATTAGCACTAAACTTCTTTGGTTAGAGTGCCTTTGTTAACACCAGAGCTCGTGGGTTTCACGCTCACCAAAAACTGACGGTTCTACTCCAACCAAAAGCCCTGGGTTCGAGTACCTTAATTACTTATATCCTAATGAAATGTGCCCTAATCGATTTTGATTTACTTAACTCAAAAGGCTGGTGCATCGAGTGCCTTAATTGACTAGATCTTAATCACTTGTGTGAATTACCTTCGCCTATTTAACATCAAAGGCCATGAGTTCGACTCCTATTCTTTTGTTGTTATTGAATTTGGGTATATAACGCCGGTACTCCTACAACACCGGCTTGCCTATAACTGTAAATCGTTATCTGAATGAAGGATAACGATTGGTTGAGTGAATTCTTTCAACTTCTTAGCCCTTAGCAGCAAAACGCGGCGCATTCAACCAAAATGTTAGAAAAATTAAAAAGAAGCAGCACCCTTGTTTGTTTTTAGCAAATTCTCGCATCAGATTACAGGGATGCACTAACCGAGCAGTCTGGAAATACCTCTTGCTTCAGGAAACCTGTCTCCACGACAACGAAACCAGAGCGTGTAAATATTGCCGCGGACTAAACGAAGAAATATAGGGGGAAAGGTCCCCTCTCATCGATGCATCCACATTATTGCATAAATTGGCACGTTAAGTTTGGTTTGTAGGCCGCCTAGCTTTTTCCCTGTCTTTCCAACCAGCGATGCTTGCAGCGTCAGTAACTACAGTACAGCAGCAGGTTCTTGCCGTTCAATAACCATCAACGCTGCATAAAAGCTGCCACGCTGCAGAGATGTACCCCTTTTTTAGCGCCCCCAAACAATCTGGCAACGCTCACTCTCTTCCTTACAAAACAGAAATGAAAGTCTGGCCGCACTCGATCCAGCGTGGTCATTTTGTTTACCCGAGAGCACGCCGTCGTTATGAAACTCCAGCGAGCCATGAATTATTCAAGGTTATAGACTGCGAAAGTCGTGTTCCGGTATATTGGCTACTCCGCTGCAGCTGGTGCCCCTGTTTAGAGTTTGTTTCGATTTCGTGACTAACAATGGAGTACGGGCGTAGGGCAGGCCAAGGAACAGCGTTGCATGTGAACCATTCTCTTAGCTGTGCCAAATTTCTATCATGCGCAGTCATTTCCGCAGGCTGAAGGCCATCAAAGCGCTGACGATGGCAATAATTCACTTCGGTATACAGCGCACACAGAATGTTTCCGAAAACTAGAGCGTAGCAAATATTCAGCGGGTGTTGCGATAACCCTTATACACGGGCGAACTGCTTTCTCCGCCAGCTGTTGCACAGAAAAAGAACTTTTCGCTCTTAATAAATCTAAATTATCCCGTGTTTTCCCGTTTGCACCGGGGTGCACTAACTTCATCAAAGGCCGGTTAGTGGTAAACACTTTCATCTAAGGAGGATTGACCGAGGGCACGTGAACAAATGTTTGCAGCACTTCTACCTTTTGGCAACATAATTTAGAACTCTTCGAATAAACATGTTTGATTACTGTAATAGGAGTGAGGACACTTCAGCTTTGTCTTTAAGAGCGGAACGCCATAGCATTAAAAGTTGTTTGACTGCTTCTCACTCTTCCCGTCAACTGCAGCTTATATATACTTAATGTTCACCAGGAAACGCTGGCAGCGAACACTATGCACAAAGGCGAGCTTTCTGCTAGAAACACTGCCTCTTGCGTGGGTCGACACCCGCATTTGGTGTACAGCCGCTCCAAAACAAATAAAATCAGCTTCAGGCTTCTGTTATTGTCTCTTACTTTTTATATTTCAGTCTCGGAAGATTTAACGTAAAACGCATGCGCTATCGGTGTATTGTTTTGTGACATTCGTTTGTTGGCTGCCATTCTGAAAATTCCCAGGAATAACCTTGTCAAGAATATTATTAGTCATATCATAAGAAGTCAACAAATACTGACACTAAGGAGAAATTACTTAATAATTTCCCCTATGTTGTCCTTGGTGTCAGTATTTGTTGGCTTCTTATGATATGATTAATAAAAATCGGGCCCCTCGGTTAACTCCTTTTCTTCTCGTTTATTACATAACGAGGGTCTCGAATCCGGCAACATTGGTGCCTTCAGGTAGCTTATGTGGATTTATTGGCCAGTTGCCTTCACCCAAAAAGATAACGTTCGCGTGACGCCTGCGGCAAAATGGACGTTCCACGTCCGCCGCCAAGGTCTGTGAGTGGTGGCGCTGGCTAAGACTCCTTGGGTTCTACTAGGACACATAAATACCCAAGAAAGTGGATGGGAAAACGGCGCCACGGTAGCTCAATTTGTAGAGCATCGCACGTGAAATGTGAAGGTTGTGGGTTCGGTTCCCACCTGCGGCAAGTTGTTTTTTATCCACTTTATTTTCCAATAATTTATCGTTTCTGTGTTTCATTCATTAAGCACGGGTAATTTCCCCTATGTTGTCCTTGGTGTCAGTGTTTGTTGGCTTCTTATGATTTGTCAAGAATGTAAGACAAAGCATGAGAAACTTTAGTATTACCACGGTGCAGCAATATAACCAGCATATACCACACGTCATATAGCAAGGCGCAGCATGTACATACACCTGAACATATACGGAAATTTTCGCTCATGGGGATGCTGGTGCTGGACGCCGACACCGGATTTTCTGTGGCACCGGTCTCTTAACGCTATCGCATTAATATCGAGTTAAAATGTTATTTATAACTTATAATACACCATGCCACTTGTCGCGGCATTTCCAGCTTCAGGATCATAGGGCACCTGCATGAAGTGTAGGCTCTCTATTGACTGCTCAATATATGAGACGTTGTGTTTCTTTTTTTTTTGATCACATGACACGCTGTGTGAACGAGGAGAATGACCAAGTCTTACTCTTGGAAGAAACCTTACTAAAAATATTCAGGATTAGGCATGTGGAAACAGAAGTCATGAGAAACTTCACTGACAGCACAGGGCCGTTATATTGTACCTTGTATAAATAATACAGCAGTAGAAAACAATGTTAGCGTTCTCAATTTGAAAGTGATATAGTTTCACTGATGCCGCTTTTTACCTGCAGCGCAGACGAACCGGTGCAATGCCATTACATGCCTTACATTGCGTGGCAGAGCTTTTAAAAGTGCGATAAATTGTAGCACAAACGCGTATCTCGCATTCGCGTGCACTTATAAAACATCGTTAGAGGATTTCGAACAGAACCATGCCCTTGCTATTCATCTTAGTGCTTCATCCCTCGTGAGAAACTGCCATTTGTTTTTAATTTATACTTACTGAGACTTTAAAAGTTCCCTGGTGCATATACAAGTATTCTACTGCCGGCGTTAAATTATTCAAAAAGGCGGGCGAGAATTGCACGAGAAACACCCTCTGCAGTTTTAATGAAGTTTGCAAAATATAACTATCTGAAATTTGAAATAAGCATTAAAAGCCACATCTCGCTATTGACGAATTGAATCCGGTCAGCCCACAAGGCACGTGCACACGTAACGAATTACAAGACTGTAGCAACCATTTTGAGGCGATTGCCATCAAACTTGGGACCGTATCGACTCATACTCAATGTAATAAACTCTTCTCGTTTATTTTTTATACCGCCATGCGTTCTGGAATAAACGCCAGCTGAGAGCTTGCGTTTCACCTGTTGAGTCTTATTCGGCTGTCTTCGTCCTCGTCCGGATTGCACGCTAAATATTCAGGATTAAAAAATTGGCCGAGGCTTAGCTTGGTTAAGCCTAGTTAGATGCGAAGCATATTGGTGGCTAAAGTTGGTAAGGCATGGCTCTTGTCGCCGAGCCGCATACTGAGCACGTTGCTTGGACAGACGTTCTTCCCGCTCTTCATCAGTCTCTGTAGCACGCCGCAACCTTCGCTTCTCATTCCAACGAGCAGCTCTGTCTCCAGGAGGCATTTCAACTCGTGAGTGTGTAGCAGAGGCAAGCGCAGCTGCTTATATACCGCCGCGACGCCGCGAGCGACGGCGCGAGTTGGAGCCCCGTTTCTCCTCTGTCGTGACGTCATGGTGTCACGTGGTCAGCCTTGAAGGCGACGCCGCGAGCGACGGCGCGAGTTGAAGCCCCGTTTCTCCTCTGTCGTGACGTCACGGTGTGACGTGGTATGGCATGGGGTCACTAAAGGTCATTGAAGGCGACACCGCCGCGCCTGAGGAGATGGGTTGAGCTCTAGTAATATGCTTCGCATAAAAGAAAAAACGCCTTGTCCAGCAGCGCAAGCCAACTTCTACTGGAACACCAATGCGTCTTGTCCAAGTTGGGGACGCGTACTTCAACACTGGTGCCATCTTGAGCGATGAGTGAGAAAGAGAGCAAAGAGAGAAAGAGAGCAACCAGGGCTAAGCCAGATTAGCTACCCTAAACAAGTGGAAAGGGAGCATCATAGTTCCTTCTAAATTCCATTCATAAGAGTCTTCCCAATTAAGGTGCTCGAATTCGCAAATTTCTATATGTGCTCCAAGGTTGCCAGATTAAATGCTTTTAATGAACATTTGTTTCTTAATTATTAATTCGGACCATTTAAACAACGCGTTCAGAGGCAATTTCGGCATAACTGTTGGTGTCATTTGTCTAAAATGTACAACTCAATCTTAACGGTTCCTTTAAGTGCCCGACATTCTTCAAAAAATAGAGTGGTACATATCAGACAGGTGAGAACAGCGGCGCAGCAATGAGATAAGCTAGCCAACCTGTTACGTTTGTGATGCAAAATTATAAATATTTTTTGCTGGGCATAACTCTTATAGGAAAAAAATTACGCAGTGTGCACAGAGACACCCGATAAAGTTGCTTCCATCACATTATATTTCGCGTGGCTCCTTTATTCGAACTCTGAAAGAAACGCCTCAAACATAAGTATATTACATGCATTCGAAGAAAGTTCGCCTGGTCAGGTAACAAGAAAAAAGACGAAGTGCGGCCACTGACCAAGCCAGTTGCGGTCACTTGGTCACTGACTGCAACTTCTTCGTGAATAAATGTCGTCCCTGCACGCTTGCGTGTCTGAAATACAGAGCTTTCAATCTTGTTTCGAAAGAACAAGAACTGCATGCAAATTGCTTCACATAGAAAGCAATCGGCCAAGGCGAGCAGCTTACGTTCCCACTGTGGACGCCAAAATTAAGATCGGCCGGGGCCTTAAGTGATAAGTGATTGTCTGCCGCTGAAGATGGATACAAACAAACTCTTCGGCTTTCACGGGGCATGCGGCGCTCCTTACAGACCATCCTTTACAGGCTGTTTACGTAAACCACGCCACGGATGAGCGAAATTAAAGTGAACCTGCAATACTGCTTTCAGTGAGGGAAGCATGAGAGGGCTAGCGGGAGACCCCAGTCGCTGAAAATAAATTAGTTAAAACGCAAGGGAAGACCACCTTTCTACGTGGTTTTTTCTCTCGGCAGAACGTATCACGAAGGTCAAAAGGCCACCCCTACTAAATGTACACCAGATGCCTAAGTTATCTTTGAAATAATATGTTTTAGAGAAGTTCGCGCCTTTTTACTGGCGCTGCGAGGCTTTTTCAGATAGAAATGCAAAGCAACGACACCACCCGGATGAAAAAAAAAACAAAGATACACTCTTACCTAAAGTCAACTGAGACACACATAATGTAAAAATTCAGAACCCATATTGAGCGATACACCCCTCACTCCTACGCTTCAGCCACATAAATACGCAAATTTCAGGGCACAGAAGACAATATAAAAATAAATTCGCAGGCAGGCATATCAAGGCAAGCGCAGAGACGATGAAAGTCAGGTTAGATCAAACACACGCAGCAAAGTTACAATCGATGATAACTCACTCACCCCAAAAATCTCTTCGGCGCTACTAAGGCTCGCCCTTGCAATGCACATGTTCGCCATGAATCTAGAAGACGTTATTGAGGCAGAATGGCCTGTTGTACAACGCCATTCAGTCACGTATTGACTGCTGTCTTCGTGCGTCGTGTCACTAACATTTTTGTAGAAGATTTACATCCTCATTCCAAAGTGCACTCGTGCATTGCTGACTGCCAGGGAATGAAATTTAGAGCACGAAATGTTTCGTGAGCACGGTACCGAGATACAAACGTTCAACCAGTGTTTCCGGAGACCTCGTATCCAGTGTACTCGGGATTTCAAATTTAAGCGAGTGATCCATGAAACTAAACCGGAAAGATTTGAATTGTGATCGAGCCACGTCGCTCTGGAACTGCAGAGTGAAATCTAGTTGTCTTAACATATGCGTCAATTCGCCTGTCTTTACCGAAAGAACCAGTTGTCACGTGGTTGACAAGACCTTGTCCTGCTGTTTCGCTCACTGCAACATTGCCAGGGATACTGCTGTCGCTGTTCATGCATATCAAATTTATTGTATCATTGTTTTCGTAAGTTCCTTAGATTTGATCAGAAGTTTCAGATATAAGGACACGTTTTGTGAACTGCTGCTATCACGGCAAAGTGGAGATAAAGCTTCCCGTGAGTCATATAGGATGGGGCATTTTCACGCTTGTGCTTTCTGCGAGGTCACTTGATCACTTGCTCACTTTCCCGCTTCAGCTGTTCTTCATGGGAGCCCTCTCCATTTTGAGTGCATCATCTAACTTATGTTAAATAATATGTACGCGCCCACACCTCATGTAAAACAACTTTGGAGGCCTTTGAGGTATCGGAATATATAAAAAGAAACTGATATGGTCGTGTAGTACAGAAGTTGAAGTAACTGTGACTATTAGTGCATGTTGTTCAAATTGAGAGCATCCTCAGACATTTTGCAAGTTTGTTTCGAGAGAAACTTGAAGTTTTCTAAAAGACTTCAATACGGCGAATACAACGCCATCGGCTTATCGTTCAATTCACTTACGATGAGAGACTGAACAGGGATGACATACTGACACATTCAATAATGGCAGAACAATATACTTTGCGATTTGTCACCTTCCTCCCCCTTTTCTCTTTCATTTCATGATATTTAATGTCTATGGGATAAATTAGCTTTGCTATTAAGGGATGTGCTGACTTCACAAAAACAACAGTAAAAGCAATATTTTGATTGACAACAAGTATAGCGTAATCAAAGTAGCACGCATGCACAAAAAGACAAAGAAATAGACGGCTGAATAACTATGATGGTAGCATGACATGTGTTTTCACTTCAAATGACGTCACGGTACTGCTTAGTTCGACAATTTGGTTGATCACAATGGTGTACACCGAAAATGTAAAAAAAAAAATTCTGGGGTTTTACGTGCCAAAACCACTTTCTGATTATGAGGCACGCCGTAGTGGAGGACTCCGGAAATTTCGACCACCTGGGGTTCTTTAACGTGCACCTAAATCTAAGCACACGGGTGTTTTCGCATTTCGCCCCCATCGAAATGCGGCCGCCGTGGCCGGGATTCGATCTCGCGACCTCGTGCTCAGCAGCCTAACACCATAGCCACTGAGCAACCGCGGCGGGTCCCGAAAATGTAAAGCTTGACGGTGCTGCTACTAAGCAGCGCAGGCCTAAGCAGGGGCATTCTAATTAAACAGGCGCTGCTTAAGAAACAACTAAACATCCACAATATGCACGACGCATCCAAGTCATCCAATATATTCAGTGGTGTTTGTCGCGCCTCAGGTAATGCCTTACGCACCGAACTACCCATCAGGAAAGAGAAAATTAGCAAATTATGGAGCAAGGTTTGACCCCATACACTTGAGTGTCACTTGCTTGTCTTTTCGAGCTCATCTATTTTGAACTCGCACGCGATCCTAAATGTCCCCTTTGTAATGATTACGCCTCCCCATATCACACCACTCAGACGTGCCCCGACTTGAAGGTGGCCCCGCAAATACCCAATCCCACACCGGAGCAGTGGGAGGCCGTGCTGACCAGTTCGGACCCTCGTAACCAGCAGCAACTGGTGCAGCGGGCCCGGGAGACAGCAAGAGCCGCAGGAGCCCTGGACTAAGGGCGCTTCCCGCACAAGGATACCTGCTTATCCTTTCTTTATTTTTAATAAATATTTCTCCTCCTTCGTCTTTATTGAGACAGGTCGATGCATCCTTTCAAAGGATATACTGTGACTGCTGAGAGTTAAGGCACTCGGTTTCGTACCATCGGTCTTAGTTGTGAATCAAGTGACACACTTATGCCCAACGCCATCGGCTGAGCGTAGCTGCGTGCTTAAATTGCGGGTTTTAGGTGCCAGAACCACTTTCTGATCATGAGGCACGCCGTAGTGGCAGACTCCGGAAATTACGACCACCTGGGGTTCCTCAACGTGCACCCAAATCTAAGAACGTGGGTGTTTTCGCATTTCGCCCCCATCGAAATGCAACCGCCGTGGCCGGGATTGGATCCCGCGACCTCGTGCTCAGCAGCCCAGCACCATAGTCACTGAGCAACCACTGCAGTTGAGCCGCTTGCTTGCACCTGTCATTCATGCTAGTACGCGGAGGATTTTTTTCACTGGCTGCTAAGGATTACGTGATTTGTAAAGCGTTACGGGAGTGGCACGGACAGAGGTTAGATCTCGAATGAGGTTGCCATTATGACGACATTATATTAATTATCGTTATGCCGCTGTCATGTGCAAATCTATTATTTTTGTCAACATTTAGTTTTGCTGTGCATCGTAGCAAAATAGCGTATCCGAGGCACTTCCTCAATTTAGTCCTTATTTCAGTGCCATATAGGAAGAAAAAAATGGCGAGCTGTATCGGGAACGGAACTTGGCCTTGAAACGTCTTGTGCGTGCTTCTGAGCGTGTATGGAAACTAGGGCACACAACTGACGCGACCAAATACACGAGGTGAATTTATTCGCGTGTTATAAAGCTGACATGCCTGATTAATTATACAGCTAGTGGGGGTCGTACGGCCTAATCTTGTGATCAGTCCCTATTTGCAATGGGCTCGCCGTGATCAAAGGTGGTGGGCGCGGATGGGCATGCCTCTGCCTAGCTGCCCGAATCTGTCCAAGCCATTCCTTCTCCGCAGGTGTCGACCGCGGGGACGCCATAACCAAGCTGCCGTCCCGTTTGTGCAACAAACTGCCGAATTGTAAGCCTTACACCTCCTGATGAGGGCAGGTCTGTGTCTGAGCGATTATACTTGCTATGACAGACTGAGCTATCTCAAACCCGACCACATCCGCTTGGATCGACAGAACTCGCGGCCGAGCGATGTCTCTCTGAACGCCGAGCGAGAGGCTAAATTGTGCTCCGATTGTGTCTTGCGTGCCGCTGCAGTAGCGCCATCTGTGCAAGTGACGCATACGAGATCGAGTACTCGCTTTTCTCTTCTACACAACGATAGCGAAAAAGGGCGCATCAAATTTATCCACGCGTTAGCAAGCTTACATTCTTACCCTATAGGACACAGCTAGGGGGGGTCCTGCGATTTAGTATCGCAGTCCTGCTCCCTCCCCATTCGTAGCGAGCCGGCCTTGATCAAAGATAGCGGACGCAAATCAACATGCTTATGCCTTGCTGCCTCAGTCTCTGCTCTTTATTTCTGAACCCAGTGTGTCGAGAGCAGGGTCCCAGAGCCGAGCGACCGTTCCATTTCTCGTCTGTAACCCTTATGACGCCTGACGAGCTCAAGTATTAGTTTGATAGATCATACCTACTATGGCTGAGGGAGCTCTCTCGGAAGCGTCTACTCTCGCTTAGACAGACAAACGAGCTGCCGAACTATGTCTCCCTGGGCGCCGAGCGAAAGGCTATATTTTGCTCGAATCGCGTATTTCGTAACCCAACAATGACGCCATCTGTGTACCAAAGTAAGGCTCCTGGGCAGTCTGGTTGCAAAGATATGAGCGATAATACCATGACGTGTTTTTTGTGCACGTGATTTGAGCAAGGAACTCCCTGTGCTGACCAAACTGAAACATGTTCCATGTGAAAAAAAGAAGAAACGAAAGTAGGCTAAACTATGAATGATAGCATTAACTACGTGAATGTCTCCGAAGCAGCAGGTGTGTAACAAAATAGAGCAGAGATTAATGACGTTTGCGCCGTCTCATATGGCGCCATTGTTTCCGTGGTCCTGAAGCCAGCACTAGCGAGCAGCCATCCTTTCTCACATCGCCTCGCCAAAGGCCTCTCCATTGTGGAAGAGCCCACTGACCAGACCCCAGCGCACTCCTACTTCAATCTCGCGAAAGAAAAAGCGTGCTAGTCAGCGAGCGTCATTACTGTTATTGGTCGTCTGGCTCACACGAATGCAGTGCAACTCGGCTTTCGGCGAAAAAAGACTACAAGAGCAACCAGAGGCAGCCCCGGCAACAGTTCATGATGTCTCACTAAGCATCCGGCCGAGAAGACGGCCGAGGGTTGGCAGAGGGTAGGAAAGAGGGGATAATCCAGTTAAACGATACAGTGCAGGCCGGCCTGTGCAAACACAGTGGGAAGGTCTTCAGTACTAGGTTGCAAACCAAGACGACAAGAAAGGTTGGGAAATACCACAAAGCACGATGAACGAACCTGCCGCTCTAGAGGGTGTTGGGAGCAACTGGACTTTCAGAGCAATAAGCTTGCGCATTTCCGCAGACCCTTGAACGATGGAGTAACCATAATAGCATCCCGCGGAGCGTCCCTCTGGGCAGTGCGCTTAGTTGTTTCTTTTACGTTCTGTAGTGACACCTTTACCACAGTCGTTTGCAGTATTCATTGCACCTAGATAATGTCCATCTGGGGTTCTCTGGCATGTAGGAAAGAAAAAAAATAATATGGAAGAAATCGTCGCACCGCAATAAAAAGAGCGTAGCCATATGAGTGATCGAATAAACTGCTGCTATCTCCTAACTATCGCACACCCCTTTACGCGTTGGAATGAGTCCTGGATCTTACATGATGTCAACCCTTAATCTGTTGCCCTGGCCTTCATCCTCAGCTGGCTATCGATTCTAATCTTTGATTGTGACTGACAGAAGTGAATGTTATAATAAAAAACTATTCCTACTAAAAATTAGGTCCGCTTTTCCGGGGTAGTTGAAACGCGCTGACAAATTCAATTGTTTTGAAATTAATTCATGGCGAAAGAATTGGTAGTGGCAAAAGGCCTTTCCAAAACTAAAACGGATAGATAATAATCATTCAATGGAGAACAAGAGCTTTGTTTTTCAGTATTTATGATGGTTCAAAGCTTGTGAAAGCGTCGTTTTCTGTAAGAAGGCTTCGCTTCAGCTGGGAGCTACGGTGATTGTGGCTTGTTTGATATCATCTGAAGAGCAATGGATCTGTCATTGAAGCATGCAACTTTGTTTTTTTAAAAAGCTCCATTTCCGTTAGACAGTTCTATCAAAATTGTCCGGCATACACCTATCAAAGAATATATGTTCTCTATTAGTGTTGTAATAGTTAGCTTTTAGGGAACTCCTAACGGCCTTACCGGTAGTGATTTGACGTGGGACGTAATGTAATAGGGTAAAGCGAATTAAACGATCATCACTAAGACAAAAGCTTTACGTCAGTGGATTTATAAGGTTAGGTGCTCTCATGAGGGCCATAATGCGCTTGCCAAGGATAGGCCTATTTTATTTGATTCAGTAACACTTTCAGTAAATAATTACATTTTTATACGTTTTTAACGTTTACTTTTTTTATACGTTTTATACGTTTTATAATTACATTTTTATGAGGTTTCCGTGACGATGGAATAAGAGCTGGAACAGCCAAAGTTGGGGTAATTAGAATCACTTCCCAAAAATAGCTGAAGTTGCGGGAATTTTTGGACTGGTGCTTCAACCGCGTGATGCTGTTCGATGTAAAAGTAAGGTTTCTTGTTACGTCCTTGGTTGTAAGCACAAAGCAGTATAGCATGATTGGGATCAATAGAGCTGATCGATCTAAATACGTTCTGACGAAGAATGGAGTAATAAAATGTTTGGTGGAACCTCATAGGTTACGGTAAGACACTGTCACCGAATTAGACAGTCTCGTGGCACCGACAGACGCCGTACATTGTCTCACAACGAAAAACTTCAGATATTTGAAGAAAGTTAGGTTTCAGTAATAAGTGCAAGGTCCTCCCATCATGCGGCTATAAGAAATTGTAAGTTGTCGTGCTTATTATTAGTGCTACGGCAGATAAAAAGAAAACGAAAGTATGTGATTCTAGGTGTAAATTTACGATTATATGTTAGAATGAAGTTTTAGCCGTGCCAGTTGACGTGGTGACATGTAGTACACTACTCAGACTAGTCGTTATTGGCTTCCAGTTCATAAATGGTGTCAATGGAAGGTGAATAAACGAAATCCTTTGTTGTATTGTAAAGTTTGTTGTAACGTAGAAAAAATCCTGCTTATTGCATGCTTTGTTATAGTCGATAAGCCTTTTTCGTATGGTTCTTGTCGCTTTGGGGAAGTCTTTGTTAATTGATATACCATCTGCATGTAACTGTTTCTTGAAGGAAAATGCTTTCCCTTAACACACGGGCTAAGAAATTAACTATGATGAGGCGACATTTATTAGGCGTGTACGTAACCAGCCTGTGTGTGCGACATATGCGCCACTCGCTTCAGCTCATGGCGAGCTTGAGCCCGGCGTTGATGATGGTGTACTTTTGTTTACAGTGTGGCTATTGGGTACGGTTTTCAATAACGCGAAAGAAAATCAAGCTGTCTTGACAGGAACGATTTTCTAATTCTTCAAGTTCATAATTACTGTTTGAGGAGTGACGTTTTTCAGTGTTTTCAGTGGACGAGTTCAAGGTGTTTTAGCTATAGAAACCTGCTGTGGATATCAGCAATTGTTACTTCGAGGGAACGTTGGGCTTCTTTGATCCTTTTGGGTGAGGCTATAACATCATTGTGCTTGGGGCAAGCCTTGGTATTAAGGTTACTCTTAAGGGCACTAAGATGTGTTGTGCTCCTTGCTTAGCTCCTTTTTAGAATGCCCATTTTCCCACGGTGTCACCGAATCCAAAAAGTAGTTTGGTTATATGAACACAGTATTAAAGTAGTTTGGTTATATGAACACAAAATAACAGTTCTTACCATGAAAGTTGAATAAAGTAAGGATCACTAGCTTTATTGGAGAAAAAAAAAGTGTGGTTTCGCCCTAAAGGCGAAGCATCGATTGCGTTATGAAAACACTGCTATACGAAGTAAGGAGAGCAGCTTTATCGGCCATATATTTATGTAAACAATCGCTTAGAAACTAAAGTAACAAGCACAGCGTACAAGAACAAGCAAAAGTGAAGACATCTCACTCGATGGTCACGGACATGCTGTGAAAACGCTGACGTGAGGAAACACGGCAGCAGAAGCGAGCGGAGGGACCTTCGTTTTGTCTCTCGCTTCAACGCAACGCGACGAGAACACAGCGCACACAAAGCTGTCAGCTCTCGGCGCACTGTCTCTCCATCGCAGGTCGCCTTCAAGATAGCGACCACACGGCCGCGGCATGCCGCGCCATACGCAGGTGCTGCCGGAGTAAAACACGCCCCCTCCTCCCTCACTCGGTGCTTTGTGCGCTATGCAAGACGGCACGCTTCCTCCCCGCCTTATTCCCTGGCGCGCGCGTTATCGAACCGCCATCGTCAGATCACCCTCGCACTCCTTCTCTAGCAGCTACAGCATAAACTGCACGTCTACGATGCTATCTCACTTGGACTTCATACGAAGCATCACGACGTCCCACACGGCAAGAAGGACAGCGTAAATAGCCTGCAGTGTCCATAAAATTCGTCTCGTAAGGAAAAAAATGCACGCAGAGAGAGCTCTGACGGCTGTCTAAGCATGCATAAACATTAGGACACTTACTCATATACATGCATCGCTGTGTCAAAATTATTAAACTTGATCTGACCAGTATGCTCCCAGTATGATCCCAGTATGACCAGTATGATCCACTGCGGTGGTACGAACTTTTGCGGACGGCTGCACAAGGGTAATTGATGACGCAAGCAAACTGCTGCAGGTGGCGGCGCCAGGTGTGCTGATGACGTTTCGATCATTATAAGCGGTTATCACTTTTTATCGCCTTATCCATCCATGTTGAGCCATTATCAATCCAGATAATACGCACCCCGGCGGCGGGTGCGTATGGTGTGGCCGCCCGGATCTATTTTGAAAGCGATATGCGATGGGGACATGGTGAGCTGTGTTCTCATCACTTACTTGGCGTTGAAGGGAGAGGCAGCCCGAAGGTCAATTCGCTCACGGCTGCGGCACCTATGTGGTAAGCGCTCGCCTTACGTGATGAACGGGCAGACGGACAGACGGACAGACGTATTTCCTAGTCGCGTAGGCGCAGAAATGCTTACAAATTTAAAAGTGGACGAACTCACCTATACTAAAAACCGAACGGTTTTCAGGCACCTGCATCATGGTTGCGCCTCGATGCCCACATAGTGCAAGCGCATGCTTCCAGCAGCTTAAGTGTATTGTAGATGCTTTGGCCGACGTTGTCTTCCATGGTAGAAATCCCACAGGCCAGTCAACGTTAACAGGTGTCGCAGAAAGCATAAGTTCTGAGCAGAAGTCAACGCCGGCCACACAAGGTGCTTGGTGAAATTTCGTGGCTCCTCAGGAAGGGAATGATTCGTACACCCAGCTGCCATGGCGCATCCATGCGGTGAACATGGGTAGAAACTAACAAAAAGCGCAACGGTGTTTCAGACGCCTGAACCATGGTTGCACTCCTATGCGTGTAGCGCCTTGCTCGGACAGGTTCAGAAAGTGTACAGCATTTTCCAGCGCACAAAAATTAAGATAACGAAAAATTGGCGGTTCGTGGCATGCAAACGAGAACGATATGCCTGGCAGATAAGTCGAGGCGAACAAACGAGCTGGACATCTTGACCTGGTGTGCCGTTCCTTCGCAAGCGTCGCCGGAAATCCCGGAGTAATTCCTGATTCTCACGTACACCCTAGCACGCAGAACACTTTGTGCGTCACCTGCCATCTGCCGCGACAATTTTTTTTTCGCTGTTGACTTGCCGACTACATTTAAGAAATTCTAGGCAGAGTCTTGCGCCAAGGGACAATGCATAGCAGAAATTAGCAGAAAAAAAAACCTACAACAGGGAACGACATAAAAATGAAGCCGTGCAGGTATACCTATTTAATGATGTAAACAGAACGCCCGAACACGAACCGCACGCCTTGTCTGCGCCTGATAATTTCAGCAAGAGGCGGCACCATCGAACAATCGCTAGCGCAAGCGCACAAACCGCTTTCCGGTGGGAGCATCTTCAGGTACGCTTTTCGCAATAGGAGGACACACGTCATGTCACGGTAATCAGCCCAGTCGTCTTTGCAATAGAAAAGGAAAGAAAAAGAAAAGAGAGAAATGAACGGGGTCACTATAGGTGTTTATGAATATGTTTCGTACCTGAGCTACCGTGCCTTTTTTTTTATTTCTGCTATGAAAACATGGCATACACAGGGAATACACATAAAAAAGAATGATGCTGACGAGGACATGCGAGTTACTCTCATTACGAAACAGAAGCGCCGATTGCTAATACCTCTAACTTCGTCGCCTAGCTATTTCCGGTGGATCACCATGGGGCTTCACAGATAACAAAGCCACGGTGTGTGCGCTGCTGAAGCGAACAGCTTATCAGAGGCCATTTGAACGGAGATTGCTTGGCGCGCTTGCGCTTACTTTGGCTGATTCCGTCACTTCATGCCGTTATAAGGCGCTAATTCGTGTGACTGATAGTTGGCAAGAAAAAAATTACAAACGTGCTTGACAGTAAGATAGTTCCTAGTGAAATAAAATGAATGCCAATAGAGATTTGGCATTGTAGGTGAATCGTTGTTTCGTACGACTTCATTGCACAAATAAAAGAGCTCTGCGACAACTCGGCAGCTAAATGCAAGGCAGCACCAGCTTGAAGACCACTGACAATTGTTCTTGTGCGCTTTTTGAGGTGCTCATTCAAAATGCAAATTGGTTCCATTGTGTACTCACATGTGGACTTCAGGATAAACTAACGCACAAAGAGTAGCCAATCGCGTGGAAAAATTGAGTGTGACGGATAGAATAGGACAAAATTTAAATGTATGCAAATATCACGCAGGAAAATTTGCATACTTTATCCTACATTGAATATTTCATCCTACTTTGCATTTCAGCTAGCCTTTTTAATTATTAATTGCTGTTGAAAGCAGACAGGAAGTAAAATACTGGCTTTAGTTTTATCACTTTCCTGATGCTATGCAGACGTTATGCAGTTGCGATTCCCGCTAGAACGCAAGTTTTGGAGCCACTAATGTGGTAATCTGCCGGAAATATTATAAGAGAAAATCTTATGTTCAATTTTGCTGTCGCGACTATTCTCAGCCTATTTATGTGCATGACGGGTCTAATCCCATTGCCAGTGATTGCCAGCTACTGTGTCAAGCGCCAGTCAGCGATATGAAGCGATAAGTTAGTCAATTTTTTAAATCTGATGAATGGATCTAACTTTACTGCATTCCTACAGTGCGCTTCTCTTTCCTTAAGAACTATTCGCATACGCAATTTGAGCACCGGATATTCCTTTCAAGCATTACAAGACCACACTACTACTTTCTTATTTAAAGCTAATATGTCAGTTTTTCTGAAGTCACACGCGTAAAATATCAAAACGCAGCTATAAATCATCTCTGTGGATGGTTTCGTAAAGGTCTCATGAATGGTGAAAAGTATAATCAAACTCATAAAAACATGACGTTTCGAAGGAAACCCATATGAGTATCTCAGAGAGATAGCTTTGAAGGTTAAAAATTCTGCTCCGTCATGTACTCAAACCCTGATTAATGATGTAATTTCCATTGCAATTGCGCTAATACATGAGCTAACCTGGTAGCTAGTATATTGCAGGGGAAGCGCGAATTATTGGAGAACTCGACGTGATGGGACCGTGAATATGGCAAGCCAGTTCTACGGAAACCCGCCAGTTGGAGGAATTGTTCCGAAATGAAGAATACAGTTGTCATTGATCACACAGCAGCACAAAATCTACGAAGAAAGCCTGTGCGAGGTTTTCAGAAAGAAAACGTGGCTGTTGCTAGAGCAACCATGCGGGAAAGGGCGGGATCAAGATCATATCCCGGAACCAGGGCAAAGGTTTATTTCTTTATCTGCAAGATTTCTGTCTGAGAAACCACTAAAGCTTTGCTTTGCAGCCTTGTGCTACTCTCTCGTGGATCACAATTCCTTTATTTCGCGACAGTTTCTCCGCATTGAGGGATTCCCCAGAACTCATTCGCCACGTTGAATGTTTGCCGGCGGCCGGCGTTTGGCACAACAGCACTACAGCCATGACCGCGGACACTTAATAGCAATGACTTTGTGCTCCGGAGGTATATATATATATATATATATATATATATATATATATATATATATATATATATATATATATATATATATATATATATATATATATATATATATATATATATCATCATCATCATCAGCCTAGTTACGCCCACTGCAGGGCAAAGGCCTCTCCCATACTTCTCGAACTACCCCGGTCATGTGCTAATTGTGGCCATGTTGTCCCTGCAAACGTCTTAATGTCATCCGCCCACCTAACTTTCTGCCGCCCCCTGCTACGCATTCCTTCCCTTGGAATCCACTCCGTAACCCTTAGTGACCATCGGTTATCTTCCCTCCTCATTACATGTCCGGCCCATGCCCATTTCTTTTTCTTGATTTCAACTAAGATGTCGTTTACCCGCGTTTGTTGCCTCACCCAATCTGCTCTTTTCTTATCCCTTAACGTCACACCCATCATTCTTCTTTCCATAGCTCGTTGCGTCGTCCTCAATTTCAGCAGAACCCTTTTCGTAAGCCTCCAGGTTTCTGCCCCATATGTGAGTACTGGTAACACACAGCTGTTATACACTTTCCTTTTGAGGGATAGTGGCAACCTGCTGTTCATGATTTGAGAATGCCTGCCAAACGCACACCAGCCCATTCTCATTTTTCTGGTTATTTCATTCTCATGATCCGGATGCGTGGTCACTACCTGCCCTAAGTTGATGTATTCCCTTACCCCTTCCAGTGCTTCGCTACCTATCCTAAACTGCTGTTCTCTTCCGAGCCTGTTAAACAATACTTTAGTTTACTGCTGATTGATTTTCAGACCCACCCTTCTGCTTTGCCTCTCCAGGTCAGTGAGCATGCATTGCAATTGGTCTCCTGAGTTACTAAGCAAGGCAATATCATCAGCGAATCGCAAGTTGCTAAGGTATTCTCCATCAACTTTTATCCCCAATTCTTCCCACTCCAGGCCTCTGAATACCTCCTGTAAACATGCTGTGAATAGCATTGGAGATATCGTATCTCCCTGTCTGACGCCTTTCTTTATAGGGATTTTGTTACTTTCTTTGTGGAGGACTACGGTGGCTGTGGAGCCGCTATAGATATCTTCCAGTATGTTTACATATGGCTCATCTACACCCTGATTCCGTAATGCCTCCATGACTGCTGAGGTATCGACTGAATCGAACGCTTTCTCGTAATCAATGAAAGCTATATATAAGGGTTGGTTATATTCTGCACATTTCTCTATCACTTGATTGACAGTGTGAATATGGTCTATTGTTGAGTAGTCTTTACGGAATCCTGCCTGGTCCTTTGGTTGACAGAAGTCTAAGGTGTTCCTGATTTTATTTGCGATTACCTTAGTGAATACTTTGTAGGCAACGGACAGTAAGCTGATCGGTCTATAATTTTTCAAGTCCTTGGCGTCCCCTTTCTTATGGATTAGGATTATGTTAGCGTTTTCCAAGATTCCGGTACGCTCGAGGTTATGAGGCATTGCGTATACAGGGTGGCCAGTTTCTCTAGAACAATCTGACCACCATCCTTCAACAAATCTGCTGTTACCTGATCCTCCCCAGCTGCCTTCCCCCTTTGCATAGCTCCTAAGGCTTTCTTTACTTCTTATGGCGTTACCTGTGGGATTTCGAATTCCTCTAGGTTATTCTCTCTTCCACTATCGTCGTGGGTGCCACTGGTACTGTATAAATCTCTATAGAACTCCTGAGCCACTTGAACTATCTCATCCATAATAGTAACGATATTGCCGGCTTTGTCTCTTAACGCACACATCTGATTCTTGCCTATTCCTAGTTTCTTCTTCACTGTTTTTAGGCTTCCTCCGTTCCTGAGAGCCTGTTCAATTCTATCCATATTATAGTTCCTGATGTCCGCTGTCTTACGCTTGTTGATTAACTTAGAAAGTTCTGCCAGTTCTATTCTAGCTGTAGGGTTAGAGGCTTTCATACATTGGCGTTTCTTGATCAGATCTTTCGTCTCCTGCGATAGCTTACTGGTTTCCTGTCTAACGGCGTTACCACCGACTTCTATTGCGCACTCCTTAATGGTGCCCATGAGATAGTCGTTCATTGCTTCAACACTAAGGTCCTCTTCCTGAGTTAAAGCCGAATACCTGTTCTGTAGCTTGATCCGGAATTCCTCTAGTTTCCCTCTTACCGCTAACTCATTGATTGGCTTCTTGTGTACCAGTTTCTTCCGTTCCCTCCTCAAGTCTAGGCTAATTCGAGTTCTTACCATTCTATGGTCACTGCAGCGTACCTTGCCGAGCACGTCTACATCTTGTATGATGCCAGGGTTCGCGCAGAGTATGAAGTCGATTTCATTTCTAGTCTCACCATTCGGGCTCCTCCACGTACACTTTCGACTAACCCGCTTGCGGAAAAAGGTGTTCATTATCCGCATATTATTCGGTTCTGCAAACTCTACTAATAATTCTCCTCTGCTATTCCTAGAGCCTATGCCATATTCCCCCACTGACTTGTCTCCAGCCAGCTTCTTGCCTACCCTGGCATTGAAGTCGCCCATCAGTATAGTGTATTTTGTTTTGACTTTACCCATCGCCGATTCCACGTCTTCATAAAAGCTTTCGACTTCCTGGTCATCATGACTGCATGTAGGGGCATAGACTTGTACCACCTTCAATTTGTACCTCTTATTAAGTTGCACAACAAGACCTGCCACCCTCTCGTTAATGCTATAGAATTCCTGTATGTTACCAGCTATTTCCTTATTAATCAGGAATCCGACTCCTAGTTCTCGTCTCTCCGCTAAGCCCCGGTAACACAGTACATGCCCGCTTTTTAGCACTGTATATGCTTTATTTGTCCTCCTAACCTCACTTAGCCCTGTTATATCCCATTTACTACCCTCTAATTCCTCCAATAACACTGCTAGACTCGCCTCACTAGATAGCGTTCTAACATTAAACGTTGCCAGGTTCAGATTCCAATGGCGGCCTGTCCGGAGCCAGGTATTCTTAGCACCCTCTTCAGCGTCACAGATCTGACTGCCGCCGTGGTCAGTTGCTTCGCGGCTGCTGGGGACTGAGGGCCGGGGTTTGATTGTTGTATTCATATAGGAGGTTGTGGCCAAGTACTGCACCAAGGTGGTCAATCCTGCTCTGGTGAGAGAGTGCGTTACCGGTTCTGGTCACCGGGATCAGGCCGCACTCCAGGCCTGTTTGTGCAATTTTCTCAACACACGTTTTTTTTGTATTTTCCGGTGGAGAATTGCGCGGCACCGGGATTTGAATCACGGTCCTCTTGCACTGGAGACGGATACTCTACCGTCCCCGCAGGAGTTAAATTAAAAATTGAATTAAGGGTGTTTTGCGTGACAAAACCACTTTCTGATTATGCATGCCGTAGTGGAGGACTCCGAAAATTTCGACCACCTGGGGTTCTTTAACGTGCACCTTATTCTAAGTACACGGGTGTTTTCGCATTTCGCCCCCATCGAAATGCGGCCGCCGTGACCGGGGTCCGATCCCGCGACCTCGTGCTCAGCAGTCAACACCATAACCACTGAGCAACCACTTCGGGTCCCGCAGGAGTTGTACGCCTCATTTAACCTACAGTGGTGCCCTATTTGATCAGTCAAGGTGGACCAATCTGAGCTCGGTTATACCGCATGGATGGCACTCGGCTAGAGAACCTGGTATTTATGACCTGCACATGTGTGGCCACACATAATTGAGGATATATCATTTTTTTAGGAGGGTTTCCGTACAGTGATAAAAGGAAGGAAAATACATTTTAAAAAAAAGGAACATAACATGTGATTTGAACTCGTGATCCTTCAATGTTGCCCGGAAAGGTAGCTCAGTCGGTTGGTTCGTCAAGCCAACGGTTACTTTCAAGCGCCAAAGCTCCTGCTCCGAGCCTCATACTTATGTGGAAAGGGACTTATGATGTCCGCGGCAGTCGATTTTTCAGAAGGCTATACTACGAGAGCTATGACTGATACTTTTCTATATATATGTATTCATCTCATCTATGGGATCGCAGGCGCACGCTGTTGGTTTTAAAGCGCAACCGTGGTAGGGAAACGGAAGGCGATATAAGCATGCGTGTCCATGGTACGCACACGACAAACTGCCTTAGAATATTTAGAATTGATATATATATACACACACAAAAGCCAATATAGGCTGCTCGACACTATTTCGTGCGTTTTTGTAGCGACGTACATCAGAACTGACTCGTCGTTCCACAACAACCATTTCCTGAGTGATCGCCAGATATATGCCGAATAACTTCCAGTCATATAATAAGAATGTCTCTCTTTCATGCAGCCTACCAATTCGCGCTGTCTCGGTTTAGACAAAACAATTTATCATTCGAGGCGCACTTGCCAAGTTTGCCTCCAATTAAAACTGCCTGCGATTCCTATAGTGCAGCTCTTATCTCACTCAACATACACAGCTCTATATACGTGCATCCGGTGCAATGCTTTCCGTTGTATCAGCAATTTGAATGTCATGGCCGATCATGTAAGCAAAAGTAGCTGTTTACTATTTACAATATCCAGAATTGATCAAACGTGAAGTTGTCACCGGCATTCTGAGTGGCTGGAAGGCATAATTTTTTGGAAAAATGGCCGCCAGAGGAGCAGTGTGAACTCGAGCGGCTTTATAGACTAGGAAAACTGCCTTAAAATATTTAGACTTGAGGGGAAGCTTCGTTAACAAACTATAACACGGCAATCAGCACTCGTATACGACGAGAGAAATTATTGAGACGTGGAAAATTCCCTTGAAATAAATCTGGTTTGCGAGACAAATGCTTGTATGTATTGAATCTCTTAAAATATGAGGGGGAAAATATGCGCTCACCGAGAGGGCATCGTCAGCACGAGACCACCATCAGGCACCTTACTGAGATGTAGAGAGCTTCGCGGCCGGAACGAAGTCTCCCCTCTCCGCCGGCCAAGGGTGGAAAACCCGCTTTCCGATCGCTCAAGGTTGCGCGGACATTGTATAGCTCTAGCGTCTAGGAAAAAGCTTAAACAGGTGCGAGGGCGGCACGCATAGCGTGGGAAGCTAGCCGCCGGAATAGCTATCTCAAGTACTGCTGCTGGCGAGGGCGAAATACCTTCGTGTAATTATAATAACCCTAATAGGACTTCTTTCAAAGAAAAAAAAGAAAAGAAAAAAAAGGGAAACGGCTCAGAAGGCTATACTACGAGAGCTATGACTGATACTTTTCTATATATATGTATTCATCTCATCTATGGGATCGCATGCGCGCGCTGTTGGTTTTAAAGCGCAACCGTGGTAGGGAAACGGAAGGCGATATAAGCATGCGTGTCCATGGTACGCACACGACAAACTGCCTGCAACCGTGGTAGGGAAACGGAAGGCGATATAAGCATGCGTGTCCATGGTACGCACACGACAAACTGCCTTACAATATTTAGAATTGATATATATATACACACAGAAAAGCCAATATAGGCTGCTCGACACTATCTCGCGCGTTTTTATAGCGACGTACATCAGAACTGACTCGTCGTTCCCCAACAACCATTTCCTGAGTGATCGCCAGATATATGCCGAATAACTTCCTGTCATATATTAAGAATGTCTCTCTTTCATGCAGCCTACCAATTCGCGCTGTCTCGGTTTAGACAAAACAATTTTTCATTCGAGGCGCACTTGCCAAGTTTGGCTCCAATTAATACTGCCTACGATGCCTATAGTGCAGCTCTTATCTCACTCAACATACACAGCTCTATATACGTGCATCCGGTGCAATGCTTTCCGTTGTATCAGCAATTTCAATGTCATGGCCGATCATGTAGGCAAAAGTAGCTGTTTACTATTTACAATATCCAGAATTGATCAAACGTGAAGTTGTCACCGGCATTCTGAGTGGCTGGAAGACATAATTTCTTGGAAAAATGGCCGCCAGAGGAGCAGCGTGAACTCGAGCGGCTTTATAGACTAGGAAAACTGCCTTAAAATATTTAGACTTGAGGGGAAGCTTCGTTAACTAACTATAACACGGCAATCAGCACTCGTATACGACGAGAGAAATTAGTGAGACGTTGAAAATTCCCTTGAAATATATATATATATATATATATATATATATATATATATATATATATATATATATATATATATATACGAGAAGGGCGGGGATTAACCAAGCGGCCCGATTTTTATTCGGCATATTGCTACGGAACAGTATTTGCAGTGACGTAGAGGTGAGCAGCAAGAAAACGATGACGACGATAGGAGGCTAGCGCGGCCGGTTGCCTCTTAGCCAAGTGCGGCATATTGCCCTGTAAATATACTTGTATATAGCTTTTCGTATGCATCTTTCTTCGTAACATATCTGGTGGAGGTGGACGTTCCCTGTACCTCGTCACGGAGCTTCGCAGTGGACGGTACGTCCAGACTTCCTTCATGGCTCCCAGCAATGACAACTCGACTCAGCCGCCTCCAACACCTTCTGCTACTTCGACGGCCTACATCGCTCGCCCCGCTCCCCGTGATCCTTCCGTATTCTCGGACAAAAATCGGGAAGACCTCGAGGACTGGATCAGCTTGTAAGAACACGGCAGCCGCAATAACCGGTGGGACCCTACTATCATACTCGTCGACGTTGTCTTTTACCTTGGTGGCACACCTCGAGTTTGGTTTCGGACGCCCGAAGATGAGCTCACAAGTTTCGATTCGCTTAAGCAAAATCTCCGAGACTTGTTCGGCAGCCCATACGGTCACTAACTTTCCGCGCAGAAGGCGTTATCCAGCCGTGTGCAGACGCCAACGGAGCCCCACGCACGTACATTCAGGACGCCTGGGCTCTGTGCGGCAATGTTGACGCACACATGACTGAGTCCGAGAAGGTCTCCCACATCCTCAAAGGCATTGCCGATGAGGCTTTCAACTTGCTTGTTTGCAACAACGTGGTGACGGCGGATGCAGTTCTATAAGAGTGCCGCCACCTGGAACTCGCTAAAAGCCGACGTATCGACCAGCAGTTTGCTCGTCTGCCCAACACGCCAGCGACATCTTCCTGTGCCGACGCTCCTCGCAACAACACTGGCGGTGTTACCAGGATCGTCCAGCGTGAGATCGAGGCCGCCTATGTGGCTGCCTTCTACTCCAGCTCCTCCAACACTCCGGCAGTCACGGTTTCCCTGATCCAGGCAGTTCTCCGCCAGGAATTCGCAAACATAGGTCTTCATACCATCTGCTCGGCTTATCGCCCTGATACCCACCCGACTTCTTCGACTCCGCCCCGTCCCGCATCTTATAACCCACCATGTTTCCGAGACCCATGTGAATGGCGCACTGCTGACGACAAGCCCATTTTTTTCAGTGCCATCGAATCGGGCACATTTCTCGGCACTGTCGCAGTCGCTGGATTTCCCCGACCCGGTCTACTTATACTGCCTGCTCTCGCCCCCCAGCTGGCCCTTCTTGTCCCTATGCCGCACGCTCCGATAATAACGCCACTGATTCTCCTGCGCCGAACCGCCACTATTCTCGTTCGCCTTCGCCCCAACGACGACAATCTTGTTCTCCCCAGCCCCGCTGCTTCTATTCGCTGACGCCCTTCGGACGCCGCTCCCAGCGGGAAAACTAGACGATGCAGCGCCTCGAGGTGACACTGCATTGCTTCCTACGCCACCAAATCCTCTACTGACGTTGCCCCTCATCTGAACCTCCTTGATGTGCAAGTCAACGGTGTTTCGGTATCTGCTCTTATCGACACTGGGGCGCATTTGTCGGTAAGGAGCGCTAACCTTCGCAACCACCTGAAGAACATAATCACGCCCTCCACGAAGCCTGTTGTCCGCGTCGCCGATGGCAGAGCAGCCTCCGTAATTGATATGTGTGCCGCCTGCGTCTCCTTCGCCGATCGCTCCACTATCGTGCAATTCACAGTCATCGCCCATTGTCCCCACGACATCATCCTCGGCTTAAACTTCCTCTCCGCACATTCTGCTCTCATCGATTGTTCCGACACTACTCTCCGCTTTGACCTGCCTGTTCTGGTTCCCGCGGAACCACTCCCCAGTCGCCTCAGTTCCGTCGACTTCGTTCGCTTGCCACCTTTGGCACTGGCTTAAGTTGACTTAGTGTCATCCCCACCCGTGCCTGACGGCTCCTATGCAAGACGTGCTACTTACACACGGGTTCACAGTACCTCATACATTTTTATCTATTACGGCGAATTGCGTCTGCCTGCCACTGGTCAATTTTGGCTTGACGACATAAGTGCTGCCACGCGGGATGTCTCTGCCTCAGCTTTGCTCATTCGAGGATCACTCAATAGCACCTTTTGCATTAGGCGACAATTCAGCCGATCCTCCTCTACCATACAGTCGCCAGCTTGCACCAACGCTGACTTACAGAGTGTGAGTGAGTGAAAAACTTTATTAGCTCTAAATTCACTGGTCTTCTCCGGTCTTCAGATGGCTTCGTCCATCTTCCAGCACAACGGTCGGTTGCCCTTTGTCCAGGGCTCCGCTGGATGCTGCTGCCAGTTGTGCTCGCCGAATCAGACCTTCTTGGTCGACCCGAGATCGCTGGAGAGCACTCCCTCCCACTGCGGAGCAATGGGAGGGAGTGCTCTCTCTCTCATTGCACTGGGAGGGAGATTGCTCCCTCCCAGTGCGGAGCAATATTGCCGGTAGAATCACTGAATGACGAAAGCCAGCATAGCGCGTGATGGCCCGCGACTACAGAGAAGTGCGTGCCTTACAAATACGGGTGGAATTTGGAAACAGTCTAAATGCGAGCCATGCATTCACGCTCTGTAATCGAATAATTGCGCTCTGCTGCTCTGAGGAGGCGACTAAAGTAGGCAATAACATCGTCTTGTCTCCAGTGGCGTTGGCCTAAGATGGATCCAATCCCGCGACCACTTGCATCCGTATAAACTTCTGTAGACGAGGACGGGCCACAGTGGGCCAGCATAGGTGGCATAGTGAGAATGGGGGCGAGGTGAGGTGAGGGCAGGTGGGAAAGGGGCAGCTTGAGCGGGGTCCCACTTAAACGCTACATCTTTCTTCAGAAGATCAGTAAGTGGTCGGCAATCGCTGTGAAATTTTTAAGGAACCATTGGAAGCAGGAACATAGTGTTACAAATCTCTGTACGAAATTGGCAGAGTTAGGTAGAGGAAAAACACGTGACAACAAGAAGTTCCGCCAGGTCTTGTCGAGTACCGGAATATCCCGCCGACCAGAGCGACGCTTCAGTAAATTCAATTTTAGCCCAGCCTTCTGGAATACCTTAAGAATAGCTGATAAGGGCTCAAGGTCTGTCTCAAATGTAGGGCAAAATACAGGAACGTCATCTAGGTAGCAGAGGCATTTTCACTATGTCAACCGTGGAAGCAGAGTTCTTCTTACATTCGCACGTTCTTGGGCGGTTGCATAAAGCGAATGGCACAACTTAGCAATGATATAGACCATTAGGTGAACACGGTATTTGCTTGATTGTTTTTACCCAGAGAAGGTTGCCAGACCCAGGTCTATTGATGAAAAGTACTTGGCACCGTGTAGACTATCGTGGGCGTCATTAATGCGACGCAAGGGCTAGAAATACTTTTTGGGCGACGCCCAAGGGCTCGACGAGGGTTCAACAATGTATTTGACAAGCATCGTGTTCCCTTCATCTTGAATAACTTTAACCTCTGATGCCGGAACTCAGTATGACCGGAGATGAATTGGACCAGCACCACCAGTATTTATGTGATGCCTAATAAGAAGTATTCTCACCACATTCTCGATTCTTGAAGTCGAAGATGTAGCAGTAGGAAACCAAAAGGCGACATAGAGCTGCTGCTGGTTTAATCAATGTGTCCACACCAACCATGGAACTAATTGTTGCGCCGAGGCAAATTGCGTCCTGTGGGCATAGCTAAAAATATTACGACGTGATGATCTGCTATAGCGCGCAGCTTGGCAACGTATGTGCCTGGGGATAGAACTTGCTTTGTCAGGCCAACATTTATGACTGGGAAGCATGCCCAGCTATCGGCAACGGTTATGTCGGAGTGCACCACAGTAATATTGCGCATCAAAAGGTTATCAGGAACAGGTGTGACGACATAATCGCCATCGGGCACAGGGGAAGATAGCAAATTTATGAAAGTATAGGTTTTGGGCGGTAGGCGGTCGTACGGGGTCTTGCTAAATTCGGCCCAATATGCGGAAGAAGAGGAAGTTCAACGTAAGCGATACCAGTCAAACAGCCCATCAAAGTGAGTGCGCCGTAAGAAAATTTAGTCAGAGGATGATGCCGTGAGGACAATGGGTCAGCACTCTAAAATGAACAAGAACGTGGCGGCCGGCCATGGTTATACGGACAGCACACATTCAAGTGACGGCGACGGTGCTGCCATCGGCGACGCGTAAGGCTCCCATAGTAGAAGGCATGAGAACAGTATTTAGTTAATGAAGGAGTTCAGCACTAATGAGTGCTAACATCTCGACACATGTGGTCCAATAATAATTAACGCGGCATTGACTTGCTTGCATGGCGGTGCCAGGAACGCTCTCTTCAGGCCAGATGATTCCACACCTATTAAAATAGCCCAATTTGAAGAATCAAGTTAGATTACGTCCATGGGGATGAAATTCGGGTCGTGAGTTATTTATCAGGGCCCTTAGAAGTTTTGTAAACGGAGACCGCTCCGCTAAACCTAGCCAGGAGTAAGGGGTAAATTCCTACCGGCTCGAAACTTACGAATATCACCATGGAGGTCGATGTTTCGCGCTCGTAACCGCATGAAGATTCCACCGAATGCGTAGACGACTGTGTGATAGTAAACGACGCAAACAACGCAAAACTAAGCAGCCGCAAATTCCGACCCGGTTCCGGACTCAAAGGAGCGCTCGCCTCGCAGAGGACCACCACTCACAGGCAGCACCTAAAGGGGATGCTGAGGACAAGAGAAGGCATCGTCTTTTCGAAGTGGCGGAGCCGGGTGATCGCCCGAACAGTACCCATGCTGGAAGAATGCCCACGCACCACTCTGACCCAAACATTATGCGGATAAAAATCAAGCAGAACATTGCAGCAGTACTGTGCACTCCTAGCGATGACCCCCATGGTAGCTTGGATACTAAACATCAGCCCTGTGCCGCTTGGTGCCCAAGAATATGCAGTGGTAACCTCCATTGCAACACCGGCGAATTCACCTCGTGGAGTGGCCCGTGACATCCCCCAAGGAACGACGGACGTTGTGCTTATGCGCGGGCTTTATGCACACATAAGACAAATCCTATATGGGCGGATGCCAGGGTCAAGTGCGGCCACACTGATCACAGTTGAGAGAAGTGTACCGAGGTACATCATGGTATGCAACGCATTCCATCAAATTGGCCATCGAACTGGCGTTTGCCCGCACCAGGACCAACGCCCCTGCGAAAAATGTGGTGCAGCAGATCCTAGCGTTGGACACGAGTGGAAACTGAAATATTCGTTACGCGAAGGCGATCATGCGCCGGTTTCGAACGAATACCCCAAAAACTGCAGCCCACGCCACACTCCTCGCACATACCGCGCAAAGAACAATCACAAAGGAAAAAAAACACCACGATGGAATAAATGAGCAGGGTTCACAAATAGGAATCCCTCTCTCGGATCCGCTCCAAGTCCAGACCAAGGGCCGCAACGCAGCAACGAGTGACAGCAAGAACAAAAGCAGGTCCAACAGCAGAATCAGGTGTGACAGTAGGTTGAAAACCCTGAGTCACGCGAACTCCGAGGAACAACAGGTGAGCTGTGCAGAATGCTTCCTCCTGAAATCACAGGAACAAAAATGAGAAAACCAAGCAATACATAAAAGCTTGGCGATACGCAGGTACAAACACAACACTGTACCGGCGCTTGCGGCCCTAATGCAGGAACTGTGCGTAAAGATAGCCGAATTGCGCTCACAGGTCAAGGAGGAACGAAGCTGAAAATCACCAGCGCAATAAAATACGGCCGCACCCGGAACACCATCACCGCTGTTCCAGCACGCGTCCACTCCCTCGGTAGTGCAGGAGATGGTCGCGGAAATGAAAGCCCAGCCGCCACGAGTGTCTTATCCGACCGCACAAACCCTCCAAGCGAAAGTAACGCCTTGCGAAAGAGGTAGTTCAGGAAAACAGCAAGGCCATTCAAGAGCTGCATCTGCAAATGGAGGAGGGTTCCGACGAACTCCGACAGATGATAACGCCACGACCCGAAGTTTTCGCCCCTCTGGTAAACGAACCGCGCAATAAGAAGCGGCGAGTCTATTCGCACAGAGAGGCACACGGCCAGTAAATGCTACGAGAGGACAAAAATTGCCACAAAACCAAATGACCCAAACGAGTATATCACCATTTGGTAGTGAAATTGTCGTGGCTTCATTCGAAGGAGAGCGACGCTGCTGAAGTACGTTACCAAACAGGACACCCAGCCAGGCATAACTGCCTTACAGGAAACAGCAAAACCACCATTAATCACCAGTTGTAATAGTACTAATATTCCTTCTTCTCAACTGTCATTGTGGACAAGATGTGGCGTCTAGTCGCAGCGATGCTTGCCGAATGCATTCTTATACTCGGGCTCGCAGCTGCCTTCTAAGCCGTCAAAGTATACTGGCTATGGAAACTGTGGTAGTATGCACTTTCAGGAGGACGACAGAGTAAGGCACGTGTATAAATAAGCCGGACACGTTCTATAAACGAATGTTTACAAAGCATTCCCTGTTAAAACCTATACATACTTCTACAGCCACATGACGCCTCCTATCCACCCTAAGTGCTTACGAGTCAGGGAGCAAATCTTTTTTCCGTCAGGAAAATTAATATTGTGCTGATACACATGCTCCCTTCGCTGAACATGGCATTCGCCTCTTTAATTTCACGACCGCATTAATCATTGTGGTAGCTCAATATGCGGCATGTCTAAATCAGCAATGAACAACGACAGCCATTGCAATATGCTGATGAATGACCACCTCTACAATCTAGAAGACCTGTTTGTCGTCTGTAAACCGGCCTGCTGCATAGCAACCCGTCCGGCCGATGTAGTTTCCGTCACATGAGAATGGTACACGGCAGAGGCCACACCTTTAGCACACGACACGATTTGGTCTGCGGCTTCTTTTGGCCCTGGGACACTACTTGAGTTTACGCTGTTCGAGATGGGGCCATTTCTCCATGCAGCCTAGGCGTGGCTGGTGCAATATGGATCGAATAGTATCCCAAATGGCGGATGACGGCCACAACAGTGCCTGCATGATCTATCGTGAAATGTATGCGCATGAGGCTGCTTTTGCGTCTTTGTTCTCGTGAGCTGCTGAGTTCTGGAGTGCAGCGCAGCAGGTTTAAGTTAGAAATATAAACGTAACGTTACTATTTTGTTGCCACTCTAAGAAGCGCAAATTAGGAACAGCCTTTGACCTATACGGAAGCGCGGAAATTGATTTCGGGTTAAGCCATTAGATTTATCGTTAGGATTGCCGTGTAGCTGTTCTAGGCATGTAGTTACACCGGTATCCTTCATGGAGAAGCAATAAACACAGAAGGCAATGTATCAGAATGAGCTACAGGATGGCAGTTCCAATTTCCGCTTTCGCCATTTCCCCAAACACATTTCATTTTATTTATTTCACAAAACTGCAGGCCCGATTGGCCCAAGCAGGAGGGGCATGAAAACACAAATCATAACAACATACACAAGCAAAAAAAAATACATTCCATGTGACATACAACAGAATAAAAAAATTTAACACTGACCGAGCACAAAGAAAAAGTAATGAATATTGAAATTCCACAAAAGAAAGTTGTTTCCTTTCTACTGAAGAAACAAAGTTTGAAGGTTCTATACCACGTCAGCAGAGCGCAAAACCGATTCAGGAAGCGCGTTACAATAAGCTATGGTTTGAGGGAAGAAACTGTGCTGAAATAGTTTGTTTTAGCGAAAATAGGCTCTAATGAGTTTTCCCTATTATGAAGGGTGCTTCGAGTAATGGAGTGCCTGAGGAATGAGGGGGGGGGGCTTAGTAAGCTTTATTGCAAGAACTTTATGACGAAAAGAGATGCGGTTCACTTTTCTACGTGTACTAAGCAACGGGATATGATTGCTGTGTTGGGTAGTTTGACCTTCTGTGTTTATGAAAAATGAAGCGTACTGCCTTTCTGTGAACCACCCCTAATTTATAGATGTCTTTGTGTGTGGGTTTCAAATTACTGACGAGTATTCAAGTTTGGAACTGATGAAAGTTTTATAATCCAAGAGCTTAATATGGCTAGGAGTATGCTTCAATTTTGATCTCAAGAAACAGAGCTTCGAGAATGAAATTGAACAGATCTCAGAGATTTGAGAGCCACAGGTTAATCAGTTGTTTGTTAAGACTTATTCCTAAATATTTATATTGTGAAACCTCGCTAATGGGATCGTTGTAGAGGCAATATTGGTAACAGCTAACATTTTCTTTCGCGTAATTCGGAGAAGCACACTCTTATCAATGTTTAAATCCATATTACATTTTTCCCACCTGTGTCATATTATGAGCAAAGGTTCTTGGAGCAACTGATGTTCTGCTATTGATGATATTTCTTTATATAAAATGCACTCATATGCGAACACTCTTATTGATATTGACCGTGGAATGACATTTAATAAATCATTTATAGATATTAAAAACAGCAAAATTCCTAACATGCTACCTTGAGGAACACCGGAAGTAATAGCAAGCGATTCAGAAAGGGTGCCATTCACATCAACAGACTACGTTCTACCACTTAAGCATGCTATGACCCATTCTACAAGATACAGCGGAAGACAAATCAACTGCAATTTATAAAGAAGCTTTGAATGCGGTACCTTGTCAAAAGATTTCGCCATATCCAGAAAAAGAACATACATCTGTCCCGGGCTATCCAGTACGCTGAGAAAGTCATGAACCGTCGTAACTAGTTGAGTAGTGCTTGACTTGCCCATCCTGAATCCATGCTGAAAAGGTGATAGGATGTTCTTTTCTATTAAAAAGTCATTTATAAAGCGCGCCACGACGTGCTCTAGAAGTTTACAGGATGTAGAAATAATTGGTACTGTCGGTAATTAGTCACGAGCAACTTATTCTCTTTTTTATTGATCAGTAGAACCCGAGCCTTCCTACAATCCTTAGGCAACTCACTGGTTTGTAGAGGTAAAGTCAAAATTTTAGCAAGATGCTCCGAGATCTGGTCCACACAACGCTTTAAACAAGCGCTTGGCATGCTGTTAATACCATGACCTTTCCGAATATTTATTTTACGAAACAAAGCCGAAATCCCTTCTTTGGTAATGACAGGAACTTCGCTAAGATCGATGGATCGTTTCGGTGCATCAAAAACCATATCTGAAGGGCTCCCCCAAAACAGTTTGCAGTATCCAATAAAGACCTGAGTTATTTCCTTCTCCTCCGTAACGAGCTATTCCTTCTCATCGGTTATCTTGAAAAAGTAGGCAGTGCTGAAGATTCCTTCAAGTGGCTTCGCAGTGAAGTGAAGGAAAAGCTCGCGCCCTCTACATGTAACCACAGAGCGTACACTCAGGTGAGTTGATCTTATTGAACCGGCACACCTGCAAATACTGTTGCAGTTGGACAACTTTCAGAAAACTATGACTTTCCATTGAGATTTCGAAAGGAACTTAAGCTATGAATTCTTCCTGTAATTCCTGGCGGAACGTCATGCGACGTGTTTTTTTCGTACCGCAGCGGGGAATCGTGGCAAGCTGTTTTGCTCAAGGGAGCGTCAGCCATTATGTTGGAAGAAATGTCTATTCACATAGGCTGCCATGTAGTTCGAAGGGAGAACAAACGAACTTCTGGACTGTTTGGGACAAATTTCTCAACGCTTTTCAGAGATAAGAGAAACGTGCCAATTTGAATAAAATACAATGCAGCTTTACATCGTATGTTCCGGTGCTGTTCAAGTGTTGTTCAGCGGCTGCGAGAGTGCATTGGGGCTGCATAACAAAATACTTCGATAAGCGCTTAACAAAAAGAAAGGCTCAAGAACGAAAGTTTGCCAATAGGGTTGCAACAGAAGACCACGGTCGACAAAGAAAATATGCTCGCTTTTATTTATATGGACGATAAAAACGAACAAATACTACGAGAGCAATAACTTTGAATTACGTTAAGAAGATGGGAGCTGTATTTCCTATAATGATTAACAGGTTTTCGCCCGAAAATTGTTTCATTTCAAGCATGGACATATCTTTCGAGAAAACCAGACTAGTCCTATCTTAAAGTTGGCCTGCAGATTTCCGTTTTCTGGATGTTCCTGAACTTCTGTGGTGACCATAAATGCATAGCACGGGGTGAACACGCAAGTGTAAACAACGGTCAAACGCTGGTGCTATTGTTGGAGTCCACGACCGCCGCCGGCGCTTCCTTTATTCGATGCTGCCAAATTATGCCTTGGATTGGAGAGCGCAACTTTAATCAATAAACTGTTCGCAATTTATTCCTTATCTGTGCGTGTTTGCATGTCTACTCCTCGGTGCGTTGCAGAACCTATGTGACCTACACGTGACACCATGTCGTTTCAACATAAGGAAGTCCAGCTAAGTCCAACATAAGTTCAGCCTGCGATTAATTGCGCGGACCAGATAAAAAAATCGACGAACTAATTGAAAAGCTGAATGGGCGTCGATTGGACAGGTAGACAAGCGTGAAAAGACCAATGACACCGAATTGTCAGCTTGACATTTTTTTGGTTGCAAATGAATGGTTTCTGATCTCGAATTCCCTCAAGAACTGGCGATTGATGAAGCTCCATAATGATGTGCGGCAATGCGCTTTTAGAAACAAGTTTCAGTTTCATTTCCGAGCAGGTGCGTGTGTTATGACGTCACGAAGGAGAAGCTGTTCACGTGGGAGCGGGACTTCGTGTTGCTTTCGGACTAAAATATAGGGTGCTATATATATACATAAATATAGCGTGCTAAAATATGGAGATATTCTATTGGCACGTGGCCTCACCCTGCGGCATGACCTCACACACACAAGTCCTGGATAAATAAGCTAAAATGATTTATACGAACGCAAACGGAGTAAATGAGTGCGCTCTGGGTATGGCAAATATGTTTTCTAGAGTTTCAAGGCGAAGGATTGTAATTTACCGCCAAAACACATCGAAAACGTTGTGTCATTACTATTTAACGCAGAAACGCTATTTCCGTATCGCTTGATGAGTGCTGCACCGGAATTTGCTTATCTTGCAGAACCATGACGCTCGATATAATCAATAAATATGGAACATTCTGCGAATCTAACTTCGCTGTAAAGCTACGAGAAGACGTTTCAATTTGCTTGCTTGTAGCTTTGTTATGTGGCGTGAGAAGGTTAGGTTCAGCCGACTCGTATTTATGCACGCTGACCCCTGACACTTCATCAGCCCAGGGTCCACCCACCATTGCGGTTCACTGTTGTTTACGGCCAGCAGTACCGCACCAACCCGGAAGACGCCGGCAGGTTGTAATTAGATCACGTGATTTACTTGTTTATTTGTCGTTTCTGTTAGCAGACCTGTGGCAGGCTGCCTTTAATTTGCCGGCTGGGTTGTAATCCTAGTTTTTTTATCGTGTTCTTTAAAGTAACCATCTAAAAGCTGGTCTTTTTTGTGTTAGAACATCTGGGTTTGCAGATTCACTGGAGAAGGTCTATGGGAATTCAAAGTTGCAGTTAGCAATCATGCTTTCACATATTACAAATGTTTCACTTAACTTGGGCCGAATTTTAAGTATGTGCAAGTGCTACGTAGCTGGACAGAAGCAAGGTAATCTTGTTTGCCATCATTTGGAGATACCCAAATTATTTTGTGCTTTCCGTCTAATTTCATTATTAGACTTGGTGAATTATTGAACTTCTCAATCATTATAGTTGGATGCAAAATATCTATGAGAATAATTGCACAGCAGTCTGAGAAACTTCAGGTGGAGCCTTTTGTTGTTCATTACGTGCTGCATAAAAGAGTTTTTCCAAGCGTGGAAGAAGCCCGCAAATACAGGCAACATGCCTCAAGCGGCAATTCGCATGGCGATTTCGCGTCTATTTGTGGGCTTCTTTCACTCTCAGAAGAACACTTTTATATAGTACGCACTGAGCAACTGAAAGGTGCATCAGAGGTTTTTGATGTTGCTATGCGATTTTCTCGTTCACACTTTTCATATAATCAAAACAATTGAGAAGTTGGATATTTAATTAGGACTAATGAAATTATTGAGGGGAATGCAAAAAAAAACACAATCTGACTGTCTCCAAGCGGCGCAAACAACATTAACTTGGTTTAGTCAAGCTGCGCGGCATTTGCATATGTTTAAAGTTTCGTTCATGTTACGTGAAACACCCTGTACATCGTGCAGATGACATCTTTGGTAAAACTTCAGTATGTGCACATCCAACCATAATGAAAAGTTGTTTAACAACTCCACAAAAAATGAGCGGCCGACAGCGGCCAGATTTAATAATATGGTGACGCCGAGTAATGGCCCATTAAAATGAAAAATGTAAACATTTCTGTTTATCCTTCCGAACGGGGTGAACAGGGAGCTTTTCTGGCAACTATCGTACCACCTGGGATGTGAAATACAATTAGGCGATTAATCGATTTATCATTTGCTAGACATTTCTGAACAAACTGTTTCAATTCTTCGAAAGTTTGATGCGTCACGGCTATCAACAGAAATAAAAGATGTCAAGCTTTGGAAAACATTGAGCACACCGCCCAGAAATGCGCAAAGTTCGCCACTACGCCGGCAGCCGCTAAAACAGATATTCGATTTCGTTTCGGGATCAGTTAGGGAGAATACATGAGTGCAAAGCCAAGTAAAACTGTAATTTGACACCACAATAAAAGTAATAATTTACCATCGTGTCTTCTCACTTGTCCCGTCCTGAACCTAACAAAAATTATTATTGTTTACAACACGTGCTCAAAAGCTTTTACTCAAAAATATACGGCATGTGTTGTCGCTGATGTGGAGTTGAAAAGGCAGCTGCACTAAAGCATAGGTCAGGTAGAGTATATCGAAAATCTGTCAGGCAATACGGAAAGAACAAAATTGAAATGTGTTTGGATGGGAATATCTTGTTCTCTTAAACTACTATACATCCTAAAATTGAGTAAGTGTCATTATAAAGCAGAAATTTCATTGTTTCATACCTACATAAGTAGACGGAAATAATGAATGAACTATTCTCTCAGTGCATCTAGTCCCTTAGTTGCGGAGACCGGAAATTTTGTCGAATACGAGCACGTAAAGTGATCGCTTCGCCGCGCCTATATATAGAAACGATAATGACGTGGTACTAACGAGAGTGGGTGACACGTGTTAGCTTCCTCTTCATTGAGCAATGAACAACACAAAAGGATGAGCCGCTCTAAGCCTGATTTCTCTGTGTTCACCTTCACCGCTCCCGAAGCCTGGTCCAAGCAAACACGTGGTCTTCTGCCTTTGCAAATGTATTCGGTCTCGCCATGCGCGGATCCAAGGGGGATTTGTGGATGTGCTGAAGCTGCTTTGAAAAAAAAAGTGCGTGCGCAGCACCAGGATACGGCACGAGACAAACTGATGAAGTCCTGGTTTCCAGCTGTTACTGTTAGCAAGCACTGGAGAGACCAGAAAGTTTCCACGATTATTGAAGAGAGTCCGCAAGCACGTAAAAACTCGGTATAAAGAAGCTTGCATGGACTTTGGATTAGCATAAAATGTTTTAAAATCGTGTTTGCCGCATTGGCTATTTTAGGTACTGGCCCTTCACTGCCGGAGGTACAGCGCCGGCTTGCTCAATTTGACATTAAGATATGTTTGTTCTGTTTAGATCAAAGCAAAACTGACAGAGAGGTGAGTTATTGTGGTGTCTGCATTCCTCGGGAATTCTGGTGCATCGGAGCTGCTACATAATTAAACCAGCAGGCTTGAATGTCATTGCTTCTTGTATAAAAAAGAAATCTGTGTTTAGAATGCTTCCTGAGGCCGCTATGAACTCTGTGATTATTTTTATCATTGCTATTCTTTTATTCAACGTAAGCATCCTCGTAGTCACCACCATGATCATAAATCGCCATCTCAAAATCAGCTCTCTCTGAACTGAACTTAACTGCGATGGCGTCTCACCTAAGCACATCGGCAAGAAGAAATCTTCTCGTAGATGGAAATTACAAGATATTCTTTTATGCATTGCGCAGCATTTGTTTTAAGAAAACAAGCACTCTAAGACTGCAAAAAGCATTACGTTCTAGAATCGAGTAGATATTATTTAGACTGTCTCGATCCTCCTTACTCTTCGCTGAAACGTTTCTTGCCTCGTGCTCTGTACTCAAATAAAAAGATGTTTTTAGGATCAGATAGAAATACATATAGGAGTTTTGGTTGCCATATGTGGTCGACTGTGAATATAGACAGTGAATATAGAGGCATAAATTCTTGGGGTATGAAAATAGAACAGAAGAAAAATCTGGCGTTCCAAGTGTTGAGACCATTCACGAAAATCTGAAAGTACGGGGATGTCAGGGGTAGACTAGTAGATTCCGCGCAGACGCACGAATTAAACGCTTCTAAGACGAGCCATGGTGTGGTGAAGTACTAATGTCATTAAAGAAGCGGGATAAATGGGCCGACTCCATTGTGATGCGCAGCACCTTGGCAAGTGAGAAAGAAGCGATGTGACCTAAAAGACGAAGTTTCTCGGGCCGATGCTTATGTGCAAGGTGCTTGGGACAGCCGAGACGAACGTCTTCCTCACGTTTGACATACACAGTGCTTTGAGAGTTCACATGTAAAATGCGAGAAATATTGCTTTTCTTTAAAATGTGGAGGAGAGGCACTACAGCACCTCTGCTGTCACACAGCATTCCACCGAAGCATCTTAATTTTTATTTTTGCTGCGAACTATGTGCAATGAGTTGATTCCGACATTTTACAAAGAAAAATGCTTCATTTCGCATTTATGAGTGTTTCTGCATGGTTCCACAAAGTCACGCCACCAAACCACGTTTTCAGTAAAGATGAAAACAGCCTCGTGAAACACAAGGACAGCGACGCGGGTTTAACGTCATTAATGGTTATGCTGCGTTTACCGCGTGCTGCCATGCGGATGAATATGAAAGTTCTGCCCTGAAGTTTCGTAGTTCTGCATAGTAATTTGACAGTGCACAAGAGGAAAAAATGTCGGCGATAGGGCTTGTGTATCAGTGCATGATAGAATTCTGAACATTGGAACTCATAAGATATTCAGTATCATTGTCAGAGGCTCCCTCAACTACCATACTAGCATCTGGCGTTCCGCTCAAGCACGCATACACAAAAAAAGGAATCATAGTTTTAATGACGTCTTGAGCTCCTGTAATTATATCACGGTGTAGACTATGTAGAACTCTGGTGGCACGGGGCAATACTGTTTTCTGTTCGCGGCGATATAACAAAGGCAGTGAATAAATAAATTAGCACATTCCGCCTAGTTGGCGCCATAACTTACAGTGGCGCGAATACATGGTCCCAAATATGAAAGAAGCTTGGGCACTATAGTGGGGTCATATGGAACTATTTAGGGATACCAGCGTCAGAAAAAATTCCTGCTACAGAACGTGCGGAGACAATATGGCCCAAGACAACGTTGTTATAGGCTAATATAGAACAGACTCCCCGTCAGGGACTGCAATAACTGCACTCTTGACAAGGAACGTAAACCTTTATCACTCCCTAAAAATTCCTTACCGCCCCGGCATTCCTCATTGGCATACCGAATTCCTAACCATTACATGCCTCTTTCAAAATATAACCGGATGAGCATATATAGCGACAATGAAAAAGAAAAAGAAAAGAAAACACGTAGTTCCATTATGCCGCAGATACGTTGTAGCTTTGTGCTCCTCTCAATTTGTTTCATTTTTAAGGTTGAGGTTCCTTACGTTGTAGCCTGTGAATTTAGCGCCTTTCTGTGAAATTGAATGGGCCCTTTATACATGCCGTGCAAGGCCGGAACGCACGCAGCCCACGCACGCAGCCCACGCACGGTAGCTATAAAAGTCCGCATACCACACAATGAACCCTCGTCACCGCAAGCACTTACGAGTGATCGATATGTTTTGCTCCCCTATCTCCCATCGGGCGTCGCCTTGACTCGGACCTGATCGGACGAAGGACGTGCTATATCAGCAAGAAAAGAACAAAACGGTAGCTCCAAATGACGACGCAAACCACTCCGCATGTCACCACGATCAAAGGCGACTTAGAGAACGGAAATGACGTAGCGCCTACAGTAGACCGCTTTAGAATAGCGTTCGTCGCCTCACGCACGTTAAACGTAAGCGCCTTAGTGGGCCGCGATGGTGCGCGACATTTCAAGACTTTTAGTTTACTGTGAGGGAACGCAAAAGTAAGGAAGACGTTATAAAATAGGGCACCGTCCGGTGCCTCGTGTCAACCGTATCCAAGACAACCCAATCTATTAGAAACCATCCTGGTGTTGCTATGCGGACGCGTCTCATTAGGTCTACGGGGGCAGGAATCGACGAAAGATCCGAGAAATTAGACTCCATCTGCGCTCATAACTAACGTTTAAGGCGAGTTTAGATAAAGCGAAAGCTCATTTATATTGTTACTGCCCATCAACGCGACTAAACGCGTAGCCATCGCGAGAATTCCCGTTAGAGGAGGAGCCATGTTTGCCGCCTTGTTCGACTGCGCCATTTCTTTGCGTCCGTAAACATTATGAACGTTAAACGCGCCAAATAACGTACGGTATTTTTGCTCACGTAAACCACTAAATCCCAATAACATTGAGAGCATGCGCAGTGATGATAACGCTATTTCTTCACGTGCGTAGTTCGTTTAAGTTTGAGTGCAAACGCTAAACTAAAACAGTCTAGCATTTAAGAACGTACCACGACTGTTGAATGTCGTGCCACCAAAGGACCTGACATCTAATTTGGGATCGTGCAGCCCATCCAGCGGTACGAACCAAAAACGTCGATGCAGTCGCTATCAACTGCATGAGAGCGCGATTCAATGAGCGGCCCACAACCAAGCCCGGTATCAGACGAGTTTAAGCTTGTAGCCATTAAAAGCCATGCAGAAGAATACACTATTTCACTTGTCGTTTACAGAGCTGCTGAAAATACTAGCTCTACACCGGCAATATCTTTGCCCAGCGGAATAAGTTTCTTGTCGTAACTGCCTGAAATTTGGGAGAATTCACTAGTTTTGCATTTGCTAGGTAGATGATGTGTTATAGCGATACATGATACGCTAGGACACTTGAGCATGTACGTCGTATAACACGTATTCAACAGCCGCTTAGCGGACGACGCGGCGCGGATGAACACATCTCGAGGCGCATTCAGCCTTGCTGTTGGTTAATGATCCGCGCTGCTTCAACAGTGCTCCAAACGGCTTGTAAGATGGAGTACATGTTGTTCGCGAGCACTGTAATACGCATGAACCTCTAGACAGCAATGAACTGGCGGGACTACAGAACAAGTTTCGAAATGAAGATGCTTGGCCTATGGTCCTGCGCGTCGATGGCACAGAAACCATAAGAGCGTTATTGCAGTTCCTCAAGTCAAGAGGTCTGATGAGGAATAATAGGGTTTATTGGCGGAAGGGCTAGATATAGCCAAAGAGCGCCAAGGCAATGATAATACCTTGTCAATGGTATGTGAGTGGTTAATGACGAAGGGTAGATGGCACACTGCTCACTGAAAACGCATTCACTGAAAAGTGCGTTAGATATATGTCTTAAAACTACTACAATGACAAATGACGTAAGCCATGAGTAAGATATGTATAACGGAGAGGTAGCACTGAAATACGTCAAGTTTGATAGGTTTCGGACGCGTTTTATGCGTAAAACCAGACTATAGTAGTCTCGTTAAATGTGAAGTTGACAGTTCGCGCCGACAATTTATAGCCTCGGTACACACCTTCAAATGTGCGCGAAACTGCACTCTCTCTTTTTTCCTTCCATTTTTTTATCATACGCCTTGCGCGGTTTAGTGTAGCAAAGCCGACATGCGTATGCTTAGACCACCTGCCTTTATTCTCTTCTGTGTTTCTTTATCTCTCTTTCTTTCTCTGCCTTTTCTCATAACTCACATCCCATAAACTTATGGCATTGCCTGTGTATTTATTAGAGTCTATATGGTATGACGAAATTAGAGGCAGTATTGGCAGATATTTTTTTTCTTTCGGTGTATTTGCCATGGTGCGCCTCCTTAACTCGCTGTTAGTACACCAAACGTCATGATTCCTAGACATCTGCTTCTCCAAAGCTTTAACAACAGAACGATATTTTTTTGCAGACTACGTGCCCGCATACACAATATCTATAGGTATAACTCAAGCCAATAATTTCCGCCTCCATGTACAGCATAGGCTGTGATGGGCTCATTCCAATAGCCCTTCCGGATGGCGATGGTGCCCGCCGTGGCAGCTGGGGCCGCCGTTGTCCGGTGTGCGTAACAGCTGTCGCCGGGAATGAGAAAAAACTCATAGTCGTTCAACTCTGTGAAGGTGGATGACCACCGGAGATGTGTGAATATGAAGAAAATAAAATAAAACAACAAAACGATATAACACATATATGCGCGCTGTTGTGGTTATTTGTATTTATGTTTGTATCATAACCACAGTAATTATGGCTTTATGGTCGCTATGATAGAAGGCCGTGAGCTCTGGGACGAAACGGGAGATGTTCTTAGCCAACATTAGGTCTGCGCATGACACATGGCGCTCCGTGGACTCGGTGTAACATTGCACGCCGGACCTTTCCATGAGAAAGGCCAAGAACCACTTCCTGTCGGGACGAGGCACATCGACGTTAAGGGCACCCACAATGGCGATGGGATTGGGGTCCACCGGGAGGATCTACCCCAATGTGTCGATCACAAAGAGTTCAATGTCCTTCCTTGATATTCCAGGATGAATGTGTACGGTGGCTACAACGATGGCGTCCCCAATATGTATGGCGCACGCTTCGGCACAACGACGCCATGGCTCTCGCCCGTCGTCGGTAAAGCAAAGGGCGCAATGGCCGCGCAATCGTTGTTTGCGTAGATTGCAGCGACTATAAGCGTCATCCGCGCCAGGTTTCGACACATCGGGCCCAAAAACGCTGCTGGGACACAGACATTGATACGACTTTGCAGTATTCTTAAGCTATTTTAGCTCTGTAGACGCCGCCATCGTTTTTGCCTTCGCGCATCACAAAACGTTGGACACTTGCCTAAGACGGCTCCTGTGTAAAAGTACTCAGTTCCCGCCGAGATCGAACTCGTGCCAACTGTGTGGGTGTCAGCTACCCTACCATTAAGCCACGCCAGCGCTTGCTAGCATACACTGGAACAATGCCCTATAAAGGCGTCCGAGCGCGCGAAGAGACACGCGACGTGACACGCACGCCGTGTAGCGTCGATATGCGCACATCATACTTTGCAGTTATATATTGTTACACCAGGTAGAATGACATGTAGCAGACACACAGGAAGTGGTATAAGCCAGTTAGAGGGGGTTCTATTAAGAAAAAGAGGTTTAAATATATGTATACAATAATGCTGGAAAAAGGTAGATACTGTACCTGGTTTAATCAAAGTGACTAAGTGACTATGTCAAAGCCGCGTTTCAAAGGGGATGCCTAAAATCATCATAATCATCATCACGACCATCATCATTAGCATAGCATCGTGCGACTCGCCTTGCGATTTGCGTGCCGCATAGGGTTTATATATCTGCGGCCTTTGCATTCCAATCGCATAGGTAGCGGCACAAGGTGAAGCCTTGTGCCGCTACCTATGCGATTGGAATTCTACCTGGAATGCTACCTATAGATTCGAATTCTTGAGGAATAAAAATATTACTATACAGACATATAAACATTGATGTAGCGAAAGACTTGCATGGCATAGCTGAATAATTCGAGCTGGCTACGTGACTGTTTGTCACCGTGCCGCTTCAGAGGGAATGACATTAAATCGTCTTCGTCACCATTAGCATCGTATAGTACCTATGGACCCGCGATGCGATAAGCGCGCCGCGTAGCGTCGATACGTACAGGCTTTCCATTGCAGTTCCAATATAGTTATATTCCAGCAGGTGTCCCTACATATAGCAGTTGCGTATAGCAGCTGCATGCTGCCCGTAACTTGACATGGTTATTTCTAGCAGACTAGGCGACAGGTGGACCGTTCCGATCGGTCTCGTAAAAGCCACGCGAAGTGACGTCGCCGCAAAGGCCCTCGAAAACCCGTGAAGTCGTGCACGTGTCTCCTGATGCCCATATACAAATGTCGTATACATATACGGAGAGCTGGACGGTATGCGGCAACCAATCGGCAAGAATAACGAGCACCATGTTCAACAGGTTAGGGTTGACTACTTTGCCTTGCGGTACACCACGATGTGCATAGCTAGACGGCGTTGGTCCGCCTTCATTCAAAATAAAAAATTATCATCCATTCAAATAGCTCCGTATTCAGCGAAACGCGCGTCCGTCAATACCTACAGCTTCTAAGGCGACCAGAAAAACATGACCATCTACATTGTCATACGCACCTTTAACATCAAGTAATAAGGCCGCAGTGATTGGTTTCAGATGTTGCTGGTGCTATACACATGTTACAAAGTCAATAATGGTATAGTTTCACGAACATCCGCGTCGAAAGCCAGGCATTACGTCAAGATAGATGTAAAATTCCAAGTATCATTCTAACCGTGCAAGGATCATTCTCTCCATTATTTTGCCGACACAGATGGCCAGTGCTATTGCACGGAAAGATGTCAATTACAATGGAGGTTTGCCAGGCTCGAGGAGTGGAACAAGGCGACTGGATTTGCACGTCGTAGGGACCAGGCCGTCACGCCATGATGCGTTGTATAGGCCAAGGAGTGCATCTGTGGCATCTTGACCAAAGTTTGCCAGCGCAGAGCATGTGATGTCATCGGCTCCTGGTGACAAAGATCGCCTGCACCAAGCAAGTGTGGCCTCCAGTTCTTCTATGGAGAAAGGAGAGTACATACTAGGATCTCGGCAACAAGGCGGGACAATAGGATCATGTGCGCATAGTGAATAGGTGAGCACCGGACCCGCGATCCTCGCGCAGCAATCTTTGGCTACATTGACTTCTCGGCTTTCTTGATGGAGGGCTTGAGATTTAAATGGACGGTGCTGTTGGGGAGCTATTCGAAGTCTGCGGACTGTTCCCCAGGCAACCGACAGAGGTTTACGTGAAGCGCGACTCAAAAGGAATTTCAGCGTTGATATTGTAGTGGAGCAAGGCGACGCTGAATTTTCTTTTGAATGCGTCTGGTCTCTCTAAGGTCGTAAACCAATTTAGTCCGTCTGTAGCGTCACTCCGCTCGCCGGCGGATTGCACGTAGGCTCTGTATTTCCACATCAACATCTGTATTTCTCCAATGGACGAAATGAACGCATAGCATCCAGCATAGCCTTGGCGATCTGAATTTCCAGTGTGGACGAAAAGCCTTCGCGGCATGCGTCTTCCGTAAGTGATTTGAACATGGACCGATCTATTGCTACTTTAAGATTTGATAGAACGGATTTGGTTGGGCCTTTTATCTTCAGGCAGGAAGGAATATGGTCGCTTCCGTGGGTTTCTATGTCTGCGAATCAATGGACTCAGCGAGTGAGGCATCACGAGACAAAACTTAAGTCTAAAGAACTACTGTACGTCCCGCCTTGCAGAAACGTAGGACTGCCATCTTTCAGACATCAAACTTCGCGGTCGTGAGAAAATGAAACGATCGAGGTTTCTTCCTTTTGAATTTACCTTAATGCTTCCCAAAGTGAATGATGTGCGTTAAAGTCCTCAACAACAATCATCGACCAGAAGTCGCACCATTAGTATCAGTCAGTCTCTGTCTGTATAACGACTTGATGTAGAAAGGTAAGTGCCCACTGGAGCAAAGGCAAGTGTATGTTTTTCACGGTCAAACAGACTTACTGATTACTGTCATGTGGCCGCTCTGGATGAACAACGTAAGTTAGTTTACACCCTATGTAGATGACCACCTTTCTAATGCCATTACAAGTCCATGACAGATCAGGCGCATAGCCTGATAACCGGACGGGTTTCTGCAGATTCGGTTCACAGACGACAATAATGGGGAATTTATTGGTAAAAACGTAATGGCGAAAATCAGCAATACGGACTTTCAGTCCACGGGCATTCCATTGCATAACAGACGCTTCCTTGACTTGTCTGGAGAACGGCTGATGCGGTAGAGCCGTGGTGTTTGCTACTCGAGGCCCCCAATAAGCGGATCCAGACTATCCAGCACTTGCAGTGCACCCCAAGGAGATGCTGTCTGCATGTCATTTATCAACACGCGAATGACATTCATTAGATGCTTGATTATAGCGATTACTTGCTTGTCTTCAGTTCGCACGCGATCTGTGCTGTCATTGGTGCGTAGGTTGTCCACCGTCGATCTTTGTTCTGCTGGACGACTTAATGTCGGAACAGCAGGCCAGGCGTTTGCAGTAGACGTATTCACTGCGTCACCAAACACCGTGTTGTTAGTGTGGATGACCACCTTAGGAGTACCAGCTGCGGGAAGTAGCGTCTGTCTTACGGCGGTATCAGTATTTCTAGTAGACGAAGATCGTCTGTGGTGGGCACGACGCCGTCGCACTTTGGTGGCGGCATCTCTCTGCGGGGAGTTGTCTTTCACCATTTGTTTTAGGACTTTCAGCTTGGTCTTGTGTCTCGGTCAGTTCTTCGCCGATGCTTCTGGACACCAGAGCAACTGGCACATTTCAAATCAGTCGCATGGCAAGCATCAGCGCTGTGTTGCTCAGAGTATTTCAGGCACGCGGTAGAATTTTCGCATATGCCGCTGACATGCCAGATCTTCAAACATATATCGGCGGCGAGAATGTTCTTATGGGTGTTAATTCTCACATAAGTAATCTCATTCCGAAGAAGAGCCTCTAGTCTGACAGAAATTGCTTTTCTGTTTAGCCGATTCAGGTCGTCGGTCGGCGTCTCGTGCAAGAAGAGTATGCTGTGAGCCATGCTATCGTTCTTTGCCATCGCCGTCGTCCTTGTTAAAACGAGGAAGCAGTGACTTCCTTTACGAAAGTCAAGTAATCACCGTCATCCGACAGATCTTCTGAAGCAGAGTAACACAGCAGGGTGTCCTCGCTGCCCATGTCGCTCATGAGCTGATTGCGCTTCCTCAGAGCCCTTGACGCTGTGACGTCTGCCCCCTCCGGACGTCTAGCTTACTCCGCGTCCATCGCCGAAAATCTTGGGGGCGTAGCCTCCTGAAAACACGCATAGACACTCGTAAAATGAGAGCAGTGGAAAACGGAGTTCCGCACAACAGCCACTTCTTCGTCTTCTCTCCAGCTAACAAAGTGCATTAAGTCTGTGGCTCGCAGACGTGCGCTACCTGTTCCTTGATGCACCGGAACGGAATGCAAGCAAGAAACGCAGACAGAACGGGTGCTGCTTCTCCACTTTCTTCCTGTACGTTATTTCCGCCGGCCGCTAATGGCAGCGTGATTTTCTGTTTCTGTGTGAAAAACAGATTCTTGTGAGCTTCTTGTGACACATTAATCTGCCATTTAAATGTACAATTTTTAACAGAGGCTACCGCCTGTATAAAGCATCTGAACTGGGCTCCTTACGCGGTTGAAATTTCATTGTCGTTGGCCTTTAACGACTATAAAAGGAACGCGTGTTTACGACGCTAAACAAGTGATCTACTGAAGAAATTGTAACTTTTTCTTTATTTGCGCTCTTGATATTCATGCCATATATTTAAACTTCGCTGAGAACGAATCTCAGTCGAAAGAGATCAACGTTGGAAACCTTCCTTCATGTATCCCAGAGGAGAACTGCGTGCTTCGGAAAAATTATTTACTCCCTCGGGGGAACAAACTGTGTTCGCTTCTCTTCAAACACTGAAGTGGATCAAAACATTGCAGGTTGTGCGACTTTCATCTTCAAGTGAACGAGAAAATACGAGCTCTCTAGAGGGCTTTATTTTATTTTATTTAGACGCAGCACCTTGCTGATAAGCAAGCGCAGTCATAGAAGTCAAGTAGCAATGCGGGGAAATTCCTAAGCGCAGAGGTTACATCTACTTTCACTAGAATGTGGTCTCTATGGCATAAGGCCCTTTGCGCACGCCTTTAAGCTCACGTCTTGAAAGCAACAGGGTTCGCAACGAAGAGGCACACCGACACACAAAGGCGATCGTCCCGAATACCGTAGTCTGATTGATTCGTATGCAGCATGCTATAAAGAAAGAACGTGATACTACACAAGTGGCCACGCCGTGCTGCGTGATTTAGAAGCACCGGTTCTCTGCTGCTCTAAAGCTTCAAAAGGACAGACTGATGGGCTAGTTGGTGTGGCATTATTTACATAGTAGCACAGAGGCCGACGGGCGGCGAAAGAAACACAGTGAATACAGCGCTCACAACTAATTGTTTACTACGCTAGAGCATATATATATAGAACACCCTACGAAAGGAACAGTATAGGAATGCACGAACACATCAACCCAACAAGTTCAACGGACACAGGTGGCTAACGCGCAAAAACATTTAATTGTCTCATAAAGAGACTGGCCGGAAAGTGGCACCAATTCGTGTACTAATCTCTCCAGCTTCTACTAGTTCCCGAGTGAGCTGGGCAGGACACTCATTCTCTGCCACAAAGCCAGACCTACTCACCAGCCATATTCTGGAAGCTCCAGAGTATAGGACAGGACTTGTGTTAGTTGCCCGACAGTATCCTTATCAGAGAAAGAAATGTTTGTGTCGCGTTAGCCGCCTGGGTCAGCTGAACTGGCCGAGTTTGTTTGTTTGGCATGTTTTCGCCCCATTCTGTGGGGTGATATATATATCTGCTCGATTTAACGACGCTTTTCTAAAAGTACACGCGTAAGAAAACCTGTGCCTTCTGTCTACTTTTTACACACATGGTTTTTTATTCTAGCATGCGCTCTAACGTTATCGAGTTGACGTCTCGGCACCCTATCCACCGCCCTAACTTTATTTTGACAAGACTGCACCCCATGCCCATGCACGGAACGGACTCAGCAGTCGGTAGCATTTTTACGCACCAGACGGCGCTAGGGATGGCGGTAGTTCGGCCGCCCTCGCGGACGTTTTACACGCGCAGACGTAGGTAGCGGCAAATACAAGGCCGCGGTACATTTTCGGTGTCGCTACGCTACAATCTTATATTTCGATGGACCGAAAATTCCTTACTAGGTTTCCGAAATCCACGATATAAACAAATAATTCGAACGTGGTCATCATTTCGTGAAATCGGGTTTCAACTGTACTGTGTAAATAATGTTATAAACCTTCCTTATCAGATCAACGTTTAGAAACATAGCCAAGGCGGATACAACGATTCTATGCGGCAGTTATTCGGTAACTACACAGTGTCACGAATTCTTCTATTGGGGGGGTAGGGGGGAGAGGCAGCTTGAAGAGCAAGTTGATGTACGGGCAAATTCTCGAGATTTAAATCAGTCAAATGACGGAGAACAGAGCAGACACATAGCACACCCAACGACCGTAGTAACAACTGTACTTCATTGGAAAAGAAAGTCTCCCAAGAAAACCGGGCGAGCATGCGCAGCAGAAGAGCTAAGCCACACACAAACCAAGGTTTCTTGTAAACTAGAACAAGTAGCTAGCGCCAATGCGACAGGAAACTAAGTTCCTGCTGCATCATTGAGACGCAAGTTGTGCTGACGCAATTACCTTGTATGCTGATGTGATATACTTCGGGAATTCCACGCTCCTCCTTGCGCTTGGCTCTGCCGAGAATTTTCAAATCGGAAGAAAGCGGGACGCAGCCGCCATTTCGCCTATCGGCTGCGTCCCGCTTCTTTCTTATGTTAACATATCTTGGCCGAGGCAAGGGCAAAGAAGCGCGCGAAATTCTCGAAGCGTATCACATCACCTTGCAAGTGCATAAATGCGTGAGCAAAACATATGTCTCGCTGATGCAGAAGGAACTAGGGTTCCAATCGCATTGACGCTAGCTACTTGTTCTATTTGGAATCAACTTTGGCTTTTGTGTGGTTTAGCTTTTCTGCTACGCATGCTCGCCTGGTTTCCCTAGGAGACATTCTTTTTCCAATAAAGTACGCTTGTTAGTACAGTCGTTGTCTGTGCCATGGGTCTGCTCTGCTCTTCGTCTTTTGACTGGTTTGAACCCGAAGAATATGTACCAACTGACCGCGATCCGCACTCTTCTGGAGGTACTTAACATAGGAGCGAGCGGAGATGTATGGAAGATGTCCATGTATAAATATTGCATGATCACCAGTTATTAGAAGATTGTCAGTTGAAATAGCCATGCAATTGTTGGCGTTTGTGCAGGATAAGCTAGCTGAAATCGCGCGGAGCTTGTGAAATTGTCAAGTAGGCATTAGATTATATATATATATATATATATACATATATATATACATATATTGTAGAGGGCCGAGATGACAATGAACAGTTTCGGTGGGGACGGGCGGCAGAAGAAACAGAGTAACGAGTTTGAGCTTCGTACCTGTGCACGCTTGTCGTGGAATGTTACATTGGTGCAGTCTATGACAGGCTGGAAGCCTCTATTACGGGGATAACGTTGAACATAACCAGATACCCGTTACAGCTGTCGTGCTTTTCAACGTGTGAAGTGGATAAAAACTTCAAGTATGATTTAGTCCAAAGCATCACGACACAAGCTTCGTGAATTCGTGGCCCGACAAGATGGAAGACTGATGTTCAAGCTTTAGTGAAGATAAGAATGAAGCACTCCAAATTCCAAGAACAGGTCAGGACCCGCCGGTGCCGCTGACAGCAAGAACTGCACCGAGCAAGACCAACTCATCCATGGACTCGTGCCTGCTAGAAATGCTTCGCCTGAAGCAGCAACACGCCGAGCGACAGCAGCAACTCATCGAAAATCTTCTGACTGTTATTCAAGCCCAACAACGACAAAACAAGCAGATGGTAAAGCCTGGCTTCTTTGATGGAGAAAGCTCAAGCCCAGAGACTTTGATCCAGATCTACGAACAAGCATGTGACGAGAACTTCTGGGAGGAACGCTGCGATCAGGAACATCCGTCAGGAACATCCGTCAGGAACATCCGTCAGGAACATCCGTCAGTTTCTCAGCGGATTTGCCAAGAAGTGGTATGACATTCATTACACTGTACATATGACGAATACATGGAAGTAGTGGAGAACGAGCTTTTTGGCATCTTTTGACGAAAACGTGGTTCAAAGGCGGGACCGAGCTATTTTTTTGTAAATATCGCTTAGGGAGGCCCGTAGAATATTTTTACGAGAAAAGGCGGCTTCTTCGCATGGCAAATGCAGAACTACCGGCGTGCGCTGTAGTGCCATGAATTGTTCATGGCTTACGCAAGAAACTTCAGGGGCAGGTGCAAGTAAAGTCGCCTAAAGCTGTTGAAGATCTGTTGCAATGTTTCAGAAACATCTGCACCAATTTTGCACCACAAGAAGCGCGTCCAACAGATCAGACTTTTGAATGGGCTCCATGGAGGTCTTGCTAGCTCGAAAATCCCTATGGCAGAAATCAAGTCATCAACTTTATGCCTATTAACAGCAATGACGCAGAACCACTAGCCTCTCATTCAGGGGAAGTGCAACCCAAAAACTAATAAAAGTGGGTGTTAAGTCTCCCCTGACGACAAAAATTGTGACTGTTTTTGTAACTGCCCTTAGCCTTGTCTATCTTAAACTCAATATCAGTAGAGACGATGTTGATTAATTGGTCGATAGTGGTGCATCTGTATTTGTAATAAATGAGGCACTTGGTAAAACTGACCAAATAATTAGAGAAATAGCGGTGCAGGTACAGATATTTATGGGACGAGATAAATATATGATGAATCGGCGAAAGCAAATGTCCGTTATCAAGGCCTGAGGGCTAATATCGACGCCCTTGTCGTGAAGGGATGTGGCTATAAATTCTTGCTTTCGAGACCAGATCTTAAGACACTGAAGTTAAACCTTTATTGGCATGATGAAGTAACTGTAGCGCAAGGGCCGTGCGCATCATTGAACGCCGCGGACCGGACCGCCTTGTTAAGTGTGAAAAAGATGCTCGTGAAAAATCCCGTCTACTTATCCATTGAGGCGACTCTCTAGCGGCTACAACAAAATTTACTGTTCCCTTTAGGCTACAGAGTACAGAGGCTACAGGCTACAGAGTCACAAAAAAGCCTTACAGTATGTCACGTGAAAGAAACTCTGGTTGAAAAATGAGATCCAAAATATATTAGATACTGGGAAAATACGGTCATCGGTGTCGACGTTCGCCTCGCCTGTCACTCTGCATCTGAAAGAATACGGATATCTGCGACTGTGTACTGATTCCCGGATCTTAAATAGTCAAACGGGAATTTTTTTTCCTTTTTGGATGCCATGGATGGACTAGATAATTGAAGACACCTGGGGCTACAAAATATTTTACCGTATAAGACATTTGCAAAGGATTTTGGCAGATTCCGATCGCAGAGCAATATAAAATGTATACAGCCCTTGTCACTCCATTTGATGTGTACGAATATAATCGTTAGCCTTCTGGATGGAAAAGCAGTGCAGCGTGGTTCCCAAAGATGATGAATAGTGCTCTCAAGCCATTTCGCGGATTATTCTGTAATGTGTATGTAGACGACACCGCAGTCTAATCCAAGGATGAATCATCAGACGCCGAACACTTGACATCTCTTTTGATGGAATAAAAAAATGGGGTTTTACGTGCCAAAACCACTTTCTGATTATGAAGCACGCCGTAGTGGAGGACCGCGGAAATTTCAACCACCTGGGGTTCTTCGACGTGCACCTAAATCTAAGCACACGGGTGTTTTCGCATTACCTCCCAACGAAATGCGGCCACCAAGGCCGGGATTCGATCCCGCAACCTCGTGCTCAGCAGCCCAACACCATAAATACTGAGCAACCACAGCGAGTTTTTGATGGAAATAATTGACGCCATACTAAAAGTGATTCTTACGAAAAATGAATTTTTTAAACACAAAATTACATTTATCGGCCGCATTTTGGACGGATTTAAAAAGAGCACGATATAGGAGTTCGTGCAACCTGTACGACAGATGAAGAAGCCAGACAATGTACACGCAGTCAGAGTTTTTCTTGGCCTCGCACGTCATTTTAGAAATTACGTAAAGGATTTCGCAGCACGAGATAAACTGTTGAAAAACCTACTCCATAAAAACGCAGATTTCATTTGGACTGAAGAATGTGATAATGCGTACAGAAATTTCGTATTAACCATATCATCAGACCCGGTCCTCACATTGTCGGACTTCACTGTTCCATTTGAACTTACAATGAATGCGTCGACCTACAGAGCAGGTAGTGTACTGTACCAACGAAGAAGCACAAATGGCAGCAAAAGAGAAAGACAATTGGTTCGATAGTACTGATATACTTTTCACAAATTTGGAACAAACCTACAGCACAACTGAAAACGAGGCATTGGCTGTTGTGCAAGCGATTAGGTATTCTCGATAGTACCTAGAAGGCACGAGATTCAAACTGTGCACTGACCATGGGGCGCTTGCTCATTTGCTGAACCGGAAGGGTGGATTGCTCAATAGATCAGTGAAATACAACCGTTTGATTTTGAGGTGGCTCACAGGAGCGGACAAGATTTGTCAGAGGCTAATGCATTGTCTGAACTTCCCATTGTTAGTAACTGGGGGAACGAGGAAAGAATGAACTGAGATAAAATGTGGGAAGGCACAGAACAGCTGCTGTATTTCGACGGAAAGTTTAACGAAGTAGGCACACTGAAGAAACAATTTCTCGACCTATATCACGGCAGTCCAAAGTCAGAAAGGCATGACGGCTTCTGGCGAACATACTACAAAATGTGGAGAAGATTTACGTGGCCCCATGTGAAGAAATATTTTAGCGATTACATTAGTTCTTGTCAACCATGTCAACGGAACAAAGCAAAATATAAGCAGGAGACAGACAGCAAAATTTTTCCACCTTATTCAAGTGTATCATTTGAAACCGTACACGTTGATTTCGCTGAACTGAAGAAAACAAGCGAAGGCGTGAAGAAAACACAGTCCTTTTTAGTGTGCATTGGTGAATGCTCATGGATGGTAGTCGCCGAGCCAGGAACAAAAAATGATGATGCTGTCATTTCTCTCTTGAATAGAGACGTTTAAAGGACTGAAATGTGTCGTATCCGGCAGTGGCCGTGCCTTGAAGAGTCAGGTATTTGTAAGGTGGTCAAAAGACAGAAATTTTACCCTGAAGTTCACAGCACCATACCATCCATCAGTTAATGGACTAGCAGAGCGAGTTATCCGAGATATAAAACAGTATATAAATATGTACCCAGGATTCTCCGGAGGGTGGAAGTGTTGTCTACAAGCAGCTGTGTCGCACCACACTATATCTCATACGATCCCACTGGGATGCAGTCCTTTTGAGGAGCCTGCCTATTTGCCTGCGGACGATGCACTTGGCATCACAGAGAAGCTTAACTTGAAGGAAACGAAGAAAAGTTCACAACAGCAAAGGAAGCACAGGGAAGCGATGAAGAGAGCATTTGACAAACGTCATAACACAAATATTCCCGCCATTGGATTAGGCGATATGGTTCTTGCGCGGAAAACATATGGTGGTCCTAACACGGAAGTTTTGGGTACGTTTAAGGTAGTAAAATAGACTACAAAAGCAGAAGTACTCAAGACCATCGGCTACGCGACGAAAAACGGTGCGATGGAAATAGCAGCCATTGCGAACGTCTTTGCTGATTTGCAGCGCATGGATAAAACAAAGCCCGGGAGAGTGCAGTGGGCCGAGATGACAAAGACCAGATCTGGTGGACAGGGCAAAGAGGAAGACGAACAATAAAGAGATCATGCGTCGGTTCTGTTCACGCTTGTCATGGAAATATATATATATATATATATATATATATATATATATATATATATATATATATATATATATATACACACGCAGGAAAGAGACGACGAACTTTTAGGAAGACGTATCTACTGAACGGTTTCGGTTGGTGGACCAGCCTTCGTCAGAGTACAAACGTACTCTGAGTGTGCTCAGACGAAGGCTTGTCCACCAGCCGAAAACGTTAAGTAAAGAAGTCTTCCTAAAAGTTCGTCGTCGCTTTCCTGCATATGTTACATCGGGTACTGCGTGGTGAACTTGGAAGAAAACCATATATATATATATATATATATATATATCCTTGGGACAAAGTTAGCCATTGCACGTAGGGTTTAACATAAAAGTTAGCAATCTTGCTCGACTTGTGATTTCTTTTTAGCGTTTGTACTGTGCCCTGCAGATTCAAGCGCGGAAAAAAAAAAGATGTTGCCTCCAATATGAACGAGCAATTTAAGCCCTCGCTGCGTGATTTTGCTGCGTAGTCTCACAAAGAGTGTAGCCTGTGGAACATATATGTCCTGCGAATGTCAGCGTGACCGAAAAGGTTACTTAACGTAACGCGTAGTCAGTATTCAGGTATGTCTTACTCGTTTCTAACGCAAAATGTTCTGGTCCTCCCGAGGAAAGCTTTAAAAATTAACCGTAAGGGTTTACGTGCGAAATCTAGATCAGATTCTGAGATGCGGTGTAGGGGCCGGGGGTCTCCTGATTAACTTTCAACACCTTATGTTATTTACCGTGCACACAATGCATGGTCCGCAAACGTTTCTGCATACCGCCCCTGTCTGAATGTATCAGTCCGAGCCGTGTTCAAACCCGTCGCATCGTGCTTAGCAGTGCATAGCCATAGCTACTATGCTCTACCACGACCAGCCTGAAAATCATAATTTAATTTCCTTAAGAGACGAACATTGACTTACTTGAGCACGTAGAAAATTTTGTAGACGCCAAAGCCCCTCAGACATTTTACCAAGCATTTTAAATGACTTGCATACACTCGGAATGAAGGTAGGTAATATTATGGTCCAGATTGCACAACTTTTCCGTTTTATTTTCAGTCTAAAACTTATTCCTTCTTTAGTTTGTGCTTTTTCTATACGGCCTGAATATGCACTGCTTGTCTGCCAATGTAAGCGTATAATTTGTTAAATATTTTCGACCTTAATTGCGTGCTTGTTAATTTGTCTTTCTTTCCCGTATGGGTTTTGGCAAACCATTCGTACACGTACATTTATTTCTGATCGACGGGCTGAGACCGTTGTCAGGCTTTATGCCTTTAGTCTCAGTCTACCCTCGTTTAAATGAATGAGAAATAAAATTCAATTCAATTAAAAAATAAGCACACAGGAAGACACACACGAACAGCGGATAAAGGCACAGGACAGGCAGGCGTCTTTCTTGGCTGTTTGTGTGTGTCTTCTTGTGCGCTTATTTTCCGCCGATCTGCAATGCACCATCTAACCCGTCTGCAGGTGTTGTTACTTTTTTTTTCTGTTTGGGGCAATTTTCATGGCACAACTATGTGTGACGAAGTATGCTTCTTTTAATGCCTGTCGTTCATGTCACTTCAATGTTGCCACGAACAGCCGGAAGCGATTCTTAGATGTGATTATATATTGTTTCATATGCTCCATACTGATGTCTTTTAAAGTAGTTTGATGGGCTTGTCAAGCTGCATTTGCAGAGTTTTTTTTTCGGTCCTCCCCCATGTAAAAATCAGCAAATGAACTGCGCTTTGAATTTAAGTTTCAATAATTAGATGGTATTCCGATTAGTATTTACGAAGCTATATTTGCGGTTTCAGAAAGCGCTACCTGAAGCCTTTGTCCGCACTCGCGTCTTTGCAGCACCAAGGATAGGCTTAAAAAGATGAGCTAATACTCAAGCATAAATAAACCCAGCTTAAATGCGAGGCTGCGCTTGTTAGTCCAGAGTTAGTCACTTTGTATTTTCGTATTCCTGTCTTCTGTATTGTTCTAATTTCTAAACTAACAGGAACATCACGTATTTATTTGGAAAATTGACACTTTGGTTACCCAAACTACGTCATTATTTTGGACCTCACTAACTTCGTGTATATTGTCTCAGGTGCGTCCGTCATTAGGTTTTCCTGTGAAGGGGTTAGTATTTCGGCATATCTAGCTTGATGTTTAGAAATGCTGCTGATAATGTCAGATATTATCCTACGCCGTTCGCGTAGAAGCGAGATGCGGTATCAGTTGTGACAAGCAGAAGAAAAAACGGAACTAATTACAACGCAGAGTTTTAAGCAGCGTACGTTGGGATATAGAAAGTGGACTTCGAAGCACAGGCTCGTCCATCACATAATCCGAGCCTTCGCGTGTCCTTTTTTTTTTAAAACAGCGCGCTTTAACGTTAAGCAACTTACTTGCTTCTGTAATGTCTGATGCTTTTTATTCACTGCTTTGTTACGAGTGAGGACGCTGTCATGTTGTTGGCCGTAAAATCCGAAGCTTTAGAAAAAGTCCCGACACTTTGAATGAAGGAAGAAACGAAGAAACAGAGAAAGTATTTTAATGTCGAGAGTAATTCATGAGGAATTCATGAGGGATATCTATCAAACGACAAGTCTGCTGCTATAAGGAGTTCAGTGTGCACTGTAATATAGCGTATTCGTGGTGGGAACTTTACGAATGCGTAGGATATGCTCCGGCACAAAACGCCTGACCATATATTAGGCCGCTAAGAATTAAGCGGGCGTTCTGCACTATATAAAATTACGACGATGTTGAGCTATTTCCCTGAATTCTTTCGAAAGCAGTCACACGAGCTCGAATGAAAAACTTTGCGTTCTTCTCACGGCCATATCTGTCTGGAGCTTGCAGCATAATACGCAAGCAAAACGGTGTCCTAGAACAGGGCGCTCAGCTTGCAGACGCAGGTACTGTTTCGCTTGCTATAAAATGTACGACGATTTCATTATTTCATTTGCGACGAAACTGCATATATTCAACTTTGAAATAAAATAAAAGGCGCTTCTATGTTCATTTACAGTATACATGCTGTAGTTTTCTATCCCTCATTTTAAAAAATAACGCGAACGAAGTCACCAGACAAGCAGCTCTACGGCTCTGCTTTGGTAGCGCGATGTCTGCAATTACGGATGCTATTCCGCAGCAGTCAATTCGAGAGATGGCTACATGGAAAGTCGTCGAGTCAACTGCAGGAAGTTCTGGGTAACACGAACTGTCTTTTTGCCGCTATCTCGTAACACGCAGGAAATGTGATCTCCAATGTTTACAATTACTGTGAACGTTTTTCGTACTGTGCCGCCAACGCGCGCCACACGATGATGAAGGTTAGGAGCATCATCCACTATGACAGGAACCTTTGGCACTTGCCGCCACGCTATAGTCTACTGTGCAAGTGTTTGTTTTCTTATTTTTATGTCAAATGTTTGTAATTTGCACCTTTCACTGTGTCACTTTGTTCTATTCTGCTGTTGCATACATACTTTATTCCGCATCCCTCTCTACTTATACGCCACCAATCCTCTAATCGTCTGTTACGTTTACCACGCCAATGTTCATCCCTCGCTCGAGTCTCTAAACTCCAGGCCGTCGTGAATACTGACACATTTCTATTTACTGCTGGATGTATACTCGGACATTCCAACAAGATATCTGTAATGATTTCCGAAGTTTTTCCAAGTGCCACAGACAAGTCAATTTTATTTTGGTAGACCTCCTGTTGTAACTTCGCATTCTCAAACTGCCTGACCCAGCCTCAAAAAGAAGAGCACTGCTTTTTGAGTTACCATTGAACATTTCCTTCCTAAGCTATTTCCTCCCTAGTCTGTAGGATCTCATTTTTCTTCCATCTTCTCCAACGAATGCTCGCGCGCCTCCTGTCTAACTTTAGCTTTCGTGTTCTTTTGTGTCTCACTAATACTGGGGCCTCTATACTTTAGCTCCAGTGTTCTGGTTGTTTTGTGCCACTGGGAGTCCACATTTCGTCTATACAAGGACCTAAAAACTCTAGTTTCCCACCTGCTGTCCTCCGAGTGTCTCAGTCTTTTCTGATGGAATATTTTACTATGTGCTTGCGTCATCTCAAAAGATGTCCATCCCATGTCTTCCTTCTACTGCTTCATTTGTCGTTTTTCCGTGAGCTCCAAATGTCAATCTACCTACTACTCTTTTATTTACTTTCAGCTTGGACTGTATTTCTGACATTAAACATAGCACTGCGTTTCCGAATGGAAAGCCCGCTAGAATTGTGTTCTTCCATAGTCATTTGACCACCGCATACTTGTTATACTCCTATAGGGTTCTATGCTTCATTAGAGCGGCGTTTCTCCCGCCTTTTGCTCTAAGTGAATCTTAGTGGGTACTTAGATACCTCGTTCCGTCTTCTATACACACTCTCAGATATCTGTATTCTTTAATGGGAGGTAGTTGAAACTCGCTTGTCGATACTCTTTGATCTATATTGTAATTGAAAACGATTGGGACAAATTCTTCTACGCTAAATTGCAACCCTAGTCTTTCACCCTCCTATCAACAGATATTTACATGTCGTTGCTTGCTTCTCTGGTTATGGCTAATAAGACTATGGTATCTACATATATTAAGCCTCTTAAGCTTTCTTCTAATATGATTCCATTTTATTTATGTGAGAGGCTAAATCCTAGACTTCCTCAACTCCATTTCCCCTCCTCTTACGTAAGACATCAACAGGAACGGTGACAGTGGACAGCCGTGTCGCATCCTTGTGTTAACATCCACTGTTTCTTCAATATAGTCTTGCCAGGAAATTTGAACTTCATTTTCTTTGAATATTTTTTATTTCTTCTTTAGCAGCTCGACAAGGCCTTCATTCAGATCCTCTTTTCTCGGAACATTCCACCATCTATGCACTGTGTTAGCAACAATAATTTACAATCATATCTTCGATTTTCTCTAACACCGTTGTGCAGTTCTCATACTATATTACATTCCATTCATGCCTGAAGCTAACACGTTATGGTCTGCATTGTCATCCTATACATTACGGACGTTATAGGTAGGGTCTGTATGACTTAATGTTGTCTTTATTGCTTTTTCTTTGTAATATAATTTCATTTTGCCATGTCGCCTGCTATCTTGGATTTCTCTATAGCTTATGCTTCTGCTCAGCATGTCTAACAAAGCGCTCCTGCGTTCTTTCGATGGTTCATTTATTATTTCGATTGGAATTCCACCTATCGCTATCAATGTGTGCGTTCATTTCGCTCCCAGTGCCATTTTTCTTATGCTTACACAAATCATACGGCAGGGTCACCAACGTTGTCTCGTTTGAAATACACCCGGCCAAAGATCGAGAGAATATATGTGTGGTAATATTCTAAGATTTGCATACGTATAGTCCACGCTATTCGTATAGTCCATGTTATTCAAGTCGACTCGAGAGTCGACCTTTTGAAACTGGGGAATATCGGTATTGTCGTTACATTTGAGGGATATAAAACTCATTGGATTCTTGAAGGAGTCACAGCGATGACAGTGAACACGCTTCCGGATTATTCAGCTGCAGGAAAGGCACCACTATGGTCTCGGGCCATCACTTTCCGAGCGACCACAGGGGGTGGATAACTTATTCTGAATAACTTCCAGTCATTCCTTAAGAATGGCTAGCTTTTGGACAGAATATATAGGACGTTTCTTTGGATTTAATAATAGATTAGTATTGCTACGTCTCCCTTCGTTTAAAAAAACCATGCGCAGTACCGCGTCACCAAACTTCTCTTCTTCAGCGAACACGAAGCTCTACACGCATGCCGTAACATGTGGTTCCCTTGTTTCAGATCGGTCATTGTCGCGGTGCATCAGATAAAAGCCGCTGTTTCTTTTTCTAAAGCTTTTTAATTGCCACAGTTCTAATTATGTAAAGCGACACACAGGTGTGACAATTCACACGGGCCTGATTTCTTATTTTATCAAAGCGACTCTACGTGAGCTCCACATTCAATGTCGCTTCACGGAAGTTAGAAAAATATTCAATATTCGATTTGAGTGGGAAATTTCATCATTTGCCCATCACCACTAGCAATACAGCTCACTCGCTTTATTACTTGTGGATTGGTGCTTAAACTGACAATGTTCTCCTTTCTTCTTCTTCTTCGCTCTCATGACGTCAATTGGGAAACCAATGAGCTCACCAAGAAAAAAATTCACTCCACGCAATACCTCAAACCATGTTTTAATAATGAGTGTATTCGTTAAAATTGTTTCCCATAAGTAAGTGAACGCCAGGCAGGCTCACGTAAGCAGGATCTGTTTGCTTGTGGAACCTTGGCTCTGCATAAGACAAGAAAACAGCATTACAGAAATATATCAGGCATGGCCATTTATTTAACGGCCTGATATGCAACGACCGTCGTCGGAACAGAGGCATGGTACTGCGAAAAGCAGCTGTATGTTCACGAGATTGTTAAAAATGAGAAAACATATATTTCAGGTAAGATTTAGCCGGGTGCAGCGCATTTTCCTATGCAGTGTAGGAATATACTAGTTAGTTATGAACAGCAGGTTAACAGTTGCTGCACGTTAAGAAGCGTAAGGCTGACGCATTCGTTGACGGCAGCTCCGAAACAAAAGTGCTTCCTTTCCTTCAATGCATGTATGCTTAATGAATATCTTTATGTAGCAGTAAACATATGAGAAACTAGAAACAATGAAGAACCTCTTGAAACCTGTTGAAGATAACGTTCTGAAAGCAACTATTGTACCCAATCCACCTGCTTGCGAGTTTCGAAGTTTCAGGCTAACTTGAATGACGATTCCTTGTTAATGTCTTCCATGAAAAAAAAAGTTATCGAGACCTCAGTTATGAGCCCAGTTTCGCAAAGAGAGTAAGGGAAATGAATATGTTGTATCTTTATATATAGAGTCTGAACGCCTGCAGAGCTTGCAACTTATTTTATTGTATAAGAAAACCAACCGTGAGCAGAAGCTCAGGAAGTAGTAGAAATACATGTAAAAAATTAAAAAAATGATGGAGAAATAAGGGCTCGTCTGTACGTGTTGAGGAATGTTATACAGTTTTAATAGTTTCTATGAATATACATCGGACCAGCAGATAGCGTACCACAGGATGCCGATTGACAGCAATAATGGAAAGAGAGAAAGCTCTTGAATAAAAAATAACGCCGATAATAGTTCCCACGTGTATGTCGGGAAGAGGACCTGCACAAGGAAGGTAATCGAGGGCAGAAAGAAGGAGGAGGGCGGGAAGCGGAAAAGAAAGGCAACAAAACGAACGATCACTGTATGCACAACTGCAAGAAAAGTGATGCACTTGATTTAGAAAACCTAGAGCTTGTCGATTAGGCCAATGTCTTAAATGGAGGCTTTATCTAGCTTTGACGGAGATGAAGTAAGCACCAACTTTATTTCCTAGCTCTAGTGGTTCTTGAATCGGACACATTTAAAATCTTCCCCTACGATTTATGACATTTTACCGAATGCTGATGATGTACCTAAATATATAAACGAAATGCTCGGGTGGAACTGAACAGCCTGCGCTGATGACCTACATGCCAAATAATTTTGCTGAAGTTCGCACTAGTTGGAGTACGTATGGTCATAACGAAACCGTGCAAGGATGGAACCTGCTTCTACATAATTTATTACTACAGCATGAAATAAAATGAATGTCAACAGCTCTCGCTTCCAAGCCGAGTAATAGCAAGGAAGCTTTGCATGTACTGTTCACTACACATTGTGACAGGCAAATTGTCAAATGGGCGTTTTTTTTGCTTAAAGAGGTTTATTAAAACTCACCTAGTAACAGCCCGTAATTCTATCCAATCACCGCAATTACTTGAAGTGTCAGACGTTAGTTACTTTCCCTAGGTATTTTAGTGTGATGTTAGCTAACTGACGTTGCTTCAGAAAGCAGATTTCTAATTATTAACTTTAGATAACAAATCAAGGTCGCGGAAGAGCAGTACGAATAAATTCACTCTAATGGATAAACCATCCAGTACATAAAACCTATTTTCTCAACTATTTCCACACAACCTGGGGAGATAGACATTTATGTTTCAATTACAAATAATCAACATCGTGGAAAGCTACAGGCAGTTCACGTTTTAAAGGGGCCATGACTCGATCGTGGAACAATTCTCTGCTTATCATCGTAATAGAAAGTATACGGCCGATATCTATAAACATGAAAAGGAGAAAAAAAGAGGAGGCTCTTAGTTCACAACTTACCTCAAGATTTGAATTGAAAATTGTGGCCTTCAAGCCCATCTTACGGACAGCAAATGCTATTTTTCCATGGCTCTTGTGACGTCAGCAAGTACGAGCCAAGCACTGTGTTGCGTTTTCCTTGTTAGTCTTAAACAATCTAACACTAACTCTACTGCTAGCACACTGTTGGACGCTGTCGTTCGATGCGAACGGTGTGCCGATGCACCACAGTTGAGATAGAACACTCTCGAAAGCAGGGAATGGTGGCCGTCCATTCGGTTTAACTTCACTGTTTGGATTTTCTGGCGCGCTGATGCTTCTCCCATGGCAAAACACCTACGCGCCAATGGGAATTTAAATTTTGTTTCGCGCGTACAGTAGCTCGGTATGATATAACTTTCCTTGTATGAACGTTAACTTGTATTATTCCGTGTGAATTTATATCAACTGTGTGAGATGCGCTTAGCAAGTAGCGCTTGTGTGGCCAACAGTCAACACTGTTTTGGAGCACTACAACCTAACATTTTGTATTGAGAAAAAGGTGGATGAAAAGGCAAAATTACCAGTCGGTATTATCCAAGTGCACGGAGTAAGATATTTAGGAGGTGAAACTCCCGTCAGCACGAGCGAGCGCGGGCGACCAGATAAGGTCACAATTGTTGTATGCGCCCAAGGGGCCGTATACAGTGGCGGTGCCATGCGGTGCGTCGTAGAAGCCGCAGCGAAAAAAAAAATGCAGCGCCCGGGCAGGCGGCTTCGGCGCGTTCTCAACGGCGGTAGTTTCTTTCCAGGCCGCCAGGCGCCGCCAGCACGATAACGGCTCCGCGGGCTTGTGAACTTTTCTGGTCGCCGCAAACAGCGGAGTTTCCACTCCTAAATGTTTCTTGCTCCGTGCCCAAATGCCTGAAGTGTCTCACCAATTGTACGCGTAAATATCTGCATGGTTTGCGCAAGTACAATAACAATGTCCAGCTATGCTACCTCTTTTACATGTGCGCTTGTTTTACATTTATTCAGAAAAGAGACTTCGCAAAACGTAGACGCTACTTCGTATATCATTAGGGATCGGTAACAGCTTAAATGCATCCCAGTTGTCGGTACTGAAAGATTCGAAGTGGTACACTGGAGCCCGAACAAAGTGAAACTCAATCTTCACTCGACATTATATGTGTTGACTCGAGGCGTTATTTGTACTTAGCTGCGTGTGTAATGGACGCAAATTTCATTTCGTATACGCTCCCATAAACACTGGAAGTACGAGCAAATTATGTTTGATTCAAATGAAGATTAGCCAGAGGGGCGTGAAGCCACATACTGTGAGAGCACAGCTAAAATTCCTGCTCGAGGGCGCCGCTCTGAGTGGCGCCTTATAATGTGCTCACTCTTGACCCCTTTTTATAATAGAAGTTTCTGCAACCGAATTTTATAACATTCGGCATGTGAGACAGTGTACATTTGTTTTTTATATATAAAGGAAGCGCTCCTGGTGATGGGGGATAAAAGCAATCAGTCAGTGTGGCGCCATCATGGTCGGGAACGAGATGCTGGCCCCAGTGTGCGAAGCCTGTTCTAGCACCAAATGGCGCAGCAAGGGCGTCGCCGGAGAATTGTGGTCCTAGTTCTTTTACTCCCGCGATAAAAGCCGCACTAGGAAAATAAATGTTTGCAGCAATTATCTCGGGCTGCGCACCGAGACTAACATGTGAAGTTGAAGTAACACATGGTGACCATGACGTATTTCCGAGTGCCGACAATCGCTTCAGGCGCTGGTAGTACACAAAAAGCCGTACCTTCGAGACTCGGCTCGACTATTCCGAGCGAGCAATTGCTCGGCTCGTGGTTTCCTTTCGCCACAACTGAGTGTTTGCAGATTGCTGCACTGTTCAACAAATACATTCAAATGAAAATTTTCTACCAAACTGAGTGCGCTTAAATTTTGCCTGTGTCCGGCATGACGGCTACGGGTTTAACGTACGTAATTCAAAATCGAATCTTTGGCGCTTTTCTAAAAACACTTGGCACCTTTAGGCTACGCCACCGCAAAGCCTGAGACGGCATCTGAAAGACGTCGCACACCATCGCGGTGCGAACGCTGATAATCGCGTGATGCGGCCACCAGGCTCCTCTCTGGTACTTCTCTCTGGACACGTGGCGCCGACTAACAGCACTGCCGATAAATTCCGTGCATGACCTCCGAGACAAGAAGCGTGGTGCGCCAGTGCCTGCGAACGCTGAGAATTGTTTCTTCGCTTGCCCCAGACGTAGTGGCACACAGCGACGCAAGTTGGCCATAGATTTGTTGAAGAGCGGCACATACCCAGTCCATTCGTGGCGCAGCTCGCTGCAGCATTGGCGTGAAAGGCGTTTATTGAAAGCGGCAAATACGCGGTGCATTTGTGGTGTAGCCTGCTAATACATCGGGTTGCTATCCTCGAGGAAACCACGTCAAGTGAGCTCGATTCCTCGGACAATCGGATTCATTTAAGGGATCTCTTTCGTCATAGTAGAGCGTCGCATTCCCGGTTTAAACACTGACCCAAGCTGGTGTCAAAACGTTCATTAAGCGCAAGCACAGGCCGAGTGGCACATGGCCAGTGCTCCAAGTCAGTATCAAAGAGTTTCTTCGAACAGCGGGCCTACACAGTCCCGTATCTACAGTGGTCCATGAAGGCATGAAATAGGTTCGCTGACAAGCAGCACGTATGTATACATAGGTACACGCTCTGTGACCCGAGTAGGTCCAACGGTTGGGTCCGAACTCTGTTGCCTCAGCACAAACTACAAACTACCCATCGTGCACGGTAGGTGGGAAAGCGGTTGGATACTAACGCATTAAAATTTCGTTTCATAGAGCGATAGGAGCACATTCAAGCAGAGAAGAAACATGATATAAGCAAATGGAAGACCAGCAAGCGCTGCTTGACGATTGACAGCTTACAGGGAATGAAACGTGAACTGACTAGTTTTAGCAAAGTAGAGAAGGTCAGACGAAAACTGAAAACATGGAAAATAACCCATAGATTGAGACACGAAAACAAAAAGAATGCAATAATCATGTCATTGTTTGCATAAAAAAGAGACCTGGTACTTCACAAATGCTTCTAAAAGTTAGTTCACGAAAGCATTAGCATATTTAAACTAATAAACGTCTCTGCAAGTCCACGCATTCTGATGTGGCCACATGTGCTCTGCGAATTGTGATGCGACTGAAGCAGGGCAGGCATCCACAGCCATGACAATGACAGGCAAGTAGGAGCTCGGCGCGCCTCCTACCATTTTCTCGCCTTTGCCTGAAAAAACATTGTCGCAATAGAAATTGCACAATCACACGTTCTGAATCAATTTTCCATTTGTGGGAAGGCACAGATCACACAAATCTACAGCAATTATGGCTTCATGTTCCCCACTCTGACTCGCCCAGGAGTATATGATAGCACCGCATAGTAAGATCGTAGCAAGTATTTTTGTTTCGGAGTTGTTTTTTTCGGGAAGAAATCTTACCCCGATAAATGTGAATATTTATTATTGGGTAATCAGTAAATTATTAACTTAGGAATAGGAACTTATGAACAGCTAGTTCAATATAGTCCACAGCAAACGCTTCACGCTTATATGTTTGATGTTAATCAATTATTTCACAAATGGTGTCTAGGTGATTATAGATAGGTGGGTGAATTTCTCAGTGAGCATCAGACATGGAATAGATACATATCTGCAGCTGTAATATCTCTTTCTGTCAATATCTTCGCATTTAGAAAACCCGACAAACGCGAGAAGTCCATGACGTTGGCTAAAGGTGCAGAAGCAGCACACGACAGCCATGGATGAGTGTTCAAGCTCAATTATAGAGGCAGTATTTTGTTCAGCGATGCGACTACGTATACTTTTGCATATTTAAGAGTCCTACATAGTTCACTGACAAGACTGCACGGTGATTGTACTAGCCAAGCCATATCGTACTTACGTGCCTTTACCAATAGTTATCAGTATCAACCGGTCCACAGCCGAGATAAGCAAGAGATAAGCAAGAGATAAGCAAGAGATAAGCAAGAGCAAGACAAGCAACACGGAGATAACTTCGTCGACACTGGCCGGCTTCGAGTCAATGCGCATGAGATCCAGGCGATTAGGTCGCTGTGGAACAGTCATGTTCCGCAAGTATGTCTTTACTCTCTTCATTTTTGACCTTTTAATTTCATAGTTTGAGGACTCTCTGAACATTCCGGAGAAGGTCCCTGTTACATTAAACGACTGCGTCCATCTCGTAGCGTGTGACCTGTTCTCCTCAGACGGTCTCCTATTTTGACTTCCATATGTCCCACTGATCTCTTATCATAACGATATGTACCGCTCTCATATTTTCCCCGCAAAATTCGAAGGCGCGCTGCACGGACCTGAGGTTACGATTGCAGACATGCCTGGGTAGCTGAAATTTCAAGTTCAGTATAGTGTCGTTCTCCGGTGTCCGGAGGTTTGCAAGGAAACGCTGGACAGACGTACACAGATCGTCAATATAGGAAATGTACGAGCCACCACCTGTAGTGCTCCTCTACAGAGCTAACAAATTATTTGACCCAATATTTCTGCGTGAAAACTGCACACCCGTGGCACTTCGCAGTTCTCTCGGAACTCGATCCGTCTGCACGGATCGAGAACGAAATGTGCCCCTGTTTGTAATACCTAGTTACTTTGCACACATAAAAACAATCGTCTAGAAGCGGTAGAGAGATATCCGGCAACTTCCACCAGGAGCGGCAAAGCACCTGTCAGTTCTAGAAAAGAAAAAGGTGCATTGAGAAATTATTGGGAATGAAAAGACACAGAGATATCAAGAAGGAGAGAAAATTAAAGAAAGGGGGACGAAGGCAATGAAGAAGAACACAAGAATGAAATTTGCACGTGCGTCACGCGCTCGTCGGGCGTTCCTTTCGGGAAATGGTGTAGAAATCATAATAAAATTAGAGCAAAAATGATAGCCCATAATCGAATGTCCAAATTTGTTGACTTTGAAAAAGATAAAAGGCCTCTGTATTTTTCATCATGTTCGGAAGCACGACCGATGAGAAATATATTGTCGTCCATAGTAGCACATAATGAGCCAAGTGATTGGTAATCTGTGTATATCGCACACCACATCAAAATCAAGGGGCCATCCGATAATAAATGACTCGGTGTTTCTGTTCTCTCACAGGAAATATTGGATGCACTGAGGGCCCGCTCCTGTCGCTGCAACCGTTAAGCCACCATGACATACCGGAAACAATGCTTAGGTGACAAAGCGAGGTGAACCATGCCCATGAACAGGCGGAGAAAATGACCTTGCAAATGAAATTTGTTCATCAAGCTTCTGTCCTACCAATGGGTGGTGGATCAACGGGAGGGCATCGTCGAGTTGGCAGGAAATTCCTGCACCTGCGTCACACTCACTTGTCCGAGATTTCAGTGCGTGCGCATCTTCAGGGCCGGCCATTCCGACGTGTGTCATTATCCAGCCATCGAAGGCAATGATTATATACGAAACTGACTCTTCGCCGAATTGGAGCGACGACTTTAGGGATAATGTCTATTGCTGCCTTTGACCATATGTTATATGTAACAGGCAGACTGGGAAGGCGAAGTAATGCGTAGGACTGATGCAATGCGTAGGACAGTGGGCCGGCACACCATCAGAGTTACCGAATGGGCGCGAAGGGAAAGGAAACGCACTCGAGGATCGCAGATAATTAGGTGGGCCGGTGAAATGAGATAGCTTGCTGGTACAATTTGAAATCAGCTAGCGCAAGCAGGTGTAATTGGAGTGCACGGAGAGAGGTCTTCGTCTTGCTGTGGGCATAAAAATTAGCCGATGATGACCATGATGATGCCATGTTCGGGAACCCAGAATCCTTGCACGTGAGCGAGTGCATCTTTCTTGGTCAAGTGACAGCCTCCGTTATTGCACGTGTATTCGTCTTTCGCTTGCGAAAGTGGACGGTAGGTTTCACTTCGGAGAAGGGTGGGGGGGGGATACGTTTATGCCACGTCAGCCGCCCAGGCGTGTTTTGAAAAGGCGTTGTGCTCATTTCCGAACACGTCTACGTGGAACACTATGAAGCGGAATACGGAAAATAATACATTCAGACCTGAAAATATTTACGAGCAGAAAAAACATTGAAACAAAATTGCTACGTAAAGCTGTTCCGCAATTGAATTCCGGGAACCTTACCTCGGCTTCGTTGTGTAAAGTCATCAAGTCGAAAGGGGCTCTTTGTATCAATTTTTCACCTTGAAACCGCACAGTCATAGCTTCACAGTTGAATAAACACAAGCAAACAACGGCAAAATGGCAAGAATGATAAGTTACATATATAATAGGCGCCCGAACCATTCGGACGATCGTTATTAGAAGTTCCTTTAAACTAGCTACAAAAGCAGACTACTTCAAACGGCCGAAGTCGTTCTGCTGAAAACCGAGGCACGTGCGGCGACGGATTAAGAATGTAGCTTTACGTTATTAGAAACAAGTCGTATTTCACTGAACACCTGCCATTACCAAAATGGGCTTCAGTGGATGTTGAGTAAGCGCCGCGCCTCGACGTCGAACACTCCATGTGCGAGTACAGTTACGAGAGTGCTAATTATCCTCAGAAAGATTCACACGCACGTGTGATCACTACCTCTTGCGGCAGCCGAAATAGAAAGCGAAAGGGAGTAATTAATGACACGCGAAGCGCGAAGGTAGAAATTGAATAGCAGATAATGAAGGCACGCCGTGGTGGGCATCGGCAGCGGAAGCGTACGCCGCAGCGCGGTATCATCGCAGCAGCGCTCCATGTTTTCCGAAGCGACACGCTGCCACCTGGTGGCAGCATTTCCCGACGTCGCACTTTATCTAGCGAGGCGGCAGTGGTCGTGCGGAGAGAAAGGTGTAGCCTCTCTATGTATCGCCTAGCGTTTCCTCCTGTGCACTTCCCTTTGCATAACTGCGCTGAGTTTTGAGTGGTCGCCGAGCACCGCTGGAACTCAAGATACTGCGTTTCCGGCAGCGCGCATTAGAAGGTCTTCGCGGCGAAGTTTCCTTCCGTCGTTTTCACGAAATCACTTGAACTGTCCGTCCGGCATGGTTGGCGGGCTAGGGATTGCGCTGCCCTCTGTAGCCTGTGAGATTGTGAGCCCGATGTTGCCTGGTTGTGGCTGCGCGCGTAACTCTAGCATTCGCTTCTTCAGCAGCGGTTCATACATTGCGAGGAAGCGCCATATCGTGTACCCAAAAGTGGGCAGGTATCACGACTACGCGGCGCACCTGTCACATCCGTTGACCCGTGGCACGATAAGTTGCTGTTGATAATGATGGTGATGATTTAGTGGCATCACCTTTGGTACGGAGAGGTGACAAACAGTCACCTTGCCTGCTTGAGTTAACAAGATGCAGCTGCATTGAACATGCAACTGCTGCATGGAACTCCTACATGTCGGGACAACTGGTGGAATGCAACGGAACTGGAATGCAAAGTTTGTAAGCGTCGACGCTGCAGAGCGCGTATCTCGCATGACGTGATAATGTGCATGCTACGATGATGATGATGATAATAATAATAAGTTATTGGCACACTCTTTGAAACTGGGCAGTGTGCCGGCACCTAGCCTGCTTGATTTAACAGGGATGCCATACACGTTTTTCACTTTATCATTTTTATACATCTCCATGCTATTTTTCTTCGCCAAGATATTCCACCAATTTTTTGGACAGTCCCCCATAGTGGGTAGGAGCCAGGTGATAGCTGCGACGGACAGCGGTAGCGATGGTGGCGGCGGCCGGAACCGCTATAAGAATGGGCCGATGACTGTTTATGTTTCAGAAAAAAAACGATAATAATGGCCTTTCCTAGCAGTTGATACAATATATCTGCGAAATAAATGCATCCTTAGCCAAAATAACACATGCATTCGTTATAGTAGTGGTTTAGTAGATCATTGGTAGCTATGGGTAGACATGCGTAAGGTACCGAAAAAAAGTAAGCAAAAGCGAAGTAGCACCCGAGCCAAATATTGCTTACGCATATAGACAAGTCTCAGAATTTTCGTACCAGTTTTTTTTTTCAATTCAAATCCATTTATTTGATTTGTTTCTTGAAGTGCCCACCAACGATTATGAGCCCTGGTCTTGGTGAACTTGGAAAGTCAACAAGGACAATAGGAAACAAAGCGCTAAACAGGAATAAATGGTGAAACAACGCAGCATAAAAACGTACAAGAACATTTTGAAATCCAGCACACGCAGCTTTCAAGACCATGAAGGTAGAAGGTAAGAGCGTCGCCGATTTAGGGCCAATTCCGGGCCATATGGGGAAACAATTTTGCACGCGAGTTAAAACTTTTTTTATGTCAGGAAGAACAAGAAGGTGTGTGTCAGTGACACCTCTTGGCCCACATTGTCACCGGGTAGTGAAGGTGAAAAAAGCGGCGAAACTGTGAATGGCGAAACTAGATTTTATTGGATGAACCTGCCCCCTCCCCCCCAAAAAAAAACTAAAGAAAAGTCTACACGCAAAGCACAACGATTGCGGCGAATACAGTCGGTGATCTTCGAAAATGCGACCTGCTGTTCAAGCGCGCAGGCTTTATACGCGAGTCATCGAAGATTCCAGAGTAATCGGGGCTACCCGCGAGTCTGCCAGAAAGTTCGACACTATTCGTGTCACACATGCCATCAGATTACACAGCTTCGGTGACAACAGAACCATCGATAACGTTGGAGAAACTTCCCATACATTTTTGCGTGTCCGGCACTGCGAGATACCATTTCTCAGACGGTGAAAAACGCTATCCCGTAATAGATAAACAAGTCCCCGTGCCAATATTCACAAACTTCTTATCTCCTAGACTATTTGTAACAGCAAATTCTAAGGAATCTTGATGCTGAATAAACTTTTATGAAAGGTGGCCAGGAAATGGTAATATGTGCTTACAAGAGAAAAGCTTTGAGAATCCTCTTCATGACTGTTGCGCAGCCATGAACAAAAGGGTCGAGAACGAATGCTTCGGTTCGGCTCTCCGTATGCAGTGCAAGGTGACTACAATGCTCCTGGGCCCTTATGAGCGATGCGATTTGTGCGGCATAAGGTAATTAGTCAAAATATAATAAAGAACTGTTGCTCAGTGAAATATTCGTTCTCATTTTTGTGCAAATAATGTCTGCCTTGGAGACTAATGTAACACATCAGGAAGAATTTTGGTACATTACACATTAGCTTTAAAAATTCTGTTTACGATAAAATAAAACACGTTTTATGTGTTCTGTATGCTTCAAACAAATTTTAGTTGCGAGTTTGTGGTTGCCATACGGTTACTTCCCGGTCATGTCTAAGGTGCGTGCTAGTTAAACCAACATGCGTAAAAGATTGAAGCGAATGTATCGCCCGTTTTAACAAAGTATTAGAGCATTTTGTGTAAAATATTGGGAAAGCTTGGGCGTACCAGGGGTCAAGTTAGCTTCCGTATGCCCTTTGGCCTGTTAAGAAGCTTCACCCCTCCCTCGAATGAGCCAAAGACACGCTCAGCACTCTCGGTGCTTGCTGCGATAAGTGCGTATACGCCGACTAAAGTTACACATGTTCTCTCGAAGAAAAAGTTATTCGTATGAGCGCGTTTTCGATTCAACAATGTTCTCGATTTAGCAAGGTGATTTTTGGGTTCCATGGATTTTGTAGCCTGAAGGTTGACAATATTTCATTTTTGATACTTTAATTCCCTCAAAGAAAACGAAGAATACAATGCTTCTGAACTGCAAAACTATATGCGATTCTTGTGCAAGCAGCAGTAAGTTCAGTAAAAGTTTCTGTCAACTGCGTCGCTAAAGTGGTGCCTGTATTTTTATATGAAATAATTCGTAATCGTTTTACAAATAAAAAACGCAACATAACCTGAAATTAAGCACGCTCTTTTCGGTATGTCTTTCCATACTTGTAGGAACGTTCAAATTACTGTTTTAGGCAACGACTTCCTTATGACCATGGAAAATGACAGGTATCAGCGCCACGAACACTGACAAAAGAAAATAGACCTGTCATCAGTAGGTATGAAACGACGAACGTGACTGTCTACTTCTTTAAAAAATGCTGTAGTGTTTCCATCTCTCCTTTTGCCGCAGCATGTGTGCGTCATGTTTCGTTAACTAAGCACAAAAAAAGAACGATTCGCTGGCTCTGTAAGCCACAATCTTCCTGCGCAAATGACGCCAGGGCTTTGTTCACGGTCGTGCTTGGACGCGCCTGTTCTAACTTGAAACCCTCCTCTTCATGACTGAAGGAGTTGCGAAATGCAAATAGCTTCATTAACCGAATTCCGGGAGATACCAGTAATGCCGACGGCTTTGCCTAATCTTTGCTTAAGGAAGACACTGCTAAATTAATGCGTCTAACGTACTTTCTGCGAACCTGACTGGTGCGTTGGCGGGATTGCGAGACGGGATTTGTGGTTGCGTAAGAATAAATACTTTGCCGGTAGTTTTATGAGCATAAAGTGAGCGTGAAGTGACTGGGAAACTTTAGGTGCGGAAGGTATCTTGCGTAAGCTTGGCGTTGCAAATTACCGAATGAAGAAGTTGGAAGAAGCTTAAACTCCGCCTTCAAGAGTAAAACGCGATAGCATTAAGGAATCCGTGACTGAGTCTGACAGTTCCCAGCAACTGCAGTTTATGTAAGCTAAATGTTTCCTGGGAAACGCTATGCACCACTGTGAGCTTTCTGGTAGAAACGCGGCCTCTTGCATTGTCTAATCCATGAGGTGGTGCACAGCTGCGCCAAAAAAAAAAAAAGACGCACGTCATCTTCAGAATTTTGTTATTGCTTCGAACTTTTAACATTTAAGTGTGAGGAGGTTTAACATTAAAGGCATGCACTGTCGGTGCTTTGTGTCATGGCATTTGTGTTTGGCCTGTCATTCTCAAAATTCCGTGGAATACCTTTGTCAAGAATATGAGACAAGGTATAAACAACTTTATTGATAATGTAGTGTGGCAACATGACCTAAAGGTACGGCATGTCATATAGCAAGGCTTGGATATACGTATACATAAATTTAGACCGAAATTTTTGCTCACGGACAACTTTGCCCACGCTGACACCGGGTTTTCTCCGACAAGAGCCCGTTAAAACTATCACATTAAACCAATTCCAGCTCACTTGCTGGAGAAAGATGAGTGATGAAAACTTTAAACTTGCGTTTGGTATTGAACACGAGAGGCTCCAATATTTTGCTAAACACATTTGCCAGCGACCCATTTCGGTTAATCCATTGACGCCTTTCGTGAAATCGGTTCTTAGATCGAAAGAAGGACACCACACTCATGAATTAGGTGTCCTCGGTGTTACTAAGCCTGGCACAAATGATCTCTAATTGAAGTGTTTTGAGAATCAAATACGCGCTCAACACTGACAGGTCACCGGTAGATCCCATATCTGCTGTGATAGATAGAAAAACCTATTATCAACTTGAGAAAAGTAAAGGTCATTGCATTATATAAACAAACTGGACTTTACTACAGAGTCGAAACTGGGCATAACAACGTGCGTAGTGTACTGTGTTCTACTTTAGTCTTTAGATTTGTCCTGTTGCTCTTCCTTTCATCTTTCCTCCCCTCCTTCCTATCCTCCATTTCTGCGTTGCTGTCGCCTCTCTTCAGAAGAGTAGGCAGGCGTTGTGCCCCTTCCGGTGGCAGTTGCCAGCCTGCTCCTCGCTTTCGCTTTCCTGTTAACTGTGTATATGTGTATACGTGTTCAAAACAAATAATAATAATAATAATAATAATAATAATAATAATAATAATAATAATAATAATAATAATAATAATAATAATAATAATAATAATAATTACTACTGAGATGAACTGCGCTATCTCAGGTGTAGAATCTCGTGCACCAGAGAAAAGCTACTTCCAGGTAATGCACGTTTACTCTTTGTCACGTGGCTAGAGAACGCGCTGCAACTTTATGAACGTGATATACCAAGCGTATTTAGAAAAAAAAATTAAGACCTAATTGCCGATCTAATGTAAGGACAATCTTCTGCACTATAAGTGGTTCTAAATGAATATGAGTTGATTCGCGATTTAGTTTGTTGTACGTGATATTTGTTTTACCGAACTTTTAGGACAGTTATGTCACCTCTATTCAAGTATGACTTTCTTGTTCTGTTTACGGTACCGTTGTTCAATGAAGGTTGTCGTTTTTATTTTTACACATTCTTTCCCAGTGTGCGTTTCTAGGATAGCATACATTTTATACGAAAATAGTTGCAAAAGCAACGTGCTGCGTCACTTAGCACGCAATATTGTTAAAATGGTCTTGCGAAGACGATAACATTTTAGTTTTTCAACTTGACGAAGTTCTTAACACGGTAGGTACTGTTGTTCCCAGAACATTATTTTTTTTCACCTGCTTAGCATATGTTTCCTGGAGGTGTCTCGTGTTTGTGTACCAGTTTAGAATGGTGTAAAGAATGATTGCTTTATAATTTATAAACATTGAATGTTCTTTAGCGTCGCAAGAAAATGTCGTGTGTGCTGGGCCTATGTGTATTTTACAGGTGCTCATTCAGAGAGCACATACGATAAGTTTTTCTCTGTATTTCATCACAGTATCTTTCCTGGTCACGAATACATCACAGGTGGTCGCAGGTATCAAAATGATACGAGGTTCACATCAACATTGTTATTATTCCTCCTAGCTCCCTTCTTGCCATCGACAAAGATAACTATTATGTTGTATTCTCAGCGAATCAAATAGCGAACAGTGTTACAGTAACCTTACATAAATACAAACGGTTGAAACATTGCGTGAATCCTTTATAAGAAAATATTATTTATATATACAACATTTTGTCACAAAGTGGAAAATAGCAGCCTGAAAAGAGAAAGCGAGAAAAACGATGATATTCCTCTACCAAACGGGGTTTGCTATGCGACAGAAGTGTGGTGCGCCGTACTGGGAGACAGAAGTCGAGACCTATCTCTTGATAGTTCATGATATTCCAACGGGAATGTCATTGAGCACATCATTCAACCAGATTGAGGGCGCGGGATCAAATCCCGTCCGCGGACGCTGCATTTCGATGGGGGTGCAATGCAAGAACCCCTGGCGTACCAAGCATTGGGAGCATGTTATAGATACCCTGGTAGCAAAAAGGTTCTATGCCATGGGAGGACGGGCTACCAATATGGTGAACACTTCTACCAACCTTGAAATAAATGCTAGATGCTTTATTCCTTTATGCTTGTATCCATTCTAAATATCAGTAATATAAGAGTAATACATCAAATATCTATTAGTATTCGGCCCATCCCGAAAGGCAACGCCAGATCCATTCTCCATTGCCTGGAAAAATCATACGTCACACGCTTGAGCAGTAAAAACACCTGCTTAACAAAGAGTGATTCCACCTAAAATGCTGATATTTTCATTAGTAGGTTGAGCCGGCTCTGTAAAAAGTCTCGCTTCACTCTCCGCCGCAAGCCCTTTTGTTTTAAGATGGTCTAAAATATCGTATATACCTCAGGTTTTCAACCAATAAAGACCCAGCGTACTTTACGCAATAGATCGCCTTAGCATTCTAAAGAATCAGGCCCAGTAGATGAAACGTTCGAGAGAGTTAAAGTTTAAAAACATCATTGGGTACCGAAAACCAATGACACCTGGGTGGTATATCTTCAATTTTAGCATTATTTAGTATAGCTGTCTGAGAAGTACAGACGCACACAAATTCTGAATCAATTCTTGACAAACTAGACAAGTAATCACACCAAGTGTTTCTTTGAACAATCCAGGCAGAAGGAAAAATGCAATTCTACTGCCAGATTTTAGCAAGAACGGAGCTGCGGTAAGTACAAAACTTTTTTTCCCGAACATTTTAAGAGAAGAACCAACATCCTTGACTATGACAACCGCCGACGGTGCTAGAAGTGCTAGAAGATTTTCCGAGCCTATAAGCGGGATGGGTGAACAATTGTATCAATGTGAGAAATTCAAGTTGCTCGCACAACAATTGGTGACTTAAAACACCAAGGAAACACTTGATGTTGCTAATAACATCTGAAACTGGTGTTATTTTCTGGCTCCTTTCTAAGTCGATGTGCTTTGTGAACTCATAGCCTAGAACTCTCAAGCTACGATGTAGGCGCTAAAGTTAGTTCAATATTTATTTAGTGAGATTGGTTATTTGGTAGAATTTGTAGATTTCTCATGGAAAGGGTGTCTGCCTGCTCGATTTATTCAACTTAGTGACAAGTGTGTTATTTAACCGCAGCATCATTTAAAAATCCTTTCGACTCAAAATGAAACCACCGATATACAGAGGTAAGCTAAAAAAACGGTTTTATTGTTATATACTGTGATGCTGAAATGCAATTTCGTGCTTCCATGAACTCTGTAAACAGCTAGGTCATTTGCGGAATGTGAATCGTCAAGATGATGATGATATCTGGTGTTTAATGGCGCAAGGGCCAGGTTTGGCCAAAGAGCGCCATGACAAGTGGTGATGTTGACGATGTATTATGGAGATGTGACTTGGCTGTAAACTGGCCTAAAAATTGTCGCTGTAAAGTGCGTAAAATCTACGTGCTATAAAATTATGGCAGTGACTCATGACGAATACTTTGAACATTAAAATCCATCGTAAATGAATGATGCAGAATAAAAGATATAAGAGATTGTAAAATTACCTGGAGCACTGCTGCCTCACCGGAACCCTTGGAACACATGGGCCTAGAGGCGCGTGCTATACGAAAGAGCTATCACAGCGGCATCCTCTGAAGAGAGGACCCGCTATGAACATGTGGGGCTAATAACATGTAATACAACATCTTTCAGGAAGCCCAGGACTGCGCTGGAGTCAAACAGCGGTTCTGGGCCTAGTAACATTACTGGATGAAGGGGGATGTGCTGGCGGTATGCTAAGGGAAAATGTTTCTTTCTCTCAGATTCGGCTTTCCGACACTCCAGAAGGACGTGGAGGACGGTCAGCCTCTCCCCGCATCTACCACAGGTTGGAGGCACGTTTCCGGTGAGTAAAAAGTTATGTGTGCCAAATGTGTGTCCTATTCTTAGACGACAGGATAGGACATCTGTCCGGCGTGATTTTGTTACGGAGGGCCAAGAACCTAATTGTGGCTTTATCACGTGCAGTTTGTTGTTTAGTTCTGCGTCCCACTTACGTTGCCAGTGGTTTCGCAGTTTCCTTCTTAAAAAAGGCTTCAGGTCTGTGACAGGGACAGAAGCGGTAGGATTGACTGTATGCAATGAAATTGATGTGGCCATCTGGTCTGCTAGAACGTTACCCTCAATGCCCCTATGTCCAGGCACCCAGCATACAATGGCATGCTGGTTAGACATATAAGCTCTACAGAGAATGGAATAGAGCTCAGTAATTACGGGGTTTCTTTGTTTACAGTGCGACTTCAAGGCTTTCACGACGCTTAGGGAGTCTGTAAATAAAATTGTTTTTTGAATATTTGATTTTCTAATATGTTTCACAGCCGACAATAGTGCATGGGCCTCAGCCGTAGATATACTTGTTTCAGGGTGCAGTACACCGGATTCCGAGAAGGAGGGACCAATGGCTGCGTAGGACACCCCGGCATGCGACTTAGAAGCGTCTGTGTAAAACTCTGTGCACGAGTACTTGTACTGGAGCTCCAAGAAATGCATTTTGATATGTGTCTCTGGCGCATGTTTAGTGACCTCTACAAAGGATGTGTCACACTCTATCAGCTGCCACTCCCAGGGCGGTACTAGCTTAGCTGGAGGCATTAGGCGTTGTTCGAGAATTGGGACATCCATTTCCTTGCTAAGTTCTCTTGCACGCAGTGAGAAAGGAAGTCTCATAGAGGGTCTGTTATTAAAAAGTGTTTCACAGGTGAAGTCGTTAATGGTTGTAAAACACGGATGTTCCTTATTAGAGCGAACCTTGAGAAAATACGTTAAGCTGATGTTGGTTCGCTGAAGATGGAGTGGCCACTCATTTGACTCTACATATAAACTTTCAACAGGGCTTGTCCTAAATGCGCCAGTGGCCAGACGGATACCCAGATGGTGTACGGGATCTAACATCTTAAGCGCGCTCGGTGCGGCAGAGTGGTATACTACGGCACCATAATCTAACCGTGATCGAACTAGGCTCCTGTAAATATTCAATAAACACTGTCTGTCGCTACCCCACGTTGTATGGGATAGTACTTTAAGTATGTTCATTGTTCTAAGGCATTTTCCTTTAAGATGTTTTAAGTGAGGAATGAAAGTGAGCCTGGAGTCAAGAATAACACCTAGGAATTTGTGTTCTTTGTTGACAGGAATTTGTTGTCCGCCCAGTTCTACACAAGAATCTGCGACCAGGCCTCTCTTTCTTGTGAAGAGAACACAAGAACTTTTGTGGGGGTTGACCTTAAATCCGTTTTGGTCTGCCCATTTGGACACTTTGTTTAAGCCCTGCTGTACCTGTCTTTCGCATACTGTGAGGTTGCAGGATTTGAAGCCTATTTGTATATCGTCTACGTATACGGAATAAAAGATGGCAGGTGTTAGTGAAGCACGTAGTTTGTTCATCTTAACAATAAAGAGAGTGCAGCTGAGCACGCCTCCCTGGGGTACACCAGTTTCCTGGGTAAAGGGACGTGACAGTGCATTGCCGACTTTTACACGGAAGGTACGATTGGACAAATAGCTTTCAATTATTTTCAACATATTTCCACAGATGTCCATTCCCGACAAATCTCGCAAGATCCCGTAGCGCCATGTTGTATCATATGCCTTCTCCATATCGAGGAATATGGAGAGGAAATACTGTTTGTGTACAAAGGCATCGCGAATATGTCCTTCAATGCGCACAAGATGATCTGTTGTTGACCGCCCTTGTCTGAAGCCACACTGATAGGGATCGAGTATATTGTTGAATTCAAGGAAGTGTATGAGTCTGTGATTAATCATTTTTTCAAAGAGCTTACACAAACAATTCGTAAGAGCTATTGGACGATAACTTGCTGTCAAGGAGGGGTCTTTTCCGTGCTTCAGGACAGGAACGACAATCGCCTCTTTCCATGTAGATGGGAGGTATCCCGCAGCTAAAATAGTGTTGTAAAGTGTGAGTAGTGTAACTTGTGTGTCAGCATGTAAGTTTCTGATCATATCATTCATGACTCTGTCAGGTCCCGGTGCAGTGCTTTTGCATGTGTTCAAGGCAGCTCTCAACTCGGCAATACTGAAAGGCCGGTTATAGGGTTCATTCTGTCTGGAGTTCCTAATTATTGGCTTACATTCTTCTATCTGTTTATATTTGAGAAAGGACTGAGAATAATGGGTTGAGCTCAACACGCTCTCGAAATGCTCCCCAAGTGAGTCGGCCTGATCTTTCAGTGTTTCACCTTGTGTGTTTACCAGAGGAAGTGAATATGTTTGTCGCCCTTTTATCCTATTAACTTTGTTCCATACTTTGGCCTCATCTGTATAGGAATTTATACTTGATAAGAACTTTTCCCAACTTTCTCTTTTAGCCTGTCGGCGGGTTCTCCTGCCCTGGGACTCTACTTTCTTAATGTTAATAAGATTCTCCGCTGTGGGAGACGCGCGTAGCAACCCCCACACTTTGTTCTGTTTTTTACGAGCGATTCTACAATCGTCGTTCCACCACGGGACACGCCGTTTGCATGCCAGGCCATTTATTTCTGATATGCATTTTGATGCGGCATCTATTATAAAGGCTGTAAAATATTCAACAGCAGCATCAATTTCTAACGAGGACATGTCATCCCATGATATACTAGTTAGGGTGCGGAATTTCTCCCAGTCAGCTGTGTCAATCTTCCACCTAGGAGCCTGTAGTGGATATTCGATATCTTTAGGTGATCTTAGTAGTATGGGGAAGTGGTCACTTCCGTAAGGATTGCTGTTAACTTCCCATTCAAATTCAGACAGTAGTGACGGGGAAACTAGGCTAAGATCTATTGAAGAATATGTTCTGTTTGCAAGAGAGTAATATGTTTGTTCCTTCTTATTCAACAGGCACGCACCAGAAGAGAGAAGGAACTGTTCAACAAGTCGTCCTCGCGCATCTATACGAGGGTCGCCCCACAGGTAGTTGTGTGCATTGAAATCGCCAAGAACAATATAAGGTTCTGGCAATTCATCTATGAAGGACTGAAATTCATACTTAGTTAATTTGTAATGTAGGGGTATATAGAGCGAGCACACAGTGATAAGTTTGTTTTGGAGAACAGCACGAACCACCACTGCTTCAAGGGGCGTTTGTAGCTGCAAACGTTGACACGCTATGCCTTTCTGAATAACAATGGCAACACCGCCCGCATCATCGCGATCTTTGCGATAAGTTATGTACTGTCGGAGAAAGTTTGTATGTTTTGATTTTAGGTGTGTTTCCTGTAAACACAGCACTTTTGGATTGTGTTTGTGTATGAGTTCTTGTACGTCATCAAGGTTCCTAAGAAGACCTCTAACGTTCCATTGAATAATTTGTGTATCCATATTGAAGGTTAATAAGTGCTGTGTGTATGGAAACAGGTGATGCCTTAGGTTACAGAGCTCTTTCGAGGCCCTGTAACAGGGGTTCTGCCCTTTCTGGAGCGTTCGAGTGAGCCTCGCCGCTCCTGAGGCGCTTGGTGCGCCTTGGGAATAGGTGTAGTGTCCATTGCCTCTTGTGAGGCGCCGGACACGTGCTCTTGCGAGCGAGAAGTTACTAGAGAGGGTCCCGCCTTGGAGGGCAAGACCCCTGCGCCCACCAGCCCGGAGGTCGATGGGGCTCCCCGAGAGATTTGGCTGCGCCGGCTGTTGCCAGCGCAGGAAGGGGCCGGGGAGGCCGGGGCAGCCTCGGCTGCGTCAACCTTCGGGGTCGATGATCCCTCATTCAGGGTTGACGGAGCAGCGCTTGCTGCAAGCGCCGCGGGAGCAGATGGCGTACCTGCCGACTCACTGCCTGTGGGTCGGACAGCCGCAGGAGGCCGTTGTGACGCTGCCCCCTGACGCGCCACTTCGGCATATGTGTTCTTAGGCAGGTATGCGACCCGCCTGCGTGCCTCTTTGAATGATATGTTTTCCTTTACTTTGATTGTGACTATGTCTTTCTCTTTTTTCCAGGACGGGCACGACCGCGAGTATGCGGCGTGCTCGCCTTCACAGTTTACACAATGGAGAGTGTTCACGCAAGCTTCAGAATTATGTTCGTGTGCACTGCACTTCGCACAGGTTTGACGGCCTCGGCAGCTCTGCGAACTGTGGCCGAAGCGTTGGCATTTGAAACATCTAAGCGGATTTGGCACATATGGCCTAACACGGAGCTTGATGTACCCGGCCTCTACAGACTCGGGCAGAATACTTGAGCCGAAAGTTAATATAAGGTGTTTGGTCTTGATTTCTTTGCTGCCACGCCTGATCTTAATTCTTTTAACATTGATAACGTTCTGGTCACTGAAGCCCTCCAAGAGTTCCTCCTCAGTGAGCTCCAGCAAGTCATCGTCCGAGACAACACCGCGGCTTGTGTTCATGGTACGGTGCGGGGTTACTGTTACTTGGGTCTCCCCAAATGACACAAGTTTTGGCAGCTTCTCATACTGCTTCTGATTTTGGAGTTCCAAAAGGAGATAACCACTTGACATTCCCGACACCTTATATCCTGTACCGAAAACTTCGGTCAAAGACTAGGAAACAAGGAACGGTGAAATGGATCGCACTAGTTTGTCTGGCTTTTCTGAGTGAATCACGTGGAATCGAGGAAAGTTGTGGACTTGTCGTCCGAAAAATTGAAAGAGATCTTCGGTGCGCCCTCGTTTCTGAGGGCGATCAGGGAGTTTGGGGAAAGGAGTTTCCATGAAAAAATGTATACATTCGGCAACAGCGCCGACCGCCCACCACGGAGCCCAACGAGGGGACGCGGCAGAACTTGCATGCAAGTCTGCACGACGCCAGTCGTACGCCGCCACTATAACCAAATATGGTGTACCCAAGGTTGGATAACCACACAGGGTTAACCCTTGCCGCCAAGGAGAAAGGAAGTAAATAGAAGAGAGAAGGAGACAGGAAAGGTGGAAAGTAAGGGAAAGACGAAGGTTGTAGAAAGAGAGAGACAGGAAAAGGCGACTGCCGATTTCCTCCAGGTGGGTCAGCCTGGAGGTGCCGTCTATGTGAAGCCGAGGCCGAAGAGGTGTGTTGCCTCCGCCAGGGGGCCTTAAAGGTCCAGACACCCAGCATCGGCTCAACCCCCAGGATCCCCTTTTCCCCAGACACGGCTAAGCCGCGCACGGCTACACGCGGGAGGTTCCAACCCTCGTGTGCTCGGGTACGTGGTGTCGCAACACACCAAACGCCTGCTGACGCGGACGCCCCTGCGGGTGAATCGTCAAGAGGGTGGAAGAGAAAGCTATTGCACAGCCACGCTGTATTCACTAAACTCACTCTTCGCGAAAGCGGTGACCAGTGTGTACGCGTATGCGGTATCCGGCACAATACCCGAGCAATTGCGGTACCTTTACTAGATACGAACACTTTTGAGACACTTTCGGACATGAAGCAGAAACTTATATATTAGGTAAATTTACCCCAATATATCAGAATTTCAAAATTTGTTTGTGGGTAAAAATACAGCAATATTACATGTGTGTAGTATAATACACAAGGAAGTCCCATAGTCGAAGGCTGTCGGTACCTCCTGTTAAAGACACTTATGGTGGTGTACAATGTTCAAAGCAACAGTAGCACAGGTGGGAGCTAAGAGGAATATTAAAATATGGTTATTGCGTATGCGCAAAAACCACACTTGTTAATAGCATGACAATACGGAAAACATCAAATTAGGTAAAAACAGACACTATCAGTTAGTACGTATTATGAATGCTTTTAGTTCTATATTAAATTGCAATAAGTATCTTGCATTTTTGCTTATGTGTGATAGAGCATTCCAAAGCAATGCAGAGGAAAATCCCCCACTTTGTTTACCATAGCACGCGATTTAGGTAGAAGGAAATTACTATAAAGTGTAAATCTAGTGTTTCTATGAGCTATCAGGTCACAAGGCGAAAAGCAGATTGGTGGTAGTTCCTGAGTGATATGTTTCCGATACAAAATTCCTAGGTTATATTTGGTGAGCTCTGAAATGCTCACGATGTTTTTTTTTCATATAGTAGTGATTTTGCATTTGCAAAGCATAAACTGCTTGTAACAGTTCTTATGTATTGTTTTGGGTGACCTAGGGGGACGACAATAAATGTTATAAGTGTTACCCCAGCTTATTATGCCGTAGTGAATAAGAGAGTGAATGAATGAGTGGTACAGCGAGATTAATGTACCATGAGTACAGTAGGAACAGGTTTTAATTAGAACGAGAATACAGTATGCCATTTTCTTTTTGATATGATAAATGTGATCATTTTATCTTAAGTTACTGTCAGAGAAATCCCAAGGAAAGACGAATGTGGAGTGGGAGAGAGTGTGAGCCAAAATTTAAAGGGAAGGGTGGCGAGTGTTGCTGATGTGAGGAAAATAAAAGAAATGTATTCTTAGTTGGACTATTAGATAGTAAGTTAGCATTACACGAACTTATAACATTTTCTAGATCAGTATTTAGCTTGTTATTAAGCAGTGACATGATTTTATCAGATGCAAATACGGTAGTATCATAAGCGTACAGACTGCACTTAGTTAACAAAAAACAGTTAGGTAGATCATGAATGTAAATCAAAAACAGTAGCGGTCTTAAGATGGATCCTTGAGTGACACCTTGTTTAGTGGTTTGTTCTCTGAATCACACATTAGACACAGACAAAACCTGTTAGATCTGCTAGACTCTCTTAGATAAGCTGATTTTTAATAGTAAGAGGGCAGGATCACGCACACCGGTAGGCTCAAACTTAGCAAAAAGGATACTATGGTTAAAGCAGTCGAATGCCTCTGTTAAAGTGATGAGGCACGAGCCTGCAAAAAGACCTTCGTGAATTATATTTTTAATTGGTCAGTTAGATGCATGAGTGCAAGACCTGTGGAGTATCCATCACGAAAGCCAAATCGGCATGAAGGGAGAATATTAAATTTTGTGAGGTATTTGGTTAGACGCAATTCCATTGATGTCTCGAGAAGGTTGCCGAAAAAAGTTTAGATCCAAATGGGGTGGTAGTTGTGTATTAGTGTGCTGTCACCCTTTTTTTTTAGAACTGGGATGACTTTACCGCGCTTAAGCTTATTAGGAAACACACCAGTCTTGAATCTCCATTTAGTAATGTGAGACAAAATATCAGATATTAGGTGCGCAATCATTTTAACGGTAGCCGGTAGAACTTCATCAATACCGTATTGGTGGGTTTTATGTAATTTATTTCTTCTAGGGCTATGGGAAAGAGAAAAAAATTAGGGAGCGAGACGATTAGGTTGAGTACCTTGTGAATGAGAGGAGGCGTCATTGTGAAAAATAATAGGAGCTGCTGGTGCTGGCTACAAGGATAGGGTAGTTATACTCTGCGTTATTTTACATAATTTTTTATACCTGTTCAGGTCGAGAATATTGGTTTAGAAAGGAGTTGACAATGTTCCATGGTATTATTACCTGCTTGTAAAATTTTTCGTCCTAGATATAATTGTTTTGCCGCTTTTAACTGGCTGTTTATAGAGTTATGTACCTTTTTGTATCGGGCCAATAATTTGGTATTAACAGGTTGTTTTCTAGTTTTTTGTACAGGTTATCGCATTTACGCAAAGCTGCTCAAACATTTTAGACATCTATGGATTGTGGGAGAGTGCAAAGGGTGTCTTTTTTTACATGTCCCTTTACAGGGGAATTTACTAATATATGATATAATTACAGTAAGAAATTTAGAAATTGTTTTCTGAAGATCCTTAAAAGTTTCGATTTCAGACCAATAGAAGAAGTTAAGCAAGAAGTAGTAAAAGAAGGTGACGGTTGACAGGGGTGTGTTAGAACAGCCTACGACGGAATGAGATCATTGTACTGTGTCATATTTGCCCTGGAAGGGGGAGGGAGTGCTATAAACAGCTGTAATAACGCAGTTTCTGTAATCCTCAGGAAATCAGTTGCGGTAAGTTGCGTCAGAGCTGGCACAGAAAAGGTAAAATGGCATGCTTGAATGCAACGCTTCTTCTTTGCAGAAAGGCTACAGAAATTCGGACAATGGCCTACAATTATGCGCAAGCATTCTTTGGATCGGCTGCAGCTTTTGTCTTGCTTGTTTATTTAACCCGCCCATCCATGTGCACCTGTCACTACCAGTCATCTAGCATTATATTATTATAACAATTACATGTGTTAACTTGGCCAATTATGCCTTTATTTTATATATATATCCTACAAACTGAGTGGGAATGCCGTAATAATCGGTTATTTCTTGCCACACAACCGGCTTATTATTTATATTCCTTTTTCATATCCCTTTATTTTTGTTACGACCTTGACGCGCAGACGGCAACATCACTAGCATTTTTTTCCTAGCGGTAACAATAATCTACTATTACACTAATATAACGATTAGATGAATTAACTTGACCAATTATGCATTCATATCGTAGAGACCAGAACTCACGAGACGGAAAGATATTGCTGGGGTGCTGGCCAAAAATATTTACTCATTAAAAGGAAGCCATTGGGAAAGGAGATCTGTACAGGAGATATTATGCAGAGCTATGTATTAAGTTCACGTCCTTAGTGCCACGCTGTCAATATAAGAGTAAAAAAAATCCTACCACTTCTTGATGTGCGTGGTACAGGAAAGAACAATTGTCATTATTTAAAGGAATGTTTTTCATTATTTATTACTTCTCTCTTCCTTGCGGGTTTCCGCAGAACTATTACGTCAAGAGCAGTTGTTCTTCTTAACAAGAACTCAAAAGCAGTAAGCAGTGCTGAACCAAGTGAATGTGAACGCAACACAAGGAAGGCCTTCATTCTGAATAAAAAAGCAAAGGATATATCACAACCCTAGAACACTTCGCCGCCGGTTCAGTGCAGTGTAGAGCAGGCGTAAGCTCCTACTGAACTAGAGAAATTGCGCGAAGAAAACTTTTCAAACCATTTAGAAGCAAGTAAGACTTAGAAGCAGGAGATAAGAAGCAGAAATAAAAATATTCTAATTCATGCACGACTACGTGATGAACGCCGTTTTTCACGAAACACGAGGACTTGATCTTTCATTTTCTTTTTTGTAACGTCCCCAGCTCCAGATTAAATAAGTTTGGGAATGAAACAGCTCAAGAAAAGTCGGAAAGAGATGCACTTGATTTTTGTGACAATTTTTGGGGTATTAGGCACATTTCATCGTAATTTAGCGTTGAGGATGATGTAGGTTTTCAATGCTATAACAAATTTTTTAGAAGGAAGGAAGTTGATGACCAGGCTTTAAAATGGCCGTCAGTCTTCTGTCTCCTTTAATTTTGGGCATGTGCATCAGAGCCTAAGTAAGAAGGGATGTTCAAGCGCACACAATGTCTTTACTCGTCTTGCTTTCAATTATAACTTTAATGTTATTTCATGAACACCATGCGATTCTTGACTGCAATCTTCTTTAGTGAATATGCGCGAGTGCTGTTTAGGTAACTATCATAAGTATTGTAACTATGATGCTCTTATTGTCATTTTTAGGCAACTGTCTTTGAAGTAGCCATCAACAAAAGCCAGACTGCGACTGGGGTTCGGGGGACATTTATCTAGCCGTTGAACTTCCAGAGTGTCTGCACCAGTGTCGAACTGGTGAGGCTGACATTGAAAAGCATGCGCATTTAGTAAATTTGCACTCATAAACAAATTTGCATTTGTCTGTGTCTCTTGTCCGTGTTTCATGCTCGGGTATTGCACCTAAATGCTGTGGGCTTCTATCTTTTAAATACTCGCTAATGTTTAACCTGCCCATTTCTTTAAGAATGCCTTACGGCATCATTCGCCCCGTTCCCCTCAGAATCACCAAGTTTCGCGTGAAAAAAGCAGACGTTAAAACGAAAATTAGCTGCCTGGTTTTTGTTTTGAGGTTATCATTTCATAGATGACTACCTGTACATTGATTCCGCGCTTCAGATGAGAACAATCGTGCGCGGCTGGAGTCAAGTGTAATATGCAAGGAAAAATTATTACAAGAAAGACGAATTTAATTTCAGCACATTCCTGTTCAAAATGACGGTTTAGTACTTTTGGCTTTAGAAGAAGAGGAAAGATACGTTGATTTTTCGCAAAGAAAGCATATTACACGATAACCACGGTACAGATATTTCATTAGTGGTAGAGGAAGCATGGCCCATTGTAATATAATATTGTAACGTGGTTCGAATGTGAGCTTACGTACACGTCGTTTATCAGCGAATTCTCCGAAGCAGATAAAAAAAAACTCCGACAAATATAGCACCCATTGTAGCAGTTTATGAACTTTCTTCATTGATTATATGACAGAGGAAGTTCACAGTTTAGCCACGACTGAAACAACATTATCATGTCGAAAATGTGGTCGAGCGGATAGTAAGATTTGTTCCCGTGCCTGAAAAATACGAGATGACACAAAACGGTTTTTAGAAAACCGAAATACTGTTGAAATGCGTCAAACTTATTAGCAAAAGAATACATCGCGAAGTGTCACTTTAAAGCGGCCTTCAAAGCTATGTTATGCACAGGCTTATGCTCTTGAAGCCGCAAGTCCAGACGCATACGCGCTTGACCAATCTCCGTTGTCTGCAAGACGAAAAAGAAGACCGAATTTCTATGAACATTGGCCCTCGAAAAATTTGAGGTTGAAGACTTCGAAGACGCAGCATTGGCAATTAGAGAATTATGAACGAGCAATGCAAAGCTCAAGAGCTTCCAGCTTCTAATCCTCTGTGAGCCAGATACTCAAAATGCGACGTTCGCTAGGCGAGATTATGTAACGAGACACGCTTACTTATATGCTTTTTAACGACGATGAATAGCTAAGCCTTGTGGTTATTCTTTGTCTGGTATTTTGAACTAATACCCAAAGAGAGCTTGATATCGATGCTCAATCCAACAATGTTGAGTGCTCTTTATTATCGCTTACTTATCCACACAGGAAATAAGATAATGGCTCAATATTGTCACTACACTCTCTGCAATGAAACAATGGGTCGATTCCTCGGGTAGCGATGAAGCGCAATCGCATAGAATTTGCGTAGAGTTGCAAGTGCAGTATTAGTGAACATGTTTGGAAAGCTCAACTTGTGTCAGTTAGAGACTATAAGCGGCAGGAAAACACCTTTATTAACATTGCGAGAGAAACAGACTTCACTTTGATCTTAGCCAAAAGGCCTAAACACAAAGAACAGGTTGGATGCAGCGCAGAGCAAAGCAGCAAGCAGGTGAACAGAAACCTACATGAGAAATAAAGGCCTACCTGAAAGGAATGGGCCGGGGAGAAATTGTTTGTGAAAAGGCGTGTCGACTTGAGGTTGATCTACCTGGCAGACAAGCGAGCTGTGCGGGAAAGAAAATCAATGAACGCGAACGTCTGATATGAGCCCCTGGCTGCTGCGTACGCTTAGAGAACTGACGTGATGATCAGAATAACCACCGTCGATATTTATGGAGAGCATTGAGAAACCTCCAGCGTCATCGACTTACCTCGTGGCTGTTTTGAGGAGTTCATTGAGCTTGATATGAAAAATAATTCGGCCCGTTGAACCTGAGCCCCACTTAACTTGCAATTTCCTAGGCCTCTTTCGTTTTGCCGTGCATGTCTTTTGAAAGTGTTGCCGCTTTTTTGTGCAAGCGGCCGATATTGCCACAAGCCAGGGCCACTGCGTTCGACAACCCTCTCGCCTGCTATGATCCTATATACATATGTGCTCTCAATAATAAAATTCAGTTGGCGGTGCGCAGCTGAGCTTGTACTTATTTACGCTAACCACACGCCTATCTTCTTCCCGCGATTACGTGCTTTGAGCAGCACATTTACTTCATGGCGCATATCTGTGGCGTGCTATAAATGACTGGTCGTTTAGTTGGTGAGCAGGTCTGTGAACTCTGGGAGACGCCACGGCAAACTTAATAAGCAGTCGGCTTGCGGTGGATGCTGTTTTGAGACGTGCAGCATACACCCGCTGTTGTACTGGCAGCAGCGAATGGGTGCTGCGAGCAGCGACTTCTTAGGTCAAGCTTTTCTCTTTTTTTTTTGAGTTGACGGGCATTTTATGATGTTGCGGTGTTTGGACAACGTAAAGGAAAAAAAATGGTGTAAAAGCGAAGAGTGTAGAAAACTGAGGAACAGGGCAACACTTAGGAAATCGGTAATTGTGCTGAGAACTTATGCATGCCGCGTCACCCGCTGCTAAGGGAAGTGCAATGCTCCATCAGTGCCCCAAAAGAACACGCCTGGTGCTGCGTGTTGGGCAACACTACTGTAAACTAGCAGAGTCAGGCACACGTTTGCGAGGAAGCTCATGCAAAGCAGCGCATTTCACTGTCGCGTCTACGCTGGACTGCTAGGTGTGGCCGTGTAACAGCGGGAGAAAAAAGACCGTTCAACTGAACAACAGAACACAGATACGAGTACACATTGTTTCAAAAGAGTGTAAGCATGGGTGATTTGCAAAACCTTTCTTTTTTTGACAAACCAACATTTTTTGCGGTCTCCCGTGCCAATATTCTTAGGTGAGTGCGAGGCACGCCGCAATGTGGGACCCCAGGTTAATTTTGACCTCCTCGGTTTTTTTAAGGTGCACTCTATGCACGGCGCACGGATGTATCTTTATTAATTTTTTTTTCAATTTTGTCTTCATTGAAAAGCGGCTTCCGCGGCCAGGATTCGATGCCGCAGCCTCTGCCTTCGCAGCGCAAGGCCAAAGCCGCTACGCCAACACGGTGGGCTTTTTTTTTTTTACCAAATTTTTTGAAATCTTTTTTTTTCAAAATTTTGAGACGGTAAGCAACGAGTCATTTATGACTGAACCAGCAAACTCGACTTTCTCATTTTAGTACGACATATTTCCTTGAAATTGTTTCCTCTGTTGCCTTATTAAAGGATTTTTGTGTGTAACATGTATTTGCAAAGAAAAAGTGTTGTTCGGTCCGACATACAGTTCACTCTTAATGGGTAGCTGGAGATATTGGGGATGATAATCTGGCGTGACAATTTATAGCAAATGTTACCATCAAATTTATGGAGAAGCGTATATTTAAAGGTTTTGTTTGAAGTGCGGTGTTAAGCCCTGCTTGTATATTTGTTTTAAGCTAAAAAAAAAGTAGTCTTACCTTACGCGCGTAACTTTCTTTTCACTAATTACCTGAATGAGCTGTGCAGCACACCCCGTTCTTTTAGGAAGGCTACATACTAAATTTCCGCGTGCAAATTAAAATTATTCTCAGGGTCATTATTTACAGCCAGTACTGTTCCCATCATTTTTCCTCACATCTTCAAGATACTCTATTTGTGCCAAAATTTTTGGGAGATGGCATGCCAGCGAAAAGATAATGTAACGTGTGACGTCAAAACGAACAAGGGAAAAGACAAGACTCACGCAATCGAAGGAACCTAACAACTAAGGAAAAACGGTAAAACGGTGAGTTGTTAAAAGACGTCACGCTCATAATACATTTTAATTATACCGCCGCTTTCTGTCTAGTCACAACCGACAGGTGGTGAGGTCAAGCCTTTCAACCTCATTTCCTTAAAAAAATAAAGGGGCTTTCCGAATGACACCCGGATGTTAAAACGCGGTCAAGCACAAAATAAGTAAACTACGAGCCCGTGCCGGATGCGCAATGTGTTATAGCGCGTGATGGAGTTCTTTTTTCTTCGTATCCCAATTTTTGAATGCACGATCTCTTATTGCCTTGCACGTCATATCATACGAAGGCCGCTGCTGCCGACCTTCCAACCGTTGACACTAACTGACAGTCTCCTACTTTTGTTTCTCCACCGAGAGCGTTTTATTTTCCGCAGCAGAAGTTTCACAGCCTTGACGGTGCGGAAATCATCAGCAAAATAGGGAAGGTGAGAAGGTAAAGGTATATAAATTCTTTCAAAGTTCTCTGCTACCCTCGTCTCATTTTTTGTTATCGCGGTATTTCTACCATCATATCAGAACAGCACATGGGTATCTGCCTTTTGAGGCTATGATCGTTTGTCCTGTCTTATTAAGTGTCCCGGAACTTTGAAAACAAAATGTCGTGGGAAGAATGTGTCGCCCAAATTTTTTCTCAATGACGGAAAAGACAATGTATATATAAAATTCGTAACCATAGTTGTCACTGTAAAAGTAATGTCGTTATTTGCCCTTCTTATCTAGTCGAAGTTGCCCTCGGCACCTTGTTCGTGTACTCTGTGCAAGCTTCTCATTAGTCGCGCTCCATCACAATGCACGTCTCGGTAGATAACAAACGCTGTCATCGCTTGTTCCACTTTTCCATTAGCTAGAAACCCCTACTGTTTCTACCACGCACGTGATGCTCTTGCTGTCTTCGCAAGGAAGTATTTGTGTAAGGGGTTCATTCTTATTGAAAACTGTCGTACCCTGCAAACATTTCTACAATGTACAAGTTTCATGGTGTTTTAGAATGAACTTCAAAGCTAAACATAAATCTGACACGTGGCCCACATCGGCCCACGACCGATGCGGGCCCGGCTACCTCAGCTCCGATAGAACTGATTGTGGCGATGAAGGCCGGCGACGGGAGCGGCACGTGTCGGGGACGGCATCTGATACGCGATGGGCATCATTAGTTGGCTCGGTAAAATTGCATTACCCTGAGGCCTCTGACATGGAGCTTAATCTTCATCACAAATTTATTCAGGCGAATTTAGACCGTACAAAGCATGCGATGGCGGTGTTGATACGGGCAATGAAGGCCAGGGAAATTTCGTTCGCGGTTGTGTGCGACCCTTACATTACTGTCACTTTTCCGTACGCCACATTGTCGTATGCTAGAGAGTATAAAGGCCAAAGCCTTCGCGGTCAGTAGACATTAATTTAATTACTTGACTGCCTCTTCCGAATGCGCTGCTACTTACTATTACTTGTTTTCTCGTTACTTGTTTTCAATGAGAATGTATTACATGGTTCTTGAGGCGGGAAATCTTGCTAAATATAAAAGCTGAGCGTTCGGCTACCACAAAGGGGGGTCCGTTCGAGCGCCTTTACTAACTCCACATTAGTTAGCTGTTCCCGAATTGATTCTGCCCTAATTAGCAGCAATGATGATGATGATGATATGTAGTGTTTATTGGCGCAAGGGCCAAGTTTGGCCAAAGAGCGCCAAGGCAGTGGTGATAAGTTCGCAATGTAGTTATGAGTTCTATGGGGTTAATGTAAAGTGGCTGTATAGGGGCCTTAAAAATAGTCGCTCTAGAGTGCGTAAAATATATCTGTAATAAGATTATGTCGATGACAAATGACGTGTTCAATGTGCAATAAAATTCATCGTGAAATAGCGATGGAATACAGAAAATATATTGGATGGTGAAATTACCTGTAACACCACTGCCTCGCCAGAGCCCTTGAAGCACAAGGGCCTAGAGGCATGTGCTATATGAAACAGCTATCGCAGCGGCATCCTCTAAAGAGAGGAGACGCTACGAGTGTGTGGGGCTAATAATATGTATTACGACATCTTTCAGGAAGCCCAGGACTGCGTTGGTGTCAAACAGTGGTTCTGGTCCGAGTAACATTACTGGATGAAGGGGGATGTGCTGCCGGTATGCTAAGGGAAAATGTTTATTTCTTTCAGATTCGGCTTTCCGACACTCCAGAAGGACGTGGAGGACGGTCAGCCTCTCCCCGCATCTACCACAGGCTGGAGGCTCGTTTCCGGTGAGTAAAAAGTTGTGTGTGCCGAATGTGTGTCCTATCCTTAGACGACAGAATAGGACATCTGTCCGGCGTGATTTTGTTACGGAAGGCCAGAATCTTAACAGTGGCTTTATCACGTGGAGCTTATTATTTGCTTCCGCGTCCCATAGGCGTTGCCAGTGGTTCCGTAGTTTCCTCCGTAAGAAGGGCTTCAGATCTGTCACAGGGACTGCGGCGGTGGAATTAACAGAATGCGATGCAACTGACGTGGCCATCTGGTCCGCCAGAACATTGCCTTCGATGCTCTTATGACCTGGCACCCAGCATATGATGACATGCAGGATTCCTGTGTACGCTTTACACAGTACGGAGTAGAGTTCATTATTTACCGGATTTTTGTGGCTACAGAAAGGCATCAAGGCCTTCACAACACTAAGGGAGTCATTATATATAACTGATTTCTGGAGTTTTGATTTATTTATATGCTTTACGACCGACAGCAGTGCGTAAGCCTCAGCCGTAAAGATACTAGTTTCCAGATGCAGTACATCGGTTTCCGAGAAGGATGGACCGACGGCTGCATAGGACACCCCGTCGTGTGACTTCGATGCGTCTGTGTAGAACTCCGTACAGGAGTATTTGGGCTGGAGTTCCCGGAAATGCATTTGGATTTCAATCTCTGGAGCGTGTTTTGTAACTTGCATGAAGGATATATCGCATTGTATCAGCTGCCACTCCCAAGGAGGTAGCAGCTGGCTGGATGCATTGGGCGAAGCTCAAGGATTGGGACACGCATTTCATCACTAAGCTCCCTCACACGCAGCGAGAAAGGCTGTCTTACAGAGGGACGATTATGAAAGAGTGTAGCATATGTCGTATCGTTAATGGTATTAAAACATGGATGTTGATGATTAGAGTGGACTTTCAAAAAATATGTTTCGCTGATGTATGTTCTTTGCAGATGAAGTGACTACTCATTTGATTCTGCATATAAGCTTTCAACAGGACTTGTTCTGAAAGCTCCAGTTGCCAGTCGGATTCCTAGATGGTGGACCGGATCTAGCATCTTTAGCGCGCTCAGGGCTGCAGAATGATAGATCACGGCACCATAGTCCAACCGTGATCGGATGAGGCTCTTGTAAAGATTCATTAAACATTTCCTGTCGCTGCCCCATGTTGTGTGGGATAACACTTTAACTAAGTTCATTGTTTTTGAGCATTTGACCTTGAGGTACTTTATGTGTGGAATAAAAGTTAATTTCGAATCAAGTATGATGCCTAAGAACTTGTGTTCTTTGTTCACAGGAATTTGCTGACCATACATTTCGATACTGGGTTTTGCAATGAGGCCTCTCTTTCTTGTGAAAAGCACACACGAACTTTTGTTGGGGTTAACTTTAAATCCATTTTCTTCTGCCCATTTGGGCACTTTGTTCAAGCCCTGTTGAACTTGCCTCTCACATACTGTAAGGTTGCAGGATTTGAAACCTATCTGTATGTCGTCTGCGTAAACAGAATAAGAAATGGCTGGCGGTAATGAAGCACGAAGGGTGTTCATTTTCACGATGAAGAGCGTGCAGCTAAGTACACCTCCTTGAGGTACACCAGTTTCCTGTATAAAAGGTCGCGACAATACATTGCCGACTTTCACGCGGAATGTACGGTTGGACAAATAGATTTCTATGAGGACGAGCATATTGCCACGGATGCCAATTCCCGACAAGTCCCTCAAGATTCCATAGCGCCACGTAGTGTCGTACGCCTTCTCCATATCGAGGAATACGGATAAGAAATATTGTTTATGTAGAAAGGCGTCGCGAATGTTTCCCTCAATGCGCACAAGGTGATCGGTTGTGGACTGCCCTTTTCTGAAGCCACACTGAAAGGGATCGAGCATATTGTTGAGTTCCAGGAAATGTACAAGTCTGCGGTTAACCATTTTTTCAAAAAGTAGTTCCTCCCCCCACCCTCTATTCCATTGCCCCTTTCCCTTTAAAGAGGGATAAATAAAGTTTTTCATCATCATCATCAAAAAGCTTACAAAGACAATTTGTAAGATCTATCGGGCGGTAACTTGCCGCCAAGGAAGGGTATTTACCCTGCTTAAGAACAGGGACCACAATTGCTTCTTTCCATGTGGATGGGAGGTATCCCGCAGCCCAAATAGTGTTGAAAAGTGTGAGAAGTGTAAGTTGTGTGTCAGTATGTAAGTTTCTGATCATTTCGTACATGACTCTATCAGGTCCCGGTGCAGAACGTTTGCATGTGGTCAAGGCAGCTCTCCCCTCAGCAATACTGAACGGCTGGTTATAAGGTTCATTCTGTCTGGATTTTTGTATTATTGGCTTACATTCTTCTATTTGTTTGTACTTCAAAAAGGATTGCGAATAATGGTTTGAACTCGACACGCTCTCAAAGTGTTCTCCAAGTGAGTCTGCCTGACCTTTCAGTGTTTCAACTTGTGTGTTCACCAAAGGAAGTGAATATGTTTGTCGCCCTTTTATCCTATTAACCCTGTTCCAGACTTTGGCCTCATCTGTATAGGAGTTGATACCAGATAAAAACTTCTGCCAACTCTCTCTTCTGGCCTGTCGGCGGGTTCGCCTGCTTTGGGATTTTACTTGTTTAAAATTGATAAGATTCTCCGCAGTGGGGGAGGCGCGTAGCAACCCCCACGCTTTGTTTTGTTTCTTACGAGCGATCCTGCAATCGTCGTTCCACCACGGGACACGCCGTTTGCATGCCAATCCATTTACTTGTGATATACACTTAGTTGCGGCATCTATTATGAAGGCTGTAAAATATTCCACAGCAGCATCAATTCCTAACGCGGACATGTCATCTCATGATATGCTAGTTAAGGTTCGGAATTTCTCTCAATCTGCTGTGTCAGACTTCCACCTAGGAGCCTGTGGTGGATATTCGTCTTCTTTAAGTGTTCCTAATAGTATGGGGAAATGGTCGCGTCCGTAAGGATTGTTCCTAACTTCCCATTCGAGTTCAGGCAGTATGGACGGGGAGACTATGCTCAGATCAATTGAAGAAAAGGTATTGTTTGCAAGACAGTAATATGTGGGTTTCTTCTTATTCAGAAGGCACGCACCAGAAGAAAGAAGGAACTGTTCAACAAGACGACCTCACCCATCTATACGAGAGTCGCCCCAGAGGGAGCTGTGCGCATTGAAATCGCCAAGAACAACATAAGGTTCTGCCAACTGATCTATAAAGGATTGGAATTCATGTTTTGTTAATTTGTAGTTTGGGGGTACGCAAAGGGAGCAAATGGTGACGAGTTTATTTAGAAGAACAGCTCGAACCGCCACTGCTTCGAGGGGCGTTTGTAGCTGTAAACGCTGACAGGAGATGCTTTTATGAATTAAACTGGCAACACCGCCTGATGACACGATAGCATCATCGCGATGTTTGAGGAACTTGACATACGGTCGGAGAAAGTTTGTGTGTTGTGGTGTTAAGTGTGTTTACTGTAGACACAGCACTTTTGGATTGTGTTTTTGGATAAGCTCTTGTACGTCATCAAGGTTCCTAAGGAGACCTCTGACATTCCATTGAATTATTTGTGTAGCCATATTGGAAGGAAATAACTGCTGTGTGTATGGAAAGGGAGGTGTTGCGTTAGGTTACAGAGCTCTTTCGAGGCCCTGTAACGGGAGTTCTGCCCTTTCTGGAGCGTTCGAGGGAGTCTCGACGCTCCTTAGGCGTTTGGTGCGCCTTGGGGATAGGTGTAGTGTCCATTGCCTCTTGTGAGGCGCCGGACACGTGCTCTTGCGAGCGAGAAGTTACAAGGGAGAGTCCTGCCTTGGAGGGCAAGACCCCTGCGCCCACCAGCCCGGAGGTCGATGGGGCACCCTGCGGGATTTGGCTGCGCCGGCTGTTGCCAGCGCTGGAAGGGGCCGGGGAGGTTGGGGCAGCCTCGGCTGCGCCCACCTTCGGGGTCGATGGCCCCGTTTGCTGTGTAGGCGGCGCAGCGCTAGCTGCAACCACCGTGGGGGCAGATGGCGTAACTGCCGACTCACTGCCTGTGGGTCGGAGAGCCGCCGGAGACCGTTGTGGCGCTGCCCCCTAACGCGCCACTTCGGCAAAGGTGTTCTTTGGCAGGAAGGACACCCGCCTGCGTGCCTCTTTGAACGATATGTTTTCCTTAACTTTGATTGTGACTATGTCTTTCTCTTTTTTCCAGGACGGGCACGACCGCGAGTATGCGGCGTGCTCGCCTTCACAGTTTACATAATGGGGAGTGCTCTTGCAAGCTTCAGAATTATGCTCGTGGGCACTGCACTTCACACAGATTTGACGGCCTCGGCATCTCTGCGAACTGTGGCCGAAGCGTTGGCATTTGAAACATCTAAGGGGGTTTGGGACATATGGCCTAACACGGAGCTTGATGTACCCGGCCTCTACAGATTCGGGCAGAATACTTGAGCCGAAAGTCAATGTAAGGTGTTTGGTCTTGATTTCTTTGCTGTCACGCCTGATCTTAATTCTTTTAGCATTGATAACATTCTGATCACTGAAGCCCTCCAAGAGTTCGTCCTCAGTGAGCTCCAGCAAGTCATCGTCCGAGACAACACCGCGGCTTGTGTTCATGGTACGGTGCGGGGTTACTGTTACTTGGGTCTCTCCAAATGACACAAGTTTCGGCAGCTTCTCATACTGCTTCTGGTTTTGGAGCTCCAAAAGGAGATCACCACTTGACATTCTCGACACCTTATATCCTGTACCGAAAACTTTGGTCAAAGACTTGGATACAAGGAACGGTGAAATTGATCACACTAGTTTGTCTGGCTTTTCTGAGTGAATCACGTGGAATCGCGGAAAGTTGTGGACTTGTCGTCCGAAAAATTGGAAGAGATCTTCGGTGCGCCCTCGTTTCTGAGGGCGATCAGGAAGTTTGGGAAAAGAAGTTTCCATGAAATATATAAAAATTCGGCAACAGCGCCGACCACCCACCACGGAGCCCAACGAGGGGACGCGGCAGAGCTTGCATGCAAGTCTGCACGACGCCAGCCGTACGCCGCCACTATAACCAAATATGGTGTACCCAAGGTTGGATAGCCACACAGGGTTAACCCTTGCCGCTAAGAAGAAGAAAGTGAATAGAAGAGAGAAGGAGACAGGAAAGGTGGAAAGTAAGGGAAATACGAAGGTTGTAGGAAGAGAGAGACAGGAAAAGGCGACTGCCGATTTCCCCCGGGTGGGTCAGTCCGGGGGTGCCGTCTACGTGAAGCAGAGGCCAAAGAGGTGATGATGATGTGTAGTGTTTTATGGTGCAAGGGCCAGGGATGGCCAAAGAGCACCATGACAAAGGTAATGTTAACAGTGCATTGTGAATGATGCAGGCAATGAATTAGACAATGAATTTCTCATGGTGTATGTGACATGGCTGTAAAAAGGCCTAAAATCGGTCGCTGTGGATGGCGTAAAATATATAGTCGCTAAAATAATGAATCTAAGTAAAGCTGTGGGCTATGGTAATGATGTTTCGTTAAAAGCATGATGCAATAAAACATAGCACTGACACTTAAGATTCAAGAAAGCCTTTGAATACAAGGCTGGTATACGTGAGCTAAAGATGTCCTGGCCAAATGATTTCGAGACTGTCTGTTTCAGCTAAAAACGCTAAAACTAGATTCGGATTAAAAAGCGGTTCATTGCCGAGAAAAAATTTCGGGTGAAGAGGAATATTTTCGCGGTATGCAGAAATGAAATACTTTTTCCTCTGTGTTTCTATTGCAGGGCATTGAATAAGAACGTGCAGGACTGTGAGGTTTTGGCCGCACTTACTGCAAGTGGGAGGATCCCCCCCAGTCAAGAGGTAAGAGTGAGTGCCGTAAGTGTGTCCTATTCTTAATCGGCAAAGGAGGACTTCGTTATATCGTGACATTCTCTCCGATACCCAATATCCTAATTTAGGCTTTATCAAGTGCAGTTTATTTGATATCTCGGCATTCCACTGTTGCTGCCAACAGATTTTGAGCTTGCAACGCAAGTATGCTTTAAGATCTGGGGCTGGGATGGGTATGTTTATGTCCGTGTCACTAAAAGCTACTATAGTAGCTTTCTCGTCAGCAGCTTCGTTGCCTTTTATGCCACAGTGGGCAGGTACCCAGCATAGGATGATCATTTGTTTAGCACTATAAGCTGAGCATAGCAATGTATACAGTTCATTAAAGACAGTGTTTTTATGTTTACGTACATTCATTAAAGCTCGCACTACACTCAGTGAGTCTGTGAACACTATAGCCTCAGTCAGATTGGTTTGCTTGATGTGCTTCACTGCAGAGAGGATTGCATATGCTTCCGCTGTGAAGATACATGTATGTGGGTTCAATGTACCGGATATTAAAAATGCTGGTCCTAGTGCTGCGTAAGCAACACCAGACGAAGACTTAGAGGCATCTGTGTAAAATTCAGCACAAGAATATTTCTCCTGAAGCTCAAGAAAATGTGACCGTATGTGTGCTTCAGGTGCTCGTTTTGATATTTCTGCAAACGAGATGTCACATTCGATAGTGTGCCACTCCCACGGCGGTGGAAGCCGCGTAGTTGCCATTATGACATTCTCTAATATCGGCACACCCGTTTCTTCGGACAATGCTTCCAACCGAAGGGACAGAGGAGGTCTAGTGCCTGGGCTGTTACGGAAAAGCCTAGCCGTAGACAGGTCGTAAATAATTGAATGGCATGGATGATGCAAATCTGATTTCACCTTGAGGGCGTAAGAAAGACTTAAATATGTTCTTTGAAGATACAGGGACCACTCGTTAGATTCAGCATACAGGCTTTGTATGGGGTTAGTCCTAAAGGCACCTGTAGCAAGGCGGATGCCTAAGTGATGAATAGGATCTAGCATTTTCAAAGCGCTAGGTGCAGCAGAATTATAAACTATTGCTCCATAGTCAAGCCGTGTTAATATTAGACTTTTGTAAAGCTTTAAAAGGCACCGCCTGTCGCTTCCCCAAGATGTGCGCGACAAGAGCTTCAGCAGATTCATAGTCTTGAGGCACTTTGATTTCAGATACTTCAGATGTGGTACAAAAGTCAGCTTGCTGTCTAAACGGATTCCTAGAAATTTGTGTCCATGGCTCGCAGATAGCCGTTCTCCATTCAGTTCTACTGCGGGGTCCGGAAGTATGCCTCTCTTGTTAGGAAACAGGACGCATGTACTTTTTGTGGGTTTAGCTTGAAACCGTTTTGGTCCGCCCACTTAGATAATTTATTTATGCGAAGCTGTACATGTCGCTCGCAGATACTTAGGTTACATGATTTGAAACCTATCTGGATGTCGTCCACATATACAGAATAAAACATAGTATGTGGGATGGCAGACTGGATCGAGTTCATTTTTACAATAAAAAGAGTGCAGCTTAGCACACCACCTTGTGGAACACCAGTCTCTTGCGTAAATGGACGAGACAGAACGTTACCAACTCTAACCCGGAAAGTGCGATTGAAGAGGTAACTCTGAATCACGTTCAGCAAGCTGCCTCCAACTCCCATTTCAAACAGATCACGGAGAATTCCAAAGCGCCAGGTTGTGTCGTATGCCTTTTCCATATCAAAAAATACTGATAGGAAGAACTGTTTGTGGACAAAGGCATCACGGATATTTGTCTCGATGCGGACAAGGTGATCTGTTGTGGATCTACCCTCCCTAAAACCGCGCTGAAATGGATCGAGTATCTTGTTGCTTTCAAGAAAATGGATGAGGCGACGGTTAATCATTTTCTCAAATAATTTGCATAGACAACTAGTCAGAGCTATGGGCCTGTAACTGTTGGGTGAGGAAGGGTCCTTGCCCTCTTTGAGAATAGGGATCACGATTGCTTCTTTCCAGACAGAAGGAATGCAGCCGGCAGAGAACATGGAATTGAAGAGTGACAGTAATGTTTTTTGGGTTTCAGGGTGTAAGTGTCTTATCATCTCATACATTATTCTGTCACTTCCTGGAGCGGACTTGTTGCAACAGTTCAGTGAGGCTTGGAACTCAGCCATACCAAATGGACGATTGTATCCTTCGTTGGATGAGCTGTTCCGACCCAAATTCATCTGTTCTGCAAGCCGCTGGTATTTTAGAAATGTATCCGTGTAATGAGATGTACTGGAAATGTGCTCAAAATGTGATCCTAGACAATTTGCCTGATCCTCTAGAGTGTCTCCTTGTGTATTTAATAAAGGTAAGGAATGAGTTTCGCGGCCTTTTATTCTGTTCACCATGTTCCAGGCTTTTCGTTCGTCTGTATATGAATTGATGCTGCTTATGTAGTTTTTCCAACTTTCCCGTTTAGCGCGGCGGCGCGTTCTTCTCCCTTGCGACTTGATTGCCTTGAAATTAATTAGATTCTCTGTGGTTGGTGAGTTACGGAGGAGATTCCAAGCCTTGTTTTGCTTTTTCCTGGCTTCCCTACACTCCTCATTCCACCATGGAATACGTCGTTTCGAGGGCGACCCATTTGTTTGGGGAATGCATACTGATGCAGCCTCAATAATCAACGCGGTTATGTATGCTACTGCGTCGTCTAAGCTGAGTTCAGAGATATCATTCCAGGGCAGCTGCGTTAGTTCGCGGAACTTCGTCCATTCGGCTGATTCAACGTTCCATCGAGGAAGATGTGCATGACACGCACTTTGTTTTTTAAGGTTTAGAACGATGGGGAAATGATCACTGCCATAAGGGTTATTAATGACATCCCACTGGAGATATCGCACAATTGTACTAGACGCTATGCTTAGGTCTATGGAAGAAAATGTTTTATGCGTAGGGCTGTAAAATGTTGGCTTTTTCTTGTTAAGCAAGCAGGAACTTGAAGTGAATACGATGTTTTCTATAAGCCGTCCTCTCGCATCACAGCGTGAGTCGCCCCACAGTGTGCTATGCGCGTTTAGATCACCGACGACTATGTAAGGGTGACGCAGCTCATCAATAGAGCTTTGAAATGTTGTGCTAGAGAGTTGATAACTTGGGGGGATGTATACAGACGTGATGGTAACTAGTTTATTGAATATAACTGCTTCGATAGCCACTGCCTCAAGAGGAGTTTGGAGTTGCAGTTGCCGACAAGCAACGCCTCTGTCGACTATTATTGCTACACCGCCGGACAATGCAACAGCATCATCTCGGTCTTTCCGGAAAATAGCGTATTGCCTAAGAAAGTTTGTTTGTGTAGATTTAAGATGTGTCTCCTGAACACACAGCACCTTTGGATTGTATTTGTGTAAGAGTTCTTTGACATCGTCGAGGTTGTGGATCAAGCCTCTCACGTTCCAGTGTAATATTTCTGTATCCATATTGTTTGTGTTTATGCGATGTGTGTCAAGAGATATCACTTAGGTTGGCTCAAGGGACCTTTGCAGGCCCCTGGATACGGGGTATTTCTTTTTTCTTGACGCGGTCCAGGGAGCAACGCCGTTCCTTCGGCGTTTGACACGCCGGAGAAGTTTTTGTTACATCCATCGCCTCGTCAGAGGCGCTGGATGACGCCCGTTCAGCGGGCAATCTCGGGGGTTTTTGGTGCCTGTCTGCTCGAGCAGTGGCCCTGGGACCGGCAGGCTCGGGGGTCTGCTGGCCCTTCGTGCTAGGGGGCGGAAGAGCAGTGGCTGCTCCCGCCAGGGGGGCTGATTGCGTAACCGCCGTCACACTCCGTGTGACTTGCGCGGCCGCCTGAAGATGTAGCGCTGCCCCCCGGCGCGTCACATCACTGTAGGACGGATTTGATTGGTGGTGGACAGAAAAACGCTTCCGCGCTTCTGGAAAAGAAATGTTTAGTTTTGCCTTCAGTTCGATTATTTGTTTTTCTTTCTTCCATGATGGGCACGATCGCGAATAGGCGGGGTGGTCTCCATCACAGTTAGTGCAGTGGGTTGCGGAAGAACAGTTATCTGATGTGTGGTCTTTAGATGCACATTTTGCACAAGTAGCACGCCCTCGGCAGCTCTGAGATGCATGCCCAAAACGCTGACACTTGAAGCATCGGCGCCGATTGGGGATATATGGTCGTACGCGAAGTTTGCAATATCCGGTCTCTATCGAATCAGGCAGTTCACTTGTTCCGAAGGTTATTATTACATGCTTTGTTGGGATTTCCTTGTCATCGCGTCTTAACTTAATTCGCTGCACCTTTACAACGTTTTGGTCTTGCCATCCATCCAACAGCTCGCTTTCACTTAGTTCAAGGAGGTCGTCATCAGAAATGACACCACGCACAGTGTTCATTGACCGGTGGGAGCCCACAGAGACAGGAATGTCACCAAACGCAACAAGTTTAGTCAGTTTACTGTATTGAAGCTTGTCACGCACTTCCAGAAGAAGGTCGCCGCTTCCCATCTTAGTAACTTTGTAACCAGAGCCGATTGCTTCTGTAAGACATTTTGCAACCACAAATGGGGATATTGTACGGACTGTCTTGGTTTCATGTTGACTATGTATTACCTGGTATTTGGGAAATATTTCTTTTGGTTTCATCAGAAAGTTGAACGTTTCATCGGTGCGCCCCCTCTTCAGGGAGCGATCAGGGAGTGGGGGGAAACTAGAAGCCATCTATAGGATTACTTTATTCGGCAGGAATGCCCGCCGCCCACCTCGGAGCCCAACCTGGGGACGTCACAGGATTAGAAAACTTCTATTCTGCGTACGCCAGCGGTACGTTCCCACTATAACCTAATATACATATACCCGAGACTGGATATATTACACAAGGTTAACCCTTGCCGCCCAGAAAATAGGAAGTTAAAAGAAATGAATAGAAGACAGGAAAGATGGAAAAGTGGGAGAGAAAGGCGAAGATGAGGGTAGAGAGAGACAGGAAAAAGCGACTGCCGATTTCCTCCAGGTGGCTCAGTCTGGAGGTGCCGTCTATGCGAAGCAGAGGCCGAAGAGGTGTGTTGCCTCCGCCGGGGGGCCTTAAAGGTCCAAAACACCCAGCATCGGCTCAACCCCAGGATCCCCTTTTCCCCAGACACGGCTAAGCCGGGCACGGCTACACGCGGGAGGGTCCAACCCTCGTGTGCTCGGGTCCGTGGTGTCGCAACGCACCAAACGCCTGCTTGCGCAGACGCCCCTGCGGGGAGGCCAAAGAGGTGTGTTGCCTCCGCCGGGGGGCCTTAAAGGTCCGAACACCCGGCATTGGCTCAACCCCCAGGATCCCCCTTTCCCCGGACACGGCTAAGCCGCGCACGGCTACACGCGGGAGGGTCCAACCCTCGTGTGCTCGTGTACGTGGTGTCGCAACACACCAAACGCCTGGTTACGCAGACGCCCCTGCGGGGTAATTAGCAGCAAGGGTCGTGAGTTCGACGCTTACCAAAGCTCGTGGGTTCCAGTGCCTCTATTAACGCTGTCTTAATGAACTGTACCTTAATTAATTATGTCCTTATTAGCACCAAGAGTAGTGGGTTCCAGTGCATTTATTAACATATCCTAATAACTGCCATAAATACCTTCGCCTTAATTTGAACCAAAGGTCGTCGATTCATCCCCCGATTTTGGTGCAATAAAGCTGATCGGTCAAATTTTGTACCCATGAGCCATCTACGGGCTCTGCCTTAATAATGGAGTCGTGGACAACCAACCACTATTCCGAATGGTGTGACGGCTGCTGACGATAAATGCGATGGTTCGTAAATGAGTCCCGATCTGATGTGTCAAACTGATACGAATCTTGTTCCGCGCCGACAGCGTCCCGTTCTCGTACTACAACATAAGCAATCAGACGACAAGGGAAAGTGGAGAATGCGCACATTTACGTCAGTGTATATACACAAGATCTCATTCAATGAAATCAATTCGGACATTCATTGCTCCCCGCGAACTAAACTCCGCGACCTACATTTATGCTTGCTGAACAACAGAAGTCAGCTTTATCGTTTGCTTGCTTCCTTCCCTGCAGATGTTTCACTCTTCTTCGTATAAATATTGCCAGTGTTCTCCAATACTTCACCTTTGTTGTTTATTAGATGATGCAGTCTCATAAATGTACGTGTCACTGAAGAGCTGGCTAAAAGTTCATGTATTTCTGTGTCCTTATATGTCACATAGAATGGTCATGACGGTAGATATTTGGTGTGTCTTCTCAGACGGAATTGTTATAACCCTTAGTCATTGCCACAACACCTGTCAACTCGCTTTTCGTCACCTGTTAGCGCACCTACCCCTTCGCAAGATAACGAAGATCACATGAGAGCCCTACACGTGTAACAGCCCGAGCGCCGATGAACTGATCTCTCGGTCTGTAAGTCCGATACAGAAATTGGAGTTGTGCGCAACAGTGCTCTATGTATTGTTCTTGCCTTGGAACAATGAAAGCCTGTCGCATGTGCAACTTCCTGAACGCTTCCAACTTCCAAAGCAGGGTAAACACTCTGTGAGAGCATGGAGGATGAAGCTTCTGAGGCGAGCAAGCAATGACATTCCTACATAGACTCGGTCCACCACCAACAAGAGCAACTACCTTCCCATGTCTGTGCGTCTAAAATAAAATCATAAGATGCCAACAAGACACCAAGGACAACATCGGGTAAATTACTTGCACTTACTAGTTGAGTTAAAGAACCTATAAATTAATTGAAGTGAAAGTGGATGAAAGATGGAATGGCCGCAGATGGGATACGAACCCACGCTTTTGCCTTACGCATGAGATGCTGTTACCAATTGAGCTACAGCGCGCCGTTTTCCCGTTTGCTTTCTGGGGTACTAATGTCTTACTGTAAAGGGGACTAAAAGAGTCGATGTAAACTGCATAAAATCTACGTGTAATAAAATTGTGGGAATGCCTATTGACGCGTACTATGAACATTATAATGCATTGCGAAAGAATGAAGCAAAATATAACATATGTGAGATGCTAAAATTCGCTAGAGCACTAATTCCTCACCAGAGTCCGGCAACCTAAGGGCCTAGAGGCACGTGATTTACAAAGAAAACTATCATGGGGGCATCCTCTGGAAAGAGGATGCGCTACGAATTTATTGAGCTTGTAACATGTAGCCCAACATCATTGAAGAAAGCGAGGACTGCTTTAGTCTTCAAAAGGGGTTATAAGCCAAGAAACATAGCCGGATACAGAGGGGCGCAATAGCTATATGCGAAAGGAAAATGTTTGCTCCTGTCTCTTTCGGCTACCCGACACTCCAGGGAAACGTGCAGGACGCTCAGCCTGTCACCATACCTACCACAGGTTGGAGGCTCGTTACCAGTAAAGAGAAAGTTATGAATGCCAAATGTGTGCCCTGTTCTTAGTCTAACAATAGGACATCTACTCTTCGTGTTCTCGTAGTTGGGTGACATAAACCTAACTTCGGCTTAATTACGTGAGGCTGATTACTCGTTTCACCGTCCCACAAGCGTTGCCAGTGCTTTCGTAGTTTGTTTCGTAGGAAAGGCTTCATATCTGTGGCAGGGACAGCAGCAGAACGAATACCCTGTGGTGCTATTGATTTGGCGATCTCGCTGGCAAGCAGATTACCCTAGATTCCTCTATGGCCAGGAACCCTGAATATTTCTATGTCCATGTAATATATAGATGTTGCATAAGAGTGAGTAAAGTTCATTGAAGACAAGATTTGTATGGTTTTGCAAGAACATGAGCGCTTTTACAAGACTTAATGAGTCTGGGAGTATGATTGCTCTGTCAAGTTTTAATTTCTTTATATGTTTTACCGCAGACAGTACTACATAGGTTTCTGCAGTGAAGATACTTGTTAGGGGGTTCAACACGTCAGATTCAGAAAAAGGGGGACAAACAGCAACGTAAGATACGCCAGCCTGTTATTTTGATGCGCCTGTGTAGAAGTCGGAGCAGGAGTACTTCGATTAAAGTTTATTTATAAAGGTGTTCTTGGGCAGGTATGAAACCCACCTACGTGCCTCCTTGAATGATATATTCTCTTTTACTTTGATTGTTACAATTTCTGTTTCTTTCTTCCAAGATCGACAGGCCTGCGAGTAGTGCTCATCGTCACAGTTCACACAGCGCAAAGAGTTTTGACATGATTCAGAGAGGTGTTTGTTAGCACTGCATTTCGCACAAGTCTGACGGCTTCTGCAGTTCTGTGAACTGTGCCCGAATCGCTTGGCACTTGAAGCATCTAAAGGATTTGGTATGTACGGTCTGACTCGGATTCTCACATACTGTGTCTCCATAGTATCGGGTACGTTGCTTGAGCCAAATGTAAGTATTAGGCGCTTGGTATCAATTTCTTTTCCGTCCCGCCTTATCTGATTCTTCTGACATTGATCACGTTCTGTTCATAGCAACCCTCTACAAGTTCGGCTTCAGACAACTCTAGCAGATCAGCATCGGAGACACGGCCGCGGGTAGTATTCATGGTGCGGCGTGGGGTCACTGTTACTGAAACACCCCAGAAGATACAAGTTTGGACAGTTTTTCATGTTGCTTCTGATCGCGGATCACTAGAGGAAGATCACCACTAGCCATATTCAGTGCTTTGAATCCGGGACCGAAAAGTTCCGTCAGAGATTTCGAGGCTACGAAGGGTGTGACCGTTCCCACGTCTTCTCAGGTTTATCAGAGTGGATTACATGAAAGCGGGGAAAGTTGGGTGTACGATTGCGGGCCATCTGAGGGCCATCGAAGTGGGGGTAAAGTGGTTTCGATGAAAACGCATAAAAATTCGTCAACAGCGCCGACCGCTCATCACGGCAGAGCTTCCTTACAAGTCTGCACGATGCCAGTCGTACGCCGTCGTTACAACCAAATATGGTGTACCTAAGGTAGGATAGCCACACAGGGTTAACCCTTGCCACCAAGGAGAAATGAAGTCAATAGAAAAGAGAAGAGGACAGTAAAGGCCAAGAGTAGGAGAGAGACGAAGACTTGAGGAGGGAGAGACAGGAAAAGGCGAATGCTGGTTTCCTCTACGTGGATCAGTCTGAAGGTGCCGTCTATGTGAAGCAGAGGCCAAAGAGGTGTGTTACTTCCTCTGGGGAGCCTTAAAGGTCCAAACACCCAGCCTTAGCTAAACCCCCAGGATCCCCGCATCCCCAGACATGGCTGAGCCGCGTACGGCAACGAGTGGTAGGGCCGAACCCTCATGTGCTCGGGTACGTGTTGTCGCGACGCGCGCCAATGAATGTACGCATATCAACTACACGATCAAGAATGCCAACCGCATCGTCTGTTATTTGCAGTGAATTGCTTTAGCTCCTGTTTCCTCAAAACCGTTTTTTTAAATAACACTCAAATCAAAATTTTTGTTACCCTTTTTGATTCAGCATTTTACTGTTCTAAAGTTGAGCTCGCACATGAGCCGATCCAAAACCATTCAACTCGGTTTATTGTCACCAAAAATTTGCTGCTAGTAATAGCAATAAATTTTACCTGAGCTAGCTAGCCTTCTGTAAAGACGAAAACTACCCCGTTTATGGATTTTCTGAACTCCATATTCAGTAAAATCATATCTTTTCCCGAACCCTTAGTGGAAGCGAAGCATCCTACCCTACTTGCTTCATATCGTCTTTCGTCTATCATTGTTGAATATTTCAAGTAGCGTTTTGTAAAACCAATATATAATTCCATCAGTTCGCACCGAAGGCGTCATCCAAACGGTATGACTTCTCCGGCCCTATTGTCAGCAACTTCAAATATACGGCCTTCAAGAATGCTATTTCAAAGATCCTTTAACCTTCCACTTCTCTCTTTAACGCCGTAATGTCAAGGAGAACTTAAATAATGGAAAATCAATAATTTGTGCTAGTATGTGCTCTTTTTTCACTGTCTCAGTACGTCACACGAATTAGAATGGCAAGCCTGTTGTTAGACTTACCTCCACAGGTAGGATTAAAACTTTTCATTTACTGGTTCACCGTAAGGTAAAGTGACAATGACAGCGCCACAACTACGATGTCACATTGCTTCTTCGCATTAAGTTTCCAGCAGTGCTTACAAAGAATTTGAAGGTTCAATCCTCTCTCCTCAGTGAAGAATTCACGCGTGTAATTGACTTCTTCGCGCCTCAGCGCATTGCAGACTCGATCTTCAAAGATTGTTGCCGGATACTGAGATGTCCTAAACTTTCAACTGCGCTTTCAAAGCAACACGACCTGGCGTCGTGCGAAGTTGTCCGGGGAGCTGCAGCTGACAACGGAAATGTCAATGTTTTCTTTGTCAACTAGGCGGACAGCCCGAGGCGCTGATTAGGACTAATGTTTTCGGAAATTGCAAGCGGCTCTTCGGCGAACACTAGAAAGCAATCCTCGTGGCGTGCCACGCCCGTTGCCTTAGTTTCCTTTACACCAATGCGTTTTTTTGCTAAACATGTTGATGACAGGACTGCAAAGTTTATTTCTGCTTTCACTGTTAGTAGGAAGGCGAATTCAGTGTTCAGAAAAAGAATGCGTAAATTCACTTCGATCATATTTCCACTCTGTTCACAAAAGCAGAATTGGAGTGATCTTTGTTTCTTAACATTTTGCCTACGTCAACCAATTTATCTGATGCACGCTAATTTTACAGTTGCACCACACCCTCCAATCGTCTGTCACCCTCGTCTGCGGATACTTTTTCTTCAACGCATTTGGTTAGAAGTATATCACCCCAGTCTTCTGCTCAACGCATTTGCCTGCAACCTCATGAATTTCACGACCTCTTAATCTGCACTAAAGAAAATTCACTCGCAATTTCGATACTCCCTAATGCAAGATTTGAGCGCAGCTCTATACGCATTCTTATTTCCAGATATATTGAGGCAAAGAATTAATTTTAAAATGACATGTAACAGAGTGCGCAGTCATGGAAAATCTGATATGCGGCTTAAGCGCGTCGGCTTTTATACAGCACTCGTCGAAGCTTCCAGTCTAATCGCTAGTGCCGCGTGGCTTCCAGAAAGCATCACACTATTCGCGTCGCACCTACAATCTGATTACAAAACAATCGCTAACCGTGAAAACCCAAACAAGCTCAAGCGAGATCTGACACCAGCTGACGACAGCACGAGACGAGCGGTTCGGCTGAAATCAGGTACAAGTACGCAACGAGCAGTGGGGCGCATTGGAATGACACCAGTTTCCGCGCACGCATCACTGAAGGAGCCGCTCTCATTGTTCTCCGCCGTTCGCGGCTCGCATCTTTCTTCTCCCGCTCCGCGTTAGCTATTTCATCTTTCGCTGTGCTCGTCCGCTCGGTTACGCCGACGCTCGCCGCAGTATCGGGCGGCTAAGAATGGCGCTCTAAGTACGTCACTTGCACTTGCACTAAAATCCACACTAGAAGTTTCTAGTCTTTTAAAAATACATCGATCATTTTCCACTCAATCAATTCCCTCCGATATATAAGCTTTGTCCCAAGTTTGTTTCTTCCCCACTTAGATTCAAACTTGTCACGTAATAGCTGTGGTACAAAGCACTGGTGGTACACTTTTCAGAGCTATGCGTTACCTACCGTTAATGGATTCAAAGCAGTTTTCGTGTGAGCTGCTAACAATTTCGAGCGAAAAACTTCCTTTGGCACTTCCAGCGGTTTTAGTGGTTGGCTGGTGGTTGTATACGGCAGAGAAATACGTTCGTTCGTTCATGTGTTCATTCCCTCGCTAACTCGGTTGTTTGTTCTTTCGGGCTAGTCGCTTACATTGACAGACATTGAAGCAGTGTCTGCACAATTTTTATTCGTCTGGAAATTTCTTGTTCTCATCCTCAACCGCATGAATATTTAGCCTACATAAAGAAACATACTCCACGAGGACATCCTGTGACTTGCTGGCAATGCCTGACGCTTCGCCGCATTGCTGTGTGGCAGGTCAGAACTTTGGTTCAGGCGGGAATCCCAGCTTTTCTATCATAATAAATTCTTTCTTTCTCCCTTTAACCCTTGGGAAGTTGTTTGTACAAGGTCTTAGTTTTTAAATTAGTCTTCAAACGTATACTTCGGGTATGTCTATTCAAGCCGCAAATGTTTTGTTGAGAGACTGCAGCTCCCATGTGCCAAAATAGGGCAAGGTCGTCTGTAAACCACATGATGCCGAGACGTTCCCCGTTGGTTCCTAAGACGTATCCTTTCAGATCTCGCGCCATGAAGATTGCTTGGAAGCATGCAGAGAGTAATATCGCAACGAGGCAGGAAAGCGGCAGCTGGAAGAAAGGTGCGAACACGAACACGTCGTTGAGCTTTCTAGCAGACTAGCTGTCGCTGTTTGTACGCTGCGCAGTTCTGCTGAGCACGAAGTCGCATGTTCGAGTTCCATCCCCGTCAGCTGCATTCCGATGGGTGCCAAGGGCAAAGACACGTATGTACCGTGATTTGGGTGACAGGCAAAAAAAAAATTCAGAACAGAAATAATTCCGAAGCTCTCTAACAATCTAACCCTCTAACTATCGAAGCATTTTATATGGGCAATTAATTTTTTTCTAGACGCTTTTTCTTTCTCTTTCACGCAAAACCTGCAACCACTACCCAGAACCTGTCAAAATGGGCCGGGCCTTAACTTTTCGCTTATATCAATAAATTCTACTTACTTCCATTCCTTGAATGGACGAGAAAACAACGTAGTGCGTAAGCAGATCTCGCGCCTTGTGATGGCATATTTCCAAGGCACAGGACGTATTGCAACGTTGCAACTCTTTCAACAAATGCGAAAAAGATTCGCAGGTGGAGCAATTACTGGTCGATGCCACACAGACCTTGGCCAGTCTACATGACGTGTGCTGTCATCACACAATGTAGAGAGGCTTTTGTGAAATATTCGTATTCTGCATTGCGCAAACGACTGCGCAATTCGCAAGTATGCCGTCCTTATTACCATTAACTTTGTAACAAACGTTTTACCGACGGAGCACAGAGGCATTTGTGTCACGGGACTCTCTAAGCATGTAGACGCGCATCAGTCAATGTCCTCCAAAAACTAGCTCCTTCGTACGCTTGGGCGTCTTCTTTATGAGGCACAGCATGGTTTTTATGCAGCACGGTCTTCCGTCGATATCGCTATGATATTTCATGTTAGGTAGAGAAGAGCTGACAGTGCCATCACACGCAGAGAGCACTTTAAAATGTTTTGACCAATACGTTGAATGGCCGTACGTGGAAGGTGGAATGTCCGTGCTCTTGGGGGAAGGAGGAGGAGGAACAAACGTTTATGTAGGAAACAGTATCCCGGGGTTGCTTGCCACAGATACACAAGATACCCTCTTTAAAGAAAAACGGGACCGGAATTTGTGATATATGGAGGAGTCACACTGATAGGAAGTAATCACGTGCGTGAGTGTGTAGGACAATTAAAATTGCTCACAGTACTGTTACGAGTCTCAAATATGTGTGTGCAAGCGCTATTTTTCATGTGAACTACGCATTATCGCTCCCGATTTCGGGCACGCCAAATCGCTTGGGGGTCTGAAGATCCTGCTCCTTCATTGACAGTCTAGTGTAAAGTACGTTTTACAATGTTACCCTTTAAACGACTACGCTCCTGCTTCGATACTGAAGCACTCGCCGTTTTTATAAACATACACTGGCGCTGCCGAAGGCGTTATGATGCCCACGACATGAGGAAATTCTGACGGCAATTCTGAAGAAGATAATATAACGACGACGGCGTGACGATCCTGTCTTGAGTCAATGGGATGAGGATGAGTGTACCACGACTAAGGCTTGACGACAACCGTGCAACAACCACTGAAATAAACACGTTGGAGCAACGATAACGTTGTGACGACGACGGTATGTTGAGAATAAGATTTTAAACGACTGAAATCACGACGATGGAACGACCACCAACACGGCGACGGTATGATAACCAAGGCATGACGGTGACCTCATGACGACGACGGCATGACAACGGCGTCATAGTCCCAACTGAATGACAGCCGCCTTGATTATACGACGAAATAACGCGGAAGGAATGACGTCGACGCATGGAACGACGAAGGTGGTATGATAACTACGGTGTCCCAAAAATGGAGACAGCGTGCGTAAGACGACGACGGCGGGACATCTCGTGTATCAAGACTGTATAACGATGACTGTACGGTGGTGATGGCGTGACGACTACGTAGGGACGACTCCATGGTGACAATCATAAGACAAAGCTGGAATGGCGGTGATGGAGCAACCACGACGACATCACAACGATGGTATGACAACAAATACACGACTACAACTGTTGGACGATCACATGACAGCGGCGTAATTGCCCTGATTGAAGGCATCATGATCACGATGAAATGACGCCGAAGGAATGACGACGACGCAGCGTTGAAGGCGGTATACACACAATGGCATGATGGCGTGTGTATACACGATCGTGACGTCGACACTATGATGACGGCGATCACGTGACGAAGGCGGCGTGATTATGATGGCATGACGAAGACTGTATGAAGAGATTGAGATGCTGACGGTGCTTCAAAGAGGTCGTGACAACGACTGTATGAGCACGATTACGGCGCGACGACATTGGGATATGCCCATGGGAACTGTAACTGCTACATCTCCGGGATCGGCCCGCCACTGGTGACAGCGGCAAAAATCTGACTTATAAGTTAACAAAGGATAACACTTTAGAAATCTGACAGGAGGGTAGCGAGCGTGTAACGCAAACGTTTGAGCTCCGCCTTGGCAGTATTGCTCCTAATCTAGAGCACGCGGAATCGCTTCTGAGAATGAAGGTCCTGCTTCCGCTGTGACAATTCAGAGTAAAATGTGTTTTATTCCATTCCGGTTTAATCGGTTGTGCTCTACTCTAATGTTCAAGGGCACGCCGGTTTCTTAAGCATGCACTGTCGTAGCCGGGCGTGCTGCTGAGCGACCCGTGCCGATGCTCCCGTAAATATCATGTGGTTATGGATAGGCGGCGGCAAATTCCTGCGGCGCCTACGACTCACAAAGGGAATGGCGAAGGTCAGAGAGCCGTCGCAAGACTACCACAATACTGCGGGCGCGATTGTTGGATTCATGGGTTCTGCCCCCCGCGATGATGCCAAAGATTTTATTGAGGCTCCCTTTGGAACGAAGCGGCGACTAATAGAGACCTAGCTTCCTTGATATTATCAGGTTTTACTGTATTTATCGCAGTCGAGCTTTTCGCCTACATATACTTGACGTTTTCTTTCTTCATTCAGGCCTGTACCTCTATATTCGTGCAGCTACTACAGCAGCTGCTCTTGATTCAGTCAGCCTATATGTGTCTGTTTCTTTTTTCGCCACAACTGTTATGCATCTTCCTTATCTTGACTTCTGACCAATGAATTCTTTCATTTGCTTTCAATCCAAGCGCTTCTGGATGGTACCCACTTCCTACGGGTCTTTCTCAGTGAACATCTTGGCATGTCATTGTCATGCGCTGAGTCGTTTACGTACTCAGCGCTGCGAATATTTGCTCCAATATGCTTTGTCCTTTGAAAGACAGCTCCGGCTTCAAAGCCCAATGCATTTCCCTCCGTGTTAGCGTACCGAGCTTTGCTACAGTTTTCTTTCGTTCTTTCCAAGTTTGTAAATATTCATGTTCTTATCTATTGCCACCCTTTGCATCCCTTTGTCTTATTTGTTGCCCCCTTTCGCCTTTTGCTCTACGCATCTGTGACATCAAAAGTGGGGAGGAGGATGATTTCTTTGCATTCCTTAGGTACGGGGTGGTGGCAAGTAGCCATCTATCCTGCTTGAATCAATGAGGTAGGCTATAAATGCTTTTCACACGAGTATATTTATACACGTCTCCATCTTCTTGTCGCTTCCACAATACTGCTCTACCTACCCTCTACCACTGCCTGTACCGGTAACGGATCCAGTTGTACCTATGATCAGGCAAGGCAACAGCCTCTGTATGTGTTGCAGGGAACCGGCCTTTGCGTGATGTGACCATACTCGTCGCTCTCCTTAGTACAAGAGCTCAAGGCCACGCGCGTGGCCTTGAGCTAAGAAAGAGTAACACATGCAAAGTAAATGACTGAATGCGAGCTGCACAGGATACATTAATTTTAGTCAGCCCACCCAAGGGGGACGAAAGTATCTCTTGTGTGGTGGAATCGTGGTTGCTCCTTAAAAGCATGATTTAATTCGGGACTGCTTCCGATTTCTCTGTTCATACAGTTTTTAAACGTAGAAACGCTTTCATAAAACTCTGCTGAACCAAAATAGAAGAAATTTGCCTTATTTGAAAAAAATACTTCTTACAGTTAGCAATAGCCCCCTCTTTCCTCTCCTCTGATTTTATATATATATATATATATATACATTTCCTTTCTGAGATGGTCTACTCTCTTCTCAAGCAGTGCTCCCATACCCTGTTTGTGTATGGCTAAACGCGTTCAGTATCTTAGCTGGGTTCTCAAATCCCTTCAAAATTGAAATCAAAAACATGACAGGAGCTCCTGGAAATGTTCATGCCTCATATGAATTATCGAGTTTATTTCGGTCCTCATACATTATTAGAAAATTGCCAAAAATTGTCAAGCTATATAAAATGCTGAAGCACAATTAATTCATAATTCATACCTCCCCAAAAAACTCACATATCGCAGTTCTGTAAACTGTTTCTGTAAGAGCATTTGATAGAGCTCATTACTATTTGAGTTAGATCATCCATGATTTGTTTGTAGTGCTTACAATTGTTCCGAAACAGTCATATTCATCAATTTTTGGTACACTTGAAACGGTGCATAGCACATCAGTATTATACGCATTAGATGTTTTATTATGCGTAGATTACAGAAGTGCGAAATTATACTTAAAACTTAAGCAGCAGGAGCTTGATGTCCATCGTACATGTTCGTCTTTTAGTCCGCGTCTTTATAGCTCTGTTTTTGTTCAAGTGCTTATAAGTGATTTGCACACTTCAAAGCTTGGCATTTTCATTCATTTACTAAAGGTTGGACAATTTTTAACAAAGAAATTGCGACTATATAAACCATGTTGGACCGAATTTTCAAAACTTCTTGTTCATAGGTGGTCTTTGCCAATCAAAGGCCACCCTCTGTGATGTTATGTTGGCATCAAAATTGCCTCGAATTTAATCTTGCGAGCGATTATAGCGTCAGAGTGTATTCTGGATACTGGCTCTGCTTCCTTAAATGCCTACGTTATTACTGCTTCTTTTAAATGAAACTAGCTTATCAAAATTGGTGCAGTGGTCCTCGAGCAAAACTACTTCTCCCTTCCTATGTATATAGAAAGGGGCTCCCAGGGTGAAGCCTTCTCTTAAGGAAACGGCCGCAGGATTAGGATAAAACCACGAGAAAGTGAAACAAATTGCCTATATATCCAGCACTGCACGCATGAAGCACACAAGAGAGATGAGGAAGGTAGGAACACGGAAAGAAGATACTTGTTCCACGACGGAGTCTGTAAATAGAATAGATGACAGAAAGAAGCTCTCGGGCGTCCCGAGAAAATTGGCTCACGGACCACATGCCGTGTGACAGAGGATTTGAGAGAGGCTGAGCCTTACTGCGCATGCGCAGCGGAGTGACAGGCGGAAGAGGAAAATGGCGCCGATATGAAAGTAAACAAGGTGAACAAATGAATACGGAGAGTCGGACCGGACGACACAGCAATGCGGGAACTTGTGCGCAGACGGCTCCTGCTGGGTCACTTGACTACTGACGGGGATCTTTTTCTTGCGGTTACGGTGACGACACTGTTGTATATAGCGTTCGCTATTCGCCATCAGATTGGTCATCGCGGTGGTTTTGCTATGACGACAGTGGTCGGGTAGCAAAACGCGTAGGAGGCAACGAAATTACATATGAGCGCTGTTGCTATGGGGCACTTTGTTCCTAAGACAGAAATGGCGGAAAACATAGAAACGGAAATGAATGGAGATACGAAATGGCCTCAACTCAAAGCAGATAAAAAATGACGCCAGGAAAAACTGAGTTCACGACAACAGAGTGTTCTCAAGCAAACCAGGCACCGGAATGCAACATATGAAGCCCATGATGACGGATATTGTTTCTTGGCGCAAGGGCCAAAAATGGCCAAAGAGCGCCATGACACTTGGTGATGAATGGCAATGAGTATAGTTCAATATGGTGGAAATCGAGTGGCTGTATATCGGCCTAAAGCATTCACTCTAAATGTTGTAAAATATGTGTATGTTAAAATAATGTCAATGAAAAGTGAGTCCTATGGTTTTAAAGGTACGTTGTGAAGGATTAGATACTAAAACGCGTTAATTTATAGCAGCACCAGTGCCTCTGCAGAGCCCTTCAGCGCAAGGGTTGCGAGGCATGTGCTCTCATGACTTCATTGCAGCTACAGCCTCTAAGCAGAGGCTGCGCTACAAATAGTCTTTGATATATATTATATATATTATATATATATATTATATATATTATATATATATATATATATATATATATATATATATATATATATATATATATATATGCACAGTTGAAACATGAACAAGGAAGAAAAAATTAGGGGGCGTTATATATATAAAGTCGCGTTATATATATATATATATATATATATATATATATATATATATATATATATATATATATGTGTGTGTGTGTGTGTGTGTGTGTGTGTGTGTGTGTGTGTGTGTGTGTGTGTGTGTGTGTGTGTGTGTGTGTGTGTGTGTTAGACACGCCCACAAGATGGAAGGAAAAATGTTAGGCGTAACATGAAGAGATAGTTAGAAGGCGGTGTGGATCAGAGAGAAAAGGCGGGTAGCCGATACTCTAACTTACATTCAGAGAAAAACAATGGCGTTTGGAAGGCCATGTAATACGTATGGTATATAACCGCTGGATCATTTGAAAACAATTAATTTTGGGGTTTCACGAGCCACAACCAGGATCTGATAATGAGTTCCGCCGTAAATTGAGACTGCGAAAATTTGGACTGCCAGAGCTTTTGTAACGTGCGCCTAAATCTATTAGAGTTACTGAACGGCTGCCGAGGGATGGGAAGCGGAGTCGGGAACGGCTGAAAAATTGCTAAAGTGAAGAAATTGTGAGATTCCCAAACACAAGGTTGACGAAGCTAGCAGAAGACAGGGGAATTCGGGGATGGCCGGAAGAGGCCGTCGTCCTGCAACGCAGAAAAAATAGGCTGACGATGCCGGTGAGGACGATATGTAACATGTACGCCTATTGAAATCGTAATGAAACATGAAACAGGCATATATATATATATATATATATATATATATATATATATATATACGTCACCCCTGACTAATGAAAACGACGAACATGGAAACACGTTTATACTGCCCAAATGTATCGCCTGGTGGGAAGCATTCATGAGTTACCTGAGTCTGACGATTGCTGGCTATTCAGCTGAAACAACTGTGCACTAAAGAATGTTTCCAAGGTAGTCATTTTCACTTTCCCGCTACACCAATCGAACGAGCCTGCTTTTTTCGTCACGCACGCACACACACATACACACAAAAAACATATATATCATGCAGGGAACACGAAAGAACAAAACGCGTGGGCATTGAAAAATAAATGAATCTTTACCATAAGAGGGACGAAAACAAGGCGAAACAAATTCAGCAGATCGAACGAGTTGGAAGCTATATACAGCAAAGCTTTGTGTGAGTGCGTAGAGTCGAAACATGAGTACACGCACGCACACGCACGCACGCACACACGCACACGCACACGCACACAAGCACGGTCGCACAGGCATTACGCCGAACATTTTTTAAGCGAAGTTGCTGACTAGCGAGCAGGACGGACGCCTTGAAGGTATCAGTCAGAGGCAACTTGCACATGAATATATACGTAGCGCAATTCGAAACCATTGTATCTATTGAAAACGTTTACTTCCTCATTAACGTGCAGCCGTGGATGCGCAAGAGGGAGCTTTGTGGTTATTTGTTTCTTTCGTTTCCCCTGTACGGCAGGTGCTGCAGGTGTTGCGGTTGGGCGGAGGCGACCGCGACGAAGTGGCGGTGCCAGGACGTAGCCATGGTAACGAAACCCGGCGAGGCTTTCTAAGGAAAACTTCGCTTTTCAAATACAGCGCTTTCGAACGAGAAGACAAACGCGCGCGCTGGTGAGGCACAGACAGGAAGACAAACAAGCGCGCAGGAAATAACTTCTTTCTGAAGCGGGCAACTTTATAGGCCGCCTTGAAACGAGAACCAAGCAGCGGTCGCAAGTGCCGCCAGTGACAGTCCCTCCGCGCCTACACTGCAGCTCATCTGCTTTGCAATTTATTACTGCGATAGTGGGTCTCAAAATTGCAGGGCCTCAGAATGATTCTGAAGGTGCGCTTGTGTAAACCTTCCCGCGCATGAAGACTTGCTGAAGCATTTGCGACACAGGTATATCGCAAGGTGCGCTTCACTATTTGAACAAATAATGTTGAGACGGCGAAAACATGACGCGCGCTTGAAAGTTACGCTTCTCGAGACGGAAGCTGAGCATTGCGTTGTTTTCGTACGAGCGTATGCGTCTTGCTGCGTGGAATTTGGCGTGTTTTCTGCTCGCATTAATTCCGTCGCCTAACAATCTGTACTCTGCGTAGCTGAGATATTCGCTACGCTTCATAAGCCTTTCTGGACTTAGAAGGGGAGGGGGAACTAAGCGAGTTGGTAGATGTTCATGATTAACTTTTTCAGGGCGAAAATCACAAAACGATGAAATGGAGACCATGCGACAGAAGCGCTGGCTGTCAAGTGAAAGTTTATTTTGAAAAGATGGTTGAAAAAAAAAACAAGAGATGATTACAAAAGATGGACTACACAGGGTCAAGCTGTGAGCTTGAGAATGCTTAATCACTGCCAATTTCACTTTGACTTACCTGAAGCTTAGCAGCACCTGCGAGGTGAAAGCAGCGCGTTGTTATTTTTTTGTTTTTATCTTGTTTTGTAATATCTTTAGGATAAATCGTGCGTTATACACAAGTTAGACAAATAATCAATTCGTGCCATTTCGCCGTTATACGAGGAAATACGATAGAAGCGTGCGTGGTTCGAATGATGGACGCTGGGATTGATATTGCTCCACTTGCAAGCAACGAAGCTATTGCCACTCGTCTAAGAAACAGTATGTACACTTATTCTGAATGAGGGTCGTGTGAAACAACATCAGGCTTCCCGGGACTAGAAAACACGAGGAACTGCTTCAATTTGAGCCTAATCGTCACTGAATAAACTGAAATCCCGAGGTGGCCGTTAAGGGTATAGCGAGGTTTCTTTATCAGACATTTTGAAAACAGAGTTGCACCACTTCGTTACACGTGCCAGGAAATGTTTGCCGTTGTATGTAAAGGTCAGAAAGAAGTTCGTTGAAGAAACTATAAAATAACTCATATAAATGTTTCATTAAATATATAATAAACGGGAAATGTGCGTGGTTGTCGTAAAGCTCTTGGCCAAATATGAAATTAGCACCCATATCTCAAGTAATCTTTGGCAAGTTAGAACAGCGCAAGAGCATTTACCTGCCCAACCAGAACACTAGAGATTTGACGGTAAAGTAGCTAATGACAATGGTTCTAGAGCTACAAAATACACGCTGTTTAACTGGCAAGCATTTGGTCTCATTCATCGAAATAGGATAAAGTAATCGGATTACAAACGCTCATGGGGCATACCACTTCTTGGAGTAAACATCCTACGTGAGCTTGCGAACGGCAGAATTGTCACCGTGTGCTATCAGTTTAGGACCGCTTGCGCTACACTAATGGGCTGTTCTTTATGATAACTTGTGCTGGGTGGGGCAAGGTCTCCAGCGGTCTAACGAGTGTCGGTCGCCTGATCATTTGGATGGAACGGCCTTGTGAGTTTGAACAGGTATTGCAAGTGTTGTGGTACGGCGTAAGTGGCAGTAGACTATTTATTTTAAGTCGACAGCTTCATTGGACTACATTATCATGCATCTCGAACAAATTTATAAAAATTGAAGATCAACCCTGAAACCTTTATGTGGTATAGGTGTTGAGGCGGAGCAATTACAGACCTCGATTTCCATGCTTAACATGCCTGCAGGTACAACACACCACCACATATATCGACGACAAAGTTCGATGCCTGCTCGGAGAGGTGGAGGGTGGCTGAGTAAGTGGGTCCAGGAATCATGATGAATGGTCTCGGAAAGTTAATGTCCTGGCGATATGGATAATAGGCTTACTGCTCCCAATTCACACGTAGCAGCGGTAACTGGCGAGCGAAGCCATTTCTTCCCAACACGATAAATCATCATTGGTTCTACGTGACCATGGTGCGTAAATGTTGGAGAGAGTCCCGGTAGTAATGGTAAGTGCAGAAAGTTGCCAAAAATTTGTTTTGGGTGTTATACTTAACTTTTGATGAAAGCGCAAAGATGAGCGAAGAACACACATAGCTCAATCAGCTATGTGTACTGACTCGCAACCTACTTATACAGTAAAGTTTACGAGCCTACAAAGTTTGAGGAAAGCAGTTAGCCCGATGCTACGCAGGTGCTGGTTGCTTTTCGTTTTGAAAAGTAATTTGAATAGCATGCGGTTTTCCTTGCAGGTATACAACAACGAGGGTTTAGTGCCACGTATTCTTCTACCTGTTAATTTCAGAATCACTTGGTGTGTAAAGCCACGGCCGCTGGATAATTTTTTATCCAGCGACAGCGGTAAAGCATGACCCTGTTATTTAGGCTGCAAGAATTTCCCTTCGCTCTCAAGAAAACGAAAAGGATAAACTGTATTACCACACATTAAATGACTCAGACATATGAAGGGAATACGCATTTTCTTAGCTATAAAAGACAACTAATAAACATTGGTATCAGTAAAAAACGCTGCGATAAACTTCCCGTAAGTAAGGATTTTCAACGAAATGTGACTTTATTACAAATTGCAGTCGGCAAAAAAATGGTTTGTGAAGGTGTGGAGGGAATGCCAATGAGTAGAGTTAAACCTAAACGTGGCGCTTGAGGTAAAAGTTTAGCAAGGATGCTAGCGACGTCACAAGAGGCTGAACTCGCGTAACGACTGCGTCTTGTGCGGAACGATACCTGGTGTTTTTTTTTTACCTGCACAAAATTTTTAACATTGCAATATATATCACCTGCAACCTTATGTATACCATTTCAGTGTACGGATAGGTGGCCTCGAAATACACAGCAATTTCCGCAATTACTTGTCTAAGTAGCGAAGTTACGCTAATTAACTTTTGAATTATCAAAAGTAGGTGGCTACAGCAAATAAGCACTTTGGGACCCGTCCTCGATGTTCCCTATCCAAACGATCACATTTTGAATAGCGGACTTCACGTGCGAGTTACGGGAAGAATTAGTTCCGCTTGGTGGTTTCTATGACACCGAAGCTGGCTGGAAAAAGAGCGTCTGGGTCGTCATTGTCACCGCCCCCCTTGCCTTTTGTCACGTCTTCGAGGTCACCGCCAGTATGGCCTCGCAAGCAGCTTGCGTAAACTCCTTGATGTCTGCGGCGTTGGCCTAGCGCTTCAATGCCAGCAGCTCGCCACATTTACTTCGTCGTTCCGCTGGGCGCCATGTGTACACTTCCAGCGACCAAATGCCGTTTCAGGGGCCCCAAAGGGATGACGAAGTAAATTCGGTGGCCCATCATTCAATTGCGGTCATTCAATCGTGGACATTCCGTTGCTCTATGTCGTTGCCGTCATGGCGTCGTTGTGGTAGTCATAGCCATGCATTCGTTTCATAACATCATCGTGATGCTATCGGGGTCGTTTTGTAGCCGCCATTAAAAATACGCCGATCAATTCTCATCATACTATCCTCGTTACGCCTGCGTGTTCACGCCATCGTCGTCATATGCTAATCGCCCTCCAATCATCTACAGGGCACTGTCGCCACACCGCCGTCGTTATAACATCGTCATCACTTCAGAATTGTCATCCAATTGTCAACGTGCTGCCGACGTTCCATCGACGTCACTCTTCGTCATTCCATCGTAATCACTGCGTCGTCGTTATAGAGTCGTCGTCCCGACGCCGTAATTATTCAGTCATATTCATGCCAGCATGGTCATGGCTTACTCTGGCGATCGACTGTCGGGTCAAAGTGGGCAAATCGCAGCGACTGTTTATGTGTCACGTAGCCGAAGCAATCGAAATCTAAGACTGTCCACGACAGACTGCAAATAGAAGTGTGTTCAGCAATATGGCGGGTCGCTGCAATACGTAAATCCTAACACGTTAACATCGACAGTGATCATGAGAAGGATTATGCGGATTTTTCGTTGATTTTGTTTGCGACAATTACTGGAGTCTCAAAAGCTGTTAGAAGCCCACTTGAAACAACCGTTTGAGTGCCGCTGTGGCGTTGATGAAATATTTTCCCTTGGCCTCATAAAAATTAACGTACAGTTTACTTATTACCTTCCACATTGCACTTTTCTCACATATGCACTTGGCTTTCCAGTTCAAAAAGTCCATAAGTCGACGCGGTGACTCGGCCGGTTCGGTGTAGCGCTTTTGAGCATGGGCGGTCGCAGCTTCGATCAGCGCCGAGACGGCCGCATTGCTACACAAGGACGAATGCAAAAAAAAAAAGTTCTCTTTTTCGGACCTTCGTGAGGTCAAGCTACGTAGAATGCCTCCACTTTGACGTCACTCAGCAAACTGTGCTGTCTCACAGCGTTAGATCCTAAAAATCGTTTTAAAAGCACATACAGCAAGCACTGCTGAAGTATGGCGAGCTCGGCTCAAATTCACGATACTTGATCACGACGAAGATAGAAGTCATTTCTGACGCAACGTTACTACGTTATACTAGCTATAAGGGCAACTATTTCGCTTCGTCTATCGCTTAACTGGCGTTTCATCTGCACAGTAAATCTCTAGTGAAACGGCGCAGTAATATTTAAGACATCTGACCAGATCAAGGCTCCAAGCTCCAGCGCCCCATCCGTTATGTAGTAATTGGCTCGTCACGTTGCACACGAGGTCTATAATCGGCTGAAGTGCAGCTTGCCGTTATTTTCTTTTTCTTTCTGCCTAATCCCCTTTCACCACCTGCACACGAGGATAGCGGATTGTCACGTGCTGCAAACGAAGCGTATATTTTTTTTTTCATATTTGACGGAGATAAAGGCGAAACTTCGTTATTTTCGTTTTCCTTCAGTATTTCTAGTACTTATAGCCACTTCTCGCTTTCTTTCTTTTCCTTATCCCTTCAATTCCATCTTTATTCTGAATCGAGCACGTGGCAGCTGAAATTCTGTGCGTTGAAAAGTTTATAGCATATTTATAGCCGTGCTCTTCCGGTGTGACCATGCGAAGCCAACCTTACTTCCTAATGCTTCAATACACAACATGAAGGGACATATTATTGGGCTATTGCTAACCAGGAAAATATTAAAGTTACAATTTCGAAGTCACAATTTCGCGGTCTTTTTTGCTGTGCCCCGGAAAGTGTGTTTCTTTTCGGCGAAGTTCACAGAATGAAACCAATAAGCTCAGGTAAACCTAATTCGACATCAGCAGTTACAGATGTCTATGGCACAGGCAAAACTTCTGGAGTTCTGGCGGGACTGATCCTTTACCCTTCAAGAAATAATACTAGTCGGACACAAATACTAGTGAGGCAACTTTATTTATTTATTCTGTTGCAGAAGCATACATACGTACATTACATATGAGAAAAATTCATAACAGAAGCAGACAGCGAGAGAGTTAAAAAGAAGGAAGTTAACCCAAGGTGTCCTCCCATTCGCTCACTTTCAAGCGTGGAAATGGATGAGAAAATAAGACTAAGAGGGAAAGAAGGAGAAGGTGAGGTGGTTTGCGCCTACCCTAGAATGACTGTTCGCTCTCGTATAATCTAGGGTGCTCGTACAGTTTAGTTACCTTCAAGTAGCGCATTGCTGCTTTGTAGACTTCTGCATACTATAGAGTTATTTAGCCAACGTGCCAGAATCTCCGTTTTCGAAACTTGCGGCTAGCTTTGCCGATTCGATCATATGCGACCGATACTGGCGCTAATAACAGCGCTGAAGTGACGTCATCAGAAGCACTTACCTTTGTCGTCTGCTACGATTCGGCTACAGTAGCTCCCTTTTATTTCGTTGCGCTTTCCCTGCACGCTCGCATAGTATCGTGCTCTCCATTACTAACTGTATTTTTCTAGTGCTAATTTAGTATATGGTGCACGTAGAGTAATTCCTTAGCGTACTTCTGAATAACCACGTTAATCATGGTCATGGGCGCGATATCATTACTCAATAACAAAATATTACGCCGAGTAAACTAGAGCTTACACATTTTCGTAAAATAAGCACGATGTCGATGCTCACTCGAGAAATTTCGCACCGTTTAAGGAGCAGTGTATGTTGAATCAAAGTGTCACTTCCTCCGTAATTATAGTAATTGGGTGTTGCAGTTGTTGCAGTGTTTGTCGCAGTTCCCTCTTTCATCTTTGAAGGAAAATAAACCTCAACTTCAACTTCAAATAACCAGCATATTATATGTTTCATATATACCGGATGTTTCAGCGAACACTCAAAATTTTTTGAAGGTTGCCTGTGGCAGATAACTCAATTCTATTTGATGAGCCAGTCTACTCGAAGGGGCGGACACTACTTGCACACCAAAGTGAAATGCAAAATTTACGAATTAACAAGAATTCACTAATTAACTTTTAGCTAATTATCGTATAACCCATATTGCAATTTCCAAATTCTAGCAGTGGAGTTCGCAAAGCGGATCCATTTGAAGCGAATTCTCAGGACTACACCAGTTTCGAGATATACATTCCCGAACTTTGTGGAGAAATGCATTGGCGTTCCAGTTACTAATGTGCTTCAGTGCAGGAAGCGACGTTTTCTTAATAAATTACCTGCAACACCAATGCATTTCTCAGCAATGTTCGGGAATTTATAACTCCAAAGTGGTGTCATCTTGAAAATTTTTCTAAGTGGATCCGCCTTGCGAACTGCACGGCTAGAATTTGTAGATTGCAATACGGGCCATAATGTAAATACTTAGAAAGTTAATTAGTGAATTAATAATCAGTCAATTTTGCATCTCCGTTGTTTGTGCAAGTATTGTCCACCACTTCGAGTAAACCAGCTCACGAACAAGAATTGTGATATCTGCCACAGGCAACTTTTAAACGTTTTGGAAAGTGTTCGCTGAAACAGCCTATATTACATATATATATATATATATATATATATATATATATATATATATATATATACATACATACAATTCATATGCGCACACCAACCGGACGATGTGTCTAAAAGAAAACCGAACGAAGTATTGGAACAAAAATGCACGCCAAACGTTCAAATTAAGACCAGATGCACATGTACACGGATGGCGCTTTCAAGAATTTTGAAATAGAAAACGCCGAGAAAATGAAGTTACGGAGGTAGTCGTAAGAAGACCTCAAAACACGTCAGTGAAAAGGTACCATGTTGTCAAGCGATCTTAAGAAAAAAAAATAAGGAGGAAATGCAAAATCCTAAACCTAACATTCAAATCCAGAGAAGTCAAAATGGCGTACTCTATGTCCACAATGTTATGGTTGCGAAAAATGAACACTCCAAGCTTGCTTTCTCTTCGCTGATGCCATCGGAAATTGATAATATTCGACTTAACGAAAATTGTGTTCCATTAACTGCCGACTCTGCAGTCACTATCTTTAAAATTATTATTGAAGCACCGCTCTGAGTAAGACAGTTAAACACAGAGAAGTGCGTTCATTGAACGCAATCGCTGACAACCACTCGACAGACGAAATGTCGCACACTATTCCTCTCACAACCTACAAATGACACTAATGGTGAATTGCACTCGCAGAAAGTTAGGCTATACGTGTGACTCCCACATTAATCAGTTGACTTGCAGGCGCGAGAATTTAACCCCAAAGTGTGCACCTACTTAGCGACGTGCATCAAATTCCTTTATACCTCTCGCAAGGATATTATAACTTTGGTGTTTGTTGTCAGCTTTTCTATTGATGCCATCACCTTTGTCAAGTTTTACGTGGATTCTTGCATTATATGCAATAGAAACAGCTTCAACAAAATAATTGCACATAGAGTTGGTCCCCATGCAGATTTAAGTACCTACCATAGCTCTAATTTTGTATAGATTACCCGTGCAATGTGTAGTTGTTCAAAGAATATCAACGCAGGGAGGAGAATCGTTCGTCTTGAAGCTTCTATATTTAGAAAGTGGTATGGAAACTATAGGCTGGAACGGGTACGGCATGTGAAGGTAGGTAGGAAGGAGTTGCTCCTTGAAAAGGACATTTTTGATGAAGTGAATGCATTTGTTAGGGTCTTAAAGAGATGACAGAAGGATGACTGCATAGTGCGAGAAAAGCTCCAATGAGTTAGAGGAACACGGTGTCAGCTTATGCTATGAGAACAGCTTTACTAGCTAGTTAGGCAAGCGCGGCATGAATCGTTTTTGTTGTGTGCATGTGAAGCGTAGATCTGGCGGCACTAAAGCGTTTTCTGTATTGATGTCTGTTATTTTTTAACGTATCTGCATTAGGAGAAGAGGGTTAGTCAGTGCTGGTTAACAGGCCCCAACATCTTGTCGCATACAATTCGTAAAGAAATTAGTAAAGATTTCCGCCATATCTTCCTCCGCTTGCCAAGGAAATGTCACTTAACCTGTGCGGCTTCGGCGTTGGAGTACTTCCGCTGAAATCGAGAATTCGATGCCCGTGATATCAAGCGGCGAGGCAGGCTGGGCTGTAACGGAACAGAAAATCTTAACACTATCTTTATTCATTTCTGAAAGAGTACTCACCGAAGATTAATGCTATGGAGGGTAGCTTCGACCATTATATTGTTCATTCTTACTGCGTATACCTTTATTTATGTCAGAAACTTTTTGTCATTTCCTCTCTATTCGTCCCGTTTTCATTACCACTTACAAACACTGATATTTTTTTTTCTGATGGGAAAACGAGCGTCGCGATTTCAAAGTCTTATTCGGCTCGTCCTCGTATGTGCGGGTCTTTTCATCGTGGAGCACTGCATTTTTTCGAGAAATCTTCCGACATGCACCAGTATAGCTCATTGCGTTCCCCCCTGCACTTTCCGTTTCCCTTTCCAACGTTGAAATCGTTGCTAGGGTCTGAATCCCACCATATAATGCGTGTGACAACGTCTTCCCCTGCGCACTTTTCGTTTCTCTTTCCAACGTTGAAACGGTTGCTAGGGTCTGATTCCTACCACATAATGTCTGTGACAACGTCTTCGAGCATCTCGCGTGGGATATTTGCTAGGTCTGTCTCTGCTGCTCTCTTCTGCGAAACGAAGGTGCGCCTGTGTTCGCTTCGGTCGTTTTTGTATGCTTGTTATCTAATCTTCTTGCAATATTTTTCTTTCTCTCTTGCTTGGAATTACCTTTGCTTTCTTTTGTGACTTCCCAGACGCTTCCTATGCTTCAACACGATCATTTCATTTTTTAGGTAAGCATTAGAGTGACGCAATGACACGGAAACGCCTTCGCAAATGTTTCGTCGCACGGAGATTTGCAAAGAGAGGTGGAGCTGGAGCGGTCGCAATGATAGTCACGTGTTTTCGGTTATAGGTCAAGCGTTTAGGTAATTATATCGAATATTTTTGTGCTAGCGCTGAAATGCACCAGTGTAGTTACTTTTGTTGACTGGCTGTGACGCAGATTATGTTGATTGGCTGTGACCCAGATTAGACCAGAACTTGAATGCTCGAGATGGTTGTGCCATCATGATCTTGCTTGAAGTGCTGATTGGCAGAAAATTAGTGCGTGTTTTGAAAGTCGAGGTTGCTGTGAGGTGCCTGGAAAGTATTAGATGAGACCATGCTGAACTTTTGTGGAGAAATAAAAAAAGAAGAAAAACTGAAGTAAACACGACGTGAATTGCAAACGTAGCATTTCAATAGCTTTGCTCTTGATGTTAACTGGGCCTAAGAAAAAGTCCCTGATTCCACCTTCGATGTGAAAACAATGTCCCGAAAGGATGTCAGGTCATCAAGCCACATACGTAAATTGCGATATCGCCTTTCTTTGTTGCTTATTATTAACCGTTGATAAACAGGAAAGTAGGATCCACACGAGAAACGGCTATCTCTATGCATAGTTATGTTATTGAGGGTACCCCGTTCCCCATATAACGGGCAGACACATTCTGCAGACACAGCTGCTTCTTGAGTCAAGAGCGAAAAAGAACGTAAATATTAAGGCAAAAAACGCTAACCGGAAGGCGCACCCTAAATTCATTTAACCTATTACAAGTTCATGCGCACTCTGAAGCAAAATGCTATCACGCGTGCGCTCACAAATGCTGAAAACACAAAGTGTAAGTAGATTTCCCAAGGATCTACCAATTAAACGAAAACAATTGCTTTCCATTAGGATTTCCCATATGGACATAGGGTTTCGCGAGCCATGGCCATGGACCGGGCATTCTGGTTACGGACAAAGCAAGTTCCTCCAAGCGACTCAATTTTTTTTGCTAGGAAGCTCTCTGATCGCAATGCGGGCAGTTCATTATAAAGGGCCTAAAAGAAGCGTCCAGAGGGTCATGAGCTACTTCGTTCTCGCTCTGAATGAAGATAAACAGGTACACGGAAGTCTGCACGTGAGGAGACGTTCCGAATGGTAGAGCACCTTACAAGCCAAGTAGACAGTACGGACAATCTCGTCAGGCACGGATACTGTTCTGCAGACGCTATTGGCAAAGGCTGTCCGAGTTTAGGGCAGCAAAGATGCGAGATGTCGTGCCGGCCGCGCCATAACGCCATGAGAATGCACAACACAATGTCTGCGCTACCATGGGCAGTGTCGTTCAGGACTCTTCGTTATTTATTCCATCTCCCGGGAAAGGCATCATCAGCAGACGCCGTCCTAGTGCGTGCAATATTTATAGAACCATTGCTGCTGCGACACCGAAGTGGAAGACCGTGGTCTTTGTTAGCATGCTTGAAAAGTGTATACCGAAATCATTCGCAGATCCTCTGCTCTCTCTGCAACCTGTAATTTATACGGTCAACGCACGCACAATTGCCGTTGGAAGTTTTCCCTGCGCGAGAAGAGAAAAAGAGCCGCAATACATCAAAGTAATTAGAATGAGTCAAAGTGGTCGTCTTTCCCACGAGACTTCATAAAGGGCAGCTTAGCTCTATGCACCAAAATTGACCCTTGAATTCATTCAAGCGCAGGATAAACCTTCTGTGCGGACTATTCTCAGAGACTCAGAGTAGGTTCTTCAGGCATTAAGAGGCTTTTGAGCGTATGATCCTAGCGTATTCATGATATGTCATATTTTATTTAAGATAGCGTCAGCTGCGTCATAGAGCCACCAAACGAAGCTGCAATGTATTCCAGGACATCCCGGTACCGAAGGAAACGCCGAAGCCAGCAACGTGGCTGGAGAAGGCCATCATTCCTCTCTAGTCACATTAACTCAAATTGTGAGAGCCGATGCGAATATTAGACCAAAAGAATTATGCAAGTCTACAGCACAACTGAATTGAATTTTGCGGTTTTACATATCAAAACCCTTATTTGACTATGAGACGCGCCGTAGTTGGGGACTCTGGATTATTTTGACCGCCAGGAGATCTTTAACGTACGTCCATGCAGGGGAGAGGGGCGTTTTGGCATTTCAGCCCTATTGTAATGTGGCCATCGCGGCCTGGATGTGATCCTGCAACCTCGTGCGGAACAGCGCAACGCCCCAGCCGTTACGTTCCCGCGGAGGGAGTCTGCAGCACATAATTTACCAATTTGGCTCCGATGCAATGGATGTTCTCTTTTATAGTGTTGCCCCTTCTCTATAGTTTTCGGCCTCAGCTGGCACTGGCCCGGGCACTAATTCTCTCATTCAGCGTATCAGGTTACGAGTGGCGTACATAGGCAGTCTTTGGTACAGTATGCTGGTATGTGCTTCAGATGTGCCTTCTTGCACTTTTGGAAGTTCATGACAGAATCTAGAACACGTTCTATTAGGCCGTCCTAAGCTTAACACAATTATGTGACATGAAAGGCTACATTAAAGACCCTTGAAAACCGGCCTTTAAGTACAGAGAAGCTTGCTTCGGTCATGGAGTAATGTATGATTATAACGATCATCTCTGAAAGCTTTATTAACCTTTTTTACTGAAAAAGAAATTCTATCTGTGTATTAACACTCCTTATGTCCTTGTGCATTACAATAGTGTCGCAGCATTGTTTGTGGGCTGTGGATGGATATGTGTGCTATTCTTTTGTTTTTCTAATAGCAGTTGTTCCTTCAGCATGTTTACGAAGTTTACGTTACTGCCGGATTATTTTTGATTTTTTCTATCACGTGATATTGCCATTCTTTAGTCAATGGGCAACCTACTCTTTTTGAAGAAGCCTGCGACACAACATTTCATAACATTTTTAATGTGGTCAGAATAACTCACTCACTCACGTTCTTTATTTGCACTGCATGCTCGACCAGTTTTGTTGTACAGCTCTCGACATTGCGATGCTACGTTGCGGCTGGAATTAGGCGCTCTTAAGGCACCTGGATCCCACAATTTTTTTACACCGATAGCGCATTGGCCCAGCGCAACTTTTGAAACAACTTAAAAAAACGTTCTTTGTGTGTGGACAGTAGTGGATACGGAAACCACATTAATTTCGGGTACTTGCAACAGGGAGTTTTAAGCTTCTTTAGATGTCTGCCTGCTCATTCCTTGAACAGCAGCAAATCCCGACATACATCATGTACATCTGTACACACTTATGCGCATGATTGCCTGTGACCAAAATTTTTGACACATCATGATTAATTAGTGCCTCTGGCCGAAGCAACAATGGATAAATCTGACCACTATTACGTTGATGACTACTGTCTGGTAGCCAATGACGGTCATTGTGTGCTTCTGGCACCTGGTGGTGCCCTAGGGGATCACACCAATGTCATGCAAATTCTGAAGCTCGGCGCTAAAATGGGCAGGGCGTACACAGTCGCACGTTAACGGTAAATGTACTTGGAGGGACGAAAGTCAAAGAATGCTGGAGAGTGTCAGGCGGGACAATATGTCACTGCCGATGACTAGGTTGACATGCGGTGCATTCAACGCACGCTTTTATAAAAAGCATTTGGGAACAGATGCTCTTTCATACAAGACACTTTCTAAACTTCTCGCGGAGGAAGTTTCAGAGTTGTTAGAATTATTTTAAGCTCATTGAAAGTGAGAAGAGTGACCACTCATTTTATTACCCTCAGTACGGGCATACTTAAGAAAGGTTCTTTTTTTCAAATCATATTTTCCATTGGCTTGCCTCATTTAATAACCAAATCTTCATTATCACGATTGGCTCGCACCTGCCCTTACATTCAAATTTACGATAGAATCATTCTGTGAAGATGAGCCTATATTTTTCATGATGTTCTGAAATATCCTTAAATGCGCTGTTTACTAAGCAGGGCTAGTCTTCGCGTGGAAACGTCATTTGCCTTTATTGCCCAGAGATGAGCTGTAGTAACACAAAACAATATCGGTCCAATTTGTACTGATCAGTGACGACCGAAATAGCGCCTCATTTTTTTCTTATTGTGGGCTTTTATCCAAAGAGGCAGCTCAACGCAATATAATTAATGCTGCCCATATTTATTTTCTTCGGCACACCATCTCTGCAATGCGCCAATAAAATATTTGAAATTGCGTGAGCAAATTTACGGACGCTCAAGATGCATTCGAGCTTTTGGCGCTACCACTGTAATTGCCATGCAATACCGTTGACGGCGTATGCGTGGTTTGCATGCCTTCTGTAAAAGGTGTCCAGAGACGCGGAGTATGTTTCGCTTCAAAAATTTGGAGGGCGCTTAAGCTTCACCTTTAAAAGTGTGGAACGTGATAGCATTCAGAGCCCAATCTGCTTCTCATGCTTCCAGTCAACTGGAGCGGAAGTAACCGCAATGTCTACCGGGAAACGCTGACGGCGAACGCTATGCACAAATGCGCGCTTTATGGTAGAAACGCGACATCATGCGTGCACCTCGATAGGCGTGTGCCATCTAGAGGTGTTGCAAACAACCTGGCGCGACGTTACGTGGCCTTCAAGATGTCCGCGCGCAGGCACGCGCAAATGGCGGACGCTATGACCGGTCTATGTATGGTATAAACGCTGGAAACGGGGTTTGTTTGAGTTTCTGAGTAACAGAATTATCTTTTCTGGTAGTCTCAAATTACATTCCGACGCTATCATGTCTTCGGATTGCTAGTCGCCCTTTACAATTTTTCTACGTATCTTAGCTTTAAATACTCAATTATTAAACTAAATTCCTTGTTCCACATAGAGAGCCCGGTTATGCGTGGCGCGAAATTCTTTTCGCCGAAACAACGTCCGACGCTGGACGCCGGTCGCCGACCGGAGACGCTGACGCCGGATTTTCTGCGACATCGGGCCCTTAATGAAATTGCGTTAAAAACGACGAAGGAAACTGGGCGCTCCGTCAATGCTACGCTGCTATCGCGTCGGTGGCGGAGCAAGGGCAGCGTTCTGGCTTCTGCTGCTGGCACGAGCGCTTAGCGAACGCTCAGTACAAAAACCCAAGTGCTTCTTTGTAGCAGCTACGTGTATGCTCTGGCCAGAGCATCGAACATGAAGCTATCATTATCTAACGTTTCACTAGGCGCCGACTAGCACCGACGGATTCCGTCACTCTCAACTCGCGCACCATCGTGGTTCGTCGCCTGCAGCGCCACTGTTGGTGCTCTTCATTACAACAGCGTTGTAAGACACCTGGTAGCTGCCAGAGCACTGTTCCTTCTTTCCAGCAGCAGCTGCTTTGCATGCTGCTTCGTGCCAATATGCCACGCCGGCGTACATTTAGAACACTATGGGCAGTTTTAGTTAGGCATTTGCAGCCAAACGTAAACGCGTTACGTACGTAAAAATAGCGTTCTCATCTTTGAGCATGCTCTGAACGTTATTGGGATTCTGCGATTTAGGTGCGCTATGATAACGTACGTTATTTGGCGAGTTCAACGTTCGTAGTATTTGCGGACAGAAAGAAATAATGTTGTCGAACATGGGGGCACCCACGGCTCCCGCTTAAGCGTGAATTCTCGTGATGGCTACGCTGTCACTCGTATTGATCACCGGTAACTATTGTAATGAGCTTTCGCGTTCTCTAAACTCACCTGAAGGGTTAGTTATGAGCGCATTGCGCATCCATTCTCTTAGACTATTCAGCGATGCTGGCGCCCATAGACCTAACAAGACGTGTCCGCATAGCAACAGGATTATTGCTAATGGGTCGTCTTGGATACGCTTGGCACGAGGATAATGGTTAATGGTAATGGATAATGGATAACGTCTTAAATAATGCATAGGTTTGGCACGAGGCACCAGACGGCGCCCTGTTTTATAACGTCTTTACGTTTGCGTTTCCGTACCCTAAACTAAAAGACTTGAAAGGACGCGCACTGTAATGTCTCCTAAAGTGCTAACGTTTAACGTACGTAAGACGACAAACGCTCTTCTAAAACTATCGACTGTCCAAGAAGTTGCAACGCCACGCCAAACTTGCTATGGCTTTGACTTGGTCCTTAGGGCGACAATGCCGAACGTTTTGTAACGTTTCTAACGTTATAAGCGGAGCAGTCATGAATTGCTCACTGATAGTTACACGTACTTCTAAAAACATGCGTGCTCTTGCAAAAGACGACGCTGCCTCATCGTTAAATAAGGCACCACAGGTGGCGAGAAGGTACGTACTGTGTCATCAGAGTATACGGGTGCTTGTACTTATGGGCAACATCAGCCTTCGTAAAAATCTAACCAAGACTGGCCACGAATAAAAATTATGCATATCACACGCGCTGCGGAAATCGATATCTTGCGAAACTTTTTGCAGAGAACTGGCTATCCGGCGTAGTTTGTGGTCGCAGTATATCGCTTCCAGTCCAAACCAAAATACGAGCGCGCTCGTAATGAAAGCATCAAGGCAATGACTATAGTACGAAGGTCAGGGTGATGACATTACAATGGATCTATACTGTGCTTGGGCGAAGGAATTTTACAACTTGCATCGTTACGACCTGGAACCATCACTGGCACACTCTTGCTTTTGTAAGCTACTTCTTGCCATGCGACGTGATGCGCGCAAGCTATAGAGTTTGTTCCGTCTATTCCATTCTTTTCAGGCACTGTGTACGTGCCCTTTTTTTAAGGCGCAGCTTCTGGTGGAATTAGCAAGTATTTTGTGTCGGATATTGATATTTATGTCTTCTGTCCTTCGTGAGCTAAAGCTAACAATTTTTGGGGTTTTACGTGCCAAAACCACTTTCTCATTATGAGGCACGCCTAGTGGAGGACTTCGGAAGTTTCGACCACGTGGGATTCTTTAACGTGCACCTAAATCTTAGTACACGGGTATTTTCACATTTCGGGCCCATCGAAATGCGGCCGCCGTGGCCGGGATTCGATTCCGCGACCTCGTGCTCAGCAGCCCAACATCATTGCCACTGAGCAACCACGGCAGGTAGAAGTTACAGTAAATAACCTTACTGCCCGTTTTACTAGATCAATATTAATGCTAGTAAACATGCGTGCTACACCTACCACAGGCCGGTCGGCAGGAATAATTCCATCGGCTGGACCGACCACACGTCAATTGCACGAGAAGATCTACTGCGTTTCAGCTGCTTCGCTTACAGGTTTAACGGCGAATGACTCTTGGCTCATCGATCTGTTTTCATCGGTCCCGCACGTGCCAGCCTCCGCATGTATTTTACTTATTGCAAAGCCCGAAAGAATTTCGTCGTCATGGCAGCCGGCAACAGCACGGACAGTGTTAGCCGCAGTTTGCAGAAATACAGAACCAAAGAAGCAACGACGTATCTTTCGTTTCAGCAGCTGGCATGAAGTCCGTCTTCTCTCGACATCGCCGGACGAGAAGCCAGGAACTGTTGATATCTTGTTTAGCATTTCGCATCGCCTTAAGCACTAGTTTAGAAGAACATTGAAAGTTACTGCGTTAGGTTAGCACAAAACTTTCACAGACGATAGGTCACTAGCATGCATGGTGCGGAGGAGAAACAGTGGTCAATGCGTTTCAGTATTCGTTCAAAGCGGGCAATTGTTGGGATATTGGTGGCCTCATAATTTTGCTATGTCTCGACACGTTGACTGGAGTCGACGCTTTTTGCAGCAAGACATTATCACCTCCAAGAAAGCACCGAGCCGGACAGTTGCATGAAATGGGATTGCGCGTCTCATGTTCTATAAGTTGGCGCCAACTTTGCCTTGAATAACAAATGTAATATGTGCAATATTTGGGCACAAATAGGGTAAGCAATTTCTAAATAATAAGTAGAAAAATAACAAAGACAAAATAAAATTCAATGAGAAAACACTGTTGGAAGGTATTACCATATTGCCAACAAACTAGCCGAGGAAGTACGCGCTTCAAGAAAAGCGAAAATAAAGAATTAATAACTGCAAGGGCAACACAATCATGGACTTTATGGATATACGCTTCCACATTGGCGACAAGTGTCAAAGGGTAATTGTCAGTATATGACCTGGAGGATTCAGAAACTTGCTCAGCCATCTAATTCATGCTGTCGATTTGGCTTTGCTACCGAGCATGGTTCCATGATACTGCAATATTATTTAGGGTAATACTCTGATGACGATAGCAAATATGAGCGCACTATTGCACCGGTGCTGATTTTCACCGGGATCCTTCGCAATAATCTAAATGTGCTGTATGGAACCTCTATTAAAAGATAAATAATAAAGTGGTGGTGCTGTTACTTGGTGGTGCCGGCAAGCTATGAAGAGACTTCAGTGCTAGGAGCTAGAATATATATGTTTACATGAAGTGGGATTAACACCGACTGTTACAACACAAACTGCAGTCGCAGATGATGGGGTAAGTGCAGGCGAAGGTACCTAAGTTAGAAATGAAAAGGGTTTGTGGCCTAGATAACCTAACGCATAGGGTAAGTCCCAACACTAAGAAGCGGGAATCTTGACACTAACAGAATATTCAACAATGACAATAGCGGATTGAGAGCACATCAGTGCCCTACTCTCGCAGCTGGCCAGACATATTGTTGAAGCAGGGCCAAATGGGCTTACAAACTCTTACAATTTTTTGACAGAAACAACTTCAGCAATGACTACCAAAATAACCCATGTCATATTATTAAATGCTATTAAATAATCAAATAAACAATGGAAAAAACGTTTATGCAACCACTCAAAGCATCACACTGTACGATACGAATGTTTTTATAGGCAGTGAGCTCACTCTTTTTAAACAATCAATCAAATCTTTATTTCCAACGATAGTTGGGGGTTCCATAGGCGAAAAGAGGCAGTAACACCACTTGAAAATACTCAAGGGCCACGTACATGACAGCGGAATTACGATTCATACGTTCAAAAACAAATTTACAATAATCAAGTAAAAATCGCAGTTTAAAAAAATTAAAATAGGTTGTGCAAATTCAGCAACGGAACAATACAACAAATAAGCTCAATATAGAAGTACTTTCCAGAACGGTTCCACATTTTAGCTGAAATATTCAATGTTCACGTGAACACATGTCATAAAATGACAAAAATAAACACGTTACAGAGAGTAATGAAACATACTTGATCATGTTCGGGCAGTATAAGAGAGATTAGGCAAGAGTTAGAACAAGTTCACGCATTTCTTTTTTGTAAACGTAGAAAAGTTGGCGTCTGTCTTTCTCTTCATATTTACTAAGTAGGGACGGCAGTGTGAATCTAAGAGACTGCAAAAAATGGGTCGTGCGGGAACGAGGAACAAGCCACTTGTCGGCTCTGCGCGTGCGTGAATCAGTGTAATGCATGCTTATATTAGATAAATCTTTAATAAACATTTTGAATTGTCCTTTTGGGAAGAAATAAGCATACATTAAACTAAAATCGTACATGCTTTTTACACTGAATATCTTATAGCGCGAAAACAATGTAACTGTACAACTATTGCGCGGGACATTTGCAATATACTGAAGTGCTCTTTCTGGAACAGGTGAATTGTATTTATGTTACTAAGGGTTGTGGTGCCCCGGACTAATAGGCAGTAATTTATATGGGAAGAAAACAGAACATGATAAATCTGAAGTTTAGCTTTGTCTAGAAGAAAGTACCTACATCGTGACAGAACACCGACATCACACGGTAACGATTTAGTCAGTTATTCAATATCACACATCCATGTCATATGAGCAGAAAAAGTAACGCCCAGAACTTTATATTTATCCACTATTTCGACGGGTATTCCCTCAACCGTTAATGATTGGTTCACGTTAACTTCAGTGCCTCGGGATCTGAAAAAGGCAGTTTTTTTTTCACATTTATTCGTAGGCTATTAGCAGTGGACCATTGCAGCACATCTGAAAGTACACTTTGAGTTCTGGCAAGAATTTCAGTTGCATTTTGTCCAGAAAGAAAAATACTAGTGTCATCCGTATAGAGCAGGAATGAGGCGTCACTGTTTATCTTAAGAATATCATATATGTAGATATTGAAGAGCATTGGTCCTAAAATGCTTCCTTGATGCACACCGCAAGAAATGGTTTTAGAAGACGAAAAACAGTTAGCAAATGAGACGCATTGTTTTCTCCAAGACAGATAAGAACCAAACAATGAATTAGCTACACCACGTACCCCATAAGCATCTAATTTTCAGAGTAAAATGTAATGGTTTAGGGTATCGAATGCTTTGCTATAGTGAATGACAACACCAAGCGTAAGCTTTTTTTCTTCGATGTTCAGAATTACCCGTTCTTTTTCAGCTAACAGTGCAGTCCGTGTAGATTTGCCACATTGAAAACCATGCTGATACTCCGAAAGTATGTTGTGTTTGTTAAAGAAGCTATTTACGTGGCAGAATATTATCTTCTCTGATCCCTTGGAGAATACAGGAATTATAGAAACTGGTCGGTAATTATTAGCATCATTAATATCTCCATTTTTAAATATAACAGAAACTTTTGAGATTTTCATGAGATTTGGGAAAGAGCCAGACTGAGAGACTAGATTAAACACGTAGGCTAGACAAGGGGCAAGGAGGTCAATTGCGTGCTTAATCGCCTCTACCTGAAATCCATCGACATCGACAGCTTTACTGTTACTTAGAGAAAGAACTGTGCATTTTATTTCTGCTTCATTTGTAGGTACGAGAAAAATGGTATCAGTATTATGGTAAGTCATGTGAATATGGGCAATGCTTAATAATAATAATATTTGGGGTTTTACGTGCCAAAACGACTTTCTGATTATGAGGCACGCCGTAGTGGAGGACTCCGGAAATTTTGACTACCTGGGGTTCTTTAACGTGCACCTAAATCTAAGCACACGGGTGTTTTCGCAATTCGCCCCCATCGAAATGCGGCCGCCGTGGCCGGGATTCGATCCCGCGACCTCGTGCTCAGCAGCCCAACACCATAGCCACTGAGCAACCACGGCGGGTGCGGGCAATGCTTCCCAGTGGCTGCACCGCATTAGCAAAGTGTGCACTGAAGTGCTCGGCTAAATGCACACCGGAAAGTTTGTTCCCGCGAATGGTTACTTCCGTTAAAGTATTCTGACCCGCTTTGCGGTCAGTGCCTGATTTGATGGCTTTACAAACTTGGTTTGGGCGCCATCGACAGATGTCAAAAAACATGTGGTTGTGGTAGGAGGAATTTCCCTTTTTCAGCGCGGCAGTTTGTTTCTGTAAGTTTTAAAGGCCACAAATTCCTTAATATTGCGTGTGCGGAAAAACTTCTTGAAAAGGCGACTTTTTCTCTTGTCCATCTTGATATGCTCGCGCCCTACCCAAGGTTTTCTTCTTTTTCTGTTAGCTTTGGTGCTTACGTAAGGAAAATATGTGTTGTAATGACTTGTGAATATAGATAAAAATTCACGATAGATCTCACTTGGGTCTAGCTTATCGTAAACAGAAGGCCACTCTTCCCTCAGCATACGCATGCGGAATGAGGTCATGTCTTTGCTAGACATACATCTATGTTTAACGATATCAGGGCAATTTATGTCGTTTTCAGTGGTTCTAGGAAAAAGAATAAAGGCAGGACAGTGGTCTCTTACGTCGGTGCATACCGTGAAAGCTGCGCTTACATCAGTGTCTATGCTGACGATAAACAAGTCTGGTATGGACTGCAAGTTGTCGTTACACGTGTTGACGTAGTAATGACGTTATTGTAGCCACAAGCGTAAAGTTTGTTAGGGAATTCCCGGCAGGTCAATTTATCCTTGAGAAGGTTTATGTTAAAGTCACCACCTATTAGAGTGTTTTACTGATGAAATGTTAAGTATTCTAACATTTCTTCAAGAAATTCCACGAATACACTCATATCACCAGACGGTGGGCGGTAAAACGCCACGTACATGTTGGTATTGCTCTTTATGCAAAGCACTTGATAGTCAGCTGTAATGCACGTAAATTCCGGGATTATGTCGCAGAGCATGTGTTTTTTACATGCATTGCCACTCCACCCCCACGGCGGCCACTTCGATTGATAAAATAGTGATTGTAGTCAATCACATTTAACATGTCGCTTCCTTCGTGATACCACATTTCAGTCAACATTATCACGTCGAACAGGAAGTAGAATTCATTAAAGAATGTGCTTAACTCATCGAGCTTAGTGGCGGCGGAGCGTGCATTGAGGTGAATGGCAGTGAAAATGCCTTGCGACTGAGCCGGAAGTGTAACTTCACATGGCAGACAAAACTCTTCATACAGCATCGCATGTACAAGAAAACGTTACACAGATTATAAGCATAAGCACCCGATAGACAATCTTGACGAGGTCAGAATCTGTTTCAGTGCGCAGCGCTTGACTGCACTTGGTCTTGCGCGCGAAAATCTTCCCATTCTTAGTCCACAAAAACTGCCACTGATTCTCCCGTTTTTTGCAATTGCCTGAGCAAGCAGCCGCTTCAGTGTCGGACAGAAATGCTCATTCACGAAGATTTGGGCTTGGCTGGAGATTCCTACGTATGATTCCGAATGCGGCTCTTACGGGCTTTCTCGACAACATGGTCCCGTTTCCGCTTGCTTTTGAACTGAACAATAACGTTCGTTTTGCCCTGCTCACGAGTCAGTACTCGGTGGCACACCACTATATCGCTAGCACAAATGGGTTCGCCAACGACATCACCAATCTGGCCTACAAGATCAATGATGTTTTCATTTTTCTTCTGAACGAGCCCTTTTATTTCCACATTTGACCTGCGAGAGCACTGCTCACCCTGAACAACTCGCTTCTGCAGCCCTACAATGATCGATTCATTTTCACTGCATTTATCCATCAGCCTGTTATTTTACTTTCTTAAGCTTTCTCTCTCGGTGCGCCCTTCCATCAACTGTTGCTTCATTGTTTCAAATTGCTTTTCCGTGAATTCAAGTCCCTCTTTCACTTGTTTCATCTGGGCACGTAGTTCTCGCAAGTCAGAGCGTGCGTCCCGCTCCTTCTGTGAGATAACCAAGTGCAGAAAGTGCAAAATGTGCAAAAAAATTCAATCAGCAAAATGACACAGCAAGTTGGCAGCGGTGACAAATAAAAGAAAACAAAACGCGTCTATAACAGACCGAAAAGCAGCACCAAGCTGCATTACAACAACCACTCTGATTAGTCCTGTGCCTACTAGCTGTCACCGCTGCCAAATGTCGACGTTGGACTGAAAGTTTAGAAGTCTTGGATGGGTGTTGAAAATAATCTGAAGACGAATATTTCCAAGAAGCTGAAGAACCTTGTACTGTTCAAGAATCCGCGTAGTATGAAAGGAAGGACTCCTCAATAGGTTTAGCTCCTGTTCGCGCTGTCGCCGTACAGTTTCGCACCAGGAACGAGAGTACAACTTCTAGTGAAGCTTCCGTGTAGGCGGGCTATGTGAGACACGTTGTACGCCACCATGTGCTAAGAGCGTTCAAAGGCCAATGTTTACCAAATGCATGCCTTGATTTCGCAAGAATCCAATAGGAATAGTTATGCACTGCCACAGAAACTGAACACGAAAGCTATGATAAACCGTGCGACGTGACTTCAAAGCGATGATTAAAACTAAAAAACAAGTGAAAATTCTGCGAACCACATTTGCGGATAGAGACAAAGCAGCTTCAGCGAGCTGTCGGTGGAGACACGTTCGCCGGTGCAGTCATTGGAAGGCTTTCTATTGCAGCCTGTGGCCACGTGCAATTACAAATACTAGATAATGCATGCACCACAAGATAGTCTTTCTGATGCTACTCGCGGCGAGGCCATAGACACTTGACACGTGACAGAAGTGAAACATTAATGAAGTGATAGGCTTGAAGGTAATGCCGATAAACGGTAATGCATGGACAGATGTCAGCTTCAAGCTGTTACACACACTTCCTCGGTACCAAATAAAGAGCGGCTACTGAGTCACGAGACTGCCGCGGGAAATGACAGGGCAGACGGATTGGGTATTGGAGCGCGACAAATACCCTGACCCTCCTTAAAATTTATAATAAAGGCCAAGAATGCGGTTCGCGTCCTCTGAGACTAACTTTGCAAGAACATATGGTTTGGCGAAATAGCAACGCTATATTACCGAGATGAACCGATCTTGCACTTCAAACTGAAAAAAAAAGAAAATATTGACCGCACATTGGGACACACTCCTCGTCGTCAATGTTTAGACGTAACCTACACGCCTTCATTTCCTTTCTCACATAAACAAATTTAAGGCAGAGAACTTCCTGTACGTTAATCTATGTCATGCAAATTATAAGTAAGGCACGGAGGACGCAAATATGTGTCAACAATGGTCACGATGATATGACGAGAAGGGTGTGATGGCGATGGTATGATGACGATGCTGTGATGATGGCGGTGTGACGACCATGGTAAGATGACGATGTTGGGACGATGACAAAAATTACGACCATGAGATAACAACTCTGTACTGTCGACGATTGCATGATCACGATAGTACGATGACGATAGCTGACGCAATGTGAAGAAGATGCTGGAGCTAATATAATTACACTATTATGAATGTATGTATTATTATGTATGAGATCTGAGGTTGAACAGCGTGAATAAAACTAGGACACGAGGAAACAAACGCCGCAGACAAGCGCTGACTGCAAAGTGGAAGTTTATTTGATATTCTCCAGCCATTCTATCCCTTTTTCAGCATAGGCATGCCTACACCAGTCGCAAACACATCTGCAAATTAGCGACATCATAATCTTTCATGCGAAAAGGCTATATATTTTTCCGCCAAGCCTCTATTATTTCCCTTTACCTCTTACCTTTTCCTTTCCCTATGAATTTTGTTTTTTTCAATTATGGGAATGCAGGGACACTTGTTACAATGTCCTGCTAAATTAGTCCGATAGCCATTCTTTAGGTTACTGCTGTGCCGACGAGCTTGTTCATTGGAGCACTGTCCCGTTTGACCTATATAGTTTATTCCACAGCTCAGCGGCATCTGATAGATAACGTTGCGCCTCTAGCCAGTGAAACGACATTAATGATTTATGGTGCAATGTGGCCTTTCGCGCGTTTTCATACTTTTACATGTCGAGGAAAGCTTGCATGAGCCACTGAAAAGTTAATTAACATTAAGTCTATTGGAAACTTTCTTTAGATTTTGTGACAACTTCTGCAAGTATGGCACCACGTGCGCTGGTCTCCTGTCTTTTTTATCTTCATTCTGTGATGGTTCGGAACTTATTCTTTTTACTTTATGCAAGATGGCTTCGCATACTGAAGTGATGACAGAACGGGGAAAGCCTGCGTTCTGTAATTGTTCTATCTGATTTAAAACTTCGCTCGCACTCATGCTCACACGAATTACCTAGTGCTGTCTTAATGCACGTGGTTCCTATGCCTGGCCTAATTGATTTAGATTGTGGGCTGTCATAGTGCAGCAGGGTTTTCTTAGATCTCGGATGATATCCCGAGCATATATGTTCATCCCAAGAAAGACAGATTCATATCGAGAAACTAAATGCAGTCATTAATTGGCAATTCATACGTGAACTTAAGTCCTTCTGATGACTTAATGAACAAGTCCAAAATTTCTTCGACTGCGTCATGAAAATGCATACAAGCATCTTTCTTCGTAACAATTAAGTAGTCGTCAACGTAGCTGAACATTCGCCTTACAGGCGTGTGCAGCAACGTAGCAGAAATTACATTGTCAACCGAGGGTACAAAAATCTCGCACAAAATGGGGGCTATGGCTGATTCTGTACAGATGCCAGTGCGTTGGATGTAGAACTGGCCGTCATAAGTAATAGCAGTTGAATGAAGTTAAAAATCTAAAAGCGTTAAAATGTAAAATCTAGAAGCGTACGAGAATGACGGCACTGGCATGTTGACGGTGTAATGACAACTAAGAAATGACAGAGTTAGCATGCCGACAATGACGTGACGACAAAGGTATGACAATGGATTGATGACAAAGCAACTTGTACGACAAAATGACGCCGATGGAACAACCAGGCAGCTGGTTTCTGATGACCACATGATCTCGCGACGGCATGACGACAATGAATTGATGACTGCGCCATGACGACGACGATTCGTAGATGGCGTGGTGATGACAATATGATAACGCTGTGATTGTGACAGAACAAGAACGACGGAAATACGACGATGACTTGACCACGAAGAAAAGAACACATTCTCATGAAGGCATTGAAATGACGACCACGGAATGTCTACTTCAGCATGACAATGACAACGACGGTATGTTGGTGTTAGAGCTCACGTCTGTGCGGCCATGCATCACCTGTCGCTGCGAGGAGTATTAATGCGTGCTATATCATGTGTTTGCACTATGTCTCATACTGGCCAATCGCATGATATCTGGTGTCCATTTTTTTGCGCGAAATCAAGCGCATTCCCGAAGTGCCCTATCCCTCGGATAGTCCCAAAATTTTTGCACACTTACTTAGTGCGTCGTTAAACGTGGTCTTTCTTTGAACTTGGCCCCGACTAGGCAAGATATGCTTCCCATTTAAAACTTCTGCAGATTGTCATTTTTGTGACTGTTCCTACACTTCAGTGGAGCATATTACTATTGTATGCGCAAACTATGATCAGTAGTGCGTCATCCAGCATGACCATTTCAACATCACTCACAGACGTACACTGTAGATTGGTCAAAGTGCAAGGACAGAGGCCATGCATGCATAATCAGACGCATGTAGTCAAGCGCCCTTCAGAGATATATTAGTGTACACTTACCTGATGGACCACCCGTGAGTTATGTTGACTGATTTGCTGAGAGACGCTTATTTTGTTTTTCTATTTCAATGCGTTCAGAAAGAGCTCATGTTCTCCCTCGTGATATTCTCTCTCTCTCTCTCTCTCTCTCTCTCTCTCTCTATATATATATATATATATATATATATATATATATATATATATATATATATATATATATATATATATACGCACACATAAACACACACACACATACACATATATCTTTGGAGTTGTCAGCTGTTCGGCTTGTGTGTGTAGTACGCGTGGATATCGTTTTCGTATTGTTCTTTCGCGCATTACCTTTCTTTGACACGTATTTCTTAAGATCTTGCGATTGACCGGCACGAAGGAGGCCTAGCTTCGCATTTTTTTATATTTAGAAGTAAAAATACAACAGCAAGGATAGCATTCCAAGGTTCTTTTCTGGCATGTCTGTGAGCTCCTTATGAGCCTTCGTACCAAGCGACGCTCAGTGCACTTTGCTATTACGCAACACGATAAATATTCAGAAAAAAGTTTTCAGACTAGATTGTTTTGTAAAAGCAAATACCAAGCAAACCTGGTTGTGGACATGACATTAGCTTCAGCGTCCGGCCAATCAAAGGCAAAGATCAGTTACGCATCGACAGCTTTGTGAATTCGACGAGACATTACAAACATCTGAGTTTAAACGCCGACGTCACTTGAGCTAAACATGAGGATGCACATCCAAAATGTTAGAAGGAGGTAGAGTGCATCTTACAAAGTTTTCCGGTGTGCTGGTTTCGCCATGGTCACAGTCTTGTCCAGCGTTAGAAGGCTCCACTATAGATGTCTTTGAAGTGCACCTCTTTCAACGCGACGAACTACTGAAGGTCTAAAGAAGCCGCTGCTCAAAAGGCCACGCCGACACTCAAAGCGAAACTTTCGGTACATAGATATTTCAAAGCAACTATTGCCTACCGCGGGAGGAGCATCACTTTCGTACCGTGCGTCTCTATTACCCTGTGCCTAAAGAGTCTGCCTGAGTGCTTCCCCTTCCCACGGAAGCAGCGCTAATGACGCCTTACAGAACACAAACCAGTGCACTTGTAGAGCGCGGACTAATTAGCGCTCTCCTAAATTTAATCACGGGTCAGCTGGTATGATGTAATGAAATGCGCGGCAGCTCACATACAAACAAGTCGAAATGAAAATTTCTTTCCAGAAGAAGCATGTGCCTGACTTTGTTCTACAAATAGTTCAAAGGGACCTGCTCTTGGGCAAGTTCATTGTTTATTGGACACATACTACTTCACCCCTTTCTGAGCCGATACTGGTGCTGAATTGAAACACATGTGACAGCGCATCGGCGCGTGAAATGTAGAAGGCGCGGCAATGGAATTTCGTACGCGCACGCTTTAACTTCTTTATTGAAACGAATTCTTCAGTGAATTAACAGGCACGGTGTTCTGTGCAAACAAGGAAGCATGAACAGACCTCGCTTGTTGGCAGCGGACACTCACTGTCACAAAGCAGACGTGATGGAGGGCGCCATCACTGGGTAGCCCTACACTTCCTGCGGCCCCTAGCTCCGACGCGTCTCCGAAAGTAAAGATGAAGGAGAAGAGAGCGCCCATGAAGCGACTAGTATTCTCGGCCCGCCCATCATCTTTGCACCCGAAGCAGATTACCTCCAATATTGGGCACACGGCCAGCTTATGCGCTCCGTCGTGAGGACACCTATGCGCAGCCACGCATCAGCAAGAGGAGGACGCGTTCACTTCTCGCCATCTTCCTCCTGCGCGCTTCATCACGTTACCTCTCACATAGGGCGCGGGAAGGCGGCGCGTACGAAGCCACTGTCACACTGCGCTTGAAGCGCTTTCCTTAAATCGTACCACATGCGGCGCGCGGTACTAGAAAAGGAGTCGGCGCACTTCTGCTTTATGCGGAGCATTGCGGGGACAACAGCAAAGAGAAGTTATGTGCAGTCTGGCGTTATTTCTTATCGCAACAGAAACAAATTGTGGTGCTACACGGAGGGCCCCGTCGTTATAGCACCGCAAGTCGCTTTTCACTGCCTGCGCAACGTATGCGTAACGGCCATCTAAACTATTTCATTGTTCTATTTTCTAACAGCGCCAACATTCCACTAGACGCGTTAAATATAAATCATCATTGAAGTAACTGTATAAGATGCGCGATATACTACGATAATAACCACTTTCTTTAAAGTGGTTATGTATCCCATGAAAGCTGTAGGATCAAGACAAAAGGAATGCCTGCATTTCTGTGTTTTTTTTTTTTTTGCTCGGAAAATTTGTAGGCCAGATTGAGGCTGCCGCGTTTGCGAAGTTGGCGCTGCAAGAAAGGATAGCCAGCTTACATGGTGCATCTTACCGCTGACGTGGCAAACGCGGACACATCATAGGATAGGAAAGGAAATGCTAATAGATGAGTGTTATCACTGCGTTCTAGAAAAAAACGGGCTCAGAGGAAGTTGTTTCAGATGGAGATTTGGCCCACCAGATGCAAAGGTTGCAGCAGCTGATTGATCAAGCCTAGATTGATAACCTGCTCTTCTTGTAACATTTCCACAAGGACGACTACAACAGCTGCTCTAATATGGCGAAAGGATCAGAGACAGAAACAAGTAGGTCTCAAATTTAAAACTTCATCGAGCCACTGCGAAATTTTTGTGCTTCTGGGGAGACGTGCATTCAGGCGATATTTATCGGCACAGTCATTCCATTGATATATAATTTGCGAGCGCGCCTATTTTTCATAGATTATGGAAACTTTTATGGGGAGTAATTCTGTTTCGACAGCAAATAAATGTACACTCCAGGACAAGTTTCCGCCATCGTGGTAGGCGTTGGTGTCGGTGTCGCCGCCACCGTGGCCTTACGTGCGATAACATCGCGGCCTAGCGCCGTTTGCTGTGGGTGTGAGTGAAAACGCGCGACGATGAGCCGAGAAGCGTGTTAGGTTGATATCACGCGCGCAAGTGAGGAAGGCGGGGAGAAAATGTGCCGACTTCCGTCGCGAGCAAGGCAGCAGTGTGGAGGCGTCCTACGAGGGCGAATAAGAAAGTAATTGTCCCTATTTTTTGGCCAAACTATATTATATAGAGGTAATTACAAATATACGTACTATTTTATGTACCTTACACTATTTTGCCGCATAGTCCCCACAGATGTTCAGACATTTGCCCCATCGTAGCATTAAATCTTACCTGACCATGTCATCAGTCAGCAGTACACGCGGCCGCCATTAGCGCTCATTCTCATGAAAGTCTTCACTGCTCCTTTGCGAAAACTTCAATACCACCACCTCACACTTCTAATAGCGAGAGACATTTGCCCGTACGCAGGCCGTATTTCCCTGTGAATCACGATGAGCGTTCGTCCCTTGCTATATAGGAAAGGTATCCCACTTGTCTGCTCGTACGCCGTGGACGTGTGAAGCACAACCGCCATGTTCCGCAACTGACAGCAGCACATTTCCGCGGAGCTACCTGCAGATAAGGCCGGAATGGTCTAAGAAAGGTTCACCGCTGGGAAAGGATATGCTGAATTCGCATTTACAGCAGTTAATTGGCGAAACAAAAAAGGGGCAAGTACATAATGATTCGCCCTTGCGCTTCGGCGACGGCTGTGTAAAGCGCGAGCGAGCGCAGTAGCGTGGGTCCTATCTTCAAGCAATCTGTTGTGGGTAAAACGACTAGGCGTGCCCAGCGCTGATGGTTTCATCTGCACCGGTTTCATATTTCGCCTTTCTGGCGAAACTGCGAAATATTTATAATGACCACATAGCTGCGCACTTTGAGAAATACCGGTGACACTAAGAGCATATATTTTCCCGTAACCTTGGCGACTGTAGTAAAAAGAACAGGACCCCGGGGAATAGGCTTTTTACATACATCGTCCGCATCACGCTGTGATCAACACTGAACCTTGGGAAATTATTTGATTAAATGCGTAAATAAATAGCCAACGTATGGCCACAAAGTCTTTACGAACTCGAACAGGATCATCTGCAAGTGGGTGATTGAAACCAAATTGCTGTCATGTGCATTAGCGTCGATGCAACGTGATTCTCGTTTCTTTTTCCGAAGATATAGATGTGTTACAGATAGCCGTAAGTGTGACTGTCTATAAAATAGTTTCCGCTGGAACACTTCAAATAGTTCAATCAATTCGCTGCTACTCTAACTCCGTGGCTGCGATGGCTTACCAAGAAAAGTCAATCATTCAATTTCTTACCAATGATTAGATTGATTCTGTTCATACGCAGCCTCCAGCACGTAAGCATTTTAGTATCTGAGCTTAGAATAGAAACCTTCTGCGCATCTGTATGGCCGCTTTACGGGCACACTGCCAGCAGCATTAGAATAGGATGTTTATAATGTAAATGTCTGCCAATGTACGCCGGCATCAGATCTCATTAAACAGAAGTAATTAGGCCTCATTATTCAAAAACGAGGAAGCAATACACTTCTAGCGACGATAATCACTTGCAATACACCAAAACAGAAATTGCTCACAGCTGCCTACTTCTTCTTTTGTCCCTGAATCCAGCTGCCACGAGGGCTTCTAATTAGTACGGTCAATTAATCTAAAACGCCTCTGTATGTTTATACCCGCTTTCGCTTTCCACGTGAATATTGAGACGAAGAGATGGTGTGTTATTTGTTTCGCACACATGGCCATTCTAAAATACAGAAGTAAAGGTACCGTAATGCTTGGGTAATTAATAACGAGCGCGCCTTATTTTGTAGGATTAGAAAATAAAAACAGTTTTTTTTTGTTCTTTTCGCGAGCTAAGTAAGGAAGTGCATGAATAAACGAAACGGTGTAGCGCTTATTAAGTTGACATATTGCGCAGTATAGAGCTTTCCCTTATATTTTGGGACGATAATAGACGTTATTGTGCAACCAAAAGGAAATCCAAGGAACTTGAGGTCCATGTACACTTTTCAGTGGCAGCGACACGGAAACTTTCGCCGAGATCCAACGGTCAAATTTATAGCTCGTATAATCAAAACGGCTTTTCATCTAAATAAAATCAAGAAGTATTATTGGCTGACTTGTGATGGCATTCATTGCCCGAATGATAGGCTAGTGTATTGTAAAGAGAGTGAGTGAAGCCAGTGAGTGGTTCGTAGTTTTCTTAAAAACGTGATTTTCCTGTTATAATCAACATGCTCATCAGCCCCTAGAATTTAAAGACACATTTAAAGGTACATTCCTTAAATCCGGCAGACGCCGCACATCAGCGATGTCTCAAACACGCACGGGATATTCAACGCAGTTGAACACAATTCCGCAGTGTAAAGCTCGTTGAACATGCATTGCAAACGTCTTGATGCTGCTATCGTCGCTATAGCGTGCCTAAAAATTTGCGCTTGGCACTCAACTACCGGACAAAGGCGTCGTTTTCTCGGCGTACGTTCTCCCAATTATGCCACTCTATTACGCAGATCTCGCGATGAGCACCGTATATCACCGCAGTGAATGACGGCACATCGGGCAGGTGCCTTTGCACAATATGAGATATAGTGGCTGGACCAGTTGTGTACTACCTTGGAGGAGTGATGTCCACCAAAAGTTTTTGCTGTTGGTGCTCCAGTAGTTTTTATTGTCGTCAACCAAACCGAAAGCCCACCTAATCAATAGCCGGCAATGCCAAAAATGTTTAGTACGAAAAAACACTAAATTATTGAACATCATAGCAGTAAATAGAGAGAATCAAAACATTTCACAGACGATAATGCGGGTAGGCCTCTGCTTATTGTCTACAGGAATCAACAGCGCAAGACTTTGCTTAGTTGAGATCAAGTCCAATGAGGCTGTTCAAACAAGAGTATGCGGAATCACGAACTTGGAAGACTACGATAGAGAGCCTTGACGGGCTGAGGTAATTTCGCATTAGTGCATGAGTGTGTATAAAAGATTGAGAAATTTGGTATACACGTTCCATACGCGAAGAGCGCATTAACTATGCCCTTTACCGCTGACGCGTGCTTACATGAATTTCTTGCATATAACAATCCCAATCGTTAGTCCTGTAGATCTTTTGAGCGTATCTTGTACTCTCTGTCTATCTTGTACTGTCTGAAAGAAATTGTGGGGTCTTGCATCCCCAAATAGCACAGTGGTTACAAAAGACGCCAATTGTGGAAGACTCAAATAATTTCGAGTGACTGTGGTTATTTATTGTGGACGTAAACTACGGCACACGAAATCCTTTATTTTGATTAAAGACATTTTTTGTGGAACATTTCTCATCTGCTGAAAGGCATCGACCTGCGATTCCCTGCGACAGGAATCTCCCTTGACCCAGACACGGCGGGCAGAAAAGTAGGTCACTGGCAAGAGAGGAAGAAGCGATGTGAGAAAGTGGACAGAAAGTTGCAAGGGGTTCGAATGGAAAGTGAAAGGGCGTTGCTATTTCAGTGAATACTTTATAAAGAAAACAACAAAACAGCTCATAGCAGCCGTACGTCGCTGGCGAAGACGCGGAGAAGCACATTAGAAGGCTACCCCAAAGAGACAATATGCGAGTCACGTGGGTGTGCTGTGTTTCTTTTTTTTTTTTTTTTTGCTTTAGCTACGGTAGCTCGGGTCGCTAGAGTACGGGTGGAGAAGCCCATGAAAGAAGAGAACCGAGCTTATAGCAACATATAGCAAATGAAGTTGACGAAAGGAAAATATGAGCTAATGAAAATAAGGAAGTGTTATTGAGCAAATGACATGTGTTTTCTTTCTCGCTAGAAACAAAGTTATAACAATGTTGCGGCTCCGAACATCGCTCGAAAACTTTCTTATATCTCGTTTTGTGAATAACCAGTTTTGCATCTTGTATTTTGCAGGACATAGCTGTAGAGTATTTGTGCAAAGATACATTTAATGGCTTGACTTTTAAGCAGCAAGCGCATCTTATATATGATAACGTAAACATAGATGATTCAGGAAGCTGCACTGGGCTTAAAGCCGAAAGAAGAGAACGGAGAAGTTTCGCACGAATTCTTGTTTGTACTTATTTGCATGAACCGCTAACAGCTTAATGTTATCGCTTGGTGCAGGCCGTGACTGCATGACCTGGAACTTACCCAAACGGTATCACTGATTCTATCTCTTGTCCATCTTCTCGCCGAACCTTCTGTAATCAGATTGTACGCGCGACGCGAATAGTGCGGAGCCTTCTGGAAGGTATGGGAGCACCAGAAATTACGCTAGAACCTTCGACAAGTCGCCTAGGAAAGCAAAGCACTTTACCTGCTGATAAGACTTCAACGATGGCCGACTATGCTCGCCGCTTGCTTTGTGCTCGGAGTGCCCCCGCTTTTTATGGGTAGAAGTACAACCAATGCAGAGTTAGTTTCCAGACTAAAAGTTTTGTTAAAGAATATATAGGGTTTTACGTGCGAGAACCGTTTTCTGATTATGAGGCACGCCGTGGTGGAGGACTCCGGAAATTTCGACCACCCTGGGTTCTTTAACGTGCAACTAAATCTAAGTACACGGGTGTTTTCGCATTTCGCTCCCATCGAAATGCGGCCGCCGTGGCCGGGATTCGATCCCGCGACGTAACAGTTTTGTTACTGTGTTCTTTACCGTCATTAATTTGTGATGAAGCAATATTCTTTATCGAGCTCAAATAAATCTTGCTAGCGGATCGACTAAACGTGTAGCAACCAAGTTTCTTTTATATGCCTGAGAGCATTGAAGGGTAATGATACAAAATGAAATCATTAAAACAGAAATTATTTAACATGAGCTAATCTTCTAGAAGTAAGATAAATATCGGTGATACAGCTGAAGATGCTGAAACGTTACCCGATTATGTAACAGTAGGTTACTGTGAGGCAGTGAGGCACCAAGGACTAACCAAAGGCGTCATCAAAAGACGAAATTTCAAGGCCGTGGATGGACAAACGAAAATCATCTAAATTCATCTCAGCCACTTATCTCGTATTCCAACTGTATTAAAGGATGATTGAGCACCTCATAGGTTTGCGTATTCGCTAATGAGTGCATTAACTCTTACTGACACTCATATATCAGTCATCAGTGTGAGTATGTGTGAGTGCGGGTGAGTACGAACACGAGTTGCTGCGTGGGAGTGGGAGTGTCCGGGACATAAGTTTCGGTTTGTGTGAGTCAGTACGAGTGCGAGTGAACGCCAGGGCACGAACGCGAGTGGGTGTGAGTATGGGCATGAGTAGGAACGGACGAGAGTGTGTTGGCGTAGTTATGAACGCCGGTGTATGCCATTGAGAGGGCGCTTATGTGGGAATTTGGCTGTATGTGGTCGAGCGTAGATTGACATGAGAATGGACGCGAGTAAGGGACATTTAGCGTGAGTTGGTGCGAGTAAGAATGTGAGTGAGTGCAGAAGAGTTTCAGCGGATATGAATGTGAACACCTGTGAATGAGCATTCCCTAAATAAACATGAGTTAGCGAATATCGAATATTCCGCCGCCGTAAAGTGCACCTAAGTGCGAAATGTAAAGTTGGGGATTCTAGACTGAAAGAGATTCTGAAAAAATTATTTGAAACATTACCGTATTTTGACATAATAGTTTCGCGGAAGCCCGCAAGGTGGAGAGAAGTAAATTATGAAGCGAAAATTAGACATCCACCCGTTCGTAGCAATAGCTGCAAAGGAAACCCATGCGATTTCCTGGAAAGAAAGCCTCGCAGGTGAAGAAAAATTCGTCCTGCTCCGGGACTCCAACCCGGGACCACCACCTTTCTGGGGCAGCCGCTCTACCATCTGAGCTAACCAGGTACCTTGCAGATGGTAGGGCGAAGTCGGATTTGTCAACAAATCGACACAAAGGCAAGAGTTTAAACAGCGCCGCTGTTAAAAAGACGTTTTCGCAATTAAGTGGGCCAGTTGGTGGAATTATTGACTCAGGGTGCAACAGATTAATAACGTTTCTATACTAAATTGGTGTCGTTAGGCATGAAGAAATGCTTGAAGGGTCTTGCGCAAAGTAATATGCCACAAAACGACAGTTGAAGAGCCACGGAGATAAGAAGTTGTAGATATAAAAAAAAATATGCAGATACAAGCCATGCGCGCAATTACCGTGCTGCTGCCAACTTACGTGCGGGAGAGTTTTCCAAAGACTTTGATAACTTCATCAATGAGATAGTGCTCAAGTATTTCAGAAAACAGCGAAGCCATGCTGCTTCTAAATCAGACAAAATATGGACGATGGAAATGAACAGCTTTTGGACGTTTTTCTTTCTTGTAAGGATAGTCATCATCGTAAAATACTAAAAACAAATCGCTGTTAAGGAACAAGAAATATCAGCGGAAAGCTTTCTAATCTGGCGCTTATCGTTGTTTTATACGGCTATTACCATCTCTTTCCTTGTTTAAATCAATCTCAACTTCTTCGTATGGCTGAGCCAGTACTTACTCAGATCACGTTTTGAAAACGTGGAGTGAGGAATAGATACGTGAGCCTTCTTAATATGGGGTAAACTCTGAAGCTACCGCGCACGGATAAGGTTACAGACGAGTGATGCAGGTGTGCTTCACTTCCTATGTTTCCCGCGAGCAGCGTTTTCGACAATCCTCTGCTCGATGTTAATTTGATAAAACTGACAACGTGGCAAGCACTGATTATTTGCAGCGTAAACAAGCCGCCGAACGGGTTCCTTTGGCAAGAAGCATTCGACTGAACAAATAAAAAACAAAGAGGGTGTGAAATATTGCCCTCCACTCTTCGAAATAGATCTCCTATGATGACAAGTATAAATAAAATGAGAATGCCTATACAGACGATAATAACGCAACGCTTGACAGGCTCTAACAAGACAGCAGCAGTACGGGGAAGTTGCTCTGTCGTATTTAGTCTTTTAGAATCGCAAAAGCTCACCTAAAAATTTCTTGCGCAATAAATGACAGAATTAGATATTGCAAGCTTTCCTTTCATGTGGGAAATTGAAGACATCAAGTTGTCATGAGTGTTTTGCGCAGCGTTTCACTATAACATGTCACGAAGTATCTATTGTCCACCGTTCAAGTGGTAGACACGCTTTCTGACCTCCTTGGGAAGCGGGCTGATGTATAGGGGTAAGATTTTCGCAGAAGTATGCGGATTAAAAAAAAAAAACAAGCCTGCAAGACAACATACCTGAAGTACCAATCCTGTGACATTGTAAATTTTGTACTTTTCGTATCGTGTACAATGCAATATACTCATTAAAATTCGAAGCATGCACGGAACCACGCCGCATTTAATCCATGAAGGACAATGTCGCTCATAAGCATTGCAATTCGCGATGCTTTTATAGCCGCCCGATGTAATGGTTGAGGCTTATTCAAATCTCGGCACATATGAAGCATTGACATTAGGCGAAATAGACATTTTTAATCCAAGGCACAACTTTTCCGTGATTCACGAAGCGTTGAATGCGCGGTTACTTGAAATTACCGAAAACAAGGGGGAATGAAGTGGCTCATGCTAGATTTTTTTTTGTTCACAAGCAACAGCGTGACGGCAAAGGACTATGAAGGCAACGAAATTTGAAGCTCCTGCTTGAAGAGTGCGATTCATTTCTTTAATTTTGATTGAGAAGCTGGAGAGCGGAATTTTCCTTCCTTTTGGTCCCGTCCAATGGAACGGCTGCAAAAAACAGGGTGAAGGACGGCCGGGGGTATAATGCTTATGGTCCTTGCCTGACGAGCGAAACACATTAGGATAATTGGTTGTCAGCAGCGGATGCGATCGCATTGACGGCGCCGAGATGAGGCAGGCACGCGGCTCATGACACTGGCCGAGAACATCCGCCACGCGGAGTGGCGGTTAGAGCCAGCAATTCGTGACGTGTTTACGACCCTGGGGCACTATAACGCAAAACTATTCCAACATGTTCTTATTCCAATCTGCTGACGTCCAATTTGCGTAACCGCCGACGCAAGGATCGGGCGGTGACATGCAGGGCTGTTTAAACAGACCAATGAAATGCTTTCCACGTTTATAGGAGGTCTCTTAAATTATGGGGTTTTACGTGCCAAAACCACTTTTTGATTATGAGGCACGCCGTAGTGGATGACTCCGTAAATTTCGACCACCTGGGGTTCTTTAATGTGCACCTAAATCTAAGTACACGGGTGTTTTCGCATTTTGCCCCCATCGAAATGCGGCCTCCGAGGCCGGGATTCGATCTCACAACCTTGTGATCAGCAGCTCAACACGATAGCCACTTAGCAACCACGGTGGGTTAGGAGGTCTCTTTTGTTTGCTTTTAAAACTAATAACATTGCCCACAGTGAGCGGCTTGTCTTATCTAATTGGCTGGTAAGAGGCGAGGAGCACGGCTCAAGTGGAGAGGGATTCGATGTGACTGAGCCAGTGCACTGAAAATCGGTAACCGGATGACGAGGGTGGTGCGGCGTCTGCGATTGGTCCGCTTTCCCTTACTTAGCTTGGGGTGGAGCGCTCGTCGAAAATCGCGGCGGCTTGCAACAGAAGGTTAGGAATGCCTCTCAAAAAATCATCAGCAAGGAAAAGTTGACTGAGCGAGGTCGTAAACGTGTCGAAAGTGCTCGAAAACGTTACACAGTCACGCAAAAAGTATTATTGCTCGCAAATAAACCCATGCTCTCGGGCAGGTGCGAGTAGTCAGTACCTCAGCGATCGGCAGCAGCCACCTTTTATTCCTTTCGGAACGGGACAGCCTGCGGATATTTAGAGAAAAATTCAGTTTTCTTCGGCATATTATAGCATCTTTAACGCGTACACCCGTGAGCAAAAGTATACGGACCACGGGAGCGCGTGCCAAACTCCATCGACGCGCCGTCTACCGACGCGGTGCCTGCTGTCGAGAGGGCCGCTAAAGCAGCGGTGCGCATGCGCGTCACATCATATCTGCTGGCCTGACATGTACCCTTGCCTGACGTGGTTATGGTGCTCGTAGACTAAACGTCCGCTGGGCGTCGTTTTCTCTGCTTCGTCGCGTCTGGGCCACTGTTTTACGCAGCGGCGGCGGCTGTGCTGGCAAGCGCGACCACCGCGCTTCGCTCTCATTCTTTCTTTTGGGTGGATTATCGCGCGTCACACTGCCTTCTCTGACACCTTCAGATAACTCGCGCAAAATGGCTTTCTGCGGCGTTGCATTATCTCAAACTGTTCCAACGTTTGCTGCCTCAGGTAGAAGCATCGTTTTGCAGCCGGTGTCCGCCGTCACGTTAAGAAGTATTACTGAGTTTCTGACGCTACTACGCTCCGCAAGCATCAGGATGCTAAAAGGAGCGCACCTGCTCTCTATCTGCAGGCAGTAGAATCAGGGGACGAACTGCCGGCGGCTATCTCTGTGTTGAAGTGGTTCCAGAGATCTGCGAATCGCTTCAACGGCCTGGCGTGCACTCATTCCTGTCATCCCTGGAAGCCAAGGCTTGGTTCCATGGTCCAGACTGTGCAGTCACTCCTCTGACACATTGGACAGGACACGGCACAAGATTTCGATGCCGCTCGTTGTCATTGCACAATCTGAAAGCCCTGGATATGAGTGTCCGTCGATGGCTGCAGTGGTACTTTGACAATCAGACGGAGTTTTCGCAGCCGAAAACGAGAGGGGGGTTTCGTGTGAAAGGAGAACCTGCGAATAAGATTCCTTGTTGAAGTAGCCACGGGTCTGAAAAGAATTGAAAGTAATAAGCAGAAAGGTATCGACAGAGAGCGGCCATGCAGGTACCTTGCCAATCGGTGTTCTGATCGTTGCAGGCGTGTTCCTACCTCCTAACAAGCACATTTAAGGGCAGCTAAGCGTTTGCGCGCGCGTGACTTGTAACACATCCAGATTTGTAAGTTTACAACGTGACTGATTTGTAAGGGAATTCACGCAATGAAAAAATTGAAGTAATGTGTGCGAGCGTTCTAGACCTGTCTCTAGAAGTCGGTTTCTGATACAGACAACATGGAATGTGTCTTACATGTCGTAAAAAGAATGTTAAAGTTTATTGAAAACCACTATCATCAGTATGCTGAGAAACTGTCTGGCTGAAAAAGAATGAAAGGCACACGGACACAGTTTTATTACGGCAGAATATGTATAAACACACTTGAGATGCGGTCGAGCCCCCGACACCGCGACCCGCATACTGTCATGGTATTGATAGCGCATCCGCGGAATCCGTGTAGATGATTATGTCGAACACCTGGTCGAATTCCAGGTCCGACACATGCAACGCCAGTGGAGGCTTTCCTCATGACTTTACCACGGCTGGACACCCAGTAGCTCTGTTTCTACTGCGCACCTGCAATGACCTCGCCTGCTGCGTAGCGCTGATATGCCGCCCCCGCTTAGTGTTAGAACATCGTTCGACGTGCTCCACCTCAGCGCCTAAACCTTTTTATAGCTTTCAGTTTTTCACCCTTTCTGCGAAACGGGCCGCTTTTGTACACTTTAGTTAAGTAAATAGTACACATCCTGTTCCGTGCTATTTACTGATCGATGTACCCAAGGGTAAATCGTTGCCCAGCGTTCTATATATTTGGACCAACACTAAGATATTGCACATTGTAATTAATTCTTTTCTACAATATTTCGCAAGCGATTGCATTAAATATGCATCCAGTATGTAAAGGGAAGTGCTTCTGATATTATGTGAAAGTGGTTTAATTATGTTGTTGCTGTCAGTTTTTGGGAAAGCTGACGCTGATTTTTATCCGTACTATTGTGTCCTCGCTGATGACTAAAATCACCGGTGAAATCACATGAAAATCCTGAGTGCTGTACAAACATGCCATCCCTCTACACGATCATAGATCATTATCCACTTGTCGAGTATAGGAACAGCGGTATTTAACATAACAAACGTCAGGAGGCTGTTACGTTTTGTACAGTGCTCAGTCATTGACATGCGATACTCGGAGCGCGTGGTTCCCGATATATTGTTGTGCCACTGGTGTGCACTGGGGACACCAAGGCAATGTATCTTTGTACCAAACAAAAGCCAGAGTCTTCATGATGCACTGTGCCTTTATTCTGCCCCCTCAGCAATACCTAACGTTCACCGGTGGCGCACAAAGCACTGGCTACTACGCGGTCTCAAGTATCGTGCTTCAATCGCTGATCACTGGGCATGTACGTGGGTATGCTTCTTTCAGCATCTAATCGTATTTAAACAAATCTTGGTTTTTCATGTTTCTAATGTGTTGGCCGGTATCGAAAAACGAATGGAAAAGTGGATAATAACTCTGAGATGTCTTCGACTGTAAAAATGATGTAGAAACCCCAATTTCGTCACTTCGATTTCAAGACTTCGTGCAATCGATGTGTGACCTACACAACGTTGTGAAGGTACATTTATTTACGCCTATATGTGAAAAATTCCCACAGGTATAGTACATAGATGGCCTCGAAGGCGTCGTCTGAGTTGGAAGACAGCGGCACTAAAATACCCTATGGCTAGACGCAGCAACAAATCTAGCGCAATATTGCCCAATTCCTCTGTGTTTAGGTGTTGAAGCATCGCTGGAAGCGCTGGTGGTGATGCCTACGTGCACCTAAAACTCTTTCATCCTGGAAAGTAGCGACACTCTCATATATTTGCTGCCCCATCCTCACCCGCGCTCCGACCTTCTCCTTCCGGCCCTCTTCGCATTCGTCGCCCTCCAGTTTCCCTCGCGTTGATCGGCCCCGGCTCCTGAGAACGACGCGTCACATCAGCACCGCCTCACGGAGACGTCTTAGGTTTGTTCTAGTCGTTTTTCTAATTCCGCTTCCATCACCATTCCCAAGCCACGTCTTGGTCGCTCTGTCACGGCGCACGTGCTTTTTCCTAGATAATCAAGTTTCGTTTCCTGGGAGAAGTCCTTGCTTCGGTGTGTTTCTATGGAAAAGCCGATCTCTAAAAAATAATTGCCCTACGTTAATTCCTCAAGGAAGACGTGATGTGTTGCGTCGTAAACAGTCGCTGCTCATCATCGGAAGGAAAGACTTCGCCGCTTAGGAGCACACGGTATTGCTTGCAAGGAAAGTAAGGTGTTTGTTAATACCTCTCCAATGAGGACTTATAGGTGTTTTGTTGGCCAGAGACATATTGTTGAATTGACCATTGTGCATCGCACATAGCCGTAACCTTGAGCTCAGTGCCACGTTGCTGTTACGACTGTTCGTTCATCCTCTTTATAATTTCAATATCTGTTTTTCAGTCTGAAATATATTTTGCAATCAACCTGCACGCAGGCTTTCTACAAGAACAATTACAGCAAGTCCATTCTTTCGAAGCAGTACCGCAACACTACCGGAGGTATACTCAGGCTTGAAGGAGCTGTTGGCTCCTACTTTTCTGTGAAAGACGCCTCTCGAGCGTTATGCACAATTTTTGCACAGTAAATTCGCCCTCGATGATCGTAGCTCCTTCGCCGCTTTCAGTATTCACAGTGAGAGGAATCAAATAGAAAAACATGCCAATCTTGTTAAGTTCGTAAAGCGCAAAAACAGCGGGCTTCCTGCAGCCATGCATTTGTGTGGGAGACTAAAAGTTACGGCGCCATCTCCCTCACTGCGCTAAGGGCCGTTAAGGACATTGCTTGGCGAATAGTTGCCATTTTGACAATATTATATATATATATATATATATACATATATATATATATATATATTTATATATATATATATATATATATAACCCCCTATGTCTTGGCGCTCCCATGGTCGTTTCGTTACCTTGATATTTAGCAAAATTGGCACAGTATGACAAGAGTGCATGAGGAGCGCAAATGATCCGTAATGACGTGAATGTCATGACGTGTGTGTCATGTAGGCCATGAAACAATCGTCTACGTCTCGGTGCTCTCATACTCGTTTCGTTAACTTGTTATGTACCACAATTGGCATACTGCGATAACAGTGTATGGCGAACATAAACGATAGGTCATCACATGAATGTCATGACATGTGTATCATGACATTCGTGTCATATACGTCATGAAACAGCCGCATACGTCTTGGTGCTCTTATGGTCGTTTAGTTAAATTGTTATGTACCATACTGGCATAGTATGACAAGAGTGCACCAGGAACATAAATGATCGGTCATGACATGAATATCATGACAAGTGTTACGTAGGTCGCGAAACAATCGCCTACTTCTTGGTTCTCTTATGGTCTTTTCGTTAACTTGGCAGGTACTAAAACTGTCATACTATAAAAGTGTATGAAGAGCCAAAATGGGGGGTCATGACATGAATATCGCGACATCTGTGTCACGTAGGTCATGAAACAGGCACCCATGTCTTGGTACGTACCAAAATTGGCATAGTATGACAAGAGCATAGACGAGCATAAATGACAGGTCATCAGATGCGTGCGATGTAGTTGATGAAACAGCCGCCTACGTCTTCGTGCTCTCATGGTCCTTTTGTTAACTTGGTATGTACTAAAAATGGCATTACTGTGACACGACTATATGACGAACATACATTATAGGTCATGACATGAATGACATTAGTCTCATGCAGGTCATGAAACAGGCGCCTACGTCTTGGTGCTTTAATGGTAGTTTCGTTAACTTCGTAGGCTCCACGCACACTGCTTCGCATTACTTCGATTCCCACACGGCGTGGGAGCTGCCGCTTTTTGCTAGGCACGAGATCGCCAATATCAAATTCGTGGCTCACTGTCTTGATACTGTGTGGTTCTTCCCCATCTCTAAAACGGAACAATGTGTGTTTTAAGCTGGCGACTTGTGCAGTTGTACCGCAGAGCAAACGTAGTCGTCCGGTGTTTAATGACTAAAATTTTTCATGTGGTTTTATTGGTATTTGTCCGCATGCATTTCTGAGTGTGCCTCGCCGCACTGCCATTGTGCAATGCGGCCAGGCAACAAAGTGCTAGTGATTTGCTTGAGTGGTGGGTGGCAAACCATCTGTGTTGCAGCTGCTGCTAGAACATTTCACAGTTAAAAGCACGTCAAAGCCCAAACTCCGATCCGCGCATTTAGTGAAACGTCAACTAACTCGCCGCGCAAAAAGGCAACTTTGCGCTTAACAGCAGATACTGAAGTCGCCTTCAGTATCTCTCAGAAACAAATGTAAAAGTTGTATCACCTGCATTGCAACATAAAGGCTGTCCTCTCCAGACGCTTCTGCACGAAAGTGTGCCATAAACATTGTCACTAAGCGAACCATTATTAAAAACCTCGTAATTTGTAGTGCGTGTATTATAATACAGGTGTTGTGTGAAACGTCGTGCTTCTGCGCACATTCAAAGGTATACTCCGTCATTGCCCGTAGAAACTTTGTTCCTAGCTCACCTACGTAAAATAGGGAATACTGTAGGCAGATGCACGAGTAGTAGCTCGTTTCAATAACAATCAATCCCAACGCCGTTGAGGGCTCTCTTTTCTGACAGAAGGTATGTTTGCAAGTGACTTTAGGTATTGAATACCTTATAAGTAAACGATGAGAGTTGAAGATGCCTTGAATGCGCAAAGCTTTCTCTTCGCAAACGCCAGAATAAGCAAAAATAATACGGGACATGTCATAACAATTGGAGCTAACAGATTAAGACCACAAATACAGCCTCTGATCAAGGTTGCGCTTTTACCTTAGGGGCAGAATCTTCGACTCCTAGGCGGAAGTACTTGGATTCGAGCGCAGCTTACGCCAATATTTTTGTAGTTATTTTAAATTTTTTTGTTAATGCTGCTTAGTTGGTGCTTGTCGGCCATGACACAAGCATTTTCGCCACTTTCATCTGGCAAGATTACTGCAAGCAGTCGGACTTCACAACCGCCGAATAGCCACGTACATGCATTCTCCTCTCAAGCAATTCGTTTAAGAACGTTTATTACTCTTCGCTCGTTTGCTTGGACATTGGTTTACTGAATCTTCGTTCGTGCTTAGCACATTAGTTGGTTGCAGGCTATGCGTGTACAATGAGCAGTGCTGAAGAACAACTGTTCCCACAGAATGACGTGATGAAATGTGTGTCTGACTGCATTGACAAGTTTGGCGCGGTTCGTTTTCAAAACACTTGTGGTTTGACTAGAGACAGATATTTAGAACTTCTTCGTTTTTATGTTAATTCGACTTACGCGACTTGGGAAGGAAATGTTGTCAAACAAAAAGATGGCATATGCATTGGGTCATCTATTGATCCCTGCTTAAGTGACTTGTTTCTAGCTTGCCGCGACCAGGTTCTTGATGAACGCCTAAAATATGACACCGATGTCGCCAAAGTGTTCAGATTCGTTACGATTTTCTAATCATTTTAAATAACAAATCAGAAAAATTTGACTCGCTGGTTTCAAAAACGGTAACCTCATTCACTAAAGTGTTGTCCCCTTTGTCTTTCACACATGAAGTCCCCATAGGCAATTTCATAACGTTTTTAGACTTGGGATTGTACTTTTATCCACAAATGACATGCTGGAGTTATCAGCCGAGAGGCAATAAGCCAGTCCTACCATTTCATTCCGCTCATTCAAAACTTTTAGAACGCGCAGTAGTGACATCGTGTTTCAACAATTCTTTGACGAAGTCATGTGACCACAAAATTGAAGCCAGTTTCAAAGAGCAGGCCAAGCGCCTGGCAGATTCTGGTTGCCCGATGCGTATGCTAACTTCTGTCGCGGAGGGCTTAAGCAAAAAGTGCAAAAAACGCGTCGAATGCAAGTAGTACCAATGCTAGAGCAAAGAAAGTTGCTGTGGTACCATACATTCATTGCATTTCACATAATCTCAGAAGAATAGCGGCGAAATCGGGAGTAGACGTGGTTTTCTCCGCCCCTGAGCGTCTAGAGAAGCTATGTAGACAGGTTAACACAGAAAATAAAAAAGGCACTCATGTTGTACCCAACATCGCAAACAATTTGTAACCTGTACTCATAACGTTGTCTATGCCATCCCACTTGCATGCGGAAGAATGTATATTGGTCAAACCGGCAGATGCATCAACGAGAGATTAAAGGAGCATCAATATAACGTTACTAAGGTAATATCGGATCGTTTGGGTATTCACTGCCGAGATTGTTCCTGCAAGCCCATGTTTGAAAGCACTTCCATTCTGTATAAGGCTCATAGCAGGATGACGAGGGAGATTGTAGAGGCCTACGAGATAGCAAAATTAGAGCAAAAGTGCGTAAGCAAGCCTTCGGTGTCACTATCGGAAAAGGAGATGCGATTCCTTGGTTTGTAATAATAATATTTGGGGTTTTACGTGCCAAAACCACTTTCTGATTATGAGGCACGCCGTAGTGGAGGACTCCGGAAATTTTGACCACCTGGGGTTCTTTAGCGTGCACCTAAATCTAAGCACACGGGTGTTTTCGCATTTCGCCCCCGTCGATATTCCTTGGTTTGTCTTTGTGACGATTGCAGTACATGTTTTTTTTTTCTTTTTTTTCCCTTGCCTTGTACACGTGTCCGGTTCGACGAAATGTACCACTCCATGTTCTTTTTTGCTGTTACGTTTGTTTCCGCTCGCACGGTATATACTTATCAAAGCGTGCGAAAATAAAATCTATAGTTGAAAGTCAAGCGCTGTGTCTGTGTGTCTGTTTCTTTCTTCGTCGTCGTCCAGTCGCGCTTATACACTCTACCATGGACACGTTGGACGCACGCGGAAAAATGATATTAAGCGATCCTGTCCACTTACACTTAATACTGTGGTTGGATTCTACCAGCACCCCTTGCTTCCTTAACTGCTTCTAAAAATTTGGTGGTTCTGCACATGTTTATTTTAAGGGCCGGTACTTAAAGGTAAAGCTGATTGAGGCTCACCGCGGTTTGCTGAATACGAAAAGGAATGCACCAATATATATTCCCGTTTTCATGCTACACGTTCAAGTCCCTTGAGAAATTTCCTCTTCCTTGTTGCTTGAGGAATATACATGACGAATTTGTTTCGCGAACTCACACAGGCTACTCGGCCCCAATTTTTTAGTAAAATACGCCTTTCGTAATGTGAGGCTGCAGCCAAAAAGAAGCCTAAGCGTCATTCATTAGTAGTATGGGACATTTTCCCCGGTGGAGGGTAAAAAATCAAGCGAAATATGTAGGGCTTGTGGTGTCTTCCTTATGAATGTTTGCGAGGTTTTCTTCTATATACTGCCAAAGTGAATAGTTGTCCATTTGTATAATTAAACAAGGCTGCACCGAGATATGGTGAGGCAGAAGGTGCTTGAAGTTTCCTTTTCTAGGCACCCTAAGCTGCGTTGTATTACCTAAAATATACATTAGGCATTGCAATTCGCGCTGTAAAAAAACTTCATGGTTTCAATTCGAAGATGTAGTGAACTGATGGGTTTCACGAACAATGCGTGCCTCGCCATAACGACAGTCGGTTGCTACCTTTGCGTGAGGTATGCGCCACATTGTAGATAAAAGCTAATGAACACCACCACAAAGCATTTCATCGGTTGCAATTGATCGTCTCTTGATGTTAACCACAAAACCTTTCTTTCAGGTGATTATAGTATTTGTGAATGAACTTTGTAAATACTCTACAATTCAAGCCATCGTGCTAGCAGCCATGAACAATTCGTTTTATGAGGGCTTGTTTCAGAGTGCGGTGAAAGTAGCGGCAAAGGTTTTCATACGAAATGCGCGCCGAACTCTTTCGTTTACGCACTAATAAAATGGGCATATTTGACTAGAACAGCTCCCCAGAGTAATAAAAATCACAATGACAGCTTCGCTGCGCAGTGTCCTTGTAACACGGATAACATGTTGGCACCAAATACCAAAATGTTTCTTCCATGTGAAATGCAATGTCTCTCATAGCCAAGTTCTAAAGGGATCGCCACGAGCGATAGCTGACAACGCTTTGTGCGTACGTGTCTCGCGCTTTGGCGCAGAGATAACAACAAAGATCGGCGCCAAACTCGCACTCGCAAGGAACCCTCGAGGAATAAAGAAGGGCGAGGCAGTCCCGTCCAGGTCTCCGCTGTGTCTTGGTGCGTCTTACGCCGCCCCGGAACCCATAAAAACCGACGACCACAACGGCCCGTAACAGGATTGCTAAGTGTTTAGTGCAGCATCATATACAACATTCCTTTAGACATTCCTTTTACGCAAGTTAGCGAAGCATCATATACAACATCGCGTGTTGAATTGGCAGACATTCCTTTTACGCAAAATTTATGGGCAGACACGGCGCATATATGCGTTGCGAAACAAGTAGACCCCTTCAGTGCTACATAGCTTGCGATATCCAAGCCGCAAATTTTCTCGATTCACGCGCTTTTGAAGAAGGAACTGTGGTTCAGGCATGGCAGCAGAGAGAAACGGACACACCCTTCAATAAGTACGGCTCGAGCAACCCATACTCCGAGCATACACGAAGGGAACGAGTGCCAGCCGAGTGAGCAGGAGCGAGCGGCATTTTGGCCGTGACGTCACTCGCGAGAGGGCGCCACTCCAAGTTCTCGCCGATAATAGCTATATAGGGCTGTGACTTAAACAAAAAACTTATTGAGGAGTTGGTGTAGGTTTACCATTTGGAACGTTGGAGCGAAAAAAGATAAAAGAAAAGGAAAGGAACTCACTAGCAAAGATGTGACTACATATGGCTATAGGCGGATGCAGAAAAACTTCTGGACCCCTTGAAGTCTATAATACGCCTTCCAGGGCCCGTTATACTATCGCACATACGTCACTGCGCCTCCAGTAAAGGGCGGCGCCAGTGAAGTAGCATTACTTTGACAAAGTGAGCAACAATATTACTTGTAATTTTTAATACCGCAAGAAGATTTTAAGCGACTCTCACCAGGTCTGGCCATTATGAGGTGCCAAGCGCAGAGCACACAATGTGCGCTAATGATCGTGTTTGCGAAGAATTACATCGCTGCGCGGCGGATAGGTCTGAAATTTCATTCCGAACGCCATTTTCTCTTTTCCTCGAGGCGACCGTGCTCCAAGACAGACGGTGACGTAGCTGTGTCCCTGCGTCTACGTAGACGTGCACGCAGTGTGACGTCGCTCATGGTGACAGATGATTTCAAGAATTATTGAAGGCATCATCTGTTATTTGTGTGATTTGTTGCTTGAATTGACGAATTGTAGTTTAGTTAAATAATAAAACACACAAATCGAATGTTTGCGTCTTTCTTGTTTTACTTCGCACCAAGCAAGACAGATGTACTTCCGCTTCGTCCGCTTGTGCCCACGGTCGTGCAGTCACATGCGCAGGTACCGAAACTATGACATTTTCTACCGTATTTCAGCACGTGATCATCTCTGCGATCCGCTTCTTCTCAGTATTCGTGTAGCACTGAATTATACTGCTAGTCATGTGTCCTTGTGCACACCGCGCAAAATTGTGCGTTCCGCGAAACGAGACGTCACAACAGCGCGCGCGCAACGCCGTCAGCGAAAGTGCTCAGCGCTGCAAAAAGAGAAAGAAAGAAAGAAAGCCAGGAGAAAAAAAATGAAGGCAGGACCCGTGACCTATGCGTCACGCGATCCTCGAGGTCCGGTATTAGGGAACGCAGGCAAGAAATTTCGCTCGCAGCGTACACGGGGCGAGTGTAGAGAGTGTCTCGCTATGCAGCGGAGCTCACTTTCTGAAATCATGGGTTAGCGTCACTGAAATATTACTATCTTGGCTATTAATGAGCCGATATGAAACATTATCGTGGCAGAACGCTCTATAGAGGACACGTAAGAACTTACAGCCTATAACCAAAATTTGCTATGGGCCCTGGCGAGGCGCCCTTTAAAGCAAGGAGGCCTGCGTTGTGGGTAAAATGGCTCCTGATTTGCGCATGCACTGCAACTGAGAGAAAGAATTGTGAGGAATCATTCAGTGAACAAGATAAAATCTAGCATGAGCATATCCGACGGTTGAGAACTATAGCACGTACTTTGCATATACAGCATAAATAAACATATCTAAAACATATACATTAATATGGAATTGGTATATGGAAGTAATAATAGAATTGTGCCGTGATTGTGACCCAGTGTTCATAACGGTTCTTCTTGAAATACACTTTTCTAAATGCATCGTGGTGAGGGCGACGGTACAATAGCCCGCAACACTATACGTATGTCACAATCCTCATAGTCACATGTAGGGGGGTTAAGAAAAGGTCCACATATATTTCATAGACACTGCAATGGTACTCAGTCTTAACAAAAAGAAAGAAAGATATTTTCGCCGACAGCTTTCTTTGAACGACATTATATTACGTTGGCCGCATTCATATCGGTTGCTTTGATTTGAACGGCAAAAAACCTATAGCTGCTATTCTTTAGCTTTTGAACTTAAAGACTGGCGAAGTGCATCAGTCCATTGTACATTAAACTTCTAACGTCACTGCGGCTGTGTTTCATTTCACAATAATATCTTGCTCCGCACTTCGCAAGCACACTTGTAGCTTTTTTTGTGCGTCAGTCTGCACTCTAGCCAGTTTCCCTTCAATATGGTTTAGAAATTGATGCATCATTGACCGCTGTAATCCCTCTCCTTTTACTTGCATTTTCTTTAAGGATCCCTGTTTGAAGTCTCCTTGTAATGCGTCCGCTATACGTTCCCCCTAAGCTTTGTTGAGCCTTTGCTTGGTTGAACGCCACAGTACACGTGTATGATATGACTTGGCCTGGTGTATACAGCAGCTCAGGACTTATACGACATGCGTCTTTTCTCCGAAAGAATGCCTTTCTTCTTGTATTGTTGCCGTACTCATAACTCGTATATATATATATATCAGTGTGAGACCACGATGCATGAAAACTAAGCATGGAATAATAATCGAAAGAGAAGCCTAGCTAGTCAGTGCGAATACGGTCAAAAGAGATAGCACTACGACCTGCATATATATATGCAGATCATTGGTTTGCACACTCATTTTTGTTGCATGTGGTTCTCGATCACCGCGATAGTTTTCTTTTCCAATCATGTCCATACTCAGAGCTCACGCTGTCATGACTGAGCTAACCAACATTGTTCACACTGCGTGAGGCTCTCGGCACAAAACTTTTCGAAGAGGCTCAGACGGGCATTTTATCTTGCCCCTTTGTCCTTCCACCTCACCCACCGTCTCCGGAACAGTTGCTAGGGCTTCGTACCTACTACAGGAACGTTTTGACGTCACCACCAGGGCTGTTGCCGAGGCAACCAGCGTTTCATTTAAGCGCGGAGTAGGTCTGAGGGAAAACTCGTCCTCCGTTGGTTTGTCAATTTGATGGGCTGCACTCTTTGTTCAACAGGGCTCTCGAACTTCATCTTGTTTTGCGGCGACGTCTCGTCTAGTTTAGAATTTTGGGGGCCCCTAATAATACTATGAAGTGACAATCTTTTACAGCTTAAGCGGTTATGGGTTCACTACAATAGCCGTTTCGATTGGCGATAGTGTATGCTGCCGCCGTTGCCGCCGCTGTCCGGTGTCCGCAGCAGATATCGCACGGAATGAAAAAAAAAACAATTCCAGCTGGCATCAAACCCAGGCCCGTGGCATGGGAGTAAGCTATTGTTCCAGTGAGCTGTGGCATCGCTTGCTCGCATGCAATGGAAATTTTCTATATATATATATATATATATATATATATATATATATATATATATATATATATATATATATATATATATAAACGCGTCCAAGTGTGCCAGGAGCACGTGATGTGAGATGAGCGCCGCGTAGCTTCAGCACGGGCACATTTTTCATTGCATTTTGCTTATTGCTGCACAAGGTAAAACTCCCCGTAGGTTTCTGCTAGTTGCTTTTCCATTTTATAATGTGTCCATCTAGAATAAAGGAAAAGCAGCCCTATCAAGAAAGAAAAAGCCCAGCGTGAAGTCAGGCACCGCAACCGTTACGTGGATTGTGTGCAAGGGGCTGTGTACAGAATCCCCTTGAATTGCGGCGCAGGCTACGTTGGTCAGACAGGCAGGTGTCTGAACCATCGTCTGCGGGAACATGCGAATGATATTCAGAATGGAAAAGACTTTCTTAGCCCCGTGTAGCATGCGGTTGCACCCATCTGTTTGAAAAACCAGAAGTAATCTTCACACACAGGGTGATCGAACGCGCATCATCAATGAATCGGCTATCCTGGCACGTGAAGAATGCCTGTGCATAAGCAAGTCATCCCTGGCTTTATCACGAAGGGAGTTAGCATTCTTAGACATGGGCAGTGCAAAGAGTGAACGGTGATGGCATCTTTAGAATATTTCTCTTCTTGGTTGTTTCATCTGTATTGTTTGTGTTCTACATATATATATATATATATATATATATATATATATATATATATATATATATATATATATATATATATATATATATATATATATAACACCTTGCACCAGGCAATAAAGTTTCAGTTGGCAGAAAGCGCTTGTCCTCGTTTTTGTTGCGTCCCTTGTCCCTGCGTCGCACTGCGCCACACATTTCATGTAAAAGATGCACATGTAGCGGTACAAGGTAGTTAGATAACGTTTCAGGAAGAAAAAGAACATTAAGCATATGGACACAAGAATGCTGGAAAGGAACGCGGTTTGTGCACCTCATTGAATCAATCTGGCTCGGCGATCATGTAACCGCCACGTTTTAAAGGGTATGCCAGTAAATCATCATCATCATTAGGATCGTATCGTGCCACTTGTCTGCGATGTGATATGCGCCCCGCGAAGCGTCGATACATGTTTCCTTCCCATTTCAGTTTCATATTTATTACCGCGGGTATCACGCCGTGTAGCAGTTGCAAAGGTAGGGGCCCAAGGCATATATAGAAGTCATCAGGAAGAAAATGAAGATTATGGGGATGTATAAAAATTACTGTAATCAAAAACATGCGTGGCATGGCTGATAACTTCAAGCAGGCTAGGTGACTGCTTGTCACCGTCCCGTATCGAAGGGAATGCCAATAAATCATCATAAACATCAATAGCATCGTATCGTGCAATTCGACACGCGATGTGACATGGGTGCCACGCAGCGTAAATAAGTACAAAATTAGCTTCGCAGTTACGTTGTATTCTACCAGGTGTTCCCACATTTGGCAGTTACATATAGCAGTTGCATGCTGTATGTAGCTCGACCGCGTTAACTCAAGCAGGCAATTGATCACCACCACGCTTCGAAGGAGATGCCAATAAACCATGATTATCACCATCAACAACAGCATCCACTAGGCACCTACCCAGGATTCCTTTTCGGGGTGGGGGGAGGGCAACCTAGGGTAACATTTATTTGCAAATAGGGTGGGGTTACTTTTACTGGTACGAATGCAAATAATGCCCATCATTCGCCATAAAGACGCGTAAACGCGCAAAAGGGAAATGAAATGAGGTGCATCTCACAGGTAGGCCTTTGAGATACACCTCTGATTTACTTGGCAAACAAGGAACCGCATCAAATGGACTCGCGCAGAAAATATGCGCAGGAAGAACACTGCCAAGACCATGTAAACAAGTGAAAGTGTAAAATAAAGATTTCTAGTAGCGTTCTTTTTAATTTAGCTCTGGAAGCATTCTAAAGAAATATATGTTTGCGAACAATCACAGATCTTTGGATCCCTTATTTACTGCTCTACCAAGTTAAGTGCAAAAACCGGATCGTACTCATATTTGGGAAGTTGCGTCATGATGCGCCGCCGCCAGTCCCGTACAACCACGCAGAGCGCAGCACACTGCGGTTTTAGACGTACTGCGCCCACCGCGGAAGGTTAGAAAAACACCTTAATTAGCACAGCACGCGAGTGGCTACGTCAGGCGGCTCGATTGAGAACTGTAGCAGCGTCATTCAAAACTCACGGTATTATTCTCCACTTCCGGCGGTGTTTTCCCAACTTCTTTTTTAAATAAAAAGATGTTGATCCATAAATATTTTCGCAAACAATTTTCGCTTCTCCTCCCTGTTTGGCTGTTTCCTTGGGTTTCTCAATATTGCTCAAGTTGTCAATTTTGCACGAACAGTGCTGTACAATTAGGGAAAAACCAGACGAGGTAACAGGCGACAGTTATATTTTTTTGTGTTGGCGCGCTTTGAGCTTGGCGCGAACGTTGAGTTTGCATCGCATACGTGAGCCGCTGCTGCTGCCTCCGTCGCCGCGCGTGAAGTTCTTCTACCTCTTCATCGTTTAACAAGAACTGCAGGAGTACGGTCGGTGGGGCCAGTTTCGAAAAGCGCGCGAAGTGCGATAGCGGATGCGGAAGCAACATAACATTCGCCAGACGGCGCATTCGTGCACCTGAAAACAGTCGGCGAAAATGGCCGTTAAGCTAAGCTCCGAAGGCGTCGCACTCGAGCGCACTCGAGCGTGCTCCTTTGGAGTTCGGAGCGCGCTAACTTGACGCGCCCATTGCCTGTATGAGATTGAGCCGTGATCGCCGGCTCACCCTCGCACGTTTTCACTCATACATGCAGCATACAGCGCGCAGTGATGATGATATCAACTTTGCAGGTTATACGGAAACTCACGGCGACGGCGCAAATGCGCCTGGAGTGTGCGTATAATCACTATTACAATAAAACGGTTCTCGCAGTTCAAATAAAGCAGGTCCCCCACATGGACGACTTCATGTTGTCATTGTAGGCTATTTTCGACAAACCCAGCACTGAATGTATATTTATTGTGCACCCGTGCTATCGTGGACAAGAATACGAAAATTGAGAGAGTATCTACCAGCAGTTAACTCGATAGAAATTACATTAGGACTCACGAAGGGCCTACTTGGCATATTTGGCACCTGATATCAAGTTACAGTCAATTTTGCCACAGTGAGTGTTCAGAAACGCCGTGCAGAAACTTTGTTAGTGTTGCCAGTGCAGATAGAAAATTAACTACAACCACAAAAAAAAGTTCGTTGATTCTCCACACTGGTCGAAGTGTACTCTAGTGGGACTTGTGTACTCGCCCGAAAATTCAAGTGGGCTGATTTCCAGCCCTCTTATGGGGCCCATGGTTCACAGGCACACAGTCGACATTCTTTTCCGTGTCAACCAATAACGACTGGTTTATATCACGCCAATTTAATCTGTTGGTTACAAGATAGGGGGCGCGGTAAATACTGAATGACACGTTCTGCCCCCTGTCTCGTTTAACTCCGATTTACCCATATTTTTAACGCAGTTAATGACAAGAAACCTTGCTGTATTGTTTTCTTATCTATACCTGACCCGAGCAGTTTTACCTGAACCCCTGACTAAATTAGATAACACCTAGAAAAATAAAAATTTCAAGATCACGCAGTAGCTGTTCTTACCATGGGCTCGTCTACAATTACGTAGATTATGCAAGCCACTCAGGTCTCTTTACAAATAACTAAGTGCTTTATTCTTCACAATATCTATTTATATAGCGAATTTATGTTACGACAGTTTTAACCAATATTTTATAGACAAATAAACCTTCTGAGTATAGCGTCACAGAAATCCCTCTATTATGCTCTCACTTATTCGACGCTTCAAGCATAACATGTTATCCACACCTTTTGAGAATTATTTGAATGTTATAAAGCACAAAAGGACTCCAATGTCTCTACAGCTTTTTGAACTTATTGAACTACAAGAGTGTATAATTTGTGTATGTAACCATTTCTGCAAGTGAACACCGTTTATGGCTAGGCATCCCAAGTGTTGAAACAGTTGCAACGGATATCGCACCTCCCCAAATTAGGAAAGAATGATGAAGTTCAACGCAATGAAATGCGATGTAAATTGTTTAAGCGGCGAAGCTCCCCACACTGTAGCTAAAATAGGTGCCTTATCTTATCGAGATCCCCAAGAAGGCAAAAAGAAAAGTAGCAAAGAAAAAATAAACCATAGGTTCTGTCCGAATTCCCCTTTTACTGCCACTCGGGCTGTTTCAGCAACGTGTTGCAATCCCACTGCGACGACTGCCTGCAGCGACCATGCCTTTTCTTTCTTGTCAGTTCAGCGACAGGCGCGTACCTCCACTACGGTGCTCCATGTCTTTGCGCCTCATAAAACATTTTCGTTGCCCGGTGCCTAGCGACAGTGCGAACTCTGCGTACGACGATCTGGCAACCCTGTTCGATCGTTGAGCGTTCGTCTCGTCCTTAAGCGTCGCAAATGCTACAGGACGCTGAGTCTATAAAAACAGCGTTCTTATCAGCACAGGCTTTTTCATTTCACATGACACTGGACGAAGGCTAAATGATTTAGCAGAACAAATGAAAGGCTGTTACACCAAAAACAAAACACAGACACACACTAAAAAACCACAGGGTGAGCTTTTTTGCATGCACATTTGAGGATGAAACTAAAACAAAGGAAGCGGGCTTAATTTTCTGCGAACTGTTCCGCGGGCGAATTGTGAAACTACACGTGCGGAAGCTAGGCAAGTGTTTCCGTGCGTGGAAAGAAACGAAAATGCGGAGTGGCTCTCTCGCGCTGAAATTCGTGGTTGCTTCGGACGTCGTTACAGCGCTCACGCAACCGACTACGAAGCATCATGCTCGGCGACCGCGAGAGCCACATTTGCTTGAGGAAATAGTCAAAAGCACAACTTTGCTATGACGGACATTAATCTTGCGTTTCGGTGGCAGACAGGCCCAAAATAAAACTCGCAACATAAAGAGAGAAACAAGGAAAATGGAAGGCGGGTAACGACAACATGCCCCGCTTAAAAAAAAAAGCTAAAGAGATAGGAAGACAGAAATATGAGCACACACGTGCCTGCATTATTGCAGGCACGTGGACTGGAGCTAGAGAACTAATGACACAGATGCCATCAGCGCCCACGTCTGTTGTGAGCAGTGTCCTAGTATCTTTCGCTCTTATACAGGCCGGCAGTCCAGTGTCTCTACTACGGTACAGAGCAGCTTCCTCTACCGTACTATAACGTGATCATATGCACAGAAGTAGCAGTGCTTTTTTTTCACTGGCCAGTGTCACTTGGTAGGACTGTCGTCCAATTCAATAATCATAAGCATAATCAATAATCATAATCATAAGCAAGAATCATAATAATCAATAATATTAATCAATAATCATAATACTCATAAGCAGTCAATTCAATAAGCATGACGAACCAAGCATAGCATCTTCCATTCCGGCTTTTATATGTTCCATCTGCTTTATGTAGTTTTGCGGAGCACCGAAGCAAATGATGTACGTGCGCCTGGAAGCGGCAAATATAACAAAGCCTTTCTATCATTCTCGAAGGCCGACACACCTTATACTGCTCCTAGCAGTTTAAACAATCTGATCACTGATGTAGTTCAATTTCGTAGACTAATGCCGCGTGTTTACGTCATGCCGCATTTTCTTGTCCAACGCAGGTGTTCGTCTCTTCTTAGACACGTTGTTTTGTAGTGCGTCAGTTCCCATTCTCACATTTAATTTTCATTCTTATTGAAGCACAGTAAACAAACGCATCACGCAAGTGCGTGCCGCGTGAGCTCACCCCGACAGTTCGAGTGCGACAGCTGCTTTCCGGGGCAGCGCTAGGCGCAACTGTGCGCTCAGTCTAGATCGCCGACGTGTGTTGTTTATTACTCTGCCCGAGGCGTTTCTACAATGCTTCGCAACCCCGTAACGCGTTCCTTATCAGCCTTGGCTGCACGCTTCTTTCTCGAAAACAGTACGATTTCAACTGATATAAGCCGTGCGCCGCTGGACCATATCCGTGCGGGATGTTAAATTGGGCGCTTCGCGTGTCAAAATACAGAAGCGTACCTTGGTCCAAGAATGTTGACGCATGGGCGAACAACAAGAGGGCATATTTCCAACCCAGCGATGATCTGGACGCCAAGCCTACCACCGGTAGCTAAGGCAAAGAGGCAGCCTGGCAAGGGTTCACGTGGTTAACTTTCGCTAAAAACCATAAACCATGTTCGACCTGAGCCCGCCATGAAGTCAGGACGATGGCAAACGATCTCTACGTAGCGTTTGGTGCTCAGGGAAAGGGCTGGCGAGTGTGGGCCAATCCAAACGGCGGAGGTACAGCGTTTGAAACACGAGATGTCATGACGGTGGAACGCGAAGCACTGACACGTGACGCACGTGCCAAACGTCTGAAATAGCTAGCTGACTTTGGCACCGCATAAGTGTTCATGTGATCGCGGCTTAACTTAAAGAAAGAATGAACCAACGTGGCCTTATGCTTAGAGCATCGGGGGGGGGGGGGCTGCAATGCTCAAAGCCAGAGGTGCGATGCTAGCGTCGGGCGCAAATCTATTTTATCTTGAACCAATTCAAAACAAGTTAGGACCGGAACTAACCTAAACTTGCATAACTACGCCAAAACACCTGGAATAAGGCAAAGAATGCATAAAATTAACATTTGAAGATGCAATACGCCGTGGGAATGTGTTTAGGTGAACCTCTCATTAGTATTTGCTGCTATTTTTCAGCGATCAAGTACATAATAAGCAGAAAAAAAATGTCCTTCCAACCGACATATAAAACCTGAAGGAAGGACTCCCTGCAGAAGTATGCTTGATTATCGCCTTTTGATGCCCTTCGCGAGCGACAACTCATTAATATCTCCTTATACAAAAGCCCTCAGCAAAAGGCGCTTAACAGGCGTAGGCTTGAGAACAGGTAGTGTTGCCTTTTTTATTCGCTTGGGTGGCTACGCGGCATAATGTGAGTATGAAAAGAAATATTAGCATACAGGCCAGTTTCATGCTGATAGTGCAGCAGCGACTTGCAAAAAGTGTTGTCGACCATTCATTTTTCGTAGGCTTCTGCTTGGTTTAACTTTACACCTCTGAGTACACCTTTCGCGAATTGTATTTGTACCAGGACACGTCCACGGATACATCCTTTTCAAAAGCATGAGCGGAGCACTTCGGACAGCGGACATAAGCTTCGCACCGTTGACCCTAAGAGCAAGTGGTGGCTGATGTAAGGGTCACCCCGACCCCGAGCGTGCGGACGTACGTCCTCTACCCGGCAAGGAATAACGCGACTGTTTTGTTCGCTAATCGCTTATGGTTGGAAGTCTCTCTACAAACACATTTCCTTCTGGACTCGTTTTCTCCGGTAATCAGCTTTACAGCCAGAAGCTAGTGTTGAGAATGCACATCATGGAAGCGGCTCGCAAGGCTGCCTTAAATTTATAAAAGCGTTGGTCCATGGCATGTACACTTTGCCTTGCATGTGCATGTGAATTCTTGTACATAATTTTCTTGCTTGGCATTTGAAGTTACGGCTCCAGTAACTCTAGAGGCTGCTTTCAAATTGGCAAACATTTTGTTGATCGGACTTCAGGAAAAATCGTTCATTTTCTTTTCATTTTCGACAGATTATCAAATTATAATCCTCACTAGCATTGTGTTGAACAAACTGTTCCAGTGTGAGGCAATGCTTGGTCATCATCATCAGCGGCAGCCTATTTTATTTACGCTGCAAGTTCAAGTCCTCTCCCTGCGATCTCCAATTACCTACCCTTGTTCTCAGCCAACCGATTCTAACCAACGCTTGCGAGCTTCTTACTTTCATCAGCCCACCTAGTGTGCTCCCGTCCTCGAAAGCACTTCGCTTCTCTTGGCGCCCATTCTGCAACCCTAAAGGTTCACCGGTTATGTAACCGACGCACTACATGACCAGCCCAGCTCCAATGTTTTTCTTATCGTGAATTACAGTATCTGATTTCACCGTTTGCTATCTGGTCCACTCCACTGTCTACCTGTCTCTTAACATTACGCCTAACATTCTTCGTTCCAATGCTGTTTCTCGGTCCCTAACTAGATCTCGAGCTTCTTTGTCTGTCTCCAAGTTTCGGTCTCAGATAGCACCAGTAGAATGCTCTGATTATATACCTTTCTCATTAATGATAACGATTAGCTTCCAGTCAGGATCTGAAAATGTCGGCCCTATGCGCTCCATCACATTTTTAATGTTCTGTATATATCCTTCTCTTGCTCAGGGTCGCCTGAGAGTAATTGACCTAGGTAAACGTACTCCTTCACAGACTCTAGGGGCTGAAAGGCGATCCTGAACTCTTGTGTCCTTGCAAGGCTATTCATCGTCATCTTTGTGTTCTGCATAATAATCTTCAATTACACTCTTACACTCCCTCTGTTAAGGTCCTCAATCATTTTTGTAACTTTTTTTGTAACCCGCATTTGTTTGTTCGTTTCTGTTGCACAACCTCTTCATGGCCAATTCCCTACTGTAGGTGTTTGTCACAGACAGGCAGGAGAACAAGAACAAGCTCAACAACTTGTTTTTCTATGAGGTGAAATTCTCCGTTTTAATGTGGTCGTGGAAGGTCAGGTTTGAGTGTGCAGTGTAGTTATGTACGGTATCGCTGTTTTTACAGCGTAGCTGCATATGGCTAGGGTACCATACATTTTCACAAAAACTATCATCATCAATTGCTCATACCCCGTGAGCAAGCAAGAATGCAATGGCTCATAGCCCTGTAAGGCAGATACTAGAACCAATCAGCAAAGTAAAGCGAACAGTGCTTACTGTCTTTCTAAGAACGCATACAATATACAGAACAGCGTGTCCAACGCTTTCATCATCCGTAGTTCATAACCCCGTAAGCAATCAAAAAATGATATGGCTGCTAGTCCTGTAATACCCCCAGTCACACGGGCACTTTCAAAATCCTTTGAGGTTAAGGAGCACTGAGCTTTCAAGGGCACATTAGTTCACGGGATATGTGTCGGTGCTACACGGTCTCCAGATTGTCTCCGCTGAAGCTTTTAACAGAAATCGCCACAAATCCTTAGCGCTGCCATCGCCTCGAAAGTAATAAAATTATGGTGCAAATGCGTCTTATAATAAATTCGTGATATTTTTTCCAGCAATATTTATTTTTCCTAATACTAGAAACATTAAAAAGAAATGCACGCGTAGTAAAGGCATTACTTTACCAAATACAGTTGTATATATTGTAATTATGGTCATCATGTGTACCGCTTCGTATACGGCATGTTGGAGTCGATTATTCGTTGTTGCCCTTGCTTAAGCTGCTTTGTTTAGTGTTCTCGCATTTTTTCTTCAAAGCAACGATTCTGAATACGAGGTACGACGCTGAAAACACGAAAAAAAGGTATGAAGTAGCAATGGCAATTTCTGCAGTGGCATCGCTAGAAATAGACGTCGAGGCTTCATGCAAAGAGGTGCGCGATATACGGCAGCGTCTCATTGCCAACAACTACCTGTTGAAGGCGCTCGCTTCATCGTGACGCGCAGTTCAGCGATGGGTCTGAGCCTGTCGTCGCCATGAAGAATGGTTCGAAAGAACACTACCAAACCTTGCCAGCCGACATATCGAACAGTCGTTCAGAGTATCTCAAACGACGTTAAGATACTTGGTTGACGTCTGCCGGCCAGCAATGCAACAGCAAGCGACTAATAAGAAAAGCATGTCGCGGTCAGCTTGTACAAGCTGTCCTCCTGCGCAGAGGACAGAGCCACCGCGGACATCTTGGGCATTGGTCGTTCTACCATGAATGTTATATACAAGGAATTTTATGCGACTGTCTTTGCCACCCTCGAAAAGGAATAGGTGAAAATACCTTCATCGGACGACATTCCAGCGCATGTAAAAGAACTCCAGGCAGCGTATGACTTTCCGCAAGGCGTCGGGGCCCTGGACGGCTGTCACATACCGGTATCGCCGCCAAAGGAGCACACAAGTGATTATTATAACTACAAAGACTGGTAAGTATGTCTCTATGGGTATTTTTGTTGTTGTTAATGCGATGAATAATTATGGCTGTAGGTGATGAAAACGTTTCACCAAATTGAAAGATTAACATTTAGCCTTGCCTTCGTTAAATGTTTTCAAAGCAGTTAAAAGATAAATGCTAGGATTGCTGCCCCTTTTGGTATTTCAAGTCATTACGCTCGTTCTTAGTGGTGCACTATTACCTGTGTAAGTGTAATTCACTGCTATTTATTTTCTTGTGCTCTGTAACTTCACAGTTATAACGTTGTTCTTTGCAGGTACAGCATCATATTGCTGGCCCTGGCCGAGCATAGGTACCTCTTCAGGTACGTGAACGTCGGTTCACCAGGGCGCTGTCACGACGCGTATGTCTACCGCCAGTGTACATTGACCGATATGGTTGAGGGACTCTTGTTCCAAGCCCCAACAGCAACAATCAGCGGAGTTGTGGGGTCACCGTTGATCCTGTGCGACCAGGCGTTTCCGGTGGCATCTAACCTAATGAAGCCCTTCAAGAGCTTTGGAGAGAACTATCGGCACAGGTCGTACAATTATAATTTATCAAGCACCCGGAGGATTGTTGAAAACGCGTTTGGGAGGCTGAAAGCTTAATTTAGGCTGGTTCTGAAGAAAATGGACGCGGACATTAGGAATGTGCCAATGATCATAAGGGCCTGTTGCGTGCTCCACAACATATATGAACCCTTTGGAGGCTCTCTTTCACAACAGTGGCTGCATGAGTATGATATTGAAAGTATGCTGTATCTGCAACCTGAACATTCTACAGATGTGCAAATTGGAAGCGGACCAAATGTTTGAGGAGCGCTCGTTGAATATCGCGAGCGTGAAGGCCACCAAAATTTGTGATGCAGGGCTGTGTTCAGTTTACTGCGCTGTTCGTCATTGTCCACTTGTACGCATACATATCCACATTTTTTGTATCCCCTTTTCAATTCTCTGTGAAATGCAAAGTAGTTTGTAAGTCAAAATAAAGTAGCTACGTCACTGACTGACAGCATGTTAGCGGGATCATCACGTTGCTTCACAAGTTATCTTTATCGCAGAAACAACAAAGTTGCCTGATGATTGTGTGCATTACAGTGATGTGAAATAGTTTCAAATATTTTTTAGGTCTTTTATCAACACTTTCTCTAAGCTCATAATAGCCGTTACTTTCAGTCAAACTAACAATTCCACACTAAATAGCGAATTGTAGGAGCTGCTGAACAGCTCCCTGTTATGTCTCTTGCAGCTAGCAACTGGTATGTCACACACGATCATGGTCCTCATACAGTACTATATTTATTTTGTAGCAGAGATTGTACGAAAATTAATTTGAAAGCTGAATGACTTCTCCAGAGTGGGACCACCATCACATGATGCCAGATGTATTTTTTAATGAATGTGAAGCCCGAAATGGGCAAAAAAAATGAGGGCAAATTAAGAGTGCGATGATCACTTGCATGCTCGGCACGAGCAGTCACTGATCATAGAATACAATAACAGTGCAAGAACATATGTTTGTTCACAGTCCAAAAGTTCAAACCAACATTTATGGGCAGGCTGCCCTACAACCACAGATCACCTTTTAAGCTCTACTAGCACATGTGAACATAGTGGGTAGCCGTTCGCGACTCTACTCTAGCACAGCCAATAGTTCCGACAATTTCCCCATATATTCAACTGCCATTTTTGTTTAATGAAGCAGCTGTTCTATATAAATATGACAGGAGAATCGATTGATGGAAACCATGTTTCTTGGTCCCTTTTATACATGTTTGCTGCCGATGTGCGCCAGCTGATGCTCGCACTCTGTATACTTACAATATACAAGCTTTGTCAGGGAAGTAGTTGGACCGATTTTTTTGCACTACAATGTGGTGAAGGAGTAACATGTTATTGCTCTAGCTGAGTGGTGGGGGTCTCAGCCACGGTTGCACCAGTCGTCTGCAAGCCTTCAGGGAGTGTAGATAAAGTGTAAGCTGAACCCCTTTAACAGTGCCTTGTCATCTACAGAATGAATCGTTTGTTAGAGCAGCGTTACGCAGTGAAGTTTTGCTTCAAACTGGATAACAACGGCGAGTGAGACCCATTGCATGATGAAGTGTTTTTGAGTGGCACAAATTGTTTCAGGAGGGAAGAGAGCAAGAGGCCGTAACGAGGAAGCTGAAGCGCATTCCAGTTTCTACGTTCCAAGGAGCATTCGGTGATTGCCAAAGTAGCTCAAAATGCTGTGTTGATGCAGACGGGGCATATTTTGCAAACTATTAAGCCGATTTGTCCAAAGTGTGAATACATTTTTTTAATTCAGTCCTACTACTTTCCGGACAAACCCTGTATGTATGTTCACAATAGAATTTGTCTATTAAGAATGCTTATGTACTAATAAAGAATTCCAGCATCATGCACCAACAACCTACAGCTGATAGTCCTGAGGCTGTATGCTGAGCAACATCTGCATCAGTTTCATTCTTCACTGGGTACAAGGACGAAACGAGTAATAGGTCACTACAAATGCGGGAGCGTGACCTACAGTCAATCTTTATTAAAATACTGCTCCAGCAGGCCATCAAGCTTTTCTTGGGCAAATATCTGTCGCTCTCTGAGCACCCGCTCTTCTTTGGTTGGCGATTCTAATGCCTGCCGAAGCAGGCGTTGCTCATTAAGGAGGTCCCTCTGAAATTCGCTTGTGCCTGTCAACTTTGTCTTTCGAGGACGACGCTGGTTTTCGTTTGTTAGCTGAGTTCTCTGCGATGGCGCCTCATCTGCCAGTTCTGATGTGACGACTGCTTCCGGTGGCTCCAGCTTCCATTCATCCTGGGTGTTGTGTGGCGATTGATAGCCATGTTCCTTGCTACAGATCAACTGAAGGGTCAAAAGAATTGTATCTTAAGCACACAACCTACTTAGCTCATTAAGACTACCTTATCACACCGGACTATCACAACCATGCACTTGTCTTCTGTATGCATTTTTTAACATTTTGGCTCTAGTGTGTTCATGACAACAAGAAACCTCGTGTTGCACACTTTCTCCACCCAGTTTTACCAGAAAACATGCGATTTGTAGCGCTATACATGAGAAGATAGGGCGCTACTCAATTATATGCCTGCATTCACATTCCAATGCTTTAAAAGGCATTCTTGTCTGCATATGTAGGTACATTGCTCGATATGTGGCCTTGTTACAGCTTCAGTACACGTAAGTTCTTTATGTCATTAAATGTACGACGAGAGCAAGGAAAATTGCTGAAGCATTAATTAAGCTTGATGTGTTTAAGCAATTCACCAACAGCATCATTAAACTGTACTTGAATCATGCTTCTATTTCATGCTGCTTTCCATGCTTTTCTGTCACTTCCTCGTCATTCACTTGATGTATACAATTTTCATGCTTTCGAATAAAAAATTTTCGGGAGCAGTTGACGTGCCTCACTTGGCAATATTTTTTTGCGTTTTCAGGCATACTTATCCGAAACTAGCGGACTTGTCCATTTTTATGCATTAAAATGCACGTCATTCTGAGTCTGCTTCATGCACTTTAATGGGCATGCATTTGTACGGGCGTATCACGACGAACTTGCCTGTTCAACTGTGACATCTGTGCGCGCGGCGCTTTCTTCTACCAGCGACTGGTCATTCGCTGACAGCGTTCCGAGAAAGCGGTGTATTTCACTAAAACACAGCCATGACACAGTTGCAGAGCCTGTTGTTCGCTTCTTTGTCCTACTTCTGGAGAGGTTGGAGAACAGCATAAGTGTCATTAAATAAACTAGGCAAAATCCATAGGCGTAGTAAGCCCACTTCATGCAGGAAGAAAATTACAGTATGTGCTTCAGTGCTATACTTTCAAAATATGTTTTGGCAACTGTGTCCGTGTGCCAGTGGCCTCGATTAAGCATGACATAACTAGCATTTGCGCAACTCTCAAAATTAACATGCATGCACGCACTGCTGCTTGGACAATTTTCACTGTCACTTAGCAGGCAAGCGGATTTTGCACCATCCAGTAGACATGGTTAGCTGCCTTTGTAACAGGGAATGAATACTTTAGGCCATCTTATGTTCCATCAAATCACGCTATAGTTACACACCTTCCTTAACGCTCCCAGCTGGTTTTTTGTTTCTTTGAAAGACAAGCCCAGCACATATGGATCTGAAACGGACGCTGCTGTGGTGTTCGTGTGAGGGAATTCGGCTGTTGCTTCTAAAGTTTCAATTCGGAAGGCATATCAAGTGCATCTTCACGAGATACAATAAGACAATGAAATAAAGCAATGCAGTTGCCCGTTGAATGAGCCACGACCGATCGACGAAAACATGTGCATGAACCCCCACACACCTCTCACGACATGAGTATACTAGTCCCAAATGACTTGAAAATTAAGTGCCCACGCTGTTTCTGCCAATGTGCAGCGCATAGTATTAAGACTTACCTGTATATTGGGGTAAGGTTGTCTATCTTGCTCCGCACCTGTTTCCTTGTTCCGATAATTCTGAGCCTGGCGAGTCCTTGCACAATGTTTTCATATATTCTAGCATTCCTCCGCTCTCTTCTCAGCTGCTCGAGATGCTCTTCCCAAAGGCTTATCAACGCCCATGTCTCCCGTTCGCCCCACGTTGTTCGTAGTTGCGGCGGGGCCGTCTGTTGGGTTGCCGTTACCAAGGGGTCGGAGCCGCTCATTCATTGTTGCTGGGCAGCGAGAGGTACGCGTAAACGCGGTAAAATAAAGAACTGCAAAACGAGCCACCAGGGAAGAAGACGCGCAGAAAAAAGCCGAGGAGACTGAGATGCCTAGCAGCCGCTCAAGAAAGAACCGATTCGCACATGGCACCCGTGTTCTGTCGATGTTGCTGCTGACGACAGGCCGAGTCGGCACTGCTGTACCTGTACCTGTATCATGAGGGAGATTGCGGGCGTCCCGAAAGTGTTTAGCATTTTATTAATAGTATTGGGTACTTATAAGCTTGTTCTGAAGAGGTAAAAATTGAACTTCCATATTTGTGGAGATTTTATTTCTGCTGTCGGACGCCCTGTAGGCTCGAGAGTACTTCCTCGAGGTTTCAAAAGACGAACGCGCAGTCCTTTGAATCAAAGCTCCCTTCCAGTAGGGCTCCTTTGCTGTGCCTGCGCGACAGTGCGCATTCTCCCTTGAAGTAAAGCATCTTTGGTTCAAAGGACGTTGAAAGTACCCGCGTGACTGCGGTATAATTTTCACGGCTACTAACTATAGTAGGATAGTTGCGATGACACTACCCCGATGGTCGTTGTCCGTGATTTCACTGTCGATGTGCCGGAACCGAAAAGGGAGCGCTATACGAGTTTAGTGTTGCAGGCATATCGTTTGCGATGCCAAACTTCTCCAACTCGACCGACCACCCAGCGGCGTACGTGCATCGATTTGACAGTATCAAAGAATGTGTTTACAGTTGCGAGTGTGCCGATCAGGGTATATCACAGCGATCACAAATCTACTGTGACCGTCGTTGCTAATTTATACTGAGTAATACAATAAGGTCAATACAGATTCGTTTTTTTAAACGACGTCACAGCTCTGCTGGTCATCCAGCTCTTGAATTTTCTTTTTCTGTAAAGAAATTATTGTCTATCTGTCAACCGCTCTTTCTTCATTGTTCCTGCAACTTAGCAATCTTCTATACGTTTACTTGAATACACGCCGTTAGGAGTTAAAGACATGCTCACGTCTTCAGAAGGCCGAATAACATTGCCAAATTTTTGTAGATGTTTGCAAAATGTATGCACCGCGACAGGCAGACAGTGAATAAGACAGGTACAATGCTGCTAGCAAGAACCTCTTGCATTGTTTTATTTTTCTTGAAGGCGGAAGACGGCAGTGTTGTGCGTGAATAATATGCCAGCTGTTTCAGCGAACACTTTGAATGTTTTTTTTTTTTGCCTGTCGGAGATATCAAAATTGTAGTCCTTGCACTGATCTGCTGGGAGAGGCGGAAATTACTTGAACAATAAAAATGGAAATGCATTATTGACTTATAAGAAAGATTGAGCAAGAATGTTTTAACTAATTACCTTATGACACATGTTGCAGTTTACGAATTCCAGCGGGTGAGACTGAAGGTCTATCAACTTGAGAATAATCGTGTGGATGACACCATATCACAGATATGCGCTCTCAAACTTGCGATAAAGATGCACTCTTGTGCTACTTACTTTCCTTAACAAAGCTTCGTTTTATGCACGGAATCGGAAATATAACTGGAACGCTAGCGTATTTCTGCGCATTGCTTGGGAATGAATGTCTCGAAATTTGTGGCATCCTTGGAATTTGTTCCATGTGGTTCCGCTTTGCTAACCATTCAGCTAGAATTCGTAGGCTGCAATATTTTCATGATGTAAGTGTAAAAACTTGATTAGTCCATTTTTGTTAATCAGTCCATTACACATGTCAATTTTTGTGCAAGTAACGCCCGCCTCTTCGAGTACATTAGCTCCTGGACTAAAATTGTGGTACCTGTCACAGGCAATTCTTAATTTTTAAAGAATATTCGCTGAAACACCCGGTATAGAGCTTGGCACATCGCTGCACGTGCGCGCGTAATCTGACCTTGAGGCATGCACCGCGCGAGTGATGTCGCAAGCAATACAATTTTTGCCATTGTCATCGTAATCATCGTCAGGCTATTTCTATGTTCATTGCAGGACGAAGGCATCTACCAGCGATCTCCAACTATCCCTGTCTTGCGTTTGAAGATTGAAAATTTCCTAATTTCTTTGAACCATCTAACTCTCTGCCATCCTTCACTGCCATTCTATTGCGTCGATCCCCAATCCGTAAGCGTAATAGACAACGGCTTATTGCCCTACGCTTTACATGGCCGGCTTATGGGTTTTACTCTCCTAATGTATACTAGAATATCGGCTAGCCTCCTTTTACTCTCTAATCCGCACCGCTACCTTCCAATCTCCTAATGTTAGGCCTAATATTTTTCTTTCCATTTTTCGTCCAACGGTTCTTAAATTCGTGTCAAGCTTCTTTGTTACCTCGAAAAGCGGCAGTAGAAGATGGCATGACAGTCAAATTAATCGAAGCGGAAGGGCATGTTATGCTTGAAAAGCTTGATCCACCCGCTGTGGTGGCGCAGTGGCTTCAGTGCTGCTAAGTCCGAGGACGCGATAGCAAACACCGGCCGCAGCGACCGCTTATCGATGAAGGCCAATTATAAAAACCCCCATGTGTCATGCATTCAGCACAGCGTGAAAAACGCTACGTGGTCGAAATTATTAAGGAGTTCCCCAATCTGTCGTCCCTCAAACTAAATCAATGTTTGACCATGCGAAACACAAACTTTGCCTATTTTAAATCTCTAAACTCTTTATACGCACTGGAGCATGACTTCAAATGTACCTACGAGTTGGAAGTATGCCAACATTATACTAATTTAAAAGGAGGGAGACTTTAAGGGGTTGAAGTTCTCATGGTACAATAGCTTGCGTTCGGTGTTGTGTACAATATTGAGCAAGATAATTTTCAAGAATATTGGGCGAATAAACCCTTCAATGAACCAAAAAGAACTGTCTGAATAAAAGAAGGGGTATACACAATGAACTACTTGTTATCAACTAGGTACTTCAGAAATCTGTAGAGTGCAACAAACGTCTTCGTTTCGCTTTCAATGAGTATCAAAAATCATTCCGTTCAGTAGAGATGACAGTAGTGGTAGAGGTATTGCGCAACAAAGGAGCACAACAGCCATAGCTGGATATGTTAAAAAATATATGTAAAGGCAACACAGCTACTCTAGTTCTTCGCAAAAAGCGCAAGGAATACCTGTGAAAAAAGTGGCCACACAAGCACATACAATCTCTGCATGGGTATTCTCTGCATGCTTAGTAAGCCTATTCAAGCTACTTTGCTTGGAAGGAACATAAATGAAATTTTATGCGAAATATCTAAGCTACCTGCGGTTCATATATGTTATTTTACTGCTGACCAGAAATGCGGACAAATTGCTTTGTCACTAAATGAAAAATTTGTTCATTGCTTCATTTTCTCCAAAAAATGAACAGTTTGGGGTGGGAACCAGGTCACCTCTCTGCAGATAAAAATTTAGAAATTGAATTTGATCGCATAGCCTAGTGCTTGCAACAACAAGTGTTCGCAATTGACAGAGTTTACGGTTGCAATACTGCATTCAGCGCAAATGGCGAAAATCTGAAGATGTTCTTAACGACGCCCATAACAATATTGCAGCATAATTTGCCTCCAAAGTCTAGCCATTTTTATTCGAATTCAAGCCCGTAAGATTTGAATAATGGAAACCAATCTGCCTCAGCATCATTTGTGCAGTGCTCGTTGCCTTTTGACCTTCTACGGTCGCGTACAACCACCGGAACATTTGCAATGCGATGAAATAACTCATTCTAACACATACAGAGCCTGATTTCCTAAAAAATTAAATTTTATTTTGGCAAAGTGTATAAATTATAATTTCTATATGAATATATTTTATATATTGGGTTAATTAATTCACTTCCCTACGGTACGTTCAAATAACTGCACGATTCAATAACACCTGCTTCTCCAGTAAGGCGTTTATATTTAATTTTTTTTTGTAAACCTCCTTAAGGCATTTCATGCAACAAGCCAAAATCCTTATCGATCTTTCAGTGGATACATGCTACTTGTAGATAAGATACAAGAACTGTGGCATTGCGAATTGATGAAAACTAGCGAAATACAAAGTTCTCATGCTATTGTTTATGAACTCTGTTTTTTTTGTACTCTACCTGGAAAAGTTAATCCCAGTATATCATTACGGCAAATTGGTGATGTAAACAAACATGAGGCCAGCCAAGTAGTTGTACATAACTTGACTCTCTTGCATCTTGTATTGGAGAACTGAAGAGCTTTAACCTTCGATAGCGAAATACAAAAAAGAAACGCATTTAATGATTGCTTTTCGGTTAAAGTAAGATACGCGATGACATAAATAAAGTAAACAAAGCAACCATGCAATGAATGTTATTCACAAAGGGCGTTTTTTTTTTTGTGTGTGTGTGCAGTGTTCAGAGCACAGTATTATTTCTTTTGCTTTCGGAAGTTTCACGCTCTGCACTTTATACTGAGACGAGAATATAAAGATGCTTTGAAGCTCCATCTTGCGCAGCGCGTGAAAAGTAAAGAGTCTAAACGTTTAGTTCCGTCTAGGCGCGAAAAGAAGGTTAACTTGACTCTCTTGTATTGCAGAACTGAAGAGCTTTAATCTCCGACAGCGAAATACAAAAAAGAAATGCATTTAATGATTGCTTTTCGGTTAAAGTAAGATACGCGATGAAATTAATAAAGTAAACAAAGCAACCATGCAATGAATGTTATTCAGAAAGGGTGTTTTTTGTGTGTGTGCAGTGCTCAGAGCACAGTATTATTTTTGTTTTCGGAAGTTCACGCTCTGCACTTTATACTGAGACGATAATATAAAGATGCTTTGAAGCTCCATCTTGCGCAGCGCGTGAAAAGTAAAGAGTCTAAACGCTTAGTTTGGTCTGGGCGCGAAAAGAAGGTTAAACGACACACGTTATTCGTTACAGTAGCACCCAATATAAATGCAAATCTTTGGATCGAAGTCAGACGCAGGCGCATAAACATGACAAGCTATGCCGCGACCTTGAAATAACGGCATGACATTTCCCGGCTGTACCTGTGCCAAAAAAAATCATCTTTTTTGGTTTGCCCATTGAGGCATATATATGAGAACCTATGCTCAGCGCCCACCGTTTGCAAGAATTATGATAGATCGCATTGGTCTGTTCAACCTTCCTTGTAATACGCACTGCAATGAAAATGTTATTTTTGGCACATATTGCCACAGTCACCGCGATTGTCATGCTACATCGGCCCATGCCCCGAGAACGTATATTCCTCGTGTTCTTTTATAAAGAATATATGTATTTTATATCGCCTAATACACACCCTGTTAGTCCACCGTTTAAGCGGCATTTATAAATTTGGCGGACGTACATACGCGCGCGACAAGTGGCAATGTCGAGCTAGCTATTTGGCACACTACTGCATGGTGCATCTCATGATATACACAGAACTTTTGATTGCATAACAGAAGCAAAACAAAAGAAGATTCTACATGTTCACAAAGAATCTATGTGCTTTCTTGCAATGAAATACATAATCGTTGTAGCACTCAAAATGATGTTCGGTTTTTTCTTTGAAATGTATGGCTGTAGCTTGTCACACAAAATGCAAAAGAAAAAACGTAAATAAACATGTAATTTTCACAAATTTCAAACTTGAATTCAGCGCACACGAAATTAAAATGTTTCATCAACAGCTAATAACTAAAGTTGGCGCCGAGTTAGGACACCTGTGGTATGTGCTTCGGCCTTTTTTTTCAGCAAACAGCAATTCTTCCGCTGTATTTCTAGAGGAAAACGTGTATTGTCTGGCCGGACAAGGACCGCAAGCTGCTGAAGTCAGGTGAACAGGCATTCAGATCAGCACTCTTGAAACGTCTTTACAAGCGCGATTAGTGCATATATATAGCACATGTGGAAGCTAGTAATTCTAATCATTCAAAATCTCTCTGGAAACATGCTCGTGAACAGGCATCCAATAATAGGAAACAAGATATCTCTACTCAGCGGCGACAGTCAACCTGTTCCAGATGTCGCGGGTGCCTTCGCCCTACACTTCGGGTCTGTCTACTGTGAAGGGTACAGGTACGGAGTTAAGTGAGATTCCAATCGCTCTCCCCTGGACTCAAGTCTAACCGCCTCAGAGGAATTGTTTTTGAGAGCCAGAAACACTTAAATTCGTCTTTTTCGGGTGGTCGTGATAACATTTCACCTTCTTTGATTAAGATGTACAGGGCCTTGTTTGTTCCAGTGCTTACTGGTATTTTTAATTTTGCTTTAAAGACCAACACATTCCCAAAGTCTTGGAAATTAGCACGGGTCGTTCCAGTCCGTAAGTCAAGGGAAAAGCTGCTGCGAGTAACTACAGGACTATTTCTTCCCTATTTGCCGCATCTAAATTATTCGAGCCAACTCAGCACTCAATTATTTCATCTTCTAATAAATACTACCGTTCGTTAGCAGCTTGGTTTTATATCGGGACGATCCACAACTACCAACTTCGTTAGCTTTATGATGCATGCCTCTTAAGCAGTGTATCAGAAACAGCTGATTGTCATTTATTTTGACCTCAGTAATGTGTTTGATGTATGCTACAAAATACTCCGTCAGAAGTTGACACAATTTGATTTGCACGACTCTATCACAGCGCTGATAAGAAGCTGCCTACGTGACGCGTACTGCTATGTTAACGTAAATGGTCAGTCGTCAGAACTTTATGCGGTTAGAAGTGGAGTTGCTGAAGGGTCTGTCCTGGGCCCTCGTCTTTTTTTGCTGTTTATTAACGACATTTCGACAGTCATTCAAAACTCTTCAGTTTTGTTACATGCTCTTATATATTCAGAAGGAGATTGCTAGTTTTGCGACATGGCGCGCTGGGAACGAGCTGGTCATAAACGCATCAAACACAAGAATTGTGAGCTTCACGAGGACGACTACCTGGTTCCTGCTCTCCTATTGCGATAAAAACGTTCTCATGCCAAGAGCTCAGAGAACAAAGGACCTCGGAGTGTACTTCGATAGCTGTCTGCGTTTCTCGCCCCACGCTCAACAGACGAGGCAGCGTGCGCTTCGAACGCTCGGCGCAGTAGGTGGGCTGACAAGAGATTTCAAACAACCTGGGCCATTCGCAACTTTATATGAGAGCGCAAGCCTTGCAGTCCTTGAGCACGCCTCCGTAGTTCGGGGTGGCACTTGTAGGTCAAATTGTGAGCTTCTCAAAAATGTGCAAAAAAGTTCGCATCTATATTTAAACGCCGATTCTGTCAAAAGCATTCCATCTAAATAGAGCTAACACATACACTCTTTTACCTACCCTTACCTGTAGACGTAACAAAGTGGATGTTCTTTTCCTTCACAAATTAGTACATCGAAAAATCTGCTGCTCGCACTTGCTTTCTAATGTGCGCTTTTACATTCCGCAGAGAAACACAAAGAAAAGGACACAGCGCACCTTTCAGCCTTCCGTTTTTGGGACCCTCTATCTATAGCGCATGCGACACATAATTTCCATGCAGAGTGCCTGGATATCTTCCTAACTAATTTTAATAATTTGCTGAAAGCAATTGCAGAGTAATTTCAGTAACCATAAACCTAAACTCTCATTCCTTGTGCGTTCCGTCAATCTCTAATCCTTTTCGGCTTCTCCACATTTGCTTTGTACATTCTTCGTCTACACATTTTGTGCTCCGTTAAAATCTGTATGCCCGAAATTATTTTTTATGTGTGCGCGCGTGTTTGTGTGTATGTGGGTGTGCACAGTTTTTCCTGTGAATTGCTTTGCCGAGTGCACCGGCACCATGACCCTCGGGGTTGTTCCTGGTCTATTCAAAAAACACCTTGAATTTATTAGTTTATCGTGTGATTGATCGTTTATTATACCGTGATCTTTCCATCCAAAATATACTAGGGTGTTTTTGTGAGGCAAACAATTGCGCTATCTTATAAGTTCGCGGGCGCTAGTTGGAACCGGTTGGCCCTGGACTGGGGTAATTGGAGATCGCCGAGCGAGCCCTACGTCCTGCAAAGAACGCAAAACAGGATGATGATGATGATGATGATGATGATGCTGATGATGATGATGATGATGATGACACTTTAAAAACGTTTGCTCCCTTTGGGGCTTCTTTTTTTCCCCAACAATAATCGTTATATGCCTTGCATTCGTTTTCTTTTTTGACAATTCTGCGCTCACCACTTTCCTGTCGAGAATGTTATCCCGCGAAGATAACGCCCATGTCATTCGTGACCTGGAACTAGTGGTCTAGCAGCGCTAAAGAAAGAAAATGCGGGCAACATAGATGGCGAATATTGTTGTGAGGCAAGATAAGCCCCAAAAGGTGCCAAGCTTTTTTTAAGATTGTATGTGATACAGAATGCAGTTATGGGTTGTTTTTGTTGTATAGTTAGGTTTGTTTTCATCCCGAAGGAACTCTGAAAAAAATTATGCGCAGTAGCTATACATTTATAGAACTAATCTCGGTGCGGAACAGGTAACAAAAGGAAAATACCAGCAGTGTTTACAGTGTACATAGCGTTGGGCCTGTCATGTTTCAAGACCTAATGGCGATATAAGGAAAAAATACCTCTTAAATGAAATGGAAAGAGGTTTTACTCCAATTGAAACTGAAAGACCTATGCAAAAAACTACCATAATACAAAGGTGTATACACATGATTCGGACTAGATATGGAAGGTAAGCATGTGAGAATCAAGGAAGATGTCATCGAGTTTTATCGACACTAGCTGGAGCTGTGAGAAATACATCTCGATGTAGTAGACGAATTTGTAAAGATATTTGAAGGCTGTTATTTGCCCAAATTCTCTTGAATTCTGGTCTGGTGTTTTTGCATGGTTAAAATAATATACCTGTAACTTCATTGTGCATCATATATGACGTGCAGTAAGTGTTGCTAATAAATATTCAACCAAGAGTTCCTTGAGCAAAGTGAGAGTGCTTTAGGTATACCTGTCTAAACAAAGCCTTGCCTAATTGCAATACAACAAAATGAATATTCATGCAGTGCGGGGTTAAGAAGGCACACTAATTATTTGCTATATAGTCCCATCCGGCCACTGTTAGCTGACGTGAAGTTGAGCAGCAGCGTAATCGCGCTTGCAAAATTCTGAAGTCTAGTACTTCGTTTGATATATTAAGCCTTAAGGCCTGCTACAATTACGTGGGCCCTGAAGCTAATACTTTACCGAAATTTCCCAAGAAGTGTGTGTCTAGCAGTTTGGGACAATCGCATGTGCAACATCAAATCATTTTTTAGGAGATTTGGAGACGGAAATCGGCATGGCCGAGCTAGAGCTATGATTTGCTCTTAGCAGACATGACCAGTTCATTTCTCCTTTAATTTCAGAATTGAAACATGCCTTCCAAAGTGAATAAATTAAAGACTACCCAGGAAATAGTTTTACTATCCACATAAGCATTCATATCTATCACGCAGATATCGTCCACCGATTCAAGTAATCGTGCTCAGAGGCCCTATAGAACCATGGAAGTCTTTTTGTCATTTCTTCGAACTAAAAATTTAAACGGTATCTATTATTTTTGTACTAGCTTAAAGAATACAGAAGAATTATATTTATTTCATTTTTCTTAAATTGGACAAAATTTTGAGGTTCACGTTACTATGATTGCGAACTATGTTCGTACTTTCATGTTCTCCAGGCCATTTCATCACTAAGAAAACTTCGCCATATGTTGGGTCACAACTTCGTTTAACACTGCCAAGGATATGCGTCAGCGGTGTTTTTTGCAAGTCTTTGAAGCTGAGCAATATTTTTTTTTCAGTAAGCAGTCGTTTGGGGGACAAGAATTTGGTAATACCCAATTATTACATTACCAATATTTCTTTAAATTACAAACGACGTACAAACAGACGCCTCTAGAACAAAGGTTGAATGTGATGTGTGCCAATAACACAGGCATGGATGCTATAGCTGACTTAAAAAAAATATCACACAAAGTTTTATATCCACGGGCTTGCGAAAAGAACGAGTGAAGCTTTAAGCTTCGCCTGGTACTGACAGCCGTACGTTGGGCGATGTACCCTAGAAGATGCAGCTGTCAATAGCAGCTGAGACTTTCACAAAAATGCTGCACTGTTGGAGACTCATTTTCAGTATAAAAATCTTGTCCTCCATTACCCGAAGGCTCGTTAAAAAGTAAGTTCACGAGAGTTTTTGTTTCGAGAATGAGATCTAGCTTGAGAATCAGACGGAGACAAAAGAAGCATATGATTGCATCTCCTTCGTTTCACTTGCATATGAAAACCATGTCCTGGACCAGCAAAAAATAAACATATACTTCCGCCTGTCTTAACTCTTAAATAAAGCGTGTTTTTTCTTAGGTTACCTTTTCGTTGCTCTCCCCGGCATAACATATTGAAAGGCGCTGTTTTGCATGAACATAACCCTTTAGGGGAGGTTTAAATGTTTTAACATTCTGAAGAACAAGAAAGTTGAACTGTTTGATATGTGTCAAATTCTGCAAAGTTGCATATAATTATACGAATGAAATTTCATTTTTATCAATTATAAGGATTTAACTACTACATACACACATGTCCGTGAGAAGAACCAGTCATGTGTCGCAACAACTGATCCTGATGAAACAGGCACTTTGTATTATTACTTTCTTGGCGACTATACATGCAATGCGCAAATACGCTTAACCATGCCATCCTAAGTGAGGCGTTCTAGAAATATGATCAATACATGGTTGCTTGAAAACATTTTGAGAAAGAAAGCTAAAGTTACGCAGTCATAATAATCTTACAGTGTGTAGATACAAATGACGCATGCCAGACGAAAAGAATAATTGTTACCTTAGATCATAGTGCACTTTTTAAAGGCTTATTCAAGGAATGAAAATGCTGAAATTCATTCCAGGGTGTCCCCAGCAATAGAAGTTTGTTCGCACCATAATGAAACTGCGCTTATATGGCTAGAAATGGATAAATAAAGGAACTTCTTACCGCGACAAAGACGACAGACAGGCAAGGATCAAAACGAGAACGCACGCATAAAATTTTCACTTAAGCATTTAGTACGCAAACGCAGGAATAAATACGCAACTATGTGTCCTTCAAAGAATGAATAATTGAAATTAAAGAACACGTAAAGGCTACGAAGCTAGCCTTCACACTGCTGTCATTTATAGCAAAGGGTAACTCCCTGTTACCTTCCCATCCATTCGGCACGCATAGCACCACAGAAGAGACAATGAGGCGCACCTTGCGGGGCAAAAGAAAGGACTCACGCTCTTGCAACCTGGCCGATACACACTGCGTTGGCTCGGCTACTTCACTCATGATAGTAAGGGGTCATAAAAGGAGCGTGTCCCACCGGATACCCACGAATGCCCCTACGTGGCAGCCATTTCAAGAAAAATGAACCCCGCACACCATAGACACTGCCGACATGCAAGAGCGAAAACCACACAGAATAACACAGCAGGACCTCCGCAACGAGGTTCATGGCTGAGGCCAGGTACTGAGACAGGCACGCTCTCGCCGTGAGCATCGTGAACAAAATCCTTCGGCAAATCCCCGTGGTGACAGTGTTCAGTACAGGTACTAGCGGTGCTGAAGGCGTGGCCGTCGCGTTGGCCATAGGCACGAAGCGTGGCAAAGATCAGGTAATAGTGCTCACTGACTAGCAAGCGGCTTGCAGAAATCACGCTGAAGCTAGAATCGCAGAGATAGCGCTTTTCAACTACGTTACCGAAAACAGCCACGATCACTTTGGCCCCTGGTCAGGAATCTCTCGTGAGAAATATTAAGACCCACCGCCTGGCTCGAGCGCCCGTCGACCGAGCCTGTTGGCGAGATGATCGTGAAGGGTAAAGATTACAGCAGGCATCGTAAAACAGTTTCACGCCATGCTGCGATACTTTAAACTTGAAAGACGGAAATTCCTCCAACCCCACGCATCACTCATGCACAACGAGGCAGTGTCATAGATGCAGCTACAAAAAAAAACGCGTTCCCTACATCGCACGCTATATCAGGCGATGGTGGCCACGCAGTAGCCACACGCTAGTCTCGATTGCAACGTACCAACACGCTTTACCGTGCAACATAGGCATGGCGAATAACGAGATCGGCACCGGGCAACACACACGCGACCGCGCCACATTGGGAAGCTTTACACTCCAGCGTCGAGTCAGCAGAGCAGCTTGATCTGGTCAAGACAGGGGGTCGTAAGTCTGCGGCGCATGGGGTCCTCTGTCCAGCGCTCAAACAATGGCCAAAACCTCACTGCAGGGAGTATCTTGATGGGATTCCGCACAATTGAAGTTTTCTCTATCTCTTTCTCTCTCTCGAGTTACGTACTATTCTCCTTCGCGGCTGGCAAAGAATCAGAGTGACGATCGCATAACACGTTCGAGTATTTGCTAAAACAATCTCTCGCAAAGGCGGCAATTCCTCCATAGGCAATATACTTTGCATGGGCGTCCGCAATTATGCGCAGCTTTTGTAAAAATTCGTATCGGGGACAGCAATAATGTTTCCAGGACAGTGGGGTGAAATCTGCGCAGTTCATAAAACACACTTATAACAATTCGTAGAGCTCACATACGCAATTTGCTGCAAAGCTATAATTATTGACTTGCTTACGAAATTGTTTTATGCTGTCTCTCAAAAAAAATATTTGCAAATATTTATTGTCGATTTTCTTCCCACTACTGTTTTGTTGTTCAATACACATCTGACTACCGGGACAGGATACAGTTGCAACTTTCCGTAGAATACTGGTTTCCAGAACGCACGAAAAAAAATATTTAACAATTCGAGGTATTCTACAGCAGTGCTTAGCAATTAGTTTTATATATTTTGCGCATCGCACAAACTCAAATACTGGTGGCATCTGTGGATGTTTCGGCGACAGCAGCATGCAGTTTTGTGCAGTATGATAATAGCATGTGTTCATTGCAAAGAAGTCGACTTTCACGAGCGTGCTTCCAATTCTTCGTCGTAACGCTTGTGAAAACAGCTTAATTAGCACACAGAGACGTATATAATGGTCATAATGAACCTCAAACCTGGCGATACTCACGATTGGTGATGCATCTGGTAAAAACAGTGCAGAGAATATTGACACCATCACTCCCAACAACGTGTCGGCGACCGTGTCACATAGTTTTTTTTTTATATGGCAGTCCAGACGACTTACAGTCGCCAATATCAACGGCTATGCAAATTAATATACAAAGGGTATCTTGCTGAAAATCTATAGTTACCACTTCATCATTTAGATCATGACGTCATTTGGAGAACAGGTTTTGCCTCCAAATTGGATTATCCCAGCCCTAAAATAACAAATTTCGCAATCTCGTTACATTCGCAACGAAATGGAATCAGCAGATCACTTGTTTTTGGCCTCCCCATCGTTCTCCTCCCTCTTGAAAATGACCTTAAAATGACACTTTCAGCAGCCGCTCCGGCCAACTGATACCGGCAACATAGCCGGTACTAGCTATCTGGAAGGCAGTCTATAAGACTGGTCTTTCTATATGTACAATTAACTAGTAAGAATAATAATTAATGCAAGCCGAAATTAACAGGCATTGTTAAGCAATTAAGCATGTTTTGTAACTGTAGGTGACATATTAAAAGGCACAAATAATTAGTTAAGGTTTATTTCTTCCTTAAAAAGAGAAACCTGAAGCTACAACCAGCAGGTTACAACGCACCATCTAACTTGTGCCCCTAAGCGTCGTTTTTCCTTCTTAGGTAAACTAATCGCAGTTCTCATTATTTTCAGGAACGATGCTACGTACAGTCGCAAAGCGAAAAATATAACAGTGGTTTCGCTAGCCACTCATTCCGGGACTCAACTGAGAAGTGAAACTGCATGCTCTCTCCCAACATGAATCAGCTTGAGTTCTGTTTCACTCTGCTGTTGCTAGAGATCACTGAACTCGGAAGCGATAGGCTTCCTGCCATAGTGTTTACCCCACGACAAAATTCAGAACTTTCTTTTTGAACAAAGTTCTCGTTAATCTGCATTTTGCAAATGCACGCGCACTTTGCGCGTCGGTCGTGCAGGTTTGAACCGTCAAGCTTGCTTTTCCACGAAATAATCGAAGTACTCAAGCCGTAGTGAATGTTAATGGACAGCGATGAAAATGCATAGAATACCGGAACTCGCGCCTGTGTGAGCGCAAGTTATTCATCCATATTAATGAAGAAACCAGTAATTCGTCACGGCAAAGCAAGTTGAGCTTTCCATCGTTGAGCCACTTAAAATGGCTCTTATGTAGGGGCTAGGCCTCGGAGTATTTCCGCCAATCTTGAGCGTCTTTACTAAAACACTAATAAAGGATTTTCTCGCACGATACTGCATACATCTCGTTCTATATAATGCATAAAACCTGTAATCTCCTTATCTTATGCGCGATACTTTACTCTTATGGTAGCGCTTCCGTTCACTGATTGCGTCCTCGTACGTGCGGAGAAGACGGATCATCAATTTATCTACAGTGTTTTGGATTAATTAGACGGAAGCCGATAATTTTGTCGACCACTTCTCAAACTGGTAAGTTTTCTTGAGCCCTGGGGGCTAAAGGACTAAGAGTTTTGCGAAATTTAACAAACCAGCTCAGCGATATCGAAGCCCGTGACAATTTTGCGGAGGTCAGTACCGTGCTAGCTTCCACCGTAGGTTCTTATGTTCGAGTAAGGTGAAAGGGAGGCCATAAATCTTGAAAAATGTCAGTGTAAACATTATGTAATTTGTTTTTGAACGCATGTTTGGTTCTTGCTAGTTTTTTTATTCTCAGTTTGTAACAAAGCTCGCTCAAGCAATATTTTGCTCTAACTACGACGCCAAAGATTTCATAATTCGTATTCCTCCGTCTTCTCAAAGGATACAGCATGCTCCTTCTTAAAAATAATAGAAAGCGTTGCGCAAGTGAGAGCAAATAATGAGTTCATTAATTAGCAAAGGAATAGCTTGCATTATTTGAATGAAATATATGAGCGTTCCCCTAGTGTGCATTCTTGCTTGTGCTTGCGAGGGAACTGGAAACCATCTTTTTTTCGTATCGTAATTTAAATAGCAAGAATTGTCGTACCAAGCTCAAAGCCACGTTCTGGGCTAACAGGAAGTCCTGCTTGCTGTCCCTATGCAATTCAGAGTAGGAAAGACTAAATTAAGATATTCCAGTTTGGTGAAGGAACCATTTCATTTTCTGGCAAGAAAACTTTTATTGAGAGACTCACCGGCACGGCGTGAGAACGTGTTTTCCGTTATTTACAGTGTAGTCCGACGACCTATAATACCGTGTATTTAATCTACAAAATAACCTTAACGTTTTCTCAAGGCAGATGTCTTGCAGTTAAAAAACTCACTGTTTCTTGCTTTAGTATTAGGATTTATTTCGGCTGCTCGTTTGCATCAGTAGTTTCGGCTAGCAATGTAGATGCCAGGCGTGAAATTGTCCTTACGCTACTGGTAATCTTATGTGTAGAAAAAAAATTAGCGATGTCAAAATATTTTTTTTTATTGCCGCGAGCCCCCTTCCAGTTAATGATGTATTCCTGAATTTTCAAGCGCAGCTTACCAATCAATCATATACAAGAAAAGCTTTGGGGACTTCCTTAACGCTTTGTAAAATAAATCCGCCACAGATAATGAAACAGAGAGTATACCTCTTGAGTGAGGAATATTTCAAGAAGTCCACGTATGTTGCCACATAAGGTATCAATGCGCCTTCAGTTTTCCAAAGTATTAAAATTCTGTTGGCTTGTCCTAATGCAGCCGTAAGCTCTCTGAAGAAGAAAACAAATATCGATGTCCTTATCGCAAGGCGATCAAGTGAAATGTGCACTATCAGTACCTATGCAAAATTAACCACTTAACTATTTCTTTTGTTTTAGAAGCTGGAATTTGCACAGCTTAAAGAAAGCACGATTTGCACAACTGTTTGCGGTTTAAATATAGTGATCCTTGAAAGATGATTTTATGGTGCGGCTTCAAGGCTTTTCAAGATGCGAATTAACTGTGACTGTGACATTTCTATCCCATTTTTGTTTGGTGCTCATCGTGTTATTTTTACAGTGAAGTGTTTCATACCAACTTTCCGAGTACACTTTCATTGTTCCTTTTATAAAACACAATAAATAAGGAGCCTCGCACAGGGTTAATATGCGCTATCATATTTTTGCCGAACAGCAAATTGCAAAGCGTGAAGTTCTCTTTTGTGCCGCCCGCATTGTCATAAGAAGTGGGTTCTTGTTTAGCAAAAGTGCGATAGCTTCATTTTGGATTCAAGGTCTAGCCCACACCAAATTATCCCTATCAGACAATTTTCTTTACGTGCTGAAACACGTGGAGTCCCTTTTGACACGACCGCACGGCTGCGGCAGCTGTTATACCCCCCAGGAGAATAGGATTTGTGTCGCGAATGCTGATTTCTCCCCGGGTATTTGGTAGGCCAATCTTCCGAGCGAAAAAAACAACAAAGAAAAAACATCAAGCGCACTGCCATGCCGCCGGTTTTCTTTATGCGCGTGGGGGAAACGCTATCCCGCTTGTTGTCTGCTATGGGCACGACGAGCACACGACTTTCTCTGCAGGTGCGGGCGGAAAGCAACACCGCTTGCATTTATTTCTTACAGATTGTTATCCTCCTTCCAATCCTGTTTTCAAGACCCTTCGGTTTCTAATTTTCATGTAGCACTCACAGAATGTGTGCAACGCATCTGCGTGCAAACTTGTTTTTCAGTTCAAGATGCGCTAGCCTCGAACGCGCGGTACTTTCTTGCGGCACAACCTAAGTAGGCAGAAAAAGAGTCTGTACACTGCTTTTATTAAAAACCTATTGCGCTGCAAGGCATTCAATACGCAACAGAATCATGTAGAGATGAATGCCTCATTCTGTACAGATAAGTGAATTCTGTACTTCGATCATACGTACATAAGACAGCTTCGGACAACCTCTCAAACAAAATCACTACAGATGCCATGTTTGTTTCCAGTGCGCAAGGCAAACCTACCAAATCAATTTTGTCCCAGCAGTTGTTCGTGGATAATATAAAGATTACTAACAGCAGGAGATCCACATCTATCGCATACCAGTAAAAACAACTTCTTTTTTTTTCGATATGACGGGTATACTTGCTAGTCCAAAAAACACGTTACGCCTAGCCTGTTTTCTGCATAGCTATTGGAGTGCTAATGGGCCAATAAATTATTAGCAAATAACATTGAAAATGTCTAGATTATTTTTCATATTTGGTTTGGTTTCGCGATAGAAAAATTAAAACCGGTAGAGCTTCATTCATAGCTGTAACATTGCCAAGAAGGTACTATTAATAAACGCCTCACAATCATATCGCAGATGTTGCTTACAATTTGTAACGCACTTGGTTTGTTCTATCCTCGCATAGGCATAAATGGCACATTTCCTGGACAACCAACAAGAAACAGCACGGACCTTCTTTGTCAAGAAAAGTAAATGCAGCAGAGGCATGTGTCAATCAGCGGTTGATTGTCAGTTGAGGTGGGCAAGGACAAAGTGATGCACATGTATTTTAATAGGCCGCATCGCACTTGTGGCCGAGTTAAAGCTTCCTCTTAAGGATTATGTAATAGATCGTTTTGTTTATCTTCATTTTTTTGCAAGATAACTATAAGCGGAAAACCAACTTTAATGGTTTAAAGCTTCTGGGCAGCTGAGCACTGAAAGTTTTGCTTCAAAAGAATATCTGCTATAAACGGCAACCGAACTTAGGGACAATACAGCAGCGCGTGGCAAGAGCTGGCTTCGCCGTATCGTATGTTGTAGCGCCAAGCGCTGCACGACTTATTGCGAACGTAAACTTGCTCATTGTCAACGAAAACATTTCGCCTTTTTAGTCTAGCCTGTAATCGAGAGTATCGCGCACCGCAGACAAGCAAGAGATAAAGAGAAACTGATAAGCACGCATTTTAAAGGCGCACGCGGAACAAATTTCGCTGCGTAACGAAACCTGACATCCGGCGCCGTATCACGCGTGGAAGGAAAGACGGCGCTCCCGGTGCACTTGGAACTTGCGCCGTGCCCTGTCAGTTGGCTTCTGTGCAAAATTATTGAACCACAGAAGCACATATTCGAGACCACTAATAACTTGTTTTCCTTACCTTCATCGATAAGGGTCCGCACTTCCATTCCAACCCTCGGCACAGCCAACCATAGCAGTCTTGATTTGGCAGAGTCGGTCTGGTCTCTTTCTGTGAAGTGGTCCCAGTAATGGCATTAGCCGCTTTGCATATGCTCACATGTCAACCCTGCCTTTTGTTTAGCCTAATTTCGCCATATTTCACAACTGAGAAATGGGCAAAATAACGCGTGGTCATTATTAAAGAACACCTAAACGTGAAATCCAGGTCGAGCATACGAAGAAGCGACGAAAATATTTTGTCGTTTTAGGCACACGATGGAAAGTGAAGGATCCTTCGGAGGTCGCGCAGGTAGGTCGACCTTCCTGGTGTAATTCAGGACGCAAATGGTTACTCCTACATAACTGATTTTTCTTTTTTCTTGCATCTGCCACGCTCCTGAACATCAAAAGATGGTAATGTCAAAACAAAAAATTTGTCACTGCAATCCTCTCCAGCGTAACCAGCCTGTGCAGCAAGCACTCAAATACCTTCGGCAAACTTAAACAGTGAGTTTCATACTTGCGGAAAGAATCGAAGAGCAAGGGCTAATATATAGTGAAGCGAAATTTCCGTCTGCGTGTCAGCTAGCATCAATCGGCCCAAAATCAACTGTCACCAAGCAGCTTCGGCTGCTTCAATACTGCAGAAAAATGCGCCGCAAGAACCGAGAGATATTCACTAGAAAGCCATTGCAGAGAATCTTTCGTTTCGTCCTATGGCTGTTCACATACGGATAGCGCTTGTTTCTTCACAACTGCAAACGTGAGCTTACCTTTCGTGGGCTGCGAAAGAGACAGAGCTGCCCTGCTGCTCCTCCCCGAGTTACTACAGCACACAGCCGCGAGAGCACGCTTTCTACACTGTCCTCAGTTTTTCTGGCATTTCCGGAACGTTCGGGGCACAGAAAGAAAATTTTCAACTGCGGGGCATACGAAATATGTGCCAGTGCGCAGAAAGCTGCCGGCGCAGACGAACGAAATGGTAGCGGAAGCGATAAGAGCAAAAGCGCCGTTCACTGGCGCAACAAACGAAACGGGAATAAATAAAGATATAGGATGCCGGAAAGAAAATAACCAAAGAAATTTATTTTTCTACACCTAATTAAATCATTTTACTTCTATGTAGACTGAATAGATAGAGCCACATAAGGAAACTTACTGCTTTTTCCTTAGGCTACCTGTGTCATAACGACGCTACTTGCCGGGTACCGAAACTAGCCTAGCTATCCACCGAAAGGCAATAGCCTTAAGGGTGCCGTGTCGCAGATAACGAGTTGATGCACCTAACAAGTGTGAACTTATGTCTGTGCTCATATCACGTGCCCCATCATCCTTGAAAGAAAGCATTGACTTAGACTCCATTTCAGAACAAAGAACGTGCGCAGAAACGCGATGTTGCCCCTCGACGCTATACGATCGCTTGGTCTCATTTCCCATTTGTATAATAAATTATCGCACATTCAACGCAACGAGAATTGAAGGCTCACGTGTGCACAGAACGAGGCATAGCTGCAACACACACACCAGACATGAATACATTACACTTTTCAAGAAAGTAGGTTCCGTTGAATAGAAACGTACAGCTGAATCTAAACGTCGCGGTAATTTTTGATGACAGAATGTTCAACACTTGTTGAGCAGAATAGCTTCCGGCCACGGTAGTTTAAATGACGAAAAAAAATCTACAGAGGGATATAATGGGGTACCTGGACATATCTGTGGGTACAGCTGGGGAGCGAATAAAACGTACTGTCGTTTCAGCTGTTTAAAGGAAATGGTATACTTTGCCTTCCCACTTGGAGCACGTAGAATAATTTACAGAGGACAAGGGACTTATCGCTGGGCAAGATTAGGTTACGACAGGTTGCGTGGGTCGCGTCATGGAGGGGATTAACAAATCGTGCGTTTGTCCGACATGTTATACATGCATGCTTATGCCTAATACGTCCGTTTACATAGAACTTTGCTTACACTATTTACCAAAATATTGGATTAGCCTAAAATTACGACTGCATACAAGTCGCACAGAGCGAGAGCATGTCAACTTGGTTTGCATATTATCAGATGTTGCAAACAATATCACAAGTTGACAATAATATAAACTTGTGCAGAATATGTCTCTCTGTGAACATTATTATTCCTGATGATTCAGTGAAGTTTCGCTTAGAGTTGATTACAGCATTCACATATTATTTCACGCAATAGGAAACAGATTGAATTTTGCAAGGAGTGCGGCAGGCTCGGCCTCTGACCCGATGTGTGTCCAAAACGGGAGATCAGACTATACCCGACGTGCGGATCGAAGATCCCAAGCAGCGAACATGAATGCACGCCCAAGTACCGGTTCTGCGGCGAGGCGCACCCCATGGGCGACCGAATGTGCAACGCAAAATACAAGTTGCCGCACATAGTGAAAGAGAGAAGGCAGTGGCGAGAAGCAGAGAAGAAAGGGAACGCACATTGGAAGAAGGAAAGACGACTCCTCAGCGGACCCCATGACCATCGGGGCACAGTATGACGGAGGGAAAAGGCCAAAGTCGCGCGAGATCCGGATCCCTCTCACCGATAAGAGGACGTAGACGAAGCCGTAACAGACGTAAGAGCAGAAGTCGAAGCCGGAGTCGGAGTGGAAGCCGCAACCGGAACTGAAACCACCCCCTGCCAGACGGCGTGCGGGCTACACATGGCAAGATACAGACAGGGGCCAGGCAAGGCCACCTGGTACAACATAGTCGCGGGAAGAAATGGATACTCTGTAGAGAGCAACCCCCTTTCTGGCAGCACGAGGGGCGCCCCGACTCCCTGATGGCAGCGAGGATGAAGAAAATGGAGTGAGAGAATAAGGAACTTCGAAAAGAGCTGGGCAAGGCCACAAAGCAGAACAAACAATCAGCGAGGAAAATCGACGAGCTACAGCAGATGTTGAACGAATTTTTAAACAGCATGAGAGGATCCTCTCCATGAGAGGATCTTCTCCTCCACTTCCCGCGAGGCCGCCGAGCGATGCGATGCGACCGCGACAGGAGGCGAAGTAGGACAGATGGACACGTGTTGCGACGAAGCAGCGCCGGACGATGGGCTCCAAGCACAAGGGAACGATCGTTGCACCACCTACGGAAGACGCTGTGGACCACGCACAAGCACTGAAGAGACTCACGTCATGAGCCACAAAGGAAGACGCGATCGAAGAGATGGTGAAGAAACTGACGGACAAGACGGAGCGAATGTTTGACATACCCCTGACAAGGCTGAACGAATCCGACGCGGGATGGAACGCGCAGTACGCAGCGGTTAACACCCAACTCGCGGCCATGAATAAGCAAATCGAAATCTGGAAGGCGGGGCGATGCAGCTGCAGCAACAGCAACATTACCACCACCTGCCCGCAGGGGCCGGGGCCCCATCATCACAAGCGGTAAACGTGCCGACCATCCTCACCAGCGGCAACAACACCAACAGCACACGCACCAGGGCAGGAGGGCCGCGCGGACAGTTGTGTCCCCCAACACATCTGCATAACAATCATGGCTGTGTCCCGCACGTCCAACAACAGACGCATAGTCTGGCAGTAGAACTGCAGGGGCTTCAAAAACAAGAAAGCAATGATGGTGCAATACATGAAAACGCTTTCGAATAACAAAACTTCTTGTCGTGCTTGCCTTGCAAGAACCATTAGACGGGACCCAGGTGTCGGGCTGTTAGACGTGCGGTCCTCCCTACGAATGCATGTGGAGGGACGTCAGGGTGTGCATCCTAATTAAGCACGGGACGGCCGTCGTCGAGCACGAACTCGTGCTCCGCGAAGAGTCGGACATAGACCACGTCCTGATTGAAGTCGTGCCGAGTGGTGGAAGAAGGAAGACTGGCCTCTTCGTGCTCAAAGTGTATAGCTCCCCCTCGCAAAGATACCGTGCTCACACTTTCGACGCCCTCTTACGCGAAGCGATGGCCGAGGCCGCCTCCAATCTCTAGCTGATATGTGCAGACTTCAACGCGCAGCCCACGCAATGGGGATACGGAGCCGACTCGCCGAAAGGGAAGAGGCTAGCCGGACTCATGGACGAGCTCTGCCTGTCTGCACTCAACAAAACGGCATCGCACACCAGGAATGGACACGGAGTGTGTCGCGACACATCCCCGACCTCTCCGTATGGCCGGGCGTGGGTGGGGTCACTTAGTCAAACACCTTCAAGGAACTGGGGAGTGACTAGAGGATCCTGTGCGTGACCGTGGGTAAGGATGAAAGCGAGGAGGACGTCAGCTGAAAGGCCAGAATAGTGTACTGGGACAGATTCCGGAAAAATCGAGAACTAGACAAGAAGGAGGGCCCGATCGAATACATCAGCGAATGGTGGAGAGAACAGCTCGCGGAAGTAGAGAAAGGCACCGATGAGATTGAATGGACGGACTGGCAACAAGAACCCCCCAGAGAAGGAGGAGACATCACGCGGAGCCGAGGACGACGGCGCTCCCCAACCGTCCAGAGGGGATAGCCGGCTGGCACATCTCGTTGCGGCCAAGAAATGCATGCAACGGAGAGCGAGTAAGTAAAATATCAACAGGAAGATACGCAAGAAGATCGCCGAAATCACCCGAGAGATTGAGACGCATTACGCCCGCCGGTGCAAGCAAAAATGGCAGGAGATTTGCATGAAGATTGGAATGTGAGCGCGGGACGCGCCTGGATGATTCTCAGGCACCTGCTCGACCGGGCAAAGACCAGAACGGCGACCGCTATAGAGATAGCCAAGCTACGACACAAGTACAAGGACGACCCGGACGCCTTCGCAGAAGAGATCGGGAAGACGCGCCTCGCTCGACCGGAAGGGCAAAGTCACCCAGAGCACCGCGATGCTCTCAACGAGGAGCTGGGCACGGACATTTTCGTGCAGGAAATTAGAACGGCCCTCCAGCTGTTGAAGAGGAAATCGGCGCCCGGTCCTGACACGATCGTCAACAAAATTTTGAGGAATCTGAACGACGATGTCATCGAGAAGCTCTGCGACTACATCAACGCGTGCTGGAAGGAGGGCCGAATTCCGCAAGAGTGGAAGACCGCGGACGTTATGCTCATACCAAAGCTGGGCAAACCGCTAGAGGTCCGAAATATGAGACCGTTCTCCCTCACGTTCTGCGTCGGGGAAGCGATGGGGCATGCCTGCCTCAACAGAGTGACGACGCTCCTCGAGAAGCAGGACGCCTTCAGCACCCAGATCGTCGGTTTCCAGAAGAGACTTTCCACGTTGGACGCCATAATGCAGATCAAGGAACAGGTCGCGAATGCTCCGAGCATGCACGTGCACGTCCTGCTCACGCTAGACCTCAAAAGCGCCTTCGACACTATGAAGCACATGTCCATACTGGAAAAGATTAGCCGGCTAGATCTCGGGGCGAGGTTTCACCGATATTTCAGCAGCTTCCTGAATGGGCACGAGGCGACGGTCAAGATCGACGGGGCCCCACCGCGAATGGTCCGAATGGGTGGTGTGGGAACGTCGCAGGGCTCCGTGCTCTCCCACATGCTTTTCAACCTCGCCATGATCGGCCTGCCAGAGCGTTTTGACGCGATAGAGGGCATCAATCACACGACCTAGGCAGATGACGTGACGGACGACGTGACGAGAACACGAACGTCAGCGAAACGCAAGACCCGCTGCAGTGGGCCGTCCGGGAGGTATAGCGGCACCTCGAAAACACGGGACTCGTCTGCTCACCCGACAAGTCGAAGATACTGCTCCACAGACCACGCAAGAGAGGACCCCTCCCACAGGGCGTGCTAGACGCCCGTCGCTTGGGCGTCCGCGTCACGACGAGGGAGGGGACCCGGATACCGATGATGTCTAAGTTGCGAGTGCTCGGCCTGTGGCTCGAAGAGAACGGTGCCAACCTCGAGCTGGCTGCCCGACTGCAGAAGAAAATGACCACCGCCACACGCCTCGTGTCGCGGGTCGTGAACAAGAGGAAACGAATGAAGGAAGACAACGTTACGAGGCTGATAGAGGCGTACGCGCTGAGTCACAAAGCGCACGCCGCATCGTACGCCGACTGGAACAGGAGCGAAACTGAGAAGCTGAACGTGGCGATCCGCAGGGCGTTCAAGACCGCCCTGGGAGTACCCCAATATACGCCAATCCACATATTGTGTACGCCCAGCTCGAGGAGATCGCGTAAGCGCAGAGAATCGCGCAGCTGGAGAGGCTGTCGAGCACCAGAACGGGAAGACGAATCCTAGACCTGTTTGGGATACAATATCACGAGGCGCGGGGACGGAAGGAAACACTGCTGCCGGAAGTCAGGGACGCCATACAGAGGGGAAACATCCGGAAAAACATGCACCCGGTGCATGGCGTTCAAGAACGTAAACCCAGGGCGGTAGCATTTCTAGAGAAGCACGGAAGACGAGAAGGCGTCCTGTTCGTCGATGCAGCTAGGTACCCGAGACCAGCCGGTGACGGTGATGGCGACGAGGGCGACGACCATCACCGCCGCTACAACGTAATGTGTGAGCCGAACGGGAGTTACCAACACCACAATCGCTACTACTACGACAAAAACGGCAGCAGCAACAGCGGCAAGATTGACACGGCCGGCCGACGGCGGCTGCAGGCGCCTTCTCCATGGCAGTCGTAGATACGAAGGGAAGTATCCGAGTCACCGCATCAGCGAGGCTGCCGTCGGCCGAATCAGCGGAGGAGATGGCCATAGCCCACGCGGTATTCCAAGGAGGTGCGGAGGATAGCCTGATCATTAGCGACTTCAAATCAGCGATTCGGAACTACACCAAAGGTTGGGTGTTCGCGGATGTTCGCGCATGCTCAACGCCAGGGCCGGAGACTTCGGGTCCGGCAAGTACCTCAATCGGTTCCCTGCGCACGTCGGGGATGTTGGTACTAACAACATCATCAACAACAGCCGTGACAACAACAATGCTAACGGCTGAAGACACACCGACACCCCGCTCAATCACAACGAGCGCGCCCACCTCGTCTCGAGGCAGCTTACCCGCCATGTCGCGATCACCCAATTGGGAGCCACTGCCCGTGTTGTGCGAAACCCCAGCGGAGGGGTGACGGCGACGGCGGTGGCCACCCCGTCCGGAGCAGCCTCTGTCGTTACGAACAAAACCCAAATCGCGGCGGACCGAGCTGGGGACCGCGGGGACGCCAACCGCGATGTCGAGGAGTTTCCGGTCACGTACCGAGAGGTTCTTGGTCCCTACAGGAAGAAACGAAGGAAATATCCATAACCCAACTGGTGGCTGGACAGGTCCCAGGCGGTCAACATGAAACGGTTGCAGACGGGCACTTTAAGCAACCCCTACTACCTGCGCCACCTGTGGCCCGCGCTGCACCCGTCGACCAGCTGCCCGTGGTGCGAGCACGAACGGGCCGATATGGCCCATGTGCTTTGGGAATGCCAACGCCATGAGGAAGAAGGACCAAGAGGAAAAGGGAAGAAAACAACAGGACCCTCTAAAGCGGGGCGCCTCGCTGAGAGATGGCAAGCCGCCCTGCTCATCGAGGCACCCGAAGGCCAGAAGTGGGCCGCCCAGCGGGCCAGGCCATAGCCGAGGATCTCGGAAGATTTTCCTCGGGCAATGGACCCCTGGCAGCCTAGCGCCTGGCGCCAACAACAGCAACCGTTAGACAAACAAAATCTATTCTTATTCTATCCTATTCTTCTAGTAAATATACTTTGAGTTGTTTCCGAAGACAGTGAGTTCCTTGTAATCTTGTAGCGACCATCTAGGCTACGGCTTGCCACACGATAGCTAAAATGCCACGTATATGACATTTGTGTAAGGCCTCTGGAAATGCTAATCATTTCACCCAATCAGTCATAAAGATGTCCGATGAGTTTCGAGTTAAGCAAAGTGCTGGATCTGGGCCATAGTTTAGACGCTATTGTACATTCAACCCTGCTGCATAACATCGGAAGTGCACTGATAAGAATGTCTTGTATACTTCAAGCATAGAGCTCACGGAAGTTCCCTAGAAGTTACAGTCGAAAAGGCTAAGTACGGAAACCATAAAAGCAACCGTGATCTTCTAGTAGGACATGCTGGGTCGAAGTTTGTCGAAGCAAATCAGCCATGGTAGAGTGTTTTGCGGCCCCACAAAAGCTATTTGCTAATATTAACGCCATGTAATCGGTTATAAATAGTATGTATGTATGTTTTCACTCAACTGACCGTCCAGTGAAAACGGAACCAGGTCATGGGTGTAAAAAAACGCAACTAAGGCGCACATCAACGGTCCCGATATGCTGAAAACTCGAGCAGGCATAGGTTATATATATTTGATTTTCAGGGTTCATGTAAATTTCAGTTGGGAATGACACATGATTGCAAGCATTATGTGTTTCTTTTCATAGCATCTGACTTGAGGGATTGAAGAAAGCTTTTCATGCCGTGCATTCCAACATGTGTGTTACTCTGTCGTAACCTTTCTTTCCGGTTTTGTTGGAGAATGTCTAACGCGCGCGATATTGATAACAACAGCCGCAACGTACAGCCGCAGCCTGCCAGCAGTGCTAACTGAGCAATAGGAAGAGTGAAAGATCAGCAGGTCAAAAAGCGCGTCTGATTTGCTGCCATATATATAAAATAAGGGGGTTAGGCCATGAAAAGGCAGATAACAGGCGGACGATGTTAAACTTTATGTCACGCGCAGTGACTTCCACTCCTCAGCGATCTACCATGGCATACATAAGGCTTTCTGCCCTGCGCTTGACAAAATATATTTAACATATGTTTCTACACATTTGAAATATATTTGGCAGACAAAAGATGTCGTGTCTGCTTTGACGAACAAGAAAAGAAAGCACGTTTAATAGTATGTGCAAGCTCGGTGGTCTGTTTACGGAGGAATCGAGAACGCTTAAATTAAACTTCGTTTTACTAGGAAAGTTATTTTGTAACAAGCTGGCAAGAAATTTTATACCAAGCTCGTAAGGTGAATTGATAGCGTGCAGAACCACAGCACGATCATCTCTAAACCAATATTTGTCACAGAATAGCTGTTTATTAAACACAAAGCAAGGTCTTAGTACAGTGAAAATTAGGACCATTGCGGGACTCTCACCCAACATTTGTTTGCAGGCGCCGTGGGATAATCGCGCCATCTCTCGCTTGGTGCTCGTGGTCGTGGAATTGCGGAAAGCTTTTTTTTCCAAAAAATTCGATGGATGGTGCTGCTATAGATCACTGGCCGTAGTAGCAAGCTCGGAAGCGGCAAAGATTGTTTTGTTCACCTGCACTTAAGGCATTACTGAGGGCTCACACAGAAGCGGCAGTGCAAGCACTGACGCACCGCAGCATCCCAATAGCCACCACATACAGTGTGTCCCAGCTAATATTACCCGATGTTCAAAAATATGTCAAACCCTTCTAGTAGGACGCGATCAAATGCATCTTGCTGACTGCTATGTGGAGAAAGCCCAACTGCTTTTTTATTCCGCTTAAGTACATAAATAGTCAAGAATAACAATCAAATACAAAACTGTTAAGGTAAAGGCAAAAGCTTAGATGACAAAGATGTAAAGCATGCTAAAATATGTGAGCGGCTCCACAATACAGCTAACAACCTGCCTTCGGTAGCGCTTACGTCGAGGGCATCGACTTAATTATAAACCTTGGGTAGGGTTAGTTGGGGAGCCTTTTGCAAAAGCGACATATCTTGTGCCTCTGTTGAGCAAGAGCTTATGTCGACGTTGCATATAACAAGGCTTTCTTATCCTTTTCCCCTCTCCTGTGGTGTACGTTTGTAACCGCTACCTAACGCGCTGGTGTAATATCTACGCGAAAGCGCTTTACTCCCAAATCTCGCGGAAATCGTGCCACAAGAGCCTTGCATCGCCTTATACAGTCCTTGAGTCGAACAGCAATACCTCACACTTGCCGCCCCTAGCTCTCATGATTATCTCATTAGCACCGGTTGAACTGTTGGCATTAGCACCGTTGGCTTTCCCTCTGACACTGTTGTATGGCGCTGCTATTCCATGCGCACGGGTTCGTGGTCAGATGAAATTTCAATATTTCACTGTTCTTTTATATTAGCTGAAAAACCTGAAGCCCCGATGTGCACCTTGGTGGAATCATATTGTTTTGACGTTTCTTATAAGTATCTACAGACAGCGGGATTATTGACATCTTGACAAGTATAAAAAAATTTAAAACAGTTCCATTCTTATTTTTATTAAGTAATTGGATGTCAGAAACTATAAAAGTTATTGAAGTTACTCAACAACACCCTTAACAACATACGCTTGGTCTTATTCACGCAAAATGATCTTTTTCACTAGCTCGGTGCATGGCAGATGACACACATTGCATTACGCTTACGCCTCTCCTTGCGCAAGTAAAAAGGAATGATAAATAACAAGAAGTAATAAATATCGAAGTTTAAACGTTTGCTGCACACCTTTTACATCACTCATAAGTAATCTTAAATGGCAAACAACTGTTTCTGTACTATCTGCAACCTTCTTCGCTACTTTATTAGAAAATCTAAATAGTTCTTCAGTCCGAAGTGGCTTTGCTGTAAAGGCAATTTCAGCATGTCCTCCCCAACAGCATGAACCAGAGCCTCGAAGAACAGCAAATACGCCCAGTGGCAGCGGGATTGTTTTCTATGAAATCTTTTCCATTCCAAAGCTTTCTTCGTACCTGCTTAGTATACACTATATACAGTGTCGTTGACGCGGAACTTTGACATTAGTAGTCTTTTACTTATACTCTTTGTTTCGAGGTCCTCGGTGCAGTCGCGCCACCATTCGCTGTGTGTTTGCACTTTGGGAACGCTCCTTTCGAAATGCTTTGGGTAGATGGCGCCATTGGTCCTCCGCGGTTGATCAAAATTTCAGTGGGGGCGGGCCAAGTCACTCACTTCGCCTATGTATCACGCAACGTCACAAATCCGCGGAAACTCATCCGGTCAAAGTGATGTGAACTAACTAAGGGTGAAGCAATATGCCGACATATTTGCCAAACTTTTTAGTTCCTTCTGTTGTGTACTAGGTGCTAACAACTAAGGGGAGCGTACTCTTAAAAAAAACATATTCACAGCTTTCTTCACCTCATGCCCTTGCCCATATTTAATATTTACGGAGACATTTACGTTCTTAGTGCTTCAACTCCTACACTCTTAAAAATGTTTGCACCCTTTGGGGATTATCTTGACCCACAACCGTAATCGTCATCTGCCTTAGTTGCGTTTCCTTTCTTGAAAAGTCGGCGTTCAGCGCTCGCCACGTTTCGGTGACGTCGCCCTGATGACAACCATGTCGTTCATGGCCTGGAGGTACCAGGAGCGCAGTGTTAAAGAAGAGAAAAAAACACTGAAGGCAGGTGATTATTATTGTTGTGGGACAAGCCCTAAAGGGCGGAAAATGTTTTCGGAGTGTATATGAAGTCTTCTGCACTATCGCATTGAAGTTGAAGTCTCCGGTGGAATTTGTACCTTTCAGGAAATAGAGACGCCTTCGGGTGGTACTGGCTTTGCAAGAGTCGTTCTACTTCCGCGAAAGTCTTGTCTTGAGTAAGTCGTATGCTTGCGCTCCGATTACAGTCATATCGGCTGACAATTCCTTTTATTTGGCTATGTCGTAGGCGCTAGCATAATAGACGGTCTCAGAATACCGTTTTTTCTTTGTGTACGTTAAACCCACGCACCTTGGAGGGACGTTACGGTGCGCGTTCCATCAAGGCATTTAGTTCAACATGTGAGGACGCAAAAGTAAGAAAGACGTTAAAGACAGGGCAAGTCCTGGTGCCTTGTGCCAGATGTATTCATGCTAAGGCCATCCTTTTGCAAGCATCGTGTATATGCGGATGCATCTCGTTTAGGCATACGGACGCAGGAATCGCTTAACTAGTTCTCAAACTTGACACGCTATGCGCCTATAACTAACGTTTAAGGGGAGTTTAGAGGAAGCCAAAGCTCATTTGAATAGTTGCTGGAGAGGGGGGGGGTGAAACGAGAGCAAGAAAGTAGCCTTGACAAGAATTCGCACAGAAGCGGGAGCCATGGGTGCGGCCATGTTCAACAAGGCTATTTCTTAACGTACGTAAACATTACGAAAGTTAAACTCTACAAATAACAGACGTTATTACAGCGAACGTGAACCACAGAACCTTAATGACGTCCGGAGCATGAGCAGTGATGGAAGCGCTATTTCTTTACGTACGTGGTTAGTTTACCTTTGGTTGAAAACTCTCTTGTAAAACTGTATAGTGTTCGAAGCGTTCGACGCATGAGTCGAAGCTGTAGGCTCTTGAGCCGTACTCGTCAAGTTTGCCGTGATATGGCTTAAACAGATGTTGCCAGACTGGTACATATCGGTTTACGCCCAAATCTGCCGCTTGCCTATCGTAGCAACACGGCCGTTGAACTGCTGCCGCTTCTCATCGATGTTTTAGCGTCTTCCGGATCCAAATTTTATCGCCAGATGAAGTAAGGCAGACGGATGGCGAGCATCCAGATGAAACGGCTCTTCATTTAAGAAAATGCATTCATGTTCATATACATTGCAAAGTTTGACGTCACACCATAGCGTGTGCCACTTATAACTTATCGCATAACGCGACCACTATTCTGGCATGCTTGCGTTACGACAGTGCCACGTTCTCATTTGCCATATCAAAATACATTAAGCAGTTTTAGTGCATGATTGAGCTGCTGTGGAAGGCAGTAAAATTACTGCTGTGCTGCGAACTTCTAATTGGATGTCTGATGTGTGGAACAGCCTGATTTTTCCGCATCAACCAGCAAGAGTTGATAGCAGCCTGGGACTCTCGGCTGGATTAGGCTCAAATGCGAGTTCAATCGTCGTGTACGGTTCTGGGACTCACCATATCCAATTCACTACGACTCACCGCGAGGAGCTCATGTCGTCTGCTTAGGCGCTACTCGAAGGCGGTTAAGAAGACAATTACACAAATTACCAGCCGTGCGAATTTGCCAAACGAACATTGATAGTACATACTACGCATGTAGAGCGAATAAATACCAAGTTAAATTTTGTTGCAGTTGGCGTTTCCGAAAGGTATTTGGGAGCAGGCAGTAAAACTTTTGTGAAATACGAGATTTGCCCAAGAAGGAATATACCTGGTTCTAGAAAGTTGACCTTCGGTTTAACTCCACGGAGCCCTTTATACTAAGTTGTCCAAGTGCAGAGTGTAAGTCAAGAGTGACACCGGTTCCCGACGCCATAATTCATTCAAAGGTGTGCTTCCGATCACGTGAAACGACCGGATTCTACGTTCTTCATTCTTATTGTGAGTAGGAGGAAAACGTCGAAGAGCGTTCGCATAAAAACAAATTTTTATTGCGCACTCACGAAACCTAAACACTCCGGCGTCCACAAACATCACTATCGGCGAAGAGGTGGCCATGACACACACCTTTTTCTTCGTCGCGCCAACTCCGCGCCCATCAGCCAGGACGCAGGTGGCATAGGAAGGCAGCGTGGGTCAGGCGCTCCACTCACAGCAGCGCTTAAGGCATAGCGTTTTGGGGGAAATAGAGGTTCCTTTCCATTGTCGAAGCGAGGAGCGCTTGGAGGGGGCGATCCTTGCTGCATTGTAACGGTCCCTGCTGCCTCAGCATGAGGTCTCTTCTCTCTGCAGTGCTGGGGCCGTATGTGTTGACAAGTCGTGGCACCATCTTCAGGAATCTGCCGAAAGAAGAAAAAAGACGGGGCCGGTTGAACATTTAGACTCGAATATCTGGCGGCGAATATGTGACAGTTCTAAGAAAAAGTAACAGCAGATACCCCACGATTCTTGGACTTGAGTTTAGCCGAAGCTTTTGTTAAATGTATCAGTTAAATGCTAAGAAAACGGGTACGTGATGCGCGCAATGTTCTCACTTGAGCACCCCTGCTGCGCTCAAGGCACACTTAACGTTATTGTTACACTGCAGAAGTGTTTTGTCATTACACTTCGCGGTAATGTACAAGCAGCTGTTCATAGCCTTCACCGCGTTTTGTAGGATACCGATTAAGTGCCCGCCAGGCAAGATGCAGGGAGCCTTACCACATGACCCATTTACGTGACCGCAGAGCATAGTCTCTAGGATTCACGCACTTTACTAGGTGGGAAACAGACTGAAAAGAGGCTGGAAATACCGAGGACGAAGACTTAGAAACCGTCAATTTAATAAAAAAAATTATGCGTTCGTAAGCGTTTATTTGGTCTAATGATGTTACAGAAGCCCTTGTTTTATATTGTGCGAGCTCATAGCTCATGCAGAGACGAAAGCAGGTTGCCATCCTGTTTGTATGAATAGCATAAAATATATATATATATATATATATATATATATATATATATATGTTAACCACGCACATGCCCCGCCAAGGTTTGTGAGTGGTGGCGCTGGCTAACACAGCAGGGTTAGTTCTGCTAGTAAAAACACAAATAGCCCAAAAAGTGGATGGGAAAATGGCGCCGCGGTAGCTCAATTGGAAAGGGCATCGCACGCGTTAATGCGAAGACGTTGGTTCGTATCGCACTTGCGGCCACCTTGTTTCTTTATCAATCTTTATTTCCAATAATACATCATTTTATTAATGTTGGTTGGCTCCTTATGAAATCGTCGATAAAAACCGGGCCCCTCGGCTACCTTTCTGTATATATATATATATATATATATATATATATATATATATATATATATATATATATATATATATGTATGTATATGTATGTATATATGTGTGTGTGTGTGCGTGCGTGTGCGTGTGTGTGTGTGTGTGTGTGTATGCGTGTATGTACGTGTGCGTGTGTAGGCCGACACGTTATATTGTCTGATGCTATTTGGGAAAACAGCAGACGCACCGAGCAGCCAGGGTCCGCTTAGTTCGTTAAAATTGCCACAATCTCACGAAAAGGAAGAAAGCTCCGCCATTTATGCGCCAATTCAAACACCTTATACATCTAGGACAATGAAGCGCGCAAGCTGTGGAAGGGAGTTATGACAAGCGTCTGGTGCCGAAAGGGTATAGCGTTTGCCACTTGTTTGAACCTCTGAAGATTCTCCAAGTGCAGTTCCCTGTATGCTGCGCAATTATTTCTCTGCGCCATGGCCTTCATAAAGGCTTCCCCATATCCAATATAGAAAGTTTATGCGGCGAATCACATCTGCAGAAATTCACGAGGTGGAGAAAGTTCTGCAAAAGGAAAAAAAATCATTCACCTAATAGCTGTTTTTTTTTCATTTTCATTAGTTTTACTATGCATGCAGTTGTCGGACAACATATTAACGCGAAAGCGTTAAGGGCCCCGTGTTCCAAAAAAAGTACGTTGTCGGCGTCGGACGTCATTCTACGAAAAATCATTCTGAGCCACAACCACGCAGGCTCTCCGCGTGGCGTGGAGGCATTACTGAACTAATTGAATTCCTCAGAATGCGATGTTTCAGAAAAATTATACAGTGCGACCTAAACACAAACTATAGACGTTACAGCCTCGGATTTTAATTTGAATATGTTTGAAAACATAATTCTTCTACGCGGAAACTCAAACACAGTCTTCCTTTTCAGCATTTCTACCATTCATAGAGCGGCGTGGCACGGTCGGTTCCTTACAAGAATACCATCCAGATGGCGCTCGCCTCCACGCATGCGCAAGAAAGCTGCGGTTGCTGGGAAACATGAAAAGGAATCAGGAATGTTTGAATGCTATCGCGTTCCAATTTTAAAGGTGAAGCTTAAGCGTACTCCAAATTTTCTGGCTCCGGCTGTAGTGTCGCTAGCTTCAGCTTGCAGTTTCGGATGGCCTGCCTGCTCGCTGTCCTTAGTGACTGCGCGTTATGACCTTCTCCCTAGGGTGCTTTTCCGGACATTGCCAAATTCTGCCATACAGCGTTTCGAGCAAATCAAAGAAAGGGTAGCATCCCTGTGAGCCAAGCCGAGAGAAAAAGATGGTGAATTCGATAATAAGGCGGAATTGGACAAAGCTCGAAATAGAACTGCTGTCTATATGCCCACTTTATGGATGCTTTCCATGAAGCAGTTTGCTCTAGATAAACGATATGGTCCTTTCGGCGGTGCACCGCACGCTGCCTCAGCGAAAGCGCACGAGTGCGAAACCATTACCTCTTCGGCGCTACTTGTGTACGATGGTGAAGCGCGAAGTATCAGTTAGCGTGATTCAATAATCTTTGTGCGGTTTTAACGTGCGCCAGAATTTTCTTCTTTCGATTGCGGACATAGATGGCAGAGTTATGTTTGAAAAGATATCGTTAGCTTCTTCTACTGCTTTTATGTATTGGTTACTTGCTGCCACGTAATCTGTCCAGCTATCATTCACAGGCGAGTTAATAGCAGGCCTAAAACGACGTTTCTTCTTGTTTGATAGATACTTTTGGTGTTGTACCATGAAACATTCGAATCTGTGCTTATGGTGACAACAGGAACATATTTGTAAATTCTGTAATTCTTGCGACTAACATACTCCAATTAGTCTCAACGTTGCGAGTGTCGAAACCAATCACGAAATTATCAAGAAAGGCAGCAAGATCTTCGTTCCTTACATCACAGTTAGCATTTCTCTAAAATATAGCATGCTTGTCAACATTCATAGTGGTAGTTGCGGTTTTACTGCAGAAGCGCTGCATGGCTAGTTCTCCTTCAGAGTTCCGATGCCAGAATGGAACGAAGACTACATCGCGTCCCTACAACCACGAAATATTTTACCGTCTACTCATACGCAAAACTGCCTCGCAGATGTTTGTTTTTATTTATTGCACCTCGGCAGCAAAGTCTCGGAGTTATCTTGGATTTGTTGGCGTACAACACGGACACGTCAATGCGGTAAGGCCTATACCCAGCCTTGTTGCAATGTAAGGGAGCCGCGCTCCCCTGCGGCGTCATTCTCAGACGTCTTTGTGCCCGACCTGTTTTTGCTATACCGTCATGGAATCTGAACCAGCGATGAACGCCTATCAGGGATGATCGCTACGCTACATGAACTAACAAGGAAGCCAGCACATCATAGATCAAGGGTGAAATTAATCAACTCGAAGAACTGGGACTATGAATTGACAACACAAATGATAGAGGTGTACATCTACGAGCAACACGTATGGGTTCGCTTTGTTGATTCGTACTACAAGTCAGGTGAATGGCAATTTGACCTTTCACACTGTAGCCAAACAGTGGTCCTTGCAGCGAAGCATTTGTGCCGTTGCGCTAGAGCATACGATGCCACATACGCGCATAGGGGCATCAACCAAAGAACGGCTCGTAGGTTTAAGATAAATAGAAATAAATGAAGTAATACAAGCCATTATATGCCCGTGGTCCGATTTCATAGCACAAGTGCACGGGAGCACGCACGCTCACGTTTCCCTTACGCCAAAGAAGCAGGAAGGAACTGGGCAAATTCATAGCATTGACCGCTTCATCATACCTTCGCTTCATAAAATACAAAATTCGCGTTGGACGTGCAAACCTTGCAGCGAAGGTGTCTCTTTCAGGCAAATGCACTCAAAATCTGAATTGCGTGCAATTTAAACCACACGTTTCAAAACGTTTCCTTCATATAATCTTTCCGGCCAATTGAAACCAAAGCTTTTTTTTTTTGCCTACCACCCCGTGGTATCCCCAAGTTCGGTCGCTGTTCGCGTTCTAGCTTGGTAGATTGCTCCTCCCACTTAAAAAAACGCGTGCGCGAGCGGGAATCGAACCTCAGCCCCTGAGCGTAGCAGCCCTATACTGTAACAATTACGCCACGCTGTCCATTTTCTTTATTCCTTTACCTGCCGCAGTGGCTTAGTGGCTATGGTGTAGTGCTGCTAAGCATGAAGTTAAGGGACAAAATCTCGACTGAGCGGTGGCATTACGACGGGGCAGAAATGCTCAAACAAGTGTGCCTGGTGCATTTGGGGCACGTTAAAGATCCCCTGGTTGCAGACATTAATCCGTAGACCCCCCTAGAGCGTACCTCATAACCAAATCGTGGTTTTCGCACGAAAAAGCCCAAGATGTAATTCACGTCTTTTCATTCATACATATCATTACTATAATACAGCCAATTAACCTCGTCCTAAAGCTACACAATCAGAACAGAATGCATGCCACAACAGAAAGAACATTGTTCTACTGAGTGCCATATTTTGTGTCGCTAAGCTCCCTTTTTACGCATATTTCTTTCCTGTGCCAAGTGACAAAGAGTAGCCGGTGCCACCATAAAGGCGCCAACCTCTCCTAATATTCATTTCAATAAAGAAAGCGGAACCTGCATAATTACGACTCTATAAAGAAAACGATTATAGTTGAGCCCAAAAGAGCCATAACGGCTAACACCTAATCAATCGACGATAATGGAAAGATTAAATGCTATTTCTTTTTGGAAGTTCTTCAGGAGGACAGTAATTCTACTAAATTAAACTCACGAAGCAACGACGGGCTGCGCTTTGGGGTCGAAAGTTCGTGTCTTTTATAAACTGTGTAGTTCAATGAGTAAAAACGTAACAACCGGTAGGTCATATTCAACGAGCATAATCAAACATCAAACAATATGCGGATTCAAATCAAAGCCTTTCTGCAAGTTCCTTAGAACTCGCAGAACAATATGGCATCGTTGCAACTGATGAAACAATGCTCGAGTCTTTCCGGTACTTCGCAAATATGGCAACTGAAACATAAATTTTTATGAAGCCACGTTCTTACAGGTAACGTTTCTGTGTGTAATGTAAACAGAAGTATTTTGGGACCCAGAAAAATGTATCATGAATAAAGAAGCGACAAACCGTCAGTCACAAAAAGGATGCAATAAACCAAGCCCGCCTGCACGTACATGTTTAAGGAGGTTATCTCGCCTACTGTGATAAAATTTAGAAGCCGACACAAAAGTAGGAAATGTTCTAGAAAACATTAAATGTAAATCGCGAAACAGTGGAGAATCGGCAGTACACAATATACATTTATTGCCAAGAAAAGCTTTTCCTTCCGAATGTAGAAAGGCAGCCTGGAAGAATAGTACCAGCAAAACGCTGGAATGGCGGCAGTCGTTCTCGCTAGTAATGTGTACGGAACTCAGATATGTCTAGTGCCACACTAAAATGCTTGGGTAGAACTCATGTCCATAGAATCCCCGTAAAATGGCTTCCAGTGAAACACTACAAGCTAAACCAAAACACGGATGCTTTTAGATCAACTGAACAAATCGGAACGGCCTTCTGGTGCCAAGATAAATCAATCTATATAGGATCTCGTGAAAAGACATAATCCCACGTTTAGCGCTATCGTCCCTTGGCCAGCTAGCTTCGAATTTTGGGGTGTTGCGTGCCAAACCAACGGTTCGATTATGAAGCACGCCGCAGTGCTGGACTACAGATTCACTTCGGTCACCTGGATATCTTTAACGTGCTCCCAACGCACCGAACACACTTTTGCACTTTGCGCCATAAAAATGAGGCCGCCGTGGCTGTAATTTGATCCCACGAGGTCGTGCAACACCACAGCCGCTAAGCCACCGCAGTAGGTGCCCGCTGGCCCTTTTACAGGATGGCGGTGCGTTGAGTACGACGATGATTAGCATACTATGGCACGTACTCACAACGGGGAATTGACCAAGAAAGTGGGTTGAACATATTGAGTCAACGACAACAGGCACTTTGAGATGATCGCCGTGCACTGATGATGATTATGTTTATCCATACTATGGCACTGAGCCACAAAGGCGGCTCAGCCAAAGAGCGATCAGTACACTTAAAATAGGTGAAAACGAAGAAAGACAAGCCGCTATTAGAGTTGTACCGTTGCGCATAGCACGGCGCGTCAGAATATAGGCATGCAAAAACGCGTTTCCTTTACGTCAAAGACATAGGAATCAGGAGCACGCCACTCCAAAGAACGTGGGATCCAACTTGCCTTTTCTTCTGCAGGCCGCCCTGCTGTGGATTTCGGCCGCTCGGCCGATCTGCTAGGGCCACGCCGAGGCATTTACGACGCTTCTACTGAATTAGCAGGACCATTCGGCACCTAGGCCTAGGGCCGACGGATAAGACAACGCTGGCATTCCCGCCCTTCCCTGCGTTGGCGCTCACCCTCAGCTGTCTGCCAGGTGCCACCACCGGCAAGGACGACTGTGCGCTACCATTTACAGCCCCTTCTTAGATGGGGTGTGTCACCAACCCCCGCAAGGCTAGCTCTAGTTTCGGTTTCACGAAACATGCGCGCCCCTAGCGTTTGTCGAGCGTCCTGAGATCCAATGGGATGTAATAAAGAAGATGTGGTTATTAGATTTTTCGGCAATCAGTAGGTTTTTGGCAGAAAATTGAGTGTAGAAGAACAATCAGCTCTTCCCGTGTACTCGTTTTTTGACTGATGTTTATTGCGAATGTTATATCGGGTACCACGCGGGAAGTTGCTGAAGCTGTGCGTCTGTCACCTTTTCCTCCACCCCCCCTCCCCCATCACCATCACAGCTAGCTCACTGATATCGCACATCGGCTCGTGCCCGATTACGTGCCTTGGTTATCGGTATCAGTATGAACATGGGGCAGATGAGGCAGATTTAAGGGTGTCAAGCAACGAAAGACGCAGAAAAGCAAGTACACGAAACATTAGAGGAATTTTTCTAATTCGAGGCATAATATGCGCCTAGCTTTTCAGATTGTTAAGGGAGAATATATTAGGATGACGGCGATAATGATAATGATGAACGAAATGGGCAAACTTATAGCATTTCATGAAAGCTTCGCGAAAGTTTATCTCCACATAGATTCCAAAATGGTTGTTGCATCTGCATATTCTTCTATTAAATTTATACAAGGTGATGACAGTACCTGTTAGGCGGCGCCGGCTACTCTTGCTTAACAGGCTTTAAGAAAAGCATGTAACAAAGCATGCAGGAAATAGTACTGACAAAAGTTCTAAAGTTAACACACACAAAAAATATTTTTCAGCAGTTTCGCAAGAACTCCAATGCTGATTTACCGAACAGACCGCTACGTTGCTGAAAAACGGTGCGCATGCCAACACACACACACACAAACACACACACACACACACACACACACACACACACACACACACACACACACACACACACACACACACACACACACACACACACACACAAACACAAACACACACACACACATACACACGCACACACACATACACACACACACACAAGCACATGAAAAGGATACTGTGAGTGAATACGAGCAACTCTTATGTAATGTTGTACAACATTACATATTTGTTTAGATCGATACTGAGAAAAGTTAAATATAATTGGTCAGCCAGGTCACTAAGTTAATTGGCCATAATTTGAATAGTTAGCTTGGTCAGACAGCCCATTATATTTGCTTAGTAAACTGTAGTCAGATAGCTAGGGTATTAGTTTGGTTGGAAAATAACTTAGTTAGTTTAGTTGACGCAGTTAACTTGTGAGTTATCTGTGTTAGTTTCATTAGGTAATTGAATTTGCCAGTTTCAATATTCATAGCCTTTGTTTCTTAGTTGACAAGCAATTAGTCCGGTTAGTTTTGTTAGCTACCTCACTTATTTAGTTGGTAATTAGTCATTACAATATAATTAGTTTAGCAGTTCAGTTAGTTTTGCTACTGTTGATTGTGACGTTAGCTAATATTGAGTATACTTATTAAAATTGATAGAGTACGTCATGCTAATTAATTAATTATTTAGCTTTGTTAGCAAATTTAAAATTACTTACGAAAATTGTTGAAATATTTAGTAACTTTCCCGTTTAAAATTCAGACTAACTAAGGTGAGTTTGGTACATTTGTAACTTGACCGACAGGTAGGCACAAAATAAATGTTAGGCGTCTGTTGCTCACGCGAAGCACACTATCACTACACAGAGGGAGATACGCAGACTTTTTGCACGTACTTCAGTTTCGCACAGTGCAAAAACTGAAGTACGCGTGTGTAAAAACAGAAAGGCAAGCCTTTTATGGGTAACAACGTAATTGCGACTACAAATTCTCCTGTAACCCGTATCTAACGATGCAGTAGTGTCAAGTTCACCTTTTGAACGATGAATTAGGCGTCTCTTAGAAGTGCAGTTCAACGTGTAACTGGAACAAGTCGTTGCTGTTGTCGAAAAATCAACTCGAGCTCAAAATTTTCAACTTTATACAAAAACAGGGCGGCAATTTGCAGGTTGTGCCGACAATATTCACAAGCCAATTGTGGCAGTTGACCCACGCGCCAGACTTAAGACAAAGAACGCTTGTAGCGTCCGTCGTGCCTGTTCGCAGACGCCCTTCTACATTGGCCATCACCGAGGTGTGTCATCTGTGGGTGCTGTACTAGGCCCTCCCATGGCGTTATTCGGTTATTTCGCTACCAGGGAAAGCGCGTATCAGGATTCTGGTAATAAGCAGGCAGCTCACCATTTCAGCGGCTTGGAGTTGTGTGGCGCCCAGCACCATACGTGACCGGAGGCTGCCCTTCGCAGTAGCTCCGCCAAGGCCAACGCATAAAAGCTACAGGACCGTCTTAACGTTCTCCTTGTTCCAGATGACGGTGTTATCGAACGCTTAATTCAGCTTGAACAGACGAAAGAAAGACACACATACGTGAACGTTTAGAGACGCAGGATTCGAAAGCGAGGATAATTTTGAACCTATCGTCTCTATTTCACCTGTCGGAGCTCGTCCAATGAGACAACTAAAACGCTCATTGGCGCTTAAAAACACAGGAACGCATCAGAACGCTTCCATAAATCTCTCCTGACTAAAACAGATTACTGATTATAACGCTGAAATTAGTCAAAGGTCCTTAATTAAGTTACCTGAAGTCACCTGAATTAAGCGTACTTAGTTCAGGTGCCACACATTTAATGTCAGTGCAAAATAACTTAATCTACGAACCACACATTTTAATCATAACACCAGTGAAGTTAATCCAAAGTAAAGATGCATTTACGGAGGTGCTGTAGAAAGTTCAAAATAATGACGAGTTATTATAATTTACCGCCGACAATGAATTCAACGGATCAGGAATTCAGTGGCATTTATTTGAATATTCTTTGATTGTAGTCGTTTTGCTTATATACTGTTTCTGGATTCTTGATTGTCTTGTCTTCTTGCTTCCTGCTTCGTGCTTGTCATGTTAAGGCTTTATTCTTTATTAGAGATGGTGTCATTCATCGGTGCTTCTTCGTTTTTCTTGTTTACCTGGAAAAGGCTTTAAAAATATCTTTAAGCACACTTAGAGAGGCAACTGATTTATTTTATTTTTAAATTGTTTTTGTGCGCTGTTTGTCATTCCTTTTCTGTCGAAGAAAAAACGTTTTATAAATTTATATAAGGTTATGTTATACTATACGTAGCTTGTTGCTCAAACAATTGTCCCAATCGCGTTGGGAATTTGACGTCAAGGCCGTCCGAATCGCATTGACACTGTCTTTATATGGAAGTACTGTATTTTGAATGTTTTTCTACGCTGCAATTGATGCGCATCTATTCGCTGCTTCGTTACCCAGTATGCCAACATGGCTTGGTACCCAGCAAAACCTAATTAATATGCCATATTTGTTTGACCATGATGCGTTCAAAATATCGCCTAACAAGGGTTCACTTTGGGATTTCATGTGTAGTGCCTTCAGTACGCTTCATGAATCTGTGTATGTGACAGTGTTTTGAGTTTGTCAGCGATGATCTTTTGAACTACCGTCCATATTGCGTACACTTCGGTTTTGTAGACAGAGGCATGCTGAGGGAATCGAATGCTTTTTTCCCAATTTTCTGTTAGAGCCGCAACACCCACGTATTTCTTTTTTTCATTTTAGAGCCATCAGTATAAAATTCCATGTAATTTACGTACTTGTCCTGAAGAGCGCAGAATTCTTGTATAATGTGCTCATGTGGTTTGTCTCTTTTCTTTAAATGTGTTAGTGCCCAGACACATAACGATGTAAAATGACACTACGGGGGCAAACGTTCTGGCTTTCTGGCAACCTGGAGGGCTTCCCGAGAATCCCGACAGTATTCCTCGCATCGCAGGACAAGCGGCCTAATCATGTTTGGTTCATATGTATAATGTAAGCGTGAGCTGCACTGTGTGACGATGTTGTAGCATATGTGTTGTGGTGAGGATCGGATTCTGAGTATTAGGAAAAAGTTAGTCGCGCTCTGCGATGCTGTAAAGGAGGATGATTGCATTCAACGTGTAAGCTCTGGATAGGTCATGTTCTGTAAGCACCGGATGTCAGTCGTAGGCCTAGGTTATGAACTGGATCAAATCGTCAGACGTAAGATAATCTGGCTAAACCATATGTGATGCTACCATTGTCTAATATGCTACGCACCAAATTGCCGTAGATGCGTAGCAGGCATTTACGGTCAGAGCCCCACCGTTTCCGGGAGAGGATTTTTAGAATGTTAAGTGCATTGTTCGCTTTGACTTTAATACTATGTATATGCGCGAGAAAGTTCAACTTTTTATCAAACAGAACACCCAGAAACTTGTGTTTTTGTTTTAGCGGTAGTGTGGCATCCTGTAGTTTAAGGATGGGATCTGGTTGTAGGCCTCCTTTTTGTTTAAAGGCAACACTAATAGTTTTTGCACTTGAGAAGCGAAAGCCGTTTTCAGATGCCCACTGCATTAGCTTGGTTAATGTAATTTGAATCTGTCGTTCGCAGGTTGCCATGTTCAATGCACGATACGCAATTTGTAAATCATCCACATATAGTGAATGCATTACAGAGGACGGAATTACATTATTGAGCGAGTTCATTTTCACCACAAACAATGTTGTGCTTAGTACGCGTCGCTGAGGTACACCGTTTTCTTGAATAAATACGTGGGACTACACCGTTCCTAAACGCACTTGGAATGGTCAATCGTACATGAAATCAGCTAGACGTTTAAGCATTCTACCGCGGATCCCTAAATCAACTATATCCCTTAAAATACCAAATCTCAATGTTATGTCGTACGCCTTCTCTAGATCAAAGAAAACCGTGAGACAGCATTGTTTGTGTAGAAAGAACCGCACGTATCTTGTGTTCTAGCCTAACTAGATGATCTGTTGTAGAGCAGCCTTTCTTGTACCCACACTGATGATTATCGAGCAGGTTCTGTTTCAAGGAAGTATGTCAATCTGGTGTTTATAATGGATTCATAGGACTTGGTAAGACAGCTTGTGAGTGCTATAGGTCGGTAGCTGGAGCAGTTGTAGGATGCTTTCCAGCTTTAAAGAAATGGATTATAATGACTTTTTTCCGCTCATTCGGCATTTTTTCTGTTTCCCACAATATGTTGAAAAAGCGGAGCAATGTCTTAAATGCTTTTAGAGATAGGTGTGCGAGCATTGTGTAAAGTACTCTGCCCGGACCTGGCGCTCTTTTCTTGCCAGTAGTGAGTACTCTGTTGATATCCGGAAGTGTTAAGAAGGCATTATATGATCTCTCGGAGCATCCTGTTGTCGGAAGCTTGTGTTTTTCTGCGGATTGTTTATATTTTTGAAATTCAATGGAATATTTTATTGAGCTTGATATGTTATAGAAGTGCTGCCCTAATATGTGTGCTTGTTCTTTTAAATTTGTTTGTGCACTTGGAGATGAGAGTATGGGGATCGTATAAGGAGCGTACTCGCTTCTAAACTTACGAACTGGATCCCACTATATTTTAGAGGTTATTAAGCTATTGATGGAGGATGCATACGTTTTCGAAGACTGTCTTTCGGCTTGCCTACGCGTGTACCTGGCTTTCGCCTTTGCTTTATTGAAATACAGGAGGTTATCTTGTGTTGGGTATCGCCGAAAGATACCCCACGCTTTGCTTTATGCTTTTTAGTTTGTGTACATTCATTCGACCAGAATGGTTTCAGTTTTATTGCTTAAGAAGCCCGAGGAATGCGGAATCGTCTGTTCTGCTGCAGCAAGTATGGAGGCAATAATCTTTTCATTCATTTCGTCTATTGTTTGATCATCGGATATGTCGTCCAGACTGGCCTTCTCACTGAGGAGAGGCCAGTCTGCTAGATGGAGTTTCCAACGGGGTGATCTTAATGGTACTGTAGGCGAAGGAGATGTTTTTAATAATGCCGGGCACATGTTCACTAGCATAAAGATTGTTAATAACACTCCATTTAAAATCGATTAAGAGAGATGGAGAACTCAGCGCCAGATCTAGACAGCTCATAGCTCCTGTGCTTGGGGAGCAGTAGGTTGCTGCACCATTGTTTAAGAGGCATATTTCATTTGTCAGGATAAAATGTTCAAGTGTATGTACCCTGGTGTCAGTTGTTTTGCTACCCCATAATATGTTATGAGCGTTAAAATCACCCGCTAATAAATATGGTTTAAGTAGCTGGTTTAAAATGAACTCCAGATCTCTTACAGTGAAATGTGAATGTGGTGGAATGTACATTGAACAAATGGTAATGGTTATGCGTGCTAAAACAGTGACACCAAGGGCTTCTAAGTGAGTTTTAATGGCAACTTCTCTAGCTACAATGCCGCTCTGTAGAACAATAGCTACACCACCCGAAACCCGTTTCGCATGCGTACGGTCGCGCAGTACAACAGTGAAGCCTTTTAAGATATTTTTGTGCTTTTCCCCTAAGCTTGTTTCTTGTAAGCATCAGGCCGGCGGAGGGAAGTTACTTAACATGTCTTTGATGTCATCTAAGTTGTGTAACGACCCTCTACAATTCCAATGGATATTCAAAGCCATTTTGAAATTCAAAGGCAAAAAATGGCGCTACGGAAAAAGTAAGAGGTGAGGTGTTAGGTGACATGTATTTAAAAAGGTTTATACAAATGAGCGATAACATTAAGCTTATGGCTTTCTTATTCTGAGTGGTTATTGGGATTTTGTCCCTCTTACCACGCTCGAGAGAACGCTTGTCTTTTGGCGTCAAGCCCACCGGGGTTTTTGTGTCTACCTCCATCGCTCTCTCTGAGGCGCTGGAGGACCGTGAGTTTGGCGCCGACACACGTGTCTCGAGCCTTGGACTTCGCTTGATGTTAGGGCCCTGGAGGACTGATGTCTGCAGGGCCTTTGAAGAGGATGGAGCAGCGGCAGCTGCTTCCACCACGGGGGCGGGAGGGGTCACTGCGGGACCACTACTATGCGTGGTCTCGGAGGACTCCTGAGACCACTGTGACGCCGCCCCCATCTGCGTCACATCGGCGTAACTTCTTCGCGGAAGGTACGATAGCCGCTTTCTGGCTTCATAGAACGAGATGTTTTATTTGACAGTTACAGCAATTACTTCTTTTTCGTTTTTCCAGCAAGGGTAGGACCGCGAATAAGCTGGATGGTGATCTCCCTTGCAGTTCACACAAAGTGGGGAAGAGGTGCAATTGACAGTTTGGTGATCGTTGGAGCTGCATTTATCACAAGTTATTCGACCTCGACATGCATGCGAGGCATGTCCACACCTTTGGCATTTGAAACATGATTTGAGGTTCGGTATATATGGTCTAACATTTACCTTTACATAACCTGCATCCAGCGAGGTAGGCATTACACATGTTCCGAAGGTGAGAATAACATGTTTTGTGGGGACTTCTTGGTCGTTCCTGCGCATGAAAATACTTTGGACTTGGGTAACATTTTGTTTCTGGAAACCTTTCAGCAGTTCTTCGTCGCTCAAGCCAATAAAGTCTTCCTCTGATATCGCACCCCTGCTTGTATTTAGGGTTTTGTGCCGTGAAATTGTCACTGTTGATTACCAATACTGGTAAGTTCTGTGAGTTTTCGTGCTTGATCTTTGTCATTTAGTTCTAGGAGGAGGTCCCCACTAGACATTTTTGAGGATTTGTATGTGGGTCCAATTTTTTCTTTTACACACGTGGCCACTAGGAATGGAGAGAGCTTTTTTACTGGTACGTTGTTTTCGCTGTGCAGTACATAGAACTTGGGAAATGATAGAGCATTAGTCCGAAAAGAGAATTGGAATGTTGCTTCGGTGCGGCATGTTTTCAGACGCCGATCATAAAAAACCGAGGCTTGCGCTGCCATGAGAAAAATGTGTATGTTCGGCAACAGCGCTGATTGCCCATCACGGAGCCCAACGCGAGGACGCGGCAGAGCTCGTGTAGAAGTCTGCACGGCGCCAGTCGTACGCCGTCACCATAACGAAATATAGTATACCCAAGGTAGGATAGCCACAGAAGGTTAACCCTTGCCCCCGTGGAGAAAGTAAGTAAATAGAAGAGAGAAGAAGACACGTAAGGTCAACAAGTGAGAGATAAAGACGAAGTTTTGAGGAGAGGGAGTCAGGAAAAGGAAAAAGCGACTCCCGATTTCCCCCAGGTGGGTCATTCTGGAGGTGCCATCTATGTGAAGGAGAGGCCAAAGGGGTGTGTTGCCTCCGCTGGGGGGCCTTAAAGGTCCAAACAGCCAGCATCGGCTCAACCCCCAGGATCCCCTTTTCCCGACACACGGCTAAGCCGCGTCCAGCTACACGCGGGAGGGGCCAACCCTCGTGTGCTCGGGTACGTGGTGTCGCAACAAACCAAACGCCTGCTGATGCAGACGCCCCTGCGGGGACTTCCTTTATATTATCTAGGGCATTATTTACGGATGTTCCATGTTTAAATCCATATTGATTTCGTGGTAATGAATCGTTTACCACTAAGAAGTGATAACTTGTATTGTTTATTAGTTTTTCTAAGCTTTTTCCAAATATTAATTTAATTGCAATAGGACGATAAGATACTTCTGGTTTATCTGTTTTCTTATGTTTAGGTAATAAAGTGATCTCTGAAGATTTACATCATTTTGGAAAATGACCTAATGTGATGCAACTGTTGAAAATTTTTATAAAGAAACATTTATGTGAATAATAGAGTGTTCGAATAAATGATGCTCTTAAATTGTCAGGCGCTGGAGCTATTCGTTTTTTTTTTGAGATTTTGAATGATATTATCCACTTCTCTAGTAGTAAAGCGTAAGAATTCAGGAAAGTTTTCAATTTCTTCTGGTATAGTTGGATTTTCATGTGTTTTTCTATTACTTTTTTCAAAGTTGTATAATTTTCCTAATAGATACTCAAGAGATTCTTCTGTTTCTGTTTGAAGACCATCCTCTTTTTCAATAATGGGAATTATTACAGGGTTCTTAATTTTATTTGTTGCTAATTGACATGGAAGAGAAAATGGGGTTTTGTCTTTTACAGTAGAACACAATTCTTTCCCAGACTTGTCCTTTGCTTTGGTTATGTTATTGCTGTACTCCTATAATGCTGCTAGTTATACTTCTTTAAAATGTTCTTTGTAGTTCTCCTTAGCTTTTTGAAACCTTCTTCGTAATCCTGTTACTTTTTTCCTTTCTATTTCTAATTCTATATTCCACCAAGGTTTTGCTATGGAATCGCTTGGTTTTATTATTTTTGTGGGCTCTGTTACTATATTTTCGATTTTTGTATAGAAGGCATTTATTACTATTTTCTTCTGTCTGAGTAGGATGTAGGATTCACTATATCCTCTTCTATTATTTCTTGAAACCATGTGTCTTGTTTAAGTTTTTTGAGTACCTGATATCCTCACTTCATAGTTAGGCATATTATTGGTTCGGCATGCTTATTAAATGCTGTTATTGAAAGATACCTATGGTCGCTAAGCGAGTTTTCTTCTAGATCCTCCCAATTTTGTATGTTATTTGCCATGTTTTTATTGACAATAGATCAGTCAGTCCAACTTTTTCCATTCTTAGTTTCAAAAGTAGCGAGTGAGTTTTCATTGTTTAATATATTTAATCCATTTCTGACAATGAATTCATAAAGCTTCTCTCCTCTTTGTTCAGAAATTACCCGTCCACTTACTATCTTTTAGGACTTGGTCTCCTAGAATTATTAAGTTCTCTTTATTTCTTAATTTTAAAATTTCCTATCTCTAGCAAATAGGGTTCAATGTTATCTTTTGGTGAGACGTAACAATTTATTATGTTGATGAACTCGTCTTGCAATTTAATTCTTATAGCTGTTATGTTTTGTGTAGTTAATAATGGGAATATAGGGATTTCTTCATTATGAATTATTATAGCTGTTTTCAGGAGAACTGAGTGAATTACAATGTTAGAATTTATTGGGTATCCTATGGTTTTATTATTTAGGACATAGGGTTTCTGAACAGCTGATATATGCTGTTTAAAATGAGTCTGTACATTATTTGTGCTGTCGGTTTTATCGATCTAGCTTGATTTACCTGAATTATGTTTAATGACTTATTACACATTTTTATGATTAATTGGTAAAAAGAAAAAAAAACTTTGAAAGAATACAAAATATAATGAGAGAACTTAAAATAGCTACTGTGAGACAAAACCCATTCTCCTCCTCTGAGCCACATAGGCTTCATCAAATGCCAGATGTTGCATCCCACATTGAGTGCATCTTATAATTGAAACCCTTTTCTTTGCATACAAGGCCGGACTTATTCGTTGCCTCGCATTCATTATATAGTGGGCTCCACCACATTCCGTGCATCTGACCTCCTTGGATCTGCACTGCTTCTCTGTGCGCCCAAATCGTGCACATCTCGAACATTTTGCAACAAGAACACTCTCCTACACCTTGTAGCGAGTTCACCCAATGGTTATGCGACCTCTTTTCACAATTTCGTTTGCGAGTTTTCTGTTCTTGATTCTTAAGGTGGCAGATTTGATGCTTCATTTTTTGCCACCCACACTACTTTGACATCCTCCTCGTTTCCGATTAGGTTGTTTTGTTGAATTATTCTCTCTGGAATCTCCTTTTCATTTACTGCTAGATCCACACCAACAACTTTAACCTCAGGAAAGAAGGAAGGAAGGAAAACTTTATTTGGTCCTGCAAGTAGTGATAATTAACCACTAAGCGCGCCGCTCCCCCGTCGCGACCGGAAGGCCAAGCCTGACGGCCACGTCGTGAGCCTGCTGGACAGCCCAGAATTATTCATCCAGGTCCGGGCTGCGAAGTACAGCCTCCCACCTGGACGCATCCTTGATCGCCAAGTCTTCAATTCTTTCGCAAGACCAGAGCATGTCTTCGAGCGTGGCTAAAGCACCACAATCTTGGCAATAAGGCTCTGTATACGTCTCCGGATAAAACATATACAGTCTCCGAGGGCAAGGATAAGTACCAGTCTGCAGTAAGCGTAATGTAAGTGCCTGAGCCCTGTTTAGTTTAGGATGCGGCAAACTGTAAATCCTTCGATTAAGAAGGTAATATTTCGTGATTTCATTATATGTGGGAGGAGAGTCCCTGTTCTCGGGGAGTAGCGCCACGCTCTTGCGCGGGGCAGAGCGCAGGGTAAGATCTCGCGCTGCCTCATGAGCGGACTCATTGAGATTCGGAGGGGCTCCCTCGATCATCCCAAGGTGAGCAGGGAACCAACATAAGTAGTGTTGAGAGATCACACATGTCTGCATAATTTTAAAAGCAACGTTAGCTAAAGAGCCCTTCTGAAAGGCCCTAACAGCCGATTTTGAATCGCTATATACAAAAGGCCTGCGCCTGTCAACCAGGGCAAGCGCAATAGCCGCTTGCTGCGCGACCTCTGGCTTATCAGTCCGAACGGTTGCAGCGTGAACGACACTGCCCTCATTATCCACAACTATGGTAAACACCTTCCTCTCCTCATTAAAAGAAGCATCGACGAAGCCAATCTTATGATTCTCATCACGAATGATTCTCAGCAGGCAAGCTACCCTGGCCATTCTTCTACCAACATCTCGCTCCGGATGCATGTTCCTGGGAACAGGCTTGACGTGATACGATTACGGACCTTCAAGGGAATTCCGACATGAAGCTGCGAAATCATCTCCTGAGGAACACCTAACTCTCTCAGAATCTGCCGACCCGTGCTAGTCGTAGAGAGACGCACCATCTGTGTCCACTGCTGAGCCTCTGCTATGCCATCCAAGGTAATATGAATTCCCAGCTGGAGAAGTCGGTCGGTGCTGGTGCACATTGGCACTCCCAACACGTTCTTCGTGATCTTCTCAATTTGCATGTCGAGCTTCTCCTTCTCCGATGGTTCCCGCTTGTGCACGGCCGCCACATAAGTGACACAATACAAATGCGTGCATAAGTCAAATGCAGATTATGCAGACCCTCATTATGCAGACTATGATTATGCAGACTATGCAGACCCTCAGACCCTCAGAAATTCTCTTAGAAAAGTGGCAAGTCTCTTGGTTAGCATTAAGGCGTGACTAAGTTGTTGAGATCTGCGGCCCTCCCCGCAACGACTGCGACTACATCTTTGATATTCTTAATTTCAATATCTATGAGCCCGAACTCAGCTGGTAAAAATTCTTCTTCAGTTTGTCTCTTATTTCCATTTGAGGGTTCTCATTGCCTGTTGTGTCTTTTATTAAGAGTGCTAGTTTGGTTCCCTGCATGGTGTTCTTTGTTTGCTCGCCACCTACTGAAACTGCTTGTGAGTAGGTGTCACGCTTGTTGTTCTCCGCCTTGCCATTAAATAAGCGTTATGCTCTATTGTCTTATGAGCCACTGCCTTCATGTTCTGAAATTCGCGAAAAAGGGCATTTAATGCCTCTCTTGTTGGTGTCGAGTCTTGTCCGACATCTAGCATTGCTTTTATGAAGCGTTCATCAGTGCCCATGACACATTTCATTTGTTTTTCTCCTTCTCTATTTTCCACGATGCGTTTGGTGCACGCAAATGTACGTTCACTGTGATCAGTTTCACTCCAAAGTTCACTTGTAGAAACAGGTTCTTCATGGCTCCTTACATATGATTCACAAGTACGACTCTTGTTTTGAGACTTCTTGTCACTTTTCTTTGGCATCACCGAGTCTCCTTCCTACCAGTCAAAATCTTTACCCATGAAAATAACTGCGTTTCACTAGTTGTGTGCAGTACACGCCAATACTGCAACAGGCTAAGCTGATAGTACTGTGCAGTGTGTGTAAAGGCGACACAATTAATAAAGTTTTCCTAATTAAAAAGGGCAATTGAGTAAAAATATTGTTATAACTTTCTTTAGTGTATCTCTTACTTACTGACAGTTAAGAAAGAGGTAACTTTTTGAGTTGTGTTGGAGCTGATTGGCGTGGATGGAATATGGGATCTACAGGAATCAAAATGGCCGCCTTTGTTTACATTTTTACGAGTGCTTTCTTCATCGTTTATAATAGGGCTATATCGATAAAATAGATTAAAATAACGGTTGATTGATGCTAAGTGGACGTCGTAGATTCCTTATTTAAATTTTGTAAGCACGGATGACGCCCGGTTATATGAGATTAGGTGGATTAGTAAACCGGTACACATGTGGTGAATAATTGGGGCGGACACATGAAATACAGTTGCATTCATTAGAGAATAACTTTTGTTATAATTATAGTAGGTTCATGAAATTTTGAGTCATTATTCTCATCGTTATTCCGAAGGAGGAGTGCGAAAGCTCAGCATCACTTCTCCAAGGGTTTTAGAGATAAAAAATGAAGAAGTAATAGTTTTTGCCTGTAGGTCAGGCGGTTTGTTTACATATCTTTTTTTGCTAATAACAAGTTAAAAATTGAACCAATGTAATGAAACTCGCTATTGTCTTGATCGCGGAACGTTTACGAACAATTCAATGCTAGGTTTGAGAATGGCAAGCAAAAAAAGCCAAACTTATGAGTGGAAAATTGAAGAGCACTTACCTCGCTATCGCTCCCTTGGGTGGTCAGCCGGAGAGTCACGTGTTGCGTCAGAGCAGTCGCACTGGCTTTTCGATTCTCGTCTGTTTTGTATGCAAGTCTGTTTGTTTGTGATTCAGACAATGTAGGGAGAAAGTCCCGCGAGGTGACGTGGCGCTTGTTGTCACGTGCTTTGACGTGCTCTTTGTGGGTACCACAGCAGAGCTTCTTCGAAGCCAGTTGGTATGATATCCATGGCAATATGGTTGGCAAGCAAACATGGGCCTGCGATAGTTAGGTCACGTCACACCCTTTTCCACGTGGTCTGACATTCGCTACCTGGGTAGTCTTTTTTTAATATTTGGGGCTTTACGTGCCAAAACCACTTTCTGATTATGAGGCACGCCGTAGTGGAGGACTCCGGAAATTTCGACCACCTGGGGTTCTTTAACGTGCACCTAAATCTAAGCACACGGGTGTTTTCGCATTTCGCCCCCATCGAAATGCGGCCGCCGTGGCCGGGATTCGATCCCGCGACCTCGTGCTCAGCAGCCCAACACCATAGCCACTGAGCAACCACGGCGGGTCACTACTTGGGTAGAACGGCTTAGATTCTTTGATTGCCACTCGTTTCATATCTATGTCAGCATGGTTGGGAATTACCCATGGGCGTGTGAAAGTTAGCTCATGTTACGCGACCTTTTTTTCACGTGGTCTGCTGTAAGGAATCGCACAGCTTCTTCGAAGCCCGTTGATTTGGTATTCATGTCAGTGTGGTGGGGAATGACCAATCAGCCTCGTCAAAGATAAGTAAAGTCACGCAACACCCTTTACCTCTGATTTGACATTCACTGCGTGGATACCGTCGCGTTGCTTTTGCGATTCTCGTTCGTTTGGCAACCATGTCTGTGCGGTGGTGAATGACAAGGGAGCTTTCGAAAGCAGCGCTAGGTCACATTTTACCCTTTACCACCTGATCTGCCGACTCTTGTGCGGGGGGCCATCACAGAGCTTCTTCGAAGACCGATCGTTAGATATCCATGTCAGTATGGTTGATAATGACCCAAGAGCCTGACGAAAGCTAAGTAACGTCATGTGACACCATGTAGCACGTGGTCCCACGAGCCCAACGTGCTTACCGCTGCAACACTTCTCCGAAGCCTGTTGGCTTGATATCAATGCATGTATGGTTGCGAATCACACATGGGCTAGCGAATGATACATGAGGTCACGCGACACCCTTTTCCAGGTTACTTAACTTTCGCTACTTGTGTACTATCGCATAGTTTTTGCAATTCCCATTCATTTGACACCACTGTTAGTGGGTTAGTTATACTATTGCCGTGAACAGGTCTAGCAAAACTCAGCATTTTGATGGCTTTGTTTACGTGCATTACAGGTGCATCAGGTTACATGCTTACAGGTGCATCATTCAACAGATCGTTTATTTCTAAAGCTGATAAAAACAAGCTTAAGAAAGCTTCACGTGATATCTCAACTTTTGGTTTTACAAGCCCCATTGACATGACCATCAAAAGAAGGAGCTTCGAAGAATCTCTGCGACCATAACCACCTGCAGCGTCTAAGATCAAGTGCAAGACGGTGCATAGGAATGACCCATGGGCGTGACGAAAGTTGCGTGAAGTCACGTGGTAGCCTTCCCTCGTATTTTGACGTGCGTGACGTGCGCAGCAGTGCAGAACTATTACGAAGCCCGATCGTTTGATGTTCACGTCATTATGGTTGGGAATCACGCATTGACTAGCGAGATACTTGAGGTCCCGTGACAGCCTTTCCGACGTGGTTTGGCGTTCGCGTTTTCTGCACCATCGCATAGATTTTGCAATTCCCATTCGCTTGACACCCCTGCTAGTGTGTTAGCGAATGACATGTGGCCTTCCCAAAGTTACGTTATGTCACATGACACCCTTTGCCCCGTGGTGTGGTCTGCTCTGCATGGGTATTATCACAGAGCTTTCTCGAAGCCCGATCACATTATATCATGTCAATATGTTTGGCAACCAGGTATAGGCTGCGAATGTTACGTGAGACTCCGTGACATCCTCTTGCACATGATCTTAGACGCTGCAGGTGGTTATAATCGTAGAGATTGTTCGAAGCTCCTTCTTTTGATGGTCATGTCAATGGGGCTTGTAAAAGCAAAATGCTGAGATATCCCGCACAGCTCTTTTAAGCTTGTTTTTATCACCTTTAGAAATCAACGATCTGTTGTTTGATGCACCTTTCTTCCAATGAAAGCAAGCAAAGCAACCAAAGTGCTGAGTTTTGCTAGACCTTTTCACGGCAATGTTATAATGTCCGTAACAGTGCATTGTTTTAATGATGGACCGCGCGGGAAAGGCGTTTATGTTGTCACATAACAGGGCTCTTCGGGAAGTCTCTCTTATTTTTGCTTGGCTCAAAATTATAAGAATTTATAATTAATTTCAACTTCCTAGAACAACTCTGCAAATGCATCTTTAATTTGGATGAAGGACCCTAGATGAAAGCTTTCAAGGCAGCGGCTCTCCTCCTCTTCTGCTGGTTTTCTCCTCCCCGAACTGCTCTGGAGTGCCCCTAGGAGGGGTCAAAACTAATGAGGGCGCTCATAAAAAGGGTAATGTTTAGTGAGAGTCACCACACCGAATTGAAATACGTACGTTTTGATAGAAGTAAATCAGATATAGATTGAGCAATTGGTTAGTCAAAGTATAAGGTATAGCATAAGGAAGCACAATGCGTGGTGTAAAAACTAGCAATGTTGTTCATGTTTTAAAGTTTACACCACTAGCCATGTCTCCTCGCATGCTCCCTCGCACACGCCCACTTCGATTCAAATTCACGCTTGTTACTTGTTGTCCACTGCAACGACAATAATTATGCAATCAGCTATCGCTTAGCCCAACTTCATGCTCAGGGCAGGACATTAGGTAAGATTTCTCGGCGTTATTGAGATAATCTCTTTGTCTTGATTTACTTAGGCCTATATAATGGATGCCGCGATATAAAAGAGGTTTAAATATAACCTAACCGATGGCACCACAGCGTTAGCGGTGATGATGGGAAGACGATGCGGAATGCTTTAAAAGCCTAATGGTTCGTTGCATTATAATTTTCTACTCTGGACTTGTAAGGTACGCGATGATGGTGAGGAGAAACTCCAAGTAGGCGCCGAGCGGACGGAGTAGGTGAGCATATCCAGAAGGACGTTAGCCACTTTTGGGGGCTAAGAAAACCTGGAGATACTGCTGTGATATATGTACTGTAAATCAACGGAAGCCCGAGCATTCAAGTAAACGCGGCTTATGGTTAGAGCGCCGAAACATTTGTTGGGATGCGTCACCGACGCTGAACTCCGGCTGCGTGTTCACACCGAAGATCTCTATTCGCGGACAACTTTCTGTAGCAATGAGGGAACGCTAGGGAGACAAAGTGCACACAAGTGACAGCGTTTCTGAAAAGAGCCCCACGTTCTAATACCCGTTCGTTTAGGCTGGGGAAGACAAAACATAAACACTTTACTAGCCATAGTTAAATAAGACAGAACACACCACTGAATGTAAAGGCTTACTTATTTTGCGGTTTTTCCCTCCGCATCTAGGGAAGCGCAAAACCACCGCGAGTGCAGCTGCGTTGATTCAACGTCGGTTCCGAGCACCAAAAATTGGAGGACGCTTAAGGTTCGCCTTCAAGAGTGGAACGCGACAGCGTTCCCGTCGACCCGCCAAGGGGTGTAAGACAATGGGCTACGGCGCAGCGACTACGCGCCCCGCATCGGACGCGGTGAGCGTCGAGCAACGCAGCGTTCGGCGCGACAACGAAATGTGCGCCTGAGCAAGCGACGCACGCCTGAGCCTTAGAAACAGCTCGTTTCTAAGGCAACACCGCGTTCATTAGAGGCTCTTTTGTACCGCTTTGAAGCATCGAACTTGTGGCTCAGTGGTAACGTCTCCGTCTCACACTCCGGAGACCCTGGTTCGATTCCCACCCAGCCCGCCTTGGAAGTTGCTTTTTATTTATGAAGTGCCTGCCGTGATTTATCGCTCACGGCCAACGCCACGGACGCCGACGCCGACACCGACACCGACGCCGACGACACCGGCTTTTCTGCGACACGAGCTCCTTAACGCTATCGCGTTAAAAAGCACCGTCAAGCGCTGCCGGACTACTTGTCGCGGCAACACATGTGCAGCAGCAGGTACGCGGTCGTAGTTTTCCCTTCATTGCTACAGAAAATTGTCTGCGAGGAGTCATACAGCTTCTTTGGTGTTCCAACGCGCGCGGCGTTTCACTCTAAAGAGAATTGCGTTCAGTGAGCTCTATCTCATAGGCGCTATTTGGCAAAGCCAAAGCTGCAAGGTACGGGAACGAGGTGCTCGGACAAGGTGAATGTATTTCGTATATCAGCTACCACGCACCATTTGCGTGTTGTTGTGCAACGACGGATGCTGCGGACACATAGCTCCCTACAGGCGCTAAGGAGGCGAAAACGGACGACATCGTTTGATATGTTCGCTTTTATCATTGTCCGAGGCGCCAGTAGATTCTACAGAGCTGGAAGGAGCTTCTCATGTGGAGTGTTACAGTGCCATCTACTTTTTAAAGCGAACGCTTTACTGGCTGCGAACTTGCGATTTCGCCGTGGCGGTGGTCCGAGGAGGCACATGACGACACAACGCGCGCCTCGCCGAGGATATTTCTCTCTCTCTCTCTCTCTCGCTCACTAGTCCCTACTGCGCATGCGCCACTAGTAGCCCCGAGCAATGCCTCCTTTACTAGATGCCTGCCGCGTGAGCCGAGAAGCTGGTCCCTGCCCCTCTCCGCTTTACTCTCCCCCACCCGGTTAACCCGGGTCGGCTGCGAGCGCTAGCTGCGGTGGCCACTGCACGCCTAAATCACGTGGCCCTGCCTCCGAGATCGCAGCGTTGTCTGCTCATATCCTGGAGGCAGGGCCGACCCGAGCGCGGACCCGAGCGGCGAACCGGGCGTGTTGCAGACGACATGAGCGCGAGACATGGCGCGCAGAATGCATATCGCCGAGCCTGGAGCAGACGAAATGTGATGTGATGTTCTTGTGTATTTCATTAAACGAAATAGATTACTCTAGTAACACCATTGCAATCCTTTAAAGCCGATTTAATGGCTTCTTTAAAAAATGTTTGCTGCTTCCACGAAAACGAGCTAGCAGACGTACAGCAAAGCAGCTAGCAGTCTGACCGTTGCGTGCCGGTGCGTGAGGTTTGAGGCTTTGCCTTTTGTTTTAACAACTGTGCCAATTTACACTTCATGCTCAGCCTGTGTCTCGTCATCACGAAACACTCACCATGCGTCGCTGCTGCGTGCTGCACTGTAAATCAAGCCAGAGAAGCAAAGTACATTGTGTATCTTTTCACGAACTTCCAGCTAACAGCGATTTGCGTGAACGGTGGCTGGCGGCTATTGCAAGAGAGAACGGGACCCCGAACTTTACATCGAAGCATATTGTCGTGTGCAGTTTACATTTCCGAAAGGTAGATTTCCAGGAGAACTGCACAATAAGACGGCTTAAACCAGATGCCGTACCGAGTCTCTTCGGAGACCAGACAGCTTGTACGGAAGGTGCTGAAGCTGTGCCAACTGCAGGCGTGAATAAACGTAAAAGAAAGCGGTCACCGAACAATGCGCCCACATATACCCGTGGTTGCGCACCGCCCTCAGCTGTGGGCGGAGTAACGTCCCGAGTATACGACTCATCATTATTGAATGCCGACTCCGAAAACAGACATGTTGGAGCCGATAGCGAATGTCATACCCAAGCTGACGATTCCTTAACAAGCTCCGCTAAGGAAAGCTTGCAGTCATTTATCGCTTCAAGACGGAAATCACGTACTGCAACCAGCGAAGTCGCCACGAACGAGCACCCTGAACAAGAAAACGAACGCTTCACTTGCATTGTTTCGTCAACCTGCCCTCCGGCTCCCTCCGAAACACTTGTACTTCCTTCCGAATCCGTCTTAAATGAGCCCAAGCAAAGTCATGGACCGCTTACAGAAGTAACTGGGCCAGGCTTTGCAGATGCCAAGAAAAAACGAACATCGAGAGCATTTGCCAAGAGCTCATGCAAGACGCAGACGACATCAAGCTTATCAAGCTTTCTTTTTGTCGAGCGCAAATGGTATCGACGAAGAGAACGCAAGTTAAAAGAAAAAATGATAGGCTAAGCAGAACTGTTGACGCCTACAAGGAAGAACTTCGGAGGCTCAAGGAGGAGTGCTACGTGAGTCAATTTTTAGACGTCGTGGCTGACGCGGGAGAGGGCATCACAAAAGCAACTTTGCTTGTGGACCAGGTAAAAAATTACAAAAGAAAAAAGCCGCAGTGGTCAGAGACCACAATCAGGCATTGCATCGTAATGCGGCACCTGTCCACAAAAGCGTACGAGTATATAAGGAGCAAAAAACTCCTTGCATTTCCTTGCAGAACAACACTGCAAAAGTACATCGGCACAACATCAGGTGAAGTTGGTTTTAGCTAGCTGGTGCGTTGCCGACTTGAAATAGAGATTCAAGCACTGGACACACCACAGTCCAAGGTATGCGGACTTATCATCGATGAGATGAGGATACAAGAAAAGTTGATATACCATAAACAAAGGGATGCTTTTGTCGGTGATGTTGATCTGGGCCGTGACCTCGAGCATCTGGTTCCTACACCAGAAAATCAGAATTTGGCAAATTCACTTCTGTGTTTCCTGCTTTGTGGCCTGCACGCAAGGTTTAAAATTCCCATTGGTTATTTTTCACCAGATGTTGAATCGGAGTGCAGCTCGCCGAAATCATACGCCACATCGTCAAAACGGCATCAGATGTAGGCTTCGACCTCATCCGCGTCGTCACTGACAACCACAAAGTCAACGTGGCAGCAATGGAAAATTTGTGCGGAGGAGAAGCAGACATACGGGCACCACATCCTGCTGATCCATCAAAAGACATCTTTTTGGCCTTTGACCAAAGCCATATTATAAAAAATATCAGGTCGCAATTCTTGGCAAAGCATTTTGGAGCAAAGAAGGAGGTGACAGCAAAGTACGTGAAGACTCTGTACAAGATGCAGAAGCACTCAATTGTACGGCCAATCAGGTTTCTCACACGGAAACACGTGTATCCCACCAACATAGAAAAAATGAATGTAAAGACAGCTGTGCAGCTGTTTTCACCTGCAGTCACAGCAGCACTGAAGTATCTGAAAGATCAGGCAGGTCATAGTTGTGATTTGGAGTTTGCGTTGGCGGAGCCGACTATCAGGTTCATGGAGGCTATTCACAAGTGGTTCGCCTGCATGGATGTAAGCAACCTCCAGCAACACATTCACTGCAACGATGAAAATGCCCGCCAGTTTGACAAAATCGAAGACCCGAGGCTCCAGTGGCTTGAAAATGACTTTCTCGACTACGTTGAAGTGTTGAAAACTGAGAGCCCTGCACAAAACTTCCTTAGCAACGAAACGCATCATGCGCTCGTATTGAGCACCAACTCGAACGTGCAGTGCATTCGCTACCTGCTGACTGAAAAGGAGTTCAAGTTCGTGCTCACACGCAAATTTTCGAGCGACCCTATTGAGTCACTGTTTGGATTTCTTGGGCGTGGCTCCGGCTGCAATGACACATTGGACGTGAAGAGCGCTGCTAACGGATTAGAGAAAATGCTCAAGACGGGCATCGTTGCTTCTTCCAACCAAAGCAACGTCAGAAGCTCAACCACGTTCGCATCACAAAAGCTTCTGCGATCCCACCAGAGCTCCGCCAACCTCAGCAGCAGCACAAAAACGATCTTGGACGCATCCGTGCAGACGCTAAAGGAGCACTGTTCATCACAAGCACCATGCGCACCAAATCCAGACAACGCCAGCGTTGCGATGGTGGGTGGATTCATCGTAAGGGCGGCAAGTGAGAACATTCCCTGCGCTAACTGTGTTGCGCTACTGCAAGGACCAAAAGCGAGCACGCCTCTCCTCGGACTTATCGCACACCAAGACCGCGTTGGCCTATTCTACCCAAGGCACGAACTTGTGAAAATTCTTGTAGGGTTCCGAAAATTTGTCGACAGCGTTCTTCCGCACAGAAAATGCATAACTAAACCACTGGAGGTCTGCGTGGAAAAAAGTGTAGAGGTTCTCATGGGACTACCAATCCTGAGCTGTGGAAACACGAACAGCGATCACCGCAAGAGGCTTCTGGTACTAATAACCAGGAAATTCATGAAGCCACTTCTCACCACTTACGCGCTGGTAACTACTGACAGGAATGCTGTCGTCAAGATGCTGCAGCGAAAGCCATTATCGCGAAAAGTGTTGAAGTTGTAGGTGTCATGCGTTAAACTTACGATATTCATGCGCGGATCCAAGGTGGATGTCCGCATGTCCTGTCGCCCACCCTTAAGATTTGCGTTAATGCGCCAGAAATATATATTACTGTGACGCAATGTAGTTTGGACACTATATTCCCATCGTGTGCGGGGAATTGAACTCGACTTCAAGGACTCAAGTGCCTGGCGGAAAAGGTGACTCGTCAACCCTCTTGACTGCATAGAGACGCTTATTTGTTATTGGTGGAAGTGCCAGTAAACTCGTATGTGTGTGCCTCGTCCAGGCAGAGCATCTCTCGGCGAAGCACTCGAGGTTGTCTTGTAGTGCACAACAACACGCATTCGTCCATTTGTGCATCTATTAATACAACCAAAAGACTAAGCTCTCCAGTGCAAGGACTCCAACATGCGTTCGGCTCTACGTGAAGATAGTGTCCGAGGCTGCTGTAAAAACGTAAGCATCATTTACACGTCCTATTGTATGAATGAATTCTTGCCTTTTACATACCCAGCGATACAAATGTAGGGGTCGAATCCAACTGATTAGCTTAAACTTTCGTGGAATTGCAAAGGAGGTCGAGCGAAAAACACAAGAAAGAATGTGATCCTCATTACGGAGTTTACATATAATACAAAGCTTTTCATTGAACGCGTAACAACAGTAATATTTCAGTTTCGTGCGACATAGTGCCGAGTATGATGCTCTGCTGGAGTTATGGCCATGCTGTTTATATCAGTTACCTCATCTACCGACGCGAACTGAAATTGATATCCCTGAAAGTGGTCGAAGACATGCGTACAAATTCCTCTCAAGCAGACGCTCTTGCTGAGCGCGCGCCGGGTCGCATATTTACCGCCGGGTCGCCGGCCTCGAAGTCGTCACTTCCGCCGTCACCGGAAGTGGGTCGGCTGCGAGCGCCGCCTTTCGGCGACTACCCTGAACCACGGGAACCTTCGCTCCAATGGGAAAACGAGTGACGCGGCAGGCATCTAGTAAAGGAGGCATTGCCCCGAGCCACAGGTTTTCCGCCGCTGCGCAGCGCCGCGCCTTTCTGCCGCCGTCGTTTGGTATCACGTCACACCGTGTTCCTCGTCGTTGCGCTCTCCGCCGCTCGCTACGCCAGCTGCGTCCCATGCCTGATAACATCTCGGAGGATTGAAAAGGAGAGCGCCCGTGCGCCGCAACCCCAGTTGAGGTGGCAGTATGGACGGCGACAAATCTGATAAGCAGGAGGAGGCCTGAAATTGACATCGGAACGATATGAAGAGGAAACGAATCGCCCGGGAAACAGACGAACAGCGCGCCGAACAACTGACTAAACGCCGCAACATAGCTAGACAACCAGACTAACCTTGACTTGCAATAAAGATTAGCTAAGGCAAACCATGCTATGCCTTAGCTTTCGCTACGTATGTCCTGGCATAACCGAGGAAGCTTCTCTTTTACAGTCTAAAACGCCAACCTACGTCTTGGCTCTGGCTACACCTTTTCGTCCGGCAAAAATCGGACCACATTGTTGATTGAGTGCGCACTAGTTTGGAACTTTTTGCGCTATATTCAATTTCACCTTTCGCCATTAAGCACATCACCTGCAAGCAATGCACCAACCACAGAATCGAATGAAGAGGAAAAGAGAGTGTAAGTATGAGAGAAAGGAGAACGCCACAAAGAACAATGAGTGTTACTACCTTAAAAACTTGTTTTATCTAGGGACCTTATTTTGGATTAGCTTCCCTGGTGTTAAGATTAAAACTCGTGGCGCGTAGAATAAATTCTTTGACAGTAAGATTAAATGTCCGGCAAGTGAATTAAATTAATTGGCGCTTGGACTAAGGTAACCGACGTTTGGATTAATTTGAGTGAGAATACTTGTAGTTGCTCGCAACTACCGTGGCTCGGCCGTGCGGAAAGGCTGCGACGGTGTCAACAACTAGGCAAATCATGCAGGGTTTCCTGGCAGAGATAGTGGCGTTTCAGGAGGAATCTGCACGAACACGCTGCGAGGTTGCCTGTTTCACCCGGAAGCGAAGCGTCGAAAGCGTCAGTTTTATCGTTCTCGTCGAGCTCCTAGCATAGTGTTCTAACAGCAAGCACAGTCAATATGGCGCGTCCAGACAGATCCGGAATGGCTCAATCTGCCGTGCCACGGCTGACGAAATCACTGAAGGCCGCGACCACGCTTTACTTTGACCGATATTTCACATACGGCCTTCTGCTTGATAAACTTCGGCAAAATGCATTGCTGCCACTGAACCGGTAATTTACAATCGGCTACCGAAAGCAGGAAAGCTCTCTGGCGAGAAGAATTCAAGGCAGGAGAACGAGGTGCGTGAGAAACGTGGATGCGAAAAGACAAGCGTAAGGCGGCGCTACGATGGCATTACAACAACCCCATCGCAATGCTCTCAATTCATGGCCAGGAGCCGGAAGACACCTGTTTTCGTAGATGGTAGCGCAAAGAAGTACAGTGAAGTCGCACGGCTACACATTGTTAAAACGTGCAGCCCTAACATGGGTGGTGTCGTCCTAGCAGACAGAATGATCAGCTACTATATAATAATGGCACATGTCAACAAATAGGCAGTAAGGAGCATATTTGACCTTTTACAGCGAAGCTTTTTATGGCCAGGATTCCGAGCGTTTTCCGAGCCCTTGACGAAACGTCTCTGAGCCAAAACTGTCATCATCAACAATGGCTCGTGCCATTGCTCGTGCGCTCGTCGTCGTGTTCTACCACAATTGGCTCGCAGCCGTCGCTCGACGTAAGCGGCGACGCGCGATGCCGAGACGAACATCGTCCTCCTCTTCTTCAGTCCCTAGCTGCGCCACACCATGTGGCATTACCCCCTCTTCAAAAAAAAAAGAAGGAAAGCATACATAGGCTTGCAGTTAGCTTTACCATTTTCAGTTTTTTAATAAAGATAGCCTAATTTCATCCAAATCTTGGCCAATCCCCCACAGTGGGTGTGCGCCATCGCATAAGGAATACCATACCATACCATACCATAGGCTTGACCTGAGAGCGCCGAGATGGTCTAGGACGAACACATAGGCTATAGTCACAGTCACTGTGGTGTGCGATATAGTCACAAGGCACTGATGGACGAGAAACAACAAAAACTAACCGAAGCGGCTGAAAACGTTGAATATTAGGGGCTAAGTACGGTTTCAACCACGCAACGTGCACAATCTCGGATTGCAGTTATCGACGTCGGGCAGGCTGGCTTCCGTCAGGAAGGAGCCTGCCCATTTCTGCTTTTGCCATTTCTGTCCTCGTTGCCTGCCCTTCCTCTCGACACTCGGCCCTCTCATGGGCCGTTCCCCATCGCGTTCTTTGGCGTCATCTCTGTCATGCTTATTTTTTGCTTCCGCTACCATTGCGGTGCCAAACATCTGGAGCGTCATAACCAGGCTCCACATTTGGCACCTCCTTAGTGCTTTTGTGGCGTAGTTCCTTGTTCGCGACGCCGCGTCGCTGTGCCAAATAGGGTGCAGCACAAGTGAAAGGGTCGGCAAGCGAACATTCTGTATTCCATCTGCCAAGCTTGAGGCGGCCGAAGGTCTGATTCAAAGAATCAACCGGGCTGGTTTCAAACCAAGGCCATGATCCCGGTTCTGTGGGGAGAGTGAGCGATTCTTCGCTCATCACTAATCTCATATGCTGCCATTTGTTGCATACGGCTTCGTTAGTTTTTCGCTCTCTGAACTGCCACATGCTCTCGCTGAATTTATTTGCAACTATCATGCCCGACTTCGATCAACTCGTCTTCAAGCCCACGTGCTCTTTCTTGACTCATTCATACACTCCATGGCGTTTTCGTTCCTTCGCCTGATTGTATGCGAATGGCACCTTTAGAATGTATTGCCGTACATTAAGAAGCGGTAATTGTACATAAACAAAGAGGTGCTCCGTTGCCTTAGGAGAGCATCTGCTAGTTCAGAACCGCGTTGGGGGTGGCACGTTCGGCAAAACAGAGAGTGAACGCCTGCACACGAGGAAGAGGGAGGGGATGGTGCTACTTAGATTCATTACTGAGCTTGATGAATGCATAACTCCAAGCAACGCCCAGCGGCATTCAATTGGGCATCAGTGCTTTTGCATTCACAACTAATAAGAAATGCAAAGGTGTTCTCTGACTTTGTTTACTTTCTCTGAATCGACAGTATTCTGCAAGTTATGAACGCCAAACTTACGAGAAAATATCTCGCATTATTTACGCATATTGCTAAGCTTATTCCGTCGTTTTAAGAGGACATGTGCAGTAGTCGAACTGACAACGTCAACACCAAGTATGCGTCATGGGAATTACAACGACCAAGTCACCATCTACATCTCTCGCGTGAAGTTCTTGTGACGCATTTGACTCAGTCAGATAAAGGTCAAATATATCCAGTCGAGGCACATTTCACATAGCAAAGTGCTAATGGTGGCGTGATGAATAAGTATTATATTCCGATAATTGCTCTCGCATTTGTCAAAGCGCTATTGCGTTCTCTATGTGTGTGGAAATGAAGAGAGTCCGAAAACATGTCTTCTGCCGTTAACGGAAAGGTCCACACTGCCTCATGGCACAGATCTCCGAGAGTGAATGTTTACCGAGATTTCTATGGCTCGTGTTGTTCAGTACTCAAGTGCCCATAACAGCATTAGTCAGTAGCCAAGTGTCGTGAACTATGTTCCAGAAAAATTGCACACAAGTATTTACCTAATGTACATTTTTTTTTCTAGATCTTTCATGTTGTACCTGGCATGTGCCCATTATACCTTAACTCAATGTCAGTGGCAATCGGTGCGATAACATATATAGCAAGGGGGCGGGTATGAAGGGGCAGCAATTTTCGGGGAGCAAATTAGAAAAAAAGGTGACGCAGCAGACGCACAAGACGCATAGAAAGGGGAGCTTTAAGAAGTGCAGAAATTATTTCTTAAGAAAAAGAAAAGCTTCGAGAACGTTCTTGAGAACTTGGTGCCTTTATATAAAAGCAACATCGTTTGCATGCCCGTGGTGAACAACTTTAAAACTTTGTCATAGACATATGTCGTACTATTTATTACCTAATCTTGCTTGCTGCGTTGCGCGCATGACATATTGCTTCAACATTTGAAGTGCTGCTGGAAAGTATTCCGTATAGAATTTAATAGCTAAGTGCGCTGCCAATTTCCTTCACGTTTAGGGAACCACTGAAACATTTGATGTCCTTCTTCGCTCACGATAGGTTTAAATATAAAACCGGCACCATCTCTCCACAATTTGGAAAGTGCAGTCGAATGCTTGATTATGTTTATGCGAGCTATTTCGGTATAAATACTGCGATTATTCGTAGGCAATATGGTGTCAACGTATCTACTTGTAGAAATTATATATATATATAAATATATATATATATATATATATATATAGTCTTTACAAGCAGGTCAACATTCTGGGTACAACGTGAACCACTTCTGCATTCTTCAACTGACCACGAGTCTTAATGAACATGATATGACATTTGCAAATCATCAGGCATTCAAATAAATATAGCTCAATTACCTAGCCCATGCTCAGGTTTCCATATTATTTACCTTGTGGTACTCAATGGAGCGTTCTTAAAGATCTGCTGTTACTACGCCGATTTGATTTTTAATGTCGATGCCAAAAGACAGTTCGTAGAAAAAGTTTTAAAGCTTCGTGTCATTGTTTAACTCTCAGGCTGAAGTCTCGATTGATAAAACTTTAGGATGGATGATCCTCCAGGTAAGATATTTTATACTTGAGAATAAGACAATCTAGAAACTTGAGAATTTCGCATGCTGGTAAAACAGGCCACAAGCTAGTTACGTCTACCTTTCTTCCGACTTGTGCATAGGAGAGATTCTGGCATTTTTTTCCTTATTTTAAGATTTTATATGACCGCCATAAACATGAGTGGTGCTGGCTGAAAGTTCCCAGGTTCCATGCTGCGCTTTAAGATAAGTACCCAAGAATGCCGACGAAGGACAAGGCACTACCGTACCACAATTCGAAGTTAAAAGGGCGCGTAATAAACAGGCAGTGGGTTCAGTGGGTCATATAGTTGCGACTGTGAAGAAAGCAGCGAAACTGGGAATGACGCGAATAGCATTTTGTTGGGCGAACTTCTGCCCTCAAAAACAGGCTACACTCAAAGAACAGCCGTAGCGGCGAACGCAGTAGGCGATGGTCGAAAATTTGATCAGCGGGTCAAGCGCGTCAGCTTTTATACACAAGCAACCGCACGTTCCGGAGGAATCGCTGGTGCCCACGAGTCTTCCAAAAAGCTTTACAGCATTAACGTCGTCCATGCACGCAATAAGATTACACAAGCTTCAGCTACAACAGACAGCGGATAGAACCATCGATAACATCCCGGAAACTTCCGTTACACGCAGGCGCACACTGTGCTGAGCCATAACATTTGTGAGAGGGTGAAATGTCCTCACCCGAAAAAGATAAACAAGACCACGTGTTAATATCACATCCGTGGCGGGTTATTATCTTGTCCACTTCAATTTTCCTTTAGTATGTAAATTCTACGAATGAGCCTAACGTATCAAAAATTATATGCTTTCCGTCTGTCCAATTTCTGTTAGGTACATATGGGGATACGCAAGTATGACTTTGATAAATAACAGTGCGAGGTAGACTGTGACCACTGACCACTGAGTAACGCTCTCCCCGTGTGCCCAACTAATGTCTCAGCGAAAGAAGACAACTAACGGCGCTCATCCCCCCCCCCCCCCCCTTCAGAAGTGTAAATGAGATCGCCCATGCGATTGCGTGTGCCTTATCCGCGCGCAAATCAGCGCATGCGAAGGGCGTTTCTCCTCCGCAGCACCTCCTACTTTCAGCCTCTCACGTTCACTGCTGCCCCCTACTCCACTTTCTCCCCCTCCATTACTTTCTTGAGTAGAGCCGTGTGGGCCCTTGTCAATATGGCAAATTTGCAAGAAGCAACATTTCTCGGCAGCCTCAATATTTTATCCTTGAAAATCGCGCATAATTTCAAACGTTATTAATCAAATTTGAACGTCCAATCTAGAAATTATGGGTATCGAGCACGCCTGGCTTCTACGTCGCAAGGAAACGCCTCGTGACAAAGTGTGCACTGAAATTTGAATGATGGCTCGTTAGTCCAAAACGTCATAGGGCACATCGCAGCAGATGTTTGCTTGGAAAAACATGCCGGATCAGTGCGTGCGTGACAGCCGCATACGTTCAGTCATGTTCACTTTCCAACTTCGTTGTCTTTGTTTCTCAAGTGGCGTTTACATCTGATATTATAGCGGGGCGGCCTTTTCTGCGCTCCCGGCAAGCCCGATTTTAATGTTGCGAGATTAAGCAGTGAATTTTACAGCGAAGCTGTGTATAGCTACCCTCCGGCACTGGTAGATGTCCGTACGTTTACGCGTCGCATCAACACGAACATTTGTCTCCAGTTTAGTTCGAATGATCTGTAACTCTCCATCTAAAGTAGGTATCATAAAAAAAAATTGGGCGCTAAAACGGCTCTTCCATAACGTCGACTTTCGCTTACTTTTCACTGTTAGTTCAGAGTGAAGTTGTACACGTTACAGAATTCCAGTCTGCTGTCAATACATGGCCGTCTACGGAGGAAGTATGGTTACAGAAAACAGCTGTAACTTGTTTTATCGAAACTATCCGGAAAAAATATAAAACAATATGCCGCCAAGATTCGCCTAACATTATGCCGAGGTTAATTTACTTTTGATATTTCGGTAGTTCACAGTAAAGCTGTAACTATTGTAGAATTTCAGTCTGCCATGCGGCGCGGTTTTTTCACGCGTCACTACTCCATTAAAGAATAGTATTCAATCACTGTTCAGTCAGAATATGTATTCGTTGTCTTTTTTGCAATAATAATAATAATAATAATAATAATAATAATAATAATAATAATAATAATAATAATAATAATAATAATAATAATAATAATAATAATAATAATAATAATAATAATAATAATAATAATAATAATAACAATAATAATAATAACAAAAGGAATTCATATACGCGTCGGATAGACGTCAGGTACACCATAGCTTCGCCGCTCGTCGTTTTTCAGAGAGAGGAATGGCTGATGAATTTTTATGACTATTTTTAATTAAACTCTATTCCCAAAATTAAGAAAAATGGGGTACAATAAAACATGACTGCCTCCAAATTTGCCATATAAAGTGCCTTCATACATCTAATGAAAAATTTACTTATCAAAATTTTCTAAATATTTTCTCGAACCTACCGCTATCAGCAGCAAAATGTGTCTTCCTAGCCTGCGGACAAGTTGTAAAAAGAACAGGCACCTCACGCAGAAAACGTTTGTAAAAGATATTGTATGGGCTAAAAACACCATTAGATTGAAATAAATCTCGTCCCATAGAGGGTTTCTTGCGAGCTGCTCAGTATATCCTTAGATCGTGTTTTCATGAGTAAGCTTATTCAGGCATTTATTTAAAATGCGCATTACCTACCTTAAGGGGAAATACAATGTGCAAGGTTGTCTTTTAGGTAGCTGAAAAAGTTTGCTTTATGGTTAATTCATGTTCCACAGACTTTAATAACGCTGTTCCCAATGTTATACTATGCCGCTTCGAGCTAAATGCTCATCGAAAAGAAACATAAGAAAAAAAGAATCGCGCTCTGCGGTATGCGGGGCTGTAATAAAACGTCAAGACTCAATATGATTGAGTTTGCTTTTTACGGGAAACAAAATTCACATTTTGATTTTTAAACTTATTAGTAAAGCTAGGTAGCATTTATAAAGCTGAACAAATGCTGCACACGCAGGCTGCGTATATTTTTTTACGCTACAGCTATATATTAAATTAGAAAAAGCGCGAGATTGCCCCACGTAGAACTCTAAACATTTAGCGTAAGATACCTTACTAATATCATTGATGTGTCTTAAGTCGCGATGTTACAAAGTACACTGCTGAACGTAGTTGTACAGAAGATTTATTTTTAGGGGTTCGCCGGTAATCGGTCTACTTACGTCCCCATGCCGCGTTCACTGAACTAGACCTTTCTAGCAATAAAACGTTCAAGAAGAAATTTTTATTAAGTTATGGTGTTTTACGTGCCAGATTGAAGCACGACATCATTATGATGTACACCGTAATGGGAACCCGGAAAACTATGGCCACCACCTGAGGTTCTCTAACGTGCACCTAACTCCATGTACATGGATGTTTTCGCATTTCGCCCCCATCGAAATGCAGCCGCCGTGGCCGGGATTCGATGCCGCGACTTCGTGCTTAGCCGCCCAACACCATAGCCACTAGGCAACGGCGGCGGCGGTTCGTTTTGAAACGTTTCACTATTGGAATAAATGCTAATGCAACAACAGTGCCGCTGCTTAGTGCTGAATATATGGCAGTTTGAAAATCTTGGTGAATCTAGCAGCTCCACCCGTGTCAGGGCCTAGTAGGAGACGGGAAAGCCGGTGTAGAGGACGTAAAAAGCAGTTTATCAGAGCAAACCTCTCATTTGCATCTCTCTCTCTCTCTTGGTGAAACAGGTGTTTCTCCATTCCGTACTTGGAGTCAGCTCAAAAATATTTTTTTCGCGAATGTCATGACAAGAATAATACGAGTAAGCTAACCTTCAAGCGCCCCTTGAAGATTAATAATACTCTGTGGTATAGAATTCGTGGCGTCATTTTTATAATAGGCATATCTACATAGGTGGCATAGCCAATCGGGGTCGAGGAGAAGGTGGCTTATTTTCAGACGGCGAGTATAAGCGAGTGCGGCAAAGAAAGCCTTCCCAGTTTTTTCGTAATGCCGAGCGGCGAGTTTATTTATTTGCTTTGAGTAAAAGCATATTGTTCGCTCCCACTGTTTTAGAGACGAATCAGATCGTATACCAAGGCCAGAAAGTTGCGACATCAGAAGAAAAGGTAAGTTGCTTTGCTGGCACCAACCACAAAGAAAATTGCAGTTACGTGGTTGTATAGACATTTGGACTACTTTGTATGAAAACTGAATCAGAATCAACATTACTGCCAGGTTTAACAGTTCAGTTGCAAGTTCAGAGCACCTCATTGTTCATCATAATATAGGGATCACGAAAATGTGCTAAAGAAAATGTGTGACAAATGTGCTAGAAATATCAAGGATATTAAACTGATCGAAGTTATAATTATTCGATAGTCGGCTTATGAACACATTAAGAAAACGACCAAACGACCTGTGTATTGAAGCGTACAAACAGAGGACGTTTTTAGTGACTCAGAGCTCTGCACCAGTTTGTTGCGCATCAAGGGCACAACTATTTGTTGGTGCCCTCCTTATTAGGCGAAAAGCCCTGTATGTCTCTTCGCTCATTCAATATGCAAAGTCCTCAAGCGAAAACATGGCGACCATAAGAAGGGCACAAAAACTATCAGCATCATCCGCAAAGACATATCCCTGAAAGCACAAATCGCCCGATTTTCGGTTAATCCCCCATAGTGGGTATCAGTTACTCTAGAAGGCAAGCAAGCAATAAGCATAATAAAAATGGCTGGTAGAGCAAATTAAGAATGATCATCAAGCAAATTAAGTGGACGACTCAGGCGAGTTCAAGGAAGTAGGATTAGAAGACGAGTAAGCGAATCAAGAAGAACATAGCGCATTAGGCGGGATGGCTAAGGGAAGTGGACTAAACGAATTTAGGTTATGCTTGCGGCAGGTGACCAGCTATAATGCATTGGCACTTGGGATTCGGCCTTCAAATCATCCTAGGGATAACGTAAGAGACCCTGAGAATTTTTTCTTTTTTTTGCTTCTGAGGCGTCGAGCTGGGACAGATGGCTTATGTTTTTCGCGGCCGATCGTTAGCGACATGCTTATGAAATAAAGACAAAAAGAAATGTTCCTGCCGATAAGGAAGCGCTCCTTAGTACCGCACTAGATGTGACCATTGAATTGTTGTGAAGTTAGTGATTCTATTAGTCGTTATTTGATTATCGCGAACACAAGCATTTGCTTGACAGATGGGGATGCTGCGTAATACACAGAAACATACCTCGTTTGAAACAGAATGAACCTTGAAAACTGCGGTTACGCGTTTGAAGAGTTTATTCGATTAGCCATCATTGTGCTTTTGTTTGTGTCCTGGATCGAACGGTGCAGCCGTTCTTTTTTTTTCAGCAGTTATCAAATGTTTTCGGTCGTACACTGAGTCGGTACCAATGTTATTGCTTTGCAACCGTATTTTTTAATCATTTTGCCAAACTTTTTAAGGATTTTCAGTAGGAAATTATTGAAAAGAAAGCTTCTATTAAATATTTCCTAGCGCATCAATCATTCACATTTAATTGTCGACGTTACCGCGCTCATTATTTTTAATGGTGGGTGTGTAATTTGTCATTATAATTGTTCTATGGTATCATGATCGTTACTCAGCCGTTTCGGCGGCACAGCTTTTCTGAACCGCATCTGCTCCCAGCGAGCAGCCTACGCAGCATGGTGACCTTTGCGTTTCTGAAATGCTCAGCAGTCAGCAGCTTCTTCGGGTAATGATGCATGCATCAAACTTCATCAAGTAATAATAAACAAGAAGACGCATTAAGAAAAATGAGAAAGGTGTCATATGACATTTAGTATAACAGGAAGTTCAAGAGTATATATGGCCCTAGTTTGCGGGAATACGTGTTGCATCAGTAAGCGCCTATGATATTTACGTAAAATTTAAAATAAATTATGGGGATTTACATGCCAAAACCACGAGCTGTTTATGAGGTACGCCCTAGTGCGGGACTCCAGAAATTAGGATCACGCGGAGTTCCTTAACGTGTACCTAAATCTGAGTACACTGGCTTTTTCGCATTTGCCCCCATCGAAATGCGGCCGCCGTGGCCAGAATCCGAAGCTGCGACCTCGTGCTTACAGCCCATGTATTTATGTAAATATTACCTTAAAGGGATATGGGGTATGGGGTATTACCGTAAGGGATATGGATATGCGCTAATCGGGGACGAGGAATCGACATCTTTGTCTTTCATATGTCCCGTCTTTCATTCGTGCTACCGTACAACCCTTTAAGATGCGTTACCAACAAGCCCACATTGGAACCCTCGTGAAATAATAACTATTTCGTACTCAGCTTTGGCTAGCCTACTGTCTGCTTATTAGCGTTCTTGTTGGGCTCCATGATGAGTGGCTGGCGGTGCTGCCTAACTTCCGCATATATCTATGGCCAGTTCTTTTCCAGGGTTTCCTGATCGCCCTCATCAACGAGGGCGCAGCAAAGAAGTATTTAGGTTCTATGGCCGTCACAGTGAAAACTTTTCCAAATTTCATGCCATTCACTCCGAGAAAACCGCAAAGTTATTGAGAGTGATCTCTCACTTTCTAGCGTCGAAATCAATAGCCGATGTCCTTGGCCAATGCTTTAAAATTTCCAAACTTGCAAGCGAAGATCTCCTTTTGGAACACCGAGATAAAAATCAATACGAAAGGCTGCCGAATGTTGTGTCTTTTGGCGAAGTTCCAGTGACTGTGACACCGCATCGCACCATGAACGCCAGCCGTGATGTTGTATCTGATGGTGACCTGATCGATCTGACACAGACTGAACAACTGCAAGGCTAAAGTGACCAGAATGCGATCAGTGTAAAACGAATCGAAATGAGGCACCATGGTAAGGAAATGCAGACTAAGCATATTATACTCGCATTCGGTTGAAGTGTTCTGCCCGAAACAATCGAGGCAGGCTATGTGAAGATCAGGGTCCCAGGCCGTACATCCCAAGCACCCTCTGATGCTTTAAATGTCAAAGGTTCGGCCACATTTCCCAGAACTGCCGTGGCCGACTAACTTGTGCCAAATATAGCGGCCATGGACATACGTCCGAGTCATGCGAGAACACTACACACTGTGTGAATCGTGAAGGGGAGCATCCCGCGCACTCGCGTTCCTGCCCATCTTGGAAAAAAGAAAAAGAAATAGTGGCACTCAAACTCAAAGGCAATACTTCGTTTAAGGAGGAACGCATGCGCGTATCCTTCTTATCAATGAATAGCTTTGACGAAGTGGCACGTCAGGGGGCAGCGCCAGGAAGGCCTCCGGTGGGTGTCCGGCCCACGCATTGTGAGCCAGCAGTGACATCACACCCCTCCCCTAGGCAGTAGCAGCTGGCGCTGCTTCGTCGTCCAAGAAGAAGGGGCCATCGACCTCCGGGCTGGTGGCCTGAAAGGCCTCATCCCTTGAGAAGAGGCCTTCTCGACAAACAAGTCGCTCACTAGAGCGGATGTCCAGCGCTTCGCAGGAGGCGATAAAAACGACACCTATTCAAAAGGCGCCGCTAGCATTTAAGGAGCGGCGAGAATCTCTCGACAACACCAAAAAGAGAAATATCGCATTATGGTACCGCTAAAGGGCCCTGTAACCTAACTGTTCTTGTTAGACACACAGCACTAACCTCATTCCCATTACGGATAACCAAATATTACAGCAAAATGTGAGAGGACTACTTCACAATTTTGACGATGTAAAAGAACGCTAATTCACTCCACAGATGCTGTGTGTCAAAGACAACACCTGAAATTAACACAGACCTACTTTCGAAGGCAATATGCCAGTTTCTGCAAAGACCGTGATGGTGCATTCACCTCCTAGGGGGGTGTAGCTGCAATTATCAATAAGGGCATTGCATGTCAGAAAATCAAACTCCGAACTCCCTTCGAGGCAGTTGCAGTCCGAGCTGTGCAATTTGGTAAGCTAATCACAATTTGTTCGATGTACGTCTCCCCTTACCATCAACTTTCTAAAGCAGAGTTTCAAAGCTTCATCGATGTACTTTCTCCGTCATACTTAGACATTGGTGATCTAAACCTGTGGCGTGACTCGTGTTCTGATGCGCGTCACAAAGATCCAACCTACTAGAATGTTACACATAACACATACTCGTCCATACACTTAAGCATAGTTTCGAGTTCACTGTTTGCGTGCCTGGAGTGGTCTTTCCTCAAGAACCTCTATGGGAGCGACCACTTCCCAATTACATTAAAGCTAACAAACCCACACGCATGCTTGCCGCATTTCCCTCAATGGAACCTCCAGTCAGCGAACTAGGAACTGTTTCAAGAACCTACATATTTAGGCGAGCATGGCATTCCTGATTCTAATGTAGACGATTCTGTGGCCTCCCTAACTGGTTTTATTGTTGACGCTGCAACAAAATGTAATATACAAACTGACGGACTAGCTTAGAACTATCGCATCCTATGGTGGAATGCCGAAAGTCAAAAGGCGCGAAAAAATAAAAACAAAGATTGGGGACCGCGTGGCAATTCTCCAACAGCAAAAAAAAGCATATTAATTTGAAACAGGTCAGATGACAAGGGAGAAAAACACGTCGACGTGCAAAGAGAGAGAACTGGGAGTGGTACATATCGGGGATAAATATTTATAAAGACGAGGCAAACGCGTTGAATAGGGTGAATCAACTAAAATGCAGGGAGACCAACGCCCTGCCTTTAGGAAGTACCCAAGGAGATGACCTGGAAGACCAGGCAGACTGTCTGGGTGAACACTTTGAATATATCTCCAGTGCATCTCATTACACACAATCATTCCGGAGGTTCAAAGAACGCGCCAAGCGACAACCCTTTGATAGAAAATGTATCCGAAGTGAAGATTAGAACCACCCGTTCACTTTAGCTGAGCTCAGAAACTTCTCTTGCTTGTTGCAACAGCTCAGCACCAGGTGGTGACAGTATCATATACGAAACGACAAAGTACCTCCACCCTGAAACACAGAAGACACTCCTCTTAATTTTTAATGTCATGTGGGCCACTGAGCATATTTCATCTTTTTCTTGGAAAGAAGCTGTAATAATGCCTATACTGAAACAAGGTAAGGACCCGTCCTTACCTAGTAGTTACAGACCTACCGCTTTGACAAGCTGTCTCTGCAAGCTCTCTGAAAAGACGATAAACCGGCGCCTATTCTATCTTCCTGAGATACAAATTACTACCAGATTTTTAGGAGTGGGGTTTCAGAGAAGGCAGGTCGACCACAGACCACCTTGACCGCATTGAGGCAAATATCAGAGATTCCGTCATACACAAACAGTTTTTTATCTCCGTATCTCGTGATTAGGAGAAAGCATATGACACCACATGGTGCTTCGGTATTAATAGAGACCTTTCTTCTATGGGTATCCGAGGCAGTATGTTGAGTATCATCAAAAGGTACCTTTCTTACCGCACAATTTCGTGTAAGGATGGGCGATGCCTTGTGGAGGTTTTTAACCCAGGAATCTGCTGTTCCGCAAAGTGGTGTGCTAAGCTGCACACACTTTATTGCGAAAATGAATTCTTTGTGCATAGCTATCCCACGAACAATGTCATACTTTGTATATTTTGATGACGTGCAGATTAGATTTATATCATGCAACTTTGCTACTGCGAACGACATGTCCAGCATTCCTTAAATAAAGTGGCAAAACAGGCTAAAGACAACGGTTTCAGGTTGAGCCCACGAAAAATTGCCTGCATTCTTTTCACAAATAAAAGAGGAATAGTACCATGCCCGGCTATTGAGCTTTCTGGTAGGGGATTGCCTGTAAGTGCCGAGCACAAGTTTCATGGCATCATATTGGACTCGAAACTCACACTCATCCCGCATATTAAATACCTGAAGGCTAAGTGACTCAAAACAATGAACCTATTGAATCTTCTATCAAGTACAACAATAACGAAGTGACAGGAAGTGTCTTTTGAACGTGTATAGATGTCGTGTCGGCACACGTCTTGACTACGGCGCTGTGGTATATCAGTCCGCTACACCAAGTGCTTTAAAGATGTTGGATCCTGTCCATCATTTAGGAATCCGCCTCGCGACCGGAGCCTTCAGGGCAAGCCCCGTACAAAGCCTTTATGCAGAGCAAACCTGTGGTCATTCCATCTTCAGAGATCGTAAGCAATTTTACATATTTTCTTAAAATAATTTCAAACCACGGACATCCCTCTTATTCATACATAAACAATCTAACCGCTGCCGCACTCTTCAATAAAAGACCTGCAGTGAGAAGACATTCTCTTTGCGTGCTAAGAACCTTAGTGAGGAAATCGGGGTTCCAGTGCTTGAACATTGTCCTATGACTCAAGCGAAACTGTTACCACGACGGCAGTGACAGCTCATAGACTGTGACTTGTCGTTTGTAGATGTTATGAAACATGCGCGAGATGTACATAATAAAATGCATTTTTTAGAACTCCAGTATAAGTACTCTTGCACTGAGTTTTACAAAGACGCTTCTAAGCCACAAGCAGGGGTTTCTTACTCAGCCATCGGCCCATCTTTCTCAGAAACCGGCGCAGTGAACCGAATGAGTTGCTAGGCAGGTCTCCCTTTTATATATGAAGTTTCGTGATGTCAATCACGGAATCGTATGTTGCAGTTGCCCTTTTCCCACCGGAGCAGCTTATGTAACGCTAATCTTAAGCGGGAAACACACGCGGTAAGAACGAACATGCCTGGCATTGTTCATAGATGCCTTATCATCCATCATGCGGTTTTTACGCCTTTCTTGTGATTATCTTTATGGTGCATGCGAGACTAAAAAGGAGATATGTAATTTTATCGTTTCCATTGTGTTTTTCCTGGCGGACGCGAAAAGTCCCGACATACTACAGGCTAACAGCTTCCCTGTAAAACAACTGGCGTGACTACGGGTAACGAAGGGTCTCAACAAATCTCGATTCCTCCTCTGCGATCTCGACGCAAGAATTCACGGGTTGGGCCACCACTGCGGCCTCACGGAGTGTTCGCTTCCCAAGCCTCGGTGCATGACGTAATGCTCCCTCCTATATTTTTCCTTGCTCCATGGCACTTAAGCGGTTCAAATGTAGAGAGGGTGGCATTATCGTTAGGCGAAGCGCAAGCGGCGGTCTCCCATGCGCCGAAAATGTTGTACGATAAACGCACCTTGAGGATTTCGATGCCCGGAAGCCGCATATTAACGACTTTTTCAATACCTCATTAGCCCAACCATGCGAGTCTACTCCATGTCTCAGCAATCTTGAAGCGCTGTGTCTCACAGACGGCCTAGATGCTGTGTAATCACAGACATTGTGCGCAAAATTTGTATGCGTTACGACACTACCGTACACCCCCAGCGCACACATCGAGAGTAACGGCTAACTTCCCTTTATTTCCTTGTTTCTTTAAAGCGAAAGCTTTACTAAAAGCATTGAGCCGAGTTATACCGTCACCAGCAATTTGACCTTCGTTTGTCCGCAGCTGCGCCATAGCCTTGGCAACGCATCACTTGACTCGCCGCACCGAGATCAGCCACAGACGCCGGCTTGGCGCATGCGCTCTCCGCCGTTGGGTCGCCGTCTTACCACGTGACTCGCCACGCACCTGACTAAGAGCAGCACCGCACTCGCCTAGCCAGTGTGAGCTGGACCATGAATGACAGCGAGGTCGGGCCGTCTTTTGAGCGCTGTGCGGGAGCGGGAGGTTTTGAACCGTCGTTGCGAAGTGGCGTCTGAACACCTCGCGGACATCGCCCGGCGAGCTTGCTTCTCTGGAGAGGGTCCGGAATGCAACAGGCACCGTTGAGACCAATGTAGCGACAGCGTTCGCACCGTGTCAGTTTGTATTTCGACGCTGCACATGTTCACGGCGTCTCTTTGCTTGTCTAGCACTTGTGCTTTCCCTATGGCACAACAGGCGTCGAACCGTCGAACGATGAGTGTCTACCCAAGCCTAATCAGAGTGGTGTCTAGCTACCGAACTAGGCACAGCCATCATACGCGGCTTAACGATGATTGTATGCGTAAGTGTACTAATTACAGCTAAATCAAAGTTTATCCAGTTGAAACCAAGGCTAAACGAGGCCAAAGCATGCTTTCGGTTTCATGTCCAGGGTTAGACGTGCTAAGGCACAGCAAATTTCAAAAACCAGTTTCGCATCAAAAACCAGTTTCGGTGACCAGGAAAATTTTTCAAAGCAATACTTAGTGCCGATAAGCAACGCAGGAAAGGCGCCTGAGAAGGAACTGAAAGTACCACACAAGTTTCTTGTCTTTACTGTTTCTAAGCATCGTTAACAAACTATGAAGGAAAGTAAAGTAACGTAAAAGTTTTCAATTTACGTTTGAGTGCTTTCTAAAGTATTTTTGTGGGGCAGTAATTGGTATATGTACTCAATTATGTTTCTGAACGAAGTATGTCATCTTGCTGTTGGTTTCTTCTTTATGGAATGCGTATAGGTGTGGTGGAGAGCGCTGGTAGGCGGTAGATGAAGCGCCCACCACTTACGATTTCATTGTGCAAAATAGATGGCCAGAGCAAACGGTGCTTGTGCGCGCCATCTCGAGGGTCATGCTCTAACCAGCTTGTACTTGTGTCCTTCCAATGTCAAAGATGCGTTTGAAAAGAGTACCGCATGTGTCTCACTGCGAAGCGCTGTCGTTGGAGAAGAGATACAGCAGCGCCTCTTTCCGTTATTCCAGAGACGCAGGACGAAATAGGAAAATTTATAGAATTTGAGTACACGCTTTACAAATGCTTCTCTTCCCACTTATTTCAATATCGCCGTTACAAATGCTTCAAATGCCCCATTAAGCTATAATGCCGGCATTTGTAGTCTGTAGCAGTGAAACCTCACCTGAAGCACCATTGGCTGTGACGCCGCGCTACCAACGCGCTTCGACTGATTCCTATTTACTGCTGCTGCAACGTCATGACACGAGTGCCCCTCGACTGAGCTGAGCGGGCGAAATGGGACACCTGCTGCCGCCATAGCGCTAGAGGTGTTGCGCGAAGGGAAAGGGCATCGCGGCGGCGCCACGTCACCATCGCTCTCGCTCTCAGAAGCCGGCGCTCGGTGCCCGAGCGAGCGAGCGGCGCAGGTTGCTGCTGCTTGCTGGTTCTGGCAGGACGTACCGTTATCGGTCATTAATCGCAGCGCAGAACTCGAAGGACCAATATAAGGTGTGTAATTGGAAAATAATGCTTTCGAAGCAAGAGGTAACAAGAAGTGCTTAGGTGTCCTCGAACTTCTTTAAGCCAAAAATGCAAACTTATCGATCAGAGACACTGCAGCTAATTTATTTTGCTCTATATTTCCAGGATTACTAGAATTTAAGCAGAAATGCGTAATGTAAGAAATCAAGCATGCCCATGCTATCAAAGCTAAATGGAGGTCCTGGACAATAAAAAAATGAACAACTATTGAGTTTTTGACAACCGAAAGAAAAAAGAAACGGAAGACACTTTACCGAGATCAAAGTGTGAAACGGCGGAAGCCTGACACCATGACAATGGTGATTTCTTGCGTTGGAAACACGACGGAGGTACACAACTCGTACGCTGTTAAGTGAATGTCTGTTTGCTTATTAATTGCCTGCAACATTGTTTACGCGAATGTCTATCGTTTCGATGTCTTCTGAGTCCATCATTTCAAAGCTGTCATCTGGGAGGATGTCGGCTTGCAACTCATCGCCGGTGAACTCCTTGTGTTTTAGTGGGTCCACTTCCAGGATTGCTGCTTTGTACCGCCGAACTGTTGCAGCGCCCTTTGCGGATCAGGAGGAGATGCGTCATCCATGGCGGTGTCGGGGTGTAGATGGCCATCCTCATAATCCACTTCGCTCAATTGACTTTTACTTGCTCGGCTTCCCGCGGCAAGATGGCGGCACGGCGCTTCCGAGCTTCAATTGCCTTGGTACCCGAAGATGCAGCGAGTCGCTTCAACGCATTGCCTCTCTTGAGTTGGCCTGTCGCCTCCCTGGACTCTGTGCTGTCGGATGCGCCTCGCCGCCCTGATGCATGAGACGTATAAGCTCAGCCTCTCTTGAGCGCCGCTTGCGTTCAGCGGCTGCCGCACGTCGCCTGTTGGAAGACACTGGTTTGGCGAGACGGGGCATCCTTCTCACACGATACCGCAAAGTAAACTGCCGCCGCCACACCACACCCAAGGAGACGGTCGCCACGCGCGCCCAATCGGGAGGCCACCTCAAATGTCCAACACCAGTGACGTCAGGGCGCACCATCGAACACACGGCCGCCACGCGTTCCGATGTGTTGAGTCATCCTGCGCGGTGCCGAACCATCCGACACCGCCACTTGACGACAGTGACGTGACGCACGCAGCCTATCGGGAGGCGCACGCCTGCGCCTAGCGACAGTGACGTAACGACACAGAGGAGGCCAATCAGGAGGCCGGAAAGCTGTGATAGTTTCTGCAAACGGCAGATGACCTTGACAATGAGCCATTAAAAGCTTCCGCTTAAAACTTAGATAACGACGGCACCGGCTATGACAAATCAGGAACGCTAATGCATTGGCAATACTTAGCGGGGCTCAGCTTCTACTGTAATGTGTATATTTGGGTGTATAGGTAAAGGGTGGCGGGGTAGCTTGGTTTTCCGAGCCACCGCATAGTCGGCACCGGTGGTTTGGTGCAAACACAAAAACGACTTCGAAGTAGGGCCAGACTCGACATCGGGCCATCAGAGCATGGGTTGTCCGTCTCTGCACCTCTTAATGATGTTCCTCCAAGTTTGAGGGCTTCAAACTTCTACGTCGCTAAATAATACAGGCCGTTTGCTTAAAAATTGAGATAGCGTTTTCAGCACCAAGCGGTTATAGTAAGCAGCATTGGAAGGAAATAAGGAACTGTTACATCTATAAAAACGACATGCCAGTGGCACGAACTAACCATCAGGCTTCTTGCCTATGCACTTGAAATTGTATCAGTGCAACCTGGTAATATCCTTTAATTGCAATTCGGCCTTGTGCCTACGTCAGAATATTCAAAGGCGCCTAGCAATACCATAATTTGGCATATTAACGAAAACTCCTAATAAATGATGATATAAGCATATTCTTACTGAAGAATATCCATTTTTCCATCAGCAATTGCTAAAGACCAGATGGCCACAGCAACAAAACTGGTAGCGTATCTCACCATTTCTGTCCTCTTTGCAATGAGGTAAGTATATTGTCCATGCATCCTGTGTTTCTATTCGAAGCGTGCATGTGCAATGGCCAGCATTGTGTGATAGCGTGTAATTCTGCATTAATGCTACCCCAAGCATCACATTCCGAAAAATGACCAAACCTTACCCTCCCGGAAAAGCTGCGTGCACTTGACGTTCGTCACGTTGAATTAACCCACAAATAACGGTGCCGCATCCCGCAGCAGAACATCCCTTAGGTCGGGAGGTTCTTCTCCGTGCTGATTGATTGCCCAGGCTTGTGCGGCTTTTACTTCTCGATAGGCCCGTCGACGGCGAGCTCTTTTAGAGACGATTGCTCACCGCCGCTCTTCGGACGCTGCATGCTTCTCCGGGACAACGCGGGGATTTCCTATCTGTTTTCCGAGGTTGAACTGAACCGAAACGAAGCCGGCGCAGCACGCGCGAGCCCCTTTCCGGCTCTTTCTCTCCCGGGAGGAAGCGAAACGTCTATGATAGGTTGCGCGCGCAGCGTGAGCACGCGCCTATGCAGCTGGAATCCTTGGGAATGACTCATGCTCCAGCGCAGCCACAACTGTCAACTCATGAAACCGCTCTACCCGCAGCTGCTCTCCTCTGGGAGCAACTGGGTTTTTGCATAACATGACTGCTGTCGAAACTTTGTAGCAAAGCTAGTGCTGGCTCACTAGCTTTGCTACAAAGAATAGCGGCTCTCGTTAGCACCGAGGCTCCATTTACTTCTACCAAGTTATACCAGAGACCGGTATAGCAATGTGCTGTTTTGATTAGGCCACATAACGACATATTTTGCACAGGGCGGATTGCAAAGAATTCCGCCAGAACGCTTCTTAGGACGAATGTCGGTGTTAGTGTGACAAGCGTTGATGAAATGTAGCGACATGCCGTAATGCCTGCGCCGAAACATGTGAAGCCAGCTCCTCTATCGCGCTTCCTACTGCGCCAACTTCGCCACCATTAGGACAACGCGTGGGGAGGATTAAAGAAGTTCACAGGATCATTTTTGACATTGTAGAGTGGCAGATACCCAGGGGCACATACATAGTTGCCCCATTTAGTATCGAAAAGGTTCATTTAGAACAAGCACAGACTGAGTGCAACATACCCCGCAGTCGAAGTCGCAGTCAAGAATTTTTTTTATTAAGGAATGGTACATACCAAGTGCGACATATCCAGTGCGACATTCCCAGTAACCCATGTCGGCGTGAAAGAGATTTGTTGACGAGTGGCACGTAGATAGAGTCCCAGATGCTGGGTGACCCAGGCGTGTCCGGTGCTTAGTATCAACAACGTGCCCCCAACAAGTGAACCCGATGGGCTTCCCATTCGACCACAGACTACCCGTGACCCATGCTCGTAGGGAAACGGTTAGACGCATAGACAAATCCACAGTCAGCGCCTGAGAAGTTCATAAACTATCCAAATAATGGTAATGACAATTGTAGTGTATTTTAATGTTATTAGCCTTCTTAGGGCACTTCGCGCACTTTTACAGGATCCGGGAGGTTGGCATGGAGCCTTCAATTATTTTCTGACAAACGTGCCAGTGCTTTGTAATATAAAGTCTATGGTCAAATGAATAGAGCATTAAGCTGCTGCGGCGAGGAAGCGGGTTTGGAAACGACCGTCAGACAAACTTGCGTCATTTGGTATGTTCCACACTATAGCTAGTTTTCAGTGAACCTCGGGGACGGCACTTTCTATTGTTGGGTATTATTACAGAGTGCGTCGGTCTTGTGACGAACATATGTGTCATCAACTGAGGTCGCTTGGTTAAGTAACACCCACGTCATAGATAGTCAGATATTTTCGTCCAAATATATACTACACAGGCTTAAAACGCTTAAAGGTGCCTACAAAAACAGGCTGAATAGCGGCGAAGACGGTCGGCGATCGTCGGACATCTGATCACGGGTCAAGCGCGTCGGCTTTATACATCAATCGTGGAAGGTTCCAGACTAATCGTTGGGACCCGCGTGCCTTTTAAAAAGTTCTACACCATTCGCGTCAGGCGATGAAATCAGATAACATAAGGTTCCGCGGCAACAGAAAGCGGATAGAAGCAACGATAACTTTCCAGAAACTTCGGATACATGCAGGCGCGTCGCGCGCTGTGCGATAGCATTTCTTAGGCGCCGAAACGTGGTCGCCCGATAAAGTACACGTGTCAATATTCTGGCGGTGGCACTTACTCGCCCAAAGCGTTCTAAGTAGAAGCACGACCAAGGATCCAGGCTGTATACCCACCTTACATATTACGCACACTCGTCGGCATATGCTGGACACTCAAACAGAATATGCTTCACGGTGTCAATTGGGTTATTGGACTTACCCAGAGACCTTTCTCATTTGACTGTGTCTTAGGCCCCTTAGCCGGCCTCACGCAACAGAGGCTTGCGATGAACTTTTTATTTACGTACTTAGAAAACATTGGCCAACTCGACCAACATTATTTCTACTCTGTCACCCTCGAAAACCTTTAACGTGGCGAATTCTGTCACCTCAATGTGGGACGGTGCAGAGAATGAACGACTCTACTATTGCACGCCGTTGCCTATCAGTCAGAAAACCCACTGCCCAATATTTTTTTTTTAATTATTCCTTCTTTTTTCTCCTCTGTCCTTCTGTCATTCATTCCCCAATTGCCTTTCCCACGCAGAGTATCATGACAGGAAAGTGTAGATGCCGGCTTAAATCTTTGCCTTTCAATAAAGTGTCCTCCCTGTTTATTAGATATGACGTCGTTTGGCGGGGGAAGTATGCTGTGTCGCTGCATTCCTTCATCGCTCATTAGATGAACGTGGAATTCATCCTGGCTATGGTGTTGGGCTGCTGAGCACGAGGTCGCGGGATCGAATCCCGGCCACGGCGGCCGCATTTCGATGGGGGCGAAATGCGAAAACACCCGTGTGCTTAGATTTAGGTGCACGTTAAAGAACCCCAGGTGGTCAAAATTTCCGGAGTCCTCCACTACGGCGTGCCTCATAATCAGAAAGTGGTTTTGGCACGTAAAACCCCAAATATTAATTATTAAATTCATCCTGTGATAAGAGCTTCCGGTATTTTCTTATTGCGCTAGCATTTTAGAACAATTCACGCTGTTTTGGGGAGCTACGCATCTATGTACATTTATATGTACACGCCTACCTGATTCACTGGGTAGCCCATGGACGAATGAATAGCGCATCGGGCTGAAGTGCTGAAGTGGCGCTGTCTAACACTGAAGTAACAGAGTGTGAAGTAACACTTTCAGCCAGACCAACCTGGGTCATTTAGTTGGCGGCACTGTCTAGATATGTGCCAATTATAAATGAACCTACTTAAAGCTGATATGAGTCACTGCATATACAGGACTAGGTAAGTGCCGCTGTTAGAATAAGCTCTGACGCTCACTTGAAGCACTACGAATGTGCAGATCGCTCTGGGCTGGTTGTTAACGAACCTCTTTGGTGCCAACTTGTGTCACCGGTTATGTTAGGGTAGCTGCGAGTCGGTATTAAATGAGCATCTCTTAGAGTCAACTTGATTAATTAGGTATGTGCAACGTGGATTTGGCAGCTATACAAAGACAAAACAGATTCTTTGAATGTATTCGATGCTGATCGAAATGAACTCCACATAAGAAGGGTTCCTTAGGGACTAGAACCTGATAATTTAGCAGATAATCTAAGATAGCACAGAATCAGATAAGATAGATAATCTGGACCTATCTCGCTACTACAACGCTCCGACCACCCGTAAACTGTGTTTGTGTTTCATGAATGACATCAGCCTGACACCTCTTTCCTTTAAGTATCTGTACCTAATGTCTCTCCCTTATATTGTGGGTGGTGATTACGTTATGATTCCTATTGTCGAGGATCTATTGGCCAGAATTGTTGCCATTCGCCATAGCATTCTCAGCGTTTCTAATACCCGCGCATTCCTTGGCATCCTTAACTTCAGCTGGTGCACGCAGCTTATCGCAAATGGCATGACCTTGGCCATCGTCTCTTCCGTCCAAGGGTATGTCGATTCTGCATTAGTTTCCTGCGATCCTTCATTTCTGGCTGTATTTCCGCATTAAGCCATACAGCCGATCGTGATATTACCAAGACGATCGCGCCTGACCTTCCAGCGCAGGCTGCCAATATCAGGCGCACGTTGATGTCCTATCGTGACATGCTTGACTTCGATAATCGCGCTTTGAGCCAGATATCTGTCGGCACTCACCGCGTCCAAACTGGAGACGCCAGCCCCATCAGACGACGTGCTTATACTGTATCCTATTATGAACGGCATCATCTCGAGGTCGAAGGAATGCTCACATCTTCATTGAACCTTCCTGCGGTCCCTGGGCGTCTCCTCCATTTTCTCCTCTATTTCTCCTCCATCGATCTTCGGTCAGGTGACTGGAAGATCTCCGTAGATCACCTGGATAGCGAAAAGACTGTAGTCGTTACACCGGACGGACTTCTTCAATTTACGGTGATGTTATTTGGTTTGTAAAAAGCCAAAATACGTTACCCCCAACGTTTGAAAGCATGATTGACTCTCTGCTACGCGGCTACAAATGGTCCAAATAATTTTTTGTCTAGGCGACGTCATCGTTTTTCTCCGACATTTGCGAGTCACTTTAGACGCCTGTCAGTAGTTCTTGATCTTTACCGGTGAGCAGGCCCACAGCTAAACTCATTAAAATGCTGTTTTGGCCTACGTGAACTAGTGCTAAGCCACCCTGTCAGTGCTCGTGGCGTACATCCTCATTCCGACAAAATTCGTGGGGTAAAACATTTTCCAGTAGCAAGTTCGGCAAAAACACTTCGGGAGTATCGTCGGCCTATGTTCCTAATTTCGACGCTTCACGAAGAACTAGCCGACATGGACCATCCCTAAACCTAACTCCTGAAGAAGGATGCATAATATTCATGGGGTCCTGAACAACCTCACGCAATTCGCACACTCACTCGATTACACGTCACCCAACCCATCTTTGCCCGTTTCCACCCGCCCCCAGCAACTGCAGTTCGTACTACCGCCAGCGCGCGCGGTATCGGCGCTGTCCTTGACCAGAGGCAAGACGGACAAGGCCGCATCATCGCCTAAGCCAGCCAACTCCTCTCCCTTTCAGAACGCAAGTTTTCGATCACTGAACGGGAATGATTCGCTTTAGTATGGGTGGTTCCAAGTTTCGAACATACTTGTTTGGCCCCACATTATCGGTCATCACAGAGCACCATGCACTATGCTGGTTGTCCTTTCCTAAAAGGTCCTACTGGACGAATTGGTTGCTGGGCATTGCAGCCTCAGGAGTATACCTTTGATGTCAAATACAAGTCCGGCCGAATGCACCCGGATGCCACATGCCTTTACCGTCATCTGGGGGATCCTCACCACTCTGCTGCCCATGATGCCGACAGGTGTGCCCACGCCATCCATGAACTGTAGGCTGGCGCTCCATCATCCACCAACTATTTTCTCACAAATCAGACCCATCTCTCCACCTGCTTAAGCTCCTTGATAGTATTCGATTCCTTCACAATACTGACCCCTACAGCGCAAGACTTTCTACGTGCACTTCCTACATCTACTCGTTCCGCTGTGGTCGAATAGCTAACCGATGCCCCAACAGCTGGACATCTCGGAGTGCTCCGCCTAAGCACCGAGACAGCATTCCCTCCGGCGGAGGTCATATGTTACAAGCCATTTTCTTACATTAGAGAAAGCGCAAGCAAAGAGATGAAGGCGAGGATCGAAGAAGCGCTCGTTTCCTTGTTGTTCCGCCATCTCACCTTCTCTCTATTTAAATTACCTAAATACATTTTCTCTTTTGCTTTGCCTAGGCTTATCGCCATCACAATATTAGGAGAAGCTATCTCCAAACAACTTTGTATGTGTTAAGCGACAACAAATCTGTTATAGGATTGTATCGTGGGTTATAAGCGGCTTGATAGGGTTTATGCATGTTCTTCAAGTTGTTGTTGCTTCGCCTAAATCTTTGACTGTTGTTAACTCTGCCATTTTCTCTTCTGCCTGCCTGCCACAAAGCCCAACTGTGAATACATCTTCGGGATCACGATGGTATAGGAGTGACTGCTGGAGATCTGTAAGTACGCAAAGTGTATTTGCAATGACATCAATTTTCTTGGGCAGGGCGCTTAATTTGGAAAGGCTTCTGCGCAAATATTTTCTTCAGACGTTGCAATAGTACAGAGAATTATTTGCAGGTCTAGTACTTCTTTTGTATGTTCTCCCGCCATGAGAATTTCATGATATGAACCATTCTCGTTTGCAATAACTGTTAGACGAGTTGAAAATACACAATGAGAATGTTAGTTGTGCCAGTAGGCAACTAGGAATTCTATACAAATAAAAAAGTGCAAACTATGTAACATACGTGGCAAATGTGCGGAGCCGAATACGTAAATAGTGATAGTATAGACGTGGTTGGCCACATAGAAAAAACTAAAATATTCAAAGTCCTGAACCACTCCCCCCCCCCAATTTAGCTAAGAAATAAAGTAAAGCCGTTTGCACGCACTGTAAAAGCTGTCAAAACAGCGAAGCAGGTGGTCGTTTTCCTAAGTTCGGACTCGTGTTCAGCGTGATTTTCGTGAAAGTCTTTTGTCTCGTTGTCGTTGTTTTGCAAGATTTGAGCATCGGTTCCGGATTGCGCAAACTGTTCAGTTGCGTTAGGTTGTGATCAAACCACAGTATATCACACACAATGCAGCTGTGACCACACTCACGGTCGAGGAATCTCTCTGCATCGACGTCTCTGCTCTGCCTCCTACTCTCGAAGTTGTGGGTTAGCTTGCGTCTACTGGCGCTTGCCCTTTTTTAAACTGGGGAGTTGGGGGGCCTCCATCCGCGCTTGGCTTGCGCTTTTCGTTCTCGATCTTCAGCGGTCCCTGCTTCCTTCCGCGGGTGGTTTGCTGGAGCTTTTCGCTCTCCAAGCTCGGGATCTGCGGGATGTGCTCGGGATCGGAGCGAGTATATATAAAGAAAAGCTACCCTCCGCAGCCTACAAAGCAATGTACACGATATATTTAGGAAAGGCGCTGCAGATGCATTCACTACAAAAGGAAACGAAACATGACAGCTCTCTTTCTCTCAAGGTAGGTGGCGTTTGATTACGAAGAGTTTGGTTACGACAGTGAAAGTGCCAGTCTATCCTGTGCTTCCTTCGTGGTACATAACGCATTGACATGGTATACGACATTACGCTGCCTTCGGGACTTGATGCAATTCGTAGTATGAAGTCCCGAAAGAACGTTTCTGTTGCGACTTCTGAACTATTAGGTTTGGTGACAGAATGCTTCCGTTTCGACGTCAGAATTTATGTCGTATAGTCAGAAATGTCTGTCACAAATACAGAAACGTCTGCAACTTCCGTCGCACGACAAAAATTTCTGGTGTCGCGACAGAAATATTTGTAGTTGCGACAGAACTTTTAGTGGACTTTTTCAACTGAGAATATGGCATTTACCATTTAAAAGCAATTGTGGCCCTCGATATGATTTGTTCGTCTTCTTCGGACTACACCTTCTAGGCCCGTACCTATTTCTTACTGTGACAGAAAAAGTAGAATGACAACTACCTTATATTATATTGAAAATTTATGCTATATGTAGTAGTGTGTAAAAGGCGCAAGCTAATCAACATATCTGGACTTCATGTTTGAAACATCTGTTTTCTCCCTAAATATTACTGCTCCTTCGCATAGTGCTTAACTTTTCATTCTGTCTACTTCCCTTATGTGAAAGAAACAACTGCGTCTGCTAACCGGTGAGCAGTGCATTGCGCTACTAATATAAGAGACCTGAAGTGCCTTCCAGTCAACGGAATTAGAAGTATTTGATAGAGCCACAGCCGGTGTGACTGTTTTCCATAGAACCACTCCGCAAATGAAAAAAAAATTGAATGAAAGACAGAGATAGCAGAATAATAAACGAGATATTAGTTTTAAAGTGTATAGCCAACTTTTCAACTTTCAATCTATGTACTGCTTGAGGAAATAAATATCAACTTACTCTGAAGACAAAAAAAAGAACATAACTCTCCCGTCCATATCAAATCATTTAGCACGGAATTGCTTTGATATCTCATTTTGCAGGTGTGCGCTTCATGCTTTCTTCATGTGGATCACATATCTGGAATCTCAAATATGAAAATTATCTTTGATATACTGTTTTTCTTCACTTTTTGCTTTTTGAATGATTGTATAGAAGCCAAATGCGTGTACCTTTGCTTGTGTTTATGTACGTTGGTTATGTATACCGTCACTGCATGCAGACTGAGAAGCTTAGCCAAACTTACAAGAGCTTTTTTTCCCATGCCCTCCGCTCTCTGAAGTGGTAAATGAAATATTAGTTGATTCATGGACTGACTGATTGATTGATTGATTGATTTACCAGCTGCATCACCTTGTTATCTCTCTCCAGAGCTGCTATGCAGCAAGGTGCCCATCGCCTTGCCGGTGCCCTGGACCCGTGCAACGCTTCTTTGGACGCTACACTTGTTATTGACGGCGAAATAAATTAAAGTTTAAGGAGTCTAAATAAACGTTGTTGCAAAAACTGTTCTAGTATTCTCCTTGTCGATAGCCTGAGCAAAATGAGTTAATCAACCATATTTGCCACAGAAAACGTTCAAGAGTTCCGTTGTACCTGGTGGTTCAGGAGGACAGACGTAATGATTGATGATACGATGGACCGAAAGCTGCCAGCTGAATATATTCTATGTACAACTGTCACATTTTCTTGAAATTATCTTATGTTTCTACTTTTCTATCCTTTCTTGAAATGGCCGGTTCTTGGTCAATCCACCAAAAGGGTATGTGCCACAGACGCCTAGACTATCTATGCATGCACAACGTCCGATAAAGTCCTTCATCCATTAAAAAATAAAAGGTTCAGAAGAGCAGATCTTCCTTGGGATGGTGCTCGGCTACCTATGGCGGTTCTCAATTCCGATTACATATTATAAATATTTCGAAGTCTCCGGCCACTCTTTGCCCATCTAGAGGATAGCTCATGAAGCAGCGGTGGATGATTGACTCTCTGCCTATTACCCGTTGTGGGAGGCGGCTTCTAGGTACAATGAACCTTCCGCTGTGTTGCATAATCGCAAAACATGGATAAGCGCACTCTCTTACCCGGACAAAACAGCACCTACACGCCTGAGAAATGTTCCTGTCGGATTGTTTTTCCCGATCAATACCCGGTGCTGCACGAACGAGAGCTGATGAGCTCCATGCTGCCTTTCTTTCGTATGGGAAGTTTATGTTAGAATGATCACTTGAGCACTGTTCGCAAAACCTTTTCCTTGCGCTAAACATTATCCTTGGGTATGTGCCCCTGATGCCTAGACAATGCATGTACATATATGCAAGAAGCGCAGCCTCAAATAGAGCCAGAAATATTTGAGGCCAGAAATAGAGCCGTGCCAGAAATAGAGTCCTTCATCCATTAAAAAATAAAACGTTGAGCAGCGCAGATCTTCCGTGGCCTGGTGCTCAGGTATGTATGGGGGTTCTCAATTCGAATGACACGTTATAAATACTTCGAGGTTCATGGCCAGCATTTGCCGCAGTAGAGGGTAGCTCACGGAGCAGTGGTGTATGGCTGACTCTCTATTACCCGTTGTGGCAGGTGACAGCTAGGTACAATGCGTATGCCGTTGTGGTACATAATCGTAAAACAGGCGTAAGCGCACTTCCTTATCGGGTAAAAACAACACTTAAACGGCTGAAAAATGTTCCTATCACATGGCTTTTCCCTATCAATACCGGGTGTTCTACTAATGACAGATGATGAACTGCATGCTGCCTTTCTTTTGTATGGGACGTTTTTGTTAGAATGATCACTTGAGCACTTTCCGCGAAACTTTTCCCTTCCGACGCTTTCCTTAAAGAGCTGAAAACAATGGCGCAAAATTGCATGTGTCCTTCTTGTGAACAGGTAGATGTCAAGCGATATGGATGAAAACACGCGTGCCAAAGCAAAATTTATGGGTCAAACCATCCTCACCAGAATAGATAACCAGGGCCACAATTCACAAAAAAAAACAAGAACAATGGTTTTAGGGTAATTTATTTATATATGCTATACTGTCAATCCCGTCAGGGATCGTAACAGAAAGGGCATTCAAAAAGTACATTGACATACAAACATGACAATATGAAACGGTTTAGAAATACACATTAATACATAAAATAAGTTAATAGATCAGCAGGAGTAAAAAATATATAGCGCGGTTTATGCTGCAGCATTTGGGTTGGACAGAATAACTGTGCCACAAAATGCAAAAAAAAACAAAGGTAGTAACAAAGTGATACTGACAATAAGCAAAAATAATTATTACTGAGTGAGCAGATCGTTTTCAACAAGTGTAATAAAGGCAGTTAGTGATGAACTATTAACAGAGCTCACGTCCAAAGCGTTCCAATCGCGTATAGTCTGTGGAAAGAAAGAACACCTGAAAGTTTCAGTACGGAATGAATACCCGTTCAGTGTGTGGGAGGGGTTATGATGTGTTTTCCTCGTTTGAGATTTCGTTATGTATCGTGAGGTATCAGGATATAATTGGTTGTTTACTAGTTGGTAAATGGCTTTAAGGCATGCTAGTTTTGCTCTCTTTTGAAGAGTTAGCATCCCGGCTTGTTTGAGCAGTTCTATCGGCGAGTCCGTCAGCCTATGTTTGTTAAAAATGTACCTGAGCCTCTTTCTCTGAACACCTTCAAGTTTTTTAATCAGCTTGTAAGTGAAAGGAAACCAAACGGCATTTCCATACTCTAGTACTGGTTTGACAAATGTTTTGTATGCTAGTAGCTGTATATCAGATGGTGCTAGTATGAGGCGTCTATTAATGAAAAATAACTGTTTTAGTGCGGTTGCCGTGACTTTGATAACGTGAGCATCCCATCTAAGGTCAGAGGTTAGTAATATTCCTAAGTACTTGCATTCACAGACCGAAGCAAGAGGAACGCTGTTTAGTGTGTACTGAAAGAGTGACCTGTGTTTCTTCCTTGTTACAGATAATAGAACAGATTTGTCAACTTTAATAGTCATCTGCCAATCTTCACACCACTTCGCTACTGCTGCTGTGGCGTTATTTAAAGCTATATGGTCGATGACAGAGTTAATTTCCTGATATAGCCCGCAGTCATCGGCAAAAAGTCTAATGTTAGAAATGTTAGCTGGAAGGTCGTTTATAAAAATTAGGAATAACACTGGGGCTGAGACGCTTCCTTGTGGTACACCTGATCTGACATCAGCTGTTACAGCTTTCTCATTATTAATTTCGACAAACTGAGTACAGTTAGTGAGGTAATCAATAATCCAGTCTAAAATTGGGCCAGTTCCCAAAGTTAGTTCAAGTTTCCTAATAAGTTTTGGGTGGCACACACGGTCGAAGGCTTTCGAAAAGTCTAAGAAAATAAGGTCCATTTGTTTCTGGTGATCAATAGAGGTGGTTACGTCATGCACGAGTTCAATTAGTTGAGTAACGGTAGAAAGTTCCTTTCGAATGCCATGTTGGAAAGGTGTTAGAATTTGGTTATCTTCTTGATAGGTCGTTATGTGGTTTAAAATGATGTGCTCAAGTAGCTTGTATATTGTGCTGGTTAGTGAGATTGATCTGAAGTTTGAGGGATCTGATTTGCTTCCTGATTTATGTATTGGTGTTATTTTAGCTGTTTGCCATTCTTTAGGAAAGCTGCAGGATGACAGGGATTTGTTAAAGAGTATTACTAAAGACTTCGCAGTCCACTCGGCATATCTGTGCAGGTATGTGTTAGAAATGTTATCAGGCCCCGGTCCTTTTTTAGTGTCTAAATTTAGTAGTAGGTTTAAGACTCCAGCTTCGGTCACAGTAATGGGCCAGCAATCTTGTCGTCCGTCGCTACATTCCCTAATATTATGTCTCGGGATTCGCTTGGCTGAAATTGAATATTAGAAATATTGTCACGTTTATTTGATAGGCGACTTCTGAAAGAGGCCGTTAAAGTACGAGCCGTTGAAGGGGCAGCGCAGCACCGACCAATGACTAAGGCGCGCGCTCGTGAGCCAGCCCATCTTCGTCTTCTTCTGGAAGCAAGTGGTCCAAGCGCGTGGGGCAAGCGCGTTGCATTACCCCTCCTCCCAGAAGAGCAACGCAATGGTCCAAACACCATGACTATTATGGTGTGCGATAGGGCTTTAACCGCACGACGTGCACAATTTCGGGCCGCGGTTGTCGGCGGCGTGCTGCCTGGGTGCTATCCGGAAGGACTTCGTAGTTGATGTCACTCACTCGCTGAAGCACTTTGTAAGGACCGATGTATCGACTAAGAAGTGTTTTTCCGGAAGGCCTTTATGGCGGACGGTGGTCCTAACTAAAAGATCGTCGCCCGGTTTGTAGTCAACTTGTCGGCGGCGGAAGCTGTAGTGTCGCGCGTCAATACACTGCTATTTTATATTCACGCGAGCCAGTTGGCGTGCTTCTTCGGCGCGCTGCATAAACTACTCGGTGTCTTCATCAAGACTGTCAGAATTGTCACATGGTAACACGGCTTCAAACATCGTCTGAACTTCACGACCGTAAACAAGATAAAACAGCGTGAACCGTGTGGTCTCTTGCGTAGCGGTACTGTACGGAAACGTGACGTACGGTAGTACCTCGTCCCACGTCCTATGCTGCACTGCTAGGTACATCGACAGCACGTCGGTCATCGTATTGTGAAGCCTTTTCACCAAGCCATTTGCATGCGAATGATAGGGAATAGGGAATGATAGTCCTCTTTTGGTACGGGGTGTAACTCAGTTGAAAAACATCTTCAAGCAGTCTTGCCGTAAACGCCACGCCTCGATCTGTGATGACACATGTTGGGGCGTCATGACGTAGTGGGATGTTCTGTACAAATAACTGTGCAACGGCAGAAGCTGTACCTTTAGGCAGAGCTTTTGCTTCAGCATAGCGGGTTAAATAGTCCGTAGCAATGATGATCCACTTGTTTCCAGAAGTAGACAACGGACACGGGTCCAGGAGGTCCATGACGACTTAATCGAAGGGCCCTCGAGGCGGTTCAATGGGATTCAGCAATGAATGTGTGGTTTTTATTGGCGCAAGGGCCAGGCATGGCCTTGCGCCATACCAGGCCCTGGGACCGCAGGTCTCACATTTGGTGGCTTTCAGCGCTGGGATTCCCGGTAGGCATGGACGCAACTTTTAACACAATTGTCCAGTTTCGGCCAGTAGTACGATTTCTGTATCCCAGCAAGAGTTGGAGTGAAACCCAAGTGACCGGAAGGAGCTCGTCATGGCATGCGAACAGGATTTCGTCACGAATTTCTACTGGCACAACTAAAAGATAGGTTTTCTTGCTGGCAGAAGAATTCTTCTTGTAAAGGATTCCCTGTCGCAAACAAACAAAAGCAATTTGTCAGGGCAGATGTACGTTGGGGCCTTTTAGGTGTTCATTAATATGGCGCAATTCACAATCTGCTGGCCGCTGTATAGATACGTCTGCCTCACCTATGGCACCGAGAAAAGCACTGTCACCTTCTGTGTGTTGATCGGCAGGTTCAACCGGCGCGCGCGACAATGTGTCGGCATCTTCGTGAGTGCGGCCTGATATATGCACGACGGTCATGTCGAATTCCTGCAAGTGCAAGCTCCACACTGCCAGTCATCCAGAAGGGTCTCTTAGTTTTGCCAGCCATTATTATGAGTGATGATCTGTCATGGCCCGGAATGGGCGGCCATAGAGATGAGGTCGGAGCTTCGCAAGTGCCCATACGATGGCAAGACACTCTTTCACTGTGGTGGTGTAATTGGACTCAGGTTGCGATAGGGTGCGACTGCCGCAAGCTATGACCCTTTCGCCGTTCGACCTGCCGCTGTGCGAGCACCGTACCCATACCGACGTTACTGGTGTTGGTATTAAGTTGGGTTTCGGCTTCCTCGTGGAAATGCCCAAGAACATGGGGCGATGCCAGGCATTGTCGAAGCTCAGTCAAAGCCCCTTTCAGTTCGGAGCTCCAGATGAATGGCGTCTGCTGTCTAGCGAGCCAAGTAAGTGGTTAGGCAATTTTATAAAAAAATGAGTATAAAGCGCGGGCAGTATGCGCCCGATCCCAGGAACCGTCGATCGCTTTTATTGTCGGTAGGAGTCGGGAAGGCAGCTACAGCGGAAGTTTTCTCGGGATCGGGACAGACGCCTTCCGCACTCACGACATGCCCAAGGAACTTAAGTTCTTCATAACCGAAATGACATTTCTGAGACTTTAAGGTGAGGTTGGCTGATCGGATTGCCTCGAGCACTTGCCGCAGTCACTGTTTCGTCATTCACAATTTTTCTGCTTTCTTCCCCGTCACTACTACGTGACAGTCGGAGCGTGAGTAAATGCGACGACTGAAAGCAGTAAGATAGTAAGCGAGCGCCGATCAGTGGACATGGCTACAAACGGAAGTGTTGTACGCTTGCTGTAGATCGATGACCCGTTTGTTGCAAGAAGCTCGAGTGAGACGGTACAGTTATTTTGAGCGAATGGTGACAAGGGCGTTTGAGCCAGTTATTTTAACGTGAAACACTTATTTTACTCAATGCACCAAAGTCCCCTGGTGACATGTGTTGAAAAATGCATTGATCGCTTTGTAGTAATTGGGTGTTAGACCCAGATAGACATTTCAGTGAGTGGGTGCTTAGAACTTCTTGCGCTCTATGTCAATTCAACTCAGTCGGAATGCGACGGACACGTCTATATTCAAAAGAGGGGGTTTGCATTGGGTCGTGTCTGGCTTCCATGCTTAGTGATGTTTCCTTGGCCTATTATGACAAAATCACAGAAGTTAGTATGTCTGAGGGGACGAACGCCAATATCTTCAGGTATTCAGGTGATAACCTAGTCGTGTTTGATTCCGCTCGATCTGCAAACGATATAATTAACATTTCTTCTCGATGTCTTAACAATGTGGTGATGACACACGAACTTCAGGTCAGTGATTCCAACAAGTTTTCAAGAAATTTTTTGTACAAGAAGCATATCTGATGGAAATAACCTCATGTCAATAAGACATTCCTTCGGCACAGTTCATGTCATTCTATGGTAGTGAAAAGAGCAGTCGTTAACCTGCGCCTTGACAGTGCGCTGCGGAAGTTATGCCCACATAATTTGTCAAAGCATTGACTCACAAAAAGTGCTTGTTTCGGAAAAGCTTATACTCGGTTTAGTTGCAGAGAGTGCGTAAAAATTTAAAGAAACAGAATGGTACACGCGTGCGCAGTTGTGACGCTATTAAAAACGTCATTGAGCCGTATTCGCACAGCGTATCACACGCACTAATTAAATTTGGATGAAAAGTTAAAGTACATGCAGTATTTTCCGCTCCGCAGAAATTACTCAGCTTATGCAGTAGTAACACAGTTCAGTTTGCAAAAGACGCGTAGGTTCAAGAAAGAATCATCGTCCCCCGCTTTCGTCATACGTAAAGAAGGTAGTGTATAGCGTTGCACTATTGTGCGATAAGGTTGTTTTGGGAAGCATGGAGGATGCCTGAACGACAGGTTAAGGCAACATAACCAAAATTTGAACTGATATCGGGATGGTCATGGTGTGTGCATTGTGATGACTTTGGGTGTAGTGAGAGATAGAGATAGAGAGAGAGCTATTCAAGGATGCTCTGAACTCGGCTATGCCAAAGGGAGTTTCGTACGACTAATTTCAACTACACCTAGAGTGTAGTGCCTTGCATTCCGAACTGTTCTTGAGCTTCACGAAAGCTGCGGGCTGTTGTAGTAAACTACATATATGCTCAATATGTTGTCAAAAAAAGTCAGCCAGCTCTTCAATGTTATTATTACCTTGATTTTCCACCAAAAGAAGGAAGTGAGAATGCCGATTAAATAATTTTCTTGAACTCATCCCTACTTTTCTTTCTTGTATCAAGACTTCAAGACTAGATGATACAGACGAACCTTTCCCAGCACTTTCTTCACGCGACACCTCGCGTTCGTCTTTCTTGTGACTTCATATGTTTAAACTTCACGAGGTTTTCCGCCATGGGTGCCTTCCATAGTAAACCGCAGGCTTTAATTTGTTTCTTAAGTACATTCCTACAATCTTCATTCCGCCATTGCAAACGCCTTTTCTTCGGAGGAACAGTGCTTTGTGGAACACATTTAACGCTGAATTAGTTATCAAAAGAATGGAACAGGTACCCGAATCATATATTATCAAATCATTTACTGCATGTCGGGGCAGATGGGACATCTGTTTACACTTTTCCAAGACTGCAGATGATACTTTCCATCGAGGGGAGCATGGTGGAGGTTACCGTTCTTTTGTAGTGGTGCGGCAGAAAGGGAAGTGAACACTGCCACAAGCGTAGTTTATCCTGTTCCAATCTAAGTGCGGCTATAATGTCAGGGTTGTCATACCTAGTTATATGGAGCTGTAATGTATTGTGTGGAGCTGTAATATTATTGTTTAAAATAAAATTGACAAACTGTATGTAAGGTTGAGGCAGTTCATCTAGTGATTTGTGATGTTCTGTACTACGAAGTCTCTAACCAGGTGGTGTTTATAGAGAGGAGATTGTAGTTGTCTGCATCATCATCATCATCATTAGCAGCCTATTTTATCTACACTGCTTGACAAGAGCCTCTCCCTGCGATTTCTAAATACCCCTGTCCTGTGCTATCAGAGTCCGAATACCATTCGCTAATTTCCACATTTCATCCCCACCTAATTTTCTGCCGTCCTCGACTGCACTTCCCTTGCCTTCGTACCCATTCTGCAAGCCTAATGATGCGCCATTTACTTAACCTACGTATTACATCACCTGCCTAGCTCTATTTTTATCCTAATTTCAATTAGATAATCGGCTATCCCAGTTTGCTATCTGATCCACACCGCTCTCGTCTTGTTTCTTAACGTTACGCTTAGCATTCTAAGTTCCACCACTCTTTGCGTGCTTCTTAAGTTGTTCTCGAGCTTCTTTCTCAGTTTCTAGGTATCTGCCCCATATGTTAGCACCGATAGATGGCAGTGATTGTACACCTTTTTTTTCAATGGTAATGGTAAGCTTCCTGTCAGGTTCTGACAATGTCTGAAGTATGTCCTGCAACCTATCTTTATTCTTCTGCTAATTTCCTTGTCACATTAAAGGTTCACTATGAGTAAATTACCTTGGTAAACGCAAAAAAAGCTTCTGGATAGCTGCGGCAACAGGCAAACCTTGGCAGAGAGCAGAGTGGGCTTAGCATTAGTGGCCAGTGGCTAGTTTTTCCGTTTTATTCACCGTCGCCACTGCGCGACATCTTGTGGAGGTGCCAGTACGTTCATGTACCGAAATCACTCGCAAATCTTCGGTCCAAGCCGAAAACCCGAGGACAACACTAACGCCGACAAAGACCAGCGAGCGATCCGTAGGCAGCACGGGCTCCTACTGGAATACAGACCTCTTCCTGAGAAGACCAGAGGAATCAAGCCCAAGTAAGTGACCACAATGGCTTACCCAGCGCCCCTAATTCTGCTGCAAGAACCATGAGACCCGCCAGCCGTACATGGATCATCATTTGAAGACCCAGAAACTTAGCTGGAGACCTATCAACGAATCGCGACTTTGAACAACTGGAACTCCGACGAGAAGCTGTAGCATGTTAGCTTCTCCTTAGAAGGCACTGCCAGAACGTAGTCTGACAACCTTGACCTTGACAACAATGGACCTGTTCCGTGGCTGATTCCTGTGGCCTTTGCCAGCGTCGAACGCGAGGAAGGATCCGAAGCTGTGCAAGAAGCCCGAGTACAATTACCCGATAATTACATCCGGATTTTTCAGAGGAGACGATTCGCCAGTTTAGATACGCCGACTGCGATATGCCAGACGAGAAAAAAGATCGCCTCTTGATGAGAGGTGTCAAGCAAGAGGTTTCCACGTGATTGATACGCAAGCCACCCAGGACGGTTGCGGAATTTGTTTATAAAGCCACAACCTTGAGAAGACGCTCGACACGTGAAGAAGGCAATATAACCGCCGGAACTACGCGGATGATTAAGCACTCGGCAGGAAGGCACGCTAGAAACAATGGCAGCGGTCGTTCGCGAGAAACTTCAGAAGCACTTTCTAAGGTCGTAGCGTCAAGTGGCCTCAGTCGCCGACATCGTCAAAAAAGAGGTTCAGTAACGCGTTGGGGTTACTGAAGTGCATGCGCCATCGCCACAGCCCCAGTCGGAAGCGATCACGTTAGCCGCCGTTGCCCGTGGCCAGATTCCCCTCCACACTCCCGCGACCGCCCTATGAAGCCGCGATTCCGTCGCCAGACGCCACCACCACCGACACCCCGTTCCCTATCTGCAACAGAAACGCCCCGAGGAAGACATTTGTCGCACCCCCGACCATCACCCGCTCTGCTACCACTATGAAGAAGCCAGCCACGTGTACCGGCGGTTCCCATTCCGCGACTTGGGACTATGACGCTTCGCCGTCAACGCGCCGTGTGCACAGCTTGGGGAGCGTCCTCGAGACATCGCCGACTACCTCGAGGCCACTCAGTGGAATTTCGAAGACCGTCGCCGTCACCATCACAAGGTCACACTCCCTGTCACCGGAGCAGCGACCATACACTGACACAGCCCGTGGTTGGTGCAGAAGTCCATGTCCAGAAAACTAAAAGCGGCCACCCATGGAGGTGCGGTTGCTGTAATTCGAGATGCCGTAGATCCTCCACCGACGGTGACAACAGTTTAAAATCTAGCTCGACGACAATATTTGTCGACCATGCTCAACAAAGCATGGAAGTCATGAATACGCTGACTAGAGATGACCTGGCGACGCCACGTGAGAGCCACCGCGGTCAACGCGATGCCGCCACGATCTGACGCCAAGACCTAAGCTCGACGGAAGAATAAACAGCAACAGCTCAGGAGTCTTCTACGACCGTACAAAGACCACATTTTGACGTCGTCAAGGGTTCTACAAGCACTAGTAGAAAAGCATCGCAACTTGACTGAAGAGTGCGCTCGACCACTCAGCCAGAGCCCTTACCGAGTTTTGAAGCGAGAAGCTGAAGCTATCTAGGAACAAGTCGACAAAATGCGGCGCCACAACGTTAGCTAGCCATCGAAAAGCCCGTGCGCGTCTCCTGTAGTCTTGTTGAAAAAATACGGCGGTAACCCACGTTTCTACTTCAGATATTGTCGAGTGGTCAAATCCACGAAGAGGAACGTATACGCCTTCCCACGGATTCTGAACGCATTGGACCTCTTCTGCAACGCTGCATATTTCTAGTCGTTAGATCTCAAATCTAGGTACTGGTAAATAGAAGTGTATGAGAGAGATTGCAAAAAGACCACCTTCATCACGCCAGACACGCCCTATATGGGTTCAAAGTCATGTCATTCTGACTGTATCTGGCGTCTGCAACGTTCCAGATAATGAGGGACTCAATTTTAGCACGTTTGAAGGTGCAGACCTGCCTTGTTTACATGAATGAAGACGTCATCTTCGCCGGAAACTTGGACGATCGCCTTTGGTAGCTTCATCAGTGCTAAAATCATCAGTTACACTTCGCTTACAAGGATCTTCTGTTCGTGGGCAACTTCATCAGCAAATCTAGAGTACGTTCCAACCTGCAGAGGAAAGATAGCATTCCAAAATTAGAGCATTCGATCGTCAAGAAGGCAGTTCGTGGATTCCTGGGCATGTGTGCCCTCAACAGACACTTTCTAAAGGATTTTGTACGCATCGCTGAACAATCAGCGATCATCACGCATTGTGTTGGCTAGCGTATTTCAAGACAATTCAGGAGGCCTGGCGGAGTGTATCCTCAGACTGCAAGAATGTGAAATCAGTGTAATCCAAATTCGCACGAGAACACTCGAATGCCGACTGCCTATCACGTGCCCATAATAACCTGCCTTTGCAAGATAACGTGGATAACGATGCTTTCCTTGGTATTACAGATGCGGAAGACTTTTCAGAAAAGCAACGATCTGACCCGCAGTTAACAAGCCTTCTGGATTATTTTTATTTCGAAGGGAACACTGACCTTGCCTCTAGGGCATTTCCGCGTAGATTATCTTTGCTTCTGCTTGAAAACAGCCTACTCTTAAAGAACCACATCTCACCAGTCCGCACGAACTACCTTCTTGTTATTACCTCAGAAGTATTGCGTACAAAAGTACTGCACGCCTTACAGAAAGAGCCGATCGCTTCGGCACCTCGGATTTTCCTTGACGCCATCGAGGATACAGGAAAGGTATTGTTGGCTGTGCCAGAGCGCCGACATCCCCGTTACGCCAAGACATGCCGACACAGTCAGCGACGCAATACACCATCGTAAAGGACTGTGGGCTAACTATAGCCGATCGAGCCTCCTTGCGAACCATTTAAGCAGATCGGTATAGATTAGTTGGGACCCTTTCCGACGTGAACATTTAGAAAGAAGTGGATCGCCTTAGCGACGGACTAGCTCACCCGCTAAACTAAATCAAAAGATCTGCCCAAAGGTAGCACGGCTGATGTGGCGAAATTTTTCGTCGAGAAAATACTGCTCTGACATGGTGCTCCAGAAGTCCTCATCACGGACATAGGAACGGCCTTCACAGCAGTGCTCACCCAATTCATTCTGCAATACAGCCAGACAAGCCACAGGAAGACCACTGCGTACCACCCGCAGTTGAATGGTCTTACGCAGCGCCTCGACAAGACCCTCGCTAACATGCTAGCAATCCACGTGGAAGTCAAGAACAATACGTGTAATGCGGGCCTGCCGTACCTAAACTTCGCTTATAACACTGCAGTTCAAGAAACACTTCAAATAATTCCGTTCGAGCCTGTTTACGAAAGGAACCGAACGACGGCTCTTGATGCCACGCTGCCGCACGTCACTGAGCATGAGAATCTCGACGGCGTCGCCTATCTGCATCACGGTGAAGAAGCCCGATAACTCGCCCGCCTGCGCATCAAGAATCAGCAGTAGACCGATAGCCGGCAATACAATCTTTGATGAGGATAAGTGGAAAACTAGCCTGGCGACCGTGTTTGGGTTTGGACCCGACCCGCCAACGGGAACTTAGAAGTTTTACGCTGCTTTTTCGAACCCTACAAGATCAACCGACGCATTGGCACACTCGAGTGTGAGGTCGTGCCGGACGGCATTTCTCTATCACAACGGCGCCAGTGACGACCAAAAGAACTATTTGCGGGACGAGTTAGTGCGTGGCTATGTTTTAGGGAGAGCTGCGCCGAGTTTCACCTTTTGCTCTTTTTTCGTAAACCTCGTTTTTTTCCTGTGTTCGTTCTTTTTGAGGTGCAACTCTTCCTAAAATATAGCGTTTTGTTTGTAGGCGGTATGACAGGGCCTTTTCGCCGTTTAACTCTCTTCCGTTACTTGGTCTCACTCCTCTTGCAGAGCGTCCCAAATTTGAATGCCCAAAATTCCTTCACATGTTAACCAACGCTTCTTGTCTCTCCACTCTAGATATTTATTTGACTCTTTCCAAACCCTCATCTACGAGGAGTCACCACGCTCTAAATATCTGAACCTTTTTTGCTCGCACTGATTCCTTTTAAAACAGCTTTTTCCGTAAAAAATTGGAGTGTGGAATTCATTGCCAGACATCATCGGTTCCCTAATGCTGATAGAATTCACGCAAGCTTGCTTACAAATGTCTGTATGTTTGTTGTTCATCCCACTTCTGCAACAGCCTCGTTGAGCTGCAGTATCCATAAATGAATAATTCGTAAGATACTGGGCGGACCCGCACCGGAGGTGAAGCAGACGTTGAGCACTCCTCATAGGTGACCGATCCCTAAGATCGGCCATGCCGGGCCATGCCGGGCCAGCCCGCGGCGGAGGTGTAGTTCGCCATTAGGAGCCCAGATACAGAGATTCGCTTGTCATCCTTCACAGACCGGAAGGAGGTTTTTTTTTGGACTATGTTAGTTTGGACTTTGTTTCTGCATGGTTTTTAACTTTTGTTTAACAAGTGTCTTTCCGGTTTTCGCTCTACCGCTTACCCGCTGCGGTTGCTTAGTGGCTATGGTGTTGGGCTTCTAAGCACGAGGTCACGGGATCAAATCCCGGTCACAGCGCCTGCATTTCGATGGGGCGAAAACGCCTGTGTACTTAGATTTAGGTGCAGGTTAAAGAACAGCAGGTGGCCCAAAAGGGCGGACGTCGTAATCAGATCACGGTTTTGACACGTGAAACCAATAATTTCCCTTTTTGTTCTCCTCTTTGTGGTATCGTGACGATGCTTGTTGAGAGGGAGGCATGGCACGTGTATTTGTTGACCTTTTTCGGGTGACCGCTTTTCACAGTCTAACAAATGTGATCGCTCAGCGCGGGACACGCCCGCATGTGTGAAAAGTTTCCCGAACGTTATCGATGGTTCTATTTGCATATGTTTATGACCAAAGCTTGTGTAATCGGATTGCATGTGTGACATAAATTGTGCAGAACTTTCTGGAAGACACGCGGGTACCAGCGATTACTTTGGAACCCTCCACGATTCACATAAAAAAGCCGATGAGTTTGATCGGCAGAATCGATTCTCGACGGTCACCGACTTTGTTCGCCGCTATCCTTGTCATTTCAGTGTAGCTTGTTTGTGTGGGAACATGTCAGGCCAATAAAAAGACTAGTTTTATCATGCACAGTATTCTGTTTTCTTCACCGTCATTACTACGTGACAGTACGAGCGTGAGTAAAAGGAAGACTGAAAGAAGTAAAACGCTAAGTGAATGCCGATGAGTGAACATGGCTACGGAAGGGAGTGTTGTACGCTGGTGGATGATCGATGATCCGTTTGTTGCAAAAAGCTCTAGCGAGGCGATGCAGCTCTTGAGAACGAATGGTGACAAGGACGATTGAATTTTTCTATCGAGGCGAAGGACTTATGCTACTGCATGCCACAAAATCCTCTGGTGACATGTGTTGAATACGTTGATCATATTGGAGTAATAGGGTGTTCGACCAATATAGGCATTTCAATGAGTCGGTATTGAACTTCTTACGCTCCATTGGTGTTCAACTACGTGGAACGAGATGGCCATGTCTATCTTCAAAAGAGGGGGTTTGACGTGGTTCGTGTCTGGCACCGATACTTGGTGATATTTCCTGCACCTGTTATGACAAAAGTCACAGAATATTTTATGTCTGAGGTGAGGATCACCAAAAACTTTAGATAATCAGACGATTATCTAGCACTCTTTAAATCCACTCAATCCGGAAACTATATAGTTAACATTTCATCTCGATGTCTGGGCAGAGTGGTGATAGCACACAAGCTACGGGTCAACAATTCTAACGACTTTTCAAAAATATTCTTGTACAAGAGTCACATTTGATGGAAGTATCTCCGTGAGAATAAGACATTGCTTCCTCACCATTAATATCTTTCTAAGGTAGTGAAAAGAGCAGTCACTAACCTGCGTTTTGACAGTGCACTCCGGAACATATGCCGCCATAAAATGTTTTGAAGCATTGACGTAGAAAAAGAACTTCTTTTGGACGTAGGTTATTTTTATGATGTACTTGTTTCAGTAGCTGAGAGAGCGTCAAAATTTAAAGAAACAGAATGGCACGCACATGCGCTGTTGGGACAGTATGAAAAAGGTCGTTGAGCCGAATTTACGTGATGTATCACACGCACTAAAAAAACTTGGACGAAAGGTTAGAGTATATGTAATGTTTTGCGCTCAGCAGAGCTTTCTCAGCCCATACAGTACCATAGTTGCGTGTGCAAAAAACGCGTAGGTCGTAAAAAGATTCGTCGTCCCTCTCTTGTGTCACACGTAAAGAATGTTGTGTATCGCCTTGTATTATTCTGCGGGTAGGTTTATATGGATAACATGGAGGGTTCCCGAACGACAGGTTAACAGAACATAACCAAAAATAAAACTGATACCGGGATGGTCATGTGTCTTTGCATTAAGGTTACTGCGGGTGTAGGAAGAGAGTTACGGAACTAGTAGAGAGGAAAGGCTTGGATAAAAACGAGATGCAGGACCGGTTTGCTAATCTGCACTAGGAGAAAAGGTACAGGCACGAAAAGAGAGTCTCTGGTTGTAAACTCTTGTGTAAGAAGTGCTCTGTTGTGTATAGAAATGAAGATAAAGTTGCGCGAGAAGATGTTGAAATGCTTTAATATCGAAGGCCGCTAATAACTGCATCAGTTATCTTTGAGTTGCTCTGACTACAAATGAATTTGCGTCCCTGCAAGCGGCTGCTTTTCATGCGCGCTGATTGGGCCTTTTCGGTGTGTGGTCCCACAAAAAGGGTGGTTTTCTGAAAATTAATACTTAGTTAAACGTTCGCGCTCTCATTGTTGTCTCGTAACTGCCCGTGGCTACCAGCACTATAATGTCCATTGCTGCGAGTATGTAGGTAAGCGAATAAGAAGACTGAAAGAAGAAAGTGAGCGCGGATGAGTGGATGGCGCCACGACCGAGAGTGAGAGCCGGAAAGTTTGAGTGAACGTTAATATGAACATGAGTGAATACGATGACTGAAAGAAACAACGTTCATTCACTATGAGTGTTTACTCATACTGTCACCGTATTGCAAAGTATTTGCACGTCAGTCACCTTTTGTTTGAGACTATGAAATAACGAACTGCACTTTATCAACATCGCTTTGAAAGAATAGGCTTGGTCTTTTTATACCTAGTGTTGACGTCCGGATTATGTGAGCCCGCGCCCGTAAATGGTACCATGCTTGTTGTTGTTTCTGTGTGCTGTTCCTTGACTTCGCGCGACTTGATTCTGCATAAAGCTTCCTTCGCTTTTAAATAAAGCTCTGTGTTGCGAGTCAAGTACCTGTCGTCTTGTTCCTTTCATTCCTCTACTGCGAGTAACATTTCACTGTTACCTAAGACGAAGTTGAGTATGGACATTTACAACTGCGCCATATATGTTCGCATTCCTTCCTCGGTTCAGATGCCCGCAACTGCGACCAGCATCTGTCGCGCGTGTACCAAAATCTTTGCGAATACTTTGTATAAAAATGAATAAATAAATAAATATATATATATATATATATATATATCTATACAGCTAAGCGCTTCCTCAACCAAATAACATATGCAGAGCAACTTGTTGATTCATTTGATTTCAGTTACCCTAAGCTGAGATAATGTAACTTCCATACACTCGTCATCATTCAGGCGATTAATGTGCGCCCCTCGCAGCTAGCCTGCGACAGCGTTACTACTCCGTCTGGGTAACGTAATACAACAAAAATGGTGCGTATACTAAGAAACATCTTAGTGCGAAGGCATCTGAATGAGCGTATTGTTTCTTGCTCCTTTATCAGTTTCTCGTGCCATTTCTGTTCATCACTTTTTCCGATGGAGTTTGCGTGGCTGCTCTGGGTAGCGTACAGGTGAGATAGCATTCTAAGATATTCTAAGACTAAGCCAAAGAAAAGGGAAAATGTATATCGGTTATATATACGGAGAGAAGCAGAGATGGTGGAAGAAAAACCGGACGAATCCTTCTTCGATCCTGCCATTCATCTTCATGCTTGCGCTTTCTCCAATTCTGGGTAATGACTTGCGGCATACGACCCCACTGGCGCGAGCGCCGTCTCAGCGCTTAGTGTAGGGTTGTTGTCGGAGAAGTAGCACTTCAAAGAGGCGACGTACAAGATATCACTAGGTGGTACGTACAATGAAGTACTACCATAGGTAGCTCGTTGTAGATCGTCATGACGGTATCCCGACTGTTCTCGTTCGATAATCTCATTGGTGCATCAGATATGAAACAATAATTTTTAAGGATCTCTTCCAACCACCACCCTTCCTGCCTCGTGGAAACGTGCTCAAAGTTTAATGTTCGACTGTCATCTAAATATAGGGCGATGTCTTTAACAGCTCATTCATGTAAATTACTCGGACACTATCTTTAAACATATTGCGGAATTTCTTGAAACTGACAAAATTTTACGCACGTTCCAGCGTGGTTTTAGACGCTGCCTCAGAATTGTCACACAACTTACAGATCTAGTTCACGACATCAACAGCTTTTTCGATATACGTAACCAGATAAGTGCTCTTTTATATTCTTCGTAAACGCCCTCGCCACTGTCTCACACCCTAATATTATGTAGAAGCTGTTTGCTATACTAAGCAATGCATCTCTCGTTAGCTGGATATTGGACTTTATTTCCTAGTGCTCTCAATATGAGTTTACGTTTCAGTTGTATCAACTCAACTTTCGTTGGGGTCCCCCAATCCTCAGTACTTGGACCGCTTTCAATCCTGCTTTATACTAATGACCGCCTCTACATACATCAGTTAATACATGCCTTTTGCTTACGATTGTGGTTTATATCATACGAGTAAATATCCAACTGATCATGGTGTCCTGAACAATTCTTTCCCTTGCTTCTGTAACTAGCCTAGAGCATGGCAAATGAATATTAACTTTTCCGAAATTGTCTTCACGTCTTTTACACGACGCTCATGCCCAACCTTTTTTGCCTATGCCCTAATAATATTACTTTAAATAGAGTGTTCTAATTCAAATATTTAAGTCTCCCACTAAAGTACGGTTTGTCATGGTCGAAACTCATTGATGCCACCTGTAACAAGGCCCTTAAAAGACAAAGATACTTTCATCGCACGTTGCGTCTTGCTTCTCACGAAACTAACCTGCTAACACAAAGCCATCATTTTCCCCATCATTTAATATGGCTGCTTTGTAAGAAATCCATACGAACGCTGACGTAAAAAAAAGCTAGAATCAGTGCAAAAAAGGCTGCGCGTTTTGTTTGTAGGAGATATGACAAGGGCATTTCACCGTTTAACTATCTTCCCATACTTGGTCTCAATCTTCTCGCAGAGCGTATGTGTCACTTTTACGAAACTCTCATCTACGAGGAGTCACCACAGTCTAAATATCTCATCCTTTTTTGCCCAACTGATTCCTTCAAACGCAGCTTTTTTGCATAAATAATTCAAGCCTGTAATTCATTACTAGACGACATCGGTTCACTACCACTAAAATAATTCACGCAAGCTTGTTTATAAATGTATGAGTTGCTCATCCCATTCCTGCAATAGCCTCCCTGAGGGTGCAGTATGTATGTATGTATGTATGTATGTATGTATGTATGTATGTATGTATGTATGTATGTATGTATGTATGTATGTATGTATGTATGTATGTATGTATGTACGTACGTACGTACGTACGTACGTACGTACGTACGTACGTACGTGCGTATGTATGTATGTATGTATGTATGTATGTATGTATAAATAAATAGTGCGATACCGGACCGACCCGCGGAGGAGGGGAAGCAGGCGTTACACATTCCCCTTGCGTACGCCGATAGCACATATAGTGCAATGTCGGGCTTACCCACCGCGAAGGTGCAGGTCGCTATTAAGCGGACCGCATAGAGAGTTTCGCTGGTCATCCTTCCTAGAGAGGAAAGGCACCGAGTTTTGTTTTGGGACTGTGTTAATCTGGATTGAGTTTCTTAGTTGTTTTGTTGCTTTTGTTTAATAAGCGACCTTTTGTTTTTCGCTGTCATGTTTAACCGTCAAGGTTGCTTAGTGGCTTTGGTGTTGGGCTGCTAAGGACGAGTTCGCGGGATCGAGTCCCGGCCATGGCGGCCGCATTTCGATGGAGGCAAAACGCGAAATCACCTATTCACATAGATTTAGGTGCACGTTAACGAAACCCAGATAGTCCAATTTTGCGTTGTCCCCCCACTAGAGCGTGCCTCAATCAGATCGCGGCGTTGGCATGTGAAACCCCATTATTTTGTTTTTTCGCTCTTCTGTTTGCAAAATCACGACGATTCTTTTTCGAAGGAGACATTGATACGTGTACTCGTTTGTCTTTTGGGGGGACCGCTTTTCAGCGTTTAAAAATGTGATCGCTCAGTGCGGGACACACCCACATGTATCGGAAGTTTGCAGAATGTTATCGATTGTTCTATCTGCTGTATACTAATACCGAAGCTTGTGTAATCTCCTAAGATGCGGGAAGCGAATTGCGTACAACTTTCTGGAAGACACACGAGCAACAGCGATTACTCTGAAACCTTCAATGACTCATGTTTAAAAGCCGACGCACTTGATCGGCAGGTGAGATTGTCGAACATCGCCATATCTGTTCGCCGCTATTGTTGTTCTTTGGGTGAAGCCTGTTCTTCGGGCACAGGTCCGGCAAACTAAAATGCTGGTTTTGTCATTCACAAACTTCCTGCTTTCTGCACCGTCACTTCTACGTGCCAGTATGAGCGCGAGCAAATATATAAGAAGACTGAAAGAAGTAGGATGGTGAGCGAGTGCCGATGACTGGACATGGCTACGAACGGGAGTGTTGTACGCTTGTTGGAGATCGATGACCCGTTTGTTGCAAGAAGTTCGAGTGAGGCGGTACCGTTATTTAGAACGAATGGTGACACGTGCGTTTCAGCCTGTTCTTTTCACTTGAAGGATTGATGTAACTTCATGCCCCGAAGTCCCCTGGTGACAGGCGTTCAAGAATACATTGATCGCTGAGTAATTGGGTTTTAGACTCAGACAGGCATTTAGGTAAGTGAGTGCTTAGAACTTCTTGCGTCCTATTTCGATTCAAGCTACGTAGAATGCTATCCACACATCTATCTTCATAAGACGTGGTTTGCATTGGGTGGTGTCTGGCTTCCATACTTAGTGATATTTCCTTGGCCCCTTGTAATAAAGTCACAGCAGATCTTATGTCGGAGCTGAGGATCACCAAATTCTTTAAATATTAAGATGATTACCCAGTCCTGGTTAAACCCATGCAATTTTTGAACAATATAGTAAACCTTCCTTCTCGATGTCTCGACAGTTTGGTGATAACGCAGGATCTACCGGTCAATAACTCCACCAAGTATCGATAATTATTTGTCCAAGAATCATACTTGATGAAAATATCCTCATGTCAATAAGACATTGCTTCCGCACAGTTATTCTCTTTCTAAGGTAGTGAAAAGAGCAGTCGCTAACCTGTGTCTTGAAAATGCACTCCATAAATTATGCCCCCATACAATGTCAAGAACCATTGACATATAAGAAGAGCTCCGTTTGAACGCAGGTTATCTTCGCGATGCACATGTTTCAGTACCAGTGAGTGCGTCAAAACTTAAAGAAACAGAATGGCAAGCACATGCGTAGTTGTAACAATATGAAAAAGGTCGTTGAGCCGAATTTGCACGACCTATCCCAAGCACTAAGGAAACTTGGACGAAACGTTAAAGTATGTGCAGTATACTGAGTATTTTCCGCACCGCAGAAATTACTCAGCTTATGCAGTAGCACACTTCCGTTTGCAAGAAAAACGAGTAGGTTCTAAAAAGAGTGATCATCCCCCTCTTGTGTCATCCCTGAAGAATTTTGTGCATCGCTTTGCACTGTTGTGCGAGGTTTGTATGGGAAGCATGGAAGGTTCCTGAACGACCGCTTAAGAGAACATAACAAAAAATTAAAACAATTCCGGGAGAGTCCTCTATCTGTGCATTGTGGTGACTGTGGGTGTAGAGAGACAGAGAGAGAGAGAGAGAAAGAGAGGAGAGGCAAAGCCGGGAGGTTAAGCAAATGCATGTCCACTTTGCTGCGCTGCACTGGGGAAAAAAGTGTATAGGTAAATAGAGAGTCTCTGGGTGTAAACATTTATTTAGCAAATGCTATGGTATGGATACAAATCAGTTGTGGGATCGAGTCCCGCTCAGGGTGGCCTCACTTCGATGGAGACCAAATGCGAAAACACCGGTGTACTCATATTTAGGTGCACGGTAAGGAACCTCAGGCAATCGAAATTTCCAGAGTCCTCCACTACTGTGTTCCTCATAAACAGAAAGTGGTTTTGGCACATAAAACCCCATCAAAAATATGTAAGGAAATGAAGATAAATTTACGCGAGAAGTTTTTGAAATGCTTTGATAGCGAGTGCTGCTGATAACTGTATTAGTTCCTTTTGAGTTCCTCTGACTGCAAATGAATTTGCGTCCCTGCAAGTGGCTGGTACTCATGTGCTCCGATTGGACTTTTTAGGTGTGCGGGCTTACAAATACGGTGGTTTTCTAAAAATAACCCTTAGTTGAACGTTCGAACTCCTACTGTTGTCTCGCTCCTCAATGAGTCTACCAGCGCTATGGCCTCCATTGCTGCGAGTATGAAGTTGAGTGAATAAATTGACGGAAATAAGAAAGAGTGCCGAGGAGTGGACACGGCAACGACCGGGAGTGAGAGCCAGTGAGTTTGAGTGCACATTAGTATGAACAAGAATGAATACGATGACTGACCAAAATAACGTTCAGTGACTATGCGTGTTCCCTCATACTGCCAACATATTGCAAAGTATTTGCGCATCAGTCACATTTTGTTGAGATTACAAAATAACTAACTGCACTTTCTTAACATCGCTTTGAAGAAATAGGCCTGCTGTTTTCCTGCCTAGTCTTGACGTCCAGGTTGTGTGAGCCGGCACCCATGAATGGGATCATGCTTGTTCGTGTTTCTGTGTCCTGTTCCTTGACTTCCCGCGACTTGATTTTCTATAAAGCATCCTCCGCCTTTGAATAAACCTCTCTGCTGCGAGTCCAGTACCTGTCGTCTTCTTTCTTTCATTCCTATATGTGTAACATTTCACTGTGTTACGTAGACGAAGCTGAGTATCGACATTTACAACTGCGCCATATATGTTCGTATTCTTTCCGTCGTTCAGATGCCCGCTACTGCGACTAGCATCTGTGGCGCGAGTGCCAAAGTCTTTGCGAATACATTGTATAAAAATCAAGATATAAAGAGATATATGCACAGTTAAGTTCATCCTCACCCAAATACCATATGCAGGTAATATTGTTCATTCATTTGATTTCAGTTACCCTAAGCTGAGCGAATGTAACTCTCCTAAACTCGTCGTCATTCAGGCGAGTAAGCTGCCCCTCTCGCATCGAGCCCGCGACAGCCTTACAACTCGATCTGGGCAGTCTAATACAACTAAAGTAGCCCTTATACAAACAAACATCTTAGTTTTTAAGGCATGTGAATGACCGTGTTATTTCTTGCGCCTTTATCAGTTTCTCGTGCCATTTCTGTTCATCACTACTTCCTATGGAAGTGGCCTGGCTGCTCTGGGTGCCGTACAGGTGAGATATCATTACTTTGCCGGTTTTTACATATTGGGACAAGAATAAGAAAATGCAAATGGATATTCAAAATGTACTTAAGTATTATAGACAGAGAGAAGCGGAGATGGCGGAAGAACAACAGCACGAATGCTTCTTCGATCTTCGCCTTCGTTCCCTTGCTTGCGTTTACTCCGTTGTTGGGTAATGGCTTGCAACATATATATGACCCCCACTGGTGGAAGCGCAGTCTCGGCCCTTAGGGAAGGGTTGTTGTCGGTAAAGTAGGGCTGCAAACAGGCGATGTGCACAAATCTCTAGATGGTAGGTACAATGACGAGCTGCCATCCCCCTGGGCGATCTCGTAGTTGACTTCACTGAGATGCCGGAGAACCATATAAGGGTCAGAGTAGCGAGGAAGGAGTTTTGAAGAGAGATCCACGTGATTGGACGAAATCGAAAGCAGGACCGAAGAGCCTGGAGAGAAGTAAATAGTTCTGTGGGGGCTCTCATGGCGGCCCTTTCGGGATATCTGCGAGACAGAGAGACAAAGCCGTGCAATCTGTGAGCTGCTTAACCCGAGAAGCAGCATCGCGGGTGTACTCTTTAGGAACGTAGGTATCGGATTGCAAGAGAGTCTGAAAGAGCTGCGATAGGAGGCGGCCAAAGCTGCATTTTGATGAGTTAAGCGGAGGGGTTGCCTGTCAGAAAACATCAAGAGCTGCCGGCGGGCGTGTAATGAGACTCTCAAATGTCGGAGACAAAACCATGACGCCATATAGATGACAAATACTTGTGGACGATTTGTAGCCGCTAATGGGAGAGTCTACCATCCATTCAAATCTTCCTGGGACATTACACAAACCAAACGACATATCCTCCAACTGAGAAAGTCCATCCGGTGTAACGAATGCGCTCTTCTCACGGCCCAGGTCATCTACAGAAATAACCAAGTATCCTCCCCGTAGTTCAATGGAGGGGAAGTAGGCACACCCATAAAGACAGGCGAGATCATCATCGATTGTCGGCAGAGGGTAGATGTTCTTTCGCGTGACGTTGTTGAAATGGCGGTAATCTACGAAAAAGCGCCAACAACCGTCCTTCTTCTTTACGGCTGACGCCCAGGGACTGTGGGAATGTTCTCTGACGTCTTACGCGACCATTGCTTTGAAGTCGCGCTGAATTACTGAACTCGCGCTGATGGGCGATACGGCTTGAGGTGCAAAGAGGAGCGCGGAGCGAAGGATTGCCGGCAATTATTTCAGAAACGGTAAACTCATTGATAAAAGAGACTTTGGTCAAAGTCATCACATTTGGGATAAGTTGCATGCACCAGCTGAAGTTCAAGACGGGAAAAGAAACGCGGTTATTAGAAACAGTGAGAATGGTATGGAGAAGACCGAGATTTCCGGCCAATTGAACGCCATCAATGCAAATCAGGCCCTAATCGCCATCGGGAATAGAGGGTAGACATTAGTTGCACATACGTAATGGATTTAGGTGCCGGATGGATGTAATCCACGGAACACAGGCGCGGTTGATGACTGGTATTAGCGTCATAGTAGCGAAGTAGGCTAAGATAATGCAATCCGCTTCCACAATCATTAAGCGCGGAGTGGGCGGATAGAAAGTCCATGCCTAGGATGAGTTGATGGGAGCAGTGCTCGAGCACAGCACGTAATGCCATTGTAGATAGCCGGCGATACTTATCGTGCGGAGCACATACCAGTGATAGGAAGCGTTTCCGCGTGCGCGACTGTGATGAGGGGTAACGTGGGCAGCGTGACGATCTTCTTAACTCGACACCTAAGCTCCGAATGCATTACTAATGTATGTGCCCCCGTGTCAACGAGTGCGTTGACACGGGGGCACATCTAATTTCCACACTGCATCCTCTAATTTCCCGGAGGCAGGCACCCAATTGGTACTTGAGAGTGGCAGAATTGTTGGAAGCGATGTAGTAGGCGAAGAGACAACGGCGAACGGGATTCGTGACCACGTGGAGATGGTGAACTTAGGACCATCGTCACCGTTAGCCTGACCACACTCTCGATAAGGCTGGAAGCGGCCACGATCACTCTCAAGGTGCCAATTAGGAACATATGGAGCGTTGGTTATTGAATTAGTGGACGACGAGACCAATCTGACGGCAATTACGGCAAATAGCTCAGTCGCCAGCAGTGCTATTTTCGGTGGGATTGCGGAGACGTAGCCTCTGGCCTTGGGCATAGGAACCTGGGAAATGGTCTGTTGAATGGGAGAGAGCGACGGCGCACACAGAGTCCAGGGAGGGTATTCTGTAAGAGCCCAACTAGTGAGCTATCCATTTCGGCCGCTGCTGAATGGATGCAGCTTTACGAGACAGGAGGACACGAGCAAACCTAGCCAATCAGCAGCGGCTGAAAAGGACAGACTACTAGGTGTACTCTTAGAGAATACTCCTCCAGACCAGCATTGAACAGCAACTGACGAACGATGGCTTGGAGATGTGGAATCATAGTAGCGCTCGACTCACAGACACTTGGAAGCACGAGACATAGTCTCAAGTTCCCATCGTAAGATCTTCGTCACGTGTTCTGCGGTACTTCTCGTACGTGACGTACTTGCGCAGGTACTTCTTCGCGCGACGGTGCTGCTGCCGTGTGGGCAAGCCGAGTGAACTGATGGGCATTACGTCAACTTTTGGCTATTTCAAACGTTTGCACTAATTGATGATAGCATCCACCACGTCACAATTCCTCTAGATTAGTAGACCGACACCGATCATCTGCTATCCCTTACAGATTGTGTTTCAGTTTCTCAGATTCGGCCATACCACCATCCGCTTGGCGGTAATGGGCCACCACAACCTAAATTTAAGACAGGTAGGATTCCGTCGATGTTTGGGCATTTGACGCTCGCCACGATCTTTCGACCAAAGTACTTTGTCAAACAGAAAAAGCATTTCTTTCCTTCAAGCTATCCCATCATGCGATTTCCTCTTCATGATTCTGGAACCCGACCCTTTTTTTTCCTTGGAGATAAAATACGGTGTTGACCAACATGACCCTATCATCCCATCGGTTGTTCTTACTTGCATGCTCGTAGATTACCAATCATTTTTCAACGTCTTCATCATCAGTTCCACAAAACGAGTTTGGGTCTATTGACTGGGCAACGACAACCGTCGACGGTGCCACTGTTGCGGCGGGAACCGTCTCTTCTGTCACTATGGGAAGAACCCGGTGTCAGCTGCTGTGGAGCTCCGTTGTAGCGAGTCGGTACCCGCAGATCCGCTAGAAATGTGACTGGGAGAAGACTAGGCCAAATAAAGAGAAAGTGTGTTCAGGCAATATATATAGAGAGAAGCCGAGGGGCCGGAAAAACTAAAACACAAGCGCGTCTTCGATCTTCGCTTTCATACGTTTGCTTGCGCTTTCACCAATGTAACGGAATGGCTTGCAGCAATATCATCGAAGTTGCTGATGAAATTGCCCTTATCTCATGGGATGCATCTTGTCCTGCCCTATGCCGACTTGTCGGCTCACTGCTTTCATGCTTTGGGCATTTCTTAAATGCTTTCTTAAAATTTCTACGTTTTCATTTCCAATATTGCAGAATTTCTTATTGATTTTCAGCTTAGACATTTAGCAAATTATATCTGACCACTTCAGTTGGACACTATCATGCTACATATTTTTATTATTAAGTGTGTGTTACTTCGAAAAGTTTACCTTCTTGTGCCTTGGTGTCTCAACGGCCCCTACTGTTGCTGCTTCTCTATTTACGTTCATTCATTACCTAGATCTTGTCTTTAAATTCATGTTCTAATACTGCATAATGGTCTGCGAACACTAGCCTTTACTTATATGCTCCCGCCTTTACTGCTTTCATGTTGTTATTTTTTTACTCATTTTGTTCATATTTCTTCAATTTGAGAGCTCTCGAAGACCTGGCTAACCTACCATGAAAAGCACAGCTCTTCACGTTACCTATTTGAAATTCTGAACAGTGTTGTTGTCGGCCGAGAGTATGAGATCAGTTCTTTCATTGTTTTGCCACCAGGGTTTTAAAGTACATATAGATACTTTGAAAGTGAGAACCAAGGCCGTGGGCGTATTAAAGAGTTCGCTCTTGGTCGCCTTGTACAGATCATCAACATCGGTGACGGAAATGTTCGTTTTTAATTTCTTTTCCACTGCCATACCAACAAGGAACTGACGAAGTTTAGGTATACTACGAGTGCGTGGACCATTTGGCAACTATGTTTTGAACAGGATTTGAGACAAGGTCTGCTTAGGTAGCTTCACACGGGATTGGCGTACTTCGGATCTGGGAATCTTGAAACATGGTCCACAACATAAACGACCGTTTCACTCCTAGGAAGCGTCGTCACGAATTACAAGTGGTATCAAAATGTATGTCTCAAAGACACAGGATGCGAGAATTAGTCACAGAGAAGTCAAAAACCATGCGGTAGTAATGAGGGCTTCTACAGTAAAAAAAAACTGCCGGAATTGCACTGTAGCTCCATAAATGGCGCACTGCGGTCGGTATACAAAAGTTGGAGAGCCGCCGTACGGCACACTTTCGCAAAATGCAGCCAGTTAAGTTCCAGTTAGCAGAGCTCACGCGCGGCAATTCTTCCAGCATGCGGTTTCAGCGGTGCCCACAAGAGTGAGAATTAGCCCCAATGGGGTTAAACTTTCTGGTGTGTTGTAATAATTAAATGCTAATATATTGGAAATCATACATTGCATCATAGACTGCACTTTCACAGCAATCGGCCCGACCGGCCTTTTGGTCAGAAAAAAGGGGGTTGTTAATCGATCAACTTGAAAGAAGATGAGATCTACATAATTTTGCGGTGAATACTATAAGACTAATATACAAAAAGGTAATGATACCCGTGATAAAGGATACGGAGATACCCACCTAATGGAGAGCTATATACAACACTTATTTGTGGAATCATCCGAACCAATAGCAACGTCGGCCTTGTTTTTTTAGCGTCGAAATTTCGTTGGATGTTCGTTTTGCTGCGATAGCAAGTCTATCGACGCATCAAGCAAATTTCTCTCGTCGTCGTCGCCATCGCTGCGATGTTACTTATAAAGTCTGAAGAAAATCTGATCCTCGCCGCGCTCCATACGCTGCATGTGCGAGCGAAAGCTTGCGATGATCTGGCGTCGACCGCGGCTGAATCCAGCGCGCGCGAGGGAGGAGTGCGGAGCGCAAGCGCGCCGTGTTCTGTCGCACGCAAGGCACGCGGGCGAGGAGGAGAGGGGCAGGGGTTATACTCCGGCGGCTGCTGCTTACGGACCGGCGGCGCAAGCGGCGTATTTTGAAAGCGATCTGTGACGTCGACAAAGTGGGCCAGCGCAGACATCATCTTCAAAATTATATGTCATATGGACGAAGGGCGTACGCCGTGTGTGAGTAGCTTCGCATGCGCTGCGCGTTTGATCTTTGATTCTCGTTGAAGCCAGAGAGAACACGAACGTCTACTCGCTTGCTGCTTCTGCCGCGTTCCTTCACTCAAGCACTTTGTCAGCGAGTTTCCGTGGTCGTCGAGCCCATGTAGATTTTTTGTAATTCTAATGTATGTTGTGCTCCATATTGAAGTCGATGACGTTATTTGTGGTCTACGTCTATTGTGAAGTAATTCAGTTTTTCATGATATACCTGCTTTTAGACTTATTTCATGACGACTACGACTTAACAAGGAGCCAGGTCATTCTTGTGGAATGATTTACTACGTATGTGGTGCCCTACACAATGACTTCATGGGGCGATACTCAATATTGTACATGCAGGCTGATTATGACACCTAGTATTGGTTAATTTTTTTGTTGTAAGATACTTGTAAGATTATGAAGGAAAGTAATTCGTTCTTATGCATGTTTACCGTGATTACTAAAAGCAGCGACTATCATTACGGGCTGTCTTTATGAATTCTTGCATTCTATTGCTAACTCACGAGCTCATTACTATTCGTGCTCATCCACTTCCACCGTGTTGTGACAACGTGCATCCAAAAGAGGCATATCTGCCTCCAGAACTAGTTAGCATTGGTTACAAGAGAATGAAATGTATACACCATGTAGAATTTAATACGTGGACATGCACATATTGTCACGTGGTCGTGACGTCAATTAACGCAGTAGCAATACTGTGAAAGGCAAAACTAGCTTTATTGGGCGAACCTGTGCCCACAAAGCAGGCTACACTTAAAGCACAACGAGAGCGGCGGACAGCGTCGGCGATCGTCGAAAATCTGATCTTCGGGTCAAGCACGTCGGCTTTTATAGATCAGTCGTCGAATGTTCCAGATTAACCACTGAGACCCGCGTGCCTTCCACAGAGTTCTACACCATTCGCGTATGGAGATGAAATCAGATAACACAAGGTTCGGCGACAACAAACAGCGGATAGAAGCATCGATAACTTTCCAGAAACTTCGGATACAAGCAAGCGCGACCCGCGCTGTGCGATAACATTTGTTGGGCGGCGAAACGCGGATGCCCGATAAAGATAAGTACACGTGTGAATATCACAAATGACGCGCTAACAAAAATCGTGCATTTGAGCCATCAAGCGAAAATGTGTTGTCTTGTGTGCACAAGCGTTCTAGCATCCAGACTTCCAAGCTAGACGCGCACGTGATCTAGTCATAGTTTTTGTAGCTGGTGCAAAATTGTTGCTAAAAAGCAAATGCCAGTAAACGGAGGTTGCTGGCAAAGCGCACATTCTTGAAATGACCTTGATATTCTGTGAGACCTTTATTATACATCACAGAATCTTACAGGCCATTGGGTTTTTCTCCTCCCTGCATTTATTTGGGCCTATTTTCCCGGGTGTTAGAGAAATTAATGAAAGACCGATGAGAAGAAGACATCAACGCTTGTTGTGCTCTACGCTGTTGGTGTTGTGAACAAAATCACTTTGTCGTGTTGCAAGAAACATATCAGGCGGAGTTGGAGATATATGTATGAGTGGTAGCTCAGCAGATGGCAGTGTTTGGACAAAAACCCGTAGACAAATTACAACACGTGAGTTAGGAGCGGAACGGAGAACGCGTAATAGTGCAATTGAATATTGGCGATTAAAGCAGCTCGACTGTCTGGGGCGAAAAGAGTGTTGTGTTCACGGTTCAGGCTTGGCTTTGAGCTTTTCTGGGACGTTCAGTAGAAGAGCGCATATGAAGCTCCCATAGATTGTTGAAAAACATTATTTTTGTCATGGCAACATGGCAGATGTCACGTTGTCGGTAGGGTGAATAATCAGAGAAAGGCAGAACGGCGAGTCAGAAAACCAACTAATTATTGGGCGAACCTCGGCAGAAAGAAAGAAGTTACGCTCAAGCAAAACGAAAGCCACGCGCATAGGCGTCGGTCAACAAAACGTGATCTACTGATGAGGTACGTCGCCAGTTTATACATGACTCGTCAAAGATGACAGCGTAATCGCTGGTGATTGCAGGCGTTACCGAATGTGCAACACTTTTCACATCATGCCTAAAGTCTGGTTAAACAAGGTTTGGCGACAGCATAGACAACACATAGAATGAACGATGACATTCAAAAAAATTCCAGTCCTTCCGGGCTCATCTGCGCTGTGCAATAACTTCAACATTCCGTGGAACATTCAATGCGGCCGCTGGAAAAATACGCACACGTACAAGTGATATGCTAAGGACGAAGATAAATTTCAATAGCGTGATAAGAGAGGAATACTTCACCACCGGTAGCGAGCCTTTAGAATCTGTGCATGAGTATATTATTGTAGCTCAATTACTCCCTGGGAACCCCAACCTTGAGAAGGAAACTTACAAAAGGGCAGAAATGGCGTTGAACGCCTACAGCAGCGTTACGAAATTATGATCGGGAGCCTAATGCTGTAGTTGAAAACAGATGTATACAATAAAACGCTTCGCTCTCTACAAAGGAGCTTGAAAACAAATTATGAGCCGCAAAAATACACATGTAACACAAAATGTTAGGTGTAACATTACTACACAGGAAGAGAGCGGTGTGGATAAGAGAGCTAGTGGCTGGGCAGGCCATGTTATACGTAGTTCTGATAACCAGTGAACCTTTAGAAATACTCACTAGTGACAATAGAAGGGAAGCGCTGACAAGGACTGTACAAAACTACGTGGTTTGATGAAATGAGGAAAATTGTAGGCTCATTTTGAAATGAGATAGCGCAAGGCAAACGTGATTAGACAAGGTCTCCGACATGCGGGGAAGACAAACATAGGCTCATGGTAATGATGACTCTAGTCGATGAATCCTTTCAATGGAGGATCCCTCATGCCAAGAATACTGGTTAAAATATTGACACGTACATTGACCCGTACTGAATCAGCCTTTTGTTACCTTGACTACTAATACGATGTGCAACTAGGTTATGGCTACTATTTTCATGCAAAAGCGTCAGCGTTTCAAAGCAAGGAAGCCGACGTCCAGCGTATATTTCAGTGAAGCGGCACACAAATTTACATTGGCTGTGACGCTGAACCCCGAGTGTACCACCCCGGGGCTCTCATTGACTGCGATTCAACGACACGAGCGTGCTTCGTCTGAGCAAAGCGGGAGATAGGGAATACCTGCTTCCGACGTAGCGCTTAAGGTGCTGCGGGAGGCAAAAGGGCATCACCGCGATGTCAAGTCACCCTCGCACTGGTTCTCGTAAGCCTGGGTTATTCGCGTGCTACTATTCCGGAGCTTTCGCCCCCAGTTATAACTGCGCCTTGGCAAATCCAAACGAAAACGCACCAAGTGCCTCAGCGTGCTCACTTGCCCGAAATGAGTGCACAAATACTCTCAGTAAGATCAAAAGTACCACCATTCATTGAAGATCCCGCGTCCTCCTTGCCTGCCCTTCTTCTCGACGCTCGGCCCTCTCATTGGCCGATCCCCATCGCGTGCTGTGGCGTCGTCTCGCGCGCTTTTTCTCTTGCTTGTTTTTTTGCTTCCTCTACTATTGCGGTGCCAAACATCTGGAGCGTCGTAACCAGGCTCCACATTTCGCACCTCCTTAGTGCTTTTGTGGCGTAGTTCCTTGTTCGCGACGCCGCGTCACTGTGCCAAATAGGGTGCAGCAAAAGTGAAAGCGTCGGCAAGCGCACATTCCGTATTCCATCTGCCAAGCGTGACTAGGCATAGATGAAGGTCTCGCTTCAAAAATCAACCGGGCTGGTTTCAAACCAACGCCATGATCCCGGTTCTGTGGGGTAAGTGAGCGATTCTTCGCTCATCACTAATCTCATATGCTGCCATTTGTTGCATGCGGCTTAGCTAGTTTTTCGCACACTTAAGTGCCGCATGCTCGCGCTGCATTCCTTTGAAACTCTCAGGCCCTGCTTCAATGAAGTCGTTTTCAAGCGCACGTGCTTTTTGTCGACTCAGTCATACACTCCATGGCGTTCTCCTTGTTTGGCCTGATTGTATACGAATGGCACCTTTAGAGTGTATCAGCGAACATTACAAAGCGGTCATCGTACGTCGGCAAACAGGTGCTCTGATGCCTTACAAGAGCATGTGCTAGTTCAGAACCGCGCTGCGGGAGGCACGTTCGACACAAGAGAGAGTGAACGCCAGCATACGAGGAAGGGAGAAGAGATGGTGCTACTTAGATTCGTTTCAGTGCTTTAGGAATGCATAACTCGAAGGACCACTCAGCGACGTTCAATTGAGCATCAGTACTTTCCCATTCACATTTAGTAAGATGTGCAAAGGTGTTCTCTGACTTTTGTTCTTTCTCTGAATCGACAGTATTCTGCAAGTCATCCACGCGAAAGTATAGACTATATTAATTGTCATTCGAATTATTTGCAAGTCGCAAAGCTTATTCGGTCTTTTTAAAAGGACACGTGCAGTCGTCAAACGCACGTCAACATCATGTATACTTCATTAGAATTAAGATGCAGAAGTCACCATCTACATCTTTCGCTTGACGTTCTTATGACGCACACGACAGAGCCATATAAAGGTCAAGAATATCCAGTCAAGGCACTTTTCAGTTAGCGATGTGCTAATGGTGGAGTGATGAATAAGTATTGTATTCCGATAATTGCTCTCGCATTTGTCAAAGCGCTAGCTTTCGCGTTTGTCTATGTGTGGGGAAACGAAAAAAGTCCGAAAACGTCTTTTATCATTAACGGAAAGGTCAACACTCCCTCATTTCGCAGATCCCCGAGAGTGAACGTTTATGGAGTTTTTTATGGCTCGTGATGTTCAGTACTCAAGTGCCAATAACAGCATTAGTCAGTGACCAAGTGTCGTGAAGTATGTTTAAGAGATATCGCACACAAGAATTTGCCCAATGTACACTTTTTTGTAGATCTTTCATGCTGTAGCTGGTGTGAGCCCAATTAATCTTCACTTAATGCCAGTGGCAAACGCTGCGGTAACATCTAGTGAGAGGGGGCGGGTATGAAGGAGCACCAATTTTGGAGGCACAAATTAGAAAAAAAGGCGACGCACCAGACGTACCAGACAGGGAATAGGAAGGGTAGCCTTAGGAAGCACAGATATTATTTGTTAAGAAAAGCTTACGAGAACGTTCTCTAGAATTTGATGCCTTTATATAAAATCAAGATCGTTTACGTGCCCGTGGTGAACAACTTAAACCTTTATCGCACAGATCGTTTGCATTCATTGTTAACTAATCTTGCTGCCTGCGTTGATGGCATAATGTATTGCTTGGACATTCGAAGCACGGCGGGAAAACATTGTGCAAAGGATTTATTAGCTAAATAGGCTGCAAATTTCTTTCGTATTTTGTGAGCCACTGATTAACGTGACGTCCTTCTCCACTCAAGGTGGATTTGAGTGTGACCACTAAGCGACCGCGGCGGGTCGCATTGAAACGTCTCACGATTGGAATAAATGCTAATGCAACAACAACAGAGCGGCTACTTAGTTCTGCATATATGGCAGTTTGAAAATCTTGGCGAAGCCAGCAGCTCCACCATTGTCACGGCCTAGAAGGAGACGGGAGAGCCGGTATAGAGGACGCACAACAGCGCTTTATGAGAGCAACTCTCCCTGTCTCTTCTTATTTGCATCTCTCTCTTTCTCACTTGGTGGAACAGGTGTTTGTGCACTGCGTACTTGCAGTCACTTCAAAAATCCTTTTTTTTCATGAATGTCACAAGATCAATATGAGAACGTTAACTGTCAAGCGCACATTGAAGATTAATTATTACTCCGTGCTATAGAATAGGCATGTATATAATAGGCATATTCTACATGAGTGGTACAGCCAATCGGGGACGAGGAAAAGCTGGCTTATTTTCAGACGGCGAGTATAAAAGAGTGCAGAAAGGAAAGCCTTACCAGTTTTTTCATAATGCCGAGGGAGTTTATTCATTTGCTTTGAGTAAAAGCGTATTGTTAGCTTCTACAGTTTCAAAGACGAAACGGATCGTCTACCAAGGTCAGAAAGTTGCAACATCAGAAAAAAAGGTAAGTTGCTGTGCTGGCACCAGCCACAGAGCAAATTGCAGTTACATGGTTGTATAGACATTTGGACTAAGTTGTATGAAATTTGAATCAGAGTCGATATTACTGTCAGGTTTGACAGCGGAAAGATTTCTAACTTGAAAGCATGTTATTTTTCATCATGATATAGCGATCACGATAGTGTACTAAAGAAATTGTGTGACAAATGGGCTAGAAACCACAAGGATATTAAAATTATCGAACTTATATTTACTATATAATCTGCTTATGAACGAATTAAGGAAAGGAAAAGAAGACCTCTGCATTGAAGCGTACAAGCACAGGACGTTTTTAGCGACTTTGGTCTCTGCACCAGTTTGTTACACATCAAGGTCACAGCTACTTACTGGTGCCCTCCTTATTAAGGCAAATGCCCTATATGTCTCATCGTTCATTCAAGATTCAAATTGCTCGAGCGAAAACCCGGCGACCACACGAAGGGCGCAAACACTATCGCCATCATCATCCATGGCACAAACGCCCGTAAGCATAAATCGCCCGATTCTTGGCCAATCCTCCATAGTGGGATGTGTTATTCTAGAAGGCAAGCAACCAAGAGAGATGTATCATAACGGTGGTAGATAAATCGAATTAAGAATGAGGATAAAGCGAATTAAGTGGACAAGTTAGGTGAGTTAAAGGAAATCGGATAAGAAGATGAGTAAGCGAATTAAGTAGAAGACAGCGCATTAACCGGGATGGCTAAGGAAATTGGACAAAGCGAATTCAGGTTATGCGTGTGTCAGGTGTCCGGCTTTAATGCATTGGCACTAGGACATTCAAGTCATCGTAGGGGTAACATAAGAGACCATGTGAATTTTTTATGCTGCTGAGGCGTCGAGCTGGGGCAGACGGCTTATGCTTTTCGGGGCCGATATATAGCGACATGCTTATGAAATAAATGCAAAGAGTAATGTTTCTGCCAATAAGGCACCACTCCCTATTACCGCTCTTGATGCGACTATTGAATTGTTGGGAAGTTAGTGCTTCTATTGATGTTTATTTGATTATCGGGAACACCAGCATTTGCTTGACAGAGAAGGTTATGCTGGGTTATGCTCAGAAGGTTATGCTCAGCACCAGGTGGTGACCGTATGATATATGAAACGATCATGCACATCTACCCTGAAACACAGAAAACCCTCCTCTCGCTTTTTTATGTCATGTGGGCCACTGGGTACATTCCAACTTCTTGGAAAAAAGCTATTATAATACCAATACTGAAACAAGGTAAGGACCCTTCCTTACTTAGTAGTTACAGACCTACCGCTTTGACAAGCTGTCTCTGCAAGCTCTTTTTTTAAAGATAATAAACCGGTGCCTAGTCTATCTCCTTGAGAGCAGCAGACTACTAGATTTTTACCGGTGTGGTTTCAGAGCAAGCAGGTCGACCGCAGTCCACCTTGTCCGCATTGAGGCAAATATAAGGGATGCCTTCATATACTGCTTTTTCTCTACGTATTTCTTCATTGAGAAAAAGCATATGAGAGCACATGGTGCTTCGATATTATCCGAGACCTTTTTCGCTATGGGCATGCGCGGCAGTATGTTGAGTATCATCGAACGCTATCTTTCTAGCCACACATTTCGTGTAAGGGTGGGCCATGCCTTGTCGTGGTCTTTCAACCAGGGAAATGGTGTTCCGCAAGGTGGTGTGCTAAGGTGGACACTCTTTATTCTGAAAATGTATTCTTTGCGCATGGCTATCCAACGAACAATGTTATGCTCTGTTTATGCAGATGACGTGCAGATAGCATTTAAATCATGCAACTTTGCTATCTGCGAACATGTCGAGCATACCTTAAATAAAGTTGCAAAATGGGTTGAAAATGAACGGTTTCAGGTTGAGGCCACCGAAAAGTACCTGCGTTCTTTTCGCAAATAAGAGAGGAATAGTACCATGTCCTGCTATTGAGCTTTCTTGTTGCCGATTGCCTGCAAGTGCCGAGCACAAGTTTCTCGGCATCATATTGGAGTCGTAACTCACATTCATCTCGCATAATAAGTACCTGAAGGCTAAGTGCCTCAAAACAATGAACCCATTGAAACTTGTATCAATTACAACATGAGGCAGTGACAGGAAGTGTCTTTTTAACTTGTATAGGAGTCTTGTTGGCTGACGTCTTGATTAGGGCGCGATAGTGCATCAGTCCGCTACACCAAGTGAGTTAAAGATGTTGTATCCTGTCCATCATTCAGGAATCCGCCTCGCGACAGGAGCCTTCAGCAAAAGCTTGTACAAAACCTTTATGCCGAAGCAAATGTGTGTTCACTCCATCTTCAGAGATCATAAGAAGTTTTACATATTTCCTTAAAATAAATTGAAGGCGCGCAAATCCCTCTTATTCATACACTCTTCAATAAACGACCTGAAGCGAGAAAGACGTTTGCTTTGCGTGCGAGGAACGTTAGTGAGGAAATGGGTGTTCCAGTGCTTTAAGACTGTCCTCTGATTCAAGCAAAACTGTTAACGCCACGGCAGTGGCAGTTCACAGACTGTGACATGTTTTTTGCAGATAGTCACGAAACATGCGCGAGAGGAACGTAATTAAATGCATTTTTGCCACCAATTAAATGCCACCTATTTTTTTTCTAACCACTTACTGCCAGTGTCGGCTACTGGCAGATAACCGTCGCCGACATGGACCGAGAGAAGACGGCGTTTATAACCCCTGACGGCCTTTATCAGTTCAAGATGATGCCTTTCGGCCTCTGTAACGCGCCCGCCACCTTCGAACGAATAATGGACTCTTTGCTTCAGGGGTTCAAGGGGTCCACCTGTTGGTGCTATCTGGACGACGTCATCGTTTATTCGCCCACATTTGACACGCATCTAGACCGGCTTTCAGCGATTCTTGACGTGTTCCGCCGCGCCGGTCTCCATCTGAACTCGTCAAAATTTAACTTCACTCGCCGCCAAATCACCGTCCTTGGACACCTCATGGACGCCAGAGGCGTGAGACCTGACCCGGACAAAATTCGCGCTGTTACGAAATTCCCTGTTCCGAAGTCTACCAAGGACGTTCGTAGTTTCGTAGGGCTGTGCTCTTATTTCCGACGCTTTGTGAAGGATTTTGCTACCATTGCACGTCCCCTTACCTACCTATTGAAGAAAGACGCCCAATTTTTGGGGGGACGTGAACATGCCGCATCTTTTTCGCAGCTCACTACTCTTTTTACCACACCTCCAATTCTGGCCCACTTTGACCCGTCTGCCTCAACGGAAGATTGAACTGATGCCAGTGGCCACGGCATAGGAGCAGCGCTAGCACAGTGCCAGCGTGGACATGATCGCGTTATAGCCTATGCCACTCGACTTCTATCACCCGCCGAGCGCAATTATTCAATCACAGAGCGCGAGTGCCTCGCTCTTTTGTGGGCTCTTGCGAAGTTTCGTCCATACTTGCACGGACTCCCCTTCTGTGTCATCACTGAACACCACGTCTCGCCCGCTCCGTGCGGCGCTACGTTACCCCTTGTGAGCCCTGTAAGCGCCGGAAGAAGCCCTCCACACCTCCAGCTGGATGTCTCCAGCCGATCGACATCCCACCGGAACCCTTTTTCAGTGTTGGTCTAGATCTGTTTGGAGCGTTTCCTCTCTCGGGCTCCGGAAATAAATGGGCCGCCGCCGCTACTGATTATGCTACGCGTTACGCAATCACCAAAGCCCTCCCGACAAGTTGTGCTACTGACGTTGCTGATTTTCTGCTCTATGACATCCTTTTAGTGCACGTTGCTCCGCGCCAATTACTCTCTGACCGTGGCCGCAGCATTCTGTCGGCTGTCGTCGAGGACATCCTCCGCTCCCGCTCGACTAAGCACAAGTTCAGTAAGTCCTACCACCCACAGACCAACGGCCTCACGGAGCGCCTCAACCGGACCATCACCGGCATGCTTTCGAAGTACGTTGCGACCGACCACCACGACTGGGATCTTCACTTACTATATGTGACGTTCGCGTGTAATTCATCGCGTCACGACACCGCCGCTTATTCACCATTACACCTCCTATATGGCCGAGAACCCGCGTTGCCCTTAGAAACTGTTGCCCTCGGCCACACGTTCAGCCACTGAATACGCCAGCGACGCGATTGCACACGCCGACCACGCGCGCCAGCTCGCCCGCCCCCCTCTCGAGGCCTCACAGGAGCATCAGAGACGCGTCTTTGATTGCCACCATCGCGACGTGCACTTTACTCCGGGTTCTCTGGTGCTTCTCTAGTCACCCATTCGACGTGTGGGCCTTTCCGAAAAGCTGCTGTCGCGCTACACCGGCCCATACCATGTTGTGCGACAAGTGACCAATGTCACGTATGAAGTCATCCCCGCCGACCTCTCAGCGCCATCGTCGGCTGCAAGTGACATCCTTCACGTGGCAAGACTAAAGCCATACCACACAGCTTTCACCGCGGATGGGTAGATTGAGCACCGGGACGGTGCTTCTACTGCCGGGGGTGATGCTACGGAACAGTCGCCACAGTGTGGCTGCACTGAGGAGGAAGAAGAAGACTACGTGGGCAGGCTTGATAGCATCGCCATTTTGGCCTTCCGTTATCTTCCTTGTAAATAAATTGTATATAGCATTGGGCTTTAGCTACACGTAACGATATTGTGGTCTCTCCTTATTCTATATAAATTACTCTTACCTTGTCTGAGCCACAACATCTAAATCTAACTTTTAAAAGCTGGTAATACTTCAAAAGAAAATCACTCGGTATATAGAGAACGTTAATTGGCTTTCACTAACACATACTATATTTCTCAAATACAGACTAAACCGCGAAGATAAATTATACGAACATAGATTACTAGAAACAATTTACTTCTCATCCGAACATGTTAAGGATTATTTGACATCCCTTGCTAAGCTAGAACTCTGCACTCACACAAAACATACAACACGAAACGACGAGATATGGAGGGTACCATGGTTTCGAAACAATTACAGCCTACAGTCGATACCGGCTATAGAATATACCGACTGCACTAAACAAATATAAGCACACAGCTCGGCTAAAAAAATATGGTTAGGCTGATCACTTTCTTTCTTCATAGCGACATTAATTATATGGCATTCAAGTGTAAAATGTAATTCTTTTATGCATACGTAGCATGCGCAATGTTTCTTCTGTATAAAGCCATCTGTGCATATATCATGCGAGTGCTACTGCCATGTAAGGGACCCTGGGCCTCCGTCAAGCTGCTCCGACAGCTTTTTGCGCAGGTGTCCCTCCAGCTCCTTTTGTTTCTGGTATGGATGGATGGATGCAAAACTTTAAGAAGGTCCTGAGGTACGCGACTCAGCGCGCTGCGGGCCCAAATAAAATTAATTGATCGATAAATAATTAATCAGTTTGATTGATTGATTGATTGATTGATTCAAGATGAGTAAGTGAATTAAAAAGAAGACAGCGCATTAGGCAGGATGGCTAAGGGAAGTGGACTAAGCGAATTCAGGTTATGTGTGAGTAAGGTGTCCGGTTTTAATGCAATGGCACTAGGGATTTGGCCTTCAAGTCGTCCTAGGGGTAATACAAGACACCCTGTGAATTTTTTTTGCTGCTGAGGCGTCGTGCTGGTGCATATGGCTGATGGTTTTCGCGGCTTATCTTTAGCCACATTCTTATGTAATAAAGAAAATGCAATGTTTCTGCCGATAAGGGACTGCTCCCTATTACCGCACTTGATTCGACCATCGAATTGTTGTGAAGTTATTGCTACTATTGATCCTTATTTTATTCTCGCGAACACTAGCATTTACTTGACTCAGGTGATGCTGCGTAATAAACGGAAACCTACCTGGTTTGAAACAAAAGGAACCTCGAAAACTGCGGTTACGCATTGCAGGAGTTTATTTCATTAGCCATTATTCTGTTTTTTTCTCTGTCATAAATCGAACAGCGGAGCCATTACTTTTTTTTTCCTGCAGGTATTGAATGTTTTCAGTGGTACATTGCCGGTATACCAATGTAATTGCTTTCCATCCATTTCTTAAAATATTTTGTCAATCTTAATAATGCTTTCTGTAGGGGATCATTGAAGAAATTTCCATTACATATTTCCTAGCGCTTCAATCTCTCGCGTTTAGTTGACGACGTTATCGCGCTTACAACGTTTTTAATGACGGGTGCGTAATTGGTGATGATAACCTTTCTATGGTATCATGATTGTTCTTCATCAGTTTCGGTGGCAAAGCTCTTCTGAACCGCACCTGCTCTCAGCGAGCAGCCTCCGCCGCATAGAGGTGACCTTTGGTTTCTAAAACTCCTTATCAGTGAGCAGCTTCCCCCCTCTCCCTTTCGGGTAACGATGAATTCATCAAATTTCATCAAGCAATGAAAACAAGAAGACACATACAGAAAGATGTGAAAGGTACCATGCGACGCTTAGTATAAAAGGAAGTTCAAGACTATTTATGGCCCTGCTTTGGGGGAACACATGTTGCATCAGTAGGCGCTTATGTATTTAGGTAAAATTTAAAACAAATTATGGGGCTTTACGTGCCAAAGCCACGAGGAGATTATAAGGTACGCCGTAGAGGGGGACTCCGGAGATACGGATCACGTGGGCTTCTTTAACATGTAGCTAAATCTAAGTACACTGGTGTTTTCGCATGTTGCCCCCATCCAAATGCGGCGGCCGCGGCCGGAATTCAATGGCGCGACCTCGTTCTTAGCCGTCCATGTATTTAGGTAAATATTATCTGTTTCGTATTCAGATTTAGGTAGCCTACTTTCTCCTAATAAGTGTGCTGCGACGTCGTACATAATTATTAGTACAACAAATTGAACGATAATACAGTCATTTATATTTCGCATTAGGCGTTCACAATCCCAGCAAAATAGGCCACGATAGTAGTGATTGAGTAGGTATGTAGGCCACAACTACAGAGAAAGCTTTTTTTACTAGTAACGAAAAAACTATTAGTTTTACTAGCCTCCGGAGAGTACCTAACTGTCATTGAGTCATTAAATTCAAACTAAAATCATAAAGTAACACATTAACTTATTACTTACGATCTTTTGTTTTAACGGTGTATGCACTATCCATGAAATGTCGGGCCAAGCTGAAGATTTAAATGCGAAGCTCTTTGTGTCTAATCGGAGCCAAGGTCCGAGCAAGGTCACGCACAAGGAAGCATGAATTTCTTCTCCGAGAGATGTGGGCCGACTTCGCAGATAATTCATCTAGAAAAGCCGCCGCAAAGAATGCAGAAAAACGACTGATATAGTATAAATTTGGGTGGCCCGATTGGCCCATACCGGATATAGTGCTAACAAACGCAAATATAATCACCATGTAATGAAGGTGAGCAACAACTGTACAACAACGCAAGCAATGAAACATTTTATTCGGCAAACATGTGTCCAGCGAGTAACGCTTACAACAACAATATCGGTGATCACACTTGTCGATATCAATTTGATAACAAAGACTCGCACCAAACGATGATATGAGCAAAGTCTTACTGCAGGATATCTCTTTTTCCATCAGCAATTAATAAAAACAAGATGGCCACAGCGACAAAACTGGTAGCGTATCTCATCATTTCTGTCCTGTTTGCAGTGAGGTAAGTAAATTGTCCATGCCTCCTGTGTTTCTATTCCAAGCGGGTATGTGCAATTGGCAGCATAGTTTGATCGCTTGTAATTTCGCATTAATCCTCCCCCAAGCATCGCATTCAGAAAAATGTCCAAACATTGCCCTCCCGGAACACGTTCGCACTCCTGACTGTCGTCACGTTTAGGTAAACCACAAGTAACGGTGCCGCATGGCTATCTGAGGTCGGGTTGTTCATATCGTTGCAGACGCATTGCCTGGGCTTGCGCGGCTCTTACGGCTCTATAGGCGCGCTGATGACGAGCCCTTTCAGAGGCGAGTTCTCGCCGCGGCTCGTCGAACACTGCGTGCTTCTCCAGGAAAAGGCTGGGCCGTCCTGTCCGTTTTCCAAGACTTTACTGAACAGAAACAAAGCTGGCGCCGCGAGCCCGACGCCCTTTTGTGCTCTTTTTTCTCCCCAGCAGAAGCGAAACGTCTTTGAAAGGTTGCGCGCGTGGGGTGAGTGCGCGCCTACGCAGCTGGAATCCTTGCTAATCACCTACGCTTTGGTGCCGGCACAGATGTCAACTCATCAAACCGCCCTTCCACTAGCTGCTCCAATCTGGGAGCAACTGGGTTCTTGCGTGACCAGACCACCAGTGAGACTTGTGAGCCAATACGAGCTTTGCTAGAAAAATACAGGCTCTAGTTAGTTCAAGTAAATAGAGGCTTGGTGCTAAGTTATCTCAAACACCGGTATATCAATGTGCTGTTGTGCTGATGCCACATAGAATCTTGTTTCATACACGGTGGATAGCAAAAAAATTATGTCAGAACACTCCTTAACACCAATGGCGGTGTGAGCACGATTAGCGTTGATGCAATGTAGCGACATGCCGTAATTCCTGCGCATAAATTCATATACAGCCGGCTCCTCTCTCGTGCTTCCTACTGCGCCAACTGCGCCACCATTAGGACAACGCTTGGTGGGGATTAGGCTCCGACTAGCATCAAAGAAGTTCATATGATCATTTTTGACGTTGTAGAGTGGCAGATAACCAGGGGCACTTACATGGTTCGTCCATTAAGTATCAGAGAGGGTCATTGAGAAAACGCCAAGACTGAGTGCCTGCTAGCCAGTAGTCGAAGTCGACGTCAAATATTGTTCTTGAAGAGTTGTAGACACCCAGTGTGACATACCCAGTGCTACATGTGCAGTGACTCATGTTGGTGTAAAAGAGGTTTGTGGACGAGAGGCACGTAAGTACAGTGCCACATGCTGCGTGACCCATGAATGTCTGGTGCTTAGTTTCAATAATGTGCCCTCAAGATGTGAACCCGACCCGTTTCCCATTCAACCCCGAACTACCCATGATCAGAGTTCGTAGGAAAACGGCTAGACGCATAAGAAATCCACAGTCAGCCCCCGAAAAGTTCATAAAGTATCCAAAGAGTGGGAATAAAATAGTAGTGCATTTCAATATACGGTCCTTTCTTTGGGCCCTTCGCGCACTTTTACTGGACTTTCGGGAGGTTGGCATGGGCCTCCAACTATTTTCCTACAAACGTCCATTGCTTTGTAATATAAAGACTATGGCCCAATGAACAGAGCATTAATGTGCTGAGGTTAGGGAAGCCAGTTTGGAAGCGCCCGTCAGACAAACTTGCGTCACTCGGTATGTCCCATAGGAGCGCTACCGTTTTTAGTAAACCTCGGGGACGGCACTTTCTCTTGCAGGGTATAATAATAGAGTATGTGTCAGTCTTCGACGAATGTATGTGACATCAACACAGAACACTTGGGGAAGTAACACCCGCTTCATAAATATTCAGACATTGTTGTCCGAATATATATCACACAGGCTTCAAGCACTTATAGCATTGTGGTTCTACTACCTCGCTCAAGGTGTTCAGAGGGGAAGCACGATAGACGATCCAGGCTGCATACCCACGTTATTTATTACGCACGCTAGTCGGCATACGCTCGACACTCAAACAAAATAAGCTCCATGGTTTGAATTGGGCCACAGTTGTTGCAGTGTGGACTTGTCAATTGTCCGAAGCGGTACCGTAAGCCGTCTCCATAGGCACTGTTCTGTGAGTATTGCGTGCATTCACTTACACAGACGACTTTCTCATTTGAATGTGCCTTAGGCCCTTTAGTCTGCCTGTCGCAACCGAGGCGTGCGATGAACTTTTTCCCCGAATTGTTTTACGGGGAATAAGTCGATTGACGTGGCCACTGACTACACAACACGGTGTGCGATCACCCGAGCACAGACAAGTTGTGATGCTGACACTATGGGCTTGCTGCTTCACGATGTCATTATCCATGATAGCGCGCCATGACAGCTGCTGACCGATCGCGGTCGTTCCTTTCAATTGAAAGACCTTGGCGGCAGTCTTCATTCGTACTCGTTTCGTTGCAAGCGGACCACAGCCTGCCAAACACAAGGAAATTGAATTACTGAACGTGTTAATCGCACACTGACCACGATGTTCTCAATCTACAGGTCAGCAGATTATCATGATTGGGACAGCACATTGTCTTATGTGACATTCGCGTACAACTCCTCACACAAGGACACCGCCGCTTTTTCTCCTTTCAACCCATTGTTTGGCTGGTACCCAACGCTGCCCTTTGAAACTCTCCTGCCAGCAGATACCTACCTTCCTACAGAGCACATCCGCGATACTACTCCTCGGGCTCAAACAGCTTGCAAGATTGTACGGCATCACCTGCCTGTCTCGCAGATATCCAAAAGGCCTCCTGTGATGGTCACGACAAACCCATTCACTTCTCTCCAGGCTCTTTCGTTCTTCTTTGGACGCCGTCCAGCCACATGGGCCTGTCTTCGAAGCTTCTGCCTCACTACTATAGCCCTTATACGGTTCTGTGCCAGCTCAGTCAAGTCGCATACCAGATGGCCCCTGTGGATGGTAGCTCGTCATCGTCCGTACCACCTAGCGATATTGCGCAGATCGCCCGTTTCAAGCCTCATTTCTGCAACAACAACCTTTCTCTTTCCTAAGCATCGAGACTGCGCTCCTACCGGCGGCAGTTATATGTCAGAAGCCATTGTCTTACATTGCAGAATGCGCAAACGAAGGGATGGAGGTGATGATGGAAGAAGCGCTCATGATGTTGTTCCGCCATCTCAGCTTCTGTGTATTTATATAACAAAAATACATTTTATCTTCGGCTTTGCCTAGTCTTATCTCCGTCACAATATTATGAGAAGCTTGCTCCAAATAATTTCGTATGTCGCAAGCGAGAAAAATCTGTCATAGGAATTTATCGCGCGATATAGGTGGCTCGGTCTGGTTTATGATTGTTCTTCACGTTGTTGTTGCTTCCCACAAAACCTTGCTGCGCTTAAACCTCTATCATTTTCTTTTGTCCCTGCCTGTCACAAAGCTCAACTGTGAATGCATCTTCGGGAGCACATTGGTATAGGACAGATTGCTGGAGATCTGTAAGTACACAAAATATACATGTAATGCCATCAATTTCATTGGGCAGCGCCTTTCCTTTCACAAATATTTTCTTCACACAACATTATTGTGCACAGAATTATTTGCAATTCTAGTACTTCTTTTGTAGGTTAACCCTTAATGAGAATCCTACAATAAGAAACGCTATCATTCGCAGTATTTGTTATACGCATTGAAACTAAACAATGAGAATCTTGGTTGTACTAGTAGGCAACCAAGAATTGCACAAAATAGAAAGGTACAAAATTTGTAACGCACATGGCAATTTTGCTGTGCCGAATACGAAAATATTGCTAATATACAGAAGGTTGGTCATCTAGAAAGAACAAAAATAATTAACGTCCTGAACCACTCCCTTTTTAAGCTATGAAAAAAAAAGTAAGGCCAGTTGCACGCACTTTGAAAGCTGTCAAAAGAGCGAGGCTGGTTTTCGTTTTCTATAGTTTGAACTTGCGTGTAGCGAATAGCTGCGCCTGTATCACACCTGAAACCCAATTTATCCCAAATTTTGGCGTTTGTAAGGGGTAGCGATTAATGCAGGTGTTTCAAAACAAATGAACGGTCAACTCGGTATGTGTGCAACTGCTTAGGATATAATTGATAATCATATCATTGTTATTAGTATGTATGAATATCCCGAACGCCGCATTTTTGCCTAAAACGAGACTGAAAACATTTATAAATGAAAACGGGAATGAATACTCTTTAACTTATCGCATGACACCCACCCGCGTATATGGTTTCAGCATTTCACATGTCCATAACCTCTGCACTTCTAAATTAGCTGGACCAATCTGGAGCGAAGTGCGAGAAAATCGACCGCAAAGCATTACAAATCATAACACAAGACATAAATAAATGTGAAAAGTTATAAGCCCGAAGACATTATTCCAAACATAAAGTATCCTACTTATAGCGTACATCCATTATTAAATAAGTGAAAGCTGGTGTAGATCCTCTTCAGTGTTCACCGATTGGATTGCAAAAACTTCATGTGTTAGGTCTTTACAGCGAAGCTCTATATGGCTAGGATCCCGCGGTTCTATCGAGTCCGTCAACAAAATACTATCCCCATCAATGGCTCGTACCCCAATAAGCATCAAGCACTCATACCGGTACGCAAGCAAGAAATGCAGTGGCTCATACCCCCCTAAAGCAGAGGCTACAAGGACACAGCAAAGTGAAGCGAACAGTGCTTATATTCTTGGTAATCTCGTGTACAATATATAGACATACAGAACATCATGTCCAAATTGTGATCGTCAATGTGCTTATCCCTGTATGCGAGCAAAAAATGGAATGGCTCGTACCCGCCTAAGGCAGAGATTGCCGTTGCGCAAGCTGCCACAGTGATGTGACGTCCCTAGCTTTTCGTATAGGAAATCAACTAAATATCAATATAAATATATATAAATATATAGTTATTTAAATATTATATATATATATAGTAAAATTATAATACATAAAAATGTGACAAATTATGAAATTCAGGTTAATAAATTTAAATTATATTCTGCATTGCGAACATTAGCTGTAAGCTTGCGGACGCGTTTACCTTTTCAGAGGTGCTCAGGTCAGGGAAAAGTGGCTGATTCGAGCAGTTGGTATTCTACTTTTTTTGTAGCAAGAGCGATCATTGAGAACCACTAAATCAAACAGACGCGAACATTCATGGACAAGTTGCTGAACAGTTCTAGGATGGACGTGGAAATGCTTCCGTTGAATACAATGATGTGCTTGAATATTACGACAATCATCACACGTCCTTCGTATCTTTCGAAGTGTGCTCTTGTACAGAGCTTCCCGTACTTATTTCCTAAGTTAAAGAAGTGCTCATTACAAAGTAAGGACGGCATCGCCATACCGCTCCATTATTTTCCTATGCTGTTATGGTTCATTTTAGATAATAATTCTAGCCTGACAATGATGATCTGTTGCGATTTCTTCGTCTCATGATTGCTTCGTCACACTATTACATGTTCCTGTGTCTGATTTCGTTTACTAAAGCAAGAAGGTTTTCTCCAAAAGGAGACGATTGCTTTTAATTATCGGTTGTTAAACTTAAATATTAAATATTATCTAATAAAAGGTAAATATTAACTAATTTACTAATGAAATAATTATAGTAATTTGTTAATGATTGGTTGATTGATTGATTGATTGTCCAGCTGTACCACTTGTTATCTGTTTTCAGAGCTGCAGGGGAGCAAAATGCCCTTCGCCTTGCCGGTGCCCTGGAGTCTTTCAACGCCTGTTTGGACACTACACCTGTTATTGACGGCGAAATAAACTAAATCTTATGGAGCCTAAATACACATTGTTCCATAAATTGTTGCACTATTGTACTTATTGAGAGCCTCAGCAAAATGAGTTATTCAACCACATTTGCCACAGAAAACGTTCAAGATGTCAGTTGTACCCGGTGGTTGAGGACGATAAAGCTAACCATTGATGATAAGATGTAATGAACGCTGCCCGCCGAATCTATTTTATCTACAACGCTCACATTTTCTTGAAACTATCTTATATTTCTTTTCTATCCTTTCTAGAACTGCCAAGTTTTTGGTCAATCCGTCAAAGAGGTATGTGCCACTGAGGCCTAGACTATGTATACATGTAAATCTATGCAAGAAGCGCAGCCTCAACACGCCAGAAATAAAGTCCTTCATCCATTAACAAATAAGAGGTTCAGAAGTGCAGATATTTGGCCACGTGCTCAGCTACCTAGGGTGGCTCCCAATGCGAATGACACGTTATAAATATTTCGAGGTCACTGGCCAACCTTTGCCCAAGTAGAGGGTAGCTCACGGAGCAGCGCAGGATGGCTGACTCTCTGCCGATTACCCGTCGTGGTAGGTGGCTCCTAAGTACAATTCGCCTGCCGCTGTGGTACATAGTCGTAAAACAGTGGAAAGCGCACTCCCTGGCGCGGTCAAAACGACACCTCAACGCCTGGAAAATGTTCGTATAACTGGGGCTTCCCAATGAGTACCTGGTGTTCTCCGAACGACAGCACATGAACTCCAGTCTGCCTTTCTTTCGTATGGCAAGTTATTGTTAGAATGATCACTCGAGCACTTTTGGCAAAACCTTTCCCTTGCGACGCTTTCCCGAAAGAGCTGAAAACAATTGCGCAGAACTGCACGTGTCCTTCTTATGAAAAGGTAGATGCTAAGCCGTGTGGATCAAAGCACGCAAGCCAAAGCGACAGTTACGGGTCAAATCCTCCCCACCCGATTAGATAGCCAGGGGCGCAATTCACAAAAACACAAGAACAATGAGTTCAAGGTAATCTTGTCATTCACCCGCTACATTCACTAATAATATGTCTCCGAATTCCCTTGCCTGAAGAGAGAGAGAGAGATAATTTAATTGAAGGAAGGCATTGACTATATGAAGTATTGGTAGCCCAAAAAATTCACGGAAATATAGTGTGAGCGGCGCAATTCAGAAAGCGAACTAGGAAACACATTTTACAGCGAGAGAATCTTGCGATACAGCTGCATTCAACGAAACGTAAAACACCCGCAAAACGAAGTTTACGGTGCGGGCAACCATAAAAAGACGCGCTTTATTTGACTACAGACAGGCTTGTAACGGCAGCAGACATTATGACAATGATGATGATGATGATGATGATGATGATGATGATGTATAGTGTTTAGTGGCGCAAGGGCCAGGTATCGCCAAAGAGTGATCAGAGATTGATCACTCAATGCCATTTCTGAATAGCCTTAAACAGATGTATTGGGATTGTATTGAGACCTGAAATTGACCACTGTATAAGTGCTTAAAACATATACTTGCAATACATCTATGGGAATGGCTACCGTGATTTTTGCTAGGTGTACAGATGACATATAAACTTAAACAATGGAATAATAATACTTTCAAGCAGCTTTATTGTCCCACAAGGAGATTTGAATGAGAGGGCCCAGAGGCCTGTGCTATGATACTGCTGCCACAGCATACGCCTCTTATGAGACACCATGTTAGGGATCGCCAGCGTGTATACAATTTCGCACATGAACCTAACACTCATCTTATATCGAAGAGAGTGTCCTTGCCGTGAAACAGTACCGGATCTAAAGGTATACGTTCTCTGTATGATAAAGGAAACTGCTTTTTATTTGCACTCCCACTTCGCGACATTGATGCAAGAGTCCAGCCCACTTAGCGTTTCGCCACATTTCCCCACAGACAGAAGGATCACTGTTTGATCAGAGATAAGAAAGTCGCCTTTGTTCCTCGTGTTATGGTTGTAGGTGGCCAACTTCGTAAAGGTGGCTTTAATAAATGAAGCTTCCTTCGGGTGATACGTGTACACCAAGCGTTGCAGCTCACTTTCATTAGTATGAATGTTTTCAGATGTATAGCTGGGACAGCGATGGACCAGTTTTTAGAGTTTTACCATACAGATAACCCCTGTTTTTCGGCACGCATGTTGTCCCAAATGCCTCTGCACCTCGGAAGCCAGCATATTATGAGTAAAAAGCATGAACTCAGTAAATACAGGAGTATTTTGTTTTTGCAGTAAGGCTAGAGCTTTAATGACGCTTAAGAAGACAGTGCAATAAATTTCTTTTCGAATCTCGATATGGTAGATATGCCTGACAGCTGAAAGTATACATAAGCCTCAGCAATGAAACTACCTGTTTCCGGGCGTATAGCAATGGCTTGCAATACTGATGGGCCCACTGCTGCATAAGAAGCACCAACATGCGACTATGATGCGTCCGTGTGGAAATCTTGGCATCAGTATTTTGCCTGAAATTCTTGGATATGCATCTAGATGTATGTGTTGAGGGAATGTTTTGTAAATTCTACAAAAGATATGCCACAATCTGCTAGCTGCCATAGCCGCGACGGCAGTGGCTTCGCTGGAGCCAGGAGTTGATTTTACATGAGAGGGACGCTCATTTCGTCAAAGGTTCCTAACCATCGGGGTGTCGGGACGCCTCACTGCAGGACGCTTTCAAAGAAAGGGGCGCTGGCAATAATGTTTATGGCTGAATAAGTGGGATGCGCTTTGATGGCATGTTTTTTGAGGTAATGCACAAAACCAGAGTACGACCAGAGTACTTTGAAGATGAACGAAGTGTTCATTTGATTCAACGTTGAACAACATTTGATTCAACTTTGTGGAACGAATGTCCATAGATAATTAAATTTTACAATAAAAAGAGTGCAGCCCGCACTACACCCTGTGGAACTCCAGTTTCTGCGATAAATGGCCGGATAGTGATAACCAACTCTGACGCGGAACGTACGGTGCGATAAGTACCTTTTTTACCGATAAGTACATTGAATTCGATGTCGCGGATACCCACTTCTGAGGGGTAGCGCAAAATTGGAAAATTCCAGGTAGTGTCATAGGTCTTCTCCATATCGACGAACAGGAAGAAAAAAAGACTGCGAATGAAAGCGTCAAAAATGTGTACGTCAATTTTCAGCTGCATCGAACCTGCAACGGCCCTCTATAAAACCACAATATTATGGGTCCACCGTTTCTTTTGTTCTGAGGGCAGATAGTTGCCCGCGTATGATCATCTTTTCATATTGGTAGCAAAGCAGCTTATTATTACGATAGGCCTGCCACTTCCGACCAAGGATGCACCTTCCCCCTCTATTCAAGGAGGGTCAACAATAGCCTTGTTGCCCAGATATTCTCGAAAAAGAGATAGCAGTACTATCTCCGTGGGAGGTTAAAGATGGTTTAGCATGTCGTAGGTATTTCTATCAGATCCCACTGCAGATGTCTCAGAGGTATTCAAGAACGCTCTGAACTCGACTATGCCAAAGGGACCCTTTACTCTTCATTTACGCTACACCTACAGTTTAGTACCTTTTATCCCGAAGTCTTGTTAAACTTCGGGAAAGCTGCGGAATGTTGTATTGAAATAAATATATGCTCGAAATGGTTGTGAAGGAGCATCAGCCTGTTCTTCACAGTTATTATTGCCTTGATAGCCCACCATATGCAGGAAGTGAGATTGCAGATAAAATAATTTTCCAATCTTGCTTCTTGAGTTAAGAATCGTTACTTGAGACGAACCTTTCACCGTAGTCTTTTCTCGGGATACGTGGCGTTTGTCTGAATTGTGACTGATATATTTAAATTTTACGAGGTTTGCAGCCATGGCCGACTCGCGTAGTAGGCCTAAGGCTTTATTTTGTTTGTTGCGTGCATTCGTATGTGGAGCACATTTTAACGCAGCATTAATTATGAAAGCAGTAAAGCAGGCACCCGCATCATCTATATTATATCATTCAGTGCGTTTCGGGGCAGATAAGTAATTTGCTTAACGTTTTTCATCTCTGCATATGCTACATTCCATCGAAGGGCACATGGTGGAGGATCCCGTTCTTTTATAGGGCTGAGACAGTTACGGTAGTGATCACTGTCACTGAGGTAGTCACTCAGGCTCCAATCAAGTGGGGCTTTAACATCGGGGATGTTATGCCTAGGTATATGAAGCTGTATTTGATTGCGTGGAGCTGGAACCGTATATTGTGCATTAAAGTTGCCAAACTAATATGTAAGGTTCAGGCAGTCCATCAGGTAATTTTTGATGTTCGGTTCCACGAAGTCTGTAAACAAGGCGGTACGTGTAGAAAATAGATTGTAAATAGTTTTCAAAATGTTCGGGCCCGAACTGCCACTGCCTCAAAAGGCGTTCGCACTCCTAAACGCCGACGTACTGAATTCTTATCGACTATTATTGCTACACCGCCCGGCGCAGCTATAAAATCGTCACGGACTTTGAGAACATAGCGTGTTGTGGTAGAAGGTTGATTTGTGCAGGTTTTAGGTCCGTTTCACGGATACACAGCACCTTTTACTTGAATTTATATAGGAGTTCGTTAACATCATCAAGACTGCGGGGTAGATTTCTGACGGTTTATTGAAGTACTTATTTTTATCGATATTGTCCGTCCTGCGTGCTATCTGTGTGAGTGGGAAACAATTTACGTAACATGACCACTTACGTGTCCTGATATTATGGGTTTGTCTTTTCTGGCGCGCTCAAGAGGGCCATGCGGTTTCTTCAGCGTCTTGGCCGCCGATGCACTAGTCGAAGTTTCCATCATCTACAAACAGGCGCTCAATGCTATACGCGGGTTTCACACACTGGTGTTCCGGGCCTTTCTGCGGGAACAGAGACCCCAGAGCCCGCATGCACGGAGGTCTGCAGGGAATTTATTGTGACCGAGCGGTGCTAGCAACGTCCGCCTGTGGGGTTTGCGGCGTGCCTGTAGGCCCACTGCATCTAATCCGATCGGCCGTGAAAGGCCACTGTGGCATTGCCCCCTCACACGCCACTACGTCATCACTTGATTTTTGCAATTCTTGCGTTTCGATCCCTTTTTAATGACATGTTCGTTTTGAATTTCAACGCACTAATGTTCTTATGTTTTTCCAGGTTATACAATACTGGGAGTATGCTACATGTTCTCCGCGGTTTGCACAGTTAGGTGTGTTGGACCAGTTGGAAGGGTAATCTTGGGAGCTGTATTTTGAGCACATTAGTCAGCCTGAGCAGCTCTGCGAGCCATCACCAACCCCTGCCCTGCCCTGCAGTGGGCGCATCCAATTTGCCCTGCAGTGGGCGCACCCAGGCTGATGTTGTTGTTGTTGTTGATGATGATGATGATGGTGATGATGGGCTTTTGTCGATCTAGGCTCCTGCCAACCAACCATCGATTCCGCGGCCTGCCTGCTTTTAAGATCCGGTCTACAGTAAAACAAGAGAATCGAAAATGTAGAAACGTAGCGCTACTTGATACTGCGAGTGCAGGCGACCTTTCATTTGGCTGTTTGGAATTGTGTTAGCTGTGCGTTACTACCAATTTCCTGTGCTAAATATTTATTTTTTCTCTTGTCGTTCAAGGTAATAACCTTGCTTTATCTCTTTATTGACAGAGGTACCACTTTGTGGCTGGGTATAGTGAAAAGGTCCCAAAAAGTGCTTTCATTAGCTTTGTGCAAGTCCAGAAAAATTAACTGCAAATGAGCACACTAAAATGAGGAAATGCCACCGACAACTTTTCTGTACCCCAAATTAACATGCATAAATGGTGTGCGGCTCTTGACTTGTTCCAGGGAGATAAGCTGCATTAAGTACACAAAAGCTTTACAAAGTTTTTCTTTGACACTGAATTCATTTGAAACTGTCAGGCCCGACTTCACTCAAGTCGTCTTCAAGCGCACGGGCTTTTTGTCGACTCAGTTATACACTCCATGGCGTTATCTTTGTTTGGCCTGATTGTAGACGAATGGTACGTTGAGAGTGTACCGCCATACATTACGAAGCTGTGATGGTACCTAGGCAAACAGGTTCTCTCATGCCTTAGGAGAGAATCTCCTTGTTCAAGAACAGCGTAGGTCGAGGAACGTTTGACAGAAGAGAGAGTGAACGCTAGCACACAAGGAAGGGAGAGGAGATGGTGCTACTTTGATTCATTTAGGGGCTTTAGGAACGCATAACTCGAAGCACCGCTTAGTGGCATTCAATTGGGAATTAGTACTTTGGCATTCACAATTAATAAAAATTCAAAAGGAGTTCTCTTACTTTTTTTACATTCTTGGAATAGGAAGTATTTTGTAAGTCAACAACCTCAAAAGTATAACCAACGATAAATACGAGAAATGCGAAGTGCACTTTTCTCCGGGTTCTCTGGTGCTTCTATGGTCACCCTTTCGACGTGTGCGCCTTTCCGAAAAGCTGCTGTCGCGTTACACTGGCCCTTACCGTGTGGTGCGACAAGTGACCAATTTCACGTATGAAATCATCCCCGCCGACCTCTCAGCATCATCATCAGCTGCAAGTGACATCGTTCACGTGGCGAGACTAAAACCATACCACACACCTTTCACCGCGGATGTGTAGATTAAGCACGGGACGGTGCTTCTACAGCCGGCGGTGATGCTACGAAACAGCCACCAAAGTGTGGCTGCACTAAGGAGGAGGAAGACGACGAATGTGCCGGTTAGATGTAGCGTAGCCATTTTGGCCTCCGTTAGATTCCCTGTAAATAAATTGTAAATAGCATTCGGCTTCGGCTACACGTAACAATATTATTCGTATTCTTTACGCGAATCCCAAAGCTTATTCGTCTTTTTAAAAGGACATGGTGAGTCCTAAATACCGTGCAGCCATCGAACATACAACGTTTACATAAAGTATGCGTCACAGGAATTACGAAGACCAACTTACCATCCAGATCTTTCACATGACGTTCTTGAGACACACGTGACTAAGCCAGATAAAGGTCAAGAATATGCAGTCGAGGTGCATCTCAGATAGCAAAGTGCTAATGGTGGAGTGATGAGTAAGTATCTTATTCCGATAATTGCTCTCGCATTTGTCAGAGCGCTAACTTTTGCCTTTCCCTATGTATGCGGAAAGGAAGAGTCCGAAAACATGTCTTCTGCCATTAACGGAAAGTTCAACACTGCCTCATGGGACAGATCTCCGAGAGTGAACGTTCACTAAGTATTTTATGGCTCGCGATGTTTAGTACTCAAGTGACAATAACAGCGTCAGTCAGTGACCAAGTGTCGTGAAGTATGTTCCACAGAAATCGCACACAAGTATTTGCCTAATGTACATTTTTTTCCTAGACATTTCATGTTGTAGCTGGTATGAGCACATTTTATCATAACTTAATGCCAGTGGCAAAAGCTGCAATAACATTCAGGGAAAGGGGGTCAGTATAAAGGAGCACCAAATTTGGCGGCACAAATTAGAAAAAAAGCTAATGCAGCCGACGCACAAGACAGGGGATAGCAAGGGGAGCTTTAGGAAGCGCAGAAATTATTTCTTAAGAAAAAACAACGCTTCGAGAACGTTCTCTAGAACCTGATGCCTTTATATGAAAGCAACATCGTTTACGTGCCCGTGGTGAACAACTTAAACCTTTATCGCACAGATCGTTTGTATTCTTTATTACCTAATCTTGATTCCTACGTTGCTTGCATGATACACTGCTTGAACATTTAAAGTACTGCGGGAACATATTGCGCACAGAATGTATTAGGTCAATACGCTGCAAATTTCTTTCATGTTTTGTGAGCCACTGATTAGCGTGATGCCCTTCTTCTCTCAAGGTAGATTTGAGTTTAACATCGGCACCATATCTCTACTATTTGTAAAGTGCAGTCGAAGGGTAGGTTATGGTTTAGGCGAGGTATTGGGTTGTAAATACTGTCATTATTATTAGGCAATGTGATGTTTGCGTGTATACTTGTAGACATAATATTATATAGACGTTATAAAGAGAACAAAAGCCAAATTTTATTTTTGAGCACATGGCGCACCTCTTCTGCGTTCTTTAAGAACTGACCATGAGTTTTATTGAACATATATTATATTTAAAGTAATCATAAATGCAATTAAGTAATTCTCAAAGACCACGCGCATACTCAGGTTTCCATATTACTTACCTTGTGATACTCAATCGAGTATCAGATGGCGAGTTATTACGCCGATTTGATTTTGATTGTGAATGCCAAAGGACAGGTCGTTGATAATGCTTTAGAGCTTCGTGTCCCTTTTTAAATATCAGGGGAACGTCTTGGCGGATAAAGCGTTACGATCGATGATCCTCAAGGTAAGCTATTTTACTCTTGAGAATAACACTCTAGAAATTTGGAACTTTTGAGGCTGGTAAAAGATACCACAAAACTAGTTACGTCTTCCCTTCTTGCGGCTTGTGCTTAGAAGAGATTCTGGCTGTCTTTCATTATTTTTAGTTTTTGCATGGCCGGCCGCCATATACGTGAGTAGCGCTGGATAACACTTCCCGGGTTCCATCTTGCACTACCCAAGTACTTGCACTACCCAGTACCCAAGAACGCCGACGGGAGACAAACCGCTACCGTAGAACAATTCGAACAGGGCGTGTAATAAACATGCAGTGGGTTCATATTGTCATGTAGTAGTGACCATGAAGAAAGCAGAAAAACTCAGAATTGCACAACTAGCACTTTATTGGATGAACTTACGCCATCTAAAACAGGCTGCAATCAAAGAACAGCGATAGCGGCGAGCACAGTCAGCGATCATCGAAAATCTGATCAGTGGGTCAAGCGCGTCAGCTTTTATAGGTGAGCCATCGAACCTTCGAAAGAAATCGCTGGGCCCGCCTGTCTTCCAGAAAGCTCGACACCATTCGCGTCGCGCATGCACGCAATATGATTATACAAGGTTCCGCTACAACAAATAGCGGATAGGACCATCGATAACATTCCAGAAACTTCCGACGCATGCAGGCGCGTCCTGCTCTGAACGATAACATTTTGATAGATGATCAAAAGCGCTCACCCAAAAAAAGATAAACTAGAGCACGTGTCAATAAGCCACCAGTGGCACGTTATTTTCTTGTCCATTCTCATTTCCCTTTAGCTTATAATTTCTACGCTTCAGATTAAGGGACCAAAATTATCATATGCTTTCCATTTGGCCAATATGGTTCAGAGATGCAGTATGGCACATATGGTGATACACAAGCATCACTTTGATAAATAACAGTACAAGGTAGCCTGTGAGCACGGAGTAACACTCTCCTCATGTGCCCAACTAATGCCTCAGCGACCGAAGAAAACTAAGGCCCCCCTTCCCTCACAAACGTGGATGAGATCACCTAAGCGACTGCGCGTGCCGTTACCTCCGCGCTGCGCATGCGCAGGCCATTTTCCCTCGGCTCCGCCTCCACTTTCAGCCTCATACTTTCACTGCTGCCTCCAACCACCACTTTTTCCTGCTGCATTAATTTCTCGAGTAGAACCGTGTGGGCCCAGGTCAATATGGCAAATTTGCAAGCCGCCACATTTCAGTGCAACCCCAATGTTTTCATACTTGAAAATCACGTTTAACTTCAAACATTATTAATTGAAATTTGAACATCCAGTCTAGAAATTATGTAAATCGAGCGAGCATGGCTTCTACGTCGGAAGGAAACGCCTCGTGACACATGAGCACTGAAATTTGTATGATGTCTCGTCAATCCAGATAGCCACAGGGCACATCGAAGCGGATGTTTGCTTTGCAAAACGTGCTGGATCAGTACCAGCATGACAGCCGCATACGTTCAGTCATGTTCCCTTTAAAACTTCGCCCACCTGGTTGCTTAATGGCTGTAGTGTTGGGCTGCTGAGCACGAGGTCGCGGGATAGAATCCCGTCCACGGCGGCCGCATTTCGATGGGGGCGAAGTGCGAAAACACCAGTGTACTTATATTTAGGTGCACGTTAATGAACTTCAGGGGATCGAAATATCCGGAATTCCCCACTACGGCGTGCCTAATAATCAGAAAGTGGTTTTGTCACGTAAAGCCCCGAGTAAAAGTTTTTTTTTTAATTTCGTCGTCTTTTCGGCACGTGGCGTTTGAATCTGATATCATTACCAGGAGGCCTTTTATGGGCTAGCGCTATACCCAATTTTATTACTGCGAGATTAAGCGGTGAATTTTACAGCAAGGCTGTATATAGCTATGCTCCGGCGCTGGTACTTGTGCGTGCGTTTCCGCGTCGCGTCGACAGGAACATTCGTCTCCAGTTTCTCACGAATGCTCGGTAACTATCAATCTAATGTTAAGTATCATAATCAGACTAAGACTAATCACAATAAGCCGCCAAGGTGACTATAACAATATGCCGAGGTCTAGTTATTTTTGATAATTCGGTACTTTATAGCAAAGTCGTATTATTGAAGAATTCCCGTCCGCCATCAGGCGCGGTACCTGAACACGTCCATACTCCATAAAAGAGTAAAAATAAATCACTCCGCAGTCGGCCGATGTATTTGTTGGCTTTGACTTTGAACAACAACAACAACAACATTATCACTATATATACACAGATGCGTCGATTTATGTCAAACACACCATAGCTTCGCCACTCTTCCTTCTTATCAGAGGGCAAAGGCTGATGCATTTTTATGAATATTTTGAGTGAAATTCGACTCCGAACATAAGAAAAATGAGGTACAATCAAACATGACTGCCTCCAAATTTGCCACATAAAGTGCCTTCATACCTTTATTAAAAATTTACTTATAAAAAATTTCTAAATATTCTCCGGAAACTGCCGTTGCCCGCAAGCAGCAAAATATGTCTCCTTTTTGAGGGCTCATAATTTACATTTTGTAGAAACAAGCACGCCACGTTGAAAACGTTCTAAGAAATATTGTACGGCCTAAAAACACCTTTGCATTTAAGTAAATCGCATTCCATAGTGTCTTTATTGCGAGCTGCTCAGTGTATCCATAGATCGTAGTTTCACGGATGAGCATATTTAGGCATTCATTGAAAATGTGTATTATGTAACTGAAGGGCAAAAACAATTTGCAAGGTTGCATTTTAGGTAGCTGAAGAAGTGCGCTTTATGGTTGGTTCATTTTTCACAGTTTTATTAACGCTGTTACCAATGTATTTACATGCCCCTTCAAGCTAAATGCTGATCGAAAAAAAGCATTAAAAATCGTGCTCTTGGATATGGGGCTGTATTACTACGTCATGACTCAATACGAAGGTTTTTGCAGTATGCAGCAAAGAGAATACACGTTTTTCTTTTAAAACTTATCAGTAAAGCTAGGCAGCATTTATCAAACTGAAACAAAAGGCCACTTACACAGGTTACATATTACTTTTGGCTCTACACGAGGAAAAAGGGGGTTAACCGAGGGGCCCCATTTTTATTGGTCACATCGACAAACACTGACACGAAGTCCAACGTAGGGGAAATTACTTGTGCTTAATAAATGGAATAAAGAAACGATAAATTAATGGAAATTAAAATGGATGGAAAAAGAACTTGGCGTAGGTGGGAACCGAACCCACACTTTCGTCACGTTTTCGTGACGCCTGTGGCAGAAAGGTCGTTCCACGTTCGCCGCCAAGGTCTGTGAGTGGTGGCGTTGGCTAACATCCCCAGGGTTCTACTAGTGCACATAAATAGCGAAGAAAGTGGATGGGCGAACGGCGCCGCGGTAGCTCAATTGGTAGAGCATCGCACGCGAAATGCGAAGGTTGTGGGTTCGGTTGCCACCTACGGAAGTTGTTCTTCCATTCACTTTAATTTTAATTAATTGAACGTTTCTTTATTTCATTTATCAAGCACAAGTAATTTCCCCTATGTTGTCCTTGGTGTGAGTGTTTGTTGGCTTCTCATGTTTGGCTCTACAGCTAGTTGGACATAAGAATAACTTTTAGGGGTTCGCGGGTGATCAGTCTCGAAAGTGTAGGTGGTCTATTTACGTCCCAAAACCGCGTTCACTGAATTGGACCTGTCTACTAATGAAACGTTTAAAAACGTTTTTATTAAATTATGGAGCTCTACGTGCCAAAACTACCATCTGACCTTGATGTTCATAGCAGTGGGAAGCCAATAAATAAGAGCCACCACCTGAGGTTTTTAACGTGCACCCAAATCTAAGTACATGAGTGTTTTCGCATTTCACCCGTGTCGAAATGCGGCCACCGTGACCGGGATTAGATCCCGCGACCACGTGCTCAGCCGCCCCAACACCATAGCCACTAAGCAACTGCAGCGGGTCGTTTTGAAACGTTTCACGATTGGAATAAATGCTAATGCAACAACAACAGTGCCGCTGCTAAGTGCTTCATATATGGCAGTTCAAAAATCTTGGGGAAACAGGCTTTTGCCCACAGCACACTTGACGTCACTTCAAAAATAATTGACTCGCGAGCGTCACGGCAAAAATATTATAAGAAAGTTAACCTTCAAGCGCCGATTGAAGTTTAATGACTACCCCAGGCTAGTAGTATTCAGAAAGTGTGTTTTCGATTGGTGCCCTTTACATGAGGGGTTCAGCCAATCGGGGACGAGGAGAAGCTGGCTCATTTTTGGGCGGTGCGAATAAAAGCGTGCGCCAAAGAAAGCCTTCCTAGTTTTTTCGGACTTCAGAGGGAGTTCAATAATTTGCTTTGAGTAAAACCGCATTGTCCGCTTCTACTCTTTTAAAGACGAATCAGATCGCCTACCAAGGTCACGAAGTTGCGACATCGGAACAAAAGGTAAGTTGCTTTGCTGGCACCAACCACACAGAAAATTTCAGTTACGCGGTTGTATAGACATTTGGACTAAATTGTACAAAAATTGAATCATAATCAATATTATTGTCAGATTCAACAGTGAAAGAGTTTGAACTTGAGATCATCTTATTGTTCATCATGATATAGCGAACACGAAAGCATGCTAAAGAAATTGTTTCACAAATGTGCTTGAAACCGCAAGGATATTACAATTATGGAAGTTAGTAATTCTATAGTCTGCTTATGAACGCATTAAAAAAACGACAAAAATACAGTAAAAAATGAAGCGTACACAGACAGGGCATTTTTGAGTAACTCAAAGGTTTGCACCAATTTGTTACACATAAAGGTCAAGACTACTAATTGTTGCCTTGATTATTAAGGCCAAAACCCCATATGTTTAATCGTTCATTTGAGATTCAAAGTCCTCGAGTGAAAACGCGGTGACCACAAGAAGGGCACAAACACTAGCACCATCATCACCAATGGCACACACACTGGTAAGCATAAATCGCCCGATTCTTGGCCAATCCCTCATAGTGGGTATGAGTTACTCTAGAAGGCAAGCAAGCAATATGCATGATAACGATGGCTTAAAAAGCGAATTAAGAGTGATGATCAAGCAGAATAAGTGGACGACTCAGGCGAGCTAAAGGAAATATGGTTCAAGAGCTTAAAATTCTTGGAGTTTAGTTTTCGTCCAATTTACGCTGGTATGCCCATATAAAACATATATGCGGCAATCTCTCTGCGGTTACCGGTGCTATGGCACGTTGCCGCACATTTCTACCTACGATAGCAAAACTTCAAATATATTGCTACGGAACAGCCGCCACACTGTGGCTGCACTGAGGAGGAAGAAGATGACGACGTGGGCCGCCTTGATAGCATCACCATTTTGGCCTTCAGTTATCTTCCCTGTAGGGAGAGAGAGAATATTTAATGGCAGAAAGGTGGAGAGGTCGGCCTTAGTGATATGCCTCTAGCCTGCTATTCCGCGCTGGGGAAGGGGTTTGGGGAATGACAGAGATAGAATGTGAAGAGGAAGGAAGGTGGTGGTATGGTGGATATGATGAGGGCTGCACAGCACACCATCCCTGTAAATAAATCGTATATAGCATTGGGCTTTAGCTACAGGTAACATTAATTTCGTGGAGGTGACGTTCCCCGTACCCGTCATGGAACTTCGCAGCGGTCGCAACGGCGACAGGGCAACTTCGGCTCCTGCTGGCGGCACTTCATCTACACAACCGTCTCCGCCTGCAGCCCCGACCTACGTCACCTTTTCCCCCCCTCGGGATCCTGGTCCCCTCGGGATCCTGGTGTTTTCAACGGAGTCGGCAGTCTTGATGTTGACGACTGGCTGCGCTTATACGAACGTGTCAGCACCAGTCACAGGTGGGATCCAACTATTATGCTTGCGAACGTTCTTTTCTACCTCGAAGGAGCTCCACTTGCATGGTTCCAGACTCACGAAGAGGAGATCTCCAGCTGGGATCTCTTCACAGAGAAGCTCCGCGACCTTTTTGGCAATCCGTTCGGTCGCCAAGCCAATGCCAAGGAAGCCCTTGCCACACGTGTACAGACGTCGACCGAGTCCTACATGTCCTACATTCTCGACGCCTTCGCCCTTTGTGCCAAGGCTGACCCGACCATGTCTGAGGAAGATAAGGTTAATCACGTCCTCGAAGGCATTGCTGACGACGCCTTCAATTTACTGGTGTTTACGAACGTCACCAGCACCGATACGATCCTCAAGGAGTGCCGCCGTCTCGAGCATGCTAAAAGCCGCCGGGTATCCCAGCACATCACGCGACTTCCCAACACAGCTGCTACGTCATCCTGCGACGACCTCTTCCAGCAGCCGTCGCGATGTGAGAACTTGACCCGCATCATTCCTCGTGAAGTCGAAGCGGCACAACCGGCGGCCCCTTCATTCCCGTCATCTGATCATTCTCCGGTGACAATCTCCTTGATCCAGGCCATCGCCCGCCAAGAGTTGTCCAAAGTCGGCCTGCAGTCCATTCGCCCCGTACGCTCGGAATCTCTTTCTGCACGCACGTGCGCACCGCGCTATTCTTACTCCTCTTATGGACAGCGCAACCCCTCCGAATGGCGAACCGTGGACGACAAGCCGATCTGTTGTAACTGCCGACGCGTTGGACATGTCGTTCGCCACTGCCGCAGCCACTGGACTTCTCCGACGCGCTATTCTCCTGATTATTACCCTCCATCCTCTAGCGCAACCTTTTCCTTTGCCCCTTCTATGCCCACCCACCATCTGACCCTGCGACACCTTTGACACGACCCCGCTACTCCCGCTCACCTTCTCCCTCCCGTCGTCAATTTCGCTTGCCCCCGTCACGCCGTGCTCCTTCTCCGACCTACTCGCTGCACCCCCGACCGCAAAACTAGACAGCGCAACTTCTGGAGCTGAAGCTGCAATGACGACATTGACACGAAATCCTCACTTCACCTTACCAACGAACAAGAATCTTTTCGACGTTCTCGTCATCAATGTTCCTGTGTGCGCATTGATTGACACCGGGGCGCATGTGTCGATCATGAGTGCTGCTCTTCGCCTTCGGCTCAAGAAAGTTCTGACGCCCGCCCCGAACCGAGTTGTACAAGTCGCCGACGCAGGGACTGTCGCTATTGTTGGCATGTGCTCTGCCCGACTCACCATTGCTGAGAGACACACCGTCGTTCTCTTCATCGTCATCGAGCATTGCCCTCACGAACTCATTCTCGATCTGGATTTCCTTGCCAATCATTCTGCCCTCATTGACTGTTCGGGCGGCTCACTTCGCCTTGACTTGCCCCTTCTGGCCGACCCTGCAGACCCGCCTCCATGCCGTATGAGCTGCATCGATTTTATTCGCCTACCGCCTCACTCTGTGACACACGTCGAGTTGTTTTCCTCAGCAGCTGTACCTGACGGTAAATACGTGGTCGCACAAATTCCGACAGTAATACTTACATGGGATGTTACTCTGCCTCACACTGTGCTGACAATTACGGGCAACCGCACCTGCCTTCCCCTTGTCAATTTCGCGCTAACCGCGCAAGTTCTGCCTCAGGGGATTTCGTTGGCTATAATTAGCGCTTTGGAGGATGATGAGGTCGAGTCATTCAGAGTGGAAGATCGCCACAGCTCAGCCAATACCGTCACGTCATCGCACGGTACGGACGTCGAAATTGAGAAGATGTTTTCCTCTGACTTTACACCTCCTCAAGCTGAAGCTCTTTGCCGCGTTCTTGAAGGCTATCGCGACATTTTTGACTTTGACAATCGACCCTTACGTCAAACGTTCGTCGTAACCCATCGCACAAACACTGGCGATGCGAACCCTATTCACCGACGTCCATATTGACACGTGTACTTATCTTTTTCGGGCGACCAAGTTTCGCCGCCTAACAAATGTTATCAAAGAGCGCGGGACGCGCCTGCATGTATCCGAAGTTTCTGGAAAGTTATCGATACTTCTATCCGCTCTCTGTTGGCCCCGAACCTTATGTTATCTGATTTCATCGCCTGACGCGAATGGTGTAGAACTTTGTGGAAGGCACGAGGGTCCCAGTGGTTAATCTGGAACATTCGATGACTGATCTAAAAAAGCCGACGCGCTTGACCCGCAGATCAGATTTTCGACAATCACCACTGCGTTCGCCGCTCTCGTCGTGCTTTAAGTGTAGCTTGTTTTGTGGGCACAGGTTCGCCCAATAAAACTAGTTTTGCCTTTCACAGTATTGCTACTGTGTTAATTGAAGTCACGACCACGTGACAATATCGTGTTTCTGCGTCCGAAAAAGCCGTTATCCAACAGGAAGTCAAAAAGATGCTTGCAAAAGACATTATCGAGCCTTCCTGTAGTCCATGGGCTTCTCCCGTCATACTTGTCAAAAAGAAGGATGGAACGTGGTGTTTTTGTGTAGATTATCGCCACCTGACCAAAATCACAAAAAAGGACGTGTACCATTTGCCACGTATCGATGACGCTCTAGACTGCCTGTACGGTGCCACCTATTTTTCTTCTATCGACTTACGGTCCGGCTACTGGCAGATAACCGTCGACGACATGGACCGAGAGAAGACGGCATTTGTTACCCCTGACGGCCTTTATCAGTTCAAGATGATGCCTTTCGGCCGCTGTAACGCGCCCGCCACCTTCGAACGAATAATGGACTCTTTGCTTCAGGGGTTCAAGGGGTCCACCTGTTGGTGCTATCTGGACGACGTCATCGTTTATTCGCCCACATTTGACACGCATCTAGACCGGCTTTCAGCGATTCTTGACGTGTTCCGCCGCGCCGGTCTCCATCTGAACTCGTCAAAATTTAACTTCACTCGCCGCCAAATCACCGTCCTTGGACACCTCATGGACGCCAGAGGCGTGAGACCTGACCCGGACAAAATTCGCGCTGTTACGAAATTCCCTGTTCCGAAGTCTACCAAGGACGTTCGTAGTTTCGTAGGGCTGTGCTCTTATTTCCGACGCTTTGTGAAGGATTTTGCTACCATTGCACGTCCCCTTACCTACCTATTGAAGAAAGACGCCCAATTTTTGGGGGGACGTGAACATGCCGCATCTTTTTCGCAGCTCACTACTCTTTTTACCACACCTCCAATTCTGGCCCACTTTGACCCGTCTGCCTCAACGGAAGATTGAACTGATGCCAGTGGCCACGGCATAGGAGCAGCGCTAGCACAGTGCCAGCGTGGACATGATCGCGTTATAGCCTATGCCACTCGACTTCTATCACCCGCCGAGCGCAATTATTCAATCACAGAGCGCGAGTGCCTCGCTCTTTTGTGGGCTCTTGCGAAGTTTCGTCCATACTTGCACGGACTCCCCTTCTGTGTCATCACTGAACACCACGCGCTCTGCTGCCTATCCTCGCTTAAGGACCCCACGGGACAACTCGCTCGCTGGGCGTTACGCCTGCAAGAATATACCTTCTACGTGGTATACAAGACGGGACGCTTGCACCAGGATGCCGATTGTTTGCCCCGCTACCCCGTAGACGATCCCGCTGATGCGGACGCCATCGCTTCCGTTTTCTCTGTGTCCCAGTTGCTTGAAATCGGCAACGAGCAACGCCGCGATCCCTCATTACGAGCCCTCATCGACCATCTGGAGTCAACGCCTGGCGACGCCTCTCTCCTTATGTTTCTCCTTAAGGAGGAGACGTTATACCGCAGCGATCTCGATCCACACGGCCTTGACCTTCTGTTCGTAATTCCATCGCACGTGCGTTCTACTGCCCTCCAACAACTTTACGACGCTCCCTTGGCTGGACACTTGAGCGTCTCGCGCACATACGACAGGGTGCGCCGTCGATTCTTTTGGCCGGGTCTCGCCCGCTCCGTGCGGCGCTACGTTACACCTTGTGAGCCCTGTCAGCGCCGGAAGAAGCCCTCCACACCTCCAGCTGGATGTCTCCAGCCGATCGACATCCCACCGGAACCCTTTTTCCGTGTTGGTCTAGACCTGCTTGGACCGTTTCCTCTCTCGGGCTCTGGGAATAAATGGGTCGCCGCCGCTACTGATTATGCTACGCGTTACGCAATCACCAGAGCCCTCCCGACAAGTTGTGCTACTGACGTTGCTGACTATCTGCTCTATGACATCATTTTAGTGCACGTTGCTCGCGCCAATTACTCACTGACCGTGGCCGCAGCAGTCTGTCGGCTGTCGTCGAGGACATCCTCCGCTCCTGCTCGACTAAGCACAAGTTGAGTAAGTCCTACCACCCACAGACCAACGGCCTAACGGAGCGCCTCAACCGGACCATCACCGACATGCTTTCGAAGTACGTTGCGACCGACCACCACGATTGGGATCTTCACTTACTATATGTGACGTTCGCGTATAATTCATCGCGTCACGACACCGCCGGCTATTCACCATTATTCCAACTATATGGCCGAGAACCCGCGTTGCTCTTAGACCCTGTTGCCCTCGGCCACACGTTCAGCCACTGAATACGCCCGCGACGCGATCGCACAAGCCGACCACGCGCGCCAGCTCACCCGCCACCCTCTCGAGGCCTCACAGGAGCATCAGAGACGCGTCTTTGATTGCCACCATCGCGACGTGCACTTTACTCCGGGTTCTCTGGTGCTTCTCTGGTCACCCAGTCGACGTGTGGGCCTTTCCGAAAAGCTGCTGTCGCGCTACACCGGCCCATACCGTGTTGTGCGACAAGTGACCAATGTCACGTATGAAGTCATCCCCGCCGACCTCTCAGCGTCATCGTCGGCTGCAAGTGACATCGTTCACGCAGCAAGACTAAAGCCATACCACACGCCTTTCACCGCGGATGGGTAGATTCAGCACCGGGACGGGGCTTCTACTGCCGGGGGTGATGCTACGGAACTGCCGCCACAGTGTGGCTGCACTGAGGAGGAAGAAGAAGACGACTTGGGCCGGCTTGATGGCATCACCATTTTGGCCTTCCGTTATCTTCCTTGTAAATGAATTGTATATAGCATTGGGCTTTAGCTACACGTAACAATATTATGGTGTCTCCTTATTGTATATAAATTACTCTTACCATGTCTGGGCCACAAAGTTGGTAATACTTCAAAAGAAAATCACTCGGTATATAGAGAACGTTAATTGGCTTTCACTAACACATACTATATTTCTCAAATACAGACTAAACCGCTAAGATAAATTATACGAACATAGATTACAAGGAACAACTTACTTCTCATCCGAACATGTTAAGGGTTATTTGACATCCCTTGCTAAGCTAGAACTCTGCACTCACACAAAACATACAACACGAAAGCCCGAGTTATGGAAGGTACCATAGTTTCGAAACAATTACAGCCTACAGTCGATACCGGCTATAGAATATACCGACTGCACTAAACAAATATAAGCACACAGCTTGGCTAAAAAAATATGGTTTGCCTGATCACTTTCTTTCTTCATAGCGACATTTTAGTATATTGCATTCAAGTGCAAAAATGTAATTTTTATGCAAACGTAGTATGCGGAATGTTTCTTCTGTATAAAGCCTTCTGTGCATACATCATGCGAGTGCTACTGCCATGTAAGGGACCCTGGGCCTCCGTCAATCTGCTCCGACAGCTTTTTGCGCAGGTATCCCTCCAGCTCCTTTTGTTTCTGGTAAATAAAATTGATTGATCGATTAATATTTCATTAGTTTGACTGATTGAAGATGAGTAAGTGAATTAAATAGAAGACAGCGCATTAGGCAGGAAGGCTAAGGGAAGTGGACCAAGCGAATTCAGGTTATGTGTGAGTCAGTTGTCCGGTTTTCATGCAATGGCACTAGGGCTTCGGCCTTCAAGTCGTTCTAGGGGTAACACAAGACACCCTGTGAATTTTTTTTGCTGCTGAGGCGTCGTGTTGGTGCATATGGCTTATGGTTTTCGCGGCTTATCTTTAGCCACATTCTTATGTAATAAAGAAAATGCAATGTTTCTGCCGATAAGGGACTGCTCCCTATTACCGCACTTGATTCGACCATTGAATTGTTGTGAAGTTAGTGCTACTATTGATCTTTATTTGATTCTCGCGAACACCAGCATTTACTTGACTCAGAAGGTGATGCTGCGTAATAAACGGAAACCTACCTGGTTTGAAACAGAAGGGACCTCGACAACGGCGGTTACGCATTGCAAGAGTTTATTTCATTAGTCATTATTCTGTTTTTTTCTCTGTCATAAATCGAACAGCGGAGCCATTCCTTTTTTTTCCTGCAGTTATTGAATGTTTTCAGTGGTACATTGCCGGTATGCCAATGTAATTGCTTTGCATCCATTTTTTAAAATATTTTGTCAATCTCATTATTGCTTCTTGTAGGGGATCATTGAAGAAATTTCCATTACATATTTCCTAGCGCTTCAATCTTTCGCGTTTAATTGACGACGTTATCGCGCTTGCAACGTTATAATGACGGGTGTGTAATTCGTGATGATAACCTTTCTATGGTATCATGATTGATCTTCATCCGTTTCGGTGGCAAAGCTCTTCTGAACCATACCTGCTCTCAGCTAGCAGCCTCCGAAGCATAGCGGTGACCTTTTGTTTCTAAAACTCCTTATCAGTGAGCAGCTTCCCCCCTCCCCCTTTTGGGTAACGATGAATTCATCAAATTTCGTCAAGCAAAGAAAACAAGAAGACACATACAGAAAAAGGTGCCATGCGACATTTAGTGTAAAAGGAAGTTCAAGACTATTTATGGCCCTGCTTTGGGGGAACAAATGTTGCATCGGTAGGCGCTTATGCATTTAGGTAAAATTTAAAATAAATTATGGGGCTTTACGTGCCAAAACCACGAGGAGATTATAAGGTACGCCGTAGAGCGGGACTCCGGAGATTCGGATCACGTGGGCTTCTTTAACATGTAGCTAAATCTAACTACACTGGTGTTTTCGCATGTTGCCCCCATCCAAATGCGGCGGCCGCGGCCGGAATTCAATGGCGCGACCTCGTTCTTAGCCGTCCATGTATTTTGGTAAATACTATCTGTTTCGTATTCAGATTTCGATAGCCTACCGTCTCCTAATAAGTGTGCTGCGACGTCGTACATAATTGTTAGTTCAACAAATTGAACGATAATAGAGTAATTTAAATTTCGCATTAGACGTTCACTATCCCAGCAAAATAGACCACGATAGTAGTGATTGAGTAGGTATGTAGGCCACAACTACAGAGAAAGCTTTTTTTACTAGTAACGAAAACAACTTTTAGTTTTACTAGTCTCCGGAGAGTACGTAACTGTCATTAAATTCAAACTAAAATCATAAAGTAACACATTAACTTAGTAGTTACGATCTGTTGTTTTAAGGGTGTATGCACAATTCATGAAATGTTGGGCCAAGCGCAAGATTTAAATGCGAAGCTCTTTGTGTCTAATCGGAGCCAAGGTCCGAGCAAGGTCACGCACAAGGAAGCATGAATTTTTTCTCCAAGAGATGTGGGCCGACATCGCAGATAATGCATCTAGAAAAGCCACCGCAAAGAATGCAGAAAAACGACGGATATAGTACAAATTTGGGTGGCCCGATTCCCCCACACCGGATGCAGTGCTAACAAACGCAAATATAATCACCATGTAATGAAGGTAAGCAACAACTGTAGAACAACGCAAGCAATGAAACATTTTATTCGGCAAACATGTGTCCAGCGAGTAACGCTTACAACAACGATATCGGTGATCACACTTGTCGATTTCAATTTCTGATCCGCAGAACAGATGTTTCAGCTATTTATTTATGACGCATTAAAGCTTCAAATGTAATCGCTGTATTCCTGAGTAAATTCTAGAATGTCCCAAGATGTTATCTTCTCGCACGCAATCTGATTACACAAGGTTAGGCCCTAACGTAAATAAGAGACAGTATCAGCGATAATATTTTAGAAACTTGCAACCATAGTAGGGCTTCTTGTGCGGGGCGATAACGTAGAAAAGCTGTTAGACGGTGAATGACGGCCACCATGAAAAGCAAAAAAAGTACGTATGGCAATATGCTGGGAAATAGGGCACCCCTTCGCAGCAGATGGTAATCGTGAGCCCGGACGTGACCTCGAACCGCAGTATACCGCCGTTGTCACGCGGTCGTCTTTATTGCATCGTGGTGATTTTATTGCCTTCTATATGTCGTAATCATTCTTTGGCTATCATATCATCAGCATCTTTCGACATTTTTACCCTGTTGCTCTCACTGCCTTCTCATATTGTCGCCATCACGCCGCCTTTTACCCTTAACCATTCTGCCCTTAAACACCAAACGGTTATCATAAGCAGCACTGGAATGAAGAAAGTGGCTGTTGGACTTATAAAAACGACATGCCAGTGGCACGACCTAACCAGCAGGCCTCTTGCGTATGTACTTGAAATCATATCAGTGTGACCTGTAAATATCCTTTAATTGTAATTCGAGCTTGTGCCTACGTCAGTACATTCAAAGGGGCCTAACAATACCATAATTTGGTATAATAACAAAAACTCCCACCAAACGATGATATGAGCAAAGTCTTACTGGAGGATATCTCTTTTTCCATCAGCAATTAATAAAAACAAGATGCCCACAGCGACAAAACTGGTAGCCTATCTCATCATTTCTGTCCTGTTTGCTGTGAGGTAAGTAAATTGTCCATGCTTCCTGTGTTTCTATTCAAAGCGTGTATGTGCAATTGCCAGCATTGTTTGATAGCTTGTAATTTTGCATTAATCCTCCTCCAAGCATCGCATTCAGAAAAAATGTCCAAACATTGCCCCCCCGGAACACGTGCGCGCTCCTGAAGTTCGTCACATTTAAGTAAACCACAAGTAACGGTGCCGCATGGCTATCTGAGGTCGGGTTGTTCATATCGTTGCAGACGCATTGCCTGGGCTTGCGCGGCTCTTGCGGCTCGATAGGCGCGCTGATGACGAGCCCTTTCAGAGGCGAGTTCTCGCCGCGGCTCGTCGAACACTGCGTGCTTCTGCAGTAAAAGGCTGGGCCGTCCTGTCCGTTTTCCAAGACATTACTGAACAGAAACGAAGCTGGCGCCGCGAGCCGAACGCCCTTTTGTGCTCTTTTTTCTCCCCGGCAGAAGCGAAACGTCTCTGAAAGGTTGCGCGCGGGGGGTGAGTGCACGCCTACGCAGCTGGAATCCTTGCTAATCACTCACGCTTCGGTGCCGGCACAGATGTCAACTCATCAAACCGCCCTTACACTAGCTGCTCGAATCTAGGAGCAACTGGGTTTTTGCGTGACCAGACCACCAGAGAGACTTGTGAGCCAATACCAGCTTTGCTAGAAAAATACAGGCTCTAGTTAGCACCAAGCCTCTATTTACTTGAACTAAGTTATCTGAGACACCGGTATATCAATGTGCTGTTGTGCTGATGCCACATAGAATCTTGTTTCATACACGGTGGATAGTAAAAAATTGTCAGAACACTCCTTAACACCAATGGCGGTGTGAGCACGATTAGCGTTGATGCAATGTAGCGACACGCCGTAATTCCTGCGCATAAATGCTTATGCATCCGGCTCCTCTCTCGTGCTTCCTACTGCGCCAACTGCGCCACCATTACGACAACGCTTGGTGGGGATTAGGCTCTGACTAGCATCAAAGAAGTTCATATGATCATTTTTGACGTTGTTGAGTGGCAGATAACCAGGGGCACATACATGGTTCGTCCATTTAGTATCAGAGAGGGTCATTTATAAAACGCAAAGACTGAGTGCCTCCTAGCCAGTAGTCGAAGTCGACGTCAAATATTGTTCTTGAAGAGTTGTAGACACCCAGTGTGAAATACCCAGTGCTACATGTGCAGTGACTCATGTTGGTGTAAAACAGGTTTGTGGACGAGAGGCACGTAAGTACAGTGCCAAATGCTGCGTGACCCATGAATGTCTGGTGCTTAGTTTCAATAATGTGCCCTCAAGATGTTAACCCTACCGGTTTTCCATTCCACCCCGAACTACCCATGACCCGAGTGCGTAGAAAAACGGCTAGACGCATAGAGAGATCCACAGTCAGCCCCCGAAAAGTTTATAAAGTATCCAAAGAGTGGGAATGAAATAGTAGTGCATTTCAATGTTCTTTCCTTTCTTTGGGCCCTTCGCGTACTTTTACTGGACTTTCGGGCGGTTGGCGTGGGCGTCCAACTATTTTCCGGCAAACGTCAATTGCTTTGTAATATAAAGTGTATGGCCCAATGAACATAGCATTAAGGTGCTGAGGTTAGGGAAGCCAGTTTCGAAGCGCCCGTCAGACAAAGTTGCGTCACTCGGTATGCGCCATAGGAGGGCTACCGTTTGTAGTAAACCTCGGGGACGCCACTTTCTCATGCAGGGTATAATAATAGAGTATGTGTCAGTCTTCAACGAATGTATGTGACATCAACACAGAACACTTGGGGAAGTAAAACCCGCGTCATAGATATTCAGACATTGTCGTCCGAATATATATTACACAGGCTTCAAGCACTTATAGCATTCTGGTTCTACTACCTCGCTAAAGGCGTCCAGAGGGGAAGCGCGATAGACGATCCAGGCTGCATATCCACGTTATTTATTGCGCACGCTAGTCGGCATACGCTCGACACTCAAACAGAATAAGCTCCATGGTTTGAATTGGGCCACAGTTGTTGCAGTGTGGACTTGCCGATTGTCCGTAGCGGTACCGTAAGCCGTTTCCATAGGCACTGTTCTGTGAGTATTGCGTGCATTCACTTACACAGACGCCTTTCTCATTTGACTGTGCCTTAGGCCCTTTAGTCTGCCTGACGCAACAGAGGCGTGCGATGAACTTTTTCCCCGAATTGTTTTACGGGGAATAAGTCTCTCCTGAAACTCTCCTGCCAGCAGATACCTACGTTCCTACAGAGCACATCCGCTATACTGCTCTTCGGGCTCAAACAGCTTGCAAGATTGCACGCGATCACCTGCCTGTCCCGCAGATATCCAAAAGGCCTCTTATGATGGTCACTACAAACCCATTCACTTTTCTCCAGGCTCTTTCGTTCTTTTTTGGACGCCGTCCAGCCACGTGATCCTGTCTTCGAAGCTTCTGCCTCACTACTATAGCCCTTATACGGTTCTCTGCCAGCTCAGTCAAGTCGCATACCAGATGGCCCCTGTGGATGGTAGCTCGTCATCGTCCGTACCACCTAGCGATATTGCGCAGATGGCCCGTTTCAAGCCTCATTTCTGCAACAACAACCTTTCTCTTTCCTGAACATCGAGACTGCGCTCCCACCGGTGGCAGTTATATGTCAGAAGCCATTGTCTTACATTGCAGAATGCGCAAACGAAGGGATGGAGGTGATGATGGAAGAAGCGCTCGTGATCTTGTTGTTCCGCCATCTCAGCTTCTCTATGTTTATATTACAAAAATACATTTTATCTTCTGCTTTGCCTAGTCTTATCTCCGTCACAATATTAATTGAAGCTTGCTCTAAATAATTTCGTATGTCGCAAGCGAGAAAAATCTGTCATAGAAATTTATCGCGCGATATAAGTGGCTCGATCTGGTGTATGCATGTTCTTCACGTTGTTGTTGCTTCCCAGAAAACCTTGCCGTTAAACATCTATCATTTTCTTTTGTCCCTGCCTGTCACAAAGCTCAACTGTGAATGCATCTTCGGGAGCACATTGGTATAGGACAGATTGCTGGAGATCTGTAAGTACACAAAATATACGTGTAATGCCATCAATTTCATTGGGCAGCGCCTTTCGTTTCAAAAATATTTTCTTCACACAACATTATTGTGCACAGAATTATTTGCAATTCTAGTACTTCTTTTGTAGGTTAACCCTTAATGAGAATCCTACAATAAGAAATGTTATCATTCGCAGTATTTGTTATACGCATTGAAACTAAACAATGAGAATCTTGGTTGTACCAGTAGGCAACCAAGAATTGCATAAAATAGAAAGGTACAAAATTTGTAACGCACATGGCAATTTTGCTGCGCCGAATACAAAAATATTGCTAATAGACAGAAGGTTGGTTACCTAGAAAGAACAAAAATAATTAACGTCCTGAACCACTCCCTTTTTATGCTATGAAAAAAAAAAGTAAGGCCAGTTGCACGCACTGTGAAAGCTGTGAAAAGAGCGAGGCTGGTTATCGTTTTCTCTTGTTTGAACTTGCGTGTAGCGAATAGCTGCGCCTGTATCACGCCTGAAACCAAATTTATCCCAAATTTTGGCATTTGTAAGGGGTAGCGATTAATGCAGGTGTTGCAAAACAAATGAACGGTCAACTCGGTATGTGTGCAACTGCTTGGGATATAATTGATAATCATATCATTGTTATTAGTATGTATGAATATCCCGAACGCCGCATTTTTGCCTAAAACGAGACTGAAAACATTTATAAATGAAAACGGGAATGAATACTCTTTAACTTATCGCATGTCACCCGCCCGCGTATATGGTCTCAGCATTTCACATGTCCATAACCTCTGCACTTCTAAATTAGCTGGACCAATCTGGAGCGAAGTGCGAGAAAATCGACCGCAAAGCATTACAAGTCATAACACACGACATAAATAAATGTGAAAAGTTATAAGCCGGAAGACAGTATTCCAAACATAAAGTATCCTACTTATAGCGTACATCCATTATTAAATAAGTGAAAGCTGGTGTAGAACCTCTTCAGTGTACACCGATTGGATTGCAAAAAGCTTCATGTGTTAGGTCTTTACAGCGAAGCTCTATATGGCTAGGATGCCCCGGTTTTATCGAGTCCGTCCACAAAAAACTATCGCCATCAATGGCTCGTACCCCAGTAAGCATCAAGCACTCATACCCGTAAGCAAGCAAGAAATGCAGTAGCTCATACCCCTCTAAAGCAGAGGCTACAAGGACACAGCAAAATGAAGCTAACAGTGCTTATATTCTTTGTAATCTCGTGTACAACATATAGACAAACAGAACATCATGTCCCAAATGTGATCGTCAATGTTCTTACCCCTGTATACGAGTAAAAAATGGAATGGCTCTTACCCGCCTAAGGTAGAGTCCACAAGCGTTTGCAAAGTGAAGCAAACATGCATTCCTTGCAATCACGCGTAAAGCATACAGAACCGCAACAGTTTCAAAGAATAACACGCTCAAACAATGTATCCGAACCAGATAATTGTGGATAAGGCACTCTTGTTAGCAATGAGAAGCACATAGTGCTCTCGCGATAAGTTTCGAGGCAGAGATTGCTGTTGCGCAAGCTGCCACGGTGATGTGACGTCCCTAGCTCTTCGTATATGAAATCAACTAAAGGTCAATATAAGTAAATATAAATATATAGTTCTATAAATATTATGTATATATATATATATATATATATATATATATATATATATATATATATATATATTTATATATTGTAAAATTATAATTCATAAAAATGTGACAAATTATAAAATTGAGGTTAATAAATTTAAAGTATATTCTGCATTGCGAACATTAGCTGTAAGCTTGCGGACGCGTTTACCTTTTCAGAGGTGCTCAGGTCAGGGAAAAGTGGCTGATTCGAGCAGTTGGTATTCCACTTTTTTTTGTAGCAAGAGCGATCATTGAGAACCAGTAAATCAAACAGACGCGAACATACAAGGACAAGTTGCTGAACAGTTCTAGGATGGACGCGGGAATGCTTCCGTTGAATACAATGATGTGCTTGAATATTACGACAATCATCACACGTCCTTCGTATCTTTCGAAGTGTGCTCTTGTACAGAGCTTCTCGTACTTATTTCCGAAGTTAAAGAAGTGCTCATTACAAAGTAAGGACGGCATCGCCATACCGCTCCATTATTTTCTGATGCTGTTATGGTTCATTTTAGATAATAATTGTAGTCTGACAATGATGATTTGTTGCGATTTCTTCGTTTCATGATTGCTTCGTCACACTATTACATGTTCCTGTGTGTGATTTCGTTTGCTAATGCAAGAAGCTTTTCTCCAAAAGGAGACGATTGCTTTTAATTATCGGTTGTTAAACTTACCAGAAGAATTCCGAACTTTGCGCTGCCGGAAAGCGAAACACCGATTTTTCGCAGAATTTCGTGCCGGACAACAAAACAACTGATTTCTTTCTGGTATCTCTCCGCAATATTACTACTCTATATTTATCCAAGAAAGTTCAGAAAATTCCAAACGCAAGAACAACGGAGCATAAATAAATTTCGCTTTCCAAACGATGTGCAAAGACGCATGAGGCCAATCTTTTAACGAGAAAATGTGCAGTTAATTGGTGGAAAAAGCGTCCTAGTACGGACGTTTTAAATGCCCTCGAGTTGTGGTTCTGGTGATCTTTCTAAAACATCTACGCATTGTCGTCATACGTTCAAGTTCAATTGCCAAATCTTGTGCCCACCCAGAATTGCTCTCAACCAGTGGCGGAATAACTGGTCGTAAACAGTGTTGCTGTATTTCTTTAGTGGGTGTCGACAAACACAGCTGGAGAAGTAGCTAAATTTCCGTCAAATTCTTTTTCATGATAGCCAAAATTAGCGCTATAAGTGACGACTGAATTTCGGAACACTGTATTGTATAAGATAACGCGGTGAAAGCCATCTGCAGAAGTTTTTCTATGTAGTTTGAGTCAGCAAACGTGAAAAATAAACAGCAAGTTTACTAGTAGGGTAATAGGGATTTTATTATACTAAAATATTTTCCAACAACGGATGAAAAAAAGCTGAAATTTTTTGTGTACCTTCATAGTGCTATAGCATAAATCCCTAATGAACAAGAAAATAAGGGTAACGTGACTTTATCCTTACAAAAGTTACAACAAAACAAGTTAGAAAATAACACAGCCTATATACGAGGCAGGGACCTGACTGCTGCTCTGCGCTTCCGACAAGGTCAGGGCTGAAGTGCCAAAACTCAAGCTAGTGGAGGCAGAACCAGGCAAAAGAGGTGTTGGCGAGTATGTGTTTTGGTTTTAACTGTCCTGCATTCGCTGGGGGTATTCTGTAAACATATTTATTTCCGTAAAAGCAGGATTGCTGCGCATTGCATAACATGTCTCCTCAAATGTTTAGTGGAAATTGCGGATAAGGTACTCTATTTTTACGTTTCTAAGAGGACGTCAAGGTTCAGTGACTATTCCTGTAGTTAGTTCATATGCTTCCTCTTCCATTCCAAAGTTTATTTATTTATTTATTTATTTACTTATTTATTTATTTCCTCAAAGGTCTCCTGTTAAAACTATACGCGAGGAAGTGGATGGTTAATGACAAACAAAGATAGTACAAGTTACAATGTGATATTTTTGATGAGCCGCTTGAATGCAAGTGGGTTGATGATAGTGGCAACTTCGGTGGGCAGGCCATTCCAGTCTCGTGTTTTGCGCAGGAAAAATGATTGGTGAAAAGCCACGGTATGGGCTTGTGGGAGATATACTGCGTTAGAGTAACTGGTGCGGGCAACGCGATCTGCTCTTCTTTGTACGGGTTGTCAAAAGCCAAAGAATGGAAAAGTTTATAAAAAGTTAAGGCGTGCTATTCTACGCCGTGAGGCTAAAGAAAGTAAGCTTATTTGGGCTTTTAGTGCTGAGATGCTTCATTTGTACGAATAACTTTACAGGCTAAATCGTGTCACCCGGTTCTGAACCGACTCGAGGGAGTTAATACGGTTAGTGTGGTGGGGGTCAAAAACAGCATGGGCATACTACAGCTTGGGCCACAGAAAAGTTAGAAAAGCAAGTTATTTAATAGAGGGAGGAGCCAGGAAGAGATTACGGCGTAGATAACCTAGAGTATGATTAGCAGTATTTATTATGTAGTTAAATCACATATCGAAGTTAAGTCACGCGAGATAGACACACCAAGATATTCGAAAGAATCAGTTCTTGGGATCTGCATGTTATTGTTGCTATTTCTTTGTTTCGTTTTGAAAACATACATACAATTAACAGGAAAGGGAACGCGAAGAGCAGGCTGGCAATTGCCACCAGAAGGGGCACAACGCCTGGCTACTCTTCAGAAGGGAGGTGACAGCAACACAAAAAATGGAAGATAGGAAAGAGGGGAGGAAAGAGGAAAGAAAGAGCAACAGGACAAAACTAAAGAATAAAGTAGAACATACAGTACAGATCACACACAGTAGGGCCGGTCACTGAAGGTGACGCTACTCGAGAACGTTGAATAGAATAGTTTTCATGCTACAAATGCGAGCTTAAGTTAGTTAACTCTAGAAAATGAAGTTTAGACGTACGACGATTACGTTGACGTGTCACCACTGGGGTACAAACATTCGTCGTGTGTCGTACACCTCAGGCCAAGGAGATGATACTCTCTCACTAGCGACAAGCGCTGCACACTGAAAGAGGGACACTCAACTATAAGGTTTTGAAGAGTCTCGCAGCAGCCACAAGACGTACACGATAGACTGGCCACGCGTCCTTGTCTGTATAGACGTTTGTGCACGTTCCCGCATCCAACCCTCAGCTTGAGTAGTTGCGCTCTAGGGCGGCGAGGCAAGCCTCGACCGCAAACACGGGGCGGGAACGTTCCATTGACGATGCTATAATTAGGCATATCGTAAAAACAACGAAGAGGAATAGACATTTACACAGTTCCCGATACATTTAATGACAAGAGCCAAGTGTTACGCCAGTTTTGTATGTGCTACAGGTCATTTTGTAACGGGAAATGGTCGGTGGGGTTAGTAATTGCTCGGTAAAGCATACAATCATCTGCGAAGATTTGGATATGAGCAGAAATGCCACAAGGCAGGTCATTATAGTATATTAAGAAAAGGAGGGGACCAAGTACGGTACCTTGAGGTACGCCTGAAAGCACGGGTGTTAAGGATGAAGAGTGTGAGTTAGCGAATATGAACTGCTGACGGGTAGTGAAACACCGTCGAAACCAGCTTAGAACACACGGATGAATGTTAGGATGGGATAACTTTATTAAGAGACGACTGTGGGAGACCTTATCGAACGCTTTTTCGACATCTAAAATATTGCGTCCATCGGGATGTTACGGTCTAGCTTTAAATGTAAGTCGTGCAAGAAAAGAGCTAGTTGGGTGTCATACGAATAATTATTGCGGAAACCATGTTGACATTGGTGAAAAAAATTGACGGACGTGGGGAAGTTAAGAATATGCGAGTATAAATTATGTTCCAATAATTTAGAAGAGACGCTTCTTATGGAAATAGGACGGTAGTTACTCAGTGCTGATCGGCTTCATTTCTTGAGGACTGGGGTGACCTTGCCCACCTGCCAGTCATGTGGAATTGAGTCGCTGTTAACCGATTCCTGGAATACGAGTGATAAAAACAGGCTACATACATGTTTAGTATTTTTATCACTTTGACGTTGATAGCGTCTACTGCCGTGGACGACGAGTTCTTCAATGATCCAATTACTTTGACAATGCCGATGGGATCGAATGTGATATCTTGCATGAGTGGATGTGTGATGTATGGTGGATGGGGCAAGCCGCAAGGTAATTTATTAGTAAAAACCGAATTAAATGTTGTGTTAAGAAGATCTGCAACATGAGCCACAGGGATCGGAGGTCTGGAGTTATTAAGGGAAATCTCATTCTATTGATTAGGATAAATAGTTTTCCAAAGTCTCTTCGGGTTAGTTTGTAGCATAGCAGGAAAGTGGTAGAAAGTTGTGTTCAGTTTGGGAGGTTAACTTGTCATATTTTTTCTCGACTGCGTAATACTTCTGCCGTGTCAAAGAATTAGATGCTTTGGCTGATCGAAGCAGCCGTTTTTTATTATTTAGTTGTTTGAGGGATACATTAAATCATTGTGATGTTGTTTTTTCTGTTATTGTAATGGTGGGAATGTAAAGACATGTAAGTCGACCCGTCACTATCTTGAAAAGCAACCAGTTCGACTCGAGAGAATTTAGTGGAAAGTTAGCGACGAACGTATCGAAGTACTCAGATAATTCTCGGTTCATGCTAACATAGTCCCCTTTATCATAGAGTGTAAGTGTTTTTCTATTGTTTTGGTTTCTTTAGAAGGTTGCAATGAAGCGACATATGCAGTTTGAGGTGATCACTCAAACCGCGCAATAAGGTGACAGGGGTAAAGTCATCAAGGCGAGTTGTTAATACAGGATCTAAAACGTTGGACGAGTGAGCAGTAACGCGTGCTGGGTCAGTGACGAACTGCGTTAAGCCGAATGGCATACACGTTTTTAAGAAATCACTAGCGAGGCTGATTTTAAATGATACAGATGCGGCATCAGACCAATCACTATTTAGAAAATTAATATCGCCAAATAGAATGACAGGACTGTTAGGATATACTTTTAACGTATGAAGGCTTCACTAAATAAAGGCGTGAAAGAACTGTGGGCACTAGGCGACCGATAGCAAATACCAATCAGAATGTGCGGGTGTGGAGCATTGCAATAAATCCAAATCATTTCCAGTCGTGAAGAGGGGTTTACAAGTGAACAATGTAGGTTCTGCTTAGTGGCGATCAATACACACCCACCGCGCGAGTTATCAGGTCTATCTTTCCGGAAAATGTCAAAATGCGAGAGGTAAGTGAGAATTTCGGTATCATCGGTTGATGTGTTAAGCCATGTTTCCGTTAGTAGTAAGACATCGCAAGAACATGAGCCTATTAGACTGCGCAGGGCATCACGCTTGGGAGCAACACTTTTAATGTTAGCGAGAAGGAATGATAAACGCTGACAGTTCCGTGGACGCGGTGTACACTATGGTCTCAATGATGGCTAAAGGCGTTCCTCAATGACCTGGTTAGAAATGTGGTCGAAATAGTAGCTTTTCTTACCTGTGATAAGCTTTTCATGTCGCATCTTGTACAGCAGTTTACGGGCACTTCCAAACTCGATGAGGCGTTTCTTGGCTAGGCGCGTGCTTAGGGCGCAGTCTTATGCAACGTCATAGCTCGTATCTATGAACTTCCGAGCCGAAGACAGGACATGATCATTGCTTTTAAAGTGAGCAAACCTCACCATTATAGGCCAGCAATTTCCAGATATGAAATATGCAATGCGGCGTGCACGCTCAATATCACGCTGTTATATTAGTGTACAATGTGCAATAACGATTTTCTCAGAACGAGACCATCATTCTTTTGGTTTATCTTCGATGCTGAAGAAAACAAGGTTATTTCATCTGGATGTGTATTCACCATCGATTACCCCGGCAGAGAGTACAGCTATGTGTGCGGTATTTTTCGGTGCTTATCTCATAACGTTTACCCAATTAAATCGGCATGTCGTCGATACCAGCGCGGGTGGTCTCAATTTGGACTAGCCATGCTTTATCGAACTGAACATTTTATCATGATCAACCTGATTTTTTCAATAGACTTTAGTTGCTCTAGCAATACCGTCTGCACAGATTGGAGTTCTTTCAAAACATTAAGAAACTCTTTTTCGGGGCCAGGGAGATTCGTTATCACCAGCTAGCATGAGAATTTTAGCATTATATGCACACAGTCATCACAATGGAACAAAAGTGCCATGTGCGCGATGGCATAGCGTGCACAGTGGCTACTAGGCTTTATGTAAAGGCAATAAGACTTCATTACCTGCACCAGGAAGAAGCGTGGAACGTTAGCACGGGCCATCGCTCGCTTGCTGCCAGGCGCACTAAAGTACGCGCTGCTCGGGCGAAGCTTTTTAACAGAATTCCACGCATGCGCAGAAAACACAGGGGTGGCTCCTGCGTTCCGATGGCTGAGTGAAAGCCACGATTCTTGCAGATATGGTCGGCGGCCATGTACAAAGTGCGCGGACCGCGATATGCTGTCAGTAAGCTGGTTATTTGAAGTCCAGGACGGCCCAACTTAATCCACCGCAACACGCCCGAAGAGCGAAAGCGTTGCGCCTGGACTTAACCTGGCGACATGTGCCGGGTACGGGGCGCGAAAGCTGGAAGGCTCGGGAAGCTGTAAGCTCCAAAGTCCGAGGAACTGCACCAGGAAGAGAGAGAGAGAGATGCAAATGAGAGAAAGGCAGGGAGGTTAACCAGACTTAAAACATCCGGTTTGCTACCCTGCACTAGGGGAAGGGAAAGGGGAAGTAAAGACGGAAAGAAGAGCGTGACAAAAATAAAAACGTGAGAAAAAAAATATGAAAAGGGATGAAATGGGGTCCTTATAGTCTTTCTAATAGGCCACTGTCACGTAGAAAAGTCAACAAAGCCTTGACCGACTTTGCTGCGACGACAGTTCACGTCGGCATTCCAAAACTGACTGTTCTGAAAGTGGCCTGTCGTCAAGGCGTGCCAACGTGGTCGCTAGTGACAACCGGTGCGCGCTGTATTGAGGACAGTGGCAGAGCACGTGTTCGATGGTCTCCTCGCCGCCGCAGTGTCTGCAAGCCGCGCTGTCGTCCATACCGACTCGGAAGGCGAAGGATCTTGTGTAGGCGACACCAAGCCACAGTCGGCAAAGTACTGCTGTTTCTAGTCGAGAGAGTCCAGATGGGGGTCGAAGTCGAAGGGATGGGTCCAGTCGGTGTAGACGTGTATGCTGTAAGCTTGGTGGGTTCCATAAAGTTTTGATGGATTCATTTGCAAGCACACGAATTTTCGTTGCAGCGTCTGTTCTTGAGAATGGAATGGAGTCTTGCAAGCCCTCCTCATGTGCAGATCGTGCTGCTGCGTCGGCAAGTTCATTGCCCATTATGCCACAGTGGCTTGGAATCCACTGCAACGTGATGTCGTGTCCTTGCTCGACGAGGTGGTGAAGCAGCAGTCTGATTTCTAGAACTAGTTGTTCGTGGGGTCCTCGGCGTAAGGCAGAAACCAAACAATGAAGTGCAGCCTTGGAGTCAGTGAACACGCTCCATTTCTTGGGTAGTTCTTCAGAAATTACCCGAAGTGCACAACGAATAGCAGCAAGCTCCGCGGCAGTCGATGTAGCCTGGTGAGAGAGTCGAATCTTTATGGTGGAAGGTTTTGCAGGAAAGATCACCGATCCTGCAGACCCATCCACCGTGGTTGAAGCGTCAGTATACAGATGATGATGATCGTTGTACGTCTCGTACAGCAAGAGCAGTGAAAGCTGCTTGAGTGCTGGAGACGAGAGTTGGGCTTTTGTTCGTATGCCTGGTACGATAAATCGAACCTTTGCTTGAGCCAAGCACCATGGTGGAAACGGAACTTTCGCTGGAGCTGTATAACCTGATGGAAGGTATGCACGATAGGGCAGGACAGTTTCGCAAAAGGAAGCGCGTGGTCGATCCTCTGGCAGTGAGGCTAGATGGTGGGCAGGGGCTCGAGCAAGGTGTCTTACGTGTGCTCTGAGTGCTTCCATGACTATATGGGTCTTGGCTGGGAAATCGTGTGCAATCGCAATGGTTTCAGCCGTTGATGAACACCGCGGCAATCCAAGACACACTCTTAGCGCCTGGGCCTGGACGCTTTCGAGTGTACGGATATTACTTCTGCAGGTGTTGGTCAGCAAAGGCAAGCTGTATCGCAAATACCCAAGAAAGAGCGTCCTGTAAAGTTGCATCATTGCATGTACTGAAGTACCCCAGACATTTCCTCCAAGAAACTTAAACACATTAGAGATATCCGTCAGGCGCTTCTTTAGGTAGGCCACATGAGGACTCCAGCAGAGGTCGCGATCAATGATTACTCCTAAGAATCGGTGCGTCCTGACATAAGGAATGTTTTGACCGTCGATAGAGACATCGTATAATCTCATTGGCTTCCGGCTAAACGCGACCAATGCGCATTTTTCTGGCGAGATCTTGAGGCCTTGTTCATTTAAGTAGGCCGATGTTGACGTGGCAGCTTTTTGAAGCCTGGCGCGTACTTGCGGCCGTGTCACACCAGATGCCCACACGCAGATGTCATCGGCATACATTGAAATTTTAACTGTGTTCGGAAGCCGTTCCACGAGACCAATGAGTACAAGGTTGAAAAGCGTTGGACTCAAGACACCACCTTGTGGAACTCCATGGTGCGTATAATATTCCGAGGTTGGGCCAGCTTCAGTGTTAAGAAATAGAGACCGCCTATGTAAATAACTGCGAGTCCAACGATATAATGGACCGCCTAGGCCCACCGATTCCAATGCTTCAAGTATGGCGTCATGAAGAACGTTGTCGTAGGCTCCCTTTATATCTAAGAACATTGCGACAGATAACCTCTTATTCGCCTTTTGGTGTTGAACATAGGTTACCAGATCGATAACGTTGTCGATAGAACATCGGTGACGTCGAAAACCAGCCATGGCGTCCGGGTAGATTTCGTAATGTTCAAGATACCACTCAAGTCTGGCGAGGATCATTCGCTCCATTACCTTCCCAACGCAACTTGCCAGCGCAATCGGTCGGTATGAAGTAATCTCTAAGGGAGACTTGCCAGGCTTAAGAAGCGGTACCAGGCGGCTGAGCTTCCAATCTTGAGGAACTTTGCCCTCTTGCCAGGACTCGTTATAGATATGAAGGAGTGCACTTCGTGCCCGTTCACCAAGGTGACATAGCATGCGGTAAGATATGTCATCCGGACCAGGCGACGACGACCGATTACAGAGGGCGAGCGCCGCGTCAAGCTCTTGCGTCGTGAAAGGCAGATCCATGCGTGAATCGCGTGAATCTGGAATACGGTTCAATGTAAGCGAACCTGTGCGAGTTGGCTGGCCCGCAATCATAGCACAGAAGTCTTCCGCCACATCAATGTCTTGTCGGCGCTGGCATAGTGCTAGGGCCTTAAACGGGAAACGCTGTTCCGGAACAGAACGTAGACCTCGCACAGTTCTCCATATTTGAGATAGCGGTTTGCGGGGATCTAGCGACGCACAAAATTTCGACCAACGCTGAGCCTCTAGTTTATCCATGCGCCGTTGTATCTTCTTTTGCATTCGCCTGGCTGTTCTGAGATCCTGAATTGACTTAGTGCGTCGATATCTCCTTTCGGCACGACGGCGAATCGCACGAAGCCGCTCCAATTCCAGGTCGAATTGAGAATACCTTGGAGAACACGTAAGTGTGCGCGTGGCCGTCTGTGCCGTGTTCTTAATAGCTTGTTGAAGGCCACAAGAGAGGCCTTTGTGACAAGCGTCCTCAATCTGGGATGTAAAGACAGACCAATCTATTCTTCGTATCGTGGTGAACGTATACGTGTTAGACATTCCCTTGATATTGAGGTAAGTGGGGATGTGGTCACTTCCGTGCGTTTCAATGTCCAAAAGCCACTTAACATGTGTGGCGAGGCGGTGGGAGACGAAAGTCAAATCGAGGCAGCTGCTGTACGTTATTCCCCGCAGAAATGTTGGACTCGCGTCATTCAGCAGGCAGAGACCATTGTTGGAAGCTAATGAAGCTAGTCGTCTTCCCGTCGCGTTAACCTTTGAGCTTCCCCAAATGGTATGGTGAGCGTTGAAATCCCCAGTGATAATCCATGGACCAGGTTGTGTTTTCAAGATGTCTTCTAGTCTTTTGGTGTCAAATCGACTCGATGGAGACAGATACACCCCCAAGAGTGCAAAGGTGACTTTCCTATTTTTAACAGTCATGCACACATACTGATTGTCGTCATGATGTTGCACCGGTTGGACGACGTAAGTGAGTTCACGGCGAATAAACACGACCACCTTGCTACTTTTGATGTCTCTTGATGAGAATATTGTCTCGTAGCCGGATAGTTTCATTGGATGGGATAATCTTGGTTCACATATGACAATGATTGGAAAGCGGTTAGTGAGAACAAATTGACGAAAATCGGCGATGCGAGGTCTTAGACCTCTCGCGTTCCACTGAAGGATCGACGCTTCTCTGACCTCCTTACGAAATGACTTGTGATTGTCAGTCATGGCTTCACTCAAGGCTTGCTAGGACGGGGCTCAGCGCGTCGAGCACTTGTAGTCCACTACGAGCAGATGGAGTGTCAATGCTTGTCAGCATGGCCCTGATAACATTCACAATGGATCGCAGCACCGGGATCATTTGGCAGTCGACTGTTGAAGCCTCACCGACAGAAGCGGGCTTCGATGGGAGCATCAAGCGTGGAGGCTCCTTAGAAGACTGAGAGCTTGCAAGCGCCGGCCACTCTTCCACGGGGGCAGCAGTTCCCCGCTGAGGCTTTCTTGTGCTCTCGGGCGTTCCATATGAAGATGGTGGCGTTGGCGCAAGCGGCGCACGAGCTCCACCCTGTCTTGAGCGTTTCCGTCGATGACGACGTCGACGCCGGATCTTTTCTGAGGCTTCTCTATGGGTTGAGTTATCCCTCACCATTTGCTTCAGAACTTCGAACTCTTTTTTGATTCTTGGGCATTCTTTAGACGTCGCCTCATGGGTGCCTTCACAGGTGCCACACCTTAAGTTTGTGGCACGGCAGACATCTACCGTGTGTGACTCCGCGCACCGGGGGCATATTGGGGAGTTTGTGCAGGCGCCCTTAACATGTCCGATCTTAAAGCACTTGTGGCATTGAAGCGGCTTTGGGATAAACCGTCGTACGACATGTCGGAAGTGATCGACCTTTACGTGCGAAGGGATGGAATCCCCCTTGAACACAATCTTCACACAACGGCTGTTGCCAAGTCGGCATACGTGCGTGATGACCATTCCTTCGTATGTCGGTTTGATCAGAATTGGCAGGTCCGAGTTCGAAATAGCCAAGTCAATATCGTAGATCACACCTGCAGTGCAGGCCCCATCCATAGGTATGACCGATCGTACTTTTATGTTGCCCAAATCTGTTATCTGTCGTAGCGTCTCCTGCGTGGTTCCACGGGTTGTGTCGACAGCTAGAACATTCTTTCGTGTGTTCAGCCGGACTTCCTTGATTTCGTTAGGCGCCTTTCCCTCAAGAAAAACAGAGAGAGCTTGCCTGTTCAATACTCAAAGGTTGACAGAAGAATCCACTGGCATGAAGAGGATGGTGTGCGGCCAGCGTTCACTACCTGACTGCATGGTTGACGTACTCGCTGGTGACGACGCCTTGATAAGCCTCCTTTTAGCCCTTCGGCTCCTCACCGACACGAAGCTGTCATCAGATGAGTCGTCACCTGTGATTGAGTAGACCTCTGTGTCTTCGCTGGTGCTGGACCAGGTGCCTCGTTTCCTTGAGGAACTTGTTAATGTAGTGATCTTGCCAGACGGGCCGGCAATAGGCTCTGCATCCATGGCCACAGGAGTAGGAGTCTCTCTTGAGTGGTCACTGGTGGTTGACCAGGTGCCTTGACTCATAGAAGAGATTGCCGTTGCAGACTTCTGGCATCACGGGCCTGCGGAACGTTCCGCGTCCATCGCCTCAAGCCAGGACGCGGAAAATGCCCCAGAGACTGATGAAAATTTGACGAAAACTGGCTAGCTGGGACAGATGCGTTCTAGCACCAGGAAGAAACGTGAAACGTCAGCGAGGACCATCTCGAGCTTGCTGCCAGGCCCACTCTGTTTTGTTAGCGAACAAAAAAAAAGCTTCGAACCGGGTGCCTCATGTTTTTTTGTTTGAGTCATATTACTACGGCACCATCACTGTGTCGGTTTTTCGTGAGCATTCTTTGAAATATTTTCGAAAATGATTATTTCTACAGTAATCCTTCAAGATAAAAAATTACCACAGCATAGGTTATATATTTTATAACAAAATAATTTCTGACAGCCCTATTTGAATTGATACAAAACTATATCATTATGCTTTCGCAAATATTGCTGCACAATTATCATGCAGGTGGATATCGATGTCACGGTCATTTTTTTGTTCGCTCACTAGCTTTCTCTCTGCGTGTTTTAGCTCTGCGCTAGTTGAATAAGATGTACAGGAAGTATACACGGATGCAAGGGTATCCAGAAAATTACCTGCCATTGCTAGATCCACATCTCAGTGTGTCTGAGGCTTCAGTGGATATTGGTGTATTGTACATATTTGTTTTATGCCCCTTTTGCTTGACATTAAAACAAATTATTGTATCGTTGTGCAGACGGCGTTACCGCCATTTTTCAGAGAACTACTTTAACACAGCTGTTCTGTCAACTTTCCTTCGGCCGAGGACTATGTGCCAAAGTGCAGTCAGAAGGTTTTCGACTACGCGTAGAAAAAAAAAGAAAGACGAAGTTCCTCTTGGAATTCATCACTTTTATCGCATTAGAACAGATTGACCACTTGGAATAAACGATAAAGACTCAGTAGCAACACGGTAAATGACGGCCTAACTGCGCTGTTACGTATCCTTTGAAATAACGAAGCAACCCATACATCGTATTTGAAGCATTTACCATGTAAATAGCTATCTGTATATATTAGCGCTAGCATTTACGCAAAAGAGGATGAACTGGCGCTTGGTATCTACTTACGGCATGTTAAAGAGACAACTGCATCTGCAAACTGGTGAGTAAAGCATTGCGCTGCTACCATAAGGAACCTTGATTGCAATTCAATATGCGGAATTAGAAGTATTTTGTTACGCGTTATTCCCGTACACAGAAGCATGAATCCTGTCGAGCACGGAAGAATGCGCGAGAAAGACGGTGAAGACGACGCTCAGAGTAGCGCTCATGTTGTTCTGCCATCTAGCCTGCATCCACCTCTCTCTGTATATATTTTGTAAATAAAATTTCCTGCCCTTTTTGGCTACTCTAATCCCCGTGGCACTTTGGTGGGTGGTGCGGGGTACCCGTACGGTACAATGGACATCCGCAGCGGCCGACGCTTGCTTTTCTCCACGGTGGCGGAAGAGAGATCGGCACCCACCGAGGTGACTGGAACGACAACGGTCGTCCTGGCTCAGCTAAACGACCAAGGCACATTCTGCAGGATTGACAACGTTGACATCGAGGACTAGCTACCCCTGTACGAGCGCGCAACTAAGAACAATCACTGGGAGGAGGTGATCTTGTTGGGAAACGTATAATTTTACCTCAAAAGAACAGCGAAGGTGTAATTTGAGAATAACGATGACAAAGTTGGGAGCTGGGATGCATGTCAGAAAAAGATGCGTTCCCTGTTCGGCAAGTCTGCACGTAGAAAGGCAGGTGCAAGAAGGGATCTAGCTTTTCGTGCACAGACAGCGACAGAGTCACACATGACTTATATACAGGACGTGCTTTCCCTTTGCCGCAAAATCGACGACCGCATGACGGAGTCTGAGCAAGTGGGCCACGTGATAAAGGGCACAGCAGGTGATACTTTCAATCTGCTAATCGGCGAAGACTGCAGCACCGTCAATGCCATCATCCAAGAGTGCAAGCGCTTTGAGACCGCCAAAGGTCGACCCATTGTTGATCATTGCGCTCGACTTCCGAAAACGGCAGCAACTTGGTCATGCGACGACCTACCTGAGGCGTCAGTGCCGCTCACTGTAGAACACGTGAAGATCATCCGACGTGAACTTGACGCTGTGTGTCCTACTTCTAAGTGCCGCCAAACTTGTGACTATAGCTCCCAGATGGTGCCACTAGTACAAGGTGTTGTTCTTCAGGAGCTCTCCAGTGCTGGCCTAGACTGTGTGCGGTGCAGCTCATTACCAGCCGATCGACAGCCGTCGCCCACTTTCGCACGCCCAAGGTCAAAGGCCGCCGTTCCGTGCTCACAATCCAGCTGAGTGGAGGACTGCTTATGACTGTCCCATTTGCTTCAACTACCGTCGTATTGGACTCGCGGCCTGCCATTGTATAAGCCGGTGGTATTATTATCAGGCCCCATATGGACAAAACCGTCCCGCCGACATGGATCATGACGGATTTCAGCCCTACCGCGAGCCTCCCCAAACCACCACCGGCGACAACGCTCCCTCCATACCGCATCGTCGTTCACCATCCCCACATGGTCACAAGTCCCGTTCGCCGTTGCCTCGTAGCCAATCATCTCGCTCGTCCCATTTCCGCCGCCCTAGGTCGCCGATTCAACGACTCTTCGGGAAAACTAGACGATGCAGCTCCCAGAGGTTATGCTGCATCGACGAATTGCCTGCGAAATCCTCTCACCACACTGCAGACAAGAAGGAACCTCATTGACGTTAAACTAGATGACACATATTTGTTGCTCTAGTGGATATTGGGGCTGAGATATCAGTGATGAATTCCGGGCTTCTTCACCGCCTTAAGAACGTTCTAACAGCACCCACAGTACCATTTATTCGTGTCGCCGATGGCGGAACGTTTCCCGTGCTAGGAATGTGCTCCGCTCGAATAAGTGTTTATGACCAATCCACAAGCGTACTACTTGTCATGCTTGAGAAATGCTCTCATGAACTCATCCTCGGCTTGAATTTTTTGTCTGCCCATTCTGCCCTTATTACACTGTGGAAGTGGCTTGTTTCATCTAAACCTACCATGCTACCACGACGCTCCTACTGCACGTCAAGCGCGCTTGTGGTTAGCGAATTACGTTCGTCTACCTCCTCAAGCCGTTATATATTTGAACGTGAGGTCGTTTTCTCCCATTCCCGATGGGGATTACATCTTTTACCCGGATCGTTGTCGTCTCATTCGCCAAAAACGTCATCCTCACACCACTATTAGAGTTATGGATAATGGAACGTCTCTACCCATATTGAACTTTAGCTTGTGCACGCAACTTATCCCAGGCGGCATGACTCTAGCCCACACATCTTATATCGATGAGTGAGGCGTTTCTGCATTCGTCATCGACGCTACTTTGTCCTGTGCCCCTTCCCCTTCCTCGCACAATCTCGTCGACGCTGATACTGACAAGATGATAGCGGCTGGCCTCCTTCCTGCTCAGACAGCCAGTATGCGGCGCATATTGAAGTCCTACCCCAACATCTTTGACTTTAATGACCGCCTTTTGGGACAGACATCTGTGGTCACTCATAAGATCAAAACTGGGGACGCCTGTCCAATCAGACGACGTCATTATTGCATGTTCTATGCCGAGCGAGAAGCGATACAGCATGAAGTAGACAAGATGCTCACCAAGGACGTCATTGAACCTTGATGCAGTCTATGCGCATCACCGGTCGTCCTAGTCAGGACGAAAGATGGCAGCTAGCGCTTCTGCGAGCCTACCGCCACCTAAACAAAGTAACGCGCAAAGGACGTCTACCCTCGGCCGCAGATCGGTGACGCTCTCGGCTGTCTACACGGCTCTTCCTACTTCTCTTCTATCGACTTGAGGTCAGGATACTGGCCGATATCTGTCGATGATCAAGACCATGAAAAGACCGCATTTGTTTCGCCCGATGCACTTCACCAGCTTTAGTTAATGCCCTTTGGACTGTGCAATTTCCGCAGCCACATTTAAAAGGATGGTCGACTCCATCCTTCGTGGATACAAATGGTCACCCTGCCTCTGTTATCTTGACGATGTCATTGTCTTCTCACTCACATTTTAAAGCCACCTTAGGCGCTTGTCGGCAGTGCTTGAGGTTTTCCGACACGAAGACCTTCAGCTGAACTCTGCCAAATCCCATTTTCGCCTGCGCGAAATCACTGTGCTTGCCCACCTTGTGATTGCTGAAGACGTACAACCTGAGCCAGAAAAAAATTAGCATTGTCAAAGACTTCCCTAGGCCATGTTTCACTAAAGAAGTATGGAGCTCTGTTGGCTTGTGCTCCTATGTTTGAAGTTTCGTCAAGAAGTTCGCCGACGTTGCCCGTCCACTCACGCAACTCTTGAAGAAGGAAGCGTTGAGAAAAGGTTTATTGGCGGCTGCTAATGTAAAGGCACAGCAACCGGGAACGGCGAAGCAGCCCGAAGCACTGTCCAAACGGACGCCAGCAATCAACAGCGCGAGGCGAGACGAGCCGCGCGTTGGCGATGCGGCTGTGCCGCGAGGCGCGTCTTCTTCTTCACAATCTCCCCCCGGACAAAAAGAGCCATCCTGGCACCTTAAGAATCGGGAAGCAAAGGGTCGTGGTAGGGCTTGAGACGCGAGACGTGGACAATGTCACGTCCACGCCGGCGCAAGTCTTCAGGTGGTGACAGGGGCTCAATGAGAAAATTCACCAGGGATGTTTGCTCCAAGACTCGGTAAGGCCCTTCGAATTTTGGGACGAGTTTCGAGGAAAGCCCCGGCGTTTGGAAAGGGACCGACAACCACACAAGAACGCCTGGAGCGTAGGTCGTGTTGGGATGCGTGTCGATGCGGTTTTCTTTCTGGCGCTGCTGTTGCTCTGCCGTAAAGGAGCGCGCTAGCTGGCGGCATTCTTCGGCTTGTCGGGCGACTTCGGAAACAGGTAGACACTCGGAGGCGTCAGGACGGTATGGAAGGAGCGTGTCGATGGTATGCGTAGGCTCGCGGCCATACAGGAGGAAGAAAGGTGAAAATCCCGTAGTGGCCTGGATCGCGGTGTTGTACGCGAACGTGACGAATGGAAGGATGCGGTCCCAGTTACCATGATCAGATGCCACGTACATAGAGAGCATATCACCAAGTGTGCGGTTAAATCGCTCTGTGAGCCCGTTAGTCTGTGGATGGTATGCCGTGCTTGTCCGATGAATAATATGGCATTCCGAAAGCAAACTTTCGACGACTTCGGAGAGGAAGGCGCGACCTCGATCGCTGAGGAGTTCCCGAGGTGCGCCGTGTCGAAGCACGAAGCGATATAGGACGAAAGAGGCTACATCCCGCGCTGTAGCACTTGGTAAAGCAGCAGTTTCGGCGTAGCGTGTCAAATGATCAATAGCAACTACGATCCACCGTTTGCCGTCTGGTGTCATAGGAAGCGGGCCGTATAGGTCGATGCCGACGCGATCGAAGGGTGTGGCAGGGCACGGGAGCGGCTGCAAGGCACCAGATGGGCGTAAAGGCGGCGATTTGCGGCGTTGACAGTCAAGACAGCACCGAACAAACTTGTGAACAAAAGTGTACATGCCGCGCCAGTAGTAGCGGTGGCGAATTCGTTCGTACGTCTTGAAGACTCCGGCATGGCCACACTGCGGATCGTTGTGGAAAGCGGCACATATTTGAGACCTTAAGCAGCGGGGAACCACCAGAAGCCACCGACGACCTTCAGGAGTGTAATTGCGTCGGTGCAGCAGCTGGTCACGAATGGCAAAATGAACTGCTTGGCGTCGGAGGGTTCGGGATACAGGGATGGTCGACGATCCAGAAAGATAGTCGAAAAGAGAAGCGATCCAGGGGTCACTACGTTGTGCGGTTGCAAAGGAGTCCATGTCGAGAGATGACACGGAATGTGCGGAAGTTGTCGCGCAGGCCGAGTCTGGAGGTAAAGGTGAACGAGACAAGGCATCTGCGTCGGAGTGTGTGCGTCCACTGCGGTATACGACGCGAATATCGTACTCCTGGATGCGTAGTGCCCAACGGACTAGGCGGCCAGTGGGATCTTTCAAGTTGGCGAGCCAACAAAGCGCATGGTGATCTGTGACCAAGTCGAATGGGCGCCCGTACAGATATGGTCGGAACTTGCCAAGTGCCCATACTAAAGCCAAGCACTCTTTTTCGGTCACGCTGTAATTGGCCTCAGGCTTCGTCAGTGTGCGACTCGCATAGGTGACTACATATTCGGGGTAGCCCGCCTTTCGTTGGGCGAGTACGGCGCCGAGACCGACCCCGCTGGCATCTGTATGTACTTCAGTTGCAGCTGACGGGTCGAAATGGCGAAGAATAGGTGGGGAGATGAGAAGACGACGCAGCGTAGCAAAGGCGGAGTCACATGCAGGGGACCAGCAGGAGAGGGCGGCGTCACCGCGTAGAAGCTGAGTCAATGGCGCCATGAGCGATGCGAAATTTCGAACAAAGCGCCGGAAATATGAGCATAGGCCCACAAAGCTTCGAAGTTCTTTGATGGTCTGAGGCTTCGGAAACTCGGCGACTGCTCGACGTTTTGCAGGATCGGGTAGAACGCCGTGCTTGGACACAACGTGGCCTAAAATGGTGAGCTCTCGCGCGGCGAAGCGGCACTTCTTGAGGTTGAGCTGAAGGCCAGCGTTCGTTAGACAGGTCAAAACTTGTCTGAGGCGGAGCAGGTGAGTAGGAAAATCAGGCGAGAAAACCACGACATCGTCGAGGTAACACAGACATATAGACCACTTGAGGCCACGCAGCGTGTTGTCCATGAGTCGTTCAAAGGTGGCAGGGGCGTTACAAAGCCCGAAAGGCATCACCTTAAATTCATATAAACCGTCAGGCGTAATGAATGCGGTTTTCTGGCGATCGGCCGCAGCCATCGGGACCTGCCAGTACCCTGAACGCAAGTCAAGGGACGAGAAGAATTCTGCTCCCTGAAGACTGTCGAGGGCGTCATCGATGCGCGGCAAAGGATAGACGTCTTTGCGCGTTACCTTATTTAACCGACGGTAGTCGACGCAAAAGCGAATAGACCCGTCCTTCTTGCGAACGAGAACGACAGGAGATGCCCAGGGACTGTGCGAAGGTTGAATAACATCACGGCGCAGCATATCTTCGACTTGGGTGGTAATGACACGACGCTCTTCGGCAGAGACGCGATATGGTCGTTGACGTAACGGCTGATGTGAACCGGTATCAATGAAGTGCTGCACTTCCGACGTGCGGCCCAGGTGAGGTTGTGAAACGTCGAATGAACTTCTAAATTGGTGCAGGAGATCAAGAAGGTCGGCGCGTTCGGCAGGTGTGAGGGTATCGGCGATGGCATTCAAGAACGCAACCCTGGACGTTTCTTCAAGCGCGGACATCGAAGATGGTTGGCCGGAGTCGACGTCAAAAGAATCTCCAGGGACGTCAACCAAAGACGAAGAGTCGAGGAGTTCCACGAAGCCAAGGCATTCACCAACGAGCAACGTAATAGGCGCACAAAGGGGATTGTAAAAGTATATATTGCTGCAGCCGCCAGCCATGTCAAGCGTCGCGAAGGGTAGTGGGAGAGATTTACGGCCCATGAGGACGTGGGACGGCGTGAAGAGGACCGTTGCATCAGCGATGGCATCGCAAAAGACGGGTACGAGGGCGAAGGAGCCAGGTGGAATATCTGTGTCCTCGCGCACGGTAAGTTTAGAAGGGCGGTCGCAATCGTCGTCCAAGGGTGCGTCACAAGGGGCAAATTCAACTTCGGCGCGTGCGCAGTCGATCACTGCTTTATGACTGGATAAGAAGTCCCATCCGAGGATGACGTCATGCGAGCAGGTGGGAAGAACAATACACTCGACGATGTATTATTATTATTATTATTATTTGTTTTGAACACATATACACATATATACAGTTTACAGGAAAGGGAAGGCGAGGAGCAGGCTGGCAACTGCCACCGGAAGGGGCACAACGCCTGCCCCTTCCGGATGTAAACAATGCCGTGAATAAGCACGCGCACAGTACAGGCTGCGTGCGGAGTGACGTGCTGCGCGCTTGCCGTACGAAGCGACAGTCCAGAAAGCGGCGTGGTCACCTTGCGCAGCGAACGGCACAGTTTGGCGGCTATCACGGAAACGGCTGCGCCGGTATCCACAAGAGCGAATGCTGGAACACCTTCTACACAAATTTCGACCACGTTAGCAGGAGAGGCGCGAGGACTTTGACAGTTCGAATGGGGCGCAGTTCTTGCCTCTTGAACTGCGACGTTCAGTTTTCCCGGTCAGGTGGTGCGGGTCGCCGACGCATTGGGGAGAGCGAGCGTCGGCGAGGGGATGGCGAGCGACGCGAAGGAAATTCTGGGATGTCAGCACGAGCATACGTTTGGGGGGAAGGAGCGGCGTATTGGCGAAATGGCTGGCTGCCGTACTGGAAGGGCCGCGAGGCGTAGCCGAACGCTTGAGGACGACGGCGGCAATATCGGGCGACGTGTCCGGGAGTGCAGCAAGAATAACAGATGGGTCGATTGTCAGGTGTTCGCCAAGGATTAGCTCGCGGTGCGGTCCAAGATGTAGCATGGGCTTCCGGTGGCAGCGGTTGGGGCTGGGTCGTGAAAGACGCCGGTGGAGGCCTGCGTACTGCCTGCGCGTACGTAAGAGGCGCGGCCACAGGCAGGACTGGCGGCGCATAGGTGAGAGGCGTGGCGACAGGCTGCACTGCCCGCGTAGAGTTGAGATTCGCGGCTGCAGGCGGCTGATGGTGTGCGGAAGGGACAACTTGGGCGACCTCTTCGGAAATGAGGGTGCGGAGCGAGTTTGGAAGACGGGAGGTGGGCTCCTGAGTGAAGGGGACTAAAGAAAGTTGGCGGGCAACTTCCTCACGCACAAAGTCCTTGACCCACTCAAAGAATGAGGATGGGTCGTACATGTTGTCAAGGCTCGCCAACAACTCGTCGCTTCCCAAAGGACGCCGAGTCGAAGCGCGTTGCTTCCTTAACTCATCGTAACTTTGGCACAGGCTGACAACTTCAGACACAGTGCGCGGATTCCTGGCTAGGAGCATCTGGAATGCGCCGTCATCGATGCCTTTCAGTATATGGCGAATTCGCTCAGCTTCGGGCATTGCGGCGTTGACTCGTTTACAAAGGTCCACGACGTCCTCTATGTAGCTTGTGAACGTTTCCGCCGTCTGCTGTGCTCGGGCGCGCAAGCGCTGTTCGGCACGCAGCTTGCGAACAGCGGGTCGGCCGAAGACTTCCGTAAAGGTTGTCTTGAAGACTGACCATGTGGGCACGTCACTTTCGTGGTTGTGAAACCACAGTTGGGCAACACCAGCCAGGTAAAAGATGACGTGAGTTAACTTGGCTGAATCATCCCACTTGTTGTGTGCGCTCACCCGTTCATATGACGCAAACCAGTCTTCGACGTCTTCGTCGTCTGCGCCGCTGAAGACCTTGGGGTCCCGTTGTCGTGGAACGCCGGTGCAGGTGATGGACTGGGGCGTCGGTGCCGTTTGGGAGGAGCTGTCGGTCATGGCGGGTGGTAGCGTTCTGGATCTCAGCTCCAGGGTTTCAAGCGACGGGGTTGGAGTCCCAGCACCTCCACCAATTGAGAAAAGGTTTATTGGCGGCTCCTAATGTAAAGGCACAGCAACCGGGAACGGCGAAGCAGCCCGAAGCACTGTCCAAACGGACGCCAGCAATCAACAGCGCGAGGCGAGACGAGCCGCGCGTTGGCGATGCGGCTGTGCCGCGAGGCGCGTCTTCTTCTTCACAGCGTCATTTTCTTAGCTCCCTGAACAGGCCACTGCGTTTCAAACGCTCACGACTTACGTACGCACCCATCTTGGCCCATTTCGACCCGTCAGCCCCCACAGAACTTCGCACCGAGTCCCGTGGACATAGAGTCGCCACTGTTCTCGCCTAGCAGCAACAAGGACGAGACCGCGTCATCACCTACGCCAGTCGCCTTCTCTCCTCTTCAGAGTGCAAATTTTGGATCACTGAGCGTGAGTGCCTCGCACTGGGTGGGCTGTCGGCAAGTATCGACTATACTTATTCGTTCGCAACTTTTCGCAGACCACCATATGTTTTGATGGTTGTGTTACCTCAAAGAGCTGGCTGGACGACTTGGTCGCTTGGCACTACAACTGCAAGAATACAGTTTGACGTCACTTACAGGTCTGGCAGACTACACCAGTATGCGGACTGCCTTTCCCGTCATCCAGTGGAGCCTCCCGACTTGTCAGCGCACGATTCAGATGCATGTGTCTTCGCAATATCCGATTTAACCCCGACATACGCAGCGAACTGCTCCGCGATGCCACTTTGCGGTCAATTATCCGCTGTCTACGCTCTCAAAAGTCTGCCCCGTCACTACAATTATTCATGCTTCGTGACGGAATCTTATACAGACGCAACACGAGCTCCGATGGCCTAGAGTTTTTACTGGTTGTTTATTGGACATCGTCAAGACCGGCACCACCACCGTCGCTGCGGCCATACTCGCTGCGGCCAAGATCACGAGCGAGGAAAGCGCCGCCGACACCATCTGCTCCAACAAGCAACGGAACATCATGGTCGTCAGTACACCGAACGAAGACAACGCGGCAAGGTACGCTAAAATCGAGGAAATATCCATTCAAGGCAAACCCTACGAGGTCAGCGCATATCGCACGGCACCTCACGACACCGTAAAGGGGGTTATCAGAGGCATCCCCATCGACGCGTGCGCTGACGAGCTAGATAGAAAAATCGTCAACGAGAGGAACCCGCTAGCAGTGGCTGCAAAAAGGATTGGAAGCACGACCACGGCGATTGTGGTGTTCCAGGGACCCAAGGTACCGAACTTCGTCCGATACGGAGTCACCCTGATACCGTGCCGCCTCTACAAGAAACAGATCGACGTCTGCCAGCAGTGCGGCCGAGTGGGACACAGCAAGGACGTGTGCCCAACCCCCAAAATCAAGACGTGCCTGGCCTGCGGACTCGCGAATCCTACAGAAGACCACCGCTGTACCCCAAAATGTAAGTTGTGCGGAGACGAACACCCGACCAGAGACCTAACGTGCAAGGCGAAGTAAAAGATCCCCTACGTAGTGCGCAAGCGACAATGGGAGCGCCGACAGGCCGAACGCCAGCTGCTGTCGGAGAGCGATTTCCCGCCACTCGACAAGCCGCCAGATACTCGAAAGTCAAGGACCCCATCGGAAAACCGCGCGCCCAAATCCAGAGACAGCAGCTGCTGCAAGAGAAGCCTCAGCAGGAAAACGTCACCATCACGTGAACGAGTGAGCTGGGTGGACGCAGCGAAAGGAAATAATATAAGGAACGCGCAGAATATCACCGAAACCACGAAAACAGAAGGTATGAACAAGGTGCGGGAGGCAAATGAGATCCTAAGACAAGAAAACGCGGCGTTGCGAGCGACCATCAACAACCTCACGAAAGAGATCGCCGAGATCCGTCAGTTGCTGCTATGCAACAACGAGCCACTACAGAGACCCACGCCAAGCACAAGCAAGACCGAGGAAATGATAACGAACATCTAGGAGAAAGCCATAGAGGAACCGGCACCGAAGAAGCGAGCCATCGAGGCCACGCGCATGCAAACAGAAAACGATCGCATCGACAGCCTCGAAGCGAAATTCGAAGTGACATTCAGCAAACTCGAACAGCTAATGACGACGAACATCGCAGCAGTGACAGCATTGAAACAAACAATGGAGACCTACCAAGCTGAGAACACGAACAGATTCGCCTACATCGAAAGGACCTTACAGCCGATGGTAAGCCACCCGACGTTTGCGCCCCTCTTCGCGCAACATCCACCCAACCAGGGAGCCCCGTACACGCCAACGCAATCATGGCCGCCAACGCAACACCAGCAGCAGCAGGTGTAACCGCGTGGCAGTGGAACTGTCGCGGCTTCGGAAGGAAGAAGGCAGTCATCCAACAGCACACCGTACATGCCGCGCGCAAGCCAGACGTTATACTACTACAAGAAACACTAACCGACGCACCGTCCCTTCCCGGCTACAGAGTGCACAAGGGACCGCCCGACGGCAGAGGCCTGTGCGCCCTGGTCAGGAAGGGAGTCACGTTCATCGAACACGAGCTGCAAAGCAATATCAAGATCGAGCACACACTCACCGAAATCATCCCGGGCAAGAAGAGAGAAGGAAGCATATTTCTGCTTAACGTCTACAGCAACCCATCGCAGAGAAAACAGAGATTCAAGACATTACTGCACAGAGCAACACGCTGATCGCGTGCGGAGACTTCAACGCGATGAATCCTGCCTGGGGCTACAACAAGTACACAGCAAAGGGCCGCGACCTGTACCAAGACGCCACGGAACTCGACTTCACCCTCATCACAGACCCAACACATCCGACGAGAATTGGTAACTCCGTGTCCCGGGACACCACTCCGGACCTCACATTCGTCAAGAACGACATCCGGGGCGTGATCACCTGAAAAAACACGGGGACTGACCTAGGCAGCGACGACACCATCGTGGAAATCGGCACACCGGAACACAACGACACCAGCATCAAAACACACAGATGGATAGATGGTTGCCTTTCGAGACGCCAGAAGCCAGAAGAGCGATGGTGACGACGAGATCGAAGACATCGACTCGTGGACGGCCGATATCACAAGGAGCGTACGCGACGCGACCAAAGAAATTGAAACGGGCGCGGAGATCGACAAAGTAGACAGCCGGCTTGCGCAACTGATCGAAGCCAAACAGTTGGATACTGAATCGCTGGAAAAAACAACGGCTTAACCGCAGACTGCGAAAGAAGGTGGCGGAGCTCAACCGATTGATCGAGGATCACTGCCGCGCTCTCTGCACTCAACAGTGGAACGAGATCTGCAACGCGGCAGACAGGCAGATGTACAGCGGGAAGACGTGGAACCTGCTGCGGCACCTGCTCGACGAAACCAAGACCAAGTCGCACCAAAGGGACAGACTCGCCAAGCTCATACGTCGGGTGGTCTCAGCACACGGCGTCGACGAAGTCTCCAGGCGCATTAACAACAAATACCTGCCGAATACACCCACCGAACAACACGCGCCGTACAGCGGCCTGCCTAACGCGAAGCTAGATCGTGACATCGACGTCGAGGAGGTACGCGCGGCCCTGCACGACCTCAACAGCCGGTCGGCAGCCGGCCCGGACCTCGTCACGAACAAGACGCTCAAGAACCTCGATGACGGCTCGATTGAAAAGCTCGCAAAATACTACAAGTGCTTGAGAGCGGGCGCGCTGCCAAAGCGGTGGAAGACAGCCAAGACCATCCTGATCCCCAAGCCGGGGAGGCCGCCGGACACGGATAACCTCCGACCCATCTCGTTCACGTCCTGCGTGGGCAACGTGCTGGAGCACGTCCTGCTCAACAGGTGGCAAGACTACCTGGAACGAGAAGGGCTGTACCCGGCCACATTGATCGGCTTCAGACGGCACCTCAGCACGCAGGACGCGATGCTGCAGCTCACATACCAAATCATCGAGGATGGCGGCAGCGCCCGCGACAACAAAGCAATCCTAGGGCTCGACCTGCAGAGCGCCTTCGATAAGGTGAAACACTCGGCGATTCTGTCCCAAGTCTCCAAGCTCAACATAGGCGAAAGATCCTACAACTACATCAAGGACTTCCTCACGGACAGGATCGTCGAGCTACGAGCAGGCGACCTACAGACGCAAGAGAAGAAGCTCGGGAGCACCGGCACACCGCAGGGATCGGTCATTTCGCCGATGCTGTTCAACCTGGTTATCATCGGAGTGGCCGAAAAGCTCGGGCACATCGCAGACGTCAGGCACGTCATCTACGCGGACGATATCACGCTATGGGTGACCGGTGGAAGCGACGCCCACATCAAGGGCGCGCTGCAAGCCGTCGTCGACGCAATAGAAGATCAGCTGGAAGGCACCGGACTGAGATGCACCCGAGCAAATCGGAGCTTCTCATACTCCCACCTACCAAAAACAGCAGAGGCCAGACCAGACAACGCGAACACGGAAAAATCAGAATCGTCACCAAATCCGGCAACGTGATCCCCGAGGGCGGCAAAATTAGGATCTTAGGCATGGCCATGGAAAAGCACGAAAGAAACGGCCAAACCATCACCCGTCTCAAGGCAAAAGCAGCCAACGCTATTCGACTCCTGAAACGAGTCACTTCCCGAAAGGCTGGCATGAGAGAGGAGAGCTTAATTAGGCTCGTCCAATCCTTCGTCATCAGCCACGTCGCGTACGTTGTAGCCTACCGCAGATGGCTGCAACACGAACGAAACAAAATCAACGTGCTCATCAGAAGAGCGTACAAGACTGCGCTGGGCCTGTTCGAGTCCACGAGCACGACCCGCTTGTTACAACTCGGGATACATAATACGCTCGAAGAAATAGCGGAAGCGCAACGGACCTCTCAACTGGAGCGGCTGTCCATGACCAAAGCCGGGAGGAAGATACTGGACGATCTGGGAATTAGACACGCGAACGAGGCGGAGATGAAGCTCCCCGTCCCCGAAGAGGTCCGACGCCAGACCAGAATCGACCCCATAGCGAGGAACATGAATCCCGAGTTCAACAAGGGAAGAAGAGCGGCGAGGGCCAAGGCTCTCATCGACCAGTATGCCAACGACGAACACGCGCGGTACGTGGACCCGGCCGAATACCAACGGAACGCCTTCGTGGCCGTCGTCATAGAGGCGTCAACCGGCGCCACGAGGACGGCAGCGAGCATGAGAAGCTCCGGAGCGGAACAAGCGGAGGAGGTAGCCGTCGCCCTGGCCATCGCCGACGCTGACTGCCACACGGTGCTTAGTGACTCAAGACAGGCGGTGCGAAACTTCGCCAAAGGCCAAATCTTCATGGACGCTGAGCGCGTACTGCGAGCGGTCCAACTAGAAGAACGAAAAGTACTACTCAAGTGGTTCCCGGCGCACGCGGGCGACGCGTCGGAACGCAATCAGAGCCATAATGAGACGGCACACGCAGCGGCGCGAGCGCTAACCAACCGCGCCCCAGCGACAGACCGTCCGACGTGGTTCGGAACCAAGGACCGCATGACGGATTACAATGAAATCACGAAGGCCTACCGCCTGGCTCGCAAGACTCTCCCTCCCCCGCACCCGAGACTGAGTCGAGCGGAGGCGGTAGTACTGAGACAGCTCCAGACCGGATCGCTACCGAGCCCGAGACTGATGAATCGCAGATACATCGAGACATATACGACAGATATGTACCGAGTCTGCCGGAGGGAGACCGCAGACTACACGCACATTTTGTGGGACTGCCTTAAATATCCAGAGGAAGCAAAATCAAGAATGCTCCCACCGCGGCTCGCGGCAGCCGCGAAGAGCTACGACCGAGACGATCAGCTCTGGGCCGTCCAGCAGGTCCTAGAAGCGCTCGAAAGGCACGGACCCAGCGAGCCGGCAATGGCGAGCGGAGACCCGCGCCGAGTAACGGCGACTTCGAGGATGACGTAGGCCCTCGTCGGGGCGCGCGAGCGCCCAACTGCAGGCATAAATAATGTTGTCTCCAATCCAATCCAATCCCTTCCACTGTTCTCGAACGGTTTATGACGTCCCAACCGCAAGACATCTCGGAGCAGCTCGCACGTACAATCGCTTTGGGAGTCGGTTCTTCTGGCCAGGCCTCCACCGTTCTGGGCACCGATATGTTGCTACTTGTGAGTCCTGTCCGCACCACAAACATCCATCTTCGTGGCCAGTCAGTCCTCTTCAGCCCATGGACATTCCCCGTCCCACGTTCGACCGCGGCGGCCGTGATCTCATCGGGCAATTACCAAAATCTCTGACTGGGAACAAGTGGATTGCCGTAGCTATGGACTACGCAATACACTATTACGCAGGCACTGCCGACAAGCTATGCCAATGACGTAGCGGAATTTCTCCTTTACAACGCTATTCTTCACCACGGCGCACCTCAACAGCTGCAGACCAACAGTATTCGCTCATTTCTGTCCCAAGTCATCGACCACATTCTTCGATCGTGTTCCACACGTAACAAGCTAACCACTGCCTACCATCCGCAACCCAATGGGCTTAGCGAGAGCCTCAACCGTACGTTGACCACAATGCTCTCCATGTACGTTTCCACAGACCACCGTTATTGGGACAGAAGCTTGCCTTATGTGACATTGCCTACAATTAGTCACACCATGATACCACTGGCTTTCCCCTTTTATTTCTTGTTTGTCCGCCATCGCACATTGCGCTTCGAGATTCTTTTACTATCACCTGTGCACCCTGTTATAAACTGCGCCCGCGATGCAGATTTCCGGCAGCAACGGCTCGCCAGATTGCAAGGGATCGTCAGCTGTCCCAGAAGGCCCGTTACGATCGCCATCACAGAGTCGTTAATTTTTCTCCGGGCTTTTCCGTCCTCCTCTGGACGCCTTGCCGCAACGTTGGCTTGTCGCCATAGCTTCTTTCCCGCTACTCCGGGCCTTACAAAGTCCTACGGCAGGTCACTGACGTCACGTGCGAGTTCGCTTCATTGGACGATCATCTGCCGCGTCCGCCAATGATATCGCACACGTCTCCCGACTTAACTCTCATGTTACCGGACACAATGCTACTGCTTCTTAAGCGCCGAGACGGCGCTCTCACCGGCGAGACTTCTATGTTACGCGCTATTCCCGTGCACTGAAGCACGCATCCTGCTGAACATGGAAAAATGCGCCAGAAAGACGGTGAAGACGACGATCAGGGTAATGCTCGTGTTGTTGTTCTGCCATCTTGCCTGCAGCCGTCTCTCTGTATATATTTTGTAAATACAACTTCCAACCCTTCTTGGCTACTCTCATTCCCGTGTAAGTTTTATAGAGCCATAGCTGATGTGACCCTTTTTCAGTACAGTCACTTTGAAAATAAAATAAAAATAAAACAAAGGTGGAGGGAGAATAGAAAGTTCTGCTGGAATAACGAAGCATCAATTAGGATAGCAAATTAGTAGATAGCTATACTAACTAAGTATAGTACCTTTAGTAAAGACAAGGCGTTCTGAGAAGACCAGGACTCAAGAAGAAGAACACAAACGAGAGGACCGGCGCCTGTCCTGTCGTTTGTGTTCTTCTTGAGTACTGGTCTTCTGCGCCTTGTCTTTACTAATTCAAGCATGAACCGACTAGCCCAAACAAGAGTTTTACTTGTGAATAGTAGCTTACTACTACTTACTACTACTTACCTACTACTACTACTTACTTGAGTTTTACTTGTGAATAGTAGCTTACTACTATTCGCTTACTAAATATAATAAAATGACAGAATGTGTAAGCGTCACTGAACCACGACGTAGAAAGAAATAGACACACGGAGACCGCGCTATTTAGGGTGTTGGCTTCTTTCTACGTCCTTGTTTAGCCATGCTTACACAATGTATCATGGATTCAAACCAACTAGCTCGTGAATGTGTTTTACCTAAATTAACAAGCACGGTGTCACGCGCGCAAAGGTAAAGATGAACACACATCACATGATGACAGCGGAAACTCTCTGTAAAAATGCTGGACTTAGAGTTGCGGGAGCAGTCGCGAGCTAATAGACCTCCGTGCATCTGTCGCTTCAATGTGTACGAAAACGTCGAAAGCACGGCACATACGAAGCAACCGGCACTACGCGCACTCTGCAAACATCGCAGATTGCTTTGAAGATGAGGTGCGCCTAGACGCGCACTTTGGCCACGGGCACTTTGGCCACGCGCAGACCGCTTTCAAGACACACGAGCGCCGGCAACGCATCCCTACGGCGTCCGCCCAAGGCGCCTACTACGGCGTCTGCGATTCGCGTGGCCAACTCTATTGTAGATGCCGGGGTTGCTTTCACTATGTACGGAGCAGCGCGCGAGGAGGACATCGAGGCACCGTATCAGCCACCGGAGAACGCCCCTCCTCCCACGCCTCACTCCGCTGCCTCGCGCTCCTCAGGAGAGCGCACGCATACTGGCAGCATTCCTCAACCGCACACGCGAGAGGAAACCGCGTTCGCCGGCTCAAACCTCACATGCGTTCACTCATGCAGAACCTCGCGGCGACAGCGACGTCAAAAATTAGGCTGGATTGTCCATATATTTGCTCTCGCAATAAAAAAGAGACGTTAGTTTTTTTTTTCAACTTTTTATTTATAGACTGTTTCAGAAGGTAACAATTCACTCCGAAGACATAAATAATGAAACTAGCTGTACCCTCACTATTAATGGTTAGAACTGGAAACGATTTTGATATGCCACATTAAAGGTGTGAGTTTCTTTGAGGTGGTGTTTTAACGCGACAGCGTTAAGGAGCTCGTGTCGCAGAAAAGCCGGTGTCGTCGGCATCGGCGTCGGCGGCGTTGGCCGTGAGCGATAAATCCCAGCAGGCACTTCATGAATAAAAATTGGAGGACGCTTAAGCTTCGCCTTCAAGAGTGGAACGCGACAGCGTTCCCGTCGACCCGCCAAGGGGTGTAAGACAATGGGCTACGGCGCAGCGACTACGCGCCCCGCATCGGACGCGGTGAGCGTCGAGCAACGCAGCGTTCGGAGCGACAACGAAATGTGCGCCTGAGCAAGCGACGCACGCCTGAGCCTTAGAAACAGCTCGTTTCTAAGGCAACACCGCGTTCACTAGAGGCGCTTTTGTACCGCTTCGAAGCATCGAACTCGTGGCTCAGTGGTAACGTCTCCGTCTCACACTCCGGAGACCCTGGTTCGATTCCCACCCAGCCCATCTTGGAAGTTGCTTTTTATTTATGAAGTGCCTGCCGTGATTTATCGCTCACGGCCAACGCCGCGGACGCCGACGCCGACACCGACGCCGACGACACCGGCTTTTCTGCGACACGAGCTCCTTAACGCTATCGCGTTAAAAAACAACTTGCAAGATGGGCTGGGTGGGAATCGAACCAGGGTCGCCGGAGTGTGAGACGGAGACGCTACCACTGAGCCACGAGTTTTTTTATTTTTTTTTAAACTGAGCCACGAGTTCGATGCTTCAAAGCGGTACAAAAGCGCCTCTAGTGAACGCGGTGTTGCCTCAGAAGCGAGCTGTTTCTGGCTCAGGCGTGCGTCGCTTGCTCAGGCGCACATTTCGTTTTCGCGCCGAACGCTGCGTTGCTCCACGCTCACCGCGTCCGATGCGTGGAGCGTAGTTGCTGCGCCGTAGCCCATTGTCTTACACCCCTTGGCGGGTCGACGGGAACGCTGTCGCGTTCCACTCTTGAAGGCGAAGCTTAAGCGTCCTCCAATTTTTTCTTCGTTTTTGCTTTTTTTCGATGACTGTATACAAGCCTAATATGTTTTTACTATGTTTATCTACGCAGATTATGTATACCGCCACTACATGCTGCTGAACTGTTAAGGCTGGGAAGCTTATCCCGGTATTCTGAGATGCCCCTCAACTTGAAGCCCATGCTTTCCTTAAAATAAATGGCGCATGACGCGAACGCTCCACCGACACTCATTGCGTTTCCTTCGGCGTGTTCACGACAGGCGTCATTTAAATAAAGCCACGCGTGAGCTTCAAGATGCATTTCTGAATACGGGGGTTATTAAGCTCACTAGAACTTTTCCTTCCCATGCCATCCGCTCATTGAAGTCGTAAAGAAATAAGTGATTGATCGATTGATTGACTTGCTGCACCACTCTGTAATCCGTTTTTCAGAACTGCCGTGGAAGCTCTTGTCCAAAGCCTTGCGTCTGCCCTGGACTCATTCAACGCCTCTTTGGACGCTATACCTGTTATTGATGGCGATCAAAACCATTAACTTGAAGGTGTCATAATAAATGTTGTTGCTAAAATTGTTGTAGTGTTCTACTTGTTGAGAGCCTGAGAAAAATGAGTTAATGAACGAAATTTGATACGGGAAACCTACCTGAGGTCTGTTGTACCCGGTGGTTGAGGACGATAAAAGTAACGATTGATAACAAGGCACGAAATCTGCCCGTTGAATCTATTCTATCTACAACTCTTACATTTTCTTGAAATTATCTTACATTTATTCTTTTGTATGCTGTATTCAACTCCCTTGTTCTTGGTCAATCCCCCAAAGGGTTTATGCGTGACTGACGCCTAGCTAGGATATACATGTACATCGATGCAAGAGCGTAGCCTCCAACGTACCAGAAATAACAGCTTTCATCGAGTCGTTCATCTTCATGCTCGGCCGCCTGTGACGGTTCTCAATCCGAAGGACACGTTATAAATATTCCGATGTCTCTGGCCATCAGTAGTCTACCACAGGATAGCTCACGGAGCAGCGGTACCCGGCTGACTTTCTGCCTATTACCCGTTTTGGGAGGCGGCTGTGCTAGGCACAGTAGGGCTGCCACTGTGCTACATACTCGTAAAACAGGGGTAAGCTGGCTCCCTTCGCCGGTCAAAATGACACCTATAGGCTTGGAAAATGTTCCCATCACATGGCTTTTCGCGCTCAATAGCTGATGCCACCCGAACGAGAGTGAGTGAGTGAGTGTCAACTTTATTATTAGAAGGGGTAAGGGATAAGGGGGCTAAGCTACGTAGGCTTCCAGGCTGTACTTCACGACGGCGTCTTCAGCTCGTGCCAGGACCCGTGTTTCCATGTCTCGGTCGGTGCTGGAGAGAAGGGTCTTCCATTGTTCGTCAGTGGGGGGTGGGGGGGTGGCGAGACTAGGTCGGCGGGCGGGGCTTCTTCCGTGCAGCCCGAGGGGATATGGTTCAACAAGGCAACGTCGCCCCACAGGCAGCAGCGTGGATCAATGACACCAGGGCGGATGTGCGAATACACTAGGTGCGGGTCTGGAGGTGCGGGTCTGGAGGCGACGCCACGCGAGCTCGGACCGCTTGGGAAGACTGCCATGTGGGGGTGGGTAAGCGTACCGTCCGAAGCGATAGTGCTTAGTAATGTCGCGGTGGGTGACCAGGGGCTCCGGCACCGGGGCGTCCGACGTGGAGGGGTCCACCGCTCGGTCGACGAATCCTCGAGCGTGTTGGTGAGCCAACTCGTTGCCGGGATGGCCCGAGTGGGCGGGGACCCAGACAAGTTCAATGTGAAACGGTTCATCCTCCAGTAGGAGTGGGCGAAGGAGCCGTAAGGTGGTAGGCGAGACGAGACCTTGGGCGAAATTGGAGATGGAGTGCTTGGAGTCGGAGAGCATGACGCTGGCGTCGGTCGAGGTGGCGGCTAAAGCGATGACCGCCTCCTCAGCCTCGAGGACGTAGGGCTTTCGAACGATGGTGGCCGTGATTGTCGAACCCGAGGGTGCCGAGGAGGGCGAAACGGAGACGACTGCGAAGGCGTCCCCAGGCGAGGCGTATCGGGACACATCCACGTAGGCGATGGCCGGGTGGTCGGCGTACTTGGCATACGGGCTTGGCGTCGTGCTGCCCCGCCTGAATATTCTTGGGTAGCGGCTCGATGGCAAAGGCTGCCCGAAGAGCATGCGGTAGTGAGACCAGGTCTGGCGGGTGAGAAGAGGTGTCATGACCGATAGAAGAGAGGATGTAGCGACCGCTCGGCGAACGATGAAGGCGTTGCACCTGAGTGGTGCGGTGAGCTTCGATCAGTTCGTCGAGCGTGTTGTGGACTCCTAGGTGGAGGAGACCCGCCATGGACGCGTTGGGGGGAAGGCCTAGGGCAGTCTTGTATACCCGGTGTATGACGACGTCGACCTTGTCGCGTTCTGATCGAGATCGGGGATACGGTCGAGCTTCTCGGGAAGTGAGCGAAGGGCGACATTGAAAAGGCGACAAGACGGCGCCCTGAGGGATATCACGAGATCCAAGCGCATACGTGGGAGACGAGAGATCTCCCACGATGACTCGGGCCGTGCTGGATGTGAGGAAGGAGCGAATGTAGTGGTAGGTGTGAGAGCCGGGGTTGATGGTGGCGACTTCGGTAAGAATAGCCAAATGAGAGACGTGGTCGAACGCCTTGTGAAGGTCGAGGCTAAGGAGAGCCTTAGTGTCCGAGCAGGTGGGCGGATCGAGAAGGTCGTGGTGGAGTTGCAAGAGGACGTCTTGTGTGCAGAGGTAGGAGTGGAAACCAATCATTGGTAGGGGAAGGAGGCGGTGAGCGTCTGTGTACGTTTGCAAGCGAGCTAGGACGACGTGCTCCAAAAGCTTGCCGACGCACGAAGTGAGTAAGATGGGCCGGAGGTTCTAGATTGTGAGTTTCGTGCCCGGCTTGGGGATGAAAGCCCCGCGAGCGTGTTTCCACGACTGGGGGAGGTTGCCGGAGCGCCAGTACTCATTCAGGAACGAAGTGAGGGCAACGACTCAAGAAACTAATCTTCTAGCGTATGAAACCTTCATTCGCCCTATCCTCCAATATGGCCGCATTGTATGGAATCCATGCAAACACTGTGACGTCAAAAAAAAGAAAACCTAGAATCAGGCCGAAAAAGGCAGCACGTTTTGTTAGTAGGACATATGACAGGGACTTTTTGCCGTTTAAGTCCCTTCCCATACTTGGTCACAATCCTCTTTCAAAGCGTCCGAAGCATGAATGCATAACATTCGGCCACATGTTAACCAGTTCTCCTCGTCTCCCTACATAGCTATGTCACATTTACGAAACCCTCACGTACGAGAAGTGACCACGCTCTAAATATCTCAACCTTTATTGGCCGAACTGATTCCTTCAAACAGAGCTTTTTGCATAAGCAATTCAAGTCTGGATTTTTATTACTGGACAGCATCCGTTCACTATCAATGAACTAATTCACGGAAGCTTCTTTATAAATTTTTGTATGTCCGTCGTTCATCCCCCCCCGGCAATCGCCTGAATGAGGCTTTAGCGTGAATAAATAAATAAATAAATAAATACATAAATAAATAAATAAATAAATAAATAAATAAAATAAATAAATAAATAAATAAATAAATAAATAGTGCGTACCTGAACGATCTGCGGCGGAGATGAAGCAGACGTTAAGCACTCCCGTTGCGTGCGCCAATACCAGAGATAGTGAAATGTCGGGCCCACCCGCGGCGGGGGTGCAGGTCGCCATTAAGCGGATCCCATACACAGCTTCACTGGTCGTCCTTCACAACGTGGCAAGGCGCAGACTTTTTTTCTTTTACATGGGGGGGGAGGGGAATGTGTTAATTTGGTGTTTCTTTCTTTGTTGTTTTGTTGCTTTTGTTTAATAGGTCCCCTTTTTGTTTTTTGCTCTCATGTCTACCCGACATGGTTGCTAACTAGCTATGTGGTTGAGCATGCTAAGCACGAGGTCGCGGGATCCAATCCCGGCCCCGGTGGCCGCATTTCGATGTAGGCAAAATGCGAAATAACCCGTGCACTCAGATTTAGGTGGCCAGATGGTCAGAGATGGTCCAATTTTCCGCAGTCCTCCCCACTAGAGCCTGCCTCATAATCAGATAGTGGTGTTCCCACCTGAAACCCCATAATTTATATTTTTCGCTCATCTGTTTGCAGCATCGGGACGACTCATTTTGGTGGGAGACATTTAAAAGTGTACTTGTTTACCTTTTTTGGCTGACCGCTTTTTAACGTTTACAAAACGTGATCGCGCAGTGCGGTACGCGCCATCATGTATCGAAGTTTGTCGAATGTTGCCGATGGTTCTATCTGTTGTATGTTATTACCGAAGCTCGTGTATTCCCATAGCATGGGCGAAGCTAATTGCCTATAACTTTCTGCAAAACCCGCGAGCACCAGCGATTACTCTGAGACCTTCAATGACTCTTGTTTAAGAACCGACTCCCTTGATCGCAGATGAGATTCTCGAAGATAGCCGATTGTGTTCGCCGTTGTCGTTGTTCTTTGAGTGTAGCCTGTTTTCCGGGCACAGAGCCGGCCAATAAAAATTCTACTTTCGTCATTGACAAGCTGTCTGCTTTCTTCACCGTCACTACTACGTGACAGTATGACCGTGAGTAATTACATAAGAAGACTGAAAGAAGTAAGATGGTAAGTAAGTGCCGATTAGGGAACACGGCTACAAAAGGGAGTGTTGTAACCTTGTTGGAGATCGATGACATTTTTGTTGCAAGAAGTTCGAGTGAGGCGGTGCTGTTATATGGAACGAATGGTGACAAGGGCATTTCAGCCTGTTCTTCTCACTTGAAGGATTTAGGTTACCGCATGCCGGAAAGTCCCCTGGGGTCGCGTGTTGAATAATGCATTGATCGCTTTGTAGTAATTGGATTTTAGACTCAGATAGGCAGTTCACTAAGTGGGTGCGTAGAGGTCATTGCGTCATATTGCAATTCAATCTACGTGGAATGCGATCCACATATCTTTCTTCAAAACAAGGGGTTTGCATTGAGTCGTGTCTGGCTTCCATACTTAGTGATATTTCCTTGGCTCTTCTGACAAAATGAAAAGGCATTTTTTGTCTGAGGTGGATATCACCAAAACCTTTAGATATGTAGTTGGTTACCTAGTATTCTTCAAATCCACTAAATCTGGAAGCAATATAGCTAACATTTTTTCTCGATGTCTTCACAGTGTGGTGAATTCCTTTTACCCCTTTCCCCAGCACAGGGTAGCCAGCCGGTATTTACACTGGCGAACCTCCCTGTCTTTCCACCCTTTTGTCTTTTTCTCTCTTTCTCTTTCAAAGTTTGGTGATAACACGCCAACTACGGGTCCATAATTCCAACCAGTTGGAAGACTTTTTTGTCCAACAATCATATTTCATGAAAATATTCTCACGACAACAAGACATTGCTCCCGCACAATTATTCTCTTTCTAAGGTAGTGAAAAGAGCTGTCGCTAACCTGTGTCTTGAAAATGCGCTGCGCAAATTATTGCCCCATAAAATGTCAAGAAGCATTGACTTACAAAAACAGCCTCTTTTGGCGTAGGTTATCTTCGCGATGTACATGTTTCAGTAGCGGAGAGTGCGTCAAAATTTAAAGAAACATAATACGACGTGCACGCGCAGTTGTGACTATACAAAAAAGGTCGCTGAACCGTAGTTGCACAGCGTATCACAAGCAGTAAGGAAACATGGACGGAAGGTTAAGGCATGAGCAGTATTTTCCGCTCCGCTGAAATTACTCAGCTTAAGCAGTAGCACAGTTCCGTTTGCAAAAAAACGCGCAGGTTCTAAACAGAATCATCGTCCCCCTCTTGTCTCATACGTAAAGAATGTTGTGTATCGTCTTTCACTATTGTGCGAGCAGGTTTATTAGGGAAGTGTGGAAGGTTCGTGAACGAAGGGTTAGTATAACATAACCAAAATTTAAACCAATACCTGGATGGTCATGTGCACGTTCATTGCGGTGACTGTGGGTGCAGAAAGAGAAAGAGCGAAAGAGATGAGAGGAAAGGCAGGGAGGTTAAGCAAATGCACGTCCTGTTCGCTACTCTCCCCTGGGGGAAAATGTATATGTAAAGAGAGAGTTATGGGTGTAAACCCTTATTTAAAAAGTGGTCCGTTATGTTTAGAAATGAGTTGTGGGATCGCATCTCGCCCAGAGCGGCCTTACTTCGATGGAGGCGAAATGCGAAAACACCCGTGCAATTATATTTAGGTGAACTTTAAAGAACCCCAGGAAGTCAAAGTTCCACGAGTCCTCCACTACGGCGTGCCTCATAATCATAAATAGCTTTTGGCATTTAAAATCCCATCAAACGTATGTATGGAAACGAAGACAAAGTTGCGAGAGAAGTTGTTGAAATGCTTGAATAGCGAAAGTCGCTGATAACTGTATCAGTTCTATTGAGATTCGCTGACTACAAATCAATTTGCGTCTCTGCAAGCGGCTGGTATTCATATGCTCCCATTGGGCTTTTCGATGTGTAGGCCTACAAATACGATCGTTTTCCTAAAATTACACTTAGTTGAACGTTCCAGCTCCTACTGTTGTCCCTCTAGAAAAATATAGGCTCTTGTTAGCATCGAGGCTCCATTTACTTTAAGCAAGTTATCCCACACACTGGTATTGGAATATGTTTTGCCTATGCCACATAAAGACATCTTTTATACAGGGTTGGTTGCAAATATTCCGCCAGAACGCTTCTTAGGACGAATGTAGGTGTTAGCGCGACTAGAGTTGATGCAATGCAGCCACATGCCGTAATGCCTGCACGGAAACGCGTATGCCGCTGGCAACTCTCTCGTGCTTCCTACTGCACCAAATGCACCATTATTAGGACAACGCGTGACCAGGAATAAGTTCTTACGAGCTTTAAAGAAGTTCAGAGGATCATTTTTGACATTGAAGAGTTGCAGACACCCAGGGGCAGAACCACAGTTGCCCTATTTGTTATGAACAAGATTCATTTGGAACAAGCGCAGTCTGAGTGGCGCATACCCCGTAATCGAAATCGGCGTCAAATATTGTTAATGAAGAACGGTAGATAGCCAGTGCAACATTCCCAGTGACCCTATAATTTAATTATGGGGTTTTACGTGCCAAAACCACTTTCTGATTATGAGGCACGCCGTAGTGGAGGACTCCGGAAATGTCGACCACCTGGGGATATTTAACGTGCACCTAAATCTAAGTACACGGGTGTTTTCGCATTTCGCCCCCATCGAAATGCGGCCGCCATGGCCGGGATTCGATCCCGCGACCTCGTGCTCAGCAGCCCAACACCATAGCCACTGAGCAACCACGGTGGGTGCCCAGTGACCTACGTCGGCGTAAAAGAGGTTTGTTGACGAGCGACACGTGATTATAGAGCCACATGCTGGGTGACCCACGACTGTTCGGTGCTTAGTTTCAATAATGTGCCCTCAGTATGTGAACCAGATGGGCTTGCCATTCGATCCCGGACTACCCGTGAGCCAGGTTCGTAGCAAAACGATTAGACCCATAGACAGATTGACAGTCTCTTCCTGAAAATTTCATGAAGTATCCAAGGAATGGTAACGCCATTGGTAGTGCATTTTAATGATATTAGCCGTCGTAAGGCACGTAAGCTGCTGTGGAGAGAAAGACAGTTTGGAACCGACCATCAAACAAACTATTGTTTTCAGTGAGCCTTGGGGACGGCACTTTCTATGTTGGGTATGGTTACAGAGTATGTGTTGGTCTTGAAAGAACATATGTATAATTATTGTCATGGCAATGTGACTGATGTCACATTGTTGGGAGGGTGAAAATAAGGGAGAGGCACAACGGCGAGTCACAAAACCAACTAATTAGTGGACGAAACTGCGCAGAAAGATACAAGTTACGCTCAAGCTAAGCGATAGATATGCGCATGTGGGTCGTTTAACAAAATGTAAGCTACTGATGGGGTGTGTCGGCTGTTTATACATGACTCGGCAAAGGTGACAGCGTGATCGCTGATGATTGCAGGCGTTCCTGAAAGTTCATCACTCTTCACGTCGTGCCGACATTCTGGTTACACAAGGTTGGGTGGCAGCACAGACAACACATAAAATCAGCGATGACATTCCAGAAAATTGAGGCGCTTGTGTTATCCACTTGCGCTGAGCAATAAGTTTAACATTCGTTATTACGTTAAATGGGGTTGCAGGAAAAAGTACCAAAACGTACAAGTGATATGCTGAAGACGAAGGTTAATTTCAGTAGCATGGCGCGAGAGCAATAGTTCACCATTGGTAGTGAGTCATTCGAACCTGTGCGAGAGTACATTATTGCAGGTAAATTACTCACTGGGAAGCATAATCTTGAGAAGGAAACTTACCGAAGAACAGAAATGGCTTGGAGTGCCTACAGCTGGCATTGCGAAATAATGATAGGGAGCCTAATGCTGTCATTGAAAACAAAAGTACACAGTCAAACACTTAGCTTTGAACAAAGAAGCTTGAGGGTAAATTAAGAAACGCACAAATATTGATGGAACACAAATTGTTAGGCGTAACATTAAGACACAGGAAGAGAGCAGTGTGGATAAGAGATATAGCAGCGATAGACGATACTAAAGTTGACATTAAGAGGACAAAATGGAGCTTGGTAGGCCATGTTATGCGTAGCGCTGATGACCGGTGCACCTTTAGAATTAGAGACTGATAACAATGGAAGGGAAGCACTGCCAAGGACTGTACAGAATCAGGTGGGCTGGTGCAATTAGGAAAATTTTGGGCTAAACTTGAAATGAGCTAGCTGAAAACAAACGTAATCAGACATCGCCTTTGTCGTGCGGTGTCTTCGCTGATGATAATTGTGGCTCTAGTCGATGAATTATGTGAATGTAGTATCCCTCATACCAAGAATGCTGGTTTAAATATTGACACGTACATTCTCCCGTATTGAATCAGGCTTTCGTTACTTTGACTACAAATACGATCCTCAATTAGGTTATTGCTTATTTTTTCTTGCAAAAGCGTCAACGTTTCAAACCAAGAAAGCCAACGTCCAGCGCATAGTTAAGCCAAACGGCACCTAACTTCACATAGGCTGTGAGGCTAAACTACCATTGTGTCTACGCGAGGTTCCCGTTGACTGCGAATCAACGGCGCAAGCGTGCCTCGTCTGAGAAGAGCGGGAGAACGCGAGCACCTGTCACCGACGTAGCGGCTCAGGTGTTGGAGAAGGGCAGAGCGCATCGCCGCAACATCAAGTCACCCTCGCACTGATTCTCTTAAGCCTGAGTTATTCGTGTGCGACACTTCCCGAGCTTTGGCGCCGAGTTCTAACTGCGACTTTGCAACGCCAAATGCAAACGCGTCTAACGTCTCAACGCATTCACTAACGTGCAAGGAGTGCCGTAAACCCCTCAATAAAAATGCAAAGTAGCCCATTCTTTGAAGATTGCCGGCGTCCTCCTTAGCTGCCCTTTCCCGACACTCGGCCCTCTCATTGGCGAAAAACCATAGCATGCTCTGGCGCACTTTTTATCTTCGTTGTTTTTTGCTTGTGCTGCCATCGCGGTGTACGCAGGTACCAAAGCGGCGTACGCAGGTACCATGTTTCGCGACACCTTGTCGCTTTTGTAGCACAGTTCCGTGTTCGCGATACCGTGTCGCTGTGCCTTAGGGCGAAGCACAAGGCAAAGGGCCGTCAAGCGAACATTTCGTATTCCATCTGACAAGCAAGACATGGCCCAGCCGAAGGCTCATTTCAAAGAATCAGCGGCACTGGATTCAAACAAACGCAATTTCGCCGGCTCTGTGAGGTGAGTGAGCGATTATTCGCTCACTCACCTCACTCACCTCATGTCGTAAGCAAGAAACGCTCCATACTTGGGCCGGTCCGGAAGATAGTGCAATACCGGCCCGACCCGCGACGGAGGCGAAGCCGGCATTAAGGACTCCCCATACGTGGGCCGATCCCGAAGATATTGCAATGCCCGGCGGGCCAGTGGTTGAGGTGAAGCAGGTGTTAATCACTCCCAATACGTGGGCCGATCCCGAAAATAGTGGAATGCCGGGCCTACCTACGGCTGAGGTGAAGCAGACATTAAGCATTCCCCATACGGGGGCCTATCCCAAAGATTGTGGGATGCCGGGACGTCTCGCGGCGGAGGTGCACTTCATCATTAAGGGGCCCACATACACAGCTTCGCTGGTCATCCTTCATCACGGAGCGTAAGGCCACTGAGTTTTTTTTACTTGATCTCAATCCACTATATCCTGCAAGTCATCGACGTTAAAAGTATAAGCTACGATAAATATCATTCGCATGATTTAAGCAAATCGCAAAACTCATTTGCGGCTTTTTCTTTAATGATATCTGCCGTCCGTAATACTCTGCAGTCGTCGATCGGATGATCTCAACATCAAGTATGCGACATATGAATTACGACTACCAGATTACCATCAACGTCTACCGCGTGACATTCTTGTGAAGCACGTGGCTAAGCCAGATAAAGGTCAATAATATCCAGTCAAAGCACATTTCACATAGCAAATTGCTAATGGTGGAGTGATGAATAAGTATTGTATTCCGACTATTGCTCTCTTACTTGTTGAAGCGAGAGTTTTTGAATCTCTCTATATGTGTGGAAACAAAGAGAGTCAGAGAGCATGTCTTCTGCCAATATCCGAAAGGTCAACACTAACAAGTGGGTACAGATCCGCGAGAGCGACCGTTTATAGAGTGTTTTGTGGCTCGTGATGTTCACTACTCAAGTGCCAATAACCGCATTATTCAGCGACAAAGTGTCGTGTAGTATGTTCCAAAGAAATTGCATACACGAATTTGGCCAATGTCCATTTTTTTTTACTAGATCATTCATGTTGTACCTGGTATGAGAATATTTTAGCTTGACCCAATACCAGTGTCAATCTCTGCGATAACATTTAGAGAAAGGCAGCGTGAATGAAGGAGCACCAATATTGAGGGGGGGGGACAAATTAGAGAAAGGTTGACGCAGCAGACGCACAAGACAGGAGACAGAAAGTGGCGGTTTAGGAAGTGCAGAAATTATTTCTGAAGAAAACAAATTCTTCCAGACCGTTCTTTAGAACTTGACGCGTTCATATAAAAGCAACATCATATACGTGCCCACCGTGAACAACTTAAAGCACTGTCGCACAGATGACCCGTATTCTTTATTACTTAATCTTGCTTCCTGCCTTGCGCGTCTTATATTGCTTCAAAATTTATAGTTCTGAAGGAAAGTATTGCGCATAGAATTTAATAGATAAGTACACTGGAATTTCTTTCAAATTTGTTGAGCCGTCAATTAGCTTGACGTCCCTATTTGCTCGAGATCGATTTGTGTTTATTACCGGCACCATATCTCCCCTATTTGTAAAGTGCAGTCGAAGGCTAGCTTATGTTTATGCGGCCTGTTGCGTTATAAATGTGCGATTATTTATAGGCAATGTGATGTTTACGTGCATACTTGTAGAAATATTACTACATGGCCTTCACAAAGAGGACAACAGCCAAATTTCATTTCTGAGCACATCGCGTACCGCTTCTGCATTCTTGGACAAGTGACAATGAGTTTTATAGAACATAATATAATATTTAATGTAATCAGCAATAGAAAAAAATATAGCTCAATTACCTAGCGCATACTCAGGCTTCCATACGTGTTTACCTCGTGATAATAAATCGAAAGCATTTAAATATCTGGTGCTATTACGCCGATTTGATATTTAATGTCGATGTCAAAGTACAAGTCGTTGATAAAGTTTTAACGCTTCGTGGCACTTTCTTTAATCTCATGGGGAAGTCTTGGTGGATAAAGCGTTGGCATCGATGATACTCAACGTAAGATATTTTATGCTGGAGAATAATAGTCTAGAAACTTTTAACTTGCGCATGCTTGTAAAACAGGCCACAAGCTATTCACGTCTTCCTTTCTTCCGACTTGTGCATAGGAGTGAATATGGATGTCTTTCATTATCTTAAGCTTTTGCATGGCCATCATAACCATGAGTGGTACTGGCTAACACTTCCCGGGTTCCACCTTGCACTGAAAGATAAGTACACAAGAACGCCGACACCGCGATTAAATCCCGCGACCTCGTGCTTCGCCACCGAACACTATAGCCACTAAGCAACGACGGCGGTTCGCTTTGAAAGGTTTCACAATTGGAATAAATGCTAATGCACCAACAACAGTGCCGCTGCTTAGTGCTGCATATATGATAGTTTGAAAAGCTTGTGGATACAGGTGTTTGCCCACTGTGTACTTGGAGTCTGTTCAAAAATCCTTTTCGCTTGAATGTCACAAGATTAATAAGAGAACGTTAACCTTGAAGCGCAGCTTGAAGTTTAATGACTACTCCACGCTGTAGAATTAAGGAAGCGTGTTCACAATTGGCGTAATTTACATGAGTGAATCAGCCAATCGGCGACGAGCAAGAGCTGGCTAATTTTCAGGCGGCGCGTATAAAACAGTGCGCCAAGGAAAGCCTTCACAGTATTTTTCATACTTCCGAGGAAGTTTATTAATTTGCTTTGCGTAAAAGCATATTGTTCGCTTGTACTGTTTTGGAGACGAATCAGATCGTCTACCAAAGTCAGGAAGTTGTCACATCGGAAGAAAACGTAAGTTGTTTTGCTGGCCCCAACCACAGAGAAAATTGCAGTTACATGGTTCTACAGACATTTGGCGTAAATTATATGAAAACTGAATCAGAATCAATATTACTGTCAGGTCTAACACTGTCAAGAGTTGCAACTTGAGATAATCTTATTCTTCATGGGGAGGTAGCCATCACGAAAGCATGCTAAAGAAATTGTCTGACAGATGTACTAGAAACCGTAAGGATATTACAATTGTCGAAGTTAGTAATTCCATAGTTTGCTTAAGAACGCATTAAGAAAACGAAAAGATCATCTACATTGAAGCGAACCAAACACAGGAAGTTTTTAGCAACTCCGGACTCTGCACCCTTTTTTTACGCATGAATATCACAACTACTTATTTGTGCCCCTCTTAAAAACGAAAACGCCCTCTATGTCTTATCCTTCATTCGAGATTCAAAGTCCTCGAGCGGAAACGTGGCAACGTCACCAACGGCACAAACACTATCCCCATAATTGTCAATGGAACATACGCGCACAAGTATAAATCGACCGATTCTTGGCCAATCCCGCATAGTGGGTATGAGTTAATCTAGAAGACAAGCAAGTAAGCGAGATGCATGATAACGATGGCAGATAAAGTGAATTAGGAAGGACGATAAAGCAAATTAAGTGGACGACTCAGGCGAGTTGAAGAAAATAGCGTTAGAAGATGAGTAAGCGGATTAAGTAGAAGGTAGCGGATTAAGCGGGATGGTTCAGGGAAGTGCACTAAGCGAATTGAGGTTACGCGTGCGTCAGGTGTCCGGATTTAAGGGATCGGCACTCAGGTTTTGGCCTTCAGGTTGTCCTAGGCATAACAAAAGAGACCCTGTTAATTTTTTTTTCGCTGCTAAGGCGTCGACCGGGGGCTGACGGCTTTGCTTTTCGCGGCCGATTTTTAGCGGCATGCTCACGAAATAAAAAATTAATGCTTCTGCCGGAAGGCACCACTCCCTATTACCGCTCTTGATGCGACCATTTAATTGTTGTGAAGTTGGTGCTTCTGTTGATGGTCGTTTGATTATCGCGAACACCAGCATTTGCTGGACACAGAAGGCGATGCTGCGTTATAAACAGAAACATACCGCCTTTGATACAGAAGGAACCTCGACAACTGCGGTTGCGCGTCTCAAGAGTTTATTCGATTAGCCATTATATTCTGTGTATGTCCTTGATCGAACGGTGCCGCGTTCTTTCTTTTTTCAGTTATCGAGCGCGTCCGGTGGTACATCGCGGGTATACCAATGTAATTGCTTTGCAACCGTTTCTTTAATTACTTTGCCAAACTTTTTAATGCTTTATAGTAATGCCTATATTAAGAAGTTTCCATTATATATTTCCTAGCGCATCAATCATTCACATTTATTGCCGGCGTTGTCGCGCTAACAACCTTTTATCGCTGGGTGTGCAATTGGTGATGATCATTGTTCTATGGCATCATGATCGTTCCTCATCCGTTTCGGCGGCAAAGCTTTTCTGAACCGCATCTGCTCTCAGCGAGGTAGCAACCACCGCATAGCGATGACCTTTGCGTTTCTCAAACTCACCAGCAGTGAGCTGCATCCTCGGGAAATGATGCCTTCATCAAACTTCATTAAGCAATAACAAACAAGAAACGCATACAGAAAATTGGCAAAGGTCTCACACGACATTGAGTATAAAAAGAAGTTCAAGAGTACTTATGACCCTAGTTTGGGGGAACACGTGCTGCACCATTAAGGGCCTAAGTATTTAGGTAAAATTGAAATTAAATTATTGGGATTGACGTGTCAGAACCACGAGCTGATTATGAGGTACGCCCCATTGGGGTACTCCGGAAATTCGGATCTCACGGGGTTGCTCAAAGTTTACCTAAATCTGAGTACACGGGCTTTTTCGCATTTTGCCCCCATCCAAATGCGGCCGCCGTGGCCGGAATTCGAAGCCGCGACCTCGTGCATAGCAGAGCACGTATTTAGGTAAACAATCACTGTTTCATACTCAGATTTCGGTGGCCTACTGTCTGCTTATAAGTGTGGTGTGATGTCGTACGTAATTGTTAGTTCAACACGTTGAACCATAACGCAGTTCATTGAAATTTTGCATCAGGCTGCCCCAATTCCAGTAATATGGATCACAATAGTAGTGGCTGAGCAGTTATACAAACCAAGACTACCTCTTTTTTACTAGTGACAAAAACAGCTATTTATTTCACTAGCCTCCAGATAGAACCAAACTATCATTAAGGCAGTAAAATTCAAACTAAGATCCCAAAGGAACTCATTAACTGAATATTCACGAACTTTAGTTTTACGAGTGTACGCCCTATCCGTCACATGGCCCGCCCAGCAGACGTTTTAAATGCGAAGCATCTTGTCCTAACGGAGCCAAGGTCAGAGCAAGGTCAGGCACAAAGACGCATCAATTTTTTCTTCAAGAACTGTGGGCTGACTTCACAGATAATCCAGCTAGAAAAGCCGCCACAAAGAGTGCAAACGAACTCCGGATATAGTACAAATTAGGGTGGCCCAATTGGCCCATACCGGAAACAGTGCTAACAAACGGCAATATTGTCACGATGTAATGATGGAGAGCAACTACAGTTGAACAACGCAAGCTACAAAACTATTTATTGGCGAATATGTGTCGAAGACAGCAAGTGACGCTTACCATAATAATATTGGTGATTCTAATTGTCGATTTCAATTTCTGATCTGCAGAACAGACGTCTCAGCTATATATATATATATATATATATATATATATATATATATATATATATATATATATATATATATATATGACATATTAAACGTTCGAGTGTAATCGCTGCTTTTCTTGTTTAATTAGAATGCTTGTCCCATTGGGATTATACCGAGGACGTTAAAAATACACGAGCAGATTCAAATCGTGCAAAAAATCTAGAATTGAACGATAATGTGGACCATGGATCCAACATTCAAGGCCGGGTGGGCGGCCAGACCCAAGGCCTGTTGGCCGGAGGTGGTGGAGTAGGCTTAGATGACGTCCTGGGCACATTCAGAGCAGTTTTGTCACTGTCGCATTTGGGATTTTAGTGTTCCAAAATGGGTACGATGAGCCGTAGGGACAATGATAATGTTGTTGCCAGAGAGCGGTCACAGACGGGGTGAGCGCGACCCCGACACGTAGCCTCCTTAACGTAACCTCCTCTCGGCGGGTTAACGCACCAGGGAGATCTGACCCACATGCAGGTATAAGAGCTCGTGCAGTACGTCGGAGGTTTTCTTTTTCCCTGATCAGTCGTCCACAGGCGTCTTCAGCAAAATGTAGAAGTGGGTATGTTGTAATCTGTGGGTGCGTTGCCTTATCTGCTTCAAGGAGACCCGGCAGGGCTACTCGAGGCACCCACTGCACACGTATAGGCATATACGTAGTAGCAAGAAGACAGCGAATGCTATCTGATAATAGAGTGGTCTGAGATACCCAACGTATGTCGTGGATTGCTTGAGTAGAGTAGTTGCAAATTATGAGTTCAGAGTATCGAGCAGCTTGAACAGTTGGTAGCAACGCAGCCAATCCGTCTCGTATGCCCGGGCAAGATAGGCCGGAGGTGCACGATCGGCAACATACGAGCACATCTGGCCTGCTCTCGTATCAATGGGCATACGAGAGTTGTGTGAATGATGGTGCCAATAACACTGGCACCAGTGTAGGCTACAAGAGTCGCATCGTCTTGATTATCATCGGCGGGATGAAGGCGGGAGACTTAGGCATTCGTCTGGCGAGGAACTGAGCTCTACAGATGACAATGAGGCTTATTGTCACTTAATTGCACCCTGTTCCACGGGGCTCCATCGGGTCTCGTTGATGCTGGATTGTCTATTTCGTGTCTTATGTACCGGGCCAGTGAAGCAGCCGAGCAGAAATTTGATGGCTTGAGTGCACACGCATCTACGTTGGTGCACGAGTTCGTCGATAGTGTTGAGTTGGGACTCGGCCTGTAGGTTTGGCAATGCAGTGAAATGTTGTAGTCCCGTTATGGTCTGCATGGCTTCATTAGTAATGGCATGAAGGCGAACCCATTGTGCCTTCGCGACATTATGAGACTGGGCTCTGTAGAAGAGTTGTGGTTCCAATACAGAACGGATAAGAAGGGGAGCCATGTTGGTGCTCGCTCCGCCAGATTTCTTCGCAATCCGACGTAGCAACTGTATCGGTTCTCTGGCCGGTTGCTTTTCTTTCTTGACATACGGTCGCATAGATCCGGAGGAATCTATTTCAAGGGCGAGTAGACGGAGAGTTGAAGCCTCGTGTAGTGGTTGCTTATGCAGAGATAACTGAAGAGGCCGGAGTGCCAGTAGACGGCGCCCATACTTCTTCGCTGCTGACATGTACTTCATCTTGTCCTTGGAAATTTCAAGCCCTATCTGAGCACGCCAGTTGTGCATCCCATTAAAGGCCTCTTGGATAGCTTGTTCTTTTGGCAGATTCCAGGATCAACTGGCGAGACAGTGATGTCATCTGCGTACATTATGTACTGTGTGTTATGTATCGTCGCTAGCTTCCAAGCTAGTGGAATGAGAGCAATATTGAAAAGGACTGGTGCCAGCACAGATCCTTGTGGGACACCCTGATGTGCGACGAACATAGCTGTTGCTTGGCTAGCCAGGCGAATGGAAGAGGTGCGGCGCGCAGGGACGCTTCGATGATTGTGCAGACACGGCTAGGTAACTGAAGCCAATGGAGAATTCCGACAATTGCTTCGTGACTCACATGGTCATACGCTCTAAGAATATCCATTGCCGCAATGGTGCGTATTCCTCGGGAGCGACCTCCGATGAGAACCACAAAAGCTTGAAGCTTGATTAGGCACGTACGACCACTGCCTAGGTAGTGAGCAGCCACGGCCTTCTTTGTGGGACACAATAGTTCCTGCAGGAGCCTCTCGGATTCTTTGTCAAAGTCAACGCCATTAACCACGTAGCGTCTTAAACCGGCACCACTGGTGAGGCACGCCTAGACTGGAAGGACACATTATTCCCAGACTTGTATTTGTTGCAGTTCTTCGAGTTTATAAACTCGTGCCATAGTAGACACCTATAGTGAGACCGTATTGGTAGGTTTGTGTAGAGCGAAACCTTGAAATCGGGAAGTCTCGAGGCAGGCGTCCAGGGCCGCTTGAATGATACGGTAGTGCAGAGTGGACATGTGATATCTAGAACGGGGTTTGATAACCAATTTGTACGACGATGTCATTGGCGACACCAGATACGTACGTGTCGGTCACATGGGCAGGCCTTGTGATGAGCGAGATCTTTTCGGGGCCGCTGGAGCTAGATTTTCATCCCATGAAAGGCCAGTTGCTTACTTCGTTCTCTTGGCAGAGGTGTGCGCCATGACAGCAGAGCTGTTTTCCTGCATGTCGGTGGTATCTATCCACAGGGTACCACCTTCGCACGTTGCACTTGTCCCCACGAAGGAGACGCTCCTGACTTGGATGGCAGTTGCATCAGTATTCTTCCACTCCCTCGACGCAGCGGACAGTAGCTTAGATTCTGCGCGCCGACACGGCGAGTGCGCGGCTTCGCGAGTGAACCTCGCGAAGTCGCGCAAGAATTCGAGCTGCACGATGCAGCAGGATGTTATAGATGCCGACGGGCCTTGTAGATATGCGGCAGTAGTAATTAGGACACACAAAGCGGTCCATAAACAACGGTGTTCCGGTAGCGTGGAAAAAGCAGCAAACGGGTCGAAAATCCGAAGATACGGAAAAACACGTCCGGTGTAATTGCTGTATGCTAGAGTAAATTCTAGAATTTCCAAAGCTGTCATCTTCACGCGCGCAATTTCATTACACAAGGGTAGGCCTCAACATAAAGAAGATGTAGAATCAGCGATAAAATTAGAGGAACTTAAGAGAAGAATTAATAGAATCGAGAAATAGAATTATTAGAAATAATAATAATAGAATTGAGAAACGATAATAGAAGGGCGTGTTGTGCTGGCCGATAACGTAGAACAGTTGCTAGACGGTGAATGACGGCCACAATGAAAGGTAAAAAGTACGCATGTCAATATCGTGTGAATTAGGGCACCCCTTGGCAAGTGATGCAGGGGAGTGGACATGAGCTCCAGCAGTAGCATACCATCGCTTTCATGCTAGCTTCTCGATTCCATCGTGGTGATTTTATTGCCTTCTGTGTGCCGTAATCATTCTTTGGTTATCATAACATCGGCATCTTTCGCTATTTTTAGCCCATTGCTGTAACTTCCTTCTCAAATTGTCGTCATCACGCCGTCTTCTAATCTTCGTCATCATCCCGCTGCCATTATTAAATCGTCGTCATGCAATTGTCAATATCGTGTCGTCGTCAAAGTCAGCGTCACGCCGTTCTGGTCGTTTTATGCTCTTCAATTTGTTGTAGCAATTACACTCCTGTTAATCCATTGTCGTCATGCCTCGTCATTCATTTGCCCGTCATGCCTTCGTCGATGCATCGTCGTCCTCATGTGCTTTTACAGCGTAAGCTGTCATGGACACATTCCGATACCCGTTTCGGTTGGCGATGGTGTCCGTCACCGCCACCGCCACGAGCACCGGTGTCCCTACCAGCTATCACCGGGAATATTAATAAAAACACCTCCTCTTCCAGTCCCTGAATATGGTCGAACTGCCAAGTTGTGTTAGTTGCACCGGGTGGTACATCATGTAAGTCGAACTTAGAAAGCACTGTATATTGTAAATGTTTTGTATCACCATTCTTTCCTCACATTTTCGCTTTTGGGTGCTTCGTCTGGTGAGCACGCTTTAGGAGTGCTCTTTTTCGGTGATACCTATGCTTTTTTTGCAGGAGGTTTCTTTGGCGTATAGCTCGGGGTATGACCTACGACTACGAGCCCGTTCTCGAGCCAACTCTCTCTGACGCTTGAGGTAGGCAGCTTCTTGCTCAAGAGTACGCAATACTCATGGTCTTTCCATATGGTAGCTGGGAGGGAATGTGCGGGACGACTAATTCAAAGCTCCGTGCATTGGGCGCAAAGCTCACAATGGAGATGCGGACGCTGCAATCGTTGTGATGATTGCTTGGACTGGTTTGGCGATTGACGTCTTTGTCTTTCTTAATTAGGTTACACATACGTTCGGCTGCGACGGAGAGAACGACCTCACGGACGGTATGCCCGCAGTCCGCCGTTGTCGCTTCTGTTTGACGTCTCCAATTTGCAAGGTGACGTGGTTCGCAGCATGCGCCTGGCATTACCGCTAGTGATTCTTCCAAACTAATTTGCTTCAAAGCAAATGTGTCCTTCCTGTAAGACAATGAATGGCTCATACGCCCTTAAGCAATGTAAACGCCGCCCCTATTAGGACGACAGAAAAGATGCGAAATTCTACGCTGGATGACGAGCTGCAACGAAGCCAGCTGTGGAAGAGAACGAAGACGATGAGTGCGGGAGCAGTGACAGGAAAGCGTTCGCGCTGTAGCGCTGTGGAAGACGACGAAGGTCAAGACTTCGCTCATGAATATAGGTTTAGAGAACGGACAAGGACGGCACAGGGACCGCATAAAGAGTTTCGCTCTAAAAATACCCAGTACCCGCCGTGATTAAACCGGGCTGGCTGCGTGCGTTAGCTACTCTACCACTGAGCCACGACAGCGCTTGCTCGAATTCTACGAAAAATGCCCTATAAACGGAGACGTCGCGCCCTGTCACATGCACGCCACGTAGCGTGGATACTGATAAAGAATATGGAGATGTATAAATATTGATTTAATGAAAGACATGTATGTCATACATGTCTTTCATATGTCATGCATGTATTCCATACGGGGTCAACTTAAGCAGGCTAGGTGATGGTTTTTGACGTCCCCTTTGAAAGGGTACGCCACTAAATCATCGTCATTATTATGAGCATCCCATTGCGCTATTTGACACGCTATGTGGCATGCGCACCGCGTAGCGTGGACACGTACAAGCTGCGTTGCAGTTCCGTTATATTCCACAAGGTGCCCTGCCATGCAGCAGTTGCATGTAGCAGTTACATGCTGCATGTATCGGGACCTGGTTACATCAAGCAGGTTAGGTGGTTTTATGTCACCGCCACGTTTCGAAGGGGTTCCCAATAAACCATCGTTTGCGTCGTAATCAACAGCAAGGTATCATGCAACGTGTCAATGAATGTGATATGTAAACTTTGTAGTTCGCATGCATCTGTTTAGTCTTTGCTACACGTTATGGTGCCTCCTCGCAAGGTAGGAACTGCAGCTGAAAGAGCGAATCGTAGAGCTAGGCGCGCGGCAGCAAACGCGTAACATCGGGCTCAGCAGACTGCTATGGAGACAGCAGGACAAGCCACAGCGCAAGCCGCAGCGCAAGCCGCAGCGCAAGCCGCAGCTCAAGCAGCAGGTTGCCGCCGAAGCTGTGTGAACCGTTCAAATACTTCGTCAAAACGACGCGAAGAGACTTCACCGCAAAGGCCTGTTAGGGGGTTGTGTTCAAAATAAAGCCCCTACGAAGCCGCTCCTCCAGCTCTAGCTGTTACTTCTGCGTGTACCACAAAGGCCTGTGACATTTTGTCGTAGCTTCGTCGTCAAACCACTGTGATTCTTTTAACATCTTGATACCATCTGCGTCAATCCAGCATTTGCAATAAGATGTCGTCACGCCTTCCTCGTCACAACAATGCCGTCATAAATCGTCTTTTGTCCTCCGTCGTCTCCTAATGTTTCTCATGCAGCAATCACCAGAATATTGTCACATAAGGTGCTGGTTACAACAGCCTCGTCAAACGATCGTCATTAAAACAACGTGTTGCCATTCTATGGTCGTCATTTAGTCGGTGTAACACCATCGTCGCCAATCTTCGCACATATTTGCGTCATCAGTATCATTTCAGAAATTCTTTGCGTGGCATATTTACTTATAAAGGACAGCTTCTGTCTGAATTTTTCTTCTTGGTATTCTAAATTAGAATCAGCATCACCAGTTTAGTCTCTAGTCCACGCGACTGCCTTCTTATATTTTAACGCAGCGGCCAAAATTTATCGTGCAATATCTTGTTGCTCGGACCCTAAACAAATTTATAGCTTCTTTGTTACTGTCAAATTTTCTCCGCTATAAGTTAGCGCCAGTAAAATGCAATGATAGTAGGCTTTTTGTGGAAGACTAGCTGTACACTGGCGGTCACAATGTGGTTTTACATCCAACAAGTGCTCCAACACATTTTGGTTAGGTGCGCTCCTTGCGAGCGCCCCACCTTTTTCGTGTCGGGTATGTTTTGTCGTCGTCGTAGCATCATATTCATTCAAAATTTCTTTTCCGACACTCATCATGCTGCTGTTGTACCGCCATCCTCGCCTCACAGTTTTCATGTATTTGTTGTCACGCCACATTAATGATGCTGTTGTGGTCGTTCAATTGTTGTAATTCTAGCTATGCGATCTGACTCCTGTCATGATGTCGTCGTCACGATTTCTACTCGAAATCGGTTGTCTATGTTTAACCATTTGGGCCACTAGGTGTGTGTTTGGGGTCTTGATGCCGTAAGGGACATGGCATCTTTTTCACTACAGCTTTGTCATACGGCTTTCGTCCTGCCTTTGTCCTCGCAACATCGTCGTCACACAGTCAGAGTCACAGCGTCAGCATGTGCTGTCGTTTTATCATTGTCACCGCTTCAGTAGAGTAAGAACAATGGTGTGATGTCGTCGTTGCCATGCCAACTTCGTCCTTGTATGAATGTCAATCTCTATTCTTCATTGTATTGTATTCATACTGTGGTCATTGAGTCGTGCATATGTCACCTTTATCATAGCGTCATCTTCTCAAAGTCGTTATCATGCCTTCACTGCTAGAGGATTGTCGTAACGCCATTGTGGTCCTGCCATCACTTGCGCTAAAGCTTCACTTACGTAGATATGCCGTCATCCCGGCCACGGCGGCCGCATTTCGGTGGGGGCGAAATTCGAAAACACCCGTGTACTTAGATTTAGGTGCATGTTAAAGAACCCCAGGTCGTCGAAATTTCCGGAGTCCCCCACTACGGCGTGCCTCATAATCAGAAAGTTGTTCTGGCACGTAAAACCCCATAATTTAGTTATGCCGTCGTCCTCCCGTCATCCTGTTGATAAAGAGATTAAGACACTGTCATTCTAATATCGCTGTCGTCACATACTCGTCATGAAATTGTCCGCGTGGGGTTGTCTTGCCATGGTGGTCACTTTGTCTTTTTCACTGCATTGTAGTCACGCAGTTGTCACCATGCATTCATTATAATACCGCCGTCATCATGTCGTCATGGTCGTTCAATAGCCATCATTAAATGTTAGAAATGCAACTCTTGTCATGTAGTCGCCGTCGTACCATTGTTGTTGTGCTATAGTCGTCCCACTGTCTAATTCACTAAATAACTTATTAATTAAATACTTTACGGCACGTATTGTAATTTGGGACTAGTAGCCACAGAGTTTGCAAACGGTATCGACTTGAAATGAATCTCCAGGATTATATTAGTTTCGAGATATTATTTTCCATAATCTGGGACAATATATATATGGGCGTTAAGGATACTTTTGTGCATTACTGCATAAAGAACGGCTTGTTTAAAAGTAAGAGTACCAAGAGAGAATATTACGGAGATTTGTTCGTGGATATCTCCAAATCTTTTGTTATTCTGTAAATTCGTTCAGTATGAATACGCCTTGGAAGATCAGTGGCTAAAGTGTGTAAATTGCAATACGTTTCATAAAGCTAGTAAACAAAAAGTTAGTTAATGAAATGTTTAAGTCGGACATTTTGTGTTTTGTTTTCTCGCACAACCAATGTCCCCATCCCTGAAAAATCCTGCTGAAGGACAGCAATTATTCTGTTTCACACACGTGATTTTTCAAAACTCTGCAAAACTTTAAAAGTCGCAGCCCTGCTGCGGCACACGCAGCACAGTTATTGCCTAAGCTGAAGGAGCGCCTTCATAGAAGGCTGTCGTAAACTGCTTGAAGACTTCCCTATCTACCTTGTGCCGCCACCGACGCTACGCTACGCACATGTGTGATCGCGTGTTTCCTCGCTCTCTGGGACGCATTCGTAGTGCATTTTCCGGCAGAATTCTACCAAACGCTGGCGAGGCTCAATGGTCGAGTAGCTAACCCACATACAGTGGACTCGGGTTAAATCCCGTCGGGAACTGGACATTTATTTTTCTCATTCCCGGCGATAGCTCCTGTGAACACCGGACACCGGTGGCGGTGGCTGCCGCAACGCCAACCTAAACGTCTATTGGAATGTGCGCATACCAGCTTGCGCAACGAAGAAAAAGGAAGAAAATGAAACGACCCGGATCAGTTTCAGGCATAGACAGCAAGCGTACAAGCTAGTCATGTAGGTTTGGAGAAGAATCAATAAATAAACAAATAAATAAATAAATAAATAACTAAATAAATAAATAAAGAACGTAGTATGCAAATGTATGCATGAGAGAGAGAGAGAGACAATTTAATTGAAAGAAGGCAGAGAGGTCGGCCTGAGCTAAGGTGCTCTAGCCTGCTACTCTGCACTGGGGGAGGGGGAACGGGGACATAAAGATGTGATGAGGGATGGTGATGACATAGCAAGAGGGATGCGCAAAAGCTCAACACTCTGATGATAAACATTCACAAACGTCATCCATGAAGCCACAATCAGGTTTCGCCTCAAGTCGGTAGTCACCAATTTGAGTGAACTTAAAAATAGAGGCGTTAGGACGAAGCTGGTGTGGGCCTCCCCTGCGTGAACAGCACAAGCCCGAAACAAAATATTTATAGCATATAAAGAGCTGTGATAAGCGGCAGTAGCACGGCGAGCACTTGTAGGGCACATTTAGCGGCCGCAGTCTCGAGACCCCCGAGAATCACGCGCATTGACTCTACAAGGTGCTTCAGCATTTTTTGTACACTCTCCTTCTCATTGTGTTCATTTCCTTGCTTGCCCGTAGTGTCACCGGTTTCATTGGCGCTATAATTCCTGGCTTCATGGCGCAGAGGACCGCTTGTGCCCGCTGGCATGGCCATGGGCCTAGAGGGCAGCAAAGGCCATTCCGCGTCTGTATCAGCCGGTGGAGGTGAATGTTTGCCGCGTGCTCTCGTCGACCTTGAATTATCAGTAGGCACCGTTACCGTCCTCGATGCACGCACAGGCAGAGTAAATGCTGTATGTATGCTGTATGAGTATGCAAATGTAAGCACGCATGCTTTCGACTTCATCCTCTTTGGCGTGAGCTAAAGCGACTGTCAACTTTTGCTAACATGTGAAATGAATAATTGCTAATTGCGGACGTACGCGATAGAGTAAGCAATTAAGAAAGTGTTCTTTCATGCGCGCGGACAGCAGGAATGACAAGCACAAAAATATCTGAAGTCAAATTTACGTTGAAAGGAGGCTTAAACGAAACAGATTTTCATGGTAATTTCGCGACCCACTATATTCGTGTGTTTTATTGCCTTAGGATGTCGCTTCACTATGCTATCATGGTCATACTACATCGCTTTAGTGCATAGTCAGAGATACCACAGAACGCCATTCACCACCTGCTTAGCCAATGCTTAGTGTTTAGCATTATTGCAGCTCTTCAATCAATTTCAGGGGGTTATGCTTCTATCAATGTGTCTATGTATGTTTGGATCTAAATGATTTGCGGCCTACCTGGGTGACTGGGCAGTCCGTGGATGTGTGGGTAGTCCATTGGGTTACTTCTCTGAAATAACACCGTTCAAAACTAACCATCGCACTAACTTTGGTCACTAAGTAGGTGGGAATGATTACAACGTGCCGCTCTTCAACGAACATTTTTCACGGCAACGTGGTTTGCTGTAAGATGCGGGACTCGAGATGCGGTATGCGGGTAAGATGCGGGATCCGAGACCCCTCGGGGGTCTGGAATCCGGCAACATTCATGCCTTCAGGTAGCATGTGTGGCTTTACTGACCAGTTGCCTTCACCAAACAAGATCACGGCCTCGTGACGCCTGCGGCAAAAAGACGTTCCACGTCCGCCGCCAAGGTATGTGAGTGGTGGTACTGGCTAACACTCCCAGGGTTCTACTAGGGCACATAAATACCCAAGAAAGTGGATGGGGAAACAGTGCCGCGGTAGCTCAATTGGTAGAGCATCGCAAGCGAAATGCGAAGGTTGTGGGTTCGGTTCCCACCTGCGGCAAACTGTTCTTTCATCCACTTTAATTTCCATTAACTTATCATTTGTTTATTTCATTTATTAAGCATAAGTAATTTCCCCTATGTTGTCCTCGGTGTCAGTGTTTGTTGGCTTCTTATGATATGACTAACAAAAATCGGGACCCTCGGTTAACCCCCTCCCTTCTCGTTTATCCCTTCTCGTTTATCGGTATTCACGCGCGAATGTTTGGAACCGTTAGCCACCATGACTCGCACTGATTCGTTTATGCAGGAAATAATAATTACTGATTCTGGAATTTATTCTCTCCTCACTAATCTTAAGATTTCATCTTCCGCTGATAATACTGGCTTAAATAAGACAATTCTAAAAAATATTGCCCCAAGCATCTTTCCAGTACTGTCCGCATTTTTTTCACAATCACTATCAACAGGCATTATCCCTCAAGAATGGAAGGTGGCTAAGGTAGTGCCATTCTTCAAGTCTGGGGATCGCTCTTCACCACTTAACTATCGACCAATTTCTTTAACAAGTAACATTTGTAAATTAATCGAACATATCGTACATTCCCAGGTCATTAACTATCTTGAAGAACATAACCTCATATTTAAGCAACAGCACGGTTTTCGCAGAGGCTATTCATGTGACACTCAGCTCGCTGGTTTTATTCACGACATACATTCATCAATAGACACCGGAATTCAAGTAGATGCCGTATTCCTAGATTATTCAAAAGCATTCGACCGTGTCCCTCATCGTCGACTTATTCACAAACTTACACAGCTGAACATTGACTCTACTGTTGTAACATGGATAAAAGACTTCCTTTCTAACAGAATGCAATTTACATCGGTTAACAATCACAACTCATCTCTAGTCCCCGTAACATCTGGTGTACCACAGGGAAGTGTGCTTGGGCCCCTACTTTTTCTAATTTATATTAATGATCTACCAGACGGCATCAAATCCAATATCAGACTATTTGCTGATGATTGCGTCATATATCGTAATATTCACTCTAACTATGATCACGACATTCTTCAATCTGACCTAAACGCAATAAACGTATGGTGTTCAACTTGGCTAATGCCTCTAAATCTTACTAAAACTAAATTCATGTCTTTTACTAATCAGGCGCCCCGAACATCAACATCTTACATCTTAAACAACAGCCTTGTTGAACAAGTTTCCAGCTACAAATATCTTGGCGTACACTTAACCCCTAACTTGACGTGGAATAATCACATTAACCATATCCTTGCTTCTGCAAACCGTTCGCTTGGTTTCCTTAAACATAACCTCAAACAAGCTCCCGTACACTTACGCAAATTGGCATACACAACACTAATACGCCCTAAAATAGAGTACGCGTCAGCCATATGGGATCCCCATCAAGCATACCTAATAACTGACTTAGAAGCCCTGCAGAACCGTGCTGTACGCTTCATCTTTTCAGATTATTCACGAGAAACAAGTATAACAGCATTAAAAAATCGCGCCGAACTTGAAGCCTTGTCACTTCGCCGTAATATATCTCGTTTAACACTATTCCATAAGCTCTACTATCACGTATCCCTTCATAACGAGTTCATGCGTAAACCCTCAGTCATTTTTCCGCGTAGGGATCATTCCTGCAAAGTTCAATGCATAATGTGTCATTCCCTCGCATTTGGTCAGTCATTCATACCTCGTACCTCGAAAGAATGGAATAATCTGCCATCGCACATTGTCACCGAAACAAATGCCTTAAAATTTACAGACGCTCTACGCAGTACCATGAATACCTAATATATCACGTCTGACTCTCTGATTTGTAAACATATGTATTTTTTATTTTTTTGTTTGTTAATGCGCCGTTAACCAAGCTTCCACGACAGTGTCACATTTTGTACAAACCATTTAGAGTTCCTGTACTGATAACTATCATTATTTTTTGTGTTTGTACGTTGATGCACTGTAATCTTTTCCCAGTTTTGTTTTTCCATTGTATTTACATTACGCACTGTTCACCTCTCCTATGTAACATTTACCCTATGTAATACCCTCCCTAGAGGGCCTTTAGGGTTATTGTGAAAAAAATAAATAAATAAATATATATATATATATATATATATATATATATATATATATATATTCACGCCCACTGTAAGGCAAAGGCCTCACCTATACTTCTCCAACTACCGGGGTTGATGTACTAATATTGGCCATGTTGTCCCTGTAAACTTCTTAATCTCATCCACCCACCTAACTTTCTGCTGCCCCCTGCAACGCTTCCCTTCCCTTGGAATCCAGTCCGTATTCCTCAATGACCATCGGTTATCTTCCCTCCTCATTTCATGTCCTGCCAATGCCCCCATTTATTTTTCTTGATTTCAACTAAGGTGTCATTAACTCGCGTTTGTTCCCTCACCTAATCGGCTCTTTTCTTATCCCTTAACGTTACACCCGTCATACTTCTTTCCATAGCTCGTTGCGTCTTCCTCAGTTTGAGTAGAACCCTTTCCGTAAGCCTCCAGGTTTCTGTCCCGTGCGTGAGTGCTGGTAAGACACAGCTGTTATACACTTTTCTCTTTAGGGATAATGGCAACCTGCTGTTCATGATCTGAGAATGCCTGCCAAACGCACCCCAGCCCATTCATATTCTTCTGATTATTTCAGCCTCATGATCCGGATCCGCGGTCACTACCTGCCCTAAGTAAATGTATTTCCTTACACTTCGAGTGCCTCGCTACTTATCGTAAACTGCTGTTCTCTTCTGAGACGGTTAAACATTATTTTAGTTCTCTGCAGATTGATTTTCCGAGCCAGCCTTCTGCTTTGCCTCTCCAGGTCAGTGAGCACGCATTGAAATTGGTCCCCTCAGTTACTAAGGGGGGCAATATCACCAGCGAAGCGCAAGTTACTAAGGTATTCTCCATTAACTCTTATCACCAATTCTTCCCAATCCAGGTCTCTGAATACCTCCTGTAAACACGCTGTGAATAGCAGTGGAGAGATCGTATCTCCCTGCCTGACGCCTTTCTTTATTGGAATTTTGTTGCTTTCTTTATGGAGGACTATGGTGGCTGTGGAGCCGCTACAGATATATTTCAGTATTTTTACATGCGGCTCACCTACACCCTGTTTCCGTAATGCCTCCATGACTGCTGAGGTTTCGACTGAATAAAACGCTTTCTCGGAATCAAGGAAAGCTGTATATAAGGGTTGCTTATATTCCGTACATTTCTCAATCACCTGATTGATAGTGCGAATATGGTCTATTGCATATATATATATATATGCAAGCTCGCCGATTGTAATGAGAATTGATATAGACAAATAGGTTTAATAGAGAAGTGAGGAGAGAAGGGGGAGACGGCGAATTCAATGCAAAGGATGGAAGCAAAGTAGAAGACGGGGATTTACAAAAACAGGAGCCAAAAACGGAGGCGAGATTCTTATGCTAACGCATTGGAGAATTGCTTGCTATGTGAGGGCTGCCTTGCAGCCCGGAGACGACAGGCACATTGTGTTCGTGTTGAACGGCAAGATAGCGAGACCTTTAGGGAGTGTTCACCATCCAGAGGCGTTGGGTTTCAATGAAAATGGGAGGATTACCTGTTCAGCAGTTTACATAAGTAAGAGCCGACTACAGTATTCGTGGAAGACAAGCAGGAAAAATATTCGTTAAGGCTGGGTCACTGCGATTTTAGGTAAATGCACCGGTAGTGATAGAGGCTTTAAATGTGAAAGTTATGAGCCATAGAAGTAGTAAAACCTGAATAAATCAAGCAAACTAGGTTAGGTGACCATGTGTCCTTGCCTCATTACTAAAGGGGTGCTAATATACGTCGTCCTCACCATTATCATCATAATATATATCATCGCTTCGCGCCGGTGCAGGCGAACGTAGAAGACAGACCACGGGAGATCTGAACGTGTTCATATGTTACGGTGAATTTTCAGAGGATATAAATTGGATAATTTTTCAGCTCTGGCTAAAACATGTTTTCATCTCAACAATTTGGTCCTTTCATGCTTTTCTTTTCTCCTGCACATCTCTACATTCTTATTCATAAATTTAGTAGTATCTATAGTACCTAATTAAGGCACCTTTGTTCATTTACAGTTCCAAAGAAATTATGTGCGGGTTACCCAACTATCTATTAGCTGTTAACTGGTAGCTTATCGCAGATGGTAGAGATCTTCTCGTTTTCTTTTTTTTTGCTGCCTGCTTGTTCTTTTGAATTTTGCGTTGTTGTGGCTCATAAATTTATACGGCAATTTTGGCGCTTGTATGCATACTTAGTAGTGCCATGATGGTCATACAGTCATCATCATCATCATCAGCAGCAGCCCATTTTATGTCCACTGCAGGGCGAAGGCCTCTTCCTGTGATATCCAATTATCCCGGTCCTGCGCCAAACGATTCCAACTAGCACCCACGAATTTCCTAACTTCATCGTCCCACCTAGTCTTCTGCCTCGACTGCGCTTCTCCTCTCTTGGTGCCCATTCTGTAACCCTAATGGTAAAACGGTTATCTAACCTGCGCATTTCATAACCAGGACCAGGCCCATTTTTTTTCTCTAAATGTCCATCAGAATATCGGTTATAGCCGCTTGCTCTCTGATCCAAATCGCTCTCTTTCTTTCACTTAACTTTATGCCTAGCATTATACGCTCCATCGCTCTTTGCGCAGTCCTTAACTTGTTCTCAAGCTTCTTTGTAAGTCTCCAAATCTCTGCACCATACGTCAGCACTGGTAAAATGCACTGATAGTACACCTTCCTTTTCAATGATAATGGTAAGCATCCAGTCAGGAGCTGACAATGTCTGCCGTGTCCGATCCAACCTATTTTTATTCTTCTCTGAATTTTCTTTTCATGATCAGCGTTCCCTGTCATTAATTCACCAAGGTAAACGTACCACTTCACAGACTCTAGAGGATGACTGGCGATCGTGAACTTTTGTTCGCTTGCCCTGTTATTCATCAGTATCTTTGTCTACAGCATCTTAATCTTCCACCTCACTCTCCTCAATCATTTGTTGTACCTCGCCTGCAGTACTGCCGAATAAAACAATGTCATCGGCAAACCGAAGGTTGCCGAGGTATTCGCCGTCGATCCTTACTTCAAAGCGTTCAGAGTTTAATAGCTGGAATATTTCTGCCCAGCATGCAGCGAATATTATTGCAGAGATTGTGTCTCCTTGTCTGACCCCTTTCATTATAGGCACCATCCTACCTGTGCAGACTTAACGTAACTGTGGAATCTCTGTATATATATTCCAAGATATTTACGTAGGCAGTCTGTACTCCTTCATTACGTAATGCGTCTATTACAGCTGGTGTTTTTACTGAATAAAATGCCTTTTCGTTTTTTATGAAAGCCATATACAGAGGCTGATTGTACTCTGCGATTTTCTCGATTACCTGAATGATGACATCAATGTAATCCATTGTAGGGTATACCTTTCCATTTTGTGTATACGATTGTAGGGTAACCCATTATTTAATTTGATAATTTCTAAAAACGAGCTGTTTGACGGCGCTGCTCTATCTGCATCCTGCAGTTTCATTTATGTTTGGCAATCTAACCAACGCCTTTCGTACCGACCTCGCCGCCAGTTTTTCGTAATGGGAATGTTTCAAACTACTTTGCTGGGCCTAATCTAGAGCTAGTGCACTGCCACGCTAGTAAAATTACGTTAGAATCAGTTTAGCTCTGTTATTGTTTGCACAACTATTATGGAGGTCTTAGAATGTTTAAGATAAAAGACTTGCGCAGTCGGCGTTTTGTTTCCTGATACTTTTTTGTGGTCTGTCCTCCTCAAAATTAGGTGGAAAAATTTTATCACGAATATACTACCTCGCATGAGCAACTTCAGTGAACGAATGCTGCGGCAATATAGCGCGCATTTATCGCATGTCAGATGGCATGGCATGGCATATAGCATATGTATACCTAATTATATACGGAACCAAAAGACGACACCGACGGCTAAAATTTGCTTGGAGTGTCCGTCTGATTGCTATCGAAGGAGAAGCTAAAATAAAAATACTTGAGGCAAGTAGATATGCACAACTTCAACTAGTATTTTACTGCTCGATATAATAAAAATGTTCAACACTACTGTTTTGGTATGGTAATGTCTACTTCTGTGGCAATAGCATATTTATGCTAATAGACGAGTAAACTATAACGTAATTTATCATTTCTTGCTTGATGCACCATTTCACGCTCTGACCAACTTGAGAAGATTACATGGAGAATGTTTTTACATGCAAACGTACGTGTCAACAAACAGGGGTTTTCATTGTTGCACACCCACACCCACCCACACACACACACACACACACACACACACACACACACACACACACACACACACACACACACACACACACACACACACACACACACACACACACACACACACACACACACACACACACACACACACACACACACACACACACACACACACACACACTCTCGCTCGCTCTCTCTAACGTTCATAGAGAGCCTTTTATATTCTTGTGTAGCAGAAGAAAGCATAACATTTCAAGTATCTAAATGTGCATCAACGTCACTATCGCTATCTCTCTTGAAAGCTAGCATGGGTCGCGAGCTAGCGTCCCAGGATGCTACTGCTGCTGGCTCGGCCAACATGTACCACAATCGCCTGCCGCCTTTGGTGGGAGCAGTTGCTTCCTCGATCTCTCGACGCGCAGGGCGTCGGTGGCATGCAGCTTTAGCACCTAGGCTACTGTTGCTTGCTGACTCTGGTAGAACACACAGCCATGGCTCATTACATACAGCGCAGAGACCGAAAGGCCACTATGCGGCATCCAATTGGACAATAATGCTTTCCATATGACAACTAATAGGATGTGCTTAGGTGCCCTCGAATTTTTCCTGGACTTAAAATGGAAACTGAGCGGTCAGTGCCGGTCCAATTTGTTTTTCTCTTTATTATCAGGATTTCTAGAATTTAAGCGGATATGCGTAATGTCAGAAATCAAGCACGTCCGCAACATTAAAGCTATATTGAGGTTTGGAACAATTGAAATAAAACTAACAACTTTTCAGTTTCAGATAACTTGAAACAAACCTCAGATATCGACGCCACCAGCTACACAAAGAACAGAGGTGGTCACATTGGCACTACCAAGTGGGGCGCATCTTATAATTTAAAATGTGTATTTTGGGTGCATAGCTAAAGAGGGGAGTAACTTGGGTTTCTGAGCCAACACATAGTAGGCATGTGCGGTTTGGGGCGAACTCAAAAACGAATTCGAAACCAGGCCAGATAAGAGACCTGCCCATCAGAGAATGGTTTGTCGGTCGCTGCGCCTCCTAATGGGGTTCCTCCAAGTGCCTCGGCTTCGAACTTTTACTACTTCGCTAACTAAGAATGACTGCCGTTTACTCAGAAAGCAAGAAAGCATTAAAGACACCAAACGGGGATATTAAGCAGCATTGCAATGAAGAAAGCAACTGTTAAAGTAACGAAAACGAACTGTGCACTGGAGATCATACGAGAGCAGCCTTGAGATATCTTTTAATTGAAATTCTCACTTCCTCGTTCCTACGTCACAACATTCAAAGGCCCCTAGCAATGCCATAATTTTGTTTACTAACAAAAACAAGCATCGAATAAAGATATGAGTTTAAAGTTAATAAAGAATATAACTTTTTCCATCAGGAATTACTAAAAACAAGATGCCCACATCAAGGAAACTGGTAGCGTATCTCATCATCTCTGTCCTGTGCGCAATGAGGTATGTATACACTCTGCGCATCCCATATTTCTATTCATAGCATGCATGTGCGATAGAAGGTATCGTTTGATGGCGTATAATTGTGCATAAAATGTCGCGCAAGCATAGCATTTAAAAAAATTGCCAAACCTTCCCCTCCCCAATATTTGCGGTGAGTGATGCTTGTCCTGCGTGCACCTGTCATGTGGCACCGTTACCTGTATGTTAAGAAACACACAGGTAAAACTGCTGCATTGCTTAGGCCTCCTGCTCTCTTAGCTCGAGATCATCATCTCGTTGGTGTCGGATATCCTGGGTTCGGGCGGTTCTAACGGCTGTTCGTCAAACGCAGCCTGTTTCCCCGGGGAACGCACAACGCGGGGCCGTCCCTTCTGTTTTGCGAGCCTGAACTGAACAGAAAGGAGACAAGCGCAGGACGCGCGAATACCCTTTCCCGCTCTTTCTCTCCCCAGCGGATGCGGAACGGCTCTGATTGGTTGCGCGCGTGACGTGAGCGCACGCCTATGCAGCTGCAATTCCTGCTAATGACACACGCTCTAACGCCGGCGCATCTGTAAACTCACCAAACCGCCCTTTCCCTCAGCTGCTCTGCGCTTACTATTGCGTCACAAGACCACCACCTAAATATTGTGAGGCCAATACAAGCTTCACTCGAAAAATACATACTCTAGTTACCACCGAGGCTCAATTTACTTCGACCAAGTTATCACAGACACCGGTGTAGGAATGTGCTTTTGTGCATATGCGATATGAAGATGTTTCGTATAGGGTGGATTGCGAAAAATTCCGTCAAAGCCCTTCTTGCTACGCATGTCGGTGTGAGTGTCATAAGCGTTGATGCAATTTAGCCGCATGCCGTGATGCTTGCGGAGAAACACGTGTGCAGCGGGGATCCTCTCTCGCGCTTGCTACTGCACCAACTGGGCCACCATTAGGACAACGCGGGGGGAAGCTTAGGTTCCAACGAGCATTAAATAAGTTCAACGGATCATTTATCAAAGAGGTTCAGTTAGGAGAAGCACAGACTGAGTGTCACATACCCAGTGATCGAAGTCGGCCTCAACGTTGTTCACTGAAGAGCGGCACATACCCAATGCGACATATCCAGCGACGCATGCACACTTACCCATGACGGCGTAAAAGAGGTTTGTTGACGAGCAGCACGTAAATGCAGTGCCACATGCAGGTTGACCCAGGAATGTCCGATGCTTGGTTTCAATAACGTGCCCACAAAATGTGAACGCCACGGGTTTCCCATTCGACCCTTAACTACCCATGATCCAGGTTCGCAGAAAAAGGTTAGATCGATAGGCAGATCCAAAGTCAACCTACGAAAAGTTCATAAAGTACCCAAAGAATGCTAATTGCATCAGTAGTGCATTTTATTGTCATTAGCTTTATTAGGGCACTTCGTGTACTTTTAGGGGTCTTTCGGCTGATCGGCATGGCCATCCACCATTTTCTTACAGAAGATGTATTGCTTTGTAATATATAGTCTATGGTCAAATAGATAGAGCATGGTGCTGCTTCGACGAGGGATTTCGGTTTTGAACCGACCGTGTGAGAAACTTGCGTCAATCAGTGGGTTCCACAGAATAGGCACCGTTTTCTGTGAGCCTCGCTCGCGGATGGCACTTTCTGTTGCTGGGTATGTTTACAGAGTATGCGTCGCTCTTTAACGAAAACCTGTGACATTAAATTAGGTCGCATGGCCATGTAATACACTCGTCAAACATATTCGGATACTGTTGTCCGAATATATGTTACACAGGCCCCCTGCGCTGACATCATGGTGGAGGCATTACCTCGATCAACGCGTTAAGAGGGGAAGTGTGACAGAGAATCCAGGCTGCATACACACTGTATGTAGGACGTCTTTTTGCGTTGGAAATATGCTCTGTCGCTAGATTGCTTCAGTGCTCATAACTATAATGTCAACTTCACTGTAAGATAGGAGCTACCGGTATTTTTTTATTGCGCAAGAATTTTAGGGTATTACACGCTCTTTTCGCGGGATACGTATGTTAGTATGCATGTATCTCCGCCTATCTGAGTCACTGGGTCGCACATGGTAAAATAGATAGTGCATCGGGCTGCTTTCCTGAGGCAACACGCTTCGGAACCAAGAGCCAGACCAACTTGGATAATTCAGTACTTGGGTACACGTAGATATGGGCCAATCTTCAACAAACCTATTTAACGCTGACATGAGCCACTGCATATGGAGGACACGGTAGGTGCTGTTGTTTAGAAGAAACTTTGACACTGATTTGGAGCGCTGAGAATGTGCCAATCGGTCTATGCTGCTCTTTATTGAGCCTCTCTGATGCCATCTTGGGTCACTTCGTGTGAGAGAGCAGCTGTGAGTCGCTATTCAATGAACGTATTTGAGGCTGACTTGCCTAACTAGGTATGTGCCATTGGGAATTAGCCGCTCTACAATGATAAGAAAAAGATCATTTAAATATATCTGATGTGAGCGGAATTTCATCCACCTGACAAGGGTTCCTTAGGGTCAGTAACCTGATGATTTCTCATGCTGCATCAGGAATTCACTGCGTGTAGACCGCTCTTTAACGAAGCTGTCCTATACTTGCGTCACTGCGCATGAGGAACAGGTGAGCACGTCTGCTCCGTTAGCGCAGCCTTGCCTGTAGATGACATTACACGTGGCCGAGCGCGTACCCGCCTCCGCCATGTTTAAGGGGTAATCTAAGACCGGGAAAAAGAGTGTACGAGCCGAGGAGGCTGGTGTCTTCATATGTGCGCTTTCTCCCATGCATCTAGTGCTTGAAGTCACTTAACTTTAAGTATCGGAGAAGAGTCGAAGAGAGACGCAGCAGAAACGTCTCCTCCCGTCACTTTGCGCTTATCCTAACGCCAGCGCTTTCACAGCGAGTGTTCGCCACCATCGAGTAAGGTCCGTTCAAGATGTACTATGCTCTCTTGAGAGGACGCTTGTTAATTTAGTTACAAAGTGAAAGAGTAACTGAATAGTTATTGAACAAGAGGCAAGCTACTGAAATGTCAAAATCTTGGCATTGAAAGCGGCCCATTGTGAAAAAAGGAGCCTACAGATTTGGACCAGATCAGAAAGTCCAGTAACACGGCTACACACAGGTAATGAATTTAGCAATACGTTGTTGCGCTACATTCTTTCTGCTCTAATCGCGTTGAAGTGAATATTCTTAGTGAGATAAGTTATGCCGTTTCTTTTTTCGACCACATCACTGTGAAACGGGATATCCGTTTAATGGAAAGGGCAATATGGCCCTATCAAGTAACGTTCTGTCCACAGGAAGCCTCAGATTTCCGTGACTCTGTCACGAGGCACGAGGGTGTGTAGAGAAAATAACGGCCTCTGTTGCGACACATGTCTTCTCTAATCTCAGCGTCTTACAGCCGAATTTTGGGGCTAGATGACTCCGTGGGTCGACCGAGCCTCCTGGAAAGTAATTCACCACCCCTCCACATTTTATGCACGGACGCCGGTGCGTTCAGTACAGCGCTAGCGTGCCTCGATAGCAGTGACGCTGTTTAGAAAGTCTTGCAACTTCACGGACAAGAAGTTTCCTTTCCTTAACTGTTCAGTATCGCCAGTCTATCGAACAGCTACTGCTACAGCACGGTATTGGTGCTTTTGAGCATCTTCTTTCCTTTGGGACATCTAAATTTCTGTACGCAAAATGTGTGCACCAATCAGTAGTCGTAGTCAGCATTAATGATCTCTGGTATTCCTTGTCCCATTTTTCTTGCACCGTTTTTCGCCATGAACCACATCAACAAACTCAAGAGCAGACAGTTTTAAAGAATAGGAAGTTGTTTAATAATGGACGTCATCTGTTACAATTATTAGGTGGATTGGATAAGATCAAGCATGTAGAAAGAAATAGTTGTATGCTGTCTGTAACCTCAAGCCTGCTCAGTAAGTACCTATGAGTCCCTGTGTGTAAGTTTTCACTACAAAAAGTTGAGTGGCAAGATTCAAGGAAGCTTATCTCCGAGGCCCTAGTATGAGAGGCAGCATATGTTAGTGACTATTTCTCCACAAAAGGAAACGGCCACGCATACGTATTAGTTTCCTCCGAATTATAATCTATGTATCAAGGAAAGAGGCCAACGACAATATGAAAGTAGAAAGTAGCAATAATTTCAGTTCCGAAATTGTTGAGAATTTCTTTGGAATAACAATTACTTCATCGAGCCCACAAGGTTCGCAGCCGTCATCAGTTGCTTGTGAACGACTCTTCTAAGGAGTGTTCCCTCACCATGATTTTAGCAATGTAGTTGTCAGAAAAGAATATCACGACATATGCCACGCTTCCATCGTGCAAGGGGCTCATGCACGATAATAATCGAAAGGATAAATTACTACATATTTTTGGAACCTTGTTTGTAATTCGCTTTGCGGGTGGTGATGAATTATGAATAAAACCACTGGTAGGAATGAAAATACAGGTAGGTGACTGAAACAAGGGCACTAATGAAGACTGCGAAGCCTGCGCTTATTGCGACAATTTTAAGGCTTGAATAACTACATTTGCAGGAACGTGAAAGCTTGTGTGTTACGCAAGTGTTGCTGGATCCACCATGCGATAGGTTCAATGGCGATCGCATTTTGCGCTTGTGACAAAAACTGTGCCAAAGTCAGGCTCATCGGTGGCGATTTATTACTTTTCTGGAGAGGCAGGGTCCCCACGAGCATTTCCAAGATGCTCCCACGTAGTCATAAGTAAAGGATACTTTACGTAACTTAAACCAAATGACTAAAAAAGTGGATAACCATACCTGAATGAAGCCAACGCCATTTGGTTTGTCGTCATGTGGCGCTTCCTATGGTATTTTTTGTAATTTCCAATTATTAGTTTCTCAGCAATAAGAAACACTTCGTTTAGTATTAGTAGCGCATCGAGGAAAAGAACCCTGCGTGAGGACCCTGTCGAAGGGAGAGGCCAAACGTCTAGGCATGGCCTTCAGGGTACGTAAGCATCTTTCACGGTTGCGCGCGGAAAGGGAGCGCTGTCGGTTCCTGACGAACCATGGGGCAATACTATAGTGAGTGGGCAGAGTCGAGCGGCTTTATTTAATATTTCGCGGGCTTTCTTTAGACGCTGCAAAAAATCAGAACGCAGCACCTAGGTTCCCATAGAAAATGGAGTGGTCGTTTCAGAACACCCTCTACAACGCAACGAAACGCACTTCGGCACAAAGTAAATAAGGGAAGCTTCCTCCAAGTAAGCCCGCATGTCTTAAGCGATAAGAAATCTGCCATAGGAATGTATCGTGGGAAATAAGCGGCTCGATTGGGTTTACGCATGTGATTCAAGTTGTTGTAGCTTCGCAGAAACCTTTGGTGGCTGCTAACTCTGCCATTTTCTGTTGTCTCTGCCTGCCACAAAGTCCAGCTGTGGATGCATCTTCGGGAGCACAATGGTATAGGAGTGACTGCTGGAGATATGTAAGTACACGAAGTATGTGTTCAATGCCATAAATTTCCTTGGGGCAGCGCGTTTGCTTTCGGAAACCTTTTGCACAAATATTTTCTTCAGACAGCAAAATAGTACACCGAATTATTTGCAGTTCTAGCACTGCTTTGCATGTTTTCCCTCAATAAGACTTTAGCACTATGAACCATCCTCAGATGCAATAATTGTTAGACGCAAGAAAAATAAGCTGCGTGAATGTTGGTTGTACAAACAGGCAACCAAGAATCGCATAAAAATGAAAGAAGGTGCAAACTATGTAACGTACATGATAACTTTATGGAGCGAAATACGAAGCAATTGCTAATAAACACGCAGCTGGCCCCATCAAAAGAACAAAAAAATAAATAACAGGTCCTCAGCCAGTCTTCCTTTAAGCTAAGAAAAAAAACACATTCTGAGGATTGCATATGCTGCCATTGAACATCTCACCTTAATTTGCACTCAATGGCACCCCTGCGGCACACAAACGGAGCGCGAAGTCCCCTTTTTGGGAAACGCTCCGTTTCTTAAAATCAGGATATGTTTTCGGAGCTTTCAAATTTCGTCACATATTTAGGCTCCCGTACACGGCTGCTATTTGTCAATAGCTCACATCAATCAAGCAGCTTGAGCAGATTATCGTCTGCTCACCTTCAGCCACGCGCACCAACATTGGAACTACACGAAACTTATTCTCTGGTCACACGTACGCTATGCCTACAGCGCCTCGTGATTAAAAGCCATTAGCATCTACAAAGGACGCGCACCAGTACGCTCTTAGTCCCAGTCACTCCTCTATCAACGTCAAGCTATTCGTATTGAGCTGCGTATTCAGCACAACATAGCGCGCAATATGGATCTGCCTACTATCCGTTCAGAACAAAGCCTGTCCGCGTGGTACGGCTAGGATAGAGCACGCGAGCACGCACTCCGGCCCTGATGTGCAGTTAAAGTCCCACGCAGCCACACGTAGCTGCATCCTTTGCATGGCGTAAATACTGCGGCCGGCGTGGTGTGCCGCTTCAAGCCCGCTTGCGGTAGTGTCCATCTGTTTCCTCCCAAACAAGCTTGTCAGATGGCCCCCACAAAACAATTGACAAATGATCTCAAAATCTAGCCGAAAAATTTTTTCGCCAGCAAAAAGTTGTCAAAACATCGAAAACGTGTGATGATCTGCAGGTGTCTTATAAGCGGTGTAGGTGGTGTTGAAGTATCAGTGCGTATTTTCGGCTTCAATGTTATTTCCACCTCATGCGACCAGCACAGCACTGGCCTCCAGACCTGCATAAAGTATTCTATTGAGAGCTGCCACTCGGATGTGGGTTTGGACGTCACCTATTTTTACTACTACACCACTAAAAAAATTATCTGCGAAACTACTCCGTAGTTTCGCAGATAATTTCACCAAAGGTAATTCACCGCAGATAATTCAGCAGAAGAATCTTGGAAGTTGTCAGTGGGCGTTTGGGTCTCCACTTGTGCTGCAGAGCGCTTCACAGGCGTCGGGGCAGCAATAGTCGCCTCCAACAAACGAAACAAAGGTGCGGGTATAGATATGGTGCAGAAACAGGCCATTATACGAAAAAAAAAATGTAGGCATTTAGGTAACTTGCTATGCAGTGAGTTGTCAAACTAAAGAAGCACCCAGAGGTACAAGCTCCCGGCTAACGAGCGTGCCCGTCTTTTTACCTTCTCATTAAGGTGCTCACCTAAGCAGAGCGTAAGCAGAGTCGAAGCAAAACAGCTCTTTCGTTCACGCTTTCCCTTGCGTCGTTCTTGCAGGAGCGCCAGAGGAATGGTGTCCCCGTTCGCTCCACAATCGAGTTTTTTTTTGGAACACGTTTCAGATTGCTTTCCTCACACTCAAGGCACGTCTGTTAGTGTGAGTCTGAGCAATGGCGCAGCAACACTGTGGCGCACTGACACTATGGTCCATGCCTGCCTTTGGGAATCTGAGGCTTTCGTCATCTTGAATCGTCGTATTGTTATCAGCGTCAGGTGAATGCGTTTGCGCCTAGGTCAATCGTAATCGTTTTGAACGTCACCAGCTTACGCGCAACACCAAGAACTCCGACACGCAAATGACACTTGCGCATTGTCCATTGCGCAATTGCATATTTGTGTAGGTTTTGTGGTTGTTACTATTGGTGAAATAGCTTTCCTTAACTTCCATTTACTGTAGACTGTAGGAGCTGAATGGAGGTGCAATTGCGTCTGCTGGGTTACCTGAATTCCTAAAAAAATCAAGGAGCCCTTTGTTTCGAAGGCAACTTTCAAGCATTCTTGCTATCGAGGTACCTATGAAAAATATTCACGCTCTAATACAGAGCGCTTATCAATCCTGTTGTGATCATATTAATTCGAAAGATTTCCAAGACGGCGATTGAATAAAATATTACATTTTACATCAGCGATTGCCTCGTTCAGTCAGCGTGAGTTTGCGTCTCCTATAAATTAATCACATTGGGAACTCGTATTCTCGTACAAGACTCTCGCACTAGCAGAATTATGTATCAGTGTTGTAGCTTTCTTTTTCCAGCGCATTCCTTAAGCAAACCTGGTTTGCTGGTTAGCAAGTTGTTTACGCTGAATGAAGCTGCTGCACAGACAACAAGCTATCAATTTTGTCCTAATAATCTGACGCAATTTGAAGTTTTCCAAAGCCTTGCATATAACCTATTCACGCCAAGAACTTGGGCCATTGGATATGCTCGAGAAAAGGCGACAAAATGGGCCACCTATGCCTGCGCTATTGGATCTGTGCCCGTATGTAGAACTTTGACTACTGGGCCCATTTTTCGCCACTGCCGCAGAATACGTGTAAGCCCCAATTTTAAAATATCCTGTATGATTTCTGCAGCCGAACTTGTCTAGTCGTGGCGAATACGTGTAAAACTCCCAGTGGATGAGCTCGCCAAGCACAGCAGCCCTGTCAAGCTTCGATTAATAAAAGCGACTTGAAATAATACCTACATCCATGTTTCCTTTGAAGAGGAAGGATGAGGGCGTTTCATTTAAGAAGTGAAGGAAGGCTGTATATTTACACAAAGAATGCAAAAAGAAAAGTCTCACACAAACAACTGGAAAAATAACACTCCACACGCCTTATAACGCACATAGTTTCCACTAACTAAACAAGATGTCGAATGCAATGACCGTGTTAGATGGTAATTGCAGTTCAAACCCTATAGTGGTATGAATGTCCGGCTACACAATGAGAGTGAATGAGAGCGGGTGCGCCTCACGAACAGTTCGGGCACATCGTCGCGCAGGTGAAGAACGCCGAGATATCTTCGACACATAGTACTGGTCGCAGAATGAGCAAAATACAGGTTCTTAGGCAGTGGGACCTTAAACTGGCTCAGGAGGTTAGGCAGTCTAGGTTCTTCCGGTAGGAGTCTGGAAGTTCGGGTCCGCGGCCCGACGGCTCACCCCGGCTCCCGGCAGACGCTGACATCTCCAGTGCTTTCCGGCGTCCGAGCACCACCCCGCCGTCCAGAGTCTCTCACCTTCGCGACCCCGCTCTCTGTGTGTACAGCACTGGCTTCGCGCACTGTCACTCCACGATCACTTCAGAAACAACCAAGAGCCTCCTTTTTGAAAAAGTTTCTTTTTCAGAGAAAAATGAACTGCAGTTCAGTGCGTGGGTATTGAGTGGGTATTGGCCATGATCGGAACCGTGTTAACAAAATCCCCCATACACAAAAATTGGCAGTGGCATAGCTCAGCTATGCCAGGATATACCTAGCGTAAAGGTACGCTTATGCTTGGTTAATCTCTTGCCTTGCTTGCTAACCTTAGCTTATCCTGCTACGGCGTTGTTTGGCCTTGTAATTCAAATACCACAGTATTTCACATACGTCACAAATGTGTCCAAACGGATTGTTGACAAAGTCCGAGAGGAAGAGTGTAGACGCACTCGTACTTTCACCGAGTTTCGTAGCATTTTCAGTGCACCGACGCGTCTTGGGATCGTCTGCGACACTCTCTTGATCCTGCCGCTGTTTTTCGGAGGCCATAGCACGGCGTTGAGCTTCTTGGCGACGTCTTTCCGCTAGGCATTCTTCGCGTTGCTGCGGTGTCTCGACCCCACGTTTTGCCTTGGCACGCTCGTTCTTTCGACGCTCGACGGCCAACTGCCAAGCGACAACCTCGGAGTCTGAAGAATTTTTGTTTTCCAGTATATCGCGGCAACAGGCAGCGGCTCGACTCTCCTTAACCTCCATGTCAAGCGCGCTGCATCAACCATCTCTCCCGCGCATTTAGACGCACGGTGCACTACAGCTTTACAATGCAAAAAAGCACTGTATAGTTAAGTTTTACGAGGCAACTACTATAGATTGCATGCTTATAACTGACTCATATATTCCGCACCTATATTTTATAGACCATTAAGACTCTAAATCCTTAACGAATATTCTTATATTGCAATGCTGCACCACCACACTCTGCTATTCAAGTGTTTTGATTTTAAGAGATACTGTAATGGCTGATCGGTTTACACCACGAAAGAGGTTCCATAGATGAAGACATGAAATTTCTCGATCACCCAAACTAATTTCAAATGTTCTCGATCGACCGCGGAGTATCTCTTTTCGCGGGGCCAAAGCTAGCGGCTGGCATACGACACAGGGTGGAGGAAATCGTGATCGTCTTGCTTGAGAATAGCGCCTATATGGAGGCATCCTGAGGCATCCGACCGGAGCACCAATTCTTTTTTGAGGTCATGATGATGATATGTGGGGTTTTATGGCGCAAGGGCCACTCATGGCCAAAGAGCGCCAAGCAATGTTTTAATGGAGCCAGTGATGCAAATAATGATCAATGGCGTCGTGGTTGGCCATAACAATGGAATCTGGCTGTATAGGGGCCTAAAACAACATATATATATATATATATATATATATATATATATATATATATATATATATATATATATATATATATATTAAAATTGTCACAATGACTTTTCAGAACCCGCCGCGGTTGCTCTCAGTGGCTATGGTGTTGGGCTGCTGAGCACGAGGTCGCGGGATCGAATCCCGGCCACGGCGGCCGCATTTCGATGGGGGCGAAATGCGAAAACACCCGTGTGCTTAGATTTAGGTGCACGTTAAAGAACCCCAGGTGGTCAAAATTTCCGGAGTCCTCCACTACGGCGTGCCTCATAATCAGAAAGTGGTTTTGGCACGTAAAACCCCAAATATTATTATTATTATTATTAATGACTTTTCAGATGTAATATGAAGAGATATGGTCTGATGGAAGGAGGGAGTAAAATATGTAAACGCCAATAGCACTATTGCCTCAAGAGACCCTTAAGTGCAAGGGTCTGTAGGCACGTGCTGCACAGTATGCTACTATCACAGCAGCAGTGTCTAGTTAGAAGCTGTGCTACGAATCCCTTCGGCCTATAACTTGCAATGAATTAACATCTTGCAGAAAGTTAAAAACTGACTTTCTGTGAAAGAATGGCTCAGCACTAAGCAACATTGCAGGATGAAAAGGAACGTTCTGTCGGTAGGCTAGAGGGAAGTGCTTTTTCCTTTCAGTTTCCATTTCTCTACACTCCAGCAAGACATGGAGGACGGTTAGTGTCTCGCCACATCTACAGCATATGAGAGGTTCGCTACCGGTCAAGAGATAAGAGTGCGTGCCATACGCATGACCTATCCTGAGGCGGCAGAAAATGACCTGAATTAGCCTTATTTTCGCTATCGGTGGCAATTTTCCTAATTGTGGCTCGATCAAATGGAGTTTATTCGAGGTTTAGGTGTCCCACTTGTGTTGCCAACGCCTTCGAAGTTTTTTGCGCAAAAAAGGCTTTAAGTCTGAGGCAGGGATACCTACGGAACAGTTACCAGCTTTCGTTGCAATGGATGTTGCAATTTCATCTGCAAGCATGTTGCCCTTAATGCCTCTGTGCCCAGGTACCCAACATACTATGACGTGCTGATTAGATGTATATGCTGTGCACAGGAGCGAATATAGCTCATTGAGTACAGGATTGTTGCGTTTCTAAAGTGACATTAGAGATTTTACGACACTAAGGGAGTCTGTGAATATAATGGCCTTTTGCAATTTCATTTTCTTGATATCTTTAACAGCTGTCAGTACAGCATATGCCTCAGCAGTGAATATGCTTGTTTCCGGGTGCAGGACGTTAGATTCTGAAACTGATGGGCCGAGAGCTGCATATGAAACGCCGGCATGCGACTTTGAGGCATCTGTGTAAAATTCTTGGCCAGAGTACTTCGACTGAAGTTCAAGAAAGTGCATTTCATTGTGTAACTGCCAAGCGTTCTTCGTTATTTGAACGAAAGAAGTATCACACTCAATGAGCTGCCATTGTCACGGCGGACATAGCATGAAAGGAGCCATAAGGGGATTTTCAAAAAGTGGGACATCCATTTCTTGACTGAGTTTCCGTACACGCAGTGAGAAAGGTTCTCTAACTGCCGGTCGATTAATAAATAGAGTTGCAGATGTCATGCTGTTTACACTTGAGTAAGAGGGATGTTCACGGTTTGCATTTACCTTCATAAAATGCATAAAACTTGAATACGACCTCTGAAAATGAAGCGACCACTCATTAGATTCAACGTAAAGACTCTCCACAGGACTTGTCCTGAAGGCACCGGTCGCCAGGCGGATACCTTGGGGATGGACAGGATCCAGCATCTTCAATGCACTAGGGCTAGCCGAATGATAAAATATTGCCCCATAATCTAAGCGTGTTCGAATGTGGCTTTTGTTAAGGTTCATGATGCATTTCTTATCGCTACCCCACGTTGTGTGTGACAAAACTTTAGTATGTTCATGGTTTTTAGGCATTTGTTTCTGAGGTACTTCATGTGTGAAATAAAGGTTAATTTCGTGTCTAAAATAACGCCTAAAAATTCGTGTTCTGTGCTCACAGGTATGTGCTGTCCCTGAAGTTCAACTTCAGGATTTGCTATGAGACCTCTTTTTGAGTGAAAAGAACACAGGTACTCTCGATTACACTAAAAAATTCTGTTCTTTGGAGTCGATAGTGTTTTGGTATGTACACAGAAGAGACTGTAATGAGTTTACCTAACAGAAAGGCTCGAACCGCAAATGCCTCAAGAGGTGTTCGGAGTTCGAAGGCGTGACAAGCTACATGCTTATCAACTATAATCGCGACACCGCCGGACGAAGCGAAAGCATCGTCACGGTCTTTGCGAAAAATGTTAAATTGTGGCAGAAATCCTGTCTGTGTAAGTTTTAAATGGGTCTCTTGTACACACAGCACCTTTGGATTATATTTATACAAGAGTTGCTTGACATCATCGAGGTTATGTAGGAGACTCCTCAAGTTCCATTGTAATATTTGTGTCTCCATAGTTAATAGTGTGTGTGTGTGTGCTGTGTGCTTAGAGGGGAAAATTTATTTAGACTACAGGGCCTTCCTAGGCCCCGTAATGCGGAGTTTGTCTTTCTTGCCGCAGTCCTGAGACTGGCGGCGGTCCTTCGGCGCTTGCTGCGCCGTCTGGCTTGAAGTAGTGTCCATTGCCTCTAGACAGGCACTGGACGTCCGCTCTTGTGAGCGGCGCGTTTGTCGTGAAGGCTTCACCTGAGCAGATGAGACCTTCGTGCCTACCAACCCTGAGGTCGATGGGCCCTCTTTCTGTGAAGGCGAGGCCGTGCTGGCTGCTGTCGCCGAGGGGGCTGGTTGCACAACCTCGGCCACACTGTTTGTGGGCCGCGCAGATGCCGGAGTCGGCTGCGGCGTTGCCCCTTTATGCCCCGCAGCAACATAGCCTGCCGTGTGAATGAATGAAACACGTTTCCACACTTCTTGAAACAATATATTCTCTTTAACTTTCAGTGTAATAATATCCTTTTCTTTTTTCCACGTCGGACATGATCGGGAATATGTGGCGTGATCACCGTCGCAGTTCACACAGTGGAGTGCGCTAGTGCAGTTGTCGGAAGCGTGTTCTTGACCACATTTTGCGCAAGTGAGACGGCGTCATCAGCTATGTGAGCCATGGCCAAATCTTTGACATTTGAAACATCTACGTGGATTTGGAATGTATGGTCTTACTCGTGTTTTTGTGTATCCTGTATCGAGAGATTCTGGCAGAGCACTTGTAGCAAACGTGAGAACTAGATGATTTGTAGGAATTTCTTTGTTGTCGCGCTTGATCGTTATTCTTTGTACTTTGACAGCTTCTTGTTCCTTCCATCCTTCGAGTAGTTCTTCTTCACTGAGGTTCAAAAGATCAGCCTCTGGATGACTTCATCGAGCGATGTGGCGTCACTGTGACTTCGACATAACCAAAAGCCAGAATACTTGAAATCTTTTCATGTTGGAGCTGGTCACGCACTTCAAGCAGTAAGGCACCGCTGGCCATTTTAGTGATTTTGTATCCAGGACCTAGAACGTCGGTGAGAACTTTCGCAACGGTGAATGGTGAAAGGGTTCTTACTGTCTTACCGGGGCACTGACTATGTATGACGTGGTAGCGCGGGAAGGATTCCTTGCGTTGGAAAAAAAATTCAAAAGTTTCTTCGGTGCGCCCTTTTTCGAAAGAGGGCGATCAGGAAGTTGGGGAAAGGTGCTTAAAGCCATCAATAACATAACGTTTCGGCAGCTATGCCAGCCACCCAACACCGAGCCCAACAAGGGGACGATGCGAGACCCGAAGGAAACGCAGACGCCAGCTGTACATAGCTACTATAACCCAATATAATAGATCCAAGGTTGAATGGACTACAGCAGGTTAACCCTTGCGGCCTGGACAATTAGAAGTAAACGAAGTGAGAAGACAAGACAGGTGGAAAGTGAGAGAGAAAGACGAAGGTTTAACAGAGAGAGTGACAGGAAAAGGCAACTACCGATTCTCCCTGGGTGGATCAGTCCGGAGGTGCCGTCTACGTGAAGCCGAGGCCAAAGAGGTGTGTTGCCTCCGCCGAGGGGCCGTAAAGGTCCAAACGCCCAGCATCAGCTCAATCCCCAGGATCCTCTTTTCCCTGGACACGGCTAAGCCGCGCACGGTTAGACGCGGGAGGGGCCAACCCTCGTGTGCTCGGGTACGTGGTGTCGCAACACATCAAACGCCTGCTCACGCAGACGCCCCTGCGGGGTTTTCGAGGTCAGTTGTCTTCCCAATTGGTCAACATGATAAAGCCTTCTTGAGCGACTGAACTGATTCTTGTATTTACTCGTTCCATGTGCTTTTATTCTTCCACATCTTCGTCATTTCGGTAAAGGACTGTGCCTTTTCGGCTTAGTGGGGTATGAAGTCGCGGTAGTAACCAGCCAACCTAACCCACCGTTGTTGCTCAGTGGCTATGGTGTTGGGCTGCTGAGCACGAGGTCGCGGGATCGAATCCCAGCCATGGCGGCCGCATTTCGATGGGGGCAAAAGGCGAAAACACCCGTGTACTTAGATTTCGGTGCATGTTAGGTGGTCGAATTTTCCGGAGTCCTCCACTACGACGTGCCTCATAATCAGAAAGTGGTTCTGGCATGTAAAACCCCATAATTAAATTTTAACCAGCCAACCTAACGACTAGTGAAGTTGCTTCTTTGTCTCGAGCTTTGTCTCAGCAGAAAATTTTGTTATTGTACATTCAACTGGCAGGATGTTGCCGTCTCCCAATCGGCGACCCAAGAACGTTCGTAGCCAAGGACTGTGATCATGGCGACTTCTCATTTCCGTGGTTTGATCTTCAAAGTTGCTTGTCCCACTCCCGAAGGCAACTGTTTCAGCGTTGCTAGAGGTTCTTCACATGTTGCAGTAACGACCGGCATACCTTCTTTATAGCGAACCACACTTGGGATTCCGAGAAGCAACTTTCTCATTAGACGAGTAAACACAGCCATGAGGTCTTGATGTCGAAAGGCATACAGAGGAATTGGTAATGCCTAGATTGGGTTGAAAACGCAGTCTTCCGCTGCGACTCTTTTTCTAGCGGTATCTGCCAATATCCTTTCGTTAAATCAAACTGAAGAATCAAATCTTCGTCCCCAACTCGGCGAACAAGGAATGGGTTCTGGGTATAGGTCCTGCATTAGAACATTAGATTAGAATTATTTAGAAACATTAGATTAGAACATTATGTATGCGTCCCAAAACATGTCTGGCATTTTCTGGCGAAAATGCCTGTCGGGCATTTAAACTAGAACGAGGAGGCAATTATATCGGGACTCGGAACGCTCATAACCCCAACATGCAACATATCTTGGACAACGTTTGTTTTCCCTGGAATCTCCAAGAATATGCCTTGATATGTATATAAAAAATCACGTATTTCGGTGCGCTGCATCTTCTCGATACCATCTCGGATCGTTACAAAGTGAATACCACAGCTGTCATAAACCTTGAAAGGAGGTAATGGCTTCTCGGACTCTACTTCCCCGACCCCCACAAGCAATACCTTTTGAAGCTCTTCCTGCACACGGTTTTCATGCATCTTTAGCATGTTTATGTGAAAAAGCTTGTTGCTTGGTTAGACAATTATGGTAATCGTTTTTCTTTTTTCTGACAAGAAACAGCTCTTTTCAGTGCACTAGTAATTTGTTAGTGCTTTTGGGAAGCAAAATCATGGAATGGTGGCCGACTCTGAGTTCTCATTTGCTTCTTCAACTTCAGTGCTTGGCTCAAGTTTTGTTGTGCAAGCTCCAAGGTCTTCTCAAGGCGATCTCTTCAATCCAAAAAAATATTCTTACGCCATTTTAATTTCTTCGTTTTCTCGCTCCTAAGTCCAGAGCTCTTCAGAATGCTTAGCGGTCCTCGGATGTGAGAGCCATAAATCAGTTCAAAAGGCCAAAAAACCGAGCTGGCTTACAGGGTTCAAGGTATGCAAACAACAGTGGTGCTTGCAAACAACCCAAGATTTTGGCTGTTCTTAAAGGGACACAAAATTGAAAAATCATTTCTTCTGCACCAGTAAATTACCGTTCTACACCACCAAAAACATCCCTCTTACAATGATAAGACGTTTGGTAAGCCAGAAAAAGCGCAAGAACGAAATACGGGTGGCGACGTCTGCTTAAGTTACCGCACCTGGGGGCTATGACGTCTTGGATTTTGATAACATCTTCTAGGGCCTACTAATTATATATAGCGGTACAGAGTGACTACATTGTGTTCTGAAGGAAACAGATATTAAACATGGCAAGTTTCTGGAACCCTTATTCAGCCAATGCGGCACAAATGCGAAAACATACTTTGGAATCCCTGACGTCACGCTGACGAGCCGGCGCTGGGGTTTCGGCGCTAAATTCAAATACTGATACTTGGACCTTCATTTTCTCATCTAATAATCAAACTAGTTTTTCTAAATGGCTGCCTGCAGGGTTCTCAAACAATGCTTCATTATTCTAAACTGATTTATTGTTTCACTTTAGTGTCCCTTTAAGGAGCTTCCGCGACATCTTTTCTAAAGTTTCATTAAACCGCTCGACCACGCCATTAACATTCCTTGATAGTAAGTAAGTGCAACTAAGATGCTTAATTGCCAATAATTCATTGACGGCATTCACGAGTGCCGATGAAAAACATGGAGCTGGTCGCAAAGAACTTCGCGTGGGACACCAATGCGAGAAAATATATCCACAAGTCCTTCCGCGACTGCAACTTAGTCGATTGCGTTGAAAGCTACAGCATCTCGGTAACGAGGCGCAAAAATCCACAAAAACTGAGAATCTATCGACGACCTATTGCGGAAGTGGAATCTGAAGGTGGAATGATGTAAATGACCATAGGTTCAAAAGGTGTGTCAATCAAGGGCATCAGTCCTAAAGCCACTTTGCCGAATTTGCCTTCAGGTATACTCCTTTGACTGGCATCACAGGCGTCAAAGTTTGACAGGCGTCACAGGATGTGACGTATCTAGACGCTTTTGTTTTGCACTAGACCAGTAGATTATCTAGAGAATGCGATACATCGTCCTTTTGATACCCTGGTGTCCAGACATTACATTTTCATGAGCCAAATACATGAGCCGCGCTGCTTTGCTTGCGTGCTGCACCATTCCCCTTTGGGCGGCCAGCTCGCAGCTGGTGAGCCGGCTCTCGCACTGCTCCGCACTCGGGGTTTTGGGTTGGAACCCACAACCTTCGCGAAATGCGAAGGTTGTGGGTTCGGTTCCCACCTGCGGCAAGTTGCTTTTCATCCACTTTAATTTACATTTGTTATCTTTACTTTATTTCATTTATTAAGCACAAGTAATTTCGCCTATGTTGTCCTTGGTGTCAGTGTTTGTTGGCTTCACATGATAAGACATAAAAATCGGGCCCCTTGGTTAACCCTCTTTCTTCTCGTTTACCATAACGAGGGTCTCGAATCCGGCAACATTGACGCCTTCAAGTAGCATATGTGGGTTTATTGACCACTTGCGTTCACCCAAAAAGACCACGTTCTCGTGACGCCTGCGGCAGAAAGGACATTCCACGTCCGCCACCAAGGTCTGTGAGTGGTGGCGTTGGCTAACACTCCCAGGGTTCCACTAGTACACACAAATACCCAAGAAGGTGGATGAGGAAACGCCGCCGTGGTAGCTCAATTGGTAGAGCATCGCACGCAAAATGCGAAGGTTGTGGGTGCGGTTCCCACCTGCCGCAAGTTGTTTTTTCATTAACTTTAATTTCCATTATATTACCATTACTTTATTTCATTTATTAAGGACAAGTAATTTCCCCTATGTTGTCCTTGGTTTCAGTGTTTGTTGGTTTCTCATGATATTAGTATATGTGAGTTAGAGAAGGTTCCCGTTTGCAGCCTCCCCCAAGTAGCTGCTTTTTGCTGTGTTAAGGCTTTGTGTGGCGGGAAGTATCTAATTCCCTTGCCTCTGTGGTAGTTCAGTAACTCTGAATAGCCGATCTCCACGGTGAAGTCCTGTTCCAGGGCGTGTGGTCGCTCGACTCGGTACGTGATCTCGGGAGCCAAGCTGTCTGCCCTTTCATTTCCTTCTATCCCCCTGTGTGTCGGAATCCAGATTAGTTTGTGGGTTGAGGTGTGTCTGAGGTGTTATGCCTTGCAGAGGATAGCTAAGACAGCCCTGCAGATTCTACCCTTTCTGTAGTTCCTGCACGTCTCTTTGAATCCGTTAAAATGACCATTGATTTGTGTTTTTGATAGCCCTCAGCCGCTGCAAGAATGCCCGCGTTGTGGCAATGGGGGCACGTCCAAATCACCAGCTGCTCAAAATTCGTCGAGAGTTCCCCACTACCGCGTGCCTTATTATGAAATCGTGGTTTTAGCACGGGGAACTATGCGATTGATTCATTTGAGAATTATGCTGGTGTGCATACGCAGCTGATACCCTAGTTAAATTGGGAAGCAGGAAGGGGAATAAAAGCTTTCAGAGGAGAGTGAGAACAAAATGAAAATAAACAAATATGAGGTAATCAAATAAACCTAACCATAATTGCTATATTTTAGGCAATTTCTGAATTCCGGCTTTTCTCTCTCTCTCTCTCTTTTTTGGGGGGGGTGGGACTTTTTTACGGCCTATAGAGCAGGCCACTTTCTGAGAGATATCAAAGCAAGTCTTCTAAGGCCAACCGCTGATTTGGAAAGCAGAGCACAAGACCTAATATGCGACGTTACTTATAGGTAGCGTGATAAGTCATGTTCACTTGTGATTCAAAACAGAGTCTGTCGACACCGTACTACCCTGATACTGGTGGCAGTGTATACAGAGCCAGTTGAAAACGTATTTAAACGATGGATGTTTTTGTTTGCTTTTCTTTATTGGAAAAGTAGATCGGGAGTGGGAGACCAAATCTGTCTAGCACTCTTGTTGATCGGTTCAAACTCGATAATCTCCAGTTCTAGCACCCCGAAAACATTTTAAAAAGTACTGATTCGCTATTTCGGCGCTGCGAAAGTGGTTGTCCTACAAAGGTATTGCAAAACGACGACTACAACTGCTGAGGGAGGTATGCAATGCTTTATTGATCATTCGGATGCTTGTCTTGACGAGGGTTGCGATATCGTTTTGCTTAACGCTTGTCTTCGTCTTCGTTTCTCATAGTGTCAGTGTTTTGCTGCTGGGTCCAGACACCATTCCATGCTTGTTTTTAGGTTTTTATTTATTCAATTTTATGCTGTTCTATGAGTCGGATGAGAGATTTCATTTAATTTACGTGATATTCACTCCACTTTGCTGAGCGCTCGTAGCGTCTGCATTACGGGTGTAAGAGCCATAGCATTTATTGCTTGCTTACGGTGGCATGAGCCATTGCATAATTCTTTGCTGGGGTATCAGCGATTTTTCACAATGATCAATGCTCATTTTGAGTTTGTTCATTAGTGAAACTTGCACTGTTCCGTTGGTTGCATGCACGATTCAAATGAATGACTATTAGCTTCCCTTTTAAGTGTGCATGTAGCCAGTGCCTCACGAGAGGGATGAATCCTTATATTCTGCTTGCTTAGGGAGGTGTGAGCCATTGCTGATGATGATTGTCTTGTTCACGGAACGACACAAAAATGTGGACCACCGAAAGGTTAGCAGCTTCAGTGTAACATGGTTTGACGCCAATTTCTCACGAAGTGTGCTTATTAAGGGATAGTGATAAATAGTGACAAAACTAAACAGTGGCCCGGTTGCTATAAGAACTGTTCAGGGCATTTATTTTTAAAATATCAATTTAGTTATTATATGTGAATATGGTATACGCCACATTTTTGGTTAAAGTGTGAATGAAAGCTTTCATGAATGAAGACGGGAATGAATACTTTCTTAACTTGACGCATGACGCCAACACCAGTCAGTTTTTTTCGTTAGGCTGCGGTGTCATTTGTCCGTAACGTCTACACGTTTAAGTTAACTGTAGTTATCTGGCGGGAACTAAATGAACATCGACTTTTTCTGCATGACTTTTCTAATCTACAGCAAAACATTGCGTCTCGTAACAGACGATGTAAAGAAATATAGAAAGTGATAACCCCGAGAAGAAGGTATTCCAAAGATAAATTATCCTGTGCAATGCCTACATCGCTTAATAGATATGAGAAAGCTGGCATAGACTCTCTGCAGTGTACACCGACCGGATTGCGAAAGCTGGATGCGTTAGGTTTCGACAGTTACTCTGGATGTGGCTATGTTTCCCGGATTCTTTCGCGTCTGTCGACTGAAAGCTGTCGCCATTAATGGCTCTTAGACCCGTATGCACAAAGCAATTATCACGCGGTAAGCAAGAAAAAAATGTAATGGCTCGTAGCACTCTAAAACAGAGGCTAGAGGCACTCAGCAAAATGAAGCGAACATACATTCTTTGGAATTACGCATACAATGTGCAAAATAGCAGAATTTTATAGAAGAAGAAGCGCAAAACAAGCACCCAAACCACATATTTGTTGATAAGGGGCCCTTGACAACAATGAAAAGCACGTGGCGCTCACGGATACGAATACAATCATAACATATATATATATATATATATATATATATATATATATATATATATATATATATATATATATATATATACATATAAGGTTTTGCAGATTCCAGAGGGCGGCTTTTATTTTAGATATGCGTCCCCCCTCGCAGAGCAAAGAGTAAAAAAACATTACACCACAAACAATACGTCGTTTGCCCTTTAAAAATCATGGTGGCCCTGCACATGATATGTTTATCTTTTGGAGGTCTTTGGCAAAGTCCAATTTCTCACTCTGATATAAAAGCTACCAACACAAGGAAATTCTTTGAAATTGAAACTCTGTGCTGTGTGTGTGGTGAATAAAGGAGCAAGATAATCGACATATACGGATTTCATTCTTGAAACATCTGTTTGTCTCCATGAATATTAGGTACGTGTTTTCATAGTCCTTTACTTGCCTTTGCGTGCACTTTCGCCGCGTTGAAGAAACAAATGCGATGTAAAAGGGTAAGTAGATCATCGCGCTACTACTACAAGACACCTTAATTGCCCACCAGTAATCGGATTTGGAAGAATTCTATAGAGCCATAGCTTCTGTGACCCCCTTTACCATACAGCCACAGTGTAACATAGAACAAAAAGAAAAGAAAGGTGGAAAAAGAATAATAAAAGGAAGCTTACTTTTAAAATGCATACGCGACCTTTTCTACTTTTTATGTGTAGGCTGTCCTAATAGATAAATAACAACTGACTCCGAAGACGTAAAAGATCACTTGCTGCAACCACCCTGTAACCTGTTTTTCAGGACTGCAAAGGGACGGACTGTCCTGAAAATTGCAATTGCCCTGGATTCTTTCAACGCTTATTTGGACGCTACACTTGTTATTGATTGAGATCCCAAGCGTAGCTTATAAGGGGACAAATAAACGATGTTGCGAAAATTCTTGTAGTGTTCTGGAGAGCCTGTGATCACAACCATATCAATGGCTAGGAAAATGAGTAAACCAACCGAATTGGCCACGGAAGACGTTCAAAAGGTGAGTTTTATATGGTGGTTTCAGACTATAAACACCAAGGCAGGAAAACTTCCAGTTGAATGTATTCTATGTACAATCGTCACAATTTCATAAAATTATTTTTATTTCTTCTGTTCTATCTTATTTGGAACGGCCTGGTTCTTGGTCAACTGTCGAAGGGAGTATGTGCCGCTGTCACCTAGACTATGTGTAAATGTACATCTATGCAAGAGCCTCAACGTACCACAAATAAGGTACTTCATGAATTATTAAAATAAATCATTGAGAAGCGGAGATCTTTTTAGGCCTGGTGGTCAGCTACCTATCGGAGTTCTCAGTTCGAAGGACATCGTATAAATATTTCGAAGTCTCTGGTCACCGTTTGCCCAATTAGAGGGTAGCTCAAGGAGCAGCGCTGGACGGCTGATTCCCTGCCAATTACCCGGTGTAGGAGGCGGCTGTGCAAGGTACAATAGGATTGCCACTGTGTTACATACTTTGTAAGAGAGGGCTAAGCGCACTCCTTTATCCTGTGGAAACGACACCTAAACATTTGGAAAACGTTCCCATCACATGGCTTTTCGCGCTCAATAAGTGGTGCTGCGCCGACAACAGCTGATGAACTATGTGCTGCCTTTCATTGTTATTGGAAGTTTTTGATAGATTGATCACTTCAACATTTTTCGCAAAGTTTTTTCCTAGTGATGCTTCTCTGAAGGAGTTGAAAACAATGGCGGAGAAGAGTGCGTGCCCTTCTTATAAACAGGTATACGTCAAATGGTGTGAATGGTGTGTCCGAACAGGCCGCCATTGGAATATGTACCTGGCAACGTTTAACGCTAGAACGTTATCTAGTGAGGCGAGTCTAACAGTGCTAATGGAGGAATTAGAGGGCAGTAAATAGGATATAATAGGGCTCAGTGGAGTTAGGAGGCCAAAAGAAGCATATAAAGTGCTAAAAAGCGGACATGTCCTTTGCTACCAAGGCTTAGCGGAGAGACGAGAATTAGGAGTCGGATTCCTGATTATTAAGAATATAGCTGGTAACATACAGGAATTCTGTAGCATTAACGAGAGGGCGGCAGGTATTGTTGTGAAACTTAATAAGAGGTACAAAATAAAGGTTGTACAGGTCTACGCCCCTACATCCAGTCATGATGACCAGGAAGTCGAAAGCTTCATTGAAGACGTGGAATCCGCGATGGGTAGAGTGAAAACAAAATACACTATACTAATGGGCGACTTTAATGCCAAGGTAGGGCTGGAGAAGCAGGCTGGAGACAAGGCAGTGGGGGAATATGGCATAGGCACTAGGAATAGCAGGGTAGAGTTATTAGTACAGTTTGCGGAACAGAATAATATGCGGATAATGAATACCTTCTTCCACAAGCGGCATAGCCGAAAGTGGACGCGGAGGAGCCCGAACGGCGAGACTAGAAATGAAACAGACTTCATACTCGGCGCTAACCCTGGCATCACACAAGATGTGGACGTGCTCGGCAAGGTGCGCTGCAGTGACCACATGATGGTAAGAACTCGAGTCAGCCTAGACCTGAGGAAGGAACGGAAGAAACTGGTACATAAGAAGCCGATCAATGAGTTAGCGGTAAGAAGGAAAATAGAGGATCAAGGTACAGAACAGGTATTCGGCTTTAACTCAGGAAGAGGGCCTTAGTGTTGAAGCAATGAACGACAATCCTGTGGGCAACATTAGAGTGCGCAATGGAAGTCGGTGGTAACTCCGTTATGCAGAGTACCAGTAAACTATCGCAGGAGTCGAAAGATCTGATCAAGAAACGCCAATGTATGAAAGCCTCTAACCCTACAGCTAGAATAGAACCGGCAGAACTTTCGAAGTAAATCAACAAGCGTAAGACAGCTGACATAAGGAAGTATAATATGGATAGAATTGAACATGCTCTCAGGAACGGAGGAAGCCTAAAAGCAGTGAAGAAGAAACTAGGAATTGGCAAGAATCAGATGTATCCGTTAAGAGACAAAGCCGGCAATATCATTACTGATATGGATGAGATAATTCAAGTGGCTGAGGAGTTCTGTAGAGATTTATACAGTACCAGTGGCACCCACGACGATAATGGAAGAGAAAATAGTCAAGAGGAATTCGAAATCCCACAAATAACACCGGAAGAAGTAAAGAAAGCTTTGGGAGATATGCAAAGGGGGAAGGCAGCTGGGGAGGATCAGGTAACAGCAGATTTGTTGAAGGATGGTGGACAGATTGTTCTAGAGAAATTGATTACCCTATATACGCAATGCCTCGTGACCTCGAGCGTACCGGAATCTTGGAAGAACGCTAACATAATCCTGATTCATAAGAAAGGGGACACCAAAGCCTTCAAAATTATAGACCAATCAGCTTACTGCCAGTTGCCTACAAAGTATTTACTAATGTAATCGCAAATAGAATCAGGAACACCTTAGACTTCTGTCAACCAAAGGACCAGGCAGGATTCCGTAAAGGCTACTCAACAATAGACCATATTCAAACTATCCATCAGGTGATAGAAAAATGTGCGGAAAATAACCAACTTTTATATATAGCTTTCATTGATTACGAGAAAGCGTTTGAACACTATTCCGCGTCGCGCATACATGCAATCAGGTGCGTGATCGGAGATCTTTGATACGCGTTCTCTTCGGTTGCTTCAAGATCACAAAGTGGCAGTATGCAAAATTTCTGAGAACGGGGCGGAGAGAGCAGCCAATCGTCAAGCGGTGAACCCGCCGGAAGTTTACTTCCCTCGTTTGCAGTCTGCTTAGACAGTATAATACAAAACGAAATGTTTCTCGTCTTCCAAATGAATGAAACGTTTATCTAAAAAAATCATTTTCTTCTCAAGCTTAAATACGTTTTCAAATAGTAGTACATGTGACTACTGCCATTTGTAACAATTAGTTTCTCTGCGTTGTCCCTAGGTTGTGTCGCGCATGGCGAGAAGAAAAAAGAAACGACGGGAACAGTGACGCACTTCTCAAGAGGCAGCAACAACATTCTAGTGGCTTCACTGGCCCCGATGATTGGGTCTGTTTTGATGTACGACCAAGGCACTATATGTTTCGAGAAACGAAAGCGACGCCGGAATCCGCTTTCTGCCATTTCCTCAAACGCGTTTCGCACCGCTACACGCTCTCCTTCCTCAACCAAATTCCGAACGCAAGCGCCATTTTCTCAAATTAAACTATGGATTGGATCCGAACGTGCCCATTTCAATCCAATCCAATCCACCAGACGCGCCATGCGAAGCCGGTCTAGTAACGAGCGTATGATCACTCCAAACTTCCCAACTACCGTCGGGTTCGGCGCTAAGCAGATAATGTGCTCGCTTGCACAACGATTCACCGAAGCGATCGTCATTTTGTCGTCACTAAAAAGGTGGCCGCGCCCCGCGGCTGGCAGCGTCGGCGCGGAGTAGGCCAATCGCGCGCGCCGTTAACCGAATGAACGCGCCGCACAACGATCTCCGATCGCACCCCATATTACCCAAGGTTTGGTGACCGACAGCGAATGGAACCATCGATATTATTCCAGAAATTTCAGATACAAGCAGGCGCACCCTGCTCTGTGCCATAACATTTGTTAGGCGGTAACAAGCGGTCACCTCGAAAAGATAAGCAAGTGCACGTGTCAATACCCCCTCGTGAAAAGCATCGACCCAATGCTGCAAACAAAGGAAATAAGCAAAAACACCCGTAGCAAAGAAACAACAAACTAAGGAAGTTCGTCAGCGTGTGTAAAACGGCTAAAGACGCACAAAGTGGTCCACTTCAGATCGCGAACGGCGCAGCTGCGAATGCGAAATGCCGTCTGGCACGACCTCACAGTGCAGTTCGCGAATACATCGGATGGTCCTGTAGGGTCCGAAATAGCGTCGCAATAGTTCCTCACTGAGTCCTCGTGAATGTATCGGGGTCCAAGCCCAAACACTGTCCCCCGCAGGGGCGTCTGCGTCAGCAGGCGTTTGGTGTGTTGCGACACCACGTACCAAAGCACACGAGGGTTGGACCCTCCCGCGTGTAGCCGTGCGCGGCTGAGCCGTGTCCGGGGAAAAGGTGATCCTGGGGGTCGAGCCAATGCCAGGTGTTTGGACCTTTACGGCCCCTCGGCGGCGGCAACACACCCATTTGGCCTCGGCTTCACGTAGACGGCACCCCCGGACTGACCCACCCGGGGGAAATCGGTAGTTGCCTTTTCCTGTCTCTCTCTCCCTCTAATCTTCGTCTTTCTCTTACTTTTCATCTTTCCTGTCTTCTCCTAGCTTCCGCTTACTTCCAATTTTTCCAGGCAGCAAGGCTTAACCTTGTGTGAATAACCAACCTAGGTTATCTCATATTTGGTTATAGTGACAACGTAAAGCTGGCGTTTGCAGGACCTGTTTTTACAGTCCCTGTAACGTCCCCTTGTAGGGCTCCATGGTGGTGGCTGGCGTTGTTGCCAAAAATTCAATTCCTTTATGGCTAGCTCCTTCCCTCCGCTTCCTGATCGCCCTCACAAAAGAGGGCGCACCGATGAAGTTTTCCAGTTCCTTGGACGACAAAGACAAAACTTCCCACGTTACCATGTGATCCACTCAGAAAAATCAGAAAAACAAGTACGAAAGATTTCCCCTTTTCTAGTTTCCTAGTCCTTAACTGATGTCCTTGGTCCAGGCTACAAGGTATCAAGGCTGGCAAGTGGTGATCTCCTGTTAGAGCTCCATGATCAGAAACAGTACGAGAAGTTGCCCAGTCTAGTATCATTTGGAGATGTTCCATTAACAGTGACTCCACACCGCACGCTTAACACCACCCGCGGCGTTGTCTCAGATGACGATTTGCTCCCGCTGACAGAGGCTGAGCTCCTGGAGGGCTTCAGTGATCAGAATGTTGTCAATGTGAGAAGAATTAAGATAAGAAGGGATGGAAAAGAAATTCAAACAAAGCACCTGATACTCACATTCGGTTCAAGTATTCTGCCCGAGTCTGTAGAGGCCGGGTACATCAAGCTCCGTGTCAGACCATATGTGCCAAATCCCCTAAGATGCTTCAAATGCCAGCGTTTCGGCCACAGCTCGCAGAGCTGCCGAGGCCGCCAAACATGCGCCAAATGCAGTGCCCTTGAACACGCCACTGAAGCATGTAAGAACTCTCTACACTGTGCAAACTGTGACGGGGACGACGCCGCGTACTCGCGGTCGTGCCCCTCCTGGAAGAAGGAAAAAGAAATTGTGACTATAAAAATAAAAGAGAATATATCGTTCAAAGAGGCACGAAGGCGGGTAGCATACCTGCCAAAGAAAACCTTTGCCGATGTGGCGCGTCAGGGGGCAGCATCACAACGGCCTCCGGCGGCTGTCCGACCCACAATCAGTGAGTCGGCAGTCACGCCATGCGCTGCTCCGCCAACCGAGCAGACGGAGCCATCGACCCCGAAGGTCTCTGCCACCGCGGCGGTTGCAGCTAGCGCTGCTCCGCCAACCCAGCAGACGGGGCCATCGAACCCGAAGGTGGGCACAGCCGAGGCTGCCCCAACCTCCGAGGCCCCTTCCAGCGCTGGCAACGGCCGGCGCAGCCAAATCCCTCAGGGAGCCCCATCGACCTCCGGGCTGGGGGCGCAGGGGTTTTGCCTTCCGGGGCAGGACTCTCGCGGAAAACATCTCGCTCGTAAGAGCGCTTGTCCGGCGTCTCACAAGAGGCAGTGGACACTACACCTGTCCTCAAGGCACACCAAACGCCTAAGGAGCGCCGAGGTTCGCTCGAACGCTTCAGAAAGAGCAAAACCCCTATTACAGGGCCTCGAAAGGGTTCTGTAATCTAAGACATCCCTTCACTTTCCGTAAACACAGCACTAATTTATTTTAAAATATGGATACACAAATCATTCAATTGAATGTCAGAGGTCTACTTAGGAATCTTGATGATGCTCAAGAACTCATCCATAAACACAATCCAAAAGTGCTGTGTTTACAGCAAACACACTTGAAATCAAAATACAAAAACTTTCTTCGACAGTATGTTACATTTCGCAAAGATCGCGATGATGCTGTCGCATCATCGGGCGGTGTTGCAATTATAATTCAAAAAAGCATAGCCTGTCAACGTGTACAGCTACGAACGGCCCTTGAGGCAGTGGCAGTTCGGGCTATTCTGCTAAACAAACTTATCACTATTTCCTCGCTTTATATTCCCCCCCATTATAAAGTAAGCAAACATGAATTTCAGTCCTTTATAGATTAATTGCCAGAACCCTATGTTGTTCTTGGCGATTTCAATGCGCATAACTACCTGTGGGGCGACCCTCGTATAGATGCGCGAGGACGTCTTGTCGAGCAATTCCTTTTTTCTTCTGGTGCGTGTCTGTTGAATAAGAAGCATCACACATATTACTCTCTAGCAAACAGAACCTATTCTTCCATAGATCTTAGCATAGTCTCCCCGTCTGTACTGCCTGAACTTGAATGGAAAGTTACCGACAACCCTTACGGCAGCGACCACTTCCCTATACTGCTAAGATCACCTAAAGAAGACGAATATCCACCACACGCTCCTAGGTGGAAGATTGGCAAAGCAGACTGGGAGAGGTTCCGAAACTTAACTAGTATATCATGGGATGACATGTCTTCTTTAGATACCGATGCTGCTGTGGAGTACTTCACAGCCTTCGTAATAGATGCCGCATCTAAATGCATACGTTAATTAAGCGGCTCGGCATGGAAACGGCATGTCCCGTGGTGGAGCAATGAATGCAGAATCGCACGTAGTAATCAGAACAAAGCGTGGGGGTTGCTACGCGCTTCGCCCACTGCAGAAAATCTTGTCAACTTTAAAAAAGTAAAATCCCAAGGTAGGAGAATCCGCCGACAGGCCAGAAGAAAAAGCTGGCAAAAGTATCTATCGAGTATTAACTCGTTTAGGGATGAGGCCAAAGCCTGGAACAGAGTTAATAGGATTAGAGGGCGGCAAACATACTCAGTCCCCCTGGTAAACACACAGGGCGATACACTGCAAGACCAGGCAGACTCACTTGGGGAATATTTTGAGAGCGTGTCAAGTCCAACAAATTATACACAATCCTTTCTCAAATACAAACAAACAGAAGAACGTAAGCCATTAATAAGAAAAGGTCGAAAGAATGAGCCTTACAACCGTCCTTTTTGTATTGCCGAATTGAGAGCTGCCTTGAGCGCATGCAACAGCTCCGCACCAGGATCTGATAGAATCATGTATGAAATGCTCAAAAACTTACACAATAACACGCAGGTTACACTACTCACAGTTTTCAACACCATTTGGGATGCAGGGTACCTTCCAACCGCATGGAAGGAAGCCATTGTGGTCCCTGTTTTGAAACAAGGCAAGGACCCTTCCTCCGTGGCAAGGTACCGCCCGATAGCCCTCACAAGTTGCATTTGTAAGGTGTTTGAAAAAAATGATTAACCGGCGACTCATTCATTTCCTTCAACCGAGCAAAATCCTTGATCCCTATCAGTGCGGCTTCCGAGAAGGGCGCTCCACAACTGACCATCTTATACGTGTAGAAGCAAATATCCGGGACGCATTTGTACACAAACAATTCTTCTTATCCATATTCCTCTATATGGAGAAGGCGTACGATACGACGTGGCGTTACGGAATCCTAAGAGACTTGTTAGAAATGGGTATCCATGGAAATATGCTTAACCTAATAGAAAGCTATCTGTCCAGTCGTACCTTCCGGGTAAAAGTCGGCAATGCACTTTCACGACCTTTTATGCAAGAAACGCGTGCACCCCAAGAAGGCGTGCTAAGCTGCACACTTTTCATCGTGAAGATGAACACGCTTCGCGCTTCATTACCACCGGCAATCTTTTATTCTGTCTACGTGGACGATATACAAATAGCTTTCAAATCTTGTAACCTCGCAGTCTGCGAGAGGCAGGTACAGCATGGCCTGAACAAAGTCTCAATGTGGGCAGACAATAATGGATTTAAGATCAATCCTAACAAAAGCTCTTGCGTTCTTTTTACAAGAAAGAGAGGAATGATCCCAGATCTTGCTTAGAACTATATGGACAACAAATACCCGTAAACAAAGAGCACAAATTTCTAGGTGTTATATTAGACTACAGACTCACTTTCGTCCCCCACATTAAACATATTAAAGAAAAATGTCTGAAAACAATGAACCTAATGAAACTTCTATCCCATACATCGTGGGGTAGTGACAGGAAGTGCTTAATTAATCTCTATAAGAGCCTGATTCGTTCACGATTAGATTATGGTGCCGTAATCTGTCACTCTGCCGCCACGAGTGCGCTAAAGATGCTAGACCCTGTTCACCATCTAGGTATCCGTTTAGCCGCAGGAGCTTTCAGAACGAGTCCCGTACAAAGTTTATATGCAGAATCGAATGAATGGTCACTTCATATCCAGAGAACGTACATCAGCCAAACATATTTTCTGAAAGTCCACTCAAATCCTGAACATCCCTGTTTTAAAACCGTTAATGACATGACATATGCTACACTCTTTCGCAATCGTCCCTCCGTAAGACAGCCCTTCTCGCTGCGTGTGAGGGAGCTTAGTGATGAAATGCATGTCCCACTCCTCGAGTTCCGCCTAATGCCTCCAGCTAAGCTGCTACCTCCTTGGGAGTGGCAGATGATACAATGCGACACATCTTTCATGCAGGTTACAAAACACGCTCCAGAGATTGAAATCCAGATGCATTTCCAGGAACTGCAACACAAACACTCCTGCACGGAGTTTTACACAGACGCATCGAAGTCACGCGAGGGGGTGTCATATGCAGCCGTCGGTCCATCCTTCTCGGAATCCGATTTACTGCATCCGGAAACTAGTATCTTCACGGCTGAGGCCTACGCAATATTGTCGACCGTGAAGCATATAAGGAAATCAAAACTCAAAAAATCAGTTATATATACGGACTCCCTTAGTGTTGTGAAGTTTTTGATGTCGTTCTGTAAGCACTAAAATCCTATAATAATTGAACTCTATTCCGTCTTATGTAAAGCATATGTATCTAACCAGGATGTGGTTATATGCTGGGTGCCTGGCCATAGCGGCATCTAGGGTAACGTTCTAGTGGACCAGATGGCCGCATCAATTGCATCACACACTGTTAATTCTACCGCTGCAGTCCCTGTCACAGACCTGAAACCCTTCTTAAGAAGGAAACTGCGAAACTACTGGCAACGATTGTGGGACCTGGAAACAAATAATAAGTTGCATTTAATAAAGCCACAATTAGGTTTCTGGCCTCCTGTAACAAAATCACGCCGGACAGATGTCCTATTCTGTCGCCTCAGGATAGGACACACATTTGGCACACATAACTTTTTACTCACTGAAAATGATCCTCCAACCTGCGGTAGATGCGGGGAGAGGCTGACCGTCCTCCACATCCTCCTGGAATGTCGGGCAGCCGAATCTGAAAGAAGGAAACATTTTTCCCTAGCATACCGGCAGCACATGCCCCTACATACCGTAATGCTACACGGCCCAGAACCTTTATTTGACGCCAACACAGTACTAAATTTCGTGAAAGATGTTGTCCTGCATGTTTTTAGCCCCACATGTTCGTAGCGGGTCCTCTCTTCAGAGGATGCCGCTGTGATAGGTCTTTCGTGTAGCACGCGCCTCTAGGCCCTTGTGTTTGAAGGTCTCTGGCGAGGCAGCAGTGCTCCAAGTAATTTTACCATCTTATATATTTTATATTTTCCATCATTCTTCTACGATGGATTTTAATGTTCATAGTATTCGTCATTAGTCATCGCCATAATTTTATAGCACGTAGATTTTACGCACTTTACAGCGACAATTTTTAGGCCAGCTTACAGCCAAGTCACGTCTCCATAATACATCGTCAACATCACCACTTGTCATGGCGTTCTTTGGCCAAACCTGGCCCTTGCGCCATTAAACACCACATATCATCATCATCAAACACTGTCGCCGGGCAATCGACGCGGCGTCGTCGGAAGTTGTAGTGTCGGCTGCCGGTACGCTGCTGGTTCTTGATCCGTAGACGATTGAGGTTTCGGGCTTCTTCGGCGCGCTGGAGATAGGTGGCGGCGTCAAAATTGTCTTCGTCGGTGACGTGTGGCAGCATGGCGTCGAGAGTCGTGACCGGGTTCCTGCCGTAAACCAAATTGAACGACTTGATCTGTGTTGTTTCTTGCACCGCCGTGTTGTAGGCAGCGGTTACGTATGGCAGGATCGCGTCGCGCGTCTTGTGCTCGACGTCGACGTACATTGCTAGCATGTCGGCGAGGGTCTTCTTCAGACGCTCTGTGAGACCATTCGTCTTCGGGTGGTAGGCAGTTGTCTTCCTGTGGCTTGTCTGGCTGTATTGCAGAATGGCTTGGGTCAGCTCTGCTGTAATGGCCGTTCCTCTGTCGGTGATGAGTACGTCTGGAGCATCATGTCGCAGGAGGATGTTCTCGTCGAAACATTTCGCCACTTCAGCTGCACTGCCTTTAGATAGAGCTTTAGTTTCAGTGAAGCGGGTGAGATAGTCCATCGCCACGACGATCCACTTATTTCCGGACGTTGACGTCGGAAACGGTCCCAAAAAATCCATCCGGATCGCCTGAAATGGGCGGCAAGGAGGTCCGATCGGCTTTGGTGATCTTGCTGGCCTTGTCAGTGGTATCTTGCATCGCTGACAGTCTCGACATGTCTTGACGTAACGGGCGACGTCGGCGGTCAGACGCGGCCAGCAATACCTTTCCTGTATACTCGACAGCGCCCAGCGGTTGGATCGTCATGTAGTGCGTGCAGTACTTCGGGACGCAGCGCTGAGGGAAGAACAAAAAGGCATCTAGCGTGGACTGGTGAGAAGCTCTTCTTCACGAGAAGGTTGTTTTGTAGTGTGAACGAAGACAATCCGCGCTGAAATGCTCTAGGGACCAAGTCGGTTTTCCCTTCCAAATACTCGACGAGGCCATTTAGCCCCGGGTCTGCTTGTTGCTGTTAAATGAAGAATTCCGCGCTCAATATTCCAAGGAAGGCATCGTCGTCCTCGCCTTTCAATGGCCTGCCATATAGGTAAAGGCGGAATTTTGCTGTAGCCCGAATGATAGCGAGACATTCTTTTTCAGTCGTAGAATAATTGCCTTCCGATGTTGACAGCGACCGGCTAGCATAAGATATCACCCGTTGAAGTCCGTATTTCGTCTGGCCTAGGACGGCACCGAAGCGTAGGCTACTGGCGTCAGTGTGTATTTCGGTAAGGGCGCCTTCGTCGAAGTGTGAAAGTACCGGCGGCGACGGCATGCGTTGTTTGATTTCATCAAACGCGTCGGCCTGCGGCCTTTCCCACTTGAACTCGAATTCACATTTGGGTATATGTGTTAGCGGCTCAGCGATGCGTGAAAAGTTCTTGACAAAGCGCCTGTAGAAGGCACACAAGCTAACGAATCTACGCGCTACCTTCTTGTCGATGGGCTGCAGGAACTTTGCGATGGCAGCTGTCTACTGCTGGGCAAGCCGTACCACAGATTTGCTAATGACGTGGCCTAGGAACAGAAGCTCAGCGTAAGCGAAGCGGCACTTTTCTGGCTTCAGACTGAGCCCTCAGATACTGTCGCAAGCCACCTAAGGTAATCGTCGAAATTTCTGGCGAAGACAACGACGTCATTCAAGTAAACAAGACACGTCTGCACTTTAATCCTGCTAACACCGTGTTCATGACGCGCTGAAACCTTGCAGGCGCCGAGCACAGTCCGAATGGCATTAACTTGACCTCGTAGAGGCCGTCTGGCGTGATGAAGGCGGTCTTTGCGCGATCGCTCTCGTCGAGTTCTATTTGTCAGTAGCCAGACTTGAGGTCCATCGACGAGAAGTATTTAGCGTTACCGAGCGGATCCAATGCGTCGTCTAACCGTGGTACGGGGTATATGTCCTTCTTCGTGGTCTTGTTCAGTCGACGATAATCGACGCAGAAACGTAGGGTTCCGGCTTTCTTTACCAGGACTACTGGAGTTGCCCACGGGCTTTTTGACGGAAGAATGATGTCGTCGCGCAGCATTTCGTCGACTTGTTGTCTTATAGCTTCACGTTCTCGCGGCGAAACTCGGTAAGGGCTCTGGCGGAGTGGTCGAGCGCACTCTTCGGTTATTATGCAATGCTTTGCAACTGGTGCTTGTCGAATCCTCGATGACGTCGAAAAGCGTTATTTATATTGGCGGAGAAGACTTCTGAGCTGTTGCTGCTCACTCATTGGGAGACTTGAATTTACGTCGATGTCTGGTTCGGGAACTGTTATCGTCGGGGGAGATGCAGCAGAATCCAAGAGGACAAAGTCATTGCTGGTCTCCACAATCTCCTGGATGTGCGCGAGAATCGTGCCCTTGCTGATATGTTTGAATACTTGGCTGATGTTGGTTAGCATCACTTCCACTTTCCCTCCGTGGAATCGAGCGATCCCTCTAGCGACGCAAATTTCACAGTCGAGCAGTAGATGTTGGTCGCCCTCGATGACGCCTTCTACGTCAGCGGGTCTTTCGGTGCCGACTTTTTTTGGGGCGGTCGTAATTTGGGTTTTCTTGCTTTGTTGATTTCTTCCTTTTGTTTAATAAGTTTCCATTTCTTTATAGCCCTCATGTTTACCCGCCACGGTTGCTTAGTTGCTATGGTGTTGGGCAGCTAGGCACGAGGTGGCGGGATCGAATCCCAGCCACGGTGGCCGTATTTAGAAGGACGTGAAATGCGAAACAACCAGTGCACTTCGGTTTGCCTGCAGGTTAAGGAAACCGAGATTGCACAATTTTCCGGACTCCCCACACTAGATCGCGCCACATAATCAGATTGTGATGTTGGCACTTGAAACCTCATAATTTATTTTTTCCCTCTCCTATTTGCAGCATCGGGGCGATTCTTTTCGGAGGGAGACATCGAAACATGTATTTGTTTATCTTTTAATGGTGACCGCGTTTCAACGCTTAAGAAATGTGATCGCTCAGCGCCGGATGCGCCCGCATGTATCGGAAGTTTTTCGAATGTTATCGATGGTTCTATCTACTGTGTGTCATTACCGAAGCTTACGTAATCTCATAGCATGCGCGAAGCGAATTGCAGAGAACTTTCAGGAAGACACGCGGGTACCAGCGATTACTCTGGAACCCTCCATGACTCATGTATAAAAGCCGACGTGCCTGATCGGCAGATGAGATTCTCGACGGTCGCCGACTGTGTTCGCCGCTATTTTTGGTCTTTCAGTGTAGCCTGCATTTTGGGTACAACTCCGGCAGATAAAAATGCTAGTTTCGCCATTAACAATTTTTCTGCTTCCTTCACCGTCCCTACTACGTGACAGTCTGAGCGTGAGTAAATATATAAGACTGAAAGAAGTAAGATAGTTGGTGAGCACCATTGAGTGGACATGGCTACGAACGGGAGTGTTCTACGCTTGTTGTAGATCGATGACCCATTTTTGCAAGAAGCTCGAGTGAGGCGTTGCAGTTATTTAGAAAGAAGGGTGGCAAGGTGCGTCTCAGCCTGCTCTTTTGGCAGGAAGGACCTATGTTGCTCTATGCCCCAAAGTCCCCAGGTGACATGTGTTGAAAAACGCATTGATCGTTTTGTAGTAATTGAGCTTTAGACCAATATAGGCATTTCGGTGAGTGGGTGCTTAGAACTTTTTGTGTTCTAATTAAATTCAACCTACGTTCTATGCGATTGACACATCTATATTCAAAAGAGAGTGTTTGCATTGGGTCGTGTCTGGCTTCCATACTTAGTGATATTTCCTTGGGAAATTATGGCAAAGTGACTGAAGTTAATGTTTCTGAGGTGACGATCACCAAAATCTTTAGATATTCATATGATCACGTAGTCCTGTTTGATCCCGCTCAATCTGCAAACGGTATAGTTAATATTTCTACTCCATGTCTTGACAATGTGGTGATAACACGCGAACTACGGATCAATGACTCCAACTAGTTTTCAAGAACGTTTTGTTCAAGAATCGTATTGATGGAAACAACCTCATGACAATACACATTGCTTCCGCACAGTTAGTGTCATTCTATGGTATTGAAAAGAACCGTCGATAACCTGCGGCTTGACAGTACACTCCGGAAATGAGGCCCCCATAAAATGACTAGTAGCACTGACGTACAAAAAGAGCTTGTATCAAAAAAGCTTGTACTTGTTTCAGTTGCAGACAGTGCGTAAAAATTTAAAGAAACAGATTGGCATGCACATGCGCACTTGTGACAATATTAAGAAGGTCGTTGAGTCGTATTTGCGCAGCGTATCACATGCACTAAAGGAACTTGGACGAAATGTTGAAGTACATGCAATATTTCCCGCTCCGCAGAAATCACTCATCTTGTGCAGTAGGAGAGTTTCATTTGCAAAAAAAAAAAATACCGACGATTACGTTACTTCCTAATGCGAAATCTGAGCGCAGCAAATAAGCTGTTTCACCTTTTCGATAGATTGAGGCAAAGAAATCGAGCAACACATGTATGCGCTATCACAGAATTTTTTTTTTATTTTTCACACGTATTCCTTTAACAAAGACTCCACTAGGTAAGCTTCTGCTTCGGTGGCACGCACGTCTGGATTCTGACGGCGACGGCGCTGGGCCTCTGCTCTGGCAGCTCGTTTAGCAGCAGCAGCAGCAGCAGCAGCAGCAGACGGAGGACTTCCATCGGTCGTCTCGCTCATGGCTCAGAAAGAACTGGCAGATAATTTCGCAGTGGCGAACGGCAGCGGCAATTTCGGCTCGGGCGGTGCATATATACAGATCCGCCGCCACCGATCTGGCTCTCTGATTGCCACCGCACAGGGCGAACGGCAGCGGCAATTTCGGCTCGGGCGGTGCACATATACAGATCCGCCGCCACCGATCTGGCTCTCTGATTGCCACCGCACAGGGGTTGCATTGGAGGAGGAGCGAAGAAAGGAATTAAGTTCGAGCCGGCGCTTTGACAACCGGAGACTCGCCGGAAGAGGGGGGAGGGGGGCGGCGTGTACACCCAGCGGCAAACGATGGGGGCAGAAGCGCGCGCAGCAAGCGGACAACACGATAAAGGGAGGAGGGAAGAGATAGCAGCGACTGACTGATGCCGCTGACGCCGATAGTGAGTCAACCCCAGCTGCGGAGTTGGTTTCAGGGACAACGCCGCCGATGCCGACACAAACAATATGATACCCTCGCTTCCGCAGCGCTAAGAACCAGGTCTAGCCGTGGGAAGGTGGTCACGTATTCGTCGACGTGCCGGGGCCTACGTGAAATAACCGGCGCGTCGGCAACTGAAGAGCACCCTATCCGCCACACAAGAACAGGGGGGGGGGACCCTTTCCTCCTCTTTCTGCATGGCGGCGACGGTGTTCTATGCAGTCACGTTATCTTGACTCTCTAGCGGCGTCAGCGGCATCCAGCGGTATCAGTCGGTCGCTGCTAGCGCTGGGGGGATGAAAGGGGGGCGGAGCTGGTTACGAGGCCGACGACAACGCCGACGACGACGCGAAACCCAGGAACGGACGCCAAAGAGCTGCGCTCTAAAACAAGTTGGCTCTAAAAAGCATCATGGTCCCCCTCTTGTATCATACGTAAAGAATGTTGTGCATCACGTTCAATGCGGGAAGATTTATTGGGGAAACATGGAACATGCCTGAACGACAGGTTAAGAGAACATAACCAAAAATTGAACCGATACCGGGATGATCATGTGTCTCTGCATTGCGGTGACTGTGGGTGCAGAGAGAGGGAGAGAGAGAAAGTGAAGAGAGAAAAGGCAGACGTGTGTGCAGTGCCTCGTTCACAGGGTTTCGCACTTAGATGTTTCTAAGTATGAACACTTGTTTGGTTGTATTACGCTGCCCAGGCAGAGTAGTAACGCTGTCGCAGGCTAGCTGCGAGAGGCCTACATTACTCGCCTGAATGATGACGCATGCATGAGAGTAACATTTGCTCAGATTAGCGTTACTGAAACCAAATCAATCAGCAAGATTATCTGCATATGTTAATTGGTTGTGGAAAGCCTTCGCTGTGCAGATATTTTTCTGTATCTTGATTTTTATACAATGTATCCGCAAAGACTTCGACATTCCCACGGCAGATTATGGTCGCAGTAGCGAGCATCTATACGGCGGAAGGAATGGCAACATATATGGCACATCTGTAAAAGTCGATAGTGAACTTTGTCTTGGGTAACACAGTGCAAAATATACACGCAGAAGAATGAAAGGAACAAGGCGGCAGGCACTGGACTCGCAACACAGAGGTTTATTCAAAGGTAAAAGATGTTTTGACAGAATGAAGTTGCGCGATGTCAACGACCAGGACACAAAATCATATACAAATCTAATATCATTTACGGGCACGGGCTCAGAGAAGCCGGACGTCAACACTGGGTAGGAAAACATCAGGCCTGGTTCTTCAAAGCGATGTTCAGAAAGTGCAGTTTATTTCATAATATCAACAAAAGGTAACTGACGCGCAAATGCTTTGTAATACGTTGGCAGCATGAGTAAACACGCACAGTCACTGAACGTTGTTTCGTTCAGTCATCGTATTCACTCAACTTCATACTAACGTCCACTCAAACCCACTGGATCTCACTCCCCGGCTTTGCCACGTCCACCATCGGCGCTCACTTTCTTTCGCATTTCAGTGTTTTTATTCACTCACCGTTGGACTCGTAGGGAATGAGGTCATAGCGCTCGTAAACACAGGGAGGACCGAGACAAATGTAAAAGTGCGAACGTCGAACAAAGTCTTCATTTTCAGAATACTACCGTAATTGCAAGCGCTCGCGCCGAAAAGGCACAATCAGCGCACATGAAACCAGCCGCTTGCAGGGGCGAAAATTCATTTGTATTCAGAGAAAATCAAAAGGAACTGATGCCGTTATGAGCGCTACTCGCTACCAAAGCAACTGAACAAATTCTCGTGTAATTATCTTAATTTTTGTAGGTCTTTTAGATGGGGTTTTCCGTGCCAAAACCACTTTCTGATTAGGAGGTACGCCGTAGTGGATGACTTCAGAAAATTTCGTCCATCTGGGGTTCCTTAACGGGCACATAAATGTAAGTACACGAAGTACACGGGAGGTTTACCACTTCGCCTCCTTCAAGCTGCGGCTACCTTGGCGTGGGATTAAATCCCACAACTCATTTCTATACATAGCAACGTTCTCATTAAATAAGGGATTACACCCAGTGGCTCTCTTTTCGTCTATACCTTTACCCCCAGTGCCCAGCAGTACAGACGTGCATTTGCTTAACATCTCTGCCTTTCCTTTCTTCTCTTTCTTTCTCTCTCTCTCTTCATAGCAGTGACTGTGGGTGCAGATTGGGTGAGGGAACAAACGCCAGTTAATGACATCTTAGTTGCAATAAAGAAAAAGAAATGGGCAGGGGAAGGACACAGATTAAGTTTGCAGCGACAACATGGCCACAATTAGTACATGACCGGGGTAGTTGGAGAAGTATGGGAGAGACCTTTACCCTGCAGGGGGCGTAACCAGGCTGATGATGATGATTTTGATGATGATGAGTATCGACTTTTGCAGCTCTGCCATATATGTTGGCATTCCTTCCGCCGTATAGATGTCCCCTACTGCGGCCGTAATTTGCCGTGGGAATGTCGAGGTCTTTGCGGGTACATTGTATAAAAATTAAGATAAAGAAAAATATCTGCACAGCGAAGGCTATCCACAACTAAACAACATATGCAGAGTATCTTGCTGATTGATTTGATTTCAGTTACCCTAAGCTGACCAAATGTAACTCCCATGCACGCGTCATCATTCAGGCGAGTAATGTACGCCTCTCGCAGCTAGTGTGCGACAGCGTTACTACTCTGTCTGGGCAGCCTAATACAACCAAACAAGTGTTCATACTTACGAACATCTAAGTTCGAAGCCTTATGAGGGAGCGCATTATTTCTGACGCCTATATAATTTCCTCGTGCCATTTTTGTGCATCACTGCTTCCGCTGAAGGTTGTGTGGCGGCTCTTGGTACCGCACAGGTGAGATAGTATTCTTCTGGCAGTTTTTATGTATTGTGATGGCAATGGGAGATAAGGCAAAATAAAAGTCAAATGTGTTTACATAAAATAGACAGAGAGAAGCGGAGATGGCGGCAGACTTTCTTCGACCCTCGCGCTCATAGCCTTGCTTGCGCTTTCTTAGTGTTCGGTAATGGCTGGCTAAATGTGACCCCTGCCAGTGGGAGCGCCGTCTCGGCAGTTAGGGAAGGTTTGTTGTCGCAGAAGTAGGGCTTCAAACAGGCGACGTACGTGATATCATTAAGTGGTACGTACAATGACGAGCTACCGTCCACAGGGGGGATCTCGTATTTGATTTCACTGAGCTGTCGGAGAACCATATAGGGGCCAGAGTATGGAGACAGGAGCTTCGAAGGTAGACCCACGTAACTGCGAATGTAGCCGATTTGTAGAGCGATCTGTAGCCGCGCATGAGCGAGTCCATCATCCATTCAAACATTGCTGGGGCATTACACAAACGAAATGACATCCTTAAATTGAAAAAAGTCCATCTCGTGTAACGAATGCGGTCCTTTCGCGGTCCAGGTCACCTACAGGAATATGCCACTATCCTCACTGTAGTTCGATGGAGGAATGGAGGAGAAGTAGGTAGAACCATGGAGACAGGTGAGAGCATCATTGATTCTCCGCAAAGGGTAGGCGTCCTTTCGCAAGACGTTGTTCAAGTGGCCGTAGTCTGCGCAGAAGCGCCAACTACCTTTCTTTTTTACCGGTGACACCCACTGACTGTCGGAACGTTCTATGACGTCCTTCGCGAGCATTGTTTCGACCTTGCGGTGAATTACTTCCCGTTATGCATGGGACACATGATAAGGACATTGTCTGATGGGGCTGACGTCTCCAATATGTATACGTAGGGTGACGACAGATGTCTAGCTGAAAGGGCGGCAATGAAAGCCAAAGATGTCATGATAAAACATCAACATGTGCCTTATATCGACAGGCTGTCTGGAAGGAGGCGGGGCGCGATCTTCATTGTAATATGAGGATCGGCGATACGGTTTGAGGTGGAAGGTGCAGCGGGGAGCGAAGGGGCGCCGGAAACTAATGCCGAAACGGTATACTCATTGATATACTCAAGGGAAGCTGTGTTATTACAAAGAGTGAGAACGGTATGGAGAACCGCGAGATTTCTGGTCAATAGATCGTCTTCAATGGAAGTCAGGACGTAATCGGCATGCGGAATAGGAAGGAGACATTAGGTCCCCATACGTAACGGGTTTAGATGCTAGACGGATGTAATCCACGGAACACAGGCACGGTGATGAGTCATAAGAGCGTCAGAGTAACGAGGTAGGTGAAGGTTAAGCAATCCCATTACACCATCGATAAGGGCGGAGTGGGCAGATAGAAAGTCCACGCCTAGGATGAGTTGTTGGGAGCAGTGCTCGAGCATGGCAAGTAATGCGGTCGTACAGCAGTCGACAACACTTGCTTGTACGGAGCACATACCAAGGACAGGAAGCGTTTCCGCGTCCGCGACCATGATGAGGGTTAATGTGGGCGGCGTGACGACCTTAACTCGCCGCCGAAGCACCGAATGCATTACGGATATATGCGCCCCCGTGCAACGAAAGTAGCGACAAGTGTACCGTTCACCTTACTGTCAAATGAGTTGCGTCTAGCAGGTAATGCGGTCAGGAGATGCGGACGGTCGAGTTGTCAATGCAGCTTAACCTCCGGGAGCTGCATCGTCTAGTTTCCCGGAAGCAGGCGCCCAATTTGTACTGGAGAGTTGCAGAAGTGTGGGAAGCGAAATACTCGGCTAAGAGACAACGTTTAACAGGATTGGTGACCACACGGAGATCGTGAACTACGGACCGTCATCACAGTCAGCCTGAGGGCACTCTCAATAAGGCTGGAAGCGGCCAGGAACTGTCAGGGCGCCCGTTATGAACCTAGGGCGCATGGGGAGAAGACCACCGGTTATTGCGATAGCGGGCGACGTGACCAATCCGACGGCAAATAAAGCAAATGAGTCAGTCGCCAGCATTGCTTCACTCGGCCGAATTGCCGAGACGTAACCTATGGCCTTGGCCATAGGAAGCGGGGAAACTGTCTGTTGGGCTACTAGGGCGGCGGTGCACACAGAGTCCTGGCCAGCATTGGATAGCTCCTAACGAACGATAGCTTGGAATAGTGAAATCATGGTAACGCTGGACTCACAGGCACGTGGAAGCAAGCGACATAGTTTCAACTTCCAACCGTATTATGTTCGTCACGTGTTCTGCAGTTGACGGCAGCTGTGACGCAGGTACTTCTTTGTAGGATGGTGTTGTTGCCATGTTGGGAGGCCGAGTAAACTGATGGGCAATACGTTAATTTTTGCTATTTTAAGCGGTTGCACTAATCAATAATAGCATCCACCATGTCACAATTCCTGTCGATTAGTAGATTGAACGCATCATCTTCTATGCCTTATAGGACGTGTTCCACTTTCTCAGAATCGACCATACTATCATCCGCTTCGCAGCAAAGGGCCAACGCATCATCTATGTAGGACAGGGAGGACTCCGTCGATGTTTGGGCCTGTGATGCTAGGTCCTTCTTCGCCGCGATCTTTCGACCATAGGACTTGTCAAACAGAGCACGAATCCTTACCTTCCAGGCACCGCATATTCCAATTTGCTCTTTATAATTCTGGAACCAGAGCATTGCTATTCCTTGGAGATCAAATAGGATGTTGGCCAACATTACCGTATCATGCCATTGGTTGTTCTTACACGTTCGTAGATTCTAAATCAATCTTCAATGCCGACATCATCTGTTCCACAAAACAGGCCTGGGTCTATTGACTGGGCAACGACAACCGTTCACGGTGCGACTGCTGCGGCGGGAACCGCCTCGTCTGTCACTGTCGGAAGAGCCCGATGTCGGCTGCTGTGGAGCTCCGTTATAACAAGTTCGCACCCGGCAGCGCCACCAAAATTGTTACGGGTATAAGACTAGGCAAAATGAACGGGAAAATGTGTTAAGGTTATATATAGAGAGAGATGCAGAGGTGTCGCAACAACCACACGAGCGCGTCTTCCACCTTGGTTTTGATCGATTTGCTTGTGCTTTCTCCACTGTAAGGGAATGACTTGTAACAATATCAATGAAATGGCTGATGAAATTGCCCTTATAAATCATGGAATGCAGCTTGTCCTGTGCTATGCCGACTTGTTGATTTCCTGCTGTGGGCATTTCTTTATTGCTTCCTGAACTTATGACTCTTGCAGAATTTCTTCTTCATTTAAGCTTAGAAGTCTTGCCAATTACATCTGATCATTTCAGTTCGACACTATCATGCTATATATTTTTATTAAGAAGTGGTTTTTTACTTAGAAAAGTTTAACTTCTTCTTGGCTTGGTGTCTCAACGGCCACTGTTGTTGCTGTTTCTCAAATAAGCATATTTACCTTCATTCATTACCTAGAACTTGTCATTATATTCATGTTCTAAAACTCGATATTGGTCTGCGAACACTAGCCTTTATTTATGTGCTCGTGCCTTTACTGCTTTCATGTTGATCAGTTTTTTCTTGATTTATTTTGGTTATTTTTCTTCAATTTGAGAGTACTCCTAACCTCGCTACTCTATTATCAATATCACTGCTCTTTAGCCTACCTATTTTATATCCTGAACTGTGCTGTGATCGGCAGAGAGTGTGTATGTATGTATGTATGTATGTATGTATGTATGTATGTATGTATGTATGTATGTATGTATGTATGTATGTATGTATGTATGTATGTATGTATGTATGTATGTATGTATGTAGGTATGTATGCATGTTTTATTTCCACAAAAACTAAATATAGCCTTGCGTGGGTAAAGTGGCGAAAAAAGCTGCTCGCAGTAGCTTGACCAGCCACAAATACCTTTCAAAAAAAAAAAAACAAAATCAGAAAGGAGCAGCAGAGCGGGAGTAGTTTTCTAAAGTACTCACAAATTCAAGCACTACAACATATCGTGCATGCGCATTGCAAATCAGGCGAGGAAGAAACAAAGAAAAGAAAAAACAACAAAAGCAAGATGTGAGCAAGCAAGCAAGAAACGCACAAAATGTCACTGCACTTGATAAACATATAGGCATTGTGCAACTCACATATGAGAGAAAAAAATGTAAAATATCAGGAGGAGAACAAGCCGCAATATCAATTTTATTAACAATACAGACATTTAATAACCGACGTAGCCTGGAGCACAGCATTTGTGATCCGTAGGTAAAGCGGGATTTTGGTACGTGCCAATACTCTAGCTTTCTTGTACTGTATGGAGTTTTGTGTAGCTTCAAGTTAGCCATAAAAATAATTTAGTTTATGATGTTTTTTTTATTTTTATACGCAAGCACTAAACGATACTTCAAAAAGGTCTCTACTTTCGGTGTGTTAAGCTTATCATATAAATAGGTTGAAGGGAAATCGCATGGTTTATTACAAATAGCGCGAAGAGCCTTCTTTTGCAGTATGTACAGCCTGTTGATATTTGCTTCAGAAGTGGTAGCTCAGAGAAGACAACAATAATTTAAATGGCTGAGAAAAAGTGAAATATATATCTAGCATTTAATAGAGCTAGGAAGAACGTTCAAGGAATAAAAAATTCCAGCGTTTTCTGAAAGCTTACTAGGAAAAAAATCTATGTCTATGTCAGGTCATAGTATGATCGAAAAATACGCCGATACATTTTACCGAATTTACAAGTTCAATTTTAGAATTGTTGATTAGCAAATCTCCCTCTAGAGTAATTTGCGTGTCCTTAGCGCGAAATAACGTTGCCTTAGATTTTTTGCGAATTAATAGTCAAAGCGTTGTCAAATTACCAGTATATTCAAAACTGCAGTATATTCAGTACAGTATATTCAAAAGTGCATTAGCCCTCGTATTCGATTCTTCAGACCGGTTAGATGAAAAGAATAACGTAGTTTTATCAGCATAGATTACGTAACGCGTATAAACATCAATGTTTACTAAATCGTTAATAAAATATTAAAGAGGAGGGGCCCTAAAATACCGCCCTTGGGTACACCTATCTTGAGAGACCAAACTTCAAATTTAAAGCTATTTTCCTGTATAAACTGCTGTCTATGACCAAGACACGACCTAATCAAGTCAAGTGCAATGCCGCGTATATCATAGTGGTTTAACTTACTAAGCAATAGGTCATGATTAATAGAGTCGAAGACTTTTGAAAAGTCGACAATGTCAGCAAACGTTCCTAAAAATTATTTAGGATTTTCTGTTCAAACAAAGCTAGCTATGTTGACCTATTTCTCCGGAAAGCGTACTGATGCTTTGTTATCAAGTTGTGCTTGTCCAGAAAGTCAGATATTCTGCAAAAATATCTTTTCCAAACACTTCAAAAAGTTGAGAGAATAGACACAGGTATATAATTGGATAAAGCAGTTTTGTCACCGGATTTTAACAGTGCCACTACTTTTGTCATCAGCATTTTATGCAGGAACACGCTGGTAGAAAGCCAGATATTATAAATATGGGACAGTGCTGGAGCTATTATATATATTACACATTTCACAGGCTCGATTTAATGTTATTAGTATCGCAGGAGTTGCTATTATTTAGTGCCTGGAACCGTAAAATTACGTCTGAAGTGTTTGTGGGACGTTAAAGAATTGAATGCCCACAATTCGTTGTAATGAAACAGCATGCGTTGTCATTCGCATTGCATTTAGGTAGATAAGTGAAATATTTATTAAAACAGTCGGCCAACTTCGCGTCAGGTATGTCCGCTCTGTCAGAAATTATACGCAACCCAGCCCCTGAATTGGGTACACTATTCAACAAAGAATTAGGTCAGCGCCATATCTTATTGCTATCATGGCTGCGCGATGCGAAGGATTGCTTACAAAATGTAGTTTTTGAAACATGTAATTCCTTAGTTCAGCCGTTGCGAAATAATTTAAACACTCTTAAATCAGCAGGATCTCGAGATGTGATGAATTTGTTCAATAACCTTTGCCTTTGATTTTATCTTTTAAAATAATTGAATAGTTACCCAGGGTTTACGTATCCTTGATGGAGCGGATACTTTAGGATAGGAAGGAAAATGTTTATCATAATAAGAGATGAACGTTTCCAGAAAAGCACCGTAAGCGCGACGAGCACTTGTACCGGCAGCAACACTGTCCCAGAGTACGTGACGTAAGTCGCACTAGTCGTAAACACACTAGCCGTCCTTCAGTTGTAATTTCTGAGAAGCAAACTCCTTCTGGTGATCTTTTATATTTCGGGTTGACGGTGAGGATTGCAAGCATGTGATCACTAAAGTTGTATGAAATAGTGCCACATTTAACACTGTTTGATCCGTAGTTAGTAATAAACAAGTGAATACATGTGGACGTATCGCAGGTAATTCTGGCAGGAGTATTGATGACATTGGAACACCCATACGTGTGACACTGCAGTCAACCAGCTTGTTTATATTGAAATCGAAACCACTAATCAATTTATACTGTAATTCAACAATGTATTTTAATAATTTCTCGAAAAAGAGTAATAAGCCTGGGAGATTACCTCGCGGTGGTCTGTAGACAACAGTATAAACAATGAGCGCATCTAACGCAGAGTCACCTTAAACACAACAAACTTCTTGAACACAGTTCACATTAAACAAATCGCACACAGTTAGGCTAAGCCCGCCACCGCGCGAGTTCATTCTTGATCGTGTAACGCACTCGTAATTTGGCAGACACCAGGGGATCGTACAATCATTGTACCATGTTTCAGAAAGCATTGTCAAATGAAAAAAAAAGTTTAGGCTACGAAAAAAAAAGTCAAGTTCTTCCTTTTTATTTTTCCCCGACTGGCAGTTGATAAGTATGCAACTAATCGATCCACCGTTCTGTGAGCTTGCATTATCATGAAGATCTGACAAAAACATTTTGTTCGAGTGTCCCAACATCATTTTAACTACAACTTACTTTCGCTCCTAAGATCAAAAAGTAATGTTATCTAGATGTGCAGGTGACTTTATCAAGTCTGCGCAATCGCCCGCACTCTTTCTTATAAACACTTGTCGAGCGCGGTGCCATGTAAAGCGGAAATTATTTACACACGCCCATTCTTTCGCAACTTTGAGGAGCATTCGATTGTGCGCAGTCAGGTTCTCCGTAATGAACATTGCATGCTGAGCAACTGACAAAACCCTCTTTGTGAGCAGCCATTGTTGCCTTGTTGACTGGTTCGAAAAGCGTATAATATTGTCTCTGGTCTGAAGCCGGTGAATCGAGGTAACAGCTTGTTCAGTCAAAGGGGCAAGTTGCATTTTTAATGCAATCACTTTCATTTTATCTATAAAAAGGTGGGGAATGCGGGAGATGGAAATTCAAGACGATGAGCAAAACGTGAACAAGGTGAATGCAGGAGCCAACGTTTCGACAAGTGGACTTGTCTTCTTCAAGGCGACGTATGCCTTCCTCGCCACAGTATATATAGGTGGGGTTCTTCTAAAGGGGAGAGGGTGGGAGGCGGGAGGATGCGCAGACGAGGGAAAATGTGTTGGCATGTCGAATTGAGAGTAAAGGAACGCTGTGTACAAGGTCAAAGCCAGGGCAACGCCTCACCCCGGTCTGCCAACGCACGCGCGTTAGCCGTCGTGTTCTGGAATTCTTGAATTCTTTGAATTCCGGAGCATGAGGTTCCAATGTGATAATAGGCTGAACACTCAAAGCATTGCATAAATTGCTCATCGTCCTTAAAGCCACAGCAACACTTGCCACACTCTCATTCACTTGAAGTACGCATAACGACGGATAGCAATCAGTAATTATGGAAATGCAAGAAAGTAAAGCACAAGTTTTAATCACAGAGATTGTTCAATGGCATCAGCAGCAGCAACAAAAGTACGACCGAACGTGTACACAATATAACAAAAAAAGACCATGTGTATGAAGCACAAACCTGTAAGCGGTTGCAGAGCCACGTCAGATGAGCGTCTGTATGCCGCTGCCGCTGCTGCCATATGACCCGGAAACCGCAGTGCAACCCATATAACTAGAAGCAGAAAGAGACCTTTGTCTGTAGGATGCACGTGATTCACGGCGAACGATAACCAAGGCGCCAGTTAGATGAAGCAGTCTTTATGCACGAGGAGTAGCAGATTGTCGTGCGCATGCTCATTCCATCCAAGTGGTCCAGCAGTCAAGGTCGCGGGAGTTTTGTCTTCAGATCGAAAAGATGGCATCAAGCCTGTAGGCACACAGCAGAGAAAAATATGTGAAAGGTTGCAGAGCTACGTTAGACGGCCGGCTGTATTCCACTGCGGCTGCTGTCAAAATCAATTCCTTTAGAGATCAATACAATTACTTGTTTGGCCCCTATGGTTTTATAGTGCATAAAAACTCTTCGAAATTAGGGACCAAGGCCGTGGGCATTTTAAGGAGTTTGCGCTTGGTCGTGTTGCACAGAACACCAATATCGCTAACGAAAATGTCCGTTTCTTTCTCTTTTTCACTGCTACACAAACAAGGAAATTGTGAAGTTTAGGTACATTACGAGTACGCTGAGCACATGACAACTACGTCTAAGCAGCATTTCAAGGCAATGTCTCCTTAGGTGGCTTCACATGGGCTCGGCGAATTTGACATCTGGGTACCCTGTAACAAGTTGCAGAAAAAAAAGATCGTTTCGCTCCTACGGGGCGTGGTAACAACATTCAAGTGGTATCAAAATGTAGGGCTCAATGGCACAGGATGCGACCATTAGTCACAGCGTATGGTATGGGAGTAATGAGAGGAAACAATGTATGGAAATTTGGAGCGCCAGTATAGTAAAAAAAAATTACCCGAATTACACTATACCTCAGTAAATGGCGCACTGTGCTTGATATGCAAAAGTTGAAGCAGTGGCGCTGCACGGTATATTTTAGGAAAATGCAGCGAGTTAATTTGCAATGACCAGAAATCATGCGCGGCGATTCTTCCAATTCTGCCAGAAGACAGTTTCAGCGGTGTTCAAAAGAGAGAATTAGCCCTAATGGGGGTAAATTTCCTGATGTGGTGTAATAATTGCAAATATATTTGAAAATCATACATTGCATCATAGATTGCACTTCCACGGCGATCGGCCCGACTGGCCTTGCGGTAAGAAAAAAAAGGGCTTGTTAATCGGTCAACGTGAAAGAAGATGAGATCTAAGTGATTTTTCGGGGAATACTATACGACTAAAACACAAAAAAGGTAATGATGCCCGCGATAAAAGATTCGGAGGAAGCGACCTAATGTAGAGGTAGGATTAACACTTATTTGTCGAGTCATATGAACCACGAGATACGAGGATTTTATTTTTTTAGCGTCGAGATTTGGTTGGATGTTCGTTTTGTTGCGATAGCAATTATATCGTCACATCAAGCAAATTACTGCCGTCGTCGTTGCCATCGTTTTGATGCTACGTATAAAGTAAAAAAAAATGTCACATCGTCGCCGCGCGCCGTACGCTGCATTTGCGAGTGAAAGCTTGCGATGGTCAGCCGACGATCGCGGTTGAATCTTGCGCGCGCAAGGGAGTAGCGCGGAGCGGCGGCGTGCCGTGTTCTGTCGCACGCAAGGGGAGAGGGTGAGGAGGAGAGGGGGAGGGGTTACACTCCAGCAGCTACTGCTTACTGCCGGCGGAGCCTGCACCCTATTTTTGAAAGCGTTCTGTGCTGGAGACAAAGTGCGTGCCAGCGCAGGTCTCCACTTCAAAGCGATCTGCCATATGGACAAAGTGGATACGCCATGTGCGAATAGCTTGGCAAGCGCTCCGCGTTTGACGTTTGATTCTCGTTGAAGCCAGAGCCAACACGAACGTCTGTTCACTCGCTGCTTCTGCCGCGTTGAGCGAATTTCTGTGGTCATCGAGCCCGTCTAGATATTTTGTAATTGTAATGTCCGTTGTGCTCCATAACGAATTCGCTGACAGACTCGATGACATTATTTACTCTATACTTCAATTCTGGAGTAATTCTGTTTTTGGGTGACATACCTGCGTGTACACTTATTTAATGACGACTACGGCTTAAGAAGGCGACAGGCCTTTCTTGTGGGAAAACTTACTACATGTGTGCCCACAACAATGACCTAATGGGGTGGCACTGAAAATTGAACATGCAGGCAAATTGTGATGTCCAATATTGGTTTACTTGTTTTGTTGTAAGATGAAAGATCATGAAAGAAAGCCAATTTTTGTCATGCATGTTTGCCGTCATTGTTAAGAGCAACGACTATCATTACATGCTGTCTTTACGAATTGTTATATTCTGTTGCTAACTCAGGAGCTCAACGATGTCGATCTATGCATACACATCACATTCCGCGTCTTGTGAGAACGTGCATTCAAAACAGGTAGATCTACATCCAGAACTACTAAATATTGCGTACGAAAGAATGAAATGACTACACCACATGGAATTTCGTACGTAGATATGCCCATACCTTAAGTGACAGGATAACAAAGAACCTGCATTTGCGCCATCACGTGGGAGTTTTTTTTTCTAAGAAAACGTGTTGTCTCCTTGTGCACGAGCGTCTAGCATCAAGATTTCCAAGCTAGTCGCGCACACGATCTGGTCATGGTTTTCTTAGCAGGTACAAAACTGATGTTAAAAATACCAATGTCAATAAACGAAGGTTGTTGGCACAGCGCACAATATACACAAGGAACCATGTTCTGCCAGACCTTCATTATAAATCCCAGAATGATGCATATCATTGAGTTTTTCTTGTCGCCGTAATTATTAATACCTATTATGCCATGTGTTATATGTTTTAAATTCAAGGCTGATGGGAAGAAGCCTGCAAGGCTTGTGTTGTGAACAACATTACTCTGTCGTGTCGCAAGGAACATATGGGGCAGATTAGGAGGTAAATCTGCCCCATAACCATTCTGACTACTCTTACCACACTAGCGTTACTAAACTTAAGTCATCTCTGAACCTTCCAACCCTCGAGCAGCGCCGCAAAACAGCAAGACTGTGCCTTTCACAAATTTTATCACTCATTACTTCATCATACCAACATCACGCCTGCGCATCGCACTTCATCCCGTCATAGTCATTCAAAGGCTGTTGATACCCATCCAGCTCGCATCTCCGCTCATCTTAACTCTTTCTTCGTTCAAACAGCGACAGACTGGAATCATCTACCTGCTGAAGCGGTGCAGCGCTCCAGTCATTCATCGTTCAAGGCATTCATTGAATATAGGATCTGAATATGCCCATCCCTCATGTAAAACACCAAATGGGGTATTGAGGCACCAATAAATAAATAAATAAATAAATAAATAAGTAAATAAATGTTTTAGTGGTTGCGTTGCAGATGGCAGCGTTCTGGTCAAAAACGCCGTCGACGAATTGCAGCTCGTGAGTTAAGACTGAACGGAGGACACGTCATAGTACCATTTATTATTGGTAATTAAAGGAGCTCGACCATCTGGGGCGAAATTAGTGTTGTGTTCATGGTCCAGGCTTGCCTCTGAGCTTTGCTGGGACGTTCTGTAGAAGAGCGCAGATTCCGCTCCAACAAATTGTTGAGACGCATAATTATTGTCATGACAACGTAACAGATGTCCCGTTGCGGTGAGCGCGAATAATCAGAGAGAGGCACAACGGTGAGTCACAAAACCAACTAATCAGTGGGCGAACCTCGGCAGAAAGAGAGAAGTTGCACTCAAGCAAAACGATAGCCACGCGCATATGCGTCGATAAACAAAACTTCATCTACCTATGATGTACGTCGGCAGTTGATACATGACCCGTCAAAGGTGACAGCGCAATCCCTGGTAATTACGGTTGTTCCTGAAAGTGCAACACTTTTCGCGTCGTGTGTAAAATCTGGTTACACAATGTTCGGGGTCAGCATAGACTACACATCAAGTTAGTGATGACATTCGAGAAAATTCAGGTGCTTGCGTGCTCGTCTTGCACTGACCAATAACTTTAAGAGTCATTGGTACCGTAAAATGGGGTCGAAGGAAAAACTGCAAACACTTACAAGTGATATGCTGAAGAAGAAGATAAATTTCAGTAGCTTGGTGAGACAGGAATATTTCTCCAACTGTAGTGAGCCGTTAAAATCTGAGCAGGAGTACCTTATTGCAGGTCAATTACTCACCGGGAAGCCTAATCCTGAGAAGGAAACTTACAGAACAGAAATGGCTTGAAGTGCCTACAGCAGGCCTTATGAAATAATGATAGGGAGCCTATACTATCAAACACTTCGCTCTTAACAAAGAAGCTTGAGAACAAATCAAGAAACGCACGATTATCGATGGAACACATCACGTTAGGCGTAACATTAGGACACAGGAAGAGAGCGGTGTGGACCAGAGAGCTAGCGGCGATAGCCGATATTCAAGCTGACATTAAGAGTAGAAAAAAGGTACCTCGGCAGGCCATGCAATCCGTAGGGCTGAAAACCGGTGGACCTTTAGAATTACATACTGGTAACCACAGAAGGGAGGCGCTGCCTAGGACTGTAAAAAATTAGGTGGTTTGATGAAATTAGGAAAATTGTAGGATGAACTTGAAATGAACTAGCGCAAGACAAACGTTATCAGACATCGCCTTCCTCGTGAGGTGGACATAAACATTGGCTCATGATAATGGTGACTCAAGTCGATGAATTATTTGAACGGAGTATCCCTCATACCAAGAATGCTGTTTGAAATATTGACACGCACATTCTCCCATTATGAACGAGGCTTTTGTTACTTTGACTACAAATCCGATGCGCAATTAGGTTATTGTTTATTTTTTCATGCATAAGCAGCAACGTTTCAAACCAAGAAAGCCAGCGTCCAGCGCATAGTTCAGCCAAACGGCACTTAAATTCACATACGCTGTGACGCTAAACCACCATTGTGCCTACGCGAGGTTCCCGTTGATTACGAGTCAACGGCACAAGCGCGCCTCGTCTGAGAAGAGCGGGAGAACGCGAGCACCTGTCGCCGACGTAGCGGCTCAGGTGTTGGAGAAGGGCAGAGCGCATCGCCGCAACATCAAGTCACCCTGGCACTGATTCTCTTAAGCTTGAGTTATTCATGTGCGACTGTTCCCGAGCTTTGGCGCCTAGTTCTAACTGCGCCATTGCAAGGCCAAATGAAAACGCGTCAAGCGTCTCGACGCACTCGCTAGCGTGCAAGGAGTGCCGTAAACCCCTCAATAAAAATCAAATGTAGCCCATTATTTGAAGATTGCCGGCATCCACCTTAGCTGCCGTTTCCCTCGACGCTCGGGCCTCTCATTGGCCAAACAGCACCGCATGGTCTCGCGCACTTTTTTTATCTTCGTTGTTTTTTGCTTGTGCTGCATCGCGGTGCCAAACATCTCGAGTGGTGTAGGCAGGTGTCATGTTTCGCGACACCTTGTAGCTTTTGTAGCGCAGTTCTGTGTTCGCGATGCCGCGTCGCTTTGCCTTAGGGTGAAGCACAAGGGAAAGGGCGGTCAAGCGAACATGTCGTATTCCATCTGACAAGCAAGACACGGCACAGCCAAAGGTCTCACTTGAAATAATCAGCAGCACTGGATTCAAAGAAACGCAATGGCCCCGGCTCTGACATGCCGCCATTTGTTTAGTGCGGCTTTGATAGCTTTTTGCTCTCTGAAGTGCCGCATGCTGGCGCTGCATTCATTTGCAATTCCGATGCCCGACAGCAATCAAGTCGCCTTAAAGCGCACGTGCTTTTTGTAGACTCAGTAATACTCTCCATGGCATTATCTTTGTTTGGCCTGATTGTATGCAACCGGCACCTTTAGAGTGTACCGCCGTACATAATGAAGCGGTGATCGTACGTAGACAAACTGGTGCTCTGATGACGTTCCGACCATTATATGCCATTATCGCTCTTTTGCGCCTCATCCATCCGCTTCAAACTGTTATGAATTTTGACCAAACGTACACGGGCAATAGTAACGATGCGCAGACCGTGCCTTAAATGTGGCCTGCGATGCCGACAAATAGTGCCGACTGCTGATATGCCTTCGCGCTTTGTGCTCTTGCCGCTTACTTAGCGGTGAAGAGAGACGCGCGGAGAACGCCTCAGGAGACCATCTGCTAGTTAAGAACCGCGTAGGGGCAGGCACAGTTCGAGAGAAGAGAAAGTGAACGCCTGCACACGAAGAAGAGAGAGGAGATGGCGCTAGTTTGTGTCGTTTAGGGGCTTTAGGAATGCATAACTCGAAGCACCACTCAGCAGAATTTAATTGAGCATTAGTGCTTTTGCATTCACAGCTAATAAAAAGTGCAAAATTGTTGTCTGAATTTTTACAGCGAAGCTCTGTATCTCTACTCCCTAGAGACATTTTCGTGTCGTAAGCAAGAAACTCGCCATACTTGGGCCGGTCCGGGAGGTAGTGCAATAATTGCCCGACCCGCGACGGAGGCGAAGCCGGCGTTAAGCACTCCCCATACGTGGGTTGATCCCGAAGATATTGCAATGCCGGGCGCACCAGTGGTTTAGGTGAACCAGGCGTTAATAACTTCCAATACGTGGGCCGATCCCGAAAATAGTGGAATGCCGGGCCTACCTACGGCTGAGGTGAAGCAGGCATTAAGCACTCCCCATACGTGTACCTAGCCCGAAGATTGTGGAATGCCGGGACGACCCGCGGCGGAAGTGCAGTTCATGATTAAGGGGCCCACATACACAGCTTCGCTGGTCATCCTTCATCACGGAGCGTACTTGATCTGAATCACTATATTCTGCAAGTCATCGACGTTAAAGGTATAAGCTACGATAAATATCATTCGCATTATTTAAGCAAATCGCAAAACTAATTTGCTCGTTTTGAAATGATATGTGCTGTCTGTAATACCCTGCAGTAGTCGATCGGACGATCTCGACATCAAGTATGCGTCATAGGAATTACGACGACCACGTTACCATCAACGTCCACCGCGTGACATTCTTTTGACGCACGGGACTAAGCCAGATAAAGGTCAATAATATCCAGTCGAGGCACATTTCTTATAGGAAAGTGCTAATGGTGAGTGATGTATAAGTATTGTATTCCGATGATTGCCCTCGTACTTGTTAAAGCGATAGTTTTTTAATCCCTCTATGTGTGTGGAAACAAAGAGAGTCAGAAAACATGTCTGCCAATATCCGAAAGGTCAACACTAACTAGCGGGTACAGATCCCCGAGAGTGAATGTTTATCTAGTTTTTTATGGCTCGTTATGTTCAGTTTCCAAGTGCCAATAACCGCATTAGTCAGGGACAAAGTATCGTGTAGTTTGTTCCAAAGAAATTGCACACAATAATTTGGCCAATGTCCATTTTTTACTACATCTTTCATGTTGTACCTGGTATGAGAATATTTTAGCTTAACCCAATACCAGTGTCAATCTCTGCGATAACATTTAGGGGAAGGCAGCGTGAATGAAGGAGCACCAATATTGAGGGGGGGGGGACAAATTAGAGAAAGTTTGACGCAGCAGACGCACAAGACAGGAGATAGAAAGTGGCGGTTTAGGAAGTGCAGAAACTATTTCTGAAGGAAACAAATTCTTCCAGTCCGTTCTTTAGAATTTGACGCCTTCATATAAAAGCAACATCATTTACGTGCCCACCGTGAACAACTTAAAGCACTGTCGCACAGATGACCCGTATTATTTATTACTTAATCTTGCTTCCTGCCTTGCGCGTCTTATATTGCTTCATAATTTATAGTTCTGAAGGAAAGTATTGTGCATAGAATTTAATAGATGAGTACACTGGAATTTCTTTCAAATTTGTTGAGCCATCAATTAGCTTGACGTCCCTCTTCGCTGGAGATTGGTTTGTGTTTATTACCGGCACCATATCTCCACTACTTGTAAAGTGCACTCGAAGGCTAGCTAATGTTTCTGTGGCCTGTTCCGTTATAAATGTGCGATTATTCGTAGGCAATGTGATGTTTGCGTGTATACTTGTAGAAACATCATTACATGGCCTTCACAAAGAGGACAACAGCCAAATGTCATTTCTGAGCACATCGCGTACCACTTCTGTATTCTTGGACAAGTGGCAATGAGTTTTAATGAACATAATATGATATTTAATGTAATCAGGAATAGACAAAATATAGCTCAATTTCCTAGCACATACTCAGGCTTCCATACAGTTTACCTCGTGACAATAAATCGAAAGCTTTGAAATATCTGGTGCCATTGCGCTGATTTGATTTTTAATGTCGATGCCAAAGTACGGGTCGTAGATAAAGTTTTACCGCTTCGTGTCACTTTCTTTCATCTCAGGGGGAAGTCTTGGTGGATAAAGCGCTGGTATCGATGATATATCGTTGGTATGGATATTTTATGCTTGAGAATAATACAGTCTAGAAACTTGGAAATTGCGCATGCTTGTAAAACAGGTCACAAGCTAGTTAAGTCTTCCATTCTTCTGACTTGTGCATAGGAGTGAATATGGCTGTCTTTGATTATTTTAAGCTTTTGCATGGCCGTCATAACCATGAGTGGTACTGGCTAACACTTCCCGGGTTCCCATCTTGCACTGAAAGATAAGTACCCAAGTCCTCCGACCTCGTGCTTAGCCGCGAACACCATAGCCACTAAGCAACGACGGCGGTTCGCTTTGAAAGGTTTCACGATTGGAATAAATGCTAATGCAAAAACAACAGTGCAGCTACTTAGTGCTGCATATATGAGACTTTGAAAAGGTTGTGCATACAGGTGTTTGCCCACTGCGTACTTGGAGTCTGTTCAAAAATCCTTTTCTCTTGAATGTCACGACAATAATAATATGAGAACATTAACCTTGAAGCGCAGCTTGAAGTTTAATGACTACTCCACGCTGTAGAATTAAGGAAGCGTGTTCATAATTGGCGTAATTTAGATGAGTGGTTCAGCCAATCGGCGACGAACAAGAGCGGGCTTATTTTCAGGTGGCGCGTATAAAAGAGTGCGCCAAAGAAAGCCTTCCCAGTTTTTTTCAGACTTCCGAGGAAGTTTAATAATTTGCTTTGCGTAAAAGCACATTGTTCGCTGGTACAGTTTTAGAGACGAATCAGATCGTCTACGGAAGTCAGGAAGTTTCGACATCGGAAGAAAACGTAAGTTCCTTTGCTGGCCCCAACCACAGAGAAAATTGCAGTTACATGGTTGTACAGACATTTGGTGTACGTTGTATGAAAACTGAATCAGAATCAATATTACTGTCAGGTCTAACAGTGTCAACAGTTGCAATTTAAGATAATCTTATTGTTCATGGGGAGATAGCGATCACGAAAGCCTGCTAAAGAAATTGTCTGACAGATGTACTAGAAACCGTAAGGATATTACAATTATTGAAGTTAGTGATTCCGCAGTTTGCTTACGAACGCATTAAGAAAACGAAAAAAAAAGATCCTCTGCATTGAAGCGTACAAAAACAGGACGTTTTTAGCGACTCAGGACTCTGCAGTTTTTTTTGTTTTTACGCATGAAGATCACAACTACATATTTGTGCCCCTCTTAATAAAGAAAACGCCCTCTATGTCTCAACCTTCATTCGACATTCAAAGTCCTCGAGCGAAAACGCCGCAATGTTACGAAGGGCACGAACACTATTCCCACCATTGTCGATGGAACATACGCGCGTAAGCATAAATCGCCCGATTCTTGGCCAATCCCGCATAGTGGGCATGAGTTAATTTAGAAGGCAAACAAGTAAGCGAGATGCATGATAACGATGGCAGATAAAGTGAATTAGGAAGGACGATAAAGCAAATTAAGTGGACGACTCAGGCGGGTTGAAGAAAATAGCATTAGAAGATGAGTAAGCGGATTAAGTAGAAGGTGGCGGATTAAGCGGGATGGTTCAGGGAAGTGGACTAAGCGAATTGAGGTTATGCGTGCGTCAGGAGTGCGGGTTTAAAGGATCGGCACTCAGGCTTTGGCCTTCAAGTCGTCCTAGGTATAACATAAGAGACCCTGTTAGTTTTTTTTTTCGCTGCTAAGGCGTCGACATGGGGCTAACGGCTTTGCTTTTCGCGGCCAATCTTTAGCGACATGCTTATGAAATAAAAAAGTAATCTTTCTGCCTGAAGGCACCACTCCCTATTACCGCTCTTGATGCGACCATTTAATTGTTGTGAAGTTGGTGCTTCTGTTGATGGTCGTTTGATTATCGCGAACACCAGCATTTGCTGGACACAGAAGGCGATGCTGCGTTATAAACAAAAACATACAGCATTTGATACAGAAGGAACCTCGACAACTGCGGTTGCGCGTCCCAAGAGTTTATTCAATTTGCCATTATATCTTATGTGTGTCCTGCATCAAACGGTGCCGCGTTCTTTTTTTCTTGCAAAAATTCAACGTTTCCGGTGGTACATCGCGGTAATACCAATGTAATTGCTTTGCAACCGTTCTTTTTAAATTATTTTGCCAAACTTTTTAATGCTTTCTAGTAATGCCTATCTTAAGAAGTTTCCATTATATATTTCCTAGCGCATCAATCATTCACATTTATTGCCGGCGTTGTCGCGCTAACAACCTTTTGATGCTAGGTGTGCAATTGGTGATGATCATTGTTCTATGGCATCATGATAGTTCCTCATCCGCTTCGGTGGCAAAGCTTTTCTGAACCGCATCTGCTCTCAGCGAGAAGCCACCGCCGCATAGCGATGACCTTTGCGTTTCTCAAGCTCATCAGCAGCAAGCTACGTCCTCGGGTAATGATGCCTTCATCAAACTTCATTAAGCAATAACAAACAAGAAACGTATACGGTAAATTGACAAAGGTCTCATACGACATTGATTATAAAAAGCAGTTCACGAGTACTTATGACCCTAGTTTGGGGGAACACGTGTTGTACCAGTAAGCGCCTAAGTATTTAGGTAAAATTGAAAATAAATTGTTGGGATCTACGTGTCAGGACCACGAGCTGATTATGAGGTACGCCCTAGTGTGGTACTCCGGAAATTCGGATCTCACGGGGTTGCTCAAAGTTTACCTAAATCTGAGTACACGGGCTTACAAATGCGGCCGCCGTGGCCGGAATTCGAAGCCGTGACCTCGTGCATAGCAGAACACGTATTTAGGTAAATAATCACTGTTTCATACTCAGATTTCGGTGGCCTACTGTCTGCTTATAAGTGTGGTGCGATGTCGTATGTAATTGTTAGTTCAACACGTTGAACGATAATGCAGTTCATTGAAATTTTGCATTGGGCTGCCACAATTCCAGTAATATGGATCACAAAAGCAGTGGCTGAGCCGTTATACAGACCAAGACTACCTATTTTTTACTAGTGACGAAAACAGCTATTAATTTGACTAGCCTCCCGATAGCACCAAAGTATCATTAAGGCAGTAAAATTCAAACTAAGTTCCAAAAGGAACTTACCAACTGAATATCCACTAACTTTAGTTTTACTAGTGTACGCCCTATCCGTCACATGGCCCGCCCAGCTCACGTTTTAAATGCGAAGCATTTTGTCCTAACGGAGCCAAGGTCAGAGCAAGGTCAGGCACAAGGACGCATCAATTTTTCTCCAAGAACTGCGGGCTGACTTCACAGATAATCCAGCTAGAAAAGCCGCCACAAAGAGTGCAAACGAACACCGGATATAGTACAAATCATGGTGGCCCGATTGGCCCATACCGGAAACAGTGCTAACAAACGGCAATATGGTCACGATGTAATGTTGGTGAGCAACCACAGGAGAACAACGCATGCTACAAAACTATTTATTGGCGAACATGTGTCGAAGACAGCAAGGGACGCTTACCATAATAATATTGGTGATTCTAATCGTCGGTTTCAATTTCTGATCCCCAGAACAGACGTTTCAGCTATATATATATATATATATATGGATCATTAGAAGTTCGAGTGCAATTGCTGTTTTTTTTTATTAATTAGAATTCTTGCCCCGTAGGGATTCTACCGAGGATGTTAAAAATACACGAACAGATTCAACTCGTGCAAAAAATCTAGAAGTGAACGATGATGTGGTCCATGGATCCAACATTCAAGGTCGGGTGGGCGGCCAGGCCCAAGGCCTGTTGGCCGGAGGTGGTGGAGACGGCTTAGATGAAGTCCTGGGCATATCCATAGCAGTTTTGTCACTGTCACATTTTGGATTTCAGTGTTCCAAAATGGGTGCGATGAGCCGTAAGGACAATGATAATGTTGTTGCCAGAGAGCGGTCACCGAAGCGGTGAGCTTGACCCCGACACGTAGCATCCTTTGCGTGACCTCCTATCGGCGGGTTAACCGACAAGGGAGGTCTGACCCCCATGGAGGTATAAGAGCTCGTGTAGTACGTCGGAGGTTTTCTTTTTCCCTGATCAGTCGTCCACAGGCGTCTTCAGCAAGATGAAGAAGTGGGTATGTTGTAATCTGTGGGTGCGTTGCCATATCTGCTTCAAGGAGACCCGGCAGGGCTACTCGAGGCACCCACTGCACGCGTATGGGCATATTCGTAGTGGCAGCAAGACGGTGAATGCTATCTGATAATTGAGAGGTCTGAGATTCCCAACGTATGTCGTGGATTGCTTGAGTAGGGTAGTGGCGAATTCTGAGTTCAGAGTATCGAGCAGCTTGAACAGTTGGTAGCAACGCAGCCAATCCGTCTCGTATGGCCGGGCAAGATAGGCCGGTGGTGCACGATCGGCAACATACGAGCGCAGCTGGCCTGCCTCTCGTATCAATGGGCATACGAGAGCTGTGTGAATGATGGTGCCAGTAAGACTGGCACCAGTGCATGCTACAAGAGTCGCATCGTCTTGATTATGACAGGCGCGATGAAGGCGGGAGACTTGGCCATTCGTCTGGCGAGGAACCGAGCTGTACAGAGGACAACGAGGCTTATTGTCACTTAATTGCACCCTGTTCCACGGAGCTCCATCGGGTCTCGTTGATGCTGGATTGTATATTTCGTGTCCCATGTAACGGGCCAGTGAAGCAGCCGAGCAGAAATTTGATGGCTTGAGTGCACACGCATCGACGTTGGTGCATGAGGTCGTCGATAGTGTTGAGTTGGGATTCGGCCGGTAGGTTTGGCAAAGCAGAGAGGTGTTGTATTCCTGTTATGGTCTGCATCACTTCGTTATTAATGGCGTGAAGGCGAAACCATTGTGCCTTCGTGATATTATCAGACTGGGCTCTGTAGAAGAGTTGGGGTTGCAATACAGAACGGATAAGAAGGGGAGCCATGTTGGTGCTCGCTCCACCAGATTTCTTCGCAATCCGACGTAGCAACTATATCGTTTCTGTGGCCTGTTGCTTTGCATTCTTGACATACGGTCCCACAGATCCGGAGGAATCTATTTCAAGGGCGAGTACACGGAGAGTTGAAGCCGCGTGTATTGGTTGCTTATCCAGTGTCAACTGAAGAGGCCGGAGTGCCAGTTGACGGAGCCCATACTTCTTCGCTGCTGACATGTACTTCATGTTGTCCTCGGAAATTTCAACCCCTATCTGAGCACATCAGTTGTGCATCCCGTTCAGGGCCATTTGGATAGCTTGTTCTTTTGGCAGAATCCTTCGCGCATACCGTTCTCCGCAAGCATTCCCCTGTAAATATTACGCTTACATGCGCCGGTAAGCGTGCGAAGCAGTTATCAATCTTTGTGTGCTATAGCATTCCACTCTTAAAGGCGAAGCTTAAGAGTCCTCCATGTCTTTCCACAGCAGCTTGCAAGCGCTGGCGTGAAGTATTCTACCATATAAGCACCGTCGCTTGCGTAGCATGTGTGTGTGTGTTTCTCACGTGTGCCCGAACGTAATGTAACAATTTTCGAAGGACACTACTCGCAATTCCACGCAATCAAGAAAAAAAAAAACCCGCTGCGTGGAGTATTTTTAATGTAGCTGACTCCTGCGTACTGTGCCTGAGTTCGATTCAGCGTGGAAGTGGCTATTTTTTTCTTCTCATTTCAGGCGACAGCCGCTGCTGACTACATCGCCAATCCGAAACGGCTATTGGAATGAGACCATAACCGCTTATGCTGTAAAATGAGCTATGTGCCCCATAACGACGCAAAACATCGTTCCCCAAGCACGCCAGCCCGGTGCTCTCATTATGGCATCTAAGATTTCACGCACTCGCAGGCTTTCTTCCGGCCGTCTAATTTTGCATGTGCCCAAACAAAAGAGTGTAATCCGTTCAGCGCGTTTTGATGCCTCCAATTGGTGCTGCTATGCGAGGGCTCTAATCAAGAAAGAAATCAGGAAGCTTTGCAACAAATTCCAGGGTAATGGGAAGAACACACACACACACACACACACACATATATATATATATATATATATATATATATATATATATATATATATATATATATATGTGAGGAGTTCTTTTCGAAATGGGTCAAACCCACGTAAACAGAAGTTGAAAAAAAGCAAAAATTTGTTACCGGACCTAAATGCAACGCTATCAAATCTATTATATGATATGCTTTGCATGTCAGCTAGGGCAAGTTTACGACCACAAGTAATGAATAATTATGCGGCAGATATGCCCAATATTCGGGTGAGAACTTTGGATTTGGCTCGTATTGAATTGAAATGCTAGATTTTAGGCGGTATTGCTATGAAAACTTTATTAAAATTGGCTTTCCAGAATGGCATCATGTAATTTTGACAGAAAAGCTATAATAACATTGGCAGCAGGGCACTGCTGTGCTTCCAGAACAATAGAACTATATAGGAAGAGCAGGTGCGCCTTCTTGGCAGCATAAGCAGCTCTCTTCGAATTCTTCCGCAGGATCATTTCCTCGGGCGCGCCTGAAGACACTAACGAAGTACGCAAGCTCTTCATTGTCTTGCCAGGAATTTCCGAAATGCTTCACAAGAAGGCTGGTCACATCTCTGACTTTCATTTCGTTGACGTGGTGTGTGTACAGTGCACATTTTATGGGTGCTTGTGCAAGGGACCTTCGCCTCTTTAGCACTGACACGAAATTTGACACAGAAACTTTATAGTGAGGCTCTGCTCTAACTTAAGGACTCCTACCAGCTGCATTTCTTTGAATGTAGAAGACCTTCGTTTCGGTTATCTTGAACGGCAAGCTGGATGTCGACTTCATCACCGCCGTGCAGTAGGCCTTCCAGTCGTATGCATGCCAATGTTTTCCAAGCTCTAACACAGTGCCGTGATTTGAAAAAATCCTTTGGTAGCTTTGTGGATTCAGGATTTCTTCGTGTCGTCTGACATCTTTTTCAATTCTGCCAAATACCCTGTATGGGGGTAAAAAACTGTGTCCTGTGACAGGAAACACAAGGGAAACTACTGCGACACCTGCTGGAGCCTCATTCTGGAGCCACCAAAGAAGCATGCAAAGCACAGTACTGTTCTTGTTTTGTCCGGCACAGCCATCGGCTACTAACCGCACCTCTCTAATTCCTTCGAAGTTAGCGCTTCGAAGTGTATTATGTACCACACTGGCTACTTGGTTGCTTCCTTTGGAGCTTTCATCTTCGCTCCATGTGTAGGAATGGATGGCTTCTTTGGGCATTGATCCATCTGCCTGGTTTTCCACCACGGTGAGGTGGTACTGATAGAGCTGGCAGCTGTAGTAGGCTTCTTGGTCCGGAACTTTGGGGAGCACTTGATTTTGTTGGCAATCAAATGAGAAAGTTTTCAAGTCTTCCCTCTTCTCAGGCAGCAGGGAATAAAAAGCCTTATACTTCAACTTGTGTATACGTTGCTCTGTTGTGACACGCTGCTTCTGTGAAACATCTCCACAAGTTTTCATCTCATACGCATTTTTCAGGCATACAGAGGAAACGTCTGTGCTCGGTGTTCTGAACGAAAGATTGGACTTCGCTCGAAAAATGTGTTGAAAGAAGCCATACTTCACCCTCACATCTTCGGGTGCTTGTTGGTTATAAATCTGCCACAGGTTTCGGATGCTCTTCAGCTCACTTGGAAGGTATAACGTTTTTGTCTTCTTCCGGGTGTAGTGCGACTTTCTTGCCTGAAGTCGCTTAATGAAACCCACAACAGCTGATCGCTTTCGACCGTAGCGCTTGATCTTCTGGTAACCTCCACGACTGTCGGCTTTCACTTCACCTTTTTCATGCTTGTGCTTTATATAGCGAGTAACTGTGCTGTGACTAATATCAAGCACTGCGCAAAACATATCCCGACAAACACGAATGTCTTGGCCATTTTCTATCCGTACCTTGTAGACAATAGCAAGGCTCCGACGAGGTTCCGCTTCTTTTCCTCTCCTACGTTTTACGGCTGATGGCGTGCAGTACATCAAAACGAACGCCTTTTGTTCCGCGCTGCAGAGTTCGTAAAACTTCTCCTTGAAACGTTTAGTGGATGCTTCTGTCACAAGCGCACACCTGAGAGTCTTTTTCGCGTGTTTACATTTTGGCAACGGCGCATTCTTGCTTTTACGGTGCTGATGCGGCTTCTTTTCACTTCGTCGTCGACGTCTAGGGATAGATATTTCGCCGATCTCTTCATTGCCATCCGAATCCATGAACAACGATATCAGAAAAGCGAAGAACTCGCGAAAACACGAACGAAACACTCTGAGCTATCAGGCGGGAACTAAATCCTTGGCGGGAACTGAAAGGAGGCTGCCATGGCTAAATGACGTCACGCCAAAAGCGCTCTCCTATTGGGCAAATGGATTTGGCTCATTTTGATCCGCGCAACAGCTGGATCTGGCTCAATTTCGATACGAAATACGATCTGCGAACACGTTCGCCTGGCGTTATTTGACCCATTTCGTTGCAACGGTTTTTCTATGAGAAAGTTGCCTAGTTTTCTTGTCATTACCGTTTTATCTGACCTAGTTTCGGTTTGTGGATTTGGCTCATTCCGAAAGAAAACTCCTCATATATATATGCAGGGCAAAGGCCTCTCCTATACTTCTCGAACTACGCCGGTCATGTACTAATTGCCGCCATGTTGTCCCTGTACACTTACTTAACTCCTCCGCCCACCTAACTTTCTACCGCCCCTTGCTACGCTTCCCTTCCCTTGGTATCCTGTCCGTAACCCTTAATTACCATCGGTTGTCTTCCCTCCTCATTACATGTCCTGCCCATGCCCCCATTTTTTTTCTCTTGATTTCAACTAAGATGCCATTACCTCGTGTTCGTTCCCTCATCCAATCAGCGTTTTTCTTATCCCTTAACGTTACACCCATCATACTTCTTTCCATAGCTCGGTGCGTCGTCCTCAGTTTGAGTAGAACCCTTTTCGTAAGCCTCCAGGTTTCTGTCCCGTACGTGAGAACTGGTAAGACACAGCTGTTATACCCTTTTCTCTTTAGGGATAATGGCAACCTGCTGTTCATATTCTGAAAATGCCTGCCAGACGCACCCCAGCCTATTCTTATTCTTCTGATTATTTCAGCCTCATGATCCGGATCCGCGGTCACTACCTGCCCTAAGTAGATGTATTCCCTTACCACTTTCAGTGCCTCGCTACTTATCGAAAACTGCTGTTCTCTGCCGAGACGGTTAAAGATTATTTTAGTTCACTGCAGATTGATTTTCAGACCCATCGTTCCGCTTTGCCTCTCCAGGTCAGTGAGCATGCATTGCAATTGGTCCCCCGAGTTACTAAGCGGTGCAATATCACCAGCGAATCGCAAGTTACTAAGGTATCCTCCACTAACTCTTATCCCCAATTCTTCCCGATCCAGGTCTCTGAATACCTCCTGTAAACACGCTGTGAATAGCATTGGAGACATCGTATCTCCCTGCCTGACGCCTTTCTTTATTGGGATTTTGTTGCTTTCTTTATGGATGACTACGGTGGCTGTGGTGCCGCTACAGATATCTTTCAGTATTTTTACATACGGCTCACCTACACACTGATTCCGTTATGCCTCCATGACTGCTGAGGTTTCGCCTGAATCAAACGCTATCTCGGAATCAATGAAAGCTTTATGTAAGGGCAGCTTATATTTCGTTGATTTCTCTATCACCTGCTTGATAGTGTAAATATGGTCTATTGTATATATATATATATATATATATATATATATATATATATACAAGCTCACCCATTGTATTGAGAATTGATATAGGCCAATAGGCATAATACAGAAGTAAGTGAGGTAAAAAGGGGGAGACGGCGAATTCAGTGCAGAGGATGGCAGCGAAGTAGAAGATGGAGATTTACAAAAACAGGAGCCAATAACGGTGGCGAGATTTGTATGATCACGCATTCGAGAATTCGGTCCTATGTGAGGGCTGCCTTGCAGCCCGAGTACAAAAGCATACCAGAGCGTTTATGCGCCACAGGATGAGGCATGCTTGGCCTCTAAAGGAAAAAAGTAAAGCCCGGAGACGAGAGGCACGTTGTGTTTGTATAATATAATATAATGTATGTATAATATAATGAGCTAGCGAGACCCTTAGGGAGTGTTCACTGTCCAGAGGCGTTGGGTTTCAATGAAAATGGGAGGATTACCTGTTCAGCAGATTACATAAGTAGAAGACGATTACAGTATTGGTGGAAGAAAAGCACGAAATATATTCATAAAGGCTGAGTCACTGCGACTTTAGGTAAATGCACCAGTAGTCATAGAGGTTTTAAATGCGAAAGTTATGATTGATATTGGACTATAGCCATAGATGTAGTAAAACCTGAATAAATCAAGCAGGCTAGGTTAGGTGACGATGTGTCCTTGCCTCATTACTAAAGGGGTGCTAATATACGTCGTCATCACCATTATCATCATAAAATTTGTCATCGCCTCGCGCCCGTGCAGGCGAACGTAGAAGACAGGCCACGGGAGATATGAATGTGTGCATGTGTTACTGAGGATTTTCAGAGGATACAAGTTGGACAATTTTTCAGCTCTGGCTCAAATATGTATTCATCTCAACGATTTGGTCCTTTCGTGCTTGTCTTTTCTCCTGCAAATCTCTATATTCTTATCTATAAATTTAGTAGTATCTATAATACCTAATTAAGGTATCTTTTTTCATTTACTATCCCAAAGAAATCATGTGCGGGTTACCCAACTATCTATTGGCTGTTAACTGGTAGCTTATCGCTGATGGTAGAGATTTTCTTTTATGCCTGCTTGTTCTTTTGAATTTTGCGTAGTTGTGGCTCATCAATTTATACGGCAATATTGGCGTTTGCATGCATATTTAGTAGTGCCATGGTGTTCATGCAATAATAATAATCATCAGCAGCAGCAGCAGCGGCAGCAGCAGCCCATTTTATGTCCACTGCAGGGCGAAGGCCTCTCCCAGCGATATCCAATTACCCCGGTCCTGCGCCAAACGATTCCAACTAGCGCCTGCGAATTTCCTAACTTCATCGTCCCACCTAGTCGTCTGCCGTCCCCGACCGCGCTTCTCTTCTCTTGGCACCCATTCTGTAACCCTAATGGTAGAACGGTTATCTAACCTGCGCATTACATGACCTGCCCAGGTCCATTTTTTTTCTCTACATGTCCATCAGAATATCGGTTATACCAGCTTGCTCTCTGATCCAAACCGCTCTCGTTCTTTCACTTAACTTTATCCTTAGCATTATTCGCTCCGTCGCTCTTTGCGCAGTCCTTAACTTGTTCTCAAGCTTCTTTGTAAGTCTCCAAATCTCTGCACCATAAGCACTGGTAAAATGCACTGATAGTACACCTTCCTTTTCAATGATAATGGTAAGCTTCCAGTCAGGAGCTGACAATGTCTGCCGTATCCGATCCAACCTATCTTTATTCATCTCTGAATTTTCTTTTCATAATCAGGGTTCCCTATGATTAATAGACCAAGGTAAACGTACCCCTTCACAGACTCTAGAAGATGACTGGCGATCGTGAACTCTTGTTCCTTCTACCGGTTATTCATCATTATCTTTGTCTTCAGCATTTTATACTTCAACCCCACTCTCCGCAATCATTTGCTGTCCCGCGCCTGCAGTACTGCCGAATAGTACAATGTCATCGGCAAACCGAAGGTTGCCGAGGTATTCGCCGTCGATCCTTACTTGAAAGCGTTCAGAGTTTAATAGCTGGAATATTTCTGCCCAGCATACAGTGAATAGCATTGCGGAGATTTTATCTTCTTGTATGACCCCTTTCTTTATAGGTACCATCTGACTTGTGCAGACTTAAGTTAACTGTGGAATTTCTGTACACGTGTTCCAAGATATTTCGTAAGCAGTCTGTGATCCTTCATTACATAATGCGTCTATTACAGCTAGTGTCATTACTGAATAAGGTGCCTTTTCCTAATTTATGCAAGCTGCAGGCTGATTGCACTCTGATTTTCTCGATTACCTGATTGATGACATGGATGTAGTCCATTGCAGGGTATCCCTTTCCATTATGGGTATACCATTGTAGGGTTACCCCATTATTTAATTTGATGATTTCTAAAAACGATCTTTTGTGACGGGGCTGCTCTATCTGCATCCTGCCATCCAACAACTTCATTTAGGTTTGGAAATCAAAGCCAACGTCTTTCTTACCGACTTCGCCACCAGTTTATTGTATTGGGAATGTTTTAAACCACTTTATTGGGCCTAATCTACAGCTAGTGCATAACCACACTAGTAAAATTACGTCAGAGTCAGTTTAGCCCTGTTATTGTTTGCACAATTATTATGTAGATCTCAGAAGGTGTAAAATAAAAGACTTGCGCTGTCGGTGTGTTTTTTCATGACACTTTTCTGTGGTCCGTCATTCTCAAAATTATGTGGAAAAATTTTATCACGAATATGCTACCTCGTATGAGCAACCTCAGTGATCGAATGCTGCGGCAATATAATGCACATTTATCGCATGTCAGATGGCATGCCACGGCATATAGCATACTTATACCTAATTACATACGGAACTCAAAGACGACACCGACTGCGAAAAATTCGCTTGGAGTGTCCGTGTAATTGCTATCGAAGCAGAAGCTAAATTAAAAATTCATTACGCAAGCTGATATGGGCAAAATCAACTAGTATTTTACTGCTCGACATAATAGAAATGTTTAAAACTACTCTTTTTGGTATGGTAATGTCTACTTCTGGGGCAATGGGATATTTATGCTAATTGACGAGTAAACTATAACATAATTTAGCATTTCTTGCTTTACGCGCAATTTCACACGCAATTTCCACAGACACATACACACACACTAACGTTCATAGAGAGCCTTTTATGTTCTGGTGTAGCAGAAAACCTACCATTGCAAGTATCTAAATGTGCGTCAACGTCACCATCACTCTCTCTCTTGAAAGCCAGCGCGGGCGCTGAGCTAGCGCCCCAGGATGCTGCTGCTTGCCGGCTCGGGCAAGATGTACCACGAATGCCTGCCTCCTTGGTGGGAGCTGTTGCTTCCTCGATCTCTCGACGCGCAGGACGTCGGTGGCACGCAGCTTTTGCACCTAGGCTACTGTTGCTTGCTGACTCTGGCAGAACACACCGCCATAGCTCATTACATACTGCGCAGAGACCGAAAGACTACTATGCGGTATCCAATACTACAAAAATTGGAGGCTTATCAAGGTTAAGCCCAGTAGATGCGAAGCATCCACTGGGCTTAACCTTAGGGTATCCTTAGCGTTTGGAGGCATCTTGACCGCATACACGTCCGGCGCAAAGACGCTGGCGCGGTTGCGGGCACAGAGACTGACGCGACGGCGGGCGCGCGCCGCTTCATCCTTGGCGTGACGTCACATATCACGTGATGCAGCGATGGTGGCGCCGCCGCCGCGTCGCGCGCGACGGCGCGAACCGAAGCGTGGTGACCACCGCCGGGAGGCGACCGACGGCGCGATATGAGGCCCCATCTGCAGCCGGTGTGACGTCATCACGTGACGTCATGTCGCGTGACCTACTTGAAAGTCACTTGAAGGTCAATGGTGGCCACCGCCGGGAGGCGACCGACGGCGCGATATGAGGCCCCATCTGCTGCCTGTGTGACGTCATCACGTGACGTCATGTCACGTGACCCCACTTCAGGGTCAATGGTGGCCACCGCCGGGCGTCGCGCGTAGGCCCCAAACCTACGTTAATATGCTTCGCATAATAATGCTTCCCTATGACAACTAATAGGATGTGCTTAGGTGTCCTCGAATTTTTTCCTAGGCTTAAAATGGAACCTTATCGGTCAGTACCGGTGCAATTTGTTTTTTCTCTTTATTATCACGATTCCTAGAATTTAAGCGGATATGCGTAATGCAAGAAATCAAGCACGCCCGCACCATTAAAGCTATATTGAGGTTTTGAACAATTGAAATAAAACTAACAACTTTTGAGTTTTAGATAACTTGAAGGTAACCCCAGATATCGACGCCACCAGCTGCGACAAACAAGGGAGGCGGTCACATTGGCAATACCAACTGAGACTCATCTTATAATTTAAAATGTGTGTTTGGGTGCATAGCTAATGAGGGGAGTAACATGGGTTTCTGGGCCACCACACAGCAGGCACGTGGGGTTTGGTGCAAACTCAAAAACGAATTCGAAACCCGGCCGGTCACGAGACCTGCCCATCAGAGAATGGTTGGTCGGTCGCTGCGCCTCCTAATGGTGTCCTTCCAAGTGCGTCAAACTTTTACTACTTCGCTAAATAACGATTGCCGTTTACTCAAAAAGCAAGAAAGCGTTAACAGCACCAAACGGTGATATTAAGCAGCCTTGCAATGAAGAAAGCAACTGTTAAAGTTGCATAAACGACCTGTGCACTTGAGATCGTACGAGTGCAGCCTTCAGATATCCTTTACCTGAAATTCGCACTTCCTTGTTTCTACGTCACAATATTCAAAGGCGCCTAGCAGTACCATAATTTTTATAGTAACAAAAACAAGCATCAAATAAGGATATGAGTTTAGTATCATTAAAGAATATATATTTTTCCACCAGGAATTACTAAAAACAAGATGCCCACATCAAGGAAACTGGTAGCGTATCTCATCATTTCTGTTCTGTGCGCAATAAGGTAAGTCTACAGTCCATGCATCCCATATTTCTATTCATAGCGTGCATCTGTAGTAAAAGTTATCGTTTGATAGCGCGCAATCCTTCATAGAAGGTCGCGCAAGCATATCATTTAAAAAAATGACCAAACATTCGCCTCCCGTAAAATCGGTATAAGCGATGCTCGTCCGGCGTGCACCTGCCATGTTGCACCGTTACATGTGTGTTAAGTAACACACATGTAAAAGTGCCGCATTGCTGAGGCCTCCTGTTCTCTTAGCTCGGGACCATCATCTCGTCGCTGTAGGATAGCCTTGGCACGGCCGGTTTTAACGGCTGGATCGCTGCACCGATGGCATGTACTTTCACGGGCGAGTTCTCGCCGCCGCTCGTCAAACGCTGCCTGTTTTTCCGTGGAACGCACAACGTGGGGCCGTCGCTCAGGTTTTGCGAGACTGAACTGAACAGAAACGAAGCCAGCGCAGGACGCGCGAATACCCTTTCCCGCTCTTTCTCTCCCCGGCGGATGCGAAACGGCTCTGATTGGTTGCGCGCGTGACGTGAGGGCACGCCTATGCAGTTGCAATTCCTGCTAATGACACACGCTCTAGCGCCGGCGCATCTGTAAACTCACCAAACCGCCCTTTCCCTCAGCTGCTCTGCGCCTAATATTGCGTCACAAGACCACCACCCAAATATTGTGAGCCCAATACAAGCTTCACTTGAAAAATACATACTCTAGTTACCACCCAGGCTCAATTTACTTCGACCAAGTTATCACAGACACCGGTATAGGAATATGCTTTTGTGCATATGCGATATGAAGACGTTACTTATAGGGTGGATTGCGAAAAATTCCGTCAAAACCGTTCTAGCTACGCATGTCGGCGTGAGTGTCATAAGCGTTGATGCAATTTAGCCGAATGCCGTAATGCCTGCGGAGAAACACGTATGCAGAGGGATCCTCTCTCGTGCTTGCTACTGCACCAACTGCGCCATCATTTGGACAACGCGGGGGACGCTTAGGTTCCAACGAGCATTAAATAAGTTTAACGGATCATTTATGAAAGAGGTTCAGTTAGGAGAAGTACAGAGTGTCACATACCCAGTGATCGAAATCGGCCTCAAAGTTGTTCATTGAAGAGCGGCACATACCCAATGCGACATACCCAGTGACGCATGCACACTTACCCATGACGGCATAAAAAAGGTTTGTTGACGAGCAGCACGTAAATTCAGTGCCACATGCAGGTTGGCCCAGGAATGCCCGATGCTTGGTTTCAATAACGTGCCCACAAAATGTGAACGCCACTGGTTTCCCATTCGACCCTGACCTACCCGTAATCCAGGTTCGCAGAAAAAGGTTAGACCGATAGGCAGTTCCACAGTCAACCTACGAAAAGTTCATAAAGTACCCAAAGAATTCTAATTGCATCAGTAGTGCATTTTATTGTCATTAGCTTTATTTGGGCACTTCGCGCACTTTTAGGGGACTTTTGGGTGATTGGCATGACCATGCACCATTTTTTACAGAATATGTGTTGCTATGTAATATATGGTCTATGGTCAAAAGGACTGAGCATGGAGCTGCTTCGACGAGGGATTTCGGTTTTGAACCGACCGTGTGACAAACTTGCGCGACTCGGTGGGTGCCACAGAATAGGCACCGTTTTCAGTGAACCTTGCGGACGGCACTTACTGTGGCCGGGCATGTTTACAGAGTATGCGTCGCGCTTTAACGAAAATCTGTGACACCAAATTAGGTCGCATGGCCGTGTAAAACACTCGCCACACATATTCGGATACTGTCGTCCGAATATATGTTACACAGGCCCCATGCGCTGAAAGCATGGTGGGGGCATTACCTCGCTCAACGCGTTAAGAGGGGAAGTGTGACAGAGAATCCAGGCTGCATACACACTGTATATTGGGCGTCTTTTTGTGTTGGAAATATGCTCTGTCGCTACATTGCTTCAGTGCTCATAACATTAATGTCAACTTCACTGAAAGATAGGAGCTACCGGTATTTTTTATTGCGCAAGAATTTTAGGGTATTTCACACTCTTTTCGCGGGATACGTATATTAGTATGCTTGTATCTCCGTCTATCTGAGTCACTGGGTCGCGCATGGTAAAATAGCGCATCGGGCTGCTTGCTGTCCTGAGGGAACACGCTTCGGAACCAAGAGCCAGACCAACTTGGATAATTCAGTCCTCGGCCACATGTAGATATGGGCCAATCTTCAACAAACCTATTTAACGCTGACATGAGCCACTGCATATGGAGGACACATTAGGCGCTGTTGTTTAGAAGAAACTTTGACACTGATTTGGAGCACTGAGAATGTGCCAATTGGTCTATGCTGGTCTTTATTGAGCCTCTCTGATGCCATCTTGGGTCACTTCGTATGAGAGAGCAGCTGTGAGTCGCTATTCAATGAACGTATTTGAGCCTTACTTGCGTAACTAAGTATGTGCCATTGGGAATTAACCGCTCTACAATGATAAGAAAAAGATCATTTAAACATATCCGATGCAGAGCGGATTTTAATCCACCTGACAAGGGTTCCTTAGGGACAGTAACCTGATGATTTATCAGGCTGCACCAGAAATTCACTGCGTGTAGACTGCTCTTCAACGAAGCTGTCCTATACTTGGGTCACTGAGCATGAGGAGCAGGTGAGCACGTCTGCTCCGCTAGCGCAGCCTTGCCGCAGCCTTGCATTACACGTGGCGGAGCGCGCAACCGGCTCCGCCATATTTAAGGGGTAATCTAAGACCGGGGAGAAGACTAGACAAGCAGAGGCGGCTGGTGTCTGCATACGTGCGCTTTCTCCCCTGCACCTACGCCTGGATGTCAGGTAATTTTAAGTATCGGAGAAGAGTCGAAGTGAGACGCAGCAGAAGCCTTTGCTCCCGTCTCTTTGCGCTTGTCCTAAAGCCAGCGCTTTCACAGCGAGTGTTCGCCACCATCGAGTAAGGTCTGTCCAAGATGTACTGTGCTCTCGTGAGAGGATGCTTGTTAATTTAGTTACAAAGTTAATAGTTATTGAACAAGAGGCAAGCTACTGAAATGTCAAAATATTGGTATTGAAAGCGGCCCATTGTGAAAAAAGGAGCGTACAGAATTGGACGAGATCCTGCATTCAACGAGGACGGTTTAGCTGTCGAAAAATGAATAAGGTATTTGGAACAGTAAGTCCAGGAAGACGGCTACACACAGGTGATGAATTTAGCAATACGTTTTTGCGCTGCATTCTTTCTGCGCTAATCGCGTTGAAGGGAATATTCTAGGTGAGATAAGTTCTCCCGTTTCTTTTTTCGACCACATCACTGTGAAACGGTATATCCGTTCGATGGAAAGGGCAATATGACCGTATGAAGTAACGTTCTGTCCACAGGAAACCTCAGATTGTCGCGACTCTGTCACGAGGTACGAGGGTGCGTAGAGAAAATAACGGCCTGTGTCGCGACACATGTGTTCTCTAATGTGAGCGTCTTACAGCCGTAGTTTGGGGCTAGATGACTCCGTGGGTCGACCGAGCCTCCTGGAAAGTAATTCAACACCCGTCCACATTTTATGCACGGATGCCGGTGCGTTCAGTACAGCGGTAGCGTGCCTCGATAGCAGTGACGCTGTTTAGAAAGTGTTGCAACTTCACGGACGCGAAGTTTCTTTTCCTTACCTGTTCAGTATCGCCAGTCTATCGAACGGCTACTGCTACAGCACGGTATGGGTGCTTTTGAGCATCTTCTTTCCTTTGGGACGTCCATATTTCTGTACGCAAAATGTGTGCACCAATCAGTTGTTGTAGTCAGCATTAATTATCTCTTGTATTTCTTGTCTCATTTTTCTTCCACTGTTTTTCGCCATGAACCATATCAACAAACTCAAGAGCAGACATTTTTAAAGAATAGGAAGTTATTTAGTGATGGACGTAATCTGTTACAATTAGTTGACGGAATGGAAAACATGGAGCATGTTGAGGGAAATAGTTGTGTGCCGTCTGCAACCTCAAGCCTGCGCAGTAAGTACCTGTGAGTCCCTCTGTGGAGGTTTTCACGACAGTAAAGTTTAGTGGCAAGATTCAAGGAAGCTCATCTCCGAGGCCCTAATATGAGAGGCAGCATATGTTAGTGACATTATTTTTCCACAAAAGGAAACAGCCAAACATAGGTATTAGTTTCCTCCAAATTATAATTTATGTATCAAGGAAAGAGGCCAGCTGCAATATGAAAGTAGAAAGTAGCAATAATTTCAGTTCCAAAATTGTTCGGAATTTCTTTGGAATATCAATTATTTCATTGAGCCCACAAGGTCCGCAGCCGTCATCAGCTGTTTGTGAACGATGCTTCTAAGGAGTGTTCCCTCGCCATTATTTTATCGATGTAGTTGTCAGAAAATAATATCACGAGATATGCCACGCTTCCACCATGCAAGGGGCTCATGCACGATAATAATCGGAAAGTTAAATTACTAAATATCTTTTGGAGCCTAGTTTGTAATTCGCGTTGAGGGAGGTGAGGAATTATGGATAAAACCACTGGTAGGAATGAAAATACAGGAAGGTGACTGAAACAAGGGCACTAATGAAGTCTGCGAAGCCTGCGTTATTGCGACGATTTTAAGGTTTGAATGACTGCGTTTGCAGGAACGTGAAAGCTTGTCTGTTACGCAGGTGCTGCTGGATCCATCATGGAAAAGGTGAAATGGCGGTCGGATTTTGCGCATGTGACAAAAACTGTGCGAATGTCAGGCTCATCAGTGGCGATTTATTACTTTTCTGGAGAGGCAGGGTCCCCACGAGCATTTCCAAGACGCTCCCACGCAGTCATAAGTAAAGGATACTTTACGTAACTTAAACCAAATGACTAAAAAAGTGGATAAACATACCTAAATGAAACCAACGCCATTTGGTTTGTCGTCATGTGGCGCTTCCTATGGTATTTTTTGTAATTTCTAATTATTAGTTTCTAAGTAAAAACAAACATTTCGTTTAGTATTAATCGCGCTTCGAGGAAAAGAGACCTGCGTGAGGACCCTGTCGAAGGGAGAGGCCAAACGTCTAGGCATGGCCTTCAGAGTACGTCAGCATCTTTCACGGTTGCGCACGGAAAGGGAGCGCTGTCGGTTCCTGACGAACCATAGGGCAATACTATAATGCGTGGGCAGAGCCGAGCGGCTTTATTTAATATTTCGCGGGCTTTCTTTAGACGCTGCAATAAATTTGAACGCAGCACCTACGTTCCGATATAAAATGGAGTGGTTGTTTCTGCACACCCTCTAGAACGCAAGGAAACGCACTTCGGCACAAATTAAGATTAAAATTTTGAATAATTAATCTCTGGCAATCAAGTAATTAGGCCCGACATGAAAAAAAATATACTTAGAAGAGCGCTACATGATGGTAAATTAAACGTCGTTTGTTTAGAGCAGTTGTAGTTAACCATGGTTTTAAAACACCTTGTCGAAGTTACGTTAGACCCCCTGTATATAATCATTGTTGTAGATTATTTTTATACAGCAGAGTGGCGGCAATGATTTGGGGCCTCCTTATAAAAAAGTGAAAGTTTTTTATGTAGGGTGCCCAAGAATGTACAGCTCTGTTAAGGTAACCCAATGATATATCGTTTGTTCCTTTCCAAAACAGTTTTCACTTAGATTTAAAAATCACTGACAAAGGGACGTTCAAATTTTTAGTAGGAAAAGCGTAAATTTTTTGCCACAGCGGAGAGAGGCGCAATCATTTGAATTTGTCTTGGGGACAAAAGAGATGACATGTCGTTCCATACAACATACATAGATGAATGGATTTGCAAGGGTTTCTCTGCCCTCTACCTTTAACGTCGTAACCAAGTGCAGCATTACTTGTCTGCAACATACTGTGGCATCCTATTTTAACTGGCTGCGCAGTTGCGTGGTAACCCGCAAGGCGGAGGGAGCTGCGATTAAGCAAAAATGTTATTTTTTGCTTAATGCAAAGGGAAACCCATACGGGTTCCTTAGAAAGAACGCTTCTCCGTCTATCTATGGGAGCAGGTATTGCTCGTAACAATTGAAATATGGAAATGCCTATTGGAGCCATTGCGGCAAATTACCAACCCAGATGAGAAATACTAGTTTTTGCAGCACAGCTGTATATAGTTTGCCTTTGGCTGTGGTCGATGTCCGTGCATCTTAGCTTCGCGTAGACACACACACCCACCCACAAAAAAAAGAAATATTTTCCAGTCTCTCGCGAATGCCTTGTCGCTCTCAGTCTAATCCAGTTATCTGTTAAAAATCACACTGAAATTGGCCACTGAGACGACTCTATTATTATGCCGAGTTTCATTTACTTGTCATAATAAGTTCAAAGTAAAGTTGTAAACGTTACATAATTTCCCTCTGCTGTCAATACATGGCATCGTGCGGATGGAGTATGGTTACAGAAAAGGCTTTTGCTCTATTAAAGCTATGCCGGAACGAGATAAATGAGAGCTACAAGATATGACGGCCCAAGCTTGAGGCCGAGTCTCATCTGCTTTTCGCGAATACATAGTTCACAGTGAAGTTGTAAATATTATAGAATTCCCCGTCCAACATGCGTGTGTATTTGTAGACGTCCCTACTTCATAAAAGAAACAAAAGATATCCATCCACAATTGAAAGATGTATTCGTTGCCTCTGGCATTGAATAACAATAATAATGACACAGATAAAATAGTATTTATAACAATAATAATATGCATATGTACATATATGCCTCGAGTGATAGGAAACATCCCGGCTTCGCTCATCGTCTTTTTTCGCCGAGCAAAATGACTGATGAATTTTTTAAATATTACATAACGGTGGCTTCGAAAGCAAGCAGCTAAACCTCATGCGTCTAGGGAGGTTGTGATCCTGGTCCATCTATGTTCAAATACCGAAGAAAATAATTTCTGAAATGATTGAAACATGCATAAAAAAGAAATATATTGTTACAAGCGATTTCCGTAAATTCGAGAAAGCGCAAGCAAGGGGATGAAGACGAAGATCGAAGGAGAGTTGGTGTGGTCGTTGGTCCGCCCTCTCGGCTTCTCTCTGCATATATTACCTTGATGGATTTTCTATTTTGCTTTGCTTAGTCTTATCTCCATCACAAAAATAACAGAAGCTTCCTCCAAATAAGCCCGCATGTCGTTAGCGACAAGAAATCTGCCATAGGAATGTATCGTGGGATATAAGCGGGTCGATTGGGTTTACGCAAGTTCTTCAATTTGTAGCTTCGCAGAAACCTTTGGTGACTGCTAACTCTGCCTTTTTCTGTTGTCTCTGCCTGCCAAAAAGTACTGCTGTGGATGCATCTTCGGGAGCACGATGGTATAAGAGTGACTGCTGGAGACATGTAAGTACACGAAGTATGTGTGCAATGCCATAAGTTTCCTTGGGGCAGCGCGTTTACTTTCGGAAACCTTTTGAAGAACTATTTTCTTGAGACAGCAAAATAGTACACCGAATTATTTGCAGTTCTGGCACTTCTTTGTATGTTTTCCCTGAATAAGACTTTAGCACTCTGAACCGTCCTCATTTGCAATAATTGTTAGGCGCATGAAAAATAAGCTCCGCGAATGTTGGTTTTACGAACAGGCAACCAATAATGGCATAGAAATGAAAGAAGGGGCACACTATGTAACGTACATGATAGCTTTAAGGAGCGAAATACGAACCTACTGCTGATAAGCACGTGGCTTGTCCCATAAAAAGAAGAAAAATATTTAAACAGGTCCTCAATCAGTCTTCTTTAAGCTAAGAAAAAAAACACATTCCGAGGATTGCATATGCTGCGATTGAACATCTCACATTATTTTGCACTCATGGGCACCCCTGTGGCCCACAAACGGAGCGCGAAGTCACCTTTTTTCGGAAACGCTCCGTTTCTTAATATAAGGATATGTTTTCGGGGCTTTCATAATCCGTCACGTATTTAGGCTCCAGTACACGGCTGCTATTTGTCAATAGGTGACATCAATCAAGCAGCTTGAGCCGATTGTCGTCTGCTCACCTTGAGCCTCGTGCACCAACATTGGAACTACGCGAAACTTAATCTCTGATCACACGTACGCTATGCCTGCAGCGCCTCGTGCTGAAAAGCGGTTAGCATCTACAAAGGACGCGCACCAGTACGCGCTCTGTCCCAGTCACTCCTCTATAAACGTCAAGATGATGATGTGTGGTGTTTTATGGCGCAAGGGCCAGGTTTGGCCAAAGAGCGCCATGACAAGTGGTAATGTTGACGATGTATTACGGATGGTGTGCACAATGGTTTACTTATGGTAGATGAGACATGGCTGTAAAAGGGCCTAAAACTTGTAGCTGTAAGTGGCGTAGTATATATAGGTGCTAAAATAATTACGGTGACAAGGTTGTCATGTGGGGTATGGCATTGGGCTTTTGTTCAAACATGATGCAATAAAACATAACACTGACACCAGAGTTTCAAGAGAGCCCTTGAATGCAGGGCTCTTAGCCGTGCGCTAAAAGTTGCCTGGCCAAATGATTTTCAGGTTGTCCGTTTCGGCGAAAAACTGTAAGACTGTTTGCAGATTAAAAAGCGGTACATCGCTAAAAAAATGCGATATGCAGCAGGGATATAAACGTCAAGTTATTCGTTTTGAGCTGCGTATTCAGCGCTACATATTGCGCAAACTGGATTTGCCTACTATGCCGTTCAGAACAAAGCCTGTCCGCGTGGCTCGGCTAGGATAGAGCACGCGAGCGCGCACTCCGGCCCTGATGTGCTGTTACAGTCCCACGCAGCGACACGTAGCTGCATCCTTTGCATGGCGTAAATACTGCGGCTGGTGTGGTGTGCCGCGTCAAGCCCGCTTGTGGTAGTGTCCCTCTATTTACTCCCAAACTTGCTTCTCAGATGAACCCCGCAAAAAAATTGAAAAATGATCTCAAAATCTAACCGAAAAATTTTTTTGTCAGCAAAAAGTAGCCAAAAACAGCCAAAACGTGTGGTGATCTGCAGGTGTCTTATAAACGGTGTAAAAGGTGTGAAAGTCTCACTGCGTATATTCGGCTGCAAAATTATTTTCGCCTCATGCAACCAGCACAGCCCTGGCCTCCAGGGGTGCGTAAAGAATTAGTTGTGAAAGGTTACTTATATTATAGTATAGTTTATTAATTATAATATATATTATATTATTAAAAGCTATTATAGTTGTGAAAGGCTTCAAAAGCGTCATTCATATGCGTCATAGGCTTCAAAAGGCGTGTCAATCAATGGTACCAGTCCTAAAGGCACTCTGCCCAATTTCATCGTCATCATCATCATCATCAGCAGCAGCAGCAGCAGCAGCAGCATCATCATCAGCCTGATTACGCCCACTGCAGGGCAAAGGCATCTCCCATACTTCTCCATCTACCGCGGTCATGTACTAATTGTGGCCATGTTGTCCCTGCAAACTTCTTAATCTCATCCGCCCAACTAACTTTCTGCCGCCCTCTCCTACGCTTCCCTTCCCTTGCAATCCAGTTCGTAACCCTTAATGACCATCGGTTACTTCCCTCCTCATTACATGTCCAGCCCATGCCCATTTCTTTTTCTTGATTTCAACTAAGACATCAGTAACAAGCGTTTGTTCCCTCACGCAATCCGGACAGGCCGCCATTGGAGTATGAACCTGGCAGCGTTTAACGCTAGAACGGTATCTAGTGAGGCGAGTCTAGCAGTGCTATTGGAGGAATTAGAGGGCAGTAAATGGGATATAATAGAGCTCAGTGAAGTTAGGAGGCCAAAAGAAGCATATACAGTGCTAAAAAGGGCCTACTTCCTGTGCTACCGGGGCTTAGAGGAGAGACGAGAACTAGGAGTCGGATTCCTGATTAATAAGAATATAGCTGGTAACATAGAAGAATTCTATAGCATTAACGAGAGGGTGGCAGGTCTTGTTGTGAAACTTAAGAGGTACAAAATGAAGGTTGTACAGGTCTACGCCCCAACATCCAGATGACCAGGAAGTCGAAAGCTTCTATGAAGACGTGGAATCGGCGATGGGTAGAGTGAAAACAAAGTACACTATACTGATGGGCGACTTCAATGCAAAGACAGGCAAGAAGCAGGCTGGAGACAAGGCAGTGGGGGAATATGGCATAGACACTATGAATAGCAGGGGAGAGTTATTAGTAGTGTTTGCGGAACAGAATAATATGCGGATAATGAATACCTACTTCCGCAAGCGGGACACCCGAAAGTGGACGTAGAAGAGCCCGAACGGCGAGACTAGGAATGAAATAGACTTCATACTCTGCGCTAACCCTGGCATCATACAAGAAGTGGACGTGCTCAGCAAGGTGCGCTGCAGTGACCATAGGATGGTAAGAACTCGAATTAGCCTAGACCTGAGGAGGGAACGGAAGAAACTGTTCCATAAGAAGCAGATCAATGAGGTAACGGTAAGAGGGAAAATAGAGGAATTCCAGATGAAGATAAAGAAGAGGTATTCGCCTCTAACTCAGGAAGAGGACCTTAGTGTTGAAGCAATGAACGACAATCTTGTGGGGATCATTAACGAGTGTGCAATAGATGTTGGTGGTAACTCCGTTAGAAAGGATACCAGTAAGCTATCGCAGGAGACGAAAGATCTGATCAAGAAACGCCAATGTATGAAAGCCTCTAACCCTACAGCTAGAATAGAACTGGCAGAACTTTCGAAGTTAATCAACAAGGGGAAGACAGCTGACATAAGAAGTATAATAAGGTTAGAATTCAACATGTTCTCAGGAATGGAGGAAGCCTAAAAGCAGTGAAGAATAAACTAGGAATAGGCAAGAATCAGATGTATGCGTTAAGAGACAAAGCCGGCAATATCATTACTAATATGGATGAGATCGTTCAAGTGGCTGAAGAGTTCTATAGAGATTTATACAGCACCAGTGGCACCCACGACGATAATGGAAGAGAGAATATTCTAGAGGAATCTGAAATCCCAAAACTAACGCCGGAAGAAGTAAAGAAAGCCTTGGGAGCTATGCAAAGGGGGAAGGCAGCTGGGGAGGATCAGGTAACCGCAGATTTGTTGAAGGATGGTGGCCAGATTGTTCTAGAGAAACTGGCCACCCTGTAGACGCAATGCCTCATGACTTCGAGCGTACCGGAATCTTGGAAAAACGCTAACATAATCCTAATCCATAAGAAAGTGACGCCAACGACTTGAAAAATTATAGACCGATCAGCTTACTGTCCGCTGCCTACAAAGTATTACTAAGGTAATTGCAAATAGAATCAGGACCACCTCAGACTTCCGTCAACCAAAGGACCAGGCAGGATTCCGTATAGGCTACTCAACAATAGACCATATTCACACTATCAATGAGCTGATACAGAAATGTGCGGAATATAAGCAACCATTATATATAGCTTTCATTGCCCAATTTGCCTTCACGTAAAGTCCTTTGACAGGCATCGCAGGCGTCGCACATTGGCATGCGTCACAGTATGTGACGTGTCTACATGCTTTTCTTTTGAACCTGGCCAGTAGAATGTCTCAAGAACATGATCCGTCGTCCTTTTGATACCGTGGTGTCCAGACAATAGCTTCTCATGAGCCAAATACAACGCTTGGCAACACAGCGACTTTGGGACTACTGCTTGTTGAAAAGCTTTGCTAGGAGGTAGAAAGATGGCACAATATAGAATCCCTTTATTGGTGAAAAAAGCAAAAGTTCGTTTTCAATAGCCAACAAACTCCTTGCCCACGCTGGCTCTACATACGTCGAGCGTCCCGTCTTTCTCTTCCTCTTTTCTGAAATTCTGGCGACACATTTGCCAAGGGAATTTAGTTGACGGCAACCTTTGTATGTTTTGGGGGCCGTTTATACCAACAAGATGATAATTTAGGCGGTTACCTTCGTCCTCATACGGAACCTTTTTCTTATTAGATTCATCTCGAGAAGATAATTTCCAGTTGTCCGGGTCACTGGCTCCACGCGACCAAGGTACAGTTCCCACTATAACATCGCATAGCGGCCATCTCATACCCTTGACAATCGCTGTCCCAGGAAAGTTGCGAAACCTAATTTGCACCAAGGGCTCAAGGATTTCAAGCCTATTTTCATCAGCCAACCGCAAAGTATCCGTAGAGCCACTGAGGGCCTTATTGGGCAAGAGTGATCGGCGAACCACCAAAACATTGCATCCGGTGTCCCTCAGGACCCGAAATCTCCGTGTGTTACCTTGCCTACGAAAACCGGCGTTTAGGCGTGTTACATAGCGGCTGCGTCTTCAGCGTACCAGTGATGTTTGCCTGTTGCTTCAACACGGCTCAACAATCTGTAGCTTGTTGCAGACAAGTCTCTTTGGATTACAACAGACAAGAGGTGGCTGGGCTTTATGCTCTGTTTTTATTGGTACAACCCTTGGGACCATGTCCAGTTTTGCGACAGTATGGGCAAGATAGTTGCTTTAGCTTATTTCAGCAAGCAGAAGTCCTGTGTCTGGTAGAACCAAAAACGAAGCATCCGATTTCAGCTTTTGGACCGGTCTTATCTCCTTCCACGTTCGTATCTGTGTTTTTCCTCTTATTCAGAACTATTAGTATGTTCCGCAGTATTTTTTTCCTGCGTAAAAATATCAGCCGCTTCTGCCATGGTTACAAGAGTCTCGCAGACTGTGAGAGTTGACCACGAATTGCTCGGCCACAATTAGGTCATGGATAAAATCAAAGTCCCGTTTTGTCCGGGACATTTCTATTCACCGGTAGAAAAAAACGCAGCAGCCTTGTGGCATGCTGCTTTCCAGTTTCGTCGTCTTGTGGCTTACTCTGCCAGAATTTGTCCTTATATACTACAGCCGTGAAACAAAAATGCTGGCGAAATGTCAACTCAACCTTCTCTTATTCCAGAGACTGATCAGGTCACAATCATCCAAAGACTTTCAGAGCTTCGTTGTTTAGGCATGAAGAGCTGTTGCCCATTTTTCCCCAGACCAGTCTTGGCCTGTCCCTACGCTCTCGAATCTCTTCAGATAGGATACAAAGTTGTCTCGGCCCTGATTGAAAACTGATAGAACATTGTGCGGATTCACCACTGAAGACAAACTTCTTTGGAGCCCAGGGTCAACGACTGTTGGCTCCGCCATGCCAATCTCCGCTACTCTCAGGTGCAGTTGAAGTGTCTACTCTTCCATTTCCAGGCGTCGCTGGTTTGCCTCTTCGCTATGACTCCCTATTTTTGCGACTTCACAGCGCAACTGTAAATTACGGCCCTCCCGTTGCAGCTGGTTCTTCGCCTCTCTCTCCGCAGCACGTTTTTCGCGTGCTCGGGTATCTCGCTTAGCGAACAATGTTTGAAGTTCCGCCCCTTCCAACCTCAGGCGTACTGCGGGTGCCACCAGCTCTCGCGTGCTAATTTTTATATTTTATTGCGTTAGCAATTCTAGGGACACTTCAACCTCATTCCTGCCATCGGCGTCGCTGTCGCCGTGACGTTCCGCGTGAGTGAAAGCTAGTGAGGCTGACCCGGCGAACGTGGTTCAATCTCGCGTGCGCAGGCGAGGAACGCGGCCAGGATGCGTACCCTCTCCTGTGGTGCGCGAGACAGGGCAGTCAGGCGAGGGAGGAGAGGCGTTCTTCTCTGGCGGCTGCTACGGTGTCTTGATGTCGTCCTCGCCCGCCGCTCCGAACAGAGTGAAGATCACCGCGGCGTCTACTACGGCGTTGGCCACGCGAATGACGGGTGCCCTAGTCGACGCCTTGGACGACATCGCAGGGACGTGGTGCCAGCGCTCATGTGTCATAAAAATGGTATGCGATGTGACCAAAGTGCGAGCCCGCTCGGACCTCATCCTGAAAGCAATCTGTGATGTTTGCGCAGTGCGCGTAGTGCCGGTAACTTCGTATGCGCTGTGCTATCTAGGTTTCGTACGCGTTGAACCGACTGATGCACGGAGGTCAATTGGCTCGCGGCTCCTGCCGCGATTCCTAGCTGCCTTGTTTTCACAGACTGCTCCCCTTGGGATCGAGCGATGTTTATTCGTGTGGACCTTTGCGCGCATGACGCCATGCTGATTAATTTAGATTAAACACGCTGATGGGCTAATTGGTTTGAATCCATCATATAATGTGTAAGCATCCCTGAACAAGGACATAGAAAGAAGCAGACCCACAAGGACAGCGTTTCCTACGTGTGTCTGTTCCTTTCTACGTCCTCGTTGAGTCATGCTTAAACACTCTATAATTGTTAATTTTCTTAGTAAGCGAACGTTTACAAGTTTTTACGGCCGATTATGCTACTATCCGTGCTTGGTACAGCTTTGTACTAATTTGCTATTGCAATCGGTGCTTCGCCCTTCCGGTGTAACTGCGAATTTTTTTTCTTCTTTTGAGAAACAACTGAGCATCAAACGCTTTATTCCTGTCGCAGACGCCAATTGTCAAGGTTCGAATAATGATGGCGACTTGAAATAATATCTATATCAATGTTTCCTTTGCAAAGGAAAGTTGAGAGCATTTGATTTCCGAAGTGAAGGAAGAATGCATATTCGCACAAAAAACGCAGAAAGGAGAGTGACCTACAAGGTGTTAAAAATTAGGCTCTACAGTTTTTCGGAAATTAGACAGTGGGAGGCACGCAAAGAGCACCAGTGCAAATGGGCTCTGTAGCGAGGACGACACAAAGTGAGGTGATCATTATCCCTGTTAGCAGCCCAATTAACTAAAATTGAATAAATAACTTTTTGTTGACTGCAGTAAGTTGGTGTGTTTGTACTGAAAATTTAGAGGAAGTTGTGTTTTCACATAGCATCAGCTGGAAAAATTTTTCTAGTGTGTCGGTGCTCTGAGATATGCAACTCCAAGTTTTAACAGTGCGCATGTTTACGTATTCAAAAGGGTTAGAATCGGTACAAAGCTCGTCCCTGATGTGACGCGGCTGTTGCGTACGGTGTTTAGTCTGACAACGGGGCGTAGGCATTCACAAATATAACTGTCACGCTTGCCCTCTCGGCTGGCAAAAAAAATATCGAAGAACCCGGAATCATGTCACAACACGCGACGGAGAGGCTTCTAAGACTGGAGGCAGCTGCAATGCCGAGATAATGGCGCCAGTGGAGAAACTGGAGGGCAGTAGGCGTGCGTAACGCAGTCTAGACTATAAAACTACCTTATGCTTTATTGAAATCAAGAGCAACAATTGCACGGCACACCGCGCTGCCATATCCTTATTTCGCCAGCTGAGATGTTAAAGGGAACAGTTATCATCATTGCCTATGCCTCCGCCCAGTTGTCCGACTAAGCGCCACATGCATCAGCCGCGTCACATCAGGCAGAATCTCGGCGCCGAACCTCACTCTCTTTCATCCGTAGTCATGCGAACAAGAATTACAATTTTAAGTCGGATATCTCGGAGCACTGACATGCTCGGAGATTTCTTCGAAGTGAGATGGTGTAGAAACATGACTGCTTCTAACTTCTGAATACCAACTTACACACTTACTCCAATCAATAAAAGATTAGTTATTCTATTTTATTTAATTGGGCGGCTGATAGCGATAATTATCACCTCAATTTGTGTCCGCATGGCCACATAGCTTCTTTGCACAGGTGGTCTTCACGTACCTCCGATTGACTAATAATAGGACAACCATAAATTTAAATTTTCAACACCCCTATTAACAGAGGGGAAAATAACACTCATCACACCTTGTAATCAACACAGTTTGCATCAATAAAACAAGACGTCGAGTAGCAAGGTAAATGGCAATTACAGTTTAAACCCTGTAGTGGTGAGAGTGTCCGGCTACACAAGCAGCGCGAGCGGGTGCGGGTGACCAACAGTTCAGGCAGAGGGTCGCGCAGCTGAACAACGCAGACAGGTCGTCGCCGGAAGGTACTGGTCACTGCTTGAGCGAACGCAACGTTCTCACGCGGTGGGACCTCCTACATGATCACGAGATTAGTGAGTCCAGGATCTGCCGACAGGACTCTGGAAACTCGGGCCCGCGGCCCGACGGCTCACCCCCGCTCCCGGCGTACGCGGACTTCTCCGGCGTTCATTTGCGTTCGAGCACCACCGCGCCATTCCAGAGTCTCTGTCACCCCTTCTCTCTTCCTTTCCTCCTTCGTCAACCATCGTGTACTGTCTGTAATGGTCGCTTCGTTTGTATTTTTTTTTCCTCGACGGCGAGTGAAATTTCGCGCGAGTGGCTTCTTTGCCGTCGTCTTCTTGCACTCCTCCATTCGTTCTGGACGTTGGCTTCGCCGCACCGCTTCCTTTAGGTACACCTCTGGCTTCGCGCAGTGTCATTCCTGCTCACTTAACACACAGCAAGCACTAAGCTTTAGCACGCTAGGTTACGCTTCGCGCGGGCTCTAAGAGAGTAATTTTCCTTGTCACGCATATCAGAGTCCCCACGGGGTGTTTGCCGCGGAAATAGTGCGCCCAGTCAAGAGGGACGCAATAACCTGGAGCACGGCTGCAATCTACGCTTCCTACATGATACGTTTTGATTGTAGGAATGCGGTGTGTCATCGCATTGCTTCTATGTTATTTGCAATGACGTGGATATTAGTCGTGAAATAAATCCTTGCGGAATTTATTTTATTTTAGCCATTTTTTTTCTTGTGTATCTCAAAGGGCATACTGTATAGATATACAGTGGTGAAAATAAAAATGATGGCGGTGATGATGATGATGATGGCTTTAACGAACATTGGAAAATTTCACCCTAAGTTACTCACAGAAGAGAGTCAGTTTGAAGTATTATAAGTCAGTCATGATGGTTTTTCAGTGCCTATATATATATCAGCAAAACCAGCAGAAGCCCATGATCAAATGAACTCAATATTTGCAGATCACGCAAATGACATCCGCTTTGGTAGTTTATTGGCTATGGCGTTGTGCTGCTGAGCTCCAGCCCGCGTCTATGATGTCCGCCCTGGCAGACATATTCCGACAGGAGTGGAATGCAAAAACGCTCTTGCACTTTCCATTAGGCTAGGAATAACAAAGTCGGGTTGTTCAAAACTCTTCGGCACCCGACATGTAGAGAAGTGCGGTGAACACGAGTGGAATAAGAAACAAAAATGTGGGCTGGCTATCAAAAGTTATTTTCAAAATTGGAGCAGCGAGCCCGTAATGTCTCTGAGCAGGACCGGTGTTACCTAAGTATTTACGGTCTGCCCAAACGTGAATGTCACCCATTTGGTTTGATTGCCCTGAGGAATGAATGCCCGAAACCGAGTACAACGATAACTGTCTGCGGATTTGCTTGACAAATGTGTTTATCAACTTCGGAGAGGTTATAACCCTTCTCGTGAAATTCTGTCTGGAAGGGAAAGCGATCCAAGACAGAGAAGCACTTCACTATGAGGTTGATGATATTTGCTAATAAATACCGCGCTGGCTTAGCGGCTTTGGTGTTGCGCTACTAAGCAGGAGGATGCGATATTGAATCCCGTGCGCGGCGGCCACATTTCAATGGGGCGAAACGAAAGAATGCCCGTGTCGTGTGCAATGGGGGCAAGTCAAAATCCCCAGGTGGTCAAAATTCGTCGAGAGTCCTCCCCTACCGCCTGTCTTATAATGAAATCGTGGTTTTAGCCCGGGGAACTCCGCAATTCATTCATTTGAGAATTGTGCTGGCGTGAATACGCAGCTAATATCCTAGTTAAATTGGGGAGGAGGAAGGGGAATAAAAGCATTCACAGGAGAGTGAAAAAAATGAAAATAAACAAATATAAGGTAACCAAATAAACCTGGCCCTAATAGCTATATATTAGGCAATTTCTGCATTCTGGCTTTTCTCTCTTTTCTTTTATCGGGGGAGGGGAACCTCTTTTACAGCCTATAGAGCAGGGCACTTTCTGAGAGATATCAAAGCAAGTCATCTAAGGCCCACCGCTATTTTGGAGAGCAGAGCATTAGACCTAATATGCCCGGTTGCGTGTGGGTAGCGCCATAAGTAATGTTCACTTGTCATTCAAAACAGAATCTGTCGACCTCGTACTACCGTCATAATGGTGGCAGTGTATACAGAGAAAGTTGAAAACGTATTGAAACGATGGATGTTGTTGCTTGATTTTCTTCTTTTGAAAAGGAGATTGCGAGTGGGAGGCCAAATCTGTCTAGCGCCCATGTTGATCGGTTCAAACTCGATAATCTCCAGTTCTTGCGCCCCGAAAAAAAATTTTAAACATACTGACTCGCTATTTCGGCGCTGCGAAAGTGGTTGTCCTACAAAGGTGTCGCAAAATGACGACTACAACTGCTGAGGGGGGTATGCAAAGCTTTATTGATGATTCGGATGCCTGTCTTGAGGAGGGTTGCATTAACGTTTTGTTTAACGCGTGTCTTCGTCTTCGTTTCTCCTAGTGTCCGTGTTTTTCTGCGCTGTCCAGACACCATTCCATGGTTGTTTTTAGGTTATTTATTCAATTTTATGCTGTTCTATGTGTTGGATGAGAGATTTTATTTAATGCATGTACTATTCGGTCCACTTTGCTGAGCGCTTGTAACGTCTGCCTTACGGGCGTAAGAGCCATTGCATGTATTGCTTGCTTCCGGGGGCATGGGCCATTGCATTTTTCTTTACTTACGGGGGTATGAGCACAGTACTTGCACAGTTCCGTTGGTTGCATGCACGATTCAAAAGAATGAATATTAGCTTCACTTTTAAGAGTGCATCCAGCTAGTTCCTCACGACAGGGATGAATCCTTACATTTTGCTTGCTTAAGGAGGTGTGAACCATTGGAGATGATGATTGTTTTGTTCACGGAAAGAACACGAAAATCTCGGCCACCGAATGATTAGCAGCTAAGCTGTAACATGGTTTTACGCCACTTTCTCACGAAGTGTGCTTTCTTAAGGGATAGTGGTAAATGTACGTGTTACAAAACTTATCAGTGGTCTGCTTGGTATGTGAACAACTATATTCTTATATTATATAAGAATATGGTACACGCCACATTTTCAGTTAAAATGTGAACGAAAGCTGTCACGAATGAAAACGGGAATGAATACTTTTTTAACTTGCCGCATGACGCCAACACGATTCAATTTTTTTCGTTATGCTGCGGATTTATTTGTCCGTAATGTCTACACGTTTAAGTTAGCTGAAGTTATCTGGCGCGAACTAAACAAACAAACTTTTTCTGCATGACTTTTCTCACCTACAGCAAAACATTGCGTCTCGTAACAGACGATGTAAAGAAATATGGAAAGTGATAATCCCGAGAAGAAGGTATTCCAAAGATAAATTATCTTGTGCAGTGCCTACATCCCTTAATAGATATGTGAAAGCTGGCATAGATTATCTGCCGTGTACACCGACCGCGTTGGAAAGCTGCATGCGTTAGGTTTCGACAGCGAAGCTGGATATGGCCAGGTTTCCCGGATCCTTTCGCGTTTGTCGACTGAAAGCTGTCGCCATCAGTGGGTCACACACCCGTATGCACAAAGCAATTATCACCCGGTAAGCAAGAAAAAAATGCAATGGCTCGTAGCCCCCTAAGGCAGAGGCTAGAGGCACTCAGCAAAATGAAGCGAACATACATTCTTTGGAATTACGCGTACAACATACAAAATAGCAGAATTTTAATGAAGAAGAAAAACAAGCATCCAAACCATATAATTGTGGACAAGGCACCTTTGATAACACTGAGAAGCACGTAGCACTCATGGATCCGAATACAACCATAACACACACACACACACGCATATATATATATATATATATATATATATATATATATGTGCGCTTTAAAACCACGGCGCTGCAAGTTTGCGTCAGAGAATTTCCTTTCCTTCCCTCTTCTCCGCCCTTAAACTGGCTCTCTTAACTACTACACGCAATGACAAATCAACAGCGCGCGCTTTAGATCCTATAGATGAGATGAATATTTACAATTATTATTAGGGTTATAATTATATTCGAGTGCTGATTGCCGTGTTATAGTTTGTTAACGAAGCTTCCCCTCAAGTCTAAATATTGTAAGGCAGTTTGTCGTGTGCGTATCATGGACACGCATGCTTATGTCGCCTTCCGTTTCCCTACCACGGTTGCGCTTTAAAACCACGGCGCTGCAACATTGCTTTCCTCTCCTTCCTTCTTCTCCGCCCTTAAACTGGCTCTCTTAACTACTACACGCACAGGCAAAGCAACAGCGCGCGCATGCGATCCCATAGATGAGATGAATACATATATATAGAAAAGTATCAGTCATAGCTCTCGTAGTATAGCCTTCTGAGCCGTTTCCTTTTTTTTCTTTTCTTTTTTTTTCTTTGAGAGAAGTTCTATTAGGGTTATTATAATTACACGAAGGTATTTCGCCCTCGCCAGCAGCAGTACTTGAGATAGCTATTCCGGCGGCTAGCTTCCCACGCTATGCGTGCCGCCCTCGCACCTGTTTAAGCTTTTTCCTAGACGCTAGAGCTATACAATGTCCGCGCAACCTTGAGCGATCGGAAAGCGCGTTTTCCACTGTTGGCCGGCGGAGAGGGGAGACTTCGTTCTGGCCGCGAAGCTATCTACATCTCAGTAAGGTGCCTGGTGGTGGTCTCGTGCTGACGATGCCCTCTCGGTGAGCGCATATTTCCCCCGTCATCTTTTAAGAGATTCAATACATACAAGCATTTGTCTCGCAAACCAGATTTATTTCAAGGGAATTTTCCACGTCTCAATAATTTCTCTCGTCGTATTCGAGTACTCATTGCCGTGTTATAGTTTGTTAACGAAACTTCCCCTCAAGTCTAAATATTGTAAGGCAGTTTTCCTAGTCTCTAAAGCCGCTCGAGTTCACGCTGCTCCTCTGGCGGCCATTTTTCCAAGAAATTATGCCTTCCAACCACTCGACTGCCGCGGACAACATCAGTCCCTTTCCACATAAGTATGAGGCTCGGAGCAGGAGCTATGGCGCTTGAAAGTAACCGTTGGCTTGACGAACCAACCGACTGAGCTACCTTTCCGGGCAACATTGAAGGATCACGAGTTCAAATCGCATGTTATGTTCCTTCCCCCCCCCCTTTTTTATCTATTTTCCTTCATTCTATCACTGTACGGAAACCCTCCTAAAAAATTATATATCCTCAATTATGTGTGGCCACACATGTGCAGGTCATAAATACCAGGTTCTCTAGCCGAGTGCCATCCATACAGTATAACCGAGCTCAGATTGGTCCATCTTGACTGATCAAATAGGGCACCACTGTAGGTTAAATGAGGCGTACAACTCCTGCGGGACCCGCCGTGGTTGCTCAGTGGTTATGGTGTTAGACTGCTGAGCACGAGGTCGCGGGATCGGACCCCGGCCACGGCGGCCGCATTTCGATGGGGGCGAAATGCGAAAACACCCGTGTACTTACAATTAGGTGCACGTTAAAGAATCTCAGGTGGTCGAAATTTTCGGAGTCCTCCACTACGGCGTGCATAATCAGAAAGTGGTTTTGTCAAGCAAAACCCCATAATTCAATTTTTAATTTAACTTGCGGGGACGGTAGAGTATCCGTCTACAGTGCAAGAGGACCGTGATTTAAATCCCGGTGCCGCGCAATTCTCCACGGGAAAATAAAAAAAAAGAAAACCGGGTGTTGAGAAAATTGCACAAACAGGCCTGGAGTGCGGCCTGATCCCGGTGACCAGAACCGGTAAAGCACTCTCTCACCAGAGCAGGATTGGCCACCCTGGTGCAGTACTTGGCCACAGCCTCCTATATGAATACAACAATCAAACCCCGGCCCTCAGTCCCCAGCAGCCGCGAAGCAACTGACCACGGCGGCGGTCAGATCTGGGACGCTGCAGAGGGTGCTAAGAATACCTGGCTCCGGACAGGCCGCCATTGGAATCTGAACCTGGCAACGTTTAACGTTAGAACGCTATCTAGTGAGGCGAGTCTAGCAGTGTTATTGGCGGAATTAGAGTGTAGTAAATGGGATATAATAGGGCTCAGTGAGGTTAGGAGGACAAAAGAGGCATATACAGTGCTAAAAAGCGGGCATGTACTGTGTTACCGGGGCTTAGCGGAGAGACGAGAACTAGGAGTCGGATTCCTGAATAATAAGGAAATAGCGGGTAACATACAGGAATTCTATAGCATTAACGAGAGGGTGGCAGGTCTTGTTGTGAAACTTAATAAGAGGTGCAAATTGAAGGTGGTACAAGTCTATGCCCCTACATGCAGTCATGATGACCAGGAAGTGGAAAGCTTTTATGAAGACGTGGAATCGGCGATGGGTAAAGTCAAAACAAAATACACTATACTGATGCCGTAGCAGGGGGCGGCAGAAAGTTAGGTGGGCAGATGAGATTAAGAAGTTTGCAGGGACGGCATGGCCACAATTAGTACATGACCGGGGCTGTTGGAGAAACATGGGAGAGGCCTTTGCCCTGCAGTGGGCGTAACCAGGCTGATGATGATGATGATGATGATGATGATGATGATGATGATGATGATGATGATGATGATGATGATGATGATGATGATGATGATGATGATGATGATGATGATGATGATGATGGGGTACTTCAATGCCAGGGTAGGCAAGAAGCAGGCTGGAGACAAGTCAGTGGGGGAATATGGCATAAGCTCTAGGAATAGCAGAGGAGAATTATTAGTAGAGTTTGCAGAACAGAATAATATGCGGATAATGAACACCTTTTTCTGCAAGCGGGTTAGTCGAAAGTGGACGTGGAGGAGCCCGAATGGTGAGACTAGAAATGAAATCGACTTCATACTCTGCGCGAACCCTGGCATCATACAAGATGTAGACGTGCTCGGCAAGGTACGCTGCAGCGACCATAGGATGGTAAGAACTCGAATTAGCCTAGACTTGAGGAGCGAACGGAAGAAACTGGTACACAAGAAGCCAATCAATGAGTTAGCGGTAAGAGGGAAACTAGAGGAATTGCGGATCAAGCTACAGAACAGGTATTCGGCTTTAACTCAGGAAGAGGACCTTAGTGTCGAAGCAATGAACGACTATCTCATGGGCATCATTAAGGAGTGCGCAATAGAAGTCGGTGGTAACGCCGTTAGACAGGAAACGAGTAAGCTATCGCAGGAGACGAAAGATCTGATCAAGAAACGCCAATGTATGAAAGCCTCTAACCCTACAGCTAGAATAGAACTGGCAGAACTTTCTAAGTTAATCAACAAGCGTAAGACAGCGGACATCAGGACCTATAATATGGATAGAATTGAACAGGCTCTCAGGAACGGAGGAAGCCTAAAAACAGTGAAGAAGAAACTAGGAATAGGCAAGAATCAGATGTGTGCGTTAAGAGACAAAGCCGGCAATATCGTTACTAATATGGATGAGATAGTTCAAGTGGCTGAGGAGTTCTATAGAGATTTATACAGTACCAGTGGCAACCACGACGATAGTGGAAGAGAGAATAGCCTAGAGGAATTCGAAATCCCACAGGTAACGCCAGAAGAAGTAAAGAAAGCCTTAGGAGCTATGCAAAGGGGGAAGGCAGCTGGGGAGGATCAGGTAACAGAAGATTTGTTGAAGGATGGTGGTCAGATTGTTCTGGAGAAACTGGCCACCCTGTATACGCAATGCCTCATAACCTCGAGCGTACCGGAATCTTGGAAGAACGCAAGCATAATCCTAATCCATAAGAAAGGGGACGCCAAAGACTTGAAAAATTATAGACCTAACAGCTTACTGTCCGTTGCCTACAAAGTATTTACTAAGGTAATCGCAAATAGAATCAGGAACACCTTAAACTTCTGTCAACCAAAGGACCAGGCAGGATGCCGTAAAGGCTACTCAACAATAGACCATATTCACACTATCAATCAAGTGATAGAGAAATGTGCAGGATATAACCAACCCTGATATATAGCTTTCATTGATTACGAGAAAGCGTTTGATTCAGTCGAAAGCTCAGCAGTCATGGAGGCATTACGGAATCAGGGTGTAGATGAGCCATATGTAAAGATACTGGAAGATATCTATAGCGGCTCCACAGCCACCGTAGTCCTCCACAAAGAAAGCAACAAAATCCCTATAAAGAAAGGCATCAGCCAGGGAGATACGATATCTCCAATGCTATTCACAGCATGTTTACAGGAGGTATTCAGGGGCCTGGAGTGGGAAGAATTGGGGATAAAAGTTGATGGAGAATACCTTAGCAACTTGCGATTCGCTGATGATATTGCCTTGCTTAGTAACTCAGGAGACCAATTGCAATGCATGCTCACTGACCTGGAGAGGCCAAGCAGAAGGGTGGGTCTGAAAATTAATCTGCAGAAAACTAAAGTATTGCTTAACAGTCTCGGAAGAGAACAGCAGTTTACGATAGGTAGCGAATCACTGGAAGTGGTAAGGGAATACATCTACTTAGGGCAGGTAGTGACCACGGATGCGGATCATGAGACTGAAATAACCAGAAGAATAAGAATGGGCTGGGGTGCGTTTGGCAGGCATTCTCAAATCATGAACAGCAGGTTGCCACTATCCCTCAAAAGGAAAGTGTATAACAGCTGTGTGTTACCAGTACTCACATACGGGGCAGAAACCTCGAGGCTTACGAAAAGGGTTCTGCTGAAATTGAGGACGACGCAACGAGCTATGGAAAGAAGAATGATGGGTGTGACGTTAAGGGATAAGAAAAGAGCAGATTGGGTGAGGCAACAAACGCGGGTAAACGACATCTTAGTTGAAATCAAGAAAAAGAAATGGTCATGGGCCGGACATGTAATGAGGACGGAAGATAACCGATGGTCACTAAGGGTTACGGACTGGATTCCAAGGGAAGGGATGCGTAGCAGGGGGCGGCAGAAAGTTAGGTGGGCGGATGACATTAAGACATTTGCAGGGACAACATGGCCACAATTAGTACATGACCGGGGTAGTTGGCGAAGTATGGGAGAGGCCTTTGCCCTGCAGTGGGCGTAACTAGGCTGATGATGATGATATATATATATATATATATATATATATATATATATATATATATATATATATATATATATATATATATATATATATATATATATATATTGTAGTGGGTAACATGCATGTGGCGCTGTGCGAACTGCCACCGCTGCGGCGCGAGACCCGAGCTCAGGCTGCTGATGCGAACGGCTAGGACTCGCGATCAAGAGCTACTTGCGATCCCTCGTACGAGCTGCAATAAACCCCCTTTCATTTGGTGGAGCTGCGGGGTAGACCTCGGAAACTGGAACTCCGAAGCCGGACGCTATCGACTGCTACGACCATGCCTGACGAAACCACCCAGGAAGATGCACCAAAGCCTCCGGCGGTCATCGTTTCCGGTGTGTTGCGCCAGCGTGATCCTGTCATCTTTAGCGGCACCGATGATCATGACGTGGAGGATTGGTTGTCATCTTACGAACGGGTGAGCCAGCATAACAAGTGGGACGACGTCACCAAGTTGCACAACGTGTTGTTTTACTTAACCGGCGTCGCGAACCTCTGGTTCCGAAACCACGAACACGATTTCGGAACATGGAGCACATTCAAAACAGGTTTCGCTGAAGTGTTCGGGCGCCCCGCTGTGCGCAAGCTTCGCGCAGAGCAACGCTTACGGGGACGTGCGCAACATCACGGTGAAACTTTCACAAGTTACATCGAAGATGTCATTGACCTGTGTAAGCGCGTGAATCCGTCAATGTCAGAACAGGACAAGATCAAACACATTATGAAAGGCATTGATGAGGACGCCTTTCAGATGTTGTTAGCGAAGGATCCGCGTACCGTGGCCGAAGTTATCAATTTGTGCCAAAGTTTTGACGAGCTACGGAAACAACGCATCTTAGCTCGGCGGCCACCGCCTACGGAAGATTCGTTAGCAGCATTAATTATTGGCGACAACCACACAACTTTGCTGACGCAAATAAAAGAATTTGTGCGCGAGGAGGTCGCACGACAGCTCTCGATTTTGCCGACCACGGAGAAGCCTTCTCAATGTTTGGCTCCAGCGCTCCGACCGATAATTCAAGAGCAAGTGACCGAAGCTCTTCCACCTCCGTGTCAGCCGGCTCCCGTGGCCGCGCCTCTGACGTATGCTGAAGCCGTTGCACGGGCGCCTCGTCTACAGGGGTTCTCTCCTCCGCCTTCAGCGCCTCGCCCGCCGGTGTTCTCTCCTCCGCCTTCGCCTCGCCAGCCGGCGGATCCCTTTTTCAGTGCACAGCAGCAGGGTCCAAATCCTTGGCGCACTGCTGACAACCGCCCAATATGCTATGCCTGCGGTACCCCGGGTCATGTAGTGCGCTTCTGCCGCCGGCGCTTGCCGGCCTTCGTGGGCACCCCGCGACGACCCAGCTCCGACTTCCGACCTTTCCGTATGCCTTCACGACCACCACCGGAAGTCTACGCTGCTGATGACATACCGGCACCGCAGTCACAGCTCTACGGCACTCGTCGCTCGCCTTCCCCTCATCGGCGCTCACTCTCACCCATGCGTCGTAGACCCAGTGCCAGTACTACTGAGGCGGAAAACTGATTTCCGCAGTTCCTGAGGCACGAACTGCGTCATCGTCGGAACATCAAAGTCCTCGTTTTTCCCCGGCTAACGTCATTGAAGTGTGCGTTGATGGCATCAAATCCCTTGCGCTCGTCGATACAGGTGCTGCTGTGTCCGTGATTAGTGAGAAGCTTTGTCGTGCATTGCGGAAAGTGACCATGAAGCCTTCGGTTCCATCAACAGCCAGTGCGCAACAAGTACAGCCAGTCGCTATGTGCACTGCCAGAGTGCTCATTCGAGACATTTTGTATTCCATTGATTTCTTTGTGTTAACTTGTTGCTCCCACGATGTCATTCTGGGTTGGGATTTTCTGTCGCGCCATCATGCCGTCATCAACTGTGCACGTGCTGAGGTTCAGTTCTCCGTTCTGTGCGATTTGCCATCTCGCGACTTTCAAGTTCACGATCTTAGCAGGATCTGTGTAGCTTCAGATACTGACCTTCCTCCTCACAGTGCTGTATTTGTCCCTCTTTCATGCGCATCGCTTGCCGAAGCGACGGTCATGTTTACACCCGCTGCCGTCTTCATTCGCCGCCAGCCTATATTGTTGCCTTTCGCCCTCCTCACGGTTCACCATGGTGCTGCAGAAATACTGATTTCTAACCCAAATTCGTGCACTTTGGCTTTGCACTGTGGCGAGACTATTGGCACCATCGAGTCTGTGGACGCTGACGCTATTGTGCACTTCCCCATGGCCGACGACGTCGATACTGCCAACGTAACAGCACTGACGCCCCATGTGCCATCTAACCGAGTCCCACCGGATGTTTTTTGTCGCTCCATTGCCGATGACCTCGAGCCGACACAACGTGAGCGGCTAATTACTCTTTTAAATGAGTTTCACGCGTCTTTTGACTGGAACCAAGCATCGTTAGGCCGCACAAGTACCGTCTCTCACCACATTGATACGGGACACCACGCACCATTACGCCAGCGTCCGCACCGCGTGTCATCCACCGAGCGTCGTGTCATCACCGAGCAAGTTGAAGACATGCTTGACCGTGGTGTTATCAAGCCATCCTGCAGCCCTTGGTCATCGCCCGTAGTACTCGTTAAGAAAAAAGATGGCTCGATTCGTTTCTGTGTGGACTATCGTCGCCTCAACAAGATTACACGAAAGGATGTCTATCCTCTACCGCGCATAGATGACGCCCTGGATTGTCTACATGGTGCTGAATTCTTTTCTTCTTTGGACTTGCGATCGGGCTATTGGCAAGTGCCGGTGGATGAATCCGACCGCTCGAAAACAGCTTTCATTACGCCTGATGGCCTGTATGAGTTTACGGTAATGCCATTCGGCCTCTGCAATGCGCCAGCGACATTGGAAAGAATGATGGACAATATTCTGCGAGGCCTCAAATGGAAGACGTGCCTGTGTTATTTAGACGACGTGGTAGTTTTCTCCCCTGATTTCACCTCTCACCTCTCTCGTCTACGCGACGTCCTGACTTGTCTTGCCACCGCCGGCCTTCAACTTAACTTGAAAAAGTGCCGCTTCGGCGCCCGCCAGCTGACCATACTTGGCCATGTCGTTTCCAAAGACGGCGTCCTTCCCGACCCTGACAAACTTCGTGCTGTCGCAGAATTTCCGCGGCCGACTACACTGAAAGAGCTCCGAAGTTTTATCGGCCTTTGCTCGTATTTTCGACGCTTTGTACGCAATTTTGCCTGCATCATCGCTCCTGTGACGAAGCTCCTGGCTGGCCCAGGTGACCTTCGCGATTGGACTCCGGCATGTGACCAAGCCTTCACCACACTGCGTCGTCTGCTTACCTCACCACCTGTTCTACGCCACTATGACCCGACTGCACCGACCGAAGTTCATACGGACGCCAGTGGCGTTGGTCTTGGAGCCGTCCTTGCGCAACGCAAGCCTGGCTTTCCGGAATATCTGGTTGCATATGCGAGTCGGGCCCTCACGAAGGCAGAAACCAATTATTCTGTCACAGAAAAAGAATGTCTGGCTATAGTTTGGGCGTTACGCAAATTTCGCCCTTACTTGTATGGCCATCCGTTCGATGTTGTGACAGACCACCACGCGCTCTGCTGGCTTGCGTCACTGAAGGACCCGTCAGGCCGTCTTGGACGTTGGGCTCTTCGGCTCCAAGAATTTGACATTCGCGTCATCTATCGATCCGGGCGCCAACATTCTGATGCCGATGCACTCTCCCGATCGCCCATGAGATCCGACGAAACGCCACCCTCCCCCGTAGAGTGCCCGGTTGCTACACTTGCTGTTACTGACATGCCGTCTGAACAGAGGAAAGATCCGTGGATTGTGTCTCTCATTGACATTCTTCACAGTTATTCGACGGCTACATGCCCTCGAGCCCTTCGTCGCCAAGCCACCCATTTCGTGCTACGGGACGCCTTCTTGTACCGCCGAAACTATCAGCCGGATGGTCGCAAATGGCTGCTAGTCATCCCTCGCCATTTGCGCTCCGACATATGCACGTATTTCCACGCCGACCCCCAACAAGCTCATGCCGGCGTCCTGAAAACCTACGAACGGCTGCGTCAGCGCTACTACTGGCGCGGCATGTATTCTTATGTCGTGCAAATACATTCGGTCATGTGTAGCCTGTCAGCGACGCAAGACATCTCCTCATACGACTGGCCCTCTGCAACCTTTGCCGTGTCCTGCACGTCCTTTTGATCGGATTGGCATTGACCTCTATGGGCCTCTTCCATCCACTGCTAAAGGAAATCGTTGGATAATTGTTGCAGTAGACCACCTCACAAGATATGCCGAAACTGCTGCACTTGCTTCGGCAGCTGCTCGCGACGTCGCCGCATTCATGTTACGGCATTTCATCTTACGGCATGGCGCACCGCGAGAACGGCTCAGCGACCGAGGCCGTGTCTTCTTATCCGAAGTTATTAATGAGCTACTCGCCGCTTGCCGCACTGTTCACCGCACCTCTACGGCGTATCACCCACAGACTAACGGTCTCACGGAACGGTTCAACCGCACTCTGGGTGACATGCTCACCATGTATGTTGCGTCTGATCATTCCAATTGGGACGATGTCCTCCCTTTTGTGACGTACGCGTATAACACCGCCGTTCAGGCTACCACAGGCTTCTCCCCATTTTTCCTTCTTTATGGACGTGAACCATCCACTACCCTCGACACCGTGCTACCATATCATCCGGATGCCTCTGAATTCACCCCTCTTTCCGAAGTTGCTCGCCATGCTGAAGAGTGCCGCCAACTGGCTCGCTCGTTTACGTCGGATACCCAAGGTATCCACAAAGATCGACGCGACAACGGGCAGCCCACACAGTCCTTCGCCGTGGACTCTCACGTCTGGCTTCAGCTGCCCTTCCAATCCCCTGGCCTTAGCCCAAAACTTGCTCCGAAATATCAGGGTCCGTACCGGATCGTCGCGTGTACATCGCCGGTGAATTATGTGGTCGAACCGGTGACGCCATCTTCGGACAAACGCCGCCGTGGCCGCGAGACGGTTCACGTCAGTCGCCTGAAGCCGTACCACGACCCCCTTATCGTGTCATCACCTTAGGTCGCCAGGATGGCTCCTCTTCGCCGTGGGGTCAATTGTAGTGGGTAACATGCATGTGGCGCTGTGCGAACTGCCACCGCTGCGGCGCGAGACCCGAGCTCAGGCTGCTGATGCGAACGGCTAGGACTCGCGATCAAGAGCTACTTGCGATCCCTCGTACAAGCTGCAACAAACCCCTTTGAATATATATATATATATATATATATATATATATATATATATATATATAAACATATATATATATATATATAGATACATACATGCATACGTACATACATACATACATACATACATGCAAGGTTTTGCAGATTGCAGAGGGTGGCTTTTATTTTAGATGTACGTCCCCCCTCGCAGAGCAAAGCGTAAAAAAACATTACACCACAAACAATACGTCGTTTGCCATTTAAAAATCGTGGTGACCCTCCATATGATATGTTTATCTTTTGGAGGTCTTTGGTGAAGTCCCATTTCTGACTCTGATATAAAAGCTGCAAACACAAGGAAATTCTTTGAAATTGAAAGTCTGTGCTGTGTGCGTGGTGAATAAAGGAGCAAGAGAATCAACATAGGCTGATTTCACTTTTGAAACATCTGTTTGTCTCCATGAATACTAGGTGCGTCTTTGCATGGTGATTTACTTTCCTTTGCGTCCACTTTCGCCGTGTTGAAGAAACAAATGCGATGCAAAATCGTAAGTAGATCATCGCGCTACTACTACAAGACACCTTAGTTGCCCTCCAGTAATCGGATTTGGAAGAATTCTATACAGCCACAGCTTGTGTGAACCCCTTCCCCCAGAATCACACTGTAAAGTAGAACAAAAAGAAAAGAAAGGTGGAGAAAGAATAATAAAAGGGAGCTTTCTTTTAAAACGCATACGCAACTTTTTCTACTTTCTATATGTAGGCTGTCCAAATAGATAAATAACTGACTTCGAAGACGTAAGAGATGACTTGCTGCAATCACCCTGTAACCTGTTTTTCAGGACTGCAGTGGAGGGAACCAGTGTCCTGACAATTGCGAGTGCCCTGGATGGTTTCAACGCTTATTTGGACGCTCCACTTGTTATTGATGGAGATCCCAAGCGTAGCTTATAAGGGGACAAATAAACGATGTTGCGAAAATTCTTGTGTTCTGTAGAGCCTGTGATCACAGCCATAAAAATGGCTAGGAAAATGAGTAAACCAACCAAATTGGCCACGGAAGACGTTCAAAAGGTGAGTTGTATATGGTGGTTTAAGACTATAAATACCAAGGCAGGAGAGCTGCCAGTTGAATGTATTCTATGTACAGTCGTCACATTTTCTTAAAATTACATTTTATACTTGCTTTTCTATCTTATCTTGAACGGCCTGGTTCTTAATCATCTTTCAAAGGGAGTATGTGCCGCTGACACCTAGACTATGTAGAAATGTACATCTATGCAAGAAGCGTAGCCTCAACGTACCGCAAATAAGGTACTTCATCAATTAAGAAAATAAATCATTGAGAAGCGCAGATCTTTTTAGGCCTGGTGGTCGACTACCTATCGGAGTTCTCAGTTCGAAGGACATCGTATAAATATTTCGAGGTCTCTGGTCAGCATTTGCCCAATTAGAGGGTAGCTCAAGGAACAGCGCTGGACGGCTGATTCCCTGCCAATTACCCGGTGTAGGAGTCGGCTGTGCAAGGTACAATAGGATTGTCACTACGTTACATACTTTGTAAGACAGGGCAAAGCGCACTCCTTTATTCTGTGGAAACGACACCTAAACATTTGGAAAACGTTTCCATCATATGGCTTTTCGCACTCAATGGGTGATGCTACGCGGACGACAGCTGATGAACTATGTGCTGCCTTTCGTCCTTATTGGATGTTTTTGATAGATTGATCACTTCAGCATTTTTCGCAAAACTTTTTCCTAGTGATGCTTCTCTGAAGGAGTTGAAAACCATGGCGGAGAAGAGTGCGTGTCCTTCTGATAAACAGCTAGACGTCAGATGGTGTGAATCAAAACACACCTACGAAAGCGAAATATATGGTTTAAATAATTACCAGCAGATTTGGTAACCAGGGGCGCAATTCTCAAAACACAAAAAGATTCATTCTCAGGCGAAGTTTTCATCGGGCTGCTGCATTCCCTCATATTATGTCCCAAGATTCGATTGACTGAAATTTTCTATTAGAAATAACTGTACCTTAAGGGATTTCTGGAAATATAGGCGCAGAGGAAGAATTGAGACAGTCACCTAATAAACACATTTCAGAGCAGGAAAATCTGCCGAAACAGGCGCATTCACGAAAATGGAAAAAATATCCAGTGCACGAATTTTGCGATGCACGCCGCTATCAAAACAAGCGCTTTAATTTACTGCACATATGCGTGTAATGGTAGCATACATTAGGATGATGATTATGATGATGATGATCATTATGACGATGACGATGGTGATGATGTATATTCTTTAGTGACACAGCAGATAGGCACGGACAAAGAGCGCCAAGAAATGGTACGGAGTAATCGATGGATCAATAGCCTTATGAAGATCTATCGTGTCTGTATTCAGACCTATAACGGACTGTTGTGTAAGTGCTTAACTCTTTTGTTACCACCCCTACTCAAATCGATGAGCGCTGACTGATGCTTTAGATCGCCGATTTCGGCATGTTGTCACCGTTTCTCTTCCACTTAAGACCATCCAGTAGTTGGTACAGGCGCTGCGCTTTAAGAATGAGTTTAAATTTCCCAGCTCTATGTCATTCTGATATTTCACGTGCATTTTTGCGAAATAATGTGCGTAGGTTGTAGAGAAAAGGGGCCTGGCTGTCATCCTCTGCTGTGCTCGAGAAAAAGCACGCCGCTCACAATTAAACCGCACTAGCATCAAAATTTTGTGCTCAAATGACTCCCAGCAAGTCTAGAATTAAACTGTATCTCCGGCGTTGCCATCCGACATTGCTGAGTAGTGATAATAACCAAAAAAATGACGCCAGGTCTTCACTGGTGTGGTTTGGTTTGGAGTCCTCTTATGACGCCAAAGCATTTCTGAATGTCCGCTGTATATCCAACATGTCCATCTGGTATTTTGAACTAGTACCCAATAGTTTTGATTTCGCGTCTCTCGTAAAATCCAGGCAAGGGGCGCTGCCGGAGTCAATGTGCACTTATCGGAAGTCGCTCTGATAGAGTTGTACCTCGTGGCTGCGGCGAGAGAAAAGCGTTGCGCTCGAAATATGTTGTACCCAAACTTGAATTTTGTGATGTGGATTCAGGTTTGGATTCCGAGGATGACAGCAAAGTAGATTCAAGCATTGACGGCGACAATGTTTTGAGTGAGTCTGTGACATCCGCAGCTGTTCTGTGGGAAGTTTCCATTACAGCCGTGAGCGATCTCTTTCCTTGTTCGTGCTTATGTGCCGATCTTTTTGCACGACCTGAGACTTATACTGATTATCTTCAGGGTCTCTGCTTCACTTGGTTATGATGCGCTGCTATCGGCAGCAGGAAAACTTCGTTTCTCGCCAAGAACGCCGTCCGAAGCACATCTCGGCCCAGCACTACGGAGCAGCGCAAGACACTTTTTGACTTTCTGCTACTTCGTACAAGTTTTTCTACTTTTCTCCTTGACAGAGGTGACAAACATAATGTGCGAAAATACAAACAGATATGCTTGCCTGCGTAATTCTGCACTTGCCCAGCTACACTGAGAGCGATCGGTCCTGGAAAGAGGTGCATGACTCCAGACAAACTATTGAGGTACGTCCTTGCACTTTTTGACGGACCATCCCCAGAAGATGCTGAAAAGGCGGAACTTAAAATGTGTTATGAGGATCGCAGAGCTGAATGAAAAACAGATGTTTTGAGGGAAAAGTGCGGAGCGCACCTATGCTTCGCAAAATGGAGCAACTGCTTCACCGCATGCCACGAGCTCTGAACTGGTCTTAGTTTCTGTTTTGCGTCCGAAGAACAAAGGTGTACTGGTCATTTATTTTTGCAGACACTATTACTGAATTATTTATCTTCGAAATCTAAAATATGAATTTCCGTTGGTAATAATGATTTTGCAGACATATCTTTTTTTAATTTTTTGTATCAACTTGCACCAAAAATGGAATTTACTAGAATTCTAAGTTTTATGTAATACATTTATTGTTTGGCAACGTATGTTTTGGAAAGATTATTTCATTATGTACAGTACGCTATGCTGCAATGTGTGCTGGAGCATTATTTGCAGTGGTATATAATTTTGTCCCGAGACCTATAAAAACAACAATTTTCTCGTTGTAACGAGATAGTTAAATGATATTCCTTGAAAAAAACAATAGGAATGACTCCAGTGACGTACGTTACGTCAGTAGTTGACAAATAAACTTAAACATTTCATTATGATTATTTTCGAGCGGGACTATTGCCCGAAAAGGACCCTCGAACGCGAGAGCCTGTAGGCGTGTGCTATGTTACTACTGTCACAGCAAGGACCTCTAATGCCGCGCCGTACTATGAATCGCTCTGGTGTATAACACTTAGCATGCCAAGATCATATAAAAAAATCTAACACTTATATTGTGCCAAAGAGCGGCTCGTTGCATGAAACAATGCCGGATGTAATGGTATTCGTTGTCTGTATGCTAAACAAAACTATTTGTATTTGCTCTCCTGCTTAGCGACATTCAAGCAAGTGTGAAGCCCTGTTAGGGTCCCGCCACATTTCGCAGAGACAGGAGCATCACTTTTAAGAGATGAGAATGTGTGCCATAAGTGTGGCCTGTTGGAAGGAGAGAGAAAGTGTTCCTCATGTTTTGAATGTGGGCGGCAAACTTCGTAAATGTGTATTTCTTAAATGAATCTTGCTTGAGCGTTGTGTCCCACAAGCAGTGTGACTAGCACCTCCGTTTCCGAGTAGTAGTGTTTTAAGATCTATAGCAGGAAAAGCGACGCAAGAGTTCCTAGCGTTTCATCCTACAGAATCCAGCATATTGTATATTTCAAAACGTAATTTTGTAGCAACATTAGAGCTTTAAACGACGCTTGAAAAGTGAGTGTTATATAATTAATTTTCGGATCTGGATATGGTAGATATATCTGACAGCCGAAAGTCGTACATAGGCCTGAGCCATGAAAATACTTGTTTCCAGGTACGGAGCAATGGCTTGCGAAAACGGAGGGCCCACTGCTGCATAAGTTAACAGCGACATGTCACTTGGATGCATCCGTATAGAAATCTGGGCACGAGTATTTTGCCTGACGTTCTAGGATATGCATCTAAATGTATGTGTTGGGGCATGCTTTGTAACTTCTACAAAAGATATGTCACAATCTGTTAGCTGCCACAGCCACGGCGGCAATGACTTCGTTGGAGCCAGTAGTTGATGTTATACGAGTGAGGCACTCATTTCGCCGCAAAGGATCCTAGCCATCAGAGTGAACTGGTGTCTCAGTGTGGGACGTTTTGGAAGAGAGTGTCACTTGTAGTATTCTTTAAGTTTGAATAAGTGGGATGCGCATAGTTGGCATGTGTACTCAGAAAATTCATAAACCTAGGGTACGACCTTTGAAGATGAAGGGAATAATTTTTTTTTATTCAGCGTAGAGATTCTCTACATGACTTGTCCTGGAGGCAGCGGTCGCGAAGCGGATGCACAGATGATGAACTGCGTCAAACATCTTCAAAGCACTTGCGCTGGCACATTGATATACTGTCACGTAGTAGTGACGGAGAAGAAAGCAACACTGTGAATGACAAAACTAGCGTATTATTAGGCAAACTTGTGCCCACAAAAGCAAGTTACACTCATAGCCCAACAATAGCCGCGGGCATGGTCGGTGGTCATCTAAATCTAGTCAGCGGGTCTACTACGTCGGCTTTTTATACATCAGTCATCGAAGGGTGTAGAATAATAGCTGGTGCCCGCGTGTCTTCCAGAAAGTTCTACACCATTCGCATCGCGAATACATGAAATCAGATTACACAAAGTTTGATGTCAAGAGACAGCAGGCAGAAGCATCGATAGCTTTCGAAAAACTACCAGTACATGCAGGCGTGTCCTGCGCTGTGCGATGACATTTGTTAGGCGTTGAAAGATGGTCACCCGATAAACAAGGGCACGTGTCAATACCATGGCCTCATAATCTAAGCGTGTGCTTAGGATACTTTTGCACCGATTCATGAGACACTTCCTATCGCTACTCCACATTGTATGCGATACAAATTTTAGGTTAATCATTCTTCTTACGCATATGTTCACAATATACTTTAAGTAGGGAACTAGTATGATGCCTAAATACTATTGTCCTCTCCTTCTCAAGGAAAGGACGCAGGAGGCTTGAAGTGTACTTAGCCGAAATCCATTCTTTGTCGCCAACTTTGATACGCTTTGGGGCCAAGCTGAACCTGTCGACTGCAGACAGCCAGATTGCAAGTCTTGAGTCCTATCTGCACAGCGTCAACACAGCTTCAATAGAACGCACTTTGTGTACTGAGTGACTGTAGAGCATTCGCTTTTACTATGAAAATAGTGAAACTAGCACTGCGCCCTGTGGTACTCCCTTTGCTTGGATATATTGTCTGGATTGACATTACGAACTATGAAACACAAGGTATGCTGCGATAAATACATTTCTTACACATTCAGAATATTGCCGCGAACACCGACTTCTCAGTGGTAGTTTAAATTGGACAATGCCAAGTAGTGTCACATCTCTTTTCCAAATCCAGGAACACGGAGAAAAAATACTCTTTGTGAATAAAAGTCTTACATATGTGTGCCTCTATTTTGATCATTCATGCTACTGCGTATCTCTCTAATACCACATTATTATGTGTCTAGCAATTTTTTGTCTTAAGGAAGCGTAGTACGCAGTAATTGAAAATCTTTTCATAAGGCTTACAAACCAGCTTGTTAGTACTATAGACCAGAAACTTCCCACGAAGAGCGTACCTTTCCCTGTTTTAAAACAGGGACAATAATAGCGTAATTTTATGCCGGTGGAATGTATCTTGTTGCCCAGATAACATTAAAAGATATAGAACTGCTATCTCCGTCTCAGGCTAAAGATGATTTAGGATATCGTAGATAATGCTATCAGATCCCGGAGCAGATGTCTCAGAGGAATTCAAGGACGCTCTGAACTCGGCTATGCCAAAAGTTTTGTACGTCTCATTTCAACTACACCTAGAGTTTAGAGTTTAGTGAAATTTTCTTGAGCTTCTGGAAAGCTGCAGACTGTTGTATTGAACTAGATATATGCTCAAAATGTTGTCAAAGAACTTCAGCCAGCCCTTTAATGTTATTATTGCCTTGATCGTCCACCAAAGGAAGGAAGTGAGAATGCCAATTAAATAATTTTCTTGACCTCATCCCTACTTTTATTGCTTGTGTGAAGAATTGATGATACAGACGAACCTTTCCCAGTTTTGTCTTCACGCGACACCTCGCTTTCGTCGTTCTTGTGACTTTACAGGTTTAAACTTGACAATGTTGCCGCAGTGGAGGGCTTGCGTAGTAAGCCACAGGCTTTATTTTGTTTCTTAAGTGCATTCCTACAATCATCCTTCCACCATTGCATACGCCTTTTCTTCGGAGCGCCAGCCTTTTGTGGAACAAATTTTAACGCTGCATTAGTTATGAAAGGAGTGGAGCGGGTGCCGGCATCATGTATAATAAAATCATTCAGTGCATCTCGGTTTAGATGGGACATTTGCTTAAAGTTTCCCGAGACTGCAGATGATACTTTCCATCGAGAGGCGCAGGGTAGAGGATACCGTGACGCAGAGAGGGAAGAGAACACTGCCACAAGTGTAGGTAATCACGTTCCAATCTATGTGTGGGTGTAATGTCGGAGATGTCACAGATAGGTATATGGACTGTATTTTATTGTGTGGAGCTGTAATAAAACTGTTCGAAATGAAGTTGACAAACAGTATTTTATGTTCAGGCAATTCATCTAGCGATATCTGATGTTCTTTTCTACGAAGTCTGCAACCGGGTGGTGTGCACAGAGAGGAGATTGTTGTTGTCAGCATCGTAATTTTCATCATCTGCAGCAGCCTATTTTGTGTCCACTTGTGGACGAACGCCTCTTCCCGCGATCTCCGAATACCCCTGCCCTGCGCTAATGAATTCCAACTAGCTAATTTCCAAATTTTATCGTCCCACCTAATCATCTGCGTCTTTTATTGCACATCCCTTGCCTTCGCACCCATTCTATAACCCTAATGGTCCACCAGTTACTTAACCTTCCCATTGCATCCCCTGCATAGTTCGTGTGTGAGGAAAGAATAAATATGGTAAGCTTTACCATTTTAGTTGTTCTATAAATACTACATCGCTTCTAAGTTGCTGGACATTGCAGGCAGGCTGTAGCACCGGAATCCAACGAACAACGCTATGTACAGCTGTAACATAGCGTGTATAGATACTTCCCAATTTTTTCATCCAAGCAACAGGTGACAGATAGCAGTCAGCCGCTTTTTTCACGTAATGCACGTGCGACAACTTGTGATTTCTGACTTCAATGACTCCCAAGAAGCTTTGATTGATGAAGAACCTTTGATCGCTGGGACCAGCGTGGTGTTCTACAAAGTTCTACACTATTCGTGTCGCGCATACATGAAATCAGATTACACAAGGTTTGGTGACAGGAAGCGGATGAAACCATCGATAACATTCCAGAAACTTCCGATACACGCAGGCGCGTCCTGCGCTGCGGGATAACACTTGTTAGGCGGTGACAAGCAGTCACCCGGAGAAGATAAACACGTACACTTGTCAATAACACCTGTAACAAGGCCCTTAAAAGATTAGGTTACTCGCATCGTACCCTGCGTCTTGCTTCTCAAGAAACAAAACTTCGAACATCTAAAAACCTCATTCGCCACATCTGCAAATGTGGCTACGTCGTAGGGAAGCCATGCAGAGACTGTGACGACAAAATAAAGAAAACAATCAAACTAGAATCAGTGCAGAAAAGGCAGAGCGTTTTGTTCGTAGGATAAATGACAAGGACATTTCGCCGTTTAACTTCCTCCCCCTACATGGTCTCACTCATCTTGCAGAGCGTCGCAAAGTAGAATGCCGGAAATTCCGTTCCATAATAGTCAGTTCTCCTCGTCTCTCATCTCTAGATAACTACTCGACTTTTTACAAACCATCGTGTACGAGGAGTCAGCACGCTTTAAATATGAAAACCTTTTTTGCCCGCGCTGATTCCTTTATATACAACTTTTTTTTTATAAACAATTGAATTCTGGAATTCATTACAGGGCAACATCTGTTAACTACCACTAAAATATTTCCAGCAACATTGTTTATAAATGTTTGTATATCTGTTCATCCCACTCCTGCAATAGCCTCACTGAGGCTGTTGTATAAATAAATAAACAAATAAATAAATAGTGCAATACCATATCGACCAGTGCTGGCGGCGAAGCAGGCGTTAAGCACTGCCCATACGTGCGCCCATACCAAATATAGTGCAATCTGCGGCCTATTCGCCGCGGACGTGCAGGTCGCCATTAAGGGGCCCACACACACGTACAGTTTCGCTGGTCATCCTTCACAGAGTGGAATGGCACCAACTTTTTTTGCGATTGTGTTGATTTGCACTTTGTTTCTTTGTTGATTTTTACCTTTCGTTTAATGAGTGTCCTTTTGTTTGTCGTTGTCATGTTTACGCGCCGTGGTTGCTAAGTGGCTGTGGTGTACGGCTGCTCAGCACGAGGTCGCAGGTTCAAATCTCGGCCACGGCGGAAACAATTTGACGGAGGCGCAATGCAAAACCACCATTATACATAGATATAGCTGAACGTTAAATTAATCCAGATGGTCTAAATTTGCGGACTCCCCGCACTACAGCGTGCCTCACAATCAGATCGTGGTTTTGGCACATGGAACCAGATAATTTTATTTTGGCCGTCCTGTTTGCAGTTTTGCGACAATTCTTCTTTAAAGGGAGACATTCATACTTGTACTTGTTTATCTGTTTAAGGTGACCGCTTTTCACCGGCTTACAAATGTGACCGCTAAGCCCGGGCCGAGCCCGCTTGTTTCGCAAGTTTCTCGAACTTTATTGATGGTTCTATCTGCATCCTGTTATTGCCGAATATTCTCTAATCTGATAGCATGTGCGATGCGAATTGTGTAGAACTTTCTGGAAGACACGCGGGCACCAGCGATTACTCTGAAGCCTTCGATGACTCAGATATCAAAGGCGACGCGCTTGATCGGCAGATGAGATTCTCCACGATGAACGACTGTGTTCGCCGCTATCGTTATTCTTTGAGTGGAATCTATTTCTCGGGCACAGGTCCGGCCAGTAAAAATGCTAGTTTTGTCATTCGTAATTTTTCTGCGCTCTTCACCGTCACTACTGCGTGACCCTATGAGAGTGAGTAAATGCGAAGACTGAAAGATGAAAGAAAGTCAGTGCCGGTGAGTGGACATGGCTACAAACATGTGTTATACGCTTGTTGGTGATCGATGACCCGTTCTTTGCAAAAAGCTCGAGTGAGGTGGTGCAGTTATTTAGAACGAATGGTGACAAGGGCGTTTCACTCTGTTCTTTTCACGTGAATGAGTTATGTTACTCCATGCCCCAAAGTCCGCTGGTGAATTGTGTTGAAGAATCCATTGATCACTTTGGAGTATTCTAGTTTTAAACCAAGGTAGCCATATCAGTGAGTGGGTGCTTAGAACGTCTTACGTTATATTTTAATTCATCCTTCGTGGAATGCGCCGGACACGCCTATATTCAAAAGAGAGGTTTGCATTGGGGCGTGTCTGGCTTCCATACTCAGTGACATTTCCTTGTCCCATTATGACAAAGTGACAGAAGTTAGTATTTCTGAGGTGACTATCACCAAAATATTTAGATATTCAGATGATTACCTAGTCCTGCTTGATTCCGCTCAATCTGCAAACGATATAGTTAACATTTCTTCTCGATGGCTTGAGAGTGTGGTGATGATATACAAACTGCGGGTCAAGAATTCTAACCAGTTTTCAATAATTTTTTGTCCAAGAACCACATTCGAAAAAAATAGCTTCTTGACAATAGCACATTGCTTCAGAACAATTTCTTTCTTTCTAATGTAGTGAAAAGAGCAGTCGCTAACCTGCGCCTTGACAGTGCCCTCCGGAAATTATGCCTGCATAAAATGTCTAGAAGCATTGACGTATAAAGAGACCTTTTGGACGGAGGCTATCTTTACGATGTACTTGTTTCATTGGCAGAGAGTGCGTCAGAATTAAAAGAAACAGAATGGCACGCACATGCGCAGTTTTGACAATATGAAAAAGGTCGTTGAGCCGAATTTGCACGAGGTCACTCGCACTAAAGAAACTTGAACGAAAAGTTAAAGTGTATGCAGTACTTTCAGCTCAGCGGAAATTACTTAGCTTATGTACCACAGGTCCGTTGGCTAAAAACGCGTAGGTTCTACAAATAATCAGTCTCCCTCTTTTGTATTACGCAAAAAAATTGTGTATTGCCTTCTATTCTTGTGCGAGAAGGTTTGCTTGGGAAACACGGAAGGTTGCTGAACGACGGGTTAAAAGAACATAACCATGAATTGAACCGATACCGGGATGGTCATATGTCTTTGCAATGCGGTGAGGGCAGGTGTTGAAAGAGAAACAGCTAAAAGAGAGAAAAGGCTGGGTGGTTAACAAGACGCATGTCTGGTTTGCTAATCTGCACTGAGAGAAAAGGTATAGGTACGAAAAGAGAGCCTCTGGTTGTAAACTCTTGTGGAAGAAGCGCTCTGTTATGTATAGAAATGAAGAAAACATTACCCGAGATGATGTTGAAATGCTTTGATTGCGAGTGCAGCTGATAACAGCATCAGTTCCCGTTGAGTTGCTCTGACTACAAATGAATTTGCGTTCCTGCAAGCGGCTGGTTTTCATATGCGCGCTGATTGGGCCTTTTCGGTGTGGGGGCCAGGAAACGCCGCGGTTTTCTTAAAATGGGGGGGGGGGACACTTAGTTGAACGTTCGCGCTTTCATTGTTGTCTCGCACCTGCCCGTGGCTACCAGCACAATGACCTCCATTGCTGCGAGTATGTAGGAGAGCGAATAAGAAGACTGAAAGCAGAAAGTGAGTGCCGATGAGTGGATGGGGCAAAGACCAGGAGTGAAAGCCGGAGAGCTTAAGCGGACATTTATATGAATTTGAGTGAATACGATGACTGAGAGAAATAACGTACATTGACTATGAGTGTTCACTCATACTGGTAACATATTGCAAAGTATTTGCGCAACAGTCATCTTTTGTTTGAGATCATGAAATAACGAACTGCTCTTTATCGACATCACTTTGAAAAAAAAAATACTTGCCTGATCTTTTCATACCTAGTTCATCGCCTTGCTTGCGCTTTCTCCAATGTTGCGTAATAGCTTGCAACTTACGACCCGTAGTAGTGCCAGTGCTGTCTCAGCGCTAAGGGAAGGGTTGTTGTCGGAGAAGTAGCACTTCCAACAGGCGACGTGCTGATATCACTAGGTGGTACGAGGAACGACGAGCTAATATCTGTAGCTCGTTGTTGATGGTCATCACGGTATTCCGACTGTTTTTCTCGTTCGATACTCTCATTGGTGCAGCAGATATATAACATTTATCTTGAAAAAATCTGTCCCAACCGACGCCTTTCCTACCTCTTGGAAAGTTGCGACAAATTTAATGTTTAACTGTCATCTAAATATAAGCCGATGTGCTTAACAGCCCCATTCATTTAAATTACTCGAACACATTATCTTTAAACATATTACGGATTTGTTTGAAACTGACAAAAGTGTACGTACGTTCCAACATGGTTTTATATGTGGCCTCAGCACTATCACACAACTCATAGAATTAGTTGACAATATAAGCAGCTTTTTAGATATGGGTGACCAAATTGGTGCTCTTTTTAAAGACTTTGCAATGCCTCCGGACGCTGTCTTACACCCTAAAACTATGCACAAGCTGTTCGCTATAATAAACAATGCGTCCCTTGTTGGCTGGATATTGGACTTTATTTCCCAGTGCTCTCAATATGTACGTTTCAACTCTACTAGCTCAACCTTGATGCCTTTTTCATCAGGCGTTCCCCAAGCCTCAGCACCTGTTCCTCTTTTATTTCTGCTTTATAATAATTACCTCCCCTCGACACATCCGTTAACAGATGCCTTTTTGCAGACGATTGTGCTTCATATCGTATAAATAAATCTCCAACAGATCAAGGCGTCTTGAACAATTCTTTCCCTCGCTTCTGTAATTGTTCAGAGCATGGCAAATGAACATTAACTTTTCCAGAACTGTCTTCATGTCTCTTACACGACGCTCATGCCCTACCTTTTTTGCATATGCCTTAATAATATTACTTTATATAGAGTGTTTGAATTCAAATTTTTAGGTCTCCCACTAAAGTACGATTTGTCATGGTCGAAACTGATTGATGTCACCTGCACCAAGGCCCTTAAAAGACTAAGACACTTGCATCGTCTTGCTTCTCAAGAAACTAAACTTCTCACATAAAACCTTCATTCGCCCCGTCTGCCCAAATGACTGCGTTGTATGGAATCTATACAAACCATGTAATGACAAAAAAAAACAAGAATCAATGCAGAAAGAGAAAGCGCGTTTCGTTTGTAGGAGATATGACAAGGACATTTCGCTCTTTACCTTTCTTCCAATACTTGGTCCCAATCCTATTGCAGAGTCTCCCAGACTTGAATAGATAAAATTTTGTCACATGTTAACCAGTTCTTCTCGACACTCTAGAAAACTATTTGCCTTTTACAAAACCCTCATCTACGCGGAGTCACCGCGCTCTAAATATCTTACCCTTTTTTGCCCGAAGAGATTCCTTTAAATAAAGCTTTTTTGCATAAACGATTGAAGTCTGGGTCATTACTGGACAACATCCGTTCACTACTACTAAAATAATTTACGCAAGCTTCTTTATATATGTTTCTATATCTGTTGTTCATCCACTCCTGCAATAGCCTCACTAAGGATGCAGTATAAATAAATAAATACATAAATAAATGATGCGATACCGGATCGACCCGCGGCAAAGGTGAAGTAGGCGTTAAACACTCCGCTTGCGCGCGCAGATACCAGAGATAGTGCAATGTCGGGCACACCCATGGCGGAGGTGCAAGTCGCCATTAAGCGGACCAGACGCATAGTTTCGCAGGTCATCCTTCACAAATTGGAATGGCACCGAAATATTTTTGGGACTCGGTTAATTTAGATTTTGTTCCTTTGTTGTTTTGTTGCTTTCGTGTTGCTGTTGTTTGCACTGCGTTATGGTGACTGCATGCAGGCTGTTTCACAACACACGTGCGAATATAAAGTTCGCGGCGCTTGGCGATGAAACCTGCGTCAAGGGTGGGAGACAAACATGCACCTTCCGTTCAGCGGGCTAACACGAATGAGAACCCAAAGCACGCATTATTGATAAACTCCGGTAGTAATCGTCACGGAAGTGGCTAGATCACAACACTGTTGTTCTTGAGCGCTTGAAGTTGTTTTGCTTCACAGCAGACAAGTGGTGACAAGTGTTGAAAAATGCATTGATCGCTTTGTAGTAATTGGGCTTTAGGCTCAGATAGGCATTTTAGTAAGCAGGTGCTTAGAACTTCTTGCGTTATATTTTATCGTACTTGGAATATGATCCACACATCTATCTTCCAGAGAAGGGGTTTGCATTGCGTCGTGTCTGGCTTCCATAGTTATATTTTCTTGGCCCGTTATGACAAAGTAAAAGAACATTTTGTGTCTGCGGTGAGGATAACCAAATTCTTTAGGTGTTCAGATGAATACCTAAGCCACTTTAAATCTACTCACTCTAGAAACAATATACTTAAAATATCTTCTCGATGTCTTGACGGTACGGTCATAGTACACGTACTACGGCTGAATGCCGTAGGGCAGTCCGTTGGGCAGTCAACGGCCGTCAAGGGCAGTCCGCGCTGCATCAACTCCCTCTTATTTAGAACACACCGTGCCTCTTTTTAAAAAAAAATCCTTAAAGTTCGAGATTTGTGCACTTAGACTCTACTGTGTGTCTGTAAGAAAGCCGTTCAGGGCAGATTAGATGCTCTTGTCGATTTTGCACAACTTCAGCACACCCCGGCAACATCTCCTTTTCGGTATCGCTCTCCATGGCACCCTCGTTTTTCGTGCACACAGTACGGCCTACAGAGAATTCGGCCTACATTGTGAACGACATTAAATCATTTTGACACACTAAATATTAACATTACAACTCTCGCGAAGAAAGACATAAGTTTATTCAGGCAAAAAAAACATTTTATTGTAAAAATAGAAAGCCATCTAGCCATCGTATTATGTATGTATAATATGAGCGCTTAGCCTTTCTACTTCATTCTTACTTCCTACATGTCAATAAAAAGACGTGTTTGATTGTAATGTAATCTTGGATATATTGTATGTCTGTACAGTGCTTTTATGAAGGTTTAGTAATGCTAAATGTATTTCGTCTCCATTGTTTATGGGTGGCTGGAGCCCAGTCGAGCTGAAGTGTAGCAGCTTTTACTTCGGCCACCTTTTTCGCTTTGTGAAGTTGCGAAATAAAGTTGCTTTGATTGATAATTCCAACCAAAAGGACTTCTGGCCAAGTTGGTCCTTAGATTTCCTAGGTATATTTGTGGTGCAAAATACATTTCGTAAGAAGGGACAGAAGAAAGGAAGAAAGTGAAGTGTCAACTTCCATACTTGTACATGTTAGAGTCATATTTGATGGAAATATCCTCATGACAATAAGACATTGCTTCCGCACAATTAATCTCTTTCTAATGTAGTCAAAAGAGCAGTCGCCAACCTGTGTCTCGAAGATGCACTTTGTAAATTATTCCCTAATAAAAGGTGAAGAAGCATTGCCATGTAAAAAGAGCGTCTGAACGCAGGTTACCATCCTGATGTACGTGTTTAAGTAGCAGACAACGCGTCAAAATTTAAAGAAATAGAATGGCACGCATATGCGCCGTTGTGGCAGTATGAAAAAGGTCGTTGAGCCGTAATTTCACAGCGTATCACATGCACTAAAGAAACTTGGACGAAAGTTTAAAATATATGCAGTATTTTTCGCTCCGCAGAAATTAATCACCTTATGCTGTAGGACAGTCCCGTTTGCAAAAAAAAAACAGTAGGCTCTAAACAGAACCAAAGTCCCCTCTTGTGTCATACGTAAAGAATGTTGTGTATCGCATTGCATTATTGTGCGAGAAGGTTTATTTGGGAAGCATGGTAAGTTCCTGAACGACAGGTTAGGAGAACATAACCAAAAATTTAACTAATGCTGCGATGGTCATATGCCTGTGCATTGCGGTGACTGTGGGTGTAGAGAGAGAAAGAGAGTGAGACAGAGAAGAGAGGAAAGGTAGGGAGGTTAAACAGATGCACGTCTGGTTTGGCACCCGGGGCTGGGGAAAAATCTATCGATAAAAAGAGAGTCTCTGGGTGCACACCTTTATTTAAAAATTGCTCTGTTATATATAGAAATGGGTTTTGGGAGCGAATCCCGGCCAGGGCTGCCGCACTTCGATGGAGGCGAAACGCGAAAACAACCGTGTACTTATATTTGGATGAGCCAGGTAGTCGAAATTTCCGGAGTACTCCGCTATGACGTGCCTCATAATCTGAGAGTGGTTTTTTGCACGTAAAATCGAATAAACAATGTACGGAAATGAAGCTAAATTACGCGAGAATGTTGATGAAATGGTTTGATAGAGAGGACCGCTCATAACTGTATCAGTTTCCTTTGAGTTCATCTGACTACAAATGAATTTGCGTCCCCGCAAGCGGCTGGTATTCATGTGCCCTGATTGGGCTTTATTGGTGAGTGGACCCACAAATACGGTAGTTTGCTGAAAATAACACTTAATTGAGCATTCGAGCCCTTACTGTTGTCTCGGCCCTCTCCGTTTCTACCAGCGCTGTGACCTCCATAGCTGTGAGCATGAAGGCGAGTCAAGAAGATGACTGAAAGAAGAAACAAAATAAGGGCCGATGACTGGACGTGGCAAGGACCGGCAGTGAGAGCCGGTGAAATTGAGTGGAGGTTAGTATAAAGACGAGTGAATACGATGACTCAACGAAATAACGTTCAGTGACTATGCTTGTTCACTGATACTGCCAACGCATTGCAAAGTATTTACGTATCAGTCACCTTTTGTTCAGACTATGAAATAACGAACTGTACTTTCTCGATATCGCTTTCAACGAATAGGCCTGATTTTTTCTACCTAGTCTTGACCTCTGGAGTGTGTGAGCGCACGACCGTAAACGGTACCATGCTTGTTCATTTCTTTTTGTCTCCTGTTCTTTGACTGCGCGCGACTTGATTTTCTATAAAGCATCGTTTGGTTTTGAATTAAGGTGTGTGTTGCGAGTCCAGTACCTCTCGCCTTGCTGACTTCAATATTCTACGTTTAACCTTTTCACTGTTACCGAAGACGAAGTTGAGTGTTCACTTTTACAGCTGTACTATAGATGTTGGTATTCCTAACGCCGTTTAGATGCTCGCTACTGCGGCCATAATTTATGGCCGCAGTATGGCCATAAATATGATGGGAACAAGACAAGGTGAAGGAATATTAAAATGTGCTTAGGTAATAGAGACAGAGAGAAACAGAGATGGCGGAAAAGCAACCACACCAATGCTTATTCGATCCTCGCCTTCATCCCCTTGCTTGCGCTATCTCCGATATTCGCTAATGGCTTGCAACCTGTCACCCTTGCCGGTGGGATCGCCTTCTCGGCGCTTGCGGAAGGGTTGTTGTCGGAGAAGTGTTGCTTCAAGCAGGCGACGTGCACGATATCACTAGGTTTGTACGTAAAATGACGAGCTACCGTCCACCTGGGCGATGTCGTATTTGACTTGACTGAGCAGGCGGAGAACCATATAAGGGCCAAAGTAGTGAAATAGAAGCTTCAAAGAAAGACCCACGTTGTGGGACGAAATCCAAACAAGGACCAAAGAGCCTGGAGAGAAGCAAGTGGGTTTTGGTGGCACTTATAGCTGGTCTGTTAGGATATCTGCGAGACAGAGAGACGATGCCGTGCAATCTGGGGAGCTGTTTAGCCTGAGAAGCAGCATCGCGGGCGTACTCTTTAGGAACGTAGGTATCTGGTGGCAAGAGAGTCTCAAAGGGCAGCGTTAGGTGGTGGCTACAACTGCATTTTTATTAGTTTGGTTGTGGGCTTGCCGGCCGGAAAATGTCAAGGACTGCCGACAGTCGCGTAATATGACTCTCAATTGTCGCAGAAAAAGCCATGACGTCATTTAGATAGCAAAGCATATGGGCGATTCGCAGCCGCTAGTGATAGAGTCCATCATCCATTCAAATGTTGCTGGGACGTTGCACAAACCAAATGACATGTCCTTAGAATGAAAAAGTGCATCCGGTGTAATGAATTCGGTCATTTAGAGAAATATGCCAGTATCCTCACCGCAGTTCGATGGAGGAGAAGTAGGTAGACCCATGGAGACAAGCGAGAGCATCAGCGATTCTCGGCAGATAGTAGATGTCCTTTCACGTGACGTTGTTCAAGTGGCGGTAGTCTACGCTGAAGCGCCAACTACCGTCCTTCTTTTTCACGGGTTACGGCCAGGGACTGCAGGAATGTCATATAACGTTTCGCGAGCTAGCGCTGAATTGAAGTTATTTTTGGGACACGCAATATGGACGTCATGTGATGGGGCTGACGTCTGCAGTATGGACACAGCGGGTGGCGACAGATGTCTGGCCAAAGGGGCGATCATCAAACTCAACGAGGTCGCGATAACACATAAACATGCGCCTGATATCGGCAGCATGGGCTCAAAGAAGGTCAGGCGATCTTTTTGGTAATATGAGGATCGGCGATACGGCTTGAGGTCGTAAGTGCAGCGGAGAGAGAAGGATACCCGGCAAGTAATGCGGAAACTGTATACTCATTAAGAGAAGACTTTGGTCACAGTCACCTTATTTGCTTTAAGTTGCATGCACTAGCTTAAGTTCAAGAAGGGAAGGGAAGCGCGGTTTTCAGAAACAATGAGAAAGGTATAGAGAACGGCGAGATTTCCTGCAAATAAAAGGTCGTCAATGGAAGTCAGGATGTAATCGCCATCGAGAATACGCAACATGTTCCTGATATCGCAAGGACGGGCGCGATATTCTCGGTAATATGAGGATCGGCAATACGTCGTGAGGGGTAATGTACAGTGGGGAGCGAAGGATCGCCAACAACTAAAGCAGAAACGGTATGCTTATTTATAGAAGAGACTTTGGTAAGAGTCATGTCATCTAAGATAAGTTGCGTGAACCAGCTGAAGTTCAAGACGGGAAGGGAAGCGCCATTAATAGAAACAGCGAGAATGGTATGTGGAACAGCGGCATTTCCGGCCAACAGAACGTCATCAATGGAAGACAGGGTCTATTCGTCGTCATGAATAGAAGGGAGACATCAGGTCTACATACGCAACGGATTGAGGTGCCAGACGGATGTAACGCATGGAACACAGGTGCGGTTGATGAGTGGTCGGAGCGTCGTAGTAGCGAAGCAGGCCAAGATAAAGCAATCCGATTCCAGAATCAATAAGAGTGGAGTGGGCAGACAGAAAGTCCATGCCTAGGATGAGATTATGGGAGCAGTGCTCGAGTACAGCAAGTAATGCCGTCGTACAGGAGCCGGCAATAGTTATTCGCGCGGAGCACCTACCAAAGAGAGGAAGCATTTCCGCGCCTACGATTCTAATGAGGGGTAATGCGGGTGGCGTGAGGACCATCTCAACTCGACAGCGAAGCTCCGAATGCATTACGGATATATGTGCCCCTGTGTCAACGAGAGCAGAGACAACTGTAGCGTTCACGTTAACGTCACATAATTTGCATCTAGTCGGTAATGCGGTCACATGATGTTGCGAGCGAGTCATCAATGCAGCTTCCCCTGCGGGAAGAGCATCGATTAGTTTCCCGGAGGACTGGCGCTCAATTGGTACTCGAGTGCGGCACAATTGCGGAAGCGAAGTACTGTGCGAAGAGACAACGTCGAATGGGATTGTTGACCACGCGGAGATAGTGAACTTCGAACCGTCATGAACGTTAGCCTGAGCGCACTCTCGATAAGGCTGGAAGCGGCTAAGGTCGGTCTGAGGGCGCCAGTTAGGAACATAGGGCGCGTGGGAACAAGACCACCGGTTATTGCAATGGCGGGTAACGTGACCAATCCGACGGCAATTACAGTAAATGGGTCAGTCGCCAGCAGTCGCATTACGGAAACGTAGCCTCTGGTCTTGGACATATGAACCTGGGAAACGGTCTGGTGGGTGGGAGGAAACGAGGGCGCGCACAGAGTTAAGGTCAGCACTGGTCCTGGCGAAGGCTGGCTTGTACAAGTGGAAACATGGCAGCGCTGGGCTCACAGGAATGTGGAAGCAGGATCCTTAGCCTCAAGTTCCAACCGTATGATTCCGTATTCTGTATGACCGTATGACCGTACGTGTTCCGCTGTTGACGGCAGCTGTGACGCAGGTATTCCTTCGCATGACGGTGTTGCCGCCGTGTGTGGAGGCCGAGTGAACTGGTGGGCCATACGTTGACTCTTGGCTATTTCAAACGCTTGCACTATTCAACGATAGCATCCACGATGTCACAACTCCTGTAAATTAGTAGATTAAACGGGTCATCTGCTATCCATTATAGGACGTGTTCCTCTTTCTAGACTCGGCCATACCACCATCCACTTTAAGGCAAAGAGCTAGCACGTAAGGCAGATAGGTAAGACAGGTAGGGCTAGCACATAGGACATGTAGGATTCCATCGATGTTTGGGCACGTGATGCTAAGTCCTCCTTCGCAGCGATCTTTTGACCGAAGGACTTGTCAAAAAGAACACGCTTCCTTTCCTTACAGGTATCCCTCTTCCAATTTACTCTTCATGATTCTCGAACCAGAGCCTTGCTATTCCTTTGAGATAAAGTAGGATATGACCGTATCATCTCAACGGCTGTTTTGGCACGTTCGTAGATTACCAATCGCTTTTCAATGTCGGCATCATCAGTTCGACAAAACGGGCCTGGGCCTCTTGAACGGGCAACGACAGCCGTTGACTGCAACTCTTGCGGCGGGAACCGTGTCTTCTGTCTCTGTGGGAAGAGCTGATGTCGGCTGCTGTGGAGCTCCGTTGTAACGAGTTGATTCCCGCAGATCCACTAGAAATGTGACGGGGAGAAGACTAGGCCAAATGAAAGAAAATGTGCTCAGGTAATATGTATGGAGAGAACCAGAGGGGTCGAAACAACAACCGCACGAGCGCATCTTCTATCTTCGTTTTCATCCCTGTGCTTGCGCTTTCTCCAATGTAAGGGAATGGCTTGTAACAATGTCATCGAAATTGATGATGAAGTGGCCCTTATATAACATGGGATGCATCTTGTCCTCCCCTATGCCGACTTGTCTGCTTACTGATTTCATGTTGTGAGCATTTCTTTAATGCTTCCTGAAATTTTCGACGTCTTACTTTCGAATACTGCAGAATTTCTTCTTGATTATCGTCATAGAAATTAAGGAAATTATATCTGATCCTTTCAGTTGGACACTATCAAGATATGTATTTTTATGATTAAGTGCTTTGTAACATTGAAAAGTTTACCATCTTGTTGCCTTGGTGTCTTAGCGTCCCCTCCTGTTGCTGCTTCTCAAATAAATACTTTTACGTTCAATCATTACCTAGCTCTTCTCTTTTTATTCATGTTCTAAAACGGCATATTGCTCTGCGAACATTAGCCTTTATTTATGTTCCCTTGCGTTTCCGGCTTTCATGTTGATCAGTCTTTTCTTGACTAATTTTGGTCATTTTTCTTCAATTTGAGAGCACTCTTCGACCTCGCTAACCGATTATCAATATCACTGCTCTTTACCTTCCCAATTTTAAATCCTGAACTGTCTTGTAGCCGGCATAGAGTATCAGATCAATTCCGTTTTTGTTTCGCCACTTGGGTTTTATAGTGCATATAAGCCCTTCGAAAGTGAGACACAAGACCGTGGGCCTTTTAAAGAGTTTGCCCTTGGTCACCTAGCACAGAACATCAATATCAGTGACAGAAATGTTAGTTTTTTTTCTTTTCTTTCCCACAGCTATACCAACAACCAAATGACGAAGTTTAGGTATATTACGAGTGCGCCGACCGTTTGGCAACTTTGTTCAAACAGGATTTGAAGACAAGGTCTTCTGAGGTAGCTTCACACTAGATTGGGGTATTTGAGATTTGGGAACCTTGAAACATGGTCCACAAAAGAAACGTTCGTTTCACTACTACGGAGCGTCGTAACGAACTAGAAGTAATATCAAAATGTAGGTCCCAAAGACACAGGATGCGAGAATGGAGTCACATAGTAGGCAAAAAAGGTACCATAGTAATGAGCGCCAATACAGTAAAAAAAATACCGGAATTGCACTCTAACTTCGTAAATGGCGCACTGCGGTTGATATACAAAAGTTGAAGGAGAGCCGCCATACATAATGTATTCGGAAAATGCAACTAGAATTGCCGAGCATGAGCTGTGCTCATGCGCGGCAATTCTTGCTGAAGGTGGTGCCAGCGGTGCCCACAGAAGTGAGAATTTGCCGTAATGGAAGTAAACCTGCTGGTGTGGTGTAATAATTGCCAATATACATGAAAGTCATACATTGCATTGTACATTGCACTTTTATTGCGATCGGCCCGACTGGCCTTCTCGTAAGAAAAAATAAGGGTCGTTAATCGGTCAACGTGAGTGAAGATGGGATCTACGTAATTTTGCGGTGAATACAATAAGACTGAAATACAAAAAAGGTTAATGATGCCCTTGATAAAAGATACTGAGATAGCAACCTAACGGGTAGCTATAGCCAACATTTATTTGAAGAATCATTTGAACTACCAGGTTCGTAGGCCTTGTTGTTTTAGCGTCGAAATTTGGTTGGATGTTCCTTTTGCTGCGATAGCAATTATATCGACACATCAAGCAAATTTCTGCCGTCGTCGTTGCCATCACTGTGACGTCACGCACGAAGTCCAAATAAGATCACATCGTCGTCGTGCGCTGAACGCGTATTCGCGAGTGAAAGCTTGCGATAATCAGCCGAAGATCTCGGCTAGATCTAGCGCGCACGTGGGAACAGCGCGGAGCGGAAGCGCGCCGTCTTCTGTCGCACAAAAGGCACGAGGGCGTGGAGTAGTGCGGGAAGGGTTATACTCCGGCGGCTGCTGCTTACGGCCCGGCGGCGAAGGCGCCGTGTTTTGAAAACCATCTGTGGTATAGACAAAGTGCGCGCCAGCGCAGACCTCGTCTTCAAAGCCATCTGCCATATGGAGAAAGTGCGGAAGCCATGTGCGAGTAGCTTCGGATGCGCTGTGCCTTTGAAATTTAATTCTCGTTGAAGCCAGAGAGAACACGAAAGTCTATTCGCTCGCTGAATCTACCGGGTTTCTTCACTCAGGCGTTTTGAGAGCGAGTTTCTGCGGTAATCGAGCCCCTGTAGATTTTTTGTAATTGTAATGTTTGTTGTGCTCCATAGCGAATCAGCCGACAGACTCGATGACATTACTTATTGTATACTTCTATTCTGAAGTAATTTGGTTCTTGAGTGACATAGCTGCGTGTGCACTTATTTCATGACGACTATGGCGTAAGAAGGAGACAGGACTTTCTTGTGGAATCACTTACTACATACGTGTGCCCCACACAAGCAGTTCATGGAGTGGTACTTAAAATTTTACACGCAGGCTGATTACGACGCCTAATATTGGTTTGCTCCTGTTCTTATAGGATGCTTGTAAGATTATGGAAGCAAATAATTCTTCGTCGTGCATATGTGCAGTGATTGTTAAGAGCAGCGACTATCATTACGTGCTGTCTTTAACAATTTTTGCTTTCTGGTGCTAACTCACGAGCTCAACGATGTGGAGCTATTTGTGCTCGTCCGCTTCCCCCGTCTTGCGAGAACGTGCATGCAAAACAGGTTAATCTACTTCCAGAACTAGTAAGGATTGGGTCGCCGGAAAATGTACAAACACGTACAAGTGATATGCTGAAGACCAAGGTAAATTTCAATAGCATGGTGAGAGAGGAATATTTCACCATTGGTAGTGAGCCGTTACAATCTGTGCAGGAATACATTATTGTAGGTCAATTACTCGCTGGGAAGCCTAATCCTGAGAAGGAAAGTTACAGAAGAACAAAAATGGCTTGGAGTCCCTACAGCAGGCGTTACGAAATAATGAGCAGGAGCCTAATGCTCTCTCTAAAACCAAAGTATACAATCAAACACTTCGCTCTTAACAACAAATCTTGAGAACAAATTAAGAAACGCACAAATACCGATGGAACACAAAATGTTTTTTTGTAACGTTATGACACAGGAAGAGAGCGGTGTGGATCAGAGGGCTAGCGCCGATAGACGATATTCAAGCTGACATTAAGAGGGAAAAATGGAGCTGGGCAGGCAATGTTATGCGTAGGGCTGATAACCATTGGACCTTTAGAATTACAGACTGGTAACACTGGAAGAGAAGCACTGCCAAAGCCTGTAAAATATTGGGTAGGTTGATGAAATTAGGAAAATTGTAGGCTTAACTTGAAATGAGCTAGCGCCAGACAAACGTAATCAGACATCGCCTTCGTCGTGCGGTCGATATAAACACCAGCTCATGATAATGGTGACTCTAGTCGATGAAATATTTGAATAGAGAATCCCTAATACGAAGAATACTGGTTGAAATATTGACTTGTACATTCTCCCGTAATGACTCAGGTTTTTGTTAGCTTGACTGCTAATACAATTTGCATCTAGGTATTGCTTCTATTTTTCATGCAAAGACGTCAACGCTTCAAAGCAAAAAAGCCAACGTCCAGCGTATACTTCAGTGAAGCGGCACCTAAATTCACATTGGCTGTGACGCTGCACCACGATTGCGCCTCCACGGGGTTCCAGTCGACTGCGAATCAACGGCAGGAGCGCGCCCCGTCTGAGCAGAGTGGCAGATACGGAACCTGCTGCCAACACCTGCTGCCGACGTAGCGGGTCACGTGTTGCGGCAGGGGAGAGCGCATCGCAGCGACGTCGAGTCACCCTCGCACTGGTTCTCGTAAGCCTGGCTTATTCGCGTGCTACTATTCCGGAGCTTTCGCCCCCAGTTCTAACTACGCCTTTGCAAATCCAAATGAAAACGCGCCAAGTGCCTCAACGCGCTCACTTGCCCGAAATGAGTGCACAAATACTCTCAATAAGATCAAAAGTAACACCATTCATTGAAGATACCGGCGTCCTCTTTGCCTGCTCGATGCTCGGCCCTCTCACTGGCCGAACCCCGTCGCGGGCTCTGGCGTCGTCACGCGCGCTTTTTGTCTTGCTTCTTTTTTTGCTTCCGCAACCATTGCGGTGCAAAACATCTGGAGCGTCGTAACCAGGCTCCACATTTTGCACCTCCTTTGCGCTTTTGTGGCGTAGTTCCTTGTTCACGATGCCGCGTCGCTGTGCCATCGGGTGCAGCACAAGTGAAAGGGTTGGCAAGCGAACATTCCGTATTCCCTCTGCCAAGGGAGACGTGGCATAGTTGAAGTTCTCGCTCCAAAGAATCAACTAGGCTGGTTTCAAACCAAGGCAATGATCCCGGCTCCATTGGGTAAGCGAGCGATTCTTCGCTCATCACTAATCTTGTATGCTACCATTTGTTGCATGCGGCTTCGTTAGTCCTTCGCTCTCTGAAGTGCCGCATGCTCGCGTGGCATTCATTTGAAACTCTCAGGCCCGACTTCAAGGAAATCGTCTTCAAGCGCACATGCTTTTTGTCGACTCAGTCATTCACTCCATGGCGTTCTCTTTGTTTGCCCTGACTGTATACGAATGCACCTCTAGAATGTATCGCCATACATTACGAAGCGGTGATAGCACGTAGGCGAACAGGTGCTGTGATGCCTTAGGGGCGCATCTGCTAGTTCAGAACCGCTTTGGGGGAGGGAATTTCGGCTCGAGAGAGAGGGAACGCCTGCAGATGAGGAAGGGAGAGGATATTGTGCTACTTAGATTCATTTCCGGGCTTCACGAATGCATATCTTAAAGGACCGTTCAGCAGCATTCAATTGAGCATTAGTGCTTTCTCATTCACAACTAGTAAGATTACAACTGTTCTCCGACTTGTTTAACTTTCTCTGAATCGACCGTATTCTGCAAGTTATCAGTGCCAACAGTACAACCTACTAGAATTACCATTCGCGTTATTCACGCAAATCGCAAAGCTTATTCGGTCTCTTTAAAAGGACATGTGCAGTCATCGAACGGACGAAGTCAACATCAAGTATGCGTCATACGAATTACGACAACCAAGTTAGCATCTATATATTTTGCGTGACGTTCGTATGACACACGTGACTGAGCCAGATAAAGGTCAAGAATAACTAGTCGACGTATATTTCACATAGCAAAGTGCTAATGGTGTAGTGATAAATAAGTATTGTATTCTGCTAATTGCTGTCGCATTTGTCAAAGCGCTAGCTTTTGCCTTTATCTATATGTATGGAAATGAAGAGAGTCCGAAGACATGTATTCTGCCATTAACCGAAAGGTCCATACTGCCTCATGGGAAAGATCTCCGAGAGTGAACGTTTACTGAGATTTCTACGGCTCGTGTTGTTCGGTACTCAAGTGCCAATAAGAGCATCAGTCAGTGACCAAGTGTCGTGAAGTATAATAATAATAATAATATTTGGGGTTTTACGTGCCAAAACCACTTTCTGATTATGAGGCACACCGTAGTGGAGAACTCCGGAAATTTTGACCACCTGGGGTTCTTTAACGTGCACCTAAATCTAAGCACATGGGTGTTTTCGCATTTCGCCCCCATCGAAATGAGGCCGCCGTGGCCGGGATTCGATCCCGCGACCTCGTGCTCAGCAGCCCAACACCATAGCCACTGAGCAACCACGGCGGGTTGTCGTGAAGTATGTTCCAGCGAAATCGCAAACAAGAATTTTCCTAATGTACATTTTTTTTCTTCATCTTTCATGTTGTACCTGTTAGCACACTTTAGTGTAACTCACTGCCAGTGGCAATCGCTGCGATAACATTTATGGGAAGGGGGCTGGTATGAAGGCGCAGCAATTTTGGGGGCACAAATCAGAAAAAAGGGCGACGCAGCAGACGTACACGACAGAGGAGAGGAACGGGAGCATTATGAAGCTCAGAAATTATTTCTTAAGAAAAAAGAAAAAGCTTCGCGAACGTTCTTGAGAACTTGATGCCTTTACATAAAAGTAACATCGTGTACCTGCCCATGGTGATCAACTTAAAACTTGGTAGCACAGATATTTCGTATTTTTTATTACCTAATCATCCTTCCTCCGTTCCGTGCGTGGCATATTGCTTCAAGATTTCAAGTACTGCTGGAAATTATTCCGCATAGAATTTAATAGCTAAGTACGCTGAAAATTTCCGGTGTAGTGAGCCACTGATTAGCTTGACGTCCTTCTTCGCTCAACATATATTTGAGTATAACATCGGCACCATCTCTGCACTATTTGGAAAGGGCAGTCGAAGGCTAGATTATGTTTACACATGGTGTTGCGTTATAAATACTGCGATACTTGTAGGCATTGTGACGTTGACGTGTTTATATTAATAGCCATTACAAAAGGACACTAGCCAAATTTCATTCCTGGGCACACCGCATACCGTTTCTACCTTCTTGGACAACTGCCCATAAGTTTTAAGGAACATGATATGGTATTTAAAGAAATCAAGCATTCAAATAAATATAGCTCAATTACCTAGCGCATACTCAGGTTCCATATTAATGAACTTGTGATAGTCAATCGGGGGATTTTAAATGTGTGGTGTCAATTCGCCAAATTGATTTTCAATGTCGATTCCAAAGGACAGGTTGTAGATAAAATGTTCAAGTTTCGCGTCACAGTTTGAATCTCTGGGGAAGTCTTGATCGATAAAGCGTTAGGATCGAAGATCCTCAAGGTAAGCTATTTCATGCTTGAGAATATACTCTAGAAACTTGTAAATTTCGCATGCTGATAAAACAGGCCACAAGCTAGTTACCACTTTCTTCCGCTTTGCACATAGAAGAGATTCTGGCTGTTTTCATTATTTTGAGATTTCCCGTGCCCGCCGTAAACATGAGTGGCGTTCGCAAACGTTTTCCGGGTTCCATATTGCACTTAACGATAAGTACCCAAGAATGCCCACGAAGAAAAAGCCACTACCGTACCACAATACGAACTTAAAAGGGCATGTAATAAATAGGAAGTGGGTTCATATTGTCACGTAGTTGTGACGGCGAAGAAAGCAGCAAAACTGGGAACGCCGCAAGTAGCATGTTATTGGGCGAACTTGTGCCCTCAAAAACAGGCTACACTCAAAGCACGGCGATAGAGGCGAACACAGTCGGCGATCGTCGAAAATCTGATGAGCGGGTCAAGTGCGCCAGATTTTATACATGAGCCACTGGACGTTCCAGAGAAATCGCTGGTGCCCGCGTGTCTTCCAAACTACACCATTCGGGTCGCGCATACACGCAATGAGATTAAACAAGGTTCGGCTGCAACAGACAGCGGATAGAACCATCGATAACCTTCCAGAAACTTCCAATACATGCAGTCGCGTCCTTCTGTGAGCGATAACATTTCTTAGATGATGAAAGCGCCTACACAATTAAACAAGACCACATGTCAATATCACATCAGTGGCAGGTTATTTTCTTGTCCATTTCATATTCGCTTTGTCCTCTAAATGGTAGGCTCCAGATTAACGTATCAAAAATTATCATATGCACTCCGTTTGTCCAATATATGTTGGGTCCATATGACGATGCACAAGCATCACTTTCATAAATACAAGTGCAAGGTAGCCTGTGACCATGGAGTAGCGCTCTTCTCGTGCGTCCAACTAATGTCTCAGCGACAGAAAGCAACTAATGCCTCCCTCCCCCTCTAAAGTGTAGATGAGATGGCTCAGGTGACTGCACGTGGCTTATTCGCCGGCAAGTCACCGAATACGCAGGGCCTATAACCTCAGCTCCTCCTCCACTTTCAGCCTCATACTTTCACTGCTGCCTCCTATTCCACTTTCTCCTCCTCCATTACATTCTTGAGTAGAACCGCGTGGGCCCTTGCCAATGTGCCCAATTTGCGAGAAGCCTCAATTTAGTGCAACCCCAGTATTTTATTCTTGAAAATCGCACATAACATGAAACGTTATTCATCGAATTTGAACTCCCAATCTAGAAATTATGGATGTAGAGTGCGCCTGACTTCTACGTCGGGAGGAAACGCCTCGTGACAAAGTGTGCACTGAATTTTGAATGATGGCTTGTTAGTCCAAAAAGTCATAGGGCGCATCGGAGCAGATGTTTGCTTGGCAATACGTGCCGGATAAGTACGTGCATGACAGCCTGATACGTTCAATCATGTTCACGTTCAAACTCCGTCGTCTTTTCCTCACGGAGCGTTTCCATGTGATATTAGAGCGAGGTGGCCTTTTCTGCGCTCCCAGCATGCCCAATTTCAATATTGCGAGATTAAGCGGTGAATTTTACAGGGAAGCTGCATATAGCTACCATTCGGCGCTGGTAGATGTCCGTACGTTTGCGCGTCCCGTCGACGCGAACATTCGTCTCCAGATTCTTTCGAATGATTCGTAACTCTTCATCTAAAGTAGGTACCATGGAACAAAATATACAAAAACTGACCACTGAAACGGCTCTACCATAACATTCAATTTCGCTTACTTGTCACTGTTAGTTCACAGTGAAGTTGTAAACGTTAGTGAATTCCAGTCTGATTTCAAGACATAGCTGCCTACCGAAGCAGTATGAATACAGAAAACACCTGTACCTTGTTTTATCGAAACTATCAGGAAACAAAACATGTTACATTAAGCCGTCAAGATAACTCTAACATTTTCCCGAGGTTTACTTATTTTTTGACAATTCGGTAGTTCACAGTAAATTTGCAACTATTGTAGAATTTCACTCCCCCATGCCACGCAATACTTGCACACGTCGCTACTCCATAAAAGAATAAAAATAAATCCCTCCACACTCAGAAGGCATATTTGTTGTCTTTGTATTTCAATATAATAATAATAATAATAATAATAATAATAATAATAATAATAATAATAATAATAATAATAATAATAATAATAATAATAATAATAATAATAATAATAATAATAATAATAATAATAATAATAATAATAATAATAATAATAATAATAATAATAATAATAATAATAATAATAATAATAATAATAATAATAATAATAATTTATGCACCACAAGAAAAAATACATAGTAAGCGGGCCTGTCGAAGCCTAAATGGCTTGTGTGCTAGGCCCGGCAGTGCCGGCAACAGCGATGAGGTCAGTGTATGTACATACATGCGTAACCTTAGTGCCGACAAAATATTGTGCATAAATGAAAAATAAATACATGTCAATACAATGTAGCGTGAACATATTTTCACGCTTATATAGATGGAAAAGAGAAAATTTTGATACATGGTAGTCCAACATAGTGAAAATTTTTTTTATGCTTACATAGAACAAAAAACAAAAATTAAAAACAAGTTATGGCAACGTAATGAACATTTTTGTAAGCTCATAAAGATATACAGGTTAATAAAACCAAATTACTTGAACTAAACACGTACCCATACATAAAAGAAAACTCAAATGGACGATAACATCTTCTTTAAAACCTTTTTTGACTGAACCGAGAAAAATTTGTCAGGTAGATCATTAAAGATTTTGGGCGCATAGACGCATCGCCGTGCCTCGCCATACCGAGTTGATGAACGAGGAACATTGAAACGAATGTTGTCCCTCAAAAGTCGAGTCGAGGAAGTCTGCATATTTTTTCTAGGAATTGGTCGTTCCAAAAATGACGAAGAACAACAGTTTGCTTAAATAAGGACTGAAGTGAAGGAAAACCTAACGCGGAAAATGAATTGTCACCTGACATCTGGCCGCAGCCATAGGCAACACTTTTCAATATATTTTTTAGTAAACTGTCAATTCTCGTCTGCCATCTCAATGAGCAGAAAGCGAAAACAGTGATTCCGTATCGCAAGATGCTGTATGCGAGTGCATGCACTATGGTTTTCTTTACCGATAATGGCGTGAAACCTTTTATATTAAAAAGCAACCAAGCGACACTCCTAAGTTTGCCACACAGATCTGCCAGATGAAGCTGCCATGACATGCTGCTATCAATAAAGAAACCGAGATATTTCACAGAGTCTACATACTGAACAGGGGCACATGTACATGAAATGCAGTGCTGGTCATGCAAGAATACTGGAATGTTTATTGCTGCGGTCTTTAATAATAATAATAATAATAATAATAATAATAATAATAATAATAATAATAATAATAATAATAATAATAATAATAATAATAATAATAATAATAATAATAATAATAATAATAATGTTTATTGCCACACAATATACAAAACAACACAAGCAGGCCGGTCTAAGCCTTAGTTGGCTTGTAGGACCGTGCCAATGAATATGATAGACAAGGCAAACATATATATAAATTGATAAGACATGAAGGAAAAAATAATAAAACGAATGACAAAGAATTGAGAAGAACTAGATAACATTTGGTTATCTACACATAACAAAAGTTGAAGAGGTAAATATTGCGATGCAAAAAAATGCACAAGAACTTAATTTTACTATCGCTGCTTTAAGAAGTGTCTGAGCGTGCTTTTTGATGTGGCGTTAAAAAATTCTTCTGGTAATTTGTTAAATATGTCAAGCACATAAGCACAGCGTCTGGCCGCGCCATACCTTGTGGATGAACGCGGAACTACATAACCGACATGTTTTCTAAGCTCCCTTGCGGCGGCCCTTTTTTGTTTGAAAGCGGAATTCCAGAAATGTTTAACTACAACTGTCTCTACAGGTAATGAATGGAAGTTCGGTAGACCAAGTTCGCAGAAGATATTTGCAGATGTTACTATTGGGGAATTGTATGCAACATTTTTCAGAATGCTTTTTATAATCCGGTCTACCCTGCAACTCCAACGATCAGAACAAAAGCCAAAGACTGTAATGCCGTACCTGAACACACTCTTACCTAGTGCATGAGCTATAATCTTTTTTGCAGACAAGAGTGCAATACTTTTGATATTAAACAACAGCCACGCTACTGACCTCAGTTTAGAACAAATAAGTGATAAGTGATGTTGCCACGATAAATAACTATCGAAATAGATTCCGTGATATTTCACACAATCCACGCATGGAATAGACGCACATTTACAAAGAACACAGTCTGACTCATGCAAGTAGAGAGGCATGTTAATAACTGTAGTCTTAAGTGGGGAGCGAAAACAAACAAGTTGTGTTTTTTTGGCATTTACAATTCCATTATTAGAGAACCAAAGCATTGCTTTGTACATGTCATTTTGCAACGTTTCAGTGGACGTTTTATAAGAAAGGTGTTTCGATAATAATAGAGTGTCGCAAGCATACTGGAATACTGAACATTTCGAAATTGCCAAAGGGAAGTCGTTAACAAAGATATTAAACAACAAAGGCGACAAAATGGACCCCTGAGAAAGTCCAGCTTTTACCGACAGCTTAGAACTAAATACGCCCTTATCATCGCTAGAGACCACCTGAAATCTGTTGCTCAAGTAATTTTCGAGAACTATGTAAAAAGGCCCACGAAATCCTCAATAATGGAGTTTACTTAAAAAGATTTGATGATTCAGGGTGTCAAACGCTTCAATGTCAAATGTGAAAACATTCTGATCGAATGCCGAGAACAGTTCATCTGAAAATTCCTCAAGCAGGGCCACAGTACCACGCCCTGAAATAAAGCCAAACTGTCGATTGGTGAGGATAGAAAATTTGTTAAGAAAAGGAGACATAGTGTAGAAAAGAAATTTTTCTAAGACCTGAACAATAATTGGCAATATAGAAATTGGCCGATAGTTTTCAATACTATCTTTCTTCCCTGACTTGTGTAGTGGTAAAACAACTGCAGTTTTTAAGCATTGTGCAATGTCGTCGGCTTCCAAAAAAACCATTCAGTATATGCAGGATAATATCTGACAGCGCATTGAAATTCCTTCTCATGGTGTGTAATATTCCTTCGTCTGTGGATGTAATAATAATAATAATAATCATAATAATAATAATAGTAATAATAGTAATAATAGGTGTGTGGGTTGATGTCAATAATACCGCAGCTTCACCGCTCGTCCATCTACGCAAAGGGGAAAGGCTGTTTAATTTTATTGAATATCTTGAATTCTTTTTCCAAAATAAAGATATATGGGGTACAATAAAACATGACTGCCTCCAAATCTGCCATATAAGCTGCCTTCATACGTCTAATGAAAAATTTACTTATCAGTGTTTTCTAAATATTCTACTGAAACTACCGTTATCAGCAGTGAAATATGTCTTCCTAGCCTTTGAACATCTTGTAAAAACAAGCACGTCACGCTGAAAACGTTTCTAAAAATATTATATGGCCTTAAACACCTCTGCATTGAAATAAACCTCGTCACATAGTGGCTTTATTGCGAGCTGCACAGAAAATCATTAGCTCGTAGTTTCAGGGGTAAGCATATTCAGCATTTTTTTAAAATGCGTGTAATGTACCTTAAGGGCAAAAACTATGTGCAAGGTGTCATTTTAGGTAGCTGAAAAAGTTTTCTTTATGGTTAGTTCATGTTCCAGACTTTAATAACGCTGTTTACAATGTTATGCTACGCTTCTTCGAGTTAAATGCTCATTGAAACGAAACCGAAAAAAGAATCGCGCTCTGAGCTATGAGGCTGTACCACTACGTCAAGACAAAATATGAATGAGTTTGCAAATTTGCAGCAAACAGAATTCACATTTTGATTCTTAAACTCATTACTGAAGCTAGCTAGTATTTATCAAACTGAAGAAATGCTGCAAACGCCGGCTGCGGATATATTTTTACTCTACTGCTATACTTGAAATTGCAAGAACATGCGAGAATAACCCAGGGAGAATTCTAAATTTTGAGTGTAAGTTTTGTTAGTAATATCATGGACGTGTCTTATGTCGGGAGTGCAGCGGTGGCATAGAGGTAGAACACCCGCCTCGCGTGCAAGAGGTCCGTGGTTCGAACCCCGGTGCCGCGCAATTTTCCCTCGGGTTAAAAAAATCCACGTGCTGATAAAAATGCATAAACAGGCCTAGAGTGTGGCCTGATCCCGGTGACCAGAACCGGTAACGCACTCCCTCACGAGAGCAGGATTGGCCGCCCTGGTGCAGTACTTGGCCACAAACCTCCTATATGAACACAACAATCAAACCCCGGCCCTCAGTCCCCAGCAGCTGCGAAGCAACTGACCACGGCGGCGGTTTACTATACTAGTATAATATACTATATATAGACTATAAAAGTACATATAGGTATAATATGGACAGTATTGAACATGCTCTCAGGAACGGAGGAAGCCTAAAAGCAGTGAACAAGAAACCAGAAATAGGCAGCAATCAGATGTATGCATTAAGAGACAAAGCCGACATTATCATTAGTAATAGGGATGAGATAGTTCAAGTGGCTGAGAAGTTCTATAGAGATTTATACAGTACCAGTGGCACCCACGGCGATAATGGTATGGGGAATAGCCTAGAGGAATTCGAAATCCGACAGGTAACGCCGGAAGAAGTAAAGAACGCCTTGGGAGCTATGCAAAGGGGGAAGGCAGCTGGGGAGGATCAGGTAACAGCAGATTTGTTGAAGGATAGTGGGCAGATTGTTCTAGAGAAGCTGGCCACCCTGTATGCGCAATGCCTAATGACCTCGAGCGTACCGGAATATTGGAAGAACGCTAATATTATCCTAATCCATACGAAAGGGGACGCCAGACACTTGAAAAATTATAGACCGATCAGCTTACTGTCCGTTGCCTACAAAGTATTTACTAAAGTAATCGGAAATAGAATCAGAAACACCTTAGACTTCTGTCAAGCAAGGGACCAGGCAGGATTCCCTAAAGGCTACTCAGCAATAGACCATATTCACACTATCAATCATGTGATAGAGAAATGTGCGGAATATAACCAACCCTGATATATAGATTTCATTGATTACGAGAAAGCATTTGATTTTGTCGAAACCTCAGCAGTCGTGGAGGCATTACGGAATCAGGGTGTAGACGAGCCGTATGTAAAAATACTGAAATATATCTATAGCGGCTGCACAGCCACCGTATTCCTCCATAAGGAAAGCAACAAAATCCCAATAAAGAAAGGCGTCAGGCAGGGAGATACGATCTCTTCCGTGCCATTCACAGCGTGTTTACAGGAGGTATTCAGAGACCTGGATTGGGAAGAATTGGGGATAAAAGTTAGCGGGGAATGCCTTAGTAACTTGCGATACGCTGATGATATTTCCTTGCTTACTAACTCAGGGGACCAATTGCAATGCATGCTCACTGACCTGGAGAGGCAAAGCAGAAGAGTGGGTCTAAAAATTAATCTGCAGAAAACTAAAGTAATGTTTAACAGTCTCGGAAGAGAACAGTTATTTAGAATAGGTAGCGAGGAACTGGAAGTGGTAAGGGAATACATCCACTTAGGGCAGGTAGTGACGGCAGATCAGGATCATGAGACTGAAATAATCAGGAGAATCAGAATGGGCTGCGTTGCGTTTGGCAGGCATTCTCAGATCATGAACAGCAAATTGTCATTATCCCTTAAGAGAAAAGTGCAAAAGGGCTGTGTCTTACCAGTACTCACCTACGGGGCAGAAACCTGGACGCTTACGAAAAGGGTTCTACTTAAATTGAGCACAACGCAACGAGCTATGGAATGAAGAATGATAGGTGTAACGTTAAGGGATAGGAAAAGAGCAGATTGGGTGAGGGAACAAACGCGGGTTAATCACATCTTAGTTGAAATCAAGAAAAAGAAATGGGCATGGGCAGGGCATGCAATGAGGGAAGACAGCCGATGGTCATTAATGGTTACGGACTGGATTCAAGGGAAGGGAAACGTAGCAGGGGGCGGCAGAAAGTTAGGTGAGTGGATGAGATTAAGAAGTTTGCAGGGATGACATGGCCACAATTAGTACATGACCGGGTTGTTGGAGAAATATGGGAGATGCCTTTGCCCTGCAATGGGCGTAACCAGGCTGATGATGATGATGATGATGTCTTATGTCGTGATGTTACAAAGTTTGCTGCTGAAAGTAGTGGGACAGAAGAATTCTTTTTATGGATTGGCAGGCAATCGGTATAGAAATTGTAGGTCGTCTATTTACGTCCGCAAGCCACGTTCACTGAAGTAGGCCTGTCTTGTAATGAAACTTCTAAAATTTTTTTTATTAAACTATGGTCTTGTACGTACCAGAAGCACGATCTCATTGATGTACACCTAATGGGAACCCGGGAAATTTGGGCCAACAGCTGACGTTCTTTAACGTGCACCTTACATGAGTGTTTATACGTGTACATGGGTGTTTTCACATTTCGCCCCCATCGAAATACGGCCGCCGGGGCCGGGATTCAATCCCGCGAGCTCATGCTCCGCCGCCCAACGCCACAGCCACTAATAAACCGTTGCGGGTCATTTTGAGACGTTTCGCGATTGCAATAAATGCCAATGCAATAACAACAGTGAAGCTGCTTAGTGCTGCATATAAGCCAGTCTGAAAATCTTGCTGAACCCAGCTGCTCCGCCAGTGTCACGGCCTACTAGGAGAGGGCAAAGCCGGTGTAGACGACGTAGAAAAGCCCTTGATCAGAGCAACCCTCCCTGGCTTTCTTTCATTTGCATCTCTCTCTCTCTCGCTCTCCATCTGTCTCTCTTGGTGAAACAGGTGTTTCCCTACTGCGTACTTGGAGTCAGTTCAGAAATCCTTTTCACGTGACTGTCACGACAAGAATGATATGAGAACGTTGACCTTCCAGCGCACCTTGAAATTTAATTAATACTCGGCGCTATAGAATTCAAGACGCGTGTTTTATAACAGGCGTAGTCTATATGAGTGGTACAGCCAATTGGGGACGAGGAAAAGCGGGCTTATTTTCAGACGGTGAGTATAATTAGCAGCGGTAAAGAAAACCTTCCCAGTTTTTGGACTGCCGCGGGAGTTTATTGATTTGCTTGGAGTAAAAGCTCATTGTTCGCTTCTACTGTTCTAGAGACGAATCAGATCGTCTACCAAGGTCAGAAAGTTGGGACATCAGAAGAAAAGGTATGTTGCTTTGCTGGCACCAACCACAGAGCAAATTGCTGTTACATGGTTGTATTGACATTTGGACTAAGTAGTATCAAATCTGAAACAGTATCAATATCACTGTCAGGTTTATTAGTAGAAAGAGTTGCAACTTGAGAGCATCTCCTTGTTCATCATGATACAGCGGTCACAAAAGAGTACTAAAGAAATTATGTGACAAATGTGCTAGAAACTGCAAGGATAGTAAAATTATGGAAGGTATCATTATTTGATAGTTTGCTTATGAACGCCTTAAGAAAACGACAAAAAGGCCAGTGCATTGACACCTACAAACACAGGACATTTTTAGCGACTCAGAGCTCTACACCAGTACGTTACGCATCAGGGTCGCAATTAGTTATTGGTGCCCACCTTATTAAAGCAAAAGGCCAATACGCCTCTTCGTTATTTTGAGATTCGAAGTGGTCGAGCGAAAACGTGAGTGTAAACGTGAGAGAGTGTACTCTGTAAACGGGTACGTGGGCGAACGAGCGTCGCATCTGTGTTCGCTTGTGCGTGTGAGTGAGCGAGCATTTTTCTCCTTGCGCCTACTCTCCGAGTCGAATCAGATAAAGCGTTTCTTAAATCCATATTTAAATCTACAAGAGAAGGACGGAAAGCACTGCATTTATAGCATTAACTTTTTCTGAAAGCAAAAGCGACGCGATAAAAGCATCTGAGACGTCGAGTTCGCTGCCACAGATTTTGTAACCCCGGCACAATCACCATCGTCACGGGTTCCCTAGCTGTTCACGTTCTTTATGTTTGTTGACTCGGCCGCAGCAGGGCGTCTTCAGAACAATTACGCGCAATATCTGCATCCTCATTTGGTCGTGCAACGTTTCCGCTACCAAGTAATCTTTCGAAAACTGCTTGCCCCCGAACCAAAAATAGGGATGAACAAAAATCGCGAGCGCACTGGCAACAACGAATAAGCGGAGGGAGCAACACCATAGATGACTATATCACAAATGGCTAGGCGCGGTCAGACGTTCCTTACAGACGTTCTTCTTTCTGCGTTAGAGACCGCTTTGGAGACCATTTCACTGGAAAATATTTATTCACACACGTCTTACAGAAGAATTTTCAAAAAATTTCGTCCCTTGGCTAGATGATATCGAGAACGGGCTCCAAACTACTCATCTTCTTCAGCCACCTCTGCTCAATTATTGAAACGCTAAATAACGCCGCTTCGTTAATTGTCAGCACAACTGCTAAACTTATTCCGTATCTAGAGATTGCCAATGTGAACACACCAATGATAAAATGATGCGATCAAGATGAATACTGATTTCATATTTTCATTTAGTGCTCTTAAAAACCTCCGGCATATTGATGGTACAGTAGGCTCCATATATATCACTCGTGAAAGCTTGGGCAGATTTTCTGGTGCAAATCAAATTCATGAAATTAAACATATGTGCCAAACCGTGCACTTCTGCTTTAGAATGAACTTTCCTACGTCATAGAAGAAGCACCTCAGCACTGTAGAACATCACGGAAGGTATTTGAGAATATTGTGTGGGCTCCCGATTAGATTTCTGAGCCTTCGTCCCATCAGGCTTGGTTTCCTGGTGTCATCAAGGATAAGACTAGCTGCCTGGCTGGAAGCATTTGATAAACTTTTAGCGCTTTATAACAACTGGAGCAGGGCTGACATGTGCAATAGAACCTAATGCACTAAAGTATTAGCGTGAATGCTTTCTGGCATATGTCTTGAATGTCTGATGTTAAGACATAAAGAAAATGACGTGATCTTGTGAGAAATAATGCTGATGTACCACAGTCTCTTACGATATGAACCCCGACACAGGGACTGTGATGGAACTGGCCCCTCGACTACAGCGCTACACTGACACATGGAATGCTGATTTAATAAATACCGGTAATCGGGAAGTGTTAGCTCTTGAAGTTTTGGTGTCTCCCCACCTCTGTTCAGTCTTGGGGCCCCTTCTATCACATGTACTATGTGTCAGCTAGTATTTAAAGCAACTATAGATTTATTTCTTTTTGGCGAGCTTTGTTAAGCGTCTAACCACTGTTCCAAAGTTACGCTTGGTTCTAGGCGCACCTCCACGTATTTCATATATCCTGAACGTTGTTGCTGATTCAATAGTGAAAATGCCTTATCTACTAAGATTGCGCGCGTGAAGGAAATACTTCTGTACACTCTCGATCGCATTCGAGCGACCGCAATTGCGTCTCTGTGTGCAAGTATTCATGTTTGACGAACCGATGCCTTAATCCATATGTCAAATTCTGGCGAAACATGATTTCGTGCGCAGCCATTGTTGGACTTCTAGTATATCTTTTTCAACGCATGCTCGCCTAATAATGAGTGAGATACGAGAGGTATTTTTGGAACTTCCTTGTTTTTGAAATTACTACTACGTGCCAGTATAGACGCGCTACATTTTCAATGAGTGAATACTGCGAACTGGTCTAGAACTTCTGTTATGCATCTGCTAACGCTTTTAACGAAACATTTTGCTATTAACAACTGTCCTTTAAATCTAGTAGGTTGCAAAAGGCCGCAACCCGGACTTTAATAGGGGGTCTCAAGAATAAGTAAAGTTGAAATACTAGTTAGTGAGCTTTCACTGGCACAAAGGGAAGAAAATTTCAATAAAACCACCCTTATATTTGGAAGCGTATCAAGACTCGGGGTAGCATTTAAAAAGACCTACTACTTCCACACTGGAATCAAGAATACGCTCATGTGCGAATCTTGTGGAACTATAGAGACAATATAACATATCTTATGTCTATGTTTGCCGAACAACGTTAACGTAAACAAGACCGCATTGAAACGGCTGAGCTGTAGACCATTTTCTGAAATGGAAATCCTTGGCGCATGACCGCACGCGTCGATGGCACGGAAAACCAATAAAGCATTGTTGCAGTACCTCAAGTCGACAGGTCTTGACGATTACTTGTAGACGCGCCGAGATCCTTCAATTCTGCAGGAAGCTGGGCTCCCTCTATCTCGTGTAGTTTTCATCCCCGTAGCGCTTCCTCCCATGTAGAGCAGCAAAGCGGACATGCTTCCTGTTAACCTCCCTCGCTTTCCTTCCTTCTTTCTCTCTATCTGCTTCAAAACTTTCAATCTGAGTTCCCCAATGCAAGCTAATACCTACTTCTAGGCTGTTCCTATTGTGGGCCCTTGACGCATGTCAAACCGTCAAACAAACAGTTATTCCAGATGTTTCACATCTCAGGAAGGCGTGTTACCTCCTGCCTTTCACTCCGGTTCACAACAACGCCAAGGAAGAACGTGTGGTTCGAAGAGCGTCGTTGGTCCAAAACTCACGAGGTACCGTAACTCACCTCGCCTTTATCACTGTCATATAGAGTTAGATATTTCATGTTAAATTAAAATCGACGCACCACAAATCCGAAAAGCCGGAACCATCCCATCTAGGTTTCTTTCCTTTCGTAATTCATGCTAGGACAGATGAAGCAGGCCAAAGGCAAAAAGAAAGTGCAAGATCACCGAGGAATGACATGCAATAGAAGAGGAACACGCGGGGTGCTTTACAATTGACGTGACCGGTTCGCTACCTTACACATGGCGAATTATTTGCACGGTAATTTAGGGGTAAACGCAAGATAAATGCGGCTGGCATTTCGTCGCACCTCGTTGAAAAGTCCCGCTTCCATGATTGACACCATGTTCACCACAATGGAATATGGTGATCTTCTTCAACACAGACTCGACCCACACTCCCACACACCTATATATAGACATCTATACATACTATATATATATATATATATATATATATATATATATATATATATATGTATATATATATATGTATATATGTGTAATTAACTGTGTTTGTCCAAGAGGAATTTGGCTTGAAGTGTCATACGAATTGAAATCACTCAACTAAGCAACAACGCTCGTGTACAGATTCAACTTCGGCCAAGAATCTATCTGATGTAACCGAATGCACCAATCCATATATATTACAGGAATCGCAAGGGTGTCGTCGCTATCATTACCCCCGCGTTTGGTGTGTTGTGACCGTGCACCCGTGCACACTAGCGTTGGACCCTCCCGCGTCTAACCGTGCGTGGCTTAGCCATGTCCGGGGAAAAGGTGGATTCTGGGTTCTGAGCCAATGCCGGGTGTTTCGACCCTTACGGCCCAATAAGTGTGGTTGCGAGCGCTGCTATGGGGGTGTACATGAAGCGCCTACCACTTACACTTTCTTTGCGAAAATGAGATGGCCAGAGCAACTTGTGCTTGTGCACATTATCACGGAGGTCGTGCTCTAACCAGCTTATAGTTGCGTGCTTCCAACGCCAACTATGTCTTCGACATCAGTACCGCATGTGTTACACTGCGAAGCACTGCCTTTGGAGAGGAGATACGCGCGCGCCTGTTTCCGTTACTGCAGATACGCAAAATAGAATAGGCGAATGTAAAGAATACGAGAACCCGCTTTACAAAAGCCTCTCTTGCCACATATCTCAAAATCGGTCTGGGATTCGCATATATATATGCAACAGTGTCAAATGCCTCCTTAAGTGAAAATTCCTGGCATTTGTATTCTGCAGCAGTGAAACATCACATAGGGCACAATTGGCTGCGACGCCACGCTACGAACGCGCCTAGACTAATTCCCATTCCCTGCAACGCCACGACGCCAGCGCCCCACGACGGAGCAGAACGGGCGGAATGGGACACGTGCTGCCGCCGTAGCACGACAGTTTTTGCGTGAGGGGAAAGCGCATCGCGGCGGCGCCACATCACCATTGCTCTCGCTATCGGAATCCCACGCTCGGTGCCCGAGCGAGCGAACAAAGCAAGCTGCTGCAGCTGCTTGCTGGCCCAGGCAACATGTACCGCGATTGCTTGCCGGCCTTGATGGGCGCTGCTGCTTCCTCGAACTCTACACGTGTAGGACGTCGGCGGCACGTACCGTTAGCTACGGGGCTACTGTTGCATGCTGGCTCGGGCAGAGCGTACCGTTATAGTTCATTATTCGCAGCGCAGGACTCTAAAGACAACTATCCAGAAAGACAACAACTATGCAGAGCGCAATTGGACAACATTGCTTTCCGAATCACAACTCCCGCTCTCTTTTGCTTGTGAAAGACAACTATGCAGAGTGCAATTGGACAACATTGCTTTCCGAATCACAACTCCCGCTCTCTTCTCGCTTGTGAAAGACAACTATGCAGAGTGCAATTGGACAACATTGCTTTCCGAATCACAACTCCCGTTCTCTTCTCGTGTGTGAAAGACAATTAAGCAGAGTGCAATTGGGCAATAATGATTTCCAAATGACAACTTCCGTTCTCTTCTCGTGTGTGAAGAAGAAGTATTTTAATGATTGGAAAATGGAGAGAGGTCGGCCGGATAATGTTCTATAGTCTCTACAGCACCACACACTGAACAGTCCGGGGAGTCTGTCCGTCCAATAATGTGCAAATATTTGCGCGTGAAGGCGACGCCTAATCGCGTCTGTAAAAGACAACTATGCAGAATGCGATTGGATAATAATGCTTTCTAAACGACAACTCCCGTTCTCTTCTGTGTGTGAAAGACAACTATGCAGAGTGCAACTGGACAATAATGCATTCCAGATGACAACTCCCGTTCTCTTCTCGTGTGTGAAAGACAACTGTGCAGAGTGCAATTTGACAATAATGCTTTCCAAATGACAACTCCCGTTCTCTTCTCGTGTGTGCGTCCATTTATTTGGCGTCTTTATATTATATAATGAACAGCTATCAACTAGCCCAACAAGAAGTGCTTTTATGATGACTATTAAGAAGTCCATAGATGTCCTGTAATTTTTTATGGTAAGCATGCTAACTTATCGTTGAGTGACACTGCAAATAATTTGTTTACATTCTCTTTTGACAGGACTCCTAGAATTTAAGCTGTAATGCATAACGTAAAAATCAAGCATGCCTGCGCCATCAAAGCTATATAGAGGTCTTAGACAACTGAAAAAAATTAACGACTATTGAGTTTGCAACAACCTAAACGTCAACTCAGATCACGATGGCAATAACGATGACAAATTAGGGAGGCTATGGCACTGGCAATACCAAGTGGCGCTCAGCTTCTCTGTGAAATGGATATTTGGGTGTTTGGATAAAGAGGGAGGGGTATCTTGCTTTTCCAAGCCAACACATAATCGGCACCGGTGGTGTGGTGCAAACTCAAAAATGACTTCGAAGTACGACCAGACACGATATCAGCCCATCAGAGCATGGTTTGTCGGTCGCAGCGCCTCCTAATGACGTTCCCCCAAGATTGTGGGCTTCACACTACTACAACTTCACTAAATAATAATAGCCGTTTGCACAAAAAGTGAGACAGCGTTTTCAGTACCAAACGGTAATAATAAGCAGCATTGCACTGAAGAAAGGAACATTTACATTTTTAAAGACGACATGCCTGTGGCTCGAGCTGACCAACAGGCTTCTTGGGTATGCACTTGTTATTGTGTCAGTGTAACCTAGAAATAGCCCTTAAATGCAATTTGAGCTTGTGCTACGTCAGAATTTTCAAAGTCGCCTAACAATACATAATTCGGTAAATTACCAAAAACTCCCATCAAATGAAGACATGAGCTTAGTCTTATTTAAGAATCTATCTTTTTCCCTCAGAAATTACTAAAAACGAGATGCCAACAGCGACGAAACTGGTGGCGTGCCTCATCATTTCTGTCCTGTTTGCAATGAGGTAAGCAAATTGTCCATGCATCCTGTGTTTCCATTCCAAGCGTGCTTGTGCAATGGCTGGTATCGTTTGATAGCGTTTAATTGTGTAATAATCCTTCTCCAAGTGTTACATTCTACAAATTGACCAAACATTTCCCACTCAGAATACCTACGTGCACCTGAGGTTCGTCACAATTAAAAAACCCACAAGTAACGGTGCCGCATTGCTCCCGTAAGTCGGTATTTCCTTCTCCTTGAAGACGGATTGCCTGGGCTCGCGCGGATTTTAAGGCTTGATAGATGCGCTGACGGCGAGCACTTTCAAAGGCTAGTGGTAGCCGCCACTCGTCGAATGCTGCGTGCTTCTCCAGGATAACGCGGGGCCACCCGATTGGTTTCCCAAGAATTAACTGAACAGAAACGAAGCCGGCACAATGCGTGCAAAACCCATTTTTGCCCTTTCTGTCCCAGGCGGAAGCGAAACGTCTCTGATAGCTTACGCACATGGCGTGAGCGCGCGCCTATGCAGCTGCAATCCTTGCGAATGACTCACGCTGCGCAGCAGGCACAGTTGTCAACTCATTAAACAGCCCTTCCTGCAGCTGCTCTGCTGGGAACTGGGTTCCCAGACTGCCACGCTGGGCACAACTGGGTTCTCGAAGTCCAGACTGCCGTCGAGACTAATGAGCCAATGCTAGCTTCGCTAGAAAAATAGAGGCCCTAGTTAGCCCCAAGGTCACATTTACTTCAATCAAGTTATCCAAGACACCCGCATAGCCATATGCTGTCGAGCTTATGCCACATAAAGACATCTTTTGTATAGGGCGGATTGCAAAAAAATTCCGCCAGAACGCTTCTAAGGACGAAGGTCGGTGTTGGTGTGACCAATGTTGTTGAAATGTAGGGATACGCCGTAGTGCCTGCGTCGAAACGCGTATGAAGCCGGCACCAATCTCGTACTTTCTACTGCACCAACTGCGACACCATAAGGAAAACGCGTTAGAAGGATTAAGTGCCGATGAGCATTAAGGTGCACAGGATCATTTTTGACATTGTCAATTCGCAGATACACAGAGACACACATAGATGCCCCATTCGGTATCAAAAAGGTTCATTTCGAACAATCACAGATTGAGTGGCACATACCCCGTAGTCGAAATCGGCGTCAAATATTGTTATTGAAGAGCGCTACATACAAAGTGCGAGATATCCAGTGCGCAGTGACCTATGTCGGCATAAAAGAGGTTTGTTGACGAGTGGCACGTAGGTACATTTCCACATGCTGAGTGACCCAAGAATGTTCGGTGCTTAATTTCAATAACGTGCCCTCGACAAGTGAAACCGATGGGTTTCCCATTCGACCCCGGCTTCCCGTGACCCGGGTTCGTAGGAAAACGGTTAGGTGCATGGACAGATCGACAGTCAGCCCCTGAAAAGTTCATGTATTATCCAAAGAATGGTAATGACATTAGTAGTGCATTTTATTGTTCTTAGTCTTTTTACGGCACTTCGCGTACTTTTACGGGACTTTCAGGAGGTCCGCATGGGCCTCCATTTTCTGACAAACGCTCAGTACTTTGTGATATAAAGTCTATGGTCAAATGAATAAAGTATTAAGCTGCTGCGGCGAGGAAGCCGGTTTGGAACCGACCGTCACACAAACTTGCGTCAATCGGTATGTACCACAGGTCAGCTACAGTTTTAAGTCGACCTCGGGGAAGACACTTTCTCTTGTTGGCTATGATTACAGATTGGGTGTCGTTCTAGAACGAACATATGTGACGTCAACTTAGGTCCCTTGGTGAAGTGACACCCGCGTCACTGTCTTCCGAATATATATTACACAGGCTTCAAGCGATGATATCATGGCGGTGCCACTACCTCGCTCAAGGCGTTCCGAGGGAAAGCACGAGTGAACATCCAGGATTCCTACCCACATTGTATATTATGCACGTTCGTTGGCTTACGCTCGACACTCAAACAGAATATGCTCCGTGATTTCATGTGGGATACAGTTGTTGCAGTGTGGGCTTGTCCGAAGTGGTACCGTAAGTCGTTTCACAAGGCAGTGTTCTATGAACATCGCCTGCATTCACTTACAAAGAGACTTTTACCATTTGACTGTGTCTTAGACCCTATAGCCTGGCCCACGCAACGTACCCGTGCGATGAACTTTTTCTTACATACATAGAAAACGTTGGTCAACTCGACAATCTTTATTTCTACTCTGTCACCCTCGAAAACCTTTACCGTGGAGAATCTGTAACCTCAATGTAGGACGACGTATAGAATGGAGGACTCTACGATTGTACGCCGTTGCCTATCAGTCAGAAAACTCAGTGCTCAACATTTTTTAACTTATTCCTTTTTTTGCTCCTCTCACCTTCTGTGTTTCTCTCCCCAATTGCCTTCCGCACGCAGAGTAGCATGTCAGTGAAGTCTATACGCCGGCTCAAATCTTTGCCTTTCACTAAAGGGTCCTCCTTGTTTCTTAGATATAACGTCGTTTGGCAGTGGCAATATGCTGTGTCACTGACTTTCTTCAGTACTCATGACATCACTGTAGACTTCATTGCGCGATAAGGGCTTGCGGCATTTTCTTATTGCGCTAGGTTTTTTAAAGCGATTCGCGCACTTTTAGGGAGCTATGCATCTATGTATGTTTGTATCTCTCCGCCTGCTTGATTCACTGGGTAGTCCATGGACGAATGAATGGTGCATCGGGTTGAAGTGCTCAGGAAAGACGGTTTGGACCCAACCGTCGAGACCAACCTGAGTCATCGAGTAGGCGGCAATGTGTAGATATGTGCCACTTTTAAATGAACTTTTTCAAGATGACATGAGTCACTGCATATGCAGGACAGGGTAAGTGCCGCTGTTCGAATAAGCTCTAACGCTCACTTTGAACACTGAGAATCTGCTAATCGTTCTGTGCTGGTCTCTAAATAACCTCTGTGATATGAACTTGGGTCGCTGGTTATTTTAGGATAGCTTCAAGTCGACATTAAATAAACGTCTCTGAGGTCAACTTGCGTAAGTAGGCATGCGTCACGTGGATTTAGCCACTATACAAGAAAAAAAGACCCCTTAAATATATCGGATGCGGATCGGAATCCAATCCGCATGACAAGAGTTCCTTCAGCACAAGAACCCGATGACTTAGTTGATCTAAGGTAGTGGAGAATCAGATAAGATAAATAATCTTGACCTACCTTGCTACTACGATGCTCCGACCACCCGTCAACTGTGTTTGTATTTCATCAATTACATCAGTCTGACACCTTCTTTCCTTAAAGTATCTGTCCCTAATGTCACTCCCTTATATTCCGGGCGGAAATTATGTGCTGAGTCCCGTTGTTAACGTTGTATTGGCCAGAATTGTCACCATTCACCATACCATTCATCAGCGTTTCTAAAAGCCTCAGCTGGTGCTTCATATTCAATAACTTCAGCTGGTGCACGTAGCTTATCCCAAATGGCATGACTTTGGCCATCGTCTCTTCCGTCCAAGGGTATGCCGTTCCTGCATTAGTTTCCTGCGATCCTTCGTTTCTCGCTGTATTTCCACATTAAGCATTACAATCGATCGTGATATTACCAAGACGATCACACCTGACCTTCCAGCGCAGGCTGCCAATATCAGGCGCATGTTGATGTCCTATCGTGACATCTTTGACATTTACAATCACTTTTTGAGCCCTCACCGTGTCCAAACTGGAGACGCCAGCCCATCAGACGATGTGCTTATCCTGTATCCCATTGTGAACAGCAAGTAATTCAGCGCGAGGTCGATAGAATGCTCGCGAAAGGCGTCATTGAACCTTCCTGCAGTCCCTGGGCATCACTAGTCGAGCTAGTAAATAAGAAGGAAGGTAGCTAGCGCTTATACGTAGAGTTCCGTCCCTTGAATAATGTCACGCGAAAGGACGTCTACCTTCTGTGAGAATCCATGACGTACTCAACTGTGTCCATGTATGTACCTCCATCTCCATCGAAATACGGTCAGGAGACAGGAGGGCTTGCATAGATCTCCTGGACAGCGAAAAGACCGTACTCATTACACCGGGCAGACTTTTTCAATTTACGATGATGGTATTTGGATGGTGCAAAGCCAAATTACGTCGCTACCAACGTTTGAAAGCATGATGGACTCTCTCTTTCGTGGCTACAAATGGTTCAAAAAGCTTTTTTGTCTAGGTGACGTCATCTTTTTTCTCTGTCATTTCCGAGTCACCTTACACGCTTGTCGATAGATCTTGATGTTTATCGGTGAGCAGGCCAACAGCTAAACCCATCAATATTGTCACAGCTACAAAACTGTTTACACGATGTACTTACACGATGAGTATATAAACAGCAACCGAGAATTCCCAGAGGCTGTTGCCACTTCGTCGTCTTCACCATCGGCAACCTTGTCCACTTTTCGCTCCATAACAGGACCCCTGGCAGAAAAAGCACCATCTCGGTGCTTCAAACGGGGCCGTCGGTAAGCGCATAGTAAGGCTTAAGCCGAGGGACATGTACGGCGTCAGGTCACGTGGAACTGGGTGGCACGACGGAGGTCACGGGGATTATCTCGTAAGTGACATTGGTGACTTGACGTAGAACACGGTGAGGGGCTTTGTAGCACGGAAGGAGCCCCTGGGAGAGCCCCGCTCGGCGGCAAGGGGACCAAAGTAGCACGAGATAGCCCGATGAAAAATATTTGTCACGATGGCGGTGATTGTAATTGTGCCGATAAAATTCATACAATGCCAACAGACGAGCACGGGCAAGCTGGCGCGCACGGTTAGCGTGGGCGATGGCGTCGCGGGCATACTCGGTCCTCCAATCCTGTATCAAGTGGACTGAATTGTGCAATTGTAATACAGGTTCACGACCGAAATGTGAAAGGGGGAATATCCAGCAGTATCGTGGCGTGATAAATTATAGGCGAACGTGACATAAGGGAGAGCCACATCCCAGTCCTTGTGGTCGGGGGAGGCGTATGTTGATAGCATGACAGTAATGGTTAGATTAAGTCGCTCAGTAAGGCGGCTGGACTGGGGATGATAGGAGGTGGCCAGTTTGTGCTTGGTAGAACATGAGCGTAGGATATCGGCGATGACATGGGAGAGGAAAGTGCGGTCCCGGTCAGTAAAGAGCTGTCGAGGGGCGCCATGTACTAAAATGATATCCCGTAGGAGGAAATCTGCGACGTCGGTTGCGCAGCTCGTGGGAAGTGCCCGAGTGATGACATAGCCCATAGCGTAATCAGTAGCGACAGCGATCCACCTGTTGCCGGAGCTAGACTCGGCGAAAGGGCCAACGAGATCCAAACCCACGCGAAAGAACAGCTCAGGTGGAATGTCGATCAGCTGTAAGTACGTGGCAGCAAGCGTTGTTGCCTTTTTGCGATGTTGACAAGGCTTACAAGCAGCTAAATAATGCCGTACGGAGCGTGCGAGGCCGGACCAGTAGAAGCGGCGGCGCACGCGGTCGTAAGTGCGAGCAAACCCAAGGTGTCCGGAAGTTGGGGCGTCGTGAAGCTCCTGAAGCACGGTTGAGCGGAGGTGTTGAGGAACGACAAGGAGAAAGGGAGGACCATAAGGATGAAAACTGCGTCGGTACAATATCCCGTCGTTGAGGACGAACCACCATAATGATGAATCAGTAGGAGCCGATTCTACTCGGTCAATGAGGATCCTCAAAGTAGCGTCATGGCGTTGCTTGTTGGCCATGTCCAAAAGCTGGGAAACGGAAAGAACACTTTCGGAAGCGTCCATGCCGGCGTTGGTGGGCGTATGTAAAGGGTAACAGGACAAGCAGTCAGCGTCCCTGTGTAGGCGACCAGACCTATGCACCGCCGAATAGGAATACGCTTGCAGCCGCAAAGCCCATTGTCCAAGCCTCCCTGTAGGATATTTTAACGACGAAAGCCAACAGAGTTCGTGGTGGTTCATTTCAATAGATAGAGAGAGAGAGAGAGAGCAAATGATAAATGAAAGGTACGGAGGTTAACCAGGACTGAGCCCGGTTGGCTACCCTACACTGGGGAAAGGGAAACGGGGACGGAAAGATTAAAGAAAGAAGAGAAAGTCCACCGGGGATGTCGTTCAGTCACTCAGTCCGGATCACAGACGCTGACTCAGTCCTGTATCCTTCAAATATCGCAGCAGCGCTTTTGTGGCCTTTTGTAGCTGCGATATGCGAGGCCATGGTCCCAAGATCTTGTTCAAGATGAACGGTTTTCTATCTAACTGGTTGAGATCTGTGCAGAGATCTTGTCTTTCATTTTCAAATGATGGGCAGTAGCACAGTAGATGGTCTATAGTTTCTTCGACACCGCAGGCATCGCACTCGGTGCTATCAGCCATTCCAATTAAAAACGTATATGCATTCGTGAAGGCGACGCCCAAGCGTAAGCGGCACAGCATTGTTTCCTCATTACGCGGAAGCCCTGGTAACAGCCGCAGTTGCATAGATGGATCGAGGGAATACAATCGATGTTGAGTGAAATCAGGTGTGTGCCACTTCTCCAATGTCATACGGTGCGCTAGCTTGCCTAAGTGTTGGGCTGCGTCAGTACGCGATAAAGGTATAGAAACAAGGGTTGCTCCATCGTGTGCTTTCTTAGCAGCTTCGTCAGCGAGGTCGTTGCCGGAGATACCGCAATGGCCAGGCAGCCACTGAAACACGACGTCGTGCCCTTTCGCAATCATGTGATGGTGCATTGCTCGTATCTCAAATACGAGTTGTTCACAGGACCCGCGACGAAGAGATGACAGAAGACATTGCAAGTCCGCCTTTGAATCACAGAATATTGCCCACTGATTAGCCGGTTGGTTGTTAATATAATCAACGGCACCTCGGAGGGCAACAAGCTCCGAACAGGTCGATGTTGTCAAGTGAGAAATTTTGTATCGGATGCTTAGTGATCGTGATGGTATAACCACTGCCCCGGTGGAGCTGGTCTGGGTGGAAGAGCCATCCTTATATATGTGGACTCGGTCAAAGTAGAAAGTGTGCAAACAATCCAGAGCTGCTTGCTTCAAGGCCAAGGTAGGCAGGTCGTTCTTCTTTCTTATCCCTGGAACCGTAAGACGCACTTGAGGTTGTTTTAAACACTACAAAGCTGAGGGTGAACGTGCTGATAGTGTGAACCCCGATGGTAGGGAGGCACGATGCTTGCTGACCTCGTTGGAGAAGGATGCCTGTGGTCGTCGTTCTGGCAGACAGGCAAAAAGCTTGATTGAATCCTTGAAATAGGACGAACATGGGCCCTAAGCGTGTCGGTGCTGTATAGATAGGGCTGAAATTTCGCCGCTGCCAACACAACGGCCAAACATTCGCGCTCGGTAAAAGAGTACTTCCGCTGCGCAGGCGAAAAAAGACGGCTAGCGTACGCGATGACACCATCATGGCGATGTTGAACTTGTGCCAAGACGGCACCGATTCCGTGACCACTGGCATCGGCGCTCCCCTTTGTAGCGGCTGAAGGAGCGAAGTGTCCTAGAATCGGTGGGGTGGTGAGAATGGTGGTAAGGCGAGAAAATGCGGTGGCCTGAGAGGATCCCCTCGAAAACGTTACACTTTTCTTCAGGAGATCTGTGAGAGGGCGTGCTATGCTGGCAAAATCTTTAACAAAGTGGCTCAAGTAAGAGCAAAGGCCCACGAAACTTCACAAGTATTTTGCGGACCGTGAAACAAGAAACTCTTTCACGACGTGAATTTTCTCTGGGTCCGGTCGGATGTCAGTCGCATTGACATGTGCAAGAACAGTAATTTCACGGTGGCCAAAGTTACATTTCTTGGAGTTCAGCTGTAGATCGGCCTTACGAAAAACAAGAAGTACAGCTGAAAGGCGCTGAATATGTGTGCTGTGTAAGGGCGAGAACACAATAACATCATCTACGTGGCAGAGATAAGTCTACCACTTGAATACTCGGAGTAATGAGTACACCATACGCTCAAACGTAGCCGGAGCGTTGTATAGCCCAGAAGGCATAACTTTGAATTTGTAAAGACCATCAGGCGTTATAGCGGCGGTCTTTTCACGATCTAGATCATCGACAGCGATTTGCCAATATCCGGACCGCGATTGACGAAAAATACTGTGCCCCGTATAGGCAATTGAGCACGTCATTGATACGAGGTAGTGGGTTGACGTCTTTCTTTGTTATGCGGTTGAAGTGGCGGTAATCGACGCAGAATCTCCATGTACCAACCTTTTTGACCAGCAGGACAGGGGACGCCCAGGGACTTGACCATGGCTCAATTACGTCTTTCGCTAGCATCTTGTCTACTTCCGTTTTGATGACATGACGCTCCGAAGCTGAAACTCGGTAGGGTCGCCGATGGATGGGTGGATTATCGCTTGTATGTAACGATGTTTGACAAGTTACGTCTGGCCTAAGGGTTGATTGTTCAGGTCGAATATGTCCTTGTAGAGAAGCAGTAGACTGCAGAGCTGTTCAGTCTCCGCAGGAGTGAGATTCGGGGTGATCATTTTCCTAATGTCAGTACATTTGGCAGACCGGAAAGGCTCACAGGCAGCCTCGACGGCAAAAGCCTCAATGCAACTAACTTCCAAAGGAGTGATTGTAGCCAGGGTGATATCCTTACGCAGAATTTGTTTAGGAAGCCCCAAATTCACCACAAGGAGATACGTGTGATTGTCCGTGACCCTCACTATTGTGTACGGGACAGTAACGTTGTCGGTGAGAACGATGACAGTTATTGGAGTGGAGATGTAATCACCATCGAAAGTGTTGCAGAAGGCGACATTTCGATGTATATCAGGGCCTGTGGTGGAACGCGCACAAAATGAGTCGGTCTCAGGCGAATTTCATGGGGTGTCGGAGGAACGTTCAGCCGAGGCAGGTTAAAAAGAACAGTATTTGAGGAACAATCGATGAGCACTGAATGGGCGGAAAGGAAGGTCTACGCCTAGTATGAGGTCATGGGGCATTGGTCAAGCACAGTGAAAAGGACGACAGTATGGTGGCCGGAAATGCTCACACGTGCACTGCACTTTCCGACCGCGGTCACCGTGCTACCGTCGGCGATTCGTACGAACGGAATAAAGGCAGGTGTAATAATTTTTTGAAATGGCGGCGTAGGCGGCTCCTCATAATCGATATGTGTGCTCCGGTATCTATGAGTGCTGTGACGGGTGTGCCATGAACTTGGACATCAAAATGATCATGTCTCGTAAACAGCGTCAAAGGAGGATTTTGCGTCGAATCCGACATTGCAGCACCATATTGAGGTGCCGCATCGCATAGTTTTCCTGCTGGGACGCTCCTGTGTAGGTCGGCGACGGCGAGTGGTGAAACTGGGTTTGACGTAACTGGCGACTTTGAGGCGAGGGCGACAGAGCATAGCGGCCAGTCGAGGTAGGGGCGACGGAGGAGTCGTCGAACCGACGGGGCAAAGAACTTCGGGGCGAACTTGAATTCCGGAAGGTCTTTCGAGCAGCTGATGGCCAACAGCTTCGGCAGTGAGGGGAAACGTGACCGATTCGGCCGCAGCAGAAAAAGATCGGCTTGTCGTCAGGTGTACGCCAGCTCGATGGATTCGTGGTAGTGTAGGGATAACGGACACTGCGGTGGACTGCGATAGGACCGAGGCATAGGAGCAGGGCGGGTGTCAGGGCGGCTCAAGGTGCAGGCGCTGGGAGACCCATATTAGCGATTTTCTGGCGAACCACACACTGGATCAGCGATTTTGTCTCAGCAGTGTTATTCCAAGACGTCTGTTGAGGCGAGGCAGGATACGCTGCCTCGAGTTCGTGGCGTACAATTCGGGTCGCGTTCACACTCGTGGTGGCGAGCTAGAGTGGTGGGGTCGGTACAGCAAGAGGTCGCTGCAGTATTTGGAAGCCATGTAAACTGATTGTATATGCGGCTACTCTTCCCCTGCTCGAAACGGCGGCATTCCTTCACGATGGCGCCGACAGTCGATAAGTTTCTAAAGACCAGAAGATTGAATGCATCCCCCGCGATGCCTTAGATAATGTGTCAGACCTTGTCAACCTCTGACATGGACGTGTAGATTTTATGACAAAGGGCTAGGACGTCCTGAATTTAGGAGACATAAGACTCGGTAGCAATTTGGGCACGCGTCGCGAGTGGTTGCTTGGCGGCTAATTGTCGACTGGTCGGATTACCAAAAACGTCTGACAACAAGTCCCAGCTTGTTAGCTCTTATTCGTGCGTGTAATACCACGTTCGCGGCGTTCCATCGAGGTAAAACACGGCATTGGTGAGCATTTTGGTCAGATCCCTCCTGCTCACCTTGCTGACGTACTCATACATCTACAACCATTCTTCTACGTCAACAACATCGAGGCCGGTGAACTTTCCGTGGCCTTGTGGCTGAAGTAGAGCAACATACTGGGTATGCGCAGTCGGCATTACAGCTGTAGACGCGTTGCCTTTCACTGGAAGCATGGTTCCAGGCTTTCGTGAGACGTCCGCTTTCAGAGATACATGGCGATGACGCGTACCCGGCCCGTCCACCAATATGTCACAGGTATAAAACTATTTACATGATCTATTTGTATAAACAGCAGCCGAGAATACTCAAAGGCTCTTGCCACTTCGTCGTCTTCACCGTCGACAACCTTGCCCTCTTTTACCACCGTAAGAATATGCTATTTTGGCCTTCGTGAAATTGTGCTAAACAACCTTGTCAGTGCTCATGGCGTACAGGCTGATTCCGACAAAATTTTGGGGGTAAAAATTTTCCAGCACCACGTTCAGCCAAACACTTCGGGAGCATCGTAAGCCTATGTTCCTAATTTCGGCGCTTTCGCCAGGAACAAGCCGATATGGACCGTCCTTAAAACCACACTCCTGAAGAAACATATATGATTTTTGGGGGGTCCTGAACAAGCTGGCGGCATTCGCACACTCATCCATTACTTATCAACCCACCCATTTATGCCCATTTTCACCCGCCCACGGTCACTATAGTTCGTACCGACACCAGGGGACACGGCATGGGCGCTGTCTTCGAACAGAAGCTAGACGGTTAAGATCGGATCATCGCTTAATCCACTCATCTCCTCTATCCTTCAGAGCTCAAGTTTTCTATCACTCAACGGGAATGTCTCGCTTTATTTTGGGTGGTTCCAAATTGCATCCATACTTGTTTGGCCGCATGTTTTTGGTCATGGCAGATCACCATGTAGTATGCTGCTTGTTTTTTCCGTAAATGATCCACTGGACGAATTGTTCGCTGGGCATTGAAGCTTCAGGAGTATACCTGTGATGTAAATTACAAGTCTGGCCGCATGCACCTGGATGCCTACTGCTTCTCCCGTCATCCTGTGGATCCTCACCACTCTGCAGCCCATTATGCCGTCAGGTGCGCCCTCGCCATCCATGACATTAGCGATATGCAGAAGGCACAGCTGAATGATGCAGGCTTCCCCTCCATATTCCACCAACTATTGTCTCACCACTCAGACCCATCTCTCCACCTGCTTAAGCTCTGTGACATTATTCCCTACCATCACAAAACTAGCTCAGCCTTTCTTCTTGCACTTCCTAGATCTCTTCGTTCCACTGTGGTCGAATAGCTACACGATGCCCCAACCGCTGGACATGTCGCAGTGTCCCATACACGCGCTTGGACCATTCTGTATGTCAGGATGTTCCTGCTTATGAGTCCTGCTAGTGCCGCAAGCATAAGTATCATATGGATAGAATTGAACATGCTCTCAGGAACGGAAGAAGCCTAAAAACAGTGAAGAAGAACAAAAAATTGGCAAGAATCAGATGTATGCGTTAAGAGACAAAGCCGGCAATATCATTACTAACATGGACGAGATAGTTCAAGCGGCTGAGGAGCTCCATAGAGATTTATACAGTACCAGTTACAGCAACGACAATAATGGAAGAGGGGATAGTCTAGAGGAATTCGAAATCCCACAGATAACGCCGGAAGAAGTAAAGAAAGCCTTGGGAGCTATGCAAAGGGAGAAGGCAGCTGGGGAGGATCAGGTGACAGCAGATTTGTTGAAGGATGGTGGGCAGATTGTTCTAGAGAAACTGGCCGCCCTGTATACGCAATGCCTCATGACTTCGAGCGTACAGGAATCTTGTAAAAACGCTAACATTATCCTATATCATAAGAAAGGGGACGCCAAAGACTTGAAAAATAATAGTCTGATCAGCTTACTGTCCATTGCCTACAGAGTATTTACTAAGGTAATTACAAATAGAATCAGGAACACCTTAGACTTCCGTCAACCAAAGGACCAGGCAGGATTCCGTAAAGGCTACACAACAATAGACCATATTCACACTATCCATCAGGTGATAAAAAATGTGCGGAATATAACCAACCTTTATATATCGTTTTCATTGATTACGAGAAAGCGTTCGATTCAATCGAAACCTCAGCAGCCATGAAGGCATTGTGGAATCATGGTGTAGACGAGCCGTATGTAAAAATACGGAAAGATATCTATAGCGGCTCCACGGCCACCGTAGTCCTCCATAAAGAAAGCAACAAAATCCAAATAAGTAAGGGCGTCAGGCAGGGAGATACGATCTCTCCAATGCTATTCACAGCGTGTTTACAGGAGGTATTTATATACCTGGATTGGGAAGAATTGGGGATAAGAGGTTATGGAGAATAACCTCTTATCTACTTGCGACTCGCTGATGATATTGCCTTGCTTAGTAACTCAGGGGACAAACTGCAATTCATGCTCACTGACCTGGAGAGGCAAAGCCGAAGGGTGGGTTTAAAAATTAGTCTGCAGAAAACTAAAGTAATGTTCGACAGTCTCGGAAGAGAACAGCAGTTTAGGATAGGTAGTGAGGCAGTGGAAGTGTTAAGGGAATACATCTACTTAGGACAGGTAGAGACAGCGGATCCGGATCATGAGACTGAAATAATCAGAAGAATAAGAATGGGCTGGGGTGGGTTTGGTAGACATTCTCAGATCATGAACAGCAGGTTGCCATTATCCCTCAAGAGAAAAGTTTATAACAGCTGTGTCTCACCAGTACTCACGTACGGGGCAGAAACCTGGAGGCTTACGAAAAGGGTTCTACTTAAATTGTGGACGACGCAACGAGCTATGGAAAGAAGAATGGTAGGTGTAACGTTCAGGAATAGGAAAAGAGCAGATTGGGTGAGTGAACAAACGCGGGTTAATGATAGCTTAGTTGAAATCAAGAAAGAGAAATGGGGGGGGGGGGCATGGGCAGGACACGTAATGAGGAGGGAAGATAACCGATGGTCATTAAGAGTTACGGAATGGATTCCAAGGGAAGGGAAGCGTAGCAGAGGACGGCAGAGTGTTAGGTGGGCGGATGAGATTAAGAAGCTTGCAGGGATAACATGGCCACATTTAGTACATGACCGGGGTAGTTGGAGAAGTATGGAAGAGGCCTTTGCCCTGCAGTGGACGTAACCAGGCTGATGATGATGATGAGTGCCAGAAGGCCCCGTCCTTGTTGCCCGCCGGTCTTCTTCAACCTATCGAGATCCTAACTGTTCCGTTCTACCACGTGGGTCTGGATTTGGTTGGACAATGCCCGACTTTGACGGGGAACTACAGGATTGCCATGGTCACTGAATACACCACATGGTGTGCCATCATACGAGCATAGCTAACAAGCTGTGCCGCTGAGGTAGCCAACTTTCTGCTTCACGATGTCAATACCCACCAAGGCGTGCCACGACAGTTTCTGACTGATCCCGGTCATTCATTTCTTTTGAAAGTCGTTGACAACAACCTACGTTCTGTTGCATGCGTCGCAAGATGACCGTAGCCTGTCGTCTACAAACCAATAGGCTTACTAAATTGATAGTCGCACGCTGACAACGATGCTCTCTACGTAAATTTCCACAGATTAACGTGAATGGGACAGCCCTTTGTCGTTTGTGACATTTGCGTACAATTCCACCCACCACGACATCACAACATTTTCTGCTTTCTGCCCCTTGTTTCGCCGCCACCCAACGCTGCCTTTTGAGATTGTCTTGCCAGCAGGTATCTACTTTCCTGCAGAGTACGTGCGCGATGTTGGCACTCTGGCTCAAGTAGCTCGTCAGATACACGGGAACATCTCTCTTTCTCGCAGATATCCCAAAAGCCCCGCTATGACAGCCTCCACAAACCCATTCACTTCTCTCCAGGCTCTTACGTCCTTGTTTGGACGCCATCCCGCCACCTGGCTCTAACTTCTTAGCTTCCGTTTTGCTACTCTAGCCTTTCTACGGTTTTCTGCCTGCTCTGTCCAGTCACATGTGCGATCATCCCGGTGGACGGTAGCATGTCAACGTCCGTACCACCTTGCGATATCACGCACATCGCCTCTTTGAAGCCCTATTTCTCTGACAACATTTCCTTTGTCTAAGCGCCGAGACTGCGCTACCACCGGCGGGGGCCATATGTTACTATTCATTTTCTTACATTGGAGAAAGGTAAGGCAAAGGGATGAACACTGAACTCCATCACAATATTAGGAGAAACTTCCTCGAAAATGCCTCGTATGTGGCAAGGGAAAACAAATCTGTCATAGTATTGTATCGTGGGATATAAGCGGCTTAATTGGGTTCATGCACGTACTTCAAGTTGTTGTTGCTTCATATAAACCTTTGACTGCTGTTAACTCTGTCATTTTCTGTTCTCCGGGCCTGCCACAAAGCCCAGCTGTGAATGCATCTTCGGGATCACGATGGTACAGGAGTGACTGCTGGCGACATGTAAGTACACAAAGTGAATGTGCAGTGCCATAAATTTTCTTGGGCAGTGCGCTTACTTTCGAAAGGCTTCTGTACAAATATTTTCGTCAGACAATACAATAGTGCACCGAATTATTTGTAGTTCTTGTACTTCTGCTATACGTTTTCGTTTAATGTGAATTTTATAGTATCAACCACTCTAATTTGCAGTAATTGTTAGACGTACTTAAAATAAGCAATAATAATGTTGGTTGTACCAGTAGGCAACTAAGAATTGCATAAAAGTAAGAAAGATGCGAACTATGTTACGTACATGGTAAAATTACGGAGCCGAATACGAAGATATTGCTAATGCACACGTGGCTGGTCACATAAGAAGAACAAAATATTGAAAGTCCTGAAGCACTCCCCCCTTGAGCTAGGAAAAAAAAGTAAAGCCAGTTCCACGCACTGTGAAAGCTGTCAAAATAGCGAAGCCGGTGGTCATTTTCTCAAGTTTGAACTCGTGTATAGCGTGACTTTAGTGAAAGTCTTTTGTCTCATTGGCGACGTTTTGCAAGATTTGAGAATCGGTTTCGGATTGCGCAAGCTTGTGAGTTACGTTAGGTTGTGATCAAACCGCAGTGTATCACACACATTGAAATGCGGCCACACTCATGGTCGAATAATCTCTCTCATTCGACATCTTTGCTCTGCCTCCCATTCTCGACGTTGGGGGTTAGCTTACCTCTACTGGCGCTTGCCTTCTCTTGAACTGGGGAGTTGGCTGGCCTCCACCCGCGCATGGCTTGCGCTTCCTGTTCTCCATCCTCGGCGGTAGCGGCTTTCCTCCGCTAGTGGTTTGCTCTTGCTTCCCGCTCTCCAAGCTTGCGATCTGCGCGACGTTGGTGCTGCAGCTGTCATGCGAACTCCCGCTGCCGCTCGCGGCGAGCGCAATCCATGGAGCGCTAGGGAGCGAGCCGGCAATACACCAGCTCCTATACCCCTCTCCGCAACCCTACCACCGTGCGCGCTCTGACTGATCCGCTCTTCCCCCTCCAAACGGGCTGTCTTATTGGCCTGCTACCATCCGTGTGGGGCACCGGAATAGATGGATCGATGTTATGAGCGTCCCCTTTAGAACGGGGCGGTGAGTCGTGCCACTAAGCTCTTGCTATTATACTGAGTAATATCCTACCTAGATTAAAAGGAAAAAAAAGAAACAAAACACTATGAGTTCCCACAACCAAATTTTCTAACCCCCTATTGCGAACTTTGCTTCTGTACGTGTCTGTTTTTTCTCGTTTCCCCACTTTTATTCCACCAATCTCCCAATCGCCCCTTCCTAATCTCTATTGCTGACATGTTTACTTTTCCCCTGCTCTCATTGAACCTAAGGGCTTCATGGACGCCAATGGTGCCTAAAAGAACCGCTGAGCAGATGTCTTCACATTCGAATAAAACATGCTCCATCGTTTCCCTAGCTTTACCGCAGCAAACACATGCTTCTTCTTCCATCTTATATCTCGATTTATAGGTGCGTGTTCTAAGGCATCCCAATTTCGCTTCGAGAAGTAGTGAGCTCCTCTTTGAGTTATAAATTTTTTCGTTCCTGATTTCGTTGTTTCCTCTTAAGTAGTTACTCATGGCAGGTTTCTTTTCCATTGCCGCGACCCATGAGATTATTTCAGCATCTCTGACTTACCTCTATTAGCCTCCGCGTGCCCTCTGGTGGTGAGCTCCGGATCCTGCACCCCCCCCCCCCGCCCCCTCCCCCGAAGTTACCTAGAAAAAAATATAAGGCCGCCACATCAACTCCTCTCCTTGTAAATACGTCACGAGAGTCGGATGGTAGCGACGGATGGGGGGAGCGCTGCGTTTTTACGACGCGGCGCCCGTTCTGAAAACAAATTTTCTCCGTGACTGCAACGCTAGAGCACCAACGTGTGGAGCTTTTTCTTGGTGGCTTTGGTGGCGCATGCTGCACTGTAAGCGCGATTGCTTTTCTTCAACTGTGCACGGTTCGTCGTACACGGAAGTGCAACGATGCCTGGCAGTTTTGCGCACCAAACTGCAAATCCAATTATGTCGGAGGACAAAGTGTCCGAGTGCACAAGTTGCCATCTGACCGAGCCACTCGGGTAGAATGGACGAGAGCTGTTCCTCGGAAGGATTTCTCGCCAACGAAGTACACAGTGGTGAGCATTTCTACTCTCTGTTGTTATTCTGGGTTCCCAGACGAATAGGTTTCGTCGGCATAGTGCGCAATGCATCTGTGCAGGCGTGCACGATAGATGGGTCTCTGCACCTGTCGACGGGCTTGTAATTTCCACATTTTCATCGAGCTTCATACCTGTAACGGTTTTTTTTTATTTCAGCTCGGTGAAAAACATTTCTTGCCATCGGATTACTTGAAGACGACATGTTAAACGGACGTCAAGACAGGAAAAGTGCTCGAAGTTGCCACGAAAAACATTCTTCTGAAGAAAACTGCTGTTCCGAGCTAGTTTCCGAATTGCCTTGCCTATTTATCGCGTCCGCAAGCGTGCGTTCGAGAAGCGCCGGGTGCGAAAAGAGCGCGCTTGGAAGCCCATCTTTTCTAAAAGCAATAATACTTTCTCAGCAAACCCAAGCAGGAGAGGACGCCAAAAATGTGGTTGGTAGCTTTGCGGACTTGCTGAACGCCTTGCCAAGCTTTCAGAGTTCGGACTTCTGGACAGTTCTGAACAAGGGCTCCAAGGTTTTCTTTTTGGACTTGTCACTTCAATCTGCTCCTGCAGTCCGTACTTTGGTGATCGTGTCCACAGACCTGCGCGTCGAAGTACTTTTTCGTGAAATGGGTGTGCGAAAGTGTGGTGATGTGTTAGTTCCTGAAAAGCTGTGCGACTTGAGTGATTTGAAAAGTCTGTTACACATGGTCGAACAGACACATAAGGATATCAGCACTGAGCATTCTGAAAAGGCCCGTCATCTACTGATATTGGTTTCGACACTGCTAGAGGAAGTTAGTGGAACCCATTTCACATGCGAGCTGCAAGAATGACATTTTTGAGTGCTTATATTCTTGAATAGCCCAGTTGATCTTGTTTTGAATAATGCTGGCCGATATCCCCCCGATTTATTGGTTTTTGCTAGGCTTTTGTTCACAATTTCACCTCATGCATACAGATTCCCGAGAAGTTCGATGAAGCTTAAGATGCCGCATCCTGATACGACCAGAACACTGTGTTCATCGTACGATGTAAGCCCTGAAACGGAGCAGCAAGAACGTAGCTTTCTTTCCTATGCAAAGCGTATTGTGACACACATATAGAGCATGAAAAGACTGTAACCTTAATGATTGATGAGGTTCACCTTCAATCATTTTTTTATTACAAGGCTGGCTTTATGACTAGTGCTGCAGTAATTTCATTGAGTGCAGCAAAAACTGCCCCCGTATTTATGATACAGAGCCTGCTTTCTTCAAACAAGGATGTTGTACACATTCCTCCTATGGCACAAATCGATGCTAAGGCGCTGCACGACTTCCTTGGGAATATTGTTCTTCATCTAGAGGCATCTGGTTTTAGAATAATCGCAGTGATCTCGGACAATAACTCCATAAACAGAAAAGCTGTGTCCTAGTTCGCTAAGACGGCAAGCGTCAGCATTGTTTATCAGCATCCTGCTGACCGATCACGACCCCTGTTTATCGTGGTGGACCCAGTTCACATACTAAAGTGTATAGGAAATAGCTGGCTGAATCAAAGAAACATTGGCAAATGCATGTACTTTCCTCAACCGAAGAGTCATGAGGCTGACCCAAAGATACTCACAGCAACTTTTAAGCTATTATGCCAGTTCCATGAAGCTGAAAAGCATGAGCTCTTCAAGCTAGCACCAAGGCTCACTTTGAAGGCACTGAGCCCATAGCACATATAACGACATGGAACAGCAGAACGTTAAACTGGCCTTAAAATTTTAAACTCCCTTACTGCTGCTGCTCTCAGGGTCGCAACGTTCCAGCATGCAAATGAAACATCTCAATATGTCGACACCATTTTGACTTGGTGGAACATTGTTAACGTCAAGACGCCAAGAAAAGGACAGCGGTTGCGAGATCAGTTGCAAGGTCCAAGAGAACTCTAAGAACTTCATTTCGAGTATCTTCTTCTCGGCAAATTTCAAACTGATAGCTTGGAGGATCGCTTTGGAAAGTACCAGCAGTTATCTGGTGCCAATTACCACTTATCTGTAAGGCAGATATATGAATCTGAAAACCAATTGCGTTTGCAGGAGGTTCTGGGCCTGCCAGATTTGGACTTGCCACTATTACCGAGCGCGAGCACGTTGGAGACAAGTGTAAATTCAGGAAACGGCCAGTTTCATGCCACTGTGACCGACTCTGACATTGAGAAAAAAACGTCAAGGCTACCGGCACTCACCTATGTTGTCGGCTCTTGTCCCCATGCAGCACTAAGAAAAGTTGACATGCGCATCTTGCGGCGAAAGTCTTGTGATGCAAGACGTCGATCTAGATGATCCTGACAATGCATTAATCACGAAGATGATGAGGGGTGGCCCGAAGTTTCCACGAGCAGTTGCAGGTAATGCTGTACTCTTTACTGAAATTATATTGGACAAGCTCAGGACACCAGAATATGCCGTACGATTTTTCAGCCTTCCTAAGCAGAAAGATACTCTTGTCGGCCTTGTGTTCGCTACCCTTCATTACTTTGAGGATGCAGATGTGTGTGATTTTGATCATCCTGCACAGGAGGTAATGGGACATTTGTAAGTGCTGCAGCGAATACACTGCTGAACAACTTGTGCCGCACAGGAAATGACAAATTACGAAACGTCAAGAACGATCGAAAATTGCACACCTTGAAGGCCCGAGATATGTTTCTCATTATTTATTTGTTATTCATGAAGCTCTATTTTGTTGAAGATCTACGTATGTTTGCGTTGACAGAACCCTTGTAAAAAGAAGTCTGTGGCGTAGCTAGGATTTATTTGCCTACATAAACAAAATTTAAACCGTGCAGTTTGCCCAATTCAAATGTTATCGTTCGAGTGTATTGTGCTACCTGTTTATGATTGGAACTCTCCATGCTACCGCAATCCATTAATTGCATGTTTTCCTTCAGGACTGATAGTAGGCCTCTCGTTTTTGACTTACTTTTCACCATTATCTCAGCATTTTATTAAGACCAAAATGGCCTGCAAATAAGGCGGGTGGAAATAAAAGAAATTCAATAAATGGTACAACAAAGACGGAAGCTTATTCTATTTGACAAGTAGTTCTGCATGACCCTATAATGATAACACTTTCACAATAAAATGAACCTCGATATTCGTGTGTCTAGCGAGGACTGTTTTACGCAATGCAAGAGTGAGAATGGTAATTTTATATGGAAGATTTAAATTTTTGTTTCTGAATGCAGTTCTTATCATTTGTGAATAAAGTATATTATGTGTCTTCAATATGCAGTTTCCCTCTTTCTTTCTTTCCGTCTAAGGTTAAAGTGACTAAGCAGAATGCAGTTTGCTTGTCTTAGTCCCGACCAAACAACACAAGGACAATAAGGCAGGTCATGTTGCGATACACGCAAAAAACAATGTCGCCAGTCAAGTAATCTAAGGAAGGTATGAAAGAATGTTCCTTTCTATGGTGATGTTGGCTGCGGTAAACCGGTGGCTCCCCCTTATTTTTTGCATCAGCTAAACGTGTCTTGCTTTGGAACCGAAGCATATGCATTTATACGTTGTTGTCACTTTAAGGACAGCACAAATTTTCCGAAGCCATAGCATCCACGACGCGCAAGGAGACACCCTGCAAGCGGAACGAACCTGGGCGCTGAGACGCCGACGGCGTCGACTGTCCGGCCCATCCGACTTGCGTGACGTCACACCGGCGTGCGGAGGCCTTATATTATTTTTCTAGGTGGCGTTGCCCCCCCGCTACATGACACCAGACGGCGATGTCTCGACTCAGAACAGCTCCGCATGTAAACGCATTCCGAGGATAGCATACGCTACTCTTGTACAGCTCACCTATAATTAGCGTTCATTGGCGGCCCCTGTGGCACACAATCGGAGCGCGAAGTCACGTTTTTCTGGAACGCTCCGTTTCTTAATGTCAGAATATGTTTTCCGGGTGGCCCTACTTCACATATTCAGGCTCCCGTACACGGCTGGTATTCGCCAATAGCTGACATCAATCAGGTAGCGTGAGCCTATTATAGTGTGCACACCTTCGGCTGCGTGCGAAAGCATTAGAACTATGCGAAACTTAACGTCTGATCACGCGTGCGCAATGCCTGCAGCACCTCGCGATGAATAGCGATTTGCATATACAAGGAACGCGCGCCAGCACGCGGTCACTTCCAGTCGTTCCTGCATAGCCGTGAAGTTCTTCGTATTGAGCTTCATATAGAGCGCTACAGAGGGCGCATTTTGGATTTGCCAACTGTCCGTGCAGAACAAAGCCTGTCAGCAACACGTAACACGGCGAGGCTAGAGCGCGTGTTCACGCATCACCGCTCTGACGTGCACTTGCAGTGACGCTTAGCCGCACAGAGCTGCATCCTCTGCGTGGCGTAAGTACGGCGACCAGTTCCTACATTTTCAAAATCACGCATAGAACATAGAGACATAAATAACAACATGTCCAAAAATGTCATCATCAATGACGCATGCTCCCGTAAGCGAGCAAAACAATGCAATGACTCATACCCCCTAAGGCAGAGACTACAAGCGCTCAGGAAAGTGAAGCGAAAATGCCATCCTTGCAATAATGCCCACAACCTACAGAACAGCACAAAGTTCATTGAAGAACATGCTTAAAAGAAGCATCCGAATAAGATAATTATTGACAATGCTCTCTTGATAGCAATGCAAAGCACATGGCACTTCGCGGACACGTTATCCTATAAATATTACTGTTGCGGAAGCTGCCGCAGTTGTGATGTGGCAGCTGACCTCGGTTGCGATGTCACTAGCCTTTCCTATATGAAATCAAATAGAAAATATATATATATACTATTAACATAAAGAATATATATGCAAATATGTAACACATGTAAGTGTAGTATTTATTTTGAAAGTTGAGGATAATAAATTAATAATGAAATAAATGTTCCGAATAATTATATTCTGCGTTCCGAGCACTAGCTGTGAGGTTGAGAGCACGCGTACTTTTGCAAACCTGCAAAGGTCAAGGAAAAGTTGCCGATTAGTCTACTTCATATACTACTTATTTTGTAGCAAAAGCGTGTATAGACAACCAGTAAAAGAAACAGACGAGATCATACAAGGACGAGTTGCCGAATAGGTATAGGATGAACAGGGAAATGCTTCTATTAATTTAGATAGCGTGTGTCAACAATAGCTTGCCATATTACGGCAATCATCACACGTACTTTGAATCCTTCGAAGCATGCCTTAGTGCAGAGCTTCTTGCGCTTATTTGCTTATTTAAAAAAGTGCTCATTACAAAGTAAATACGGGGTCGACATACCTCCCTCTGTTTGTTGTTTCTGTTATTATGGTTCCTTTTAACTTAAAATTATTGTCTGACAACGAGGATATGTAGAAATTACTTTGTCATATAATTTGCGAGTAGGTCTATTTACCATTGCGCGTTTCTATGGGTTATTTCGTTTGTATAATTAAAGTTTTTGTCCAAAAGTAAGCGAATGCTTTTCTTAATTGGTTGTTAAACGTACCGTAATAATTCCGAACCTTGGGCTAGCGGACATCTAAACACCGATGTGTTTTGCAACATTTCGTGCCAGACAACAAAACATCACATTTCTTGCTCGTTTTTCTTCGTTATATTACCACCGAGTTTTTATCCACGAAATTTCAAAAAATACAGAACGCAAGAACGAAGGAGTCTGAATAAATTCCACTTTCTGAACAATGTGCAAAGACGCTTGAGGAGTGTGTTTCAGTAAAATAGATCTGCAGTTAATAAGTGGCAAAATGGCCCTATTATTCAGATTTGTAAAAGCCCTTGGGGAGGGGTTCTGTTGCTTTTTTTTATACCTACACCTTGTCCTGATGCGTTCAAGTTCAATAGCCAAATCACACACCCACCCAGAATTGCTCCCAAGCAATTGCGGAGCAACTGCTCGTAAACAGTGTTGCCATTTTGGTTTAGCGGGCGACGATAAACAGAGGCTACAATGTAGCCAAATTTCCGCTAAAGTGTGTTTCACGGTAGCCAGAATTGGCGCTCTAACTATCGAGTGAACTTTGGAACACCGTATTATCTAGGATAACGCGGTGTAACCCATCTCTTCAAACTTTTCTAAGTAGTCTAGTGGGGTCCAGGGGAAATATATACATCAAGGTTACTAGAAGGGTTAATAGGGATGTTATTAGAGTAAAATGTCAACCTAACAACCGCTGAAAAAAAGTTGAATTTTTTTTAAACCTTCCGAATCCAATAGCATAAATCCGTGATGGTAACATAAACACCGGTAGCGTGACATTTTTCGAAAATGAAACAAGAAGACAAGTTACAATATACGACAGTGCATACACGAGGCTTCGACCTCAATTTCTTCTCAGCGCATCCGACCATGTCAGTGTTCAAGTGAAAAAAATTCAGGCTAGTGAAGGCGGAACGAGGCAAAAGAGGTGTTCGCGATTATGTGCTTTGGTTTACCCTCTCCTGAATTCGCGGTGGGTACGTTGTAAACGTAGGTATTTCAGTAAAAGCAGGATTGTCGCGCATTGCCGTAATATGTCTCCTCAAATGTTTAGCGGGCGTTGCGGACAAGACACCCTATTTTTACGTTTCCAAGCAGATGTCGAGGTTCAGTGATTATTCCTACAATCTGTTCATATGCTGGCTCTTCCCTGTCACATTTCATGCACTGCTAGCGAAAAAAAGAAGCTACTGTTTTTAGTTTCATTACTTTTATTACGGCATCGACACCGCCTCGGTTTTTCGTAAGAATCCTTTGAAATATTTCCGAGAATGATTATTTTTGCAGTATTCCTTCAAAATAAGGAAAAGTTATCACAGCGCAGGTGACCTATTTTATGCCAAAATAATTGGTAACATCCCTATATGAATTGATACAAAAATGTATCATTATACTTTCGCGAATCCAGCTGTACAATGAGCATGCAGGTGGATCTCACTGTCACGGTCATTTTTGTGTTCGCGCACTAGCTTTCTCTATGTGTTTTAGCTCTGCGCTTATTGAATACATTGTAGAGGAAGTACACATGGGTGCAAGGGTAGCCAGCAAATTACCTATTGTTGACAGATACACATGTCATTGTGTATAGCCTTCAGTGGATATTGCTGCATTGTATAAATTTGTTTTAAGCCCCTTTTACCTGTCATGAAAGCAAGTTACTTTAATGTTGCGCAGTGAACTTTACCGTCACCTTTCAGGGAAGTACTCTAACGCAGCTGTTCGGTCAAATTTCTTTCGGCAGAGGACTAGGTGCCGAAGTGCAGTTTGTTAGGAAGTTTTCCACTGCGCATACAAAAACAATACGACGAAATTCCTCTTCCGATGGATCACTGATTACATTAAACAGTTTGACAATTTGGAATAAAAGATAAAGACCCGGTAGCAACATGGGTAAACAATGGCCGAACTGCGCTGAAATGTATCCTTTGACACAACGAAGCAAATAATACATTGTATGCGAAGAATTCTGCATGTACATCGCTCTCTGTATGTATTAGCGCTAGGATTTGCGCAAAATGGGATTACCTGCCGCTTGATATGTGGTAATGCGAGCAAGCGTACCTCTGGTGCAACAGTGATTCCACTGAAAACAACGATAGCTCCACATCTACGATGATGGTATGACGACCAGGACGATGTGTAAGGCATGGCGGCTTGTATACACTTGCTCGAGCACTGAAAGGCCACAAGATGTCTCGCTGCGGCTTGCCTGAAATCCCGAAGGCAGCGTAATGTTGTACAGCGTGTGAATGCGTCACCTGCCACGAAGGAAACACAGGAGGAACTACCGCTTTCGCTTTCATAACCAAATAGTTCATAGTTCAAATAGTTAACCAGAGTCCCTCCATATGATAGGTTATTCTTCTTGGTATTACACCTTCTAGGCCAATCCCGATTTTTGACTATGATAGAAAAGGTGCAAGGACAACCATCTTACTTTAAATTGAAACTCTATGCCATGTGTTTAGTGCGTAAGAAGCGCAAGCTAATGAACATGTCTGGACTTCCTTTTTGATACATCTCTCTTTCACCATATATATCAGATCCTTGTTCGCATAGTGCTTTACTTTACTTTGCCTCTACTTCTAGTAGGTTAAAGAAAAAAAGGGTCTGCAAACTAGTGAGTAGGGAATCGCGCTATTAGTCTAAGAGACTTTGATTGCCCTTCAGTGACCGGCATTGGAAATGGTTTATAGAGCCACAGCTTTTGTGACCCTTTTCCAGTACGACGACTCTGCAACAGAGAACAATGAAACAAAGGTGGAGAGAGAGAGTAGTGAAAGAGAGCTCAGTTTTATAACGCACACCCAAGTTTCTTCAACTTTCTATTCATAGACTGTTTGCGGACATAAATAACAACTGACTCCCAAGCTATAAATTACATAAATTACTCCCACTCTTCGTATTAAATGTTTCAACACGAAACAGTTATGACATCATGGTACAGGTCTGAGCTTCATGCTTTCTTTGTGCGGAGACCATATCCGGAATCTCAAATACTAAAATTGTTTTTGATGTATTGTTTTTCGTCGCTTTTCACTTTTTTCGATGATTGTACACAACCTTAATGCATGTTTCTACGCGTAGATTTATGTACGCAGGTTATTTACACCGACACTGTTTGCTGCTGAACTGTCATAGGCTGGCAAGCTTAGTCAAGCTCACTAGTGCTTTTTCTGACCATTCCCTGTGCTCTCTGAAGGGGTAAATAAATTATTGATTGTGTGATTGATTGACTTGCGGCACCAATCTGTATTCTGTTTTTCAGGACTGCAGAAGGGCATCTTGTCCAAGGCCCTGTCAGTGCCCTGGACTCTTTCAACGCCTCTTTGGACGGTACACTTGTTATTGATGGTCATGCAAACTGTAAAGTTTAGGGGCCAAATAAACTTTGCTGTAAAGATTGTTGCAGTGTTTTACTGGTTGAGAGCCTAACAAAAATGAGTTAACTAACAAAATTTGCCACAGAAAACGTTAAATAGTTGTATCCGGTGGTTGAAAATGACAAAGGTAACAATTCATAATACAATGGAACAAAAGCCGCCGTTGAATCTATTCTCTCTACAAATCTCACATTTTCTTGAAATTATCTGATATTTCCTTTTTTCCATCCTATTTTGAATTGTCGAGTTCATGGTCAATCCCCCGAAAGGGGTGTGTGCCACTAACGCTTAGACTATATGTGCGTGTACACCCGTGAGCAAAAGTACACGGAGCAGGGATTGCGGGTTAAAACTCATTTTCTGCTCTGTGACTAATGGGATTTTATGGTAAAGGCTGCAACCCAAACTTGCCATTACGAATTTTATATTGCACTTATCCCTTTCCGCTTATGCATGCTAATTACGAAGCAATTATGGTTCTTTAGCAACCCTGCGGTCCGCATACTTTTCAGCAAGGGTCTACATCTAAGCAAGAAGCGTAGCCTCAACGTAGCAGAAATAGTCTTACATCTAGTAAAAAATAAAAGGTTGAGAAGTCGAGATCTTCCTTGGTCTGGTGCTCGGCTACCTATGGCGGCTCTCAATTCGAAGGTCACGTTATAAATATTTCGAGCTCTCTGGCCACCCTTTGTCCAACCAGACGAGAGCTCACGAAGCAGCGGCAGACAGCTGACTCTCATTTTACCAATTGTGGTAGGCAGCAGTGCTAGGTAAATAAGGGATTCCACTTTGTTACATAAAGATAAAACAGGGGTAAGCACACTTCCGCGCCCGGTCACAACGACCACCTAAACGCTCGGAAAATGTTCCAATCACATGGCTTTGCCCGCTCAAAAAGTGCTGCTGCCCAGACCACAGCTGAGGAAGAAATCTATGTTGCCTTTCTTTAGCATAGGAAGTTTTTCATAGATTCATCACCTGAGCATTCTTAGCATAAAGATTTCCTAGAGAGACTACTCTGAAAGCTGAAATCAATTATGAAGTGTACGTATGCTTCTTATAAACAGGTAGATGTGAAATGGCGCGGATAAAAACATGCATGCCAAGAAGACATCTATAGGTACAATCATCGCCAGTAGAATACGTAACCAGGGGCAGAATTCACAAAAGCACGAGAGGAATGGTTGTTAAGTAAACTTGTCATTCCGTAATATTGTGTCCCAAGGGTTGATTTGCAGAAATTTGGTGTTATAGATATTTGTAACGAAAAGGACTGCTGGGGATTCTGCGATCGCAAACTTACCGCAGCGAGATTACTACAGGTGAGAGAGCGTCCTTGCCGACCCTTTCAGCAAGTCGTGATTGACTTGTGGAAACCATTTCCGACGTCAACATCCGGAAATAAGTGAATCGACGTGGCGACGGACTACGTCACCCGCTTCGCTGAAACAAAAGCTCTGGCAACAGGTAGCGCAGCCGTAGTGTTGAAATTCTTCGTCGAGTACATCCTGCTTCAACATCGTGCCCCATAAGCCCTCATCACCGATATAGGAACGGTTTTTACAGCAGAGCTCACCAAAGCCATCCTGTTATACAGCCAGAGAAGCCAGGCGAGGACAACTGCCTACCAACCGCAGACGAGTTGTTTTACGGAGCGCCTGAAGCGGAGCGGAGGTTTTACGGAGCGCCCTTGGCGACATCATACCAATGTGCTTCGACGTCGAGCACAAGACGTGGGATGTGGCCTTGCCGTACGTAACCTTCACTTGTAACATGGAAGTGCAAGAAACAATTAAAATGACGCCGTTCAAGCTGGGTTACGGAAAGAACGCGACGACGACTTTCGATGCCACGTTGCCGCACGTCACTCACGAAGAGAATCTCAACGTCGCCGCCTATCTCCAGCACGCCAAAGAAGCCCGACAGCTTGCCCGCCTGCGCATCAACACTAAGCAGAGGACCGATAGCCGGCAATACAATGTTCGCCGACGATACGTCGAATACGAGCCCAGGTACCATGTTTGGGTTTGCACTCTGACAAGCCACCGAGGACGCTACTATTTCTGACCCTACAAGATCATTCGGCGCACTGGTTCACTTGACTATGAGGTCAGGCTAAACGGCATGTCACTATCGCAGCGGCGCCGCTCACGATCTGAGATATTCCATGTTGTGCGACTTAAGCCGTTCTACCAGCGCTAATGTACTTTGGAAATTTGCACAGCTGAACTGTGGACCTTCATTTCTTTAGTACTGTGTTACTTTGCACGGTGTGTTTGTTTGATTACTGTTTAATATGTGTCCTTTTATTTTTTCGCTCTCCTCTTAGGTTTGTAGCATCGGTGCTTTTGACAGGGGAGCATTGACAATTGTACTTGTTTATCTTTTTCGGGTGACCGCCCTTCACTGTCCAACAAATGTAAGCGCTCAGCGTGGGACACACCCGCATGTATGAGGAAGTTTCCTGAGCACCATCGATGGTTATTTCTGCTGTCTTTTGTCACCCAAGCATTTGTAATCTGACTACATGTGCGATGCGATTTGTGTAGAACTTTCTGAAAGACAAGCAGGCATCAGCGATTACTCTTGAACCTTCGATCGCTCATGTATAAAAGCCAACGAACTGGCCATATTGATCAGATTTCGACGATCGCCAACCATGTTCGCTGCATTCGCCGTGCTTTGATTGGAACTTGCTTTGGTGGGCACAAGCTCACCAAATAAGTTTAGTTTCGTCATTCACTAATTTGGCCCTGTGTTATTCACCGTCAGTACCACGTGACAGTACTGAGCGATCATTAGATGAATATCCTTAAGTATATCTATCGTGATTGTATTCCGGCCTAAACCTGCCCGCTGTATAAGTGCTTAAAACATATGCTGGCAATAAGCATATGGGTGTGACTACAGTGACGTGTGCTACGGGTATAGATGACGTAAAAACCTAAATATTCGATTATTAGTGTCATTAAGCAGCAAAGTGCTTCACAAGGAACCTTGAACGCGAGAGCCTGGATGCATGTGCTGTGATACTGCTGCCACAACTTGGGCCTGTAAGGAGACGCCGTACTATGGATCGCTCGGCTGCATAACATTAAGCATACGAGCTTCATATGAGAAGTCTAACACTGATTTTATGTCTAAGAGCTGGTTTTACCAAGAAAGAATTTGGGATTTAATCGGATATGTTGTCTGTATGCTAAAAGAAGCTGCTTTTTTTTTTCTTTGGTCTCCTACTTCGCCACGTTCAATCTAGAGTGCGGCCCAGTTAGCGTCTCGCCAAATTTTCCAGAGAGAGGAAGGTCACTGTTTATTGTGAAACAAGACTGTGTGCCATGCATGTGACTGTTCGAGGAAGACAGAATATGACCTCTGTTCCTGAAAAAAAGTTGATGGGAGCATCACGTAGAGCATAGTGATGACGTGACGTCCGTAGACCACACGAAAAGGAGGAAACCCGGTGGTTTCTTGAAGCACAGTGTTGTACGCAAATGTCACGTATGGGAGTAGCTTGCCTCATTGTTACGTCTCCCACAAGCATTGCCAATAGCACCTCACGTTTCTTAGGAGGAATGTTTCCAAATCTATAGCCGGGACAGCGATAGACAAATTTTTAGCCTTTCATCCTGCAGATCTCGCCAGTTTATCGGCATGCATGTTGTCTTCAGTGACTCTGTGCCCCGGAAGCAAGCATATTATATGTAGAAAAGCGTAAGCTTGCATAGAGCTGCGTAAAGCTCAGCAAATACAGGATTAGTTTCTTTTTGTAGCAACGGTAGAGCATTAACGACGCTTGAATAGTCTGTGTAATTATTTGCTTTTTGAACCTCGATATGGCAGATGTACTCGCCAGCCGAAAGTATTGCATATGCCTCAGCCATGAAAATACTTGTTTCCGAGGGGCAGAGCAACGGATGACGAAAACGATGGCCCACTGCTGCGTAAGAAACGCCGAAATGCGATTTTCATGAGTCCGTGTAGAGCTCTGGGCACGAGTATTTTGCCTGAAATTCTAGGAAGGGCATCTGGATGTGTGTGTTGGGTGCATGTTTTTGTAACTTTACGATAGATATGTCACAATCCATTAGCTGCCACAGCCACGGCGACAATCGCTTCGCTGGAGCCAGTAGTGATTTCATGCGAGTTGGACAGTCATTTCGTCTCAAAGGCTCCCAACTCCCAGAGTGAAGAGATGCCTCACTGCAGGGCGTGTTGGAAGGGATTGGCAGTGGTAACATTGTTTATGGTTGAATAAGTGAGATGCGCATTGTTGGCACATTATTTCAGAAAATGCATAAAACTAGACTACAACCCTTGAAGATGAAGGAGCTATTGATTTGATTCAACGTAGAAGCTCTCAACAGGATTTGCCTTGAAGGAACCGGTTGCTAAGCGGATGCACAGATGAGCAATAGCGTCAAACATCTTCAAAACAGTTGAACTGGCCTGTTGATATGCTACGGCTCCATAGTCTAAGCGCGTGCTTATGATACTTTTGTAGAGACTCATCAGGCATTTATCACTAGCCTACGTTGTATGGGATACTATATTTAGAACAATTATCGTTCTTACGCATTTTCTATTATTGTGATTTAAATGGAACACCAACGCTAGGTTTGCAACTAGTACGAAGCCTAAATATTACTGTTTCTTCTTCATATATAGCTGCTGCCCGTGCAGCTCAATATAAGAATCTGGGACCAATTCTCTATTTCTCAAGAACAGGATGCACGGCCTTTTAATAGTATTTAGCCTAGATCCATTCTCTATCGCACACATTGCTTCCTTTTCTTTGAGGCCAAGTTGAACCTGTCGCGCGCAGACAGCTATATTTCAAGATTTTAATCCCATCTGCACGTCTTCAACATATGTTGAATAGAACACACTTCGTGGAATGAATGACTGCAGAGAATTCACCTTTACAACAAAAATAGCGCAATTGGAAGTACAACTTCTGGTACTCTGTTTTCTTGGAGAAATAGTCTGGAAAAGGTTACCAACTCTAACACGGAACGTGAAGTGCGATGAGGACCTTTCTATCACATTAAGCTTTTTGCCGTGAATGCCCACTTCATAGAAGCAGCGCAAAATTTGATAATGCCAGCTATTGTCTTTGTATCTAGGAACACGGGAAAACAAGACGGTGAATGAAAGTGTCACAATTGCGTGCCCTAATTTTGACGAGATGATTGAGTTTACAACATTCCCCTCTAAAACCACATGAATATGGGTCCAGCATTTTTTTTGTCTTCAGGACGGGTAGTAGCCGGCGATTCATTATATTTATATACCTTATAAAGCAGTTTGTTAGTATAATAGGCCAGTAACTTCCAAAGAAAGATGTATCTTTACATTGTTTAAACACGTGACAACAATGGCCTAATTCCATGCCAATGGGATGTATTTTGTTCCCAGATTGCATTGAAAGGAGATAGGAATACTCTCTCCGTATCAGTGTAAAGATGGTTTAGCATGTCGTAGACAATTATATCAGATTCCAGTGCATATGTCTCACCCATACTGAAGGATGTTCTGAACTCAGCTTTGCCAAAGAAAATCTCGTACGATTAATTTCGACGAAACCTGCAGTTGCGTACCTTACATTCCGAAATTTTCTTAAACTTTAGTAAAGCAGCACACTGCTTCTTGGAACTAAATTTGTGCTCAAAATGTTGTCAAAGAGCGTCAGCCTTTTCTTCAAGGTTATTATTACCTTGACCGTCCACTAAAACAAGAAACTGAGAATGCCGATTTAATAATCTTCTTCACCTCCTCCAAACTTTTGTTTCTTGAGTTAAGAATAGACACTTGAGACGAGCCTTCCCAGCTTTCCCCTTTCGCGGTACGTCACGTTCGTCTTTCTTGAGACTTGAAGTGTTTAATGTTAACGAGGTGTTCCGGCGTGGATGACTCCCGCTGTAGGCCCAAGGGTCTACTCTGTTTCTGACATGCATTCCTACAACTTTATTCCACCGTGGCAGACGCCATTTCCTCGCAGTGCCATTCGTTTGTGGAACACATTTCAACGCACCATTATGAAAGCAGTAGAGCAGGTACCTGCATCCTTTATACTATTAGATTCAGTGGGTTTCGGCGCGCATGAGTCATATGCTTAATGTTTCACCCGTCTGCAGATGCTACTCTCCATCGAGGGGCGCATGGTGGAAGATCCCGTTCTTTTGTACTGGTGAGAGAGAGAGAAGTGATCACTGCCACTAGGGTAGTCAATCACGTTCTAATCTAAGTGGAGCTTTAACGTCGGGGATGTCATGACCAGGTATATAGAGCTGTATTGTATTGTGTGGAGCTGTAACAGTATTGCGTGCGTTAAAGTTGCGAACTGTTATGTAGGCTTGAGGTAGTTCATCTAGTCTATAGCAAGGTGGGACGTATAGGAAAGAGATTGTAAGTAATTTTTTCAAATACTAGGGCACGATATGCCACTGCCCCAACAGGCGTGCGCAGTTCTAAAGCCAGACATGCTGAATTCCTATCGACTATGATTGCTACACCGTCCGACGCAGCATAGCATCGTCACGGTCTTTGAAAAAAGAAGCGTGATGTGGTAGAAAGTTTATTTGTGTCGGATTTAAATGTGTTTCTTGGAAACGCAGCACTTTATATACAAGAGTGCTTTAACATCGTCAAGAATGCGCTGTAGATCTATGACCTTCCATTGAAGTATATTTATATGGATATTGACAGTATTGCGTGCTCTGTATCTAAGGGGGAAATAACTTAGTTAACAGGGCCCGTAAAGGCTCCTGTTATGCTGGGTTTGTGTTCTATGGCGCGTTCAAGTGAGCTGCGCCGTTTCTTCAGCATCTGAGAGGCCGAGTTGAAGTTTCCATCGCCTAAACAGAGGCGGTGGATGCTATATCGCCAGCTACACTCGCTGGTGTTTGGTGCCTTTAGGCGCGAACAGAGACCTAAGAGCCCGCATGGACAGATGCCCGCAGTCACTTCATTGTGGCGGGGCGGTGCTAGCAACGTCCGCCTGTGGGATTGGTGGCGTTCCTGTCGACCCACTACGTGTGGTCCGATCGGCCACCAAAGACCGTTGTGGCATTGCCCCCTGACATATCACTATGGCGTAACTTGATTGCTGCAATGAGGTGCCAGGTTTCCGTGCCTCTTTAAATTGGAGGTTCACTGGGAATTTCAATGCGATAATGCACTTTTCTTTTTTTCCAGAGTGGAAAATAGCGGGAGTATGGTGCATGCTCTCCTTGGCAGTTTACACAGTTAAGTTGTCGGAAGGGTAATCTTGGGAGCTGCATTTTCAGCAGGTTTTTCGGCTTTAGCAGCTCTGCGAGCCATGACCAAATCTCTTGACAGTTGATGCATCGGCGAGGGTGAGGGTGATATGGCCTACGCGGATGTTTATGTATCCAGTTTCCACAGTTTCAGAAAGCGTGCTAGAGCGAAAGGTCAACATTAGGTGTATGGTGGAAATTTCTTTGTTGTCACGCCTTTTTTTTCTTTTCACATTGGTGACACCTTGGTCCTCCCATACTTCAAGTTGTTCAGTATTGTACAGATTCAGTAGGTCTACTTCAGATATGACACAGCGCTGAAACAGCGTGCAGGGAATAGTGCTGTGTTACTGTCACAGGAACATCACTGAACGTCACATGTCTGGAGAGCTTTTCATATTGAATATTCTGGCGTATCTCGAGGAGGAGGTCACCACTTGAGATCATGGTTACCTCGTAGCCTGGTCTTGTTGTGTATGTAAAGCAGTTCGCCTCGAGACTATTCTTACAGTTTTGTCTGGTTTTTCACACTGAATCACATGAACTGACGGCAAAGTCTTGTTTGACATGGCTGAGTAAAGTGAACTTTTAAAAAAATTCTGGGGTTTTACGTGCCAAAACTACTTTCCGATTATGAGGAACGCCGTAGTGAAGGACTCCGGAAATTTCGACCACCTGGAGTTCTTTAACGTGCACCTAAATCTAAGCAAACGGGTGTTTTCCCATTTCACCCCCATCGTAATGCGGCCGCCATGGCCGGGATCCGATCCCACGACCTCTTGCTCAGCAGCCCAACACCGTAGCCACTGAGCAACCATGGTGGGTAAGTGAACTTTTAATCGATCCGTCCCCTTTTAATAGAGAAGTTGAGGTAGCGCAAGGAAAGAAGTAGAAGTCGCAAAGGTTCATGTTTTTCGTCAACGATGGCCGCCACCCAACATGGAGCCCCAACATGGGGCGTTACATTACTTCTAAAAACAGACTTGCATGCGCCAGCATGCAAGCCTCTTATAGGCCATCTAAATGAGCTCATCTTCGCTATAACCCAAATATACATACCAAAGGTTGGATATATTACACCATGTTAATTAACCCTCGCCACCAGAAAATTGGGAGAGTGAGATGAAGTAAGGATATACGAAAGATTACAATGAAAAAGAACAAGTGAAAGCAAGTGGAGAGATAGCAAAAGGCGACTGCGGATTTCTTCCGGGCGGATCAATGCATGGGTGTTTACGTGAAGCTAGGACCGAAGGAGTGTGTTGCCTCCGCCGACGGGCCTTAGAGGTTCAAACACCCGGCATCGGCTTAGCCCGCAGGTTCCTGTTTTCCCACGACACGGGTATGCCGCCTACGGTTAGGGACGGGACGGTACAATCCCCATGTGTTCGGGTCCATGGTATCGCAAAACACCAAACGCCTGCGGACACAAAAGCCTTTGCGATGAATGGCAGCGCAGGTGCCGACATCTACACTTGCGATAGCAATGTTAAACGCTTGAGCTGCTTAAGAAAAAGCTTTAGCTCGGGCCCAACTGCAACGCCACCTATTCAAATACATGTAAAACGCAAAAACGCTTTTCTGATGTAACAGATTTTATTGAAATTAGTTGCATTTGAGAGTGGCAGTTAAATTATAGCGAGAGTTGGAAGCGGAATTTTGATTTAGGGCCTGAAGTTCGTGAAAGGATTTTCAAAAATACTATAGTTCGAAAAAAAAATAGACGCACAAGCTTTATAAAGTAATAGCTGTACATGAAAGCAGATATCGCGCTTCCGTAAATGTCATTCACTAGATAATTTAAAGCGGACAAGTTCATTTTGTTGCGCTGTTTGCTGCGTTTTCCACAAGGGTTCTACAAAAGCTGCATTTTGATATTACTGATTTTTTCCAGGTTTATATTTAACACCTCAATTTTGTCCACTTTAGGTGTATTATCATTTGCAATTCGCCGAATTGGGATATCATTTTTGCTTGCTGAGTTCGAGATTTGTAAACTTGCTAGTTCCTTTTTCTGAAATTTCTTTATTCTTGCCAACTTTTCATAAAAATTGACGATCTAATTAAACAATTGGAAAGCAACAGTCACTAGATTCTACGTTTTTCTTTTAAGTGCAACAAACCTTGTCAAATTTGGTTCCGTGCTTGCCGAGAAAGACGAATTCCCCTTTTACATATATTTAGATAGGAGCACCCGAGCAAAAGCTTCCTATTAAATACGAAGGAAATTCACCTTTAGGAAGACAGCAGGGTTACGAACATATTGGCACCTATCTGATACGGTGGAGCTACTGCTGCTGGTAAGTAACAGAATGAACTTTTTCAGGTTTCATAATCCATGACTCCTACATCAGAATAGCAGGAGCCTTCTTGCTTCTGATGCCTTATGATGGGCCATCTAAATACACTCAGCGTATTTTTATTGTAATTGACGGTCTTTGAATACGTCACCGGCTTTTCAGATAATGGATATCTGTGTTTGTAAAGAATTTGCTGCCAGCCTGGCGGACGAGAAGTTCATGGCCGATTCCGTAGCCCATTCAGCTGCTGTCGATCTAGCGTCCTGCCAACCAACCGTCTGCTCAGCGGCCTGCCTGCTTTTAAGATCCAATTTCCCGCAAAACTAGGGAGCGTCGAAGGTGTATAAAACGTAGCGCACTAGACTTAAAGAAGAGAACACGCTACAAAATTAAAAGTCCCTCAGTTGAGCTCCACGTTGTTATTTCAGAGTAAAGTAGAAGTCGCCTAGGAACTGTCTAGGTCGTCTGTTGTGCGCTAGGCTCATAGCCGTACTGTTCGTCGCGGCTTGTCTATATTCTTAACTTTGTCCCGCGTGCGCAATTTTCGGACGGCAAGAGGCAGGCAGGTATGACATCAAGCGGGCCATACGCAGCTCGAGGCTTCTCGGTAAGCGCTAAAAACTTTTTCTTTTTTCACACAAAATTTTAGGTCTCAACGGCACTGGATGCGAGCATTAGTCACAGCGTAAGGTATGGGAGTAATGAGTGCCAGTGCAGTAAAGAAAATTACCCGAATTGCACTAAACCTCCGTAAATGGCGCACTGCGGTTGATTGGCAAATGTTGAAGCAGAGCCACCGTACGGCATATTTTTGGAAAATGCAGCGAGTTAACTTGCAATCAGCAGCGATCACGCGGGGCAATACTTCCAGAAGGCAGTTTCAGCGGGGCCCACATGAGTGAGAATGAGCCATAATGGAGGTAAAGATCCCGGTGTGCTGCAATAATTGAAAATATATTTAAAAATCACACATTGCGTCATAGATTGCACTTTCAAGGCGACCGCCCCAACTGGCCTTTCGGTAAGATAAAAAAAGGGCTTGTTAATCGGTCAACGTTAAAGAAGCTGAGATCTACGCAATTTTGCGGTGAATACTGTACGACTAAAATACAGAAGAAAGGTAATGATGCCCGCTATAAAAGATATGGAGAGACAGACCTAGTGGAGAGCTATGATTAACACTTATTTGTCGAATCATATGAACCACGTGGTACGAGGATTTTGCTTTTTTTTAGCGTCGACATTTGGTTGGATGTTCTTTATTTTGCGATAGAAATGATATCGTCACATCATGCAAATTACTGCCGTCGTCGTTGCTTTCGCTGTAATGTTAGTACAAAGACCAAAAAATATCACATAGTTGCCGCGTGCCGAACGCGGCATTTGCGAGTGAAAACTTGCGATGGTCAGCCAACGGTCGCGGCTGAATCTTGCGCGCGCGAGGGAGGAGCGTGGAGCGGCAGCGTGACGTGTTCTGTCGCACGCAAGGCACGAGGGCGAGGAGGAGAGGAGACTGCGATGGCTACTGCTTTCTGCCGGCGCCACATTTTTGAAAGCGATCTGTGCTGTAGACAGAGTGCGTGCCAGCGCAGGTCTCATCTTTAAAGCGATCTGCCATATGGACAAATGCGCACACCTTCTGCGAATAGCTTGGCAAGCGCTCTGCGTTTGACATTTGATTCTCGTTGAATCCAGGGAGAACACGAGCGTCTATTCCCTCGCTGTTTCGGCCGCGTTCAGCGAGTTTCTGTGGTTATCGAGCCCGTATAGATTTTTTTTTAAATTCTAATGTTTGTTGTGCTCCATAACGAATTCGCTGACAGACTCGATGACCTTATTTATTCTATACTTCAATTCTGAAGTAATTCGGTTTTTGGGTGACATACCTGCGTGTACACTTATTTCATGACGCCTACGGCTTAAGAAGGAGACAGGTCTTTCTTCTGGAATAACTTACTACATATGTGTGCCCACAACAATGACCTCATGGGGTGGTACTCAACATTGCATATGCAGGCTGATTATAATGCCTAATATTGGTTTACTTCTTTTGTTGTAAGATACTTGAAAGATCATGAAGGAAAGTCAATTTTTGTCATGCATGTTTGCCGTGATTGTTAAGAGCAGCAACTGTCATAACGTGCTGCCCTAATGAATTCTTGCATTATGTTGCAAACTCACGAGCTCAACGACAAGGAGCTATGCGTACACATCCACTTCCGCCGTCTTATGACAACGCGCATTCAAAAGGTAAAGCTATATCCAGAACTACTAAAGATTGGGTACAAAAGAATGAAATGGCTATAACACATGCAGTTTCGCACCTAGATATGCACATATCTCACGTGAAAGGATAACAAAGAAACTGCATTTGCGCCATCAAGTGGGAGAGTTTTTTTTTTAAGAAAACGTGTTGTCTCTTTGTGCACGAGCTTTCTAGCATCAAGATTTCCAAGCTATTCGCGCACACGATCTGGTCATAGTTTTTGTAGCAGGTACAAAGCTGATGTTAAAAATACCGATGCCAATAAACGGAGGTTGTTGGCATAGCGCAGAACCTAGAAAAGACCTTTATATTATGTCAGGCTTTTATTATAAATCACAGTCTTGCACGCCCTTGTGTTTTTCTTCTCCCTGCAATTATTTGTTCCTATTTTTACGAGTGTTAGAGAAACCAAATGCAAGGCCGATGGCAACAAGCCTCCAAGGCTTGTTGTTCTCTGCGCTGTGGGTGTTGTGAACAACACTACTCTGTCGTGTCGCAAGGAACATATGGGGCGGATTTTGAGATAAATGCATTAGTGGTAGCGCTGCAGATGGCAGCGATCTGGTCAAAAATGCCGTCGACGAATTGCAACTCGTGAGTTGGGACCTGAACGGAGGACGCGTAGTAGTACCATTGAATATTGGCAATTAAAGGAGCTCGACCTGTCTGGGACGAAATTAGTGTTGTGTTCACGGTCCAGGCTTGGCTCTGAGCCTTCCTGGGGCGTTCTATAGAAGAGCGCAGATGCCGCTCCAATAGATTGTTGACAAGCATAATTATTGTCATGGCAACGTAACAGAGGTCCCCTTGCCGCGAGGGTGAATAAGCCGGATAAAGCGTTAGCTTTATCCGCCTGGACAAACCGCTAGCGTAGTACGATTCCAACAGGGCGTGTAATAAACAGGCAGCGGGGTCGTATTGCCTCGTAGTAGTGACGGTGAAGAAACCAGGAAAACTAGCAACGACGCGACCGTCATTTTATTGGGCGAACTTGTGTCCTCAAAAATAGGCTACACTCACAGGACCGCGATAGCAGCGAAAACAGTCGGCGACGGTGGAAAATCTGATCAGCGGTTCAAGTGCGTAAGCTTTTAATGATCAGCCATCGAACGTTCCCAAGAAATCGCTGGTGCCCGCGTGTCTTCCAGAAAGTTCTACACCATTAATGTCGCGCGTGCACGAAATCAGATTACAGGAGCTTTGGCTACAACAGACAGCGCATAGAACTATCGATAACATCCCGGGAACTTCCGTTACACGCAGACGCATACTGTGCTGACCGACAACATTTGTCAGAGGATGAAACGCGCTCAACGAAAAAGATAAACAAGACAACGTGTCAATATCACATCAGTGGCAGGTTATTTTCTTGTCCACATTAATTTTCCTTTTGCTTATAAATTCTACACTTCAGATTAACGTATCAAACGTTATCATTAGCTTTCCATTTGTCCAGTATCTGTTAGGTACTTATGGTAACACACAAGCATCACTATGATAAAAAAAACAGTGCAAGGTAGCCTGTGACCACGGAGTCACGCTCTCCTCGTGTGCCCAACTAATGGCTCAGCGAAAGAAGATAGATAATGCCCCCCCTTTCCCCTCAGAAACGCAGATGAGATCGCCCAGGCAACTGCGCGTGCTTCATGCGCCGACAAATAAGCGCATGCTCAGGGCGTTTCCCCTCCGCTCCTCCTTGACTTTCAACCTCACACTTTCACTGCTGCCTCCTACTTCACTTTCCCCACTCCATTACTTTCTCGAGTAGAACCGTATGGACCCTTGTCAATATGGCAAATTTCCAAGAATCCAGACTTTAGGGCAAACTCATTATTTCATTCTTGAAAATCGCACACAATTTCAAACGTCATTAAACGAATTTGTCCAATCTAGAAATTATGGATACCGAGTGCTCCTGGTTTCTACGTCGGAAGGAAACGTCTCCTGACGAAATGTACGTTGACATTTGAATGATGGCTCGTTAGTTCAAACAGGCATAGGGCACATCGGAGCAGATGTTCGCTCAGCGAAACATGCCGGATCAGTAGCTGCGTGACAGCCTGGTACCTTGAGTCATGTTCAATTTCAAACTTCGTCGTCTTTTTGACACGTGGCTTTTCCATCTGATTTTATAGCGAGGTGGCCTTTTCTACTCTCCCGGCGTGCCCGGGTTCAATATTCCGAGATGAAGCATTGAATTTTACAGCGAAGCTGTGTATAGCTACCGGCCCTGGTAGATGTCCGTGCGTTTACGCGTCGCGTCGACACGGACATTCGTCTCCAGTTTAGCTTTCAATTTCATGTAGGCATCATGAAAAAAATATTCAGAAATTGGCCGCTAAAACGGCACTACCATAACCTTGACTTTCACTTACTTGTCGCTGTTAGTTCGCAGTCAAGTTCTAAACGTTACACAATTCCCATCTGCTGTCAATGCATGGCCGTCTAGGGAGGCAAAATGGTTACAGAAAACAGCTCTAACTTGTTTTATCAAAACTATGCGGAAACAAATTATCTTAGAATAAACGGAAAATCGGACATCCACCCGTTCTCCTATTATCCACCCATTGTCTTAGAATGAGCCGCCAAGGTGACTCTAACGTTATGCCGAAGCATAGTTATTTTTGCTCATTCGGTAGTTCACAGTAAAGTCCCACTTGGTCGCGGGATCGAATCCCGGCCATGGCGGCCGCATTTCGATGGAGGACAAATGCGAAAACACCCGTGTACTTAGATTTATGTGTACGTTAAAGAACCCCAGGCGGTCGAAATCTCCCAAGTCATCCACTACAGCGTGCCTCATAATCAGAAAGTGGTTTTGGCATGTAAAACCCCATAGTTCTTTTTTAATGTTTTAACAATTGAAGAACTTCCGTCCGCCATGCGGCGCGGTACATGCACACGTCACTAGTCCATAAAATAATAAAAATAAATCACTCCGCACTCCGCAACAGATGTGCTTGTTGGCTTTGTCTTTCAGTATTAATAATAATAATAATAATAATAATAATAATAATAATAATAATAATAATAATAATAATAATAATAATAATAATAATAATAATAATAATAATAATAATAATACATGAATGGGTTGATTGATGTGAAACATACCATAGCCTCGCCGCTCGTCCTTCTTCGCAGAGGGGAAAGGTTGATCAATATTTGTGAATATTTTGAATAAAATTCTATTCCCAAAATTAAGGATAATGGGGTAAGTAAAACATGACAGCCTCCATATTCGCCATATAAAGTGCCTTCATACCTCTAATAAAAAATTGACTGATCAAAATTTTCTAATTATTCTCCGCAAACTGCCGTTGTCAGGAGCAAAAATGTCCCCCTTGCCTATGAACGTCTTGTAAAAAGAACAGGCACGCCGCGCTGAAAACGCTTTTAACAAAATATTGTATGGCCTAAACACACCTTTGCATTTAAATAAATCGCATTCCATAGTGGCCTAATTGCGAGCCGCTCAGTTTATCCTTAGATCGTAGTTACACGTGTTAGCATACTTAAGCATCCATTTAAAATGTGTATTATGTACCTCAAGGGCAAAATTAATTTGCAAAGTTGAATTTTAGGTAGCTGAAAATGTGCGCTTTAGGGTTGGTTCATTTTCCACAGTTTTATTAACGCTGTTCCCAATGTATTACCATGCCGCTTCAAGCTAAATGCTGATCGAAAAGCAAGCATTAAAAATTGTGCTCTGGTGTATGCGGCCGTAATAATACGTGAAGACTCAATACAATTGTCTTTGCATTATGCAGAAGACAGAATAAACGTTTTGATTTTATAACATATCATTAAAGCTTGCCAGCATACATCAAACTGAAAAAAATGCCGCAAACACCGGTTACTTATATCTTTTGGCTCTACAGCTATATAATATATTAGAAAAAAAAATTGAGAATAACACGCGTACAATTCTAAATTTTGAGTGCAATGTAGGTTAGTAAAATCAGGGATGTAAGTGATGACGTGATTATAAAAGGTTCCATGGTGAACGTAGTTGAACCCAAGAAAAATTTTTAGGGGTTTGCGGGTGATCGGTCTAGAAAGTATAGGCGGTGTATTTACGTCCCAAAACCGCGTTCACTGAACTAGACTTGTCTAATAATGAAACGTGTAAAATTTTTTATTAATCTATGGTGCTTTACATGCCAAAACTACGATCTGATTATGACGTTCACCGCAGTGGGAACCCGGGAAATTCGGGCCGCAATCTGTGGTTTTCATCGGGCACCTAAATCTAAGTACGTGGGTGTTTTCGCATTTCTCCCCTTCAGAAATGCGGCCGCCATGGCCGTGGTTCGATCCGCCGACTTCGTGCTAAGGTTCCCAACACCATAGCCACTAAGAAACCGCGTCGGGTCGTTTCGAAACGTTTCATCATTGGAATAAATGCTAATTCAACAACAACAGTGCAGCTGCCTATGCTTCATATATGGCAGTTTGGAAATCTTGGAGAAACAGGTCTTTGTCCAATGCACACTTTGCGTCAGTTCAAAAACCATTTTCTCATGAACGTCACGACAAGAATAATATGAGAACGTTAACCTGGAAGCACAGCTTGAAATTTAATGACTACTCTACGCTGTAGTATTCCGGAAGTCTGTTTTCAATTGGCGTGGTTTACATGAGGTGTTCTACGAATCGGAGATGAGGAAGAGCTGGCTTGTTTTCAGACGGCGCGTATAAAAGTGTACTCCAACAAAAGCCTTCGCAGTTTTTCATGCTTCCGAGGGAGTTCATTATTTTGCTTTGAGTAAAAGCATATTGTTCGCTTCTACTGTTTTCGAGAGGAATCAGATCGTCTACCAAGGTCTTGAAGTTGCGACATCGGAAGAAAAGGTAAGTTGCTTTGCTGGCACCAACCAGAGAAAAATATTCCGTTACATGGCTGTAAATACATTTGGAGTAAGTTGTATGAAAACTTAACCAGAATCAATATCAATGTCAGGTTTAACATTGCAAAGAGTTGCAAATTGAGAGCATCTGATTCTTCATCATGTTGTAGTGATCACGAAAGTGTGCTAAAGATAATATGCGACAAATGTACTAGAAATCGCAAGTATATTAAAATCATCCAACTCCTATTATTGGATATTCTGCTTATGAACGCAGTCAGAAAATCAGAAAAAGACCTGCAGATCGAAGCGCACAAGAACAGGGCGTTTTTAGAGACTCAGAGCTTAGCGCCACTTTGTTTCGCATCAAGGTCGCAACTTCATATTATTGCCCTCCTTATTAAGGCAAAACCCCCTACATGTCTCATCGTTCATTCGAGATTAAGTCCTCGTGGGAAAACGGGGTGGCGACATGAATGCTACAAACACTATCGCCATCTTCATCCATGGCACATACACCCGTAAGCGTAAATCGCCCGATTCTTGGCCAATCACCCATAGTGGGTATGAGTTACTCTCGAAGGCAAGCAAGCAAGCCAGACGCATGATAGCGATGGTTGATAAAGCGAATTAAGAATGATGATAAAGCGGATTAAGTGGATGTATCAGTCAAGCTTAAGGAAATACGATTAGAAGATGAGCAAGCGAATTAAGTAGAAGACACCCATCCCCATCCCATGCCCCTGTAGCGCCCTGAGGCATTTACCCTCGCATTAATGAATGAATAGAATTTATGGACTGGACCCTAACCCGGTCATCATGAATAAAATTAATCCGGACTGCGGGGTTTCAGTCTATTGTAGTAAGTGTGGTGGTTTGCGCGATTTACAACACATGCTGTGGCGCTGCTTGGCGTTGGCCGGTGATGGTTCTCGAGGTGAACAGTGGTGGCAGCGAATGCTGCACAGTGAAGTGCTGGCGGACCAAGTCAGGGCTGTCCAGAGGGCCCGTGTGATGGCAGAGGGGCTCGGCCTCTCTGTACCGACGTGGGAGCGGCCCGCATCAGTCCCAGACTGATCCCTCAGGACCTAAATAAAGTTCTTCATACCATACAGAGAGGTCGACCTGAGCTAGTGCGCTCTAGTCTGCTACTCTGCACTGGGGAAGAGGGAAGGGAAGTGAAAGTATTGGAATGGATGATGATGATAAGAGAAGTGGTGAGTGCTTATGTACATGAGACAGTTGCCTCGCTAGAGCCGCTCGTCGAGCTTGGTGTCCTGCAGGAACTTCAACAATACTTTTGTTGCACGCATTGAAATTGCAGTGTCAGGTCATGGGCCGAGGATAGCTTCCTCCGACAGTAGTTGCCTGCCAACGCTGGCTAAGAAACTGTCTAACTTCCTTCGCTCCAGCATATATGCTGGGCAGTCACACAGTACGTGTTGCAGTGTTTCGGGCATCTGGCAGTGTACACAATCAGGGCTGTTCGATCGGCCGATGAGGTGTGCGTAGCGACGGGTGAAAGCAACGCCGAGCCGAATCCTGTGTAGCAATGATGTTTTGCTGCGTGTAAGCTTCGGGGGCAAACAGAATTTACCGTCTGGGTCAATCATATGTAGACGTCTGTGAATGTTATCAGAGTGGGCTCTGTAAGCTTTGTAAGGTCCTGCATGAGTGCCTTGATCATGGAGTTGGTGTCAGGTCGCGAGTAAGCAATGTACCAATGTAAGCAATACCAATGTAATTACTTTGCATCCGTTGTTTTAATTATTTTGTTAAACTTTTTAATGCTTTTTAGTCGTGCGTTACTAAAGAAGTTCCAATTACATATAATTACTAGCGCATCAAACATTTACTTTTAACTGGAAACGTTATCGAGCTCACAATCTTTTTAATGGTGGGTGTGTAATTGGTCATGATAATTGTTCTATGGTATCATGATCGTTCCTCATTCATTTCAGCACTAAAGCCTTTCTGAACCGCATCTGCTCTCAGCGAGCAGCCTCCGCCACATAGCTGTGGCCTTTACGTTTCTCGAACTCCTCAGCAGTGAGCAGCTCCTTCGGGTAATGATGCATTCATCAAACTTCATCAAGCAATAACAAAAAGAAGACAGAAAATTGGCAAATGTGTCATACGACATTTAGTATAAAAGGATATTCAAGAGTATTTGTGGCCCTAGTTTGGGGGAACGCGTGTTGCACCAGTAAGCGCCTATGTATTTAGGTAAAATTAAGATTAATTTATTATGTCTTAAGTACCAAAACCACGAGATGAACATGAGGTACACAGTTGTGGGGAGCACCGGAACTTCGGATTGAGTGGGGTTCTTTAACCTGTGCCTAAATCTAAGCACACAGGTGTTTTCACATTTTGCCCCCGTCCAAATGCACCCGCGGATGCCGGAATTCGATGCCGCGACCTCGTGCTTAGCAGCCCATGTATTTAGGTACATAATCACGGTTTCACACTAAGTTTTTGATAGCCTACATTCTGCTTATAAGTATGCTGCAACGTCGTACCTAATTGTTAGTGAACACATGGAACAATAATACAGTTCATCAAAATTTCGCATTAGGCTTTCACAGTCCCAGCCAAATAGACCACAATAGTAGTGACGTAGCAGTTACATAGACCAAAACTACTAAGAAACTTTTTTTACTAGTGACGAAAACAACTATTAGTTTTACTAGCCTCCGAATAGTACCGAATTATCATTAAGCCAGTAAAATTTAAACTAAAATCCTGAAGGAACACATTTACTTAATATTGTTACGGAGGGATAAAAGAAGACATAGGAAGAATATCGCGAGACGCTGGCTACTGCGTGTTCTCGATAGTGCGTCGTCTTAACCTCATTGACCCTACTTGTATATACATTGCAAATACAGTCTGTGTATACTCCCAACGTACCCGTAACATATTTATGCGAGGTGTGGGGTACCACGGCTGGAAACGGAGCTCCGCAGTGGACGTCGCCCTATATCTTGAATCTTTAAAAAGCTCTAAATCTTGAGCAGCGGTTGTACTTAAAAAAGTGAAGAAATTAAGATTTTAAATGAGGTTAGAAAATCGAAAATTAGAAAGCTTTTAGAAAATCTACTTTGGGACAAACATGTGGAATGTCTTTGCGGAAAGCTAACCAGAACAGCGGGACTGTTACATAGACAACGACATGTCTTGCCTACCACTGAGAAACGAACTGTGCGTAACTCACTTTTTCTTTCTACACTAAATTACTGTCGCCTAGTCTGGGCAACATGAAAACAAAACATCACGAAACTAAAATAATGTCAAAAACGAGCAATTCGTGATGTGGCTATTGTTTCCTCCAAAGAACGCAGGTCTAAATATTTTTACGAATACAAAATAATTTTTACTGAATTCATTTATTCATTTCGTCTGGCATGCATGTACAGAACAACGTCGAGAAAGAAAAATGTTGATCATGTGAATTTGTGCAACTGGAATCGTCGCGACATTTCCTAAAAGTCGAACGATGAGCTTTTGTCGTACTAATTATGGACAGCAATCTGTATTCTAGCCCACTGCTCATTTACTAAACATCCTAATTACGAGTGGATTAAGCCCGGATACATGTCTCCTCGTTCCTTTTTCACTTACGTCCTTTCGCAAAATCCCGCTGTGTGATTCTTTTACTTGTATTTGATTATTGTATACATATTAGTATGCATGAGTATGTGTGTTCCTATGTATATATATATATATATATATATATATATATGTGTGTGTGTGTGTGTGTGTGTGTGTGTGTGTTTGTGTGTGTGTGTGTCTGTGTGTGTAGGTATGTATGAATGTATGTATCTATGTATGTATGCATGCATGCACATATGCGTATGTCGTCTCTTTATATCGAGTTTGATGCGTGTGATGTATTGAATTTTGGTCTCATTTTGTTTTTAGCTACATTGTCACAGCTTATTTTCTTAAGGTATTTCGTATTTACCTCTCTGATGCGGTTTCAGCATTTCTTTGTGCTCGTCATCGTCGTCATCATTATCAGCTTGTTTTATATCCACTGCAGGACGAAGGCCTCTCCCTGCGATCTCCAATTACCCCTGTCCTACGCCCCCTGATACCAACTAGCGTCCTTAAATTTCTCAATTTCATCGCTCCACCTAATCTTCCGTCATCCTCGATTGCGTTTCCGTTCTCCTGGTACCCATTCTGCAACCCTAATGGTCCATCGGTTATCTAACCTGCGCATAACATGACCTGCCCAGCTCCATTTTTTTTCTCTTGATGTCAATTACAATATCGTCTATACCCGTTTGCTCTCCGTTCCAAACCGCTCTCTTTATATTTCTCAACGTTATGCCTAGCAATCTTTCTTCCATCGCTCTTTGCGCGGTCCTTAACTTGTTCGCAAGCTTCTTTGTCAGCCTCCAAACCTGTGCCCCATATGTCATACCTGGTAAAATGCACTGGTTGTATACCTTCCTTTTCAATGATAATGGTGAACTTTCAGTCAGCAGCTGGCATTCTCTGCCGTATGCGATCCAACCCACTTTTATTCTTCTATGAATTTCCTTTTCATGATCAGGGTTCCCTGTGATTATTTGACCTAGGTAAACGTACTCCTTCGCAGTATCTAGAAGCCGACTGACGATCCTGAACTCTTGTTCCTTGGCCTGGCTATTTGTCATTATCTTTGCCTTCTGCATATTAATCTTGAATCCCGTGCTTACACTCCCTCTGTTATGGTCCTCAATCATTTGTGTGTGCTACACACACAAAAAAAAATTTACTGCCTGTATATCCATGCTATTATTTCTTTTTTTTTGTGCGTACACTTATGTTGTCCTATGTCTATATTTCTGGCTGCACACTGTCGAATTGTACCATAGGGGGCCGGCTTGGTCAAGGTGCAGTAATGCAGTTTTTTTCCCCCAACCCCTTTCTCTCTTTGTTAACAGATGATATAAAATTTAATTTTGATTTCAGTACTTCTCATATTTTTGTGGGGCAGCAATTGGTAACTGCCCCAGAAAATTGGAGCAGATTGGGTGAGGGAACAAACGCGAGTTAATGACATCTTAGTTGAAATCAAGAAAAAGAAATGGGCATGGGCTGGACATGTAATGAGGAGGGAAGATAACCGATGGTTACTAAGGGTTACGGACTGGATTCCGATGGGAAGGGAAGCATAGCAGGGAGCGGCAGAAAGTTAGATGGGCGGATGGGATTGAGAAGTTTGCAGGGACGACATGGCCGCAATTAGAACATGACCGGGGTAATTGGAGAAGTATAGGAGAGACCTTTGCCCTGCAGTGTGCGTAACCAGGCTGATGATGATGATGATGTATTGGAAAGTGTAATCAATTATGTTTTTGAATGAAGTATGTCAAGTTGTATTTGGCAATTATTTATGTAACGCGTATAATTGCGCTTGCGAGCGCTGCTATGGCGGTGTACATGAAGCGCCCAGCACTTACGCTTTCTCTGTGCAAATGGGATGGCCAGAGCAAAACCTGCTTGTGCGCGCCATCTCAGAGGTCATGCTCTAACCAACCTATACGTGTGTCCTTCCAACGCCAACTATGCCTTCGAGATTTGTTCCGCATGTGTCACTGGGCGAAGCACTGCCGTTGGAGTCGAGATACCAGAGCGCCTGTTTATTTTACTCCAGAGAGGCAAATGATGTAGGCAAATTTGAAGAATTTCAGTACACACTTTAAAAATGCTTCCCTTCCCACATATTTCAATATCGGCGTTGGGTGCTCATACAGATGCAAAGCGTCAAATCTCCCTTTAAGCGAAAAAGCTGGCATTTGTAGTCTGTAGCAGTGAAACCTTGTGAGACCTTCATTTGAAAGATCGCCAGTCGTTTGTGCGCAGGCGCGAGTAAGAGCGGGCTCGAAAGAGAAAATCTGGGCGCTTTTGCTCCTTGAATATATTACTCTGCCTAGGCACTACCGAGGAGGTTTCTTAGCGCGTGTTGTATTCGTGTATCACCAGACATGCCGGCATTGCGGAGTGCGGTCTAGTTTGTCTACGCTCAGCTGCTGGCTGCCCGCGTGGTGCGGCAGTGTGCGCAGATGCCCCTTGGTGGGCGCTGTGTCAGAAGGGGCAACCGACTGGTGTTGTAAAAGTCGCGGATCGCATTTTTCGTCGCGACGATAAATTAGCTTTTTTTATAAGCACTGTTCCAGGACGGCCCATGTAACCGGCAATAGGAGGCCTAAGGAGAGCACCCGAGGTTATAATAGATCAGGCGGCGCAGGATCTCCAGGGCACCCAAGGGGTAACGGGGGGATCTAATCTGGAAGCAGGGCGTCCCGTAGGAGCCGCGGCGGCCGCACCGTGTCAGGGGGTGTTCACATAAACAAAAATTGGCTGTCGGCTATCGTGGACAGCCGATCTTATACCCCTGGCACGCGCATGCCTCGGCGAGCTCCAACACACGGACTAGTTCGGGTTCTAGCTTTGGTGTCCCCGTTGCCGCTTTGGTGTCCTGGAGGCGCCTCCAATAACGCGAAATAATGACACGTTGTTACAATTAGCAAAAAACACGATTGAAGAAATATAATTACGTCCGGCCACCAACATGTGACGCTAAGTTCAGCAATACCGCGCCCCGCGACGTTTTTTTTTAAGATATGCGGCCGGGCTCTAGTACGGTCGCTACTGCTCTCACAGAAACATTTTTGATGGTATTTACAAGGTCAACCGCAGTAAGGTTCGAGAAAGCTATGATCCGCCACGACTGATTTAGCGCGAGCGCCGCAGAATCGAGACAGTGTGTCCTACACCGCGGTCGCCAAATCGTGCGCAAGTGCCCGCTGCTTCACCCATTTTACAGCACCGGCAGCCAGCGTCCGAGCGGAAATAAACTCCGCCCCACTAAGCAATACCGGCACGCCTAGAGACAAGCGCCTACAACACGCGCTAGGAAACCTCCTCGGTAGTGTAAGGCAGAGTCATATGTTCAAGGAGCAAAAGCCACCACAGTTTCTGTCCTGTGCACAAATGGCTGGCGTTCCCTCAAATGAACGTCCTGTGTGAAACCTCACCTAAAGCACCATTGGCTGTGACGCCACTCTACGAACGCGCCTATATTAATTACTATTTTCTGCAACGTCCCGACACGAGCGCCCCTCGACGGAGTAGAGCGGGCGAAAGGAGAGACCGGCTGCTGCTATAGCGCTACAGGTGTTGTGTGAGGGGAAAGGGCATCACGGCGACGCCACATCATAATCGCTCTCGCTCTGAGAAGCCGGCGCTCGGTGGCCAAGCGTGCGAGCGGCGCAGGCTGCGGCTGCTTGCTGGCTTTGACAACATGTACCGCGATCACCTGCCGGTCTTCGTGGACGCTCTTGCTTCCTAGATCTCTCGATGGCCAGGACATCGGTGGCACACGGCGTTAGCACCCGGACTAGTGTTGCTTGTTCGCTCTTGAAGAACGTACCGTTGTGGTTCATCACTCGCCACGCAGAACTAGAAGGACCACTATGGCTAGTGCAATTGGAGAATAACGCTTTTCAAATGACAACTAATAAGAAGTGCTTAGGTACCCTCAAATTTTTTAGGCTGAAATTGCAATCTTTTCGGTCAGTGACGCTGCAACTTATTTGTTTTACTATCTATATCCAGGTTTCCTAGATTTCAAACAGAAATGCATAACATGAAAAATCAAGCATGCCCGTGCATCAAAACTGTATAGACGTCTTAGACAACTGAATACAGAATTTACAACTATTGAGTTTGCGACAACCTAAAGAAAACTCAGATAACGACGACATCGGCTATGACAAACCAGAAAACCTAAGCCATTGGCAATACCGAGCGGGCATCACCTTCTAGTGTAAAATGTGTATTCCGGTGTATAGATAAAGGCGGGAGGGATAGCTTGGTTTTCCGAGCCACCGCATAGTCGGCACCGGTGGTTTCGTGCAACAACAAAAACGACTCCGTAGTACGACCCGACAGATCAGGCCATCAGAGCATGGTTCGTCGCTTGCTGCGCCTCCTAGTGACGTTCCTCCAAGTTGTGTGCTTCAAACTTCTACTACTTGGCTAAATAATAATAGCTGTTTGCACAAAAAATGAGAGAGTTTTCAGCATCAAACGGTTATAATAGGCAGCGTTGGAACGAAGAGAGGAACTATTACATTTATAAAAACGACTTGCCAGTGCCACGAGCTAACCATCACACTTCTTCCGTATGCACTTGATATCGTATCAGTGTAACCAGGAAATATCCTTTAATTGTATTTGGGGCCTGTGCCTAAGTCAGAATATTCGAAGACGCCTAGCAACATCATAATTTGGTATGTTAAGAAAAATTCCCCTCAAATGATGATATGGCCTTAGTCTTACTGAAGCATCTCCCTTTTTCTATCAGCGATTACTAAAAACAGGATGCCCACTGCGACAAAACTGGTTGCGTATCTCATCATTTCTGTCCTCTTTGCAATGAGGTAAGTAAATTCTCCGTGCATCCTGCGTTTCTATTCCAAGCGTGCATGTGCAATGGCAGCATTGTTTCATAGCGTGTAAACTCTGCATTAATCCTCCCCCAAGCGTCACATTTAGAAAAATGACAAAACCTTCCCCTCCCGGAATACCCGCGTGGACCTGATGTTCGTCACGTTTAAGTAATCCACAACTAATGCTGCGGGATTGCTCCCTCAGGTCGGAGTGTTCTCGTTGCTCAACGATTTCCTGGGCTCGCGCGGCATTTAGGGCTCAATAGGGGTCGACGAACCCTTTCAAAGGGGAGTTCTCGCCGCCGCTCGTCAAGGAGAACGCGGGGCCATCGTAACCATTTTCCGAAACTGAGCTGAAAAGAAACGAAGCCGGCGCTCCACGCGCGATACGTTTTTGTGCCCTTTTCCTCCCCGGCGGAAGCGAAACGTCTCTGATAGGTTGCGGGAGTGGCGTGAGCACTCGCCTATGCAGCTGGAATCTTTGCTAACCACTCATGCTTCGGCGCCGGCACAGTTGTCATCTCCTGAAACCGCCCCTCCCGCAGCTGCTTTGCTCTGAGAACAACTGGGTTTTTGCGTAACCAGACCGCCAGTGAAACTTGTCAGCCCATACTAGCTTTACTAGAAAAATATAGGCTCTAGTTAGCAACGAGGCTCTATTTACTGCAACCAAGTTATCTCAGCCAGCCGTATAGCAATGTGCTGTGGTGCTTACGTCGCATATAGATATATTTCATTCATGGTGGATTGCAAAAAAATTCTGTCAGAAACCCCCTTACGACGAATGTCCGTGTTAGTGTGAATAGCGTTGATGCAATGTAGCGTCACGCCGTAATGCCTTCGTCAAAACTCGTATGCAGCCGGCTGCGCTTTCGTGCTTCCTACTGCACCAACTGCAACACCATTACGACAACGCGTTGGGGGGGATTAAATTCTGACGAGCATTAAAAAAGTTCACAGATCAGTTTTAATATTGTAGAGTGGCAGAAAGATTGGAGCACATGCATAGTTGCCCATTTGGTAACGGAGAGGTTCATTTAGAAAAAGCAATGACCGAGTGGCACATAGCCGGTAGACGAAGTCGGCGTCAAATATTGTTATCGAAGAGCGGAAGACACCGAGTGCGACAGACCCAGTGCTACACGCCCAGTGACCCATGTCGGGGTAAAAGTGGTTTCTTGACGAATGGCACGTAAGTACAGTGCGACCTGTTGGGTGACCTAAGAATTTCCGGTGCTTAGTTTCAATAATGTGCCCTCAACATGGGAAGCTGACGGGCTTCCAATTCGACCCCAGACTACCCATGACCCAGGCTCGTAGAAAAACAGACGCATAGACAGATCCAGAGTCAGCCCCCGAAAAGTTCATGAAGTATCCAAAGAATGGTAATGTCATTAGTCGTGCATATTCATTTTATTAGCTTTCTTAGGGCACTGCGCGCTGTTACGGGACTTTCAGGGAGTCGACACGGGCCTCCAACAGAATAGTTGTAGGCCAATGTTGAATATGTAGAATTCACGATGCCGCAGCCGCTGGATATCTCAGAGTACACACTCCTTGAGCGTTCTGTAAGTCGGTATGTAGCTGCTTTTGAGTCCTGCAAGATTCGCAAGCGCCCGTCCTTGTTTCCCGCCACTCCACGTCAGCCTATCGAGATCCCAACTGTACCGTTCTACCCCGACGGTGCGGATCTCCTCGGTCCATTCCCGACTCCTTTTGCGGGGAACAAGTGCATTGACGTGGCCACTGGATTGACGTGGCCACTGGGATTGACGTGGCCACCACGCGGTGTGCCATCACCCCAGCTAAGCCGACAAGCTGTGCGGCCCACGTCGCGGACCTGGTTCACGATGTGATTATCCACCACGCGTTCCACGACAGCTGCTGACCGATCGCGGTCGTTCATTTCTTTTGCAAGTCGTTGACAACATCCTTCGTTCACGCACCATACGTCGCAAGGTGACCACTGCCTGACATCCACAAACAAATGGACTTACAGAATCGCACGCTGGCCATGATGTTCTCTATGTACGCTTCAGAAGATTATCGTGATTGTGGCAGGACTGCCTTTGTGACATTCGCGTACAAACTCGTCACACAAGGACAGCGCCGCTTTTCTCCTGTCTACCTCTTCTTTGGGAGCCACCCAATGCTGCCCTTTGAGACTCTCCGGTCAGCAGATGTCTACGTTCCTACAGAGTACTTCTGCGATACTGCTCCTCGGAATCAAACAGCTCGCAAGGCTGCACGAGATCACCTGTCTGCCTCGCAGATATGCCAAAAGGCCCGGTATCGTGGCCACGAGAAACCCATTCACTTCTCTCCAGGCTCGTTCGTCCTTCTTCGGACGATGTCCCACCCCGTGAGCCTGTCTTCGAAGCTTGTCTCGCTACTCTAGCCCTTATACGGTTCTCTGCAAGCTCAGTGAAGTCACATACCAGATGGCCTTGGTGGATGGTAGCTCGCCATCGTCCGTACCACCTAGCGATATTGCGCACATCGCCCTTTGAAGCTTCATTTTTCCGACAACAACCTTTCTCTTGCCTAGGCGCTTAGACGGTGCTCCCACCTGCGGGTGTTCTATGAGAGAGGCCATTATCTTACATTGCAGAAAGCGCAAGCGAAGGGAAGATGAGGATCGAAGAAGCGCTCGTGACGTTGTTGTTCCGCCATCTGTGCTTCTCTCTGTTGATATTGCCAAAATACATTTTCTCTTTTGCTTTGCCTAGCGTTGATGCAATGTAGCGTCACGCCGTAATGCCTTCGTCAAAACTCGTATGCAGCCGGCTGCGCTTTCGTGCTTCCTACTGCACCAACTGCAACACCATTACGACAACGCGTTGGGGGGGATTAAATTCTGACGAGCATTAAAAAAGTTCACAAGATCAGTTTTAATATTGTAGAGTGGCAGATAGGTTGGAGCACATGCATCTCCGTCACAATGTTAACAGAAGATTCCTCCATACAGTTTCGTATGTCGTAAGCGAGAAAAATCTGTGATAGGAATGTATCGTGCGATATAAGTGGCTCGATCAGGTTTATGCTCGTTCTTCAAGTTGTTGTTGCTTCGCAGAAACCTTTGTTGTTGTTAAATCTCTGCCATTTTCTTTTGTAGCTGTCTGCCACAAAGCACAACTGTGGACGCATCGTCAGGATCACACTGGTATAGAACTGATTGCTGGAGATCCGTAAGTACACAGAGTATATGTCCAATCCATTAAATTTCATTGGGCATAGCCTTTACTTTCGCAAATATTTTGTTCACATAATAGAATTGTGAACGGAATTATTTGTATTTGTAGTCCTTCTTTTATATGTTCTCCTTTAATGACAGTTCTCTAATATGGACCATTCTCGTTTTCGAATATTGCCAGACACATTGAATATAAACAACGAGAATCTTTGTTGTACTACTAGCCATCTAAGAGTTGCATGCAAATAAAGAAAACGTGCAATATATGTAGCATACATGGCAACTTCGCGGAGCCGAATACAGAAATATTACTAATATATGCTAATCGCTACGCCAGATTTGAGCATCGGTTTCGGATTGTGCAAACTCTTTAGTTGTGTGAAGTTGTGATCAAACCACAGTCTATCACACACCTGGAAGCTGTGGCCGCATTCACAGTCGAGCAATCTCTCTACGTCGACCATCTCTGCTCGATCTTATACTCTCGAAGTTGTCTTTAGCCTTGCTCTGTTGGCGATTGCGTTGTGTTGCCTTCTTTTAAAAAAGGGGGTTGGTTGGCCTCCACCGGCATTTTGCTTGCACTACCCATTCTCGGTCCTCAGCAGTAGCGGCTTCCCTCCGCCAGCTGTTTGCTTGTTCTTCTTGCTGTCTAAGCTCGGCATTTGCGCCACGTCGGCGCTACCGCTATCATGGAAGCTGCCGCTGCCCTCGCGCCGAGCACAATCCGCAGAGGGGAGAGGCGCGAGCCGGCAAAAAACCTGCTCCTACACTCCTTTTTGCAGCTTTCCTACGGCATGCGCTCTGACTGGTCTGCTCCTCCCCTCCAAGTTTGCTGTCTAATTGGGCTGCTGCCATCCTGGCCGGGTCCCGCTCCTACCCTCGCCGCGCCCTCTAACAGTGAATTCCGGATCCTTCCCCGCGCCCCTACGTGACACCGGACGGTGAAGGCACGGCAGCTCCGCTGTTAAAAAACACGTTCCCAGGATTGCATACTCTGCTGCTGAACATCTCACCTATATGTTGCACTCATGGTTGACCCCTGTGACGTAGAACCGAAGAACTAAGTGAAGTTTTTCTGAAACGCTCCATTCCTTAATATCACAATATGTTTTCGCGGCTGTCATATTTCATGACATATTTAGGTTCCAGTGCACGGGTGGTATTTGTCAATAGCTAACATCAATCAAGTAGCATGAGCCGAATATCGTCTGCTCACCTTCGGCCACGCGCGTCAGCATCGAATCTACGCGATACCTAACCTCTAATCACATCTACGTTACGCCTGCAGCGCCTCGCTGGAAGGCGTAGCCACTACGCGCTCAATTCCACCAACTCCAAGATAAAGGGCAAGTTCTTCGCATTGAGCTTCGTATTGAGCGCCACAAAGAGCGCAATAAGAATATGCCAACTATCCGTGCGGAACAAAGCCTGTAGGCAGCACGTAACCCTGCTAGGCAAGAGCACGCGTGCGCGCACTCCATCCCTGATTTGAACTTACAGTTACGCGTACGCCGACGTAGCAGCGTCCTCTGCTTGGCGTAAATAGCGCGACATGCTCGGCGTGCCGCTACGAGCCCGTTTGACGCAGGGTCGTTCTATTTGCTCCCAAAGGGAGCGGACTTGCACATGCCTTTATATTTTGCCACTCTTGCCGCTACCCCCAGAGTGGCATCACGTGGTTTAAAATTTATGTCAAATTTGTTACCGCGCTGCAGAGAAGCCAACTTCACCGACCGGACGCCATGTTTTCCTTGCCTGCAATGACATCAACATTGCATTTTGTCGCTTTCGTAACATGACGTGAAGGACGCGTAATATCATGACTGACATAACGTGACATGCTGATATGCAGCGACAGCATGTCATGGTATGAAATGAAAACATGACCTGCATATGTCATGCGTCATTCAAGGCATGAATCACAACCGATTCGCCCAACTTTTCGTTCTAGTACAGATAATTTCTTGCACTAGCGACAGCGTCGTGTTCGTCTTCCCCCCAGTTCTTGTCTGTTTAGCACTTTCACTATTCAAATCATGGATTACCACCAACTCGACTGCTACTCTCTACTACTATTCACGAGTATTTAAGTGCCTTAACAGCACAGCTAACATCCTTCTGTAAAACACAAAATTGGGCAAGTCGTGGCATAAAGAAAATTGCAGTTTCACTCATAACGCAAAACAATGATGCAGTAGCTGGTGAAATATGCGCAGGAAGGTTGCCTCATGCCGTGTTTGTTGAAGTGAACACTTGCCAATGGAAGTCAGTATACTTCTTTAGAGAAGTAAAATAAGTATGAGTCATCTTTATTTGTGGGAGTTGTGCCTCCCAGTGTTGAAGTGGAGAGACTCGACTTTCCTTCCTCCTCTTTTATATCTGGACTTGGCCACTGGTATCCACCAAAACAACCCTTTAACTTCCTACTGCTGAATATGTTTTGGTTTTCTGAAATCTATATTTGGGCTACCCATTGCTAGGTCTCGCGCTGTGCTTGAGGAAAACAAGACACCAACAGCCCTATCCAGTAAATCTAAGAAGCCAAGCACTAGAAGAAGATTAATGAATCAGATGCACCCAATGACTGTCATCACATCTAAAAAGAAAAATTCACATAGGGCTGCCTTGACAAGTGGGAACGTGATGTGTCATAACTTGAAGACGAGGACGCCAGCTCTATATACAGTACGCAGACATTAAGCAGGTGTTACCCAATCATGGCACCTGTTGGCTTGATTGCTCTCTCCAGGATCAGTATTCACCACGACTGTACCTACCGCAGAGTGGCTGAAATATAGAATTGTGGACTGCCAATCTTTTGATCGCATGTTTGAATCCTCGCGGCACAATGAGAACTTTAGTTGCAATATTCTAGCAAGAAATTTGGGAATTCCAGTGACAACACTAGTAGACATCAGAGCAACCAGGGGAGTTAGCCCATAACAGCTATTGCTTAAAAAAAAAGATCGGCATAAGCACAAGAATCGAGATGGTCACACCACATGCCTTGGTTCTTGCAGTGGTCCACTACTTTGGTGCAACAGTTATTGATCTCGAATAAGTTCAACGAGCAAGAATTTAGCCCAGAAAAAATATTACGCTTAACAGCTTTGTCTAGTTGTATCATTTTGCCTATGCATTTTGCTACACTTGCCTAAAGCACATGAGTGGCATCCTGAAAAAAAGACGAGCTTTTGACATTGCTTTGGAAAAAAATTCATCTGTTTCGGCCTAACAGTACATATGCATACTGTACATACTTGCATTCGGTATACCTTACTACCAACTGTTAAGTCACCTTCTTACATCATCAGCGAATCATTCCTGCAACCACGTGTGCTGGTCCGGATTTTACCTGCATTTCCAACTGTGCAGTTGGTAAAAGTCTTTGGCTGTTTACTGTAACTTCATAGTTCAAACATTTGGTTGCATAAGAGGCTTTGGCAACACTGGCAACATTAATGCCTGGGCAGGCTTCATGAAAGGCCACCAGTACTTCCTCGTTGCAGACTATGCTCGATATTGTTGGTTCGACTGTGACTAAGAACCCATATATCTTTTCTCCAAAGCGGCTGGTATTGGCGATGCTTTGATGCAGAAAGTAGCCATTGTCGCACTTGTCGACCTTAGGCTGGAAAACAATCTGGCACAGGTAGAAATAGTCTCGTATTTCCCGTATGGTGGTGTAGCCCCGCGAGGCATATTCCTTCAGTCAATTTGCACACTGTCAAGGTGAGTGAGACAGATCAAAAGTTGGCTATTATGTCAGGTTTCTTGCCTGGTTTCGGTAGTGGCATCATGACCAAGTGTTTCCACTCAGTGGGGAATTCCAATATTCCAGATTTCATTGATTACAAGCAATAGTGCCTGCGTCCTCGTTTCGGCAAGATTTCTCAACAACTGCAAAATGACTCCATCTTTGCCGCGGGCGCTTTAGGTGTTGACACATTCAAGAGCAACAACAGGTTCTGCCATTGTAAAGAGGCTTTCCATTCCTTCCTACGCAAGTGGTCATTAAAGTGTGTACAACTCTGGTGGTGGTCAATCACTGAGAGGCGGTCGGGGAAAGCATCTGCAGCTTGTTCCTCAAATTAATCAGACGTGCATGGAAGATCGAGCAGCGTGATTTTAATAGCATTACAATATTTGGTTCATCCTGTTATAGCCGAGAATGTGTCACATCTTACTGAGACCTATACGGGCAAATGAAACGCAGGGGTCCATCCACTATTCTCTGGCAAGTTTCTTAGTATGAAATCTTGCTTGTTCAGTCTTGTGCAGAACATTGATCAGGTTTTGTTGCCTGCAGCCGTATGCAGGGTGCAGTATGCAGTATGAGGTATGCAGTATACAGCTTGCCTTACTTCCCCAAAGTTGCAGCAGGTGCTTGTCAGGGCTGGATGCTGCCCCAGTAAGCTCTAGTTCGCATGTCACTCTTTACAGTTTGTAAAGGATGCGTGTTGCTAGCGATTCTTTAACACCTTCACATTCTGCAGACTCTAGTGCATAACGGAAATCCTCCTAGCCGGGAACCCTGATTTTGTGAATGTGTCACATTTTCACCCCTACATCAAATGTTATACCGGATAATGGTCGCTGCCTCTTGGGGCACAGTCGCACTGACTCTCTGGATGAAGGCCCAAGTTGCCCATGCTGATTTTATTGGAGGGTGTGGCAGTTGCGATAGTTGGTGTCATTTGTTAACTTGAGGTCTGTGATGTCTGCTTTGTCACGTTGGCATCCACTTGACCTTGCGTCTTTGCATCCCCAATGTAGGTGATGTGCATTGAGCTCACCTCGACTGAGTATTCTGTGCAGAGGAAAGCGAATTTGAAGACAAAGCCAAGTGATGTCGCCTCGGCTGTGGTGCCTGGTTTTCGGACGGAAGTAGACCAATGGCAAAACGGCTTCCTTTCACTGCCTTAGCCTGCAGCACACCACCACAACTTTCTGATCAGACATATGTTTACTTAAGCTGTTCTTTCCTTCCCCTAATTCAATAATAGCCAATTTTAGGAGCTGCAAATCAAGCTGACTTCAGAAGACTGCTGATTCTTTAGCTACTTCTAGTAGCTTATTGCGTGGTTAATCTTCTAGTTGGACATAACATGCTTCGTGCTTAAAAAATGAACTGTTTAAAGAATTCTTGGAGTAATATTAGGACAGGCAACTCTGACTGAGTGATCACTGCTTTTGTCACAAAATGTGGCAATGAGCTAGGCAGATGCTCTCAAGACAGCGTAGTGTTCAGGTTGTATGACTATAGAAGAAACAAAATTGGAGTTGTGAAGTTCAAAGCCCCATTTTTACAGCCTCTCTTCATACTGCTGACATTAGAGAGGTTTAGAATAGTGGAAGCAAGCAGCATTCTTAAGCAAGAACCCTGTTTCGCTACTTCTGGGACCCATGTGGTTTGCATAAGCAAGCACCACACGAGTCGCTTGCATCTTCTTATCCAATACTCTTATTTTCATTGTAAACCAACCAATATCGCAGTAAGTCTGACCAACCTGCACCAACACGCTAGAAATTTTTAACCACATAAGGTGTGTCGGTTGAGCGTTTAAAGCACTTCACCACACCCTTGGGCACTACTCTTGTGCTTTCCAGTATTACTTACTAATCAACTCTTTAGGTGTTTACATTGTCTTTCTGTGCTGTAAGATTAGTTTAACCGCTTTAATCGAATTGTTAAAGTGTAGGTCTGGGCTGTTGTATTGGCCATGTCATTTTAAAACTGTTAGGTCTGACACTGTCAAAAGATTTGGCAACTTCAATAAGCTTCACCTCACTACATATATGTATTACATTCAGCATGTGAAAATAAAAATACCGGCAAATAGAGAGTTCAAGGGCACCTGAAATTATAGTAAAGCGGGCGGGGCAGTAGCTTCAGGGTAACGGGGACATCAAAGCTGGAACTAGGGCTGCTATACATTCCGTCACGGCAATACACTGTTTGCTTCATCGCATTACACAACAGTGCTGCGGTGAAGTTATTGATGACGCACATACACACATTCATTCGTCCCAACTTTACGCAGAACCCTTCATCCCATTGCTAAAACTAAGAGCGCGGAAAACGAGCAAAGATGCAGCTGAACATAACGGTATGTTATTAAGCTCCACCTCACCGTGTTTATTGCGCCCCTAGTACGAATAATATTAAAACATCTACTCTGCATTTTAGTTCGTGGAATTCTGGCAGAACATGTGAAGTCACCAAAGCTCCGTTAAGTTCACAGCACTACGCGAAAATTGTCGTAAAGCCCACAATCAATGTAAATCACATGAAGTCGCGGATGGCGCACAAGCGCAGAACACGATTGAAAACATGCGCTGCCCCATTTCAAAGACGCGTGAACAGTTGTGAGCAACCACCCTAAGAGGAAGCTTTAGCTCGAGTGCTCTGATCTAAATACATGTAAAAGCAGAATTCGTTTTTCTCGGCAACCACTGCACCAAATTTGACGACGTTTGTTGCATTTACAAGAAAAACCTAAAATCTAGTAACTGTTGGTTTCGAATTTTTGAGTTAGGTTGAGAATTTTTTATTAAAAATCGGCAAATATCGAAAATTTTCAAAAAACAAAACTATCAAGTTTACAACTCTGTAACTCAACAACAACAGAGGATAATACAATTCTGTGAATTACATCTAATAGTACATCTAAAGCGGACAAAATTGATAGGCTACACATGAATATCAAAAAATTAGTGATATGGAAATACAACTTTTGCAGAACCCTTGCAAACAACGTGACAATTTTGTCCGCTTTGAATGGTCTAATGGATGCAATTTACAGAACCGTGATATCTGTTGTTGATGCAGAGCTATGAATTTGTAAACTTCAGGCTTCCGTTGTTTTCAAACGGTCGAATATTTGAAAATCTTTTTAACCAAATTGAGGCCGTAAACCGAAATTCCGCTTTCAACAGTCACTACAACTTAACTTTCTCTCTCAAATTCAACAAATTTCATTAAAATTGCTCCAGGGGTTATCTCATAAAAACGTTTTTGCGTTTTACATGTATTTGAATAGGCCGCGTAGGAGTTGGGCCCGAGCTAAAGCTTCCTCTTAAGCATTACATTACGTAACGTAAGTCGTGGCGAAGGACACGTACGAAACTCCGCCTAACGACGCCCGTCAAGTAAATATCAAGGTGCATGTGCGATGTGATGACGGTGCTGCACAGCGCCGGTTCGCAAATCGCTTAGCCGAGGCGCTAAGCCACTTCAGTATTTCCATCGTCAGCACTACTGAATTCTTCAGAAATAGGGGTCACATAGAGTTCATCGAGACCGAAAGCCCACATGCCACACCACTACTACTGCACGACTTTTCGCCAGCAAATACTGAATCCACTGCGTAGACATCACACGAACAGCGGTCGGCGTGGGCCGAAGCTACAATAGAATAAAGAACCAACTTTGGCACCACGGCGTCACTTGGCGCTTGAGTGAAACTGCAGTTGGCACCATCATCGCGCCTTCTCAAAAGTCCCTAAACGATCCTCTCCCTAGGCACCTAGGATCGGGTCCCGTGTGGGATTTTTGTACGACATTTAGACGCACGCGCGCCGACCCCGTGTGCGCCCGCTGCTGCATTTAATATTGCGGCGCCGCGCGTCACTGCGCATGCGCGAGGAGGGCCCACCGTGCGTATAAATGCGCGAGAGAGACGGTTGATGCAACGCGCTCGACATGAAGGTTAAGGAGAATCGAGCGGCTGCCAGTCGGTGCAAAAGCCTGGAAAACCTAAATTCTTCAGACCCCGAAGTTGTCGCTTGGCAGTTGGCCGTCGAGGGTCGAAAGAACGAGCGTGCCAAGGCAAAACGTGCGGTCGAGACACCGGAGCAACGCGAAGAACGCCTAGCGAAAAGACGTCGCCAAGAAGCTCAACGCCGTGCTATGGCCTCTCAACAGCGGCAGGATCAAGAGATGGTCCCCGACGATCCCAAGTCTCGTCGGCGCTCCGTATGATTAGAAGGCCAAACAAGGCCATAGCCGGATAAGCTACGGTTAGCAAGTAAGGCAAGAGATTAACCAAGCATAACCGTATCTTTACGCTACGTATATCCTTGCATAGCAGAGCTAACCCACTACCAATTTCCTTCTCCTCGCTTTTTTTGTCGGCGCTACGTACTTCCGCTGACGGAGTCGCGCGCGAGCTGTTGCCTCGTTCGCGCAGCGCACGATTGTGATTGTGCGCGCTGTGCACAAGGAAACGGGACTAGCGGTATAATTCAGTGCTACCCGAATACTGAGTCAGAACAAGCGGGTCGCAGAGCATGATCACATGCTGGAACGCGGTAGAAAATGGCATAGTTTCGGTACCTGCGCTCGTGACCGCACGACTGTGAGAACAAGGAGAGGATGCGGAAGTACATCTCCCTTGCTTCGGTGAGAAGTAAAACAAAAACATGCAGACATTCCGCTTGTGTGTTTTCTTATTTCTCTAAACTTAAATTCGTGAATTCAAGCAACAGATCGCAGCGTTAACCGATTCTGTGTTGAATAATTCTCTAAGGCATGTGTCACCACGAGCGACGTCACATTGCGGACACCAGTACGTAGGCGCAGGCATACGAGTACGTCATCCTCCTTCTTGCAGCGCGGCGGCCTAGAGAAGGAAAACGGCGTTCGGTTTGAAATATCAGATCTTTCCGCGGTGCGTAGCGATGTAAGGCTTTGCAGACACGATCGTTTTCACACATTGTTTGCCCTGCGCTGGTCAGCTCAAGATGGCCAGATCTAGTGAGGGGCCTTTTAACAGCATCACTGTAAAAATATATCAGCAGACTTTTGAAAATGCGGCTGTACCATCACCACAGAGGTGGATCTCGTTGTCACGGTGAGCGCACTATCTTTGTCTCTGGGATTTGGTATTGCGCTAGTTGAATACGCTGCACAGGAAGTGTACTTGGGTGCAAGAGTAGCCAGCAGATTACCTGTCGTTGCTGGATACACAACTCAATGTATCAGAGTTTTAAGTGGATATCGGTATATTGGTTTGATTTGTTTGATTAGACTTTTACCTGATAACAAAACAAATTTTGCTGTTGTAGCGAAGCCGGCTTTACTGTCACTTTTTAGGGAACTACTTTAACGCAAAAGTTGTGTCGAATTTCTCTCGGTGGATGACTCGGTGCCGAAGCGCAGTTAATAAGCCGCTTCTCGACTGCGCATATAAAAAAAGACTAAATTCGTCTTCCATATCATCACTTTGATCGTATTAGAATAGAATCACCATTTGGAATAAAAGATACGAGCCCAGTAGCAACAAGTAAATGACGGTGGAACTGCACCGTAGTGTCTCCTTTGACGGAACCAGAAACCCACACATTGTATGCGAAGCATTTTGCAAGTAGATGGCTATTTTTATATGTTAGCGCTAGTATTTGCGCAAAGCGGCATCAACTGCTGCTTGATATCTGATAATGTGGACAAGCGTGTGTGCACTGACAACAACGATAGCCTCACAACTACGACAATAGTAAGAGGAGCGCGACGATGTGTAACGCATGGCGGCTGGTATACTTTTGCTCCAGCACAGAAACACAAAAGCCTCTGTCGTAGCGACTTGAGTCGAATTCCGAAGGCAACATAATGTTGTACGCCGTGTGAATGCGTCTGCAGCCTTTCGTCCAGCTCTCGGGTACATTGTTTTGTAGAATACAAAGGGTAGCTTTCACAGACACACACACACAGGCATATATATATATATATATATATATATATATATATATATATATATATATATATATATACACTCTCCCCTCACTGCGGAAAGAGAGAAATATTACATCATGCCCATTGCGTCACTTACCATTTTAAGATCATGGCGCCCCTCCATGTGATGTGTTCGTCTTCTTGGGACTACCTCTTCTTGGCGAATTCCGGTTTCTGAATGTGATAGAAAAGCTAGAATGGCAGCTAAGTTATTTTACATTGAAACCCTATGCTATGTGTGTAGTGTGCGAAAGGTGCGAGATGATCAACATGTGTGGACTTCATGCTTGGAACATCGTGTTTTATTCATAAATGTCAGGTCATTATTAGCATAGTGCTTTACTCTTCTTTCCGTCTACTTCCTGTGTATTATTGAAACAAATGTGTCTGCAAACTGATGAGTATAGGATTGCGCTACTGGTCTAACAGACCTTGATTAGCATATAGTCAATGGAATTGGAAGCATTTTATAGAGCCACAGCTTGTGTGACCCTCTTCCACTACCATGACTCTGCAAAGTAGAACAAAAAGAATACAAATTTGAAGAAAGAAAATAAGAAAAGGAGTCTAGTTTTAAAATGTATGCACAACTTTTTTCAACTTTCCATTTATGGACTGTTTGACGAGATAAATATGAACTGACTCTGATGACATAAAAGATGAAAATAGCTCTATACTCCGTAATAAATGTTTTAACACGGAATGGTCTTGATAGCTCATAATTCAAGTGTGAGCTTCATGCTTTCTTTGTGTGGAGTTCATATTCAGAAACTCATATATGAACATTGTCTTTGATGGAGTGTTTTCCATAGCTTCTAGCTTTTCTTTATGTTTGTATAGAAACCTAATGTATCTTTCTTTGCTTGTGTTTATGTACACAGGTTATGTATATCGCCACTGCACGCAGGCTGGGAAGCTTAGTCAGGCTCACTAGAGCTTTTTTTTCATGTTCTCCACTCCCTGAAGTGGCAAATAAATGATTGACTGATTGATTGACTAGCTGCACCAATATGTAATCTATTTTCAGGACTGCCGTGGAGGGAATCGTTGTCCAAAACCTTGCCAGTGTCCTGGAGGCGTTCAACGCCTGTTTGGGCACTACACCTGTTATTGATGGTGATCCAGCCGGTAAACTTTAAGGAATAAAATAAACGTTGTTGGAAAAGTCTCTTGTAAATTTCTGCTTGTTGAGAGACTGAGAAAAATGAGTTCACCTACTAAATTTGCTACGGAATATGTTCAAGAGGTCAGTTGCATCTTGTTGTTGAGAACGATAAAAGGAACTATTGAAGATACCATTGAAAGAAAGCTGCCAGCTGAATCTTTTCTATCTAGAACTCTCACATTTTCTTGAAATTATCTTATATTTCTTCCTTTCTGTCCTTTTTTGAACTGCCGGGTTCTTGGTAAATCCGCGAAAGAGGTATGTGCGACGGGCGCCTAGACTGTATATACATGTACATCTATGCAAGAAGCGCTGCCTCAACCTACCAGAAATAAAGTCCTTCATCCATTAAAAATAAAAGGTTCAGAAGTACAGATGTTCTTGGCCTGGTGCTTGGCAACCTATGGTGGTTCTCAATTCGAAGGACACATCATAAATATATCGAGGTCTCTGGCCAACCTTTGCCCAACTAGATGATAGCTTACGGAGCACAGGTGGACGGCTGACTCCATGCATATTGCCCGTTGTGGGAGGTGGCTGTGCTAGGTACAATAGGGCTGCGGCTGCTTTACGTACTGTAAAACATGGATAAGCGCCCTCCCTACCCGGAAAAAACGACACCTAAACACTTGGAAAATGTTCCTGTCACATGGCTTTTCCCGGCAAATAGCTGGTGCTGCCCGAATGAGAGCTCATGAACTCCATGCTGCCTTTCTTTCGTACCGGAAGTTTTTGATAGATAGATCACTTGTGCATTTTTCGCAAAACTTTTTCCTAGCGATGCTTTCCTTAAAGACCCGAAAAGAATGGCAGAGAAGTGTACGTGTCTTTCGTATAAACAGGTAGACGCCGAATCATCATAACCACCATCGTAATATCATCATCATCATCAGCCTGGCTATGCCCACTGCAGGGCAAAGGCCTCTCCCATACTTCTCCAATTACCCCAGTCAAGTCCTAATTGTGGCCATGTTGTCCCTGCAAACTTGCTAATCTCATCCGCCTTCCTAACTTTCTGCCACCCTCTGCTACGCTTCCCTTCTCTTGGAATCTAGTCCGTAACCCTTAATGACCATCGTTGATCTTCCCTCCTCATTACATGCCTTGCCGATACCCATTTCTCTTTCTGGGTTTCAACTAAGATGATATTAACTCGCGTTTGTTCCTTCACCAAATCTGCTCTGTTCTTATGCCCCCCCTCCCTTTACGTTACACTAATCATTCATCTTTCCATAGCTCATTGCGTCGTCCTCAATTTAAGTAGAACCCTTTTCGTAAGCCTCCAGGTTGCTGCTCCGTAGGTGAGTACTAGCAAGGCAGCTATTATACACGTTTCTCTTGAGGGATAATGGCAACCTGCTGTTCATTATCTAAGAGTGCCTGCCAAACGCACCCTAGCCCATTCTTATTCTTCTCATCATTTTAGTCTCATGATCCGGATCCGCGCTCACTAACTGCCCTAAGTAGATGCAGTCCCTTACCACTTCCAGTGCCTCGCTACCTATAGAAAACTGCGGTTCTCTTCCTAGACTATTAAACATTAGTTTAGTTTTCTGCCTTATTTATATTTGCAAAGGAACATTCTTCAGATGGTTTGGCGCTTACGCAGCCAGACCGGCACACAGTAATCTAACAATTGCATAATGAACCCTCTAGGGAGCTGGAATGTTCGCAACAAAGATACGCGAGATATATCCGCTACCACTTGCAAGCAATGTCTGTACTATGAGCTGTCAGTGCACTGCTACAGCTTTCTTTATCAAAATAAAAAATAATGTGCTGTGCAACAAGTATACTCTATTGTGTTGTTATTGGGTTCTTTACTCAAACAAAACGTTCTATTCCCGTGTGCGTAAATGCAGGTATAATTCTGAATGCCGTTTCATAGCTTGCCCCTTCCTCGTTGGGCTCCGATGTTCATAGGCATGATAAGCTAATTAAACTATTTGAAGCAAGACTCACGTAATTAGTTATGACTTTAACTTCCACCAACTGCACATGGCCCACGCAAAATTACGGTATATTATTTTGTTTTCACTAGCGCAACTAGCTCCATGGAAATAAAGAAAAATTGAAGGAAATTAAAGTGAACTCACGTGCTCGTTTATAGAGATGATCGCCTTGCTGCGGTGTGCTTCGCCATTCTTGGATTAGAGTAGTCAGTGACGATCTACCCTAGTGCAAGCCGCAGGAACGCGGACGTCTGCCGGCCCTTGCCCAAGCAATACACGCACACAGGCAATACACGCACTAATCACAGGAATCTTCGTCGTTGTTTTCTTTTCATAGGTTTGAAGTCCGCCGCAGGTACTTATCGCGCCGTGCTTGAAGTGATGCGGCCTTGTGCTATCAGCCGCGAGAAACACGTAAATGCTCTGGTGCCAACAGTAGTTTTGGAACACTCGCATGAAGAATACCTAGAAGCAGGTCATCAACTGGCTCTTTCCAGGAGTTATACGGCAGTCACTGCACTAGCTTGCAGTCTTCTTGACAGGACGGCCCATCTGTCTCGGCACCGCAGTGGAATAATTTCGTTGGCAAAGCGCTCCAGAGGATTTCACCGGTCCCAAAAACGAAGCCTTCAGAAATGCGGAGCACCGTTAACCAAAGAAACGCTACGGAGGGAACTGGCGTCTATCCGATAAAGCTGACGAGGTGAGCGACAGATCTGAAGGCCGCCATGTTTACGCACCCATTTCACTCGAAGAGCGATTCAAGGTAGCTGCGAGGCTACCTTGAAATTTTCGAGTAGAACACTCGATCTTGCCTTCACTCAAGGCGCGTTTCGAGGGGAGAGCGATTTCTGAAAAGAAAAACCGCACTCAAGGAGAATTTAAAGTGGAGGGTCGAGTCGAGGTGCGTTTGGAAATAGGGGGGATGGACACTCATCCAAGTCTCCCCTGACTAAGCAGCAACAGTTCAGAAGTCTTCTCTGACTACACAAAGACAGCTTTTGGATGTGATTGATAATTCTTCAAACACCAGTCGCAAAGCATCGCATAACTGAAATGTGCACTTGACCACTCCGCCGGGGCTGTTACCCAGTTTCAACGCGAGAACATGAAGCTATAAAGTAACAAATCGACGAAATGCTGCACGACGACATGATCCAGCCGTCGAAAAGCCCGTAGGCATGTCCTGCAGTACTGGTGCAGAAAGAGGACGGAGACCGACATTGCTGTGTCGGCTATCGTTGACTGAACATAATCTCGAAGTAGAACTTGTATCCCTCCCATGTATAGACGACACATTGGTTCGGCTCTGCAACGCTAGATACTTTTCATCGATGGATCTCAAGTCTGGCTACTGACAAATAGAAGTCGATGAGAGTCATCGCAAATAGACCGCCTTCATCACGCTAGATGGCCTGTATGTGTTCAAGGTCATGGCATCCGGACTGGGCTTGGCGTCTACAACGTTCAAGCGCACGATGGACACCCTGTTAGTAGGATTGTAGTGGCGGACCTGTCTTGTATACTTAGATGTTGACGTCAACTTCACCAGAAATATTGCCGATCAACTTAGGCGGCTTGTGATAGTACTAAAGTCATCAGCGCTCGCTCTGGCACTGGAAAAGTGCCACTTCGCTTACGATGAGCTCCTGTTCCTGGGCAACGTCATCAGCGAACCCCGGCTCCACCCCGACCTGTTGAGGATTGCAACCATCGCAAAGTTAGAGGAGACCATCGACAAAAATGTAGTGCGTAGATAACTAGGGCATGTGTGCCTACTACAGACACTTTGCCAACGACAATTCGTGCACTGTTGAGCCGTTAAAACATCTAACTAAATCTAATGCGAGTTCAAGTTCGACGCATTTGAACTGAAACGACGCATGCTGTCACCACTTCGACGAGGACGCCAATACAGAAATCCACACTTAAAGGGAAGCTGAAACACTTTTCGCAAAAATGTGTTCTCTGCGGCATTCTACAGTTTTGAGTCCCCTGAACAGGAATATCTGGTTCAAAAAGGGCGGAAACAAACGCAAGCGGCTGTTTTTTCAAGGAAACGCGCACCAGCGCCTCAGGGCATCGCGCGAACGCCGCTATTGCCCGTGATTGGTCGGGGCCGCTGTGACGTCATTCGCGGCAGTCGCCGGTCGGCGCCGCCGTTTCAGAGCGTAGCACGCTGTTCTGTTCTGGCTTCATAGCTCAGTTGTAAGCATTATGGAACGTGCTCGCTGTCTCGGACAGCTTGTATTTTCGCCGTACATGTTCGAACCGACAGCCGATACGGAAAACGATGGCGGCAACGGCGGCAACGACGATGTTGAGTGTGCCAAGAGCGAAAGCGATGTGTGCACCTTCTCGCGCGTTGTAAATCTTAGCTGGTACGTATGCTTTGTTTTCCATGTAGCTGCACGTTCCAATGACGGGAGAAAAAATGCGCTAAAGTGTCACTGAGAACTTGCTGCTGGAAGAATGCCGAAGCACTAACTTCTCATTAGATTGTAGACACGGGTGCAATTCCGCGATGTCAAGCACCTTGCCGCTGCTTGTCTAAAGTCCCGTGGCTTTTTAGTGTTGATACACGATCGCGAACATAAGTGCCGCGTTTCAAAGCGCGCACATATGCAGTGCTGCGAGGTACATTCATGGAAGTTGCTTATCATACACATCCAGAGAAGGCCAGAGGTATTGTGCAATATTCATACTATGGTTCGACGACTTTGCGATTGTGGCTCGATCAAGAATCGGTATGCGTGCTCCATGCTAGTGTTGACATAAAGATATTAGGCAGTTTTAGCACCGCCTTGTGGTAAACACGATAACTGCAACCGTACGTCGAACGTCATTAGGCAAGCCTATACTCCATTTCATACCTCAGGTGCAAGGCTGTGGAAGCTACGCACGAAGTCCGGTCACCAAAATTTATTACTGCGCGCGTTTCCGTCTATGCTTCGCAGCGTGCCAGGGGCGTTTGCTCGCCCGAGCATGCACGTGAAGCTGCCGCGACGGACTGCAATTAAAAAATGCCGAAAAGAAAATTGATTTAAAATAACGTGTTAGCAGACGTATAAGTACACGGATTGTTTCTATGGGTAAATTCTTTTTTTTTCATTCAGAACTGAGCTTATGTATGGAAAATTTTCTAAAAAATCGGGTCAAAAAACACCGAACTTTTTCTAAGTGCGAGCGCAGCCACTGCAAGAAGTATCTCAAGCCTACACAGCGTTGCACCTGATGTATGAAACGGAGTATAGCAACGCTAGCAACAACGCGTTTCCGCATTTGTCGTAAGGCTATCCGGCTATCACGGAAATGATCGGAGCACAGCACAGTTGATTCGAACTTATCTCTCCTCACCGCACGGACCCACTGCGCTGCAAGCTTCTTGTCCTTCGGGAACCTGTGAAACACCACATCGTCTCCCCCGCCTGTGTTCGCGCTGCCGAATGCTGAACAGAACGAGGGCAGGTTGCGCGCCCTTGGCTGTAGGCACTCATCACGCAGCACAGAAGGAAAGAACAGTTGACGAAAATCGCAAAAGAAAACAAACGTGAGCGGCGGCGACGGCAGATCTCTCGTAGCGTCGTTCAGTAAAGCGCCGGACGGAAAGAGGTATGCCAGCACATGCCAGCACGCCGGTCCGGCAGCTCGGTCCCCGCGAATGACGTCACTCTCGCCGGTTCTCTCCTCTGGCAACCACCTCACGCGGCGCTCCGGGAAGCGATGGGGGCGTGTCCGCGGAGGTGATTTAGAAAGCGATTTCCGGCCCTTATATTAACAAAACGAAAAAAAAAAATTCGGAATCGTAAATTATTAGGTGTGATTTTCCCAATCCCAGCAATTCATGGAAATTGAAAACCCTTTCAGCTTCACTTTAAGCCAGTAACCTAGGCATCAGTGCCGTCTTAGTCCAGAAAGGAGACGCACTTTAACAGGTAATAGCTTAGGGTCGCAAGTCACTGTAAATAGTGGAAGGCAATTATTATAAGACCGAAAAAGACTGCGTCGCCATCAATTGCGCTGTAGGAAATTGAGCCTTTATCAGCTGACAAACCGTTCAAAGTCGTCAGCGAACATCACGCGTTATGTTGACTAGCCAATTTCAAGGACCCTTCAAGACGCCTGTTGCGCTGGAGCCTCCGATTGCAAGAATATGACATGACTGTAATCTACAAGTCCGGGCGACAACACTGTGATGCCGACTGTCCGCGACAGGCCAATAGACCCGCCAGTGAAAGAGGACGAGGATGAGGAGGCCTTCCTTGGAATACTGGCGCGGAAGACTACGCTGAACCGTAATGAGCTGCCCCAGAGCTAACAAGCCTCTTCGAGCCCTTGGAAAGGAACAGCGGCGTTATCTCTAGGGCCGTCTAGGCAAGGGTTGTCTTCGTTTTCGCTTCAAAACAACCTACTCGTAAAGAACGTCTCTCCAGTCCGTGCCACCTACCTGCTTCTTGTTCCATCAGCACTGCGTCGAGAAGTACTGAACGCCCTACATGACGATCCCACCGCTGGGCACCTCGGATTGGACCGAACGGTATTGATGATACAGGAAAGGTGTCACTGGCCGCGCCTGGCCGCCGACGTCGCCCGTTACGTCAAGACAAGCAGAGATTGTCATCGACGTAAGAGATCACTGACAAGGCCTGCGGGCTTACTAGAGATGATCGAGCACCCTTGACGATCATTTGAGCAATTAGGAATGTATTTGCTACCACTCTTTCTGGTGTCGACATCAGACAATAAATGGATTGCCGTGGCGATAGATCACCTCACTTGGTTCGCTGAAACAAAAGGTCTGCTTATAGGTAGCTCACCAGAAGTGGCAAAACTTATCGTCGAGTACATTCAGCGGCTACATGGCGCCCCAGAAGTCCTGATTACCTACAGGAACGACTTTACAGCAGAGCTCATTCAATCCATTCTGTAATTCAGCCAGACAAGCAACAAGAGTAACAACTGCCAACCAACCGAAGACGCCTGCTCTTACGGAGCGCGTGAACAAGACCCTTGTCGACATGTGAGCAGTGTATGTTGAAATCGAGCGCAAGACGTGGGATACAGCACTTCCGTACGGTACACTCGCTTATAACACGCCGGCGCAAGAAACAACTCAAATCATGCGGTTCAAGCTGTTTAGGGAAGGAACCCTACGACCACTTTCGACGCCATGGTGGCGCACGTCCCCAACGAAGAGAAAGTGACGTCGATGGCTATCTCCTGCACGACGAAGAAGCACGACATCTCGCCAGCGTGCGCATGGACTAGGAACAGAGGGCCGAAAGCCAGCACAACAGACTTCTACGACGATACATGGAATACGAGCCTGACAACCGTGTTTGCGTTTGGACCCGATACGCCGACTAGAACTTAGAAGCTTTTAATCCGCTATTTCGGACCGTCCACGGTCATCCGACGCCTTGGCGCGCTCGACTAAGAGGCCGCGCCAGACAGAGGTGGCACTCACGAACTGAAATAGTTCACGTTGTGCTGCTTCAGCCGCTCTGTTAGTGATAGCAAACTTTTGAACTTTGCAAAACTGAACTTTGGACTTTCTTTTTACAGCAGAAGTGTTTAAGAGTGGTTCCCTCAGGAGTGTGCCCATGTGTCGACACGAAATCCCGCAGTTATGGAAAGAGACAGAGAGAGAGATAAATTTATAAACAGTTATAACAATGCTCTCACGGGGGAAGTGGAGCGGGCATTTAAGCACTCGCCAGACGTGTACAGATTCCGATGATTGTGCAATGCTCGGCCGACCCGCGGCGGAGGTTAAGGAGGAATCAAGCCCTCTCCTTACGTGGCCCGATCTCGAAGATAGTGATGTGCCGGGCCGACCCGCGGTGGAGGTGATACAGGCGTTAAGCACTCCCCATAGTGGCCCTGGCACGAAGATAGTGCCCTACCAGGCCTACGCACGGTGGAGGTTAAGCAGGCGTTAGGTAGTCGTCATAGGTGCGGCGATCCCTAAGAATATGCAATGTTGGCGGACCCACGGCGGAGCTTCAGTTCGACATTTAGGGGTCCACATAAACAGCTTCGCTGGTCACTCTTCATCACAGAGTGGAAGAGCAGTGGGTTTTCTTGAGCTGGTGTTAGTTTGGACTTCGCTTGTTATTTTGTTACTTTCGTTTAATAAGTGTCCTTTGGTTTTTCGTTCTCCTGTTTGTAGCATCAGGGCGATGCCTTGTGATAGGAAGGCCTTGAGATGTGTACTTGTTAACGTTTTCGGGTGACCGCTTTTCACCACCTAACAAATGGGATCGCTAAGCGCGGGACGCGCCGGAATGTGCCATGCAGTTTCTCGAATTTTATCGTTGGCTCTATTTGCTATTTGTTGCGACCGACGCTTGCGTAATCTGATTGCCTGTGCGACGCGAATTCTGCCGAACTTTGTCGAATACGCCCGGGTACCAGCGATTACTCTGGTATCTTGGATAGCTCTTGTTGAAAACCTGATGCGCCTGATCGGCAGATGAGATTCTCGACGATCGCCGACTGTGTTGTTGCCGCTGTTGTTCTTCGAGTGTAGCCTGTTCTTGCGGGCACAGGTTCGGCTAATAAAAAGGTTAGTTTCGCCAATGACAGTATGACAGTTTTCTTCACTGTCACTACTACATGACAGTATGAACGTTTGTTAATACGAAGTCTGACAGGAGTAAGAAAGCGAATGAGTGCCGATGGGTGCACACGGCTACGAACGGGAGTGATGTGCGCTTACTGAAGATTGATGACCCATTTCTCGCAAGAAGCTCGAGTCAGGTGTTGCTGTTCCTTAGAACGAATGGTGACAAGGAGGCTCTAGCCTGGTCTTTCAACGTGAAGTAGTTATATTACTCCATGCCCAAAAGTTTCCCGGTGCATGTGTTGAATGCATTAATTGTTTTGGAGGAATTAGGTTTCCGACCAAGATAGGCATTTCAGAGAGTGAGTCCTTAGAACACCTTACGTTTTATTTGAATTCAACCTAGGTGGAATGCGATGGGCACATCTATCTTCAAATAAGGGGTGAAGTTTGCATTAAGTCGTGTCCTGCACCCATACTTAGTCATATTTCCTTGGCTGCCAAAGTCATAGAGGGTTGTTGGTTTGAGGTCACCATCACCAAAATCTTCAGATATGTACATGATTACATATTCCTGGTTGATTCCGCTCAATCCTCAATTAACGTAAAAAATTTTCTCGATGTCTTGACAGTGTGGTGATAACACGAGATGCACCGGTTCATAATGCTAACTAGATTTTAAGTATCGTTTTGTTTGAGAGTTATCTTTGTTGCATATATTATCCTCGTGACAATAACACGCTGCTTCCACTTAATTCATGCCTTTATAAGCTATTGAAAAGAACAATCACTAACCTTTGTCTTCACAACGCGCTCCGGAAATCGTGGCCCCTAAAATGTCTAGAAGCTTTGACATACAAAAAGAGCGTCTTTTGGACGTAGGTAATCTTGACGATGTACTTGTTCCTGTAGCAAAAAGGGCATTACATAGTTAAGCAGAATGGCGCGCGCATGCGCAGTTGTTTGCACCCAACGTATCCCACTCTCTAAGTAAACTTGGGTGAAAGGTTAAAGTAGTAGTATTTCCGCTTCCCTGAAATTGCTCAGTTAATGCGGTGCCATAGACCCGTTTGCAAAAAAAAAACGCACAGGTTGTAAAAAGAATCATTGGCCTCCCTCTTGCATCATGCTCAAATAATTTTGTGTGCCGCCTTCCGTTATCCTGTTGGAAGCTTTATATTGGCGGGCTAGAAAATGCCTGAACGATAGATTACGAGAACATACCGAAAAATTGAACCGCTATGGGGATTGTCATGTGTGTGGACGTTGTGGTGCCTGTGGTTGTAAACTCTTGTTTAAGAAGTGCTTTGTTGTGTGTAAAAATGGGGATATAGTTACTCTAGAAGTTGTTGAAACTTGTTTGACAGCAAGGGTCAGGGATAACTGCATCAGTTACATTTTACTTGCCCAGACTACAAATTCATTCGCGTCCCCGCAAGCGGCTGGTTTTATGTGCGGTGATTGGGCCGTTTCAGTGTGGGGTCCTACAAATACGGTGGTTTTCTGAAAGTAAATACTCAGTTGAAAGTTAGCGCCCGTCTTGTTGTCTCGCTCTTGTCCGTGTCTGTCAGCGCGGCGATCGCGATTGCGGCAAGTATGAAGGTGAGGAATTAAGAAGAATGAATAAGTCAGAAAGTGATTGAGCGCCGATGAGTGCACGTGGCAAAGACCGAGAGCGAGAGCCGCTGAGTTAGAGTGGACGTTAGCAATCGCTAACCTTTTCTTGACATGGCGCTCCGGAAATCAAGGCTCCTTAAGATGTCTAGAAGCTTTGGCATACAAAAAGAGCGTCTTTCGGGCGCAGGTTATCTTGGCGATGTACTTGTTTGAGTAGGCCAAAGTGCGTTAAATAGGTAAAGAAACAGAATGGCACGCGCATGCGCAGTTGTGACAACATGAAAAGGTCGTTGAGCCGCATTTCCACAACGTATCCCACGCACTAAAGAAACTTGCACGAAAGGTTAGAGTAGACGTAGTATTTTCCACTCCGCAGAAACTGCTCATTTTATACAGTGCCAAAAGCCCGTTTGCCAAAAAACGAGCAGGTTGTATACAGAATCATCGGCCCTCTTTTGTGTCATACGTAAAGAAGCCTGTGTATCGCATTTTGTTATCGTGCGGGAAGGTTTATATTGGGCAGTCTGGAGGATGCCTGAACGACAGGTTCATAGAACATTATTTAACATTTTATCGATAATGCGATAATCACGTTTCTGTACATTGCGTTGAGTGTCGCTGTAAACCCTTCTCTAAGAAGTGCTGTTTCCTACAGAAATGTAGATAAAGTTGAGCGAGAAGTTGTTCTAGTTTGTTTGATAGCTAGGGTCACTGATAACTGCATCAGTTCCAGTGTAGTTGCCCTTACTGCAAGTAAATGTACGGCCACTTTTCATGTACGGTGATTGGGCCGTTTCGGTGTTCGGTCCTAGAAATATGGTGGTTTTCTGAAAATAAACACTAATCTAAAAGATAGTTCTCGTCATGGTGTCTCGCGCCTGTCCGTGTCTTCTAGCGCTATTACCCCCATTGCTGCGAGTATGAAGGTGAGTGAATACGAAGACTGAAAGAAATAAAGCTGAGTTAGTGTAAGAGAGTGTTCACTCATACTGCCAACGTATGGCAAAACATTTGCGCGTCAGTCACATTTTGTTGAGATTACCACAATAACGGACTGCACTTTCTAGACATCTATTTGAAGCAAGAGGCGTGATCTTTTTCTGCCTATTCTTGACGTCCGAACTGTGTGAGCCGCGTCCGTAAATGGTATCCCGCTTGTTCTTGTTTTTGTTTAGTTTTCCTAGACCTCGCGCGATTTGATTCTGTACAAAGCATTTTTTCCATTGGAATATACCTATGAGTTGCGAATCCAGTGCATTTCGCCTTGTTTATTTTGTTATTCTAAATGTAACTTTTGCACTGTGTTACCTAAGACGAAGTTGAGTATCGTCTTTTACGGCAGTGCCAAGTATGTTCGCATTCCTTCCCCCATTTAAACGCTCGCAGCTGTGGTCATCGGCTGTCGTGGGATTGTCAATGCCTTTCCGCATATGTTGTGTAAAAATCACGATATAACGAAAACATATGCACAGCGAAGGCTCTCCTCAACGAAATAACGCACCCAGAAAATGTTGACTCATTTGAGTTCAGTTACCATAATATAAGCAAACGTAGTTCTTATACACGTGTCACCATTCTTGCGAGTAGTGTATGCCTCTTGCAGCTACTCTGCGACAGCATTACGACTCTTTCCTAGCAGCCTAATACAACCAAACAAGGGCTTACAAAAACACACCTCCAAGTGCAAAGGCGAGTGAGAAAGAGTCTTATGTTTTCGCCAGTATCATTTTCTCATGCCATTTCAGTTCATCACCACATCCGGTGGAGGCCTCATGGCTGCTCTGGTCAGATAGCATTCTTCTACCGGTTTTACTATCTCATGGAGATTGCTGATGAAATGGCCCTTATATTTCGCGGGATTCATCTTGCCTTATCGTTTGCTAGTTTTCTTCTCACTGATTTCATTATGTGAAGAATTTTAACTGCTTACTTTAAACTTTTGGACATCTTAATTTCAAATATTGCTGAATTTCTTCTTGACCATTATCTTAGCAGTTTAGCCAAGTATATCGCATCCCATCAGTTAGACGCTATCATACTAAATATTTTTTTTCCGCATCAATTGCAAGTAGGACCTTGCTATGCCTTATCCGACAGTCAAGGAGCTGATTCTTAATGCTTATCATAGCATCTTAAGTGGAGAGGCCAGGCAGAAATCCTATCATCGAGTGTAGAAATACCCCTTTGCCCTCAACATCAGCACGTTAGTATTTTTAAAGTGACATGCTCCGCGACATTCTCGAAACATGTCGCAGAAATGTGCTGAGATTTTCAAATCCTATGGTATGGGTTTGGGTTTGGATTTCCAGGTTTGGGTATCAGAACAGTAGTTGCAAGTCTCTACACTTCAGAAAAAGAGCCTTCCTTCCATCGGCTGTTGATCTCCCGCGTAAGGAACTCAATAAGGCCCTCGCCTAAATTCCGTAATTTTTTATTCGTCAGGCCTATTGCCGTGATGCCGATGGACTATTAAAATCCTGCAGCATGACTTTTATGTCACATTAAGCGAATTCCTAGTTCATAACTTTATTCTCATTCCAACTACATCTCAAAATCGCGTCAGGTGTACCGTGCCAGGTCTCCAACAAAAAATATCTGTAAGCCAAATCCTTCGGCAACTCCTTTGTGGACCCCCGACACACGTGATGAACTAGTTACGTGTAAATGTCCTCTGATTAGATTTGGTATTTGTCTCTTCTAGGAAATGCCTGAGCTAAGTCCAGGTGCCTCCCCTTTTAATGCTACCATCAATAAAATTACATACTTCATCCCGTTGCTGCTTGCACAGTACCTGACACTAGTGTTCAATTTCCCAATTAACCATTGCTATACGCTTTCTAAGCTTTCTATTCAACCTCTGACCTATCCATCTTGCTAACATTGACTGCTTCGCTTTCGACTAATGCTCCAGGCGACTATCCATTTGCTCGGTGTCAACATTGGTTTTTACATCTTTGGTGGTCGCCTCAGCGTCACCTTTAAGCTGACTAGTCCACTGTTCCAAGGCCAACTCACTTCCCTCATATTTGACTCTCCGCGCTGTTCGTTTTTAAATGCATCCCAGTCAGCCATCCTGAATGTGCCTCCTTTTTATTAGCAGCTACCAAAGTAATCAAAAGTTGGTAATGATCGCTACCAAAATCTATATTAGAATTGGAGCAGGACGAATCCACCAGCCCAGGAACAAGAGTGATATGAGATGTCGTGCCTTCACATGTCGATGCGCCGCATCTGGCGGGATACGAAGGGTCTGTAATCACAGTTAAATTCAAGTCTAGTGCCTGCTGTCACAGTTTCTCCCCCCTAATAGTGCTCTGAACACACTTCCGCACATCATACGATAACATAAGGTCGCCTGCAATAAGCAACGGTGCATCCTCAGCCAGATGGGCCACCTTGGTCAAGAGAGATTTGAAACTCCGCTTCGTGTACCAGGGGCTACTCTACAGGTTAAGCAGATAAACGCTTCTCAGAGGTGCCCTTGGCCCACCTAAAATTACCTCCAGCATACTATATTCAATTTTGCGATCTGCCATGTGAAGATATGTCTAATATATGCCAACCTTCTAATAGTGAGAGTTCCGAGTCCTTTGTTGTACTTATTATCGTTCACCTCCGCTTTGAAACATGTTAAGGTCACGTAAGATGTTAGAGTTTTCTGTACCAGGTTAACCTGAGGTTTCATACCATGCGTTCTAACACACTGCTGCAGGGACGCATTCTTATGATTGAACCTCTTAGAATTACATTGCCACCTACTAAATGGAGCATTCCTCCGAGTCATCTTGACAATGTAAGTTCGGTGAACTTGTTTTGAGCTTACGCCCACTCGGCGACTTGCGCTGCTGGGCTAGCGGCTGAAAGCACTCCCGCTCCGTAACAGTGACCGCCGTTTTTTAGATATATTTAAGTTTTGCCTAATCTGTGATACGTGATATTTTCCCACTCTTCTCTCCTCTGTAGTCTACTAATTATCTGACTTACGCTTTCTTGCAACGTCGCCATGATTACCTTAAGTTTGGAACCGACCTTGTACTTAGTCCGCAACATTGATGATAAGGTCCTCTTTTTCATAGTCCGCGCCTGCGCGCCAGCCATGTTCTCTTCTGCAACCTCCGCAGAGATCGTTACCTCAACCGAGTCATCATGTTGGCTGGCCTGTCCTAAACTACCGCTGTTAGCGGACAGCAAGCCGCTCATAGGTCAAGCGGTCTATGATAAGGCCGTCAAGGGCGGCTTTTAAGCTGTGATTCTCCCTCTCCAATCGCACAATCCTATCCTTATCCCTATTGCCTTTCACATGCTCCTGGCGCTGCTCACACTCGGCCGGTGCTGATGCCGCCCTTGTCCTTGTAAGTCCTGGTAATCTGGCCTCCAGCTCCAACGCCACCTCCACCAGCTGTAGGAAACATCACCCGTGCCTCCTTAGAAACGGAGTGGCGGCTGGTGGTTGGAGTTGCAGACGACAACCGCGGTCTCGACCTTGAACGGCTGCTAGAGCGCTAGCGCCACTAAAAGGGTTGAGGGGCGCTCGCCAGCTGCCCCCTGTTCCGCCACAAGCTCGGCCCTGGGTCTCTGCTGTCGTCGAACACGTACGACGTAGGAAAGCTGGTACCACTGTCTGCATTGTTTATCCGCCCTCAGGTGTCGGGCGCCACAAAGCTTGCAACAAGGCGCACAGTTACGATCCCCTTCAGTGTTCCGAGCCCCGCATCCTCGAAATTCAAGACAATCGGGCGCCAGACAGAGATCCGCCCGACGTTGAAGCTTGCCAGACACATTACATATATCCAGCTGCTTTCGATACAGGAAACACCGGACAAGCGTTAGGCCATATCCGACAAAATTTGGCACTTCTAACCCGCCGCAGATGCGATCGCCCAAGTGACCGCCTATGCCTTGTCCGACGGCAACTCGGCGCATGCGCAGGCCAGGCCGTTTCACCTCCGCTCCTCCTCCACTTTCCGCATCATGCTGTCAATGTTGCCTCCTCCTCCATTTCCTCTTCCTCTAGTACTTTAGTAGAACCGTGAGGGCACTTGTGTGTATGGAAAATTTCCAGGCAGGCACAGAGTAGTGGAACCCAATTTTTCATTTTTGAAAATCGCACATAATTTCAAATATTGTTTATTGAATTTCAAAGTCCAACCTAGAAGTTATGGATACCGAGCACGCCTGGCTGCTTCGTCAGAGGGAAAGGCCTGGTGACGAAATGTGGACTGAAACTATGAATGATGGCGCGTTAGTCCAAATAGGGAAACGACACATCGGAGCAGATGTTTGCTTCCCAAAACGTGCAGGATTGGCACCTGTTTGACAGCCTGATACGTTGAGCCATGTTCAGTTTAAAACTTGGTCGTGGTCTTGGTCACGGGGCGTTTCCATCTGATTTGATAGCGAGGCGGCGTCTTCTGCGCTCCCGGCGTGCCCGGTTTCGATATTGCGAGAATAAACTGTGAATTATACAGCGAAGTTGTATATAGCTGGTCTCTGGCGGTGCTCGACGTCCCTCTGTCGCGAAAATTTGTCTAGTTTCTTGCGGATGCTCCGTAGCTCTCAGTGTAATGTAGATATATTGAAAAAAAAACAGGGAAATTAGTCGCTAAGACGTCTTTATTATAACGCCGACTTTCATTTATTTGTCATAATTAGACTGTTCACGGTGAAGTTGTACACATTACAGAATTTCCGTCTATTGTCAATACACGGCCGTCTACGGATAGAGTATGGTTAGAGGAAACAGCTGAAACTTGTTTTATCAAAGCTAGCCGAAAACAAGATACATGACAATTAGCCACTGAGACGACTCTAACATTACTCCGAGTAACATCTACTTTTCATTCCTAGGTAGTTCGCAGAAAAGTTGTAAATATTGCAGAATTCCCGTCTGCCAAGCAGCGGCACTTGCACACACCACTAATCCATAAAAGAACAAGAAAATTTTATTCCATAGTAGGAAGATGTGTTCGTTGTCTGTGTGCTCCAATAATAATAATAATAATAATAATAATAATAATAATAATAATAATAATAATAATAATAATAATAATAATAATAATAATAATAATAATAATAATAATAATAATAATAATAATTTCAGCTACATAGATGTGTCGATTGGTGTAAAATACATCATATCTCCGCTACTCGTCTTTCTTCATAGAGGGGAAAGACTGGTGCATTTTTACGAATATTTCGAATTAAATTCTCTTTCTGACGTTAAGAAAACTGCAGTGCAATCAAACATGACTGCCTCCAAATTTGCTATATATTCTGCTGAAACTACCGTTATCAACAGCAAAATACGTTTGCCAAGCCTATGCACATCTTGTAAAAAACAACTGGCACGTAAGGCTGAAAAAAGTTTCAAGAAATATTATATGCCCAGGAAAACACCTTTGTATTGAAAGAAATCTCGTGTCATGGTGGCTTTATAAAAAGCTGTTTAGTATACACTTAGGTCATAGTTTGACAGGTGAGCGTATTTGGGCATTCATTGAAATGTGAAATATGTATTTCAAGGGCAAAAACCGTTCGCAAGGTTGTATTTTAGGTAATTGAAAAAGTGCGCTGTATGGTTAGTTCGTGTTCCGCAAATTTGTGTAATGCTGTTCCCAATGTTTTAAAATAGCGGTTCGAGCTAAATTCTGAACCAAAACAAACATTGAAAGAATCGCGCTCTCAGGTATGTGGCTCTAACACTACGTCAAGGCTCAATATATTTGATTTTGAATTTTGCAGTAAACAGGAAATACATTTTGATTTGAAAACTTATCAGTGAAGATAGGTAGCCTTTATAAATGTGAACAAATCCCGCAAATACACGTTAAATATACCTTCGGTTATACAGCTGTATTTATATTAGAAACACATGCGAGAATAACCCGTGTACAATTCTAAATTTTGAGTGTAAGATATGTTAGTAGAATCATTGAGAGGCAGGAAAGGAAAACAAAATAGGAGGAGAGACAGGGAGGTTAGCCAGTGTAAGTACCGGTTGGCTACCCTGTGCCGAGGAAAGGAGTAAAGGGAATAAAAGGTGAAAGAAAAGAAATTGAGGAAAAATCACACAGTAATGCGATGCTACGCGCTATGACATTCAAAGACGGTCGCACAATTTACCCGCACCTAAAAACTTGAACGGAGCCGTTAAAGCCCTCAGTGCCGAAACCCGTCGGGACCAATGTCCTATTTATTTATTTATTTATTCAAATACCCTAAAGGCCCAGCAGGCATTACATGGGGGGGAACAACAGTTAGTACAAAGCAACGCAGTACCATGATGTGTACAGAAGTCGCTCACCATTAACAGCATGTTGAAGAGAAAAACCAAATATAAAGATACATATCTCCAATAATCAACAAACATTCAATTGTTACAGAGAGTAGCGTTATATATATACACACATGTAAGAAGTGAGGAGAGGGGAAGAATGAAGGTTACAGCTCAAGGTGACATTTCAGGCTGGTTACAAACGCTTCGTAATCAATGACAGATGCAATGGTGCCAGGCAGAAGATTCCAGTGACGGATGGCTAGAACGAGCGGCGAATGAAAGAAGAGGTTTGTGCCAGCAAAGATGGGTTCGACTTTGAGTTGGTGGTCAATGCGTGGGAATATGCGATGCGCTGGCGTGAGACGGGATATAGCAAAGGAAGAGTGGCTGTGATACAATTTGTGGAAAAAGGACAGTAGGAAAAGATCCTAGATCTTTTTCTTCTGTGAAGGGGCGATTGTCCAGCTTTTTGAGCGCGTCGCGATCACTTTTCTTGACACACTGTAACGGGGACAGTCACAGAGGAGCATAGGAAGTGCTCGTTCGTCTCCTTGCAGCCGCAGGTGTCGAAAGTGAGGCTGTCGGCCATTTAAATACGGAATAAATAGGTGTTCGCTCTTTGTAACCTTGGTGGAAGACGAGTTGAAGACGTGGATCGAATCTGGGGAGACATGCGTTTCTGAATTCATTTCATTAGTGTATCTTATGACGTGACGCTATAAGGTTCCCTGCTGAATGTAGCTGGACACAAGGATAACTTTAATGTTCGCGGGTGATCAGTCTAGAATTTGTAGGCGGTCTATTTACGTCCCAAAAACCGTGTTTCCTGTACTATATCTGTCCAGTAATGAAACATTTAAAAAAGTTATTATGTTACGGTATTTTCCGTTACAAAACCACGATCTGATAATCAGGTACACCGTAACGGGGAATTCCGGAAATTTGGACCACCACCTGGGGTTCTTTAACGTGCAAACAAGTCTAAGCCATGGGTGCTTTCGCATTTCGCCCCCATCGAAATGCGGCAGCCATGGCCGGAATTCGGTTCCCCCACCTCGTGCTTAGCAGCCCAAGACCATATCGACTGAGATTAGCATCAGTGGCGTGTCATTTTTTAAGGTTTCTTGGCAGGAATAAATGCTAGTGAACCAGCAAAAGTGCAGCGGCTCAGTGCGTCATATGTGGCAGTAGGAATATCTCTGTGTGACAGACGTTTGGCCGCCTGCGTACATGGCGGCAGTTCAAAAATAATCTCCTCATCAATGTCACGACAACATTAATAGAAGAAGGTCAACCTTCAAGCGCAGCTTGAAGAATATTGAATAGTCCAGGCTATAGAGGTCGAGTATAGTTCATAATAAGTATAGTTTACAAGAGTCGTACAGCCAATCAGGGGCGAGAAAAATCTGGCTTATCTTCAGGCGGTGAGTATAAATGAGTGCGGGAAAGAAATACCCCCTATTTTTTTAGGACTGCCGATGAAATTTAATAATTTGCTTTGAGTATAAGCATATTCTTCGCTTCTACTGTTTTAGAGACGAATAGCATCGTCTACCTAGGTCAGGAAGTTGCGACATCAGAAGAAAAGGTAAGTTACTTTGTTGGCACCAACAACAGGGAAAACTGCAGTTACACGATTATATAGACATTTGGATGAAGTTGTATGAAAACTTAATGAGAATCGATAATACTGTCAGGTCTAACAGTGGAAAGAGCTGCAACTTCAGAGCATCCTATTGTTCATGATGACACAGAAATCAGGAGAATATACTAAAGAATCGGTGTCACAAATGTGCCAGAAACCGCCAGAATGTTAATATGATCTAAGTTAGTAATTCAATAGTTCGTAATTCAATGAATGAAGCAACCAAACTTTAGTAGGATGCGTACATTATAGTTAACAAATATAGGACATTTCTACTGACTCAGAGGTATGCGCTAGTTTGTTACCAATCACGGTCACAACTACCTATCGCTGCACTCCTTATTAAGGCAAAAGCCCTTATGAGTATCATCGTTCAGTCGAAATTCAAAGTCCTTGAGCGAAAACGCGGTGACGTCTCAAAGGGTACAAAAACTATTAACATCATCATCAATGGCAGATACGCTTGTAAGGATTCCTTGGCCAATCCCCCTAGTGGGTATGAATTACTCTAAAAGGCAAGCAAGCAAGTAAGAAATATACACGATAACGATGGCAGGTGAAGCAAATTAGGAATGATGATGAAGCAAATAAGGAGGATGACTCAGGCGGGTTAAAGGCAATAAGATTAGGAGATGAGCAGGCGAATTAATTCAGAAGACAGCGCAACAAGCGAGATGGCTAAGGGGAGTGGTATAAGCGAATTCAGGTGATGTGTGCGCCATGTATCCGGCTTTATTGCATCGACACTTGGGCCTTGGCCTTCAAGTCGTCCTAGGGATAAAACAAGAGACCCAGTGCATTTTTCGTACTGCTGAGGCGTCGAGCTAGGGCAGGCGGCTTATGGTTTCTGCGGCCCATTTTTAGCGACATGCTTATAAAATAAAAAAATAACTGTTCTGCCGATAAGGGACTGCTCTCTAACACCGCACGGGATGCGATCGTTTAATTATGAAGTTAGTGCTACTATTGATCGTTACTTGGTTATCGCAAACTCAAGCATTTGCTTCACACAGAAGGTGATGCTGCGCTATGAACGAATACACGCCTCGTTTCAAACAGAAGGAACCTCGACAGCTGCGGTTACGCGTTTCAAGACTATTCAATTAGCCATCATTATATCTTTGTGTATGTCTTGGACAGAACGGTGCAGTCGAGCTTCTTTTTCTTCAGTTGTCGAAGGTTTTTCGTGGCGAATAGCGGGTATGCCAAAGTAATTAGTTTTCGAAGAATTTTTAAATTCATTTGCGACACTTTTTAATGTTTCAGTGAAGTAACTCCAGTAAGAGTTTCCATTGAATATTTGACAGCGCATCCAATCCTTCCCATTTATTTGCCGACGTTATCGTGCATACAACCTTTTAATTGGTGGGTGTGTAATTGATTATAATTTCTCATCCGTACCGGGGGCAAAAGTTTTATCAACCGTATTTGCTCTTTGCAAGCAGCCTCCGCCACATAGCGATGAACGTTGAGTTTCTCAAACTCCTCAGCAGCAACTATATGACATGCACTACAAGAGGAAGTTGAAGAGAATTTATGGCCCTTGTTTAGGGGAAGACATGTTGCACGAGTAAGCGCCTATGTATTTAGGTAAATAATAACAGTTTCAAACTCAGATTTCTATGGCCTACTGTCTGCCTATAAGTGTTCTGCGACGTCGTATATAATTGATAGTTCAACTCATTGTAGGATAATACAGTAAATTTATAATTTTGGATTAGGTTGTCATAATCAAAGCAAAATAGGCCATATTAGAAGTGGCTTACCAGTTATATAAACAAAATCTACAAGGAAACGTTTTTTATTACTAGTGACAAAAGAAAATATGAGCTCTAATAGCCTCTGGATAGTACCAAACTAGTATTAAGGCAGTAAAGTCATAATGAAATTATAAAGGGGGACGTTTACTAGGTATTTACCGACATTAGTTTCAAGAGTGTAGGCCTTATGCATTAGATGGTCTGCATTACACTTGTCAATTGTCCTTTCTCATCCGCAGAACAGACATGTGAGCTATTTATAGATGACGCCATGACCCTTCGAGTGTAATCGCTGGTCCTCGAATAAATTCTACAATGTATACAGCTGTCATCTTCTCGCACGGTACCTGATTACACCAAGGAAGGGCCAAGTGTAGAGACGAGATAGAATCAGCGATAACATTGGAGAAACTTACGTTAATTGTAGGGGTCTTATGCTGGGTGATAACCTTGAACAGTTATTAAAGGGAAAAATGAGACATCCACCCGCTCGTAGCAATTGGTACAAAGAAAACCCACACGGGTTCCTCGAAAGAAAAGCCTCACATTTGAAGAAAAATTTGTCCTGGTCCAGGATGAAGAAAAATTCGTCCTGGTCCAGGATGTCCCGGACCAGGACGAATTTTTCTTCAACTGTGAGGCTTTTTTTTCGAGGAACCCCTATGGGTTTCCTTTGTAGCTATTGCTACGAACGGGTGGATGTCTGATTTTTCCCTTTATTAATTACTTCTCTACACCTTGCGGATTTCCGCCGAACTACTGCGTCAATTAGAACAGCTGTTAGGCATTTAATGACGCTCACTATGAGAGGTAAAAAGTGCGCCTGGCAGCATAGAGTGAATCAGGGCACCCCTTGGCAGCAGGTGATACTGGTGAGCGCGGACCTGAGCTCCAACAGTACCATACCGCCGTTGTCATGCTGTCGTCTCCATTCCGTCGTGGTGATTTTACTGCCTTCTAGATGTCCTGATCATTCTTTGGTAATCATACCATCGTCATCTTTCGCCCTTTTTACCCTGTTGCTGTCGCTACTTTTCGATGTCGTGGTCATCACGTCGTCTTCTGGCCTTCGACATGATACCGTAGTCATTATTATACTGTCGTCATGCAAATGTCCACATTGTGTCGCCATCACAGTCAGCGTCACGTCGTCCTGGTCGTTTCGTCGTCGTCAATTTGTTGTAGCGAGTACACTGTCGTTAACCCATTGTCATCACGCCTTTGTCAACATGCCGACGTCGACCTTCGTCATCCATTTGCCGATCATGCCATTGTGGCGATGTGACGTCGTCCTGATGTGCTTTTAGAGCGTGAGCTGTCATGGGCTCATTCGAATACATGTTTCGTTTAGCGATGGTGTCCACCACCGACACCGCTGCTGCCGCTTATGCCCGGTGTCCGTAGCAACCATCGCAGGGAATGAGAAAAAAAATTGCCTGCCCTTCCAGTTCGTGAAGATGGCAGAACAGCGAAGTTGTGATAGTCACACCGATTTTTACACCAGGCTAGTCAAACTTCCCAAGTACTCTATATTTTAAACCTGTTGTGTCACCATTATTTCCCCTCATTTTCGCTTTTGCGTGCTTCGCGTGGTGAGCACGCGTTAGGAGTGCTTTTTTTTCCGGCTCTCAAAGTGTTTTTTTGTTATTTGGGCGCGATGTTTCTGTGGCTAGCAGCTCGCGATCTCCCTACGACGAAGAGCCAGTTCATGAGTCAACCATCGCTGTCGCTCGCAGTAGGCAGCTTTTTCTTAAGAATAACACCCTACTCATGGCCGCCCCCTGGTGGTATCTGGAATGGAATGTACGGAACCACTAATCCAAAGCTTGGTTTATTGTGCGCAAGGCCCACCACAGGAGATGCGGGGCTACAATTCTTTTGACGATTGCTTAAATAATTTTGACCATTGAGGTCTTGTTCGTTTCTTGACTTTACACGCACGTTCGGCTGCGACGGCGAGAACGACGCCAGTCACGGTATGCCTGCAGTCCGCCGTTGTCGCCGGCTTTCGATGTCTCGAACTTACTAGGTGGCGTGGCTAGCAGCATCCACCCGGCATAGCCCCTTTGCGATACTTAAAAAGTAAATTTCTTCAAATATAAACCTGTCCCTCACGCAAGACATTGAATTGGTGATACCCCCCTAAAAGCAATGGCTCATACCCCCGTAAACGCGGCCTTCCAATTAAGGCTACAGAAGAGATGTGAAATTCTACATTGGAATGATGAGCGGCAACGGAGCTACGAGGGGAAGAAGTTCACGACGATGAACGCGAGAGCACTGGCACAAGTGCGCTCGCGCTGTAGCGCTGTGCAAGACGACGACGCTCGAGCCAATGCTGATGATGAGAGGTTAAGCGAATTCCCACGTAATAGGATCAGCATACACAGCTTCGTTGTAAGAATACCCAGTTCTCACCGGTATTGAGCCCGGGTCGGCTACATAGGTCAGCTGCTCTTCCAATGAGCCACTGCAGCGCTTTCTAGCATTCCGAGAAAGAATGACCCTAACACGTCCTAGTGCGCGAGCAGACACGCGATGTCAAATGTGCGCCGCGTAGCGTCGATGTTTCGCGGCAGTATAAGGTAGATAGGGAAGTCTTGAGGAGGATGAGGGAGATTATAGGGGTGTATAATCATTGTTGTAATGAAAAAACATGTATGGCATTACTCAATAATTTGAACAGTCTAGATGATGGTCTTTGACCAAGCCATTTCAAAACGAAAGCGATTACATAATCATCATCATCATCATTCTGATCATCATCATCATCAATATGAGCATCATATCGTTGCGCTTGACAGGCGAAGTGACATGCGCGCTGCGTTGCGTCGATACGTACAAATTTTCCATTGCAGTTCCGTTTTATTTCACCAGGTGTCCCACCATGTAGCAGCGGCATATAGCAGTTAGATGCTGCGCGTAGCGGCGCCTGGTTAACTCGAGCACTAGCCACCTAGCCAGGCTATGTGGCTATTTTTTCTCCGCCGCGTTTCGAAGGGGATGCCAATAAACCATAATTAACATCGTCATCAATAGCAACCTCCTGTACCACGGGTTAAGGGACGTGATATTTGCACCATGTAGTCTGGATACTTTGTTTACTCTTCGGTACACGTTATGTCACCTCCTCGCAAGGTACGAACTACTGCCGAAGAAGCACATCGTAGCGCTACCCGCCTGGCTGCAACCGAACAAGACCGGGCGAAGCAGGCCGCTGTGCACAGAGCAGGACAAGCCACAGCGCAAGCTGCAGCTTGCCGTCGACGCCGGGCGAACAGTTCAGATCCTTCTAGTGAAACCGATGCGAACATACTTATTTATTTATATATTTGTACATACTGCAGTCTATACAGACCAAGCAGCTGGGCCTATTTCTGCAAACACTCATTTATGTCAAGAATGATGAGTGCTCTTTTGCTAGACATATGCAACAGGAAAAGAAAAAAAAAGAACAAGTTCGCCTTTTTGTATTGTAACGGAAGATATTCACACCATCAGAAAAAATGCACTTGAGTAGTCAATGTTATCTCAAAATACAAGTTGGTGTTTCTGCTAACCGTCACGTCAGAACGAAATGCACTTGCATAGACGATAGTAAAAATAACATAAAAAAGGAGGGGAAAAAAACAACATTCCTTATTACCGTGCTAAATACATGAGTAGTGCCTGTTCAAAATTATCTGGAGAGAAAATTTCTGAGGGTAGATCATTCCACTGAACAACATTACGAGGAAAGAATGGATTTTTAAACAGGTTAGGGCGTTCGTGAAAAGGGAGCAAGTTATGAGCTTGACGGTGTCGAGACGCGCGTGACAGGTAAGGTTGAATGTATGTTCGTACATTAAATTCAAGCGACTTGTCGTACATCGTGAAAAGAAATTTTAGTCGTGCCACAGTTCTTCGTGCTAAGGTAGGGATATCGTTTTCGGTCATTAGTTGTGGCGGTGAATGAGTGGACCTAAACTTTTTCAAAATGAACCGTACTGCTTGCCTTTGAACTATTTCAAGGTTATGCTTATCCTTTATGTAATAGGGGTCCCATACTATTCAGGGGTATTCTAGTTTTGGCAATATATAAGTTCTGTATGCTAGTAGTTTTAAATTGGAAGGTGCTGTTTTCAGTTTACGACGCAGAAAGCCAAGCTTTCGAGAGGCGGATGCACAAACGTTCGCAATGTGTTTCGACCACGATAGAGTGTTTGTACCCGTTATGCCTCGGTATTTATATTAAGAGAATTCTTTTATTCGTGTACTATTGATGCAATATGTAAATGCCATAGGTTGCTTTTTCTTCGTGACACAAAGTAAGACAGTTTTGTCAGTGTTTAGGGTGATAGACCAGGTGGTGCGCCATACGTTAAGTCTGGCTAAGTTAGTGCTTAATTGAACTTGATCATTACGGCAAGTAATCTCTTTAAAGACAAGACAACCATTGCGAACAATCTGATGTTAACGTGTGGATGAATGGTGTTAATTATATCATTAACATAGATTAGGAAAGAATCGGGCCGTGTACGCCTCCTTGAGGTACTCTGCACGGAACTGGTAATGCGGTAGAAGCATGGCCCTTAACCTCAACGAACTGACTACAGTTTGAAAGGTATGCTCTTATCCAATTTATGATAAATGTAGGAAGGCCAAGCTTAGTAAGTTTCCAAGAAGTTCACCATAAGGGACGCGATCAAACGCTTTACTGAAAGAAGACAAGCCTTGTCGAACGCCTTGAAGAAGACAAGTCCCCTTGTCGAAATGTTGGCTCCTGCATTCATCTTGTTCATGTTTTGCTCATCGTACTAAAATCAAGGAAGATAAGATCAACTTGTCCGGAAGAATCAAGCGTTAGAGTGATTTCGTGAAGAGTTGTTAAAAGGTGCGTACATGTCGACCGTTTCTTTCGAAAGCCATGCTGAAATGGAGAGAGCAAGTTGTTACTTTCATGAAAATTAATTATGTAATGAGCGATGATGTGTTCTAGTGTTTCACAGCACGTGGATCTCAACGAAATGGGACGATAGTTTTTAATGCATAGGCGATCATCATTCTTGTGGACGGCAATGACACGAGCCACACGCCAGTCATCAGGTAATGTTGCTGTGCTCATAGATAAAGAAAAGACAGCTGTTAAGATGTGTGCAACAGGCTCGGTGTAACGGTGAAGAGAAGAATTTGGTATGCCATCCGGACCCCCAGAAGATGTTTCTTTAACATTAAGCAATAAGGAAACTACGCCTTCAAAAGACATGAAGTCTGAAACTTGGCACAGAGAAGACGAAGCCTCCAAGATTCTATCAGCGCGGGTGAAAATAGAATAGAAATATTCATTCATTACGTTAGATATTTCCTGAGAATCGGTGATCACAATGTCGCGTTGCCTTATTTCTTGCAAATGTCTGTTTCCACTGCCAAGGTACCACCAAAATTTATCGGCATTGGTTTTTATGTAATTTGCCAAATATTAGAAAAATAATTTTGTCGCACAAAAGACAAAGCGTCTGAAAGCTGGACTTGCAGGGTGCGAATAACTTCAGGGTTTTTGTTCCGGCGCTTTCTGACGTGTTTTAATCTGCGTTTTATATGTATAATTTTTCTGTCAATCCATGGGTTTTTTCGTTGTGGTTTAATACGTTTAGTCGGCGCGACGGCATCAACACAGTAGTTAACGCAAGTCACAAACGCATGTCACACAGTAGTAGCATCACTATTTGCTAAGTTGTCGACCCTTTTCCAAAGTTCATCAAGGACATATTGATCATTGGCTTTAATAAAGCCTTTAACAGTTTTGCAGGGCCTAACGTGCTTCCTTTCACAACTATCAAGCCTACTACTGACCAGCAGAAACTTGTGCTGGTCAGACTTGGCAGTGTGCGGTGCCGAAAATGGAGCTCCTATGGAGCTGCTCCTCCATGCTACGCTGTGACTGTGCTCGGTGTACCTCGTAGGCTTGTGAATATTTTGTTATACCATCGTCATCAAGCCACTGTGATTGTCTTAACATTGTAATACCGTCGAGATCACTCCAGCAACGGTAATACGATGTCGTCCCGTCTTCCCAATAACAACAACGTCTTCATACCATCGTCGTCACTCCTGCGTCGTTTCCTAATGTTTGTCATGCAGTCATCGTCCGAACATTGTAATATTACAGTATTCATTAAAGCACCATCATCATCAAGCCATCGTCGTCCCTCCAGTGTGGCTATTGTATGGTCGTTATGTAGTCGTGGTCACACCATTGTTGCCACTCTTCGCAAACATTTGCGGTGGCAATATCGTTTCAGAAATGCTTCCAATGACATAGATAACTATACAAGATACCTTCTGCCTTAATTTTTTTCTTGGTATTCAGAATTAGAATCAGCATTACCAGTTTAGCCTCTAGTCCATCTTTCTGTGTTCCTTTATTTTCACGTTGCGTATAAAATGTATCGTGCAATTACTTTGTGCACGGTCCCTAATTTTGTTTATAGCTTCCTTGTTAGCATCAATGTTTCTCCGCTATATTATTATTATTATTATTATTTTTATTATTATTATTATTATTATTATTATTATTATATGGAAACATACGAACACACAAAGGAAACAGGGAGCGTGGAAGCTGGCGCAATATTTTAGCGTTGGTATAATGCCGTCATTGAAGGCTTTTTGTGAAGAATAGCGGTAAACTGCCGGTCACGATGCGGTTATTTCGATGAGGGCCTCTCTTGTCGAGTACCCTACTTGTCTGTGACGGGTGTGTTTTGTCGTGGTCGTTGCATTGTTGTCATTCCAGTTTTGCTATCCGACGCTCATCAAGCGGTTGTCGTACCGCCATCCTCGTGCTACAGTGGTCATGCATTTGTTGCCACACCGCCATAGTGATGCCGTTGTGGCACGCCCATCGTCGTCATTCTAGGTATGCGATCGGACTGCAGTCATGGTGTCATCGTCACGCCTTCTACTCGAAACCACTGTTACAAGTTGTTTATATGTTTGGGCCACTAGGTATGTGTCGGCGTTCTCGATGCGATCGTGGATACTGCATCCTTGTCATTCCCGCTTTATTGCACCACTCTCGTCAAGGCGTTGTCATTACATCCCTCTCGTCAAACTGTCGTAGTCGTAGCGATGACGTACGCTGTCGTTTTATCATCGCCACCACGTCAGTAACGTCAGCCCTTTGTTGTGATGTCGTCGTCGTCATACTGTCTTCGTCGTTTCACTGATGTCAATCTTTCTACTTCATTGTATTGCAATTATACTCTAGTTATTCAATCGTGTGACTGCCACCCTTTTCATACCGTCATCTTCTGAAAGCCCCTATCATGCCTCCATTGCTAGAGGATCGGCTTGACGCCATTGTGGTGCGCCATCAGCGGCGCTACAGCTTCGTTTACCGAGACATGCCATCGTCGTCCCGCCATGCTATTTGTAAAGGCTTCGATACAGCCATTCTAATACCATTTTAGACGCACTCTCGCTATCATCAGATTTTCCACCAGCTATGGTGGTCACTGTATCGTCGTCACTGCGTTATTGTCACACTGCTGTCACCATGCATTCGTTGTCATACCGTCATCAAGATGTCGTCATGGTAGTTCAGTAGAAATCATTATAACGAACGCGATAGCGTTAACGCCCCGCGTCGCAGAAATTCCTGCGTCGCATGTCGTGGCGACAAAAAGATTTGGGAACAACCCATACCGCGGTCTGCCAGGTGGCGCAAGGAAGCTACTGAAATAATTGAATTTCTCAAGCTAAAATGTGTAGAAAAACCGTGAAGTACGACTTCTGCGCAGCATACATGCATGATAGCGTTGGATTGTAATTTCGCTATAGGAGAAAATATAATTCTCTCCATCGAAAACTCAAAGACAGCCAATTTCCAGCGTTCCTACCATTCACAGACCGCCCACGGTGCCTGGATATCTAGGGGGCCACGGAGCAGCGCACCCGGTTTTTTGCTTTGCAACACCTCCAGATGGCGCTCGCCTCCGCCGCATTGCGGCCCATGCAAGAGGCCGCGTTCCTACCAGAAAGCGAGCCTTCAAGCATACCATTCGCTGCCAGCATTTGCCGGTGAACGTTACGTTTACATACGCCGGCAAGCGTGCGAGGCAGTTATGGATCTTTGAATGCTATAGCCTAGCATAATGGGTCCTCCACCTTTTTGCACAGCAGCTAGAAAGCGTTGGTGTGGGGTATTCTACCACAGAACCACCGCTGCCTGTGCAGTATGTGTGTCCAAACGTAATGTAACAATTTTCGAATCATACTACTCATGAATCCATGCAATAAAGAAAAAAAAGCGCTGGCGTGGAGTACTGGCATAGTAACTGACTCCCGCATATTCTGCCTGGGGTTCGATGCAGCCTGGAAGCGGTTTTTTTTTCTCATTTCTAGCGATAGTGGCGACGTACACAGGCGGCGGACAACATCGCCAAACCGAAACGGCTATTGGAATAAGCCCATAACCACTTATGCTGCTAAATGAGCTATGCGCCCCATGACGAGATAAAACCGTTCCCCAAGCACACCAGCCGGATGTTCTAATCATGGCATCAGAGGTTGCACGTGGTCGCACGTTTTGCTCCGGCCGTCCAATTGCTAAGGAGTCCTCGAGTTTTTTTCAAGGTGAAAAAATGCAAACATCTGTCGGTGCCACTGCAGTCTGTTATTCTCATTATTTTCAGGATTCCTATAACTTAGATGAATATGCATAATATAAGAAATCAAGCACGTTCGCGCCATTAAAGCTATGTGTAAGTTTTAGACGATTGATAAAAAAACTAACAAATATTCAGTTGATATAGCTTGAAAGAAACCTGACACATCGACAACACCGGCTATGACAAACGAGGGAGACAATCAGATTGACAATACAAGTGGGGCTCATCTTCTACTGTAAGATGTGTATATGGGTGCACAGGTAAAGTGGGGAGTAGCTTGTGTTTTCGAACCACCGCATAGTAGCCACGTGTGGGTTGGTTGAAGCTTAACTTAGAAATACAACCAGATACGGGACCAGCCCATCATAAAATGGTTTGTCAGTCGCTGCGCCTCGTCATGACGTTCCTCCAAGTTCGTCGGCTTCAAGCTTTTATTACTTCGCTAAATAACAACAATTGCCGTTTACTTAAATAGCAAGAAAGCGTTTACAGCTCCGAACGGTGATATTAGGCAGCATTGGAATGAAGAAAGGAACTGTTACAATTATAAAAACGACATGCCGGAGACGCGAGCTAACCAGCAATCTTCTTGCCTGTGAACTTGAGATCGCATAAGCATAATCCTGAAATATGGTTCAATTCAAATTCGCACTTCCTTGTGCCTACTTCAGAATATTCAAAGACGCCTAAGAATACCATAATTTGGTATAGTAACAAAAACGAGCATGACATAAAGATATGAGCATAGTATCACTAAATAATATATCTTTTTCTACCAGCAATTACTAAAAACGAGATGCCCGCAGAGAGGAAACTGGTAGCGTATCTGATCATTTCTGTCCTGTGTGCAATAAGGTAAGTCCATGCATCCATGCATCCCATATTTCTATTTATAACATGCATGTGTCATAGAAGGCATCGTTTGATAGCGTGGAATTCTGCATAAATTCTCCCGCAAGCATAGCATTTAAAAACAAGATCAAACCTTCCCCAACCAAAAAATCGGGGAAAGCGAAACTTGTTTAGCATGCACTTGTCCTGTGGCACCGTAATCTGTGTGCTTTGTAACATACAGGTAAAGGTACTGCGTTGCTTCTGCCTCCAGCTGTCTTAGCTTTTGACAACCTTCTCGTTGCTGTCGAATTGCCTCGTCTCGGGTGGTTTAACGGCTGGTTCGCGCGCCGATGGCGAGGCTCTTCGCAGGTAAGTTCTCGCCGCCGCTCGTCAAACGCTGCCCGTCTCTCCCGGGAACGCACAACGCGGGGCCGCCCCTTCCGTTTTGCGGCACGGAACTAAACAAAAGACGCCAGTGCAATGCGAGCGATACGCTTTTCGGCTCTTTCTCTCCCCGGCGGAAGCGAAACGGCTCTGATTGGTTACGCGCGTGGCGAGAGCCCACGCCCAAGCAGATGGCATTCTTGCTAATGAACTACGCTCCCGCACGGGCGCAGCTGTCAAACCGCGCTTTGCCGCAGCTGCTCTGCGCTGGGAGCAAGCGGATTTTTGCGTGACCAAACAGCCACCGAAACTTGTGAGCCAATGCAAGCTTCACTTGAAAAATACATGCTCGAATTAGCACCAAGGGTCCATTTACTTCAAACCAAGTTATCAAAGACAGCGGTGTAGGAATGTGCTATTGTGCTTATTCAATGTGAAGACGTTTTATATATGGTGGATTGCAAAAGATTCTGTCAGAACCTTTTTTACTCTGAATGTCGGTGTCAGTGTGGTAAGCATTGATGCAATGTAGCGACACGCCGTAAAGCCTGCGCCAAAACGAGTATGCAGCGGGGCTCCTCTCTCATGCTTGCTACTGCACCAACTGCACCATCATTAGGACAACGCGCGGGGGTAGGTGTAGGGGGGGGATTGGGTTCGCACGAGCATTAAATAAGTTTAAAGGGTCTTTTTTGTCATTGTAGAGTGGCAGATACCCAGAGGCACATAGCTAGTTAGCCAATTTGGTATGAAAGAAGTTCAGTTAGGAGAAGCACAGACTGAGTGGTACATAGCCAGTGGTCGAAATCGGCCTCGAAGATGTTCTTTGAAGAGCGGTACATACCTAATGCGACATCTCCAGTGACGCATGCCCAGTCACCCAAGTAGGCGTATAAGAGGCTCGTTGACGAGCGCCATGAACGTCATGTAAGTACAGTGCCCCATAGTCACTTGTTCAAGATTGTCCGGCGCTTAGTTTCAATAATGTGCCCTCAAGATGTTAATCCGGAGGGTTTCCCATTCGAATCCGGACTACCCGTGACCCAGGTTCGTAGCAAAACGGTTAGACGGATACGCAGATCGACAGTCACCCCGCAAAAAGTTCATAAAGTACCCAAAGAATTGGTAACTGCATTAGTAGTGCATTTTAGCGTGATTAGCTTTATTAGGGCACTTCGCGCACTTTTAGGGGACTTTCGTGTGATCGGCACAGCTATCCACCATTTTCTGAGAAAAATGTATTGCTTTGTAATATATAGCCTCTGATTCAATGGATAGAGCATGGCGCTGCTTCGCCGAGGGATTTCGGTTTGGAACCGACCATGTGACAAACTTGCGTCACTAGGTACGTGCCAGAGAATAGGCGCCGTTTTCTGTGAATATCGCAGACGGCAGCTTCCTCTTTAACGGAAATATGTGACACTCACATAGGTCGCGGGGCGAAGTAAAACCCTCGTCACACATATTCAGACAATGTGTTGGAATATATATTTCACAGGCCGCAAGCACTAGCGGATATCTTGGCGGTGGCATTACCTCGCTCAAGTGCAAAAAGAAATTTAAATTTCCGCATAATCCTTGGATCACTAATGGGCTACTTGTGAGTATGAGGAAAAAAGAAAACCTGTATAGGAAGACGAAAAAACAGCCTTTCAATGGTAATTTAGCATTACGCTATAAGAAATATTGCAACATGTTGAGTAATTTATTGAAGAAATCTAAAAGGCAATATTACGAAAATGAATTCATGAAAAATAAGTTTAATCCGAAAAAACAATGGCAACTTATCAACGAGTTTTTGAATGTACCGCGTTCTGGCAGTGCCATTGAAAAAGTAATCTATAATCATGTGACTATCACTGACCCGCCTGGCATTGCTCGTGCGTTCAGTAATCACTTTTATGAAATTTATAATACTACCCGTGTTCCTTCAGTTTATCATACGAGCCGATGCGATAAATCTTTCTTTTTGTTTCCTGTAACATCTGAAGAAGTCCTTACTGAGATTTTCAACTTAAAGGACTCTAGTCCTCGTTTTGATGGAATTTCCGCATTTCATTTAAAGCTTGTTGCTCCGACTATTTCTGGTGCTCTCAATAACTTAATTAACCTCATGTTCAAGACCGGTATATTCCCTAGAAGCCTAAAAAAAAGCTAAAGTAAGTCCTATTCATAAAAAGGGTGACAGAGCTCAAGTCGCGAACTATCGTCCTATATGTATTTTACCTTCAATTAGTAAAGTTGTAGAAAACTTATTATTTCGTCGTATTAACATTTACCTTAAGAAAGTCAGCTTGCTGAAACCCTGTCAGTTCGGTTTTCGTTCAGGAAGCTCGACTAACTTGGTTTGCTAGCATTAACTGATTATATTCGACATTCACTTGATCTCGGATACTTTGTTGGATCGGTCTTTTTAGACTTTACTAAAGCCTTTGATACAATAAACCACAAAGTTTTGTTTACTAAACTGGAGTCTGTTGGCATTTCTGGTCCAGCTCTTAATTTATTAAAAAGTTATCTGTTTAATTGCGAATTAACAGTTTACGCAGGCGGGGCTATCGCTGAAAGCCAAATTATTAACCAAGGAGTTCCTCAGGGCTCAATTTTAGGTCCACTATTATTTTCCATTTATATAAATGATTTACCTGACTGCCTTAATTATATCCTGCCTATATTATACGCCGACAACACGACAGTTGCCCTCTCTGATAAATCACTGCTTTCGCTAACTTTGAAACTAAACAGTGATCTTTCAAAAATTACTGAATGGTGTAACGCCAATTTTCTAGTTATAAACCCTACGAAAACGCAATTCATGTTATTTAAGTCACCAACGAGACATTTACCTTGCTCTCCGACCATAACTCTGAATGGGCATGACATTGCTGCCTCCACTTGTGTTTCTTTCCTCGCCATCAAATTAGATCCCCACCTTAAGTTTACTAACCACATTGCACACATCAAACAAAAAACAGCATTTGCATTAGAGCACTACTCAAATCACGTGCATTTTTTTCCAAAGAAGCATTATTATCGTTATACTTCGCTTTCATTCATAGTCATATCATTTATGGTATCACTTCTTGGGGTAATACTTATAATTGTCATCTTTCCACTATTCAGCACATTCAAAATCAGGCTATCCGCATTATAACACGAAGCCATCTTTTCTCTAACGCCTCTTCACAACTACGTACAAACCGCATTCTTCAAGTTACTGATTTGTTTAACTATCATTTAGCGATATTATTTTTCAAATTACTAACTCAACAACTTTCTTACAACTTTGTTAGTTCTGATCTCCTTTTTAATCCCAATAACACAAGGTTTGCAGCACAAGGAAATTTCTTGTTGCCTTTATGTCGTACTAATTACGGAAAGATGGCTTCCTCTTTTTGCGCGCTTAAACTTTGGAACAGTCTTCCATATTCCATTAAGTTGCCAACCACCTTGTACTCCTTCAAATATGAACTGAAGAATTACTTGATGTCTGATTAATTCTCTACAATGTTATTTTGCTATTTAGAAGCTGTGGAATTACCATTGATATTGCATCTTTCCTTTTCCTTTTGTCTTTTATGTGTGTCGTAACTCAGTTTCTTGGTTATATTTTGCTTATTTCATTATTTGTTTCTCTGCTCTGTATTCCGCTTAATTTTTTTTGTATAACTTCTGATCCAAGGGTCCCGCTGCAGTCTCGGACTTTGGAACCCTTGTCTGTATACCATATTTTGTAACAAATTCTTATGAGCGAATAATAAACTGAAACTGAAACTGAACTGAACGCGTTAAGAAGGGATGCGTGACAGAGGATCCAGGCTGCTTACAAACCGAATATAGGACGTCTTTTAGCGTTGGCAATTTCCTGGGTCGCTACATTACTTCAGTGCTTATTATATCAATGTCACCTTCATCGTGAGATAGGAGGTGCCGGTATTTTCTTATTGCGCTAGACTTTTAGGGTGTGTCACGCTCTTTTCGCGGACTACGTATGTTGGTATGCTTGTTTGTCCTCATCTATTTGAGTCACGAGTATTCCGTAGTCAAATAGATAGCGCATCGCGATGCTGTGCTGAGGGAACACGCTTCACAACCATGAGCCAGACCAATTTGGGTAATTGAGTAGTTTGGCATGTTGAGATGTCCTACAATCTTCAACGAACCTATTTCAAGCTGACATGAGTCACTGCATATGCAGGCCTCAGTGAGTGCCGCTGTTCGAAAAAACTCTGCAGCTGACTTGAAGCACTCAGAATGTGCCAACAGGTCTGTGCTGGTCATTATTTAACCTCTCTGATGCCAACATTGGTCACTTGTTATGAGAGAGCAGCTGTGAGTCGCTATTCAACGAACGTATTTGAGGCCAACTTGCGTAACTAGGTATGTGCCTCCGGTAATTAGCCACTCTGCAATGGCAAAGAAAAATCATTTAAATATACCCGATGCAGAGCGGAATCGAATCAATCTGGCAAGAGTTCTTTAAGGACAGTAACCTGATGTTTTATCAGGCTGCGCCAGGAATGTACTGTGAAGTGACCACTCTTCAATGAAGCTATCCTCTACTTAGGTTACTGAGCATGAAGAGCAGGTAAGCACGTCTACTCCCCTAGCGCAGCCTTGGCTGTGCGTGGCATTACGCGTGGCTGAGCGCATGCCGGCCTTTGCAATATCTAAGGGGTAATCTCCGACCGGAGAAAAGACTGGAGGAGCCAAGGTGGCAGTTGTCTGCTTATGTGCGCTTTGTCCTATGCACCTATTGCTGGATGTCACGTAATTTCAAGTGTCGGAGAATAGTTGAAGCAGGACGGAAGAGAAGCGTTTGCTTCCGTCTGCTTGCGCTTATCCTAATTAAAGCGCTTTGACAGCGAGTGTTCGCCACCGAGTAAGGTCTGTTCAAGATTGACTGGGCTTCGTGAAAGTATGCTTGATATTTATTAAGAAAGTGAATGAACAACTGAATGGCTATTGCAAAAGAGGCAAGCTGGCGAAATGTCAAAATGTTGGCATTGAAAGCGGCCCATAACTCCTAATAGGAGTCATTCACAAGTTATGCGACACATGACGCAGTTGTCCCTCGTTGGACACATTTGCGCGTCTTGGTCACGAGGTGCGTAGAGAAAACAACGGCCTGTGTCGCAACACATGCTTTCTCTAATATCAGCGTCTCACAGACCTAGTATGGGGCTAGATGACTCGGTGTGTCGTCCAACCCTCCTGGAGAGTAATTCACCACCCCTCCACATTTGATGCAAAGACCCTGGTGCGCTCATTAGAACGGTAGCGTACATCAATAGCAGTGAGGCTGTTCAGAGAATCTTGCAACTTCGCGGACGCGAAGATTCTTTTCCTTACCTATTCGGTACCGCCTGTCTGTAAAGTGGTTACTGCTGCAGCACACGCACGGTGTGGAAGTTTTTGAGCATCCTCTTTCCTTTGAGACGTGCATATTTCTGTACGCAAAATGTGTGCACCAATCAGTAGTCAACATTCATCCTCTCTCGTATTTCTTGTCCCATTCTTCTGGCAGTGTTTTCCGCCATGAACCACATCAAAAAACTCGACTGCCGACCTCATTGAAGAATAGGAAGTTGTTCAGTGGCGGACGTCATCTGTTACTATTGGTAGACGCAATGGAAGAAATAGAAAATGCAGAGATAAATAGTTGTATGTTTTTTGTAACCTCAAGTCTGCGCAGTAAGAACCTATGAGTCCCTGTTATCAAAAATGTGAAAGTTTCCAGGACAAAGTGGTTTAGTTGCGAGATTGAGGGAAGCTCACCACTGAGGCCCTAATATGAGAGGCAGCATAGATTATTGACAGTATTTCTTCACAAAAGCAGACGGCCACGCATACATATTGCTTTTCCGAGAATTTTCCATTAGGATGTATGAAGGAAACAGGGCAACCTAAAAATATGTAGCAATAATTTCAGTTCCTAAATCGTTTAGCCTCCAACGGAGGCAGGTGGATCATGCCAGACGAGAAGCCACGCTCATTGGTGCCCTGGAAGAGGGTTGCCAACCATGCAGGCCGGAGGCCGTCATCAACCAATAGAAGATGAAGACATCCGGTCTGACCGCTGAATTACTCTTCCTAGAGCAATAAAGTTTACTTCTGGACTGGAAATCGCTTCTACGAGCCGGCAAGGTCTGCAGCCGACATCAGTTGTTTCTGAACGACGCTTCTAGGGAGTGTTCCCTCGGCATGATTTTAGAAATGTGGTTGTCAGAAGAAAATCTCACGAGATATGCCACGCTTTCCATCCTGCAAGGGGTTCAGGCAATATAATGACTGAAAAGAGCCATGACTAAATATTTTTGGAACCTTGTACGGAATTCACGTTGTGGCTGACCAAAAATTGTGAATAAAACCTCCCCTAGGGAAGAGAATACAGGGAGATGACTGAAACAAGAGCACCTATGAAGCCTGAGCTTATTCCGACAATTTTAAGGTTTCAGTGACTGCCTTTGCAGGGCGTGAAAGCTTGTGTATTACACAACTGTTGCTGGATCCGTCATCCATAGGGTTAAATGGCGGTCGCATTTTCCGCATGTGACAGAGTGTGCCAAAGTCAGGCTTATAGGCGGCGATTTATTACTTTTCTGGAGAGGCAGGGGCCCCGCGAGCGTTTCCAAGACGCCCCCACGTAGTATATGTGCTGGATGCTTTACGTACCTTAAACAGAAGATTTAAAAAAAAGTGGGTAGCCGCATCTGAATCAAACCAACGACATTTGGTTTGCCATCATGCGGCACTTCTTACCGTATTTTCAATATTTTCTATTACTTAGTTTCTATGTAATAAAAGACATTCCGTTTAATATTATACATGCTTAGAGGAAAAGAAACCCGCATTAGGACTCTATCGAAGTGAGCCGCCGTACGCCTAGGCATCGCCTTCAGAGTGCGTCACAATCTTTCACGGTGGCACACGGAAAGGAAATGCTGTCGGTTCCTCGCAAGGGCTGCGCTCGCAGCAAGGTTGAGAACGCTTCCCTACAAAAACGTATGAGCCCTGTCAAGTGGTTTTATTTCATACGCTCAGACGCTTAGAAAATCAGAATACAGCACCTACGTTGCGATAAAAAATAGAGTGGTCGTTTCTCAGCGTCCTCTACTACGCAACGAGAAACACTTGGGCCTAAACTAAAGAAGAAAATTTGGAATAATTGATCGCTGGTAATCAAGCAATTAGGTGGAATAAAAAAAATATTTTGAAGAACACAACATGAGGGCGAGGCATACGGCGTTAGTTTAGACAAATTGCGGTTAACCATGCTTTTAAAATACTTTGTAGAAGTTACGTGAGATCCCTTGTATATAATCACTGCTGCAGATTAATTTTCCACAGCCGAGTGGCGGTGAAGAGTTGGGCCCTTTAATAAAAAAGTTAAACGTTTTTATGAAGTGCGCACATGAACCTACTGCTCTGTTTAGGTAACCCAATGACTATTTGGTTTATTCCTTTCCAATAGAGTGTTCAACTAGATTTATTAATCCCTGACAGAGATGGGTAAATATTTATTATGATACGCGTACATTTTCTGCCACAGTAGAGCCAGGCGCAATAGGTTGACATTGTCTTGGGCGACAAAATGGCATGATATGCTGTTTCATGCAACAAGCATGGACTGTAGCATATGCAAGCGTTTCTAGGCACTCCACCTTCTTAACATAGTTTACTAAGTGCAGCATTATGGATGTGTAACCAGTTACTGCACCTTATTTTATCTGGCTAAGCCGTTGCGCGGGATCCTGCAAGGTGGAGGAAGCTACGATTAAGAAAAAGATGTCGTCCACCCGACTGCAGCACAAGGCTACAATGGCAACCAATGCGGTTTTCCCAGAAAGAACGCTTCGGGGTCTAGCTGTGGGAGGAGGCATTGCTCGGAACAAATAAAATACGGAAATATCTATTAAAACCATTGCAGCAAATCTATCGAGCCAGATGTGAAATACCAGTTTTTACAGCGAAGCAGTATATAGCTACCCTTCGGCAGTGGTCGTTGTCCATCCATCTATGCGTGGCGTCGACACACACACAAAAAAAACTTCTTTGCGAGTCTTTCGGGTATGCTTTGTAGCTTTCAGTCTAATGCAGTTATTGTGTGAAAATTATACTGAAACTGGCCGCTGAGACGATTCTATTATTATTCCGAGTTTCGTTTACTTGTGATCATTAGTTCACAGTGAAATTTTAAATCTTACAGAATTTTAGTCTGCCGCCAAAACAAGCAGCCTACGGAGGGAGAATTGGTTACAGTAAAGAGGCGTTACTCTTGTTTTAGCAAAACTATACAGAAACAGAATAAATGAGAACTAGCCTATATGGTGGCCTTTGATTTCTGCTGAGTTTCATCTACTTTTCCCTAATACACAGTGCACTGTGTAGGTGTTTATATTATAGAATTACTCATCTGCCATGCGGTGGTACATTTAGACATCACTACTTCATAAATGAAACAAATCACCCCACAATTAAAATATGTATTCGTTCTTTCTGTCCTTCAATAGTAACAATATTAACAACAATAAAATAATATTTATAACAATAAAATACGTTTATGTACATAGATGCATCGACTGACGTAAAATTCGCTGCTCGTTCTTATTCGCAGAGTGCAAGGACTGTTGAATTTTTTATAAATATTGCATAACGTAGGCCTGGCAAGCAAGCAGCTAAATCCCATGCGACTACGGAGGTTGTGCTCCTGGGCTATCAGTGTTCAAATACAGAAAAGAATCATTGCTGAAAGGATTGAAACGTGCATACAATAAAACAAATATATTGGTAAAAACCATTCCATTACATTGGACAAAGCGCAAGCAAGGGGATGAAGACGAAGATCGGAGGAGCGCTCGAGTGGTTGTTGTTCCGCCTTCTCGGTTTCTCTCTGCATATATTATCTAAATAGATTTTCTCTTTTGCTCTGCCTAGTCTTATCCCCATAACTATAATAAGAGATGCTTCCTTCAAATAAATCTGTATGTCGTAAGCGTCAAGAAATCCGTCATAGGAATGAACCGTGGAATATAGGTGGCTCGATTGCGTTAATGCATGTTCTTCAAGTTGTAGCTTCGCAGATACCTTTGGCCGCTGTTAACTCTCTGCCATTTTCTGTTGTCCCTGCCTGCCACAAAGCCCAGCTGTGAATGCATCTTCGGGAGCACGATGGTATAGGAGTGACTGCTGGAGATCTGTAAGTACACGAAGTATATGTGCAAAGCCATCAATTCGCTTGGGCAGCACGTTTACTCTCGAATACTTTCTGCATAAATATTTTCTTCAGACAGCAAAGTAGTACACCGAATTATTTAGAATTCTAAGACTTCTTTGTGTGTTTTCCCTGGACAAGAATTTTGCAATTTGATCCATTCTCCTTCGCAATTATTGTTAGACGCATTAAAAATGAACGGTGAGAATGTTGGTTGTACCACTAGGCAACTAAGAATCGCATATAAATAAAAGGTGCAAGCTTTGTAACGTACATGGTAACTTTATGGAGCCAAATACGAACCTATTGCTAATAAGCCCGTGGCTGGTCACATAAAAAGACCATAAATATTTAAGGATGTCCTGAACCACTCTCCCTTTAAGCTAAGGAAAAAACACATTCCGCGGGTAGCGTAGGCTGCTCTTGAAAATCTCACCTATATTTTGCACTCATGGGCAACCCTCCAGCCCACAAGCGTCACCTTTTTCTGAAACACTCCGTTCCTCAATATAAGAATATGTTTTCGGGGCTTGCATATTTGGTCACATATTTAGGCTCCCGTACGCGGCCGCTATTTGTCAATAGCTGACATCAATCAAGCAACGTAAGCAGAAAGTCGTCTGCTCACCTTCGGCCGCGCGCGCCAACATTGGAACTACGCGAAACTGAACCTCTGATCACACGTACGCTATGCCTGAAGCTGCCTCGTGATAAAGAGCGGTTAGCGTATACAAATGGCAAAATAAAAAACCTTGACTCACTATTACGGCGCTGCGAAAGTGGTTGTCCAACAAAAATGTCGCGAAACTACCACTACAAGTGCTGAGGCGCGTATGCGATGCTTTATTGATGGTTCAGATGCTTGTTTTCACGAGGGTTGTGGTATGGTTTTGTTTAACGCGTGTCTTCCTCTTCGTTTCTCCTTGTGTCCGTGTTTTGCTACGCTGCCCAAATACCATTCCAAGCTTGTTCTTGCGTCGATCTTTATTTAAACGTATGCTGTTCTATGTATTGTATTTCTGATGTCTTTTAATGTACGCACTATTTACTGCTCTTTATTGAGCGCTTGTAGCGTCTTCCTTACCGGGGGAAGAGCCATTGCATTTATTGCGTGCTTACGGCGGTATGAGTCATTCCTTATGGTGCATGAGTCATTGCATTTTTTTTGCTCACGGATGTATCAGTGATTGCTGATGAGGGTCGATGCTTACTTTGAGCTTGTTTATTGAAACGTACGCTGTTTTGTACGTTGCGTGCGCGATTCCAATGAATGACTGTTAGCTTTGCTGAGTGCAAGTAGCTTCTGCGTGTGAGAGGGATGAAGCATTGCATTTTCACTTGCTAAGGGAGGTGTGCGCCATTGCTCATGATAATAGATTTTGTTCACGGACGAACACGAAAAATGTCGAACACCGAGAGGTTTGCAGCTTCGCTGTAAAACCAATTTCTCTCCTAATTTGGTCGTTTGTAAAGGATAATAATAATAATAATAATAATAATAATAATAATAATAATAATAATAATAATAATAATAATAATAATAATAATAATAATAATAATAATAATAATAATAATAATAATAATAATAATAATAATAATAATAATAATAATAATAATAAGTGTTATTATTATTACCGCACTTTTACTTAACTATTGCATGAAAACGCGAATGAATACCTTTTTTAACTTACGGCATGACGCACACTCGGGTGACTTCTTTAAGCAAGCTACAGTTTTATCTGTCCATAACCTCTGCACGTTTAAGCTTAAAAGCCCGCAATAAATACGTGAAGGCTGGTATAGATTCTGTGCAGTGCAACCTATTCTGTGCAACCTAACACATGCGAAAACTGCATGTGTTAGGTTTCTACAGCGAAGCTGAATAGGGCTAGGTATCCTGGATTATTTCTCCTCTGTCGACTGAAAACAATCGCCATCAATGGCTCGTATGCACAAAGCCATCATCACCCGGTAAGCAAGAAAAGAATGCAATGGCGGATAGCCCATAAGGCAGAGGCTACAGGCAATCAGCAAAGTGAAGCGAACATGCATTCTTTCGAATTACGCATACAACATACTAAACAGCAGAAACCTCCATGAATAAAAATCGCAAAACAAGCATCCAAACAAGATAACTGTTGCTAAGGAGCCTCGCATGCGTAGCGCTCCCGCATACAAATACAATATATATATATATATATATATATATATATATATATATATATATATATATGTATATATATATATATATATATATATATAAATAACGAGAAGAAAGGGGGTTAACCGAGGGGCCCGATTTTTATTAGCCATATCATGAGAAGCCAACAAACACTGACACCAAGGACAACATAGAGGAAATTACTTGTGCTTAATGAGTGGAATGAAGAGACGATAAATTAAAGGAAATTGAAGTGGATGAAAAAACAACTTGCCGCAGGTGGGAACCGAACGCAAAACCTTCGCAGTTCGCGTGCGAAGCTCTACCAATTGATTGCTTCTCATGGTATTGCTACTCATGATATATATATATATATATATATATATATATATATATATATATATATATATATATATATATATATATATATATATATATATATAGTAACCAATTTTTCATTACTGCACATTTAAAATTAAATATATTCTGCATAGGGAGCACTAGCTGTGATCTTGAGAACACGTTCAAGCAAATCTGCGGATGTTAAAGAAAAGTGGCTGATTCGTCTTGTTCATATTCTACTTATTTTATTCCAAGAGCGTATGTTTAGAGCCACTAAAGCAAACTGACAACAGACATGGACGAGTTGCCGAACAATACTAGGGTGGACGCAGAAATGCTTCCTTTGACTAGAATAACGGGCGTAAACAAAGTTTGCAATATATTGACATTCATCATACGTCCTTCAAGTCTTTTGAAGTGTGCCCTCGGGCAGAGCTTCTTCTGTTCTTTCCTTAGTTAAGGAAGTGCGCCCTACAATCTAAAGACGGCTCCTCCGTACCCCTCTATTAGTTGTTTCGGTCATTATGCTGTCTTTTAAATAAAAGTAATTGTCTGACAATGAGGATTTGTAGAGATGACTTCGTCACGTGATTTGCGAGCAGCTCTATTTACAATTACATGTACATGTATGTTATTTGGTTTGTATGAGTAAGAAGTATTCCTCGAAAAAGGGACGTCTACTTTTCTCAATCGGTTGTTTAAGCTACCAGACAAATGTGCAACTTTCGGCTGTCAGACAGCTAAACAGCGATCTTTTCCAGGATTTCGTGCCAGACAACCAAACCCTTAATTCATAGCTTCTTTTTCTCTGCACTACTACTACCCAATTATTACCCAGGAAATTTTTGAAAATAGAAAACACAAGAACGAAGGAGCCTAAATAAATTTCGCTTTCGGAGCGATCTGCAATGACGCTTGAGGCGAATGTTTTAGCAAGGGAAATGTGAAATAAATCAGCAGCGAAAGCGTCGTAGTATTTAGATTTCTAAAAGTTCTCTAGGTGTGGTTCTCATTGTTTTCTTCTTCTAAAACGTCTACGCATTGTCCTGATGCTTTTAAACTCAAGTACCAGGCTTGGCGTCCACCCGAAATCGCTCCCGCCCATTCGCGGAAAAATTGATCGTAAAAAAAAGTGTTGCTGTATTGGCTTAGCTGGTGTCGATAAAGAGAAGCCACGATTTCACAAAATTTCCGTTAAATTGTGTTTCATAGTAGCCAAAATTGGCGCTAAAGCTGTCGATTGAATTTCGTAACATTATACAATAGAATGACGCGGTGAAACTCGTCTACCGAAGCTTTTCTAAGTGGTTCAGTGCCCGCCCAGGTTAAAATAAACAGCAAGTTTACTGGGATGATTAATATCGCTTTTATTGTCGTAATATATCTACCTAACAGTGGATGAAAAAAGTTGAACATTTTTGTGTACTTTCACATTGCAATAGTATAAATCCCTAAAGAGTAAATAAACATGGCTAAAGTGACTTTACGAGCAGTGAAGTAATAACACACGAAGTTATAGAATAACACACTGTATGTACATCAGAGGTCGTGACCTCAAATGCTTCGCCGCACTTCCGACCACGTTTATGTTGAAGGGCGAAACCTCAGGCTAGTGGAGGCGGAACCAGGCAAAAGAGGTATTGACGAGTATGCTTTCTGGTTCTCACGCGCCTGCATTCCTCACCCTCCTGCATTTCTTACACATCTGCAGGATTGTTGTGCATTGCCTTAATATGTCTCCTCATATATATAGCGGCCGCTGCGGACAAGGCAGCCTGCGATTACATTTCCAAGCAGACGTGGAGGTTCAGTGATTATTTCAGCAGTTTTTGGATGTACTGACTCTTCCCTGCCAAATTTCATGTTTCAATAGCGAAAAAAATGCTTGGAACTGAGTTTCTGATGTATTTCTCTGAAAACATTTTGATACGGTGCCATCCCCGTGTCAATTTTTCGTAAGGATTCTTTGAAGTATTCCAGAAAAAGATCATTTTTTACAGTATTCCTTCCGAACATAAATTTATCATACAACAGGTGGCTTATTTTATGCCGTAGTAAGTCCTAACAGTCCTATATGAATTGACGCAAAATATATATAACTAAACGTTCGCAAAGTTGGCTGTACAATCAGCATGCAGTTTGATCTCCTTGTATCATTCCCTTTTGTGTACGCGGACTATCTTTGTCCCTGTGTTTTGGCTTTGCGCTGGTTCAATAGGTTGTACAGAAGTAAACGAGGGTGCAAGAGTAGCCAGCAAATTACCTGTCATTATTGAATACATAAATCAGTACATCTGAGTCTTCAGTGGATGTTGATATATTGTTCAGATTTATATTCTTTTTACCTGAGAATAAGACAAAATATCTCATCGTTACGCAGCCAGATTTACCGTCATTTTTGAGGGAACTACTTTAACGCACCTATTCTGTCACTTTTCTTTCGGCACACGACTCGCTCCCGAAGTGCAGTTATTCCGGTAGTCTTCGACTGTGTGGTGAAAAAAAGAAACGACTAAATTCCCTTTCCAATTCATCAATTTGATCACATTGGAACAGATTCACCATTTGTAATAAAATGTACAGACTCAGTAGCAAGAAGCCAATGACGGCCAAGCTGCACTTCAATGCACATTTTGACACGACCAAGCAACCAATGCCTTGTACACGAAACATTTTGAAAGTAGTCTTTATGGATTAGCGCTAGGATGTGCGCAAGGCGGAATCAAATACGCATGATTTCTCGCAATGTGGGCAAGACTGCCTGTGACACAAGTTTGCGTGCACTGACAACAACGATAGCTTCACAACTACGAGGCAATCTGTACGGCAATCTGTAAGCCATAGCAGCTGGTATAATCTTCTTTCTGCAAGGAAACGCCACAGCATGTCTCATTGCCACTTGTGTCAAATTCAGAAGGCAGCGTAATGTCGTACAGCGTCTGAATGCGTTATCAGCCAAGTAGGACGCACAGGAGGAACTGACGCTTTTGCTTTTCCAATCAAACAGTTCATAAACAAGCGCCAACTCCCATGGGGGAAGGAGAGCGGTGTTTTGTTAACTTATGCTGCGAATGCTTCCGCAGCTCTTCATTTCTGCTCTCGGATACATTGCTTTGTAGATTTCAGAGGGTAGCTTTATTTTTCATATGTACGTCCCCACTTCCCACCCCCCAAAGAGTTAAAAGAAAAAAATCGCCCTACCGCTGTAAATGCGAAGCACTAATTGCGATCGCAAATTAGTAGATAGCTGTACCAAGCAAGAATAGCAGCTCTATAACAACTTGTAAACGTTCGTTTAATACCTAACTTAACAATGATAGACTTTGCATGTTTGACTCAATGAGGACGTCGAAAGAGACAGAGACATGGAGACAGCGCTGTCTTTGTGTGTCTGCTCCTTTCTACGTCCTTGTTCACTAGCACTTACACATTCCTTCGACCAACTAGCCTGTCAACGTGTTTTAACTACATTAACCAGCACGTTGTAACGCGTGCACAAGTCAACAACATGAACACACATCACTCGATGACAGCGGAAACAGTCTGTGGAAACGCTGGAGTTAGGAATCGTGGCAGCAGCCGCGAGCCAACTGACATCCATGCATCTGTCGCTTCAACGCGTACGAAGCGTCAGAAGCACTGCACATTCGAAGGTACCAGCACTAGACGCACTCCGAAAACATCGCAGGTCCCTTCGACGATGCCCGCGCGGGTGGGCAGTTTCGCCACGTTGCCGACCCTTTTAACGCGACAGCGTTAAGGAGCTTGTGTCGCAGAAAAGCCGGTGTCATCGGTGTCGGCGGCGTTGGCCGTGAGCGATAAATCCCAGCAGGCACTTCATGAATAAAAGCAACTTGCAAGACGGGCTGGGTGGGAATCGAACCAGGGTCTCCGGAGTGTGAGACGGAGACGTTACCACTGAGCCACGAGTTTTTTTTTCTTTATTTCCACTGAGCCACGAGTTCGATGCTTCAAAGCGGTACAAAAGCGCCTCTAGTGAACGCGGTGTTGCTTTAGAAACGAGCTGTTTCTAAGGCTCAGGCGTGCGTCGCTTTCTCAGGCGCACATTTCGTTGTCGCGCCGAACGCTGCGTTGCTCGACACTCACCGCGTCCGATGCGGGGCGCGTAGTCGCTGCGCCGTAGCCCATTGTCTTACACCCCTTGGCGGGTCGACGGGAGCGTTGTCGCGTTCCACTCTTGAAGGCGAAGCTTAAGAGGAAGCTTTAGCTCGGGCCCAACTCCGACGCGGCCTATTCAAATACATGTAAAACGCAAAAACGTTTTTATGAGATAACCCCTGGACCAATTTTGATGAAATTTATCGCATTTGAAAGAGAATGTTAAATTCTAGTGACTATTGGAAGCGGAATTTCGATTTAGGGCTTGAATTTTTTTAAAACAATTTTCAAATATTTGACCTTTTGAAAAAAATAGAAGCAAGAAGTTTATAAATTCATAGCTCTGCATCAAGAACCGATAACGCGGTTCTGTAAACGGCATCCATTAGATCATTCAAAGCGGACAAATTCAGTATGTTATTTTACATCTTACGTGAATTTGTTACGTTGGTTACAACGGTTTTGCAAAAGTTGTATTTCTCTATGATTAAGTTTTGCTGTATTCATGTGTAACATATCAATTTTGTCCGCTTTAGATGTACTATTAGATGCAATTCACAGAATTGTATTATGATTTTTAGTGGTTAAGTTACAGAGTTGTAAAGTTGGTAGTTTCGTTTCTGAAAATTTTCGATTTTTGCCAATTTTAATAAAAAATTGACGATCTAACTCAAAAATTCGAAACCAACTGTCACTAGATTTTGAGTTTGTCTTTTAAATGCAACAAACCTCGTCAAATTTGGTGCAGTGGTTGCCGAGAAAAACGAATTCTCCTTTTACATGTAGTTAGATAGGAGCACTTGAGCTAAAGCTTCCTCTTAAGCGTCCTCCAATTTTTCAACACACACGAGCGCTGGTTTCGCCTACTACGGCTTCTGCGATTCGCGTAGCCAGCGCCGTAGTAGACGCCGCGGTTGCCTTCACTCTGTATGGAGCGGCGGGAGAGGAGGACGACGAGACACCTTAGCAGCCGCCGGAGAAGAACGCCCCTCCTCCCTCACCTCACTCCCCTGTCTCGCGCGCCAAAGGAGAGGGCACGCATCCTCGCCGCGTTCCTCGATCGCGCATACGAGATTGTACCGCGTTCACCGGCTCACCCTCACACGCTTTCACTCATACAGAACCTCACGGCGACCGCGACACCAACGGCAGAAATGCGGTCGAAGTGTCCATACATTCGCTATCACAATAAAAACATTACCGCACAGCCAACAGGTCTTTCACGATTTAAAAACCATGGTGGCCCTCCATACGATTTGTTAATATCTGTCGATTTGGCTAATTTCGATTCCTTACTGGTATAGAAAAGTTACAAGGACTACGATCTTATTTTGAATTGAAACTCTATCGTATGTGTGTAGTGTGTAAAGTGCGCACGATAATCAAGATGTGTAGATTTCATTTTAAACGTCTATTTGTCTCCATAAATATTAGGTGCGTGTTCGCATCGTGCTTCAGTTGCTTTTGCATCTAGTTTCACCGAGTTGAAAAAATAAATGCGTCTGCAAACTAGTAAGTAGAGCATCGCGCTACTACTCTAAGGGTCCTTGATTGCCTTGCAATCATTGGATTTGGAAGCATTTTGTAGAAACACAGCTTGTGTCACGCCTTGCCACTACAACTACTCTGAAAAGTAGAAGAAAAAAGAAAATGGTAGCGAGAGAATAATTAAAGAGAGCTTACTTTTAAAAACCGTACGCGACTTTTTCAACTTTTTATTTACACGCTGTTTCAAGAGAAAAATAACAACTCACTCCGAAGACAAAAGATAAAATGCTGCACCACTCTGTAACCTGTTTTGCAGGACTGCTATAGAGGGATCGAATGTCCACTTCCATGCCAGTGCCCTGGAATTATTCAGCGCTTCTTTGGACGCTACACTTGTTATTGATGGAGGTCCCAGTTGAAACTTATATAGGAGGTCAGAATAAACGTTGTTGCAAAAATCCTTGTAGTGTCCTTCTTGAGTGCTTGTTATCGATGCCAAATCAATGGCTAAGAAAGTGAGTTTACAAACGAAATTTGCCACGGAAAACGCTCAAAACGTAAGTTGTATCTGGTGGTGGCGGGTAATAAAGATAAGAATTTATGCTACCGAGGCACGAAGGCTTCCCGTTGAATCTATTCTAAAACACTCACTTTTCTTTTGAAATTATCTTACATTTCTTCTTTTCTATCTTCTTTTGCACTGCCTGGTTCTTGGTGAATCCCGCTAATGGAGTGTGTGCCAATGACACCTAGACAGGGGCGTAGCTTTTTTTTTGTGATTTCCATGCACCGCCTACCAAAGCTACCTTCGGCACCGGAAATCATTCTGGATTTTATCTAGAATGTCTGTTTCACGCTCGAAAAGACATTTCACCGCAAACATTGCGTACTGGGGCTGGATTTCACGGTTCGTCCATGTACCCGGACTCACATAACGCAAGCAGCCCCATCCGAGCACAAAGTTTCAAGGGCGTTTTCATGGCGAAAGGGCTACCCGCGGCATCTCGCGGAGGCCGCGGAATCTACGGAGCGCATGGATTTTAATTCCGAAACTTTATGGGTATAAAGTTCCCATAAACTTTTGATGTGAAAGGTGCGTTGACATTTCCAACGTTGGCCTTTAGATTTTCAATTGCGGAGCTTTGCGGGATTAATTCTGTTAGAAGCATTTGACGCTAAAAGTACACTGATTTTCTAAAGTCTTACATCGGAACATACAACGAGACAAGATAATTCAACACACTATCAGACAAGTCGACAAAGCACACAGCGAGGTCCGATAAGACGAAGCGTTGTGGTGGTTCTTTTGTGGCGTCATGCCACATAAAAATATGAACATTTTTCCCCTACCCCATAGCATCCATGTCAAGACACTAAAGCCAGCCAAGGTAACACGTCCTTATTTATTTTTTCTACATTTACTTTTATTCGCAAGGACACATTGAGCCTCTTCAATTTTTTTGTTGTCGCTGCCCTAACCGTGGGCTGCCAGAGCTAGCCAGAGCACCTACGTTTTTCTCGTGTTACTGCGACCACCGCGCGGCGCACTTTGGTGCGCGTTCGGTTTGTTCTGGCGGAGTGGATTTTCGCCTGGCAGAGTTTTCGACGCTTTTTGGCTAGCAGGCAACAAAAAGAAACAATGGTCGCTCGCCGCTGTCACTATGGGGACTCGACGGATTGCACCGCGTTCGCTTGAGCGCAACCTCTCCGGAAAATTTTGTCTCGCCCGTGTAGGATGCCGAGCAGTATGCGTATGGTTCTTTGTGGACCAAGCGTTTCACGTTTCTTCGATATTCTTTCGGTAGCCCCATTACGTGCCCAAAGTAAGCATTAGATTGTGACCAACATGCTTTCCTTTGCGTTTTATCATTCCTGTGACCCCGCCCCACAATAGAAAACAAGACATTGTTGCGGGGCAGCAAATTGTGGCATGGCGAAAGTCCGATTTTCTTACCTCTTCTGTTGCGGAAAGTTTTGTGCCACGGGACGCTTCAGTTGCCGGCTACTCTTATTATATTATTGCGATAGCAATTATAGGGACACTCCAGGCGCATTACTGCCGTTGCCGTCGCCGTCGCCCTCATGTTTTGTACAAAGTCCGAGGGCGATAACATCGTGACCGAGCGCCGCATGCTGTATGTGCGAGTGAGGGCGTTGGGGGGGGGGGGGGGTTGAATGGGTGAGCTGACGATGGTGACTCAATCTTGGGTGCGCAAAGGAGAAAAGCGGGGAGCAAGCGCGCCGCCTTCCTTCGCGCGCGATACATCAGGGGGAGTGAAGGGAGGAGGGTTGGGCCTTAGGGTTCTGTGATCTGTGATTGTGCAAGTTGTTTGTTTGCCTTGTTTGACGAATTATATGTCATGATGTTTTCTTAGATACTTAGATTTATTGGAGACTTATATGTGTATTCAAATATTTGGTTGCGAGGTTTTGTGTATACGTGCAGTGAACTTTGTTTACAGTGATACTTTTTTGGCCTTTATCAAGCCGTACCTTCGCATTTGCTTATTCCATTGTAGCTTCGTATTCCTAATGTACGAGGGCGAGAAAATGAAAGTGAGCCAACCCACTCCGTGCAATAATGGTTCGGCTCATTATCTGCGAGGCATGCGCGTAACACACAGGCATCTCTCATTTACAAAAGTGACGCGCAGGTGTGAGGATAAATGCTCTTTAATGTTTCATACTCTGGGTTAAACATGGTTGCATGACATAATGGACACTCCGAAAGTTTAACAGTGTGGTGCCATGAAGTATTGGACAGCTGAAGGCATTTTACAAAAAGAAATTAGTCGCCGCATGGCTGCCGTGTACGTTGAACATTGCATTTCATTGGCCACTGTGAAGCGTTGGACCAAACGGTTCAAAGAAGGACGTGAAAGTTACAAAGATGGCCCAAGACCGGGCCAAAGCCATCCTGCAATCACCCCTAACAAGACTGCAAAGGTTGATTAGCTGTTGAGACAAGCACGGAGGATAAGCATCAATGAACTGGCAGAGCGTGTGAACATCAGCCACGGTCCAGATCACACCATAATTCATAAACATCTCGGTTATCGGCTCTTGTGTGCGCAATTGGACGCCCAAGATTTTGAACCACCACCAGATGACGGAGAAGTTCGGCGCTGCCTTGACTCATCTGATCCGGTATCACAATGAGGGTGACGACTTGTCTGCAATTGTGATCAGGGACGAACCATGGTGCCACTATTACGAGCCTGGAACACGACGGCTAAGCTTACAGTGGAAACATTCGAATTCATCACGCCCAAAGAAGGCAAAGGCCGTCATTTCTGCCGGAAAGGTGGTGTTGACTTTGTTTTTCGACTGTCCGGGGCCATTACTGAGAGAATTTGCTAACTCTTGAGAGACTATCAATTTTTTCGGATATTGTGAAACGCCGGAACGACTGCGTGTCCCAATCAAGAACAAACGACAGGGAAAATTGACGAATGGGGTCATGTTGTTCCACGACAATGCCCGTCCCTACGTCGCTGATCTGGTTAATACAAAACTGGCAAAGTTCAAGCGGGAAACGCTGAAACATCTGTCATACCGTCCAGACTTTTCGCCTTCCGACTTTCAAATTTTGGGGCAACCGAAAAAAATAGCTCACGGGAAACAGATTCATGTCGGACGATAACGTGAAATAGTCAGTTGCGGAGTTTTTGAAACAGCAACCCAAGGACTATTATGAGACGGGAATCACGCGACTCGTTAGTCAATGGGACAAATGTCTAAATGCTCATGGAGACTACTTTCAAATAAAGTACTCCATTTCTCATATATTCGTATTGGCTCACTTTCATTTGACTCGCCCTCGCATGTTTTGCAGAACTGCTTTTTATACGTGCTCTTTGTTGAGACTATAATTTCGGTGCATTTACTCACAATACACGAGCAGTGACAGCTCCTCCTGCTTAATACATTGGAACAAATGAGAGCGTCATCGAGATTTTTCACTGGCCGTTGAATATGCACAAGAATGTAAACACAGTTCTTGAATGACAAAGTTTCATTAACATATTTGCCCTAAACTTGTTCATTTCATGGCCTTTACATTTTTCATATCAGCGGCATGCAGTGCTTTGCTGGTTTCGGACTGATCCAATTTTAAAGTTCGTGTGATATTTTCTTTACTTATTAAATACACAAAAAACATGGAATCATTTATATCAGTTATTTTGCGCACAATTTTTGGCACATACTAGTATGCTTTAGGAAAAATACATATTTTACTTGTTTTGACAGTGCGTAACATTCAAGAACTCGTTTTCAACATCTTTGGCAATGGCAATTCAATTATTATTCATGCATTTCATCCCTTGACAATTGTTTAAAAGGAAGCGTTAGCTCGGGCCCAACTCCGACGCGGCTTATTCATATACATGTAAGACGCAGAAACGTTTTTCTGTGATAACCCCTGGATTGCTTCTAATGAAATTTGTTGTATTTGAGAGAGAAAGGTAAATTCTAGTGTCTATTGGACGCGGAATTTCGATTTAGGGCTTGAATTTTGTATAAAATATTTTGAAAAATTTGAAAGTTCCAGAAAATATAAGCACGACGTTTACAAACTAATAGAGTTGCATCAAGAACAGATATCGCTGTTCTGTAAACGTCATCTATTATAACAGTCAAAGCGGACAAGTTTGGTATGTCAATTTGTAGCTTACGTGAATTGGTCATGCTCAAGGTTGGAGGCATTTGATTCACTAGGAACACATGTGCTTCTGCTACTAGCCACTACAGAGTTTGCAATGTTCCAAGTAGCTTTCAAAGAGACCTTTTGTTTGTGGAATTTAGAGGCGCTTAGGCCGGAGCAATCTCTAAGGTTAATTGGGCTGCACTTGTCCATGACTTTTTGGCACTCTATCAAGCTTTCCTTAGGCACCGCAGAGAAAATCGCAACGGCACCAGTAGGAGCAGTGACGATAGTACAAGAAATAGCTCATAGTACAGAAAGGCTGAAAAGAAACCAACCTGCAAAGTAGTTGGGCAAAAATTAGGCGACGTTGAAGCGTGCGCCCGTTGCCGCTGCTGCGTGCGAAATGTCAGGGCCTCCGGTGATCCGTTCCTTTATACGCTCAGCAAACCAATGACGAAGTGCTACGCTTATTGTTTACTGGAAATATTTTAACTGCATTTCTTGCTTCTTCTTTTTACCCTCCATGGGTATTCTCCAAACTCCAAACTGAATTTACTTGATATGGGTGGATAGTGTTACTTTTTTGGGGGTTAACAGAGCTTTGTGGCTGCAATTTCGTGTATTGTGCTTGTGGTACCACTGCATATAAGGTTTAAGTGTAAAATAAAAAGAATAAATTAAGTGCTGGTTAACGGTGCAACATCATTACTGATACTAGGTACTGGATGTTAGCTTTTCTGCATATATAGCGCAGTACAAAATACAGGAACACGAGACATGTGGATGGCAGCATTGTTACTGAATTCTCTTGTGTTGGTTCAAGCCCAAATGTTGGAAACATTTTCATACTCTTCTTGTTGAAAGAAAATAAAAACAACTATACATTCATGATTACATATGTCGTTGTCGACAGCTTTGCACCAGCACCTGAGCAGCGTGTAGTTCATCACTGCAGCAGTTGTTTTATATACTCTAGTAAGTAGACATCCTGCTTCCAAGAGATGGCAAATTAATATTTCCTTGTGATCTACGTAAAATGAACGCCTTTATTCTAACTTTTTGTCTGCTTCCTTTTTTGTGCGTGTATGTTGCTTTTTTGTTTCTACCGATCTGGCTGAGGTTGAAATAGTAACATTTTGCATTTAGTATGTTGCAGGGTAGCGATGGTTGCAAACCACAGGTGTACATCACTATTGCACAGGTGAACAGTGTTGCTCAAAAATGTGTGGTGCATGAGGATAGTTAGAGGTGAAACCAATGATGCGGTGCCCTTTGCCTTTCCTTGATTTGAGCTATTTGTATTGCAGCTTCTTCAAAATGAGTTCATCCCAACTTGGTCAGCTTACAGTTCTGTCATGAACCATGATATGGTAGCTGCATAATCCTTCTTATAACTTTTAACTCCTCTGTTTCCAAGTTCAGTCCCCATTCGTGGACGCTGCATTTTGATGGGAGGCAAAATCCAAAATTATGCGTTTCAATTGTCATGGTGGTTAAGGATCAAAATTAACCGAGAGGCTCCACTATAGCATACCTCGTAATCTTCTGTGCAATTTCTGGGCCTTAACTCCACAATTTAAATTCAGTGATCAAAAACTACCGTTACTTGAACGAAGAACACCAAAAAATAATGCCATTAGGAGTAGGCCGTTAGGAGTAGATGTCGTTAGGAGTAGGCATAATGCATCACAGTGTATTGTTACGTTCACGGTCATGCAGCCAATCATTTTAGCCTGTTTCCTTAACAGCCTGTTATTTCAACAGTGAATGTGGCAGTCCCCTCCCGAATGCCAACTTTCTCATACTTTTGGCACCATCGACAGAACGCACCTTAATACGGCCTAAGTGCTTGATGGCATGCACTGCATGAAATTGGTGTTGCCAGGAGAAACCTCACATCTGTGTGGTGTTAATTTGGCTGGGATTTGTACGTTATGCGCACAATATCTGCAGGCTTCGGGTGACGCCTGTCAACGGCAAAAGATGCCGATAGCTAGTTCAGCTATACAAATCCAGGCACAGCCACATTAGGAAGTGTCACTAAGCTTCAAAAAGACACTTGCTCAGCAGAACACAAATTGGGCTCACTGGTGCAGTATTCGGACACCACCTCCCACATGGCTCACTCAGTTACACAATAGCCCTCCACCCCCAGCAGCTGCCGAGCACCTGACCAAGGCTGCAGTCAGACTTGTAACGCAGCAGAGGGTGCTAAGAATCTCTGGGTCCCGACAGGCCACCAATGGACGCTGACCCTTGCAAGGTTTAACACCTGAACCCTCACGAGTGACGCTAGCTTAGCAGGACTCTTTGACTATCAGACATTGTTTGCGATCATCATCGGCCATAGTGAGATTGGAAGAACTGGTTAGGCTTATACATTGCTGAATGACGGACATGTCCTATGCTACAAATGTTTTCTAGATAAGAAGCAATACGGGGTAGGATTCCTAATCCATAAGGACATAGCGGGCAACATTGAAGAATTCTACAGTATTGATGAGAGGGTAGCTTCAGTCGTAATCAAACTTAATAAAAGCTATAGATAAAAGGTATTGCAAGCCAACGCTCCAACATCCAGTCACGATGATGAGGAAGTAGATCAGTTTTATGAAGATGTTGAATTAGCGATGAGAAAAGTGCAAACTCAGTATGCTGTAGTAATGGGCGACTTCAATGCAAAAGTGGGGGAAAAGCAGGCTGGTGAACAAGCAATTGGAAACTACGGCATCGATTCCCAAAACGTCACAGGAGAGAAGCTGGTAGAATTCGCAGAACTGAATAAGCTTCGAATAAATAACTCTTTTTTCAGGAAGCGTAGCAACAGAAAGTGGGCCTGAAAAAGCCCTTATGATGAAACAAGAAATTAAATGGACTTCATGCTTTCTGCTGATTCCTGCATAGTGCAGGATATAGAAGTGATAGGTACGTAAATTGCAGGGATCATTGTTTAGTGAGGGCTAGGATTCACCTCAGTTTGTATAGAGAAAGAGTAAAATTGGTGAAGAAGAAACAGGTCAACCTTGAGGTAGTAAGGGAAAAAGCAGACAAATTCAGGCTAGCATTTGCAAACAAATATACAGCCTTAGGACAGATAGACGATGATAATGTAGAGCTAATCAATGCAACCGTAACTAGGTTGGCTTCACGGGCAGCAATTGAAGTGGGAGGCAAGGCACCAAGGCAACCAACAGGCAAACTCTCCCAACTAACAAAAGGCCTAATAAAGAAACGACAAAAAATTAAATTGTCCAACTGAAGAGACGGAACTGTCAAAACTGATCAGCAAAGCGAAAATAAGTGATTTTTAAAACTATCACGTGAGAAAGACTGAGGAAGCCGTAAGACATGGACGCAGCCTGAAATCAGTGAGAAAGAAACTTGGCATAGGGCAAACCAAGATGTATGCACTAAAAGATAAGCAGGGTAACATGATAAGCAATCTCGAAGATATTGTAAAAGCAGCGGAAGAATTCTATACTGACCTGCACAGTGCCCTGAGGGGTCCGGATACCTCAAATAGAAAAGTAATGGACAGGATAGAGAAATCCCTTGAGAAACTCATCCTGTAACGACGAGGTCAGAAGGGCCTTGCAAGACATGAAACGAAGAGCGACAGGAGAAGACGGAATAACAGTTGATTTAATCAAAGATGGAGGAGACATAATGCTTGCAAAACTGGCCGCTCTCTATACGAAGTGTCTACCCACAGCAAGCGTCCCAGAAAACTGGAAGAATGCTAACAATATACTAATCCACAAAAAGGGAGACGTTAAAGAATTGAAATTTATAGGCCCATTAGCTTACTCCCTATATTAAATAATATCCTTACCAAAATAATCTCCAATACAATAAGGTCTACACTGCATTTAGTCAACCAAGGGAACATGCTGGCTTCAGGAAGGGTACTCTACAATGGATCACTCCCATGTCATTAATCAGGTAATCGAGAAATCGGTAGAGGAGAATCTGCCTCTCTATATGGCTTTCATAGACTACGAAAAGGCATTTGGTTCAGTAGAGGTACCAGCTGTCATAAAGGCATCACGTAATCAAAAAGTACAGAACGCTTATATATATATCTTGGAAAATATGTACCAAGGTTGTACAGCTAATTTATTTCTACCCAAGAAAAGCAAGAATATACCTATAAAGTAAGGGGTCAGACAGGAAGACACAATCTTTTCAATGCTATTCACAGCGTGGTTGGAAGAAGTATTCAAGGTATTTACCTTGGAAGGCTTAGGAGTAAAGATCGACGGTGAATATCTCAGCAACCTTCGGGTTGCCGATGACATTGTCCTAATAATCAACACTCCAGACGAGTTATAACAAATGATTGAGGACCTTAACACAGAGTGTAAGAGTTGGATTTAATAATTTTATACAGAATACAAAGATAATGATAAATAGCCGGGCAAAGGAACAAGAGTTCAGGATCGCCGATCGGTCGCTAGAGTCTGTGAAGGAGTACGTTTACCTAGATCAATTATTCACAGGGAACCTTGATTATGAAAAGGAAATTCACAGAAGAATAAAGATGAGTTGGATCGCATACAGGAGACATTGCCAGCTCCTGACTGGAAGCTTGCCATTATCATTGAAAAGGAAGGTGTACAATCAGTGGATTTTACAACAGCTGACATATGGGGAAGAGATTTGGAGAGTGACAATGAAGCTTGAGAACAACTTAAGACCGCCCAAAGAGCAACGAAACGAACATTGCTATGCATAACCTTTACATGCAGAAAGAAGACGGTTTGGATCAGAGAGCAAAGGGGTATAGACGACATTCTAATAGGCACCAAAGAAAAAAAAAGGAGCAGGGCAGGTCATGTAATGCGCAAGTTAGATAACCGTTGGACAATTAGGGTTAAAGAATGGGTACCAAGAGAAGCGAAACGCAATCGAGGACGAGAGAAGCCTAGGTGCAGCGATGAAATGAAGAAATTCGCGGACCCTGGTTGGAATCGGTTGGCGCAGGACAGGGGAATTGGAGATCGCTGGGGAGGCCTTGGTCCTGCATTGAACACAAAACAGGCTCATGTTGATGAGCTTTGTGCACTTATAATTGTCCTATACGAACGAAATTTGGCGTACATGTATAATGATTGTATCTAATTGCAATTGCAATATCTCTAAAAATAACTTAAGCTATCTTAATTTTTTTTGCATAGGTCCTGACCGGCTCTTCGAATGCCACAAAAAACATGCATCCAACGACATCCCTGAATGATCCCTCTCGCTTCCCCAACGCCCTCCCATGATCCCTGCTTATCATATTTTTTCTTTTTCTTTCTTCTTTTTTCTTTTGTGTCCCCCCTCGGTTTTTTCTCTACTTTTCTTTCTTTTATTTTTACCCCACCTTCCCACTCTCCCGCTCTTGTCCCGTTGTCTTGGGAACGACGCTCACAGACGCCAGGCGACAGCGCTTATTACCTCTGAGGTCTCTCCCTTTATATCCAACCACCACCGACAGAAAGTGCACGTGACGTCACAGCGCTAACCCTTTAAAACTAACATGCCGAGGATGACGAGGCCGCCTTTGACGAAGATAGGTCCTCCTATCGAAACGTGGGCCAGCTTTTCAGAGGCACCTGATCCCTGTTTACAAACTTTATACCACAGTGCGCTATTCCATCTGTCAGCCCCCTTCTTGATTTTGGACTTCTATGGATGGCAGTATTTTCAGATCTCTAGTACAAATAATAATAAAAAAGGCTTCGAGCAGCATTTCTCTACCATAAATGGCTGCCGATGTATTCTACCAAAGCGTTAAAAATGCTTTCAGGCATACCATAGGGGGTTTTATAGATAGCGCACCCACGCATCGGCCTAAGAAGCACCATGCCGTGCTCACATTACATTGTAATTTTTGCGTTCTAATGCATGTCACCATTTGCGTGTCTGAACAATGAGTGTGCAAAACCTGGAACACCCTAATAAACCACTGAAGTGTTAGCCTTTATACGAGTTGCATGCAAATGGCTGTTGTCAACTGTAGTGTGCCAATAAACAAATATGTGTTCTCACATCAATCAGAGCAGTTATATAAAGTATATCGCATATTTGGAAATGAATGCATAAGGGACCTTGCTGATATTAGGATGGATAATTGGGCGTGTTGGTTGAGCATGATCTGAAGTGGATGCGCTAAAAGGACGGAGTGGCGCCCTGTGTGTGTGTGTGTGTGTGTTTCTTCTTTATCCTCCGTCGTTTTAGCGCCTTCACTTCAGAGCTTGCTGATTGTCACATTACTGTCACAAACAAGATCTTTTGGTGTTCATAATTCCTGGTTTATATCACTTATCCCTAGTAAATTAACTCTGACCTAGAATAATCAATGTAGGAGGTTAACTCAGGCCTAGGAGCCAAAATTTAAATTTGAAATAAAGACATTCATCTCGCCACAACATGTCAGCGCTATGTCATCAATAGAAACATGTGTGTATTGACATAGAATTGGTAAAATTATTTTTACCTGATCTGTACAGTTACTCTCGCACTAATAATTACTGAAAATTAGGAAATACATTTGCCATGCAAAACACTGCTGCAAACCGTTTTGTTCGAGAAATGTAACACTCATAAGGTGTAACACAACCAATGTGTTAATGAAACCTACGACGCCTCTGACATTATACACTGTGGCAAACCTATTTGCGACACCGACAAATGCAAGGGTATCCTAGGTTTCACGTCTCAAATCTTGTGTGACAGTGCTATTGGTATTATTGCACTGAAAGATCACATTAACAGACTTATGATCGGCACCCAGGTTACTCTAGTTTAATATTGTTTTCTTTTCTTGCTCCTAAATTGTTGCCTTATTGAAAATTAACGGGTGCTAGAAATTAGTACTCTATTTTGCTGTTAACTTTATTCTGTACCAGAGCGCGTGTGTATTTGCATTTCTTGAACATTCTGCTATATATCAATAAAGGAAGAAAGAAATGCCTTAAGTCAGCATTTTGGCCTCAGCTATAACAAAAATGAGAACGTATCAACTACACACACAGGTACAAACGATGTAAAACTGGGCATAAAGTCATATATATGTTGTAATAGCAGGAGTCGGTGCTCAAAACATTAAGAGAAAGGAACTGTTTAAAAGCTAGGTACCAAACACGCATATCAATTATAATAATAGGAGTATTTGCTACGAATCCTAAGAGAGAAATAAATTATCAAGCTCAGGGAACACTCCACCACCGTATTCGCTGATGGTTCGATAAGTGGTCACGGCTGGTGATGCTGCTAGGATAGATCGAAGCTGAGTTACAGCTGCGAAATAGGTGACACATGTAAGGGGTCACCGAAGGTTGCACAGCAAGTTGCCTTGATCTGCGGACACATTTCGCATTAGGTAAAATTTTGAGGTAGCCTCAAAAACAACACTCCATATATATAAGCGCCAAAATATTCTACGCCATAAGACAAATATGAAGTTTGCAATCTACACAATGCAGATAATGAAAGCAGACACAAGTCACCCGACTCAAAGTAAATAAATGTGCAAGAAAGTGTAAATAAAGGTGAAGAACGGCTTATAGGATGGAATGTTTAGTTCGTTTTTGTGGATAAATGATTGCACCTTAACATAATGTCAAATGTACATTACATGGTCCCCCGTGTTCCCCATTTGTATAAGCAGGTTATCCCATGCCAACTGTCCCAACCTGCCACGCCACCACTTGGGATTTCTTTTTTGAAGAACTGGAGGCCGTTCGATACCGGACAAATGTAATTTCATGAAATACTTCTGACAAAAAAATGGTTTACTGGCGTAAGCGCTACGTCGATTTTGTGTAAGGCACCAAACATTGCGTCAAAAAAGGCATAGCCAAAAGCTCCATTATGAAAGCAGAACGAATTTTTCAGGGGAATGAAGACAGTCCTTACACCAAAAATTGGTCTGCTTATTATCCATTGTTAAATTTATTATGGGTCGTTAACGAATGCAAAATGGCCTAATAATTTTATTTGCAGAGAACTGGCTTTCAGCAAAAGCTGTGAATTTATCTAATCCAAGGGCTCAGTACATGTACTCAGTGCAAAAAGATGGTCCCAGAAAGATACATTATACAGCAGTGTACAGAGATAAAGATGAACTTGCTAAATATCACTTTTAGCATATGTTAATCCGCATATTTACCATTGAAGCGGTCCTAGTAATAATACGCCAAATACGACGTCTACCACACCGTATTGTATTTAAATCGGTAGAGCTTTATCAAGCTAGGTATTTGTGTTAAGCAAGAAAAAGTTCTACATGTGGTCTTCCACTGGCGTCAAAATTTGCACCATTGTTCGTCCATTCCACATAGCCTCTTGACGGCTAAGTTAAAATGCGTGGACTTGAGCATTCTTGCACTCACAGCAGGGAGCCTAACTGCTTCGCAGTTGATTTTTTCATAGCTGAGTGGCTACAAGCTCCTTCAATGAGACGGCACCGCTGAATTACATGTATTTATCTGCATCTTGATGTCTGCATTCGGCCTGCTCGGTATCGTTACTAAGGTTGACACATCTCTAGTGGACATAGTTGGAACAAGGTGGTTGCGGGATGTAGGGTTTGGATCCGTCAGCTTGTACTTGCAGCAAATTGGCAAAAATTTTCTTAGTCATACCATGTCAAAGTTTACAAGAAAAATGCAGCTTTTGTCTGCATTTGTCTGTCTACAAATTGTCTGCATTTGTGTGTCTACAAATAAAGGCAAGCAGTTACGTCTTACTGCACAAATAGAATACCGACAAAAAGGAAACGGCACTTATGTTTATGAAAATTTAAGCAATGAAAAAAAAAAGAACGGACGACTGATCTGTGCATGGAAGCTTGGCTGAAGACTGAGCTCATGCGATCAAATGGTCTTCTAGTCTACTGCAAGCCTTACATCTTAAAATGTCATTGTATATTTTTACATGCCTTCTTTTATATTGCACTACGACAAGGTCAACATCTGTTGACATAATTAAATCACAAATATAATTTAATTAACAGATCCCTATCGTCATTAATGCAGCAAAGTGCAAGCCAAGAACGAAGCTGGCCAACAGGGCACTGGAAAGTGACAATGTGCTTCTCAACATCTTATTTTTCTTTTTCTGTGTTTTTCTTTGCTCTAGTAATAGAATACATGACTTTCATATCCTTGACATTTCACCCTGCTAATTTTTACTCCACAATGCCCAATCCTTCAGCAAGAGCAATAATGCTTCGTTTTAACAGTAAATCATGATAGAATTAAGAATTTCGCTGGAGCCAACGTTTCGATAAGAGGACTTGTCTCCTTCTCCTCGCCGAAACATTGACTCCAGCCATGTTCCTTGTTCTACGGCTCTTCACGATTTCAAGGCTCTGTCTTTCTGTGTATATCTGTCCTTTCAATGTTGTGAGAATGAATTTGTAAAGTGGAGAAACAGTTAATGTTGATGACGAGAAACCTGGGAAGCAACAGAGTAAATGTGCGACATTGAGAGAGATACAAAAGAGGGTTGTATGTGTTGTCTCCTCCAGCCATGTCTCGTCTTTGTGTGGCTACTCTGTCTTTATGTAAATGTATTACCATTTGCAGAATATTACTAAAATGAATATAGGTAGCAATGAGGACACAAAATTACAACAAATAGCATCATATGCTAATGAGACATGCGAAAGTACCTGCTACGATTTGTCTCACCCCTAACACGCAGGATAATATGACTACTTTCTGTGGCTCTTTCAACTTCGTGAATACCTAAAATGAAATACATTTCAAAATTACAAAAACGTGGCAGACAACAGCAGTAGAGGAGGAGATGACACGACATTGTATGGCACAAGAGGGTAAACTAATCTCTCATACATGGCAGACGAAATTAATTTTAATAAATTAGTAGAATACACCACATTTCATTTCATTCAGTGTTGTCAGTTTCTTGGTATAAGAAAGAGGGTTTTTGTTCATGGCAGCAGTAACATAATAAATAGCCTTCTAGTTTTACAACAAAGTATTCTGCAGCAATTAAGCCAACTACAGCTTTATATGTTTAAAATTGTTATACGCACAATTTAGCACCCAAGGCAGGATTAACTTAGCTTCATATGCAGCTCACTGGGAGGAATATCCTTGCAATGAACTCATTTTTGCTTGTTCAGTATAAGCAATAACTTAAATATACTAATGAAAGGGCCTTTTTTCTATTATACACAGGACACAAAATAGAAATTCCAGTAGCATTACAAATTCACCACAGAACATACCCATGTTTTTTTAATAATAGTAGGTCTTGCTGTAAGCAGGTAGCAGCAAACTCATGCTTTTGAATAGAGGCCACAGGGAAAATAAAGATTACGCGAAAATTATACATTATATACTGGCTCAGATTGTTAATGTGTTTCTGACTTGCAGCGAAATAAACGTTTAGTTCCTTTTGTTTCAGCACTTTTAAAGCGTTGTGCCTCATACATCACTGCATACAGCGACTTTACCGCTACGAAAATTTCGATAGTGCCACATCGCCTGCACTCCGCACAGCATCGTAATGCTTTTATTATTCGTGGTAATATAACTGCGGCGCTAGTTAATATACGAGATGCACAAGCCCTATTCGACGCACTCGACGACCTGTCCTCGGCAGCAAAAGTAGCACTGGTGCTCCTATTGTATTTGCCATGAAATTACGCAGTACTTGATATTCTGCGGATTTTTTAATGCGGCAGGACGCTCGCGCCGTTTGCAAACTTGAAGAAAAGGTGATATGCTCACCTGAGACGTTAAGAGAAATACGGCACAGGTCACTCCCCACTGGTAGGCTTTCGTATGCATCTCTCTCTCTCTCTCTCTCTGTGTGTGTGTGTGTGTGTATTGCGATCTCAACAAAAAATGCAGTGCAAACCGCAACACTTTTCGGGTGCTTGTCACGGACCGGCGAGCTGCACTTGCTCGATGTCGGCCAGGTGAAATCGGCAACACGCTGCTGCTGGTGGTCCTTCTCGTCGCAATCACATAGCACGGAAACAAATTCCCACCGTAACTTGCGGTAAACTCCAGTTTCAATTGCCCGCAACGCATCGCTTTGAGAATCATTTGACAACGTACTCACACATGATGTAACGCAACTGCAAAATGGCGTGGTGCTTTTGATGGCTTTGGCCTTTGAATCTTAATCGATCATTCTGGACACGCAAAACGCGCTATAGTTTCGGTTTGTTTTCCTCGCGTTGGAAAAAAAAGTTTTGCTCACTGATAATTTTGCGTCACGTAAATAATTTTGAGGGAAGAAGCAGCCGTGAATTTAAACACGCGTCTTGAAATACGCCCTACGTTGACTTCACAGAAGCAAACTTTGCTCGTCCGAGTGTGGTTACGTTGAAATATCTATCGTTCGGTTTTCGAAGCGGGCTCGAAGTGTGATCAATACGCGGGGTAATTGCGCTTAATTTGCTTAACTATAACGGTGTGGCTCCTCTCGATCTCTGTCGAGTGCAGTTTACTCTGATGTAACGTAAAACTATAAAGACGTCCATGTTGCAGAATATTATAGTGCACATGAGGCTGCCAGAAGCCATGCATTTCCTCCACAAGTTCTTGCGTTTGGGTGCCGCTGTCAACAACTGCGAGCGTAGTCATTTGGCGGAAATTTGGCAACAGATCTTTTAGGCATATCGTTCACTGCTCTATCGAGGCTTGCAGTAGCAACATGGTCGGTTATTCATAAAATTTTCACGTTTATTGCGACAGCAATTATATGGTCACAACCGGCGCAATCTATTTGTCGGCGTTGCCGTGACCTTACGTATAAAGTCCAAGTGCGATAAGATCCTATCCCGCGCCGTTGGCTGTGCGCGTGAAAGGAATTGTTCGATGGTAAGCCGAGATGAATAGTGGCTCGATGGGTGCCCCACGTATACATAGGAGGTCACGTGATAAAACGCGTGCAAGCTGGGGAAGGGAGGTGCAGCTTTAGCACACTTCTCCTCCTCTGGGCGTTGCTCTATCCCGGTCTTGCACCACCCTCGGCCTCTCTTGGAGATAATCTCCCATGGATGCAAAGGTGTGTGTGTGGGGGGGGGGGGGCGGGCGATGCGCTAGCGCAATTTCGATTTTTAGAGACGCATTAAAGGAAAAGGCGCAGTAGGGTTCGGTCCTTTCTCAACCCTTCGTCACGCCAATGCTGTGACGGAGAGTGTTCGCGGTCATTGAGTGACGTCTGTTCATGTTTGCATGTGCGCGCGTGACCCAGTGCTTGCTAATTTAATTGGTAAGCGAATGTTTACTCCAATTTATTCAGCCGATGAAACTACGAACCTTGCTTCGTGCAGTTGTCTAATACATTGACTTGCTATAAAAGTTTCACCTTTCGGGTGACACTGCTGCATGTTTGTTTTTATATTTCTAGGGAGGCTCAAAATCAGTGTTGCGTACGCTAATGTTTGATTCCGGTCGCGGAACGCAATGCACTGCGGTGGCCGTGTGCCTTTGGTGTGGCGCCGCTGAGCTCGGGGTCGCGGGTCCAATCACAACCGCGGGGGCCGCATTCCAATTGGGGCAGAATGGAAAACGCTTGTATACCATGAATTCCGTGCACGCTAAATAGCCCGACCTGGTGAAAATTAATCTGCAGTTTTCCATTACTGTGTGCCTGATAACAAGATATTGATTTTGGAACTTAAATTTTCGATATTTAGTTTTAGCTCGCAGAACTACATTTACAATCGACACTGTTGAGTGCGTCTACTGAACTTATCTTGTTGCCTGTGGTCTGTTTATTCGCCTGTACATTCTTTGAGATTTACTTATGGACAGACTCTATTATGAAAAATCCAGGTCTTCCTTACCAAGGAAACTAGCTATGAGATATCAACAGACATGGTCAAGAAAAATCAACATTTGGAGTTAGCAGTGATTGCAGAACATGACAACAACGTATAAGTGAGGCACTGCTTTACAAGCAGGAGGGTCTGCCTAAGCCGGGAAGCAAGCATAAAGCCAGGAGAAATTATCTGGTACTTCTTCTGCACTATAATCATTTACTAAGTCGCGATCTTTCACGACGACTCTTCACAAGCCACTGGGAGTCACATGAGTCGTTCAGGAGGATTGGCCATTATTTTGTGACTCTACTGACGCGAAAAGGGGTGTTAACAAAGGAAAAGAGAGTCAAGTTGTGTGACTCAGTTTGGACCTGTTTTTTGTTCTTAGAGTGTGGTAGTAGGGTCGGTGCTGTTCTTCTCGTGGCCTGAAAGAAGTCACAGGGCCTAGGGGTAAACGCGCGGCTGTTCTCGTTGTGCCCGAGCGTCGCAAGTAGGGCCTCGGTCGTAGAGACGTGGCTGCGGTCGGGGCAGGAGTTCATAATCCTAAATGCCCCTCGCCGCAGGATGCGGGGAGAAGCATGCCACGTTTTGCTCGAAATCTGGTGGTAAGTGGAAACTACGTACTATTTCTTGTGTAATGTCTACCACACAGTATATTTACGCAAACTTTAGCATTGAAACCTTAAGAACTAAGGCTTCTTCTAAGTGACTGCGCTTTCATTTTACTCACTCACAATCAGTATATGTTGTACCACAGTAAAAACAACTGCGATCTCTATAAATTATTCTGATCTCTTACAAACTACTGTTAACTGCTATGATACTTTGAAACTGAGGTTTGCATTTTATGACTGTCCACGTATAAAATACATTCAAGTGTATTGACAGTTTGACTACAAATCGCAACACATGATTCATATACATGCTTCCCAAATTAGCTACATTTTGAATTTTTATACAAATTCACCAGTCCTTTTTTGCATGCCTTGGGAGAAGGCGAATACAGAAATAGCTGTCTTAAAAAAGACATGATTGGGTCCTCAGAAACAAAAATGTAATGGTTTACGTGTATGCATGAATATTATCACACGTTATTGTCGCGCCAGCTGTTAAGCTCATTTCACTCATCAGGGATAAATTACTTGATGTTTAAGACGAAAGCCCTCAATGGCTGTTTGCAATAGCATAACTGAAAAAGGCGGCGTCTAGCTCAGCGATGCAAACAATTTTTGATGCCAAAAATATAACCATCAGGAATGGCTCGATCATATCTCATAGAAAGCAAAGTGGCAATGACTTGATATGAATGAAAAAAAAAACGAAGGAAAGAAAGAAGGAACGAGAAAACGAATTAAAAAGAGAATGAACGAAAAAAACACAGAAAAACAACAAAGGAAAAAACAGAAAGAGGGAAAGTAAGAGAGCACAAAAGAAAGAACGAAATAACCTTCAGCTAGATTTTGAGGTGATCGCTTCTCTCCTGGAGGTAGACCTACAGCGCCATACGCTCACTCCACACTGCAGCTCCTTATGTCTTGCGAAAAGTCTTACCCCTCCGATTGTACACCTTAATGCGTTACCATATGTGCAGCAGGCATTCGCCTTCACGTGTTACAGGAGAGTAAGATGCTGCCAAACGTTTTCGATTTAACCCCACTGTATAATGTGTCACGTCAATTTTTCAGCCCCCATCGAGGTTAACACCAACTCAATATGTGTCGTACTCAGCTCTGTGCGTACACAAAGACAATCGGAAAGGAAGGAATATGTCATCGCCTAGCAATCTCTCCTTTCTCCAGCCTTTCTTTGTTTCAAACCTTAATGAACGATCTTTCTTTCTCTTCTTTATTTGTTTCCATTGCTAAAATACAATGACGGGGGCTAAGATAAAAGCTGCAATGAGGCAGCTTGAGGTGCCCTTAGCCCCCGTGTTACATGGTGGCAGTGAGTAGCGCAATCAGCCGTACGCAAAGAACATTACATATAAATAATAATTACAATCATTAATCAATTCAAGAGAATTTTCTATAACGGAATAAACAAGAAAGGAACAAAGAAATGGGATAAGGACAAATAAAAGTAATGCAGATATTAAGCACCACCCCATTACATACACTTGGCAATACGTAAATAAAAGTGAAAATCGCGTACACTTGACGATGCATAATTAAAAGTGAAAAGATACGATGGTCGATTAATATTAGAATAATTAAGAGAAAGAAAAGGACGAGCAAAAATTATGTCATCACAAACATTTAACAAGACACACATGTGAATACAGGTGAAAAACAAATTACGCTTGATTCATTATTTAGGAGAAGGTTCTGATAAGTAACGACAGTTCTGACCGTGTTATGTTAATGATGTCAATGCCAGCGTCCTGCAATGTATTAAGCAGTCTGGGTAATTTATTTTTCGTCATTTGCAAACCGTAGTTGGTTCTTGAAGGTGGTATAGACCAATATTCTCCGTGACGGGTAATATAGGTAGCTGTATTTCTTTGCAGACAAGCAATTTCATTAAATACGTTGTTTTCAGAGATTGACTTTGAGTGCCATATACGAAGGAGAGAGCGGTTGTATAGAGAGTAGATTGTAGGTATGTTGTATTGTTTAAAGAGGTGTTCACTGTGACTGTGATATGGCACATTTGCAATGATACCTACGATCTTTTTCTGTAGTAATTGTATTTTGCTGAGGTTAGTTTCAGTTGTTGTGCCCCACACAAGGTGTGTATAATTAATGTGTGATGCAAATAGTGAGTGGTAAAGTAATATCTTTGCGGATGTAGGTAGGCGATATCTGCTCTTGTTCAGCATTCCTGTTATACGGCTAAGTTTTTGTACTACAGAATCTACTTGTCGATCCCAGTTTAGCGTACTAGAGAAGTATGTACCTAATACTTTAATTTCATTTACTATTTCTATGCTCCCTTTGCTCATCTCTAAAGTGTGGCTTTGTGGAATCTTTGTGCCTTTCGCATGAAAGATTACGGCTTTTGTATTATTTGAATTTAATTTTAGATAATTTTCTATAGACCATGAGGATATGTTATGGAGAAACTCGTTTGTGCTGTTTAATAAACTAGTATAAGATGCCGATGAAATAACAGATTATCTAACAAATAACGCCAACAGATTATCTACAAAAGTGAGGAACTCCTGCACGATACCGTCTGGTGGACGATAGCATACACCAAATATAACACCATCAGCTTCAATGCACAATGACTCGACATTATGCGTTATTGTTGTAAAGTCTTCCAATATGTCACAGGGTATGAAATTTTTCACCAGCAGAGAGATACCACCGCCACGTCGAGTTGTTCTGTTCAAGCAAGGTGTTTTCTTTTGCGGTAGTCGAAGAATATTAACATCATTTGAGTACCAGGTTTCACATAACATAATGACATCACAGAAGTCATTTATGTCATTTCACCATAGAAGCTAGCCCTTGAGTTACAGGAGTACCGTGCCAGCGTTCGCTACTTGTACGGCCGCAAGTTGAGCGATGCTGACGCCCTCTTCCGCTGGCCTGTGCCATTTGACAAAATTTGCCTCTCCACCGTTCGGACCACGCTTTCGTCACCTGCACTATACTTCGTAGGGTCTAAGCAGCGCCAATATTTTTTTAGTTAGCGCTGATTTTCACATTCATTATTAACCCTTCACTTTTTCGCCGTCTCGCCCTCCCCGTCTCCATCATGGCCCGCCTCCGCGACCAGTTATCGCTTGTGTTGGCCATAGTGACAGACCATGAATCGCCATCATGGCCGTCAATGCCACTGGCTAACCCTCCCTCGGTTAGATGTTGTAGACGTAGGTAAGTAAAAGATAATGTAGACGTCAGGAAAACCGCAATTCCGCTACGATTTCATGATTAGTAATGCGAAGGCTTTGGTCGGCTCGCACCAGTGGCAAGTTGATTTTTCGTCCACTTTCACTTCCCTTCAGCTTAACGTTGTAGACGAATAAAATCTACAGATGTATTATCCTCCCACTCATTGGCCTAATTATCTGCTCTCTACGTTCCATTCCAGCACTGTGTACCATTCCTAAATCATTGTCGTGGCAGAGACCTTCCATAAGACCAACAGCCGAAAAAGTTTGATTCTCGTGGTATGTAGCAAAGGCGTATGTGCCCCTGCTCAATGAAACTATTTAATGCAAACTTGCAGTACGGAGCATGTGCCCTTAATATAAGCCCTTCTTTGAACCTGACTCCCAATCGAACCGTTAGGTATGTGGCCCTCGGTACGAGGTGCTAGGCATGCGCAGCTCTTCGATGAATCTTTTTCAGACGAACTTGGGTCACTAGGTATAAGCCACGTGGTATACCTCGCTCTGAAGTGACCCTTCTTGACGTCTACTTTGCAGTTGGTATATGCCACTGGGTGAACCTAACCTCAGTTCCTATAGCAACGAACCCAGTCACTGATATTTGAAGCCGTGGCACATTATACAAACAAACAAAAAGGCAATAAGTGTGGCGATACGCTGCACAGTGAACACAATGACCTAAGCGTCACCTATAAATAGTGCGTTTACGGAAACGTCATATGATTATAATAAATACGGAGCATTTCTTGACGAGCATTCGCGACTTTGACCGCATCCGCTCGTCCATCCGTCTGCGGTTTCGTGAACTTAGTATGCACTCAAATAGACATAGTATGACAAGAGGGTATAACCAACATGAATAATCGGCCATGACTTCAATATCATGACATGTGGGTCATGCAGGTCATGAAAGAGCCGCTTTCGGCTCGCTGTCCTCAGGGTCGTTCCATTAAGTTGGTATGTACTACAATTGGCATAGAATAACGAGAGTATACAGAGAACATAAGTGATAGTTCATGACATGAATGAAATGGGTGTATTGTATGTAATGAAACAGCCGCCAATGTTTTGTCGCTCTGATGGTAGTTTTCTTACCATATTTGCCATACTTGGCACAGTATGAGAAATATGCATGACGAACAAAATTAGTAGGTAATGAGATAAATCTGATGACATGCGGATCACGCAGGCCACGAAACAGTGGCCTACGTCTGGTTATGTGAAAAACTGCCATAGTGTGACAAGAGTGCGTGAGGAAAATAAATGATTAGTCATGCCATGAATATCTTGACACGTCTGCCATGTACGTAATAAAACAGCCGCGTACGCATTGGTGCTCTCATGGTCGTTTCATTATATTGGTATGTACCAAAATTCGTATAGTATGACAAGAGAGAAAGGCGAACATAAATGACAGCTCTTCACGCAAATCTTATGAAATGCGTGTCACCTAGGTCATGAATAGCCGCCTACGTCTTGGTGCTCTCATGGCCCTTACGTTATCTTGGTTGGCTGCCTGAACTCTGCTTCACATAACAACAAATCCCACAGGGAGTGGGATCTGTCGGCTTTTTTCATGTAAGGAGAACTGATGATACAGAAATATTATCACAAAATTTTTATAAAAACCAAGGCTTGAAAAAAATCTTGTCATACGAGGACCATGGCACGGGAAACACAACGGCGTTTCAAGTCTGCTACAGTAGGTTGGTCGTCGACCCTGCGATAAACGCCATTCTCCTTTCTTATTCAAATCTTGAAGCTTATTCGGGCTTCTTTAAAAGGCCGTGTGGTGTTCTTAATACCGTGCAGTCATCGAACGGAAAACTTCGACGTCAAATTTGCGTCATAAAAATGAGCCAGATAAAGGTCATTAATCTTTAGGGCGTTTCACGTAGAAAAATGCATATGTTGGAGCGATGATAAAATATGGTATTCTTATACTGGGCTTCGCATTCGACAGAGCCTGTGTAGATGTGTATGGAAATGGACAAAGTCTGAAAATGTTTTCTGCCATTAACGAAAGCGTCAACACTGCCTCATAAGACAGATCCCCGGGAGCGAACGTTTATCAGGTGTTCTATGGCATGCGATGTTCATTGTTAAGTACCAATACAAGTCCAAGTGTCGCGAATTTTGTGCTAGAGAAACCGCACACGAGAATTCGCCAAACGTACATTTTTTGCTTGAGCTTCAATGCTGTACCAGGTATAAGCCCATTTTATCCACACTCCTTGATACTGGCGCTCTCTGAGATAAGTTTTTGGGGGGTGCGCGCCGGGGGATGAAGGAGCACCAATTGTTCTGGTAGAAACCCTTTCTGGAAAAGCATTCTGATAGAAATGCGACCCCTTGCGTGGACTGCGGATATTCTTAAACGAGCGCCATCTGGATGGTGTGGCGAGGACCCGGTCGGTGCGGCCTGCTCTACGAATAGCCGAAACACTGGAAAACGAGTTTGTCATTGACTTTACGCGGAAAAGAATCCATGATTTCTCGTACACACAAATCAAAATCCGAAGCTATCATGTCTGTAAGTTGTGTGTAAGTGGTACTTTAGCATTCTTCTGATGCATTTCACGTTGAGAAATTTGATGTGTTCTCTAAAGCCTCTGCGTTACGCCGAGGACCTGCGTGCGTAGTTTGTATGCGTAGTAGGGAATTATTTTTTATTCACAAGAAGGCCGGCGCCGCGCGCAGACACCACCATTTCTGCGACAGGGTTCCCATAGCGCTATCGCACTAAAGTAGCTTCGGCTCCTGCCAGTGGTCCGAACGGTTCTCATGCCTTTCGCTTGCTAGTCCACCCTTTGCTGGAGCGGGCCTAACCTCGGTTTCCATAGCAAGCAACTCACTTACTGACATTAGAAACTGTGGCAGATTGCTTTAAAAAGAACAAGAAGACCAGTAGCGGGGCGCTAGAATTTACTGTAAAAGCAACAATCCCAGTTGTCATCGATAAATTATGCGTTTACGGAAACGCAATCACATCATGCTTTATATAAGGCTGGTTAATGATACAGAAATATCATGATTATTTGCGTAGATTACCAAGACTTGGTAAATCTGACCATACCAGAACCACAGCGCGGAAAAAAAATATCGTTTTCAAGCTCTGTTATTGTCGATTGGTTGTCGGCCCTAGGATTAACGCCATTCGCATTCTTTTCGGAAATGGCGAAGCTTATTCGGGCTTTTTAGAAGAACATGCGTGGTGCTTAATACCATGCAGTCATCGAACGAAAAACGTCAACGTCAAATTTGCGTCATAAAAATGATGACAATGAGGTGGCCATTGACATCTTTCGCGTGACGTCCTTGTGACGCACATCACTGTGTCAGATAAAGGTCATGAATACTCAGGCCGTTCCACATAGCAAAATGGAAATCCTGGAGTGACGAATAGATATTGTATTCTGATATTTGCCATCGCGTTTGACAAAGCGCTGACATTTGCTTTTGTCGATGTGTATGGAAATGAAAAAGTCCGAAAACGTGCCTCGTGCCGTTAATGGAAGGGTTAGTACTGCCTGGTGAGACAAATATCCGGGATTGAACGTTTATCGGGCGTTTTATGGCATACGATGTTCAGTGTTAACAGCATAACACGAAGTTTTGTTAAGATTCTTCCTGAAAAACCATGCAAAACCGGTATAAGTGCACCTTATCATCACTCAGTGCAAGTCACGCTCCTTAAGGAAGATTTTAGGCAGGACGGAGCTCGGGCGATAAGGAGCGCCATTTTTTGCGTAGAAAAAGGAGGACGCAACACGGCACAAGAGAGTGTTCCTTTTCATGGTGGGGAGTGGGAAGAGTTCAGGTAGAGGAAACCAGAAACTTTTGCGCAGTTAAATAAAATTCTACAGAATGGTTTTTAGCGTTTTGACGCATGTATAATAAATCACTGTCGTTCACGAAGGCAGAGTGAACTTAAGCCATTGTCGATTCGATCGTTCGTATTCTTTTATTACCTAATCGCACTCCGTGCGTTGTGCACATGCTTTGTTGCTTCAACATTTGAAGTACTACAAAGAATTGTTTGCGCCTAATCTGTGACAGTGTAATATGACGGAAATTGCAAGTTTGGTGAGGCGCTGATCGACTTCCCAACCTTGTTCGCTCAAGATAGATTCGAGTTTAACATGAGCACCATCTCCACACGGTTTGTAAAGTGCAGTCGAAGGCTACATTACGCAGGTTATCGCGATATAATTAATGCGATAATTGGCAGATGACGTAATTTTAACGTTAACATTTGTAGATATATTATTTTACAGACATTTAAAACAGAACAAGAACCAAAATTCATTCCTGGGCGCACCACGTACGGCTCCGCAGTCTTCAATGACTGACTAAGAGTTTCGATGAATGTAAAAGAATATTTAAAGTGATCAGTTATCACACTAAATATGGCTTAATTACCTAGCATGGCACCTGTTTACATATTATTTATCCGGTGATGTTCGATGGAGGGCCGTCGAAATATCTGGCGCTATTAGGGCGATTTGATTTTTAATGTCGACGCCATCCGACATGCCATAAAAAGTGAATAAAGCTTCGTGTCACTTTCATTATCTCAGGGGGAAGTCTTGATGGACAAATCTTTAGTGCAGATGATCCTCAAGGTAGGATTTTTTTATCCTAGAGAATAATATATTCTAGTATCTTGCGAACTGTACATGTTAATAAAACAGGCCACAAACGAGATACCTCTCCCTTGCTTCGCGACTTTTGTATAAGAGTGATTCTAGATGTTTGTCTTGTTTTTTTTTATCGTTTAACCTGAAATTATTAAGGGCCCCATGTCGCAGGAAATCAGGTGTCGGCATCCCGCGTCCCAGTGAGCGCAGATTCTCTGTATATGTTTAGGTATAGGTGTTCGCCACAGCTGCATGTATGACATGCGGTATATATGGGCTGTAGTGCAACAAGATTCTTTCACGAAAGTTGCTCTTCCCTCGTTTTTTTTTCGCCTTATTTTCAACATACCAAATAAGAAGCCTGCTAAAGGGGCAGAGGCTAACGACTTAAAATGCCTTAAAACGGCCTCTGACCCTGTACAGTTTGCTAAGCGGTTTTAGGCAAAGATAACATTCACGCTTTGATCACAAATAAAAAACAATAAACACGGGGAAAAACACACAGAATACAGCCATTTTACACTTCTACATGAACAGTATCAATGTCTATGAATGTCTATAATACATACTGTAGGGAGTCTATACATTAAACATACATTTCACACGCATTCTTGACAAAGCTATTCCTCGGAATTTACAGAATGAGATCCGAGAACAAATGTCGTGGAACAAAACACCGGCAGCCGATCTCTTTCACGTTAAATCTTCTCAGATCGAAATAATAAAAGTGCGATACAATACCAGAAACGTGAAACCGATCTAATTTATTTTTTATTTAGCACGGCTGTGTCCAACCTCCGAAATGGGTGTTCGTGTGGTGTCCGTGTTTACTCACGTCAGCAAATCCACTATCTCTGATAAGACGAAATAAAGTGACTGGGCTGTGCTTATATCGGTAGCTATGTGCTGCAAAACGAACGAAACTACAAGCACAGTTAAAGGCTGAACAGATATTTGCTGCCCGAGTGCACCGCAACGCACTGCGATTCTGACCTAATGATTAAAGCATCGAGCTGCTGTGCCAGAGGCGCGAGGTTAAGATTTTTCCACCTGTCCTGCTTTGTTTTTTTTTTTTTTACAGTGAGGATGAACCCGACAAGCAACCGGCCAACCGACCAACTGAGTGACCTCGGCCATGCCACTGAAAAAAAAAATTCCGACTGTGGCCTCGACGCTCAATGCCACCGGCGACTTGAGGAGGTTGCGCGACCATTTTCAACTGGCGACCACAAAGCAACTGAAGGCAACCGATGCTCACACCGGCAAGCCCTTAATAGCGTGACCTGCAAGTCGCAATCCCGTAGATTATTGTTCTCAGCGAGAACTCTAGAGATTTACGCAATCAGCCCGCACATCCCTCGTTTCGAATTCTGAAACAGCCATGGATTTTGAATCGAGCGAAAAAGAAGACGTTTTCACTGGGCTGATGTGCTGCGCTGTGGCGTTATCTGTGGCCGCGTGGAAGTATCCGAAGAAAAAGGAATGTGAGACCGTGTGCCAGTGCCTGCATTCGCGATAAGTGGCCAGCCAGGCAAGCCATCTGCTGTGAGAACTTTGCGCGCATAACGAGGAGTATTATTGAGAGTGAGCTGTAATCTGTAGTTCGCGCTCTGTGGGAATAGGTGCATACTTCTTGTGCTTTTTGTTTTTCTTCAGTTTCCTGCGAATGCTACCGTTTACATTCGACACGTTACTGGATCTGCGGCGCAACAGCAACACAAGGCAAGACACCAATTACAGGCCTACAATCTGCCATGGTGGCGTGGAATTAGTACTTGGCGGGTGGCAGAAGAACGCCGCATCAAAGCGCATGATAACTTTCGACGTGCCGCTCATTTAGTCAGTAATTTGGCGACCACGGCCGTGCAAGTGCAAAATCAAGCAGCGAGCTACTAGCCAAAAATTGTGCATTTTCTATAAAAGTTAACGTTTGCGACCATTTGCGGCTGGTGGCTTTGTGACCAACTTGGTCGCGCGACCGCTTTAAGTCGCAGGTCTGAACAAGCCTTTGCGGTTGGAGCACTAGACAGCTGTGCTGCGGGGTCATCGTTGAAGTACAAATGCCTCTCGTGCTCCTTCTCTTTAAGAGTATGGAGAAACCTACTTAGGGAGAACCTGCCCAGCAGCCGGCCCACCGAGAGACAGACTGACCTAGGCATAACCATAAAAATGCATATAGGCAAAACAAAATTTGTTTAAAATCATTATTCACGCTTGCTATTGAAACATGTCATGCAAGCGTCCATCAAACTTCACAGTAATTTACCAAGTCTGTAGGCTTTAGTGAAACAGTTCAATCAGAAGTAAGATGGCGGTACTTGAGGAAAGCAGAATGTCCAAGTTGCTTTGCCGTACCAAAATTCAACTTGCGCAGTAAAGATACTAACAGCTTGCCCAGAACGAACTTCCCGCTATTCGTTATGCCCATCCCTTTACGCATATGTTGACTGTGGTTACATCAAAGTTTAAGCTGAATGTCGTATTTTCTGCTACGGTTATGTTGAAAGGAAGTTGTAATTCAGTACCCAATCGTGTGCTGAACAAGCGATTTCAGACTAGGAAAAGTGCAACATGGAGCAAGGCTTCATTTTCATTCCACACATGAAAATTGTTTTCCAATACAATTATTTGTCTGAGGACCTTCCGCACATAGGGCTATTTGAATTATTATTTAATATGACATTACAGGAGCATCATAGTATACTCAAGGGCGTTGCCCATTGGCACCTTTCTCTGAATTGTTCTGATTGCAGCTATCCAGTCTTGGATATCACTGCTGTTCTGTTCAATTATATTTTTAAAAAAGTGTCACGTGCAATAACGCAGCCATAACATACAAGAAAGAGGGGTTCTGGTTGAATTATCCACCCATGCTTTGCGCTGCAAGGAAGCAAAGTTGCCTTACATCTCGCTTGAGCGCACAAACAGGGGAAAAGTCGGATTTAAATTGTACAGCCGAGCCAATACTTCCGGAACTGTCTGTTATCGCCCTAAATATACATGGTAGGACAAGAGAGTGTCAGGAACAAGTTCTAGCTTGCCATCAACCCAACGGACCAACTGCTTCAGTAACTGGCATAAGTTGGGACTACAGAATTTAATGTGCCCTCAAGATAGACAAAGGTCACAACTCTAGACCAAGCATCAAATGCACGCGAGGTTCGGAACTTCATAACCAGCCACACCTCCTAAGTCAAGGGACCACATAACCTCCCCAATAAGATGAAGAAACGGTGTTCCTGGCTTAATAATGCGTTCCGACAGTGCCGATGCTTGTCCCCGACACACGTCAGCATTGATTGACGCTGGCCCTTCCGTGGGCCTAATTAATGAAACTACTTTCCAGTCAACCAGTACTTTTTCCGGGAAGCATGTTCGTGTGTGTAGCTACTATGGTTCGTCTCAGGATATCCACAAATGAACGACAGCGGATCTTGAGTTTGAAGGTGAGAAGTCTAAGCTGGAAGTGCTCTTTCTGTCAGCGGTAAACATGGTCTTACTTTTATGACGGATGATATAAAGAACATGAACATTAACAAGGCGTGGAATGATGAGGTGACTATTGGACAACCTGAGCAAGGTGAGTGTTGGACGGAAAAACACGACGAAGGAAAGCCATCATGCGCAGGAGACAAGCCGTTGCAGATCTACAAACTAATCTGCATTGAGCCATGCCCCAAATCCACAACCGCGATTAAGGTGGCCTCGTTGTTGCGCGACAGCAGAGTCTTCAGAAAAAAAGCCGCATAGCCTTAGTCTTGATGGAAAGTATGGTTGAGGCAAGAATTTCAAGGCATGTTAAAGGGAGGGATTATTAGGCCATCTACGTCCTATTTTACTTCCCCTATTGTCATTGTACTGAAAGAAGTTTCGTCATTCTGACTGTACACTGATTCCCGAATGATAAATAAGCAGACCAAACTTTTTCCATAAGCGATGCCTAGGTTAAATTGCATCATTCACGACACTGGAGGATGTAAATGGTTTTGGCGTAGACTTATGCAAGGGGTATGGGTAAGTGTCACTGAAAGAAGAAACTATGAAGTTTACGGCATTTTTTTCACGGTTAGACCTCCACGAGGACAACAGGTTAACATTCTGCACAAAAAATTCTGGGTCATGGCTCGTAAAAATTAGAACAAATCAATGAGAAAATTCATCGGAAAATTTTACAGTGTACATCTGGATGATATCGCTGTCTACTACAAGGGCACTATAACGTAAAGCCAGTCCAGACTTTTCTATTCCAATTCCGCAATCAGCCCACCACGATTAGCAAAAAAAAAGTGTTAAAGCACCCCCCCCCCCCGCCCCGCTTCGCCTGTTTGTCTCGCGATATCACGAAACCGCATTTGCTTCCCGCCTGATATGGCGCGTACACACTTATATGTCATTGGACCGAACAAAAGAAAAATAGTTATTTCTGATTCGACGGCTTTTCGCCATTAGCGCTCGGCTATGGGCCAAAAGTATTGGCCTGCACCCACTTCACTTGCCTGTCACGCGACGTCAAAAAACCGCGAGAACTCACCACGTCTTAGTAACGTGTACGCGTTAAGAATGAATTATAATGTCGAACAAAACAGAATTTTTTTCCGAATAGCGGCAGGCTGCCCCGTTCCGCAACGAATAAAAGATAGCTGCCGAAGATCGCTCAGGCACTGGCTACTCGCTCCTGCCGCAGAGCATGGGTTTACTTGCGTACAATAAAGCTTTCTGCGTGTCCGTGTAGCGTTCTCGAGTACTTTCGGCACGTTTACTACCTCGCTCTACCAACTCTTATTTGCTTAGGATTTGTTTTCGGCGGCATTCTTAACGTTCCGTTGCATGTCGTCACGATTTTGGACAAGCAACATCAAGAAAAGTAAAGGAAACTGCACCAGTTGCAGACGCCGGCCCCAGCCTTTTCATTCTGTTGTCGATTTTTAGTGCACGGGCTTGCCGCAATCGAATCCCTCTCCACTTGAGCGTGCTGGTCGCCTTCCTTTAGCTAATTAGACAAGACACGCCGCTCACTGTAGGCAATGTTATTTGTTTTTAAAGTAAACAAAAGTGACAACTTATAAGCGAGAAGAACGTTTGATTAGTCGGTTCAGAAAATCCTGCTGGGCACCGCCCGATGCTTGCGTCCGCGGTTACGCAAATTTGACGTCCGGAGATTGGACTAAACATATTGGAATAGTTTAACGCTATAGGGCCCCAGAAAAACGGAAAATCAGGAGGAGTACTTGTGTAAAGTACCTCCGGTACAATGCCCCGCACGACTTAACATTAACATCATCTGTTTGGGAATTATGTTATGTTGACTGCTTTGTTGTGAATGTATGTGCTAATATTTTAACACGATGTATATACCACCCGCTCACTAGACAACGTGTTATTAGGCGACAGTATCGTTTGTACTTTTGAGACTTTCGACTACATAAGTGTGAAGACATTTGCCATGTATACTGTATGTACCCGCTGACCCGCTGACTAGAAAATGTGCTATTAGGCGACAGTATCGTTTGTACTATTGAGACTTTCAACGACATAGGTGTGGAGACATAGTGTGCTAAGTGTGATTAGGCGACAGTGTTATTAGGCGACAGTATCGTTTGTACTTTTGAGACTTTCGACTACGTAGATGTGGAGCCATAGGTGTGCTTGTGTGAAAAGACTATTGATATGTAACCGTGCACCCTGAATGATGTATGACGGAACCACCCAAGAGATAAGGAGTAGCCGGCGCCTTAAATTGCGCGCCAACATCTCCTTATATCATATGAATAAAAAAAAACTGAGCTTTTTCTTACGCTGACATGATTTTTCTTCAAAGAGTGTTCGGCGGTGAAGCGAAGAGCACCAAGGAAGGGAGTATTCAACACATTAAGAAATTGGTGAACACGTATGATGTTCATTCCGTCAGAGTGTTTTGCGACGGTAGTTTCCGTGCGTCATAAGAGACTATGCCGGAAAGAGCAAATACCTCAACATATTGACCCCAAGTGGCGAGCTGTTTATGTGGTCCGAAAAGCGTGAAAACAGGTACACCGAGCTTGGCCACTTCATTTAAAGGAGCCTGTTTTAACGCACCCTGATTTCAAGCTGCCATTTGAACTCCATACCTACACGTCGTAATAATGAAGTAGGAGCCATACAGCGCCAGCGTGATGATAGAAACACAAAAGAAAGTAACTGAGGCTATTAGGCTACTTCTCTTCCATTTTTGCGAAGACACAAGAAAATTCCGCAACTACGCAGGAGGAAGCACTGGCGGTGCTGTTAGCCTTGAGATATTTCAGAAGCTAGATGGAAGGCAACCACTTTAAGCTGTTCAGAGACAACCAAGCAGTGACGTGCCTATTAGAGCTATCGCAGTCGAAGTTCAGACTAGCTCGATGGATTACCAAAATACAAGAATTCATCTTGGACGTCATGCATAAACCGGGACAGAAGGATCAGGATACTCACGCTCTATGTAAACTTCATGTGCTGCATGAAACCCCCACTAGTAATGTAAACATGTTACAGCTTTGGGAAGGCACACAGGAGATGGAAGTAAAGAATGGCGAATTATACCTTTCGGAGACAAAACTGCGAACTGTCCTGAATATTTGCCACACTAGAACAGAGTCAGGAGGTCACGACGGATTCTGCAAAATATACGCCCAAAGAGCCCAGCGTTTTCTAGGGAAAACATGAAAGAAAACATCCCAAATTATGTGAAAACTTATCATCAGTGTTACCTTGTTAAAACCAAGTACAAGCCTAGAGGCAACATGATGGTTTTGCAAGTTATTCGCATGTCCGCTTCGAGGCTGTTCATCTTGATTTCCCTGAAATCCCAAAAACAGCTGGAGGGAGTTAAGAGGACGCAAGCATGCCTCGTCACCGTGGACGAGTGCACGCGTTTTTCTGCGCCAAAGCTGGAAAGGAGGACGCAAACTGCGTGATATTGCTGGACGGAGAACTTTTCCACAACGTCGGAGTAGTCGTTGTGGACAATGTCCCAGCCTTTAATAGCGAGAAGCTGGAACTTTGGGCTGAGAAAAGAAATATTAGCCTTCGTTTCCCAGCACCTTACCATCCGGAAGCGAATTCTCTTGAACAGTGAGTTATAAGGTACTTGAAGATGTACGTACGAAAATAGTCTTAATTCAAAGGTGGCTGGAAATGCGCCTTATAAATAGCCGCTGCGCATTAGAACAGCTCATACACAGCAGGCTTTGGACGCAGCCCATATTTTGTGGAATTTGGCATGAACTCATGGCTGCCAACGGACGACGAGTTGAGTTTAGTGAAATAAATTGATCTAAAGGAACGTCCCAAGACATCTCATCAGCGACAATGACAAATAATTTTGACCGCTTACACTGCACAAAGTGCCGGAGATTGAACCGGATTTGTGGATTCTGGTACGACAGGAACTTGATCCGAAAACGCCTTTTACTGGACCTTATTATGTCGCCAAGACTGCTTAATAGCAAGGACTGCCGAAGGCGATATGCTATCTAGGACACAGTGAAAAAGTTTAAAATACTTCATTTGGGAATGTGATGACCTACTAACTTCCTGGGGGCCAAGACAGCCAAATGGGAGTCTGGGGTGGTCTGCATCGCCAGCATGATAATAGGAAGAGAACAACCCGACGAAGTTAGCAGGAAGAATGTGGTAATAAATGAGTTCTACTTGAACTACCCTAGTGAAAGTTGAAGAAACTGAAACACAGTTCGTTGAACTCAGAGGTCAGTGGAAGCTGCGTTACACGTGTCTTTTAAGCAGATGGGGGTGTATTGACCGTCTTCGAGTTCGCACAAAAGTTCCAGCGAGTTCAAACAAAGAACAAAAGAAACACTCTTCTGGCAGCTACGACCCATCGCATGCTCTTTACCATGTCACCCCTCTCCCCTATGTTCGATTGGCTAAGTCTTTCGCCTTTGCTTCCCCGTCGACACGACTGAATGTGCCCCACTTGTGTGGATTATTAACAAATTGCCTACCTGATTTGCCTTCCTTCTTTTTAGTATATATAATGCCACTGTGGTGCAAGCGCAAGTTTGTAAATTTTGGATTCACGTTTTTGTTTTCTCTCTCTCACTTCTTTTTTTCTTTTATGGAGAAGATATATAAACTTCGTTCTGCGTGCTTGCAATCGAACTCTCGATGAAGTCTAGACGCCACCCGAAATGTCACTAAAGTCCTGTTTCTTCTTCATACGTACTTTTATAACCCGCCGTGGTTGCTCAGTGGCTATGATGTTGGGCTGCTGAGCATGAGGTCGCGGGATCTAATCCTGGCCACGGCGGCCGCATTTCGATGGGGGCGAAATGCGAAAGCACCCCTGCACTTAGAATAAAGTGCACGTTAAAGAACCCCAGGTGGTCGAAATTTCCGGAGTCGTACACAACGGCGTGCCTCATAATCAGACTGTGGTTGTGTCACGTAAAACACCATATTTAAATGTTAATTACACTATATATATATATATATATATATATATATATATATATGTATATATATATATAGTGATATCATAAGAAGCCAACAAACACTGAAATAAATAATGGAAAATAAAGTGGATGAAAAAAGAACTTGCCTCAGGTGGGAACCGAACCCACACCCTTCGAATTTCGCGTGCGATGCTCTACCAATTGATTGACCGCGGCGCCATTTCCCCATCCACTTTCTTGGGTAGGCATTTATGTGCCCTAGTATAACCCTGGGAGTGTGAACCAGGCGTTTAAACCGTTCTCCGTGTGGCGGGTCTTATTGTACAAGTTGAGGATGTACACGTTTTGTCGAGACACGTTGCCAGGGAGAATCTCTACCATGACGTATTCAATTTCGGGCCTGTCGAGGTCATATGCTAGGCAGGAGATATTGTTAGAGACCAGCGTGGTGGTACCACGTCTTCACGAGTGTCTGGTTAGCCAGTGGCATCTAGAGAACGAGGCAGTATTACAGTTTTTTGCAACAGGATAACGAGGGCTTTGGCTTCTTGGCTTCAGAGGTATTGAAGCAGCGAGGCTTTCTTCAACGCGAAGTTTTTGCAGCTCCACTGCTAGATGCGAAACGCCTCATTACGCCTAGCCATATTGAATCATGTGGGATCGGCCCGGGAAGCCGGCAGGTGGCAGGAGGATGATTAAGGGGGTGAACTGGCCGTGGATGTGCGTTGCTACCTTTGTCAATGGCGGGAGCGACGATGTGTTGGAGATAGTCTTTTGCTTGGCTCAGCCGATTACTGCGGGCCGCAAAGGTGGACTGTACGCTGGACACGTTCTCGCCGAGGAAGCGGATGCTCTCCTTAGCCGCCGACAGCGTGTTCTTAATATGGCCACAGTCGGTAATGTGGGAAGCACAGGACGCTGATGGTGGCCTTGGAGACGACGAAGAAGAGTTTAGTATTAACGCTGCTGTGCACTTGTTGGCTCCGCCATTAAAAGCCATCTGTGAATATCTTCTAATTGGTCCTTTGGGCCATGCTGGTCGCGGGCGACCGCGCGTTTCTTTTGTGTGCTCTCTCCATCGTCGTTACCAGCGCCTACGAGTTTCGGCATCGACAGGGCGACTGTACGCGTGCTCTTGTCATTTTTCAGTTCAGCGATGGCAGCCATGAGTTTGTGTATGATTTCTTTCATCGTCGTGTTTTCGCGTTTTAGGAATACTATCTCAGATGTGGTGTGTGCGTCGTGCTCTAGGAGTGAACGCGGCCCTGCCTGTGATGTAGCCTTTCCTCTTCCCCCGACCATGCCTGCCCAAGTGAAGATGTCTCGCTTATTCTTGTTGGAGTTGCCTGCAGCTGAGGGGCCAGCGGGCTCAGCGATCGTTGGGAGCCGAAGCGGGTTCTAGGGCGGGAGCCCGAAAGCGACCAGGGAGGGCCCCGCGATGCCGATCCAGTGGGGGCCCCGCGTGTCGCACTTCGGGAACGGGGAGGAGGACCGCTCCGTGATCTCGATGCTCGCTTAAAGCGGCCTCCGGAATGACCCCTTGACCGACAGTGCGATCGTTGCCAACGGATCGGCCATCTCTTGGAAGTTGCGTGAATTCATCGTCCCCGGTGCAGGACTTGGACTTTGTAGCTCGATCATCGTCGCCTCATGTCGAACGTTCTCGCAACCATCATCGTTGTCGCACAACGTAGGGAATTTGATAGCGTTATTTACATGCCTTGTCGGCAGTTAGGTGGGCTCAACCACACACCTTACACTCTCGTGTCCACTGATGCTCCCTATAGGGGTTCCTCGACACCGCAGCCTCGGCAGACAGCGTCCCGAGGATTGGGGCAAACGTGTGCGCGATGGCCGAGCCGACTGCAGGCGGAGCAGATATCTATATTTATAACTATATCTCTATAACGATATCTATAACCGACCCATATCGTCCGACATTTGGCACACGATGTCTGCCGAAGGCCACGACTACTGCCGTGGGACTGCCGATGCGCTTGGCGGCCACTCCTAGTGCATTTCTGTCATTGACTATCTGTGCATCAATGTCTGCCGAACGGCCTTGCACGCTGATCCTATGGATGACGCTTTTACATGTAGATTGCGGTTCCGCTTCGTAGGCACTAACCTCGAAGATCTTATCAATGCTGAATTTTTTACCCGTATGTAGCAGTTCCCGTTTGCTCTTTTCGGCGAACTCGCCACTATAATGTTTGTTGTTAGGCAAAAGCGCGTGCGAGTGCTCTTCAGCAGGGCTTATACCAGCCGAGGTGGCAGTGGCGTCGGCGGAGACCGTTGGGCCCAACCTTGGCGATATTAAGCCCCCTCTAGGTATGATAATGCTGCGGACATCGTGTTTTGGAAGCTGTGGCATTTTGCTCACTCGGATGATGTTTTTAACATTTCCTCTGCCGCGGGGGCTTATTCAAGCCGCGTTTCAGCGCGACATATGTCGGCTTGGGTTAGCACGCACATTTTGAGACATAGCTAGGCGAGACGCGGTGGTTTGCCAGCCTTGATCTGTTCTCATTCCTCCTGGGCAATGTCCTCCCCGACACTTGATATTTGATTGCTTAGCGAGAAAATGCAGCCGAAGCGGTCGCGACGGCTTAAGAGAGAGCAAGCACAGTGTCAGCTGCAGGGCCGCGCTAGCGAGTGCACGCCACGTCGGAGTTTGTACTCGCTAGAGCTAGGGAGGCGATGGTCGAGCGACGATGGTAGAGCCCTTGAAAAGCATGGAAATAAACACTCACTGCGTCCAAAATGTGTCCACTGAGTCCTTTTGTATTTACGGTGCCGTTGCACACGAATATAGCGTTGAAATCTTAAGAAATTGCGGAAAGAGCATTTAGTAAAGCGTAGCCAAAGGGAATGTGAATGGCTCCAGCGTCATCGTCTTCTTCCGCTATGCTAATTACGAATTTAATGGCATTCCCTTTGAAGCGGAAGGGTGACAAATAGTTACCTAGCCTACTTGAGTTAGTCATGTATGCCATACATGTTTTCTTATGCAACACCATTTGTACATCGGCGTAATCGTCTTTTGCTTCCTGAAGAATTCTTTATTTTCATTGTACAGCTATATATTCAACTCCTACAGGCGTGGCATTTGTTGGAATACTTTACAACTGCAATCCAAAGGTCGCATACGTAGACGCTACGCAGCGCGCACCTCACATTGTGAAAAGGAGCACAGAAATATATTGCTGACGAAGAGAGTGAGCGGTATATGCAGTCAATTATGAGGTCTTTGTTGATCAAGTCATTTTCAAGTTCGAACGTCTTCGCCATTAATTACGTTAAGCGCAGGACCTTTGATTTCATTGTATGTAATAACAGAATAGATATATAGTGCTGCGCCGCCATGGTTGGTGAACGGGCGATTGGGGTATTGAGTAACAAAATTTGAAAAACAGGAAATGTATTTTTGTGGTACCTCAACCAAGTTTCAGATACTGCGATGACTGAAAATGGGAAGGTTAATGCCGAAAAAACAATAGAAAATTCATCGAAGTGGTTGCACAGACTGCGCGCATTCAAATAGAAGACAGATCCTTGATGATTTCAAAGAAGATTGTTTAACTCGTTAGCGGTGAGATAGGACGAAATTGTGAGATTTTCGTAGTTGACAGGCGCATCGCAAACGTGGAGAACAGTTCTCATGGAAAGGTCGGATTCAGCTGCCATGCGAAAGACACAGCTTTCGTTTGTTTTTCGAGCCTTGATTCCACAGTTGTCTGTCCACGAAATCACCAGTTTTTCGTTTTCTTTAAAGCCAACGCTTTGGAAAAGAGCGCTTCATTTTGAAGTGTTAAATTGTCATTAAAGAAGACAGGTTTCTCTTTTGTTGATGCAAGGCCTATATCACTTTGGCACAGTCTAGCTGATATTTTTAAGTTCTGTGTTAGTAGGAACACCATGAACAACGTCGGGGTCGGTAGCCATCACTGGGCAACCAATTTTGTTGCCAATAGTTTCTGCGACCGCCGCGCCATCTTCTCTTTGTGTGGAAGGAATGCCCTTCATCTCGTCATTGTTCATTCTCGAGCATTCCTTGACTTCACAAAATTACGTTGTAAGAGCGTTCTTGTTCGCTTGTAAAGCTTTGTTTATGGCTTTCAGCTCATAATTTTTGGGCACTTTTGGACGAGTTAACTTTGGAAATCCACGATAGTTGCCAGACTACCAGATCTTTTTGTCAGTTCTATGAAGTCTATACCTGAATTGCTCGCTCTCAGCAGGCTTTTCAAAGCATGTCGTCAAGAAGACTTTCGTTTACGTTTCCAAGCCTAGATTCAATTTCATCAGTTCTTTTGGCAAAGTTCGCGTTTGTAGGCATAATTCACCAATCAGACCCGGAAGGCTCCGGGAGACGACGCAAGTTTGGCAGTACAAGTTAACACATGTTAAGCAGCACTATTTGGCAGCATCTGCAGCAATATTGGGATTGCAAGTGACAATGATATATAAACATATTACTAACCTGCAGATGCAAAAATGTTGATCAGTGCCTGTTGCTATTGCCGCAACCACTGCCAGAATAAGGTGCCGCTGAGCGTCCTTTTATCCTTTTCCTACTGCGGGTTGGTGGCACAACAGTAATGCTGGTTCCGACAGCACCGAAGTCTCTTGATCCGCACAACTCCTGAAGGCCGGGACACACGTAAAGGCCGATAACCGGACGTCCATCACAACGACAGGAAGACATCGACACTAGCCTGCACGTGCAAAAACGTTGGTGAGTGCGAGTTCCTATTGCAACAACTGCTGCTAGAATGTGCTGCCACAAAGGGCTGGGCCGGTAATCCCTAATGATTGAAGCTTGTGAAACAAGATGCGATGATTTGCTTTTTCGAACGCTTTGCTTAAATCTACAAATACTGATGCTACATAATTGCCTACTTCAATAACGATAGCGATAAAGCCTAATAAACTACCATACCATTTACGATGACCCTATTCCTACAGGCCTAGTGACCTACTATTTGTAGGTCGCCTTCACTGTCCTCTTTTACGAGGTGCTTCTTTCAACTTCAGCAAAAAAAATGCGCAAATTCATTCTATCCTTGTATTTAAATTTGCGGCTACGCGTGCAACGTGCACCGCACGGGGCTATTATTACACTGCTTGGCCGTGGAAGCGTGATGGGAAAATGCTCCTTGAATACAGAATAAAGAAAAGTGTGGGCTTCGCCTTATGGGAGAGTGTGCCAGGAGTGGCTGTAGAACTGAGCGCCCGCTGGCAAGTGGACGCATGGTCTGACCTTAAGTTTTGCATGGTTCGAGGCTAGAAGGCCAACCCTACTAGAATTAGCAGGGCGGGCAACGTTTCCTTTCTACACGAACTGTAGTCGGCTTCTTCCCGTAGTACGTACTTATCGTAATTCAAAAGCAGATTTCCACGGACTTCAGCCTGTTAATTAAACCGCGTCTATAAATATACAGAGTAACAATAGGAAAAGGCTGACTGATCCAAACGCCTTTCTTTTCTTGTGTCAACTATCCCATTTTATGTACACTAGAGGACGAAGGCCTCCCTATGATCTCCAATTACCCCTTTCCACCGCAAACCAATTCCAACGACACGCGAATGTTCTAATTTCATCGCCCCACCTTGTCTTCTGCCATGCACGACTGCGCTTCCCTTCTCTTGGTAACCATTCTGTAACCCTAATGGTCCAACGCTTATCTAACCTGAGCACTAGATGATCTGCCCAGCTCCATTTTTTGGTCTTAACTTGAATTAGAATACCGGCTATACCCGTTTACTCTCTGATCAAAGCCGCTCTCTTTCTGTCTCTTAGCGTTATGCCTAGCATTCTTCGTTCCATCGTTCTTTGCGCGGTCCTTTACTTGTTCTGAAGCTTCATTGTCAGTCTCCAAATCTCTGCCCCTTATGTTAGCAGCGATAAAATGCACTGATCGTACACCCTCCTTTTCAATGATAATGGTAAACTTCCAGTCAGGAGCTCACAATATTTGGGTTCTGCGCTCGAAACAATTTTGATTCTTCTGCGAATATCCTTGTCATAATCACGATGCCATGTGATTAAGTAACCTAAGTAAACCTACTCCTTCACAGACACTAGAGGCTGACTGGCGATCCTGAACGCTTGTTTCCGTGCCAGGTTATCCATCGCTATCTTTGTCTTCAGCATATCAATTTTCAACTCCCCTCTTACACTCCCTTTTAAGGTCCTCAATCATTTTTTGCAACTCATCTGCAGTGTCGCTGAATAGAACATTGTCATCTGCAAAGAGAAAGTTACCGATATATTCACCGTCGATCGCTGCTCCCACGCCTTCCCAGCTTAATGGCTTGACTACTTCAAATCACGCAGTGATTAACATTGGAGAGATTGTGTCTCCGTTTACGAACCTTTTCTTTGTAGGCATCTTGCTACTTTTTTTGCGTAGAGTTAAGGTAGCTGAGAAACCTATGTAGGTAATCTCCAGATATTTACGTAGGCGCTTTTTACTCCTTAACTGCGTAATGCATCTGTGACTGTTGGTATCTCTGTTGAATCAAATGCCTTTTTCGTAATGTATGAAACCCATATGGAGATGGTGATTGTATTCTGCGGATTTCTCAATTACCTGGTCAATGACACGGATGTGAACCACAGCAGCGTACGCTAACCATGATCGGCGTTTTTTGCGCTAAGTCCAAGGGGAGCTCAACATTAAGTGACACCCCTTCCAGGGCACTCAGATAGCGGAGGTGTGGTCCCGAGGTAAGCTAAGCCATGCCTTCTACATACTTGAGGAACATTGATCCTCTTCAAGCTACAAAAACGCGTGTGCCCCGGGGTATGATGAGAGAGAGAACATAGTGTGAATAATGTAAGTGCGTGCACATCACACTGGGATGGCGCAACGCGCAGACACCAGGTGCTTGCAGGAGAAGCGCACTTAGCGCCGCCAGTAAGCCATTGCCGGGAGGTGGTGCTATGATCCTATCGAAGAGCTCCCATGCGCGTTTTGCTGGATTTAACATCACTCATCCAACCAACCAATTAGTGGTAGAGCACCGTGTCAGAAACCTTCCCTAGGTAAACATGTCGTGTGTCCAGGGAAAGAATTGTGTTTATCTCTTTTTGGTTAGTGTTGCAATATGACCTCCGTGTATTTGTAATATTTGCCGTGCTTGAGCTTGGGCATGTGTTTTTTGTGTCAGGTGCTCTACCTTGTATCTCCGTTTTCTGTAGCGCAAACATTCTTGCTAGTTAACCTATGACTTCGTCCTAATATTTGGATTGTGGCCGGCTAAAGCCGCTGACCAAACGCATCCAAAATCTGGCCACAAGACACCCGCTTTGCCACTCAATTTTTTGGTTTCCGGCTGACCTTGCCATGGCAAGGTTAGAGGCGAAAACATCAGCTTGATGAGCACAAAAGAATGAACCATTTCACTGTATTCGCTATTGTACAAACTGCGTTTCATTGCCTAAACACAGCCACGAAAATCGAGCTGCTTGCAGTATCGGCGGCGAGGAGTTACGGAGTCGCCATCGGTCGGAAGCGCCTCGCTTGCGTGGTACGAGGGATAATGCGTCTTGCTCCTCATAGTTTTGACTGCCGGCCTTAAAGAAAACCACGTGAGAGCGCTCCTTGACGTTCCTCTAAGCACTTTTGAAACGACTGAAGTTTTTACTGTCTAAATAATAATCTTGAATAAACAGAGAGCACAGGATGGTTTACAAACTATCTCTCTATCGAAATCATACAGTGAACGCCCACTCCGCACAGTCGCTGATATGAAGACCTCCGAACCGGTTCTTCGCATGAAAGATAGGTAATCGTGTGAAGGAAAAAGCATGTAAAATGTGTTATTATAGCCAGGAGTCTGTGTAATGAAATGGAGCTAAAAAGTATGAAGCCTCAATGCAGCGATCGTATGGGTTCGCAGCGGCCGACTGCGCGTCTGCCTGGCGGTCCGCGCACAATGTTTCTCTTTTGCTGTGAGCGCATTTTCCCACCGTTCCGTGACTTTTAGGCCGCAGCATATGAGCATTTGACAGTACGCAAGCAACTATTGTTGCGTGAATGCTATCAGAGTTGTGCAAGAATAATTTCGTAATAATTACGGACTTCGACGACCATATATATACAGCGACTTGTGACCTGCCATCGCGACAATTCCATATTTTAATGTTTCTTCTAAATCCTTGAACGTTTCAAAATCATTACTGATCAAGTCGGTCACATTGTATGTTTAACCGGTCTCCTCAGTGAGCAATTTCTTGCTGCTTCTTTTTCCTAATGCTGTATACATTGATTGTTCGGTGCTGATACCGGCATTAGCATTTGGCATGCCTTCTTTTTAGTGTGCTTTTTACCGTACCCTTTCCGTTCTGGCGTACTTGCAACTGTCTTGAATCAAGAAGTTCATCGACGAAAGCTTGCTCACATTAGCAGGGCTGCGCGCACAAGCGAGTGTCTCAGTGCGCGCTTTTTGCTATTAACTGCACAACACAGCCCCGACGCCGTCGCAGGAACCTTCCTCCCAGAAGTGCTTCGTGCATACCCGAGTTACAGCCGATGGCTGACTGCCGGTTATAAATTGCGCGATCCTAGCTTCACGCAGCTTTTTGTTCCGCGGCTATGCCTGAAGGCTGACACCAGGCTCCGTTACATAGGTGCGGCGCTGCGGCACCGAGCAGTAGCCTACCATGTTGGACGCCTTCAAAAGCAGCCACTACCGAATATAGTACATTCAAGTATTGTCAACACTTGAAAGACGCCTGAGGCGAGAAAACCTCTCCACTTAATCAGAACCGCATTGCAGGTGGAACTTTAAAGTTTTGTTTTCAGCTTGCTTCGGTGCTTCCGAAGCGGAAGACGCGGCCGCTGTGTCCACGTGATTCCTCATATGACGTCGCGCCGATGGCAGCGCCAGTTTTTCCAGTGGTGGAGCTCGTCTGCAAAACTAACATGTTGCCGCTGCATCCCGGATTTTTATGCAATATCGCGCAGTTCAATACATACTTCACCGTTGTTACATAGCGTCCTTAACAACACCGAGGTGTAGATAAATTTAGTGCAAAATATCTCGGAAGCGGATGACAAAAATATGAGTAAAGCATTACCCTACAGTTGCATATGAATCGAACCTATATATATATATATATATATATATATATATATATATATATATATATATATATATATATATATATATATATATATATATAGTAAGTACTGATTTTAAATTCATTTTGAAAACGAATTGAAGGCAATTGGCAATGGTATGCAAAACGGGGTCTAGGGAGTTAATTACAGGCATCTCCTGTGAGTACGGTCGTGTGTATGTTGGTGTTGTAGACAAGTCCTGCGCCCTGTCTTCTATAACACCCAAAAGTAAAAAAAACTTCGACTTCATCATTTCGCCGGAGCACTCAATCTTCACTGAACATTGAATAGTGTCTCTCTCTCAAAGGCGAAGTGGGCTAAACACAAGAGAGCACGTGAGCAACCGGAAAGGCAGACAAAAAACAAGTTAGAGCGCTGCTTTATTATTTCAAGCACGGAGCCTGTACTAACCAAAGCTCAACGAAAAAATCTATTCCACACGCTTCATGCGAAGACGATTCTCCTGAAATCACGTGGCATTTTGAATATGATCAACTGCAGAACATGGAGGAATTAATGCAGGAATTATTGGAGGAATTATTGCAGGAATTATTCGAGGAATGTGTAAGAAATAATTTTTGCGCTGAAGGGAAAGACAGCTTCGAATCTCGCTTGGGCTATACCGCATTGCCTAGTATGGGTTATTTATACATACCAACGTACATTTTGGAAGGCAACTGCAATGCTGCAAATATGGGTGGCGTACATGGGGGCACAGAAGCCATAATTTGAGAGGAAAAAAATATCTCTTCAGCTGTTGCATAGACGCTTTCAGAGATCTGCGTGGCCACCTTTCTTTTGCTCAGAATGAATCTTATGTGACATTTTTTGGATCTATCGATGTACTTTTTTCTTTCTTCATGCCGTCCACTGACCGATAGCACTTGTAGATCAGGCGAACCACAGCGCCTTTGAAACGTGCATCAGCAACACGATAGACTGACCATCACACTGCAGTGAAACTAGTAGAGGAACATTTGAACTAGTAAGCGGCGGCCATCAGAGCCCTATGCGAGACATAGGAAAATGTGTATACTAGGTATGCAGCACAGTGCCTGCTTTGTAAGTGCTTGTGACGTCACGTTTCCCTACGACTCGCGCATGTGATGACGAAGCTACCTCGTGACGAAATGTGTACTAAAATTTGAATGATGGCCTGTCGGCTCACATGTCGGCAGGGCACGTCGGAGTAGATGTCTCCCTTGCAAAACATGCTTTTTCAGTGGCTGCGTCACAGGCTCATACGACAGTCACATTCAGTTTCAAATTTCGTCACGCTTTTCGTCACAAGACATTTTCATTTGATATAATCGCAGCGCGGTCGTTAAGGCGCTTCCGTCTTACTCGTTTTCAATGACTCGAGATTAAGCCGCAAAATTCTATGAATATTTGCAGTGAAATCTAATTTCCCTAATAAAAAAATGGCCGTGCAATAAAACACGACTGCCTCCAAATCAACCTTATAAACATGAAGGTGACTGTTCGGACATGTTGGTTGGACATGAATCACACATGTCCTCGTTAGCTTTGCTAAAGCACTGTTGAAGTGCATGTCACCACAAATAATTCATGCCACACAGTCTCCCACAAAACAAAGAATCGCGGTTATTCCGCATATTCACAGCATATCGCATCGCCTAAAAGCATGAGCCAGCGGGCCTATGTAAAGGTGCTTTTTTTCAACTCCCGATAAACTACCATCTTTCAGCAGATTGACAAGCGCCTGAGATCCCAAAGATCCTGCACGCAAAAAGAGACATCAGTTAAAGTTCCTTCACTGTGCGCGAGGAATATGTTCTAATTTTCCTTTGAACTGGGGTCCAATTATGTTGGTCAGAGTGGACGATGTCTCAATGACAAACTACGTGAGGACCGCTACAATGCGATAGAAATGAGAGGGGCATTTTGGATGCCCACTGTAGAAATATTATGAGTAATCGGGCAAACGCCACAAATGCGTTCACGTGTAAACCGGTATATAGTGCTTGCTCAATTATCAACAAAAATCTTAATCAGTTAACACGAGAAATAATGGAAGTAGAATCGATTGATTGGTGTGGTGGCGCCTGTGTTTAAAAGCCGTCTATCGCCCTTTCCAGCAAGGAGCTATCCTTTCTGCGTAGAGATAGGAATTTTCTGCGGGTGCGGCTCACTTGATGTCTCACAGATTATGCTATATATATGCGGTCACTTTCTTGAAAATAAAACAGCGTTGTTTTTCTCCGCTGCTGTTTCTTTGCTTCTTCTTTGTGCTCCGTCTTGTGCAGAAAAAATCTGCGTTCTACCAATAAACTGTCTTGAAAGCTCTAATAAAAATACTTCAACAAACTTTGGTAAATATCCTCTTTAAACTCACGTTGTAAACAGCAGATTACGTCCGCTGAGCTTAGGAACATTTTGCAAAAATGCCAGGAACGGCACGCTCATAAAGTCTTTATGACAAATTCAATAGCCTAAAAACACTGTTGTATTGAAATTTGTACATCCCATGTCATAGTGGCTGTAGAGAAAGTTCCTCAGTGTACTGTAAAACTCTAGTTTCACGGATTCCTATATTTTGGAATTGATTTAAATTCTTTGTCAATCTGTCTTAAGGGCAAAAACATTTCGCCTGGTTGAATTTTACGTCGCTGAAAAAGTGTGCTTGATAGTATCTTAACAGTCTCGCAGATTTGAATAACGATGTTCCTTATCTTTCAGCAGGCTGTTTCGAGCTAGAATGTTGATAAAACCAACCGTTCTTTTAAATCGCGCTCTCACGTATGCGGTTTTGTTCATACGACAAGATTCAATAAGATCGTTATTATATTTTGTAATAAAAAAGGAAACATTTCATATGTAAATCGTTTATTTATGATAAGTAGCATTTATAAAGCTAAACAAATGCAGAAACGACAGATTACAGGGACGTCAATCTCGGCTAAGCAGCTGTGATTTATATTAGAAAAGTAACTGTGAGATTAAGCTGCGTACCCTTCCAGACGTTGTGTGTAAAACGTGCAGGAAGTATCGTTCATATGTCCTATGCAGTGATGCAACAAAATTCACTGCTCTACCTAGGCCAACAGCGTAATTGTTTTTTTTTTACTTGGCAGTTGATTTCATCTGGAAATTGCTGGCGGTTTGCTGATGTCCAGAAACCGCGTTCAATGAACTGGACCTGTCTAGTATTGACGCGTTTCATGATAGGAATAAATGCTAATGCACCAGCAAATATGCAGCTCGCTAGTCCTTCCCATATGCGGCAGCTTAAAAACCTTCGTGAAATAGGTGCTTGCCCACCTACATACATGACCTCAGTTCAAAAATCATTTCCTCCTGAATGCCACGACAAGGATACCATAAGAACGTTAACCTTCAAGCACAGCCTGAAGTTAAAGGAATACTCCACGCTATTGGTAGTTTACGCGAGTGGGACAGCCAATCAGGGACGAGAAAAAGCTGGCTCATCTTCCGGCGACGAGTATAGAAGAGTGCGGCCAAGAAAGCCTTCCCAGTATTTTCGGACTACTGAGAGAGCTTAATAATTTACCTTGGGTTAAAGCATATTGTACGCTTATGCTGTTTTAGAGACGAATCAGATCGTCTATCTAGGTAAGAAAGTTGCGACATAAGAAAAAAAGGTAAGTTACTTTGATGGCACCACCCACGGAGCAAATTGAGGTTGCATGATTAAATAGACATTTGGATGAAGTTGTATGAAAATTGAATCAGAATCAATATTACTGCCAGCTCTAAAAGCGGACAGAACTGCAAGTTTACAGCATCTTTGTGCACATGATTATATAATGATCACGAATGTATACTAAAGAAATTGTCTCACAAGTGTGCAAGAAACAGCAAGGATATCAAAATTATCGAAGTTAGTAATTCTACGGTAACAAAACGACATAAATATTGGTTATAAATTATAGCACAAAGAAATAGAACGTCTTCAACGCCTCAGAGATCAGAACCAGTTGGTTACACATCAAGGTCAATTCTGCCTATCGGTGCCCTCTTTATTAAGGCGAAAGCTTTGTATGTATTATCGTTCAGTCGACATCCTAAGTCCTTGAGCGAAAATGTGGCGACGACACGAAGGATACAAAGGCCACAATCATTTTCATCAATGTCTCAGATTCCCATAATCAAGCAAGATGGATGACAGATATGGCTGATAACACGAATTATGAAGGATGATAAAGCGAATTAAGTGGATGACTAAGCGAATTACGCGGATGACACAGGCGAGTCAGAGGCAATCCAATTAAAAGAAGAATAGGCGAAGTAGAAGTTGAGTAAGCGAATTAAGATGATGACTCAGCAAATGAAGAGGGACGACTAAGCGAAGTACACTGAGCGAATTAAGGAGGATGACTAACCTAATTAAGAGGGTGAGTAAGCGAACTCACTGGATGAGTACGCGAATAAGGGGGTTGTGTTCATCTTGTGTGCGGCTTTAATGCATCGGCATTTGGGCTTATGCGTTCACAGGTATTTAGGGATAACATAAAAGATACTGTGAACTTTTTGTGCTTTAAGGCGTGGAACTGGATCCAACGGCTTATACATTTCGCGGCCCCATTTTAGCGGCATTCATATTAAATAAAAAAAAATTCATTATCTTCCGATAAGGGACCGTTTCCTATTACCGCCCTCAATGTGACCGTTCAATTCTTTTTGAGTTACTGCTGCTACGGATAGGTATTTAATTACCGTAAAGACCACCATTTGCTTGAGACAGAAGGTGACGCGTTAAAAACAAAAGCATGCTTTGCTTGAAACAGAAGCAAGCTCGACAACTGTGGTTACGATTTTCAGCAGTGAATCCCATTAGTCATCATTATGGTTATGTGTGTGCCTTAGATCGAATGCATTGCGAATATGCTAAAACTGCCTAGTAGCTGTGTTGGAAATAGAGTTCGACAAAGAATCGAAGGCGCCCGAGAGGCTCTTACACACGCACGAATGCACAATGTAGTCACGTGCAGGTTCAGCTCGCGGAGAACAGAATGTTGATGTTGAGATCATCATCAGCAGCAGCAGCATGGCGACGCCCACTGCAGGGCAAAGGCCTCTCCCATACTTCTCCAACTACCCCGGTCAATTGCTAATTGTGCCCATGCTGTCCCTGCAAATTTCTTAATATTATCCGCCCGCGTAACTTTCTACCGTACCCTGCTTCGCTTCCCTTCTCTTGGAATCCAATCCGCAACTCTTAATGACCATCGGTTATCTTCCCTCCTCATTACAAGTCCTGCCCGTGACCATTTCTTTTTCTTGGTTTCAACTAAGATGTCATCAACTCACGTTTGTTCCCTCCCCTAATGAGCTATTTTCCCATCCCTTAACGTTACACCCATCATTCTTCTTTCCATAGCTGGTTGCGCCGTCCTCAATTTAGGTAGAACCCTTTTCGTAAGCCTCCAGGTTTCTGTCCTGTGGGTGAGTACTGGTAAGACACAGCTGTTATAACCTTTTCTCTTGAGGGATAATGGCATACTGCTGTTCATTATGTGTGAATGTCTGCCAAACACACCCCAGCCCATTCTTATTCTTCTGATTGCTTCAGTGTCATGATCCGGATCCGCGGACACTACCTGCCCTAAGTAGATGTATTCCCGTACCATTTCCAGTGCCTCGCTGCCTATCGTAAACTGCTGTTTTTTCTGAGACTGTTAAACAGTGCTTTAGCTTTCTGCAGATTAATTTTTAGACCCACCCTACTGCTTTGCCTATCCAGGTCAGTGAGCATGCATTGCAATTGGTCCTCTGAGTTACTAAGCAAGGCAACATCATCAGAAAATTTCAAGTTACTACATTATTCTCCCTTACCTCTTACCCCAATTCTTCCTAATCGAGGTCGCTGAATCATATGCTACGGTAATTTGTATATTTAGAACAGCGTACATGAGTGCGCTGCGAATATCATCTCCAGAAAATAGGCTTATGCGATACGTGTCGCATCGAATGCGATAACAAATTATTGGGCACCTATGCGATCACAACATCAGCACAACATCTGCAGGCGTAGAGTTACACATCTCACCGGCAAAAGGTACCGAGAGTGAGTGGGACTACACTAATTCAGGTACAACCAAATTAGAAAAGCCTACTAAGCTTCAAGAAGAGACTCCCTCACCAGAACAGGAATTGGCCTCCCTGGTGCAGTATTCCGCCACTCCCTCTCTCAAATGACTCACTCAATTACCCAATTTCCCTCAGTACCCAACAGCTGGGCAGCAGCTGACTAAGGCGGTGGTCAGACCTGTAACGCAGCAGAGGGTGCTGAGAATCTTTGAGTCCGGACATGCCGCCAATTAAAACTGACCCTTGCAACGTTTAACAACCGAACCCTTTCGAGTGAGGCTAGCTTAGCAGGACTATCTAAGGTACCATCAGACATTGCTTAGGATATCATCGGCCTTAGCGGGATTAGAAGAACTGGTGAGTCATGGGGAATCGCCGAATAATGGAGATGTCATTTCCTATAGAGGTCTCCCAGATAAGAAGCAATACGGGATAGGATTCCTAATCCATAAGAACATAGCGGGCAACATTGACGAATTCTACAGCGTTCATGAGATGGTAGCTGTAGTCGTAATCAAACTTAATAGGAGGTATAGATCAAAGGAAGTCCAAGCCTTCGCTCCAACATCCAGTCACGAAGTTAAGGACCACGCAAAGAGCGATGGAACGAATATTGCTAGGCATAACCTTAAGAGACAGAAAGAGAGCGGTTTAAATCAGTGAGCAAAAGGGTAAATAAAGATCATATCCTAATTAACATCAAGAGAAAAAGAAATGGAGCTGGGGAGGTTATGAAATGCGCCGGTTAGATAACGATCGGATAATTACGGTTACACAATGTATACCAAGAGAAGGGAAACACAGTTCAGGGCGGCAGAAGAGTAGGTGGAGCGATGAAATGAAGAAATTCGCGGGTGCTAGTTGATATTGGTTGGCGCAGGACAGGGGTAATTGGAGATCACAGAGAGTATCCTTCGTCCTGCAGTGGATATAAAACAGGCTGTTGATGATGATGATGATGCGATGTAAGAATAGTAGTCTTATCGGCCGTTTAAACTTGTAAACATTCTCTTACTAAGAAAATAAGCAAGCACGGTGTGGCGCGCACAAGTACACATGAAAGCACCCTACTCGATAAGTGCAGAAAAGCGCTCTGAAAACGCTAGAGGGACAAAGCGCGGCAGCAATATTGAGCGAATTGACCTTAAAAATTTTAATTTATGAGGTTTTACGTGCCAAAACCATTTTCTGATTATTAGGCACGCCGTAGTGGAGGACTCCGGAAATTTCGACCACCTGTGGTTTTTTAACGTGCACCTAAATCTAAGTACACGGGTGTGTTCACAATTCGCCCCCATCTAAATGCGGCCACCGTGGCAGGGATTTGATCTCGCGACCTCGTGCACAGCAGCCCCACACGAATTGACCTTCGTGAATTGACTGCAATACGCACTAACCGTCGAGAGCGCATCGCATGCCAATCTACTAGTACTCGGCGGACTTTGTCCGCATCGCAGATCGCTTTCAAGATACTGAACCAGCGCGGTCTCGCCATCTGCAGCAGCCACCAGAATGGAACTACCCCTCCCCCATCCTTGTGCTCCCCTCAGTGCCTCGCGCATGGCGGAAGAAGGTGCGCTTCCTTCTGCCTTTCTTCCTATGCGCGCGCAAGATTGAGCTGCAATCATCGGGTGACCCTCGAAAGTTTCACTCGCCCACGCAGCATACAGCGCGCGGCGACGGTTTTATCGTGTATAGAATTGATCCGGAACATCACAGCGACGGCATCACCAGAAATGCACCTGGAGTGTCCGCATAATTTCTATAGCAACAAAAACATCGTGGCCTAATGCTTACTTTTTCTTTTCTCGACGGCAGAAGCTCGATGCCAGCATCGGTCACTTATTATTAGTTTATAATAAAATGAAGGGTGACAGCAACCTACCGATTGCAATGTGTCTACCGTGAGGCAAGAATTACTTAGCGGCAAATGAAAACCGCAGGATAGCCGCTGAACTTCAACTGGTTGAAAAAAAACCTGGTTGAAATGTGAAGAAAGATACAGAAGTCAGTATCACACACGACATCGCATACAAAAGGGCTTTGAAATTTTCTTGACCCACGGTGGATATTTAACCTGCACTCAAGTAACGGTACACAATAGTTTTTGTGCCCCTCAGACATCGAAATGCCGCCCCTGCGGCCTATTTGGAAGCCACGACCTCATTTGCAGACGCGCAAAGCCGTGACCACTGCCCGACATAGCGGGTACAGTGAAGAATAAAGAATTCATCCATGAAGCCTTTATCTTGAACTCTTCCAGGTTTACCTAACCTTGGCTTCTTGTTGCCACTGGCTGCTGTTCCTGCCTTGCCGAATAGCTTTCACTTAGGCAAAAAAAGAATCAGTGCCTTCCACTCTGTGAAGAAGGATCGTCGCCAACCAAAACGTCTATGCGAATGAGCCCATAACAGCTTACGCTGATAAATGAATTACGTGCTTGATGATGAGATTAAAAACTTTGTCCACAAGAACCCCAATCCGGTACTCTCTCTAAAGATTGCATCTGAGATTAACCGCGCTCGCCGGTTTCATTCCAGCCGTCCAATTTTGCATGCTGCCCAGCAAAACAGCGTAATTTGGTGAGCGCGTCCGGCTGCCCGCAGTTTTTACTGTTAGGCGATGGCGTTTATCAAGAAAAAGGTTTTGGAAAATTGATAATCAATTACAGGGTAATAGAAAGTATATATAGACTACCAGGAATAATAAAAAAGGAGGGAAGAGAAGCATAGACGGCAAATGGGATGCAATTGAAGGAAATGAAATAGACTACTTAGATTTATAAACACAGGTGCTAAAAAATTAGGGAAGGTTTCTATGAAAAGGCATAGGGAAATTCCTTACTATGTGAGGCCTGCGCTGGCTGCCCGAAGACGGAAGTACACCGGACCAAATATGCACCACATGATGATGCATGTTTTGTCATCAAAGAAATAAAAAGCCCTGAGATGACTCGGCAAATCGTATGGAATGCCAAGATAATGAGCCAGCCAGACGCGTAAGGGGTGATCGCCTTCCAAAGGCGTTGGGTTTCAAAGAAAATGGGAGGATTGCCTGGTCAGCAGTTTACATAAGAGGCGAATATATTATTGGTGCTAGAATTGCACGGGAAGATTTATATGGGCTAAGTCATTGCCACTTTATTTATTAGCAATTTAATAAGGCTTTAAATGCGAAAGTTATGACTGAGATCAGACTGCCAAATTTTATTATTTTATTTTATTTATGGTATGAAAACCTGAATAAATCAAGTAGGCTAGGCAAGTATGTGTCCTCGCCCCAATTCTGAAGCCATACTAATAAACATCATCATCATCTCCTGTCGTCTGTGGAGACGAACGTAGAAAACAAACTACGGGCTATCTGAACTTGCGCATTGCCTCTGTTGTCATGTGTTGTCGAATGTTTTAGGGAATATAACTCGGGCAACTTTTTAGCTCAGTCTGAAATGTTTTCTCTCCGGCGTTTCTTTTTTCCTGCGCTACTCTATATTCTTATCCAAATATATTGTAGTATCTGTAGTTCCTAATTAGGCTACGTTTATTCATTTATTTTAGAGCGCAGCTCTTTGGCGTCCGTTCCTGGGTTTCGCGTCGTCGTCGTCGTCGTCGTCGTCGTCGGCGTCGTCGTCGGCCTCGTAACCAGCTCCGCCCCCCTTTCATCCCCCCAGCGCTAGCAGCGACCGACTGATACCGCTGGATGCCGCTGACGCCGCTAGAGAGTCAAGATAACGTGACTGCATAGAACACCGTCGCCGCCATGCAGAAAGAGGAGGAAAGGGTCCCCCCCCCTGTTCTTGTGTGGCGGATAGCTGGGGTTGACTCACTATCGCCGTCAGCGGCATCAGTCAGTCGCTGCTATCTCTTCCCTCCTCCCTTTATCGTGTTGTCCGCTTGCTGCGCGCGCTTCTGCCCCCATCGTTTGCCGCTGGGTGTACACGCCGCCCCCCTCCGCTTCCGCTTACTGCTGGTTGCTCTCGACGGCGGCGATGAGCCTCCGCTTCGGCGGCGCGAACTGCAGGGTCTTCTCGGCGGCGGCGATGAGCTTCTGCTTCAGCCTCGCTTACTGCTGGTTGCTCTCGACGGCGGCGATGAGCCTCCGCTTCGGCGGCGCGAACGGCAGGGTCTTCTCGGCGGCGGCGCTTAGCCTCTGCTTCCCCCACGGCTGTGACAACCTCGCGAGGCACTTGTATAGATCTCGTCTTTGAGAATCAAGCATTGGTGTACCAAGTCGAACATATATCAGTCTATTTCTCCGACCACAAAGCTTCCTTCATGACTGTCAAGAACTGTTAGTGGAGTCTTTGTTAAAGGAATACGTGTGAAAAATAAAAAAAAATTATGTGATAGCGCATACATGTGTTGCTCGATTTCTTTGCCTCAATCTATCCAAAAGGTGAAACAGCTTATTTGCTGCGCTCACATTTCGCATTAGGAAGTAACGTAATCGTCGGTAATTTTTTTTTCAAACCAAATCGTGTGTGGGTTCTCAGCCCAGGCATTGTCGTTAAAGTGGTAGCGTATCGTAGATGGCAGAGTTTATTTGCTCTCTGCTTGATCTTTTTGAACCTTGACTTTTTGCGATTCATCAATTGATACCGTATTATCCCTTTTGCATGCATCCTTTGTAGATCCATGATCTTCACGCAATATTTACTAGTATCTTCCTGAGCGCATGTCTTTCCTCTCTATAGTTTTGATGTGCGCAAGCACCGAATGCGCAATCACATGGACGAAGAAAACGAGACCTCCGGAGAAAACGCGGAGGAGGGCAGACATTAAACGCACGCAGAATGGGCGCGAGAACAAAAGATCGCGCTCGACAGATTTACTCAAGAAGTTGTGACAACGATGCAGAGGCCCTTCGTCGACGCCAAACTAGCACACATGTGGGAGGCACGGTACTCGCTTACGCGAAGATGGAAGCGTCAACGAGGAAACAAGAAGCTCGTCAAACGCATCGCGCTCCTCAGCAAACAGATCGCTGAATACGCAACCAAGCTGTGCCGAGAGAACTGGATGAGTACGTGCGACGGGCTGCAAGGAAAGCTGTCGGCGCGCAAGACCTGGTGCCTGCTCAGACACCTGATCGACCCGTTGAGCAGGAAGACCGCAACCAACCGCAACCTCACCAAAGTTCTGAACGCTTACGATGGCAACGGCCAAAAGCTCATTGAAAACCTCAAGGCGATCTACCTCAAGACAGAGAGAGGGCCATTTCCGATACCGGAGGAGTACGGGGGACCGGTAAATCCGGCATTGGATGAACCGTTCACCATGACAAAGTTATTAACAGCCATAGACGAGAGTATTAAGACGAGCGCACCCGGAACGGACGCGATTACATACAAGCTGCTAAATAACATGAGTGATGCGCGCGGTGCGGGCTCTTGGGTCACATCAACAGAACCTGGGAAAGCTCGAAGTTGCCCGCAGAATGGAAAGAGGCCGAGGTATGGTTCATACCGAAACCCGGCAAACCTCTGACGATCGAGAACATGCGCCCTCTCTCGCTCACGTCCTGTGTGGGCAAGGTCATGGAACGCATGGTTCTCAGAAGACTTCAAGCACACCTGGACGAGACAAATCAGATGCCGGCGACCATGTATGGATTCCGCCAGCACCTGAGCACCCAAGACGTCCTGATCCAATTACACGAACTAGTGATTAAAAGAGCAACGAGGCACGCACCCCGGGGTATACTGGCTTTGTTCCTCAAAGGGGCCTTCGACAACGCGTCCCATGCCAGCGTGCTCGAGAACCTGCGCAAGACGGGGTGTGGCCGCAAGACCTACGGCTATATTAAAGATTTCCTAACCAATAGAACAGCTAGTATCCGGATAGGAAATGAATGGTCAGAGCCTGCGGAGCTCTGAGACAGGGGTACCCCACAGGGGTCTGTCCTGTCGCCTCTGCTTTTCAACCTAGCACTCCTGCCCCTGCCCGAACTACTCAATCAGATCGAGGGCGTGGACAACGACTTCTTTGCCGACGATATAACGGTGTGGACGAACCGCGCGGGGTCCGATGCCTGGGCGGAGGAAGCCCTGCAGAGAGCGGCAACGACCGTCCACGAGTATGCCACGACCTGCGGCCTGAGCTGCGCTCCACAGAAATCGGAGCTGCTCATGTTACAGCCCGGAAGACCAAAGAAAGCGCCGCCGCCGAACATAATCATCACCATCGACGGCACAGAGATCAAACCAACGCAGCAGATCCGGATACTGGGCCTGCTGTTGCGCAGTGACGGCAAGGTGCACGCAGCCGTCAACAAAATCGAGACCACAACAGAGCAAGTCCTGAGCATGATCCGGAGAGTCACCAACCGGAACAGAGGAATCAAAGAATAAGGCGCACTGCGCCTGGTGCAGGTATTCCTCGTGTCACGCGTAACGTACTCCGCCTCGTACCTCCAGCTTGCGAAGGTGAACCGCGAGACGCTGAACACGACGATAAGGAAAGCAGTCAAACTCGCCATGGGCATCCCAGTCTACTCGTCAACGCCGAATCTGCTGGAAATGGGTGCCCACAACCTGGTGGAAGAGCTGGTGGAAGCCCACCTATCCCACCAGAGACCTGACAGAGCACGGGTGGGTCGTCTTACGCAAGATAGGATGGCAAATTGAACAGCAACCGGCAACGGAGCCGCTCCCCACAACGTGGAGAGACATTATTAAGTCTAAGCCCCTCCCCTGGAACATGCAGCCCGGGAGGAACAACGAGAGACACTCTGCGCGGGCCAAGGCACTGGCTCGACAGCTGTAAGAGGACCCCGAGGTCTTCTACGCGGACGCCTCGCTTCCCAAGCACGCAACCAGAGCAACGGCGGTCGTCACCACCATCGATAAACAGGTCACAGGCGCGTCGATACGGACGACGAATACAGCCGAAGCAGAAGAAGTGGCCGTGGCCCTCGCACTCGCGCAACCGGGAGTGCGGACTGTGGTCACAGACTCCCAGACCGCCTACGCAAGCTACCGTAAGGGGAACATCTCTCCCGCGGCACTAGCGATCCTCACCAAATGCAAATCACCGGGACAAGCCGTTGAGCTCGTGTGGGTCCCGGCTCACAACTGGAAGGCAACGCACTCGCCGACCACTATGCCCGAGAACGGTCAATCCGGGCCGAGGACGAGCCAGAGCTACCGCACCCCCTGACAAGCTACAAAGAAATCACGCAAATGTACAGAAGCGGCAGATGTAGGCTTCCCCGTCCGCATCCGCAACTCAGCCGAATGCAGCAAACGATCGTGCGACGCAGGCAAGCGGGGTCGCTAGCGCATCCAGTGCTCTTGCACAAGATGTTCCCAACAGAGCATGGAACTTCATGCCCTTTTTGCAGACGGTCAAAAGGCACTCTAGCAAACACTTTTGCAGAGTGCACTAAGCTCAAGAACCCGCCACCATCCCTACCCCTACCCTCCCCAGCCCCAATCCCCCCGAGCGATGGGAGAAGTTGTCCAGCCCCGACCTACCGACCCAGCTCGCCCTGGCGGCTAGTGGCCAGGAACTGCTGGACGCATATGGGACCTGAGAAGAAGGTTCCACCCCATCTGGTGCCAGCGCGCACCAACCGTCACTAAGGGCTCAGTACAAAAGTTGATTCTCTCTCTCTCTTGCTGACTAACGCTTGTTTTCAGTGGATATAACAGTATTCCCTTATCTAACGCATTACAGAAGGCATGTAAGATATTCCTCACTATCACAGTTTCGCCATAAAGGCGAAGCAATCAATACGGCAGCAACAAGTTAGAATGCTGCACGAAGTGGAAGGATCGTAGCTGTAGTGGCAATGCGAATCGAAGTAAACGTAAGCTGCTAAAGTTAAAAAGGGCTGTTGTGATGGGAGTACTCTCTTTGAGTCCTGCCATCGTACAAGTTTGTTTATGTTTGTTAATGAAGGCCAGCGCCTTTGTTTTGCAGTTAGCACCAGTTTCTCGCATTGGGAATGTCTCAAACCATTTTCCTGGGCCAATCCAGGAGATAGTGGACAGCGGCGCCGCTAAAATTCCACCAATTCCAGGTTTATCGCTCCGTCCGGCCTTGAAAAGGTTGCACGATGGTTCTCGAAGGGAAACTGACGCGGCAGCACACAGAGGTTTTCTTTATTTCACACACACACACACACACGCACACACACACACACACACACACACACACACACACACACACACACACACACACGCGCGCGCGCGCGCGCGTACGTATGTTCATACAGGATCTTTCTTTTGTGTGGTACAGTATAAAGCCCACCATACGAAGTATCTAAATGTGCAGTTGTAACTATGAAAGCGAGCACAAATCTATAAAACAAAACATTTCGATCAGTGTAGCCCCTTATTAAATGTTTGCGAACTCACCGTGGTGGCATAGTGGCATCGGCGTTACGCTGCTAAGCCCGAAGGAAGGCGTGGGAGCGCGTCCCTGTTGCGGCGGTCGTAATACGACGGGAGCGAAATGCAATAAGGCCCGTGTAGCATAGATTGAGTGTAAGAGTGGCAGCCCCAGCTAGTCATCATTCATGTGGAGTCCTTCACTACACCACGCCTCATAATCAGATCCTGGCTTTTGCACGTACAACCCAAAGATTTTTTTTTAAATCTGTGTGTCGACACCGCAGGACTGTTTACTGGAAGCAATGGCGATCTCAGAGGCAACGTACCACTCTGTTCATCGTAACTCCGTCTATTCGCAAATGCCGATGCCACTTTTCAAAACGCGCTAGTTGAAAAACATGAAATCGGTCTCCCACGCAAAGAATAGATAGCAGAGGAGGATGGAATATTGTATACTAAGAAAATACATGCACCTGCGCTGTTTCTGCGGATACGTGAGGGTATACAAATTGGTTGCACTCTTTCACAGTCAAGCGGTGGAACATGTAACTTTGGCACACCCTTACAGACCCGAATAAAATATATGTTTGCATGACTGCGTGATAGGAGCATGCTCGTTTCCATCACTATGGCACAGAATCTTCTCATTGCCACGAAAATCCAAAGACATGCTCCTAGCGGTAGGCAAACCTTCTAAATCTTGTTGCGCCATAGTATAAACATTCTTTTTATGCTTGCTCATTTGAGTAACATTTCACGTTGAATATTTGCCTCTTGACTGGCATACTTATTCCTACGAGAAAGCTTCGTCCGTTTGCTAAGACAGGACTGTGCACTTCGACGAGGGTGGAATTTTTCTGAGTAGTCTCCCGTAATGGTTTCGGATGCTCGAGCTCCCGAGATAATGCTTATCAGTACGTACAACACTGGTTCATATCAGTAAACAGAGTTCGAAATTTCAGCATCATATGGCAAAGTGACCCTCATTACATATGATGACTTCGCATGACGAGGCGTTACTGTGCCGATTGGGAAAGAAAATTCTAGTCGTATGTTACAATAAAACGATAAAATTATCACGCAGGCGGTAGTGTGGGGCCCTGGAATGATTTTAGCCACCCTTATGTGCACCTAAATCAAAGTTCACTGGCGACTACGCAATCATTCTTTAGATGGTTTAGGCTGTCTCTTGCTTCACGTAGTGCTTGGCGCCCTATCGCGAGATTTCGATCCACACGCGCAAGTAAGCACCGGCATCAGCAAGCGACTGTTCCAAAGATTTAAAACCAGCTCACAAAGTGGGAAACACATATAAGGCGCAAATTGCGAAGTATGCTGCATTTCTGGCGCACATCATGAATTCTTGCTGACCTATTCCAGTTCTCCACACCAGCGTGAATGTAGAGCGAGTATGTGTGTGGAAAAAGTTCACATATTAGTGAATAAAGAAGGTTCACCATGCAATTTGCGCCCAGTAGACCTACAGTCGTCGTTTAGAAAACGGTGAGGATTCACATAACAGCGCAAAAGCATTTTTTTTCGCCTGATTCAAGCTACCACAGAACCTCCCAGACGCATTATAAACCGTCGCTTGCGAGGAGACCTGTAAGTTTCCAAATATACCTAATCGGTTACTTGTTCGAAGATACAATTTTTAGTAATGTTGTGATTTAACGATTACTTTCTTTATTCGGTAAATATCATTATATTTCGCTTACATTTTCAAAAACCAAATACCTGTGACCAGTTACTTTATTAACAGGACAAGCTGCAACATGCAACGTAGCAGTGAGAATCTTTTTTCCGCATAAACTACAGTGGAACCCTCGAAATTGTGCAACGCAACAGCCTCGTGATTTTGCGCATTTAGAACGGCAGACATGTGGGCTTGGTATTTCTCTAGCGAAGCTGTTAGCCCCTTGGTCATCAGCATCTTTCGTGTCCGTCCGCGAGCATAAATTATCATCATCAGCAGCAATGGCTTATAACCCCCCTCCCCCCCAAAGCAAGCAAAAATGGAATGGCTAATCCCCTTTCTATTGCAGCGGCCACAAACACTCAGCAAAGGAACGCGAACGGTGCATAAATTCATTGCAATCATGCATAGAACCTACACAACAACGTACAGTTCAATAAAGAATAAGCTCAAAAGAAGCATCTATCATAATCAGCAATGGGTATTATCCCTGTAAGCAAGGAAAAACTTTAAGGGCGCTTAAGCTTCGCATTTAAGAGTGGAACACGGTATTCATTCAAAGATCCCTAACTGTTTCCCACACTTCCCAGCAAACTCCCCCATATATAACTGAAATGTTTACCTGGAAACGCTGGCGGCGAACGCTATGCACGAACGCAATCTTTCTGGAAAAATAGGGGCCTCTTATCTGGGCCGATCCTAGCGGTTGTGCGCAGCCGCGTCAAAATAGTTACCTAATTTTCAGGTCTCTGTTATTGCATCCCACTTCTAATATTTACGTCTAAGAAGATGCTACATAAAAGGCATGCGTTGTCGGTGTTGTGTTTCTTGACATTTTTTTTTGTGGGCGATCATTCTGAAAATTCTGAGTAATAAATTTGCCAGAAATGTAAGGCAATGGATCAGGAACCTTAGTGATTGAATGGCATGGCAATATAAGCCACATATTGCGCATATCATATTGCAAGGCGTGGCATATACATAAACCTAAGTATAGACGGAAATTATCGCTCACCGATAACTCCGCCAACACTGGATTTTAGGTCTGGCCATTTTCAGCGGACACGCGCAGAGCATACATTGCGCGAAACAATCGTATCTGCAAAGTACTGCATTGCTACGCGCCGCGGAAAGGTCTGCAATTTCAATCCGAACGCCATTTCCCTCTTCAGTCGCGGCCGCGGCGCTACAAGCCGGACGGTGACATTTTCGTTCCCCTGTGCATACGTAGTAGGGTCCGCGGTGTGACGTCGGTCGTGGTGAGACGCGACTTCGAGAATTATTCAATACGACATCTGTTATCTGTGCGATCTGTTGCTTGAATTGACGAATTGAAGTTTAGAGAAATAATAAAACACACAAATGGAATGTCTGCATGTTTTTTTTTTTTGTTTTACTCCGCACCGAAGCAAGAGAGATGTACTTCCGCTTCGTCTGCTTATTCCCACGGTGATGCGGTCACGTGCGCAGGTACCTAAAATATGTCATTTTCTGCCGTACTTCAGCGCCTTGATCACGCTCTGTGATTCGCTTGTTCTGTCTCAGTGCTCGTGTAGCACTGAATTATACAGCTAGTTATGTTCCCTTGTGCACAGCGCGCGAAATCGTGCGCTGCTCAAATGAGACAACAGCTCGCGCTCCACGGCGTCAGCGGAAGTGCATAGCGCTGAAAGAAAAAAAGAAAGCGAGGAGCAAAAAAAAATGATGAAGGCGGGGCCTGTGACGTATGTGTCACGCGATCCTAGAGGTGCGGTATGCAAGAACGCAGGGAACGAATTTCGCTTGCGTAGGCTAGACGTGGTGGGTGGAGAGAGTGTCTTGCTTGGCAGCGGAGACCGTCTGCTGAAAGAATGGGTTGGCGGCAGGGAAATATTTCTATCTCGACTATTAAGGAGCTGATTTCGAAACTTTTTGCGGCAGAACGCTCCCTAGAAGACACGTAACAACTTCCAGCGTATAGCGAAAGTTTGCTAGGGGCCTGGTGAGGGGCGCTTTAAGGCTATAGCGTTAAACATGCAATGGCTCATACGCTCGTAAGGCAGAAACTACAAGCGCTCAGAAAAGTGAGGCGAACAGTGCGTACTTTCATTGAAATCACCCATACAACACATAGAACAGTATATCTCTGAATAAAAAACACGCTCAAAACAGTATCCGTTCCTTAAACTAAGCATTACATACCTTTCTCAGCAGTTGTAGTGGCGGTTTTGTAACAGCTTCGGTGAATATCCACACTCGCAGAGCCGGAAGGGCAAGTCGGTCTTTGTTTCCTTACGAGAGCTACGATATCTCAACAGCGAAGGCTTCTTAAGACGTGTACACACCCCTTAGTAGCATGAGCGCATGTACGCACACGCACACACACACACTACTTAGGCAAGAACGACGACCTCAGTAGTTCAATGTACGCGCGCAGCCAACGTACACGGGAGAGGCCAACGTGCTACGACGGGCCTTGACGTCGACCTAGCACTTGCATACGCAGCCCGAGCGTTGGTCGAGCCGACTTCGCCGAGGTACGATGTATTGTGCCAAGATAAAAAAAAAGGCACCCACGCCGGTTAACCGACGGTCTCAGCTGTTCAAAGCGGCACGCGGGTTCGGGTTCGTTCAGCGCATGCTTCGAAGAAAGCTGCGGACTGCGCGAGCCTTCACGCAGTACAAATATAAAGGTGATGGCATTTCGGCTGGCGCACTGCAAGCGGCGCAGCGTGACTAGGTGCAATCATCGCTTTAGCGAGCGCCAGAAATGTCGTTCTATAAACGCGCCTGAAGGATGCCAGCAAGTCGCATGTGGACTATCTTTTTTTTTTTCAATTGCTCATTGGCCAAACTGTGAGAGTCTTAAGTGTGAGCAACCATAAAGCGCTGTGTTACGCACACGACCCAGATGCCGAGTAACGGCAGGTTTGTGCGCAAAATTCGTATGTATTGCGACACCGCCCTACACCCCCAGCGCACATATAGACCGAAACGGCTAACCTCCCTATATTTCCTTCTTTTTTTTCCTCCGTGTAACGGCTGCCTTCGTAACAAAAACCAGTTCCCATGGCCAGTAAAATGTTTAAACGCAATAATTAAGCAAGATAAGCAATGCATGTCAAGCTGCATGGAAATGCACTGAAAGTGCTAGGCCAGTTCCTTCTCTTTACTATCGTTAAGCATCGTTAATAAAGGAAGGAAGCTAACGTAGACGCTTTCAATTAAGTTTACAAAATTTTCGATAACTTTTGTGGGGCTGTATTTGGAAACTTTATATATTAACGTTTTCAAATGAAGCATGTCTTGTTATGGTCCGTTACATTTTTGTGTAACGTGCTTAAGTCTGCTTGCGAGCGTCGCGATGGTGGTGTAAAAAAGCGGCCACCACTGAGCTTACGCTTTCTCTGCGCGAATATGATGGCCAGAGCAAAACCTGTTTGTGCGCCCATTTTGGAGGTCATGCTCTAACGAACGTATACTTCTGTCGTGCCAACGCAAACTGAGCCTTTGAGGAGGAGAGTACCACCTGTGTCACTATGCGAAACGCTACTACAGAGACGCGGGACGAAATAGGCAAATTTTAGAATTTTGACTACCTGCTTTACCAACGTTTCGCTTGACATTGGTTTCACAATGGGCGTTGGATGCGCATGTAGGTGCGAAAGTGTCAAATGTTCCATTCAGCGAAAACGCCGCCGTGTGCATTCCCGTAGTAGTGAAACCTCAACTGAAGTACCATCGGCTGTGACACCAAGCTAAGAACGCGCCATGAAAAGTTGTCATTTGCAGCGACGTCATTTAACGCGCCTCGACGACGGAGCAGAGAGCGTGCAAGGGGTTTCCTGCTGTTGCCATAGCGCGTCAGGTATTGCGGGAAGAGAAAGGGCATCGCCGCGACGCTACGTCACCATCGCTCTCGCCCTCGGAAGCCGGCGCGCGGTGGCCGAGCCAGTGCCGCAGGGTCCTGTTGCTTGCTAGCTTGGGCGACATGTACTGCGATCCCCGGCCGGTCTTGGCGGTCGATCCGGCTTCCTCTGTCTCTCGACGCGTAGGACATCGGTGGCACGCGCCGTTGGCACATAAGCTACTGCTGCTTGCTGGCTCTAGGAGGACGTACGGCTATGGTTTATTACTCGAAGCGCAGAACTCGAAAGCCTGCTATGCGGCGTTCAGTTGGACACTAATGCTTTCGCTTTGACAATTATAAAAAAAGCGCTTAGGCGCCCTCAATTTCTTCAGCCTATAGATGCACAATTATTGGTCGGCACCGGTGAAACTAATTAGTTTTTCTCTCTATTACCAGGATCCCTAAATGCGAGCGGAAATGTCTAATGTAGGAGATCAAGCACGCCTGGGCCATCAAAGCTATACTGAGGTCCTTGAGAATAGAAAACATAGGTTAACAATTGTTGAGCTTGCGACAACTTAAAAGAAACCAGGTTATGGCATTGGCGATACCAATTGGGCCTGAGCTTCTGTAGAATATGTATCTGGGTGCATATGTAAAAGGGCAGTTGAGCCCTTGGGCTTCCGAGCCACCGCACAGTCGGCTGGTACGGTTTGGCAAAAAACTCAAAAACGACTTCAAAACCAAGCCGGACATGAGATCAACACGTCAGAATAGTTTCTCGGTCGCTGCGCCTCCTAATGACGTTCCTCCACGTTTGTGGGCTTCAAGCTTCTACTACTTGGCTAAATAATAACGGTCGTTTGCTCAAAAAGAGAGACAGCGTTTTTCAGTACAGGACGGTGAGGTTAAGCAGCATTGGAATGAAGAAATTAACTGTTAATGTTGTAAAAATAACATGTCAATGGCGCGAGCTAACCAACAGGCTTCTTGCCCATGCATTTCTAATCCTATCATTATAACCTGGAAATATCATGCACTCTTAATTCGCGTTTGCTTGTGCCTACGTCAGAGTACTCAAAGGCGCCTGATGAAACCATTATTTCGAATATTAACTAAAAACACCATCAAATAAAGAGATGAGTTTAATCTCACTAAAGAATATCTTTTTTTCCATCAGCAATTACAAAAAAACGAGATGACCACTGCGAAGAAACTGGTAGCGTATCTCATCATTTCTGCTTTGTTGGCAATAAGGTAAGTAAATTGTCCGTGTTTCCCATCTCATCCTCCATAGCCTGCATGCGCCGAAGAAGGTAATGTGTGATAGCGTGCAATTCTGAAATAACGCTACTCCAAGCATCACATTTAAAATGAATAGTTACAGGCCCTAGTTAGCGCCCAAACTCAATTTAACTCAATCAACTTATCACAGACACCAAACACCAGTCATGTGCTATTGTTCTTATGCGATATGAAGACATGTTTCATACATGGTCTATTTCAGTAAAATTACGGCAGAGCCCTTCTTACGATGAATGGCAATCTTAGTGTGATTAGCGTTGATGCAAAATACCGACACGTCGTAATGCGGTGCCGAAACCTCTATGCAGCCAGGCTCCTCCTTCACGCTTCCTACTTCGCCAACTGCGCCACCATTAGGACAACGCGTGGGGTGGATGAAGTTCTGACGAGCATTAAGGAAGTTTAAAGGATTATTTTTTTCATTGTAGAGGGGCAGATTCACTGAGGCGCATGCCTATTTACGCTGCCTAGTTACTGATACCATACGTAGTTATTTGGTATCAAAGAGGTTCATTTAGGAGAAGCAGAGACTGAGGGGCACATACCCAATTGTTGAAGGGGGCCTCAAAGATGTTCATTGAAGAGCGGTGCATACCCATTGCGACATATCCAGTACCGCGCTCCCAGTTACCCAAGTCGCCCGCTGTGGTTGCTTAGTGCCTATTGTGTACGGCTGCTGAGCACGAGGTCGAGGAATCAAATCCCGCCCACGGCGGCCGCATTCCGATGGAGGCGCAATGGGAAAACACCCGTGTACTTAGAATTAGGCGCACGTTAAAAAACGCCCGGTGGTCAAAATTGCAGGAGTCCTCCACTACGGCGTGCCTCATAATCAGAAAGTGGTTTTGGCCCTTGAAACCCCATAATTTTTTTTAAGTTAGCCAAGTGGGCATCAAAGAGGTTTGTTGATGAGTGGCATCTAAGTACAGTGCCACATACTGAATGGGCCAAGATTGTAGCTCTCTTTGTTTCAGTAATGTGCCCTCAGCTCGTGAACCCGACGCTCATCTGACCCCGGACTACCCGTGACCTAGGTTGGTGGAAAAATGGTCAGAAGCATAGACAGGTCTAGAGTCGGTACCCGAGAATATAGTAATCTATCCAAATATTGGTAATCGCATTAATAGTGCATTTTCATGTGGTTACCTTTCTTCAGGCATTTTGAGAGGGTCTTTGAGGCTGTCAGAAAGGGTCTCCAACCATTCTATTACAAATGTAGATTGCTCTGTATTATAGTGCCCATGGTGATATGGATAGAGCATCGAGCCGCTACAGTGAGGGAAGCCGGTTTGAAAGTGAACGTGGGACAAACTTGGGTCTCTGGGTATTTGCCACAGGATAGGTACCGATTCCAGGGAACCTCGTGGGCGGCACTTTCAGTTGCTGGGTTTGTTACAGAGTATGCGTCGCTTTTTCACAAACAAACGTGACATCAACTTAGCTGATTTGGCGAAGTAACCCCTCCGTCGCAGATATTCAAACGTTGCCGTGCGAATATATGTTACACAGACCCCATGCGCTGACACCATGGTGGCGCCTCACCTCGCTCAACGAGTTCAGAGGGGATGCACGACAGAGGATTCCGCCTGCATACACACTTTATATATTACCTCATTAGGCCGTCGCGGTATGCTGTGTCGCTACGTTGCTTCAATCCGTTTGCATGAATGTCGACTTCATCGAGAGATAGGAGGTTGCGGTATTATCTTATTGCGCTAGCATTTTTAATTTCACTAACTTTTCCGGGGCTACGTATGTATGAATGTTTGTACCTCCTCGCCTACCTGAGTCACTGGGGATACAATTGCCTAATGATTTGGGTATTGCGCTTCTGTGCTTAGGGAACATTGTTTGCAACCCACAGACAGAACAACTTGGGTCATTGGGACTTATGTATGAATCATCCCCGTACCTGCTTCACGCTGACTTGAGTCACTGCATACTCAGGACTTGATAGGTTCAACAGTTCAAATAAACTCTGACGTTGTCTCTCAGCATTGGGAATGTGCCAATCGGCCTGCTGGTTTTGCAGCGAAGCTGTATACCTCTACCATCCGAGAAAATTTTCGTGTCCTAAACAAAAAAGCTCCCCATACATGGGCCGATTCCCGAGATAGTGCAATACCGGCCCGACCTGCGGCGGAGGTGAAGCAGGCCTTAAGCACTCTCTATGAATGGGTCGATCATGAAGATGGTGCAAAGCCGGGAGGACCCGCGGCGGAGGCGGAGCCGCCGTTAAGCACTTCCTATACGTGGGCCTATCCAGAACATTGTGCAATGCCGGGTTGACGCCCGGAGGAGGTGAAGCAGGCGTTAAGCACTCCCCATGCGTAGGGCTATCCCGAAGATAGTGTAATGCAGGGCGGACCCGCGGCGGAGGTGAAACAGGCGTTAGGCATTCCCCATACGTGGGCCGATCGCGAAAATAGTACAATGCCGGGCAGACCCGTAGGTGCGGAGGTGCAGTTCGCCATTAAGGGGCTAGCATACACAACTTCGCTGGTCTTCCTACTTCATGGAGTGGAAAGGGACGGATATTTTTAATGAACCTCTCTGATGCCAACTTTGGTCACTGGGTGACACTGGCTGTGAATCGCTATTCAATAAACGTCTTTGAGTCAGCTTGCGTAACCAGCCATGTGCCACTGGGAATAAGCCGCTCTACAATGACAAAAAAGTTCCTTTAAATATATCAGATGCCGAACGGAATCGGACCTTAAGAATTCTTTAAGGAGGAAAACCAGATCATTTCGCAGGCTCCACCACGGATACACTGGGTGTGGGCCGCTCTTTCATGAAATTATCCGCTATTTGGGTCACTGAGCCTGAGGAGCAGGTGAGCGCGTCTTTTCCGCTAGCGCAGTCATGGCTGTGCATTGTATTCCGCGTGGTTGAGGGCGTACCCGCCTCCGACCGGAGAAAATACTGGACTAGCCGAGGCAGCCAGTCTCTGCATATGTGCGCTTCCTCCCAAATACCTAGTGCTGGATGTCGCGTAATCTCAAGTATCCGAAAGGAGTCGAAGAGAAAGGCAGCAGAAGGGTTTCCTCCTGTCTCTTTGCACATATCCTAATGCCAGCGCTTTGACAGCAAGTGTTCGCCACCATCGAGTGAGGGCTGTTCAAGATTGACTGTGGTCCTGTGAGTGCACGATTGTTAATTAGAAAATGATTGAGTAAGTTAATAGTTATTGACCAAGAGGCACTAAGCTAAAAAGCCCGCAACGGAAAATTGGAGTAGTTAGCTATTGAAATGTAAAATGTTGGCACCGAAAGCGGCCGATTATACAAAAAACGAGCGAACAGAATTGGAGTAGACCTCGCATTCAACGAGGAGCGTTGAGCTCTGAAAAAAATGAAGCAGGTGTTGTAAACGGGAACTTGGGTAAGACGGGTACACAGAGCTGAAGAATTTGGCAACACTGTGTGGTGCTGCATCAGCAGTGCTGCTTCAATTCAACGCTAATCGAATTGAAATGTATGTTCAGCGTGAGACATGTTCTGCTGGATTATCATTCAACGACATCACTGTGAAGCGAGATATTCGTTGAATGAGAAGGTAATATGGCCGTATCAAGGCAATGTTCTGTCCGCAGAAAACCTGTGCTGAGCTGCTATAAGGAAGTATTCACATCTTATATGACGCATGCCGCACTATTCCCTCGTTGCTGAGATTTGCGTGCCTCGGTCACGAAATACAATGTTGGGTAGAGGAAATAAGGACGTCTGTGGCGACACGTGCTTTGTCCAATCTCTGCATCTCACAGCAGTTGTATGGGGCTAGATGAGTAGGTGTGTCGACCGAACCTCCCAGAGAGGAACCAGCCACTTCACCACATTTGACGCAAAGCTGCCGGTGCGCTCAGAAGAAAGGTAGCGTGCCTCGATAACCGTGACACTGTACAGAGAATCATGCAACTACACGGACGCGACATTTCTTTTCTTTACTGTTCGGTACCGCCAGTCTGTTTAGCGGTTACTGCTACAGCAAGCGCGCGGTGTGGAAGTTTTTGATCATCCCCTTTCATTTGGAGCGTAGATATTTCTGTACGAAAAATACGTGCGCCATTCGCTAGTGGGCGTTCATCCTGTGTAGTATTGCTTGTGTGGTTTTTTCCTCGCATTGTTTTTCCTCGTGAGGCAACATGAACAAGCTCAGGTTCTGACGTTTCAAAGTTTAGGAAAGTGTTCAGCTGCGCACGTCATCCATTACTTTCGGTAGACGGAATGGAAAAGATAGAGCACGCAGAGTTAAATAGTTGTATGTTATAGTCTGTGCAGTGAGAACCTACGAGTCCCCGTGAACAAAAATGTGGAAGTTATCACGACAAATGAGTTGACTGGCAAATCATCTCCAAGAACGAAGATGAGATGCAGCATTGATTAGTGACAGTATTTCTCCACAAGAGCAGACGGTCAACTATACGTATTGCTTTGCTCACAATTATAAGCTATGTATCAAGGCAGCAGGACAACCTAAATATTAGCAATAATTTCAGTGCCGAAATTGCACGAAATTTTTCTGGACTGTAAATCGGTTCTTCGAGCCGACTTCTGTTGTTTGTGAACGATGCTTCTAAGGAATAATTTCAGAATAATTTCAGCAATGTGGTCGACTTAAAAGAGCCTCACAAAATATTCCAGGCTTTCAATCCTGCAATGAAACCATGCAAAATATTGCCCAAGAAACGACATTACTAAATATTTTAGGAGCCCTGTTTGGAATTCACGTTGTGGGTGATCAGGAATTGTGAATGAAACCACTGGTACAGATGAAAATACGGGAAGATGACTGAAAACAGGGTCCTAATGAAGTCTGCACAGATTCCGGCTACTTTAAGGTTTCAATGACTGCGTTTTCAGGATTGTCAACGCTTGTGTGTTACGGAACTCTTGCTGGATGCGTCATCGGAAACGTTGAATGGTGGTCGCATTTTACCTAGGTGACAAAAAGTGTGCTAAAGTCAGGATCATTGGTGGCAATTTATTACTCTTCCGGAGGGGCAGGGGCCCCGCAAGCATTTCCAAGAGGCTCCGACGTAGTTATATGTGCTGGGTGCTTTACGCAACCTAAACGAAGGCTTAAAAATAAAAGTGGGTAACTGCAGCTGAATGGAAACCAAAACATAAGGTTTGCCGTCATGCGGCGCTCCCTGAAGTATTCTTTTATATTCCCCTTAATTAGTTTCCAAGTAATAATCAAGCATTCCGCTTAATAAACATGCTTCGCGCAAAAGCAACGTGCAAGAGTCGAACCGTGCAAGCACAGTGCCGAAGTGAGTGGCCGCGTCTAGGCATCGGCTTCACAGTGCGTCAGACTCTTTGACGTAGGCACGCGGAAAAGAAGCACTGGCGGTACCTGACAAGTGATGGGCTCAAAGAATGGTGCGAGTGCTCTAATACGATAGTGCATGAGCGCAGTCACGTGGTTGCATTGAACATTTCGCGCCCTTTCTTTAAACGGTTAAAAAAAAATCAGAACGCGCAACACTTACGTTGCGATAAAAATTGGAGTGCTTGTTTCTGAACCTCCTCTTCACGTAGTGAGACGTGCAAGGGCCTAAAGTGAATACTTAAGCTTTTGAATAATTGATCACTTGTAATTGCCTATCTAAGCGTAATATAAGAAATTTTCAGGAGAGTGTTACATGACGGCAGAACATAGGTTGTCGCTTTCACCCAGTTGCGGTTAAGCACGTTTTTCACACAGTTGGTTCATATTACGTGAAACCCCCTGTATAATCACTGCTGCAGATTAGTTTGCCAAAGATGAGTGGCGGCGAAGCTTTGGGCCCTGTTATGCCACGACCTCGGCAATTAACTGTGGGCCGTCCGGCGCGCCTAGGCCGCCGTCCACGTTCAAGCACTCGAGGTCGTCACCTAGGCTGGGGTGATTATGGCCCCATCCAGCCTAAATCCCCGGACATTTCAAATAATGTTTTCACTCACTCTTTCTGAAGTGTGCCCATGAACGTTCAGCTCTCTTTAGTTCACCTAATTGGTGATTTGCTTGTTTCATTCTAATACTGTTTTCAGTTAGGATGTTCGCGGACAAAGAGATGTTCAAATTGTTAACATGATATGCGTAAATATTCTGCGACAGCGGAGAGAGGCGTGAGAATCGGACCTCGTCTTGCGCGAGAAAATCACATAAGATGCCCTTCAATAGAATATACATGAACGGATGGGTAATCAAGCGTTTCTGGGACCTCCAGCTTCGTAACATCGTAGTTAAGTGCAGCATTACGTATCTGCAGCAAGTCGTCGCACCCTATTTCAGTTGTGCGGAATCAGTTGTGCGGAAATCGGCAAGGTGGAAGAAGCTTCGATTAAGGAAAAAATCTCATCCCCCCGATTGTAGGATGAGGCTGCAAAGGAAACCCCTACGGATTTCTGAAAAATAAAGCTTCGCAATTTAGCTATGGGAGCAAGTATTGCTTAGAACAATGAAAATATGTTAATGCCTAATAAAGCCACTGCAGCAAATCCATCGAGCCAGAGGAGAAATACGACTTTTTACAGCGAAGCATGAGCCAAAGTTCTAAAAGTGAAAGGCACTCCTGACGCGAGTTAAATCGAATGCATAATGTTGGATCTGGCCTAGAGTTACTCAGGCTATTTTTATTTTCCCCTTAACTAACAGATTAGTTATGTTTAATTATTCAAGTTTTTAAGTATTAGCTGCAGACAATAACTGTGATACGAAAAGTTGTAGAGCACCTTGAGAAACCTCTCAATAAATTGTTTTCACACGACATAACTCACATGGTGTTTTTTTCAGCATTCCAAAGAAAGCGAGCGAGATATGAGAGAAATACAACGCGACGGGGTGCTTGCGCATTGTTAGTGTACTGCCCTCAAGCGTGCGATGGATGAACAAAGTCAGCTGCAGTGAGGCTGGCCGGCGACAAGGCGTTATCCCTGGTGTAGGTATCTGGGCATGCAGCTGTTATCGCATGACGGGACAAATGCATGCTGCTGCGCTAGCGTTGCCGAAGCGATAAAATGTCTAGGCCACGAAAAAGAAAATACGAAAGCACAATTTTGATTCTGCTTGAAAGAAGGAAAGGGCGAAGCCGTGAGAACCATGGGAGGCGATGAGCGCTGCTACAATTCTGCCTTTCTAAACAAATAACCTTGTAGTATTTTTCTAATTGAACGATGATGCTACAACTTTAAACCTGAAGGCTCGAACAACAACGGATCAATCACACGGGGACAAAAGTAACTAATGGTAAAAAAAAACCTTGCTATATTCAAGGTAGATTACGCATGTCTTTCCTTAGACGATGAGTCTTTCCGCACTGGCCCCGCCTTCCCTCGTTCTTGCATTTACTGTCTACCAGAAGTTCTTTGATCTCGCACCCCACAGGTGCGCATCACTTCGTGGTTGCAGTATCGGGTAGCCGCGTCTGGCTTCACACTTATGCGCCGTGACCCACGCGTGAGTCCCTGAGACAGTGCGCCCGCAGGCTGTTCCGGTATGCCGCTTGTAGATCATACTTTATTAACCTCGTTTGAAACAGTCCCAGCGAACTGCAATACATCCAGTGCTTCTCAGGCGCCCGTATCCCTGGGTGTTCTCCACAGCAACGCTAATTGGCTGTGACCAACAAAGATCAGCAGATATGGCTTACTACATTCTGGAAAGTGCGGATATGGTTTTGCCTCTAGGCGCGTCATGTGGACATAGAAAGCGCGCAGTTGAGCTATTTCAACGCTGGCATCCAGGTACGGGTCCAAGCTCAATGAAGATTGTGCATGCATATGAAACGCTGAGACAGACTTGGACTTTTATGAAGAAACGACATATATCTCCAACCCTGGGTGAGGACGTCGAGACAAATATTCCGTTAAGGTTTTCTTCAGACCGACATGCAACTGTTCGTAGCGTGGGTGCTGAAGCTGGAGTGTCAAATTATTCAGTGCTGAGAGTACTTAAGAAGAGGCCACTTCATCCGTACCACATGCAACTACACCAGATGTTAAAGCTCCGCGATTTCCTAAATCTAAAGGACTTTGCAAACTGGACTGTAATCAAGACGAAAGAGAACCCAGGCTTTGTCAACATAGTACTGTGGACCGATGGAGCTAGCTTCTCACGTAATGTCAAAGTGAACATCCACAACGCTCACTATTGGAGCGACGAAAACCCAGACTGGATTTTCAAGACACATCACCAATATCAGTGGTTGATCGGTTAATGTGCTGTGTTGAGTTTACGCTGGCACTATCATCGGGCCCGTGTTTCTTGATAACACGCTTACAGGTGAAAGATACGTGAACGACATCCTTGATGGGGCTCTTGGGGATTTTCTTTGCGAAGTTCCATTGGCTAGGATCAAGGATGTTTGGTATCAGCATGATGGTGCTCCCGCGCACGGTAACAGCAAAGGCTGCAAATGGCTCCGGGAGGTATTCCAGCAGGAGTGGATTGGGCGGCATGGGCCCATTGTTTGGCCGGCATGGTCGCCAGATTTAACTCCCCTCAATTTCTTTCTCTGGGGCTACGTCAAAGATCAAGCATACCGGACACCAACCACAACATAAGAGAACCTAAAAGAAAAAATAGGATAAATCTGCAACTCCATCCCTGATACCATGATCAAGAACGCCTCGCAAAATGTGTCTATGAGATGCCAAATGTGCATTGCAGCAGATTGTGACCTCTTCGAACACGCATTATAATCAATGGGCGCTTTCTGGATTGAAGGTCACTGGAAAATCATTCCGGTCCTAACGCCGCCTCCCCACCTAACCCTATTGAACTCCGTCGGGAGGCTGCCAGCTCTTGTGCAGTTTAGGCATAAAACAAAAGCTATATTCTTGTTCTCTTTCGTCTCCTTAGACGCTTTATCGCTTCGCCACCACTCGGCCACCAGCACGCATTAGCGCCGTCATGCTATAAAAGCCGCAATCCCAGATACCTACAACACATAGCCGACCTTGCAGGCGACCTTGTTCATCCATCGCATGCTTGAGAGCAGCACAATAACAGTGCACAATTGCCCCGTCACGGGGTAGTTTTTTTCTTCGTATTTCACAGACTTTCTTTGGAACGTGCAAAAAAGGACCACGTGAGTTATATCGTGTTGAAAACAATATATAGCGAGCTTTCTCAAGGTGCTCTACAACTTTTCGTATCACACTTGGTGTCTGCAGCCAATACTTAAAAACTTGAACAATTAAACATAACTAATCTGTTGGTGAAGAAGAAAATAAAAAAAATGGCCGGAGTAACTCTAAGCCAGTAGCCAACATTATGCATTCGTTTCAACTCGCGTCCGGAGTGCCTTTCATTTTTAAAACTTTGGCTCAAGGTACGTGGGAGAAACTGTACCACTACACTCCGGCGAAGTTCGTTGTGCATCCGTCTGCGTGTCGTGTCGACACGCCAAAGTTTTAGTGTCCAGCTTCTCGTGAATGCTTTGCGCCTCTCAATCTGCAGCAGCTTTATTAGAAAAAGATATGCTGAAATTGTCCGCTAGCGCGACTCTGTCCTTATCCCGAGTTTCATTTACTTGTCATCGTTAGTTTGCTCACACTGAAGTTGTAAATGTTAAGAATTCCTGTTGGCTTTCAGTACATGGTAGTCTAGGGAGGAAGTATGGTTACACAAAACGGCTGTGAATCTTGTTTTATCAAAACTATGCTGAAAAAAATTATATGACGATTAGCCGCTAAGAGAACTGTAACATTGCGCCGAGTTTCATCTACTTTTCGTAATTAAGTTTGCACAGTGAAGTTGTAATTATTTTGGAATTCGCGTCTACCATGCGGCGGTACAAGGTCGGCGGTGAAAAGATCTCTTGACAGAAAAAAAAGAATATTCTTTGTTTGAATACTTCGATAATAATAATAATAATAATAATAATAATAATAATAATAATAATAATAATAATAATAATAATAATAATAATAATAATAATAATAATAATAATAATAATAATAATAATAATAATAATAATAATAATAATAATAATAATAATAATAATAATAATAATAATAATATAAAGAGATTTGTCGATTCAGGTAAAATGCACTACAGCTTCGCTGCTTGTCCTTCTCCACAGAGTGGAATGGCTGAGGAATTTTTAAAATATTACGTAACGTTCTCCTGGCAAGCAAGCAGCTAAATTTGATGCGACTACAAAGGTTCTGCTCTTAGCCATCTCTGTTTAAATACAGAACAAAACGGTTTCTCAGCAGATTGAAATATGCTCAGAAGAAAACAAATATATTAACAGAAGTTTCCTCCGTATAAATTTGTATGTCGCCAGGGACAACAAATCTGTCTTAGGAGGGTATTATGGGATATAGCCGGCTCGATTGTGTTTTATATTTTCTTCAAGTTGTTTCTGCTTCACATTAACCATTGGCTGCCACTGACTCTCTGCCATTTTTTGTTGTCACTGCCTACCACAAAGTCCTGCTGTGGATGCATCTGCGCAAAACTTATGGTATAGGAGCCACTGCTGGAGACATGTAAGTATGCAAAGTATACGTACAATACTATAAATATCCTTGTGTGGGGCTTTACTTTCGAAAACCTTCTGCACCAATATTTTCTTCATACAACATTATAGTGCACGCAATTATCTGCAGTTATAGCACTTCGTTTGTGTGTTTTTCCTGAATAACAATTTTACAATATGAACAATTCTCATTTGCAATAATTGTTAGATGCATTGAGCATAAACAATGAGAATGTTGGTTGCACCAGTAGGCAAGTAAGAATTGCATAGAAATAAAACGATATGGAACTACGCGCAACTATGCAAATGACCGCCTCTTCCCGGAGGCGCTACACATATTATTGAAAAGAGACAAAAAAAAAGACCAAAACGTTCAGTTACTATGGGTACCTGCCCTTGCTCCGACCTCACCAAGGGACGGCGCAAACAACTAGGCGACACACTACGCAGCTCGAGGTCTAACCGACAGATTAGCGACAAACACTGGTGCCTTCAACTCGAGGGTTTCCGTAGAAGGCTGACAGATTGACCAAATTCAAAGATATAACAATACATTACAATATGCAGAGGTGTACTTATACACCCACCTCATGATAAACTAAATAAATCGCAGCCTGTCCAGAGGTGGCAACTAAATACAAGGGCATACTGTGATACAGTAATATGGTATATAATTTATCCAGATATATACAACAAAAACAAATGTAAGTTTTGAGGCTCAGGAGCAAGTCTTGAGCATATGCTCTGGGGATGCAATGGGCTGGCGAGTAGCAACGGGAAGACGGCCTCTAGCGAACGCATCCATGGCCGTTGCAGTGCTTTGTTGCTTAGCTCAGTCTCAGAAGATCAACTACGGCCGTCCAGCGGGCCGACGATGCCGTGAGAGCGGCAGGGCTCGTGGCAGACACTTAGCAGGGTGAAGCCCTTGCCGGATAAAAATTAAGTTTTCATCACCGCCACCACCAACCTATAGTAGATGGTAACGTACATGGTAACATTGTGCAGCCAAATACGAAGATATTGCAAATATACATGTGGTTGGTCCGAAAGAAAGAACAACATATTTAAAGGGATCCTGAACCACTCCTCCTTAAGCTGAAGAAAAAACACATTCCGCTGTTAGCGTATGCTGCTCTTAAATATCTCACCTATGTTTTGCCTTCATGGGCCACCCCTGCGGCTGACGAACGAAGGGTGAAGTCACCTTTTTCTGAAACGCTCCGTTTCTTAATATTAAATTATGTTTTCGGGCCTGTATTATTTCGCAAAATATTCAAGCTCCCACACACTGCTGCAAATGGCCAATAGCTGAAATCAGTCAAGTAGCATTAGGCGATTATATTCTTCTCACCTTCGGCAGCGGATGCCAACATTGGAACTGTGTGAAATTTCAGCTCTGTTCACACGTACGCTATGCGATTATAGTGATTAGCAGCTCCAAGGGACGGGCGCCGGTACGCACACACCCCCAGTCGCTCCTGGATAGACGTTACGTTCTTCGTACTAAGCGCTACGATGGCTCACAATGGATTTGCCCACTATCCGTGGAGAAGAAAGCCTGCCCGCACCACGTAGCCCGGCTAGAGCAGAAGACGCGGGCGCACACTCCAGCCCTGATGTGAACTCACAGTAAAGCGTAGCCACACGTAGCTGCGTAGCTGCGTCCTTTGCGTGGCGTAAAATACCGCGGCCGGCGCGGCGTGCCGCATTGAGCACGCTTGCCGCAGCGTATGCTCCCAAAAAGGAGCAGAGTTACACGTACTTATACATTTTGCTGCTCGTGCCGCTATTCGCAGAGTGGCATCACGTGGTCTGAAAATGACGTCACATTTGCTGCCGCCCTACAGAGATGCCAACCTCACCGGCGCGGCGCCGTTTCTTCTTTACCTGCAATGCCAACAACATCGCAATTCGCCGCTTCCGTAACACAACATGAATGACAGGCATTGTCATCTCTGACAGAAGGGGACATGTTGATATGCACGCACAGCATGTCATGATATGAAATGAAACCATCACCTGCACATCTCATGCGTCATTCAAAACATGAATTACGACCAACTCGCCCAAGTTTCCCTTCTAGTACAGCCCACTTCTCGTACCAGCGTCATGTTCTTTTTTGCCCAAGTCCTTATCCATCTAACGTGTATGGAGGTTTATTCACAGGCAGTATTACGCAATAACAACGTTGGCCCAAGAGCGTCATGAGGCTCTTGGGCTGGCTCTCGCTCTCCGTGCTGTCGGACTGCTTCTTCTCTCAATGATTCCTGACTCTTTTGGACTACATTGGCCCCGGTGGCAAAAAGGAGTCATCCTGGCGACTCAAGGTGAGGCGAGCACAAGAGGGTCATGGTAGGGCTTTAAGTTGGTCACGTGGGCTGTTTCACGACCACGGCAGCGTTTGATGGTGGGAGGTGTCACAGGCTCGATGATGTAGTTCGCCGGCGACGTGCATTGTACGAACCTGTAGGGAGCATGATATTTCGCTGCAAATTTGCTGGAGCGACCATGGGCCTCGTATCAAATTGAAAGCCACGCGAACGAGCCAACAGGGGAGGTTGGGGCAGGTTTAGCGAGGTCAAGGTGTTCTTTTTGAAGATCTTGTGTCGCAGATGTAAATGAGCGTGCCATTTGGCGGCACCCTTTGGCACATTGAGCGGCTTCTGAGGCTGGGTGTCATTCGCACGCATCCGGGCGGTAATGAGCGTAGTGGGCTAGGCGTAGGACTAGTTATTTTCCGACGTCGCCACTCAATGCAAGAGTGAATGTCCGCATGTATGTGTATATTCCACGCCAGTAGAATCACTGGCGAAGTTTATCGTAAGTTTTCAAAACGCCAGGGTGAGTGTGTTGTAGGCCAGCGTGGAAGTGCCTGCACAGGTCGGAGCGCCAATCGCGAGTTATAACAAGAAGCCATTTGCGACCATGCGGCTGATAGTTGCGTCGTTACAATATGGCATACCGGAGCGCATAATAAGGTAATTGGCGAACAAGGGCGCGACAGAGCCGTTGGGATGGCGGCGCCTAAGGCGTAGAGAAAGCGTTTATGATTGAGGTTGTCCATGGATCCTTGCACTGTTCTGAAGAAATTTCAGCGATATGACGGAAGTCCGACATTTCTGCGAGGAACAACGTACAGTAGCTGCCTTGACTTGACTTTGGTGTCACGTTGCCTGACTTCGAGCGTGCAGTGGTTCACTGATATTGAAACCCTTCGAAGTGATGACATTCTCACCTATGTGAGAATCAATGGTCTAGACGCCGCATTACCGGATGTATCTCGCCAAATCGATTGGTCAGTCTTTCAAGATCGAGTAGAAGACACCTGCAAGAAACATATCACACGCAGATTAGAAGACATAATTGCAGACGCAATGCAAGATTGCACGCGTTGCTTCTTACATTCGAAAAAGCGTACAGAGAATGGCGTTGAATTGGAAAGGCTTCGTACAATACGTCGCCGTGCTGAAAGGAGGTACAGGCGCACAAAGTCGATTCTTGACCTCAGAGAAGCTCGGCGCATGCAAAAGAAGATAAGACGCCGAATGGATAAGCTAGCGGATCAAAGATGGAAATGCTTTTGCGAGTCACTAGACCCCCGCAAGCCCTTGTCCCGTGTGTGGCGTGCCCTACGAGGTCTTTGCTCAAGACCCCAGCAACGACACCCTTTTAACGCCCTCGCTCTCTATCAAAACCGCCGTGAGATAGACGTTGCAGAGCAATTTTGCGCGCAAATCGCCGGCGGCACAGTTTTGTCCCCGATATGGCGTTAAGCGACATCCCCGGTCCACGAGATACCAGTATGGAGGCTCCATTCTCAATGGAAGAGTTAGAAGCTGCTATGGCGCTCTGTAGGTGTTCGTCTTCACCAGGGCCCGATGGCATAACATATACTGCTTTGCGCCACCTAGGCCGAGAAGCACGAAGAGAACTCCTCAGCCTTTTTAATAGTTCATGGCAAGATGGTGTCGTCCCACAGGAGTGGAAACGCAGCCGCCTGGTACCGCTACTAAAAGCAGGAAAGTCGCCGCTCGAACTGGCATCGTATCGGCCTATAGCTCTTGCCAGCTGCGTCGGGAAAATCATGGAACGCATGATCCTCATGCGTCTCGAATGGTACCTAGAACACCACAAGATTTACCTTGATTGCATGGTGGGATTTCGACGAGGCCGTTCTTCGATTGACAGTGTCATCGATTTAGTGTCATCTGTAGAACAGCAAAAATGTTGGAAATGATTATCAGTAGCGCTCTTTCTGGACGTGAAAGGCGCTTACGACAACGTTTCCCATCAACCCATTCTAGACGCACTATTGACAATTGAACTAGGAGGGCGAGTATATCGATGGATCAGAAACTACTTGGCACAAAGGTCCTTCTTCGTACGTACGGAAGATGGTCCGACTACCGACCACTACATATACCGAGGAGTTCCCCAAGGTGGGGTTCTAAGCCCTATTCTTTTCTACCTCGCACTTCTTGGGCTGGCCGAATCCCTACCGGAAACAGTGAGTGTCTTAATCTATGCCGACGACATCTGCATCTGGTAATCAGCGGTCACTCGTCTGCAGGTTCGCGCAAGGCTGCAGAAAGCAGCAACACAGGCATCTCACTATCTTCACACACAAGGCCTTACCATCTCAACGGAAAAATGTGCGTTAGTCGCCTTTACACGAAAACCAATGTCTCGTTATCCAGTATGCATTAATGGCCAGCCTATCTCCTGCAAGAGAAACCATCGGTTTTCGGGTGTCATTGTGGACCGGGACCTCTCTTGGAGCACTCCTGTTGCCCACTTGAAGAAGAAGCTCACATCTATTGTTCATGTCTTCAAGTTTATCGCCGGGAAAACATGGGGATCATCAGTGGGCTCCATGCTACAGTTATATCGAGCACTTTTTATCGGATTGCTACGTTATAGTTCTCCCGTGCTTGCTAAAACATGGAGGTCAAATCTTCGAGAACTACAGAGCGTGCAAGCACAGGCACTACGTGTTTGCCTAGGACTTCCGCGGAGCGCCTCAACAGCAGGAACCATTATAATGGCTCTAGATCATCCGATCACGACTTACATTAGCATCGACACGCTTAGGGCCCATGTTCGTCATGTTTCACGCATGCAATCAAGCTCTCTTGCTTGCCTGCCAGAACGACGACCACAGGCGTCCTTCTCCAACGAGGTCAGCATCCATCGTGCCTGTTTACCGTCGGGCTTCACACCCTCAGCACGTTCAACCTCAGCTTTGTGGTGTTTAAAACAACCTCAAGTGCGTCTCACGGTTCCATGGATAAGAAAGACGACCGACCTGTCTACCTTGGCCCTGAAGCAAGCAGCTCTGGATTGTTTGAACACTTTCTACTTTGACCGAGTCCACATATATACGGATGGCTCTTCTACTTAGACCAGCTCCACCGGCGCAGTGGTTATACCATCACGATCAATTAGCGTCCGATACAAGATTTCTCACATGACAACATCGACCGGATCGGAGCTTGTGGCCCTCCGAGGTGCCGTTGATTACATTAACAACCAACCCGCTAATCGGTGGGCAATATTCTGCGATTCGAAGGCGGCCTTACAATGTCTTCGGTCCTCTCTTCGTCACGGGTCGTGTGAACAACTAGTGTCGGAGATACGAGAAATGCACCATCGTATGATAGCGAAAGAGCACGACGTCGTGTTTCAGTGGCTGCCTGGCCATTGCGGTATCTCCGGCAGCGACCTCACTGACGAAGCTGCTAGGAAAGCACACGAAGGAGCAACCCTCGTTTCTGTACCTTTATCGCGGACCGACGCAGCCCAACACCTAAGCAAGGCAGCACACCATATGACATTAGAGAAGTGGCACACACCTGAATTCACCCAAGAACGATTGCATTCCCTCGATCCCTCTATGCAACTGCGGCTGTTACCAGGGCTTCTGCGAAATGAGGAAACAACGCTGTGCCGCTTACGCTTGGGCGTCGCATTCACCAATGCATATACGTTTTTGATTGGAATGAGTGATAGCGCCGACTGTAATGCCTGCGGTGCCGAGGAAACTATAAAACATCTACTGTGCTACTGCCCATCTTTTCAAAACGAAAGACATGACCTCTGCACAGCTCTCAATCAGCTAGATAGAACACCGTTCACCTTGAAGAAGATCTTGGGACCATGGCCTCGCATATCGCAGCTACAAAAGGCCACAAAAGCTCTGATGCGATATTTGAAGGCTACTGGATTGAATCAGCGTCTGTGATCTGGACTGAGTGACCGAACGATATACCCAGTAGACTTTGATTTCTTCTTTTAATCTTTCCGTCCCCTTTTCCCTTTCCCAGTGTAGGGTAGCCAACCGGGCTCAGTCCTGGTTAACCTCCCCATCTTTCCTTTATCATTTGCTCTCTCTCTCTCTCTCTCAGCGATATTGTAGTTAGCTAAGGAATTTGCGGAAAGGAAAACAGGTGCAACGTCAGAAGGCATGCGCGAGGGGGAAAGTGCGTTGGTGCCGGCGTGCTTGCGTCGTGGGCGGTAAATGACGCGAATATTGAATTCTTGTAAGTGTACCACCGAGCGTCCAAATCGACTCGACGGATACTTTAATGAAGCCAGCCAACAGAGGAAACGGTGATGACGACATCAACCGAATTGCCGTACAAGTAAGGGCGAAATTTCTGCAACGCCCAAGCAATTGCTAAAGATAGCACAGTACTTCGTAAGGATGCTGGAGGTGTCTCTTGAAGTCAGGGGAGAAAACGGCGACGCCATTTAGGTAGCACAGGCATGTGTTCCATTTTAGTCCACGCAAGACACTGTTCATCATCCTTTGGAATGTTGCTGCGGCATTATATAGGCCTAAGGGCATACCAATGAAGTCGCACAGCCCATCGGGAGTTACGAATGCAGCTTTCGGACGATCGAACGGTGCCATAGGGACTGGCCAATAGCTGTATCTTAAGTCTAGTGATGAAATGAATTCAATTCCTTGCAAGCTGTCCAAGGCATCATCAATGCGTGACAGAGGATATACATCTTTGCGTGCAACTTTGTTTATACGGCAATAATTTATGGAGAAGCGGATCGAGCCATCTTTTTTCTTGACAAGAACAACTGGCGACGACCATGGTCTGCAGGACGGCTGAATGATGTTGCGCTGAAGCATGTCGTCGACTTGTTCGTTGATGACACGACGCTCAGCAAGGGATATATGGTAAGGGCGTTGAGGGAGCCTGTCTGAATGAGATGGAGAACAGTGTGCGTTCTGCCTAATGACGTCTTCTGGCACTCAAACGGGCCATAAAACTGCTGTGGTAGCGCAAGAAGTTTCCGCGGTGCGCCTCTGCTATCTCGTCGTTGATGTTGGAGCCAAACTTGAAAGTGGGCAATCAGGCGTACCACTAGAAGGTGTCAGATCACCAAGTTGCAAGTGGTCCGCGTCGTCAAGGCAGGAGATGGAGGATACGTTGAATGCCTGAAATGTGCCTATACACTCTCCACGGGTTAAGGTTGAGGGAAGTGGCAACGAATTCGTAACAAACAAGGATGTCGTGCTGTTGGGCACGTTGAGAAGGGCAAATGGGAATGCGTGATTCCTGCAGTGTTGAATGGTCTCGGAGGGTGTAGGCAGACCCATGGAATCACTAACACCGGCACAGGACGAGGGGGCAAGGGCTGTACGAGGGTGCTACGTTGGTATCGTGTGGGACAAACAACGTTGCCAACCTAGGTCAAGACGACGCAGAACACAACTCAGAAAACGCGAACTCGGAAAAAGCACAGCCAATGACCGCATGGTGGCAACAGAGAAAATCGCAACCGAGGATAACATCATACAAACAGGCCGATAGCACAATAAACTCGATAGGATACACAACATCTTCAATGACGACGTGGGCTCTGCAGGCGGCTGACGGCTGAATATAGTGTGCGCTGGCTGTACGCAGCGACAATGCCTTTGAAGTCGTCGTAACCTTCCTAAGCAAGCGGCAAAGCTTTATATCTATCACAGAAACGGCAGCACCAGTGTCCCCAAGAGCAAACGTAAGAAAGTCGTCCACGAAAACTTCGATGAGGTTTGCTGCGCTAAGCTCTACGACTTAAATTTTTTGACGGCTAAGTAGTTTGAGCCTCGGGGACTGTGACATCCAGTTATCGTTTTCAGAAGGACAGGGTCGACGGCGCATAAGTAACAGAAATTGACGTCGGCGTGATGGGTATCGGCAGCTAGCGGAGGGCAGGTGTTCGGGCGAATAGGATTGTTGTAGGCGCCCTGTGCCTTAAAGCGTGAAGGTCGCACTGAGACGGGCGCATGACATCAGTTTGAAAAGGAGGGCGAAGGTGACGGTAGCGTGACACATTCCCTACATAACCGTAAGAATAACATATAGCGCGATTGTCCGCAGTGGGCCATGAATTCGCAAACATAGGGACTGGTAGGCTTAACGGAACTAGTGGTGGTCGAAGGGGTGCTGACGAGGAATAACACACACTAAATACAGTTGAACCTTTTGGAGTGTGTATTTGCCACACACAAATAATCCTCATCATATCAGTACTCACGTACGGGCGGGAATCTGGAGGCTTACGCAAGGGGTTCTACTTAAATTGAAGACGACGCAATGAGCTATGGAAAGAAGTATGATGGGTGTAACGTTAACGTATAAGAGCATAATGGGTGAGGAAATAAACGCGAGTTAATGACATCTTACTTGAAATTAAGAACAGGAAATGGGCTTTGGCAGGACATGCCTTGAGGAGGGAAGGTCATTAAGGGTTACAGACTAGATTCCAAGGGAAAAGGAAGCGTAGCAGGGGGCGGCAGATAGTCAAGTGGACATATGAGATTAAGAAGTTTGCAGGGACAACATGGCCACAATTAGTACATGATAGGGGTAGTTGGAGAAGTATGGGAGATGCGTTTGGCCTGCAGTGGGCGTAACCATGCTGCTGCTGCTGCTGCTGCTGATTATGATTATGATAATGATGGTAATGATGATGATGATGAATATACGTCATCTATCTTGCTTGCGTTTCGTGTGTTGAAAGCGCTGTGCTCGCTGCTTTCCTGTCGAGGATGCTGTCATGCTGACACCGCACATGTCGTTCACGGCTTAGAAGTACCGGGCTCTGAGCGCTAAAGAAAGGAAATGCGGGCAAGACAGATGAAGGTGATTGTTGAGTGGCAGATATGCACCCCGAAGGGTGCAACTGTTTTTAGAATGTAGTTTGCTTGATAGGGCGACTCGGCAGCGACGACTTCCGCATGCGACAAGTGCGCAGACTACAAAGGTGGCGGATGAGCGAAAGGCAAACCGGCAGCGGCCTTTTCTTGTATCCCTTGTCGCATGCTTGGAGCCAGATATTGTGCCTGTGCGGGTTCGGCCGTGTTCGATAAAATTCACAGCTGTCGGGCGACTTGCTAAGGCACAAACTGCTTGCTCTGAATCAACAGGGCATTCTGGTCGCCCGGAGTCAAGGCCGCGATTGAGTCATTACGCTCTAGAGGGCGTCAAGTGTGGGTGCGTTGCTTGCGCAATTCTTCGTGACTGGCCCAAGTTGACAAGAGCTGCGGCAGTTTGCGGGTCTGGCCAAAACCATTTGAAATGCGTCATCCGCTATTGTATTACGAATGTTCTTGCTCTTATCGGACTCGTGCATAAACGGGTTTAGACGCTTGCACAAGTCGACGACGTCTTCAATATAACTGGGGAAGTTCTCGCCGGGTTGTTACGGTCGTTCACAAAGTCGCTGTTCTTCGTGGAACTTGCGAACTATGGAGTCATCGAAGATTTACGAAAAGGTTGCCTTAAACGATGCCTAGTTATTAAACTCCGCTTCGTGATTTCGGATCAAGTGACTGGCGACAGCTATGAAATAATATATTACGTTGGGCAGCCTTGTCGCATCGCCCCATTTGTTGACTGCATTCACCCTCTGGTAAGTTACCAACCAGTACCCGATGTCTTGGTCATCAGTCTCACTGAATATCGGTTGGCGACGCTGAGGTAGCATGCCGGGATAGACCGTGGCTTGAGTCGGGGAGCCTTTTGTGCTCTGGCTAGTGGAAGCGAAAACAGGCAAAAGAGGTGCTGGCGAGTGCGTGTTTTAATTGTCACGTTCCTTTATTCGCAATGGGTATTCTGTAAAGATAGCTATTTTCGTAAAAGCAGGATCGTGGCGCATTGCCTTAATATGTCTCCTGGATAGTTTAATGCCAGTTTTGGACAGAACAGCCTGTATTTACGTATTCAAGCGCACGTTGAGATTCAGTGATTAATTCTAACGTCGATTCTTACGCTGACTCTTTGCTGCGAAATGTCATGTTTCGATAGTCAAAAAAAAAGAAGAAAGCTTCGAACGGAATTTCCGACGTGTGTCGTTTCATTTATTCTGCTATGACGTCATAATCCAGCTGCTTTTTGTAAGCATTCTTTGAAATGTTTCTGAGAATGACTATATTTGAAGTAACCCTCCCATATGAAATATTTATCTCAGGATAGGTAATATATTGTACACCGCTTTAAATCTCAGCAGCCCTATATGAATTCCTAAAAAAATATTTCTGTGGACTTTCGCAAGGTGTCCTGGATAATCACGCATACGGGTGGATCTCGTTCTCACGGTCGTTTTTCTGTGTGCGCACTAGCTATTTTTCTGTGTGGTTTAGCTTTGCGCTAGTTCAATAGGTTCTGCAGGATGTATACGCTGGTGCAGGACTAGCCAGCAAATTGTCTGTCATTATTAGATGCACACATCAGTGTGTCTGAGTCTTCAATGGATGTTGGTATATCTTTTCAATTCTTTTTATGCGCTTTTTATCTGATATAAAAAACAAGATACCTTAGCGTTGCGCAGCCAGCTTTACCGTCACTTTTGAAGAAGCCACATTAATTCTGCTGTTCTGCCCAATTTGTTCCTGTAAAGGACTCGGTGCCAAAGTGCAGCTAATCAGGAGCTTTTTGACTGCTCATAAGAAAACGATCAAATGCCTCTTCAAATTCATCACATTTATCATATTTGAACCGATTCACCAGTTGAAATAAAAAGTACCGACTCAGTAGCAACAAGTTAATGATGGCCGAGCTGCACTGCATTGCATCCTTTGACATAACCAATCAACCCACAGAGTGTACAAAATTATCTTGCAAGTACATGGCTATCTATACTTATATTAGCGCCAGGATTTGCGCAAATAGGATTGAAGTGGCACTCGATATGTGGTGACGTGGACAAGCGCCCTGTGAGGCAAGTTTGAGTGAACTGACAACAACGGTAGCTTCAGAATCACGAAGATTGTATGACGAGCACAACGATGTGCTAGGCCTGGCAGCTGGCATGCACTTGCTCCAGCAAAGAAACCCCGCACCCTATTTTAATTCGAGCTGCGTGAAATCCCGAAGGCAGCGTAATGTCGTATAGCATGTGAAGGCGTTACTTGCCACAAAGAACGCGCACGAGGTCCTGGCGCTCTAACAGTTCAGTTCTTAATCAAGCAAAAACTATCATTAACAAAGAGATCAGTTTTGTTTTCTTGTGTCGTGAATGCGTCTGCATGCTTTTGTTTCAGTTGTCATATACATTGTTTTGTAGATTGAAGTTGCTCGTGTTTTTTGTTACATATGACCCCCCTCGCAGAGGAAACGGAAGAAAAGAAACAATGCACCCAAACCAAAACGTCATTTATGATTTAAAAACCATGGCACCTCTCCATATGATACGTTCGTCTTCTTGGGTCTATGCAGTCTTTGGCAAAGTCCAATTTCTCTCTGTGATAAAAAAGGTACAAGGAGTAGAAATTTGTTTCAAATTGACGCTCTATGCTACGAGTGTAGTGTGTAAAGGGCGCAAGATGTTACCCATTTCTGGACTTCATTTTAAAAAGATCTGTTTTTCACCACAACTATCAGGTTCTTGTTCGCATAGCGCTTTATTTTGCGTCTACTTCCCGTATGGTAAAGAAAGAAATGCACCTGCATATCAGCGAGTAGAGCATTCCGATGCTACTCTAAGACACCTTGATTGTCCTATAATCATCGCAATTGGTAGCATTTTATAGAGCCACAGCTTGTGTGACCCTTGACCAGTACAACGCATATACAAAAGAGAACAAAAATGAAAGTAAAGTAGGAGACAAAATAATAAAAGAGCTTAATTTTCAAGTGTATACGCGTCTATTTAAACTCTCCATTCATATACAGTTTTAGCAGATAAATCACAATTGACTCTGAATACATAAAAGATGATTTGCTAAACCACTCTGCACTCTGTTCTTTAGGACTGCGAAAGAGGGAGAGAATGTCCTCCCCCTTGCCAGTGCCCTGGAATCATTCAGCGTTTGTTGGGACACTACGCTTGTTATTGATGGAGATCAAAAATGTAAATTTTAAGGGGTCCAAATAAACATTGTTGCAAAAACCCGTGTAGTTTCCTACTTCTTGAGAGATTGTTATCGCAGCCAAATCAACGGCTAAGAAAATGAGTTAACCAACAAAATTTGCCACGAAAAACGTTCAAGAGATTATTTGTATCTGGTGGTTGAGGACGATAAAGATAACGATTGACGATAGCACGGGTACGAAGCTAACCGTTGAATTTATTCTATCTGCAACTCTCACAATTTTTTGAAATTATATTGCATTTATTCGTTTGCATCTTATTTTGAACTGCCTAATTCTTGACCAATCCTCAAAGGAGGTATGCGCCACCTACGTTCAGACTACCTATACATGAGCATCTATGCAAGAAGCATAGGCTCAACCTATCAGAAATGGAGTCCTTCATTCATAAAAAAATACGAAGGTTGAGAATTGCAGACTTTTCTTGGCCTGATGCTCTGCTATCTATGAGGGTTCTCAATTCGAAGGACATATTATATATATTTCAAGGCCTCTGGCGAACCCTTGCCCAACTTGCGGATAGCTCGCGGAGAAGCTGTGGACGGCAGACTCTTTGCCCACTACGCGTTGTGGGAGGCGTATGTGCTAGACACAATAGGCTTGCCGATGTGTAAGTGCACTTCCGTTCACGGTCAAAACGACACCTAAAGGCTTGGAAAATGTTCCAATCACATCGCTTTCCCCGTCGATGGATGGTCGACAGTTCAGAAAAATATCTATGCTGCTTGTCTTTCGTATGATAAGTTTTTGATAGATTAACCGCTTGAGCATTCTTCCCAAAAGTTTTCTCTAGCTACACTTGCCTGAAATGCTGAAGACAATTGTGAAGTGTGGCTTCCATCTTATAAACAGGCAGATGTCAAAGCAGTGTGGATTAAAAGACGTACGCCAAATTGATATCTATGGCTCACATCATCCCCCCGATTAGGTAATCAGGGGTGCACTTCACAAAAGCACAAGAACTATAATTCTTAGGTAAACATGTAACTGACCCACTGCATTCCGTGATATTTTGTCCTGGCAGTCAATCGGGAAGAATTTTCTCTTAGGAATATTTTTGAATTATGACTATTCTGAACTCCGCCTCTGGGCGGAATTCAGAAAGCTAAATAAGAAACAGTGTAGAATAAGAAAATCTCGGAAAACAGGCGAATTCACAAAAAGGTAAAAACACTCGTAATACGAAGTTTATGACGCGCACGGCTGTAAAAACAAGCTCTTTTATTGACAACACATATCCACGCAATTGTAGCAGAGATTGTGATGATCATGATGCATAGCGTTTAGTGGCGCTAGGGCGAAGTATCGCCAAAGCGCGCCAGTGACTACAGTGACGTGTGCTATGTGTATATTTTTATTTATTTAAACATACCTTACACACCCCTGGAGGCATTGTATAAGGGGGGAGAGTATGCTCAAAGATTATACAACAATTAGAATAAATATGTGAATATATATACGAAAAATACAATGTAAAAAATGCGCTAACATGCTGTAATGTGGTGTTAAAAATTGGACAAAAGACAAACCGAATGCTTTTTGAACGCGACAGGTCAGTGAACAAGAAATTTTCATAAAGTAAATTATAGCCAACAGAATTACAGAATGAGCGGAACAATATTTGGCTGTAATAAAACAGTATTTAAGGGGTAGTAGCACAATAATAACGGGAAACAAGAGAAAAAAATAACACGTTAGGTTACGTAGTGCTTGAAAAATGCGTTGCTAGAAGTTGCCGGAATTTTTCCTAGTCACTCTCATATGCGATGGCGTTAGGAAGATTGTTCGAAAGGCGAATGGCTCTTGGAAGAGTGGTATAGTTAAATGAGTTAGTCTTTCCGTAGATGCGCATGAAACTGAACTGATTGTATAGGTGGTGTGACCTGTAATTAGGAGTTTCAAGAGGCAGGACTGATGGTGCTGTATTATGGACATATTTATGAAATAATGATAGCAGGGCTACATCACGACGATGATGCAAGGGCTGTAGTGAGAGGTCGAGTTTAATTTTTGTTATGCTTTTGTTATAGTAATACCTACGTGAAATAAAACGCGCAGCCCTGTTCTGGATAGATTCGAGTTTTTTCGATCAAGTATTTCTGATCGGGAGACCAGATGGATGCTGCGTATTCAAGCTGAGGTAGAACGAATGTTAGATAAGCTAGTTTATGAGTGTCTTCAGTAGAATTATGCAACTTGCGTCTTATGTACCCTAAGGATCCTATCTTGAAGCATTGGCGCACATGTATTCAATATGCGTTGACCACAAAAGAGTCGACGTTAGGTTAACACCAAGATATTTATAATGAGTATCATGCAAAATAGGGATGTTGTTTATGTGATAAGGAAACGTAGATTTAGTATGCTTGCGGCTAAAACAAATAATTTTAGATTTAGAAATGTTAAGCTTCATTAGCCAAGTCTTATACCAAAGAGAATTAAGTTCAAGAACTTTTTGGAGGATTGCATGATCATCGGCACATTTCAAAGAACGATAAACAATGCAGTCATCTGCAAAAATGCGCGCTTGTGAGGAAATGTTATTGGGTAAGTCATTAATGTATATTAGAAATAGTAATGGCCCAAGAACACTGCCTTGTGGTACACCTGAAGTAACGCGCGAAAAAGGAGACGAAATATTATTAACTGCTGTGAATTGCTGATGATTAGAAAGGAAATTGCGAACCATGTTATTGTAAGAGAATCCAATTTGGGAGCAGATAATTTCAAAATCAAACGGCAATGTGCTTCGAGGTAAAACGCTTTTGACAAGTCCAGAGAAGCACAATCAGTTTGGAGATTCTCTTCCATGTTAGGGTGCAAATAAGTTGTTAATTCTAGTAATTGTGTTTCACAAGAGAAGTTCCTCCAAAATCCATGTTGGTTAAAAAAGCAAAATTGTTGGCTTCCAGTTGACTGTAGACATTTGATGCAATTACAGCTTCTAGCATTTTACACCATACAGAGGTTAAGGATGTTCGACGGTAGTTTTCCGGTGCGTGTTTATTACCTGACTTAAATATGAGTATGACCTTCGCTATATTCTAATCTGAAGGCAGCAGTCCAAACTCTAAAGATTGCCTCAAGATGTGAGACAGAATTTTACTAGTTGCTACGACGGTGTTTTTCGGAATTTTAGAAATATTGTCAACGCCACAGGATGTGCTTAGCTTGAGGTTATTTATCAGGCATGCGACACCTTCAACTGTTATTTCAATTGGTGACATGCATTGGTAGTTCAGCTCCGATGCATTTGGCAAATCAGCCTGATCTGTGGTAAATATAGAAGAAAAATAAGTATTTAAAGTACAGGCACACTGATTACCTGGAATGGTAGTGTTTTTGTTTTGTGGAGAAATGTTAGTTTGGTGCTTATCTGGGCTTATAATGTACCAGAACTTTCTGGGATTACATTTTAAATGAGATGGTAGGTCATGAGTGAAGTATTTATCTTTTGGTAAAGACAGGGCACAACAGCAAATTTTCAAGCTTTCCTTGTACGTCTCCCAAGCTGCTTTCGTGCGCAAGCGCTTTGAACTTTCGTAATGGCGCTTCTTCCATTTTCTCAGTAAGCGTATGCATCTGGTGAACCATGGGTTAGATTTATTATTGGTTATCTTCATGAGAAGGACGAACTGGTCATCCAAGGGAGAAATCTTATTCCTGAAGAGTATCCTATTCTCCTCCACCGATCGACTGTGAAATGAAGGTAACAGCATGCGGGAACCGAATATATCTAATTCCGAATTCATAACGTTGTAATTGGATTTGTTATAATCGCGTATTTCTTTAGTAGTGAAACCTGTAAAAGATGAGGGAACGTTGAGAGTTACTTGCAGTAAGGAATGACCGCTAAAACCATTATTCGACACAATGTGATGAACTATCTGAGGTGCTGTTGTATTAAATCTAAGATATTACTACCCCGTGTAGGCTGCGTAACAACCTGAAACAGCTTAAAACCTCAGCTTAAATTGATGAATTCTGTTGAAGTAATACAGGATGAAGATAAGTTAACCCAGTCGATTAGAGTAAAACTCAAGTCGCCTAGCAGATAGATGGCATCAAACGGGGGAAGCTTCTTCACTGATTCTATGTTGCTGCGCAAGTTATTATTAAATGAATTAGTAGAATTTGGAGGTCGGTAACATACACCTATAAATAGATGACATATAAACTTAAACTCTTGAGCATTATTATTTGAAAGCAGTACCACTTACTCACAGGGACGCCTGAACGCGAGAGCCTGGATGCGTGTGCTTTGGTACTACTGCCGCAGCATAGGCCTCTATTGAGAGGCCGTTCTATGGATCATTCGGATGTATAACCTTTAGTATACGAACATTATATAAGACGCCTAACACTGATTTCATGACACAGATCTGCCATTCACCGAGAAACAATGCGGGACGCAATCGTAAACGTTGTCTGTATGCTAAATGAAAGTTTTCTTTTTCTTTTGCTCTCCTACTTTGCGACATTGCAACAAGAAAAGAAAGACGTTAGCGTCTCGCCACACTTCCTGCAAACATGAGGATCACTGTTTGTTAAGAGATAAACATGTGTGCCATACGGTGGCCTATTCGAAGACCACAGAAAGTGACCTCTGTTCCTTTGTTTTGGTTGTACGTGGCCAACTCCTTAATTGTCGCTTGATTAAACCAAACTTGTTTGAGTTTAATGTTCCCAACAATTGTTGCCAATAGTACCTTCGTTTTCTGAGAGGAATAGTTTCACATCTATAGCAGGGACCGTGATGGACAATTTTTAGTGTTTGATCCCGCAGATGTAGCCATGGAGTTTGCCGGGAAGCATGTCTTCATTGCCCCTGTGTCTCGGAAGCCGGCATATATTTATATTGCCGTGAGAGGAAAAGGCAAGCAACCAGTTTCAAGCAAAGGGTCGTTTACTGTTCATTTTGCAGCAACTACCACGCACCCTTCTTCGTCCTCCGCTTCCAGCGTTACTAGCGCGTGGCATTACTCCTCCCTCCAACAGAAACTTGAACTTCAACTTCGTCTCGATGCGACATGAAAGCTAAGCCGAAAAAATTGGGAACGGTGCAAATACCACAGGCAGAAAATAATAGAAATGAGCAAGGCAACAGCCACGTGGACAGGGAGCGCGCGGCAATGTATGTAAATAGGAGTCAGCGCGAGTTCTAGGGCTTTATCCTGGTGACGTAAACAATGTAAGAAGAGCGTGGTCTACAAGAGTCGTACGATGTTTCGGCTGGGACAACTTCGTAGCTGACTTCACTTAAGCGGTGCAAAATATGTAGCGTCGAAAGTAACGGTGCCATTATGTTTCCGAGTATCCTCATTGACGTACAGGGGTCCCAAGCCCTTACGAGATTTCCTGTATTGTATATTACGTTTCGGTGGCGTTGGTTGCATTGAAAAGCATCTTGATTTTGTCAAGATAGAATTAGTTGCCGTGCAAGGTGCCGTGCTTCTTCATCATGCTGCACAAAAGTGTTGGTGTGGTCGTATCAAAGGAAGTTAACAGCAGCATGACGCCACGCATAGTGGTGACGTCGTGTCCATAGATCGAGGCGCTATAACGTAAAGGTATTCCAAACATTTCTCTTCCAATTTTGAAATCAGCCCTCCGCGATTGGTAAAAACGTTTTTTGGGACCAGCCCCACTTCTCCTGTTTTTCATGCGACGTCACGAAAACCGCGGTAGCTCGCCATGTGATATGACATGTAAACAATGATTACGCATGATTTGACCGAATAGATGAAAAATAGTTATTTCTGATTCGACGCCTTTTAGCCATTAGTCTTCAGCAATTGGTGAAAAGTTTTTGGGCTGCACCCACTTCACCTGCCTGTCACGGGACGTCACAAAACTGCAAAAAGTCGCCGCTTCAAAGTGACTTATATGCGTTAAAGGTGCATTAATATGCCGAACAAAACTGAATTTTCTTCTGAATGGCCGCAGGCTGCCCCGTTCCGAAAGAAATAAAAGATGGCTGCCGCCGATCGCTGATGCACTGGCTACTCGCACGTGTCGGAGAGCGTGGGTTTATTTGCGTATAATAAAACCTTTTGTGTGGCGATGTAACGTTTTCGAGCACTTTCGGAACATTTACAACCGCGTTCTACCAACTCTTCTTTACTGAGGATCCGTTTTAGTGTCATTCTTAGGCTTCCTTTGCATGCCGCCGCGATTTTCGGCCAGCCAGCGCCAGCTAAGTAAGAGAACGCCGACCAATCGCAGACGCCGGCACCACCCTCTTCATCCGGCTGTGGATATTCAATGTTGTGGCTCGGCAATCCATGACCGTCTCTAATGGTGCGGGTTCGACAGGTATGCGGGAGAGGCATTAAGCTTCGGTGTGTTTCTGACCAGATGTATTGACGATTCTGATGTGAAATTCCTGCAACCAAAAGCTCCAGTTCGCGAGACGGCCAGAAGGATCCTTCAGATTCGACAGCCAGCAGAAAGAGAGTGGTGGTGGCTGACGACTAGGAAGAGGCGTTCATACAGATATGGCCGGAACTCCTGGATAGCCCATACGGCCGCCAAACACCCTCTTTAATTTGCTGAATGGTTTTTTCAGCAGCAGACAACGTGCGGCTGGCATAGACATTAAAGCGTTCAACGGCAGCTTGAAATTGTACGAGTGTGGCTTTGAGACCAATATTGCTAGCATCAGTATGCACTTCTGTATCGGCCTTTGTGTCAAGTAACGAAGAATCGGCGATGTCGATAAACGTCGCTGAAGGCCGTGGAAAGCATCGCATTTTGGCGGATCCTGTACAAATTTGACTTCGTTCTTGATGCGTAGTTGCAAAGGTTCGACAATCTCAGAAAAATAGGGCAGAAGATCACTGTAATATGCACAATTCCCTAAAAATTGGCTTACATCATGTTTGTCTTCGGTATCGGGAAGAAAAAGAGCGCCGTCACTTTGTCAGGGTCATGGCGAACACTGGTGCAGCTGACTGCACTACCCAGAAGCTTTGGCTCCTGGTACCCAAAGTGACATTTTTCGAGCTTAGGCACAGGCCAATGGTGCGGATGGCCTGAAGAACCCCCTGAAGCCGCTGGATGTGTTGCTAAAAAGTGGTGGAAAAACGGCTACATCATCTAGTAGACTAAACATAAGTGCCACTTGAGGTCACAAAACTGTGTCCATCTTGCGTTTAAATGCGGCCGGAACGGAACACAATCCAAAAGGCAGGTCTTTAATTTCAAAAAGATCGTAAAGTGTTACAAAAGCCCTTTTTTCCAGCCCCATTCTTCCACCTCAATCTGCCACTATCCGTTACGTAGATGTATTATAGAGAAGTAGCGGGCATGTCGCAGACGATCCAAAATATCGTGTACAACAGAAAGGGAATAAACGTCTTTTTTCATTATGTTGTTCAGTTTGCGATAACCGACACAATATCGCTGTGAACCGTCTGTCTTCTTAACTGTTACAACCAGTGAAAACAAAGGACTTGTCGATAGTTGAATGACATCATTATTTAGCGTTTAACTTGACGAAAAGTATTCTGCTCCCTACGACACACGGTGAGCGTGTTGGCTATCAGATTGGACGGTCGGATTAGTGATGATTCGGTGTTTGGTTAGAGGGGCCTGCTTGACCTTCGACTTAGTGACAAAACAGTCGCTAAAGGATGATAGTATACTGAGGAGTGGCTATTTTTTGGGTTGGTCCAGCTGTGGATTGACGTTGGCCCGACTGGTCAACTCCACTTCGCTGTATTCCTGAATCGACATTGTCGTTACCGAAGTGCAGGCCTTGGAATAGTCCAGTGTTTCACCGTAGGCCACGATGGTATGCTTCGCAAAGTGCCTGCATTGACCACTGGTGTTAGTAACCAAGATCGTGCTTTGCCGTTCTTAGAGCCCTACTAGACCTCGTGCGCCGCCGACTCCTCGATCCAGCGAAATGGTGAGGTTGCCTTGGGCGACGTTTTAATCTAGTTGGTCTTGTGGGCACTCAACAAGGGCGAAGATGCTACTTCGAAGCGGTGACGTTGCGCAGTCATCGAGTACGCGTAAGGCCGCACGATGATATTCATCCTCCACATTGAAATCCGAAGAAAGATAGCAATAACCCAAACAAGTCACGCAGCTTATTGATCGCCCGATATTCGTGAAGAAAATCTATGGCCGATATAACCAGCCGAGAACACTTGGGCAGCACAAGGAAAGACCCTACGAAGGTCGACGTACAAATTTGAAATTTGGCGCTGAATCATACAGTGGGTGACACGTGGGGTCCTCCAGCCGTGATCAGATGTGGGCCGTCCGACGCTGTCCGCAGTTTGCGTAGCCGAGTGGACAGTGAGGCCACCATAACCGATTATTCGGCTCCTGTATTGGCAAATGCAATTACCGGATAACGGTCGACGGAAAGAGTAATAGCAGCGGAAGTACTTTTGGCGGTTTTGAAGGAACGTGTCGACCCGCCGTGGTTGCTCAGTGGCTTTGGTGTTGGGCTGCTGAGCACCAGGTCGCGGGATCGAATCCCGGCCTTGGCGGCCGCATTTCTATTGGGGCGCAATGCGAAAACACCCGTGTACATAGATTTAGGTGCATGTTAAAGAACCCCAGGTTGTCGAAATTTCCGGAGTCCTCCACTACGGCGTGCCTCATAATCAGAAAGTGGTTTTGGCACGTAAAACCCCGTAATTCAAGGAACGTGTCAGCGGTTTGTCGCCAGTAGGTGGCGTTGGTGGAGTAAATTTCACGGTTAGCATGACAGCAGCCTCACCCGTGGAAGTCGCTGTTTTCAGTCCTCCCGGCGTGGGCTTGCACCGTTGATTTCAGCGGAATCAATGGCGAGTCGAGCACCGTTTGCTGAAGCGTGGTGACTAGGTGATGGCGACAGCGACTGTCTTCACTGTGGGGCAGGAGGACTACGATTGCTTTCCATGTATTCTTCAATTTTATGCGGGCGTCTGCCATAGCGCGGACAACGAGCTTCCGGTTGGTATCCTTGCAGACCAATTCGTCACTACTGAGAGTCACGATACAAAGGTCCAGCTTCCATCCCTCGCCCCGTCGTAGCACAACTGACTCTTGTCGTTAGCGTGCCAAGCTGTGGACTTCCACGGACCATGATGGTAAGCTACTTGGAGACTCGTGTGGTGGATTGAACTTGGAAAGCGTCGAGAAATCTCTTCTGGTGGCTATAAGACCCGGGCCGTCGACGGCGCAGAAACCCGAAGAGCATCCGCGTACGAGAACGTCGGAGTTTCGATTCGCGTTGGGGGCCAGGGAGGAACCACCTGCCCGATTTCCTCCCGCATTGCGTCCGTAAGAGTGATGGCACTTGGAGGGGACGTAGCAAATGCATAAAACTTCTAGAGTTCGCGACCAAGCTGCCGTATTCGGTAAGGAGCTCCGTGTCATCATTTGCAGGTGCAAGTTAGCATGCAGCAGTCTTCGTGATCCAGCGTCCACACTGCGAGACCCTCTGCCGAAACATGCGTTCCATTACTGTTGCCTCACAGAGGAACTGAGACATTCTTGTAGGATAATAGCGCATGAGGCGCGCAAAAAGCTGGTCTTTTTCATCTCGCATTAGCAGACGCACGTTCTTGTCTTCTAGCATTACTTGCTCGGCCAGACGGAACAATCGTGTCATGTCTTCAACAAAGATGGCGACACTTTTGTTCGGCATTTGAAAACTTGAACATAGTGCCTGTTTGGCGCTTTCTTTTCTTTCGAGGGCGATCAAGGCATCGGAGGCAGTCGCTAAAACTCCTGCGAGCTGGTAAATGAGGTTTGGGTTATCGTACCACAGTATTGCCGCTTCTAAAATGGAAAAGTAGACATTCTACAACTTACGGGGATCGTACAAATAATTAAAGCGGCGACTCGGTTGAAATTGTCTAACCAGTTTTCGAGTTCCTCAAAGACACCGTGGTGGAATGGGTGAGGCATTCGAGGAGTGATGAAATTGCAGGGTACAGCTTCACTTGGTATCCCCTCGGTTTGGCTTGCGCTTGTTGGTGACATCTTCCTCGCAGAGCTTGCTAGTGGACTGCACTGGCATGGAAGACCTTGGAGGCGACGGCTGCTTCGACAGATTTTTGCCATCCACGAAGTACGGGCGTCGGTGCAAGACCAGCAGGCACAGGGTGAATCTGCCCCCTTAACCACCACCAGTTCGTCGCGAGAGATAAATTCAAGCAGTCAATTCGAAGTGAACGGTCACTTAGTGTTTGTTTTCGCATTAGCTACCACAAACACTTCGACCTCGGCTTCCAGCGTTACTAGCACACGGCAATACGTTGAAAAGCGTAAGCTTTGCACAGAGCGGTGTAAAGGTCAGTAAAGACAGGATTCGTTTGCTTATGCAGAAAAATCAATCTTTAGCAATGCTTGAAAAGTCTGCGCAATTATTGTTTTTTGAATCTTGATATGGTATATGACCTTGAAACGAAAATGGTGCATAGGCCTCAGCCGTAAGAAATACTTTTTTCGGGGTGCAGGGAGATGGCTTGCGAAAGCGAGGAGCTCACTACTGCATAGAAAACACGGGCGTGCTACCTTGATGCGACCATGTACAATTTTGGACATGAGTATTTTGCCTGAAGTCCATCGATATCTCTGTGTTGGTGACATGTTTTGCCACTTCAGAAACGTTATGTCACAATCACCATAGTCATCGCGGCAATGGCTTTGGAGCCAGTAGGTCATTCCCAACTAGTGCGAAACTTATTTCGTCATACAGGTTACTAACCCTAAGGGTGATGGAATGTTTCACCGCAGGACGTTTTAAAAGAGATTGGTTCTGGCAATATTGTTCATGATTGAATAAGTGGGATGTTCATTGTCGGCATGTGTTTTGAGAAAATACATACATAAAACTAGAGCAACACTTTTGAAGATGAAGGGACTATTCATTTTATTGTCCTGAATATTTAGACTTGTCCGAAAGGCACCGGTCACAAAGAGGATACACAGATGATGAACAGAGTAAAGCGTCTTCAAAGCACTTGGACTGGCGCATTGATATATGAGGGCCCCATATTCTTAGCCCATTTGAGAATTTTATACAGATTAGTCAGGCCCTTCTTTTCACAACCCCGCGTTTCATACGATATAATTTTCATAACATTCATTGTTCTTACGCATTACTTCTTGATATATTTTTAATAGGGAAGAAACGTTAGCTTTCCATCTAGTAGGATGGCTAATATTACTGTTGCGTGTTCACTTGCAGGTGCTGTCTGCGCAGTTCAATATCAGGATCTTGTACCACTCCTTTTTTTCTGGAGAAAAATATGCAGGAGCTTTTTTAGGAATGTTCAGCCTAAATTAATTCGTTGTCACGCACTTTGATACGTTTTTAGAGGCCAAGTTGAACCTGTCGCGTGCGAACAGCTAGATTGCAAGACCTAAATCCTATCTGTACATCAACATAGGTCGAATAGGACACACTTCGTATTATAAATGACCGTAGAGATTTAACATTTACAACAAAATGAGTGCCACTATTCGCTACACCCTGTGGTACTGCACCTTCTTGGATAAATGGCCTCGATAAAGATTACAAACTCTGACACGAAACGTGCGGTGGGCATCTATTATATTAAACATGTTGCCGCGCATATCCATTTCTGAGAAACAGCACAAAATTCGAAAACGCCAAGTCATGTCATGAGCCTTCTCTATACCATGGAACATAAAAAAATACTATTTCTGCGAGAAAGCATCACGAATGTTTAATTGAATTTTGACGAGACGATCGACTCTACAACCGCCTACTCTGAAACCACATTAAAATGGGTCCAGGATTTTTTATTTTTTTTTGTATTAAGGACGGGTAGTAGACGGCGGTTGATCTTTTCACATAGCTTACAAAGCAGTTTCTTAGCACTATAGGCCGGGAACCTGTCACGAAGGGTGTATCTTTCCCCTGCTTTAAAACAGGGACAACAATAGCCTAATTCCATCCAATAGCCAATCGAATGTACCTTGTTGTCCACATTCCACTGAAAAGAGCAGTACTATCTTTGTGTGAGAGTAAAGAAGGTTTAGCATGTCGTAGACAATTATATCAGACACCGGTGCAGATGTCTCACAGGTATTCAAGGACGCTCTGTACTCGACTTTGCCAAAGGGAGTCCTGTACGATTCATTTAGACTACAGCTACAGTTTAGTGCCTTACATTCTGATATCATGTTAAGTTTCAGGAAAGCTGTAGATGGTGGTATTGAACTAGATATATGCCCAAAATTTTGTCAAAGAGCGCCAGTCTGCTCTTCAGGGCTAATATTCCCTTGATAGTCCACCAAAGGGAGAAAGCCAGATTGCATATTTATTAATTTTCGTAATCTCATCCATATTATTATCTATTGATTCAAGAAATGACACTTGAGATAAATTTTCCACAGCTTTTTCTTTTCGCGATATGTCGCGTTCGTCCACCTTCTGACTTCATATGTTTAATCTTTATGGGGTTTCCCACCCTGGGTTACACGCGTTGTAGGCCCAAGGCTTCATTTTGTTTCTCATGTGCATTCCCACAATCTTCATTCTACCATGGAAGACGCCTTTTGTTTAGAGCGCCAATCGTTTGTGGAACACATATTATAGCACCAATATTTATGGAAACAGTAAAGCAGGCACCCGCATAATCTATTCCAAAATCATTCAGGGCGTTTCGAGCTGATGGGTGATTTCTTTGACTTTCCCAGTCTGCAGATGCTACTTTCAATCGAGGGGCGCATGGCGGAGGATCACATTCCTTTGTAGCGGTGAGACAGAGAGGGAAGTTATCGCTGTCATAAGTGTCGTTAGTCACGTTCCAATGTAAGTGGGACTCTAACGTCAGATTTGTCATGCTTAAGCATATGGAGATGCGTCTGTTATGCGCAATGTTGTAAACTTGGTTCTTTCTTGTTAAACAGGCATGTGCGGGATAAGAAGGTGAGTTTTTCAATTACCCGCCTCTTGCGTCGCACTCAGTATCTCCACAAACTGTATTGTAGGCGTTCACGTTGCCAGCCAGTATGCAAGGTGCAGGCAGTTTATTATTTCTGAAGTTGGTGTTCTACGAAGTCTACAACAAGGTGGTATTTATAGAAAAGAGATTGTAAGTAATTTTCCAAATATCAGGGCCGGAGTTGCCGCTTCCTCAAGAGGCGGTCGCAATTCTAAAGCCCAACAAGCTGAATTCTTTTCGACTATCATTGCTACACTGCGTGACACTGCATTAGCATCGTCGTGGTCTCTGAAAATAATAGCGTGTTGTGGTGGAAAGTTTATTTGTGTAGGGTTTAAGTGCGCTCCTGGACACACAGCACCTTTGGCTTCATTTTACATAGAGTTCGTTAACATCATCAAGATTTTGGAGTAGATCTCTAACATTCCATTGAAGTATTTGTGTATCGATGTTGACAGTATTGCGTGCTGTGTGTCTAAGAAGAAAGGATTAGCTTAGATTTCTGGGCCCTATTATACGGGGTTTGTCTTTTCTGGCTTCTCCGAGAGCTGCGCCATTTTTCTACCGCCTTCAAACACGTTGCACTACTGAGAGTGCCCGTCAACTACACTGAGCTGCTGAATGCCAGCTCGCAGGCAAAACTCGGTGGTGTTTTCGGCGTTTCTGCCCGAACAGAGACCCGAGGGCTCACACGCACAGAAAACTGCGGGCATTTCTTCGTTGTGGTGGAGCGGTGCTGGCCGGCGGCGTGCATGTGAGCCCACTGCATCTGGTCCAATCAGCCGCCAAAGTCTGCTGGCCGCCACCTTCCTCACTTGGCACTATGGCACAACTTTATCCTTGCAATAGGAAGAGATCTTTGCGTGCCTCTTTAGAGGAGTTGCTCACCTTGAAGATATATGCAATAGTGTCATTTTTTATTGCAGGATGGAGAAGACCGGCAGTATGCTACATGTTCTGCTTGGTTGTTTGCGTATTGAGGTGGGTTGATGCAGTTTTCGGAAGGGTGATCTTAGAAACTCCATTTTTCGCAGGTTAGTGGGACTCAGCAGCTCTGCGAGCCAACAGCCAAATCTCTTGAGAGTTGAAGCATCGGCAAAGGATAGGTTTATATGGCCTACGCAGATTTTTATATACCCATACAACACCTAAATACCCTACTCCAGTGCAGGTTAGCAAACCGGAAACTCGCCTCTGGTTAACCTTTCTGCCTTTCCTCTGTCTCTCTCGCTATCTATGCAGCTCGATAGATTCAGGAAGCATGCTAGAGGCAAAGGACATGATCAGGCGTTTGATGGTGTTGTCACGTCTTATTCCTCTGCACACTGATGACATCCTGGCCCTTTCATACTTCAACACGTTCAGTTTTATACAGATTCAGTAGGTCGTCCTCAGATATGACACGGCGAACAGGGTTTAGGGACCATGCTGTGTTACTGTCACAGGGATACCCCCAAACGTCACAAATTTAGAGAACTTTTCATAATTAAGATTGCTGCGTATCTTGAGGAGGAGGTCACTACTTACCATATTGGTTACCTTGTAACCTGTTCCTATTGTGTGTGTTAAGCTGTTTGCAACAATAAATGATGAGAGAGTTCTTACAGTCTTGTCGAGTCTTTTTGCCATGACACACGTGAAATCAGGTAGTTTTTTTTTTCACATCGCTCTGGAATGTGAACTTTTGATTGGTCCGTGCCTTATTAAAAACAAAAGTGAGGTACCGCAGGGAAAGAGGTTGAAGCCATGACGGTTCACGTTTTCCGGCAACGTTGGCCGCCACTAAGCACGGCGCCCAGCCTGGGGGTGCTCCAATGCCTCAAAAACAGACTTGCATGTACCAGATGTGCGTCATCGCTATAACTCAATAGAACGTACAAAAAAGTTGGATAGGTTACACTAGGTTAACTCTTGCCACCGGAAAGTAGGAAAGTCAGATGAACTAAGGAAAGAGAAAATTATATTTTATCTATTATTTATTTATATATATATGCTTTACAAGCCTCCAACTGAGGCATTGAGTAAGGAGGCAGTGCATAGAAAATACATAGAACATATGACATCTATAAAACCATAGCAGTTTACAACCTACAACGGTAAGTGCAGCCGAGATGAAAAAGAATCACTTAGTTCAGGATTCATTAGGAAAAAAAGAAAGCATAATATAATAAGAACCAATGAATCACACAGATCGTTGTCAATGAAGTCGTTTAATTAACAAGTCCAGAGTGCTAAATAGTATTAAACGTTTTAAAAAGAGAGAAAACTTACTAACGCGACATTCCGACGGAAGGGTAAACATATCGGCATAACGGCACTAACGCGGCAAAAAGGTGTAAAGCATAGTGCAAGAACAAGAGAGCATCTTGTGACAACCGTGAAAGCTCACATTTCTTTAGTCATGTAGCCAATCAAGGCGACATGGAATGAATCGTAGTTGGACTGCCATGTAATGCATTCTGTTGTGCAGCGAATTCTATAATCTGACAGCCCTCGGAAGAGCAGAGTAATAAAATGCATTTGTAGAACCGTAAAAGCGCGCAAAGTAGAAATTATTATGAAGCCTGTGTGACGTAGAGTAGGGTCGCTTAAAGCATGCAGGTGTTCGAGAGGAATGAAGGAAATTGTGGAACATTTATAGAAAAACGAAAAACGAAAAGCAAAAGGTAAAGGATGTGTAGAGCGATAGAAACAGGCGACTGCCGATTTCTTCCGGGCGGGTCAATCCATGGGTGCTGTCTACACGAAGCTAGGGCCGAAGGGGTGTATTGCCTTCGCCAACCGGCTTTAGAGGTCCAAACACACGGTATGTGCTGAAGCCCCATCATTCCCATTTTCGCAGGACACGACTAGGCCGCGCACGGCTAGGTACGGGAGGTTTGAACACCCATGTGCTCGCGTCCGTGGTGTAGCAAGAGAAGAAAAAGGGCCTGCTGACACATACGCCCCCACGAGAAATGGCAGCACAAGTGAGAACTTCCACACTTGAGACAGAAAAGTTCAACGGCTGTCAAACCTGCTTAAGTTCGAAAAAATTCATCTCCAGGAAGACAACAGTCTTACGAACATATTGGCATCGATCTGCAACTGTCGAGCTGCTGCTGGTAAGTAACAGAATGAGGTTTCGCCGGCAATTGGCTGGGAAGCCAATTTAAGGGGTAAGAAAAGAGCAGATTGGGTGAGGGTACAAACGCGAGTTAGTGACAACTTAGTTGAAATCAAGAAAAAGAAATGGGCATGGGCAGGACATGTAATAAGGAGGGAAGATAACCGGCGTTCATTAAGGGTTACAACCTGTATTCCAAGGGAAGGAAAGCGTAGCAGGGGACGGCAGAAAGTTAGGTGGTCGGATGAGATTAAGAAGTTTCCAGGGGCAACATGGCTACAACTACTACATGACCGAGGTTGTTGGAGAAATATGAGAGAGGCCTTTGCCCTGCAGTGGGCGTAGCCAGGCTGATGACGTTGATGATGATTATGATGATGATGATGGCTGGGAAGCATTGACTGTCGCATCGGGATAACAGGTGCCTTGATGCTGCTGCTGCCCTCTAATAGTCCTCCTAAATGCGTTCCGCGTACATTTAATTGCAATTAGTATTCTTTGGGCACTTCACGCGATTTTCGGAGAAGGGGTATCTAAGCTTCTAGCCGTTGTCCCGCCAGCCTGGCGGACGGGTAGTCCATGGCCCAACGTGTAGCGCATTGGGCTGCTGTCGATCTAGCCACCTGCCAACGAATCGTTGGTTCCACGGCCTGCATTTTTTTAAAGATCTGGTGTCCAGCTAAACAGAGCGAATGGAAAGTGTATGCAGTGTAGCGCAGTAGATGTAGTGGTTAGAACGCGCTACAAGATCAAATCATTCAGTAGAGCTTCACGTTGATAAGTAAGACAAAAGTAAAAGCTGTCGCGCACGGACAGACTGATGTTTAAAAGGCTTTTTGCTCTGCTTCCGTCGCGTATATTTAGCCTTGGTGATCTATATCAGACCGTCTCACAGCATAGGAAGGTGAATAATGGTGCTGCATATGGTAGGAGATTGTAGATGATCGAATTTGACGTCGTAGCGAAGAACCAGCGTCCCTCCCCTTCCCAAAAGTGGTGTACTTTGGTCATTCAAGCATTGGGCGGTTTATTACAAAAGTGAAAAAAAAATTCCTTCAATTCTCACCTGCTCCTCATGCTCAGTGACCCAAATAGACGAGAGTATCATTGAAGCAGCCCACGCCCAGTGCAATCGTGGTGGTGCCTGCCAAATGATCCAGTTACTGTACTTAAGGAACACTTGTCATGTATGTGAATTTCGCTCGGAATCGGATATACTTAGAGGAATTTTTTTGTCATTCAAGATTGCCTAATTCCAAGTGGCACATACCTAGTTACGCAAGCTCTACTCAAAGAGGCTTGATAAATAGCGACTCACAGCTAGTTTCACTCAGTGACCCAAGTTGGCACCAGAGAGGTTCATTAAAAACCAGCCCATTCCCAGTGCTCCGGGAGACCGTCAGAGTTTATTCGAACAGATGCACCTACCCAGTACGCGTTTGGGCACCAGCATTACGACTTGTCGGTATGTTGCATAAACGCTAATCACACTATGATCGACATTCATTGTAAGAGCGGTCGGAATTTTTCTGAAATCCACCGCGCATGAAACATCTCTTATCGCACAATCAAACTAGCACATGGCTCCAGTGAGATTCCAGTGGAATCAATGGCAGGTCGAGCACGGTTTGCTGACGCTTGACGACTAGGTGATGGCGACGGCGATTGTCTTCCCTGTGGGGCAAGAGTAAGAAGATTGCTTCCAGGTATTGTTCAATTTCATGCGGACGCCTGCCATAGCACGAGCAGAGAGCTTCCTGGTGGTAACGCCGCAGACCAATTGATCGGTGCTGGCAGTCGCAGTACAAGGGTCCAGCATCCTCACCGTCCTAGCACGACCGACTGTTGTCGGGAGTGCGTCATACTGTGTACTTCCACGGACCAAGGTCAAAGGCTGCTTGCAGAGTCGTGTGGTGCATTGGACTTGGGAATCGTTGAGGAATCCCTGCAGCTGGCTGCAAGACACGGGCCATTGACCGTGAAGAAACCCGAAGAGCACCCGCGTACGAAAACGTGGAGGTTCGATTCGTGTTGAATTCGTGTTGACCAGGGTAGAACCACGTGCGGGATTTTCGCCCGAATAAGGTCCGTAAGAGCCAAGGCACTTGGAGGGGACGTAGCAGATGCATAATACTTGTAGAACTCTCGAACAACCCGAAATATTAGTTCATTAAGGGGCTCCCTGTCATCATTTGCAGGTACAATCGAGCATGCAGCAGCCATGGTGATCGGGCGTCCACACTGCGAAAGCCGCTGCCGAAGCATGCTTTCCGTTACTGTTGCTTTAAGGAGGAACCGAGACACTGTTGTACGATGACTGCGAATGAGGCCCGTAAAAAGCTGGTCTTTTACGTCTCGCATTAGCAGACGCACAATCTTGTCTTCTGGCATTAATTGGTTGGCCCGACGGAAAATTCGTATCATGTCTTCGACGAACGTGGTGATGGTTTTGTTTGGCATTTGAAAACTCGAAAATAGTGCCTGTTAGCCTCTTTCTTTCTTTTCGGGAGAGTTCGAGGCGTCAAAAGCAGTCGCTAGAACTTCTGCCAGATGGTACAGGAGGCTTCGTGGTTAATGTACAACACTATTGCCGCATCTAAAAGGGAAAAGTAGACATTCTTCAACTTCGGCGATCGTCCTACTAATTAAAACGGCAACCCGGTCGAAATGGTCTAACCCGTCTTCGACGTCCTCAAAGGCATCGCGGTGGAACGGGTTAGGCGTGCGAGGTGCGACGACAGTGCATGGTGCAGCAGCATTTGGGATCCCCTCGGTTTCGTTTGCGGCTGTTGTTCGCATCTTCCTCGCAGAGCTTGCTAGGGGACTGCATTGCGGTGGAAGACCTTGGAGGCGACGGCTGCTTCGATGGGTTTCTGCCGTCCACGACGTACTGGCGTCGGTAGCATCTTGTTCAGGGCCAGCAGGCACAGGGCGTATCTGTTCCCTGCACAACCACCAATTTGTCGCGAGATAGTATCTGTAACACGTGAAAGGGGGTTTATTGCAGCTCGTACTAGGGATCGCAAGTAGCTCTTGATCGCGAGTCCTAGGCGTTCGCATCAGCAGCCCGAGCTCGGGTCTCGCGCCGCAGCGGTGGCAGTTCGCACAGCGCCACATGCATGTTACCCACTACAATTGCCCCCACGGCGAAGAGGAGCCATCCTGGCGACCTAAGGTGATGACACGATAAGGGGGTCGTGGTACGGCTTCAGGCGACTGACGTGAACCGTCTCGCGGCCACGGCGGCGTTTGTCCGAAGATGGCGTCACCGGTTCGACCACATAATTCACCGGCGATGTACACGCGACGATCCGGTACGGACCCTGATATTTCGGAGCAAGCTTTGGGCTAAGGCCAGGGGATTGGAAGGGCAGCTGAAGCCAGACGTGAGAGTCCACGGCGAAGGACTGTGTGGGCTGCCCGTTGTCGCGTCGATCTTTGTGGATACCTTGGGTATCCGACGTAAACGAGCGAGCCAGTTGGCGGCACTCTTCAGCATGGCGAGCAACTTCGGAAAGAGGGGTGAATTCAGAGGCATCCGGATGATATGGTAGCACGGTGTCGAGGGTAGTGGATGGTTCACGTCCATAAAGAAGGAAAAATGGGGAGAAGTCTGTGGTAGCCTGAACGGCGGTGTTATACGCGTACGTCACAAAAGGGAGGACATCGTCCCAATTGGAATGATCAGACGCAACATACATGGTGAGCATGACACCCAGAGTGCGGTTGAACCGTTCCGTGAGACCGTTAGTCTGTGGGTGATACGCCGTAGAGGTGCGGTGAATAGTGCGGCAAGCGGCGAGTAGCTCATTAATAACTTCGGATAAGAAGACACGGCCTCGGTCGCTGAGCAGTTCTTGCGGTGCGCCATGCCGCAAGATGAAATGCCGTAACATGAATGCGGCGACGTCGCGAGCAGCAGCCGAAGCAAGTGCAGCAGTTTCGGCATATCTTGTGAGGTGGTCTACTGCAACAATTATCCAACGATTTCCTTTAGCAGTGGATGGAAGAGGCCCATAGAGGTAAATGCCAATCCGATCAAAAGGACGTGCAGGACACGGCAAAGGTTGCAGAGGGCCAGTCGTATGAGGAGATGTCTTGCGTCGCTGACAGGCTACACATGACCGAATGTATTTGCGGACATAAGAATACATGCCGCGCCAGTAGTAGCGCTGACGGAGCCGCTCGTAGGTTTTCAGGACGCCAGCATGAGCTTGTTGGGGGTCGGCGCGGAAATACGTGCATATGTCGGAGCGCAAATGGCGAGGGATGACTAGCAGCCATTTGCGACCATCCGGCTGATAGTTTCGGCGGTACAAGATGGCGTCCCGTAGCACGAAATGGGTGGCTTGGCGACGAAGGGCTCGAGGGCATGTAGCCGTCGAAGAACTGTGAAGAATCAATGAGGGACACAATCCACGGATCTTTCCTCTGTTCAGACGGCATGTCAGTAACAGCAAGTGTAGCAACCGGGCACTCTACGGGGGAGGGTGGCGTTTCGTCGGATCTCATGGGCGATCGGGAGAGTGCATCGGCATCAGAATGTTGGCGCCCGGATCGATAGATGACGCGAATTTCAAATTCTTGGAGCCGAAGAGCCCAACGTCCAAGACGGCCTGACGGGTCCTTCAGTGACGCAAGCCAGCAGAGCGCGTGGTGGTCTGTCACAACATCGAACGGATGGCCATACAAGTAAGGGCGAAATTTGTGTAACGCCCAAACTATAGCCAAACATTCTTTTTCTGTGACAGAATAATTGGTTTCTGCCTTCGTGAGGGCCCGACTCGCATATGCAACCACATATTCCGGAAAGCCAGGCTTGCGTTGCGCAAGGACGGCTCCAAGACCAACGCCACTGGCGTCCGTATGAACTTCGGTCGGTGCAGTCGGGTCATAGTGGCGTAGAACAGGTGGTGAGGTAAGCAGACGACGCAAAGTGGTGAAGGCTTGGTCACATGCCGGAGTCCAATCGCGAAGGTCACCTGGGCCAGCCAGGAGCTTCGTCAGAGGAGCGATGATGCAGGCAAAATTGCGTACAAAGCGTCGAAAATACGAGCAAAGGCCGATAAAACTTCGGAGCTCTTTCAGTGTAGTCGGCCGCGGAAATTCTGCGACAGCACGAAGTTTGTCAGGGTCGGGAAGGACGCCGTCTTTGGAAACGACATGGCCAAGTATGGTCAGCTGGCGGGCGCCGAAGCGGCACTTCTTCAAGTTAAGTTGAAGGCCGGCGGTGGCAAGACAAGTAAGGACGTCGCGTAGACGAGAGAGGTGAGAGGTGAAATCAGGGGAGAAAACTACCACGTCGTCTAAATAACACAGGCACGTCTTCCATTTGAGGCCTCGCAGAATATTGTCCATCATTCTTTCGAATGTCGCTGGCGCATTGCAGAGGCCGAATGGCATTACCGTAAACTCACACAGGCCATCAGGCGTAATGAAAGCTGTTTTCGAGCGGTCGGATTCATCCACTGGCACTTGCCAATAGCCCGATCGCAAGTCCAAAGAAGAAAAGAATTCAGCACCATGTAGACAATCCAGGGCGTCATCTATGCGCGGTAGAGGATAGACATCCTTTCCTGTAATCTTGTTGAGGCGACGATAGTCCACACAGAAACGAATCGAGCCATCTTTTTTCTTAACGAGTACAACGGGCGATGACCAAGGGCTGCAGGATGGCTTGATAACACCACGGTCAAGCATGTCTTCAACTTGCTCGGTGATGACACGACGCTCGGTAGATGACACGCGGTGCGGACGCTGGCGTAAGGGTGCGTGGTGTCCCGTATCAATGTGGTGAGAGACGTTACTTGTGCGGCCTAACGATGCTTGGTTCCAGTCAAAAGACGCGTGAAACTCATTTAAAAGAGTAATTAGCCGCTCACGTTGTGTCGGCTCGAGGTCATCGGCAATGGAGCGACAAAAAACATCCGGTGGGACTCGGTTAGATGGCACATGGGGCGTCAGTGCTGTTACGTTGGCAGTATCGACGTCGTCGGCCATGGGGAAGTGCACAATAGCGTCAGCATCCACAGACTCCATGGTGCCAATAGTCTCGCCACAATGCAAAGCCAAAGTGCACGAATTTGGGTTAGAAATCAGTATTTCTGCAGCACCATGGTGAACCGTGAGGAGGGCGAAAGGCAACAATATAGGCTGGCGGCGAATGAAGACGGCAGCGGGTGTAAACATGACCATCGCTTCGGCAAGCGATGCGCATGAAAGAGGGACAAATACAGCACTGTGAGGAGGAAGGTCAGTATCTGAAGCTACACAGATCCTGCTAAGATCGTGAACTTGAAAGTCGCGAGATGGCAAATCGCACAGAACGGAGAACTGAACCTCAGCACGTGCACAGTCGATGACGGCATTATGGCGCGACAGAAAATCCCAACCGAGAATGACATCGTGGGAGCAACAAGTTAACACAAAGAAATCAATGGAATACAAAATGTCCCGAATCAGCACTCTGGCAGTGCACATAGCGACTGGCTGTACTTGTTGCGCACTGGCTGTTCTAAGCAATGGAACCGAAGGCTTCATGGTCACTTTCCGCAATGCACGACAAAGCTTCTCACTAATCACGGACACAGCAGCACCTGTATCGACGAGCGCAAGGGATTTGATGCCATCAACGCACACTTCAATGACGTTGGCGGGGGAAAAACGAGGACTTTGATGTTCCGACGATGACGCACTTCGTGCCTCAGGAACTGCGGAAATCAGTTTTCCGCCTCAGTAGTACTGGCACTGGGTCTACGACGCATGGGTGAGAGTGAGCGCCGACGAGGGGAAGGCGAGCGACGAGTGCCGTAGAGCTGTGACTGCGGTGCCGGTATGTCATCAGCAGCGTAGACCTCCGGTGGTGGTCGAGAAGGCATACGGAAAGGTCGGAAGTCGGAGCTGGGTCGTCGCGGGGTGCCCACGAAGGCCGGCAAGCGCCGGCGGCAGAAGCGCACTACATGACCAGGGGTACCGCAGGCATAGCATATTGGGCGGTTGTCAGCAGTGCGCCAAGGATTTGGACCCTGCTGCTGTGCACTGAAAAAGGGATCCGCCGGCTGGCGAGGCGAAGGCGGAGGAGAGAACACCGGCGGGCGAGGCGCTGAAGGCGGAGGAGAGAACCCCTGTAGACGAGGCGCCCGTGCAACGGCTTCAGCATACGTCAGAGGCGCGGCCACGGGAGCCGGCTGACACGGAGGTGGAAGAGCTTCGGTCACTTGCTCTTGAATTATCTGTCGGAGCGCTGGAGCCAAACATTGAGAAGGCTTCTCCGTGGTCGGCAAAATCGAGAGCTGTCGTGCGACCTCCTCGCGCACAAATTCTTTTATTTGCGTCAGCAAAGTTGTGTGGTTGTCGCCAATAATTAATGCTGCTAACGAATCTTCCGTAGGCGGTGGGCGCCGAGCTAAGATGCGTTGTTTCCGTAGCTCGTCAAAACTTTGGCACAAATTGATAACTTCGGCCACGGTACGCGGATCCTTCGCTAACAACATCTCAAAGGCGTCCTCATCAATGCCTTTCATAATGTGTTTGATCTTGTCCTGTTCTGACATTGACGGATTCACGCGCTTACACAGGTCAATGACATCTTCGATGTAACTTGTGAAAGTTTCACCGTGATGTTGCGCACGCCCCCGTAAGCGTTGCTCTGCGCGAAGCTTGCGCACAGCGGGGCGCCCGAACACTTCAGCCAAACTTGTTTTCAATGTGCTCCATGTTCCGAAATCGTGTTCGTGGTTTCGGAACCAGAGGTTCGCGACGCCGGTTAAGTAAAACAACACGTTGTGCAACTTGGTGACGTCGTCCCACTAGTTATGCTGGCTCACCCGTTCGTAAGATGACAACCAATCCTCCACGTCATGATCATCGGTGCCGCTAAAGATGGCAGGATCACGCTGGCGCAACACACCGGAAACGATGACCGCCGGAGGCTGTGGTGCATCTTCCTGGGTGGTTTCGTCAGGCATGGTCGTAGCAGTCGGTAGCGTCCGGCTTCGGAGTTCCAGTTTCCGAGGTCTACCCCGCAGCTCCACCAAATGAAATGGGGTTTATTGCAGCTCGTACGAGGGATCGCAAGTAGCTCTTGATCGCGAGTCCTAGCCGTTCGCATCAGCAGCCCGAGCTCGGGTCTCGCGCCGCAGCGGTGGCAGTTCGCACAGCGCCACATGCATGTTACCCACTACACACGCAAGGCCGTGAAATAATGATCTGCCACTTTTTTATGTATAACTACCGCCTCGGTTTCAAAGTGTGGGCATCCCGATGCTATATGATCAATGCATGATCTCGTGTGGCGAGAAGCTACAAGTTCTTCATGGGTGAAATCGTGTATAAGATGTACCGAACCATGGGCTGAAAGCAGATCTACATAGTCAGCGACTCCCTGTTTTCTTGGTTTGGTGATATCAATGTTGATATCTCCCGCTATAATTATGTTATGACGAGCATGTTTAGTAAGGAATGTAGACAATTCAGATAATTATACTTTCAGATCAGAATTAGGTGGTCTGCATACTGCTAATACCAGGAAATTACCTTTAGGCTTGCATAATGTAAAGAGAACGACTTCCGCTGCGGTAAAGTCAGCAGAAATTACTTGGATTATCCATTCGTTTATATCAAAAACATAGGCGCCACAGCCCTTGCCGAGGTCACGGCACTTTGAATGTGAGTGAAAACTTTTGAGAACAAACGCTGCAGATTCGGACTGCGTTATATTTATCTTTGTTAATATGCGGATGTCTAAGTATTACAATACTGCGCTCAGGTACACAGTTAATGAATCCCAGTGTTTTTTAATGCTTCTGATATTAGTGTGCACAAGCTCTAGAAATAGTGCAGTGCAGCCATCATTAGAGCGTAACCTTCTTTGTACCCATTCTGGAAATGAACTGAGCGCTGTGGGCATGACTAATTCAGCCTTAATAAATCAGCTTCGCTGACAATTTTCTGCACGCCAGATCCTTCAGTTTTTCTCATGAAAACCATTCCATTCTTATTCCACAAAAACTTGAATGCATTAGCCTTTGCAACTTGCTTTGCCCGCCAGAGCAGTCTCCTTGTTTCAGCTGTTAAATTCTCAGTGATGAAAATGTTTTGCTTTACCAAGATTCTACGTTTGCTATACCATGTGTCTCTTTGTATTTTTGAAGTAAATTTAAAGATTATGGGCGTTAACCTTCTTTACCTAGCTGGCAGCCTATGAGATGCATCAATTTAATCAGCAGTCACTGATGCTATATCGAGTTTTTCTGCGAGTGATTTCAAAACAACATTGAGGTCTTCATTACCACCAGGTTTCACGCCATGAATTTCGATGTTATTCCTTCTAGAATAAATCCCCAAACTTGTGACCGCTGTCTGCAGCTGCGCGATTTCTTTGTTCTTCGCCGCAAGGCGTGTATCTATTTCATCAGAGTGTTTCCTGAAAACAGCAACCTGTCTGCTTTGAGAAGCAATATTTGTGGTTATTTCATCATATTTCTTGGACAGCATTTCCATCGAGCTTTCAACTTTTTCGATTAGCTTACTCTGCGTTTCAGCTAATTCCAGCACTGAGTCATTCTTAGTAGACTGTAACTGCATGGCCTTATCAAGTCTGTCTACTCTCAAGTGGAATTCAACTAGCCTGCTTTGAACAGAGCTTATGGCTGCCAAAACCTCTCGCAGAGTGGGCTGCGGCTCTTCAAAATTGATCAATGCGCCAGATGTTTTTTTCATGGCGCACTCAAAACACGCCCAGCTGACTTTTACGTTCTTTTTTGCAACGCTTCAGCACTTCCCAGTGTGATATAAGCTGCTAAACTCACAACGGTACACGCCTAGCGCATCCGGTGGCACCTGTTCGCGACAAGCAGTACAGTTTCCAATTCTGGATGCAAGGGACATGACAAAATACACAGAACCACACAAAAAGCCCTGTCGCAACCAGACGGGGTGGAATCAAAGCAAGAAAAAGTGGCTATCGCTAAAATTATAGCTTACCTACAAAACAGAAGGCATGTTAGCTTGCGAGCCCACACCTCGTCAGACTGCGACAGGATGGCTGTCCGCTGCCGCTTTCGTATGCGGTCCAGTCCCTGATAGCGTCTCTCGTGTCGCTGCCAGGCAGACTATGGCCAGCGGAACGTTGACGCATGCGCAGCTTGGACAGCCACACTAGACGGCGTAAGGTGTCGACTAGGGCAGTAGGAAAGTCTTCTTTGCCGTTGATCAGCGGGGGATGCGATTGCTACAAAACAGAAGGCATGTTAGCTTGCGAGCGCGCGCCCAGTCAGACTGCGACAGGATGGCTGTCCGCTGCCGCTTTTGTATGCGGTCCAGTCCCTGATAGCGTCCCTCGTGTCGCTGCAGGGCAGACCATTGAGTAACATAGTAAACGTAAATAGCGGACACTCCCATAGGCGCCTGCGGCCGATATTGGCTCTCAGCGCACCTAGCCGAATCGGCGAAACCCACCAACCTCCAAGATGGTTGCACACGTTGCCGAATCTCGGAGGCTCCAATTTCAGTTTCGTTTCTTGTATTTCTTTGTGTGTGTGTGACCCATACCTTTGCTTAAATCGCGTGTTTTCATGCAGGCGCATGTGCCGCTGTTTATATGTTGTGAAGGCGAGAGCGCAAAGGTGTTTCACTCATGTCAGTTTCATATAAATTCATATTTGCTGTTTCAAGCTGTAACTTAGCGCAACAATCAGGCCAAAAGGTGGATTGTATATAAATGTGCCGTGTTCCTTAAATATAAATGAACTTGCTGCACAGTGAAGAACACGAACATAGCAGACAACAATTTTTTGCAGCAAGATTCTAAGAGACAGATACATGAAAACGGGAAGAAACAGTGAAATGCAAATTATAAGGGTGTCGCACGGCGCACTTTTAAACGCGATCAAGCCCAATACGACTTGAATTTCTCAGTCGCGATTGGTTCTTTTGCGCAAGCTGCGCGATGGCGCCAATATCAGTCACGAATTTAAATCCGGATTGGACTTGTTCGCGATCGAAAGTGGTCGTGCGACACCGTTATAACGGATAATAGTCGAAAATGAATGACGTGATGGCAATAACTTTGCACAAGCAAAGCACATAGAAGACGTGTTACAACTATCCATATAATGAAAAAAAAACTGCAAATACAAGACAGCAATTAATTTGCTTAAAATGGTATTGCTTTAGAAGGAAAAAAAAATATGACGTTTCTTCTTGCACTTCTGCGAAGGAGGGTGATTTAGGGCAGCAAAATTATATGAATGGTAGCGTGCCGAAATAAAATGGCTGCAAAAATAATTGAGCACGCACCAACATCTTCATGTCGAATGTGTAAGCCAATGTGTCCGTCATTAAAGAGCTGCAATTAAGCACTTTGTGTTGGGAGTCATTACCTGCTGTCTTCGAAGCCTTGCAATTGTCTTCTGATACTTGGAATTTTGGCCTTGATTTTGCCTGATGTTCTTTGGCTGTGCAGTGTATTTTGAGGAAATTGTGGAGATTCCTGCAATATGTAGAATGAGAGACAGAAGGTAAGCAATACTGGAGGCTTCAAAGCTATTGAATGTAGACGCTACGTTCCTTCGTATAAGGAATATGGGAGCCTGCAAAGCTTTATAATGGAAATACTGCGTTCGTTCATGCAATGCGTATTTTATTTATTTATTTTTGGTTAAGGAAACACTGTTATAAAGGCTAAGAAACGAGGAACTTTCTACGGTAACGACTCCATACACAATTAACACATGAAAACAAGTGTTTTCAGCCGGATGAACAACAGCTAACAATGCTCGAGCGCACACAGCCTGCTACAGAGGTTGGGAAAGAGCACATTATTGCCATACTGCAAATATTGCACGTGTACCGTTTTAGAAGTAACTACATTTCTTTTGCAGAAGTAGACCACCATACTTATTCAGCAGTCCGCGCGTACCATAAAGCTCTCTGCCCGGAACGGCGTGTGTTCTTAGGTCACATTTCTTAATGAACCATTTTATTTCAATTTCTAACTTATTCATTGTATCGAACCTGCATCGCAGCTCGGACGCTGCCGCATCGCTGTTTTCGATAGCATCATCGCTCATTGCTGCGCATAAAAAAGGAGTACGAAATGAAAGTCAGCGTAGCAAATGGGCAGCAGCTGTTCACGGCTGCAAGGCCGCCGTCACTCGTTCATGCGACTAACAGTGACATAACGAAACGCGAAGAGAATAAGTCGCTAACAACGCGCAAAAGAACTTGCTGTGGCCTTACCATGAAACGGCGATGAAGCAGACGCCGGCAGTAGAACCGAGCAACGATGCTCAGGTGCATTTTACTGAAAAAGCCCGGCGGAGTGGCCTGACAAGGCTTCGCAAATGTTGGGTCATGCCCAGTGCATACAGTTTTCTACAAATATTGTAGGAAACTCTATGGCCCAGTGGTAGTGCCGCCTGTCAAGCTGCTAGCCGCAGCCGCAGCCACAGCCGCATTTTTCTTGATAGGCTCTGCCACCTAGCGGAATCGGCGAAACTCCATAGCTCGGCCGCGAAACGGCTCGAGTGTCCGCTCTTGTCGTTTACTATGTTACTCTATGGGCAAACGATGTCCAGCGGAACCTTTACGCATGCGCAGCTTGAACAGCGGCACAGGTCGGCGTACGGTGTCGACCAGGGCAGCAGGAAAATCTTCTTTGCCGTTGATCAGCCGGGGATCCGATTGCTACACAACTGAAGGCATGTTAGCTTGCGAGCCCACACCCCGTCAGACTGCCGGAATGATCTAACAAAAGCATGAAACCTTACTCCCAGAGCTAGGCTGGCCGTGGTCTGCAGGACAAATGGATGAGATACGGTGTCAAAGGCCTTGGTCAGGTCAAGGGCTAAGATCCCCCTAACATCCCTAGTGCTATTATCGAAAATGTGCTTCTTAAGGAGTAGCATTACAACCTGTGTGGAAAGGCTGGGCCTCAAGCCGACCATGTTGCGCGGGAACAGTTCGTTGCGTTCTATGTAATCCGATATCCAGTGAAGGATCGCATGCTCCGCTACCTTGCATACGCAAGGGGTTAGCGATATCGGCCGTAGGTTGTCAATGTTTAAGGGCTTACCCGGTTTCAGGATAAGCACAATCGAGGCCGCTTTCCCCTCGTCCGGGACGCATCCGCTCTCCCAAGTCTTGTTGACCTCTTTCGGTAACAGCTAAATTGACCTATCATCCAGATTCCTTAGGAGTCTGTTTGAGATGCCGTCCGGACCTGAGGCCGAACTGCTATTTAAGTTGTGAAGTACTGGTCTGATTTGGCACTCTGTCAAGGGGTCATCGAGCTCCTTTACCGTGCCACATTCGATGATAAGATACTCCTCTGAGTGTGCTGCGCATGGCGAGAGATATGTATTGGCTACCTCTTCTAAGAGCGTTTGTTCAGTTCCTGCCTCTTGTTTGTGCCTGTGAATGACGCAGCACATTGTCTGTCTTTGATTGCCTTTGGTTAGCCTGTCATCTATAATGTGTTTAAGGAGATTGCATTTTCCCCCAATGCACACGCGCCCATGAACTGCTGAGCAGATTTCATCCCATTATAGCCTAGCTAACTCGGCGAAGTACTGTGATCATCATCATCATCATCATCATCATCATCATCATCAGCCTAGTTACGCCCACTGCAGGGCAAAGGCCTCTCTCATACTTCTCCAACTACCCCGGTCATGTACTAATTGTGGCCATGTTGTCCCTGCAAACGTCTTAATTTCATCCGCCCACCTAACTTTCTGCCGCCCCCTGCTACGCTTCCCTTCCCTTGGAATCCAGTTCGTAACCTTTAATAACCATCGGTTATCTTCCCTCCTCATTACATGTCCTGCCCATGCCCATTTCTTTTTCTTGATTTCAACTAAGATGTCGTTTACCCGCGTTTGTTGCCTCACCCAATCTGCTCTTTTCTTATCCCTTAACGTTACACCCATCATTCTTCTTTCCATAGCTCGTTGCGTCGTCCTCAATTTCAGCAGAGCCCTTTTCGTAAGCCTCCAGGTTTCTGCCCCATATGTGAGTACTGGTAACACACAGCTGATATACACTTTCCTTTTGAGGGATAGTGGCAACCTGCTGTTCATGATTTGAGAATGCCTGCCAAACGCACCCCAGCCCATTCTTATTCTTCTGGTTATTTCAGTCTCATGATCCGGATCCGTGGTCACTACCTGCCCTAAGTAGATGTATTCCCTTACCACTTCCAGTGCTTCGCTACCTATCGTAAACTGCTGTTCTCTTCCGAGACTGTTAAACAATACTTTAGTTTTCTGCAAATTAATTTTCAGACCCACCCTTCTGCTTTGCCTCTCCAGGTCAGTGAGCATGCATTGCAATTGGTCTCCTGAGTTACTAAGCAAGGCAATATCATCAGCGAATCGCAAGTTGCTAAGGTATTCTCCATCAACTTTTATCCCCAATTCTTCCCACTCCAGGCCTCTGAATACCTCCTGTAAACATGCTGTGAATAGCATTGGAGATATCGTATCTCCCTGTCTGACGCCTTTCTTTATATGGATTTTGTTACTTTCTTTGTGGAGGACTACGGTGGCTGTGGAGCCGCTATAGATATCTTCCAGTATTTTTACATATGGCTCATCTAGACCCTGATTCCGTAATGCCTCCATGACTGCTGAGGTTTCGACTGAATCAAACGCTTTCTCGTAATCAATGAAAGCTATATATAAGGGTTGGTTATATTCTGCACATTTCTCTATCACTTGATTGACAGTGTGAATATGGTCTATTGTTGAGTAGCCTTTACGCAATCCTGCCTGGTCCTTTGGTTGACAGAAGTCTAAGGAGTTACAGATTCTATTTGCGATTACCTTAGTAAATACTTTGTAGGCAACGGACAGTAAGCTGATCGGTCTATAATTTTTCAAGTCTTTGGCGTCCCCTTTCTTATGGATTAGGATTATGTTAGCGTTCTTCCAAGATTCCGGTAGGCTCGAGGTTATGAGGCATTGCGTATACAGGGTGGCCAGTTTCTCTAGAACACTCTGACCACCTTCTTTCAACAAATCTGCTGTTACCTGATCCTCCCCAGCTGCCTTCCCCCTTTGCATAGCTCCTAAGGCTTTCTTTACTTCTTCTGGCGTTACCTGTGGGATTTCGAATTCCTCTAGGCTATTCTCTCTTCCACTATCGTCGTGGGTACCACTGGTACTGTATAAATCTCTATAGAACTCCTCAGCCACTTGAACTATCTCATCCATATTAGTAACGATATTGCCGGCTTTGTCTCAAACGCACACGTCTTATTCTTGCCAATTCCTACTTTCTTCTTCACTGTTTTTAGGCTTCCTCCGTTCCTGAGAGCCTGTTCAATTCTATCCATATTATAGTTTCTGATGTCCACTGTCTTACGCTTGTTGATTAACTTAGAAAGTTCTGCCAGTTCTATTCTAGCTGTAGGGTTAGAGGCTTTCATACATTGGCGTTTCTTGATCAGATCTTTCGTCTCCTGCGATAGCTTACTGGTTTACTGTATAACGGCGTTACCACCGACTTCTATTGCGCACTCCTTAATGATGCCCATGAGATTGTCGTTCATTGCTGCAACACTAACGTCCTCTTCCTGAGTTAAAGCCGAGTACCTGTTCTGTAGCTTGATCCGGAATTCCTCTAGTTTCCCTCTTACCGCTAACTCATTGATTGGCTTCTTGTGTACCAGTTTCTTCTGTTCCCTCCTCAAGTCTAGGCTAATTCAAGTTCTTACCATTCTATGGTCACTGCAGCGTACCTTGCCGAGCACGTCTACATCTTGTATGATGCCAGGGTTCGCGCAGAGTATGAAGTCGATTTCATTTCTAGTCTCACCATTCGGGCTCCTCCACGTCCACTTTCGACTAACCCACTTGCGGAAAAAGGTGTTCATTATCCGCATATTATTCTGTTCTGCAAACTCTACTAATAATTCTCCTCTGCTATTCCTAGAGCCTATGCCATATTCCCCCACTGACTTGTCTCCAGCCTTCTTCTTGCCTACCCTGGCATTGAAGTCGCCCATGAGTATAGTGTATTTTGTTTTGACTTTACCCATCGCCGATTCCACGTCTTCATAAAACCTTTCGACTTCTTGGTCATCATGACTGCATGTAGGGGCATAGACTTGTACCGCCTTCAATTTGTACCTCTTATTAAGCTTCACAATAAGACCTGCCACCCTCTCATTAATGCTATAGAATTCCTGTATGTTACCAGCTATTTCCTTATTAATCAGGAATCCGACTCCTAGTTCTCGTCTCTCTGCTAAGCCCCGGTAACACAGTACATGCCCGCTTTTTAGCACTGTATATGCTTCTTTTGTCCTCCTAACCTCACTGAGCCCTATTATATCCCATTTACTACCCTCTAATTCCTCCAATAACACTGCTAGACTCGCCTCGCTAGATAGCGTTCTAACGTTAAACGTTGCCAGGTTCAGATTCCAATGGCGGCCTGTCCGGAGCCAGGTATTCTTAGCACCGTCTGCAGCGTCACAGATCTGACCGCCGCCGTGGTCAGTTGCTTCGCGGCTGCTGGGGACTGAGGGCCGGGGTTTGATTGTTGTATTCATATAGGAGGTTGTGGCCAAGTACTGCACCAGGGTGGCCAATCCTGCTCTGGTGAGAGAGTGCGTTACCGGTTCTGGTCACCGGGATCAGGCTGCACTCCAGGCCTGTTTGTGCAATTTTCTCAACACACGTTTTTTTTTATTTTCCGGTGGAGAATTGCGCTGCACCGGGATTTGAATCACGGTCCTTTTGCACTGGAGACGGATACTCTACCGTCCCCGCAGGAGTTAAATTAAAAATTGGATTATGGGGTTTTGCGTGACAAAACCACTTTCTGATTATGCACGCCGTAGTGGAGGACTCCGAAAATTTCGACCACCTGGGGTTCTTTAACGTGCACCAAATTCTAAGTACACGGGTGTTTTCGCATTTCGCCCCCATCGAAATGCGGCCGCCGTAGCCGGGGTCCGATCCCGCGACCTCGTGCTCAGCAGTCTAACACCATGACCACTGAGCAACCACGGCGGGTCCCGCAGGAGTTGTACGCCTCATTTAACCTACAGTGGTGCCCAATTTGATCAGTCAAGGTGGGCCAATCTGAGCTCGGTTATACCTCATGGATGGCACTCGCCTAGAGAACCTGGTATTTATGACCTGCAAGTGTGGCCACTCATAATTGAGGATATATAATTTTTTTTTAGTACTGTACTATCTCCCTGTTCAGCACAGTACTGTGCTATCTCCCTGTTAAATGCGGCAACCCTCTTTCGCAACCTCCTGTTAAGCCTTTGTGCTTTTCATCGCCTCAAAATTGAGGGTTTGGCTTCCAAGAGATGGGCGAGGTGTGGATCCATCCTGGAAATCTCGAGCTCGGTTTCAATTGCTTTTGTAGCCTTTTCAACATTCAACAAAGATTAGCCAGCCACTTTACCCCCTTTAGTGCTGTAAGAATGCTCTTAAGCCCATCAACCCGTTAATGCCCCGTCTGAACAATTTTAGACAATAAGAGTTATAGTGATATAGTGTGAAATGGAAACAGAAAGGGAGATGGGACAAGGTTCTTGTCTTTTCCCTCTTTCTATTTCCATTTTGCGCTAAGTCCCCTAAATCATCTGGTCCGAAGTTTTTAAGTCTGAACTGAGAATCCAAAGAAGTACTACTGAAGGCTCTCTTTGTTCCGCCTACTGTTTGCGACAGGAAAGTGGCATCTGGCAAACAACATGCTTGTTGCAAGCCACAAAGCTTGTTTTAGCCTTGCCTTCTATGAGCAACTGGGTTGCTGATTTCGCGTACGTTTTCCATGTAGTCCGGGGACCAAGAAAAACACCTTAACATTTGCAAGTACTGTTGGTGAAAACCTTGTGCAGAGTCTGCATAACCCCATGTTAAAGGAATTCAGGTGGTTCAAATAATCAGCTGTCCTCCATGGGGCGCCTCGTAGCATGCATGTTGCTTTGGGACAAAACGCTGCGTATTTTACCTTGATAATTGATTGCAATGTGTGGCACAGTCTGTAACCAACTTGGTAATTTTATAAATCATTGTTTTAAGGAGCATCGCAACAACAATCAAAACAAATTTACTCTTATACATAGACCACAAGAGTTTGCTTATTTTTATAATTCTGTCATGGTCGATAAATGTCTGGGGACGAACAACCAATTTTGTAATTTTCTAACTACTCTTTCGAGTAAAACTGTGCTCCACGTGTTTCGGCTGACTGCTGCCTTTAGTGATAGCAATTTTCGAATGAAAGTCTATAGCAGCTACTTTTTCCTAAAACAATGGTCATGATCCAAGCAAACTATATTCCACGCTTGACGGCAAGCTTCTTTAATTACTGAGAAAGCTTCCAAAAAGGAAGCAACAGTTCCACGACGAATACGGCCATGCTAAATGCAAGGGAGTATAGCAGAATCAGAAAGGCCGCTTGCACGTCCACCAGGTTCAACACCTCGTACCGCCCAGCAGCTGCTTCGCTACCGCTTCCTGCTAGTTGGTCGAGGAAGCAGGTGGCCGGCTTGCGAAATATCTCGTGGTGATGCATAAATGGCACCGCACCTTCCAGAAGCCAGCGGATCCTGCGCACGGTTGACAATGCACCGCAGAACATCAGAATGCCCCACCTAGCTGCTGTATTTGTTGTTCATGTTTGTTGTCCTTCTGCCACGATTGTGATGTAATGCTCGCTCGGCTCGACACAAGCCTACAGCAGTCAAGTTTTCTTGAGCGATGTGGAATAAGATTATGTTTGCTAGGTGTTAATACATTCCTGAATACACGCGAAAAGCAGTGAACAATGTGAAATGTATAGTGAGCCAAGTTTATACAGTAGCAACAGCACATGACCGCTTGGATTATATTTGACAACCGACAAAGACGCTTACCGCGGTCGTTAGGATTTGACGATTGCTTCTTTTTCTTATTTTTCGCTGCCACAACTACGTGGCAATAATAGTTGTAAAGGCTTCGTGTGTTATGCCTAAAATCATGTGTCGGACGAAATAACCTGACTCGGTAGCAAGCTCTGCACACATGAACAACCCAAAGAATGCACCAGGCATACTGATTTTGATTTTTTCATTTGCTAACAATTATAATTTGGACAGAGCCGCATTTTACGTGGAAGCAATTCTGCGAATCCTCTTGCCATTTTTGTTGCATTCTGCTTCTTTTACTTGTGTTTGCGGATATTAGCGCATAGCGTAATTTCATACGCAAGACGTGCATTGCTGTAAAGCTTACACAATCCCATTAGGGAGCGACAATTTGCTAAAATGTTTCAGGAAAGTACCAGGTGCACATCGCCACTTCTCTGTAAGCCTTACTCGTCTGAGATCACTTTTCTGTAAAAGTTTCGAGAATGCGTGCAGAAGTTGAATATTAAAATAGAACAATGATTCCCGTCGGAATTATTCAGTGTAGCGCAAAAAATAAAACGAACAAGGAATAAATAGCCGACTTCTAACAGTATTTAAATGTGGCAGTCAATAGACTTGATGGCCCATAGGTCTGGCTCAACAGGGAAGCTTTAGCAAATGTCGATTTTTTTCTATGAACAGCACAGAAAGAAAGCACACAAAGAACGCAACCACGGCTGTCCCTTACTGATGCTCAGAAAGTGATGTGCGTGCAGTAAGAACACCCCCTCTCATTTTCCTGCCCCCCGTCTATGTATATACCCCCCTGAGGGCGTCGAGTCTGGAGAACCTGAAGGACTCTGCGGAAACTGTGACCAGCTTTTCTCTTTACTATGCTTACGTTTCGTCCAAAGCAAGGATTTCGACATCCCCAGCATAGTAGCAGGTGTTAACGACCGTACGAATATTCAGGATAAAAATATTTTCTCGACATTTTACTGCCAGCTTAGTGGGACTGCATTGCATAATTCGTAAAGGTTTTTCCAACAAAACAGTACTGTCGGCAACGTTTAAGGAAATCTCCTTGTTTGTGTTGAATCCTTTGCAGTGGTCGTGCATTAAAATACTCATCGAATTCATTGATTAATGGATTTCGGTTAACACCTAGATTGGCCTGATTCCCGCGCTTGTACTAGGAAACGAAGTATGCACGACAAGCTATGTAATCATTTGTGACTGGGAATGTTTATTGGCCGGCATAAGTAGGACCTCGGTAAATGTAGACTTCTAGATAACGTTACCGTCTAAACAACGCAAGTCTATAAATTGCTGTCTATAAATAAAGTCTATATTTTCGCTTAGCCAACGAAAACAACAAGGAAGACTCGCGTTAATCGAAGCAAACAACTTTGCACAGCTCTCTACCCAGGACGGCACCCCCCGCCCCACACACACACATTAAACAAGCTTTCAAACTTTTCCACCGGAAAAAGAACGATGATTTATATTTTAGCGCAACTCTTAGGCACGCGTTCCTGTGACGAGCATTGGCGTCAGCGCAACCGAAAGAACGAGCATAACAAAGGGTGAAAGATCGAACGCAGAGTGCAGCCACCCGTGAAAGTCGGCGATAGAGAAGAGAGCATGAGCTACAAAGCGTAGCATGAGGATGTAACGAAACTATGAGGCGGAAAGCGAAGTAGGAGGATATGGCAAGAGTATGAGAAGTGTAGTGCCGCACAAGACGGGCTTTGCGGCGGCGATGGCTAGGAGACGGCGCCAGAGTAGTGCGCGTCGTCAGCACGGTCTGCACGGTGGCTACATTGAATCAAGCCTAAGCGTCACAGAAGCGCTGGCTCTCGTGATCTCTGGATTAGAGGGGCTGTCGCGCCACGCTTAGCTCCGTTTGCAGCGTGCCACAGAGATAGATTGTACGCGCCAGCCAATGTATCGCGAAATGAAAACATGTGTAAGGAATTTCGCACTATGGAGTATAGTTATCGTCGGTGAACTTTCACAGCGAAGCTGTATATGCCTAGGCGAAACCTAGGCGAAACCATTGCACATTCTAAATGTCTACTGCGCACCCAAATTGCGGAATGCATCATTCTCCAACATTTTTAACCCTGCTTTAAGAGTTGCGGGTTGGGACCCCCTCTTCATTGTTGGTGATTTCAACGCCCCCTGTCGAGTCTGGGGGTACCGGCGTGAATACAAACGGGGGCGCAAGTTGGCGGAGCATGCGTCAACGTTAGGCCTCGCTCTTCACAGACCCCGTCCACCCAACCCGTATAGGCAATTCCGTGACTCCGGATACGTGTCAGGATTTGACCTTCACCCGCAGCATTCAGCATGCAGACTGGGTCAACACCGAGGAAACCCTTCTTCGCGACCACTGCATCCTCAACACTACAATTCGGACCAAGCCATTAGCAAAACCCACAGCACAGGCCCGACTCCCAGATTGGTCGAAGTTTAGGCAAAATTACAACACAGCGACATCTATACTCGAGCAAGGCTACCAGTCGTGGTCCCAACAATATGTTTCTAGCCTTCGCTCCACAAAAACCAAAATTCAGCTTTCCGAGGCGGTATCGGACGCGGATAACCACCTCTTCTACCTCTGGGAAACGCGGGATTGCCTCGTCCACCCGTGGCGCCGACAAAAGCATAACCGCAAACTTAGGGCTCGAATTGCCGAGCTCACCCAGCAGGCGGCCGTGTATGCGGCCCAGCTCGCAGACGCCAACTGGGTGGGTCGTTGCAATACGGCGGCGCGGGAGATCTCCAGCAGGAACACCTGGCGGCTCTTCTGCGCCCTTCTCGACGCAAGGCAGACACGCACAGGAACTCATAAACATCTACAACGTGCCATACACAGTTTTCACGGCAACACAACTCAGCTAGAGCACAACTTACGGGTTCAATACTTGTGCACTACCCAGTACCCCTGCGGACCGGCGTACTCTTATGCAGGTTCGTAGAACGCTGAGCTGGAACAGCCGTTCTAGCTCCACGATCTGCGGGCAGCCCTGGCGAAAATGAAACGTGGCACAGCCCCGGATCGGGACAAAACTGCAGTCAAATTACTCGCTAACTTACCCGACCCGCCCTTTCAGTCCTTACAGCATTACATCAATTCAATCAAGCTCGGGGACGCGCCACTTCCGAACGATTGCAAAACCACTCTGGTCACTTTCCTTCCCAAAACTGGCAGGGCCATCAACACGGACAACGTTCGCCCCATCTCTCTCACCTCGTGTGTGTGCAAACTAATGGAGACGATGGCGCGTGACAGGTAGTACGAGTTCATGGAGAATCAACACATCTTCGCAGACTCTATGTTCGGATTTTGCCCTAGAGGTCCGCACAGGATGTTCTGCTACAACTCAATCGGGACATCCTTGACCCGGTCAAGTGCTCCCACAACGATAAGGTCGTACTCGCCTTAGACTTGAAGGGGGCCTTCGACAACGTTACACACGAGGTAATACTCGCTCATCTTTTACAAACCGGCTGCGGACGCAACGCGTTGAGATACATTTGGCAATTTTTGACAAATGGTGACCCCTATATTAAAATCTAGGACACTGAACACGACCCCTTCTGACTTCGAACCAGAGGAACACCAAAGGGTGCCGTGCTGTCTCCTCTCCTATTCAATCTCGCTATGATGCACCTGCCGGCCCAATTGGGTGATGTCGCTTGTGTGCAGCATGCGCTGTATACCGACGACATCACCCTGTGGGCCACGCAGGGCTCACTCGGAGATATTGAGGCCTACCCGCAACAAGCAGCGACCATAGTGGACCGTTATGCTCGCCACTGTGGCCAGCAATGCTCCCTAAACGTCTGAATTTGTGCACATGCGCCCCTCGCCAAAGTGTACCGCCAAAATTGAGCTCTTTCTGAAGACAGGACCAATTCCTGAACACACAGAATTCCGGGTGCTGGGGCTTTTCATTGATCAACATAGACAGTCGAACACTACCCTAGCCAAGGTCGGTGAGGGGGGAACCAGGTGGGCCGCATGATTTGCCGGTTTTCCAACTGACGTGTGGAGTTGCGGTGCAAAGACGCCTTACGGCTGGCGCATGCATTCGTGACCAGTCGAATCTTATATTACACTCCTTACCTCCACGTTCGGAAACAAGACGATGATGCACTCGAAGTCCCAAAGGCCCAAGAAGTCTCGAAGCCCCAAGAAGATGATGCACGCGCAGGCCCAAAGGCCGAGCGCGCCAGGGCAGTGGCTGATGCCACTGGGATGCCGTACTAGGGATTCTACCTAGTATTTTAAGGGCCGGGCTCTTAAGTAGCGGCCCATGCGTACCTCCATGTGCTTCTCTTCTGAGAACAATAAAAGTTTTTCACCACCACCATCCCCATTATGGCGACAGAAGAGAAGTGAAATTCTGCTAAGGAGGGATTAACGCAAAGGCGGCGACGACGATGAACGCGCGAGCAGCGGCACTAGCGCGCTTGCGCGGCTCGCATCGACAACTGTTACAGCGAAGCTGTATGTGCCTAAGTGAAACGCTCGCGGTCTGACCACAGAGACCGTCCGGCGGAAGGTGTGACGCGCCACTGGCAACGCTGATAGTGCCGTCGTTTCTCTCTCGTAATAGAACACGCGCGTAGCAGTATCTCTGCGACTTCAGAATGGGACGGCCAGGCATCATCCGTTCTCCCTAGAAGCAGCTGGCCTACGAGCAACGGTGCCGAGAGCAGGAACGGGAAAGATCTCATCGGAGTCGCGCCTACGCCTAAGAAGGTCAGGCCCGCGATGTGGAGAGCAAGCGGCAAAGTCGGGACGATCCGCCGACTCATGCGGCCAAGGGAGTTCGCGAAGCAAAACCTAAACAGCAATATTACGTCGCTGAAGCAGCGGCTGAGCGAGATCGCCAGTGGCAACGTCGGGTCGGGGATCCAGCCGCTAGGACCCGCGAGGCTGAGCAGCGACTACTTCGAAATTGACATAAACACCGGGGCCGCACACTTCAGCTTCGCTGGTTTACCATATGTACGGGGTGCCTGGGCGGTGTTTTTTTTTTTTCGCGACACCTGCCTTCTCTGACGAAAACATCTTTCACAAATTGATGGCACATACTCCAGGCAGAAAAAATTGATGCAATAGTAATCGCAACATGTACATCGTACAACCAATAATTTTGACAAGCAGGATTATTCGAACACATATGAGGCACCACCTCAGTACCCTCGGACGTAAACGAGGGGTGCAATTCTGGCACCTTTCATCCGCCGTTCAATAATTTTGACTCCGCGTTCACGAGCGCCCGCAACCTCCGCCAACAACTCCTGCACAAATACCGATGCTTTTGCTTTTATACATCACAGGCGCCTTCCAGAACTGCGATATAGAAAAGCCTTATCAATGCCTTAGTCAACGACCTTATCAAAAGCACACGACATGCCAAGCCAACCAGTTAAGCTGTAAGAGCTAGAATTTCGGTTTGTAGTGTGCGTTCTTCACATGCAACAGTTCCCTTTGACATATCATATAGTGAAGCGGTCTTAGGTGATTTCTTTGTCTCCTGTCACAAATCGTTGTCGCATAGAATCAAACAGCTTTCAATAGTAGTCACTTCACCCTGAGTGTTCCTTAAGGGGAAGGCGGGGATGACAATACCTTGCGTATAACTTTCCTATCACTCGGCTGTCGGTGTGTAGACGCCCTCGGTTACTGTCGATACGAAAGAAGATTTAAAGTGCGTATTCATCGAACATTTTCTAGTTACTAAACTGAGAAGTCACATGCAAGCATATTGACATGCACACATGCCGAATTAAGTTAATTAGACTGTTTTCTTTGTTTATTTTTTCACGACTTCGAGAATGTTGTCAAGCGTTTTCTTCTGTACTATTTCATTTTACTTTCCGCAAAACGAACTTGTTAGTAGTCCTGCTTGATGCGAGCTGCCGGTCGACTGTGGCGCTCAGATAATTTTTTGAATGCTAAGAAATGTATAAGTTCGCGTTTTTTTTAATACTAGCTGGTAGCTTCACTTTTCATGAAAAAATGCAGTGTTAAGAAGGTGTGACAACTATAAAACGGGAACCCTCTACATCTTTCTCAATATACAGAACTCTTTTAAGATGAAACATAATCTTCCGGTCGCTGTAGGTTTGATTTAAAACATTTTACTGTGCTAGCTCGTCTACCTGCACAGAACTGCCTAGAAGGCTGGCGTATCCAACTTTTCCACGCACTCAAGCGCACAACAGGCGCACTAAAATCGCCGCAATAAAAATAACCGCAGCGAGGATGGCAGGCCAGCTAGAAACATTATTTTAGAAAACAAAACGTTAACGGTTTGGGCCAGAGGGGTCGATTTCACACAGCTTTCCTTTCGTAGGCTGTATTTTCGCTTCGTCGGCCACCTTCTGAAAAGCCAAGACTCTGTGAGTCTTGACTTTTCATTGGGAAAGTCCAATATATTTTCTGTACCCGGACAACTGCTGTTTCGAGATACCTGTACAATGTATCGGATTGTATCTGTATGTATGTTTTTGATGTAAAAAAAATAACATTTATTAATGTTTAAGTTTTACCGTGTTTCAAATTGCGGTATTGCATTCTATACTTTTTGTTATTATTTATTTATTATACATACTTTCAAGGCCCTAAGGCACTACAGAAAGAGTGGTACTTAACAAGCAATGTAATATGCAGTCAATGGTATGCAGGCAACGTTAAGCGATAGCATCGTAGACTACTGTTTTGAATGAAGTTACATCTGTGATCTGAATGATGGAAGCAGGAAGGTGGTTCCAGTCGACACTTGTGCGGCGTAAAAAAGAATCATGATACTTGTTCGTTCGGGAGGATGGGACGGCAACTTTATATCTGTGGTCAGAACGGGATGAAGTGTAGGAAGGTGGGGTGATAAGTTGATCCTTGAGCACCTGGTTTGAGTGATAAACCTTGTGAAATAGGCAAAGGCAAATAGGCATTATTAATTAATGTGCTTCTGTGACCGCAGCTGCCAAGGGTGGCGAGGCCCAGTCTGGCATGTTCAGTGCGTTTTGTCGCGTCCCCCAAGGCATTTCTGTAAGGAATGTCTTGAATAAATGAATAAAGAATGAAAGAGAGCAAGAAAGAAAGAAAGAAAGAAAGGAAGGAAGAAAGAAAGAGAGAAAATATGTGTCTCCAAGCTTCCTTCGCACACATATTCCAACGACTTCTGACGTAACTACATTTTTTTTTGGATAGTGGCCGCTGTTCGTAAGGACTCCTACCTGCGGTCCATAGCGGCTACCAGCTTGGGATCCAGACGCTTGTTCATGTACCAGCGGAAGTCTGCCGTTTCGAGACGTTGCGACGACATGTGGAAGTAGGCCGGCTGCAGAGCTTCGCAGTGAGGCGCCACGTACACCCGGTTCCCCGTGGCGTCCATGATTATGATCGCGTCACCAGCCACAACCTGACGCAGCGTCCGCCGAGAGTAGATGTCCGTGAGAGGTACCTCACTGCGCATGCGCATGATGCGGTCGTGCAGGGCACGGTAGGATTCCAAGCCTGAAAGCTGCAACCAGAATGCAGGAACATTTTAAATAAATTAAAAGATGGGGTTTTACTTAGATCTGATTATGAGGCACGCCGTAGTGAGGGACTCTGGGAGTTTGGACCACCTGGGGTTCTTTAACGTGAACTTAAATCCAAGTACACGGGTGTTTTAGCATTTCGTCCTCATCGAAATGCGGCCACCTTGGTTGGGATTTGATCCCGTTACCTCTGCTTAGCAGCCGAACACTAGAGCCACTACGCAACAATGGTAGTTTGCAGAAACGTTGTTACGGCTGAACTCTTTGGCCTTCAAGGACGGCAACGCAGTCAGTGCATTTTTTGTTGGCCGCGGATGCCCCACCTTCAGCATGTTCATGAGAGGAGTTGCTGTGAGTGTCACGGGCCGTATCGGTGGTCGCTTTTCCAACATCTGCTCAAGAGTGTCGATGCGAGGAGCTGGAGAACGGATTAGCAACGCCGCCTTAACCTGTGGTAAACGGAAGAAAAAAAATAACATATTATTTGATAAGGATTTCTTTGTGGAGGGTATTGCTTGTGAGTTCATATGAGTAAGAGGACCTATTAAAGCATTGGGAGCAGCAAACATATTGACGTACACAACAGCACTGGCACAGCAAAACATTCAGGCACAACCCATGTCACGGTGAATGTAGAAGTTAGTGCGATTGGCTTGGAAACAATGTACTGACACAGCGTATTGCAAACGCCCAAGCGAGTATGCAGCCGGGCGCCTCTCTAGCGCTTCTTAGTGCACACACCGTGCCTTCTAGCGGCCCCACCGAAATGTTCACAAGTGGCGCGGCTTTGATTCCACCGAGCAACGGCACAACTTAACAGATATTTTGTATCTGAAGAGACAAGAAACTCAATTTATCACACGCCCAATACATCACCTGAAAGACCTTCATTGAAAAGTGGCACACGCCTGGTGGCACATGCCCAGTGTTACATAAGCAGTGACTTAATTCGGGCCAACGATCGGTTTCGAACCCTGTTCTACCAGTGCCTCAGCCCGATGTGCTATTCAATTGAAGATGGACTATATGCTCATTGACCCAAATAGGCTGAAGAAATGGTTAGGTACAAAGATAGGTATACATGCAGAAAGATGGCTAGATATGCAGACAGACTCTCGGAAAGTTCATGAAGAACCCTTAAAATGCTAATCATACCTAAGCTGCCAAATAATCCAGTTCAAGCGTGTTAACGAGAGAGGCCCAAAGCGCTATCATAACGTGGGGCGACAGGCGGTGCAGATCTGCAGTGGAAGTAAGCGTAACAGTTGAATGCCTGATGCGTGACATGCAACAAGCCGCATACCTTTGGCAATATTTCGTGTCATTTATATACGTGTTATAGATCAGTGAAATTCAGTTATGAAAACGCGCTCAATGTAAGCGTTGAATTTAAACTAAAAATAACTACTGTGACAAATCCTACGGCATGTACTCACTCTCGTCATCTATTTGTGCTAAACGCCCCCGTGCATTCTTTTTTCTTTTGGTTTCATTTCGTGCCAATTATGTGCTGTGTGCTATTTTGAAAGTGCTCTTGCGGCCAATGTGCATAGGAGCCAGACAGCGGAAAACGAAACACACAGAAAGAAACGCGAAATCAGATAGCGCACTGTAAAGCAGTAATCTTTTTTTCTTACTGCATGTTTTATTTCTCCCTAATTCAGAGTAGCTGTGCTTGGGTGCAATATTGTCACGCAGTTGCTGCTCACCTGACCAGTGAGGTACTGGCCGATGATGAATGTGCCAATCATCCAGGATGCGAACAGGATTCGAGAGGCAGTGGAGTTCAGGTGCCGGGTGCTTGTCGCTGGGCACGTGTACATGTTGGATAGAACGAAATACAGGGCGTGTTTGCAGCAATGTCCAAGACTGCTGAGACGACTGCATTCCAGGCGTCAGCAGCATTTTCCCACTCAATACACTACATTGTCACGTCAAGGGGAGCATTAGCGGCGAACACGATCGGCGGTCCACGAAATCAGCTCAGCAGGTCTAGCGCGTCGGCTTTTATATATCAGTCCTGGAATGTTCCTGACTAATCGCTGGGACCCGCCGTTCTTCCACAAAGTTCTACATTATTCGCATCGCGCATACATCCAATGAGAATACACAAGGTTCAGTCGCAGACCGCGGATGGGACCATCAATAACATTCCGGAAACTTCCGATACATGCAGGCGCGTCCTGCGCTCTGCGATAGCATTTGTTGCGTGGTGAAACGTGGTTGCCCGACAAATATGAAAAGTACACGTGTCCATATAAAGATCCAGCAGTGGTTTTCAAATATTATTGCCTGAATATAATTTTATGAAGCATGCAGAGGAGCACGTACGGTCAAGTATTCGATCGTGAATCGGGCTTCGGCCTTCATATTTGCAAAGGTCATGTCATATAATATGGCAGTTTCATTTTACGATCCTTTTCTTCCATTTGGAATACACTCAAAGTGCGGGTGTACATGATGCAGAAAACTCACATTTCAAGAACAGTGACTCAGCGTACACCCAGAAGAGATTGTACATTTTTGTCGTCCATTTCATACGTGTAGTGCGCAGTGCCCAGGGTGACAGCATCACCAATACCAGCATACACGCGAACAGCAACGTCATCGTCTGCATTCATTTGTTATAAAGTACAACAATAATGGTTAGTCAAAATGTACCTTGCAAAGTAACACCACCAAAGTTCAATACGAATAGCGCATGAAGGTGACACTTAGGAGTACCAAAGTAAAGATTGGTTACTGTTGTTTAGTACCATAGTACATAGTCGACGTAGACAGAAACCTATTCGCCACTCATATATGATATTGGCAACTTACCGCAAACACCGTGTCCTCACTGCTGCTCGACAGCCACTTCTATTGCATCGGTCTGGTGATGCGTAAAATGAAGTTTGTTGCGATTTTTCTACTCTAGAAGGATTTTTTCGGTTTTATGTGAGTCCTATACCGCATGCATGAATGGTACAATAGGTGTACTGAAACGCGTCACCCGACGGACCATTGCGTATAGTTATCCGGCAGCAGTGAGGACGCACTGCTTCTTGTCATCTTCCCTTGTTAGACCTAAGTCATGTTCGCCATGTCAGGCAAACTGCTTTGGAAGAAAACAAGAACGAACGAAGAAATAATTAGCGAATTGGTACCCCACCCAGATACCCATCAGAGCAATCGAAAATTTCGCCGCATCGCTAACAGAACGGACTTGGGATCGTTTTGTATATTTCATATATAGTAACCGCTGATTCCTGCTTCTCTGGTTTTTGGCGCACAACATTTGTTGAATTGGGCGTTTATAAAACCGTTGTTTTATGCATATAATCTGCATCCTAGACAAAGATTTCATATCTAGCGTATTCGATACAAACACACATTGCAGGCTGTGTCAGAAAACCAAGCCCTCAGTCGCCTTGCCACCCACTGCCATGGAGGTGAGCTACAATGCGTATATTCCCCATTCCGTTGGCGCAGTGCTCCAGCTGTACAGCATTCACTACTCTAAGCAGATTGAACAACATCAAAGTAGGAGTGTGTATACACCGTATACCCGTGGCGCCTGCTGCAGAAATGATGTCACCCCCCCTAAGACCGCGCATAGGTGGAGAAGAGTTGCGCTCCTGTGCTTCCATTATAGGTTGTGTTATGTTTTGGATCGCATTTTTGACTTCAACATCTCCATAATTGCTAAACGCTGTAGCACGGGTGCATTTGCAATAATCACCTGAGCAGATCAGTAGCGGGGCGTATTACATGATTGGTATATTTGCGAGAAGCACACGTTGTCATATCATCGTAACGAGGGGCACCGAATAGAATTTCTTTTGCTTGTTCTGAAAGCGCGCGTTTAGCGTGACGGTAGAATCTGCAGCAGTTGTTGCAGCAGCGATGGCGACTAGAATCTGTGCGGTCCGCACCAATTCACGCTCACGACAGCTTACACACGCCGAATGAGCAGTGACGGGAATGAAGCATGCATTTCGGTTTTCAGCGTCCTTATTCCCGACGCATCTTAATGTGTAACACGCAAAAACCAACCAAATACGACAGACGCACTTCCATAAATACACTGCGGGATATGTGGAATATTACTGCAAAATAAGTTGAAGCGAGACATCGGACCTTAGTTTTATCTAAAGCAATAAAAAGTTCTAAATTCGCACAACGGTAAGCAACGTCGTGTGGAAACTGCTTCACCCTGTTAACTCAAGTTACCTACGAAGTTACTACAGCTAATACCGTAGTCTTGGCAACAGGCAATAGGTAGGCACAGACAACACGTTGCCGAAGCTCGATTCGAGAATGCGCGCTTGTGCTAGAGATGCCACCGGTGCTTTTTCGCGGTGGCCTTTTCTAGTTTTCTTTCTTTCATTTCGCCAGTATTCTATGAAATATGGTTATCTGAAACATTCAATCACATTTGCTAATGCTGTCCTCCAAATTTAATGATAGACAGCGGAGATCGTGCCTAATTGAGGTTCCTGGGATGAGCCCGGACGGCTCTCATCAACCTCTGCAAGGGCAACGAGAGGGCGTTCCCCTTGCTGAATCAATGGATAGCCCATAAATCTAATCACACGACATGTTTTTCTAGGCCTGGTGCTGCCTTTAGTTGAAAGGTCTACGGTATGTGGCGCTCTATTGGGTGGTGTCATGACTTAAAATTCGGCTCACAATGATAGTATTTCTGGTGGCACAGTTAGGGTAAAGAATGCAAAGTTTTCATTCGACTAATATGCCATCACCTACCACTCAAGAGGGCAGAGTCGAGCCAATTAATTTCACCTGTAAGACGCTGCTTTATTGTATTTGACTGTGTCCGAGCTGAGTACAGCCTTGCTCTTTTGAGACTTCTTTATGTGTGGTTACTGAACACTCACTTTAGGCTCAAAGGAGTCAGTAGATGAAAATGCTCCTGGCAGATAAGGTCTTCTCAGTCCTGATAAGATGGGCACATCCACATAGACGTGCGCTTCGGCGGCGTACAAATAGCGCAGGTAGTCCACCTTAAGTGAGAATGGCCCCACAGCAACGTCGGCCTCCTGCGTGAAAAGAGCCTGAAAGTTAATCTAAAATATCCTGTAGATTGCACGCCATGGCGTTACAGGAGAGTGTTTAGGGTTTCGTTTTGCGACATAATTATTATCACACAGTCACTTCACGATTACTTAGCAGTCTTATGGGTATAATGTGCTTTGACGTGATATTTCTTTATGCGTAATACATTGCAATAATTATTTTTCCTTGTTGCCCACTTTAACATCGTTTTGCTTCGAACTGAAGAATTTCATATTGAGTTGAGGTTATTCATGCTTGTAACAGGTTATTGGATGATTCTGTGAAGGCCTTTTCACTGTTACACATGTATATTTCCAAACTTAGTTCAAGCTTTTAGTATGCAGCACGACCTTTCTTTAGTGCAGGCTGATAGCCATAATATTTAGTGGTTTCTAATTAGTTTCTAGCGACAATTTTGGTATGGTGGCGTCTTCGATAGTGAGACTTTTTGTTCTGTTACACTTAACAAGCAACAGCAAAGACATCGAGTGTGGAGATGCCGTATAGTTACGTTAGTGCGGATGAACCTTCAGAACTACGTGTTTGTGCAGCGAGTACGTAAAGCTGGTGACAGACAAATAAGACAAATAGACTCGCATTATTATTATCTGAAGAAAATTTGGCACATCAGGCAGCGGGAATCAACGGATTTATTCGCCGTCTTCATTCAGTGGCTATGATATCATGACCCTCATCACGGTGTTCCCAGTCGAATGCACTGCTGCAGAGAGTGTGCGTACACCGTGCGCTGCATGCTTCGTATTTGCTGCGTTTAACAGCATGTATTAAAATAATTCTGCAGCCCTGCACTGTAGCCAGCCGCTGATCCTCCGTGTACGTACCTCTTTCGCAGTGAATTACATCGATCGGTTGACAGCCTAAAGAATTGAACCACGTACACGGACTGTGGAAGATATCGTGGTATCTTTTTTTTCTAAACAAGTCGTCTTTTATGGAAAATAAACACATATGCCGTAATATTTGCAGTGTTTTCTCTCTTTGAAGCAGATCTGCGTATTTTTGCCGGTGCCAGTCGAGAGCTGCTTGCAGTCTCATCAGCGGAATGGTGCACGGAATCTGTAGGAACTCGACTGTTGAGTTTCCTCCGTTATTTGATGCTAACAAAGAAAAATATTTAGGCACAGCTTACGTTGCGTTGCAACATTCCAAGCGCACCAGTAAAGTTGCCGTCATCCATTAAGTTTCCCCAGTAGGCATCCACGGTGTCCAGAAGTTCGTAGCTGCATAGTTGAACATCAAGAACAAGAATATTTGTACTCAGGAAGTAGCCAGTCGATGATAATGACTAGCTCAGGAGCATGTTTTGTCGAGGATGCTACTCTGTGATTCGCGCATTGCCAGAAAACACACGGCTAGCAGCACATACCGCATCAAACAAAAATGACAAGACTTTCATTCCCATCTCGCGGAATTTCATGCAATAGCGCACGCTCTGCCTTGTTCAGTTAAGAAAATAGCGATTGGCTGCGCATGTTCTTCTCAGATGTTCAGGTGAGTGAGATCAACAACCAACCATAGATAATGAGAGCACCACTGTGATTTACGTACGCCTTTTCTGTGGCTCTAGAGCAATTTTGTCGGCCACAGAAAATCGACGCTTAGCAAGGCTCTAGAAGATTGGTGACATAGCGCGAGAGCATTTCTGTAATCATTTTGTGACACCACCACAGGGCATATTGTGACAATATCTAAGCATGGCACTCAACGCAAAAAACATATTCAGCTATTTCCTGAAGAACAAAATTGTAAGCTCGTGATGTCATCTCCCTAAGCAATTACCACCGACGCCATTGAATCCTGTTGCAACGTTCGAGGATTTGTTACAGAATCACGTGATATCAGTATTAGTTTGTTTTTATGCTGCAGCAATCTACGGTACGTTATTAACTATGAATTTGGGCCTTCTTGTACTAAAAGTCTGATCATACGAAAGCATAACCAGACTAAGATACATATGAGTTAAATAATTAAAATGTACTAGAAACATAGATAGACATACAAGGAAAGATGGAATCAAGGCCTGCGTCATATATGCAGTTTACTATTCATTCAATCATTTTTATTCTTCGTTGTTATGCCTTCTATTATTTTATACTTTTGCTAAAAATCTTTCTATTTCATTGCTGATGTTTCAGACACAGTTGGTCCTTAGGAAGCTTTTAGGTAAAGCTATTTTTCTAAACTATTTTTCTAAACCCTGTTATTAATATAGCCCGCAAATATACAAAACTAATGTTCCTGATTTGCACTGTTTGTGCCATTCCACAAAACCATACTGAGAGTAAACTAGTCTCTAAAAGGTTGATTCATTATGGATACCATACCTGATGTTCAGCGATGCCGTAATATTTCCGAAGAGGGAGCCTGTAATCCCGTACACTTGCCTCGTTCCATCTCGCACTACTGTCATAGTGTAGGGAAAATACTCGAACTGCAATTGTAAAGAAACAAAAGCATGCGAAAGCACAAGCAACGTATAAGCACCATTTAGGCGTTCAATACTGGTGTAGGCTAATTACATGCTTTTTCGAGTACGCTAAAAACAGCTTTTTCAAGTAGAAAACACAGGGTTGGGCTGGACGCCGTGAGAGTAAGTTGGTTTCATCATGTTTTCTGGCTCACATAGGCGGCACGCGACTGGATATCAGCCACTCTTCTGAGTTTCGCGACACCTTTAGCGCACATCAAGTCTCAAGTCTTACTGCTCAAACTTGGGACGCTATACCGCAAAGGTATTCTAAAATTTTCTATTATGATTAGCGCTCTACAATTCGTCAAGAAATATTTTGGGCCACCCCCACTTCTCCTATCGACACCAAGAAAACCGCAGTAACTCCCTGTCTGATATGACGTGTACACACAGATTATAGACAAATAGACCGATCAAAACAAAAATTATTACTGCTGGTTCGACAAAATTTTCGCCATTAGGCCTTTCTTATTGGTCAAAAGTTTTCGTTCTGCGCCCGCTTCGCCTGTCTATCGGGCAACGTCACAAAATGACGAAAACTCGCAGCGTCAAAGTGACGTGTACGCATTATTGATGCAATAAAATGCCAAGAAAGTTTTTTTTTCTGAATAACCGTAGTTTCACCCGTCGCGAAGGAATGGAAGATGCCCGCCGAACGCTCAGGCACTGTCAACTCCCACCTGCAAGAAAGTATGGATTTATTTGCGCATAATTAGGCTTCTTGTGTGGCAGTATAAAGTTATCGATCCTTTTCTGCACGTATACGACATCGCTCTGCCAACTCTTCTTCGCTGAGGATTCGTTTTAGCGGCATTCATAACCTTCAGTTCTGCGGCATCGCGGTTTTAGAACAGCCACCAAAGCCAAGTAAGGAGAAGTGGACCAAATACAGATGTCGCCACCGCCCTCCCAATGCGCTTATCTAGTTGCACTGCGCTGGCTCGACCTCATCAAAACTGTTTCCACATGAGCGTGCTCCTCCCCTCTTGTCAGCCAATTAGACAAGAAAACCGCTCAACTTAGACAGTGTTATTCGCTTTGAAATCAAACAAAAGTTACCTGCTATAAACGCACAGTGCGTTTAATGGGGCTGTTCAGACAACACTGTGGGTCACTGCCTGATGCTTGCGTCGGAGGTTGCGTAAATTTGACGTAAGAATATTCGAATAAAAACAGATTGAAACAGTTTTACGTTACAGCACCCTTGATTGCTTCACTTAGCCCGCAATGAAGTACATTAAGCCAACGTGTACCAAGAACGTCCATGCATTATCGCATAGGATATCATAGCATTAGCTCGAAGGTTTCCCTGAAAGCGCCTAGAGTAGCGACAGTTCGTCACTCTGGAAAAAAGTAATTTTTATCTGTTCTCTCGATTTCAACGAAACATGGTGCATTATTACGTAGGTTTTAGTGCACGTGAAATTAATCTCCCATTTTTTACACGAATTATAGAAAATAAGAAGCTTTAAGGAAACGAATGAAAAAACTGACGCTTAGAAATCCGTCACAACAGCAACAAAGCGAACAACCGAAATGGATAGGCGGTAAAATAATTTGAAACATTGCTCCAAGATTATTCCATTATCTGACAATATCATTTTTGTATAAATTATCCGGAAAAGTTTTAATTGTACACACACATGTGAAACCCCTAAAAAATACAATAAACACAGACAGCTACTATACAAAATAAGAAATGAATCGTATACTAGCAAATGTTCTATATCAATGTATGCGAGTCTCACGACTTGCGTGCTTGAAAAGGTAAAAAGTCGCAGCTCGCTTTAAGGAGAATGGAATACTTCGATAGTAATCATCGAGAGGTAACCATAATGAGTTGTTCGGTTATTAAGTTTTCTTGGAAAACTCACTTCCTTATCTACAAGTGATTTTTAGTAGAAATATTGCAGTGGTTAACTAATAAAATGCTTCTGAGGTTTTGCAGGATTTCTAACAGAGAAAATGAAGTTACCATGGATCTAACGCTTCCCTGTATGATAAACGAGTGGCAAAAAAAGATTGTAAACCTGTTGCTTTTTCGCTCTTAAATCAGCATATTGCCACTGCTCTCAATAGTTCAACACTTTTTTTCTGAGAATATTGGCACTAGTATGAACCAATCTAGTTCTTATGGGCCTTTTCCCGCACTATCAATTTTGCTGTAGGGATCGATTACCGAGTAAAGAATGTAAGCTTATTAGGATGGCTGCAGTGGGAAAGGTTACTCGACTTTGTGTAGGTCCAGGCTCCCGATTCCATTAGATGATACAATTATTTCACTCAAAATACTACTCCTCTTCTTAGAGCTACAAACTGGAAACCTGTCGTGTCACACATCGCGCGAAAAAAAAAAACGTGAGAATTGCTGGTCTGAACAACAAAACTTGTTCGAAACTTCAGGCACTTGCAGGTGGCTGAGATTTGAAGAGTCATTGATGAACCCAGTAGCCAATGTCAAATTTCAATTTTTTTTTGGAAATCCACGCAGCACGCGCCGCTCTCGCAAGTGTGCTGAAAGCTGCACGTCGGGTAGGCATGGCAAGCACCCTTCAATGCAACGCTCATTGAAAATAACTTTCAAGACATCTGTCTTAAGTACAGTAGAAATGCGGCAATCACGTGTTAGTAAAATTGCTATGGCTGATTATTAGACGAATATTTTATACTTACCACCATTACCAAAGGTACAATCAAGTTTCTCATTCACTGCGACGGAGTATGGCTTCATTCGGTCGGTGGGCATGAAGTGCCATAGCGCCACCTCAGCACCTGTCTCACAGGAGTGCCGAGGGTAAGCTCCCTGTGGCATTTTTTTTGCAGCTGAACCACATCCCACATGCTGGTACAGTATACGTATATATCACGCCCATTTTCGACTTCTATGGTCGTGGCTATAACGCTAGGGTTCGAAACAAATGGAAACCTGAAGAGCAGCATCGATATGCTCCTTTAGAAATGTTAACACCAAAATTATGAGCTAACTTCTACAATATGAGGCACCACCCAACATTATTGTCTATAGAGGCGGCTCGGACTTATTTTACCTCAACGGCAACTCGTACGTCTTGAAAGTAAACCTGAGATAGTAAATGGACCGTTTAATAGGAATCACGCTGATTACTTACTGGGCCTTTGACGACTTTGAGGACAAGGTTTCCAAAGCCACCCCCTGTCATAGCGCCTTCAGACGATCCGGACAGACCGTAAAGAACTTAGACTCGCTACCCTTTGAGGGCGAATGGCTATGTCGGAGCGGGCTTTGTTTCGAACACGAGTGCGCGCCAAGGCCGAGACTGATCTTCGCCTTGCCGAACTGAAGCATTTTTAAGTCCTTGACCGCTACGTCACACTGAGCAAGCAATTATTTGCACCGGCATCGTGTTAACGTCATCGTTTTTTTAGAAGATATCTCATCAAAACACTTCTTTTTCAGCACAGAAGTATTGGTGGTTGAAGAACAATCGAATCAGAGAAAGCAACAAAGCCTGCAAGGAACTCCGAGAACTTCGACAGGAATCGAAATATAGGCCTTGACAACACTTTGCAAACAAGCGTTAAAAGTTCACATCGCCATCAAACAGTAGAATCGCGCAGATGCGGCACGGGCGGCATATAAAAATGTGAAGAGCAAACATGTTTGGGTGATTGGTTTGTTAGAAGACGGAGCCCGGCGTTTCATCTTTCTCTGAGAAACAATGTCTTACCGGCCACCCCAACCAGCCATCAGCGTTCTTCCGTGAAACGATCGTTATGAGCCCACCTGCTTTGCCCTCGCAGAAACTTGGCATGTCAAACAAATATAAGTAGGCATTGATGTGTCGGGTGAAGTTGCGATGGCCCTCGTTGTCGGTGGTGGCATCAGTTACTTCGCATGGGGTTGGATACTTCCTCAGGGTGTCTTCGTCATTAGCATTCAACCGTCAACGGAGACATTGCGACTGTTGGCGAAGCGGAACGCGAGAACCCTTCACAAAAGGGTCGACAGCACAGAGATTCATTTGCGCCATTCAGTGGACGATAGAATAAGACCCGAATATTTGCATTCACTAATGATCCTGGTACTGCAGGCCCCAATGAAGTTCAATAGGACGCTCGACAGTGCGATTGCACTCGGTATATAATTCAGTTTATTGTAGCACAGCCAAGGCCGTGTGTCTGCAAAAAAAAAATCCTTATTGCGAAAAAGACAGCCAAATGAGGAAACAGTTAAAGTGGACAGTGAAAGAGCGTTATTCTGTGTACTCCACTTCGTCCCGTAGATCTCTTTTTTTTTTTTTTCACGCTAACATTTTGCCACGAACGTCACCATCAAGCTTAACATGAGGCGCCGACAGACACACTTCCGGAAATTGTAATTGTGAGCACTGCATGGGCCGCGATTTTAATGCGAAGTTTCATATGCCTAGGCGAAACGAAAACGAGTCTGTCCGCGCCTCTGTGCAGGAAACTGTCACCATTAGGAATGGCTCGAGCATCGTCGTCTTCTTCCACAGCTAGCTCGTTGGCGCCCTTCGGTGCAACTGCGCGAACGCGCTCGTACCACTGCTGCCGCGTTCGTCGTCTTCTTCCGCAGCTGACTGGGTTGCCGCTCATCATTCCAGTGTAGAATTTCAGTTCCGTCATCGTAATGGGGAGGCCGCGTTTTCGCAAGTATAAGCCATTGTTTCAGGGAGAATGAGTCATTCGTTACATAAGGTGACGGCCAGATTTAATATTGAAGCAATGTAATTTTGAACACTAGAAAGCGTCAATGGCGTGCGGATGCTGCTAACCACGCCGCCGACCAAACGTCGGATTTTTCTGACGGACGCCAGTCACCTCCGTATATTTTCTTTTGTTAACCATGGATGCCCATTTTCAAGGGCTTCGGTTTAGATACCCTGCGCAATCCTCTGGAGCACTTCGGCAATGGCCACTGCGACGCCGAGACAGATCGGCCATCCTGGGAGGAAGACTGCGAGCTATTGCAGTGATCGGTCGTCTTACTCCGTGCATGAGCAACTTGATAAGCCGCATACGTGTATCATTCGTGCGAGTGCTCCAAAACTACAGTCGGCGACAGTGCATTCACGTGTTTCTCGCGGCTGATTGTAGAAAGCCGCATCAGGTCGAACACGACGCGATACATCACTGCGGCGGACTTGACAGTTGTGAAAACTACGAAGATTCCTGTCCATTAGTGCCCGTATTGCTTGTGCGTTCGATTGCTGGATGCGGATTGCGCGAGCGGCGGCAGTCGCACCGTCCGCGCGTTATGTACTCGGGTAGATCGTCACTGACTACGTTAATCCGAGGACGTCGAAGAACACCGCAGCAACGTCAGTTTCTCTATAAATAAGCAGGGATGCTCATTTTAATTTTTCCAATGTCCTTTTTAAAATTTCATGCAGCTCGTTGCACTAGGAAGAACAAAACATGATCAACTGTAGCTTTGCGTGCAATTTTTGCAATTTTGTTTAATTTGATGCAGCTAGTTGCGCTAAGGAAACCAAAAAAGATAGTAACTTTTCGTTCAATTTTCTCGATTTTCTTTAATTTCATGCAGCTACTTGCACTAGGCAAAGCAGCAAGTTTACGGTAATATTGCATGTAACGCGTCCAGCTGGTGGTAGTCATTATCAATAATTACGTGAGCCTTGAATCAAAATATTGAGTTTAGTTACATGATCATGTCTATGAACATATGAGCCCAACGAGGAAGTGACCAACCATGAAACGTCATTCAAAATTATACCTGCACGTGTACACAGGTGAATAGAATGTTTTATTTGAATACAAAACACAGGAATAAAAATAGGACAGAATATACTTTTTGTACTTCTCATATTTGTTATTGTGATGAAAAAAAAAAGCTGGAGCGCTACAGTGACAGCTCCTAATGTAGACATTGTTAGCAAGTGGTAGCAGATATGTCTCACATATCTTTGTTGCGAATGTGCCAGCTAATAGACGGTTCATAATGTGAGTGGTGGATCGCTGTATGTCAGTCTGACTGCGCGAGTGGCCAGACCAGCTGAAAAATGTTTAGTTGCAAATATAAATAAAAACAGTGTGAGTTCAATAATTGTAAAAACATCATCTTGTTGAGCACAAAAATCTTGAACGAATGTCTGTGCTACGAAAATAAACTAAAGAAAACTACTGCATTACCTAAGCTAGTTTTCATGGGCCTTAACGTCATCGTATGTTTTTCACAAACCTCTTCTCTTATGCAGGAACCACGGTGCCACCACAATCACATAGATCAACTGTCTTTCCAAATATGCTGCGTTTGCTTCGCTTGCAGGAGTGTGCATAATGTGTCCTGCTGCATTACAATAGTTGTCGTACTATTCTGGCTAAGATGTCTACCTCTTTTCTGACCTCCTACCCCCCCCCCCCCCGCTCAAACATCACCATTAAAAGCATTTTTACTGCATGCATTTGCCTTCATAGACACCTTGTTGCTGAAGTAATTGCACTTTTTATCCAAGTTTCTTCGCATCAGACATATTTATTCAAGCAATATCTACCCTTAATAATTTCTTGTCAGCCCAAGTACCCAATCATTATAAAACAAGAAATTACCATTTGGCTCGTCTTTTCGTGCTTTTATAAGATTTAAAATACAGGGTGAACTATGATCCTAAAAACAGAAGGAGTAGGACTGCTGACAAATATATGCAAGAATAAAACACAATCCGTGCTCGAGACTGTACCCTGTCGGGTGTAGGCACCCAACAGCATGCAGTGGTAAATCTTTGCACAATATATGCTGTTTCTGTTCCGGTTCTCGCATCAGCTTAAGGTGAATTTTGAAGGCCGGAACTATGAATTTCTCCCGTTAGACAGGGATGACAGTGGGCTTAAATGGGGCGTGCAGAACTTCAGCAACTGACTGAGGAATAGAACCCGGGGTAGCAGCGTGTCTTGTGGGATCCCACGGTAGGTCAAATGGTGGTGCAGACTGTGACAATGACGGTGCTGAAAAATGCATTATTGAGTGAATTACTACTGTTATTTCTGAAAAGTTGAGACCAACCATCAAAATTGTGGTATGCTTTTTTTTTAATGTTCATTTCTTCATGCTAAAATGGCTTCAGCATACTACTAGATATTAAGGTGCTGGCTACAAATGCTATGGAATCGCTGCATCCCTAACTGTGGGCACTAAAAAGCTCACGTCGCAAACGGAACACACCATAGGCAACTGATGACTTCACACATCATAATCATGAATATATTCTCTTAAAAACAAGGTTATTAAACAGTTGAAAATGAATAAAATATGAATTTGATTTCATTATGGCATAGCTGTTTTTTTGTTTGTCGTTCTACATGACACGACGTCCATTTCGCCTTTTTGTCAATGTGGGGAGATGCAATATCAATTAATACACTGTTTTTAAATGTACGCACATACTAATTAGGGGGTAGGTTAATAAAATACTTATTCAGCACCTAGGCTCTTTCAGGGAAGCGGGATGGCGCAATTCCAACAGTCTTTCAGGTCTGCCACAAGCCCTGCTGCGCAGCACAGACATATATGTTTTTTATGGGCTCGTCCTTCAACGGCCTCATCTTGGATTGTAGCGTTAAGTGACACTGACAAAGACTAGAAGCAGACAGGATGAGCGCTCGTCCTGTCTGCTTCTAGTCTGTCCGTGTCATGTTACGCTACAATCCAAGATCAGAACGACGGAAAGCTGAGTTAGTGGGTAAGAATTCATTTTGCAAAAAAAAAAGGTGAGGCGTGTAGACAGGACACAAGAGAAGAGAAGTGGACAACACGAACGCTGACTATCAACTGAAGGGAGCACTGAGGCGAAAAAAAGAAAGAAGACACAAAACTCATCTGCGCAAGTTGTGATTCCATTGAGCGGTGATACCATTCCAAAGCTTGCGCCTATGAGTTTTGTGTGTTCTTTCTTTTTTTCGCCTGAGTGCTCCCTTCATTTGATAGTCGGCGTTCGTGTTGTCCACTTCTCTTCTCTTGTGTCCTGTCTGCACGCCTCGCCTTTTTTTTACATAATGAATCCTAGATCATGTTACTGTACGAACTGGCCCAACTTTCTATTCTTTTGCATTACCTTCAAAGGCCCACGTCCTGTGCCAGGATGGAAAAAAGTTATGCACACAGGGTGTTCACGCACTAATTCAGTGTACCTAAGCAGCGGAAATGACAGAAAAGCACAACTTCAGAAAATGTGGCCATTGCATGAACCCTAAAGCACAGTTCGTGGAACGTGCATCAGATGCTGCCACATAGCATAATGAAAACGGTAAGGCGAAAAAGCACAAATACCAGTGATGAACTACTGACACGTGAATTTTCGGAAGATTAAAATATTTCGTAGCGTATATGTGAAGTGAGGAAGCACAGGAAATGCAGACACCAGTGTTGGTTCACTCACAATATCTGCTGCAATTTCAACAAACCGTCCAACTCTAATCAACGTCTAATCACGGCTTATAAACCAAGTAAAAGACTCAGAAACGCTTGTTTTCTTCAACCTGCCGGAGCTATGCATTCAATCAATGCATTCTGCCACATGTACACTATAACTGCCTCTCCTCTACCCAAGGATTTCGTACACGATACTGGAATGATCATTGGACACAGGCGCCGATGGTCACCTTCTGCATTTCTGTTTAAAAAAGTGGAAACAATACCACATTGTCGCGTCTAATTTACCAAAAGCTGCAATTTGCAAAAAAAAATCGTTTTGCGCAAGCTTATGCTGCTTCGAACAATATGCTTCCCGTCCTAATGCCCGCAGCATAAGCAACTGGAGCCAGTCAGGCTTGGACACAGAGGAAACGTTTTATCGACAGCACCGCCGCAACTGCTCGAAAACCACATCAAGATAATGTGATTCCATGCATAATGGCTCACTCACCCATATTTTCTGTCCTGTTGCGTTCAGCAAACTTGTAGCACCACTCAGTCTTGAAGGTAAACAAAGCTGCACATTGGCCGTTCCATCTGTGGCATCCGAATTAATGCTGGCTTTGTCGCATTGCACAAACGGGCAAAATCGCCCTTAATAACCACGAACAACCGCAATATGAACTACCAATGAAACAGATGGAAACGGAGCAGCATACAAATGTTGGAGCAAATTCGCTTGTTTCTAAACCATGTGCCACGCTTAGCCAGGCTCTCAGATGTTAGGTTACTATTGTTGTCAGACCTGAAACACAGCTCCCGCTCGATCTATCAGTCGAACACTCACAGTGGCAGTGTTGCCGAGCTAAAGTTGTACATTGCAGCAAGAGTTCTTTTATTACATAGTCAAACTAACGGAAACGCATATCTGTCTTAAATGGTTGTGCTTTTGCGAAGCGCATTTAAGAATGCCTAGATATCAGATGCTTTTCGCGGTATGCGCCCTTGGGTCGAGGGCGCCATTTCAAGGCGTTCCTCGGCGGAGGAAACGTGTAGTAGTGTTCATGAAAGGCAACGGCCAGCTGAGTGAAGGAAGGCCTCTTACCTCGACTTGGCCAAGTCGAGGAGAATCGTTGAGTGAAGGCGTATTTAAGAATACGGGCGTTAGTTGCACCGTAACCTTGAAACGTCTGCACTGCTTCATTTTACCAAGCAAACCTAAGGTGCAATTCTCACTTGTTGCGCACAAATTGCGCTTTCCTTCGGCATCTTTCTTTTTCCATTTCAACATTTCTTTGTCCCAACAGCTTCTGCAGCTGGATCACTGAGACGCGACGAATGCCTGGTTGGCTGTTGCATTCTTCAGTCAGCTTCTCCCAGGAATTGTCCTTGGTGTGCTTCCATGCGTTATAAGTTTTGCGCTTTTCTTTAACAACTCCGTGCCTCACCACTAGGTTACGGAGCAGTTCCCATTTGCGATGCCTGTAGACGAAGCTCAATGCGCCACTTTTACCGCCACCACGATTGACGCTGTCTTCGCTACGCATAATCATAATGAACAAAAGAAACGCGCACAGCATGAACACTGCAGAAAAACCAAAGCCGGCAGCAGGAGCAGGAGCCGGCATCAGGAGCATGTATAAGGGAACCTTCCAATTTTGGCGGATTGTGCTATGGCATTATTTGGCCAAGCTTGGCTAGTAGCCACTTCCAGCTATATACGCGTTTGATTGATCAAAATATGTGTCGGAAGTGTCACTCATAACTGTATTCATAAATATATTGAAGAAAACTTTATTAAGTGCAATAATTAAACATGCCGTAACATTTCCAGTTTTAGTTCCTGTTCTTATTGCAATTTTTAGCCATATATTCGCGTTATCAGGGGTGCTACCCGGAAGTCGCCCGCCGTTGAATTGAATGCCGGTTCCTGCAGCAGGCCCTTGACGGAGAAGTGCTGAAGTAGTGCGCATGAAACGCAGCGGTGCCTTGAGTGAAGGAAGGCACGTCGCCTCGACATCGTGAAGTGAAGGTGAAGCGCCAAGTCGAGGCACGCGTAACATTACGGGGATAAGAGTTTATTAACCTTGTAGCATAGTTTTGCAGAGAAGTTTTGCGTTGAAGACGGATACCAGTCGTTAAGAGCCGACTCTGTCATAACGCACGACTTAGTAAGCTTTACAGAGCAGACGCTGATTAGAGAAGTCTCTAGTCAAGGCATGACGCCTGGAGTGTTGCAGCAAGTTGCGGCAAGTCTGGATTCAAGTCTGGCAAACCTCTCGTAGCCATTTTATCTTCAGCACCCTGTTGTATATCTGCCGTAGTAAAAGAGTTGCATTTTCATCTGTTGAGCACGATCATCTGTGTTTGGTGCAACATCTGGGCCCGCCCAACCCTGGATTTTCAAGAATAGACTTAGGTGCAGGTTAAAGGTAAGAAGTGGTTTGGGTAACCAAGGGGGGTATTCGGCAAGTGTCCACTTAGTGGACACGTCCATGCCATCTTCTACTTAAATGATGAAGGACTGGGGTCCCCTGCGCCCTTCTCACGAGTACCCCAGCCCAGACACATGAGAACTTGAGCAGCAAACAAAATGGACATGTGCACTACGTGTATGGACATATAGTGTATATTTCCCCCGGTATGTTTCTCCACTATGAAGTGTCTCATATTGTTGTTTTTGCTTCCTCGCGCATCTGTACCCTTCGAAGAAAGAGTACTGCTACATATTGCGAATTGCGCCTCATCACCAGGTGGTCAGCTTTGTTGAATAAGCGCGAAAAGATGTACCGACCAAAAACACTAAGAATTTAATTACTTTTCGGCTCCCCATACAGGAACCTTGTTCATTGTCTTTTTTAGGTGGAAGAATGCTTCCTTATAGGGAGCCAAATGCAGGGTGCGGAAAGTCCCTATACCCCCCTTGGCACACTCAGTCTGATGCCAATACGCGGCCGCACCGCCGCTTCCACCAATGGCGGTTTCGGTATATCCAACCCGAAATCATTCGCAAACAAAACAATGCCTCCATGACGTCCCTGATGAGTTCAGAAGGTAGACGGAGAGGACGTGCTGCCGGAAGTAGAGGGCTTCCCGCGAAGCCTTTCTTTCCCAGTTCGCTTGCAAGCGGGCTCTGTTGGCGCTCTCTTGTAGGTCTGCTGGCCGCGCAGCGACATTGGCCAAATCGCGGAGCAGAACCCGCGGAAGTGGGCCGTGTTTACGAACTACTTTTCTGTTGCCACATTTACCTTGGAAGCTTCTATTATTTTTTTAAGCAATGGAGCAGCGCTCGTACACAGCCGTGTCAAGGAATTATAATAAAATGTTTATATAGCAAACCGTCATTAGCTACGAATACTCGCAGGTAATGTATTATATTTCATCATTTCGTGAAAGTAGTCGCTTTGAAATTCCTAACTTGTGGGTAAGTTTAGGACTACCGTTCAACTGGACCACAGATATAGTGAGGGGTCGTCTAAAGAAAATGACTTCCCGGTGCCATCAATCATTAATTTTGTTCACGTGTTGTGAACTGGATTAACCAAAGCTGGCTGATTTCTCAGCCAGCCAAAACTCAAGACAAGTAAAAGTTGAAGGTTTTCGTTTTTATTCACACATTCCGTACTGGATAAAAGCTGACCTCCACGCAGTGCGAAAGCATACCAATCTGCAGAAGCAATTTTCATTCCCAACTGTAATTGGTACAAAATAAGCAAACATAGACTCCAGAAGATCCAAACTAATATGAATATTAACCGCGACGGGCTGGTCACACGGAACTTGACTATGACGTGTGGTATGACGGCAACACATTTTGTGGCTGACAAAAAGAAGCAGCACGTGTATTTCTTTGACAGTATGAGAAGTAAGGACCCATAAAATTTAAGCTGGCTACATTCATCTGCATGAAAAGCGAGCAGCGTATAATTGCTCTCATTATTTGAACTACAGGCCCAATGAGGGAGCATACTTAAATAGCACTTACAAGCCCATACATCCTGTCTGTCTTCATACTTTCTGTCGTGTTCATATACACAGAAAAGCACGCCGAGTATTAAGATACTTTTTGGACGCAAAAGCAACGCAAGGAACCACGCATTCACAAAAAAAACTTAATAGCACTCTTCATCGCAAATGAGATTACCGGCTCATATTTTGTTAGCATTTAATACTATACACTTGTATTACTGGTATTATTAAATACATTTTGACGGCAAAACAAATAACATTGCGGCTCTTCTATAACACAGTTGCTGAAAAACTTGCACACAGCGAAGCGGAGCATAAAACAAGGACGTTGAGCGTGTGGTACTGTCTAGGCTCTAAAGTTTATATAAAATATAGAGCTTCCACGTCCTTCAGTATAATATCTTAGTAATAAGGCGTCAAAACTAAAAAAAATTTACGTGCGTGCATATTTTGGCTATCATAGGTCTTAACATTTGATCAATCGTCACAGCTCTTTCCTTTTTACTTTACTTTAGCCTTGGCTGTATGTGTCAACAAAGTGTGCACAGAAATGTAAAGCCCAACAAACGCACACTCAAGCCCTTCAGTACAAGTATTTCGCCGACAGCAGATGAGCTGCCGTCATGGCGAATGGGTCGAGCGACACTTCTCCTACGTCCGTTCAACAAGGCTTACACAAAACCGGCTCACTCATGGAGAACGAATGCCTGCTCAGAAAATAAAGTGAAATGCTTGTGCTTACCTGTGGTCATAATCAAAACTTGAAAAAAACTTCGCAGAACTGGAATTACCGGTGTTAGAACACCACAAAGCCGCGCAACACATTTGATGCCCCGATTTAGCCATCTTTGGGTCTAATGCTTGGTCGACCTAGTTTCCTGCGCGTTCCATTCTTTGCAGGCCTAATCTAGCTTCTCTGTCTTATCTTTTCCATCTTAATACTTGGGACGATAACCGAAGCGGTTGACTAAGCTGGATCCGACTTGTAATATCGCTGAGCGAGTGGCATGGCTGAGCGGAAGCAAGCTCGAAGGACGCACGAAGACAACCACTTCCCGCGCTTCGCCTGATTTAAGCTTCACAAAAAGAGAAATAAAAATAGGTTAGGAAGTCCAGCAACCACCTGGACCTGGAGCGTCCTTGTTCCTTGAAACCGAAACTATCACTCACCTTCCGGCGGTTGTCGAAACATCAATATATTTTCTGTTTTCTTTGTCAGTGCGTCTTTTCGCGTTTATTCAACATGTATCTTTCCGGCCAGATGGACTGCCGCGATACTTTGGATTTCGTGGTCAACCTTAGTAAGATAATTGCGCTCGCCCACATTACGTCGTCGAAGGCATCACATTGGGTTCCGTCAGGACTCAAAAGAGGCACCGCGTGAGATAACAGAGTGCTGACAGTAGTTTTTCTGTAAAGGAGTAGTTCGTCATCCCTCCGATAATCATTGGGGCAGTTACGTCATCTGCTGCAAGTGCTCTGTTTCTCCGACCATTCAGATAAAAAAAAAGTTGCCTTCTCATTCTCTCAAACGACACAGCGCGTCATGTTTTGCCTTCATGTAGATCGGCTCAAAAACAATGGGTTTTCTGAAAGCGCCAAGAATGCGTGCACGTGCGCCTGATTTTAATTTTGAATGCACAATGACGCAGGTTGTCAACACAGCTTTTAAGCCCAATTCATGATGAGTCGGCCATGAGCAGATTGCCAAGGTTGACTGCACTGTAGTTTTGGACAGCCGATAAATGAGCGAGGAAAAAAAGAGGGGGGGGAGAGGTTTCCGTATCCTTGTTCCAATAGCACAATCCTATTTTCCTGTAGTACAAATGCATGTTTTTGCCGTTGCTCTGGTGTGCTGTTATAGATAAAATCGGCAGTAGGGTAGCTGCTGCGCCGTACGTGCCTTTTGCACTGCTTCAAAAAGAACAGAAAATTTTCTTTGTTGGTGTTGTCCTTTTGTAGAGCCAACCAACGCCACAGCAAGGGCCGGTTGACTTGTTGAATATTGTTGAATATTGTTGAATAAAGTCGGAGAGTTCAAATGCCGAGTAGAATGCAACTCCGCATGGCTTAGGAACCATTGTGATGTTGAGGAGCGAAGCCTGTCTGTCACCTATGTTATCTACGTTGTGCATTGTACACACCTCATCTTATGCAAAAGCGTTTCAGTGGGCGCACAGACTGTTGCTTCCATGTATTTATACGAGAACGGAAAAACCATTTGAAAGGCACAAGCCTTGTTCATGTCTACATCCTATTATATCATGTGACTGGACAAGTTATCTACAGCGGGCATACGGGGAAGGCGGAGCATATAAATTCAAGACGATCAGCAAAACGAGAACACGGTAAAAATGGTAGCCAACATTCCGACAAGTGGACTTGTATGTTTCAAGGTGACATATGCTTTGCTTTACATACTATATATAGGTAGGGTTGTTCTAAAGGGCACGTGTAGGCAGGGTTCTTCTGAAGGGTATATATAGGTAGCGCTCTTCTAGCGGCCATCCGTTATACAGGGAATAGAAGACACGCGAAATTGAGAAACATTAAAAAGAGAAAAGAATAAGCGGAATATTCCTGAACGCGAACTGTGCAAGACAATGCGTGGCTATATATGGCAGTCGACGCGGCGTGCAATGTGTTATGCGTAGCAATGGTTAGTGTGTGTGGGAAGGGGGGGGGAAGGCTTATGTTGACGCAGTATGCCTCAATTATTTATATAGGAGCGAGGAGTATGAGCCGAGAGATGCAGATATTTGCATTTCTAAACATATACATTTTGCACCACACTGACCGCCATATAATGCTACGCATACTTCTACAGTTCCCGTTCCTCGAGGTTCGACCTAATTTGTTTGCGTAAATGACCGGCGCGGTTTGCCAGCGCGTAATGCCGCCATAGGCAGCGATAGGGCGAAGGCTGCGCGTGCATGCGCAAATAAGAGCGTATAACCAACGCGTTAATGCCGGTAGAGCCAGCGGAGGTGCGACGGGTGCGCGTACATGCGCGCACAATACACAAGTTGCGTATCCCCTGGCATTTCGGTTGCCTTTAGCCCTTTACATCCAGTAGGTAGCACACTGCTTGCTATCCCCATTTGAGTATAGACTTGGGCATTTCTGGTCAACGTTGAGCGCCTCCAATCAATGTGTTGTGTGCGGAAGGGCGAAAGGCGGACGGGCTCGAAGAATGTTTTGGTCCGGCGTGCCTGTTCTGATTGCGGTCGATGGGTTGGTGGTCACTGCATCCCGGACGATAGCTATCAGCAGTGCGCAAAAGAGGCTCAAGGTGCGAATTCTCACCCTGTATTCAGAAAGGAATGACCTCACTTGACACGGGACCATTCGACCGACTCGACACATAACGCTATGCATTTAAAGCAAATATTCTGTGGCAGTCAGGTATAAATAAGAAGATGCAGTTTATTCTGAAAGGCAAAGTATTGAGTGCGACAGGAAAATATTAGACAGACATATAAAATCAGCATACTTGTTTTATTGGCCGTATGTACCAGTAAACATTCGCTTACTATGTTAAAAACCATGGCATCATTCGAGCACAAGAAAACAAACACATCTCAGTTGATGGCAACAAGGCCTGCCTAGACTCTCAGTCGCGCTCAGTCACGCCATACGACGCCGCCACTGTAGTATAAGGCCTCCGTATACATCCTCCACCCCACCCCTCCTGCTTGCCTTGTGCGTTATAGAAGGCGGCGTGCTTCTAACCCGCCTTCCACGTTTCTACCTTTGAGAGCGAGATCGGGCCACAAAGCCCAGCTCACCCTCACACCCACAGCATACCACCTGCGGCTACGACATTAAATACATAGCGGACATTACACGGAACATCACGGCGCCGCCACCACCGGAAACGCGCCTTAAGTGTCCATGTAATGGCGATCGCAATAATATTAAAGTAAGTTATCTTGTTTAACATGCCGAACTCACGATATGATTATGACGCCTGCCGTTCTGTGGTATTGCGGAATATTATATCGACCACGTGGGGTGATTCCACGTGCACCCAATGGTCAGCAAGATGCCGTGTTTGCATTTCGCCGCCGCAGCCGGGATTTGATGCCATACCATCGGGCTTCGCAGCCCAACGCCATAGCCACTGCGTCACTATGGCGGGCAGCTATCGTTTCCTCTTATTTTTTAGTGTTTATTGAGAGGCTGCTTTCCTATTGTGCGTTTTGGTTTCAGTGCAGGCGCGCACAAGAAGGCTTTTGTTGTGAGTGCTTGGTTTTCGTGAGTATATTTTGTAGTGTAGTTGTAGTGCTTGTCGTGTTTGATTCCGCATTTTTATTCACTCCCACTTTTTCAATGCAGGCAAATTGGCATTTTAGCTATCTGCGGAATGTGCACATTTCTCATTACTATTCATGCTAGACTCTTTTCAACGAGGACAGAATGTGAAGACTCTCGCTTGCTAAGCTTTCAGTGCAGGGAAAACAAGCGCTAATAGGCAAAAACTATGCAGAGCCACAAACACTAACGTGTTTAAGAGCCCTCCTGTTACCTTGAGGCCGCAAACATCTGAAATGAGCGAAGGAACGAAATCACGTAGATGCGTGCATCGCTTACTGCACCGGGAAAAAATACGAGAGAACGACAGCGTACTGGGGGGCTGAGTTGTGATGAAGCGAAAAAAAACAAACAGAATGCACCACGTTCAGGATTTGAACCAGCAAATTCACAATCACTATATAGACAAGTTTAGGCGCAGTTTGTGGAAAGTCCTTGGTGCTGGTTGGTGTCTCTAATTCCGGGTTATAATTGCAATTGTTGCATAAAGTGCTGAACTAGCAGAAGACCCTAAGGTTAGCTCCAAGTCTAATACTAATGACAAAAATATGTGCCGTGCACATACATAGGAAGACACAGGCACTGAGCTGCTCAAACATTCGTTGGTTATGTGGTAGCTAGGTCCTTTCCGCACCGCGATTACACAAAGTGCCTGTATTTGCTTTAGTAAGCAATACAAACAGGGTACTGCGGCACCATCGCCTAACTCGTTGACATTCATGCGCACTAGTATGCTGAAGACGTATTGTACGTTCGTCTTTTTTGTAAGCATATCAGTGTAAAAACCCGCTGGTAATGAAAAAGACGTCCAGGATAAAAGTGTGCTTCCTGCTTCGAAACGTCTGATGGTTAATGTAAAGAAGCACCAGTCAGGAAATGTAAAGCTTGTAGGTTCAATCACGAAGTATTCGCATGTCTTGAGGTACTTAGAAGCATGCTGGAAGTTACGAAATAAACATTCAAGTTTAAGTGGAGAATAGTTCATATAATCCTCCGCTAGATTAGGGAAAGAAGTACAAAAAGTAGGTTACGTGCAGGAGATGTGGTATATAGGAGTCGTGGTATCTTCCGCACCAACCAAACTACACCCGTGTGTACACTTTGAAAAGGACGCCCAGCTTTACGCACACCAAGTAAACATTACATTAAACCAACATTTCTAACAGCAGATTCTTTTTCTCTGCGTCTTTAGGCGCGAAAATCAAGGCATGATTATGAGGCAGGCCGTAGCTGGGACTTCGGAATAGTTTTCGAGCTTGCTGAAAAGACAGGGGTATGACAATGTTAGTAAATGTCGCTAGCGGTAACGCTGCCTATCATCACGGCGAACGCCAGGCTTCACTTTTTCCCAGTGCGAAAGCCTTGTGGAAGGCAAATTCAAGAAGGAATACTGTAGTGGCAAATGTCAGCGAGCAGAGCAAAATTAGGAAGGCACCCTCGACATCTTCAAGATGCAACACTTCGTACTGTATGGCCGCCGCTTCCCTCCCGCTTCTTCCACGCTGGTCGAGGAAGCAGGTGGCCGGCTTCCGGAATATCTCGTGGTGATGCATAAACGGCACGGCTGCTTCCACCAGCCAACGGATTCTGTGAAGATTGATAAATGTCTCAGTATAAGTTTTACTCCTTTTAATAATTTGCTTGGTGATAACGTGAGGATATATGAAGTCTGTGTTCAGCACCACCTGCCAACAGACACTTTGCATCGGCAGACAATAACAGAAAAGCAAATGGTGCAAGCGTAGGCAGCGAAAAGTACAAAAAAGTATTTCATACTTTTTTCGTTATGTGCGAAACGAAATATTTCAGCACTTCATGCTGTCGAGCTAAGTATATTGGGGTGTGTCATATTCCGAGTTTCTAGGGCAGCGAAAGTACGCGAGCCAGAGCCGGCAACATTGCTGCGATTGCGGGACGCCACGCGAGCACTCCACCATTTATAATTCAATCTCTCCGGCTCCACGTGTGGTTGCTTACCTATGGCACACACTGTGACGGCCATCCATGAGTATTCTGGCGCAGGCTGCCAGTGTGCCTCCTAGTGAAGACTCGTTAGTAACATTACGTAAAAACTGTTATGGATTGGGCGTGTTTAGTCACATATGCTTGATGAGAGTCTAGGAAAAAAAGTACAGCAGCGGTTTCGTTCTGTGTTCCACTCCAAAAGGATTCGTCATCCTCTACTTTCACCTCAAAGAAGTCGTTACATTCCCCGTTTAGCAGACGAAGCCCACTATGGGAGTTAGGGCTGAGTGATAGTGTGATATCGCTTGAGGCCGGTTACATGTGCGAGTTCAGTATTGCTAGAGCGGCGTCCTGGTCACTTCACACGGGCGACAACATACGTTAAATCACTAATGTGGTCAATGACTGTAAAGCGACCGGTATCCTGAGCCAAGAACTTTTCGCATAACCCACGTCGGCGCGGAGGGGTGCATAGCCATACCAAGTCACCTTTATCGAATGAAACTGAGTCCTGGCGGTGGTCATACCGCTCCTTGGAGCAATCTAGTGATGCCAGTGTACACAGACGAGCAATTTGTCGGGTTTCTTCAGCACGGCACAAAGTTACGGAAACTGAGTCGCCTGTATGGAATGTAAGGGAGAATATGGTATAAAGACCACTGCACGGTGCTGGAGCGTAGAGCAGGTAGATAGGCGTGAAATTCATGGTTTCGTGCTTCGCTGTATTGTACGCATAGGTAATAAACGGTAAGATGTCATCAAAGCTATTCTGATTCGATGATACATACATAGCGGTTGGTAGGTTCGACAAAGCAGTTAGTCTGGGGATGATATGGTGTTGAGTGGCGGAACTGCGAAGTCCAGAGTGTAAGCAATTCTTTCACGGGATCGGTGACGAATGGCGGATCGGAACGTAAGTTATTGGGCTGTTCCTGCTGGAAAACGGTGGAGCCAGGAAACATGTGAGACGCAGCAGCAAAGCAGGTGTCGAGACTGTCCGCATTATCCTCCGTTGGGGACAGAAGAAGGCGAGAGCGGCAATCAGCGTCAGCATGACGTCTTTCACTTTTCTAGGATACAATGAACTGAAATCCTTGGAATCGTACAGCCCAGCGTGCTAAACGATTGGAGGGTTCACGGAGGATAAGAAGCCAACATAAGGACTGATGGTCGGTTACAATGCTGAAGGGCATCCGTAGAGGTAGCAACAAAACTTCCGAATAGCAAATACTGCCGCTAAGCATTTTCGCTCTGTCCCAGTGTAGTCTCATTCAGTCTTGCTGACAGACTGGCTAATATAGGCAACCACAGACTCTTCATTAATATAGCGCTGCACAAGAACTCCTCCGATGCCGATTACGCAGCGTCCCTGTGCACTTCATTAGGAGCAGACGGATTGAAGTGACGAAGAATGGGTTCTGATGTCAGCAGAAACTTGGAGTTCAGAGAATGCCGCGTCACATTCAGGAGCCCACTCTTATGGACTGTCTTTTCGCAAGAGACTGTTCAATGAATAAACAATGTCTGCGAATCTTGGCAAGGCCGTCGAAAGTAGGAGCATAGTTCCAGAAAGCTGCGGAGTTCTTTTAGTGACTGATGTGGCTTAAAGGCATTGATTGTTTCTATTTTCCAGGTGTCTGGCATGACATCCCCTTTGTCAACCAGATTACCAAGGACTAATGCTTGTAGTTTACCAAACCGGCACATTTAGGATTGAAAAATAAGCCCCTCTTTTCGACACAATATTAAACCAGACTTAAACGTGCATTGCGCTTTCCGAATATAGGTCCGAAAATGAAAGCGTCATCTAGATAGCACAAACATACCTCCCATTTCAGACCGAGAAGAATCCAGTCCATAAATATTTCGAAAGGAGCGGGGCCATTGCAAAGTTCAAGCGGCATAATAACACTTTGGTACAGTTCATCACGCGTCCTCCTTGTCAGCACGGTGCATGGGGATTTGCCAATGTTCTAATCGTAGACTTAGAGAAAAAAATTAGGAATACGAATGCAGGCAGTCGATGGCACAATCTATCCGAGCCAATAGATATACCGTTTTCGGTGAGGGTGTTTAATCGTCTATAGTCAACACAAAACCTCTAAGAGTTGTCTTATTTCTTAACCAAAATTACAGGTGCTGCCGAAGGGCACACGATTCTTCAATAAATCCCTTCTGCAGCATATCCTGAATTTGTTCAGCAATCAGATTCAGCTCCGATGATGACACTCGGTAAGGTTTTTGCCCGATGGGATGGGTAAGCATGTATCAATCCTGTGCGGAATCTGAAAACAGCGTAAAAATGGTGGCTTCTCCTTTTCGCACAAGTCACACACAGAAGCTTACCTCTCCAATAGCTCGACCAGTCTGTGTCGCTCCTATGACCATAGGTTCTTACTAATCACGCTGAAAATCTACGACTTGTAGGAGCAACTGCATTCGCAAACAGGTCAAGCGTTCTTGACCTTCTTCTTGGTCAACGGTAGCGATAGAATTTATGACGCCATCGTCAAATACCGCTAGCCTCATTCCTCAACGAAGTATACCAGGCTCTGGCAAACAGATAAGTGCGCACAAAAACGCGGCTCGGTTGTTAATCGACACAATCGAGCGAGGCACTAAGATGTTTTTCTTAGCATACTGACCGCCGAGAGGTTGAACGACGGCATTAAAGGCAGCTACAGCAGAGGCGGACGCGAGCACAACAACTTACTGGATGGACCATGGTGGCGCTGTAGTTCTTCGGAAACAACCAGTGTGTCTTCCGCGGGCGGCAACTTGTCATCGAGGGCTGGAAGAACTTCCCTCCTGACTGAAAGTTCACTGGTGCCACTATCCTGATTGTAGATCTAGTGAAGAAAATTAGGAAGCCGATTGCAGGCAGTCGATGACACAATCTATGTGAGGCAATACATATACTTTTTGGTGAGGGTGTCTAATAGTCTATAGTCAACACAAAACCTCGACGACAGTTGCAGAAAGCATAGCAGTCCTGGAGAAAGTCGATATCGAGAGTAACTTCGTGTGTGCACTGCTGCAGAAGCACGAACTCAGTTGAGAACTCCTTTCCGGCCAACAAGACCTTAAGGACTAATACTCCGATAGGATGAATTATTTCCCCGCCGACGCTACGAAATATTGTAGATTAGTGCCAAGAAAGCATAACTTTGTGGTCAATGCGATTTTTGAACGTACGACTTATAACAGATATCGTTGCACCAGTGTCCCCTAATGTGGTTGCACATACTCCATCTATTAGCGAGGGTATTTTGTTCTTAAGCATCGCAACTGGCGGATGCATCTGAGGTAAATCATATTATGCGACCTCACCTCCATCGGTCACGCCGGCTCATTTTCCGACGGTGGCGTTGGTGAGAGCCGCCGTCGCGGTGAAGCCGAGCAGCGCAGTCGGGTGGCTGGAGGTGTGAAGCTACAGTCAGAAGCTTGAGAACTATTGCGCCGATTCGCTTGTCATGAGGTGCTCCTGCAATTGGCGGACCAGGGATCGTCGTTGTGACCATTGTCGGCGCGAGAAAACGTTGATGGCGGATCTATCGTGGTGTTTCAATGCTCCGAAGACATATCCGAGCTACGGGCTCGCTAGCACCCCAACCATAAGATACAGGAGGTTGCCGATATGCATTGCACACTTGAGAAGCATTTTCGCGAGGCTGTGGCGCAAACGCGTCATTACGCAGCTCCTGATGTGTAACAGCCTGCTGACAGGGATAGCTGAAGCGGTGTTCGTACCTAGAGTCTGGGTAGTGATTGCATTGTGGCCTCCTGGATGGCAGCGAGAACTGTGGTTATAGTCCTCGACGTCAGTGGCAGCGAGCGAAACATGATGAGAGGGGCCCGGGATTGGTGCAGCATCATATGGTGTCCAGTGCGCGCGTCGGGTGGGCTCTCCCCGTAAAATCTCGCGTATTGTAGGCGCGAGATCAAAGAAGGTGTCGTCGACAGCACATCCAACAGTAGTCACATTCGGTTACCGACCGAATTTAGGCGCGATACGCCACACATTCGGGGTCTCGAATGTACGACAATGCCATATGACGTCAGCTATCGTACCAAAGGTTCCCTTTGGCGATGAGGAAGTGGTATACATCCTTGGCAATTCCTTCTAAAAGGTGGTCGACTTTATCTTCCTCTGATGTACGAGGGTTGACGGTGTTGCAGAGTTTCAATATAGCCTGAATATACGTTACGGACGTTTCGCCTGGGACTTGGGTTCCTTGCAGCAGCGTTTTCTCAACCTGCATCCTCTTCGCGACTGAGTCCTCAAAACACGGCGTTATTTCGAACACGAACCGATCCCGCATTCTGAGGGTGTCCTTATTGTTGTCAAACCACACAGGCGCCGTTTCCGTTATGAAAAAGACGACGTTGGAGAGCCAATTTACCGCATCCCAATTATAACCGTGGCTCACCCGTTTGTAGTGTGTAAGCCATTTAACTGCATCCCCGCCAGGTTTTCCTCCGAATGTGCGATGTTCTATAAGGTACTGATGCTGCCAGGAACCAGCCGGGGCTGAGCCAGGTAACGGGGCCGCAGTAACCACGGCAGGGGCTGCAGGTGCAGGAACTGAGACATTCCGGGTTCCGTCTTCATCGCGAGACATCTCGATCACACGCGGCAACGGGGGCGCGCCAGCAAGGCGGCACCTTCGGCGTAGATCAGGTGGTTGTAAAACCGTATTGGTTGGTTGAGTACCCAGCACTTCCACCACAAAACTCTTGGGGATAAGCCGTGTTTATTTGCAAGTGGTTGATGAGAGTCTAGGAAAACAGTCTAGTACCGGTCTCGTTCTATGCTCGGCGCCAAAAAGATCTGTAGCATTCTTCCTCTTCCTTTCGCGTCAACCAAGGCGTAATTATATTCACAATGATGCAAGTCATTATCAAAAATGCCCTTCCAAACCAGCATTATCTATGTGTCAGTTGAGTTTCATTGTTGCCATAATTGTTTTCAAAATTATTTTATCGAATATTTTCTCTATACTTAAAGAAGGTAATGTGTATCGAATTATCGAGTTGTTTAACCTGTACCTTCACAATGATTTATATTACTTTTTTTCATATTTTTGGTACAAATGAAACCTCAAGGCAATGCGTATAAAGCTTGTCCATCACAATACGTCTGTCACCGTTTATCAGAATCACTGTATTTTATCTTTTCTTGCCGCATTACCCTTGTGCGAGTCTTTCTGAGCTCTTTTGAGATCATCCTTCTTTGTACGTTGAACTACAGTTACGTCCTTGTTACTGTGTATATTAGGGGTCGCGTGTCTTCTTTTTTTACTGTGCACTTCGGTACAAAATTGCTCTGTAGACCTGAATACTTGTAACTTGAATGCATCACAGTATTGGCCGGCTTTTCTTTGACTGAGTATTTTTTCGCTTATTTCATGACTGCCCCGTTTTTATTAGACTATAAGCATTATAATTTTACAATTTTAAATGCCTTCTATTTGAGTCTTGCACTCTTTTCCTTTTGAAATTTCAGTGGATTCAGAGTGACCCTTGTCAAGAGCTACTTCATGACCTGTCATTCCGTTCTCTGTATCCTGCAAATTCCAGATAATTTGCTTCCGGCATTTAAAATGAATTGAGATCCTCTCACTTATTTAAAGGGAGTTAATTATTACCGAATTGCTAAAACTATTCTCCATTGCTAATGCTTTATATATGTTCTCAAACCCTGCCCTGAATTGTCCGCCTGAGAGGCGTTCCATATCTATGGCAGTTACAGTCAGTGGGAAAGATTAGCACCTACAAGGCTAGATTACAAGCTGACGTACATAAATTGATGTACAGATGCAAATGTATACCGAAGGAAATGGATAAAAAAAGTCTGTTATTCTAGTTTATTTGGCACCTAGCAAAAATACACGACGCCGAAGCTGCAGGTTCACCTGACTTTTTGAAATGTATTGTTAAAAAGTGAAATTGTCCTCAATCACCCGATCCTACCACGAAACTATATTGGGATGTAATAATTGCACCTTTCATGCATACTTACTGCTCCTTGGGACATTGAATTAAAGTGGAAAGGTGGACGAGTTGGTATACATTCATAATGGTAACAGCGCGTGCAAGACGACGACGGAATGTGAAAAAAAGTAGTCAAGCACCGGTTTCGTTCTCCAATCGGTGCCAAAAAGGACAACGCTCGTCCTGTGTCCTTTCACTCAGTTGTCGTCTTGTCCGTGCTGTTACCATTATGAATTGCGGCATTGATCTGGTCTGCCATATCTTTTGTTAAATATATTCTTTGTAGATAAAGAAACTGTTCACTTTCCTTCTATACTTTTTTTCTCATTGATGAAAGAAACGGGACATTAAAATACTTCGCCAATGTTTCTGACTCCTATGTTGCTCGAGATTATCGTATTAAAATATATCCATTGCCCGTTTTCTGCTACTGAATGGGACCGTTGTGCATATATGACACACTCTAAACGGTAATATCTTTATACAGGTCCCACCTGCGATCCATTGCAGTGACCAGTCGTGGATCCAGACGCTTGTTCATGTACCACACGAAGTCGGCCGTCTCGATGCGCTGTCGCGACACGTGGAAGTAAGCAGGTTGCAGGGTGTCGCAGTAGGGCGCCACGAAGACGCGGTTTCCCGTGGCGTCCATGATGATGACCGTCTCGCCGGCGACCACCTGACGCAGCGTGCGAAGCGAGTACACCTCGCTTTGCGACAGCTCGCCACGCATGCGCATGATGCGTCCGTGCAGGGCTCGATAAGAGTCCAGTCCTGATAGCTGCATCAGCCAGGTCACATAATTGGGGTGCTTAAGATAGGAAGAAGACTGAGGTACAATTCACAGCCCGGGAAGACTACACTGACTCTATATTCTTTATGAGACTATATAGAGGTTCTGCCCCACACTGCGGTCTACTTGTGAACGAAACGCGCGACTGGAAGACAGTGCAAAATCGTCGACTTTGTCGCCGACTACAAGTCCGTCACCGACTAGAAGTGCGTCAAGTGCAAAATCGTCGGCTTTACATTGTGTTATAGTCGGTGACGCTATCACGTTTCTTCTCATCTCCACAGTTCATGACATTACGAGCTGAATAAGCTGTCTATTTGGCGAGAAAGAATACCTTAATGCATACATTAAACCATAGGGGTTAGGTAAATAATGATGCACCTGAATAAACACAAATATCAGTGCATATAGACAGACACAAATGTAATAACATTTAGCTTATGGTTGCCTGCACTTAAAAAAATCAGTAGTCTGTGAATTCTATCAATACTAATCTACAGGGCCGAAACTTCCGCGATACGAATGAGGCCGGAGAATAAGCTAATGCCAAAGGAACACGCGATGCAACGAAAAAGAAACAAAGGAACTACAACATAAGACGATTATCAAAGCTTCAACAGGAGATGTGAAGAACACCCGTAAGAGGTACACTTGTATACTAGCAAAATCAAAGGATTTATTATTTGTCTTTAGAACCGGCTTGTTCAAAGAAAATTGTAGATGTACAACATTGGCAAGCCTGAGAAACGATGGAGCAAGCCTAATAAATTGCAGTTCATGTGTCTTAGTTAGGGCAATAAATCAGACCCAAGGACGAATACATATGTTAGAACCAATGTGAGGTGCTTAAACGGCAAAAGGTAGACATAATGATGGGTCGGGAGGATTGACTGTGAAGGCCAAGAAAAACATTCCTAGCACACGAAAAATACACATGAAATAAACTTCATGTATTGCTAACTAATTCTGTCCCCCTCATAGCATAAAAGGATCTATCTATCTATCTATCTATCTATCTATCTATCTATCTATCTATCTATCTATCTATCTATCTATCTATCTATCTATCTATCTATCTATCTATCTATCTATCTGTCTGTCTGTCTGTCTGTCTATCTATCTATCTATCTATCTATCTATCTATCTATCTATCTATCTATCTATCTATCTATCCATCTATCTATATATCTATCATCTATCTATCTATCTATCTATCTATCTATCTATCTATCTATCTGCATATGTTGCGTGTTTCCTTCAAGGAGATAAGCGTTACAGCATAAATACCAGCTATCGCTGTGAGTGTTTTGAAATGTGCCGGTAAAATGCGAAATTTTTCAGGTGACTTAAAGGTATTAGGCTGCTTGCGTTTAGATGAATTGGTCGTACTTGAAGCATGTTCATGAGTGGAGTGGCTTTGAGCGTCACTGGACGTATGGGTGGCCGCCGCGCCAGCATTTCGTCGAGAGTGTCGATGCGGGGAGCTGGAGAGCGGATGAGCAGTGCGGCCTTGACCTGCGTCCAATACAGAACAGCACTGCAGCGAATAATACGTTTAACGCCATTCCATTAGCTAAATAAAAAATTGGAGGACGCTTAAGCTTTGCCTTCAAGAGTGGAACACGACAGTGTTCCCGTCGATCCGCCAAGGGGTGTAAGACAATGGGCTACGGCGCAGCGACTACGCGCCCCGCATCGGACGCGGTGAGCGTCGAACAACGCAGCGTTCGGCGCGACAACGAAATGTGCGCCTGAGCAAGCGACGCACGCCTAGAGCTCGTTTCTAAGGCAACACCGCGTTCACTAGAGGCGCTTTTGTACCGCTTTGAAGCATCGAACTCGTGGCTCAAAAATAAATAAAAAAAAAACTCGTGGCTCAGTGGTAACGTCTCCGTCTCACACTCCGGAGACCCTGGTTCGATTCCCACCCAGCCCATCTTGGAAGTTGCTTTTTATTTATGAAGTGCCTGCCGTGATTTATCGCTCACGGCCAACGCCGCGGACGCCAACGCCGACACCGACGACACCGGCTTTTCTGCGACACGAGCTCCTTAACGCTATCGCGTTAAAATTCTACCTTTAGAGCCCAGCTCTTTGGCGCCCGTTCCTGCGGTGAGCGTCGGCGGCGTAACCAAGCGAACGAGCACAGCGAATGATGAAAGCGTGAACGCGGAGCGAGAGATGAAAGGCGCGAGCCGCGAACTGTGGACACCATATCAGACCGGCCCACTCAGTGACGTCCTGGCAGGAAAATGTTATTGTGTGGACCGGCCCGCCCGCTCGGCGCGTACTCGTATTTAGTCTCAGCCGCACCACTGGTTTCGTTGTATCCTCTGCTAGCGTTAGCTCTCGCTCGCGCTTGTTTGGTTCGCTTGGTTTGGACTCTTTCGCACTGGTTTCGACGGTCATGGTTTGCGACTGTTTTTCAATGATGGGTCTAAATCGAAACGCCCTGATGGTAAGTTTTTTGGAGACAGCGTGCCATGTCCGGTTCTGTACGACAAGACGCACACTGAATACAGGGATGCCGAGGGGACATCCATTCACTCATTCTCTGACTTTGGAACACGGCGACTCTGCAACAGAAGCGATCACACCAACATGATTATGTTCAGCGGCAATGATGTAGTCATCTTCATAAGACATGACTGGCGTTAAGAATGGTGGACGAAGAACGTAAACACAGCGCCGACTTGTCGGCAGACGAAGGGAAAAGCACGCGACATCTCGAACCTACGGACAGGAGGCGAGATTTTCATCATGTTACTTGAATGCCGCAGCGGCTCTCTGCCAGTTGATGTGGTCGCTCCGCCGCACCTGCGCTTTAACAGCGGTGTCGCGGCGCGCGCATTTTACGGCTACTGTGTATTGAGGCTTGTTGGGCAATAATCGCTTGGTAATAGCGCCAGAGTAGCGCGCGTCGTCTGTTCACCGATGACGCCACTGTTAAGGCATGCAGTGAGCCCCTGGATGAGCGGAGGTCCGTATGCGGCGGCTGTTCAGGATCGCGCCCACTCTTTACCCGCGAGCTCTCTCACGTTTTCTGCCCATTAACGATTTAATCGCGCCACACGTCGCTCCCTTTGGAACGTGCCGCAAGAGATAGGTTGTCCGTGCCAGCCAGTAAATCGCGAAATAAAACTCGTGTACAGCGGCGCTTAAATTTCGCATTAGGGAGTATCGTAATCGTAGGTTACTTTTCTCCCTGTCACTCTAACGCCCTGAGGCTGCATGTCAAAACACTGTTAATCGGTGTCACATCGAAATTGCTGGTCGGTGGGAAATTATTCACTTGAAGTGCTTATGAGAGCCCGTTTTCGATTGTCGCCATCGCCCGGCCACCCCCTCAGACGTTTTCCTGATGCCATAAGCAACGACATACCACGAACACGGAAGCGCATGGAGCCTCCTCAAAAAAGAAATGTAATCGTAACCAAGGCACAACAATTGTGAGGACTGCCTCGCATTTTTGTGAATCGGTGACAAGCGAAGAGCTCTTTCGAATTTGTTGAAACGCTTTCACTTCACTCCTATTATTGCGATAGCATTTGTATGAACACTCCAGGCTCATTTTCGCCTCCGTCGTCGCCATCGGCATCGCCGGGGTGTCCCATATAAAATAAAAAGCCGGTAACACAGTTCTCGCGCGCCATGCGTGCGCGAGAAAGCTTGCGAGAGGCGCCGACGCTCGCGGCTAAATCTCGCGCGCGTGAGGGAGGATAGCGGGGAGGAAGCGCGCCGTCTTCTGCTGTGCGTGAGCCACCGGCGGGACCGGAGGAAGAGGGGCTGCTTTATACTCTGCTAGTAAGTGCGCATACGGGGCCGTGCGCGCTATCATGGGCCGTATCTCGAAAGCTATCTGCCTTGGGGACAGTCTAAGTGCACTGATACCTCATACATTGCACGATGCCTCATACAGGCTGCATTAAGGACAACTCACTCACTGCTGGTGTCACACGTCTTCACGCCGGCGTTTTGACAGCGAGTGCCAGCGGTCACCGAGTGGGCGGTGTTCATGTTTGCCTGCGCGCGCTGACGCCATGCTTTGAAATTTGGGTCATAAGCGAAAGTTGACAAGTCTATACGGACGATAAAACCACAATTCTTACTTTGCATAGTTGTCTGCTAATTTGCTATCGCAAAGAATGCTTCGCCTTTCGAACAAAACTGAGAGGATGGTGCCCATAGCTCAATACGTGCTCTAATCGCATTTTTTTGCACTTCATTCCTTTTAATGGGAGGAATCATAGCTCGGGTGCTCTAATTTAAATACATAGGAACGGAGAAGTCGTTTTTCTCGGCAACGACTGCACCAAATTTGATGAAGTTTGTTGCATTCGAAAGGAAAAGTTAGTATGTAAATTGCATCTAGTAGTACATCTAAGGCAGAGAAAATTGATAGATTAAACATAGCTCTCAAAAAACAAGTAATATCTCAATACAATTTTCGCGGGACCCATGTAATCAATGTAACAAATTCACGTAATTAAATTTATCAGCTTTCGGTTACCTCACGGATGCAATTTATAGAAACGCAAAATCTCTTCTTGGTGCCGAGCTACAAATTTGTATACTTCGTGTCTTACGAATCTTTGAAAATTTCTTTTAACGCATTCATACCCCGAATCACAATTCCACTCCATACAGTCGCTAAGATTAAGCATTCCCTGTCAAATTCAACAACTTTCTTGTCAACTGGTCAAGGCATTATCTCAGAAAAGTGTTTCTGCGTATTACACAAGCGGTATAACACTGGCGTATTGCCACAGGCGGCCATCGGAATTTGGGCACGAGCTACAGCGTTTTCGTAATGCGATAGCGTGAAGGGTCCTGTGTCGCTGAATATTGCTCTGGCCGTCAACAGTGTTGTCCATGAGAAAAAAATTATCCCGAACCATGAATATTGAACCACGCAGGCTTTCTGTGGTGCTTAGGTGTTAATAATGTAATTGCATCACTCAAAGTAAAATTCGTCAGAGAATTCGCAAAGCACGACAGCCTTTTATTGTAACTTCAATATATGAGAAAAAATAATTCTGCTACGCGTAAACTCGAACACGCACACACACCCTTTTCCAGCTGGCGTTTGAGGTTTGTCGTGGCTGTGCACTAGCATTGGGATGGGTACATGCAAGAGGCCGCGTTTTAACCAAAAAGCTCGCTTTAGTGCTTAGCGTTCGCATCCAGCGTTTCCCGGTAAATTTTACGGTTACATAAGCTGCAGTTACCGGGAAGCGTGCGAAGCAATCAGTGGTCTTGGAATGCTATCGCGTTGCACTCTTAAAGACGAACCTCAAGTATCCTCCACTTTTTCGACTGCCTTTATTGCCAACTTCACTTCTTGCCTCTTGTTCTGCTTGCCTATTCGGACACCTGCGCAGTGGAACATGCCCATTCTGCGTGGTTGGCCACAGTCTTTAGATTACTTTCGGTGTGAAAGTGACGGCTCGGGGAAAGCCGCCTTTCCGTTTCCTGCAGCACGGTAGCACTCGCCACACTCGTGGCATTCGCCATCGTCGTCGCCATGTAGAAACGGCCTAACTGCTTTGGCACGTACTCTTGTTTGTGGGCTTGTACAGCAGCTTCAAGCAATGCCTTAAGCTTCCTACCCAGAAGACGCTATGTACTTAGTAGATAGAGCCTGTCTGGTTTAATACTTGGAAAGCAAGCAAAGCGGCCTTTCAGAACTTCTAAGAAGCGAAATCTCCCTCAAAAGCCGAACTCCCAATAGAAGGGGCTGCTCGCACCCGCCAGTGCGTACCTGGCGATAGGGACCAAACTACACCGCCGCTGAGGAGGGATCCGAGAGAAGGTCGCCATGTCAGGTGATGCACCTTGAGTGCAGTAAATTTTTATTGGATCCGCTAGGCGTACGGCACCAATATTTAGGTTGTTTCCCATTTACATTTTTATATTGGCATTAAGTCCTTATATAAAGAAGCAACTGATGCCAGGCAACCGTAAAAAAGTCGCAGTTTTACCATAAAGGCGAAGCATCGATTCCGATAGCGAATTAGTGGGCGGCTATATCAAGTACGGATAGTAGTTTTAGCTACCGTATGAACTTGTTAGCGTAGGCACAGTAGCTAAATCAACAAGCATGGTGTCACGCGCGCACAGGCGAACATGAACACATCTCACTCGATTACCTCGGAAACTGGCTCTCAGAAAGCTGGAGTGAGGAAGCGCGGCAGCAGCAGCCGGCGGATTGACCTTCGCGATTCGCCTCGCATCAACTCGAAGTAAGCTGCGAAAACAATGTGCGCGGCGGGCTCTGTTCCCGTCGCAGATGGCTTTCGGCACACAGTGGCCCGGGCGGGCGCGCGCGGCAGCCAGGAGTACAATGCGCCCCCTCTCACTCCCCTCCCCCTGACCCTGTGCGCTACGGAAGACGGCGCCCATCCTGCCCTTTTGTCTTGCATGCGCGAGATTTAGCAGGCGATCGCTGAGTCATCATCGCATGCTTTCATTCGGGACACGCCATACCGTGCGTCGACAAAATCAGAGTCCTGGGTATGATCGTAGAGACTAAAGACGTCAATGCCTCTACGGTTCAGAAGCTCATCACCAAAACCAACAACGCTATTGGGCTCATCAGGAGAATTGCCAATAGACACAGGGGCCTCAAGGAACATAATCTCATCAAACTCATACACGCGTTCGTCACCTGTCACTTCGCATACGTTGCGGCAATGCTCAATTGGACACGATCTGAAAAAGACAGACTGAATGCCCAAATCAGAAAGGTCACCAAGCAAGCCCTCGGCATTCCAACCAGCACCAGCAACGAGAAGCTGGGCCACCTGGGCATGCACAACACCCTGGAAGAAATTGCCGAAGCCCAGCAGCGCGCCCAGCTTGCTAGGCTTTCGACGACGCCTCCGGGGCGCATGATCCTAGAGAAGCTAGGCTTTGCACAAGGAAACATAGAAAAAGACTTTGCGGACCTCCCACGGGACATCCGTGCCAAGATCATGGTCCGCCCTATACCCAGAAACGTACACCCCGAAAACAACAGGGGCAGACAAGCGAGAGGACACTTCCTTCTTAACCAAGCCTTGGCGAACCGTGAACGCTCAGCTTTTGTGGACGCGGCGGCATACACGGGAAACAAAGCTTTCGCAGTGGCGGTTGTGGACGGCCGTGGATCCACAAGATATGCAGCCACGGTAATTGCAAGGAAGCCTGAACAGGCCGAACAGGTTGCGATCGCTGTTGCGCTCACCGACGACAATCTTTCCCATATCTACAGCGACTCCATAGCCGCTATCAGAGCTTTCCAAAAGGGCACGGTCTGCGCACAGGCTCTCAGAATTGTTTCAAAGAAAGAGATTAAGAACCACGTCATATACTGGTTCCCGGCACACTTAGGACCAAAGATCGGCGACGTCCCCAACCTTAACGAGGCGGCACACGAGGCTGCGCGCGCGCTTACAGACCGCGCGGCTTCACCCAACCACTCGGAGAATAAGGACGCGCCCACTACATACAATGAAATCACTAAACACTACTATCTACAACGCAGACAGTATAGCACGCCACACCGCACGCTCACTCGAGCTCAAGGGGTTGCACTCAGAATGCTACAAACAGACACATACCCCACTCAAAACAGATTACACCATTACATGCCTGAGCTCTACGACATGTCTCATTGCACCAGTTGCAACACATCCCTTAACGTATATCATTTACTCTGGCCGTGCTCGCAAGCTCACGTAAACTACGAACAGGACAAGCGCAAGTTTGAAGAAGCAATCTGAAGCGAAGAACTCGCTCCCCAACTCTGGGCCGTCCAGCAGGTCCACGACGCCGCCAGGAAACTCAACCTCCCGGTTCCCTCGTGGGAGACGCCCACTCCATGAGAGCCCAAAGCTCTCGTGGCCTGCAGGACCTGAATAAAGTTGATTTCCTTCCTTCCTTCCTTCGCACATACAGCATACCGGACGTGGCGACGATTTATCGCCCTTGGACTTTACACGGAACCCCACGCCACTGCGTCGGCATAAATGCGCCTGTACTGTCAATATAATTACTAGCACAATAAAAGCCCCTCTTCGAGTGACTTGACGAAGGTAGGCGAGGCTATTTTCGTTGCCTTCTTTCTCTTCCTTCTCCTGTCGTGCTGGTCTTCCTGTGGTTACACCACATGAACTAACTTAACCCTAAATCTTGATGCTTCATGGAGGCTCGTTTACCATTACGGTGAAGCGAAGCTCACGTATTTTTTTTTTTGCAGTTACGAACCAATCCGTTTAATGCATTCATAAATATTTAATGTGTTTGGATCATACAAAAATTATGCCCTCTACCCGAACACCAGGCGAAAATTACTGAGAAGGCTCAACTGTTTGCGCACCATTGTGCTCTCTCCTTGCCGAAATTCAGTTCTTCATAACGATTATCTGTTACAGATTGACGGTTGCTGGGATGACTGCATTCGTCTCTCACCTGACCCGTCAGGTACTGGCCAATGATGAAAGTGCCAATCATCCACGATGCTAAGAGGATCTTAGAAGCCGTCGACTGCAGGTGTCTGGTGCTTGTCGCTGTTGGCCGATGAACGTGCAAAATAAATAAAGCATTGGTATCATTTGCGAGAAAACGTCCCCATGATATACATACGCCAAAAGCCATAAATTTGTTTATGGTGTCATGATTATTTTGTTTATAGTCACATTTCATGTAGTTCTCTAAAAATGCACTAATATTATGGTAAGTAATTGGGAAAGGATTGTTTATTCATGCTGATTTTTTCGTGCTGAGTCCAACCCTCAGAGCTATATTCCTTGCGCTAACCTGTAGTGAGAACCTGTGCGCCCGACAAGCATGGGTTGTTTAGTCCCTGCATAGCTCTAGGGCTGCTTGCGCAACGTTGGAACTGTTCGCATTCATCGCACTTGTCAAAGCAAACGTCAAAGTGAGGACGACTCAAAGCTATTCTGTGCATATTCATTGTGTGGAACGTTTTTAACGAAGCTTACACAGCATGTTTATAGAAGGGTTGAGGCTTCAGAGTGCTTTCTGCAATAACTGTTCTTTCCAAAAAATATCACGTCAAATTTACCATGTGAACGTCTTTCCTTTGAAAATCAATGACTTTGTCTCTGCACAACTTTCAACGAGTTAGGTAGAATACTTTGGCTGTAGAGCAATATCCTTCTACCATGCTCTCACACATCACTGTGTCTAGGAAGTCATAACAAAACTGTGGCATTTCCTGATAGTCTAACAGAGTGGGTAAGCGTCTCTGAGATAGCGCCAAACTTTCCATCTCATCTGTGTACGTTATGTACCCTACTTTATCTTGACTTTCTCGCTTTATATTTTACTATCTTTCTACATCTCTACCGCAATGAAAATTGAAAACCAGACGGGGTCGTTGTTAGATTTCATGCGTTCTCATTATCAATCAGCCCTCGCACCTACTACATATGTAATCAAAGGTTTATAAGCCCCTTTAGTGGCAACGTCGTTTCCAAATCAGAGAGGCTGTTTTATGAACTGGTGCGACCATTGCCCGATTTTGTTCGACTTTTAGCCATCCCAGAAAACTATTTCCAATTTTTCGGTATTCCTTAATGACCCTCTTCTACCGTTTACTTTTCACACGGCTAGTTTTCCGGCTCTTCTAAAGGCAGCCGACATCGTGAGCCTCGAATCTTTTTCTGTTCGTTACTGCGAATCATATTAGTAGTCATTATAACACCGACATAAGAGATCACGTACATTTTAGTAGTAGTAACGCAGCGTAGACCCAGAAGAGCGACTGCACAGTGGTTGCCCAGTTGCTTCTTGATGTACGTAGTGACCAGGCGGACAAAAGCACAAGAGCCAGCATTGAAGAGAACAGTAGCGCCATCGTCTGAGTGGAAAGTGAAATCGCAAAACACAAGAACATCAGACAAGACTAAGCTATGACGACTAACCAAGTATGCAAATAGCCAGAACGCATCACGTGTAAGGCGTGCATTGCGGCCGAACTTCTTTCTCGCGATTCCCTCGGGACAAGCTCAGCGACCTTGCGGTGAGCCAGTGAATTGCATATGTGGCCTCCGAGAAGCGCGGCGTGCTGGTAGGTGCGAAAACTCGCCAGCATCTCTGTTTTATAGTGAAAAAGAGGTAAATAAAAACATATAGTTTAAAAATGCACCACTGCAAGGAATTTCGCCACGCACTATAGTAAAATATTATAGTGAATTACACTATACACTAATACGCGCAAAAGTAATATTGTGCATGTTTCCACGTTTTGCGAAGTGCATTTATTTCTTTATAACCAAAGGAAAGAATGTGCAATACAGAAAATTTAGTCTGGTGTTGAGCGTGCCAGAACTATGACATTATTATAAGAAACGCCGGAAAGGGGAACTGTGCTTATTTTTTTTGAGAATCTGAGTTTCATAACGTAGACCTAAATTATGTAAATGAGCCTTTTAGAATGTCACCCTACGTAGGAATTCGGCAACTGCGGCCACAATCAAGCACGCGACCTCGTGTTTGCAGCGCAATACCACAGCTACTAAAATACCGCGGCAGATATCCTCCGTACAAGACAGGATGAACGCACCAAATGACGTAGTAACAAAGCTCATAATTATTATCGTTTACTAATTTGTTGAGGCTTTCGTTAACTAAAGACTGCAGTAGGAGTAAGCACTCTTGTAAGCTTATTGATGTAAGCGAAACTTTAGTGGACCAGACAATTTGACCAACTTCACGTATCAAAATTGTTCGTTAGGATACGAGTGTTTGTAGAAGAACCGGTATACAAGATAAATTCATTTTAACTTCCTCACTCCAACAACAATCCGTTCCACCTTTCCGGAGCTATATTGAAGGAAGTGTGACTGACGCATTTGGACAATTCAGTTAACTATATAGTAGAATAGGAATAGGAAAATTCTAAAGACTGTCCTGAAGAGATGAGACTGAACACCGTTCTCTCTCAGCACTCGTTTTAGTCTTCTTCCTCTTCGTCTCCCGTTCACTGTTCATTCATGTGTAAGCGCGCTCCCTCTTCCATACACTCGACTACACTGCGAATACACAGAAGAAAGCGCAGCATGGTAACTTGTTTTGTGTAGCGACACGTACACAATGAAACTGGTGGTTCTGTTCTCATCTAGGCCTAACGAACGAGGATGCGCACTCGCCACGTGTTCCCCGCGAGGCGGTCAGTTACGGAAAAAAGTCCTCTAGAACTTGTCACGAAGCGTTCGGTCATTGAGCACTTCGCTACAACTGTGCTCCCTTGTTCTCTCCCGTCGAGGCCAAAATTACCGCTGATCACATGGAGTACGACCTCTATTTTTATTCCACGTTTCAGCGTTCCGTAAGCGACGAGACCGTACCTTAGAATCCGAATCTAGGCTTAGGTTCTCTGAGAGTAGTTCTGAGTGCTCGCTCTCAGTAGGAAGCTGTACAAAGTATTGGCGCTATCCCGGCCTGTCCCTGTGCAGTCGCAATTGCAGATCGTGCACTCGCGAATTCGGCCGAGGAGTCAAAGCCATTGTCTGCCAGCCGGGAAGTAGCGTCCCTCTGGGAATCCATGACCACTGTAGCGGGCGCTAGTTGCATCCATGGAATCATGGTGTGGTCCATGAAACCTAGGCTGTCGAGTAGGAAGACGCTTTTGAAGTTCGGTGCTTAAGGCTTGTTCGCCTTAAGCCTGACTGTTCGCCGACTGCGCCGCTATCTTAAAAAAAAGCAAGACTGAGCCCAGTTCTCTATAAGAACTTCTTTTACTCTTGTTCATCGTTGTGCATTCATTGTTGAATTATTTCTAAGCACGCTTCCTCTTCCTTGCCAGACAAACACCATTACAGTGCAGCAACGCGATCACGTGGCTCACAATCGCAGGTGCAAATTTTGAGGGAGGTCATGTGTTCGCACATTATTATGAACGCATCATATATGGGTCTTAATTATAACTGAGCACATTGCGAGTTCCTGTTCGTCAAAAGTGTGGTTGACAAATACAGCACTGTTCCCCCCTCCTTCAGACATATGAGTTGAAATGTTACCATGGGATCGAAGGAATCCGTGGAGGAGAAGGCGCCAGGCAAAAAGGGTCTCTTCAATCCACTCAGCATCGGTACGTCCTCATAGATGTGAGCTTGGGCCGCGTATACATAGCGCAGGTAGTCCACTTTTAGGGAGAACGGTCCCACAGCTACGTCTGCTTCCTGCGAAAAGCAATTATTCTCCGTATTAATATTACAATTAATATTGGCACCAACATGGAGTGAAATTCCTGTTTCTTTCGCAGCATTTCTGGTTCACTTCCTGAGAACACCCGGGAGGAAATAAAAATAAAAAATTTTAAAAATAGTAAAGTACAATATTCGTGGGTTTCATAATAAATATGATTTCAGATTATAAGTCTAGTTAAAAGTTGAGCTAAGGAACTGTCTGGAAAATTAGAATTCATTATAAATCACTGACACGACCGGGGACGAAATTTAAAATAAATCAGTAAAAAATAGAAAAATTCTACTGTACAATATTCATGGGTTTTGTATAGATGTGACAAAACAGCATAAGTTTAGTTACAAGATGAGTTCCTGAAGTGTCTGGAATAATTACAAATAATTAGAATTCACTGATCAGCGCACACCAAAGCACAAATAAGCACAATATGCCTCTGACATTGGTTCATGCGTTTCGTTAAACTAAAGTCAACCTAAAGAACACCAACGTCGAGGAGTGAGTGCTACCATGCGAAACCTAAGTGAAAGATTGAGGTCACCTACTATTTTTTTCTGTACCAACCTGTAATGTGAGAAGCATTGCTACCATCACCGTCGAGAATATACAAAACTAATATTCCGGACTTGTACCACCAGTTTCTGCTTTGGGAAAAGAATGGCGACCCTACTATATTTATTGTAATTATAATGATTATTATTATTTATTATTATTATGCGGTGGGCCGAAGCTCTCTCTTCAAACCACCCTAGCACACGTCACTGGTCACGTGAAGCCTTTTAATGTCAACCTTCTGTATAGCCGGTCAAAACAAAGCACGACTCATATTGCCGTTTCCATGTGGTTATTGACGACGTGGCTTTCAAATTCCTCGCCAACCCATCCGTCTAGCTGATTGTTTGCCTTTTCAAGAGATTCCGCAGAGAGCAATATGCCAATATGCTCAATGCTACTGAAGTGACCAGATCTGGGTTAAGTATGCCTTTTGTATATCTATTATCAAAACGCTCAGGAGTATTCGTACCAAGGCGCCTGAACAATTTGCTAACATTGTCGCCTCTTATTTCTAGAACTGCGATACATGAAAACCGGTTGAGTGGCAACGTGCTACTTCTGACCTCTTCATGCCTAACTAATATTTATATCCCAGTGACATAGTCTTGTTTTGACCGAACCAAAAAAAGGAAAGGCTGGCTGACCCCTACTCACGGTGAACGTCGACAATAATGCGATTAGCATTGAAGTAATGTACCTACACACCGTACTGCAACCGCCGAAATGCGTAATGTATGAAGCGCGTAAGCGGCTGCTCTGCTCCCTCGGGCGTCCCTCCAGACACGCTGCACCACATAATGCCACCGCAGCAAAGTGCCCGCGCGGCGCTTGTGTAAATATATTTTCCGTTCTTGGGCAGGGAAAATAAAAGAACGACATGAAAGAATAATAAAGATTCAGACGAAATTGTCCGACTTTTTTACTTGTGCTGGACTCCGCCCAGCACCACATAAATTTGTATTATTTTTAATTCATTGATAATCAGCACATAATCAATGGCTCACACCAAGTCACTCACGCTAGCCTCCAATAGGCTCACTCAAGAGTGGCACATAGCCAACGACACATACCTGGCTGCCTAATTTGGAATGAGTGAGTGAGTGAGAAATTTTTATTTCGGATCAGAACGATTCGCGTCCGGCGAGTTAGTGGGCTAGGGCATCCGCGGAGGTTGCGGCCAGGAGTTCCAATGGAACTGGTTTATTAAAGAGTGATGCATGCCTTTTGGCACTTACATTGTGGCGCATACACAGTGACGCATACCTGGTAATCCAAGTTGCCCTAAAGCGGCTCGTTAAAGAGCACCACATATCCACTTGCAAATACCTAGAGACTCGAAATGATATCGCAGGGATTCATTCAAGTGCGGCACATAAGTACTGACACACACCCAGTAAAACAAAATTGTGAGATGGTTTAAGTAATGAGCCTCGCCTATGCAATCTCACATATGGGTGACCCAACCTGCCCGACGATTGCCTTTAAACTCGGTTCAACCATCAAATCAGGCCGAAGCTCTAGCCATAAGAATATGAACTATCCAGTGAGCCAAGTGGGCGGGTAAACGGTTAAACTGAAAGACAGAAAGACGGACTGACAAATAGCCCCTCCGCAGTGCGTTAAGTGTCCTCTGGATGCAAATCGCTTTGGCAACACAAACTGTTCTGCAAAGTAAATTCTCTTGTTAAAAAGCCAGTTCTATTTTCCCTTCAGTATGATACGGAAGGAAACCTGGGTTACAGGGTATGTACTGTTGGCTTTGTGCAGTTGTTTAATGGCTATAAATTTGAAAATTTCTCCTATGCTAGGCAGTATTGAACTTGCATCTATACACGTTCACATAGTGGGCTCATAGTTTGAATATATATTCAGACACACGCCCACTACAGATTAAGTGATGGCATCTGCAGAGGGTGAAGTATGCCCAGAGGGACGCGCAGCAATCAACCCTGCTGCAGTAGGCGCCTTGAAAACGATGCCTTTCAGTGGGTGCAATCCTGTGTTGTTTCTACATAGCTTTGCTACTAGCTGCTGTAACCTCCACAGTCGTCCTGAGCTGATTTCCACTGGAATTTCTTTTCTTCGAGAGCACAGAAAATATTTGTTGTGAATTACGTAGCCCTGAATTCAGAAAACTATATGCTGCATTAAGGCGTCTTCTCGTCGGCCATTTCTTGAGCACCTGTCACTGTAAAAGGACGCTTGTCGATAGTGCAGCTCATCGGCCATGCCAGTAGAAAAAAAAGATCACAGACGTTTACAGCATATTATATTGCGAAATTTGAGCGCAGGTCTATACGTGTTTTCATTTTGCGACACACTGGCTGGCGCAAACAATCTGTTCACGGCGGCACGCTCCAAACGGAGAGCATCGCGGCTCGACTGTCTCGCTGATGGTGAGATCGCGAAAAGCAGCGCATGGCTGAAGCGTGGGCACGATTCACTGCAGCCATATTTGACAGAGTTCTTTCGCAGATATTTACTAAATTTCACATTGTTGGTTTTTGCAGTTGTCTCAGTTCAATAGTCTGTGCTGTTCCTAAAACACACTCAACACACTCCCAAATGGATGCGTAAGTAAGTTGTTGGAAGAGCAACAATTGTTCCACTCACTTTGAACTTTTCCCACACAACACCCATCGCTTCCTCCTTATCTTCAGCAAATAGAAACAAGGCGCTTTGTTTAGTTCGCCGAGTACCAGGTGAACGTCATATACCGCATACTTAGAAAACGAGGGTTCAAGAGCTACTCGTAATGTTCTAAATAAGGACCAGTACCCTTACAATTTCGGGTAACACAACGGCTTGCACATGCCCCCACTTCATTTAAAGATAGTACGGAGTCCTTACCGAACCAGGACAAACGTAGCTATGATAGGCAGCGTGATATTTTGAGGTTCTTAATTCTGAAATATCTTCCGAAATTCATATTGCATCTACACGCACTTCGTATTCTTTATAGTGGTCCACAAATTTTGGCTAACATTGATCTTGGTCGCATATCTAATTATGGAAGGGAGGAGGCCAAAGATATATCCACAGTTAAGACACACTCATAACAATCTGAAGCGCCTAGATGTGCAATTTATTGCAAACGCCGCAATTTACACATGTATTTACAACATTGTTATAACAATAACCATAACCTGCCTAATATCGTTGACTAAATATGAGAGGAGTGCATTGTCCAGTTCACCAAGGATTCCAGAAAAACGAAGCGTAATCCTTTTCAACGCGTCAATTTAATCTAGGCACATGATAGTTTCACCCCATGCTGCAGGTAACATTCCCGATAATTTGGCGGAATTTCGCTGAAGCTAGCGTTTCCTGCGCTTGTAGTAGGACTTTGGCAAATGTAGCAGCAGTATGGCAATCTGTTACCCTTGCATAACTAGTTTTCTACAAAGCCCCTAATTATTGTACAGAGATAATACATTTATCAGGCGTTATCCGGACAGGTTCCCCACTTGAACGAAATATAACAATCGTGCCTCACATAGTTCGAAAGCAGATCGTAGAACAGCAACTACATGTAGTACATAAAGTATAAACAATGGGAGAAGGCGAGTATTCAGTAAATACAGTGGCACCACTAATAAAGGAACAGGGAACTCTATCTACAAAAGGTAGCCAGAGCAGGCAAGTCCCTGACGTCGTCGTCTTCAGCGTCAAGCTCGTGCTCTTCTTTTTTCACCTTGCTTTGGGCACTGTTTATGCACACATAGCCTGTGCGCTTGCTATTTTCGGTACCTTTCACCCATAGGCCAACGCCCAATTCGTAAAAATACGATAGTACTGCTGCTTACAGTCAGCCTACAGAAGAGAGAAAATGCCTTAAACATTTCATATAATGCTTGTACATGAGCCCAAAACAAAGGTTTAACAACCTTTATTAAAGCGAAACCATAAGATGGCTCAGAATTCGAATACTTGACCATCGGGTGTTATGGCACCAATATTAAAGCGCAAGCGCCGTTTTTTTAATTATTAATAAAAAAAAGAGCTTCATTGTTTCTGCTCGCGTTGAAAGGAACGCTTTCTGAATAATCACTGTAGGCACAATGGTGTCTGCATGTGGTCTTCTCTGTTTTGTTCTTTCCGAGCAATGTACATGTGTCTTATTACACTTTGAGGACTATGAGTACGCTTGCGAGAACAGCAAATAAACCGGTTGTTGAAAGCTAGCACTGTGTGTTTGTCCAATGCCCCGTTCCGTGTCCCTCTTATTCTGCCTGCGCTACAGGAATTTGAAGGCACAATATGTACAAGTCATGCAGCGACCCTCGTGAGCTTTGCTAAAATTTAAAAAAAAAATAATTCAGTGAAACTGCGTGCGTACGTTTACGGTTTTCATATACATTCCGTCAGCCTTCTAACGTGCCAATAACCACGCAGAAACAGTAGCGATGTCTAGGCGACCGACAATTAGAACAAGAGATAAAGAAGAAACGAGAAAACATGTAAAACGAAGTACCAGCGCATTTGAACGAGAATGTGAAATTAACCTAAGGAATGTCTCCTAAGCAAGAAGGCTTTCGCCTTCATCCTCTTCAGCTCATGCTAAAGTGACTATTCCCTGTTTTTCACCCCATCTTGACGCAAACATCTCAAATGTGGGCTGTTATAGCCGCCAACAATACGCAGCATTTCCTTAAAATATATACTTCTCGACTGTATTATTTTTTTCACAAAACCCCGAAAACTGACATATAGAGTCTGAGTGGTTATGGTACCTTTAGTGTCTTCGCTGCAAATACTGTGCGGACGCCATCCAACTACACTGTCAAAGCAGGCAACGGCTACCGTTCGGCTAACAATACCGTGTTTGTTCGTGCTTGATTGTTTGTTTTTGAATTCCTTAACAGTTGCCGTTTCCGTAGGTCTTCTATTGCTTCGCTTTACAACCTGACATTAGTATACCAACGTTGCTGTGAGCTACACAAAGTGCCTCCTTTTTGACACAGCACCCAATGGCGGACGTGTGCCGTTTGCCGCCGACTGAGCCCACATGGCCACTGTGTTGTAACAGCGCCCCACAGAAGGGCATGCACCCAAAAAACAAGCACCATTCTCTCAAAAACGCCCCATTGCCAGGCGTAGCGCCGCTCCTTATTCTGCTCCCCATAATACTGTTATCTACACTAATAATCTGCAGGGTATGAGTATAACAGAACGAAAACCTATCCGAAACAAAAATCGGTGGCGAATTCATCTGTTGCAGCTCAATGGTGCCGTTAATGGGATTAGTAATGTGTCTTTAGGTAGTTGTGTAATTGGTCATTATGTATTTGTACGCTATGATGATTATTATAATTATGATATCCCCATGCAACATCTCCATACCCTACGTGAAGACCGAAACCTCAGGGCCACATCAGAAAACACAAATTGTAAATGTCGCTGCCATCCAGAAGCCGAATGATACCAGAAGGCGATATACCTTGTTGGAATCACTGCACTCCTGCTAAAGGTTCGTAGCAACCACCACTATGACTAGTAACCTAGCTGCAATTCATTTGCAGTGGATACCCTTGAGGTGGCCGCTCTTGATTAGGAACTGTCTTGCGGATGAGGTGCTATCGCTCCATTATAATAAAGGTACATACCCGTTGTTCCGAATTAGCACATCATTCCCGAGGGTTAGCCAAGACTGAACTCATCCCGATGTCACGTGCTATGCCGCAATTGTCTATTCGGGCACCTGCCAAATGAATGATGTTTGCGGCTAGCAAAATAGCTGCCAGCAGATACGTAGTGGCCCCAGCCAGTAGACAACTTGGGTCACTGGGTATGTGAAAGCGGCTAAACGCAAATCATAAAATACGTAATGTTCACAAAGAACACAAATCACCGTAAAAAGTTTCGCTTTCGAACGAACAACCACTAAGCACGTACATTCCTTTGCAACATTCCAAGCGGGCCAGTGAAATTTCCATCGTCGAGGAGGTTTCCCCAGTACTCGTCCACGCTGTCCAAGAGGTCGTAGCTGCATTTATTTAAAACTGGAATTTAACCAACAGCATCGCGAAAACACGGGAAATGTAAGCGTTGTTTTCAGCAGTAGGAATATGTCTTTCGAACTGATAGGTTATTGTGGCTGCGAGGAATCTGCCGGGCAGCGTGTTAGAAATAATTACGCAGCTGCTCATTGCAATATCAACATACCAGTCTTGCTTTACACCTAAGCAATTTAGCCTGACCTCTAGCAACATTTAGTTAGCGCCGACTCGTAGCACCTCTCGTCAAAACCTTCCATATTACAAAGTATATCAATCCGTATTAAATGAAGTTCTGAGTAAACGAGAACAGATTATTGGGACATCATACCCGTCTTCACCACGCCCCCAACAAATACCACATGCGCGTTAAACCTCACATTCGACGTCGGCTAGCTCACTCCGGCTAATTGCTCCGAATAATTTTCCGAATGCTACCATAAATGTTACTCGCTCTCCACGTCCTGTCTAAAATATATGTATTATTTTGTGTAGGTTGACGATCTATCTGCTTCATTGATTTTGTACCCATTAGTAAATACCGTCTTTGGAAGCACACCATTTTTTGTCTCTGGCGGATTAGCCATAAGCAATGCCCTGCACGCCCCTTAAGCTGTCTAGAGAAATAACACTGGAAATTATATAAGGTTTAGTTTGGTACAATTTTGCACGAATGTCTCAATGAAAAAAAATCTATACTAGAAAGCAGGTGTAGATGGCTATCAATATTAAAGCAACAGCAGTCGAATGAGAACCTGCCATTATGGATGTCATAAATATTCAGATCCCAAGCATCGTCACCAGAATTATTATAACAGACGTCATAAAATGTGTGATCACGTGATGTTGTTGCTCTGACACAAGGAATTGCTTTTATCAGGCGCCATCAGATGAGGCCTCTGGCGGCAGTGGGAATGACAGCTTGACATAGAGGCCAGAAACTCAGGGTCAATAAAGTAGTAGCCAAGGGTAAAAAAATCCGCTCACTTTTTACTATACATCCGCGGGCGCCAGTTGAGAGTAACATGGCGCAGTCAAAGAATGCATGTAGGTTGTTTAAGGCATGTCCAGTACAAAACATATCACTAACCATTGCACTTGATATAAGACGTATATTTACGCTGTCATGTAACTTTGATATGAAACTATCACAGGAAAATAGTGCTCAGATAGTGCACATCCGGCACATATTTGTTCTTATCACTTTTGCAGCGTTGTAACCATTGACGTACCGCTCAAACACCATATTTTAGTAATATGACACTGTAATATTATCTATTGAGAGTGGTGCGTTCTCTTTATCTTGTATTCACGGAAAAAAAGATATTCGGACACAGGTTTATTGACCAGGTACTACATATCATTCTAAAAAATATTTCAATACAGCACCACATTTGGCGACAACAAATTTGGCTTGTCGCGACAGAAAGTCATGCTTACAAAAAATATTTCAGTATGACCCAGTTGTGTTCTTTGACAACAGAACAAATGGAAACGCTATACAAATTTGTCGTGACAAGAAATGTATAACCAGATATAGACAACAAATTTTGTTCTTCAGATAACGTTTTCAATTCGGTGTCTCCATCGCCGAGAAACACGGAATATATTTTAATGTATTCACTGGCAAACACGCTTACCTTATGTTGAGAGAGGCTGTGATGTTTCCAAAGAGAGAACCTGTCACACCGTACACTTGTCTCTTACCGTGTTTCATGATACCCATGGTGTATGGAAAGTAGTCGAACTGAAAAAATCAGCACAAAACGAAACGAAATGCACTGTTTAAAAGAGCATAGTTTATTGCTTTAAAAACAGGTACAAATGAATGCAATCAACCCGTGTGAATTATTCAAAAGAACACGGCCTATAAAGCTTATATCGCCTTGAAGGCTCCACTTTAGTTCCGCTTCCAAGACTTACACAACGACGAAATGTAAAACCATGTCATATTGCAGCTCGCCATAATTTTCACACTCTTATTTGTAAAGATGGTCACGTTCCCTGCTCACAGATAGGTACAACAAAGCGATGATTTCATTGATCCATTGTGACTTTCAATTTCGGCATAAGAAATTGGAAGGCGTTTAGTTTAAGGTAGCAACAATTAGAAAGAAAGATATTAAATCATAATGACTGTTGGGCTTTCATGGCTTCAGGAAAATTGTGTTCTTTTTCCTTGTCCCGTTGCTGAACGCTCCTACAAATAAAAGTCAGTCTTTTGTATAGAAGCAAACTTCGAGGTCTGGCTGCACATAATAATATTTAAGCATTTTTAACGTCTTACCATTACTGGTGGTGGCTTTCACGTGTAAATTTGCGGCGATAACGGGGTTTTTAGTAGCTTCCACTGCCTTCCGGCAACTTAATCTAGGCGGCTGCCACTGATTACTATAATTCTAAGGAGAGGGTAGGCAAGCGCACAACAGAGAATGAACCGTCCAAGGAGTTCGGCAATGATTGCGCTCATTTGCACTATACTGTATAGTCGCAACCACATTGTTTCTCTTTTGAACATTTCACTGAATTCCTGACGATGTAGTCAGTAGTCGGCACTTTGCGTGCCCATGTTCTGTGTGCTCCAGTAATGCAAGTAGTAGCGCGAATTCCGAGGTGGCTGAACATCATGAAGTGGTTTAGTCCTACAATGCTATGTTTTAAATGAACTCACAAAGTAGGTTTGTGTTATTTCGCTATTTTATTTTCTTCGCCCATTGAACCAACCCTAGGAAGACTTACTAATTTTGCTGCTAATAGGTTGCACTTTCCGGCAACTTGTGGCGAAAAATAGGAAATATTGACTTTAGTAGTTTGTAAGAATTTTGACAGTTTGTAGTTAAACCTCTTAACGAGCACCTAAAAATAGTTATTACAGACAACAAATTGACACAGTATGAAAGAGGACCCTGTTGCTTGTCCACAAAAAAAAAGTGAAACTTGCTCATAAGCGGCGTAACGATTGACAGTGAACGACTACGTACTTACCGGGCCCTTGACGACTTTGAGAACTAGGTTTCCGAATTCCTCTTTAGCCATTGAAGAACACAATGGTTGCTTCGAGCGATCCTCACTATTGCAAAGATGGCTAAAAAGCCGGCCGATCGGCTTACTCAGCGACCCTTCCGGGACCAACCGAGAATATGAACTTCGAGTTCACGTCAAGTGGTATATAAACCCCATCGAGGTGGATACGCATTGATCCGTCAGCTGCTTAGCATTCAAAATGCCTGCAGGTAATTTATCTCCATATTCTATTCTGAATGAATACACCAAGCGTACTGATTGCGACAATATTCAGACAAAATGTTTTGAAAGTACAAACATGAAGCAGAAACAGTTAAGAATAATGCCCCCTAATCATTATGCTAGTGTAACCTGTATGACCTTTGGATCCATGTAAGACAAGAAAAATAAAAAAAAACATTATCATCAGTCGTACAGCCCCCACCCATTCGCTGTGTGTTCGCTTTGACGTAAACACAACCAAAAGATGTGCTGATGGGATCGCATACAATTTTGCACTTTTCGCAAGTCTCAGACATGAACGAAACCACCTAGAAGAATTAGGGGTTTGGCAAGTCAAGGCAAGATATCCACTATTTTCGAAAAGTCCCTGTAACACTTATGGTCACCTCACTGGAGTGTCACAAGCAAATGATCACTGCCTGTCAAAGTGCTTTGCGCTCAGTTAGCAGAGACAGACGGCCTGAGATTTATGTAAGATTGACGTGTTTGGTATTCGTATGATGTTTGATACATTTTGTGTGTTACCTATCGAACGAGTCCGACATAATCAAGGCCGATTTTATCGTCAGCATTGCGGCTCGTACCTAGACTTGAAAAAAACATCTCAGGACATTGCCGATGCGATTATTTAGGTATCGAGTTGCCTGTAAATACTCAAAAATACTAGTCATATCTCTCTAATTACCATGCGTCGCTCGCCAAGCCGCTGTATCATTACAGTTCTATCGCAAATTGATGGTTGATTTTCAGAAACGTGCCTGAAATTCCGACAACGTCATTATATTGCGAAGAGGCTAAAACCCGCATTGGTGTGTAGAAATAAGCCCTAAACGTCTTCTCGTGTCCCTATTTTATATCGTTTAAAGGTGAACAACTCTCCTTGAAACTTTCCGTCAGTATACTTAGCTTTCTTTGGGGCCTAGCAAATATATCATGAGATAAAATCCTAAACTGGGCTTTTTTTAAAGCCTGTCACGTATACTTCGAGCATTTCTTCAAGTAGAAGCACATCTTTGTTCAAGCACTGTAAGGCACACTTGCCTTGGTGCGTTCGGCGTAAAATACAGATGTTGTTCGTGACAGTCGTCTAATACAATATTAAATGTTCAATAGAACTATACTTCGAGAAAACTATCGAAAAAGATTTTTTGGAGTTTCCAGAAACAAAGTCGAATGCCTACTTGCTCAGATAACGTTGCCGAGGACTTGCAGACAAATCCACAGTATTTCGGTGCACCAAAAGCAAGCAACAGGCCCCCATAAATGGTAGGCTGCGGGTATACATAGCAATAAAACAAAGGAACTGGCTGCAGACAACTAGACTTTCATTATGTGAGATGGCTCGACTTTTATGGCAACATCATCATCTCTCACAAATTTTGTGGCACACGATCTCTTGTGTTTTGAAACTGTTGGCATTTAAAAAAATTGCACACTGCTACAAAGAAATTGGTGTAAAAAATTCGCTGGTACCTCAGCGTAAAACACCTCTACCTAAGTAACAGTACGTTATCGTATAAAAAATTGTCTACATTGAAACGACGCGCTCTAAGAAGTGCTCCTTTAAAAAGGTACCTTTTTACGAAGCAATAGGAAGAATTTGGAAGATACGGGAAGAGTGGGACACCTGCGGGAGTGGTACAGTTCAAGTTATATAGCAACCCTTGAGAGACGCAGTGAAGAAACATGTCGCGAATAGCTATACCGTACACACTGTTTTGTGCTATTTAATTACCACGTAGTCCCGGAGAAGCGTGCATGTGCAATTTTGCTCTTGACTGCAGAAACTCTGTTTTGTTATCATCTTGAATCCTAAACAGTTGGACGGATGTATTGATGAACAAAGCTGCTTCAAAACATATTTTCCTGGGGTACTTTCTTCAACTGCGACATTAAGTTCTGTGCCAATTGCAATTACAATTACATTTACAATGTGCCAATTACACCTCTATGCCAAATAAAATTTCTCTGCGTCCTGTGTCCTGGGGAGGAATAGAACAATGTGACGGAGGTAGTAGTGGCATACTTGACAATACTTTACCTCAGTACACTACATGTATTGCTTAACTTATAATAACAGGTTTGAATAACTCCTTGCCACTCGCGCTTTATCATTCGACATTGATGCCTTTCTCCTGAATAATTTAGAGAACATAATTAAACTACTGGATTTTCCGTGCCAGAGCCACGATTTTATTATGAGGCACGCCGTAGTGGGGGGAGTCCGGAATAATTTGTACCATCGGGCGTTCTTTAACGTAAACCTAAATCTAAGCATGCGGGTGTTTTCGCATTTCGCCCGAATCGAAAAGCGGCCACCGTGGCTGGGTTTTGATCCTCCGACCACCTACTTAGCATCCCAACACCTTAGCTACTATGCAACCACGGCACGTGTACGCACGTAATTAAACGTGGAAGCAGGTATACTATGGTATAAGAGAATTGGGTGAAAAATGACACAAAATTCGCAAAAAGGGAGCCTAAGCACTAGCGAGAAAGCTAGCACATTGACTTAGCAGCCTATTCATTTGACCTCGAAAGAAGCTGCACTGCAGTACGGCCTAAAGCCTTGATGATGAATAGAAAAACGTCCCAGCAGCCGACTTTCAAGAGGCCCCAGTGGAAGATACAGACATCAGTTCTTGTAAGACGGTGCTTGAAATCTTCTTCTGAGAAATATCGGCTACAGTTTTTTAAGGCCAAGGGTGAGGGCAATGCTGATATGAACATAGTTGTGAATGTCATTAAAGTAAGTGTAGAAACATGAACATTCTTATGGACATTCATGGACAAGACATCGTGCAAGAACTTCTAGAGTGACAAGTGGCAAGCGGTATCCTATGACTAGGGTCGTTTTGTGTCTTCATTGTTGGCCTGCGCACCTAAAAGACTTAATGGGCAAACTCGAGTGACCCATCTAAGCGTTATGCGTTATGTCCCACTGCATACTCCTAATAAGAAAGGTGGAGTCCGACATATTTTGTTGGTGCTAAATTAATTTTGGCAAAGTTTTCAGATTGGGTCGCACAAAAAATGTTCGCAGATTTTTGTAACAAAATCTTTATTATATGTATACAGCAGGTCAGCTTCTATCTGTCACAAAAAAAGCAAGCAATTCAAAGTTCGGAACTGCCCCATTCCAGGTGCTTCTCCTGTAGGTGTTGGAATGTGCTTGTCAAAGAGATGTAATTTCTTAGTGCGATAAGAATCACTCGGAAAACTTGATAAGCATATTTTTTACTGCGTCCAAAAAGAAATAAATGATGCGCGAGATGCTTAGGTATAGGTAAAGAGGGTCGTGTTTAGTGTTACGTTGGAGAAAAAGATTAAATTGTATGTGTTGTTTTGTCTTTTATTGAAGCTAGGAAATCAATCGTAATTTTTCCCTGCTTACGCATGTAACATGAAACACTGGAAAGTTTCAGCTGTGCCATGACACAAGCAAATGATGTAGTCACTTTACAACTTAGGCATGATAGGGTGACATTTTATGAGTGATGCGTGCTCAAATTATATAATAGGCTGCATAATGAGGACATACAAAGAAATGTAATAAACAATCACCTTCTTCGTTTTCAAGGCTTTATAGGAAGCGCCTATTTTGTTTCCCTGGCGACCCATGAGATCCAAAAGTTGTACCGAGATTCAATGTTCAAGGGACTAATGGCACATTATAGATGTTTTAAAATTACGGTTTTTTTTTCTGAAGTCTAATTCTGAATGAAATCTAATCACAATCCCTGTAGAATATACACATGCGTACGAGAGTCCTAGCATCGTGTTTTGCAAGATCTGTAAAAAAATTATTGGTATCCTGAATGGAGTGACTATGGTAGAGCTTAAATTTAAAGAGAGCCGGGGGAGGGCTGGGCACAGAGATATTCAAATTGCACGATGATACAAATATAATATTACATGCTATAATGTATCCTGTACGTAATCTACATTTGCATCTTAAGATACTTAGTTAGATTTGTTGTTTCTTCATTATAGCTTCGCTGTACGATCGCCGGAAGTTGACAATAGTTCATTAGAATGTGTCTTCTGTCTTTCGAAATAGATTGACTTCAACTTAAAACTATTTTCGAAGCTTTAGCAAAGTACTGTCTTAATTCTGCGACATTCTATCAGGGACGTAATGCTTGAATCTCATCAATTGAAGGATGCTGTGTAATGAGCGATTTTTGATGCTGCCTTTATCAAACGCATAGGGGACACACCCGAGCCTTCATTATAAAGAGTGTCCATGTCTTATTTTGTCAAGCGCTTGTACAATACTTTACTGCGTAATATTCCGCCACAGAATACGGAGTTTGCAGTATCTGCATTGAACGAGTTGGCACGTGTTTTATATTATAGCAATTGCAACAAACAATACAGTGCCTCTTGTAGGGAAAAAAGTGCTATAATAACGAATGGGCGCTCGTAGAGAAGAGGGAAGGCGGACGAAGTTCGAGCGGGCCCTCTTTGGTTGAGTCAGTGTCTGGCGTCTTTAATATTATCGTGGTGCTTGTTTTCTTCGCATGCGTCGAGGGACTCTCTGGTCTGCCACGAATGTTGAGAAACGATAAACGTAGTCATGAAGACGCGCACACACACACACACACACACACACACACACACACACACACACACACACGCACACGCACACCCTCTCTCACACACACACACACACGCACGCACACACACACGCACGCACACGCACACACGCACACACACGCACACAACACACACATACAAACACGCACGCACACACACACAGACACGCATACACACACGCACACACACGCACACGCACACACACGCACACGTACACGCACACACACATACAAACACGCACGCACACACGCAGACACGCGCACACACACACACACGCACACACACACGCACACACACACACGCACACACACACGCGCACACACACACACACACGCACACACACACACACACGCACACACACATGCACGCTCGCTCGCACGCACACACGCATGCACACGTTCTTTAAATCAGAAGGCAGGATTTAAAAACTCTTTTTTTCTGAATAAATGTCTTATTTAGCTTCTTGAACTATATAAAGTGCGGGAAATTGTTCAATTTATTTTTGGCAGGTAATTTTTCTCATAAAAATTGGTAAATGTGCCAGTCACGCCAGCTATGGTAAGTAACTAAGCAATTGTTGAATTGAGTACAGTTTGACATTTATCTAGCTAAGTACAAAATCTGTGCAATGAATTCGGGTAAATGCAATGGGAGAAATCTTAAGAAAGTAATGTGCGAAACGCTAAGCAAAGTGAGAGAAAAGTGCCAATTTTGACCTAATTTATTTTGAGGACGAGCTGTAAATGCTAAAACACTCCATAAACTTTTTATCCAGTTTACCGTACATACCTCTGTCTGTTGAATCAGTGTTCAAAGTTGTACATAAAAAAGTTCATGCAAAAAACGGTTTGCAATATTTGTCTAACCTAAAGTGGAGCAAAATCCTTTTTTGAGAAAAATGTAAAAGAATCTTCAAACCATGTGAAATATGTCAAAGCTACACAGAGGCCGAAAATGCACCAGCCTAATAGCTGAAGCACATAGAAAGGCATTTAACAAGGACGGACACTCCCACAGAGCCCAGAGGCCGAATTGACTGTAGCGGACCTAGCCGCCGGCAGTAATACCTGAACCACACTTCCGGTTTCAGTTTAGGGGGCACCCGATTTGAACGCTAGCTGGGACGTGTTACGCCGGCTGCGCTGCTCAACCACACATAGTCCTCTTGCGGAATCGTTCGTTAATTAAAAATAACTGCAGACGATCTTTACCAGCTTCAGTCGAATCTTTGCAACGTGCACTTTCATAAAGTAGACGCAGAAGCATTGTGAAATTAGGAAATCTTTATTTTATTTTATATAAATGCTCATTATGGGCTTCTTGCGCACTCATCAAACGTTGTGGCAGAGCATCAGTAGCAGTAGTTCCCGTAGGTAGCGCTGCCTGGCGGCATTAGGTGAAAAAAGCCAATTAAAAGCATGTATCCTTTTGGTATTTAGACATTATATGAATTATACCTCTACAGGTGAAACGTGCGAATTGCGGTGAATCGGCAGCATTAAAAACAAATGACATTCAATTTTACATAGATGGCCTAAAACACACCCGACTCATCCCTAACAATGCCACAAAATATAAAGAAAACAATGTGATTTCTCTACATTCCCCCATTTGCGGGCATTACTTCCTGCGCTTTAGGAACCCAAATACACGGGCGACCGCGAGTTTGCAAAATAATTCGGCATCCGCCGACGCGATGGTATGCTGCGCACACCCAGGTGGCAACAAAAGAGGCTCCCACCCAGCCCATAGTTACCACTCCCAGAATGCCTTTTACTCGCACTCAAGACAACTGCCTGGGTGGAAAGCCTGTTTTCAGTCGCTAAGAAGGCAGAATTTTGGACTTAGAAGCTTCTGGCTCTTAAGTTACTCGGCGTCATCTCTATCGCGTTTTGTCGGTGCAAGCGACAATGTCTGGTTTTGTCCCTCTTGGTAATCGATCGTCACGTTTTCGACAAGCGTGAGTACCAAAAGAAAGTGTATGTTTTTGCGGGGCCATTAAAAACGTCGGGAAGTTGTCTCAGGGAGATTCACTACGCGAGAATCTAACTGCATCACACGGCATAGCAGCTTTTCGCTAACTGCATCACAAGGCCAAGCCTGGTGAGCGTGCTTCAAAGGCACCCCAAAAAGTGATTAAATTAATTGCGACAATGTTAGGGGTCACATGTAGCGTCCTGAACTTGTCCTTGAAAAAATTGAGCGCAGCGAAACTAACGGCTTCACATGGCCGTGCTGCCTTTCGCTAACTGCGTCACAAAGCGGGGTGAAGCGAGCGTGCCCAAACCTATCGAAATCAGTTACAATAAAATTGGGGCTCACAGAAAGCGTCGCAAAGATGTTCCAGTGTGATTTACTAAGTCACATTAATGGCGCCAGGACGGCCGAGCCGTCATTCGCAAACATCGTCACAAGTCTTGGCTCCGTGTCGCAAGCCTAAACTGCTTTAAATATGTCGCACACAGTCAAAGCAAATTTCTCACCTTGCCTTAGTGCAATAGTACAGTGGTGCCGTGTCGAAGAGCAGGAGGAACGCAACAATACGCCGGGAGCCTAAGAATCTAGGCTACCTAAATAGCGATACAAACGGGTCGCCGAACAGGTAAACGCTCACATGCGCAGCCGGCTTCGCTTGCATCGGTGGCGTGTCTGGCGCATTACGCATGCCTCTGGTTCGGCTGGCATGTCATTGGCCAGGTGGCTAGCTAACGCATTAGAATTAAGTAGCAAAGTATAAGTTAATTTATACGAAAAACGTTTTTTTAGTTTTAGCGGGAAAGAATTCAAAAAGTAAGACAGTGCTTGCTAACTTCACTTTATTCTTTTCTTCCAATGCTCCGGCCAGTAACGGGCAGCAATAACATTACATCGTGGCGCATTTCTTGTGACCAGTTTTCGCCGAGCGTCCCCTTTACCACGCTCACGAAGAAGCTTCGCCCAACAACGTTCATGATCACTGTCCAGTATATTACATGCCAAATTGGTAGGTCATCAAACAGTCACTAACCACCGAACTCAGCGTTACATTCAACACATCTTCCCATGCCCCAGAACTACTTGCACTCAACGACGGTCTGGAAAAGGAACCTAACCTAAATCAGCAGCTTCCGCATGTGATACTTCATTTTCGATGGTTTTATATCGCCCTGAACTAAGACATCCATAAAGCCTTCTTGCAGATTGAAATACAACAGCCAGACAGAGACGCCTTTCAATTTCTTCGGTTGGATAACACTCCCAAAGAGAAGAGCACTAATATTGTCGAATGGCACATGACGTGCGTACCCATTGCGTCAACGTCACGTCCAATTCAGTTGATGGCTACTATTCATGACCATCTAGAGAACGCTGGTACTGAAGACGAGAAGCTGGCGGAGAGTCTGAAGAAGTCATTTTACATTGATGACTTCGGTATTGCAGCAGGTATTTACAAAGAAGGCCCTGCAGTTTACGAAAGGACAAAGACAATCATAGATGATGCCGAAATGCACTTCCCAAAAGCGTAAAACTAATAACAAAACACTGCAAGTTTTACTAACAAAGGAAAGGAAGATAGATGGAAGCAGTAGCGATGTTAACGGTTGCATTACGCGGTGGCATGTAAATGACGATAATTTTGACTTTACTCTGTAGTCAGTAATTGAGTGCTTAACATAAAGAAAGAGAACTACAAAATGGTGTTTATTAAAGACGGCATACAGGATATTTGATCCTCTAGGAGTACTTTCACCCTTCATGATGTCAGCGAAGCTTTTGTTGCAACAATTTCGCGCTCCGAACGTGTCGCCGGACGAAGAGTTATCGATGGAATTGTGTACGCCTTTGAGTAATTGGTGCATGGACGTCCTGCAGCTTCACTTCATTAGAATTCAGTGCTGCATAAGAAGCATTCTCCACATAACCAAGGGTACGATGAAACTCCACATTTTTTATGCTAGTTTGATAGCGGATGGGGCATGTGCCTATACGAAGGCAACAAACCTGCAAGCCTCCATTACTACGCTCACAGCCGTCAAATGTCCAGTTTCACCGATGAAAGCGCTGACGTTACCGAAGTTGGAGCTAATGGACGCAGTAATCGGAGGAAGGTTGTAGAAGTGCATCCGATCAGCGTAGGATTTCTGACATTTTCTTTAAATAATGTGGACTGACTCTAATATGGTTCTTAGCTGGATCCGAGGAAGCGGGAATAAAACGAACCAGTTTGCCAAGAGCAGAGTGAGGGAAATTTGAAGTGTAACAATCCCCGAAGAATGGCGTTACTGTCCAGGGCAAGACACTCCGGTAGATATGCCAATAGGCGTATTATCTGTAAATACTCTTTTCTGAAGGAGCCCCTGTGGCAGTGGTGCAGAATGGCTGAGGCGAGTGAGTTTAGATCAGCCTGCAGAGATAACTGTAGTATCAGAGGAAAACGCTGAGCTTGTATCTGAGCCTACAGTGTTCCCATAAAGGCCAAAAATAAGCATGAAATGTCCACTGATTTATCGAGTTTCAGATAGTTGAAGTTACTACGTATCGCTGCACTGGTATTATGGTTTGTTGATAGATGCCGTTACACTCGAAAACCTTGTTAAGGAAACATTTCAGCAGGAGAAATTAGGCAGGCTAAATCATGTATTCTTAGGGTTCAGAAAGATGTTCTCAAAGATATCTGTCAGTGGTCACGAGGAAATGTCATTAACACAGAATTCTGCGCTGAGATATCTGCAACATTCTATGGCGCCAAAGGAACCCTTCGACTTGGCGGACGACTTCACAAGATTGATGGTATTTACTAGTATAAGTATCCCGTCATTCTTCCGCGTAAGCACTTCTTTGCAAGAATGATTATGACAAATGCACACTGCCGTGTTCTACGCGGTAACGTGTCAAGCACAATTGTGCAAGTTCGGCAAAAATTTTGCGTTTTACAGGCTAGGCGAGCGGTCAAAAGTGTCATGAACGCCTGGTCTTTATGCAGACAATATAACGTAAAATCGACAGATATACAGTATTTTCCTATACCCCTAGACAAGATCGAAATGGCTCGACCCTTCGAAGTTATGGCCTAAGATTTTCTAGGCTCACTTTACGTAAGAGAAAGGAAGGTTGAGTCAGGCAACCCTAACTCTTTCGTTTTTCTTTTCACTTGTGCGAGTACCAGAACAGTGCTCCTTGAGCTGACTAGTGGCCTGTCAACAACAGTCTTCAGTCTTACGTTTCCCAGATTTCTATTGCGTAGCGAAGTTCCTCATCTCTGCTGACAACGCCTACTACTAGAATAAGCATCACAGGACATGCAAGATTTATGGAGCGTCATGAATGACTCCCCTTTCGTAACGTTCCTTGCTGCCCATCGCGTCGAACGGAAATTCATTGTACCGAATACACAATTGTTCCGTGCACCAGTTCGAGCGGGCATTCTGTGCTTGAGTCAGCCTCTCATGTTTTTGATATATTACTCTGTGTGTCCCTGCTGACGATAGCAAACCTGCTAAAAGAAAAGAAAATGAGAAAAAAGACACATTGCGAGATACAAATGTGAATCCTACGGTGCTGGTTCTTCAAGGGTTTGATGACCGAACAGCACAGGTCTAACAACCGTATCTCGCACCCTAAATTTTCCTGCTTTTTTCATATAATAACTTGGCTAGCGGTAGCTGAGATCACCGATATGCATTAATTTCGTAACGATGGCGTTGAAATAAGCATCGAATACGTTTCATTACATTTCGAGGAGCAGTGGCCTAGTGGCATAGTTCCCGCTTCAGCTCCTGGAGGTACTAGATTCAGCTATGACCGCTGCCGGGCACCCACTGGTAATTTGGGCTTTTCTTCAACTTCATTATAATGGAGTGCGAGCGCAAATCCTCCCTGATACCATTGGAGAGCTTTAGTTTGTACGTGCGTTTAATATTTGCACACGTAATAACTTCTGTGATGAAATGTACATGCGCAGAACCTTAGGAATCTTCACTAGGCTTCACATGAATGCGCTTCAGTTAGGCTCCCTACGCAAGTGAAAGCATGTACATACGATTCGCAGAATAAACTGCTGCCCATTAAGTCGACCTGCAATTCGACGCACAACACAAGCCACCTAGAACAAACGATTATCGCAGATGAAATTCAGAAGGATATCATAACGCGATACTGTGCAACCAAAACAATTGAAGCAAGTAGAATGCAAAATTCGCACAATAATCTAATGCATGGCTCGGACTCGCGATCATCTAGGAGAAAGTTGGGCTGTCCTAGCTTTCGCGTCTGCCAACAGAGGGTGCTAGAGCGCACGCGAAAGAAACCACCGTATATTCATAAAAGCTCCACTAGTAAACACTAGTACCGCTATAGAGCGTGACGCGTAACGCACGCGAAGAAAAAACGTTCGTGTGTGCACAAGATCTAACACCTCAAATTAAAACTCTGCACTGAGGCAGCCCCATGTGCGTCAAACATTGACAGAAGTGCACACATACAATAATTTCTCGAGTGGCAGTCAACTAGAGCAGATTCGTTGCTCCTTGTAAAATGATTAAGATTCATATTGACTTCTGTTTCAATATTATTTGACACTGAAAACACTGTTATTTACCATGCCACTCCAAAGGTCAGCGCTAAGCCAAAATTATTACAAAGAGCACACGTCTACCTACATCGCTTGTTGTAGGCGCATTACTGCTATATTTCGCAAGACTCGATTTCATTTTTCGAACCTCTCAAAACTATGGGACACGACGCTCCTGCTGGTAATAAATCGTGTTGCCGCTTCCCCCGCCTGCCACGCCATATAGAAGGAGGATGTCTCCTATAGGCACGTCATCGCTGTGGTAGGCGTCCCCCTCGCTTTAATTACTAATCAAATAGTTTGCCCAGCGGCAATGCCGGTTTCCTCAAATGTTGAACCCTGTTCACAGATATTATCGTGTACCACCTGATGAGGACATCCCTTGGCACACTACTTATGTGTGAGCTCTGGCTGAATCCATCTTCCTGCAATATTTGCTGGTATGCTTATTTCAGCATGCGCATTTTAGACGATTGTCATCACGAAACTTACCTGATTTCATTCATAATCAATAGCGGCACCCATTCGAACACAAAGAGAAAACACATGTGAAGCGCATACAAATCCTGAATTGAAACAATAACTACGGTATTTGCTTGCTCTAAATTACGGCATTGGCAGTAGACATCCGCTGCACGAGGTTATGTGCTTCGCAGCACGAGGTTTTGTGTTTTGCTAATCGCTTATAAATTATTGCTGCCCTACCGGTAGAAGAGGTTTAACTGTCATTTAGTTCAAACTGCCTAGGCACATAGAGGGACACTTCAGCTGACCAACCTCAAAAGTTTCAAATGTGTGCTCCGTTAGCGATAACTAACAAAGGCGGAGAAATTGTCGGCCTTCATCACCAAGCTAAACCCGCCTGTTGCTGCAACTCAAGACGACCACGACAACTAACTAATAATTTATTCGTAGAAGTAGCCACAAAACTTTATGCAGCCATCTTATTCAATGTTTCCGAATGTTCTGGGAAAAGTTCAGTAGGCACCGACTCACTAAAATAAAAAAAATGAAGGGGGAGGGGTAGTGGTGCGAGGCATACGTTATGAGATCTTTTTTCTAGATATTAAAGGAAAAAAAGTTTACTAAAAAATGCAAATAGAAAATTCCACTACCTTGGGGCAGAACACGTGTTCTGAATAGCATTGGCGAAAGTATTGATGTGGGTAATCGAAGTCTCGGATGTGAAGACAGTGGTGGTTGACTGACGCACGTGCGGTCTTTAGTTTTTATGTTTTATGCGTCTGCTATTCGTCGGGTCAGCAGGCCAGATTGTATCAAAAGAATGGCTTTACTTTCAAAACACGAAGTGTATCACATGATGACTCTTACTCCGAGTCGTCGCTTTTGGAGTGCAACCGTATCTACTGTGTTGCGCCCTTGGTTGAAACAATTTCGACTATGCTTCTGTATCCAGCATACGTGGAAACTACCGCCGTTTGGGAATAAAAATCACCAACCGACCGACCGACCGACCCACCAACGCAGTGGCTTGCAGGAACACTGGCGCAATATCCTGCACGATGCAGAGTTGCAAGCTGCTATTGCACAAAATGTAATTTCGCATTGTTTTATTTTCTACATACCTCGCAGCAAATCATTCAGTAAAATACAGGCTGCAACATGAAGATTACGTTTGGTGTAGTAAATGTGTGAGGGAGCGTATCTTTCGAAGAAACTTATATTTTCAGATAAGTTGAAGAACATACACCCAGAGGCGGTTTTTTCCAGAGCAGTTTGTTAGTAAGGAACCAGGCATCACGTCGAACATCAGGATTTACACGTAGCTCTTTTTCCAGTCCCACTTAGTCGCCTCTGCCGTGAAGCGCTTGTTTGTTACCTCTCCTGCATAGATGCCTTAAATCGCGCATGTAATGATTGGGCCTAACGAATTCTGGAGAAACCGACCAGTAGGCCGCGATAGGTACTTAGCGCGACAATATGTCACCAATGTTCTGGTTGCAAATGGCATTGTTGGCATTGCGAAGCAGCCTTTCTTTCCGGATACCCAACAATGTGCATGGAGCTGTCCCGAATATACTGCAGTGTGAAAAGGAGCGCATATTATTTATTATTTATAGTAAATAGCATTCTTGCCATTGTCACACCAGTTTTTAAGGGTCTCTATCTGGCCGTTTTCATTGCCTAATACCGAACATAGTGCACTCTAAGAATGTAGGCTAAGCACAATGGTAGTGCTTCTAAAATGGAGGGCGTTCATGGCTCTTAATACTTACATCCCTCAAAAGTTATCGCAATTCATTTTCGCCCGAAAAGCACGCAATCACCATACGTTGACGGCCCCGGTAATAGAATTCGGTTCGAAATGTTTTGTCACTGATTTAGCACCCTCCAACGCTATTTTGTCGCCACCAGCGCACGAGAAAGCCTAATGGTTTTCGCCAGTTTGGTGCACCTTCTTACTTCCCACTCAGCCTAACCTAATTGCGCGAATGTCTCATGCCGAACTGAAACTTCGCGTAGCCCGTCAGTGCCTGTGTGCGTGTGGGACTGTGCAACCTGATTTGTTGCAACCAATCTGCAGGTAGCAGAGGTGTGCGAATCATAGATTTTGAAATCTAGTCGAACACCAATGTAGGCGAAACGAAATGAATCACATACTGAATCTTCTTCGCATTGTTTGCAAATAATCAACACCTTTCTTGCCGTTCCAATAACAGATTCTTCATATCTTTATATTGCCGATATGAATGTTATCTTGTTGAACTATAACACACATTATAAAACTTGCTTTAATAAAATCAAAACCGCAGCATTACCCATAACAAAGAAGTTAGGAAACTGGCGGCTCTTTGAAGCATATGCAGTAATCTATGATAAAAAAAGCTTGCAAATTCAATCTTTTAGGCCAATTACTACTGTACCTCCACGCAAAAAATATAGTATTTTTCCAAGGTAGTTCGACAAAGGGCTCGCGCAAATGATGCAGCTAGGATATCATGTATGCTGCAATATATCCTATTGAGGTTTATTCCGGTGAAGGGGACCTACGAGTGGTATTCGCTGTTGAATAATCTGTCTGAATTTGACTGCGATTCCTTGTGGCTTTGGTGTAAATGTTCGGCACTCTGAGCGACGCAGTGGGCTGTAATGCGCTATTTTTTTTCAATCTTTGAGATCAAATTATCGAATTATAACTTCAATTCTATCTCTTATCGTGCACTAGAAGACAACGTGAAGTATTCGAAAAATATTGGCATATTCAAATAATGACCATTCGATCCAACAACGCCAGTACTTCATTTTCCATTTGAAAGTTGAGTTTTGCGCAATGCTATTAATCTCTGATGTAATAGTTATGCGGAAACCCGCAAGGTGTAGAGAAGTCATTAATAAAGGGGAAACGAAACAGCCACCCAGTCGTAGTAATTGCTACAAAGAAAACCCATACGAGTTCCTCGAAAGAAAATCCTCGCAGTTGAAAAAAAATTCGACATCAACCCGGGATCACTGCCCTTCCGGGCAGCCGCCTTACCATCTGAGCTAACCAGGCGGCTAGCAGAAGGCAGGGCGAAGTCGAACTTGCCAATAACTAGACGAAGCAAAGGCAAGAGATTGATCTAATAGTTATACGGAAACCCTCAAGGTAGAGAGAAGTAATCAATAAAGGGGAAATGAAACACCCACACAGTAGCAATTGCCTATGCAGCGTTTGCTACTACTGGGTGGGTGTTTCATTGTCCCTTTATTAGCTGTTAATGTCTGAAAGCGGGATTTGTAATTTTACTACGTTTCGTTATTCGAACGGCGTTGGTAAAAAAAATTTTCGGTTTTACCTATCAAAACCGCGATCTGATTATGAGGCCCGCCGTAATGAGGGACTCCGGAAATTTGGACCCACCAGGGGTTCCTTAAGTTGCACCTAAATGTAAGTACATGGGTGTTTTCGCATTTCGCCCCCATCGAAATGCGGCCGCGTTTGTCGGGATTCGATCCTGCGACCTCGTGCTTGGCAGTCCAAGTACGTAGAACCACACTATGGTGTTGGGCTACAACACCATAATCTGTTGTGGCATACATTACAATGCACTACACTTCTCGGTTTACTATATCCTGGCACTGTTTGCAGGTAGTTAATATTCATGTAATATAATAAGATCTGCGTGAGAGCGAGAAAGCAAGGAGAGAACATCACGCAATTTCGCCGATAGAATGCACCCTCAAATAAATAGAGCAACATAAACGGTCGTCTATCACATTTAGGCTTAACGTTTATCGCTTATCAACCTTTCTCGCAATTAATCGATGTGCTTCGGCAGTAACTGCGCAGTTCGCAGTTTCGACTCTGCCAGGAAGTGCGTACTTGGCACAGCAAAGTGCGGTAGCACGCGCTGCATATTGAATCTACAGACGGTTCATACCTTTGCGCGCACTGTGTTCTTGAGGCTTCTGCGTTGATGCGATAGAGCACACTAAAGTCACTTCGCTCGCTGCCGCACTCGCTCACACCAGCATTTTGACAGCGAGTGCACGCGCTCATCGAGTGCGACGTGTTTATGTTTGCTTCTGCACGCTGACACCGTGGTTGTTAATTGAGTTTGTAAGCGAATGTTTCCAAGTTTATACGCCCAATGACACTACTATTCTTTCTTCCTAATCTACTAATTTCTTATGACAATCGATGCTTCGCCTTGCGACTGAAACTACAACATTTTTTTTACAAGATAACTGTATTACCAGGTCAAGCATTCATATTTAACTTACTGATGATTGATGGCAATGATACCGCCGATTACGCATGGACACATCCGTATTTGGCCATTGGGCAGGTATATGAAGATGTTTATTGGTGACCAGATGAAAAATGAAGAGCATGTTCCAGCTATGAACATTGCATTCTTGCGATGAGACCAGCGATGAGCACACAAGGAGCATATAATGGTACTTCGAGGCACACGAAGGAAAAAAATCCCCACCGCTATAATAAACACATGTGGTTCAAAAACTGCGAGGCGCCCTGTGTACAAATACGTTGTCTATATGCAATTAATTACAATAGATAGTTTATGAATGAATACGTACATATTAAAATAAAACTGTACCGGTCGAATTAAAAACATTGATGCTATAAAGTTTAAAATACGCACTTGAAGAAGAGAACAGGGTGCGCCAGAAACGTAATTGTGCCCTTTTAGTGCACGATGAATTCTCTTGGTAAAAACTAGATTGACATCCTCACTAAGAACCGCCCAGCAATGAATAGGGCTTATTTACTCAGCGCACACGTCTAGATGCATTGCTCAGCATTTTTTTTGTGACATGTTCAACGAATTCGGTCATTTGCGAGCGTCTACGGGCAACCTGCGTCTTAAAACGAGCACTTGCTTATAGGTTTGTTCAAGACGTCTTAACCTCCAAGCCATTCCGCATATGAAGCTACTGCTCCAGCCGTTAATTCTACCTGGTAACGGTACCTCATGCACCTCACTAAGCAAGGCTAGGCCTCGCGTGCTACCTGCATTATTTGACGCACTGGCATACCTTCAAGCGAGTTCTTAACGGGAACATTTCCGCTCGCAAGAGTGGGACATACTTTAGCAAAAGTCAGAGCGATCCTATTGTCAATTCGGCAGACACATATCTCTAAAGAATCGCTGTGACAGGTCGCGCGCTAGGCCAACTGCGTTGAAGTTTTGGGCCACGCTGTGCATCGCCACGGAAGCTAGTCCTCCTGCTCCAGAACCGCTTGTAGAGTGGATATGTGGTAGTGAACGGTTCGAGTAGCGTAGTAAGTAACCTCAACTTGGAGCAGCCGATGGACACCGTATGATCCTGCCAGTTCACGAGCAGTGAATTGTGCAGGTGTCATCATAGGCTCGAGGCTAACGACTGTCTTTGCTACGCGTTCATCGCCGCCGATGCAATGCAAAAAAGGGCCGCATGACGCCTCTGCGCTGAGTCTCTTCGTGGTTTCTTTGTCGCGGCCGAAACCGAGGATCGTCGAGGTCACCCGGCTTATTCTTCGCCCAGAGTGGCTGCTCTGGACACAAAACACCAGCTTGTCGAGGAAAGGCATTTTCTTGACGATTTTAATCAGTCTCGGCATGTTTCTGAAAAAAGGACAAACGTCCACACGTATTAGTACGGCGACCATTTATTTATTTATTTAGCGCTGTTTTAAACAGTGATAAACAAACAGCCATAAAAAAATTATGATTGCGCGTTTTTGCTCTCGAACGAAGAAATCTGACTTCGTCAGTGAAGCGCGGCAGGCCAAGGTGTGTGTTAGTGATCTATGCTTCTCTATCAGTTCTAACACATTCATCTTCGTAAATTATCATCTCACCCCATGTAACAAAGCCCTGTTTTCCAAAGACCTGACACTGAAGAAAGAAAAGAAGTGGACGTTTCTTCGGACTGACAACTGTCCAATCAAGGCTACAATGACAACAGCAGTTCTGAGCATTCAGTATGACTTCGACTTGACTAAACAGTCGAACAGCATAGCAACCAGTGTTTGTTGTCCCATCGCTTATCGCATCAATAATGGTCCCTTTCCTGAGACCTAATCAAATTAATTCGTTCATAAGTGGCTTCCATTCCGTCATTATTTTCTATGCTAGGAGCTATCGCGAACACATTGATGGGATTGATCATTTCCTTTCATCATGCTCTTTATCATTCTCACTAATTGCCTTAACTGAAACTTCGTTATCAGACGATCACAAATATGTATATTGCTTCTTTTAAATACAATTCAGAAGATTTTAACACGTTAACTAGCAGTCATAGTTGTGCGGCGATAAATATTTCTTCTGATCTTACTTATCGCAGACGACATGATCTGCACTTGCCCATCACTAATTTCGAATCTGTCCACATTGAAATAGTTATTTGTTCTCCCTCCAATGATCACAGATATATAATGTTTGATTGCATTTACTGTCCCCCTTCATCATAAGTTGATGTCGTTATCTAATATTGATGATACTATACATACCGTTTCACTGGAAAACGAAGAGGTGACTATAATGGGTGAAATTAACCTACTCAAGGACACGTCAACAGTTATTTCTTACACCAGGCTGCTACTAAGCTGCGGATACGAATGATTAATCAATGTTCCTACAAGACAGGTTCCTAATGGCACCGGGACACTAATTGATCACATCCTCTCTAATGTACTATATTAACCAGAGGTGAAAGTTCTCGACATTAACAGCACTCATTATTATCCATTGCTCCTAGGCTTTAATTATAACTCGAGTCCTTGCAATCATACACGCTCTAAATATGTTCTGGACAAAGAGCTCCATAACGGCCATTGCTAATATAGGCTGGTCTGAAATCAAAACTTTTGATTGTCCTTAGAAAGCATTTTCTTTATTTATTACTGTAAATATACTACATGTTCAATAATTTCATCGTAAAAGGAAATATAAATAACCTCTGCATTCTCCCACACTCCGTGGATGTCTAAAACCTTATTAGCAGCACTGCAAAACACGAGAACCTGTACAAAAATATTAAAACTACCATTATATACCAAAATAATTTCCCGATATAAAAGGTGGCGTAACTCTATGAATAGCCAGTGAAAAGCGGCGAAACAATTACATCTATAAGGAAACAATCTTAGAAGCAGGCAATAATACAAAATTCAAATGGAACTTTGTCAACTTTTTTCTAAACGGGAATTCTCTATCAGAACGGGCATTTAAAGCTATGTTCAACAACTCAGTACAACGCCCCTATCCACATAGTCTATGCCTTCGGGTCCTATTTTTTTCTTTTACAATGACACACCCACTCCTTCAAAAGCCACTCAACTTAACCGTGTCCCCTCGCACATTTTATCTTTCACACAACGCTAGTAGAAAGACGGCAGATCACATAAAACCCACCAGTGCGGGAATTGATGAAGTTCTGCCTGCTGCCATTAACATGATTACACACCTCATTTCTTATATATTGTTGCATATAATTAATTTTATATTCAAGACTAGTGCGTTTGCTAACGATCTTAAGTGCGATAAAGTCATCTCAGTTCTAGAAAAAGAAAGGTGACAGCACACCATGGCATAACTACTGTCCTACTTGTATTTTACCTGTTTTCGGCAAAGTTCTCGAGAAATTATTCGAATTGCGTCTAACCAAATACCTCATTAAATTTAATATTCTATCTTCATGCCAATTTGGCTTCCATAATGGTTACTTCACAGATCTGGAACTCACATCCAACTGATCAATTAAAAACAATAATTGACGAGAGTTTATTTGCAGGTTAAGTCTTCCGCGAACTAACAAATGCATTCGACTGCTTAAATCATAACATCCTTTTTGCCGAGCTTGAGGCTATCGGTGTAGGTGATCCTGCACTCCGACTATTAAATATCTACTTATCCAACATAGTTCAAGTTGTATCTGTGTCTCATGTCTGATCCAGACAACAAACCAATAAAACAGGTGTCTTTCAGCAATCCACCTTAGGACCGCTACTCTTTTTTATTTATATTAATTACCTACCTAACTGTTTGTCGTCTACTAAGTGCATTTTGTTCGCTGATTTTACTACCATATTCGCATCTGATAAAAACATGGGACTTCTTAACAAGCTAAAAAGTAATCTAGAAAATGTTATATTCAGGTGTATTGCTAACCTATTATCTATTATTGCCAGAACTGAATTCGTTGTTTTTTCCTCACATCCACAACATTCGGCATCCTTCCCTTCTATTAACTTGTGCCTCACGCTGTCTCTGCAAGCCTACGCTCATCTTTCACTGGGATTTCTGTTGACTGCAACTTGAAATATAAATACATTTCTCATACAAAAACGGAAAATGGCATAAGGTATTCTCGTTGTAACTAAATCTCGTCACCATACTCTGCACACGTTACATTAATCTTGCTATAAAACTCATTCATTCACTCTCACATTAACTGCGACCTAATAAGTAGGTGCAACACTTATAACATGCTCTTGCCATCCCTCCAGGTAATTGAGAGGCAATCCATAAGAATTATTACAAGCAGTTCACGCTTTGCATACTGAAAATCACTACTACACGAAAACATCCAAACCATTTCAGAACTCACCAAATATAATCTAGGGATTTTAGTCTACAAATATTTAACTAAGGAATTACCACCCATCCGCTTCTCACCTTGTGGCTTGATAGCTCTTAGACTAGATTTGCACTCAATAGTAATTTTCTTCTACCTAAAGCTCTTACTATGGTAAACAGACTACAGGATTTTCCTTGATATCGCTTTGCAATAATCCAGCACCCGTAGTCAGAAATGCTAGATTTTTATGCCAATCGGAAAGAGAACTAAAAGCATTCATATTACTTACTAATAGTGTCAATTTCGTTTTTTCAAATTTCATGTTTGTACTGTCATACTGTTACCAAGTATTGTTATTGCTCAAATAATACAAACATGTTTCCATATTATTCTTGCCTCTAATCTGTGCCACTGTTGCTTCAAAAATTGTATACCATCATCAGTGTCTTTAAGAGGAGGTCCCGATACAGTCTTCCACTATGGGACCTCCTTATGGATACTACACACAAGTAATATTTTTGTTTCTTTACCAATAAATATATTCTGAAATTCTAAAAAGAACGCTGAAATTGTATTGTGTGACAAGGCAAAAGGCAGAGAGCATTCTGCCTGGCGTATGCCGTATTAATCCCACATGCCTGAACAGCGAAGTAGTGTAGGATACTGGAGACTCCAGTACACTTTCTAAACAAGAGAATGTAGGCCATATACAGCAGCACGTGCAACAAATATTAGTACGGCAATGCAGGCACAAAGTGATTCAGACAAAAATCTAGCCACAATAAAACGTGTCAATTACTAGAGAAATGTAGTAACAGCACTTATCGGCACCCCATAGCACTTTAAATAACAAAGGCAATACACCTTGGAGGCTCACACATGCGCGCTATGTCTCAAGGTCCCAGCGTGGGTTTTGAATAAATAAGTACCACTGCACATGAGACCAAACCTGCGGCACAGCAGAATCATCGTGATGCTTATAAAGTAACAAACAAATTTTATCTCAGCATTTTGGTACATTTGCAGCACAAAAATTGGAGGACGCTTAAGCTTCGCCTACAAGAGTGGAACGCGATAGCGTTATTGCACCCCGTTCGCACCGGCCACTCGAACGATCTACGCGAGCTGAACGTCGCGATCGGCACGGACAGCCGAGCCGCGACGCGCCAAGAATGCGGATGCGACGATGGGGCGAGTGGCGCGCCACGTGTTGGAACAACGCCGTACATTGAGAGGAGGGTTCTGTGTTTGCCGCAAGATGGCTCTGCGCGGGCGCAGAAGAAATGTAATGGAAACGTACTTCACTACTCGTGTAACTGCTACTTCTGTAATTTACATGCTCATAATTACCAATATACACCACAGTGTAACTTTCTACGGCTCATTTCTAAGGCAATAGCGCATTCACTAGAGGCGCTCTGGTCCCTATTTGAACCATCCAACTCGTGGCGAAGTGGTAGCGTCTCCGTCTCACACTCCGGAGACCCTGGTTCGATTCCCACCCAGCCCCATCTTGCAAGTGTTTTTTTTTTATTTATGAAGTGCCTTCCTGGATTTATCGCTCGCGGCCAACGCGCAGACACCAGCTTTTCTGCGACACAAGCTCCTTAAGGCTGTCGCGTTAAAAAGCTGGCAGCCCATACTGGAAGCCACAAAAGACTTGACGGGGTTTGTTCGCGAGTGCTCACTCGTTCGTACAACGCCCTCTCGTCGTGCTTTTCACTCAGCTGACGTTAGGCGTTCGTTAAATCGCAGCCTCGGTGCCGCGCCAGCAAAACCGGTGGCATGCAAGTGTTTGGGAGGGATGTGAAGTATTATTTCCTTCCTTGATTTGCGTACCTTGTAGTGAGCGCGTTTAGTTTAGCCTCGCCCACGTTAGTAGTGGTGTTCGACAACGTTCTCATTATGCCTATTTTTTTCTCATGGCAAGGAAATCTCTCCAACGGTATTTACTCCATGCTTCGAAGTATTCAAACTCTTACGATAACTATTATTGCGAATGACTATTAAGAATGAATATTTTGGCAACTTATAAGAGTAGTCTAGGATTATTCATTCTCGAGAGGAACTCCTACGTATTTGGAAGTTCTAAGCGTTCGCTATCGGTACCATGAGAGTAATACGGAAATAGACAAGGATTTACTCCTGGAGACCCTAAATAAAAATTCCTAATAATAAACTTCTTATCTCAGGACTGGCACTGCTGGCTGACCATACTGATAGATTCCTGGAGAACTTGATCAAGTGCTTTAAGAAAATAGAGGAAGAGAACTTATTCGACCTCATGTCCCTGGAACCACCAACATTAATTGCATGCTTGTTTCTTATGTTGTTATTACAGGCATTCTGCCACGAAACACATGTTGTTGCATCTACAAGGCGTTTTTGTTCTGACTTTATTTCGTGAGATAAGCCCTGCTCCAGCAAACTGCAGCAGGATCGTATAAAGGAACCCGGCATATAGGTTGACACCATTCATCATCAGCTGGTTACGCCCACTGCAGGGCAAAGGCCTCTCCCATACTTCTCCAAATACCCCCTTCCTGTATTAATTGTGGCCATGTTGTCCCTGCAAACTTCGTAATCTCATCCGCCCACCTAACCTTCTGCCGCCCCCTGCTACGCTTCTCTTCCCTTGGAATCCACTCCGTAACCCTTAATGACCATCGGTTATCTTCCCTCCTCATTACATGTCCTGCCCATGCCTCCCCCCCATTTATTTTTCTTGTTTTCAACTAAGATGTCATTACCTGCCGTTTGTTCCCTCACCCAATCCGTGCTTTTCTTATCCCTTAACGTTACACCTATCAATGACACCATTGCTATATCCCTTTTTGTAGGCCTGAACAATTTCTTTTGTTCCATTCAAGTGTATCTTCAAAGAAGCTATATGTACAGAAAAAATCACTTCAAGAATGCATTTGGCGGATCAACAGAACCCGAGGTTTTTTTGTTCAGACTCCGTAGGAATAACAAAACATCATCAGCTGCAATTAGCGGGAGACTACCAGCATCTATAAACTGTTTATGCTCTTCATGAGCAACACCTTTCGTAAGAACGGTGTAAAACCAAAGTGATCACACCAACAATTGTTTCATAATCCGTTCGTCTTGCCTACTACTACAATTTCATTATTGGCTTGTTGAGTTTTACTCAGGTATGTACAACAGTTTCAGGATCATTTTTATAAACCTCGAAGGGTAACTGTATGACAAGGTATCAATTAGATTGTTTGAAATATTTTTTTTCACGTCTCACATTTGATTTCGCGATGACCGCGTTTGCGTAAGGGCTTCAACATCCGCTTTAAACGTATAATGTCACTAATTGCTAAGAGATTCGTGGAATATGTCTGCACTTCTCTACAAATAATAGGGCACTCAAATTTAAAGGTCAACACTATTATTCAAACACATCCACGTACTATAAACACCCTCACAGGATCCGCTTCAGGTTCAGTACCAAAGTGAATAATATCATTGACAATAGCGGGAGAGAAAACTTTAACATAAGCAAGTTTTTATTGACTCGCCACAATGCCTGATTCACTAGACCAACAAAAGTGTCTTTCAAAATTAACGCACAACGCTAAACATACATTAAAAGGTGACATTCAACTGTTTTGCAAGAGAACAGGAATTGTTTATTGGCTGCCAGCCTCTAGAATCCGTGTAAGAGTACTTTATCTAGATCATTTGCTCACCGTGGATCCTGAACAGGGGACGGAAATTTTAGAAGGATTAAACTGTGTCAGAGCATGCGGCCGCCATTACCAAAACATGACCGGTAGCTTACCGCTAAGTTAGCAAAAACGAAACTTATCTTCATGAAAGGCGGAGAGCGGCAGTAGAAGATGGAATAGCAGTTGGTTTAGTCAAAGACGGAGAAGACATAACGCTTGGAAAACTTGTGGCTCTCTATACGAATTGTCTATCAGATGCAAGGGTGCCAATAAACTGGAGGAATGTGAACATACTAATCCACAGAAAGGGAGCCCTTAAAGAATGGAAAAATTATAGGCCTATAAGTTACTCCTGGTATTGTATATAATATTCAGTAAAATAATTCCCAATAGAATAAGGACAACATTGGAATTTAGTCAATCAAGGGAGCAAGCAGGTTTCGTGAAATGATACTTTACAATAGATCACATGCATGTCATCAATCAGGTAATCGAGAAATCCGCAGATTACAATCAGCCTCTCTATATGACTTTCATAGATTACGAAAAGGCATTTCGTTCAGTGAGATACCAGCATTACGTAGCCAAGGAGTACAGACCACTTGCATAAATATCTTGGAAAAATCTACAGAAATTCCACAGCTGCCTTAATTCTACACAAGGAAGGTAGGAAGATTCATATAATGAAAGGGGTGAGAGAAGGAGACACAATCTCTTCAATTCTATTCACTGCGTGCTTGGGGGAAGTATTCAAGCAATTGCACTGACAAGGCTTAAACGTAACGCTCGACGGCGAATACCTCTGAAACGTTGGTTTGCCGATGACATTGTTCTATTGAGCAACACTACGGACGAGTTACAAGAAATGATTGAGAACCTAAGCAGAGAGAGTAAGAGCAAGGTTGAAGATTAATATGGTGAAGGCAAAGATAATGATGGATAACCGGGCAAGATAACAAGAGTTCTGGATCGCCAGCCAGCCTCTAGGGTCTGTAAAGGTGTACGTTTACTTAGGGCACATAATCACAGGGAACCCTGATGATGAGAAAGAAATTAATAGAAGAATAAAAATGAGTTGGATCGCATAGGGCAGACATTGTCGGCTCCTGACTGGAAGCTTACCATCATAACTGAAAAGGAAGGTTGTGCAGTCAGTGCACTTTACCTGTGTTGACATCTGGAGCAGACACTTCGAGACTGACAAAGAAGCTTCAGATCAAGTTAATGACCGCGCAAAGAGCGATGGAACGAAGAATGCTAGGTATAACGTTAACAAACAGAAAGAGTGGTTTGGATCAGAGAGAAACCGTTATAGCCAATATTCTAATTGCCGTTGAAAGAAAAAAGTGGCGCTGCAGGCCATGTGATGCTCAGGTTAGATAAGCGTCGGACCATTAGATATTCAGAATGGGTACCAAGAGATGGGAAGCGTAGTAGAGGACTGTAGAAGACTAGGTGCGACGATAAAATTTTGGGATTCGTGGGTGCTAATTGGCTTATTGTGATAAATCGGCTTATGGTGATGATCATGATAGGAATCTAGAGGTTTTATATATAAGGAGAAGCTAGAAGGTTAACAAAGAAGCCTAAAACGAAATAAGGACCTTGCAAATAGCGATGGAAAAAAATCTAGGCGTAACTTAAAAAGGCAGAGGCAGCGGTGTGAACTAGAGAAAATGCAGGTGGCTGATAATCTAATTAACACCATGACAAACCAAACGACAAAATGAGGCTAGGCCAGCCATGTAATGTGCAGGGCCGATAACGGCTGGCATATTAGAGCTACAGATTCGTTGCAAATGTAAGATAAGTGCGGCCGAGGACACCAGAGAACTAAGTCATTTTAAGAAGTAGGGAAATTTGCAGGCATAACTTGGGAACAGGCAGAGCAACACATGGGTATAAAAAATATGCTGGGCGAAGCCTTCATCCCTTACTGCACATGAAAATTGGCTGAATATGACTCCCTGCATCAATGCACGTGCAATGCACCCAATGAAAGTTTCGAAACTAGTGGAGACCATGGCAATACTGCTGACGAGTGGCGTGTGAACTCAACAGAAACTTACATGCCTGGAAGACCTTCATCGATGACTTGGGATACGTAGACAGGGACCCCATACATACTGCACGGTTGGCGCATTGCAGCCGTCTGGATGTCAACAATGACACAGCCATCTCGCATCTGTAACGATCGGTAGAAAGGCCGGTCCGACTTCGACGACGTCCAGATGTTGAATCGCACCTGGCGAATGCAACCGTGCACTCGTAGCAGCAGCGTCACGAAGGCCTCCCACTTGGCAAGGTCCTCTGCGCAACCAACTTTCTGTTACGCTTTACATTTTGGCTTTCAAAGGTAAACGCAAACCTTCAAGAATAATGAAGGCTTTCCAGCACAGAAAAGTAGTAAAAGGCAGAAAAACGCGCCAAAGAAATGTGCTGAATTCATGGGCTTCGCGGTTCGAGCACAAAATGAGTGACCAATTTAAATTACTGCGCTCTTCAGTGAGAGTACACAATTCAATTATAGTGTAAGAGCAACTGCGTCGATGAAAAACTGAATATAGTTTGTTATGAAGCTAGCATGAACTCCGAGCATATGGACCGGTATCTTTCGATGGACATAGAAGACAGATTGCCAGCCCGCCCACCAAGTAAGTACCTTGCCTGTCCTCAAATTTCAGCAGCAAATTCTTTTCTTATAGGCCTGCCGATGCCTTGTTAAAAAATTTGCAGCTGCCAGATGTTCATAAACAATGAATAAAAATGGCGTATTCGCATGAGTGGGCACGTTGAAGAATAGAAATTTAAGGCATTTAGTTGGTTTTTTGTGCGCTGCATAATGAGCACCAGGAGTAGACACTAATGTCCCTACTTATTGTTCATATGGTCTCAATGTAACACTGTGTATATCATGTTTACAAGAGGAGTGCAGACTACAAACGGTGCTTACGAGCAATGCACCTCGCACCACTTTTCTCTTTCACCAGGTTTTGTCACTGCAAAGAAACACTCACCTTTTTGTGCCTCCAGCAACAAGTGAGCCACTAAACACGGCAGTTTAAGATAACTCCGACTTGATCACGTATTCTCGGAAACAAGCAGCTCCAGTTCTATTGCAAGACGTGTACTTCAACCGGACGAAACTCACTGAGGCAGCTTTTACGAAAGTCGACCAAAAATCTAATTCCATAGCACCATACGCTGAAAACGTACTCCTTAGCAGTGGCTGTGCTTCACTAAATATGAACTTGCGATTGCGCAACGAGCGCTTGGGCACCATGTGCCCTTTCTCACAATAAATTAGTGTCTTTCCAATGTTTTCACCGGTTGCATTGCTGAATGTTGAGTGACCCAACTAGGTGGATGTCAGTATGTTCATGACCTTTTTTCTGATAATGTTATCTGCTTGGTAACAAAACCTTTGTTTTTGCATTTTCCCACTATATAGATAAACATTATTAAAATCAAAATCAGTAGACACCGCTTCTGTCGTCTATATATTGCCTTCATATCTGTTCTAAGCTGTGTAATTCTAAGCTGTGTGTTCTAAGCTGTGTGTAATTGCCTGCAATGAATGATATGTTCTTCGCAAGAGTGCCTCCTAGAATGGATATGTTGCCATGTTGCCAATAGAATATACACAATAAGACAGAGCAAACAAAAGAGAAGAAAAGACTACACAAAATGGAATGTTATGAGAAGTATGAATAGGTAAAAATTTGAATGTTCACGGCTAAAAAATCAATTTCTTAGCTGCTAGCTCATTTGAGTGCTTAATTGATTGCATGCCTAAATTTGCGGTGTCACGTGGCCTGGCGATTTGTGCTGTTCCTGTAATATCTCTGGTTAAGTGAATGTTGCTTATGCCTATGACGTTACACTGGCCAAAGATCGTTTCGTAACCGCAATTCTTTCGGCAAAAACCCGTTTGAGCTGTTCGCATAATGTATAGATACATGATACAAGTAATTTCCAATATTAAGTTTTCTAAAGTTCTTCCTAGCCTTTCGTTGCCGCTGTTCTATTTTGTGCGGTACCTTTAATTGAGCGGTCGGAAATTGCCAGAAGTAATCCTGGATGTCTGTAATCAGAACTTTGATCCATTCATCTCCCATCGTAGCAAAACTGGCAATGTTGCTTGAAATAAATAGAGGCATTTAAGTGCTCGAAGAGAAATGTTTCATAGCTAGACATGACGTAAAATTTGCTTTCAAGACATTATCGGTGGCACATTTTTAATATTAACTTGTTTCATCAATGTAGTGCCAAGGAAATTTGCTTCATTGAAGGAGGTCAGCCTACCACCATATGTTTTCTCATTGAACATATGAACTTCCACTTAGTGGCATTAGAACAAAGGTATCATAAAGCTACAATAACGTCAACAGTATTACGATGACGATGTGAAAATGAGGCATGATGACAACGTGATACCAGTGCTGGCCGGTGATATCAGAAGAACAGGACAATTTTTTTGAGGCAGTGCTGGCATCTTTTTTTTTTACCATAAAAATTGCCTATACTTCGTTTGCTGTTCAGTGTGCTGTGGGCATGGTTAGAATATGCCTGCATTGGCTTCTATTCGAGAGATTACGTCACCAACGGGGCTGTCCTTTCTACTGATGTGCTGGATGTTACTTACAAATCCATAAATTTAAGCGAGTTAGCGCATCTCACGTGGAGTGTAGACAGACTTGATAGCCGTTTCAGGATAAGTGCGTCGCTTGTGTTTCGTAATGATATTAAATTTCCAATTATTGAGGAACTCACATTTCCCGCCTAGTGGGCCACTAGCCCTTAGCAGCCGAAACTGCTCAATGGTGCTTAGGTGGTGTGACATTCCTCCGAAGAAAGCCAAACGGCTGCCATACTCTATCAACTGCTATAGTACGGCCTTCACAGGTGTAAAGTATCAGTGACATAATGGCGTTCTACCTTGGGTGAGAAAAAGGGTTTGCTTTGGAGGGAGCGTTCTTGATAGAGCGTAAAGCTGACTGACCGGACAACAGGGTGTCAAACAGGGGCCAGACGACAGCGTACCGGAGAATGAGCTTACGGTACTAGTTGGCGAGGCGCAGAAACTAGACGACTGCTTCCGTGTGACTCGCTGGAGGCGTACGGCAACCATTTCATGGCCAAGGAAGTACAATGCAGAATCGACAAACTTGCTTTTGGAATCCGGTCACTACTTCTTCGTATTTCAGGATCTACTTGAAAATGTCAAAATCACCTTTAGGTGCATTCCTGTATGCTGAGGACGAGGATATTGCCGGTATGTCTGAAACTGAGGAACAGACCACGAAGTCATTGGTTGATGATATGTTTGCACGGTGTGTTTGGAGCGAATGCCACGCATTGGTTTTCAAATACGCCATAAAATGCTGTAACTGCGGCATTCTGTAGGACGAGAACCTCTACAAGCATTTTGTGATATGCTTTCACCGAGCCAACATTACACAAATTTTGCACATGGACTGGCCAGCAAGTGACGCGCACCCGTCATGGTAGCCGCACGCGTTGCAAGACAAACTTAACGATCGCTTTCGACTGTGACGTCTGTGTCGTGTGTCGCAGTCATGACAGCCTGCTTCTAGTCAGTGACTTTCGGCGGTCAGCTGGTCTAGATTTAGGGTGAGCGGCCAGTTAGCATCAATGAGACGTTCCAAGTGGTCGTCGCGCTTCAGTGTGCAGAAAGGAAGAGATCCGCGCCATCTCCCGATGGCAGCAACGATGAGGGGCAGTGACATTGACAATCTAGTCGGACATTTGCGTCGAGCGTGATGTCTCCAGGCAGCACTTAACCGCCTCTACTATAGATCATTTTTGAAACCAAGATCCTTGCACTATGGCTGTACGCACGAATCGCACAGAAAGCCACGAGAATGTTATTGCAGTTGCTCAAGTCAAAAGCTCTTGGCGACCGTTTGTAGACTCGTTGTGAAAACTCCTATGTGCGCGAAACTGCACTCTCGCTCACTCGTCTCTCTTTTAATCACTATACGCCGTGTGCCCCTTGCAGTGTCGCAGACAAGGACGTCCGTCTGGTTCACCTGTCCGCCTTTCCTTTCTCTCTCTCTCTCTCTCTCTACGCCAGCGAGTTGAGGGATTCGGAAGATCGTGTATGTTTCATGTGTTCAGTGAAGCTGTGTGGTCTCCGACTAAATGCAACATGCGATGAAGAAATGCGTCGCCATGCGGTCACCGAATCATTCTGCGGTGAGCCGATACAACGGATGAAGCTGTTCTGCCTCGGCGGAGCGGCGTGCGGGTTCCGCCTTGCGATTGTAGCACGGTCTCAAAGCACACTGAGACCGCAGAATGTGCGTGACGATGGCGATGACCGCAGATAGTTGCCATCGCCCGTCATTATCCATCATCGTAGTTTGTAAGATCCGCATGTTCCAGCGCCGCAAGTTCACGTTGAGCGAAGTGAAATTGTTGACTTGGTAACGTACTGTGAAAAAAGTTCCCTAACCAGCAACAGCGTACATAAATTTGAAGCTTTGAATAAACCGATTTCAAAAGCGCGCGTGACTCACATATTGTCGTCTACCCGGTTCCTATTGTCGGGTAGATGAGAATGTTAATTTTCATGAGAATTTACTCAATGTTGTAGATTACTGCGTAACTTACTTTTCGGGCTCGACATGTATGCACAGAATTAGTTTTTATAGCTGTTTCCTTATTTTTGTTCTTTTTAGTATATCAAGTACTTACGTGCTTCTTCAAGAGCCCCCGATGCAGTCGAAATCGAAGATCCACGGCCGAGTAACACTGTGAATCTGCAAGGTTGGTGTTTTTCAATATGCAGGTCCCGAGGAAGCAGAATGTGGCTCGGTGACTGCTCCCCAGATGCATCCACTCGATTGTCGCCCCTTCTTTCTTGCACAGGGAAGCGCCTCCAGCTTTGCAGAAGCTCGCGTTCCACGGGACATCTCAAGCTAGATAATTGGCGTTGAATATCTTCGCTTTCGGAGGGTTGAACGCAACTCTGCAGCCGACGTTGCCCGGCTACTTCCTATACGAAAAAGATGTGTAATATCAGAAGAATAACGCACTATTGCCTTAAAGGCGGGTCAATGATTGCTATAGCAAATTAATATATAGCTATACGCAGTGAGGTTACTGGTATTGTCTGCTTTGTAAACTGTTGTAAACATTAGCTTGCTCACTAAATTAACAAGCACGGTGGTGTTCGCGTACAGGGAGACATGAGAACGTCTTACTCGGTGATTGGGGACACTCGCTACGAGAGCACTAGCGCGATGAAGAGCGGCAGTACTGGTGAGCGAATTTCACTTCGTGCTGCCTCTCGCATCAGCGCAAACTTGGCGCGCGAGTACGCATCGCACACAAAGCCATCCGCTATCTTGGGTCGTCCAGCCCTCGAACCCACCGCAGATTAGCTTCAAGATAGGACTTGCGCGGCCGGAGTAGAAACAAACACGCCTGCTACCCTGACCCGCTTTCACGCTCCCCACTGCGTAGCGAGCGTGCATTCCCGCGCGCCCGGACCCCCTTGCCAGGGCGACAAGTCGGTGCGCACCCTGGCCGCCTTCCCCCTATGATGGCGTGAGAAGGCGCCGCCCCATCAAGCCACCAACGTCTGCGGCTCACCCTTAGCATACCTCCCCTCACACCTACCTCCTATAGGGCGCGCGGCCACCATCTTATTGCACACGGACCTGTTGCAGAACCTAACGAAGACGACGGAAATTCGCTTGGAGTTTGGATATAATAACAGTTGCAACAAAATTCAACTGAAAACGAAAAGGGGTCAAAACGCCTTCACCGCCTGAATAAATGGGGAGTTCGCCAGGCAAGCACACTGTACCTGCATTCTAAGCCTGAACCTTTCCAGATGGATGCAAATCTGGGTAGCGCGTACATAAAAAATAGCAGAGCTGTATAAGTGAGCTATCGCACCCTTTGGAATTTATATGGTACTGTTTTGCCCCTGGCCAAAATTTACCCCAAAGACTGCACAGGCTCCAGCCAATTTTTATACTTCAGTATATCCGAGCTTTGTACGGAACTGATATTGATCCCTAATAAAAAAAAGAACAGGGTAGGGAAAGAAAGCACGGATCAGAGCAGATACTAAACATGACTTAACAATTATAAATTGCAATTTACATTTTCATAAATAATTTGTAGCATTCTCCCTATATAGGCCATACGGCGTTTTTGAACACATACAGCTATACATCTTCGATGCCATCGCTACCACTGCAAGAGTTGTCGCTGTTGTTGCTTCCAAAGTTGGATCACGTGACATCGCATTGACTCGCTGGCTCTACTGCTAGCGCTCGAACGGCTTGAAGTGCATGAGCCGTCTTTTCGCCCGGGTGGCATGCTTTTGTATTTTCCGCAAGAACTTCATTTTTTGTCATTGACAATCACTCACTCTCACATCAGGAGCACCAAGGTTGCCGCCTGAGCATCAGAATACTAAATTTTATAATTACAGGGGCTCATTTTGCAGCTTCTGAGAAAGGCATTCGATGCCCTCGCTTGTTTTAGTTGCTGTTTTGGTACTTGATTTGAAGAAGCTCTGTACTGCGCTAATTATTCCTGGCCTGACTTTATTCAAAAGTCGTGAACGGGATAGTAATATATAGTAATATATGCGTAATAATTAGAACTGTATGTAATGCGTACCTCTTGAAGCATTCTCTCTAAATTAGTAGATTTGGGGTAAATGCTGCTGGCAATTTTTAAAACTCATACTAACTTTAAAATAAAGTAGCCTGTAGGTAGGCTTCCTCTAAAGCAAACCATTAAGGTTTTAACAAGAAATCCCGTTCTAGCGAAGCTAGCACGCCGTCCATTTCCGCAGGTATAGTCGAGCAAGGAGTGCAGAAGGAAATATTTAATAAAATGCGGACGCGAAAAGTAATTTTCTGACACGGCGCAATAAAACAAAAAACAAAAAAACAAATGGAAGCGAAATACACTCGCAAGTTCAAATATTCGCAACAGCACAAACATATAGCCCCCGGCGTCGCTGAAGCCAAGCGACGCAAGGAAACAATATGGTACAGAAGGTACGGTACTGCCGCAAAGAGGAACAAACGCAGTTTGTTTGGCTGCGAAAGAGAAAACAAGACCAACGCTTTGCTGGATTATGTCGCGATTCTTTGCTTGAAGTTAATTTCGAAATGCTTTGACGCACGCTTCATGCAACGCCAATAACCTTTTATAAGCAGTGCATCAAAGCATACCCTGTTATTCTTCTCCGCCTATGAATGTGACCTGAAATTGAGGGCAGCTGCCCGAATCCTGCGTGGCCAACTTTGCACTATTCTTTGCAATTTATGTTTGTGCGTCTGAGTAACACTCCAATCCGGTTATTTTTTGGGCATTCTATGGTGGCTCGAAAAATTTCATCCTGCAATTTTGCGTGCCAGATCCACTGCCTGATACTCAGGCACGCAAAAGCGGGTGACCCCGCATTTGTTTTAACAATCTGTGCTGCTTTAACGTGCCCGTAAATCGAAGAAGGCGTGCACTTTGAACAGTTCTCCTCCATTGAAACACGGCAAACCCCGAACTTCAAGCGCCGTGCCATAATACCCTGGATACTACCGAGTCGGGTGCCTGTGTTCTTCAGCTTCGGCTCACGGGCATACGTAAATATAACGTCGGTAACAACCAAACGGCACTTACATTGTTGTGTTCCGTGGGCACATCTTCTTGGATTTTGTTTCCTTCCATAGTTGACTTTGCTTTTCCTTAGGCTTGGCGGTCGTGACAAGCTGTGCCGAACGAGTGTGCCGTCAACCAGTTAATCTATTTCACATCACTACGCAATAAGAACTGCTCGAAAGGGCTAGCTTATTCTCTGGTCGAGTTTCAAAGGAATATTAACTGCTTGTGACTGCATACGCGCATGCGCTGAAAGCATGTTCAGGGACTTAAAACTTAGCGCCAAGACTGCATGCACACCTATCATTCTAGCTGTCATGGTCTTTTTCCTATTTACTTGTTTTCAAACGAAGCTTGTTGCTTGAATTGAAAAGTTTTCCCTCCGTGGCTTATCGAAGTGATAACGGTGGCGCGATGGCAGGCGAACCGATGTTGAGGGACACAAATAATGAATGTGGTATTTGTCGCGAAACGTGGCGCTTCGCATCCAGCTGTGGGCTGTGATGTGAGAAGGCCTGACTTTCCAACACGATATTGCATCGCTTTTAGCTATACAGCCTCGTCCTAATATTACTAATGAAGGGAACTCTGGCGTGATGATTGTTCTGCTAGACGAGGATTGGTGATTAGTGCATAGATTAGTGCACGAAGTGCATAGACTCTTTTTTTCTTGTCGCTGCAGATGTTATTGTTGCTTTTAAGCTACGCTTTATCTGCTTTTTATTGACCCAAATTGTACCCACTGTTGTTACTAAATGGCTGTGGTGTTACCCTGCTAAGCGCGAGGTCGTGGGATTAACTCCCGGCTACGGCACCCGCATCTCAATGGCCTTGAAATGTACATACGCCCGTGTATCGGGTTTTGAGTGCACTTTAAAGAAGCTCGGCTTGTGAAGATTATTCCGCATTCCGCAGTAAGGTCTCAGAACCTTTATTCAAGTAACAAAACACAGACTTTAATAACAGAAGTACGCTAAAAACAACTGTCTGCTGATTTGGTAAGACAATGAGATGTTAACTATGTTTGTCGCTTATTATATGTACATTTATAGATAAAATATTTAGCCACGTTGAGCACCCCTAGCAGAAGAAAATAGATATTTAGGTATGCGATCAAATTACAGTCCACTTCCACGCTTTGTACTTCATGTGCATTTTCGCCATCTGCGGCGATCGCTGGAATTTGTGAATGTGCGGGGCCTGTCTTCTTTTCTTCCTTGTATTCCGTTCCGGTTAATCACCGACCGGGTGCAGCACGTCTGCTAGGCACAGCATCGTTTTTCTAAACTGCTCCTTGCGCTTTGACAACGCTGTTGCGCACCGTTGATGTTCGTTTAATGCGAAGTATTCTCCGAGTCGAGCGGGTTTTCTCTATCTGGTTGTCTACGTATCAGGGCCTCGATGCGTTCTGTCTCGCTCGAAGAAGAGCGCATTGGGGTGGCCAAGCTAAAGGTGCGGTATACTCTGGCTTAACGGGGACGTGATCCACGCATGCGCAGTTTTGCGCTACATCGGCGAATAATGGCCGCTCTACGGTCTAGTGTGGCTGGCGCGGCATAGGATGTCCTATCGCACGTCGCAGCAGCTGGAACAGGGTGCATCACGCGCTAGCTTAGCTAACCAGCAGCATGCTGTTCGGGTTCACTGAATCGAGGGTGTTGGGTTTGCGCCTTCGACAAACAAAGAGGCGCTCGCTCGCTGCGCAATTGTCCTCTAGCGCAGCGGCAAGAAGTGATCGCTGCGCTGCTGCAGTTCACGTTTAAAGCGCAGGATAAAATTTTAGCGATCTTAGCGTCTTCAGCAAGACGTATACCACTTCACCCGCCGCTGCCTGGCACGCTGAAAGCGCCGGAATCATCGACCGTTCAGACCGATCAGACTTCCACCGCCATCTGTAGTAAGGAACATAAGTAGCTGACATTTGGCATGGCCGGACTAGAGGGGCTCGGGGGTTCGGCGCCAAGTCTGCGTAAACTCGCGGCAGCGGAGGCCGCATTGCGGCAATGCTAAAGCGTAGGAAATTTCGATCTGGCGGCATTGCATTCCTGCATGGCTTGCCGCCACAACTATACCATGGCCGCCGCGACGCGTTGCCCTTCGGGACAAATGCAGCATGCGGTTCCCGCTCGTTTCTGGTGTTGTGTGAGAGATGATTTCGTTCGTCTGCTTCGACGCGTCCAATATTGAGACACACGAGATAACTTGAAGATATTGCGCTACCGGATACGATCGCTCGAGAATATCGCCATTGAATGCACTTTACCTTTGAGCGTTACCCTTGGTTTTGGTGCGCCATCGCGGCATATAGTACTGATAGACACCCAGAGAAACCGTTTACCAAGCAAATTTTGTTGTTTACGTCACTGTGCCGAATGAATGTTGCTTGTGCATCTTCGTCACCTGCAGTTTACATGTTTTGTGCGCGTTGGCTGACCTGCGTCGCACTTGCCTGCTGCGCCGCCATGCACGCTTTCGCTGTGAAAGCTGGGGCAGGAAACATGTGTTCGGCCTTCCTCTGCTCAGCATTGTGTACTGCACGGCCATTGTCTGCGCTCGATTACGTATTCGAGCACCCGACGGCCACGTAATGTATCGGAATTCTCGGAAAAGCTCAAATCATGAGCGCAACAGCGGGAACACACGCCGAAAGAGACGCCCGTAAACTCGCAAATGATGAGCCAGAAATGCGCCTGGTTGCCTAAGTGCAGTAGCGCGTAAATGAGAGATGAACACTTGCGTACATTTCCTCAATATTCGCCGTATCCGCATCGCTGCCGGTTTGCCAGTTAATAGCTGGTAATAATAAAATTAAGCAATTACCAGCATTGCGATTTTGCCAACATTACTTCGATAGTATGCGCTAGGCATGTATAGTCAATTTAATCCAAGTGAAATTTCGTTGCAGCAGGCCTTTAAGTACCCTGAAAGGGCTGCATCTGAAATGCCAGTGTGAAACCTTGGTACGGGATATATTAAGCAGAATGACTTTCAAGCAATACGGCAGATAAATTCATTTGTGCTAGGTCCCAAGCCATGTTGGGACATCCAGGTAATGAAGCAGCAAATAGAAGCTCATCCATGGCAGCGTACCACCCCCCCCCCTCCGCCCCCAAAGGCATGACGAAAACAACACTTTCTTATAAAGGCATTATCCGAGCGATCCAGAACGCCTTGATGTTAAAATTGCAACACTAATGGGACTCATACACAAAGAGCTAGCTACATCTTACGAAACCCCTGCTCGGCGAGTGAAAGTCTTGTAATCATCACGGTACCTGAATATAAGTATCTCGGTGTCCTTTTTACGCATAACATGTCATGGCTTAATCACATTGATTACATTTGTAACAAAGCACTCAAAAATTAGGTTACCTGCGTGGTACTCTATCCAACTCTCCGAAAGATACTTATCTACTGTTATACAAATCGCTATTCCTTCCTGTTGTTGACTACGCATTTGTCGTTTGGAACCCTTATTAGCAGTTTCTGATTAACAGGCTAGAAGCAATTCAGAAAAAAAGGAGTAAGATGTCACCGTTAAGACCGAGAATTTTCACATTCTTCTGCTCTCCGTTCCCTGAAGCTAGCCTCGCTCTATTCATGTCGCCACATAGAATCGCTAGATTTCTTGCACAGCATCGTCAATTATTCCGTTAGACTTTAAAGAAACAGCTATATTTACCTCGCGCCATAGTGAACGACGACATATAACTTTAACTGATGCCCAAATTTGTACGCCCACTAATGTGTATAAATTCAGATTTTTCCCTCGCTCCACAGAAGACTGGAATTGCTTACCGGGGTCTGTTCGCTGATGCTCTCCCCGAACTTTTGCATCTGCCATCCAAGATAAATGGTCCTAACACTCATAGTTGTATCGCGCTTTCTTGTGCATAATTTGCCCTTGTTAATGCACTCCTTCTACAGCACTTATTGTGCTGTAGAACAAACATATAATATACAAACAAATACAAATACATATACAAACAAATAAATAAATAAACGAATTATTTAAGTAATTACATGCCCGATATGGATTGAACACACACACCTCACGCACAATTTTTACTTGCAAAAGAAGTCTCACCTACATGTGAGAAGTGCAAAGAACTGGTAACAGTTATACCTTTATTACTGAGATCTAGAAAGTGAAACACGAGGACGACAACTGCTGCACAATTTATACAAATTACCCGTGTCTTTGGGCATTGCCTAGTTTTTGGAGATGATACACTAGCATTATTAGTTGGCCTAATTACCTTTCTACACGGCACCGGCTATTTACACAAGCTATAGAAAAACACAGCTTTCGCTGTTTCTCAATTAGACTTTAGAACACCTTGTGTCTGGCGCGGCATAGCCTTAGTCACCTTTTGCACCACTAAACCCCTTACCTTCTACGTAGTTCTAAAGGAAGCTCATCGCCAGTCCATTTAATCTCACGATGAACAAAGGAGGCAAAATAAGCTACTATAATATAAAGACCTTGTGTCAAATATATAGGCCTCGACGTGTCTGGCTCCTCCATCCGTCTTTACACCCTAACACGTTGCTTGAAAAAATACTTGTACAAGCAGCAAACACTCTGTCAGAGAACTACGTTAGTACCAAGACAGATGTTTTTAGGACTACAAGAACACAGACAAAGCAACATAAACTGCAGAAGTTCAGAAAAAGAAGCACCAGTTTCCATGCGTTCTCCCAAATATATATAGATATATAAAGAATCAATAGGCAGTGCCCCGTATTTGTTCTATTACGCTGTTGGGCCTCCCCACTTTCCTCACATATTCGCCACGCATTCGATGGCGCACAATTTTCCTTATTTATAAGTGGAAGAATAAATGGGCTTTGAAATAAATGATCGCGGACTGTAAATCCCTCCTTGTACATTGCCCAAATCCGTGCCAATCACAACGCAAAAGGCAAAATAAAACGATCAGCTACGTAAAACTCGCCATGGCCATTTGTTCTTTTCACGGGAGGCGATGAGATGCGCTTCTGTCTCCCGTGCGGCTCGGTCAGGACGCATGACGTCACCGTGGGAGTTAGCAGGCCTTGGGTTTCCTTGGTGGTGTTGGCTGCGTTGACTTCCTCTGGCAATTGCTGCGGGTCAGCATGAATGTGGGCGCTGTGGATGTAGCGGTGTCGTCTAGAGATCGAGAGGTGAGGGAGAAAGACGGAGCAGCGACGCAAGCAGCGGCAGGCGGAGCGCGAGTCAACTGATCCCAAAGTAGTCCCTACGCGCCGGTCACGTCCTGAACAAGTCCGGCAAAGGGCTTGGGCTTTGTGTGCCCAGAAGACTCCAGGAGTGGAAGAAGTGTAAAATGAATAACGTGAATAACACGTTACCAAATTGCTTGAGCAAATAAAGGGTGAGCATTTCGTTACAAGGCCTTACAATCTTTTCTGATCGGTATTTACAGTTGATAAAAATCCATGAACACGCGTAAAACATGGAAAACAAGAAAATTAGCCTTGAAAGATACCGCCACACTTGCACACAATGAAAGCATTTTGAAAACATGCTACGCACCACGCAATAAAATTCACTGACGATTACGACGCTCGCTGATGTGAAATTTGAGCGCGGCTTGACACGTGGTTTCATGTCGCAGTACATTGTCTGGCCCAGGAGGTATGTTTCGTGCGGCACAGTGCGAACGGAGCGAAGTGTGGCGCAACTGCCTCGCTGATCGGGAGATCGCGAGAGGCAGAGCGTGAATGACGCGTTGGCGCGATTCACAGCAGCTGCCGCGGACAGACCTCAACTCATGCACGCCTTTGTTTCCATATATTGTATCAGTGGCCGCCCTCGCCCCATGCCATTGGTTAACAGATGACGGTGCTCTACTCTGGAGTGAACTCATAGCCATCGTCGCCATAGTCCGCCTTTGGCGGCACTACGATTTTCTTCTCAGGCTTACGCCATAACTTCTTCCGCTTTCCTCCTTGTGCTCTCTTGGCTATCGCCGTCTTTCATCCCCCACTGCGCTCCGCGTTCGCTCTTTCATCCTCCTTCGCTCATTCACTCGGTTACACCGAGGGACAACGAAGAGGGACTCCGAGGGACGCCGACGCTAATGGAGGAACTGGTTCCTAAGAGCTCCGCCTTAAAAGAGAATAGCACCGATACGCTTGCTCGTAAGCTGCCTTCATGAAGCTATATATCGCTGTAACTTTTTTTGAAGTTTCGAACTGCCAAATATGATGTTATTTGTTGCTGCCTGTTTACTGCGCAGATCGAAACTGACTTCACGAAGCTTGGGAAAGTAGGATGAGAACTCAGAATTTTGGACCTGCACAGGTGAAGAAAAAATAGTTAAGGGAATTGGGTTAAGTAACAGTGAAGAAGATCATGGCCCCTGGCTGCAGCATTAACGCCATCCTACCGTAAGCAAATATGAAATTTAAGCTTTGCTTTATTATGATATGCCTCCTCACATAAGACAAAATTGTTAATACGCATGTACACAAGGAAGCATAATGAACAAAGAAGATTTGTTTTCAAAATCTTTATTCAGTTTTTATGGCGGCTTAAGCAGTGGTACTCCTTCATTATTTTCTTTTTGAACCACCCAGGGCACGTGCAATGACTGGGGCACTTGAACTTTTCTTTGCAAATCTAGAGCAATGACATGAGAGAAGGGAAAGACTGACAATTCTGCTAGTTGCTGTTGCATTCGTACTATGGTACGTTAACGCAAAATCCTGGAACACTCTCAACCAAGTACCGCGTTCGTTTCTTGTCTGTGTGTATAACAGCATCTTGCGTTATTGTACCGTATAGCGAAATAAAACAAGAAGTATCTTTTACGCAGAGACCGTGCGAATAAAATTGAAAGCATGTGTGTCTACAAACACTCTCAATAGCACACAGTCTGATTACCCCGTGTTTTGTTGAGCTTACAACAGTGGTCTTTGAAATGACATTTTGGATCATACATCCATACCCCTGAGTGCCTCGACCTTATATGCGCCGTTTTGACAGGCACGCTATCAATGATAAAGCTAGCTCACCTATTTCTATTTCAGAGTTTTGAGCTATATGCTCTTAGTAAGCGGTACGCAAACCTGTAGCACAGACACCTACTTGTCAGCTTCTTTCACCGGTGATATGAAGTTTCTGTGAAGACAGCATCTTCCTATGCTTGGTCTTCATTCAGGTAATTTAAATGTCCGCCAGTTGTCTATAATCTAATATTAAACGGCTGATGCCCATCCTAATTATTACTTTGAAACATTACTAGTACGCTTGGCATGTGATCACTCTAGGAACCATATGTGTGTTAAAATTATCAGCTTTGAAAAGGTTTTCCTCGATTTGGTATCTGTGGCAAATAAATTTCAAAGAGGCGAGGGCGCAAACGGACTACAGTGTGGGCATAAATGCGGTGTAACTGTGCGTACTCGAGATCGAGTGGGCCTAAAGCCCACAACAGCGAATACACTTAGCCCGTCCCTGATCAGGTGTGAAAAAAATTGTAACTTCAGCCGGTTTAAGGTTGTAGCGGCCTGCTGTTTGACAAACACGCTACAATATCATAAGAAGCCAGCAAACAAAGACACCAACGAAAACATAGGGGAAATTACTTGTGCCTATTAATTGAATGAAAAAATAATACAACATTGGCAAGGAAAGTGGATGGAAAAACAACTTGCCGCAGGTGGCGATCGATCTCACGTCTTCGCATTACGCGTGCGGTGCTCTGACCCATCGAGCTACCGCGGCCTAAAAAGTAGACTATACTATGCGTCTCGATTTATAGCTTCCTCAGTGACTGATAGTTTCGAGTATTATTAGTACGTGATGCCAGTACACTCACGAACATGTGCAGTACCGTGTTTCTTGCGCAAAATTCTCTGGTATGAAACACCGTGTTCAAAAGAGCGCGGATAAGAGGGCAAGTAATAGAAGAATAATCATTCCGGCCGCCATTTGCACAAGCCATAAAAGAAGTTCCTGAGGTGACAGCGGCCTATGCTTTCTCTTTTTGTGAATCTTAACATAACACAGATAATAGACAGGTTTAGCTTGTCCGGTATTCCGGTAAAACACAGGCGGACGGGGCGTTGGGGCGGAGGCGTAAACGAGAGTGGCCTGCATGCTGCAGCCACCTGGTGGCGCAGTGCTCAAACAGAGAGAAGCAGCTAATATTGCAGTAACCAATTGTATTTTACTTTCTTGCGGGTGTAAATTTTTGGCCCGAACACGATTACGCCGTTGCCGAAAATTGATACCAGAAGCGAAGAAGAATACGCTCGGTTAATGCAATATTAGCTGTTTCTGTCTGAGCACTGGGCCACCAGGTGGCTGCACAATGCAGACCGCTCACGTTTACGCCCTCGTCCCAACGCCCCCCGTCCCCCTGCGTTTTACCGGAATAACGGAGAAGCTAAACCTCTCTATTATTGTGGGTTGGAAATTACGCCTAGGTCGATATTGATGGGTTGCATCACTCGCCGTGGTTGCTCAGCGGATATGATGTCGCGGCATTGAATCCCGGCCACGGCGGCCGCATTTCGATGGGGGCGAAACACCCGTGTACGTAGATTTAGGTGCACGTTAAAGAACCCCAGGTAGTGAAAATTTCCGGAGTCCTCCACTACGGCCTGCCTCATAATCAGAAAGTTGTTTTGGCACCTAAAACCCCATAATTTAATTTTTTTAATGGGTTGCATCAATATTTTTATACGTCTTTCTTCCAATGTCAATTACTTTTCTCAAAGGTTTGAAATTACTCGCTTAGGTGACATTGCGGGTTTGACGTTTTCGCCTAAGCCGAAGAGCTTCGGATCATATCGCAGCCACGGTAGCCGGGTTTCGATGGGGTCCGAATCGAAAAACGACCGTGTACTCTTAAGTGTGTGGACGTTAAAGAACAGCAGGTGGCAAAAACTGTCTTGGTTTTGGGACGCGAAACGACAGAACTTATCCTAAGTTTTTATGGTTCACTATCACCAAAATCTTCAATTTTCACGAATAAGAAAACACAAACTATTTACCCATCATCTACCGTACTATATTGTACAGAAATACAACGAAATGTCCCAAGCAGTCTCTTTAAAATGTGTGCTCTTAAAAAGGAACGTAGGATCGTGTCACAGAAAAATGAACTGATCAGTATGGCGTGAGAAACTTGGCGCAATGCTGAGGGAAGCTTATGCTATAGCGTTTTTTTAATCTCGTACTCACGTGTTTTGTACAGGTGTCATCAGCAATTTTTCTTTCCTCCATCATTAGATCCATAGCTGAAGAATATTGGAGGCATTGACTGCTGAAAGAAAAGAACGCTATGGTAAGGTGCATGAGTAACATCATCATCATCATCATCAGCCTGGTTACGCCCACTGCAAGGCAAAGGCCTCTCCCATACTTCTCCAACTACCCTGGTCATGTACTAATTGTGGCCATGTTCTCCCTGCAAAACTTCTTAACCTCATCCGCCCACCTAACTTTCTGCCGCCCCCATGCCACGCTTCCCTTCCCTTGGGATTCAGTCTGTAACCCTTAATGACCATCGGTTATCTTCCCTCCTCATTACATGTCCTGCCCATGCCCTATTTCTTTTTCTTGATTTCAACTAAGATGTCATTAACTCGCGTTTGTTCCCTCACCCAGTCTGCTCTTTTCTTATCCCTTAACGTTACACCTATCATTCTTCTTTCCTTAGCTGGTTGCGTCGTCCTCAATTTAAGCAGAACCCTTTTCGCAAGCCTCCAGCTTTCTGCCCCGTACGTGAGTACTGGTAAGACACAGCTGTTATACACTTTTCTCTTGAGGGATAATGGCAACCTGCTGTTCTTGATCTGAGAATACCTGCCAAACACACCCCAGCCCATTCTGGGTGCATGAGTAACAATTATGGTCAAATGTAAGACGGACGCCACTCAAGATCCTTTTAGCTTTGACTATCAGCAATCCCGTTTAGAGAAACTTTCGTCGAACTCTTGATTTTAGTAATAACTATATATCCACTGACTTCACGCACAAAATTGGAATTTGTGAACCCACCTATTCAGCGCGGATGCTGCCTCTAAGGTATCCCTATTCAACTCACTAAGCCTGGTCCATTCAAATAACCCACGCCTTTGAATTCAATAAGTACAAAATTGAGGTTTTGTACACATCACACGAAACACACATTCAAGAGCAGCGCTAGGAAAACTCATTCTCCCCTCGTACCTTTGTGGAATAGAACCTACTGCAAGGCGATGTTGCTATGAGCACACTTTAGCCTGTTTCGTCGACTCTGCGTTTTCTGTTTTCTGATTACCACTTAACATTTCCTTACCACAATTTACCGTTTCCATGCCATAACGAACAGGCTTTGTCTATGTTTTTCTGGCGAAAATTACGAAGGACGAGCTCTAGTGACTGACGGTACTTCCCATTTTCCTACTTGGCCATAGACAAGCTGGTTTTGTCTCACTGGTTTGTCGTGGTTCCGGTAGACGGCAGCACAGAATCTGTGTGGCAGCCCCAGAAGCAGCGATTTTATTCTGGCGGAGTAAGTAAACATTCCGAGAATGGGGTCCTCACAAATGATACGCCCATTTTTAGTCCGAATTTTATCTGATTACGTGGCGCAGACGTGGTTAATACATTGTGTTTTTGCCTTTATGTACTTATCAGGGAAGCCCAACTATATCGGGTAATAAATTCGGAGATTAAGGACAATCTGTTTCATTTCATTTTAGACAAGTTGTTTTTTCCAAATTTGTTGTTATTTGCGCTTAGGTTCCTAATATTTAGGCGCCATTGTGCTATGTAGTATGTGCTTTACATTGGTACTTTTATTGCTATAGCAATTATATAGTCACTCCGTCGTTTTGGCCGCCGGCGTCGCCGCGATGTTCCTTAGAAAGTCCAAGGGCGATAACATCATTACCGCGCGTCGTCTCGTGTGTGTGTGAGTCAAAGCGTGCGAGGGTGAGCTCACGATGGTGGCTCAATCTCGCACGTGCAAGGGAGGAAAGCGGGAAGGAAGTACGCCGTCTTCCATCGCGGGCAAGGCACCTGGGGGGGGGGAGGGGGAAGGTCCAACTCCGCCGGCTTCTGCGTGTGGCACGATCACGCGGGGCCCTACCCTGAAAGCGATCGGCGATGAGTGCAGTGTGTAGGTGCGGCGTCCGCTCATAGCTTCGTGGGCGCTATGTTCTGGCCGCTTAATTCGCGTTTTTGCGAGAGTCAGCACGAAAGACAATTCGCTTGCTGCCGCTGCCGCGCTTCCTCGCTCCAGTGTATTGACAGGGAATGTGCGCGGTGGTTAAGTGAGATGTATTCATGTTTGTTTGTTCGCACGTAACAGCATGCTTGTTACTTTTGTTATTAAGAAAATTTTTAACAGTATCCACAGCCGACAAAACTTCTAGTATTACGTAGCATAGCAGTCTGTTTTTGCTCTCGCAATCGATGCTTCGCCTTTCGCGCGAAACAGCGATGTTTCTGTATTGTCTCACGTCCGACGAGGCACAGACCATCCGCGAACCGAGGGTTCCATGTAATGTGAACTGCGGCGGATGCGATAGTGAACAGTTAAGGCGATGCTGCTAGTACCCTGACATGTTATTGACTGAGCTTTGCAGATGTCGCTCAGTGAATGAACGCAACGTAGTAACTACGCGGAAAAATAACATACCATGAACAAGCAAGCGCCCCTCATCAGGCCAGTGTTGTAAACGCGAGCGCTCGCGGCCAATAAGTGCAAATTTGTTTATTTGTGTCTTTAGGCTTGGGGCACCACACTTGTTTAATTTGCAAGTGAGTGTTTACTGCAGTTTATGCTGTCTCTGAAGCTACAAGACACGTTTCGTGTAGTGTTCTAACATCTTGCATCGCTGACAATGCCTTTCAAGAATACTGCTTCTCTTTTCTCTTTTATTTTTCCTTTCTTTCTATGTCTGAGAACATTTAATTTCCCAACGTGCACTTTGACATCTTAGTTTTAAAAAAAATTCTGGGTTTTATTTGCTTACCTAACCATGGTTCTACGCCTGTCCGAATATAGTAGAATATACACAGTGTACTCTTTTCAACGAAACCTCAAGGGAGCGGGGAAATCAGTTCCATTCGTCAGGAATTTCATATACCTATATACTGAGCGCAAGTGTACAGAATATGCTCTTTCAAAAGGGCCAGCCACGTTACTACGAAGAGCAGATTATGGGTGCAGCAGATCGCCGTACTAAACTTCCTAAACGCTTCCTACAGAGCTTCCACTTGCCCGCAGCTGCTGCCTAGAGCTACCGGCAGAATATGTTTTATGAAAGCAATGAAAGAGTGAGGCAGTGAAAAAAACATGCAGCTTTAGTGAAGCAGCCTCTCTCGAAGCCAACGATAAGTGTCATCACTCTATCCCGCTTGAGCGTATTCTGCATCCGTTTCTGTTGAGGCAAACGTAAGGCAAAGTCACATCTCCCCCGTATTGTCATCATCACAGGGAAACTATGCATATCCAGCCAAAATTGAGGTAGAGCCAGGCTAATCACGAGCACCTATAAAAGACATAAAAAGCCGTCTCGGTAGGATGTTGTAGCCTTGGCGAGAACGTGGAGAAATGAAGATAAATGCTAAAATGTAAAAAAAAAGGCAATGCGTAAACTCTGATTCGTATCGCCGTGCGGACCGAGATTTACGGCTAGCATTTTTAGTTCCGCGTGCCTCCATATGAAAAAAAATTGCTGCTGCAACTGGCTCATATATATATATATATATATATATATATATATATATATATATATATATATATATATATATATATATATATATATATATATATATAATGAAATAAGTAGAGTACGACGTGCGTTCTATGAGCACAGTATATATGACTGACGTTTCGGCTGGTGGACCAGCCTTTGTCATAACTTTGACAAAGCCTGGTCTAGCAGCCGTAACTGCAGTCAAATACACTGTGCTTACTTGATGTACGTCGTACTGTTCTTCTTCATTTCACTACCGGGGCCAGCGTGATATCCTCAGCGATAACTATATATATATATATATATATATATATATATATATATATATATATATATATATATATATATATACATATATATATATTCCACGAAGGAAGTGCGGCTCCTGTGTTATAGTAGCAAGAGGAAACATATGCATTGGCAGCAAAGATGTCTTTACTAACTTTCCGGCAGTGCCACCTTACAAGGAAGCCTGCCTGCATTGAATCTATTATCGATAATTACACGAACGTATCCCGTGGCGGAAACAACGCTTTAGATGATAGAACACGTTCACTCTGAACAACCCACCTTTCAAAGACGGTCACGTAAAGTTGCCGAGAAATTAAAACACTCTGCAGGAATTATAACAAAACGCAAAATTCTATTATCAACAAAATGGAATGCGTTTTAACCCCTCTTCTCAAGCTCGCTGAATCGACCCCCCACCCCCTTCAACGTCTTAACTTCCTGCTTCCTCGACGACATTTCAGTGTAAAGGTTGTTTTATAACATCGTTTATTAAACTGCTACACCCTCTCCGATTGCCGAGCGCTCCCTGTCTGTCTTTCATGAGGTACACTGTCGCATCCGGTAGCGGTATGACTTTGACATCGCGGACACATTTGGATGATGGTTCTGACCTGACGATGATTGAATAAGGACGACTACTTGGGGAGGACGCTATTACTACAATAGAATAACAATAGAAGTGCGATGGTGAGTGGCGACGATGGTAATAGTACAATGGAATAAAGATGGAAGTACGATAAAGGCTGTGTGATAGCGAGACATGACGATGAGGCATGAAGACGACGGCATCACAACGATGGCCTGACAAGACCTGCATGGCTATGATTGTATGACAACTATAAAATTATCCGGAGATAACAGCAGACGAAATAGTTGCGGTCCGAGAGGAGGCTCGGAAATGCTGCAGTCTCGAATGTTCTTCAAGATTGGCGTGACTGATACGCGCTCTGAAGAATAAAATGAGATTCCCGCTCCGTTGCCATGGGGAAAATTATTTTCTTCAATTTTGTGGGCCTAAACCAGAGTCTCTGCAATCTTAACGACGCGGATCAAGGAAAAGCCTTCGTCATCAAGCAACAAGGACCGGAACAAGCGAAAGCGAGCGACATAGTTAACGTAGTACGCTCACATGGCTCCCCAACGAGGCAGGGCAGCTCATCGAATCGAGCCAGTTCAGCGCTCCTGTACTTCGTTTTGTGCGAGATAGGTTGAAGACCTGCAACGACAATCTGCGGGTGCTCTATGACCAGCTTGAAGGCTACTTCACGGATGATCAAGCTGCAGAAGACAACAACTCCGTGGTAGATTATGAGGACAGCCCTGCAGCTACGTTGGCTTCACTGTGTCACCATGTAGGGCAGCTTCAGGCATCAACGAAAGTGAGCCAAATTAATCCCCCAAATGATGTCGGGCATGCAGGTACAGCTGCAGAAAACCCCGCGCTTGGGGATACCATCATAGACACGAACTCGTCGTCTCTAGCCCACCAAAATGATGCGTTGCTGCTATACATTGTCCAGATATCTCGAAGATTTGTTTTCTGCCCTGAGCTACACTTTATATTATGTTATCTCGATATTACATGCAGAATTTAAAGTATTAGAGAAAGGAGGCTTATGTCTTACCAAATAATGCACATCACAACCAAAACTAGAAACACTGTCAGCTGATTCATGAAGACCGTCTTTGTACCGGTGTTCGCATTTGGAACCGGCATTCGTTGCGATTGTATTCCACCACTTTCCTCCCGACGTCTATGTGTTTTCGACCGCGAAAAACACTTGTGAAATATGAGGACTGTGACAGTAGACCGTAACGTCAAATACGAAGGTTTGTATTGTATTTCAAACAATGGCTACAAAACACAGCCTACGATCAATTTCTTTCTTATTTCGATGTTCTGAGGCGTTATTTTTATGTATCAAATTATTCCTGCTGTCGCCGTCAGTGCCATTAGGTGAAATACAGGACAAAGCTGTACTGAGATGATGACTAGCCACGGTGTAGCGCGCTAACCTAAGTAACGCAACGCTTGAAAATCCGTAAATATCTTCAATGCATACTTATTAATGAGCGCCAAAACAACCGTAATCATAGAAGTAGAAGGACACAGGACGAACGTTGCCTAATAATTGACCTTTATTAAACAACACGGCTCAAAAAGATTTTCACGCTGAACAATAAGTATGCCTCCTTTCCAACTCGACCATCTTCTCACCTTACTATAATTTCAATGATCGGATTTATGATTGGCCCCGATACTGTCTTTTTATTTACAGATCAGCTCGAGTTGCAGCTGTTCGCTGACCTGAACTACTTCACTGCGGATCTGTGCGACGCTCTCATTTGGAATGACCTCATTAACTATGAAACTCCTGTAATATTGTGTTTAAAGGAGGGTAGCATGGACAGTTGACGATAACGCGATTGGAGGGGTTCTTTGAGTAGGCTCGATAAATTTCTTTGACTTGAGGCTATGGTAGAATAACTTGCAGGATCCATATTATGCACATGGCCAAACATTCAGGCAAGTGCTGCGTGCCACCTGTCTCCGTCATGTTGAATCCACTTTAACAATCAACCTGTATAAGAGGTAATTGTTTTCTGCGCAATAGCCTAATTAAAAGCGTTGCATGTGATTTTGATACGATTAGCATTCTCAGACTACTGACTCCATTTTATGTGCTGCTTCCTAGTTGCTGTTGAATGACTCTTCGAGAAAATTATGCCAAATGGTTTGTTTAAAACGTGTTTCCTACAGCTCAGCAGCCTTATGCTATACCCGAAACAACATGCTCGCAGGACTATGAATCCCACATAGCACCCTAACCGGCTTCAACTATTCAAGACTGCGTTTTGAGCCGCTTCGCATGCGATTCGCATCGCATAGTAGCATTCTACTGAAAACAGCGACAACGCGAGCTCTTCTAGCTGGCAATGCAAAGTGGCATATGCAAATGCACTGTAATTGATTCGAAGTTGGCTATGAAGAAGCCCCCTACACGAGAAAAACTACCAAATAATGGTGCTGCGCGTTGCTCTCTTAGTGATCTCTCCTCATGATTATACATAAAATGAATTGCAGTGCCTCCCCGTTAGTGCTGTCATCACCTCATACGAAAAAAAAAGCCAGCGTATTCGCACCGCAGTTGTCCCGAAGTCCCTCAAGTTGAATCTCGCTACGTACGCACGTACTCAAAACCACACCACACTTTGGCAGGTTTCTCTCTAAATCACGTCACTCGCTCTCATATATGTAACAACTTAGAGTGCCTCAATTTCAGAACTGGATTGTCACCACCTAGGAAAACCTTAGCTCCTCTAGAGGTCCAAGAGGGAAAACTATCTAGTCCAGAAGCAGCTCACCGTGATCACACCTCTCAACAGGGCGACGCGAAGCGAAGGCGAGCCCTCCATTTGTGGCAGGCTAAGTTCCCACGGGTAGCGGCAGAACCGCGAGGCTTTACTCCTGCGCAAGAGGGACAGAAAGCGTCAATAAGAGGTAATTGTTTTCTGCGCAATAGCCTAATTAAAAGCGTTGGATGTGATTTTGATACGATTTGCATTCTCAGACTACTGACTCCATTTTATGTGCTGCTTCCTAGTTGCTGTTGAATGACTCTGAGAAAATTATGCCAAATGGTTTGTTTAAAACGTGTTTCCTACAGCTCAGCAGCCTTATGCTATACCCCAAACAACATGCTCGCAGGACTATGAATCCCACATAGCACCCTAACCGGCTTCAACCATACAAGACTGCGTTTTGAGCCGCTTCGAATGCGATTCGCATCGCATCGTAGCATTCTACTGAAAACAGTGACAACGCGAGCTCTTCTAGCTGGCAATGAACACTGAAGTTTTACGCCTGACAAAGTGGCATATGCAAATGCACTGTACAAACGGTGAAGCACCACTGCGACAGAAACGCAAACCCACGATAGACGACGGCTCACAACCCACCAACGTCAATGCCTCACAGCAGCAGACAAGTGCTTCAAGGAACAATGCATGGACCATGACTTTGATGCTTGATGCAGTGCCCGCGACTGCTAATGACATGCATCAGACGCCACCAAGATTCGAAAGAGGTTCGTACCCGTCCTCGTGGAAACTTTTCTTCAGAGGCCTGCAACTACTTTTTTGTGTGCTCAACAGGCAAGACGGGCATCGGACATTGGACGGGTGAAATAGTTGAACACGTTTTCGTCATGAGTCTCAACAACTTCAGGGCCTCGAAACGCACGTCCTTCTTCTCGATTCAACATCCCCTACTATGCTAATTATCGGAGGGCATCAGAAGCGATGAAGACGGAATCGGCAAATCACTGAAGTTGTCAGTGTCATCAACAAGATGCTACTGCATCATTACGTAGTGGGTAGCTGCATTGCTTGATTGCTTATCGCATTTTAGCCGAAATATACCATGAGAAGGGTAATGCTAGAATAAATTTTATTGTCTGCTAGCTAGAAAGAGTTAAAGGTGAATCACAGATGAAATTCCACACATTGCTGAAAATATCCATTGCCAGAAGTATACTTATGAAATGTGAAATATAAAAAGTGTTTCTTAATTTGCGATATTAGGTAAAATAATGGTTTAGCTCAAATTGAAGGCATAGTACTAGATGAAAATAGCCCAGAGACTAAGAAAATGAAATTCTAGGGCTTGATGTGCCACAACCGCGATTTCATTGAGGGGTACCGTTGTGGAAAACTCCGGGTTAATTTTCACCACCTGGTGTTTTTTCGCGTGCACACAATGCACGGTACACGGGCGTTTTGACACTTCGCTCACATCGAAATGCGGTCGCCGCGGCCGCGATTATGCCCCGCGAACTCGTGCATAGCAGCACAACGCCATAGCTGCTAAGCCACTATGACGGGTAGCCCACAGAGTAATAAAATGTACTCAGTGTATAACGTTCTAATTTTAAAGCCAAAAGAGCGAAGTCGGAGAGTGGGAGAGAAAAGAAGTAAAGAAAGCAGCGATGTTAACGTGGTTGGCTATCCTATACTGGAGAATGGAAAATGAGGGTGCCAAGCACAGAGAGACGGAGTACCATAATAAGGTAGAAGCCAGCATTTTCAATGAACAGCTGTGAATGACTTGAAAACGTGAAATGAAGATATGAAAGAAATGTTACTAGTTATAAACATGTAGGAACGTGTTAAATTCATCGGTCTATGGCCTGTTCGTTCGAAACCCCGTCAAATCTGGTAAATTTCAATGAACCTGTGTTGGTATGAGCTTCATTATTATTATTATTATTATTGTAATTTTAAAAATTATAATTAAAAGCAGAACAAATGTTTGAGTATGCATTCCTCAATTTTCGTGCTGCTTTGCTATAGCATTTATCGATGTCCTCTGCATCACATTAGTGAATTTCCCATCTTCAAAAAGGGGTACTGAGTCGGTACCTTTCGCATCACCAAAATAAATATGATGCATCTTAACCAAGCCCAACTCAGGCGCCGATAACCTTTCTGCAGAATGGAAGCTTTCAATGAAACTCTGTAAGACATAGTTACGCTAACGGATATAACCTGCGTGTCGCATAAAGTATGATTTATTTCTCACTCTTTCAATCAATTTCTCACTCCGAACTCCCTTGTAGTTGCCGTAACCGTATTACACTCAAGAACGAAAACCGACAAGAAAACGGAATGTCGAGCCTGGGCAATAATGAAACCGGAACATCAGAACATTTTTTTTTGCGCCTGACCAAAATCAGAGTCCTTGCATTTATTTTTTAACACGAAACTGCGCCTCAGTTTCACATAGAGCCAGCGCTCGGGGCTAGAGGCGCAACTGTGCATGAGCGGACATGCGAACGCTGCTACCACTGTGGGTGTATGCCTACAGAAATGCCTACACATTTAAAAAGGGAGCTTCCAAGAACCAATAATTTGAAAACACACAGCTCCAATGAACACTAATCCTGTTAAGACGGAAGGTTCAGATCAGAAGAAAACGCGAAGTGTGCTGCAGAACCCGGCCAGAGTTCCACGAAGCGACGCAGGGAGAATGCCGGGAACCGGACCATGTGCTGAAGACGGGCCGTCGGGTTCCAGCCATCAGGGCTTCACCCGACTAGTGCAGTCTGTCAACTTGTTCCTGCGCATCGTGATTTTGCCGGGCCCAGGATATCCATCCCGACACCTACGGACGGCTGCACTCAGCTGGCAGATCGTGAGTGGTAGAGTTACGGGCCCGAGCACCCGTGCAACTGTCTAGCCAGAAGGTCACAGTCTCCTGCTGCTTCCAGTTAAATGTTCCGCTGAGGCACCTGCGTCCTCTTGGCAAGTCGGAACCGCTGCGGTCCAATCAACTCGTCACTCCATCTCATCATGGGCTCGGTGAGACCTCCACCGTGTTTGATGTGCCTCCATTAAATGGTGAACTCATTTACTTTGATTATGCCGCATGGTCACGCTCGTGATGTGTTGTTCCGCCTCGTTTTTATTTTGTTAGATTCTGGATATGCATTGCAATTGCCCTATATATTACTTATTCGTAAAAAACCTTTCTTTTCCTTCTGGGTATATCAGGTACTTTGTTTTTCGGGGATGAACGGCTTTTTCCTTGATTGGGTTCTCTGAAGTTATGCCTCGGGTAATCGTTCGAAACATTCAAAAAGAACATGTTTCACAATAGCGTAAAAAGGCCAACATAACAAATGAACTACGTAAGCAGCAGTGAGAGCAACCTCGAAACATCAGTTTTTGTCTATTGTTTGTAGCAGAACAATAGGAGTTCTGATCTCGTCGACGATGTTATGCAGTCTTATTGCCAGAAAATTACTCCTGTAGCTTTCTGTGCGCCAAAGAACGGAATTCTTCAGGAAGAAGGCATTACACATTGTGCAAAGCAATCTCTGTCCACATATACGTGTACTAGTAGAGAGAAGAGAAGCATGAGCCAAGTGACTACGTCTCGAATTTCAGCTATTGCCTGCATTGTTAGGAAAGATATGACCGTTTTTCTTTTTGAAGGCGTTAAGATCCTCCTTTCCCCCTCTCCAACGACTCGCCTATTATACGCAGTTGAAAGGTAAAGTACAAGCACGGTTTTCATCTCTAATAAACCAGCTAAAGATTGCAGCAGAAACCATCTCACAATGAATGTCTATGTTAATGCTGTTAGTATTCAACAAATATTGTCACGCCGTATTGCTAACGGAGAGAAGCGTCAGGTATTATGCGTGTACGCAGCCAGGCCCCTCTCACACATTTTTCTGGGCATGCTGGGCCTCCCTCAAATCCGCGCTAGCGCGCGTGGCAAAAATATATAGCGGTTAATGTCTGAATACATACGCCAGCAGTTCAGTTCAACCCAGCACCGGAGCAACTTAGATATCTCTCCTCACTGAAGAGCCGCACATACCCACTTGCCCAATGATGTGCTGTTGACATGAAATATGGTATATCTCAGAACACGTCTTATGCCAAGCAGCACATTACCAGTTGGACATACCTAGCGACCCAAGTTTGTGCCGAAGAGATTTATTTACTTAATTATTTATTGTATAACCAAGGCCTTACAGCACTGTAGAGGGGAGGGGCACAAGAGAACTTGCAAATTTGATAAGAAGCACGTTACCTAATATAAAAAAACAGCAAGAATGAAATGAGTGAAAGGTAATCGTATGTTGACAGAAGGTACGTGGAATGAGATGGTGTCACATAGGTCATTGTGCCATGCACGCATACACGCGCCAAAGAAAAAAAGGCGATGAAACAAAAAAGAAAAAAAGTACACCAAAGGACCTGTTATGTTGCTCGCGGAACATTTCTGGGTTAGTAATGTTGACGGTTTAAGCTGGCAGGCGGTTCCAGTCACGGCTAGTTTTGGGTAGAAAAGAATGGGAATATGTTACCGTGTTACCACTTGGCCTTGAAGAACACAAGTCGACTTGTCGAAACGTTGGCCCCTGCATTAACCTTGTTCACGTTTGCCTAATCGTATTGCCTCGAGAAATATGAACTTTGCCACGGTGATCAAACCGTAAAGATATGAAAACAGCAGGCTGTATCTAGCGTGATTTAAGTACGTAATTGTGATAATAGATGTTTTGAAAAAGGCAGAGGCGAGATAATTTTCTGCGCATTACGAAGTTAAGGAGCTTAAGGACTATTTGTCATTGCAGTTACACTGTATATTCGATGATAGTTCGAAAGTATAAAACGTGCTGAGCGATTTTGAACTGGTTCGAGCTTGTTGATAAGTGTTAGCTGGCCGGGGTCCCATATGGATGAAACGTATTGCAGCAAAGGACGGACGTAAGTGGAATATAGCTGTTTCTTTAATCATGATGGTGCAAGGGAAAAATTACGTTCTATACAACCGAGCATACGACTGGATTTGGATGTTACGTGAGCAGTGTGATCAGCCTATGACAAAGCGTTAGTGATGTGTACACCAAGATACTTATAAATTTCAACAAATTCAAGCGGGATTGCGTTCAAAGAGTATGAGTAGTTAAAAATGTGCGTGTTTACGGGAAACTCTCATTGTTTTCAATTTAGAAATGCTAAGTTCCATTTTCCAAACCTCGCACCAATGCGTAATATTATTAAGGCCTATTTGAGGGAATTCGATGTCGGCATCATTAGCTACTTTCATGTATATAACACAAACGCCAACTAAAAGACAAATGGATCAATTTATATAATTAGGTATTGATTGAATAGCGCCACTACGCAGTCGCACTTAAGCAATGATCCAAGTTAATGTCAACACGATTCATTGAAGTGCGTTACGAAGGTATTGTTGCGTAGCCCATAATCCAGCTTGGTTTAAGAGTTTGTTTTGAAACCAAATACCTCAACAGAGTAGTCCAAGACTTTACCCAATAAAACCATGGGCTACTCAGTGACTAACGTTAGCGAAATGATGATTATATACATAAACTGGGAGATAAAAAGCGAGGTAAACATCGTAATATTACTATCTATCTATCTATCTATCTATCTATCTATCTATCTATCTATCTATCTATCTATCTATCTATCTATCTATCTATCTATCTATCTATCTATCTATCTATCTATCGGTCTATGTTTGTATCTAACTGCATTCCCGGCTGCCTGAGTCATTGGGTGCTGGGAATGGGTGGTGCACTGGTTAACGGATCGCGCGGCTGTGCTAAGCTTCAAAACTAATCTTCAGACCAGCTTGGGTTACTGAGTATGTGCCACTTGGTACATACGCGCCGCTTTTCAATTGGTGTCGTTCACGCCGACATGGGTCACTGTAGATGCCGGACTGGGCAGGTACCGTTGTTCGAAGAAACGTTTTGACGCTGTTTTGGAGTACTGGGTACGGGCCATTCGGTCTCTGTAGTCTCCAATTAACGTCTTTCAATGCCAGCTTGGGTCACTTGGTATGTGCCAGTAGGTACGTGCCACTCTTCTATCAACTTCACTAACATCACCTTGAGTAAGTACGTGCATGCCACTGGGAATATGTGACTCTATAATGACTAAAAATACCTCCAAAAGTTCTGCGATGCTAAGTCGAATGGTACTCACGTCGCAAGGATTCCTCAGCACAGACACTCCATGCATTAGCAGGCTGCGCCGCAAAAGCTCTGGGTATGTGCTGCTTTGAACTCCTTCCACGCCAAGTACGCAGTGAGCTGCGTCATGAACGCACTGGGTCTGTGACGGTCTTCAATGAATATCTTGCCAGCTTGGGCAACTGAGTAGGTGATGCTGAGTTTGCGGCAAACTTCATAGCCACTCTAAACGTTCGGAGGTCTCGCCATCCCACGCTTCTCATCTCGGAGGCCACGTGCGGACTTTTCCGCAGCTGCACTCGATGGCGTAGGCTGTCAGCAAAGCAGAGCGATAGAAGATCTCGGTTCTCGCAATACGCATTTCTCAGCGTTCGCCATGCATGCGCGAGACATGCATTTCGGAGACCACGCACAGGCTTCACGGTGGTTCTTCAAGACGGCTCCGAGTAGCTCAGCAAAGCCCGAAAGAGGAGTCCCGCTGCACTATATGCCTCACACATAAATCGTTTAGTCCCTGGTAATACGTTGTGTCGATATATTGATTCAATGTTCAACGCATTACCCAAGAGAGTCATCGAAAGATGGGTTCTGCCAATTTTTTTTTTACCTCGTCACAGATTTAGAACTGCAATCTGCACAACGACACGGCCCTGTGACAATATTACTGCACTTAGTATACGTGTAACATTCCTAATAATGCCGCATATAGAGCATAAAGTTTTCAGGTGATTAGAATTTCTTGGAAAGTTCACGCACTTTTAGCGGACTATGTGTCTGTAGGGCTGGATTTCTTGCCATTTTCCACACGAACTCGGTAGAGCATAGGGCTCCTGTGTGCTGCGGAAAAGGAGTTGGAAACCAACCATCGGAGTCAAAGTCGGTCACTTCATTTGTACCACTAATCATGTTGAGCTCCTCAATGAAACTCTCTGATGCCAATTTTGGTCTCTGGGTATGTGGCATTGTGGAGGTGGAGCCTGTTGAATTAGATAGAAATCCGCTGAAATTTCTCTGCTGCTGCTTGGAATTGAACACGAGACGTATACCTTGAGACAATGTAGTTCCCAGGTATATTCACGCAGACGCGGTCAATCCTTCTTCTATATTCCATCATAATCCTGATGTATTCACGCAATCATAATTATACAGGGTGTCTTTATTAAATAATCTAGATTTCTTATAAAATCTATTACCATGAGACCCCTGTAGTCTTCGCATATGAGCTCCACAGCCAGGCGTAAATACTTAGGTATCTCCTTTGGTATCTTATTTCAATGGGGGCGAAGTGCGAAACACCTGTGTACTTAAATTTGGGTGCACATTTATGAGCTTCTGGGGGCACAAATCATGCCCCAGCCCGCCCCCCCCCACCCTACGGCTCAGAGACGTAGAGGGGACGTCAGGCGACAGCACTCGTTCCCTTTGAAGTCTCTCCATATACAACCGTAACCAGGCTGATGATGATTTACAACCAGCGACCACCGACAACAACCGCACGTGACGTTACTGTACTAACCCTTTAAAACTTACATGCCAAGGATCACGAGGCCTCCTTTGACGAAGATAGGCCCTCCTATCGAAACATTGGCCAGCCTCTCTGAGGCACCTTATCGTTGTTTATAACCTTTATATTCTATCTGTCAGCCCCTTTCTTGATTTTGGATAATTCATTTAATTTACTGTGAATAGACTTATTAACAAATATTTCTGAATTACAGTTTTATTGAATAAATATATGACACTTCTTTATATGGGAAACTTGTCGGGTGTCACAATTTAACCAATACCATTTTTTGAAATCCAACAAAATCGTATTATTTCACGTACTCGCCCTTGTAATTCAAGACCAGGTTCAGGCGACATCGAGACTGAGCGCGTCCGACTACTCGTGAGACCTCAGCGCCTAGCTCAGAAGTGTGGTTCGATATACCACTTCCCATATACAGGGTTTCTACCAAGTTGACATATTCAAGTTCACTGATATTTCAAGGTTTTCCATGAGCAACACTGTACTTTGTTTTATGAAAATATAGGCTGACACCACGTCGCCCGGTGCTGTCCCTGTGCTGTCAAGTAAGCGCTCAAAAAATAAAAAAGAACAACCTAATCCAGATTGAATAGTAAGGAGTACTGTTTATTTCATTCAATATAGAAAAATGAATGTAGGATGTAGTAAAATAAACAGTAAATAAAGCATCCTCGAAAAAGAAAAAATGACAAACCTTACTGTAAATCGGGCCGAACATATTCAAATACGAAAAAAAAATAGATGCATACCTAAGCAAATATTTTGGAAAATGAGCTATTTCTATCAAGGGATCGCAAGATCATTGGTACTAGGCCCGAATTTTGTCAGAAGAGACATTTTCTCAACAGTTCGAAAGTCAACCACAACTATCCTCACATACTCTTAGCCCACGCACAATGCCTCCGTTTTGTCTTTTACTGCTTTCAAGAGTTTATTTTCGTTTGAATAAAGGTCAGCTGCATCTTGGAGTCAGCCAACACTGCCTTTTGAGCTCAAGCTTCTTCAAAGAAGAGACGGCACAGTTCCTTTCAAGATCCTTCCTCAACGCGATAGTCATTTCTGTTCTTGTCCACATTCCAGCGCATTCGTCCCACGGATGATTTGAAGCATCCTCTTGGTCAGTTGTACAATCAAAGTTCGATTTTTTGTATTCCCTAGTAACCATGAAATGATCCGAAAAATCCAATCGGACAGTCCGAAAATATTAATTCATGTATTTTGCTGCTCTTAAGCGCGCATTCTCAAAGGCACGTCCAAAAAATTTCTTAAGGCCTGATAATACATTAGGCATATTGGTGCTAGTATTGTAACAGGAGGCGGCGGGTGCACGCGTGTATAATCATGGAATACGTACTGTGTCCCGTTACAATTGCCCCTCCCCACACAATTTTTTCGTACGCTTGACCTCATGACACGTCTGTGGTGAGGCAAAGCTACCTTTCAGAAACCGGCATTATGCAACGCGCATGCTTTCGAAGCTTCGAAGGCAATCGCGAGGACAACAGAGGCTGAGTCAGTGCTAATGCTGACAGTGGTGAATTTTTTTAATGATAAACACGGCACCGAATGGCAAGAACCTCAATAGAGAACCTCTAAGCAACTAAGCCTAGCGTTGCCGCGGTGGTGGCTATGGCTGCCAGCTGATATGCGTGCGAGAGCTCTGGTTCGAGGCGGCGAGATAATCAAAATGGCGGTGTTGGCTTTGATTAATGCCGTTTCGAACCTGCGGTCGTTTCAAAAGTTCAGAAAATCGGGTAGCGGAGGGCTCTTGCGTCAGAAATTACAGATGTTCTTCTACTTTGACTCTGTGTGGCACGTGGTGGTTCCCCGAAACCACCCGCATTATCGGACATTTCCCAAAAATCGGGCGTCCACACGTTTCTACGGACGCCCGATTTAATCGTTCGTTGACTGTACATCGGCAACTCCTCCAGACGACGACATGGCGTCAACGACAATTCGTTACGATTCCTCCCTATTACTAGAGCCAGAAGTAGGGCGACTTTCGTTCCCTTTCAATATACTGATACCTAATTTTCCCAGATTGAAGCACGAATTCCCTGCATTCTCCCTTAGTTTATCTAGACTATTCAAAATCCCTGAGAATTCCCGGTTTTCCAGCTTGGTAGACGGTCTGCACATAGCACTTCGGCGGCACAGAAGATGCGGGTTTTCATGTGTTTCTTTTTCTTTTTTTATTTTGTTTATTGGTACCTCATATACTCCATCTGGGGTTTTACATGAGGGGTCGGCATATTTAGATCATATTTTTAATGAATGCCTCGAACGATGAATGACTGGAGTGGTGCACCGCTTCAGCAGGTAGATGATTCCAGTCTTTCGCTGTCTGAACCAAGAAAGAGTTAAGATGAGCTCAGGTCTTGTTCTTCTGATGCATTCTTCTTATGTTATGTTTTTTGGAATGATTTCTGTCAGGCCACTTGCACGTGCCGTTGTGGCTATCACCTACACTAGTTGTCGTTATTGATGTAGTGACGTATGCTCTCTTGTTAGGCGATTTTTATATTTAAAAAAAATTGTAGTCTTTTTCACAATTCTCGACGGTCGCGCTTGCGCAATAATTTTCCTGGTGGTTTGCCCTGAAAATATACTTAGTTGCAAGTGAGCGTCTTTCCTATCCACGTCCCCTTTTTCGTCCACGCTTCTCCGCTCAACATAGTAAAAATGATGTCAAAACAACAAACCAAACAGCTTACTAGTCTAAAGCTTACTCTTGTATATATTATTGATAGTTAACGAATCTTGCACGTACATTCTGTAAAACCTAGTAATGAGGGATATATGAAGGAAACAAATTTGATGCCATACAATGTCGACGGCTACAATACCACTGTATGTCTTCACAAATATATAGGAAACGACTGATGCCATCTTTCCGCTATCCGAATTGAAGGTGCACGAAACGCGACATAATATTATCTCAGCGTGTCACGAGCAACGTATGCATGGCCCGGTAATGTGTCGTAACAACTGTTGAGGCACGTGACTTTTTATACATGCGCTTCGAAATAGTCGTCCTAGCGCCATATGTAGAACACACCGAGCAACGAAAGGTACGGGTGCACCAACGATCCGCTCGAACGCTCGGAACCACAAATCCACCGTAGGAACGACAGAGCAAAATGCAAGCGGATGGCGATCATGTAGACGCAGTCTTGGAAGATGATGCACCCATAGAAGCGAGATCATTGTCAAGGACCCAGGCAAGTGTCGGTACTTGGTTATACGTAGCTTTCTCGGCGATGTTGATTAGTTTTCTTGTGAGGACAACATTTCGCGGTCGGTAGCCTAGCAATCTTGTGCCGGCCTTCGTGACATACATGATTTCCTATGTTCATGGACTGCGTCCCTTGAACATTGCTTATCATTTTGACTACTATTAACGAACAGAGCTTCCCTGTAACTGTAGGGCCTGTGATCTGAGGCATGCAATATACTGCAGCGTTTCTATTCAAGTTGCATCTTGTACATAAAAATGCAGGGCGATGTGGTCGCCATCTTGCATTTTTTTCCAGTGTGGAATACTGCCCTCGAGGCAAAAATGCTCAAGCACTAGGACCGCTCTATTTGTACGCACTGATTGAAATACTTATTAAATTATTTAAATTATGGTGTTTCGCGTGCAAAAATAACGATCTCATTTTCAGGCACGTCGTAATGCAGTAGTGCGACCATTTCGACCAACTTGGTTTCTTTAACCTAAATCTAAGCACACGAGTATTTTCGCATTTCGCCCCCATCGAAATGCGGCTGCGAAGTTCTCTCTGGCTTAGCTATGAACAATGCCCTTTCACAGAGGTGCTTCCATAGGCAGGAGGCTGCTGTGCGCTAAAGGTGGACTTGGCCTTGGCCTTGCTGATTTTGTACTCAATTACTCGTTTCTTCGCACATTTGCCGATGTGCTTTGAAAAATTCAGTGTCATTCCACTCAGTGAAAGTGATCGAGCAGCGACGCTGGATATGTGGGCCCCTTAATGGTAACCTGTTCTTTACCGTGCGAAAAATGCTGTATGCACATAAATGAGAGGCCAAGCGCGACTAGTCTGTCCTCCATGATGTTCAGCCTTGGAACCAGGGGTATGTATACCCGTGTATTGTTTCGAAACGTGCAACGACACCTTTTACTAACCAAATCTGGCACGTAGATCAAACACGCACTTGTCCGCGGTCATGCACAACACAGGTCACACAAAATTGGTTCCCCGAAAACTGCCGTCTCAAACATGGCCGTTGCTCCGGTGAAACGTTCCAAGTTGGTGGGATCGGGGCCGCATGGGCGGTTCGGATTTCTATCCGCTTCGCGGTCTTGGCGGGCAGAAGGCTCACGGGAAAGCTACCACGGCAGAGCGGAAAGATAGGAAAGGAGATACGCAAGCGCTTGTAACGCCTACACAGTGAGGACGGTGCGAACGTAGACATGGCCGAAGCGGCCTTAAGTGTATTATCGGTTTTTATGAGATTAATATCTGTTCTTACGAGCTTTACCTCCACCGCGGGTCGGCCCTCTATTGCACTATCTTCGGCATTGGCCCACGTATGAGGACGAATTCTTGATCTGCACGGCTCGATAGACGCACGCAACTTTTTCCAGAACCTATCTTTGTACAGTCAACAGCAAAAGTTTGCGGGATGTGCGAGCGCGTGGCAAAGCGACCCTCCTCCCGGTCTAGCGGTGAACCCCTGGTGTCGAGACCGACGCCTGCACGCATGCGCGTCCCTCCGATACTGCAAGCATGCATGTTTCCGCGCTTCCTCTTTGCGCGCCGGCGATATCCGAATGTAGCCGCGAGGTAGCCCACTTGCGACATGCGCCGTGGCGGCTTCGACGGGCCGAACTTCGTTTATATACAACGGAAATCAATTGTCCATTTTTGTCTTGCCGGTCTCCTTCTATATAGCGCGTCTTCTGCCACGCTCTTCTGCGGTAGAACGCACCGTTCGTAAAAAAGAAATTAACAACGAAAATTGGCCACGAGAAGGTGCAGCACAGAAAAAGAAAAATGACTTGTTGCGTTCGCCACCGGGCCGGCCCTATGCGTCAGCGCACGTGACTCGACAAAAAGCGGCCGCAAGTTCATGCTTCTAAACACATTTCACACAGTTTCGCCCGTCGAAGCCGCCACAGCGGATATCGAAAGAGGGCTACCTCACGGCTACATTCGTATATCGCCGACGCGCAAGGAGGAAGCGCGGAAATATGCACGCTTGCAGTCTGGGAGGGAAGCGCATGCGTGTAGGCGGCGGTCTCGACACCAGGGGTCACCGCTAGAAGGGGAGGAGGATCGCTTTGCCACGCGCTCGCATATCCCGCAAACTTTTGCTGTTGACTGTACATCTTTGCTGCAAAATGACGTACAGTCGACCGATTCTTTAGCAGTACAGCGCGAGGGTCGACTGCCCGGTCTATCAGCGGCTTCCAATGCTGCTAAGTTCATCAAGAACTTGATTTCGTCACTTTGCGCCGTTTGAAGCCGCCGCCGGTTTCGAACGGTCGACCCTCGCGCGTTAATGTCGTACCGTTGCAGGATCGGCCACCTGTAAGTAACGACGTGCATCACTCCCCGTACATGCACCGATCACGAAGATAGTGCAATACCGGGCTGACCCGCGGCGGATGTGAAGCAGGCGTTAAGTACACCCCGTACGTGGGCCGGTTCCGAAGATTGTACAATGCTGAGCCGACCAACCGCGGAGGTGCAGTTCGCCATTGAGCGGCCTACATACAAAGCTTCGTTGATCATCCTTCACAGAGTGGAAGGCCACTGTGTTCTTTATTGTGAAGTCATTTCTTCACAAGATGTCGCGTTCTTAATTCATAACAACTGTGCTTTTATTTTACATCCAGTGTCCGCTAGATACTGTTGCGGAGAGATGCTGCAATACGTACGTTTCCTCGTGAAATAAAGGTGTCGCTGTGCATAAATAGGGACCGAGTAAATATTTTAAATACTTTGGATGTGCTCAATTGAAGCCACTGATTATAGTCGGGCAGTCACGACGGCTATATGCCAGAATATGAGTGGCTATACCATGCAAGCCTACACTAGGCCAACACGACACCGATTTCAGTCAGCCAATTGTCGGCAACACTATTTTTGCTTCTTGTCGGCTCCTCTGTCGCACTGTACCGACGCCGACAATCGGCCGACGGCCGGCTGAGAGGTCAGCGTCGGTACATTGTGAAGGAGGTGCCAACACGAAGGAAAAAGAGCTGTCGCTACCCGTCAGCAGTCCGAAATCGGTGTTGCGTTCGCCTATTGTGAATCAGCCTTTATTGGCTAGCTTCAGGCGTGGAGAGCATGCAAGCGTGCTTCTATCATTTACATTCTGCTTAAAGAAGCTGCAGTGGTCGGCATAGTTTCAATCAATACATCGTCTCTCAGTCAAATTGTGACTGTGGAGCGATGAAGGATTCACCAATAGGTGGCTTGCAACTTTCTGCTCCAACCGAAGGATGTGCTGTTTCCTACTGCAAATGCTTGAAGCAACTCCATGCCTGCCACTGTTTGTTCACCAAGTTCTTTTGTTGCTCCAGAAGAGCGTATACCATTCGTCTACATGGCACAGACAGTTCACCGGAGAGAAACGTAAGCGGCGCCTCCGAAGCACCGCATGACGGTGTGCTTTTTCCGCAGCAGGTGACAGAGGACCACGCTGGGGACACCAGTGCAAACGCACGAACGCATATCGCAGGCCAGAGGTTGGAACGCTTGGTTGGCGCACATACACGAAGGATGAGGCTCGGCCAGCAAAACGAAGCGAGCATACGAGTGCGCGTGCTTCCAGACCTCGAAATTTTGGAACAAGGGCCCTGCCGCATTACGCTAATGCTTGCCAATGACGAAGCCGGTGTGCCGGAAGGAACACGTAAGCAGCTGAAAAAGTGACGAACTCCATTAACAACGCACCAGAAATCTTGCAATCATGAATAACTTTACGAAGTTCGATTACCGTAAATGAGGTTATGTGCGCGCTTCTTTCTTTCTTTCCATATGCTACACCTAGCTCCGAGAAGCAATAAAGAAAACTAAGTTGCCATTGCGCAGGATTCGTGCCTAAATCTAAGTTTCTAGTTTTATAATAATGGCAAGCCATGGATATGTATGCGAACATATTTTGGGCAGTTTTTCTACTCCTCATTGTTTGGTATCTGCACAATGCCTATTTAAACCCATTAAACAACACGCACAGGTTTATTAATGATCACTGTATATTACACACCAATATATTTGGAGTGTGCACGCAATGTCACCACACAACGCAAAACGTATGACAGAATTCTATAAAATACGTCTACTTACAGTATTAAGACCAATATGTTACTTCTAGTTCGTGCCACACAAGTTCCACAAACACCCAATAGCATTGAAGCAATGCCCAAATCTTACCTATTAGAGTAAGGGCAATGCCGGTGGTTGAAATACTAGCTCAAATGAAATAAAATGCATATTCTAATTACTTTCTTTAGTAATTTCTAAAGTGCTTCCTTTTTCAGCACCAACAATTTGTCTAGTGTGATTATTCGACCTGACTAAAGTGCCGTTCAGTCACAAATGTCGCGTTACAGAACACGTGCTCATAGAGCTACGCTCGTGCTGGCGGTACCAAGAAAACGTAGTTATGACTTCTTACTAAAGGTCTTAAACGCAGTGCATCCGATACTGGATAAATTGTGACACCAAGTACAAACGCGCACATGATACAAACTATCAATGAAGTGTTGATACGCGTGCTAAAAACCTGCACATGCTATCACTAAATGGATACCCAATAGAACACGTCCCGGAAGCATACCAACAATATCGAAATTTATAGTAGACCTTGCTCGTGAATAACATCCATTTCATGCGCAAACATTCCTATTATACATGTTTTTCAACAGATGGTTGTGTTCTGCTTAAATTATTAGCATGCCAAATTCGCTCACGCTTTTATCCAGAAACACACTATCGTTAAAGAGGACTCGGCAGTCGCATGTTTTGCAGAGAAGTGCAGGAAAACCATGAAAATGCTCCTTTTTGATGCGACTCATGTATACGTGTATTTATTGGCGGAGTATTGTATTGATGCACCAAAAAACAAAAAAATAACCCAAAGCAGAGCAGCTGCGGGAAAGGGCGGTTTGATGAGTTCACAGCAGCACCGGCGCTGGAGCATGAGTCGTTATCAAGGACACCATATCATAAGAAGCCAACAAGCAAAGACACCAAGGACAACACAGGGGAAAATACTTGTACTTACTAATTGAAATTAGGTACAAAACTACTGAAATTAGGTAATGAAATTAAGTACAAGTAATTTCCCTTGAATTGTCCTTGGTGTCTTCTTTTGTTTACTTCTTCTATGTTAAATAAATATTGTGCCCTCGGTTAACCCCCATTTCTTCTCGTAGCAAGGATTCCGGTTGCGTAGGCGCGCGCTCAAGCCCCGCGCGCAACCAATCAGAGCCATTTCGCTTCCGCCGGTGAGGGAAAGGGCCTGAAAGTATTGCGCGAGGACTGCGCCGGCTTCGTTTGGGTTCATTCCATACTCGAAAAACAGATCGGACGGTCACTTTCTGTGTGTTCCCTCGAGTAACTGGCAGCCTTCGACGAGTGGCAGCGAGAACTTAGAAGCGCCCGTTACAGTTGCCCGAGCGCAGTAAATTTGACAGTATCAAAAAGAAAATGACTGTGAGCCTGGTCTTCTCTTCCCACCAAGACTTGTTAATTTATTTTGGCTTGAGAACGCAACAGTAGTATTACTACATTCTGGAATTATATTTTGATGACCTCGATGAATGTATGGGTTTAATGCCGATCCTTTCTACTCGCTATTCGGTACGCTGACGTGTCTCATTTTCGGTGAATTCGCTTTAGTGGTCCTTCACCTACCTCTTCAGAGATGTGGGTTAGACAACCAGTGTAGCAAATGTGTCGCATGTTGCCTGAAAACTATGTTGACTAGATGTTTGCACGATTTGTAAAGCCCAACTAAAGTACATCTTTAGACTGTCAGTCTTCCCAAGTTTACGCTCAAATGAATGAAATCAGTTGCTTGCGAGCGCAAGGCTTATGCAACCAACAAGTTTGATGGCCAATCAAAACAAACGTCAAGTATAAACCCGTATGGCACCGCCACTTGGCACATCAAAAGTGATTTACCGGCTACTCGGACTCTATTGTATGACATATAACTCACATAGGATATCATCGAAACCTCAATATTGTCGCGCATGTTGCAATAGCATTTGATGTTGCTAGGCAGGCTTTTATCCAGACAGTATGACCATTAGATTTTTCCTATTATTGAAACCAAGAGCATAATATTAACATATTTTGGCACTGTCCGAAACTCTGCGAACGAAGATATTAGCATCTACCTCCTTTTTGCATTATTGCTGTTCTCTTGATAGCTATCCGTAAATGACTTAAAAAAAAACCGGACTAAGCCAAATTATGGAGGCAGTACTCATATTGATCGCCAAATAATGCACTGCTTGGCAATGATTTGACTGATGTTCGTATGGCTGACAAAGCGAAGAAATGCCACTTGCCAATCAGAGGCATGTCCTTTGTATATCCAAATTTTACTTGCCTTCATTGTTGCTTCGGCGTACGCCGCCGTCAAATCGCAGAGAATATAAGTCAAGTGTGATTTGTCTTGGTAACCAGGTAGCTTGCTTTGGTATCGGGCAACAATTTAATTCTGTGAATCACCTCATTCTGCCCTACAGTATATTTAAATAATCCCGCCATGCTCCAGTGATTGCTTCATCTTCAAAAATTTTTCAGGAATCCTCATGACATAGATGCAATGTGCGGCATAAAAAGCTTGGTTCCCTTGAAAGCCAAAGCACCGATAGGTATAAATAAAAAAGTACTAATGTATGTGAAAAGAAAGTTTCATCTTTTATTGACAGTGTATATCAGAGTAAACGTTCGCTAAGTCAATTTACAAGTGCGATGTCTTACGTGCACAGAGAAGCGTGAAATTATCTCACTCGATTAACAAGGACATTCGCTCTCACATTGCTGGGAGGATAAAGCTCGCAAGAACTCAAGACTAAACATTTCTTTCGGTTTCGCGCTTCAACGTCTCTCCTGAACATGAAAATACGCAATCTCTACGCAGGGACCGTGCCATGAGGCCAAGAGCCATACCGGCTCAACCATTATTTGTACCTCGCGGAGAACACCTCCCAAATAAGGCGCGTCAAAAACGGATGCTCTCAGCCGCAACGAAAGCCATGTGCAGCATTGGCCAGGCTAGAGGAAGGAACACGTGGCGCTTACATTTTCCCCTTTCACCAATTGCGAGCTTGAAATCTATACCATGCGTTCACCTCCTCCTTCCCCCTCACACCCGTACACGCTCGGTCACGTCACCTCCAGCATTACATGCGCGGGAAGATGACGTCCGTCAAGACGTCAACCCGCCGTGGTTGCTCAGTGGCTATGGTGTTAGGCTGCTGAGCACAAGGTCACGGGATCAAATCCCGGCCACGACGGCCGCATTTCGATGGGGGCGAAATGCGAGAACACCCGCGTACTTGGATTTAGGCGCACGTTAAAAAACCCCAGGTGGTCGAAATTTCCGGAGTCCTCCACTACGGCGTGCCTCATAATCAGAAAGTGGGTTTGGCACGTAAAACCCCATAATTTAATTTTAATTTAATCAAGACGTCAGCCTTCCTAGATCAGCCTCGCAGATTTTCCCACCCACCCACAGTATACGACATGTGGAGCTGGATAGAGCCCTTTAACATGTAGACTTTACAAGTAACATCAGAGTGACGGCGAAAATTCATCTCTAACTTCCCTATAATTTCGACCGTAAGAAGCCAACTGCTAGTGAAGCCAAAGAAGGCATAATCATAGCATGTTTTATTTATAAATAAAATATACAAACGATACGACCGAAGGAAATGGAGAAGGACAATAATACAATTTGCCTGCAGATGGCGGCGAAACTCGCACTGTGCCCAACGCATGCGTTGCTCTAATAATTGAGCTAGGGCAACAGCTGTTCACACGTTTACACACCTGGGTATCTGTTTATGGGTACGAGATATAGTCAGACGAACTTTAGGCAATAGCAGACACGAGCATGGCGCTGACTGTGGAACATCAGTCTGACAAACGGTGTGACGCAGTACATAAATTTTACGAATAGGTAGATGAACAGTTAATGTTTGCGAAAATAGGCCAATACAACAAAGAATGAAAAAACCAGGACTGGACGAAGGCCTCGTTTTCGTAAATAATTTTTTTTTATTTTGGCCTATTTTCATGAGTATAGAATACCAACGCACCCGGTTTACACATATTTTGACCAATAAGCCCTAGTACGCCACCCTCATACTTCAAGTAGTGATTTAGCAGGCTTGATTTGGGTGTCAGATTCTTGCTTAGGTACGACATTGTGATTATGGTCAGGCTTGTGACAAGACAACAGACGAGAAGCTGCCTACAACCGACAAACAAACAACGCCCATGACAAGACCTCGAACATCGAGGTAGGAATTTCAAATCACTGTCAAGGGGTCAAGTCATTAGTTTGCTTTCTCCTTCTGTCATTAAATGGTAATGTTGGTGACTTAGTTAGGTCCTCTCATGTGCACGAAGCTTTCATTGGGTACTCTGGTCATCACCATCATGCTGTGCGCTAAACGCGAGATTCAGCATTTCAAAAGCTTTTCTTGCGGTTAAGTCATCGCGGTTTTTTGCGGTAGAGTCATTGATCTCTCGAACAAATAATTTCTAGAGGCTGCCTGGTGTTGGCCGCTTGCGGGAAAACTATGCACCCATAGCGTTGTTGCTGATGTTTCACGAAAGTGCATATAAATGTTATCGGATCTTAAGAAGCGATAAGTATTTAGGCAAATGTTTGCAGAAACTTCGCATGTAACATAATTTAGCCATGCTGAGCAGCACTAACGGTCTCTACTACAAATAGTTCCATAAGACTCTTTCTTGTAAAGACAAGCAAGGAATACTACGCAAAAAAATTATTTCATAAGTTCACAATGAAAGAAGTGTTCGTGAGTGGCAGTAGCACGTGTTGAACACATAAGAAGTAGGTTTACTTAAGCGAGTTGGCTCAGTGGACTCGAAGACTGATAGAGAAACCTGCACTAAAGTCTTGACAGTATATAAGTTATTGAAGGACCGCTGAAATGTATGTTCAAAAATAAGGATGTAATCAATACGTTTCGTCAGGACACCTGAATGTACCAAAGAAAGCATTGAACATTGCGAAAGCACAACCTGCCATTGAACAAAATTTCATAGCGTAGGAGTAAAGTCTAGCATGAAAACTGTTTAAATTAAATAGCAAAAGCGGATGGAAACTTCGATCCAGAATAGGGTTTAAAAGACGAGCACAAAAATAACACGACAAAACGGGGCATTACCTTGTAACTGCTTACTTCGGGAGACTTGGATGCTTCTTTATGTTTGCCTATATTGAGTTCTTGCGCAAGTCATCTAGGTCCTGAAATCATGTCAACGATGGCGCTCACACACCGGACTGCTTAATTTTGAACGTGAACTGCGTGAAATGACGTGTTAGCGGATATAGTGCTCTTTCAAGGGCACGATATCAGGAAACCAGGCTGGCAAAGAAAGTTGAGATATTTAGAGCGTGGTGACTCCTAGTAGATCAGGGTTTGGAAAGAGTCAAATATATATCTAGAGAGGAGAGAGGAACAGAATTCATTAAAGCGTGAAGGAATTTTACGCATTCAAGTTTGCGACGCTCTGCAAGAGGAGTGAGCCCAAGTAGGGGAAGAGAGTTAGACGGTCAAAATTCCTTGTCATAGTTTCGAAAGCAACAGAGCATTGCCCTTTTTGCACTGATTCCAGTTTTTTGACGTCAGTGTTTGTATGGGTTCTATAAAACGCACCCATATTGGAGGATGGGGCTAATGAGGCTTTTACATGTATGATTTCTAGTTTCTTGAAGGGCAAGGCGCAGCGTACGATGTGAGTAACCTAGTATTTTAAGGGTCTTCTTACAGGGGACATCAATGTGTTTTGCCCATGAGAAATCTTGTGTTATTAGGGTGCCTAAATAGTAATATGGTTAAAGGCATAGGTAGACAAGGAAGGGGATGAGCGTCATGTAAAGAATATGGAAACAGTTTTGGAAAATGTGATATTCCTTTGCCGTACTTTGTTCCACTTACAGAAACTAGCCAAATAATTGTTAATGACACGATGATCAGTAGGAGGTTTTGTATGATATCAAACGCAATCACCAGCGAAAAGTCGTATTTTAACTGTGGTGTGTAGGGGGAGATCAATAATATAAAGCAGCAATATGAGGACCTAGTACGGAACCTTGGGGAACACCTGATGAAACAGGCATCATGGGTGAGTTAGTACAGTTCAAACATACATATCGCGAACGCTGGGAAAAGAAGTCCCATATCCAGCCAACCAAAGATGCATATTTTACTATAGCGAACCGCTTGTGCATAAGTTTAGCGTTTAAAATCTCAGCAATATTTTTCCTGAATGATGACTATGATCACACCTGCAGACACACTGTAGGTTGCGGTTGTCTTTGATTAAATGATGTCAAGATTTGTCCAGAGCATTCTAAGAGAACATTTATGATTGGACGCTAGCATTCATAAACGTTGTTTGTGTTTTACGCAAGTTTTTCATTACAGGCGTACGCTCGAAACAATGAGACTTGCGAGAAATCATATAGATTGATACCATTTTTATTCGCAGATCATCTTGCCGAATGGGAAACGTTCATAGGGGCACTGCTGGCCGTTCACGTTTGTATTCATCGCTTGTGCCTGAGTATATCAGCAGTCTCCCGGTCACCCAGACACTTCTACCAAGGCTTCAGTTTGCGAGATGGAACCGCAGTCGTCGACGTTGAAGTTTCTGCATTTCGCGACCCGTGCACAGACTTTGTGTTACCGTATTTGCGTAATCTATGTCGACTAAGAATGGTTCAACAAGCTGATATAAGCTTTGAAGACATCTCTCTGCCAAATTTTGACGTCCGAGGAGAGGAGGTGTTTCGTGAATTGCTCCGTACGGATGCTCCTCTCGAATTGGACGTTTACAACAGGTACGTTTTTCTTTCTTCCTTTCGGTTCAGGAAAGTAGGGCCCCAAATAACTACGCTTTTGGCAATAGGTTGCACGCGAGATTTAATGGAGAAACGTTTATTGCGAATTGCTGAATTTTTTCCCCATGCATTTGCCAACTGCGCCACAACACAACCTACTGTGCAATATTCATGCTTTTTTTTCATTGACAGAGAGAGACACGCTCACATAAAGGAAGGCCGACAGGGTAACCAAAAACATTGGGTTCAATGTGTTGTAGGAAGAAAATGGAAAATGTTTAAATACATAGGAACTTAGAAAGATTTCCCTATTGGTAAAAAATCCAGGAGAAGTGAATGCAAGGATGACACGACGAGCGACAAAAGGCTCCTGAATCTATAGTTGGCGCCAAAATTGAAGTAGGACATGCTACTATCAAAGTAGCATGTCTTAAAGTAGCAGGACTGCAGACCACAGGAAGCGAATTAGTGCTGTCGTCTCCATCGCACACGTTCTCTGTAACCACTGTCCAATTATTTTTACTCTGATAGTGGCCGTCTGTCCAGTATCCTAACATGGCACACATAACCCTCTTCAGTATAACGTCCAAAAATAGAGATGCGCTATAGAATCTTCCAGTTCCAAGACTGCCACAGGTAGAACTCCCAACCCGTGCTAGTATGAACGAGTGCGACTTCGTGAACGCTTTGTCAAGGTACGGTCCGTACAAGTTTCTTTGCAAAGTGTTAGCTCATGTTGCAAGCTGATTTTCAAGTCAGGAGACCGGAAATGTATGCGACTGTATATGGAAATTGTTGACTTGCATGATACAACAAAAGGTAGCTGTGGGGCCTGTTGTTGCAATTGGAATTGAAGCAGATCTTCTACTGTCATAGGGAAACTTGGTTGATTAGTCAGCGCAATGATTTTCATTGTCACCATAGTCTTCCGGCTGCCACTGATAATATTATGCGCTGTCCTTGGGCACCTGCTTTACGGTGTAAATGTAGCATAAATGGCACTTGTTTGAGAACACGGCCAATTGAGATTTGTATAACTTGAAAGGCTGCCTCCAAATCCCAAGAAATAATCCAGTGTTGAGGGGGTTTCTGAAGAAAAAAGTCGCAGTTTCTTCCGGAAGGAAAAAGTTCATTTACTTTAGCAAAATACCAGACAGCTATACAAGGTAAGGATAGTAGTTTTATCAGCTTTCTGAACTCATAAGCACTTGCTCACTGACTGATTGGCAAGCATGGTGTGACGCGCACAAAAGCAAGCATCAACAGACCTCACTCCATGATCGTGGGCAATCGCTGTCGAAAGGATGGCGAGGGGAGCAGCGGCAGCAGCAGCGAGCGAATAAACCTTCTTGCGGCAATAATACACTAAGTAAGCGGCAATAATAAAGCGCACTCAAGGCTACAAGCCCTGTGCACAGCTAGACTCGGTACTCAAAAGATTGTTTTCAAAATCAGCCCCGCGTGGCCGCACTCAGCTGTGTGATACGCAGAGGCCACCGGAGCACAACGCACCCCCTCCTCCGTTGCCTTGCTCGAGGTGGAAGCCACCATCATCGGCACACTTGCAACTAAACCGAACGGCCCTCCGCAAAGTGTTATCCCACTTAACCTTCATAATGTATATCAAGGCGACAAGGAAGGCGGAAGTGCGCTTAGAACATCCATATAATTGCTAGTTCAATAATAAACTCGGCTGCCAACCGAAGCGCCGGACGTGGTGCTCCCGTATAATTTGCCAGACAAGGTGTCTTAATATTGATTACAGCAAGCTTTTCTGGCATGTGAACTGCTCGTGTCGAGCACGTAGATTTGAGAGAACCGTCAGCACAAACGCGGGGTGGGGCGTAGTGCCCCTGGTATAGAAATTGTAGGGTAACTTCTCTGAACTCTCATGACGCCACCAAAGCTTTGCTTTCTAATTCAGGAATAGTGAGGTGTACCTTGGGTTGGTGTATACATCAAAGTTTGATGGTGGTTTTCTAACGTGTCATTAAGCTAGTGACAGAGAGCCAGGGTGCAGTGTTGCATGCTTCGCAGACGTCCTCATTGTAGGTACGCAAGCCAGATGGTGCCACGGTAAATCAGTTGCATGTGTCATGTGTTTCCTGAGCGCACCAAATAAAATATGTGTCGCGATGAAGTGAACATGCATGATGGCTTTGCTGGCCGCTATAGGTGTATGCATCGAAAGTTCAAGGTAGGTCCAGAATGCTAGAGTTTGGAGGCTTTGAAGGCTTTACTGCGAATGTTGCTTGCACAAGAATTTTCCTGCTCAAGTGTGCAATGCCATAGGAAACTCTAAAATGGTACAGTAGCAGCATGGATTGCAGTCAACGATCCCGCGACTTCTCCCGTTGAATTGAGGTTAGGTGAACAATTCCTGTGAACTTCTTTTGTCTGTGAACTTGATACGTAGGGGCGCAAATATAGTTCCCTTACGATGATTATCCCCCGAAATTAATTGTTATTTTTTGGATTGTTTGCCTATTTATAAGAAGGGCTTACAATGCCATCGGTCTATTGCCTGAAGGCAACCACAGAACACTTTTCTGGTCAAAGCAGTATGCAATTTTTTTTAAGTACATGGATGCCTTCGTCACGGCCTTTTGCAGTCTCAACCGAATATATTGGTGTATTACACTGGAAGGTCATCTGTAGTTGCCTCATTATACTAGGTAGCCGTATGTTTCATAAGGTTGGCTCCCAAAGATCTGTTGGAAAGCATTTTAATAAGTTGGGCTTAGAACCTCACCCGGCGGAACAGCAAATGTGTGATAGAAAAAAAATGTCGCCATTTTGACTAGGCTGGGTCACAGTGGAGCTAGTTCCGGCTACCGCTAAACATTGCTAAGGTTTCCTATTTTTGGGGACGTTATACATAGCTTGGGTAGGTTCATACAAATTGTTGTTAAGTCTTCCTGTGATTTTCGTGCTAATGGATGGCTTGGATATGTGCACTCTAAGTGTTGCTAGGTTTCGCTACGCTTTGCTATGTTATATATGGCTTGGCTAGTCTCATATCAAACGTTGCTAGGCTTTGCAAGTCTCACGATGTTATGCCTGGCTTAATTATGCTCATACTAAGTGTCGCCAAGATTTGCTTCCGGTGCCATACGCTACATAAGTTTTTCCGGTGCCATACGCTACAGGCCTGTAAGCCAAACAAGCCCCAGCAAGTCACAAGATACAAACCACAGTACGTGCTTGGAAATTGAGTAGTGCAGTGCTTCTCTACCAGTCGTCATCATGTGCGATCCTGTCCTCATCCTCAACGTCCGACCGTCGTCGTCGTTATCGTCATGGTCGGTGGCGTCACGGAACGCTTCGCGAAGCACTTGCAAGGCAAAGCTCTTGAGTTGGAAGTTCAGCACCGAGCTCACCGTGGAGAGATTCACATCGAACCATAGACGGTCGCAGACGCGGCAGCTGTGTCCAAACTATACTCAGAAATTTGCGCTGGAAGCGGCCGTTCGCGCCTCCCACAGATTTGCGGGCTTGGCGTTGGAAATTCTCGGTGACACGCGGGCCCTCAACCGATTCCCGGCGGCACCGAGCATTCAGTCGGCAGCGTTAGTCTCTGGCTCGAAACTCGGGATCTTTGCCTCCCGACTCCATGCCCAAAAATTCGCGCTGGAATTCGCGCTGGCCGTTCGCACTCCCCGTGTTTCAGTGGCCTTGACCCTGGAAGCTTTCGAGTTGTCGCAGGCCGGGATAGATTTGTCGGCGACGTTGACCGTTCAGGCGCGGCTCTCGCGTTCCCCGGTCTGAAACTTTCAATCCTCGACTCGGCATCGCCTCTTCTCAGCCGCAGCTTCGGCGGGATGTTCTGGCTGAGGCCGGGAAGGAGACTTCGCTATTCGCTTAGCAGTATGGTGCTCTTCCTTTGTAGCCGCTACTTCTTCGGGCGTCCGGAGTTTCCTCAGCCTTCCCATAGCAGCATCACGTATGCATGGAGGAGAGGAGTGGAGAGGTGCGCCCTTGGGTCGGCTGTTCCGAGCATTTAGTCGCCTGTGACTTGACGACTCGGCCCTACGTGAATAGGGCGCGAGGAGGTTACGCAGTTCGGTGCTCTCGCAGTTGGTTGCTAGGGCACGCGACATAGCACACTGCTGAGCTGACTTTTCAGGTAACGCTCCATGGCAGAACGAAAGCTTAAGCAACTGCGCTGTTACAATGTTTCTCCATTTCAGACGCGACAAAGAACCTTCAAACATATATGTTCATACTGAATTTTAAATGTGACCACCAATCCCTATAGCTTCAAAAGCGTCCGGTGTGTCCTCATGAGTCACGTTGTCGTATGCTCCCAGAGACCCAGAACTGGCACCGCGGTTAGTCGTTTAAGGAGCACCTGACATTGCGACTACGTCACGAGATGCATCACAATCTGTCTTGCTCGACCACGCTGCAAGACAGGCATAGTTCATGGAGAGACCTTGTTGCTCCTACGACACCAATGAAGGCGCTTCATTGCCCTCCTCTTCATGGCTTTACCAATGTCGCTGGCAAGTGCAGCTGTTCAGTACGGTGTGGAACCCAATGGAGACTTCCCAGGCGTCAAATGTAGAACAAGGTGCCGTTACTTCCACATTGAGGAACTGACCTTTCTTGCCATGTTTTCTTTTATTAGTTGAGAATACTATCTCGAGACATCAGGTCCAGATTACGAAGTGTAAAATATGTGACTCCACCAAGTTCTAGACATGACGAATGCTGGTACGCAGTTAGTAAAACCTCCAAGTCTCTCATACACAGGAGAATGTTTATTTGTACATGTCGCGAACAAAGCGTAACAACTGGAAAAAGTGTAGCAGAGCAGCCTTGCCCAGAAATCATCACCAGCGTCAATTTAGCGACATCGCTTAAGAATAGCAAGGGTCTTGAAAGGGTCACACTGCACTGCTGAGGAGGCGTCCGATATCTTGTACACAAATCGAGACTTGTGAAAGCGGCTTACGTGGATCCGGGAATTTCCATAATCATTTCCCGTAACGGGCCTAAAATATTTGAAACCAGTGAATCGTCTTCTGAGTGCATTCACCCTCCCTAAGATGTAGGATTGATTTGGTACGCCGGTTCTTGGTGTCAGCTTTTCGTCGGCAGGCTCGTAGTCGCTGTAATTGCTAAACGTACTCTACAATTTAAGGTAATAGCTGAAATGTGCTCGATAATCCTTGAATAGGCCGTGTGATTTTATTATCCAAGTTTCAACCTATATGATTTTTACACGTTTCCTCCAGAAGTGTTCTAAATGCAGGTCAGTCGATTCGACGAAGAGGTTTACGTGAAGTAAACTTCGTAACACCTTTGATCTTCAGAAAAGTAGTGATGTAGTCATGCTCATCGCCATGCGTCCAGAATGCTTAATGAGGTTGGTGGGGTAGACAGATACTTTGGTACCAGCAATGTGTTTTCAGGAATGGGGACGAGTTTGATGTTTTGCAGATTTCCAAGGAAAGCAATACATGGTGTCTCTATTATTGTGCTACATTTTCATCATCGCCTCAGATTTGAACGCGCATTTTCCTGAGAATAATCTAACGATCGCCCTTGTCATTGGCTAATGATTCGCTCTTTTACTGACTGCAGCGGGAAACCATGAGCGAGCAGCATGCAGGAAAAATAAATAATGCTTACATATTATGCCCACTGTTTTCCTGAAAAATTCCCTGAAAACATGCTCATTGGCGAGGTTATTGTGTTGAAAATGGGCATGTTCGCTGTACTGAACAATACCTTTTATGTTGCGCTAGAAGTACAGCAAAATGTTGGGACATTGTCCACATTCCGAAATTCAGTTTTCTTTGTGACAAGGTTAACATGACATCAAAATATTAGGTCGCACGAAATGCCGAAAACAACAAATTCTGCAGCACAGTGGCACGACCTTCGCAGCACCATCTTGTATATAAAAAAAAAAACTCCGAGTAAATGTGTTCTTCCTCGCAAAAGGAAAAAAAATGTTTTTGCATTTTTTGGCAATTAGTAATGCTCGGTAACTATCGGGTAAAGGTATTTAGTGTACCGGTCATATATACATTACTTTTTGGGATCTGGGTGCCGAACTTTTTTCAAAATTGTGTTTACTAGCAAAGCATTTCGATAGTTGGTACTTTGGCATCTTTGGGTGGCCTCCTGGCGGACCACCATTTTTGTACTCGACATCACTACTTCATCACTACATTTTTGTACTCGACTTTAGCTGATGGTGGAATGTACCCTTTGAGACGTTCCCACCAACATGAAACAGGCCTATAATGGGCGTCCGAATACTCCTTGAAAGTGCGGCTGCAGTAGGTGGCACATAATCGCCGACGTGCCACCGATTTCATCTCGGCAGCCTCGTGAAGAAATTCGTGAGGACTTCGTGGCGGCGCTGCTTCGTAGCAAGGTATTTCCTTATGGAAGCGCGAGAGTAGTGTCCTACTAGCAGCGCCTGCCGGAGATGGGTTTCCACAGCGGCAATACGGATCATCGCTACATTGATTCACTAGTAATCACACAATTGTCGGCATCAGTCGTTTCATGGATTCTGAGGGCTTTTGAATAACATAACTCAGGAAGATTGCCAAAGCAACATACACACAAAAATCGGGTCGCTATCTCTAGAAAAGAGTTGCACTTGGCGTCATATTTAAATCGTTTTGAGTGCTCGTTTGAAATAGCAGTTGCACCTTTTAACTCTTCAGGAGGTTCACAATACTTTGCCTTTAGTCACTATAAAAATTTATTGTCCGTGGATTTTACCATTTCTTTACACATGAGCAATCATGGTCAGTGAGCAATCTATGCTCACTGACCAGGAAAGGCAAAGCAGAAGGTTGGGTCTCAAATTAATCTGCGGAAAACTAAGGTAATTTTTAACAGTCCCGGAAGAGAACAGCAGTTTACGATAGGTAGCGAGGCACTGTAAGTGGTAAGGGAATACATCTAATTAGGACAGGTAATGACTGCGGATCCGGATCATGAGACTGAAATAATCAGAAGAATAAGAATGGGCTGGGATGCGTTTGGCGGGCATTCTCGGATCATGAACAGCAGGTTGCCATTATCCCTCAAGACAAAAGTGTATAACAGCTGTGTCTTACCAGTACTCACGTACGGGGCAGAAACCTGGAGGCTTACGGACTGGATTCCAAAGGAAGGAAAGCGTAGCAGGCGACAACAGAAAGTTAGGTGGGCGGATGAGATTAAGCTGTTTGCACGGACAACATGGCCGCAATTAGTACATGACCGGGGCAGTTGTAGAAGCATCGGAGAGGCCTTTGCACTGCAGTGGGCGTAAGCAGGCTGGTGATGACAATGATGATGATGATGATGATAATGATTAAACATAATGTGTAAAAGGAAATATGTTCGCTGCCTAATATTACCACGGGTCAGTTTAGCGGTTGAATAAGGCAGTTTGTGGGACTTGAGTACCTGAAAGATAACAAAGTTCAATGTGAATGTTTTATAGTGATGCGGCTGCGTTTGGAAACAATGTACAATTTATGTTGTTCCCCTAAGCATGGGGTCACCGGGTCGAATCCCGGGCTCGGCGGCCGCATTTCGATGGGCATGGAATGCGAAAACACCCGTGTACTTAGATTTAGGTGCACGTTAAAGAATCCCGGGTGGTCGAAATTTCCGGAGTGCCCCACTACGGCGTGCCTCATAATCAGAAAATGGTTTTGGCATGTAAAGCCCCATAATTGTGTTTTATATTGTTCCCTGCCTAATTGCTGGCAACCAATCTCCTTGTTGCATTTCAGTCATAACATCAAGCGCAGAGAAAATTGCTTGTCTTTTCTCCATTTCAGAAACCTCGCACGAATTTTCGACGCTCTCAGGGACATGCCCTTTCTGCGCGAGCTCGTAATGTACCTCAGCAACACAGGCAGTGGACCATACGAGCCTCGACATATCTCGCTGAACTTGACGCACCACTCTTGCACTGACGTTCGGAGGCTGAGGTACGAGGTCGACTCCACATGCGCCCACTTCCTGCACTGCCAGTGCGCCAACGACCGTGGCGTAAGCACAGCGACAGGTGTTGATACAAGCATAATACCGACACTCAGCGCCCTTCGCGAGCTTACATGTTCGACAGGTGACTTGGTGCCGTACACCGTTAGTGTTACGCACCCTGCAATGCATGGTACTTATGATATTCATGTGCTTTCGATAGTTTGCATGCGTGACGAAGATTAGCGTTAGTAGATTTGAGTATTTGAAGAGGGTTCAGACGAGTTGCAAAAGATTTTGGAAGGTAATTGACAATTTCTGACAAACGTAAAGGACGCTGTTCTCGCCGTTGTATGACACTGACAGCTGATCTAAGAATGTGCCTGAGAGTAGACACGTCAGCAACGTAATGTTTGTTGAAAGTGGGCATCTTTTATACATTGACAAACCAACGTTTCTCTTGCGTTAGAGGCATGCGAAAATCTAGGGACACTATCCACATTTTGAAATACAATTTTGTTTGTCACAGAGAGTATTCATTGGATTGCAGATGAAAACACTCGTAAATGTATGCTATGGGGTTATGTGTAATTGTTCCCGCAGGGGCGTCTGCGTCAGCAAGCGTTTCGTGTGCTGCAACACCACGTACCCGAGCACACGAGGGTTGGACCGTCCCGCGTGTAGCCGTGCGCAGCTTAGCCGGGTCCGGGGAAAGGGGGATCCTGGGGGTTGAGCCGATGCCGGGTGTTCGGACCTTTAAGGCCCCCCGGCGGAAGCAACACACCTCTTTGACCTCTGCTTCACGTAGACGGCACCTCCGGACAGATCCACCCGCAGAAATTCGGTAGTTGCCTTTTCCTGTCTCTCTCGCCCTCCAGCATTCGTCTTTCTCTCCCTTTTCATCTTTCCTGTGTTCTCCTAGTTTCCGCTTACTTTCAATTTTTCCAGGCAGCAAGGGTTAACCTTGTGTGAATAGCGAAACTGTTATCTCGTGTTTGGTTATAGGGATAACGTAGAGCTGGCATTTGCAGGACCTGTTTTTACAGTCCCTGTAGCGTCCCCTTGTAGAGCTCCACGGTGGGTGGCTGGCGCTATTGCCAAAAATTAGATTTGTCTATGGCTACTTACTTTCCTCCCCTTCCTGATCACCCTCACAAAAGAGGGCGCACCGAAGATTTTTTCCAGTTCTTCGGATGTCAAATGCCGAACTTCCCACCGTACCATGTCATTACTCAGAAAAATCAGATAAGCAAGTACGAAATATGTCCCTTTTTCTGGTTTCCAACTCCGTACCTGATTTCCTTGGTCCAGGCTACAAGGCATCAAGGATGGCAAGTGGGGATATCCTCTTAGAACTGCATTATCAAAAAGAATATGAAAAATTGTCCAGTCTAGTATCATTTGGGGATGTTCCCGTGACCGTAACCCCACACCGTACTCTGAACACCACCCGCGGCGTTGTCTCGGATGATAATTTCCTCCAGCTGACAAAGGCTGAGCTCCTGGAGGGCTTCAGTGAGCAGAATGTTGTCAATGTGAAGAGAATGAAGCTGAGGCGGGATGGTAAAGAAACACCTAATACACTTATTCGGCTCAAGTATTCTGCCCGAGTCTGTAGAGGCAGGGTACATCAAGCTCCGTGATAGACCACATGTGCCGAATTCCCTGAAATGTTTCAAATGCCAACATTTTGGCCACAGCTCGCAGAGCTGCGAAGCCGCCAAACAGGCGCGAAATGCAGTGCCCATGAACACACGCCTGAAGCTTGCGAGAACTCTTTGCAATGTGTAAACTGTGATGGAGAGCATGCCGCGTACTCGCGGTCGTGCCCATCTTGGAAAGAAGAAAAAGAAATTGTCACGATCACAATGAAAGGAAATATATCGTTAAAGGAGGCACGTAGTCGGGTGTCATAGCTGCCTAAGTGCAGCTTTGCCGAAGTGGCGCGGCAGGGGGCAGCGCCACAGCGGTCTCGGGTGGCTGTCCGACCCACACCCAGTGAGGTGGCAGTAACGCCACCCCCCCCCCCCAGCGGCTGCGGCTAGCGCTGCTACGCCAACTCAGCAGACGGGGCCATCTACCTCCGGGCAGGTGGCCTCAAAGGCCTCGTCTAAGGTGCCGAGGCTTTCACGCTAATCTAAGCGCTCGGAAGAGCGCGTGTCTGGCGCCTCGCAAGAGGCGATCGACACAACGACGAGCCAGACGGCGCCACCAGCGCCTAAGAAGCGGCGCGCATCTTTCGACCGCTCCAAAAAAGACAAAAATTCCCGTCACGGGGCCTCAAAAGGGCCCGTGATCTAATTCTTATCTCTGAAACACACAGCACCCAACACATTTATCATAAAGGAAACACAAATACTACAGTGGAATGTACGAGGACTTTTACGTAAACTCGACGACATTAAAGAACTGTTACACAAACATAATCCAAGGTTGCTGTGTGCTAAAGAGACACATCTGAAACCTGCAAACACTAATTTCCTTCGTAATTGCTCTATCTTTAGGAATGACCGTGACGAAGCTACCGCCTCTGGCGATGTAACAATAGTAGCCCTCAAATCTGTCGCTTGCCGACCCGTCGCCCTCAACACGCCCCTTGAGGCAGTGTCAGTTCGGGCCATTCTTTTTCATAAATTAGTAACTGTATTCTATTTGTATACCGCCAAACCAGCGTCTCGAAAAAACTGACTTTCATAACCACATTGATCAGCTTCCCGAGCCTTGCATACTCGTGGGAGATTTTAGCACTCATAACCCTATGTGGGGAGACTCACGATGCGACGCGAGAGGTCGACTCATTGAAAATTTCCTTTTAAACTCTAGTGCGTGCCTCTTTAATAAGGAAGAGCCAACAACATAATCCATACTCGTCAATTGACCTGTATATCGGTTCTGGTTTCATCTTCCCTCATTTAGAGTGGTCTGTAATTAAAAATCCATTTGGAAGTGATCACTTCCCATTAACTCTAAACCTTGTAACGCAACATGGCTCCCCACCACCTGTTCCTCATTGGAAACGAGCCGAAGCTAATTGGAAATGCTTTAAAAAATCCACCTACATATTACCAGATTTTATAAGTGATTTTAGCATAGATCATGCGGTATCATACTTCACTGCTCTTATCATTGATGCCGAAGAAAAATTCATCCATCAAACAAGAGGCACTTCATACAAAGGATGGGTTCCTGGTGGAATGACGATTGTAGAGATGCACGGAGGAGGCAAAATAAAGCTCGGGGCAAACTGCGTAAATGCCCTACGGTCGAAAATTTAGTAGAATTTGAGCAGGTTAAATCTCAGGGAAGAAGAATGTGACGACAGGCAAAGAGGGCAGGCTGGCAGATGTTCCTTTCAGCTGTAAATTCATACACTCAAGAGGCTAAAGTGTAGGATGGGCTTAGAAGGGTAAAGGGACAAGAAATTCATCCGTTGCCCCTAGTAAACGACGAAGGCAATAGCTTAGAAGATCAAGCTGACGCACTCGGGGAACATTTTGAGCGGATTTCCAGCTCAAATAGTTATTCCAAGGCATTCGTAAAGCACAAACAAATAGCAGAAGACGAATCCATCAACCGCAAATGCAGACACAACGAATTATATAACCTGCTTTTTAACATTGACAAGTTGACAGCTGCTTTGGCTGCATGTCAGAGCTATGCACCTGGACATGACAGGATCATGTACGACATGCTTGAACATCTCCACAACGATACTCAAATTACGCTACTCGCACTTTTCAACACTATATGGGCTGCCGGGTGCCTCCCATCTAAATGGAAAGGACCTATTGTGATCCCTGTTTTGAAGCACGGTAAAGATACATCACTGTTTACCAGCTACCGTCCTATAGCGCTTACGAGCTGCCTTTGTAAGCTTCTTGAAAAAGAATGATCAATCGCTGTTTCGTACATTTCCTGCAGTCCAGCATAATGCTGGACCCACTTCAGTGTGGCTTCAGGGATGGCCGATCTACAACCGACCACCTCGTGCGCATTGAATCAATTATTCGCGATGCTTTCGTACATAAACAATTCTTCCTATCCGTATTTCTTCACATGGAAAAGGCGTACGATACAACTTGGCGGTACGGAATATTGCGCGAGCTGTCGGCGCTGGAAATTCACGGCAATATGTTAAAAAATTATCGAGAGCTACCTACAAAACCCTACATTTCGGGGGAAAATAAGTAATGCACTATCGCGTACATTCACACGGGAAACTGGTGTACCCCAGGGAGGCGTACTCAGTTGCCCTCTTTATCGTTAAGGTGAACACACTTCGTGCTTCACTGCCACCAGCCATATTATTCCATCTAAGTTGACGATATACAAATAGGCTTCACATCCTCCAACCTCGCAGTGTGCGAAAGACAGGTACAGCACTGCCTAAACAGGGTGTCCAAGTGGTCAGACCAAAATGGATTTAAAATCAGCCCCCACAAAAGTTCTTGTGTTCTCTTCACAAGAAAGAGAGGCCTGGTCCCAGATCCTTGTGTAGAACTAGGTGGACAAAAAATTCCTGTCAACAAAGAGCAGAAAATTTTAGGTATTATCCTTGACTCAAGGCTTACATTCATTTCACACATAAAATATCTTAAAGCAAAATGTATAAAAACAATGAACTTACTTAAAATGCTATCCCACACAACATAGGGTAGCGACAGGAAGCCTTTACTGAATCTTTACAGGAGCCTAGTTCGATCACGACTGGGCTACGGTGCAGTGGTTTATCACTCAACCGCCCCGAGTGCGCTAAAGATCTTAGACCCCGTCCACCATCATGGTATCCGCCTGGCCACTGGCGCATTTAGAACAAGTCCTGTCGAAAGTCGATACGTAGAGTCAAATGAGTGGTCATTCCAGTTTCAGAAAACATACACCAGCTTTACCGATTTTCTGAAGGTGAGCTCTAATAGAGAACATTCGTGTTTCACAAGCGTTAAGGACTTGACGTATGAAACAATTTTTTGTAGTAGAGCCTCTATGAGATTGTCTTTCTCACTGCGTGTAAGAGAACTTAGCAAAGAAATGGATGTCCCATTACTCGAGCATAGCCTAATGGTTTCAGCTGACCTATTACCGCCCTGGAAGTGGAAGGTGATAGAGTGTGACATAATTTTGTAGATGTCAAAAAGCTCACTCCTGACCTCGAAATCGCTATGCCCTCCGTGAACATCAATCACAGTACTCACGCAGCGAATTCTACACAGATGCGTCAAAATCACATGTTGGCGTATCTTACGCTGCTCTTTGTTCCTCTTTTTCTGACTCTGACATGTTAAACCCACTGCCAAGTATCTTCACTACAGAAGCCTATGCAGTACTGCCTGCAGTAAAACATATAAAGAAAAAAAAACTTGACAGAGTAGTCATATTCACAGACTCGTTAAGTCTTGTAAAAGCACTCCTTTCTCAACAAAAGTACGGAAACCATGTCTTGAATTAACTTTACTCACGTTTAGGCAGCATTTATTTATCGCTTAGACATGTAGTAATATGCTGGGTTCCTTGCCATAGAGGAATGGAGGATAATGTGGTTGCCGATGAGATCGCCAAATCGATGGCATCACAGGGTATCATTCTCCTGCTGTCCCTGCCACAGGCAAGGAGTCTTTCCTAAGAAACCAACTGCAAAGCCAATGGCAACGATTGCGGGACACTGAAACAAATAGTAAGCTTCACAGCTGGCTGTGAAGCTTAATAAGCTTCGCTGCCGAAGTTAGGTTTCTGGCACCCATCTATGAAAACACGAACAGATGTCCTATTCACTAGGCTAAGAATGGGACACACATTTGGCACTCATAACTTTCTCTTTAACGGTAACGTGCCTCCAACCTGTGGTAGATGTGGCGACCGGCTGACCGTCCTCCACGTCTTCCTGGAATGCCAGGAAGCCGAAAAAGAAAGGAGGAAAGATTTTTCTTGTGGATATTGCCATTGTGACCCTCTGCACCCGGCTATGTTTCTTGGTGAAGAACCCCCTGTTAAGACCAAAGCAGTCCTCGCTTTCTGGAAAGATTGTGTGCTAAATGTTCCAAGCCCATTGATTTCGTAGCGCGTCCTGTATCCAGAAGATGCCGCAACGATAGTTTTCTTAGATAGCACATGCCTCTGGTCCCTTGGGTTTCAAGAGCCCCGGTGAGGCAGTAGTGCTCTAGACAATTTTATATCCCTAGACAATCACATATTTTATATATTGCATCATTCTTTCTCAATGCATCTTAATGTTCATAGTAAAGGTCAATCAGTCATTCTCATAATTTTATTACACGTAGATTTCACGTAATTTACGTCATCCTTTTGGACCCTTTACAGCCACCTCACATTAACTCCGCAGAACCCATCAGTCCACTGTGAACTCATTAACACTAGCATGGCGCTCATTGGTCATCCCTGGCATTTGTGCCACAAAATATCAAACATTCCTTATGTGTAATTGTGTTTCCACAGGTGCGTTGACACAGTGACGGCTTGTTTAAAGCGAAACTGCGTCTAGCAATGTCAATGTTTCAAAGTACTTTGATAGCTGATCGAAACCCTATCAAATCTAATCGCAGAAGGGTCTTTGCAGTAGTTGAGGTCTTTTCAGGAGCAGAGTACCCAACGCCTGATTTTAGACAATGAAAATGTAGACGTATTTTAATACTCATATGGCTGCGATTTCTACCTCACTGAGGTCGCAATTTGATCGTATAGTGGAGAGACTACGCTGTAAGGAAGGGTCGCTGGTGTTGCGATATGAAAGAGAAAAGGGGCGACTTACACGCAGGACAATGGACACTATGAAAAAGCTAATTCGTAATGGTAATAGGCTAAAATAACTCCAGTATGCTAAATTGACGTCGCAATGATGTTCGTGTTGACTGATGCTTAACTGAAGCAGCTACAGGGATATTTGAATGAAGTCATTGAGCGCTCCTACGAGCTCATATATATGCACATGTGTGTGTGCATATATATATATATATATATATATATATATATATATATATATATATATATATTAAGCATTCACAAACTCACAATTTCATTACATAGCGGCCAATAAAGGCGAACGTGATTGCATTTGTTCAAATGGTTTCGTTTGCTCCAGGTGCTGTCTTTCATTGCAAGGAAAGCTTACGTCGCATTCTATGACTGAAGCAGTAATTTATCGCGAATAAAAACACGGAAACAAGAAAGATCGACAAGGACAGGCGCTGTTTTTTCTGCGCCCAGCAAGCTTTCGAAGCTCTGTTGTCGAGTTTGCTGTGAGAACAGGTGGGGCTGCCGCACGAGGCAGGAGAAGACCTTTCTTGAGTGCTCCAGAGGGGTTGTTTATGCAATTCCTTTGCGCCCTTGTGAGCAGCTCTACATTTGACAAACCGAGCGTTGTGTGAATGACCGTTCAAGGGAACATGCGCAAAAACTAAAGAGAAAGGAGGATAAGGGCGCACTATTGGTGGCTCATGTTAGCACGTGTGGTTGTGACGCTCGATTTTCTGCGACTCCTATTCTAGGCAGGAGTGAAAACGTCTCTTCCAGGCTCGCTCTTAAGGCCTTCTTTATGAAGAATAATAGAGATAGGTGTGTAAGTGAGCCTTTTATGACATTACTAGATGCCGAAATGAACTTCTTGCGCAACCGCCTTTGATTTGCGTGTATCTGTTTCTCTTCTGCTTGGTAGGTGCATGCGTGACAAGAGGACATCTATATGTACTATCCTTCCTTCCATTAAACAGCGTCTGTCCTTGTCCGTCTTTCTTGTTTCCGTGTTTTTATTCGCGCTAAGTTACTACTTCAAGTATGGACGACGAACTAGCCCAACAGTGAACTCTTCTAGAATGGCATTGTATGGCATTTTTGTGTGTATAGTCTTCATTTTGGAATTCTTTACTAGGTCTTGCTACTTTTATTACATTGACGATTGTTGAAATGTTGTTTTCTCCCATTGTGTTTGCCTTGCTATTTATATCGGGGCGCTTCCTTTCTCCTTGATTTCTTTTCATCCCGTAAAGCAATGAAACGTACGTGTGCTCCTGCTTTTTAAGTCTAATGGAATGTTTCATTTTCTGAAGTCCATCATGCTTCAGAGAAAGTGACTGTGGGCTGTAGAAACTTGCCACTGTATCACAGCTTTCGTTCTGAGTTCTATCAGAAGGTTGAAAAATAACTCTGGGACAAGTAAACCTGACTGATAAGCCGCACTAATGAGTGTTGGTACATGCAGGTCAAGAGCAAACTCCTCAAGAAATTTATGTTAAGCGCAGAAAGAATGGGTTCTCATAGATGGGTGATCCGTCTCAATGTATTTCGCTAGAAATACAGCTATAATGTGTGAATTATATGATGTTTGTGTGTTTGAAAAAGGGCGTGCGATGTATTATATATGTTTGCAGGGCGGTTTTCCTCGTCGTTTCTGAAACAAACCATATTAGTGTAATCAGGCAAATAAGGTGCGGTATTGAGCGATCTTACAAAAACTTTTATTCGGTTATTATATTATGTCTTGTACATGAAAAACGTCTCTGTCACGCATGAAGCTGAGGATTCTGTTTGCATTGTATTTCAAATATCGAAATTTCGAGACATTACACGAGGATGTCAGTTGGCATGGTACACGTAAACATGTGGCTTCAAATGAAAGGCTGCGTCAAGTTATCTTTGCTAATGTACACTAAATTCACAAAACTCCTTTTTTTACTGCGGACAAACTTTCTAATCTAGAAAGCAAAACGTTCTAAATAATTCGTTTATTTGCTGCGCTTTCGCTGGGGCGCGCAACACTGATAAGGTAGGTCTAAGTAGGTCGACCCGCCGTGATTGCGTAGTAGCTGTTGTGTTGAGAACTAAGCATGTCGTCACGGGTTGGAACCCTGGCCCCGGTGGGGGAATTTTGATGGGGGTAAAATGCGAAAACACCCGTATACTTAGATTTGGGTGTACGTTAAAGAACACCAGCTGGTCAAAAGTTCCCCAGTCCTCCTCTACGGCGTGCTTCATAATGAGATCGTACTTTTGGCACGTAAAACTTAAGGTCCTTGAAAAAAAAACAAGTCCACTTGTCGAAATGTTGGCTCTCGCTTTTACCTTGTTCTCGTTTTGCTCATCAACTACTGAAACCGGGACTTTTGTGCTGTCCAAACATGTTATTGCAGATGGCATTTACATCTGAAGTGCTCGTGTTGGCTATGTGTGGAGTGTAAAAGTGTGATGTAAGCAAGACGAGCGGGTCCTGTGCATTTCGAGCTGATGTTCTATATGTGTTCTGCAACACTTTGCAACCAATGTGTGCTTTATGTTTTCACAAATAAAAGCGTTGCCTCACGAAACTCTTTCAGCAATATTTATTGATTGAGAGCTTCACACTCACGGCTGAAAGTTTTATTCTCGAAGTATGGAAATTTCTCAACGCGAAAGAATCGCTAGATACTGTTTTCGCTCCCACATCTCTGCTGATATTTAAGCTTGGTGCCCACCGCAAGCGCACGCTCCAATAAGGGGAAAGTCATAAAGAAGGAAGTCACTCTAAAAACCTTGGCTCACTCGTTGCCCTCAGAGGCCTCTCCAGCCCCCCCCCCCTCCCTCCTCCCCCCGGAAGGCGTTCTTTACAGTTATAGAGTTCCGCAGAGCAGGACCCTCAGCATCTTGCCACATTTGTCTCCTCTGGGCCCTTCCTCACCCACCGTCCTCTACCAGCTTGACGAAAGCTGATTATATGGCACTCATTTATTCGTAAATAAGCCTTCGATGTTACAGTCTTAGCCAATTAGTTCCATAGAAAATGCTGGTTTGGTGCTTATTCATTTGAAAATAAACTGTTACAAAATGTATTTTGAACTCTTCTCCGTTATTACTTGCCATTGCGTACAACTATTGCTTTTCAGACTAGTATATATCACACGTTCTCTTAGATACTTACTGGTGAAGATGGTATTGTGCAAATGCTATCAAAATGCCACTGAGAAATGGTTCGCCGAAGTAATGACTGCGTGCTCTAGAGCAAGCGAATATACCGTATTCGTCACACAGTGGGCATGGGCGCGAATCTGGTATCGATAATGCTAATTATACGTCTCACACATGGCCTTTCGCTCGAAACAAGTTGACAATCGATGTTCACTCTAAAAGTATGCCAGGATCGTATTGGGTTCCACTTTGCCGAAATGCGAGCTCTTTACCAGGGGTGGTACCAGATTCTGGCAAAACCTGGTCATGTATGGCACAATGCTCGTATGCGTTCTGCGTGGCCTTGAAAATTTTGTTTTCCTGTTCACGTCGTATAAATCTCGCTTTGATTTTTTTCGTTGAAAGCAGAAAGAGAGGGCGCAGGTTTATCCGTTCTCCGTCTTTGCCGATTCATTACGCATTGTAAGTTTGCTGCTTTTCGCAGTGTTGACAACGTTCGGCGCTGCTGAAGGAGCTTCCGGAATCAATGAAAAGACAGCCGTTAGCTCTGTGACTAAAACGAGTCTTTGACAATAAAGCCTGTCATTGGTAATCAGAGCACATAAATATGGTGATCGTTTTGCCTTGGGGGGAGGGGGGAGGTACACACCTGATCAGGTTACATTAGTAGCAAGTACACAGCACTGATATGTCATATCAACAATTTAGAACAGCAAGTTGCCGCTGTATAAATAAATAGGATGCTGATCGTCAAAAAAAGAAACACAGCAGCGTGCCTACGTTCGTGCTTGGAATTGTGGCAGTTCAGAGCAAGTGGTTTAGCAAGCGGACTATGAAGGAGTTGTTCGGCTCGGTAGCTCTGAAGGCACACTTAACCTCAGCAGTAATGATCGGGCAAGGTACTCCCGAAAATTATGGGAACGTGAAACAGCACATACGTTTAAGAAGCAGCACTGCAATGTTGAACACATTGAGGAGAACAGCACGTAACAAGCGTCATACGTGCTGTTCTGATCTGTGTGTTAAACTTTGCAGCACTGCTTTATAAAGACAAGTACGATATTCCAACTAGCCTTAATTAGTTACAACAAGCGTTAGTTAGTGAAACAACAGACTACAAGCCTAATAAATGAGCGAGTGCTAAAACTGATTCCACGAGGGAAATGGCGTAGTTTTGTGTAATCTAATTTTCCCTGAAGTAACACTCCACCTGTTATATTATATTTTGCCGTACCATTATTTATAAAACTTGACGCCCAAAATTACGGTGAGCTAGTGTGGAGACTACGTCACGGCATCACTGCAATATCACTGTGTACACTGCCATTGTCCACGATTTCAACGTCACATTCCGCCAAATATATTGCTGCCGTTGCACTCGCTGTTGTGGCTATGCGCAATGGTTCTGTGCGATTGTAGGTATGTGCCATCAACATATCGTGTACGGCTCGTTTTTGCGTACTTCGCTGTTGTCACAGCAAAATAACTTCACGTAAGCACAGCTGAACATTGTGCAAAATAATTTTTGAGCTGATGTGAAATACATGCGCCACTGTTCTTGGAGTCGGGGAGGAGCGCAAAATTTAGCACCATTTGTCCAGCACTGTTGTTGCGTGACAGCTGACACACTTCCTACCTCCGCTGGAGTGATTGCACATGTAGCAAACGTATGGGGTGTGAATGTCTACGAACATGTGAATCTGTATCGGTGTTCTCTGTCAAAATTTTTTTCAGTTTTTTTTTCATGTATTTACGGCAATAGTTGCGGGGTAGCTCCTCAATAAACATCGCTTGACTCATTTTACATCGCTTTACTTTAAAGCTCTAAAACGCGTTCCTGCGGCCTGTTTAAAAGTAATCTCAGTTTTTCCGTTGGATAATGCGGCGTCAGGATAATGGACCACTGAAGCAAACTTCTTTTTCGACTTTTACGCTCTGAGTGCTTGTGTCTGATCATCAGCAAGAGAAAGCTACAGAGATTCTACGTGAGGAATGATTCAGGATGTAATCGTTAATTATGACCAGTCAGAGCGTTACATTAAAACGCGAGTCCGAAACTTTAAGAAATGATCGGCGGCCACAAGTGATTGTGCACGTGATTCTGTGGGCTCAAGAACCGCTGACGTTGCGGAGCGCCCTCGTTAACTTTCCACTTACAGAATTGGCTGTTAGTGGTGAGCGCTACGCTATGTTATCCGCGTCAGAACACTCTCGTCTTCGTTACGTGAGCTGACGACATTGTGCAATTTGGAATTGCTATCATAGCGGCTATAGCGAACCATTTTTTAATGTTTGGCCACTGCGGAACGCAGAATGCAATATTGACAGCGCTGCAAACTGGGATAAAGTGAAACTGTGTGCATGAGGCATAGGAATGAAAAGCGAGGAAATTTCGTTAGCATCTTCTAGTATTCATTCATTCCGACCGTCTTGGCCAGCAATCTTGACTCACTCTTGTACGACGTCCCCATGTGGAAAATCAATATAAATTACGGGGCTGCTGCGATTCCATCATTCCCATTAAATTGCAAAAAATATACAGGGTTTTTGAAGGATTCAAGGTCGAAATCAAAGGTTACCAATCCAAGAGTCCACCTCGCATTCATTCGTCCGATGCAGTATGCATTATGCTACGCGTGGGATATACAGTGCCGTCATCTCGGGCACTGTTTGAAAAATTTGTCTGAGCACTCATTTTAGAACTTGTCAGTGAACGAGGGGGGGGGGGGTATTGATGCGAGAGGAGAGAAGCGAACTACAAGATAGGAAAGAAGCGGTAAAAATGGTTCGTGTCTCTGAGTTCGTGCGTCAATGTAGAGGCACTACTGCCTAAATATTTCCTCTTCTCTCTCCAAATGTGTACACCGGAAATCCCACTCAACGAGAAAATTCCCTCTGCTACCTCCTACTACCCTAGGCCCTTGTTAAGTTATCGTTTCGCTTTAACAGCCATGATGATAATGCAGCGTCTAAGATGTCGTGTTCAATATATACTTGCATCCTATTAGAGCAAGGTAGTGCGCATGGCTGCCCCCCGGATTTTCTTCAATTGCGCGCGGGCGTTCCATTGCCCTCTATCAGTTGCGTTTTTCAGTGACCTAGAGTCATCCTGTATATTCATCTTTCTTGGTGTTGTGTACTACGATGTGCTGCTTCTTTTTTTCGCCCTTATAACATTGTGCGTAACCAATATATGGGTTGGCTAAGACGCCAGTGGCAAGCGGAGAGAATAAATGAAATGAAATATACAGCAATTATTTTCTATTTGTACAAAATACATTGAGAATGCTCACAGAAGACTCACGATGACCGTCTTCAGGAGTTCAGAACCGCTTATTTTGGCCCCAGCGCCGTTTAAAAAACACGAAAATTGTAAATTGCAGAAAAATCATGCAACCTCTAAATAACAGGTAGAAGCAAAAATTACTAAAACAAATGTGGAGAACTTAAGTTCAGCCCGAAACATAATATATAAACCAGATTCTGTGTTATCAAACATCAGTGAAGGAAAAATGAAAGAAGACATGGAGAAGTAAACAGTTTTAAACAATAATCTGTGACCCAGAATAAAAACAAAAATAGGTAACCTACTTGCACCCGCAATATCGTGGCGAAATACGAAAGCCGCGGTTCGAAAATAACATGAAATTAAAAGTGTGCATTATGCACAATAAATCCCTCTACTATAAGCAAATGATCTATGTCCAGCATTTCTAGCTGTGAAATTTAAAGACCCGGCATGCCACATTCGTGTAAGAAATGACATCACTCAAAATAACGTAAGACAAAGAGGAAGGCTGCTTTGTAGAATGTTCTGCATGCACAACTTCTCTCAATATGATAGTTCGTGCCCATCAGCGAATATGTGTAGGTTCCTTTCTCAACTTGTCTTGAAAAAAAAATGCTACATTTCCAATGCAGGCATCAAGCCTTTCACGTTGAGCCGAGCAACCCGATGCTGAACCGTTGGGCTAGGAATCCTTCTTCATTTTCTTCCTTGAAACGCTGCATATGCGCGGACGAACCCTGGTTGCTGAAGAAAGGCACTCATCAGTTGGTTAGGTTTTGCTGATTTAAAATCCTTGCGAGAGCCCAAGCTGTCAAGTTCCTGCAAAGCCTCCGGCTGTCTAATCATGTGGTTTGGGCTCCTACGTGTGTACCTATTGCTTTCAATCATATCTTGCTTCGCAGACCTTGCATCTTTGAGGGCGTGCCAATTGTCGGATGTGAACACATATTGTTAACCAAGCAAAATCCCCTTATTTCAACGGCTTCTGCAGACATAATTTTTATAAGGAAAAATAAAATTAAATCACTTTTGCACACAGTAAATTTCTGGACTTGAAGAGAGTGCACAGTGAGGCACTGTATTAGTCTTCCCAGACACACATAAGCTTGATTTTAGACGAAGGCGAGATTCTGTGAAGTGCGATAGTTTCTTTTTTTACTTTATCGTGCCTTACCCCCTTCAGTAGGGAAAAAGCTTTGGTCTCAGGAAGTTGGTTAATTTTACAAGTATGTGCATAGCTGAATACAAAATCCACGTGCATGGCAGGGATATGTAAAACAAGAAAATGCCTTTCCCAATTCATGATTTGCTTCTTTGTCTTTTTCGTTCACTGCCTTGCCTGTACTTATGCTAATGTCGCCCTTAATGTCGCTTCTTCTCTACCGGCACCTACCTTCCTCCTTCGCTAGCGTACAATTGTCCTGGCACCGAAGATTCCCCGGGTGTAGTCGCTCCTTCCATAGTAACCATGATTCACAACCTCCGCGCGACTTCGAGCGGCAAGCGATCCTCTGGTGGGGATGGCGCGGGCCCTGTCGGCCGCGGTGGCTTCAGCGCCTCAGCTACGTCCTGCGTTGAACACACAATGTCCAAAAATAGAAGAAATAAAGTCCCACTTGCGGAGAAAACGGTATCCTCGTGGTCCTTCTTCATATTATTCATAATTTCTTTTAACATTTTTAATTATCAAAGAGGTACACGGAATGAAAGGTACTTATTTCCTACTTATTACGTTTATTAACGCTGAGACCATGTCAACACGTTTAAAGAAATAAGGGGCAATAGTGTATAGTTTATTATGTCATTTCTTCCCTGCACAATTTCGGATTGGAACCAACCACCCCAAGAAGTCACCAGCACCACCGGAAATAACATTGCTGTTCATTGCCCCAGTGTTGCAGTTACGTGGGCAAGGTAATTTTTTGTTATGGATATATTTAGGCACTCGGAAAACAGAAGCGGGATGTGGAAATATGGCCATAATACTTTTTTTTTTCACTGGCACGAGCATCGAGTGACGCTCTTATTTCTTGCGCAGCCCTTCCGGTTCACCTCCTGAGACGACCCGGGAGGAAATCCAAAACAAATCTTAAAGAAAGAAAATATTGTACAGCACAAAATTCATGGGTTTCATTACAGATATATCAGAGCATAGGTGCATTTAGGAGTTATGTTACTGAAGAGTCTGGAGTACTTATAATTATTTAGAAATCACTCAGACTGCTAGAGACGAAATGCAACATCAATGAGAATAAATTGAAAAATAGTTCAGTACAAAATTAGTGGGTTTTATTGTAGATATAATATCAGAGCATAGGTTTACTTACATGTTGAGGTAATGCAATGACTGCAATAGTTAGAATTATTTAGAATTCACCGAGACGAACGGGGGACACTTCAAAATAAACGATAAAAGGAATAGAATAATAATACTTGTACAGTACAAAATTGATGGGTTTTATTATAGATATGATATTATAGCATCAGTTTAGTTACAAGTTGAGTAACTGAACCCCTGGAATAATTCTAATTATTTCTAAATCACTGATTACCATGCACCAAAGCACAGAATTGTGGACTTTGGAGACCCGCCACGCTAGCATAACTGTGGTGAAATTCCTGGAAACCCGGAAGTAAAAAGCGGAAATAATGACTTCACTAATGACATCCCACACAAGAAGTTGGCATGATATTTGAGGAGCTCATGAATGGAAAACTTCATACTCGGGACCATCAAACTGCGAGGCGGGAGTGGAGAATTGGACTCTGGCATGTCTACCAAGGAATATTAGTAAAAAGGTTTAGTTAATAATGCTGTTACATTTCAACACAAAGGGCAAATAGTATTCATTGGACGACAAACAGAACGGTGTAGACGGGCACCTGAAAATCATATGAGGTTATTTACTGCAGAAGTTGTTGTTTATAGCGCGAGTACCTTCGACGCAGATCGGCATTTTATTTGACACCACAGAGCTTCTTGCCTTAAAGTGATCTTAATTATAGTTAGGATCATTACAATAAGGCGAAATAGGCATGAGCTATATAGATGCAAGAAATGTATTACGTTGAGTGTAATTTCAGGAAAAAAACGTAAGTTTTAAAGCCTTTTCAACAAAATTACATTTAGTTCTAAGCGCAACTGTGTATGTTTCGGAAAGTGTTCGGAGCAGGTAGCGCTTGTTCTAATTCGCGCATTATGCGGCAAAATTCATCAGCGCTATTTTAACATTGGCATATTCTGGATTTGCGTAATGCATCGAAAATGCCCCAAGCCCTGCAGGTGTCCTGGCTGGTGCAAGAAGATATCGATCGCTGAACACTGTTTTGAAGAGCACCACTAAGGTCGCTGTTGTTGCAAAACAAACACCTATGAACAAATCTCTAGTGTGTTTGCATTCTTTCGAGCAACTGTACAAAAAAAAAGCATTATAAGCGCGTAAGAATGTGACTGCCTAAATTGTCATAGCCTAACATTCGCTGAAGAACACTGGAGTGCCGTCCTAATGCAAATATGTAGACAGATATTCAGCTGTCTACGAACACCATTTTGCAGTAGCCTACTCCCTCAATGTGCTCTAGTGATGGCAGTAAGATGGTTTAGCGTAGGTTCCCGTGAGGTAACTGTGGATTATATAACAGCAAGGAAACAGACGTTCCTAATATAAGCTCCATCAGAATGACGCTATCATGAGAAAGTAATTAGTGTCTTCCTCGTTTTTGCACACGTATCTGGTGCAGAGCGATACGCGGAATGCCAAACAAGCGCTAATGGCTGACAACACACGATTTGTATTCTGAGGCTGCTGCCGTGTCCGCTTTAGTTACAAATCATATGGCGTCGCCAGAAGGGTTTTGCGGGCCGTCGCCCTTGCTTTAATATTGCCTTCAAACCGCAGGACGCTCAACTAACGCTGCAAACATTCTTAGCATGCACATTGAGAAGCAAAGGAGGATTCATCAACCAAGCGACAGCCCGAATCATTGAACAAAGTGGACATATATGCCAGTGAGTAATACAAGACGTCACGCACTCGATACGATTTCGAGGGTGGACAAGCCCATGTAACGCGGAACTTGTTGTGATGATGCAGTTTCTCAAGCGTTCTTATTTATTTGCTTCCGAGAGTACACTACGGTGGCAGCCTGTTTGCGATAGGCGAAAACGCCAACCCAAAGACGAAAGAACGTGCTAGCAATAAGGGTTATTTGAAAGCCACCCTACACGTTTTTAAGCATGCATGAAAGAAAAACTGGTAATTCAAATGCGGCGCCGGTATAGCGGGCAGCCGGCAGACTAGCCCATGCGAAAAGTGACCGACAGTTCCTTTCCTTTGGCTGCCCGTAAGTGTATTCCCCGCCCAGCGATGAACTTTCGTATTGCCTGTAGGTGGATATTTCACAATGAGACAAATTCGCAGTGACAACTTATCATTCAATAATCTCTGGCCGCAAAAGCGGCATCTACCTACGCCGGCACCCCTCACGCTTCGCGCCGGGTGAATTGGCTCCCCCGGGCAGCAATCCTACGTGCCAGGCATAGTCTTGACACATGGATGCATTGGAAAAAAGAGCGTGCCGAATGTTGCCTCCGAAATTCTGGCGATACACAAGTCACATAGTCGCGAACAGGCGATGAAAATTAAAGACCACCGGCAATACATTGCCAGGTCTACTCTGCCGGCATATGGTCATTTCCTCATCAGAAGGCATACACCACCTCAAGAATTACAAGGATAGCGTTTTTCAAACTTCTTTGAAAATAAGATGTCTTAGCAGTAAATGTTTGGCATTTTTATATCGCAAAGAAGAGTTATGAGGGTGACGGGAATTTTCATGAGAAAGTCGAACAATTGAATTAAAATGAAAAATTATAGGAAACTCAAGGAGCGAAGCCCCACATAAAAGCTTAATTTCCGAAGTAAAACCTAGACTCGCACCAGTCATCCCGCTCTCAAACTACAGCGTGCATTATTTTTACACACTGAAGACAACTGCAACAAACAATTGAATTATCGCCGTTAGGCTTGGAACTACTTTTTCAAAGGTGAGCGCAGAAGCGTTGCTGAAAACGCAGACGTGGACAGGAAACACGCTCACTTGCAACTAAGTATATTTTCAGACAGAAACCACCATGACCGTTATTGCCCACGGACTGCAACAAGAAGTGTGAAAAATGTTTACATTTTTTTTTATATTTAAAAAGCGCCTTTCAAGCCCCGGGCGAGTAACGTAATGTCCTTATCCATCAGATGCACTGACGGGCCACTAATACAAAGGTTAGCGTGAGCGTAAATCTTACCAGGCGCGAGGATATCGCTTTCGAGTCTGCCTTTACGCCTGCTTATAATCTCGAATTTATCGAAAAGGGGTTTACGGCCACCATTGCTGCAGTGCACATGAAGATGCACGGAGTTTCTCAGGGCCTTTGAAGATGAAGAATGTTCTCTCAGCATGTCATTTAGATAGCACCGCGTCTGTCAAATGTAAACTTTTCTGTAGTCCCAGATGCCACTTCCAATATTAAGAGGGTGTCTACCAAGTTGACATATTAAAGTTTCCTGAGATTTCCAGCATTTTCCAAGTGACACACAACTTTATTTCATGTTAACACAGGCTGACACCACGTCGTCCGATGCTGTCACTTTCATGAGCATTTAAAAAATAGGAACAAACAACTTAATCCAGTATGAATTGTAAGGAGTAGTGTTTATTTTACTAAAAAAAAAGAAAACTTAAGGTAGGAGATAGTAAAATGCACAGCAAATAAAATGTCCTAAAAAAATGATAAAGCAATTGTAAATCGAGTCGAGCATCTTTAAATACGAATCAAAAGAGGTGCATACAGAAGAAAATATTTTAGAATATGAGGTATTTCTATCAAGTGCTCACAGGATCATTGGAATTAGGCCTGCACTTTTCAAAAGTGAGAATATCTCAGCAGTTGGAATGTCAACCTCAACTATCCTCACATACTCTTAGCTCATGCGCATGCCTTCATTTTGTGTTTCACCGCTTTCAAAAGTTTATTTTGGTTTGAATGAGGCTCAGCTGTATTTTGCGCCAGCCAACACTGCACTTTGAGCTCAGGCTTCTACAAAGAAGAGGGGCCACAGTTCCTTTCCAGATCATTCCTCAATGCAACGGTCATTTCTGTTCTTGTCCACGTTCCGTGTGCGTTCGCTCCTCTTGCTGAGTTGTACAGTGAATGTCAGATTTTTGTACTCCCTAGGGGCCAATGAAACGTCCGAAAAATCAAATCGGGCAGTCCTAAAAACCAATGTATGCGTTTTACTCTCCCTAAGAGCTCGAATTCTCACAGGCACGTCCGAAAAACTCTGAAGAGAGGGTACATTTATTAGGTATATCGGTGCTCGTACTGCGACAGGAGACGGCGGGTGCATACGTGTATAATTATCGAATACGTGCTGTGTCCCGTGATTATTGCCCCTCACCACGCTTGTTAAGCTTCACATCAATACATTACGTACGCTCTTCTTGTTACGCTGTTGTGTTGAGACAAAACTACCTTTCAGGACCCGGCATTACGCAACGCGCATGCTTTCGAAGTTTCTAAGGCGATCGCGATGATTGCAGAGGCTGAGTCAGTGCCATTACTAGCAGCGGCGAATTCTTTCAATGAAAAACACCGCATAGAACGGCAAGAACCATAATAGGGAACGTCGAAGCAGCTAAGCATAGCATTGCCGCGTTGGTGACTGCGGCTGCCAGCGGATCTGCGTGCGAGAACGCTGGTTCGAGGCGGCGAGATAATCAGAACGGTGGTCTTGGATTTGATTAATGCCGTTTCGGACCTGCGGTCGTTTCAAAGGTCCGGAAAATTGGGCAGCGGAGGGTTCTCGCTTCTGAAACTACAGACGCTCTTTACATTGACTCTTTGGGGCGCGTGGTGGTTCCACAAAGCCGCCCACATTATCGGACATTTCACAAAAATCGGGCGTCCGGAAAATTGGTCATTCACTCTACACCGGCAACCCCTACAGATGTCGACACGGCGTAAAAGTAAATTTGTTACGATTCATGTCTTTTAATCGAGCCAGCAGTAGGGCGACTTTCGTTCCCATTCAATAAACTGATAGCAAATTTTCCTAGATTGAAGCACAAATTGCCCAAGTATTCTCTTTGTTTTTCCAGGCTATTTCACCCACACCCACAATCACCCACACTAGCTGCCATTATTGATGTAGAGATGCATGCTCCATTTTTAGGTGATTTTTATACAAAAAGATTGTGAGACTTTTTCACAATTCTCGATGGCCGTGCATGCGCAGTGTCGTTCCGGGTGGTGTGTTTTTAGTTGCAAGTGAGCGTCTTTCCTGTCCACATCTCCTTTTCCGGCTACGTTTCTGCGCTCCCAATTGCAAGAATGATTTGAAACCAACAAACCCAGCAGCTCACTATTCTAAAGCTTATTCTTTTATGTATTTTGAAAGTTAACGAATCTTGCACGCGCATATTGTAAAACGTAGTTACGACGGGATATATCAAGCGAACAAATATAATTCCATAGAAAACCGACGGCTACAATTCCACTGCATGTCTTCACGAATATATGGAACACGACTGATACCATCTTTCCGCTATCCGAATTCATGGTGCGTGAAAAGCGAAATAATATCATCCCAGCGTCTGACGAGCAACGTATGCATGGCCTGCTTATGTGACGTAACAACTATTGAGACACGTGACTTTTTGTTCATGCGCTTCGAAATTGTCGTTCTAGCGCCATATCTACAACAGACCCGGAAACGAAGGGTGCGGCGGCACCAACGATCCGCTCGAACGCCCGGAACCACAAATCCACCGTGGGAACGACGGAGCAATATGCAAGGGGATGGTGACCAAGCACACGCAGCCGTCGAAGATGATGCACCTATACAAGCGAAATCATTCTCAAGGATGCAGGCAAGTGGCGGTACTTTGCTGTGTGTAGCTTTCTCGGTGACGTTGATCAGTTTTCTTGTAAGGACATCTTTTGGTGTCGGTAGGATAGCCATGTTGTGCCGGCTTTCCTGACATACATAATTACCTATATTCAAGGACTGCTTCACTTGAACATTGCTTATCGTTTTGACTACTATTAACGACAAAGTTTCCCGGTAACTGCAGCGCCTGAGATCTGAAGCATACAATATATCGTAGCGTTTCTATGAAAGTAGCACCTTGTACGTAAAAATGCAAGGCGATGTCTTCGCAATCTTCCATTCTTCCAGTGTGGAACACATCCCTTCTGGCGAAAATGTCTAAACACTACAGCCGCTCTATTAGTAAAGCACCAATTGAAATTCTCATTAAATAAGAATTATAATAATTACGGGTTTTGCGTGCCAAAACCACGAGCTCAATATCGGGCATGCCGTAGCGTGGGTGTCCGGCAATTTCGGTCATATGGAGTTTTTTAACGTGCACCTAAATCTAAGCAACGCGGGTATTTTCACATTTCACCCTCACGAAAATGCGGCTGCGAAGTTCTCTTTGGCTTAATTATAAACAATGCGCTTTCTCAGAGGGGCTTCCAAAAGGAATAGCCTGTTGTCGGCTAAAGCGGACTTAGCCTTGTTGGAATTGCCCTCAGTTACTAGCTTTTTTGCACCTTTCCCGATGGGCATTGAAAAATTCCGTGTCATTGCACTGAGTGAAAGTGAACGAGCACTAAAGTTGTTTATGTGGGCCCCTTAATGGTGACCAGTCCGTTGCCGTGCGGCAAACGCCGTATGCACATAAATGAAAGGCGAGGCGCGAATAGTCCGTCCTCCACTATGTTCCGCCTCGAGAGATTATATAGCACCCGGGGGCATACAGGGGCATACATACCCATGTATTGATGCAAAACGTGGAACGACGCCTTTTTCTAACGAAACCTTGTACGCAAAACAGACACGCACCTCACCGCACTCTGTGGTCACACAGAACACAGGCCACACAGAATTGGTTCCGCCCAAACTCCATCTGAAACATGTCCGTTGCTCTTGTGAAACGTTACAAGTTAGCGGCATCGGGGCCACATGGACGGTTCAGATTTCGTTCCTCTTTGCGGTCTTGGAGGGCAGCACGCTCACGGGACTGTTATCACGGGAGAACGGAAAGAAAGGAAAGGAGATAGGCAAGCGCTTGGAACGCCGAAAAGGAGAGGGCGGTGCGAACGTAGACGTGGCCGACACGGGTCATTTTGTTATCTGTTCTTAAGAGCTTAATATATGTTTTTGAGAGCTTCACCTCCGCCTGAGGTCGTCCCGTTCTTGCACTATCTTCGGGATTGGCCCATCCATGGGGACAAATTTGTGGCTTACACGACTCGATAGACGCACGCAACTTTTCCCAAAACCTAGCCATATAAAGCTTCGCTGTAAAATGACATACAGTAGACCGATTCTTCAGCAGCACCACGCGAGGGCCGACTGACCGATAGGCGGTTTCCAAGCCTGCGAAGTGACGAGATCAGCCAGAGCTTGTCGGCCTCGTCGTTAGAAGGTGTCGCCGGCCCGCCAGTCGACCCTCGCCTGGTGCTGTTGTACTGTTGAAGAATCGTCCACCTGTGCGTAACGACGTGCATTGTTTGGCGCATGATACAGCATAATTGGACCCCAGGCGGGCGGTGATATTTCGCCGCCAGAGGGAAAAGGGCGAAACCTTGAAGCCCAGGTACTGGTACAATGTGGCAGAAAGGCTCTTCTTTTTAAATCCTACATGAAACGGCCAGTTAGTCAATAAATTCCATGTGAAGCCACAAAAGCGCTTTCTGAATACAAGGAGAGAATTCACAGTATAAGTCCATTGTGTGCGCCGTTAATAGCTGGCATCAGGAATTAATGGTCAAGCGACCCATTGCTCGCGATAACTATAGGCGCACCGGCGTAATGCATTCTGCAAGCCCATTCGATTTCGCCGCTTCCTATACGTCGTGCCTAAAAAGGGTGCCCTAAACCTAGGCGAGACATGCCTAAGACTGTAATTAAAGGGGGATCGCAAATCGTATCAGACGCGTTGGTAAGCAACCGACCGGTAAGTATGGGAGTGACCGAGCGGGACGCAACTTGAGATGATGCGCCACTGGAACAATGTTTACGCATGCACGCTTAAACACCTCCCCACCCCCCTACAATGCCTATGATGACATTATCGTGTTGGCTTTATTCCGACAACGGAAGCTGCATTACTACGAGGCGAATTGCGAACACGACCATGTACATAGATTTAGGTGCACGTTAAAGAACATCAGGTGGTCCAAATTATTCCGGAGACCCCCACTACGGCGAGCATCATAATGTGATAGCGATTTTGGCACGCAAAACCACACAATTTAATCGCGTTGGTGATGCCACCTCGAGAATCGCTCAAACAAATCAAGCGGAGCCACTCTGAAAGGGAACAGCACAAGATAAGCGCAGCGTTATATGGCAGTCCACGTGGTGTGGAATGTATACGTTCGCCAATGTAAAAATTACGCAGATTCCACGCACTGTGGGAATCGATGTAAGCGAAGCTTTCCGTGCTGGATGCTTTGATTGATGATAACTAGCGCTGATACTGACTGTTACAGCTTAATTTCTTCAACGTGTAGGTTTCAACGTTTGCGAGTGGATGTTAAACGCTACCTTCTAAGCACCACTGCTGTTTTTCTGCGTAGTACACAGTACACACAGGAAGAGATGTTTGCTTGGGGCGTTGTTGTGTGCCACAGTTTATAACTTCTGAAAGGTTGAGCGTTGCCATTTCCTCAGATCGCAATGTGGCAGAAGCTTTAAATTTCAATTGGATTAAGGAGCTGTACGTTTCCAAGCCACACTCGCATTGTAAGGCAAGCCGCAGTGGCGCACTCCGGATTAATTTTGACACCGCAATATTCTTTAACGTGTCCCGAAATCTAAGTGCACGTGCGTTTTCTGTTTCGCTCCCGTCGAAATGCGGCTGCCTCTATTGGCATCAAACACACGACCTCTAGCAATGCCATAGACGCAAAGCTAAGCCAGCGGGCACAGGAGTGTTGATTTGACCGTCGGCTGATTCCGTAGTGCCTATTGGATCCTGCGGTGCGCTTTAATTAATGCGGCTCTGCTTCTGCATGCCCTGCGTAAGTGGCCTGCTTGACATATTTGTGTGGCGTGTTTTCTTTTCAGAAATAGGAGCGACGCGCAGTACCGTAGCTTGAACTTAACTTATCCTGTTGCAGTGGAGTTTCCTTGCTTTCTCACGTCCCCCCTCTCTTATATTGGAACTGCCTCCTCTCCCTCTTCTTCCTCTCCTCTCTACTGTTCTATCTCCGGCCCCGTTGGCCTCGCACGTTAGTTGAGCAGGAATCGCTGCAGCTTCCGCAATGCTTCTTAGGGAAGTCGCGGATAACTACAGCTGTGAAGCGACTAAAGTGGCGACGGCCAGGGAACTCCAGAGGGCATTGTGCACATTCGTCGGAATCGTGTGAAAACGAGTTTCTCCTGTCGCCTTTTCTCTTACTCGTGTTGTTATATATATATACGCTCTGAACCACCCCCCAACGCAGTGTTCGCAAAAGCGGCTCACAGCCGCAGAAGCAGTGGGAAATTCGAAGGAAGAGACAAAGAAAGCTTCTCTTTAATATGTGCACCTTTCAGGTCGTACTTCTTACGCACATCTAAATAACTAACGCATACTACATCAGCATGATCCCCACACATAATTACCGCGCATAACAAATATGATGCCTCGCATATCTTGAACAGTACCCGTTAAGGCAGGTTCCACATAATGTGCATTGTATAGCACAGTGGCATCAGCCCCGTGTTCTCAATGCCTACCTGTGCCTCAAAAATATTAGCCATATCCTCTAAGTATCGCGTTTCAATCGCCGAGCGCTCCAGTAATCGCCGACATAGGCATTCACAGCGCCACATTATTTACGTGGTGTTTGGACGTGATACCAGAGCATAATTGGCGGGACACAACTCGCATAGGGTGACACCAACTTGATTTGTACTGAGATGCGAAAGCAGAACAACATTGACAAAATCTGCTGTCACCATAAAATTGAACGTTTGATTCAACCTTCCGGATACGCCCTGTGCCACAAGCTCGACGCGGGAACGAGCACGAAAAACAGCAACTTCTGTTTTGTTTTATTAACCCCTAGGAAACATTTACATGACCATATGTAGACAGATTAATTGGCTCTAATTACAATGGCTCTTTGAAATATTCTGTAAAATACGTGCCGTAATTCAATATTTGGTTTGTTCTCTTTAACAAGTTTATAATTCCCAGAAGCCATCAGTACGTTGTATCAACGTTTAAGTATAATACCGACACTCAGCGCCCGTCGCGAACTGACATGCTCGACAGGTGACTTGGTGCCGTACACCGTTAGTGTTACGCACCCTGCAATGCATGGTACTTATGATATTCATGTGCTTTCGATGGTTTGCATGCGTGACGAAGATTAGCAGCAGATTTGGAAATCAGAAGAAAGTTTAGAGTAGTTGCAAAATATTTTGAAAAGTAATCGTGAATATTGTCAAGCGTACAGGACGCAGTTCTCGCCGTTGTATGTCACTGACAGCTGATCTAATAATGTGCCTGAGAGCAGACACGTCAGCTACGTAATGTTTGTGGCAAGTGGGCATCTTTTATAGACTGAGAAACCTACGTTTCTCTTGCGTTAGAAGCATGCGAAAATGTAGGGACAGTATCCACCTTTCGAAATAGATTTTTGCTTGTGACAGGGCTAATATTTCTATCGGAATAAGTCACGCCGCTTACGTGAAGCAAAGGTGCGCCTAACGCAACAGATAGTAATCATTAGGTTGCCGATGAGAACACTCGTCCATGTATGCCATGGGCTTATGTGTAGTTGTGTTTCCGCAGGTGCGTTGACGCAGTGACGGCTTGTTTAAAGCGAAACTGCATCTAGGAATGTCAATGTTTTGAAATACTTTTATAGCTGATCGAAAAACTATCAAATCATAACACAGAAGCATCTTTGGACTAGTAACTGTGTTCTTTTCATCAGCAGAGTACCGAACGCCTCATTTTAGACAATGAAAAAGTAGACGCATTTTAATACTCGTATGGCTGCGATTTTCACCTCACTGAGGTCGCAATTTGATCGTATAGTGGAGAGACTACACTGTAACGAAGGGTCGCTGGTGTTCCCGTATGAAAGAGAAAATTGGCAACTTACACGCAGGACAATGGACACTATGAAAAAGCTAACTTGTAATGGTATCAGGCTAAAATAACTGCATTGTGCTGAATTCACGTCGCAATGATGTTCCTCATGACTAAACTAAAGCAGGTACAAAAGCAACTACAACTAAAGCAGTTAGCTAAAGCAGCTACAGGGACATTTGAATGAAGGCTTGGAGTGCTCCGCCGAGTTCGCATATTATATATATATATATATATATATATATATATATATATATATATATATATATATATATATATATATATATATATATATATATATGTTAATTTTTAAACCTCCACAATCTCACAATTTCATTACATAGAGGCCAAAAAACTCGAACCTGATTCCATTCGTTCAACTCGTTTCTTTCGCTCCAGGTGTTATTTTTCATTGCAAGGAAACCATACGTCGCATTCTATGTCTCATGTAGTAACTTCGCGCGAAAAAAAGCACGGAAGCAAGAAAAACGGACAAGGACAGGCGCTGGCTTTTTCTGCGCCCAGCAAGCTTTCGAAGCTGTGTTCTCGAGTTTGCTGTGAGAGCAGGCGGGGCTGCCGCTCGAGGCATGAGAAGCCCTTTGTTGAGTTCTCCAGAGGAGTTGTTTATGCAAGTCCCTTGCACCCTTCTACATTGGACAAACTGAGCGTTGTGTTAATGACCGCTTAAGGGAACATGCGCAAAAACTAAAGAGAAAGGAGGATTAGGGCGCACATTTGATGGCTTATGTCAGCACGTGCTCTGGTGACGCTCGATTTTCTGCGACTACTATTCTGGGCAGGTGCAGCAACACCTCTTTCAGGCTCGCTCTTGAGGCGTTCTTTATCAGGAAGAATAGAGATAGGTGTGTAATTGATCCCTCTATCAAATTACTAGATGCCGAATTGAACTTCTTCCGCAATCGCCTTTGATGTGCATGTACCTATTTCTCTTCTGCTTGGTAGGCGCATGCGTGACAAGAGGATATCTATATCTAATATCCTTCTTTCCATTCAACAGCGCCTGTTATTGTCCGTCTTTCTTGTTTCTGTGTTTTTATTCGCGCTAAGTTACTACTTCAAATATGGACGACCAACTAGCCCAACAGTCTTGCAGAATGGCATTCTATGGAATTGTTGTGTGTATAGTCTTCATATTGGTATTCATTACTAGGGCTAGCTACTTTTATTACATTGATGATTGTTGAAATGTTGTTTTCTCCCATTGTGTTTACCTTGCTATATATATCGGTGCGCTTCATTTCTCCTTGATTTCTTTTCATCCCGTAAAACAATGAAATGTACGTGTCCTCCTGCGTTTTAAGACTAATGGAATGTTTCATTTTCTGAAGTCCATCATGCTTCAGAGAAAGTGACTGTGGGCTGTAGAAACTTACCACTGTATTACAGCTTTCGTTCTGAGTTCTATCAGAAGGTAGAAAAATAATTCTGGGTGTTGGGCTGCTGAGCACGAGGTCGCGGGATCGAATCCCGGCCACGGCGGCCGCATTTCGATGGGGGCGAAATGCGAAAACACCCGTGTGCTTAGATTTAGGTGCACGTTAAAGAACCCCAGGTGGTCGAAATTTCCGGAGTCCTCCACTACGACGTGCCTCATAATCACAAAGTGGTTTTGGCACGTAAAACCCCAAATATTATTATTAAAATAATTCTGGGACATGTAAACCTGACTGATAAGTCACACTAATGAGCGTTTGTACATGCAGGTCAAGAGGAAACTACTCAAGAAATTTACGTTAGGCGCAGAAAGAATTGGTTCTCATAGATGGGTGATCCATCTCAATGTATTTCACTGGAAATAGTTATACTGTGTGAATTATATGATGTTTGTGTGTTTGAAAAAGGGCGTGCGATGTATTACATATGTTTGCAGGTCGGTTTTTCTCGCCGTTTCTGAAACAAACCATATTAGTGTAATCAGGGAAATAAAGTGCTGGTATTGAGCGATTTTATAAAAAAATTTATTCTGTCATTAAATCGTGTCTTGCAAATGAAAAACGTCTCTGTCACGCATGAAGCTGAGGATTATGTTTGTGTTGTATTTCAAATATCAAAATTTCGAGACATTACACGAGGATGTCATTTGTCATGGTACACATAAACATGTGGCTTCAAATGAGTTTGCTTCTAGTTATCATTGCTAATGTACACTGAGCTCACAGAACTCCTTTATTTTTACTGCTGACAATATTTCTAATCTAGAAAGCAAAACGTTCTAAATAATTCGTATGAATTCTAAAAAATCCATAATGACACTGCACTGTTGGGCAGAACGTCTCAGACATGCACGAAAAGCAGCTAACTTTGTAAAAGTTGGGAGCCCTCCTAGATCCATTTCAGAAGCGTCTGTTGGGGCAGTCATTTGATCACTACGGACCTCTGTTCATGCCCGTAACCGACGATATAGATGCACTTCACGAAGACTTAAACCGGTACTTGCTCGAAGCAAGCCCCAAAAACAGAGCTGTCGAAATCATTCAGTATTTGCTTGACTATCGTTCGGTACCCTAGGCTGGCAAGTGCTGAACTGACATTGTTGTGTCTAGCTAATGGAAGCTGTGATGTTGAGAGAATTTTCTCCCAGCTGAGATTCGTTCAAGGACCGGACATGTCTCAAATGGAGACCGAAATGTTGCGCATGCAGATTATAATATAGGTAAACAAAAGTGTGCTAAAACGTATCACCAGCTTTTCATGAATAAAATGTATCATTTGTTTAGAAGTTAGCAATGCTCTTTACTGTGACCATTGCTGGTTCATTTCTAAACAAACGGCAAATTTCGCAGAGTGTTTGCTTGAAAACAAACGCCAGTTTGAATGCGTGAGAGTCAGCAAGCCCGCGATATTTTCTGACAAAATAAACTGTGTATACTAATTCGTACATCTGTAGACTTAACTCGAAAAAACCCGTATTTTGGAATGGTTGCAGGAAAGAAAACGATTTCTCCCTAATTATATGTTCGAAACAATAGCACCTGATGTTTACCCCGTTATTTAATTATATATATTATAATATATTACATATATTATAATTAAATTATTATTAATTATTATTATTATATAATAATATATTATATATATATATATATATATATATATATATATATATATATACATATATAAATGTCGAAAACGAACCAAATTCCATTTCGACCGATACTGGAATTTGGGTGCGCGCTATTTTCTGGTAGTCCGGCATTCGAAACTAACCCTCTGGTTCTCCTAAAGAGGGAGGCTCTCCAACATTGTCTTGGTTCACCAAAATTTGCAGCGAATTATGTTTTATATGGAAGCGCGATTGCTTATTTCTCCCTGCCAATTTCGCATTCTAACTGTAAACACGTATTTGCACAGTAATGATTCTCTTTTGAGACGACCATAATTTCTTTTAATTCGTGAACTTAGCGCATTTTTGCATAAGCATTCGTCCCGCTTACATATACCCCAGGTTTCGTTTCTACGAGCTGAGCTACATCCACTAAACGATAATAAAGGTGAGATAATTTGGTAGCCATACTCTTGCCATACCCTTGTTGTATGAATACAACAATTAAACCCCGGCCCTCCGTCCCCAGCAGCTGCGAAACAGCTGACCACGGTGGCGGTCAGACCTGTGACGCAGCAGAGGGTGCCAAGAATCCCTGGGTCTGAACAGGCCGCCATTGGAATCTGAACCTGGCAACGTTAAACGTTGGAACGTTGTCTAGTGAGGCGGGTCTAGCAGTGCTCTTGGATGAATTATAGGGCAGTAAATTGGATATAATAGGGCTCAGACCAGTTAGGACAAAAGAAGCATATACAGTGATAAAAAGCGGCCACGTTCTGTGCTACCGGGGCTTAGCGGAGAGACGAGAACTAGGAGTCGGATTCCTGATTAATAAGGATATAGCTGGTAACATACAGGAATTCTTTAGCATTAGCGAGAGGGTGGCAGGTCTTGTAAAACTTAAGAAGAGGTACAAATTTTAGGTCATAGAGCCATACGCCCCTACGTCCAATGATGATGACCTGGAAGTCGAAAATTTCTATGAAGACGTGGAATCGGCAATTGGTGAAGTCAAAACAAAATACACTATACTGATGGGCGATTCCAATGCCATCGTAAGCAAGAAGCAGGCTGCAGACAAGTGAGTGGGGGTGTATAGCACGGGCTCTAGGAATAGCAGGGGAGAGTTATCAATAGAGTTTGCAGAACAGAATAATAAGCGGATAATAAATAGCTTCTTCCGCAAGCGGAATAGCCGGAAGTGCACGTGGAGGAGCCCGAATGGCGAGACTAGGTATGAAATACTCCTTATACTCTTAGCTAACTCTGGCATCATACAAAATGTGGACTTGATCGGCAACGTGCGCTGATGTGACCATTACTTGAGTTAGTTACTTGACTAGAGTTACTTGAGAACTTGAGTTAGCCTAGACTTGAGGAGACAATGAAAAAAATTTGTACATAAGAAGCCGATCAATGAGTTAGCGGTAAGAGGGAAAATAGAGGAATTCCGGATCAAGCTACATAACAGGTATTCGGCTTTAACACAGGAAGCAGACCTTAGTGTTGAAGCAATGAACTACAATCTTATGGGAATTATTAAGGAGTGTGCAATAGAAGTCGGTGGTAACTCGGTTAGACAGAATACCGGTAAGCTATCGCAGGAGACGAAAGATCTGATTAAAAAACACCAGTGTATGAAAGCCTCTGACCTTAAAGTTAGAATAAAACTGGCAGAACCTTCCAAGTTAATCAACAAGCGTAAGAAAGCTGACGTAAGGAAGTATAATATGGATACAATTGAACATGCTCTCAGGAACGGAGGAAGCCTAAAAACAGTGAAGAAACTAGGAATAGGCAACAATCAGACGTATGCGTTAAGAGACAAACATGGGAATATCATTACTAATATGGATGAGATAGTTCAAGTGCCTGAGGAGTTCTATAGAGATTTATACACTGCCAGTGCCACTCACGGGGATAATGGAAGAGAGAATATTCTAGAGGAATTTGAAATACCACAAGTAACGCCGGAATAAGTAAAGAAAGGCGTGGAAGATATGCAAAGGGGAAAGGCAGCTCCGGAGGATTAGGTAAGAGCACATTTGTTGAAAGATGGTTGGCAAATTGTTCTGGGAAAAGTGGCCACCCTGTATACGTAATGCCTCATGACCTCGAGCGTAATGGAATCTTGGAAGAACGCTAACATAATCCTAACCCATAAGAAAGGGGACGCCAATGACTTGAAAAATTATAGACCGATCAGCTTACTGTCCGTTGGTTATAAAATATTTACTAAGGTAATCGCAAATATAATCAGGAACACCTCAGACATTTCTCAACCAAAGGACCAGGCAGGATTTCGTAAAGGCTAGTCAACAATAGACAATATTCACACTATCAATGATGTGATAGATAAATGTGCGGAATATAACCAACCTTTATATATAGCTTTCATTGATTACGAGAAAGTATTTGATTCAGTCGAAACCTCAAGAGTCATGGAGGCATTACCAAATCATGGTGTAGACGAGCCGTATGTAAAAATACCGAAACATAACTATAACGGCTCCACAGCTACCTTAGTCCTCCATAAAGGAAGCAACAAAATCCCAATAAAGAAAGGCGTCAGACAGGGAGATACGATCTCTCCATTGCTGTTCACAGTGTGTTTACAGGAGGCGTTCAGAGACCTGGATTGGGAAGAATTGGGGATAAGAGTTAATGGAGAATACCTTAGTAACTTGCGATGCGCTGGTGATACGGCCTTACATAGTAACTCAGGTTACCAATTGCAATGCCTGCTCAATGACCTGGAGAGGCAAAGCTGAAGGGTGGGTTTAAAATTATTCTACAGAAAACTAAAGTAATGTTTAACAGTATCGGAAGCGAACAGCAGTTTACGATAGGTAGTGAGGCACTGGAAGTGGTAAAGGAATACATCTACTTAGGGCAGGTAGTGACCGCGGATCTGGTCTTGAGACGGAAATAATCAGAAGAATAAGAATGGGCTGGGGTGCGTTCGGCAGGCATTCTCATATCATGAACAGCAGGTTGCCATTATCCCTCAAGAGAAAAATGTATATAACTGCTTTGTCTTACCAGTACTCACCTACGGGGAAGAAACCTGGAGGCTTACGAAAACGGTTCTACTTAAATTGAGGACGGCGGAACAAGCTATTCAAAGAATGATGAGTGTAACGTTAAGGGGTAAGAAAGGGCAGATTGGGTGAGGGAAAGAACGCGAGATAATGATATCTTAGTTGAAATCAAGAAAAATAAATGGACATGGGCAAGACATGTAATTAGGAGGGAAGATAACCGATGGTCAATAATTGTTGCAGACTGGATTTCAAGCGAAAGGAAGCGCAGCAGGGGGCAGCAGAAAGTAAGCTGGGAGGATGAGAATGAGTTTGCAGGGACAACATGGCCACAATTAGCAATGACCGGGGTAGTTGTAGAAGTATAGGAACGGCCTTTGCCATGCAGTGGGTGTCACCAGGCTGATGATGATGATGATGATGACCCTTGCCTAATATAAAGAATAAAATTGATGGTCATATTTCCATCAGTTGCTAAACTCCTGCCCCCTACATATTTATGCGTCATGCTAAAAGGCAATATAACGCAATTGGCAATAGATTATGTGATCGCGACTGCTGCATCAATGAATCATGCGAAAGAAGGTGTGGATATTTTCTCAGAGTCTCTCTCCTAGTCATATGCATTGCGCTTTCCAGATTTCAGGGCGATATTTCTTGCTGAACTATCAGCCCTTATCTTAGCTCATCGAAAATTTCCTTCAAACTATCCTACATCGGTTATAGTGACTGATTCACTGTCAGTATGCACATCACTCACTTCATTTTCCAACAAATGAAATGGGAGACACACTTGCGCGGATGTCTCTTGATGGACCTGTTATGTCCGTTATAGCCAGTTCGGCTTATGTCGCTGCGACTAGATTAAGCAAATTTTTTCTTTTCCAAGACTGCACAAAACTGAAAATCAAACCGTTGGAATTTCTTCATTGTCCTTTTCATGGAGGAATAATAGGTGTCCAGTGCGTAAATGAGAAAACTCTATATGAATATTACAATGCCGCATGCCACCAGCAAATTGTTACTCATACAGGTCTGGTCTCGCACAGTGCCTTCGGTGTCCTACCTGCCAGGACCCCGAAAACATTGACCCCTTTACAAGAGTATGCCGTCGATTTAGGAATCACAGGAAGAAAGTAGAATTTTCATTTCGAGACCTCCGGGTCCTTTTATTAGGACTTTAACCACTCGAACACTTTGGCTAATTAAATATTTCCCCAAATATATCTTCAAATCAATAATTGGATACATGATTAAGTCATTGATTGTGTCTTCGAAATTATACTAATACCACCCAAAAAATCACACAAACGTTGCTCTTCATATATAATTCGTAATGGTTGTTTTATTTCTATATCTACAACGTAAATCTATTTCTTAATTAACATGAACTTTACGCCAAAAGTGTGGACCAAGCAAGCAAGCACAGTGACTTACCCATAAATATTTCCTTAGTAAACGCTTTCTCGGGACGACTATAAGTACCATATTTTCACGAGCCGGTGACGATGAATAACACAGTAGCAATACTGTGAACGACAAAACTAACTTTTATTGGGCGAACATGTGCCCCCAAAACAGGCTACACTTATAGCACAACGATAGCGGCGAACACGGTCGGCGATCGTAGAAAATCTGATCAGCGGGTCAAGCGCGTCGGCTCTTATAGAGCAGTCGTCGAATGTTCCAGACTAATCGTTGGGACCCGCGTGACTTCCATAGAGTTCTACACCATTCGCGTCAGGCGATGAAATCAGATAACACAAGGTTCGGCGACCACAGACAGCGGATAGAAGCATCGATAACTTTCCAGAAACTTCGGATACATGCAGGCGCGTCCCGCGCTGTGCGATAACATTTGTTAGGCGGCGAAGCGTGGTCGCCCGATAAAGATAAGTACACGTGTCACATGCGTGGGCGCGCCACAAATATTACAAAAGATGCGCGGAGATGATACGTGAGAAGAGACGCGAGCAGAATAATTTCAATTGAAGGTCTTTTGCAGTGATTGCAATAGTTGTGGTGACGGAATTTTTGCATTGTTACGGAAATTTAGCCAAATAAAGAAGCATATTTTTATTGCGATAGCACTTACGTGAAAACACGAGGCACATTTCTGGCGTCGCCGCCGCCATGATGTTTTGTATAAAGTACAAGTGCAATACTACCATTGCGTTATGCCCTACAAGGTATGTGCCAGTGAAAGCCTGCGAACGGAGGCGATGATTGCAGTTCAATCTTGCCCACACGAAAGGAGGAGAGTTGAACGAAGCGCGCCGTCTTCCGTCGAGCTCGAGGCACCTATCGTTGCGAGGCAGCAAGGGGGGGAGGCGGTAGAACACAGGTTCGCATTCCTCTTTCCCGCACCGACGCTGCAAAGCCGCTTCATCACCTGGTGTGCGAGATCTCATAAGCAGAGTGGAACACCCTAAATATAAGGTGCACCAGGTTGCATGATTCAAACCCTTCGCTTTAACTGCGACCTCCACCCGGGCTTCACTGACGTGAGGCATCGCTTCTGTACCGGCTGTGGCTGGGAGTGGCTTTCACGAAGGCGTAAACTACTTTGGTTGGACTGACAGACAGTGATGCATGGGACGTCTGCGGCGTCGAAGAAAACGTCGAGCATTTATTGTGCCAATGTCATCGATTTCAGTAGAAAAGACTAACATTATCTATCGCACTGTGAGGACTGGACAATCGGCCGTTTCCTGTGATGGTATGCTTGAAGACAGTCCCCATTGCTCGTAGGCCCACAAAGTTGTGAAGACACTTTTCTCTTTCGTGAGGTCAGCTGGCCTATGTGAACACCTTTGACTCACTCAGGCCCTCTGTCTGCGTGCGCGACCTCACTGCAGCTTTCCTCCCCCTCCCTCTATCTCATATTTCTATTCCCTCTCCCCCATCTCCCAGAGTAGGGTAGCCACCCACAGGCATTTCTGTTTAACATTCCTGCCTTCTCTCTTCATTTCTTCCTCCACGTCAAAACAATTCACGAACATAATACAAACGGTAAGGGGGGGGGGGGCAAATTTATGCTTCGTATTTGAGTGCGAAGCCAAACACATACACGGTGTCCCAACTATGGTGGACGAAGATTAAAACATATGCAAATGCCACGTAGCTGGCCAGAACCAAGGTAATCTTGTTTGGCCTCGCTTGGACATACCCACCCTCAGGACGATGGGCTCAACACATGGGGTGAAGACCCATGTTGGCGCGCCATGGCGTACGACTGCCTAAATCAGGGAAACCGTAACTGCCGGTTCATTAAGGGTGCTTGATTGGAAGCCAACCGAATAGACAGCCTCAATGTCTCGTCGGACGATCCCAGCAGCACCGCCAGTGTTGTTGGAACATGTTGCGGTTGCTGCAGATGTTGCTGCGGTTTTTGGTAAGTGGTCGAACTGGTTGTCTATATGTCGGCTTTTTGCAAGTTCCAGGTGGCGGCACTCTTTGACAATTTCGTCTACCGTTGCCACATTGTTGAAGACCTGCAAGTTGAAGGCGTCATCAGCCATACCTTTCAGAATGTGGGAAACAATGTCTGACTCAGTCATGTGTGCGTTAACTTTGCGGCACAAAACCAAGACGTCTTCAATTTACATGACGCAGGGCTCCGTGGACGTCTGCACTCAGCTGTATAACGTCTTCTTCGAGACAAGGTGGTGACCGTAAGAGTTGCTTCACAAATCTCGTCGCTTTTGCTTAGGCCTGTGCCAACTGGTGATCTCGTCTTTGTGGGTGCTAAACTATACTCCAGGTGTCCCACCAAAGTAAAATACTACGTTGGCGAGCATGGTAGTAGGCTGATCATTACAGGCTGCTCCAGGCTTCAATGTATTGCGCATTTTTCCGAGAATACGCCGGGATCACGGGAGCGGATAGTACGATGGCAGATCATTGGAGTGGCAGCAGGTGTAGCAGCAGGTTGAGTCCAGCTGTCGTCTCCGGGAGCCATGAGGGAATGCTTGACGTATCGTCCACTACCAAGCTCCATAACGAGGTACATGACTTAGCTTCGAGGCACTCAGACAATTTTTTGTATTCTGCCTAATTGCATTGTCTATATTATTTGATAAATGTCTCAAATATTTTAATTTGATGAGTTTTCATGACAAAACTCCGAAGAGTGAACTGTAGAGTAGTACAGAAAACTCTCGATACAGCTTTCTATGGCTAAATACGTGTTTCATAAGAGCCTCTTTCCAAGCGGGAAGGAAACCCGTGAATACACGCAATGTGACTCGAATGGTCAGTCGCGCGGTAATTTTGCGTTTAATCATGGGCATATTTCTTGCTCGAAAAAGATGGTTTGATGTAGCACGCATTGAGCAACAGAAAGCTGCAACGGGAATGCTCCGTTTTACTCTACAAATATGTCATTGACAACTAACCAAAATATTTGAGCACTTGAACAATTAATTAAGGCTCAATATGTAATTAGGTGGGACGCAAAAATAGTCTATTTCCAAGCGACTCCAAACCACCTTAATTTGTTCTGGCCATCTAAATATTCGTATGAGATCTACTTGATCCTGAATAAATTTCTAATTGAAAAGTAAGCGCGGCACAAGTACTGTGGTGTCAGTGGAGGATTAGCTCTGGCATCTCTTCTAAGGATTAATAGTAAAACGTTCAGTTAAGGACGCTGTGACAATTTCACACGAAGGGCAAATAGTATTCATTGGGTGACGAACACAACTGTGCAGACGGGCGCCTGAGAATTATATTAAGGTATGAACTGCAGAAATTGTTTTTTATAGCGCGAGTTCCTTCGATGCAGCGCGGCATCCTATTTGAGGCCAGAGAGGATCTTGCCTTTCAGCGATCTTAATTATAGTTAGGTTCATTAGGGTAAGGTGGAATAAGCATGAGCTATAATACAGGGAATACATGTATAACATTGAGTGTCAATTCATAAAAATGTATGAAAAATGTAAAAGCACATTTCGTTCGGAGCGAAACCATGTAAGTTTCAGAATGTGTTCGCAGTAGATAGCGCTTTTGCTAATTCGCGCATTACGCGTGAAAATTCACCAGCACTACTACAAAGTTTGCATATAATAGGTTTACGGAAACGATTCGAATTGCTCCGAGCCCTGCGGATGTCCTGGCTGGTGGAGAAAGATATCCATCGGGGAACAGTGTTCTTGAAGAGCACCAGTAACGTCGCCGTTGTTGCAAAAGAAATGCATTAGCATTGTGAGCGCGTAAGAATACGACTGCCTAAATTTTCATGGCCTAACACTTCGCTGAAGAAAACTCAAGAGCCGTCCTAATGCAACTGCCTGTAGGTATTTAGTAATTTCAATCATCCAGCTCTCTACGAAGACCATTTTGCAGTAGAATTCTTGTTCGATGTGCTGTTACTGTTATGATGGAAAGAAAGTTTAGCGTAGGTTCCGCTGAAGTAAATGCGGATTATTGAACAGTAAAGAAGCAGAAGATCCTAACATGGAGCTCCATCAGAATGGTGCCATCATCAGAAAGTAATTATTGACTTCCTCGTTTCTGCACCCCCGTCTGGTATAGCGCGATAAGCGAAAGGCCAAACAAGCGCTTTGTGGTGACAACATACGATTTGTATTCTGGGGTTGCTCCCGTGTCCACTTTAGTTACAAATCATATGGCGCCACCAGAAGGGTTTCTCAGGCCGTCACCTTTGCTTTAATACTGCCTTCAAACCGCAGGCCACTCAACTAACGCTGCAAACATTCTTTACGTGCACTGTGAGGAGCACATAAAGATTCATCACCCAAGCGACAGCGCGAAGAATTTAACAAAGTGAACACATATGCTAGTGAGTAATGGAAGACAGCCACGCACTTCGTGCGATATTGAGGGTGGGCAAGCCCATTAGCGCGGAGCTTGTTGTTGCGCTGATGGAGTTTGTCGAGAGTAAAAATTGGTTTGCTCCGGACAGTACAGTGTCGTGGCAGCCTGTATGCGACAGACGAAAACGACTACACAAAGACGAGAAAACGCCCTAGCGATAGAGGGTTATTTAAATGTCACCCTGCGCACTTTTGAGCATGCATGAAAGAAAAAATAGCAATTCAAAGGCAGCGCCAGTATAGGCGGCAGCCGGCAGACTAGACCATGCTAGAAGTGACCGGTAGTTTCTTTCATTTGGCTGCCAGCGACAGTATGGCCCGTCCAGCGACGAACTTTCGTATCGCCTCTAGGTGGGCATTTTAGCATGACACAAATTCGTAGTGAAAACTTATCATTCAATGTTATGTGGCCGCTAAAGCGGCGTCTACGTAAGCCAGCACACTTTATGCTTCGCGCCGCGTGAATTAGCTCTCCATGGCAGGAATCCTACGTGTCAGGCGTAGTCGTGACACATGGATGCATTGGAAAAAAGAACGTGCCGAAAGTTGATTCCCAAGTTCTGGCGATACCCAAATCACATAATCACGAGAACACGAGCAGCCAATGAAACCATTTCGTAATCAAAAGGCTTGCACCACCTCAAGAATTAAAAGCATAGCGTTTTTCCGACTTTGTTAAAGATAAAAAGTATTAGCAGTAAAAATTTTATATCCCGAAGAAGGTTTATGAGGGTGATGGGCATTTTAATGAGAAACTCGTACAAAAATGAATTAAACTGAAAAAACTATAAAGAACTCAAGCAGCAATGCCCAACAAAAAAGCTTAAATCCTGACGTAAAACCGAGACTCGTACCACTCACTCCGCTGTCATAATACAGCGTGAATTATTCGTTCACGCTGAACTTAATTGCGATATACGATTGAATTACCGCCATGTGTCTTGTACATAGTTTTGGAAAAGCGAAGAGCCGCTACGGTGGCAGCCTGTTTGCGATAGGCGAAAACGCCAACCCAAAGACGAAAGAACGTGCTAGCAATAAGGGTTATTTGAAAGCCACCCTACACGTTTTTAAGCATGCATGAAAGAAAAACTGGTAATTCAAATGCGGCGCCGGTATAGCGGGCAGCCGGCAGACTAGCCCATGCGAAAAGTGACCGACAGTTCCTTTCCTTTGGCTGCCCGTAAGTGTATTCCCCGCCCAGCGATGAACTTTCGTATTGCCTGTAGGTGGATATTTCACAATGAGACAAATTCGCAGTGACAACTTATCATTCAATAATCTCTGGCCGCAAAAGCGGCATCTACCTACGCCGGCACCCCTCACGCTTCGCGCCGGGTGAATTGGCTCCCCCGGGCAGCAATCCTACGTGCCAGGCATAGTCTTGACACATGGATGCATTGGAAAAAAGAGCGTGCCGAATGTTGCCTCCGAAATTCTGGCGATACACAAGTCACATAGTCGCGAACAGGCGATGAAAATTAAAGACCACCGGCAATACATTGCCAGGTCTACTCTGCCGGCATATGGTCATTTCCTCATCAGAAGGCATACACCACCTCAAGAATTACAAGGATAGCGTTTTTCAAACTTCTTTGAAAATAAGATGTCTTAGCAGTAAATGTTTGGCATTTTTATATCGCAAAGAAGAGTTATGAGGGTGACGGGAATTTTCATGAGAAAGTCGAACAATTGAATTAAAATGAAAAATTATAGGAAACTCAAGGAGCGAAGCCCCACATAAAAGCTTAATTTCCGAAGTAAAACCTAGACTCGCACCAGTCATCCCGCTCTCAAACTACAGCGTGCATTATTTTTACACACTGAAGACAACTGCAACAAACAATTGAATTATCGCCGTTAGGCTTGGAACTACTTTTTCAAAGGTGAGCGCAGAAGCGAAATGTTGTGTTGAGACAAAACTACCTTTCAGGACCCGGCATTACGCAACGCGCATGCTTTCGAAGTTTCTAAGGCGATCGCGATGATTGCAGAGGCTGAGTCAGTGCCATTACTAGCAGCGGCGAATTCTTTCAATGAAAAACACCGCATAGAACGGCAAGAACCATAATAGGGAACGTCGAAGCAGCTAAGCATAGCATTGCCGCGTTGGTGACTGCGGCTGCCAGCGGATCTGCGTGCGAGAACGCTGGTTCGAGGCGGCGAGATAATCAGAACGGTGGTCTTGGATTTGATTAATGCCGTTTCGGACCTGCGGTCGTTTCAAAGGTCCGGAAAATTGGGCAGCGGAGGGTTCTCGCTTCTGAAACTACAGACGCTCTTTACATTGACTCTTTGGGGCGCGTGGTGGTTCCACAAAGCCGCCCACATTATCGGACATTTCACAAAAATCGGGCGTCCGGAAAATTGGTCATTCACTCTACACCGGCAACCCCTACAGATGTCGACACGGCGTAAAAGTAAATTTGTTACGATTCATGTCTTTTAATCGAGCCAGCAGTAGGGCGACTTTCGTTCCCATTCAATAAACTGATAGCAAATTTTCCTAGATTGAAGCACAAATTGCCCAAGTATTCTCTTTGTTTTTCCAGGCTATTTCACCCACACCCACAATCACCCACACTAGCTGCCATTATTGATGTAGAGATGCATGCTCCATTTTTAGGTGATTTTTATACAAAAAGATTGTGAGACTTTTTCACAATTCTCGATGGCCGTGCATGCGCAGTGTCGTTCCGGGTGGTGTGTTTTTAGTTGCAAGTGAGCGTCTTTCCTGTCCACATCTCCTTTTCCGGCTACGTTTCTGCGCTCCCAATTGCAAGAATGATTTGAAACCAACAAACCCAGCAGCTCACTATTCTAAAGCTTATTCTTTTATGTATTTTGAAAGTTAACGAATCTTGCACGCGCATATTGTAAAACGTAGTTACGACGGGATATATCAAGCGAACAAATATAATTCCATAGAAAACCGACGGCTACAATTCCACTGCATGTCTTCACGAATATATGGAACACGACTGATACCATCTTTCCGCTATCCGAATTCATGGTGCGTGAAAAGCGAAATAATATCATCCCAGCGTCTGACGAGCAACGTATGCATGGCCTGCTTATGTGACGTAACAACTATTGAGACACGTGACTTTTTGTTCATGCGCTTCGAAATTGTCGTTCTAGCGCCATATCTACAACAGACCCGGAAACGAAGGGTGCGGCGGCACCAACGATCCGCTCGAACGCCCGGAACCACAAATCCACCGTGGGAACGACGGAGCAATATGCAAGGGGATGGTGACCAAGCACACGCAGCCGTCGAAGATGATGCACCTATACAAGCGAAATCATTCTCAAGGATGCAGGCAAGTGGCGGTACTTTGCTGTGTGTAGCTTTCTCGGTGACGTTGATCAGTTTTCTTGTAAGGACATCTTTTGGTGTCGGTAGGATAGCCATGTTGTGCCGGCTTTCCTGACATACATAATTACCTATATTCAAGGACTGCTTCACTTGAACATTGCTTATCGTTTTGACTACTATTAACGACAAAGTTTCCCGGTAACTGCAGCGCCTGAGATCTGAAGCATACAATATATCGTAGCGTTTCTATGAAAGTAGCACCTTGTACGTAAAAATGCAAGGCGATGTCTTCGCAATCTTCCATTCTTCCAGTGTGGAACACATCCCTTCTGGCGAAAATGTCTAAACACTACAGCCGCTCTATTAGTAAAGCACCAATTGAAATTCTCATTAAATAAGAATTATAATAATTACGGGTTTTGCGTGCCAAAACCACGAGCTCAATATCGGGCATGCCGTAGCGTGGGTGTCCGGCAATTTCGGTCATATGGAGTTTTTTAACGTGCACCTAAATCTAAGCAACGCGGGTATTTTCACATTTCACCCTCACGAAAATGCGGCTGCGAAGTTCTCTTTGGCTTAATTATAAACAATGCGCTTTCTCAGAGGGGCTTCCAAAAGGAATAGCCTGTTGTCGGCTAAAGCGGACTTAGCCTTGTTGGAATTGCCCTCAGTTACTAGCTTTTTTGCACCTTTCCCGATGGGCATTGAAAAATTCCGTGTCATTGCACTGAGTGAAAGTGAACGAGCACTAAAGTTGTTTATGTGGGCCCCTTAATGGTGACCAGTCCGTTGCCGTGCGGCAAACGCCGTATGCACATAAATGAAAGGCGAGGCGCGAATAGTCCGTCCTCCACTATGTTCCGCCTCGAGAGATTATATAGCACCCGGGGGCATACAGGGGCATACATACCCATGTATTGATGCAAAACGTGGAACGACGCCTTTTTCTAACGAAACCTTGTACGCAAAACAGACACGCACCTCACCGCACTCTGTGGTCACACAGAACACAGGCCACACAGAATTGGTTCCGCCCAAACTCCATCTGAAACATGTCCGTTGCTCTTGTGAAACGTTACAAGTTAGCGGCATCGGGGCCACATGGACGGTTCAGATTTCGTTCCTCTTTGCGGTCTTGGAGGGCAGCACGCTCACGGGACTGTTATCACGGGAGAACGGAAAGAAAGGAAAGGAGATAGGCAAGCGCTTGGAACGCCGAAAAGGAGAGGGCGGTGCGAACGTAGACGTGGCCGACACGGGTCATTTTGTTATCTGTTCTTAAGAGCTTAATATATGTTTTTGAGAGCTTCACCTCCGCCTGAGGTCGTCCCGTTCTTGCACTATCTTCGGGATTGGCCCATCCATGGGGACAAATTTGTGGCTTACACGACTCGATAGACGCACGCAACTTTTCCCAAAACCTAGCCATATAAAGCTTCGCTGTAAAATGACATACAGTAGACCGATTCTTCAGCAGCACCACGCGAGGGCCGACTGACCGATAGGCGGTTTCCAAGCCTGCGAAGTGACGAGATCAGCCAGAGCTTGTCGGCCTCGTCGTTAGAAGGTGTCGCCGGCCCGCCAGTCGACCCTCGCCTGGTGCTGTTGTACTGTTGAAGAATCGTCCACCTGTGCGTAACGACGTGCATTGTTTGGCGCATGATACAGCATAATTGGACCCCAGGCGGGCGGTGATATTTCGCCGCCAGAGGGAAAAGGGCGAAACCTTGAAGCCCAGGTACTGGTACAATGTGGCAGAAAGGCTCTTCTTTTTAAATCCTACATGAAACGGCCAGTTAGTCAATAAATTCCATGTGAAGCCACAAAAGCGCTTTCTGAATACAAGGAGAGAATTCACAGTATAAGTCCATTGTGTGCGCCGTTAATAGCTGGCATCAGGAATTAATGGTCAAGCGACCCATTGCTCGCGATAACTATAGGCGCACCGGCGTAATGCATTCTGCAAGCCCATTCGATTTCGCCGCTTCCTATACGTCGTGCCTAAAAAGGGTGCCCTAAACCTAGGCGAGACATGCCTAAGACTGTAATTAAAGGGGGATCGCAAATCGTATCAGACGCGTTGGTAAGCAACCGACCGGTAAGTATGGGAGTGACCGAGCGGGACGCAACTTGAGATGATGCGCCACTGGAACAATGTTTACGCATGCACGCTTAAACACCTCCCCACCCCCCTACAATGCCTATGATGACATTATCGTGTTGGCTTTATTCCGACAACGGAAGCTGCATTACTACGAGGCGAATTGCGAACACGACCATGTACATAGATTTAGGTGCACGTTAAAGAACATCAGGTGGTCCAAATTATTCCGGAGACCCCCACTACGGCGAGCATCATAATGTGATAGCGATTTTGGCACGCAAAACCACACAATTTAATCGCGTTGGTGATGCCACCTCGAGAATCGCTCAAACAAATCAAGCGGAGCCACTCTGAAAGGGAACAGCACAAGATAAGCGCAGCGTTATATGGCAGTCCACGTGGTGTGGAATGTATACGTTCGCCAATGTAAAAATTACGCAGATTCCACGCACTGTGGGAATCGATGTAAGCGAAGCTTTCCGTGCTGGATGCTTTGATTGATGATAACTAGCGCTGATACTGACTGTTACAGCTTAATTTCTTCAACGTGTAGGTTTCAACGTTTGCGAGTGGATGTTAAACGCTACTTTCTAAGCACCACTGCTGTTTTTCTGCGTAGTACACAGTACACACAGGAAGAGATGTTTGCTTGGGGCGTTGTTGTGTGCCACAGTTTATAACTTCTGAAAGGTTGAGCGTTGCCATTTCCTCAGATCGCAATGTGGCAGAAGCTTTAAATTTCAATTGGATTAAGGAGCTGTACGTTTCCAAGCCACACTCGCATTGTAAGGCAAGCCGCAGTGGCGCACTCCGGATTAATTTTGACACCGCAATATTCTTTAACGTGTCCCGAAATCTAAGTGCACGTGCGTTTTCTGTTTCGCTCCCGTCGAAATGCGGCTGCCTCTATTGGCATCAAACACACGACCTCTAGCAATGCCATAGACGCAAAGCTAAGCCAGCGGGCACAGGAGTGTTGATTTGACCGTCGGCTGATTCCGTAGTGCCTATTGGATCCTGCGGTGCGCTTTAATTAATGCGGCTCTGCTTCTGCATGCCCTGCGTAAGTGGCCTGCTTGACATATTTGTGTGGCGTGTTTTCTTTTCAGAAATAGGAGCGACGCGCAGTACCGTAGCTTGAACTTAACTTATCCTGTTGCAGTGGAGTTTCCTTGCTTTCTCACGTCCCCCCTCTCTTATATTGGAACTGCCTCCTCTCCCTCTTCTTCCTCTCCTCTCTACTGTTCTATCTCCGGCCCCGTTGGCCTCGCACGTTAGTTGAGCAGGAATCGCTGCAGCTTCCGCAATGCTTCTTAGGGAAGTCGCGGATAACTACAGCTGTGAAGCGACTAAAGTGGCGACGGCCAGGGAACTCCAGAGGGCATTGTGCACATTCGTCGGAATCGTGTGAAAACGAGTTTCTCCTGTCGCCTTTTCTCTTACTCGTGTTGTTATATATATATACGCTCTGAACCACCCCCCAACGCAGTGTTCGCAAAAGCGGCTCACAGCCGCAGAAGCAGTGGGAAATTCGAAGGAAGAGACAAAGAAAGCTTCTCTTTAATATGTGCACCTTTCAGGTCGTACTTCTTACGCACATCTAAATAACTAACGCATACTACATCAGCATGATCCCCACACATAATTACCGCGCATAACAAATATGATGCCTCGCATATCTTGAACAGTACCCGTTAAGGCAGGTTCCACATAATGTGCATTGTATAGCACAGTGGCATCAGCCCCGTGTTCTCAATGCCTACCTGTGCCTCAAAAATATTAGCCATATCCTCTAAGTATCGCGTTTCAATCGCCGAGCGCTCCAGTAATCGCCGACATAGGCATTCACAGCGCCACATTATTTACGTGGTGTTTGGACGTGATACCAGAGCATAATTGGCGGGACACAACTCGCATAGGGTGACACCAACTTGATTTGTACTGAGATGCGAAAGCAGAACAACATTGACAAAATCTGCTGTCACCATAAAATTGAACGTTTGATTCAACCTTCCGGATACGCCCTGTGCCACAAGCTCGACGCGGGAACGAGCACGAAAAACAGCAACTTCTGTTTTGTTTTATTAACCCCTAGGAAACATTTACATGACCATATGTAGACAGATTAATTGGCTCTAATTACAATGGCTCTTTGAAATATTCTGTAAAATACGTGCCGTAATTCAATATTTGGTTTGTTCTCTTTAACAAGTTTATAATTCCCAGAAGCCATCAGTACGTTGTATCAACGTTTAACTGGTGACCATCTTTGGCACTGCCGAAGTTACCAGCCGCAGGAATGAAGCCTGGATTTAATCAGCGCAGGTTGTCAAAACGTACCTCTCGAGTTCGCGACACTGCACGACACTGGGGGTATGAAGCCGATGTCAATAGATAACTACGACGCGAAAAATCGAAGGATGCATGCCGCCGCAGAACAAGAACCATAATACCAAAAACACGCATATTAATGCGCTTGAACTGTATTAAAACAGGTAAAAAAAAGTATGGCAGAACTAATTTTATGATGGCTGTCAATGGTAATAGCAATCACAGAATGTGCTGACACATTATATTTCATAAACTACTATTCTTTAACACGTGAAGTGATAATTATGAGATTTCCGCTCCTTCAACTATGTGCGACATTCTCCGATATGATCCCTCTTCTATGACAAACGGCGGCCGCATTTCGATGGGGATGAAATGCGAAAGCACCTGTGTACTTAGATTTAGATGCACGTTAAAGGAGCCCAGGTGGTCGAAATGTCCGGAGTTCTCCACTACGGCATGCCTCATAATCAGAAAGTGGTTTTGGCAAGTAAACCCCCAAATTTTATTCTATTTTTATGGCGCTCGTTAGCCAAGGTGGTCTATGAGCGTGGAAGCATGACGCCGACGCAGTGACATTGGAATGACGAACAACGAATGATATCAATTGAAAGACTTTAAAAAAATACGGTACCATAGCGTTCGTGCTATTTTTCCTCAGTTACTTACAGGTCCATTTAAGGGCGATAAGTAAAGGGGGAAGTTCCTCCTGAACAAAAGAAAGCCAGCATCACACGGAAAAGTAACAAAGCAAAGCTTGCGAATAGTATAGGGGAACACCACAATAAAAAGATACAAAAGAGCGTATTGAGGTCATCAGAAAAAGTTTCGGGGTGTGACATGGATGCAATGCGGTTCAGAAGCTCGTTCAAGTCTGCAATACCTCGAGGCAGTGATGATGTGGTGTCCGCGTTATGGCATGTATGCGCATGGAATTGAGCCTGCTGTGAAGGTGTCAAGCACACAGGTGTCATACATGACATGCGCACAGGTGCATAAACCGGCAGCCGATGAGTTTCTTTACATTACATGTACTAGTAAAATTGACACACAGAAAAACGATCACGTGGCGCGTTTGCAAGAACTGAAGTGAACTGTCCGTTTTTTTATTCAGGCACTGCTAGAAAGATAGTACTTATGGTAGATACATCTGCCTTCTCTGAACAGCCTCGAACGTTTTGATAATCCAAAATCAAGAAAGGGTTTGATGGATGGAATAGCACACTGTGGTATAAAGGTTATAAGCAGGGATAAGGTGCCTCAGAAAGGCTGCCCAACGTTTCGATAGCAGGACCTATCTTCGTCAAAAGCGGCCTCGTCATCCTCGGCATGTTAGTTTTAAAGGGTTCGTTCAGTGACGTCACGTGCGGTTGTTGTCGATGGCGGCAGGTTGTAAAGGGAGAGACTTCAAAGAGAATGAGCGCTGCCGCCTGACGTCTGTGAGCGTGGTTCCCAAGACGAAGGGTCAAGAGCGGGAGAGTGGGAAGGCGAGGAGAAAAGAAAAGAGTAAAGGAGAGAAAAGAAAGGGGGGGACACCAAGAGAGAAAAAAGAAAGAACAAGAAAGAAAAAGGGCATCGGAGGGCGCTGGGGAAGCGAGAGGTTATAGAGCATTCAGGGGTGTCGTTGGCTGCATCTTTTGTGGCTTTGGAAGAGCCGGTTAGGCGGTCAGTGCGCGAGTAACAAAAAGACCCAAAAAGACCTGAGTTGAAAGACTGACTTTAGTAGCGGCGCAGCAATGCGTCGAGTAATTTTGAAGGAGTTAACTTGGCGACAAAGTCTGAGGTGAAGTGCATGGGGTAACTGAAAGGCAGCGGCTTGGTATTTCAAGAGACGTTAGCCGCAGTATGTCAACGCAGGTGTGGTTAGGGCGGTATACAGAAATCGCAATGCCCTGTGTGGTTGAGGCGCCGAAAAATGTATACTGGCGTCTGGGACTTTCGAATGTGTTGGCAAGGGTGTATCAAAAAATATACAATAAAACAGAAAGAAAGGGAGGGAATCGAAACCGGAATAACAAATATGAGGGTGACGTGCGCAGAAGCAGGAAGAGGCAGGTGTACTTGGAAAAAGGTGGCCGTATAGTTTATATAAGCGTAAAAACATGAAAAAGTGTATCAAATTGAGTACTAAGTATGAAAAAAAAATCTATATGGAGGTATAGGTGAGGTTAAGAGTTAAGGTGAGCTGGTGGTATATTGTGTTTTCTGCATTGGTTCGTATGAGAATTTCTGATTTAAGTTGCCCCTTTTAAATGTTCTAATTTGTCACGTGGCTAATTAATTCCCGTCGGGTGTAGGCGTCGAGTTTAGGCAATTAAACTTGTGTATGAGGTATGATGCCATATATTTCCTTTCGCGAGATGAACGGAAATTTGTTTGTATTATATAGAGCCTTGCTTTGTCGAATATACGACAATGTTCATTAAAGCGGCTGGCTACTGCTTTAGGTAAATTGTGTTTTGTATCCGCGTGGTGACCGTTGAGTCTTGTATGAATTTGTTGTCCAGTCTCACCTAAGAATTGTTTGCTACAAGCGGCACATTATAGCCAGTAGACTACGTTGCGATATCTGGCCCTTGCGCCATTTAGCATCAAACATTCATTCATTCATTTGGATTTTCGCAGGCTGGTGAAACAAGCGAAATTTCACAGCAACTTGATTCGCCTACGCAACCCGACAGCGAGTGGTTGCTAAGGAATCCCCATGAAGAAGGGCCTCTGTGGATTCCGCTTAACACTTCCTCATCGGGAAATCAAGAGCACAATAAAGATGCTGCGAGTGGAGGCAATCAGAACGTGCATGAACAAAGTAAGTAATATTTACATGGTCACTCCTTTCAGTGATGATACAACAGAAAAAAAGCCACCCAATACTGAAGCAGAGTGACTATGGCATTGCACAACTTGGGTCAAGGCTGCGGATTTCATCCCTGCGGCGACGAAAGCATAAAGATAAAGTAAGGTGAAGGTTAAAGAGCCCCAAGCAGCCATAATTATTGCGCCCCCTCACTATGGCTTGCCTGTAATTTGTACTGTCTGTGTCACACGTAAAGCCCATAATTAGGTTATCAAGACCCCAAATGTTTGCCTTCATGGCTTGAGAGCTCTGAAGTTAAGGTGTCTGATGGCCTGAAGGCCCGGTGCAGTTTGGCAAAATCACCCATGATGATAAAATTGTTGGTATCCGTACAAAAAAAAGATCAAGTTGCAATCTATCTATTGATGTGTACAGAGATGCTACTAGAAATCCCGCACATATCAGTAAGGATTATTTCACAAGTTAAAAAACACCGCGTTGACTAGGACAGGTTAGAACGTTATTCCTCATTGCCGAACATTAGAATGGCATGTTTTAAAGCAGTTTACTATATGAAATATCTTCTTGACTGAGTCGATTGCACTGCGGCCTGGCCACTGAACCGCGTTGAGGGCGTGATAAATGTTTTGGGCCATTTTTTTTAAAAAAAGGAGCAAAGTTCGACATATTGCAATATCTTCTTTCTGTACCTGCAAGAGCATGGACGCAACGGTCACTTATAAGGGCAGTATAGATAGAAAAGGGAAGTGGTAAGACACTAATACGTAACGATAGATACCAAAGAAGCGTAGAAAATACCAATATAACCATCAATATAAACCACAGCGGAACACCCCTAGAAAACTATTCGTTTTAATAAAAGAACGATGCTCTTCTCGACCCATTAAATGCTCCAGTGAAAATATTTAGTTTTTTCATTGCCACTTACAGTATTGTAGACATCTGTTAACAAGTGCATCTATTGGGGTGCTATAGGTGATTATACATGCAAATTGTGTTGTATCCAGCTGTGCGACAGGTGCCAGTACTGAAGGTGATTGCTAATATTTTTTTTATGGAAACCGCCCAGAGAAGAGAAGGTGGCACAATGACAAATGAGCTGTCATTTCCTACTTCACCTTCGTGCACCCAAGGGCTCTCGCGCGAGGGCGCATGCGTCTAAAGGGCTGCATTGGCGTTATGCTGCGAACCCGCCTCGCGACTCAGAAGACGCTATCTTTAGATTGGCGAATTTGTATGAGTGGTGTAATTTCGTCCTCTACCAGCCATCCTTCAAGAGTGCGGGCAAAAAGGTCATAGAAAGGTATTCGCTTGAAAGCATAGCGTATTTGCCATGCTTTATGAATGGAGAATTGTTTGCTGCAGATTGCTGCAGAACTGTTTCTTCGGACAGATGCCACGGGCCTGTGTGGTACGCCATAGTCCACTCTAAAAATCATTGCACACATCACTGAAGCAACTGATACAGAATGAATTTATACGGGTGGTTTCTTTACTGCGACAGTGGTCGCGGGCTGCTCGGTAGGCATTTTTTCTATGCCCAAGTTAGCGGTGGTTGTGAACACCAGACCAAAGCGTACGAGACATGATAGGGACTTGTCCCTTCGAGGCAGTCATTTTACGCACATTCTGTCTGGCACAATGATCCTGTAGAAACCGAATAAACAAAACTGCAAATTCACCGTGTAAGTTTAAGGTCACAAGATTACAAGGCAAGTATTTATAGATAGATCTTTCATTTGTTACAACCTTCTCGAAAAAAGGTCAGTATAGCGGCAGGTTGAAACGACAAATCGTTCATGACATAGTGTTGAAGAATCTGCTTGTGTGGGTCAATGTCCAATACCCTTCTGCGGCTAAGCGCACGGCCGCGGGCCGATTGCGTGGGTCATGCCCTGATAATGTAACATTGGATCAAAATTGATCCGGTAGAAGATTTCCAAGGATAAGTCTCTACGTTTAAACAATAGGCATTATAACTAAGTGATGACACACCGTGTTGCCAACAAAAACAAGAACGTGTCATGCAGGAGGCTTGTACTGCAGCAAGACTCCTTCATAAGGACGCCATCAAACTCGCTGGGCCAACTAACCGCGACGCCCCGAAATCTGCGGGTCGCGGATGTCTGAATAAGTATTCGGACAAGACTGTCTATACGTGTATATGACGCGGGATCTATTCCACCTATCACTGGAAAAATATTTAGAGGACTCTCTCTGTCTTTCAAGGGAGGCACATACCCACTAATATGTAACCAGTGACTCAAAGTGACAGAAAAGCAGTTCATTAAATAGTAGCACATACCCAGGGGCCCAAGCTCGCACAAGAAGGCTAGCTACAGAAATATATGGACATTGTAAACTGGTTTCACTTCCCTCAGAATGTGCATCACACTAAACCCTCGTGTGCCTATGTTTGGCAGTACGTTGAAAAATACACGATAGCCCACGCCATGTATCATAGCTCGCGTGTTGTCGAGAGATAAGGGAGCCCTGCAACGCACCAGGGACAGCTTGAACGGCACCGATGGTAACGCCGGATACGCTTATATTATGTACATCGAAGACAGGGCGTCGGAAGCACGAGGGACGGAATGATCGTCTCTGAAAATGTCATCTGCAATTATTGTTCGCGCGATATTGCGGGTCATTTAGGAAAGAAAGCTACAGCATTGTTTTACAAGAAATTTAAGCATTGGAAATCCATGGCATGGTATTACAGCCACAGGAACGGCGCGTCAACATTACGAGCCTTTCGGCGTGCCAACGGCTGCCACGCGCAAGTTGTAATCATAGAAGGGACACCTTGACGTGCGAGAACCGAAGGCGCACCCACATAGCGCGGAGGCCACGGAATCTCATCAACATGTTGAGCAAGCATGGCAACCGTGACATGCAGGCTTCTGCAAGTGCCCCACTGCTATCGACGTCGCAGTAGGTTGTCCTGGGAGAGTAAAATGTGCCATCCCAAGCTACGCCACCTAGATATCGGAAGTTTTCTACACTATATTGTATGACGTCATGATAACAGGGCGAAAATTTCTATTGCTGTCCCCGGCGCGATGAAAGCGTTGACGTGACAATCACCGCGGCTTCTACAGCAGCATTCCTACTTGATTCTACGACAATGGACCCTAATAGCACGACGTCAGGTAGCAGAGTGCACAGGCCTTGTGCTATTGGATTTCCCTTGTATAGAGTTGTGAGAATTCAAGTGTAATGGCCACACTACGCATACGCTTGCCTGTGCGCGAAAGCCGTACGCATGTCCGTACGCATGCGCAGATGGTGCGGAACAAATCATACGCGTCACAGAGCCGCAAGAGCACAGACATCTTCAGGCAAATATCTGTGCACTGGCTCCCTCAGAAAAATACAAAACGATGTCTGCCATGTCGAAAATAGTGATGCAAGTCGGTGAGCGCGGGCTAGAGTCTTGCAGGCTGGAGCGTCCATTCCCCGTGAGTTTCGGCAACCCTAACGCTCCCGGGCGCGAGATTACGCACGACGCCAAGCGTACGTGTAGTTTAGGCTGAACTCTATTTTAGAGGTTTGTTGTGAAATTTTGCTGACCGACAACTTCGCTTTGTGTGTCACAATTACCAAATTATTTTTGCTACTTATTCTTTCATGCGATTAAGATAGAGAAAACAAATATGGTAGTCTGAAAAAAGGACTGTTGCAGGGCCCCTGCGAACTCCATAATATTATGACTGATTGGAGTGATAACATTCCGCCAGTATTAGTTGATGCAATCAGATAATACTTCACAGGCAAATACGCAGGTCTAGAATTACGCAGGTCTAGAATTTAGAGAGAATGTAGTGTGCAAATTATCCTGTATTCTATCATGTAGGTTAGTCGAGATGCACATGTCAGAGAAATGAATGGGGCACGGTTCTTTTTATATGTTCTACTGTCCACTAACAAAAAATGCAAGAGCCATTAGGTGCTGTCACTGCGATAGCAATCATTTTTTGGGCGTACGCATATTCACAACCAGAAATTCTGAACAATGCCACTTGAAGCGATTTGTCTAACTTCAGAGCAATCCACCAACGTAACTGAACGGGAACTATTTTATTCAAATATTCTTTCTCTTTCGAACGAACAGCCGAAATATATTCCCTTAAGGACAAGACAAATAAATAAGCTCAAAAGATGTAGTTTTTGTCTATATGTGCAGAACAAATCAAGTATAAGCATAATCAACAAAATGAAAGAAAAAATTTTGCGGAAATTTTTGCAGCAGTAAGGGGAAAACCCCAGGCAGAAAACGAAGTGGGCTTTACCCGAAGCCACTTAAAGCTCTCATTTAGGTTTTGCACAGGCAGGCAACTCTCATCGTAGCCGAACCATAGGTGCACACTTCATTGGCTTTACATCACCTATGCATAACAATTGGCAGCCGGAGATCTTTCATTGCTCTATCTCCTCCGAAAGTGCTTTTAAAAGCAACAGAGTCGCAAGCCGAACTTGTTCATTCCGTGTTTCTGCTCCAGACGAACATATGACGCTTGCTGCCTGACATTCAGTATTAGCCGAGTACATTCCGCCAGAAATATCGTACTCAATACTGAAACATGGAAAGAATTTTTTTCTGGTGCCTTGCCTCTATTCAACGCTCGTCCATAAAGGGTTAACAAGCTTTAGTAAGGAATGCGGAGAGGGTACTCAATTCTAATGGCATACCCCTTTAGGGCACTTCGTCGTCATTACCCGGCTGCATTATACTAATGTTACGTTAATGAACGGAACACTCCTTTAAAGCAGGAAGGAAGCTCGCAATAGATTCCATAAATGCTTATGTTATAGAGCACTCTCTCTACGTTGCGTACCGTGTTTTCTTTAAATTTGACCGATCATTGCAAATTATTTTTGAACATGCTTGCAATTCCGGTACATTGGCGCATGTCATGCAAGTTTGGCAGACTGCCAATTGGCAACATCCGGAGAATCTCTACATGCAGTGCTAAAAGGAGCATGCTGAACCTTGAAGAAATCTTTACCAATTTTTATAATTATGTACGCCCTTGTTTTTTTAAGTGATACGGTCCGCAGAGATCTCTAATAGGCGTCACCTTTTTTAAAGAGTTTTATTAGTCTTTTTGTTCGTTTTTGTTTTTCTCTTACTCTCGCGGCTCATAGATATGCGCTCATTGAAATGGCGTTTGTGATAGCGCAACCAGGTTTCGGGGCCTGCTCCTTGCCGACTGTCCAATATTGTAGATTTTGAGGACTCACTTGCTGTCGTGCGAGAGCTTGCAGACATTTGAACTGTTTCATGGACAGCTTTCCTCTTCAAAGCCGCGTCTCCTCCTCTCGCTTTGGCGGGTGAGGAGGATGCTGGTGCCTTCCCCAACGATGCTCGCGCCGCTACCGTGTGCAAACACCTAACATAAACTCATTTACTTATACCTATTTTACAGCTACGCATGTGATCGTTAACATCTTTTGCTATCTGTTAATTAGGCAATAGAACAACACACTACCTTGATATCGCCGCAAGCAACAAATAATTTGCCTTAAGGACCATCTTTCCTTTAATAATGAGAACTAATGTAGAGTGCTCGGCAATTCGCTTGCATGAATACGACGGCCAATCATATTTAAACAAATTTGTTTCTCAAAAAGGCACCAAATATGTGGTTTCTGCAGCACACCCTCCTGTTGCAGGCGTGGGTGTCGCGCCAAATGAACATGGTGCTGCACCAAAACCGCTGCCCACTTTCTCCGACGCCTTCGAGTCTCCGTCCAGCCCAGCTTCCCAAGTAACGCAGACGTTGTATGAGGACAGCACCGGTCATCCAGCAGCTAACGTGGCTGCAATGGCGGCTGTCCACCCGTCAAGCATATTGGCAGCCCTAAAACAAGCGCGGTACAACGCTTTCTTTTTTTCAAGCAGCGCATTGAGAAAAAAGGGCACAAGTAGCAAGACAGGATATATTTACTCGCCTGCAATGAATCTCTGGTACGCATTGAAAACAAAAGTGCTAAGGTTGAGAAAACCGGTTTCAATATACAAACAATGAAATCAGAACTACTGCGGCATATTTCATTGGTAGAGCAATGCTTGCATACTACGAAATTTAGGCATTCCATCTTCACCTAGAGCAATTTTCTTTTCTCCACTTTCCTTTCAACGCAACGCATTATTTGTACATATCATATAAAGGATAATTATAACCTATGCCTTCTCGGGCCTTGTTGGCTGCTTACTGTATTTTTGTAACCAAAAAAAAAAAAGTACAATGCATTTTGTTTTCGCTTCAACGCATGCAACATAGCCTTTAAGATTAAGGCGCCTGTTTCCTTGTGCTAAATATAAAAAAATGTACCATATCTTGTATACAGCGAAAACGAACATAAGACTTTTTCATTTGAAGTGCTTGGTGCGACACGTCTACACTCAGGGCAATAAAAGCTCCAAACAATAGACAGACGCTGCACTCAGCAGGCACGTTTCCAGGGAGGCAATGGGGGGGCCCGCCTCCTCCCGTTGCTGAAATTAGGCGGCATACCCCCCTCCCCCCCTCCACGCCACCACTACTCACACACATTGCTAATCAATCATGTCAAATCAATCATGAGATTTCACAGCTCTTCGGCGGTCAAAATTTTGCTGCCTTTCTCACTCCTTTTTGATGACGGTAGGTATCGGCATCTCCTGGGGTGTAAAGATTTCTCATCGATTCTATTCCCACACAATAAAATTGAGTTGCGTTCAGTTGTCCGCATCTATTAGCAGGCAGGGCTTAAACCTTTATTTCTTTTATGTAGTTTGATTTGGCCATCAACATTTTCTGTTTCCATCTATTCAACGGTAACGCGAATCTCTGTTACTTTGTTAGTTAAACTTCCTTTGTTTAGTCTGATCTAGGAACCATGCAAGGCATTCGGTTCGTAGTCAGCTGGCTTGTATGCTCGTGGAACGAGTTTCAGTCGGAGAAAACGCCAGTTTCGTTTAACTTTCCTTTTGCCTCATTATTTCTTCGAGCGACGGCTCACAGCGAGGCTGGCAGATCCTCAGAAGCATATAACCGCGACATGTTTAGATAATGCGGAAAATAAAATCATGCGAAACAGCGTCCCTCATCAAACCCTGCAATAACCCTTAAGCCCATAAGCAATATGACTCTCATTCATTACCTCGTCTGCTTTCTCCCTAATTCTACAGCACTTTTCGTGAAAAATTGGCAACTGGATGCAAGACTCACAAGGTGTTTTTAAATTAGGCGGTCTACTAGGGATGGAGAGCCAAGGCACCAGCCATACATAAAGGAAAAGGAAAAATTAACAAATTTAACCACTGTTGGTGAAAATATTGATGGAGGAGAAAAATTGTTATTTAAGAAGGAAGTAGAGCAAAATCCAACGAAAGTGGAGAAAGATTCTGTGTGTTTGGATGACGATTCTATTGTTATCAGTCGAACCGCCCAATAATTATCTGTTTTGCTTATGTGGGTATTTTTCTAACCATCCTAAATGGGCCCAGTACGTCTAGAACCGTACCGTCCTCCGCTTTAGACTTGAAATCTTTAGTTTCCACTTTAGTTTGCTTACTTGTTCTTGGCAGTGGTCTCCCTGCGCGTCTTTCCTGAACGAGCCCATTCGATTTGGTTCCTTGTTTGCCAAGTACAGGGGTGCTGCAACGTAAGGCTATTCCAAACTTTCCTATTCCATTTCTGCACTCAGCCCTCCGCGATTGGTCAAAATCTTTTTTGGACCATCCCCACTTCGCCTGTCACGCGACTTCACGAAAACCGCGATAGCTCCTTATCTGATATGACGTGTTCACATTGATTTTGCATTACTTGACATAACAAAAGAAAAGTTATTTCTGATTCGACCACTTGTCGCCATTAGCCTCAGCTATTGGCCAAAGTTTTCGGACTGACAAAACAGCGAAAGCTCAACGCGTCAAATCGATGTGTACGCGTTAAAGATGCATTATTATACCGAACAAAAGTGAAATTTCTTCTGAATAGCCGCAGGCTGTCCCGTTTTGAAAGGTATAAAAGATGGCTGCCGCCGATCACTCAGGCACTGGCTACTAATGGACGGCAACTGATGGACGGCATGGGTTTATTTGCTTGTACTAAAGCTTTCTGCGTGGCCGTGTAACGTTTTCGAGCACTTTCGGCCCATTGACGCCTCGTTTTTCCAGCGCTTCTTTGCTGAGGATCCGTTTCAGTGTCATTCTGAAGCTTCCGTTGTATGCCGACGCGATTTTCGACCAGCCACTGCAAGCTAAGTAGGGGAAAGCGAACCAATCGCAGACGCCGGCACCACCCTCTTCATCCGGTGATCGATTTTCAGTGCGCTGGCTCGGCCCCATCAACTCCCTCTCCACTTGAGTGTGCCCCTCGCCTTCTGTCAGCGAATTGGACAAGCCGCTCAGTGTAGGCAATGTTATTCGCTTTTCAAGCAAACATAAATGACCTCCTATGGTCGAGGACAGCGCTTGATTGGTCTGTTCAGACAACCGTGCGGGTTACCTACCGATGCTTGCGTCGGCGGTTACGAAAATTTTACGTCGGGAGATTGGAATGAAACCATATTGGAATAGTTTTACGTCATAGGGCCCCAGGAGAGGTGTATGTCACAGGCGTAACTGTGAGATACACCTTATTTCTTTTCTATTTTGATGGCTTACGAGTCTTTGTCGCTAATGGTGGGCCGTATTCGCATGTGAACTAGTAAAATTACCCGCACCCCATATTTGCACAGAAAATCTACCTTGGGTTGCCCCCCCCCCCCTCCCGTGGAAGAAAATCCTGGGTACGTGCCTGGCACTGAGTATATGTCATGTATATATGCAACATGTTCTTACGCCTTAGTTTTGTTTTCAAAAGAAAAGACAAACATCTTTTTCTCTATTGTAAAAAATGGCAGATTCTAGCGCAATATAATTGATCTTTAGAGAACTAGCCTAGAATAGCATAGCATAGCATAGAAATAGCTGACGTTAACAGAAGCCTAAATTCGGGCCACGTTTTTCAAGAGCTCTAAATGTGGAAATATTCTCATTGCGTCATTCAGAAGCATTTCTAAGATCCTAAAAATGACCTATGTGCTCAAAATTGTAGAAAGCTGTGAATAACTAACAATAAATCGATAGTGATCTTGCATATCTTATTTTGTGCTGGAATGATTGCGCACTTTGATCCGGAAATCTTCACGACGTCATACTGTCAAGAGTGCTTGCTCGTTCACACGGGACAGCTCTTGTTTGTCTTTTCTATTTATTACATGCGGAATACGCAATACGTTTTAGTCATCGAAGGTCGTATTGATAATGTTAGTCAATAATAGCACATAGGCACGAAAATCCCAGGAGTAGTGTTTGTTATTCCTTTGTACCAGATAACAGTGTGAATGGAAATGAATCAATCATGGAGAAACCAAAAAGGAAAAAAAAGATAAGTGTACAAAAACGCATTTATGAATACTCCACTGGCCCACTGACAACGACTATTGAATGTTGCAAAGGTTACGTTGACGCTCTTATTAAGTCATCAGAACCGCTGTCTTTCTAGCAAAGGTCCACGCATAGGAAAGCTTAATATTAGCATAATTTAATACCACTCTGTTATCATTTGTTTGCTTGCGAAGTCGTTCAATTCAATTCAAAGTTTATTTCCATAAGAATGCAGGAAGTCTAGAACGAAAATGTTCCACTTGAAAGGTGCAGGCCGCCCGTGCAAGGCATACACCAAGTAGACAAAGTACCCAGTCATGCAGAACTGACTAAACGGGAAGTATTCAGTGAGAGAGCAGCTGAAACTATCACTTTCAGATCGTTACTCAACCTCCTCATCAACACACGCGGAGAGCCGCAGGCTGCTACGTCGGAATCACTACGGCTACCAGAAGGAGAGCGTCTTTTCACTACAGGACCATCACAGCCGTTCTCATCTGTCGTCATGCTCAATCCGCCTGCCGACACAGTTCTGAATGGAACCCATGTAAGTATGCATAATGGAAATTTCAATTCGCAAATAATAGATACGGTGACCAGGTCCTGTTAATACAAAAGATCTGTTTCTGTTGCAGCGTACGAAATTGTGACAGGATTTTCTAACGCACGATTTGATGAAAGGCGCCGTAATGACGGCTGCAGAAATCGATTACCTTATTCAAGCACTTAAAATGTAGACTGAATGAGCGATCTTAAGATTCTCGCTCTCTTAAGCATAAATCTTTTCGAAAAGCGAGTGACCCAGTGAAAATTACGTGTTAAGCTCAGTCGTCTACATCTTCTTACTTTAACGTCACACCACGAATTATAAATCAAGTTGCTGATATTATTACGCTGTCTATTGTTTTCCTTACCTCGTTAAACTTTTCGCAAGACATATGCAGAATAAAGAATGCGAAATAAGATTTAAATCAGCATCGTGCAGGAATTGCACCATTGTGTATGTGGACATAATTTACATCGCCCAATGGTTGTAGCTGCTTGAATCTTGCGGTGCTGTTCACCTGACTTAGCTCACTTTATTCGCAATAGGGACAACAAGGCATGTCGGTGACAAGAGGCCTAAGAGCAGTGCGCGGCCTATTACTGTTTGTTGATGGCAGTACTGCCAACGTCCGAAGCTTGTTTCGCCCTAACTATTCTAAAAGATTACCTGATTTCTCTACATTTTTACGAGATGTGGTAGTTTAGTTTGTCAATATGATTTATGTAAAGATACGTTTTGAGTCATGCAAGCACAAGGCAAATACCTTGGTAACATCCATTTTAATATTCCATATCAAATATTGAAATAAAAAGTTACTTCACTCAAGCTGAAAAGATGTTGCATTGCAGGTTGTCAGGCAGGCAATATACTTTTACTTGAAGTCCCCGTACTCACAGTATAGTACGTCCGCATGCTTATACTTTGCTCTAAGTACGAAAGAAGGATTACGTGGTACCTTTTCTGAAATTGGACAGAAAGTGTGTTCGCGGCCTTCCATAACGGAATAAACATACGCGTGACCATGCAGTGTGCGATTTTACGACACCTTCTTAAATTTGTGAAGCATGTGGAATGGAGTTTTCTCTTTTGCTGTGTACCGGTGGAGCACAGCCACAATTGCGTGCTTAAGGTTATTTACAGTAAATGCCGTTTGCAGTAGGAAAATACGTGGCCATTTTCTTTCACTTACCTGCATGCTAAAGATCGCCCTAGCTCGTCACAACAGTATTTCTGTCGAGGTTACCGTGTCCTTTGCCGCTTCGTGTTAAATTGTGATATACGTATGTATAGATTCTGAGCGCAGCGACCGGTTTATCGTGCTTGGTGCTGACGCCCAAATTTTCTTTTATGTTTTTTGTGTTACACCATTAGTTTTTTATTGCGAAAGCAATAAAAAACTATAAAAAAGCAATAAAAAAGCAATAGGCCTAACCACTCGTCGGGTATGTCATCCATCCCCCACCCTCCGGAGCCGGCGCTGCGCTTAGCAGGTGGTGTGACGTCAGCTCTCTCCGTTGCTAGGACGAGGCGTGACGTCACCTTGCTCCCCGCCGCTGCTTGAAAGGAGCCGCTCGTCGGGTGTGCCGTGGCTCCCGAGCCGGTGCCGCCCCTAACTGGTGATCTCTCCGTTGATATGACGACATCCTCGCCTTGCGCTTGCTAACTCGTCTAACGTCGCTAACCCGCTCGTCTAACCGCTCGCTAACGAGCGGTTAGACCTGGCGTAGTATTGCTTTCGCAATAAAACACTGTCGCCGACCTTCGGCATTCAGAAATCGGCGTCGCGTTGGCCTATTGTGAACGAGCCTTTAGCGGCTGGTTTCAGGCGTGGAGAGCAAGCAAGCGTGCTTTAATCATGTGAGTGCTGCTTAAAGAACCTGCAGTGGTCAGCATTGTTTAATTCAATACATCGTCTCTCAGCCAAAGTGTGACTGTGGAGCGATGAAGGAATCACCAGTAGGTGGCTTCCAACTTTCAGCTCCATAGCCGTTTCTGCTGAATAAAATGAACTAACACCGAATGCTGTGCTGTTTCCTACAGCAAATACTTGAAGGAACGTCATGCCTACCAGCAGTTTGTTCACCGATTTCTTTTTGTTGCCCCAGAACAGCTTACACGTTTCCTCTAGAGGGCGCAAACAGTTGACGGAAGAAAAACGTAAGCGGCGCCTCCGAAGCACCGGATAACGGTTTGCTTTCTCCGCAGCAGGCGACAGAGGACGACGCCTCGGACGCCACTGCCAACGCACGAACGCGTATCGCAGGCCCGAGTTTGGAGCGCTTGGTTGGCGCACATACACGAAGGATGACGCTCGGCCAGCAAAACGAAGCAAGCATACGAGTGCGCGTTCCTCCAGACCTCGAAGTCTTGGAACAAGGGCCCTGCCGCATTAAGCTAATGCACGCCAGTGACGAAGCCGGAGTGCCGGAAGGAACAAGTAAGCAGCTGGAAAAGCGACCAATTGCATGAACACTGCACCAAAAATCTAGCAATATTGAAAAACTTTACAAAGTTCGATTGCCGTGAATAAGGCAACGTGCGCGCTTCTTTTCTTTTCTTTCGCATATGCTACACGCACCTCCATGAGGCAATAAAGAAAAGTAAGCTGCATTTCGCAGCATTTGTGTCTAAATTTACCTTCCTTGTTCTATAATAGTGAAAGGCCATGGATATGTATGCGAACCTATTTTGAGCACATTTCGTATACGCCTTATCGTTTGCTATCTACATAATGCCTATTTCCCCCTATTAAACAACAGGCGCACATTTAGGAATGATCAGGGTATATAACACGGCAGTATATTTGGAGTGTGCGTATTGTCATCAAATGATGCTAAACGTATGACATAATTCTATAAAATACGTCTACCTACAGTACAGTGCGATTTTTCGGTAGCCCCCGCCCCCTACCCAATGCTCCTCTGAACCTGTAGGGTAGACTGAATAAATGTATAGATAAATAAATAAATAGATAAATCAATAGATAAATAAATAGCTGCATAGATAAAGAGATAAATTGATAGTTAAATAGATAGATAAATAAATAAAGAAATACTAAGAGCACTATTTTACTTCTAGTCCATGCCACATTGGTTCCACAAAAACCCAATAGCATTTCAGCAATACTTAAATCTTACGTAATGGAACGAGGGGAATGCGGGTGGTTGAAATACCAGCTCCAATGAAATAGAACACATATTATAAATACTTTCTTTAGTAATTTCTAAAGTGCTTCCTTTTTCCGCACGAGCAATTCGTCTGGTGTGGTTATTCTAGCTGACGAATCTGCCGTTCAGGCCTAAATATCACCGTTACCGAACACGTTCTCATAGAACTGCACTTGTCCTAGCAGTACCAAGAAAGCGTAGTTGTTACTTCTTATTAAATGTCTTCAGCGTAGCGCACCCGATACTGGATAACAGAGGGACACCAAGCACACACGTGCAAATGATAAACTATCAATGAAGTCTTGATTTGTAGGATGAAAACGTACGTATACCCTCAAGTATTGGATGTATAAGAGAACACGTGCCTGGAAGCATACCAAGAAGAATATCGCAACGTTTAGGGGACCTTGCTCGTGAATAACATTTTTCTCATGCGCAAACATTCCTACAATATTTTTCAAAATAAGATGGATGATTTCCTGATAAATGTTTTTCGACAGATGGTTGTGTTCTGCTTAAATGATCAGCTTGCCAAATTCGCTTACGCTTTTATCCAGAAACAAACCATCGTTCAAGAGGGGACGGCAGTCGCATGTTTTGCAGTGAAGTGCACAAAAACCATGACACTGCTCCTTTTTCAAGCGAAGGTTGTATGCTTGTAGTTGCTTAGTAGTTTCGGTGGCGCTGTCCTGCTGGTCACACGAAAAAAGAACACCCAAAGCAGTGCAGCTACAGGAAAGGGTGGTTTGATGTGTTGACAGTTGTGCCAGCGCGGGAGCGTGAGTCATTATCAACGATTCCATATCATAGGAAGCCAACAAGGAAAGATATTATGGAGAAGACAAGGAAAAATACTTGCACTTAGAAGAAGAAATTAATTATAAAATATTGAAATTCTTTAGTGAAATTGGGTACAAATAATTTCCCTTGAGTTGTTCTTGGTGCCGTGGTTTTTTGGCTTCTTATATGTTGAATAAAAATTGGGCCCTCAGTTAACCCCCCCCCCCTTCTTCCCGAAGCAAGGATTCCAATTGTATAGGCGCACACACACACAACGTGCGCAATCAATCAGCCATTTCGCTTACGCCGTGGACGGAAAGGGCAGGAAAGTATTGTGCTTGAGCTACGCCAGCTTCGTTTGGATTCAGTTCATACTCGGAAAACAGATAGGATGGTCACGCGTTGTTTGTCCCCTCGAGTAACTGGCAGCCTTCGACGAGCGGCAGCAAGAAGTTGGAACCACCCGTTACAGCAGCCCCAGCGCAATAAATCTGACATCATGAAAACGAAAGTGACTGTGCACCTGGTTTGCTCTTCCCGCCAAGGCTTGTCAAATTATTTTGGTTTGAGAACGAAACCGTAATATTATTACGTTCTGCAGTTATATTTTGATGGACTTAATGAATGTATGGGTTAATTGCCCATCCTTTCTACCCGGTACTCAGGCACGCTGGCGTGTCTCATTTTCGGTGAATTCGCTTTAGCACTCGTTGCCCTAACTATTTAGCGATAAGTATTGGACAACCAGTGTAACAGACGTGTCGCATGTTGCCTGAAAGCTGTGTTGACTAGATGTTTGCACGATTTTTGAAGCCTAGCTAAAGCACATATTTAGAGTGTGCGTCTTGGCAAGTTTACGCTCGAATAATTGAGATCAGTTGCTTGCGTGCGCAAGGTTTATAAAACCAACAAATGATAGCATATTGAAACAAACTTCAAGTATAAACCCGCATGGCACCGACATTTGGCAGTTGAAAAGTGATTTACCGCCGCCTCGGACTCTATTGTATGACATATAAAACACACATAGGATATCATCGAAAGCTCAATATTGTCACATAGATCGCAATAGCACTTGAAGTTAATAGGCAGGGCTTTATCCAGGCAGTATGGCTGTTCTATCCTAATATTGAAACGAAGACAATAACGTTGACATATTTTGGCACTGTCGGAAACTGTGCGTACGAAGATTTTAGCATCTACCTGCTTTTCTCATGATTGCTGCTCTTTTCGTAGGTAGACGTAAATGTCTACAAAAGGAAAAGCTGGACAAAGCCAAGTTAGGGAGGTCGCACACATGTTGGTTGCCAAATAATGTACTGCTCGGCACTTCCTGTCTCTTTTATTTGACTGATGTTCGTATGGTCGAAACAGCAAAGAAATGCCACTTGCCAATCGGACGCACGTTCTATCTATATCCAAATTTTATATGCCTTCATTACGTTGTTGCTTAGGCGTAAACAGCCATCAAGTCGCAGAGCATATAAGTGAAGTGTGTTTTGTGTTCCTAATCTGGTAGCTTGCTCTGCTATCAGACAACAATTTAATCGGGCGAATCACCTCATTCTGCCCCACATTCTATTTAAATATCCCGCCATAGTGCAATCATTGTTTTATCTTCAAATTCACAAGTGCGACGTCTTACACACACAGAGAAACATGAATATATCTCACTTGATCAACAAGGACACTCGTTCTCGCATTGCTGGGAGGATGAAGCGCACAAGAACACAAGATTAAACATTTTCTTCGGTTTCTCGCTTTAACAGGTCTCCTGAACTTGAAAATACGCAATCTCTAGCTCTAAGCGTGTATGGGGACCGTGCTCATGACGTCAAGATCCATATTGACTCAACCATTGTTTGTTCCTCGAGGAGATTACCTCCCAAATGTGGCGCGTCAAAAACGCATGCTCTCAGCTACAACGAAAGCCACGGACAGCATCGGCCAGGTTAGAGGTAGAAACGCGTGATGCTTACACTTCGCCCTCCCTCCCTTTGCGAGATTGAAATCTATACCACGCGCTCACCTCCCCATTACCCCCTCTCACTCGGTACACGCTTTGTCACGTGACCTTCAGCATTACGCGCGCGGGAAGATGACGTTCATCAAGACATCAGCCTTCTTAGCTCAGCCTCGCAGACTTTCCCTCTCACACACAGTATACGGCATGCAAGGCTGGATAGGGCACTTTCACACGTAGACTTTACAAGTAACATCATGGTGATGGCGAAAATTCTCCTGGAACTTCCCTATAATTGCGACAGTACGAAGCCAACAGCTCCTCAAGTCAAAGAAGGCATATTGGTAGCAGGTGTTATTTAAAATTAAAATATGCAAACGATAAGAACAAATTAAATGAGAAAGGACAACAATACAATTTTCCCGCTGATGGTGGCGAACCTCACTCTGCATAACGCATGCCTTGCTCAAATAATTGAGCTAGGGCGACAGCTGCTCACAGGGTACACTCCTGGGTGTCTGTTTATGGGTAGGAGGCCTAGTCAGAGGAGAGTTAGCAAGTAGCAGTAATGAGCATGGCGCTGACTGTGGAACATCGGTCTGACAAACGGCGTCACATAGTACATAAATTTAGGAATAGGCAGATGAACAATTACTGTTTACGAAAACAGGCCAATACAACAAAGAATGAAATAGGCAGGACTAGACGAAGGCCTTGTTTTCGTTCATAGTTTTGTTCTTTTAGCCTATTTTCATGGGCAGTGAATACCAACGCACCCGGTTTACGCATTTTGCCCAGTAGCCCTCGTACGCCATCTTGACGTTTAATGTAGGGATTAGGCTGGCCTGATTTGTGCGCCTGATTCTTGCTTGACTACAACTTTGTGATGATGGTCGAGCTTGTGACAAAGCCTACAAACGGGCCCCATGACAGGATCTCGAACAATAAGGTGGGAATTTCAAGCCCCGGGCAAGGGGTCAAGTCCTAAATTTGCTTTCTCCTTTTGTCATTAAATGGTAATGTTGGTGACTTATTTAGGCCCACTCATGTGTACGAAGCTTTCATTGGGTATTTTGGTCACCATACTCATGGAGTGCGCTAAACTCGAGCTTCAGCATTTCAAAAATGTTTCCTGCTGTTAGACCCTCACAGTTATTATCGATCTCTCGAAATAATTATTTCTAGTGGCTATCTGGTGTTAGCTGCTTGCGAGAAAAATATGCATCCATAGCGTAGTTGATGATGTTTCATGAAAGTGCACTTAAATGTTATCGTATCTTAAGAAGAGATAAATATTTAGGCAGACATTTGCAGCAATTTCGCAATTAAGGTAATTTAGCCACCCTGATCTGCACTACAGGTCTCTACCCGCAAGTAGTTCCATAAGTGTTTTTTTGTAAAGAAAAGCAAATAATACTGCGTAATAAAATATTGTCGCATTCCATAAGCTCACAATGAAAGAAGCGTTCGTAAGTTGTAGTAGCACGTTTCGAACACATAAGAAGTAGGATTACCTAAGCGAGTTGACTCGGTCGACTGGAAAACTCACAAAGAAACCTGCAGTAAAATGTTAACTGCATATAATTTATTGAAAGAAAGCTTAAATGTATCTTCAAAAATAAGGATGTACTCAATAGGTTTCGTCAGGATAGCTAAATGTACCAAAGAAAGTATTGAACATTGGGAAAGCACAACCTGTCATTGAACAAAATTTCATACCGTAATAGTAACGTCTTGCATGAGAAGAGTTCGAATTAAATAGCAAACATGGATAGAAACTTAGATCAAGAAAAGTGATGAAAAGACCAGCACAAACATAACACGAGAATATGGGGCACTATCTCGTAACTGCTTACTTCGGGAGACTTGGATGTTTCTTTGTTTGCCTATATTGAAGTTCTTGCGTAAGTCATCTAGGTCCTGGAATCATGTCAAAGATGGCGCTCACACACCGGTCTGCTTAAATTTGAACATAAACTGCGTAAAATGACATGTTAGCGGGTATTGTGCTCTTCCAAGGGCACTTCACTCGTCAAGAATAGGCGTGCATTCTCACTACACACAAAAAAGGTGAGGCCACGACTGCAACATTTGTGTCAGATGATCAAAATTAAATTTCACAGATCTTTTAAAAGTTTGGAGATGTAGTGTACGTAGAATCTGCCTAAGCCTGCACATAAGTTACAGGCCCATGATGACACAAATTGAGAAAGCCGCCAGACACCTGAATAACTAAAATGATACATTTAACTGTTCAGTTACTACAGCAAGAGGGCATGTTTGCATTGCAAACTAAGAAACAGTTTTACTTAGGCACAACCATACCTATTGGAGTTGTTCTAGTGTGCCCGTGTTCCGAGATAACCCAGAGAAATTTTCTCTGCAGTATGCAATACCCGTGCAAGACGGCTACAATCGCGCTTATAACTTCACCGCATAGCTTATGTTTGAACTTGCATTATCATATTTTTACGAAATGTGTAAATGTTAATTTTGATCACCCTGTGTGTCCTATTTGCCCCGAGTTTTCGTTGCAGCATGATAACGGCATACTGTCCACGGCGCACTAGGAACAAATAGCCTGTCTGGGCGATTCTTATTGCAGTATTATTAGGGTTAGACTTCTTGCATAACCATACCCGATTATTTCGTGCCGAACATGCTATCTGTAGATTTCAGTGCTCATCTGAATTTTTTTATTTTGTACAATAGCTTGTTTATTTTACTTTATTTATACATACTTCACTCTTAATGAGGCAATTGCACGAGTAGGAGGAACAACAAGCATACCAACATTTATCAACAAGCTTTCGGGAATTCTATGAGATGTAGGGAAGAGATGTTACTAAAATGATATTGCGCAACGAAAGAACGACACGGACATGAGAGGACGACACACCAAGCGCAAACTTTCAACTAAGTTTATTGTACCATTGAAACCGATTTTATACTAATGAAGCACTGTAGACCGCGCATGCGCTTACATAAAAAATTAACTGCGCATTCACGTAACATAGTTACAAGTCATGTGATGCCGCGTCCAAGAAACATAGTTCTTATTCTGTGAGAGCCAGAGAAGGGAAGCTAGCACACTTGTCGCCCAATTTTGCGATCATCAGCGCTTCAGACATTTTTCGGATGAGCTGCGTACTGCCACGGGAACAATCGTGCACTGGTCCTCAAGAGGTTTGCAGCCATGATCGCGACAATGAATTGCCAAGAAACCACCGGAGCCATTTTTTACATTGTTGCTGTGTTCGCGGAGCCGATCATTGAGGCAACGCCCAGTTTGTCTGATATATTGCTTCCCACATGAAAGCGGGAGGTTGTAAACCACCCGGTGGACACACTCGACAAGCTTTTTGCTGTGATGCTTTCTCCACTTATCGGAAGGAACGCCATTTGGATCCGTCAACCTGTAAAGCCTGCCGAGCTTGTTGGGGGCAGAAAAAACTCTTAGTCGCCCTTTCGGCCATCTTTTTCAAGATATGGGATATCCCGCGCATGTAAGGTATAACACTTACTGCAGGGCGTACGCCGGGAGGGGCTTCTGTATCTGACTTCTACGTGCTGGAACGCGCTTGTCTTAAAATGCGTTCCGCGACACACTAGCACCCCCCTAGGATATCCAGCCAAGGCAAAGGTCGAATTTGCTTTTCAAAGCTTAGGTCCTCTTCATGACAGCAAGACTTGCTAAGGGCATTCTTGAAGCACAAACTTTTAACGGCCTGCTTAACAATCTTAGAATGTGCGGACGAATACAGAAGAGGCTTGTTGGCTCGCGGCTCATACGACCAACACGTGTGGCTCTCCTGAAAGTTCAGGCGAAGATCAAGAAAAGGAAGAGACCTATCTACCTGCATCTTACGAGTAGTTTCAAGGTGAACTAAGCACTTATAAAACGTTTCTAACGCTTTCTTAATTTCCAGAATGAAGGCATCGGAAGAGCAGTCAAAGAAAATGAAAAAGTCATCAACGTATCTGAATATGCTAAAAACTGCAGTGCCTTGCACTTGTAATGGAATGTCACGGTCTAAACAGGATAAAAAATAAGTCACTAAGAATGAGAGCAATGTAAGTGCCAATACAAACACCGCTCTTCTGCAAAAAACATTGGTTATCGCAAGTGGCGAAGGTGGAATGTAAGTAACCTTACCTTTTACAGGCCTTGTTACAGGGGACATCAGTGTGTTTCGAGCAAGAGAAATCGTTTGTTAGCAGGGTACCTAAATATTTCAATTCGACGACCCTATGTAAAGTAATATTGTTGAAGGCACATGCAAAGAAAGTAGGGGATACGCGTCGTGTAGAGAGCATGGAGGCAGTTTTGGAAACGTTGATATTCATCGGCCGTGCTTTGGTTCAGTTACAGAAGTAGGCAAATTAATTAGACAACATGATAAATCGGAGATTTTGTATGATATCAAACGCAATCACCAGTGCAAAGGCGTATTTCAACTGAAGTGTGTAGGGGGAGATCATTATAATCAAGCAGGAATAAACGAAGACCCTATACTGAACCTTCGGGAACACCTTGTGAAACAGGCATCAAGGGTGAGTTAGTATAGCTCGAACATGGATATTGCCAACGCTGGGAAAAAAAAGTTCGATATCCAGCCAATCAAAGATGCATTCTTTAGTATAGCGAACAGCTTGTGCATAAGATTAGCGTTTAAAATCTCAGCAATATTCTTTCCTGATTGATAACCATGATGAAACCGGCAGACGCACCGTAGGCTGCGGTTGTCTTCAAATAAATGATGCGAAGATTTGTGCAGAACATTCTAAGAGGACATTTATGATGGCCCGCAAGCATTCGCAAACGTTGTTTTCGTTCTTACTCAAGTTTTTGATTACAGGGTTACACGAAACAACGACACTTTCGAGAAATGAAATAGATTGATGATGTTCTTATTCGCAGATCATCTTGCCGAATGGGAAACGTTCACCAGGGCACTACTGGCCGTTCACGTTTGTATTCACCGCTTCTGCCTGTTCATCTCGGCAGTCTCCCGGTCACCGAGACACTTCTACCGACGCTTCAGTTTGGGAAATGGAATCGCAGTCGTCGACGTTGAAGTCTCTGCATTTCGCGACCCATGCACAGACTTTTTGTTACCGTATTTGCGTAATCTATGTCGACTAAGAATGGTTCAACAAGCTGATATAGGCTTTCAAGACATCTCTCTGCCAAATTGTGACGTCCGGGGAGAGGAGAAGTTCCGTGAATTGCTCCGGATGGATGTTCCTGTGGAAATGGACATTAACAACAGGTACGTTTTTCTTTCTTCCTTTCGGTTCAGGAAAGTAGGGCCCCAAATATCCACGCTTTCGGGAAGAGATTGCACGCGAGATTTAATGGAGAAACGTTTACTGCGAATTGCTGAATGTTTCACACGCATTTGCCAACTCCGCCACTACACAACCCATTGTGCAATATTCATGGGTTTTCTTTTTCGCTGACCGAGAGGGCAACCAAAAAAAATGGGTTTGATGCGTTGTACGAAGAAATAGGAAAATATTTAAATACATAGGAACTTAGAAAGATTTCCCTAATGGTAAATGCGGCAGGAGAGGTGAATACAAGGATGACAGGATGAGCGACAAAGAACCCTGAATCTAAAGTTGGCGCCAATATTGAACTAGGACACCAAAGTATATCGTGCTGGACTGTAGACCTTAGGAAGCCAATTAGTGCTGTCGTCTTCATCGCGCTCGTCTTTGTTAACGCTGTCCAAATATTTTTACTGTTAGTGGCCGTCTGTCCAGTATCCCTAACATGGTACACGTAACGTTGTTGTATTAAGTATAACGTCGAAAAATAGACGCGTTATAGAACCTTCGCAGTTCCAAGACTGCCACAGGTAGAACTCTCAACCCGTGCTAGTATGAACTAGTGCGACTTGGTGAGCGCTTTATCAAGCTACGGTCGGTACAAGTGTCTTTGCACATTGTTAGCGCATGTTGCAAGCTCATTTTCAAGTCAGGCGCCAGTAAATGTAGGCGACTGTTTATGGAAATCGTTGCCCTACATGACACAACAAAGTGTAGCTGCTTAGTCTGCTCTTGGAAGTGCAATTGAAGCAGATCTTCTACTGTCATATGGAAACATGGCTGATTAGTCAGCGCAACGACTTTCGTTGTCACCATAGTCTACCAGCTGCCATTTATAATATTATGGGCTGTCCTTGAATGCCTGCTTGATAGTGTAAATGTAGTATATCTTCCACTTGTTTGAGAACACGGCCAAGTGATATTTGTATAACTTTAAAGGCTGCCTGCAAAACCCAAGAAATAATGAAGGGTTGAGGCGGTTTCTTAAGAAAAATGTCGCAGTTTCTTGCGGAAGGGCAAGGTTCACTTACATTAGCTAATTACTAGAGAGCTATCCAAGGTAAGGATAGTAGTTTTGGCGACTGCCTGAACTCCTAAGCCATTGCTCACTGACTGATTGGCAAGCATGGTGTGACGCGCACAAAAGCATGCATCAACAGACCTCACTCGACGATCGCGGGCAATAGCTGTCGAAAGAATGGCGAGGGGAGCAGCGGCAGCAGCGAGCGAATCAACCTTCTTGCTGCCTCTCGCTACAGCACGAAGTAAGCGGCAATAATACAGCGCACTCAAAGCTACAAGCCCTCTGCACAGCTAGACTCGGTACTCAAAAGATTCTTTTCAAAATCGAGCCCGCGTGATCGCACTGAGCTGCGCGATACGCACAGGCCATCGGAGCAGAACGCATTCCTCCTCCGTTGCCTTGCTCGAGGTGGAAGCCACCCTCATCGGCACAGCCTCTTATTATTTCTCTTGCAACTAAACAGAACGGCCCTCTGCCAAACTGTTATCCAATTTGGCCTTCATAATGTATATCAAGGCGACAAAAATGCGGAAGTTCGCTTAGAATACCTATATAGTTGCTAGTTCAATAACAAACTCTGCTGCCAACAGCAGCGCCGGACGTTGTGCTCCCGTATAATTCGCCAGAAAAAGTGTCTTAATATGGATTAAAACAAGCTTTTCTGGCATGTAAACTGCTCGTGTCGAGCACGTAGTTTTGAGAACCGTCAGCATAAACGCGGAGTGGGGCGTAGTGCCCCTCGTATAGAAATTGTAGGGTAGCTTCTCCTAACACTCTTGACGTCACCACAGGTTTGCTTTTTAATTCAGAATTAGTGAGCTGCACCTTGGCTTGGTGTATTCATCAAAATTTGACGGTGGTTTTCTAACATGTCCAAAAGCTAAGGACACAGAGCCGGGGTGCAGTGTTACCTGCTTTGAAGACGTTCTTATTGTAGGTACGCAAGCCAGATGTTGCCACGGAAGATCGGTTGCGTATGTTATGTGTTTCCTGAGCACACCAAATAAAATATGTGTCGTGATGAGGTGAACACGCATGATGGCTTTGGTGGCCGCTATAGATGTATGCATCGGAAGTTCAAGTTACGTTCGGAATGCTTGAGGTTGGAGGCTTTGAAGTGTTGCGAATGTTGCTTGTACAACAATTTTCCTGCTCAAGTGTGCTATACCGTAGGAAGCTCCGAAAAATTATGTGGTACAGTAGCAGCATGGATTACAGTGAAGGATCCCGCGACTTCTCCCGTTGAATGAGGCTAGGCGAACAATTGCTGTGAACTTCTTTTTAACATATGATTCGTGGGGGCAAAATATAGTTCCCTATCTATGATTATCCCCCGAAATTAATTGTTCTTTTTTGGATTGTTTGCCTATTGATAAGAAGGGCTTACAATGCCAATCGTCTATTGCCTGAAGGCAACCACAGAACACTTTTCTGGTCAAAGCAATATGCATTTTGTTTAGGTACATGAATACTTTTGTCAAGGCCTTTTGCAGTCTCACCCGAATATATTGGTGTGTTACACTGGAAGGTGAACTGTAGTTGCCTTATTATAGTGGGTAATCGTATGTTTCTTGAGGTTGGCTCCCAAAAGGATCTTCTGGAAAGCATTTTAATGTGCAGGGCTTAGCACCTCACCCGGCGGAACAGCAAAAGTGCGATAGAAAAAAAAATATGCTGCCATTTCTCCCTAGTGGCGCCTGCCGGGGTAATAGCGGAGCTAGTTCCGGCTACTGCTAAACATTGCTATTGTTTCCTAAGTTTTGGGAGGTTATACATGGCTCGGGTAGGTTCATACATAGTGTGGCTAAGTGTTCTTGTGTTTTTCGAGGTAACAGATTACTTGGCTAGGTGCACTCGAAGTGTTGCTAGGTTTCGCTATGTTTGCAATGTTATGTATGTCTTGACTAGTCTCATAGAAATTGTTGCTAGGTTTTGCAAGTCTTACGATGTTATGCCTGGCTTAATTATGCTCATACTAAGTGTCGCCCAGATTTGCTAAGTTTCGCCAAGTTTTCCGAGGCCGCTGCCACTGCCAGGCCTGTAAGCCACACAAGCCCCAGCAAGTCACAAGATACAAACCACAGTACGTGCATGACAATTTATTATGGACAGTGCTTCACTACCAGTCATCGTCATCTTCGATCCTGTCCTCATCCTCAACGTCCGACTGCTGCGTGGTGGTCATCATGGTCGGTGGCATCACAGAACGCTTCGCGAAGTACTTGCAAGGCAAAGATCTTGAGTTTAAAGTTTAGCACCGAGCTCACCGTGGAGAAATTCACATCGAAGTAGAGCCGCTCACAGACGCGGCTGCTGTGTCTAAACTATACTCAGGAATTTGCGCTGGAAGCGGCCGTGCGCGCCTCCCATGGATTTGCGGGCTTTGTATTGGAAATTCTCGGTGACAAGCGGGCCCTCAACCGATTCCCGGCCGCGCTGAGCATTCAATGGGCAGCGTTCGTAGTCTCTGGCCTGAAACTCCGGATCCTTGCCTCGGCCACTCCATGCCCAGAAATTCGCGCTTGAATTCGTGCTGGCCGTTCACAGCTCCCGTTTTTCGGTGGGCTTGACCCTGGAAGTTTTCGAGTAGTCGCAGGCCGGGACCGCTTTGTCAGCGACAATGACCATTCAGGAGCGAACTCTCGCGTTCCCCGGACTGAACCTTGCAGTCCTCGACTCCGCATCGCCTCTTCTCAGCCGCAGCTTCGGCGGGGTGGTACGGCTCAAGTCGGCAAGGACATATCGTTATTCGCTTAGCAGTGCGTTTCTCTTCCTTGTAAGCCGCTACTTCTTCGGCCGTCCGGATTTGCTTCAGCCTTCCCATAGCAGCAGCACGTACGCACGGAGTAGAGGAGGGGAGAGGTGTGCCGTCGGGTCGGCTGTTCCGAGTTTTTAGTCGCCTGTGACGTAACGACTACGCCCTGACTCCGCCCTACGTGTATAGGGCGCGAGGAGGTTACGCAGTCGTTGCTCTCGCAGTTGGTTGCTAGGACACGTGAGATAGTGCACTGCTTTGCTGAATTTTCTGGTAACTCCCCATGGCAGAGCGAAAGCTTAAGCAGCTGCGCTGTTAAAATGTTCCTCAATTTCAGACACGACAAAGAACCTTCAAACATATATGTGCACACTGAATTGTAAATGTGACCACCAATCGCTGTAGTTTCGAAAGCGTCCTGTGTGTATGCTCCGAGAGGTGCAGAAATAGCACCGCGTTTAGTCGTTTAAGGAGCATCTGACGTTGCAACAAGGTCACGAGATGCATCACAATCTGTCTTGCTCGACCAAGTATGAAGGCAGGCATAGTTGAAGGCGCTTCATTGCCCTCCTCTTCAAGGCTTTCCCAATGTCGCTGGCAAGTGCTGCTGTTCAGTACAAGTGGAACAGGCCAGGCGTTCAATGTAGAACAAGGTGGCGTTACTCTTTCATGTTGAGGAACTGGCCCTCGCCATGTTTTCTTTCAAAATTTGAGAATACAATCTCGAGATTTCGGGCCCAGATTACCAAGTGTAAAATATGTGACTCCAAGTTCTAGACATGACGAGCGCTGGTACGAGTTAGTGAAAACTTCTAGTCTCTCATACAAAGGAGAATATTTATTTGTACATGTCGCGAACAAACTGTAACAACTGGAAAAAGGGTAGCAGAGATGAATTCTCTTCCTTACAGCCTTGCCCAGAAATCTTCACCAGCGTCGATGTCGCGACATCACTTAAGAATAGCAAGGGCCCTCAAAGGGTCACACTGCACTGTTGAGGAGGCGTCCGATATCTTGTACACAGGTCGAGACTTGTGAAAGCCGCTTACGTGGATCCGGTAATTTCCATAATAATGTCCGGTGACGGGCCTTGAATATGTCAAGCCGCTGAATTGTCTTCTGGGTGCATTTACCCTCCCTAAGATCTATGATTGATTTAGTACGCTGGTACTTGGTTTCTGCTTTTCGTCAGTAGGCTCGTAGTCGCTGTAATTGCTAATCGTACTCTACAGTTTAAGGTAATAGCGGAAATTTGCTCAACAATTCTTGAATAGGCCATCTGATCTTATTATCCAAGTCTCAACCTAGACGATTTTTCCACGTTTCCTCCACACGTGTTCTAAATTCAGGTCAGTCGATTCGACGATGAGGTCTACGTGAGGTAGAGTTCGTAATACCTTTGATCTTCAGAAAAGTAGTGATGTAGTCATGACCATCGCCATGCGTCCAGAATGGTCAATGAGGATGGTGGGGTAGACAGATATTTTGGTACCAGTAATGTTTTCAGGAATGGGGACGTGTTTGACGTATTGCAGCTTTTTGATGAAAAAGTATTTATGCTGTCTCTATTATTGTACCGCATTTTCATCATCGCTTCAGATTTCAGCGCGCATTTTCCTAGAATAATCGAACGATCGCCCTTGGCATTGGCTAATGATTCACTCTTTTACTGACGGCAGCTGAGAAGCATGAGTGAGCTGCATGCAGGAAAAATAAATAATGCTTACATATTATGCCCACTGTTTCCCTAAGAAATTCCCTTAAAATATACTCATTGGCGAAGTTATTGTCTTGGAAACGGACATGGTTGAAGTACTGAACAATACATCTTATGTTGCGCTAGAATACGGCAAAATGTTGGGACATAGTCACGATTCCAAAATTCAGTTTTCTTTGTAACAAGGCTAACATGACATCAACATATTAGGTCGCACGAAATCCCCAAAGTAACAAATTCTGCAGCACTGTGGCACGACTTTTGTGGCGCCATCATGTATAAAAACTCAGTAAGCGTCTTCTTCCTCGAAGAAGAAGAAAAAAATTCCTTTTTTTCATTTTTTGCCAATCATAAATACTCGTTACCTATTGGGAAAATGTATTTAGTGTACCGATCATATATACTATACTTTTTTGGTAGCTGGGTGCCGAACTTTTTCAAAATTGTGATTACTGGCATAGCATTTCGATCGCGGGTACTGTGGCTTCTTTGGGTGACCTCCTGGCGGACCGTCATTTTTATTCTCAACATTACTTAATTTGGCGATAAATTTGGCAGTGACTTTAGCGGATGGTGGAATGAGATGGTTGAGAAGCTCCCACCAACGTGAAACAGGCCCTTAATGGGCGTCCGAAGACTCCTTCAAAGTGCGGCTGCAGTACGTGGCACATAATCACCGGCGTGCCACCGATTTCATCTCGGCAGCCTCGTCAAGAAATTTATGAGGACTTCACGGCGGCGCTGCTTGGTGGCAAGGTATTTCCTTATGGAAGCGCAAGTGTCCTGCTGGCAGCGCATGACGAACAGGGGTTTCCATGGTAGCAATACGGTGCATCGCTACATTGATTCACTAGCAATCATACCATTGTCAATGTCATTCCTTTCATAGATTTTGTGGGCTTTTGAAGGAAGACTGCCAAAGCAACATACACACAAGAATCGGGTCGCTATCTATAGAAAAGGGTTGCACTTGGCGTCACATTTAAATGGTTTTGAGCGCTCGTTTGAAATCGCCGTTGCACTTTTTAACTCTTCAGGAGGTTCACAATATTATGGCTTTTAGTCCCTATAAAAATTTATCGTCCGTGTATTTTATCATTCTTTTACATATGATGTGTACAAGGAAATATGTTCGCCGCCCAATAATACCACGGGTAAGTTGCTGCGGTTGAATAAGGAAGTTTGTTCGACTTGAGTACTTGAAAGATAACACTTCAATGTGAATCTTTTATAGTGATACGGATGTAGTTGGAAACAATGTTCTATATATATTGTTTCCCTAAGCACGAGGTCGCGGGATTGAATGCCGGCCTCAGCATCCGCATTTCGCTGGGCACGAAATGCAAAAACACCTGTGTACTTAGATTTAGGTGCACGTTAAAGAATCCCGCGTGGTCGAAATTCCCGTAGTGCCCCACTACGGCGTGCCTCATAATCAGAAAGTGGATTTGGCAAGTAAAACCCCATTATTTTTTATATTGTTCCCTTCTTAATTTCCGGCAACTAATCTCCTAGTTGCATTCCAGTCATCACATCAAGCGCAGAGAAAAATTGCTTGTCTTATCTCCATTTTAGAAACCTCGCACGAATTTTCGACGCTATCAGCGACATGCCCTTTCTGCGCCAGCTCGTGATATACCTCAGCAACACAGGCAGTGGACCATGTGAGCCTCGACAAATCTCGCTGAACTTGACGCACCACTCTTGCGCTGACGTTCGGAGACTGAGGTACGAGGTCGACGCAACCTACGCCCAGTTCCTGCACTGCCGGTGCGCCAACGATCGTGGCGTAACCACAACGACCGGCGTTGAGACAAGTATAATACCGACACTCAGCGCCCGTCGCGAGCTGACATGTTCGACAGGTGACTTGGTGCCGTACACCGTTAGTGTTACGCACCCTGCAATGCATGGTACTTACGATATTCATGTGCTTTCGATGGTTTGCATGCGCGACGAAGATTAGCGTCAGTCGATTTGAGAATTTCAAGAGGGTTTAGACGAGTTGCAAAAGATTTTCGAAGGTAATCGGCAATTTCAGACAAACGCAAAGGACGCTGTTCTCGCCGTTGTATGACACTGACAGCTGATCTAAGAATGTGCCTGAGAGCAGACACATTAACTACGTAATGTTTATTGCAAGCGGGCATCTTTTATACATTGACAAACCTACGTTTCTCTTGCGTTAGAGGCATGCGGAAATGTAGGGACACTATCCACATATTGCTATACATTTTTGTTTGTGACAGGGCTAACAATGCTATCGAAATAAGTCACGCCGCATACGTGAATCAAAAGTTGCGCCTAACGCAAGAGAGAGTAATCATTATATTGCAGATGAAAACACTCGTCAATGTATGCCATGGGGTTATGTGTAGTTGTGTTTCCGCAGGTGCGTTGGCGCAGAGAGGGCTTGTGTAAAGCGAAATTGAGTCTAGGAATGTCAATGATTTGAAATTATTTTATAGCTGATCGAAAAACTACCAAATCTGAACACAGAAGCGTCTTTGGACTAGTAATTGAGGTCTTTTCGTCAGCAGAGTACCGAACGCCTCAATTTATACAATGAAAAAGACGTATTTTAATACTGGTATGGCTGCGATCTCTACCTTACTGAGGCCGCAATTTGATCGTATAGTGGAGAGACTACGCTGTAAGGAAGAGTCGCTGCTGTTGCCGTATGAAAGAGAAAATGGGCGACTTACACGCAGGACAAGGGATACTATGAAAAAACTAACTCGTAAGGGTATCAGGTTAAAATAACTGCATTATGCTAAATTCACGTCGCACTGATGTTCCTCTTGACTAAACTAAAGCAGCTACAAAAGCAGCTACAGCTAAAGCAGTTAACTAAAGCAGCTACACGGACATTTGAATGAAGTCATTCAGTGCTCCTACGAGTTCGCATATATGCATATGTCTGTATATATATACAAAAGTTAATGTTTAAGCATCCACAATCTCACAGTTTCATTACGTAGAGGCCAAGAAACGAACCTGATTGCATTTGTTCAACTGATTTCATTCGCTCCAGGTGCTGTTTTTCATTGCAAGGAAACCTTACGTCGCATTCTATGTCTGAAGTAGTAACTTAGCGCGAATAAAAACACGGAAGCAAGAAAAACGGACAAGGACAGGCGCTGGCTTTTTCTGCGCCCAGCAAGCTTTCGAAGCTGTGTTCTCGAGTTGGATGTGAGAGTAAGCGGGGCTGCTGCAGGAGGCATGATGAGGCCTTTGTTGAGTGCTCCAGAGGGGTTGTTTATGCAATTCCCTTGCACCGTTGTGAGCAGATCTACATTGGACAAACCGACCGTTGTGTGAATGACCGTTTAAGGGAACATGCGCAAAAACTAAAGAGAAAGGAGGATAAGGGCGCATATTTGATGGCTTATGTTAGCAGATGTGGTTATGACGCTCAATTTTCTGTGACTACTATTCTGGGCAGGAGCGGCAACGCCTATTCCAGGCTCGCTTTCGAGACCTACTTTACCAAGAATATAGATAGGGTGTAATTCAGCCTTCTGTCACATTACTAGATGTCGAATTTAACTTCTTGCGCAACCGCCTTTGATGTGCATGTACCTATTTCTCTTCTGCTTGGTAGGCGCATGCGTTACAAGAGGATATCTATATCAACTATTATTGCTTCCATTAAACAGCGCCTGTTCTTGTCCGTCTTTCTTGTTTCTGTGTTCTTATTCGCGCTAAGTTAGTACTTCAAATATGGACGACCAACTAGCACAACGGTCAACTCCTAAAGAGTAGCATTCTATGGCAATTTTGTGTGTATAGTCTTCATTTTGGAATTCTTTACTAGGTGTAATTACTTTTATTACATTGACGATTGTTGAAATTTTTTTCTCCGATTGCGTTTGCCTTGCGATTCATATCGGTGCGCTTCATTTCTCCTTGATTTCTTCTCATCCCGTGAAACAATAAAACGTACGTGTCCTTCTGCTTTTTTAAGCCTCATGGAATGTTTTATTTTCTGAAGTCCATCATGCTTCAGAGAAAGTGACTGTGGGCTGAAGAAACTTACCATTGTATTACAGCTTTTGTTCTGAATTCTATCAGAAGGTTGAAAAAGAACTCTGGGACAAGGAAACGTGACTGATAAGCCACACTAATGAGTACTGGTACATGCACGTCAAGAGCAAGCTACTCAGGAAATGTACGTTAATCGCAGAATGAATTGCTTCGCATAGATGGGTGATCCATCTCAATGTAGTTCACTGGAAATAGAGCTTTACTGTGTGAATTATAGGATGTTTGTGTGTTTGAAAAAGGGGCGTGTGATGTATTATATATGTTTACAGGTCAGTTTTTGCCGCCGTTTCTGAAACAAGCCATATCAATGTAATCAGGGAAATAACATGCTGATATTGAGCAATATTATAAAAAAATGTTATTCGGTTATTATATCGTGTCTTGTACATGAAAAACATCTCTGTCACGCATGAAGCTGAGGATTCTGTTTGCATTGTATTTCAAATATCCAAATGTCGAGACATTACACGAGGATGTCATTTCTCAAGGTGGACATAAACATGTGGCTTCAAATGAAAGGTTGCCTCAAGTTATCATTGCTAATGTGCAATGGATTCACTGAACTCCGTCTTTTTTTTTACTGCGGAGAATATTTCCCATATAGAAATCAAAACGTTCTAAATAATTCGCTTGTTTGCTGCGCTTTCGCTTGGGCACTCAACACTGATAAGGTACGTCTAAGTGCGTCTACCCGCCGTGGTTGCTTAGTGGCTGTTGTTTTGAGAACTGAGCATAGCCTCGCGGGTTAGAATCGCGGCCACAGTGGCCGCATTTCGATGGAGGTATAATGCGAAAACACCTGTATACTTAGATTTAGGTGTACGTTAAAGAACACCAGGTGGTCAAAAGGTCCCCAGTCCTCTTCTACGGCGTGCTTCATATTGAGATCGTACTTTTGGCACGTAAAACCCAAGCTCCTTGAAAAAAAAACTACACTTGTCGAAATGTTGGCTCCTGCTTTTACCTTGTTCTCGTTTTGCTTAGCTACTATTGAAACCGGAATTTTTGTTCTGTCCCAACATGTTATTGCAGATGGCATTTACATCTGAAGTGCTCGTGTTGACTAGGTGTGGAGTGTAAAAGTGTGATGTAAACAAGACTTTTCGTCCTGATGCCGTAAATGTGATCTGCGACACCTTGCAAAAATGTGTACTTTATGTTTTCACAAGTAAAAGCGTTTCCTCACGAAACTCTTTCAGCAATATTTATTGATTGAGACCATCACACTCACGGCTGAAAGTTTTATGTTCGAAGTATGAAAAGGTTTCAAAGTCATAAAGAAGGACGTCACTCATAAAACCTTGGTGCGCTCGTTGTCATAAGAGGCCTCTCGAGAACCCCCCCCCCCCCCACCCCGGAAGCCGCTCTTTACCGTCATAGAGTTGACCAGCGCACTGTCCTGAGCACTTTGCGCAATTTCTCTCCTCTGGGCCCTTCCTCACCCGCCGTCTTCTGCCAGTTTCACGAAAGTTTATTATATGGCACTCATTTATTCATAAATAAGCGTTTCATGTTACTCAGTCTTAGCCAATTATATCCACAAAAAATGCTTGTTTGGTGCGTATTCATTTGAAAATAAACTGTTACAAAATGTATTCTGTACTCTTCTCCATTATCACTTGACATTTCTTACAACATTTGCTTTTGAGACCAGTATATATCACACGTTTTCTTAGATGCTTACTGGTGAAGATAGTATAGTGCAAATGCTATCAAAATGCCACTGAGAAATAGTTTGCGGAAGTAATGACTGCGTGCTCCAGAGCAATCGAATATACCGTACTCGTCATACAGTGGGCATGGGCGCGAAGCGGGTATTGATAATGCCAATTATACGGCTCGCACATGGCATTTCGCTCAAAACAAGTTGACCTCGACCAAGGCCTCAAGTTCAAACTATGTTCTCTCTAAAAGTGGGCCAGGATTGTATTGGGTTGCACTTTGCCGATATGCGAGCTCTTTACCAGGGCTGGTACCAGATTCTGGTAAAACCTGGTCATGTATGGTACAATGATAGTATGCGTTCTGGCATGCCTTGAAAATTTCGTTTTCCTGTTCATGCCGTATAAATCTCGCTTTGATTTTTTTTCGTTGAAAACAGAGAGGGCGCAGGTCTAGCCGTTCTCCGTCTTTGTCGATTCATTACGCATTGTAAATTTGCTCTGCTCGCAGTGTTGACAACGTTCGGCGCTGCTCAAGGAGGGGCGGTATCAATGAAAAGACAGCTGTTAGCTCTGTCACTAAAACGCGTCTTCGACAATAAAACCGGTCATTTGTAATCCGAGCACATAAATTTGGTTATCGTCTTGCCTTGAAGATACACACCTGATCATGTTACATTAGTAACAAGTAAACATGATTGATATGTCATATCAATGATTTATAACAGCAACTTGCCACAATATGAATAAAGAAGATGACAATCGTCAAAAATAGAAACATAGCAACGTGCCTACGTTCGAGCTTGCAATTGTGGCAGTTTAGAGCAAGAGGTTTAAGCAAGCAGACTATGAAGGAGCTCTTCGGCTCGGTAGCTCTTAAGGCACACTTAACTTCAGCAGCAATTATCGGGCAAGGTACTCCAGAAAATTATGGGAGCGTGAAAGAGCACTTATGTTTAAAAAGCAGCACTGCGATGTTACAAGATGTAGACGTGCTCGGCAAGGTACGCTGCAGTGACCATAGAATGGTAAGAACTCGAATTAGCCTAGACTTGAGGAGGGAACGGAAGAAACTGGTACACAAGAAGCCAATCAATGAGTTAGCGGTAAGAGGAAAACTAGAGGAATTCCGGATCAAGCTACAGAACAGGTACTCGGCTTCAACTCAGGAAGAGGACCTTAGTGTTGCAGCAATGAACGACAATCTTATGGGCATCATTAAGGAGTGCGCAATAGAAGTCGGTGGTAACGCCGTTATACAGGAAACCAGTAAGCTATCGCAGGAGACGAAAGATCTGATCAAGAAACGCCAATGTATGAAAGCTTCTAACCCTACAGCTAGAATAGAACTGGCAGAACTTTCTAAGTTAATCAACAAGCGTAAGACGGCGGACATCAGAAACTATAATATGGATAGAATTGAACAGGCTCTCAGGAACGGAGAAAGCCTAAAAACAGTGAAGAAGAAACTAGGAATAGGCAAGAATCAGACGTATGCGTTAGGAGACAAAGCCGGCAATATCGTTACTAATATGGATGAGATAGTTCAAGTGGCTGAGGAGTTCTATAGAGATTTATACAGTACCAGTGGTACCCACGACGATAGTGGAAGAGAGAATAGCCTAGAGGAATTGGAAATCCCACAGGTAACGCCAGAAGAAGTAAAGAAAGCCTTAGGAGCTATGCAAAGGGGGAAGGCAGCTGGGGAGGATCAGGTAACAGCAGATTTGTTGAAGGATGGTGGTCAGATTGTTCTAGAGAAACTGGCCACCCTGTATACGCAATGCCTCATAACCTCGAGCGTACCGGAATCTTGGAAGAACGCTAACATAATCCTAATCCATAAGAAAGGGGACGCCAAAGACTTGAAAAATTATAGACCGATCAGCTTACTGTCCGTTGCCTACAAAGTATTTACTAAGGTAATCGCAAATAGAATCAGGAACACCTTAGACTTCTGTCAACCAAAGGACCAGGCAGGATTCCGCAAAGGCAATTCAACAATAGACCATATTCACACTGTCAATCAAGTGACAGAGAAATGTGCAGAATATAACCAACCCTTATATATAGCTTTCATTGATTACGCGAAAGCGTTTTATTCAGTCGAAACCTCAGCAGTCATGGAGGCATTACGGAATCAGGGTGTAGATGAGCCATATGTAAAAATACTGGAAGATATCTATAGCGGCTCCACAGCCACCGTAGTCCTCCACAAAGAAAGTAACAAAATCCCTATAAAGAAAGGCGTGAGACAGGGAGATACGATATCTCCAATGCTATTCACAGCATGTTTACAGGAGGTATTCAGAGGCCTGGATTGGGAAGAATTGGGGATAAAAGTTGATGGAGAATACCTTAGCAACTTGCGATTCGCTGATGATATTGCCTTGCTTAGTAACTCAGGAGACCAATTGCAATGCATGCTCACTGACCTGGAGAGGCAAAGCAGAAGGGTGGGTCTGAAAATTAATTTGCAGAAAACTAAAGTACTGTTCAACAGTCTCGCAAGAGAACAGCAGTTTACGATAGGTAGCGAAGCACTGGAAGTGGTAAGGGAATACATCTACTTAGGGCAGGTAGTGACCACGGATCCGGATCATGAGACTGAAATAACCAGAAGAATAAGAATGGGCTGGGGTGCGTTTGGCAGGCATTCTCAAATCATGAACAGCAGGTTGCCACTATCCCTCAAAAGGAAAGTGTATAACAGCTGTGTGTTACCAGTACTCACATATGGGGCAGAAACCTGGAGGCTTACGAAAAGGGTTCTGCTGAAATTGAGGACGACGCAACGAGCTATTGAAAGAAGAATGATGGGTGTAACGTTAAGGGATAAGAAAAGAGCAGATTGGGTGAGGCAACAAACGCGGGTAAACGACATCTTAGTTGAAATCAAGAAAAAGAAATGGGCATGGGCAGGACATGTAATGAGGAGGGAAGATAACCGATGGTCATTAAGGGTTACGGACTGGATTCCAAGGGAAGGGAAGCGTAGCAGGGGGCGGCAGAAAGTTAGGTGGGCGGATGAAATTAAGACGTTTGCAGGGACAACATGGCCACAATTAGTACATGACCGGGGTAGTTGGAGAAGTATGGGAGAGGCCTTTGCCCTGCAGTGGGCGTAACTAGGCTGATGATGATGATGATGATGATGATGATGGTGATGATGATGACTGCGATGTTGAACACATTGACGAGAACAGCACATAAGAAGCTGTTCTGATCTCTGTGTTAAAATTTGCTGCGCTGCTTTTTAAAGAAAAGTATGATATTCCAACTAGCCTTAATCAGTTCTAACAAGCGTTAGTTAGTGAAGCAACAGACTACAAGCCTAATAAATGAGCGAGTGCTAAAACTGATTCCACGAGGTAAATGGCGTAGTTTTGTGCAATCTAATTTTCTCTGCAGTAACACTGCACCTGTTATATTATGTTTTGCCGTACCATTATTTATGAAACTTTACGCCCAAAATTACTGTGAGCTAGTGTGTAGACTGCGTCACGGCATCACTGCAATATCACTGTGTAGACTGCCATTGTCCACGATTTCAACGTCACATTCTGCCAAATATATTGCTGCTGGTGCATTCACAGTTGTGGGTATGCGCAATGGTTCTGTGCCATTGTAGGTACGTGCCATCAACATATCGTGCACGGCTCGTTTTTGCGGACTTCGCTTTTGTCACAGCAAATAATTTCACCTAAACACAGCTGTATATTGTGCAAAAGAATTTTCGAGCTGATGTGAAATGCATGCATAGGCACCACTGAGGAGCACCCTCGTTAAATTTCCACTTACAGAATTGGCTGTTAGTGGCGAGCGCTACGATATGTTATCGGCGTCAGAAAGTTTTCTTGTTCGTTACGTGAGCTGATGACACTGTGCAATTTGGAATTGCTATCATAGTGGCTAGAGCGAACCATATTTTATTCTTTGGCCACTGCGGAACAGAGAATGCAATATTGACAGCACTGCAAGCAGGGATAAAGTGAAACCGTCGGCATGAGGCATAGGAAAGAAAAGCTGGTAAATTTGGTTAGAATTTTCTAGGATACATTCAATCCGACCGTCTTGGCCAGCAATGTTGAGCCACTCTTGTGCGACGTCCCCATATGGAAAATCAATATAAATAATGGGGCTGCTGCGATTCCATCATTCTCATTACATTGCAAAATGTATACAGTTTTCGAAGGCGTGTGGGTAACGCTATGCCCTCATCTCGGGCCCTGTGAATCAGGTAGAACTTGTCAGAACTTGTCAGGTGAATCATCTCGAGTGAATCAGGTGAATCATCTCGGAACTTGTCAGTGAATCAGGTGGGGGTATTGATGCGAGAGAGGGGAGAAGCAAACTGCAAGATAGGAAAGAAGCAGTATAAATCGTTCGTGTCTCTGAGTTCGTGCGTCATTGTAGAGGTATTATTGCCTAAAGATTTCCTCTTCTCGCTCCAAATGTGTACACCAAAAATCGCACGCAACGAGAAAATTCCCTCTGCTACGGCCTACCATCCTAGGCCTTTGTTAAAAAGTAAATTATCTTTTCGCTTTAAGAGCCATGATGATAACAGTGTCTAAGATGTCGTGTTCGATATATACTTGCAGCCTATTAGAGCAAGGTAGTGCGCATGGCCTCCTCTGGCTTTTCTTCACATGTGCATGGGCGTTCAATTGCGCTCTATCACTTGCGTTTTTCAATGTTACCTAGAGTTATTTATCAGCGCTCATCCTGTCTATTCACCTTTCTTGGTGTTGTGTACTAGGATGTGCTGCTTGTTTGCTTCGCCCTTATAACATGGTGCGTAATCAATGTATGGATTGGCCAAGACGCCAGTGCTAAGGGGGGAGAATAAATGAAATGAAATATACAGCAATTGTTTTCTATTTGTACAAAATACATGGAGAAGGCTGACAGAAGACACGCGACGACCGTCTTCAGGAGTTCAGAACAGCTTCTCTTGGCACCAGCGCCGTTAAAAAAAACACGGAAATTGTACATTGCAGAAAAATCATGCAACCTCTAAACAACAGGTAGAAGCTAAAATTACTGAAACAAATGTGCCGAACTTAAGTTCAACGGAAACATACTATATAAACCAGATTCTGTGTTATCAAACATAAGCGAAACAATAAAGAAAGAAGCGATGGAGAAAGTAAACTGTTTTAAACAATCTGCGACCCAGAATAAAAACGAAAAAAGAAACTTAACTTACCTGCATCCCCAATATCGTGGCGAAATACGAAATCCACGGGATGAAAATAACATGAAATGAAAAGTGTGCAATATGCAGAGTAAAGCCCTCTACTATAAGCAGATGATCTATGTCCACATTTATAGCTGTGATATTTAAAGACCCGGCATGCCGCATTCTTGTAAGAAACGATATCGCTCGAAATAACGTAAGGCAAAAAGGAAGGCTGCTTTGTAGAATGTTCTACATGCACAACTGCTCTAAATATAATTCGTGCCCGTCAGCGAATGTTTCTAGTTTCCTCTCTCGACTTGTTTTGAAAGAAAATCATGCTACATTTGCCAATGCAGGCATCAAACCATTCACGGTGAGCAGAGCAGCCTGATGCTCTAAGTTTGGGCTAAGAATCATTCTTTCCTTCATTTTCTTCCTCCAAACGCTCCATATTCGAGGACGATCTCTTTTCGCTGAGAAAAGGCACTCACCAGTTAGGATTTGCTGATTTAAAAGCCTTGCGAGAGGCCTTGATATCAACTTCCTGCAAAGCCTCTGGTTGGTCACTCATGTGGTTTGGGCTCCTACGCGTGTACCTATTACTTTCAATAATATCTTGCTTCGCAGACCTTGCATCTTCGAGGGCATGCCAATTGGCGGATGTGAACACACAGTTTTAGCCAAGCAAAATCCCCTCGGTTCAATGGCTTCTGCAGACATACTTTTTGTAAGGTAGAATAAAATTTAGGCACTTTTGCGCATAGTAAATTTCTGGACTTAGAGAGTGCACAGTGAGGCACTATATTAGTCTTCCCAGACACATATATGCTTGATTTGAGACAAAGACGAGATTCTGTATTACGCGTTAGTTTTTTTTTTACTTTAGCGTGCCTTACCCACTTCAGTAGGAAAATAGCCTTGGTCTCAGGTAGTTGGTTCATTGTGCAAGAATAGGCATAGCTGCATGCAAAATCCACGTGCATGGAAGGGATACGTAAAACACAATTTGTGATTTTGTTCTTTGTCCTTTTCGTTCACTGCACTGCCTGTACTTATGGTAATGTCGCCTTTGATGCATCATATTCATGTCATTTGATTTTTGGTTCACATACGAAGCCATGTTTTACTTTAGTGAGATTTTATTTTCAACTAGTTACATTAATTTATCATGTAATTATGCAAGCTGCTCTTCAGAAGCATACCGGTCATACCGTAATGCGTAATGAAAAGCTAGCATATATGACGATAAATTTGATGCGCAAGATTTTAATGCCAATGAACGTTGCAGTTTTATACTCATTTGTGAGACACAAGATAATATTTGAATTTGAATTTATTTATTTGGGAGGAAGCGTAACGGATCAATCCCAACAACATCAGTAAACTACTTTCCCAAGCACGCCAGCCGAATAGAAGATACAATACACCTTTGTACCACTTTGTGATTGGGTGCGATTTTGCTGCAGAGCCACGACAAGACACGCTTAGAAACAATGGAGTGCAGCCCATACATGAATAATTTTATGTGAAATATTTATAACCAGATCTGCGGCTTCACATGAGAATATACGACACATTTCTAGATATACTGTACTTTCAGTCAGGAACATCCATACTTTGTGCGGGATGTTGTCAGATAAGCTGCTGACTAATAATGTGACACTAAAAAAAAGTTTTTTGCACATTTTATCTACGTTTCTAGCGCCTTGCTCAGCAGTTCATCTGGTAACCTCAGCCATATAAGTGCCGGTGTTTTGTGCTAGAAATGCGCTGCTGGCCAATAATTTGGCGCATACTTCTCTTCGGTCTTAGTGTAATTACTTCGTGAATTTGGGCTCATTTGTTCTAAGCTTAACGTTCCATTGTATACTTCATTACTAAAAAGATGGAGACAATTGAAGATAAAGGGAATTTCAAAACTGTAATGCTGGTGAAACTGTAGAGAATACATACACCTGTTTTATTACAAGATGTGTTGTAAAGTTCATGGGCATCATTGTAATGTGATTTTATGTCTGTGTCAGTATGTTTCTCAAACTATTATTCGTCTATATTGTGATTGATGAATAAAGATTTTGACCTCTCATCAGAAAAAAAAATGTTTTATTTGTGTAACTCGCCGACTACAGATCCAATGCACCAAGCATAACCTTAAAAGCTACTTATGAAATAATCAAATACTTCCTAAATGTAAGTATTGTGGATCTCTTCCAACATTACCATGGCTCTCTATCGTGACCTATTTCACACTATTGGGAAAAGTACTAGCACTCTGGTCTGAGTACAATCTGTCGGTTAGCAGTACAAGCATCCTGACGGAGTAGAAACACTCTTTTTGAAGGAGTAGAAGCACTCGGTGTGGGAGAGCATTATTACCCTTCTTCGGAGAATATTAGCACTCTACGTAAGAGCACTAGCACTCTTTTGCGATGGAGTCATAAAACTGTCGGGGGAATTATTCTAGTCTCTCTCAAATGAGGTCGATGTACTCTCGAAAATGAAGCAAAATATGGGACAGCAGGTACTCCCTCGAAGAGAGTTACCACAACCATCTTCGTTTCTAGAGTGCAGGCATCCCTGGAGCGCCTTCCATCGACACTCTCTTGTGCTAAAACAGCAAAAAAAAAAAAAAAACGCGGAGAAGCAGGTTGTTTTGGTCGACGCCGACAGAGTAAGTACTTCGAACGTCTAGGCGGCAGCCAGCGTAACCAGCCAGGCTCTCATGACAGTCGGCAAGAAGAGAAAGACGTGGCTGTAGCCACAGACTCGGCGAAGTACACGCGAAAAATGGTACAAGAAATCTGCCAAGCCCAAGTTATCCAAGTCTTGCATGTGAGAGATTCAGCACACGTGATTCATGTGAATGTTGACCAAGAAATTTCTTTGCCATGCATGTCAACAGCTCAATCCATAGTGATAAAGTTTGGAGCGTAATTTAAGCACACTAACGAGCTCTACCAAAAGTGCACCGAAATTTGTGCTTCTAATGGCCTCTTCCAACCTGGTGTTAAGAAGCCACTTTCTGTTCTCCCGAATAGATGGCAAAGCTTCTACAAAGCGTTTGCGGTTGTCATAGAAATGCGGACCTCGTTGACGGAACTTGCTGAATGCTCGCATTATAGCAGCGAAGAAGCTATTCGAGTGATAGTTTATGAAAAAGAAGTTGCTTATGCGAAGGCAATCCTGATGAGAATCTCACTCTGCCTCCTTTTACGCGCCCAGAATAAACTTGAAAGCGGAAAATTTCTGATGCGCAGCTTTGATCTCCTGGTAAAGGTCAAGCTGCAGCAGACTGTCAGAGAGCTTTCCACGGTGATCGGTAAAAGCGATTAGGTTCGAGCTGCTTTTTATACGTTACCCAAGAGCTGCGCCATATTAGTAAAAAGTTGTGAAGAGTTCTGCATGAAACTCCCCACATGATGACACTGCACTGTTGGACAGAATGTCTCAGACATAAACGAAAACCAGCTAACTTTGTGAATGTCGGAGCCCTCCTAGATCCATTTCAGAAACGTCTGTTGGGGCAGTTATTTGATCACTACGAACTTCTGTTCATGCCCGTAACCGACGATATAGATGCACTTCTCGAAGAGTTAAACCGGTACTTGCTCGAAGCAAGCTCCAAAAACAGAGCTGTCGAAATCATTCAGTATTTGCTTGACTATCGTTCGGTACCCTAGACTGGCAAGTGCTGAACTGACATTCTTGTGTCTAGCTAATGGAAGCTGTGATGTCGAGAGAATTTTCTCCTAGCTGAGATGCGTTCAAGGACCGGACATGTCTCAAATGGAGACCGAAATGTTGCGCATGCAGATTATAATAAAGAAAAGTGTGTTAAAATTTATGACCAGCTTTTCATGAATAAAAATCCTTGAAAAGAAACGCCAGTTTGAATACGTGATAGTTACCAAGCCCGCGATATTTTCTGACAAAATAAACTGAGTGTAGTAATTCATACATTTGTAGACTTAACTCGAAAACAAACCGCATTTTGGAATGGGTTCATGAAAAAAAAACGATTTCTCCATGATTATATTTCGAAACAATAGCACCCGATTTTTATCCCGTGATTTCATTTTTATCTATATACATATATATATATATATATATATATATATATATATATATATATATATATATATAATTCAAAAACGCACCAAATTCCAGTTCGACCGATACTGGAATTTGGGTGCGCGCAATATTCTGGTAGTCCAGCATTCGAAACTCACCCTCTGGTTCTTCTAAAGAGGGAGGCTCTCCAAAACTGTCTTGGTTCACCAAAATTTGCAGCGAACTATGTTTTATATGGAAGCGCGACTGCTCATTTTTCCCTGCCACATTCGCATTCTAACTGTAAACACGTATTTGCACAGTAATGATTCTCCTTTGAGACGACCATTATTTCTTTTAATTCGTGAACTCAGCGAATTTTTGCATAAGCATTCGTCCCGCTTACATATACCGCAGGTTCCGTTTCTACGAGCTGAGCTCCTTCCACTAAACGATAATAAAGGCGAGATAATTTGGTAGCCATACCCTTGTTGTATGAATACAACCATTAAACCCCGGGCCTCAGTTCTCAGCAGCTGCGAAACAACTGACCACGGTGGCGGTCAGACCTGTGGCGCAGCAGAGGGTGATAAGAATCCCTGGGTCTGAACAGGCCACCATTGGAATCTGAACCTCGCAACGTTAACCGTTGGAACGTTCTCTAGTGAGGCGGATCTAGCAGTGCTATTGGATGAATTATAGGGGAGTAAATTGGATATAACAGGGCTCAGAGAAGTTAGGAGGACAAAACAAGCATATACAGTGCTAAAAAGCGGGCCCGTAATGTGCTACCGGGGCTTAGCGGACAGACGAGAACTAGGAGTCGGATTCCTGATCAATAAGGATATAGCTGGTAACATACAGGAATGCTTTAGCATTAGCGAGAGGGTGGCAGGTCTCGTGAAACGTAAGAAGAGGTAGAAATTTAAGGTCATACAGCCATACGCCCCTACGTCCAATGATGATGACCAGGAAGTCGTAAATTTCTATGAAGACGTGGAATCGGCGATAGGTGAAGTCAAAACAAAATACACTATACTGATAGGCGATTCCAATGCCATCGTAAGCAAGAAGCAGGCTGGAGACAAGTCAGTGGGGGAGTATAGCATGGGCTCTAAGAATAGCAGGGGAGATTTATCAATACAGTTGGAAGAACAGAATAATATGCGGATAATGAATAGCTTCTTCCGCAAGCGGGATAGCCGAAAGTGCACGTGGAGGAGCCCGAATGGCGAGACCAGAAATGAAATCCACCTTATACTCTTAGCTAATTCTGGCATCACACAAGATGTGGGCGTGATCGGCAACTTGCGCTGATGTGACCATTACTTGAGTCAGTTACTTGACTAGAGTTACTTGAGAACTTGAGTTAGCCTGGCATTCTCAGATCATGAACAGCAGGTTACCATTATCCCTCAAGAGAAAAATGTATTAACAGCTATGTCTTACCAGTACTCACCTACGGGGAAGGAACCTGGAGGCTTACGAAAACGGTTCTGCTTAAATTGAGGACGACGCAACAAGCTATTCAAAGAAGAACGATGAGTGTAACGTTAAGGGATAAGAAAAGGACAGATTGATTGAGGGAAAGAACGCGAGATAATGATATCTTAGTTGAAATCAAGAAAAATAAATGGGGCATGGCCAGGACATGTAATTAGGAGCGAAGATAACCGATGGTCATTAAGGGTTACAGACTGGATTTCCAGGGAAAGGAAGCGTAGCAGGGGGCAACAGAAAGTAAGCTGGGCGGAAGAGATTGAGTTTGCAGGGACAACATGGCCACAATTAGCAATGACCGGGGTAGTTGTAGAAGTATAGGAAAGGCCTTTGCCATGCAGTGGGCGTCACCAGGCTGATGATGATGATGACGCTGGCCTAATGTAAATATTAAACTTGATGGTCATATTTCCATCAGTTGCTAAACTCCTGCGCCCTACATATTTATGCGTCATGCTAAAAGGCCATATAACGCAATTGGCAATAGATTATGTGATCGCGACTGCTGCATCAATGAATCATGCGAAAGAAGGTGTGGATATTTTCTCAGTCTCTCTCCTAGTGATATGCATTCCGCCTTCCAGATTTCAGGCCGCTATTTCTTGCTGAACTATCAGTCGTTATCTTAGGTCATCGAAAATTTCCTTCAAACTATCCTACATCGGTTATAGTGACTGATTCACTGTCAGTATGCACATCACTCACTTCATTTTCCAACACTATTCTAATCAAAACATTTAAGTCATTAACATAAGCCTCATAGAGTTCGTATGGCTTCCAGGCCATCGTGGTATATTTTTAAATGAAATGGGAGACACACTTGCGCGGATGTCTCTTGATGGACCTGTTATGTCCGTTATAGCCAGTTCGGCTTATGTCGCTGCGACTAGATTTAGCAAATTTTCTCTTTTCTAAGACTGCACAAAACTGAAAATTGAAACGTTGGGATTTCGTGATTGTTCTTTTCATGGAGGAATAATAGGTGTCCAGTACGTAAATGAGAAAACTCTATATGAATATTACAATGCCGCATGCCACCAGGAAATTTTTACTCATACAGGTCTGGTCTCGCACAGTGCCTTCAGTGTCCTACCTGCCAGGACCCCGAAAACATTGATCCCTTTACAAGAGTATGCCGTCGATTTAGGAATCACACGACGAAAGCAGAATGTTCATTTCGAAACCTCCGGGTCTTCTTATTTGGACTTTAACCACTCGAACACGTTGGCTAATTAAATATTTCCCCAAATATATCTTCAAATGAATAATAGGATACATGATTAAGTCATTGATTGCGTCTTCAAAATTATACTAATACCACCCCAAAAATCACACAAACGTTGCTCTTTATATATAATTCGTAATGTTTGTTTTATTTCTATATCTACCACGTAAATCTATTTCTTAATTAACATGAACTTTATATGTAACCGTAATTTACTTTTACCTTTAGGTTTTCCTCTCTCCCCTTCTGTTTCGCCTTTAACCGCCGCTTTGGCCAATCCCCCGTAGTGGGTAAGCGCCAAAAGTGTGGACCAAGCAAGCAAGCACAGTGACTTACCCATAAATATTTCCTTAGCAAACGCTTTCTTGGGATGACTATAAGTACCATATTGTCACGTGGCGGTGACGTTGAATAACACAGTAGCAATACTGTAAACGACAAAACTAATTTTTATTGGGCGAACCTGTGCCCCCAAAACGGTCTACACTTATAGCACAACGATAGCGGCGAACACGGTCGGCGATCGTAGAAAATCTGATCAGCGGGTCAAGCGCGTCGGCTTTTATAGAGCAGTCGTCGAATGTTCCAGACTAATCGTTGGGACCCGCGTGACTTCCATAGAGTTCTACACCATTCGCGTCTGGCGATGAAATCAGATAACACAAGGTTCGGCGACCACAGACAGCGGATAGAAGCATCGATAACTTTCCAGAAACTTCGGATACATGCAGGCGCGTTCCGCGCTGTGCGATAACATTTGTTAGGCGGCGAAGCGTGGTCGCCCGATAAAGATAAGTACACGTGTCACATGCGTGGGAGCGCCACAAATGTTACAATAGATGCACGGAGATGATACGTGAGAAGAGACGCGAGCAGAAGAATTTCAATTGAAGGTCTTTTGCAGTGATTGCAATATTTGTGGTGACGGAATTATTGCGTTGTTACGGAAATTTAGCCAAATAAACAAGCATATTTTTATTGCGATAGCACTTACGTGAAAACCTGAGGCACATTTCTGCTGTCGCCGCCGCCATGATGTTCCGTATAAAGTACAAGTGCAATACTACCATCACGATGCGCCCTACAAGGTATGCGCCAGTGAAAGCCTGCGACCGGAGGCGATGATTGCGGTTCAATCTTGCCCACGCGAAAGGAGGAGAGTTGAACGAAGCGCGCCGTCTTCCGTCGAGCTCGAGGTACCTATCGTTTCGACGCAGCAAGGGGGGGGCGCAGACGGTAGAACACAGGTTCGCATTCCTCTTTCCCGCACCGACGCTGCAAAGCCGCTTCGTCACCTGGTGTGCGAGATCTCATAAGCAGAGTGGAACACCCCAAATATAAGGTGCACCAGGTTGTATGATTCAAAGCCTTCGCTTCAACTGCGACCTCCACCCGGGCTTCACTGACGTGAGGCATCACTTCTGTACCGGCTGTGGCTGGGAGTGGCTTCCACGAAGGCGTAAACTACTTTGATTGGACTGACAGACAGTGATGCATGGGACGCCTGCGGCGTCGAAGAAAACGTCGGGCATTTATTGTGCCAATGTCATCGATTTCAGTCGAAAACACAAACATTATCTATCGCATTGTGAGGACTGGACAATCGGCCGTTTTCTGTGAAGGTATGTTTTAAGACCGTCCCCATTGCTCGTTAGCCGACAAAGCGGTGAAGACACTTTTCTCTTTCTTGAGGGCAACTGGCCTTTGTGAACACATTTGACTCACTCAGGCCCTCTGTCTGCGTGCGCTACCTCACTGCAGCTTTCCTCCCCCTGCCTCTACCTCATATTTCTATTCCCTCTCCCCCATCTCCCAGAGTAGGGTAGCCACCCACAGGCATTTCTGTTTAACATTCCTGCCTTCTCTCTTCATTTCTTCCTCCACGTCAAAACAATTCACGAACGTAATACAAACGGTAAGGGGGTGGGGCAAATTTATGCTTCGTATTTGAGTGCGAAGCCAAACACATACACGGTGTCCCAACTATGGTGGACGAAGATTAAAACATATGCAAATGCCACGTAGCTGGCCAGAACCAAGGTAATCTTGTTTGGCCTCGCTTGGACATACCCACCCTCAGGACGATGGGCTCAACACATGGGGTGAAGACCCATGTTGGCGAGCCATGGCCTACGACTGCCTAAATCAGGGAAACCGTAACTGCAGGTGAATTAAGGGAGCTTGATTGGAAGGCAACCAAATAGACAGCCTCAATGTCTCGTCGGACAATCCCAGCAGCACCGCCAGTGTTGTTGGAACATGTTGCTGTTGCTGCAGACGTTGCTGCAGTTTTTGGTAAGTGGTCGAACTGGTTGTCGATATGTCGGCTTTTTGCAAGTTCCAGGTGGCGGCACTCTTTGACAATTTCGTCTACCGTTGCCACATTGTTGAAGACCTGCAAGTTGAAGGCGTCATCAGCCATACCTTTCAGAATGTGGGAAACAATGTCTGACTCAGTCATGTGTGCGTTAACTTTGCGGCACAAAACCAAGACGTCTTCAATTTGCGTGACGCAGGGCTCCGTGGAGGTCTGCACTCAGCTGTATAACGTCTTCTTCGAGACAAGGTGGTGACCGTAAGAGTTGCTTAACAAATCTCGTTGCTTTTGCTTAGCCGTGTGCCAACTGGTGATCTCGTCTTTGTGGGTGCTAAAGTATACTCCAGGTGTCCTACCAAAGTAAAATACTACGTTGGAGAGCATGGTAGTAGGCTGATTATTACAGGCTGATCCAGGCTTCAATATATTGCCCATTTTTCCGAGAATACGCCGGGATCACGGGAGCGGATAGTACGATGGCAGGTCATCGGAGTGGCAGCAGGTGTAGCAGCAGGTTGAGTCCAGCTGTCGTCTTCGGGAGCCATGAAGGAATGCTTGACGTATCGTCCACTACCAAGCTCCATAACGAGGTACATGACTTAGCTTCGAGGTACTCATACAATGTTTTGCATTCTGCCTAATTGCATTGTCTATATTATTTGATCAATTTCTCAAATATGTTAATTTGATGAGTCATGACAAAACTCCAAGGAGTGAACTGTAGAGTAGTACAGAAAGCTCTCGATACAGCTTTCTCTGGCTAAATACAGGCTTCATAAGAGCCTCTTTCCGAGCGGGAAGGAAACCCGTGAATACACGCAATGTGACTCGAATGGTCAGTCGCGCGATAATTTTGCGTTTAATCATGGGCCTATTTCTTGCTCGAAAAAGATGGTTTGATGTAGCACGCATTGAGCAACAGAAAGCTGCAACGGGAATGCTGCGTTTTACTCTACAAATATGTCATTGACAACTAACCAAAATATTTGAGCCCTTGAACAATTAATTAAGGCTCAATATATTATTAGGTGGGACGCAAAAATAGTCTATTTCCAAGCGACTCCAAACCACCTTAATTTCTTCTGGCCATCTAAAAATTCGTTCGAGATCTACTTGATCCTGAATAAATTTCTAATTGAAAAGTAAGCGCGGCACAAGTACTGTGGTGTCAGTGGAGGATTAGCTCTGGCATCTCTTTTAAGGATTAATAGTAAAACGTTCAGTTAAGGACGCTGTGACATTTTCACACGAAGGGCAAATAGTATTCATTGGGTGACGAACACAACTGTGCAGACGGGCGCCTGAGAATTATATTAAGGTATGAACTGCAGAAATTGTTTTTATAGCGCGAGTTCCTTCGATGCAGCGCGGCATCCTATTTGAGGCCAGAGAGGATCTTGCCTTTCAGCGATCTTAATTATAGTTAGGTTCATTAGGGTAAGGTGGAATAAGCATGAGCTATAATACAGGGAATACGTGTATAACGTTGAGTGTCAATTCAGAAAAATGTATGAAAAATATAAAAGCACATTTCGTTCGGAGCGAAACCATGTAAGTTTCAGAATGTGTTCGCAGTAGGTAGCGCTTTCGCTAATTCGCGCATTACGCGTGAAAATTCACCAGCACTACTTCAACGTTTGCATATAATAGATTTACGGAAACGATTCGAATTGCTCCGAGCCCTGCGGATGTCCTGGCTGGTGGTGAAAGATATCCATCGGGGAACAGTGTTCCTGAAGAGGACCAGTAACGTCGCCGTTGTTGCAAAAGAAATGCATTAGCATTGGGAGCACGTAAGAATACGGCTGCCTAAATTGTCATGGCCTAACACTTCGCTGAAGAAAACTCAAGAGCCGTCCTAATGCAACTGCCTGTAGGTATTTAGTAATTTCAATCATCCAGCTATCTACGAAGACCATTTTGCAGTAGAATTCTTGTTCGATGTGCTGTACTGTTATGACGGAAAGAAAGTTTAGCGCAGGTTCCGCTGAAGTAAATGCGGATTATTGAACAGTAAAGACGCAGAAGATCCTAACATGGAGCTCCATCAGAATGGCGCCATCATCAGAAAGTGATTATTGTCTTCCTCGTTTCTGCACCCCCATCTGGTATAGCGCGATAAGCGAAAGGCCAAACAAGCGCTTTGAGGTGACAACATACGATTTGTATTCTGGGGTTGCTCCCGTGTCCACTTTAGTTACAAATCATATGGCGCCACCAGAAGGGTTTTTCAGGCTGTCACCTTTGCTTTAATACTGCCTTAAAACCGCAGGACACTCAACTAACGCTGCAAACATTCTTTACGTGCACTGTGAGGAGCACATGAAGATTCATCACCCAAGTGACAGCGCGAAGAATTGAACAAAGTGAACACACATGCTAGTGAGTAATGGAAGACAGCCACGCACTTCGTGCGATATTGAGGGTGGGCAAGCCCATTAGCGCGGAGCTTGTTATTGCGCTAATGGAGTTTGTCGAGAGTAAAAATTGGTTTGCTCCGGTGAGTACAGTGTCGTGGCAGCCTGTATGCGACAGACGAAAACGACTACACAAAGACGAGGAAACGCCCTAGCGATAGAGGGTTATTTAAATGTCACCCTGCGCACTTTTGAGCATGCATGAAAGAAAAAATAGCAATTCAAAGGCAGCGCCAGTATAGGCGGCAGCCGGCAGACTAGTCCATGCTAGAAGTGACCGGTAGTTCCTTTCGTTTGGCTGCCAGCGACAGTATTGCCCGTCCAGTGACGAACTTTCGTATCGCATATAGGTGGGCATTTTTGCATGAGGCAAATTCGTAGTGACAACTTATCATTCAATGTTCTGTGGCCGCTAAAGCGGCGTCCACGTAATCCAGCACACTTTATGCTTAGCGCTGCGTGAATTAGCTCCCCATGGCAGGAATCCTACGTGTCAGGCGTAGTCGTGACACATGGATGCATTGGGAAAAAAAACCTGCCGAAAGTTGAACCCCAAGTTCTGGCGATACCCAAGTCACATAACCACGAGCAGCCAATGAAACCATTTGCTAATCAAAAGGCCTGCACGACCTCAAGAGTGAAAAGCATAGCGTTTTTCCGACTTCGTTGAAGACAAAAAGTATTAGCAGCAAAAATTTTTTATCCCGAAGAAGGTTTATGAGGGTGATGGGGCATATTAATGAGAAACTCGTACAAAAAAGAATTAAACTGAAAAACTATAAAGAACTCAAGGAGCAATGCCCCACAAAAAAGCTTAAATCCTGACGAAAAACCGAAATTCGTACCAATCACCCCGCTGTCATATTACAGCGTGAATTATTTGTTCTCAGTGAACTCAATTGCAATATACGATTGAATTACCGCCATGTGTCTTGTACATAGTTTTGGGAAGGCGAGCGAGGAAGCGTTGCCGAAAAGGGACAGGTAACACGCTCACTTGCAACTAACTATACTTTCCGAGACAAACAAAAATGAACACTATTGCGCATGCGCTGCTGTCCATAATTGTGAAGAATGTTTACAATTTTTTCTATATAAATATGGCTTAACAACGGGGCATGCATCACTACATCAATAATGACAGCTAATGTAAGTGATAGCAGCAACGGCACGTGCAAGTGGCCTGACAGAAATCATTCCAAGAAATCTTCGAGGGGAGGGGGACAGGTGGAGAAACATCAGCCAAGGGCGAGGACCGCAGATTCCTTATCCATCAGATGCACTGACGGGGCGCTAATGCAAAGGTTAGCATGAGCGTGTATCTCACCAGCGTCGAGGATTCCCCTTTCGAGTCTGCCTTTATATCTGCTTATAATCTCGGTTTTATTGAAAAGGAGTTTACAGCCACAGTCCATGCAATGCGCAGGAAGGTAGGCGGTGTTGCTCGGGGCCTTTAAACATAAATTATGTACTCTTAGCCTTTCAATTAGACTGCACCCCGTCTGCCCACTGTACACTTTCCCACAGTCGCATATACCACTTCCCACGTTGACGTTTTCAAATTCCCTGAGTTTTCCAGGTTTTTCCTGAGCGACACAGAACCTTATTTTATGTCAAGACAGGTTGACACTGCGTCGCCCGATGCTGTCACTCTCAAGTAAGCCTTTATAAAGATAAAATCAACCGAATTCAGTTTGAATATTAAGTAGTGTTTATTTTATTGAGAATAGTATACTGAAGTTAGGGGATAGCTAAATGCAAAGGAAATAAAATATCTTCAAAACGAGAAATGATAAAGCCATTGTAATTCGAGTCGAACATATTCAAATACGAATAAAAAGAGATGCGTACAGAAGCAAATATTTTCGTAAATGAGCTATATACGAGTATATCAAGTGATAGCAAGATCATTGGTATTAGGCCCGAACTTTGTCACAAGTGTGATTTTCTCAGCTGTCGGAAAGTCAAACATAACTGCCTTCACATGCTCTTAGCCGACGCAAAATGCCTCCGTTATGTGTGTCACTGCTTTCAAAAGTTTATTAGGGTTTGATTGAGGCTCAGTTTCATCTTTGCGTCAGCCAACGCTGCACATTGAGCTCAAGCTCCTTCAGAGAACTGGTGGCACAGTTCCTTTCCAGACCGTTCCTGAATGCGACGGTCATTTCTGTTTTTGTCCACGTTCCGCCGAGCGTTCGCCCCACGGGCCATTTGAAACATCCTCTTGGTAAGTTGCACATTCAAGGTCTGAGTTTCCCTGCTCCCTAGGGGTCAGGGAAACATCCGAAAAATCAAATCGAGTAATCCGAAAAAAGAATTGCATGTCTTTTAGTGCCCTTAGGAGCTCAAATTCTTACAGGCGTGTTCAAAAAAGCCCTGAAAGCCTGCCAGTATACATCTATTAGGCATATCGGTGCTGGTACTCTTACAGCAGACGCAGATGGTGGGCGCACGCATGTGTAATTATGGAATACGTAATGTGTCCCGTGACAATAACCTCTACCCAGGCTTCTTAAGCTTCACCGCAATGCTGCACATACGCTTCACCGCGTGATAATGCTATGCTGAAGCGAAGCTGTCTTACGGGAACCGGCATTAGCAACGCGTCATGCTTTCTAAGCTTCGAAAGCAATCGCGGTCATTACAGAGGCTGATCGTTGCTATTTCTGACAGCAGCGAAGTATTTCAATGAAAAACACGGCATCGAACCGAGGAAACACAATAGCGAACGTCGAAGGGGCTGAGCCTAGCGTTGCCACGGTAGTGGCTGCGGCTGCCAGTGGATCTGCATGCGAGAGTGCTGGTTCAAGGCGGAGAGATAATCAAAACGGCGGTGTTGGCTTTGATTAATGCCAGCGGTGCTGGCTTCCATCTAAAACCACAGACGTTCTTATTTACTGTATGGGGCACGCTTTTGGTGCCGTGAAGGCGTACGCATTATCGGGCACTTCCCAAAAATCGGCCCTCCTGAAAATCAGTCGTTGACTGTATACCGGCAACATATCCAGCCGACGACATGGCGTCATGGACAATTCGTTATGATTCCTCTCTTATACTCGGGCCAGCAGTAGGGCGACATTCGTTCAATTTCAATAAACCAGATTCCAGATTCCAGATTGAAGTTCGAATTACCAGAGTTTTTTCTTAGTTCTTCCAGACTTTTTCAAAATCGCGGAGAATTCCCGACAGCACGCAAATACCACTTCGGTCGCAAAGGCGGGGAGGGTTTTCGTTTGTTTCTTCTCAACTCTTCTGATGCCCGTTTTTTTAGATTATTTCTGCCAGGCCACTTGCAACGTCCGTTGTGGCTATCACCTACACTAGCTATCATTATCCATGTAGTGATGCATGCCCCGTTAGACGATTTTTATACACAAAAAAAAATGTTAACCTTTCTCACAATTCTCGATGGCGGCGCATGCGCAGTAATGTTCCTGGTGGTTTATACTGAAGAGATACTTCGTTGCAAGTGAGCGTCTTTCCGGTCCACGTCTCTTCTGCGCTTCCCTTTGAAAAAATGATGTCAAACCAATAAGGCCTACAGGTTACCATTCTAAATTTATTCTTGTATTTATTATTGACTGTTAACGATTCTTGCACCTACAATTTGTAAGATGTAGTTGCGAGGGGATATATCAAGCAAACAAATGTGATTCCATACAAAGCCGACGGCTACAATACCACGGCATGCCTTCACGAATATATGGGAAAGGACTGATATCATCTTTCCGTTATCTGAATTGAAGGTGCATAAAAAAGTGAAATAATATTCTGTCAGCGTCTCACGAGCACCGTATGCATGGCCTGCTTATGTGTCGTAACAACTATTCAGACACGTGACTTTTAGTGCATGCGCTTCGAAATAGTCGGTCTAGCGCCTTATCTAGACCAGACCGAGCAACGAAGGGATCGACTGCACTAAGGGTACGCTCGAACGCTTGGAACCACAAATCCACCGTGCGAACGACGGAGCAATATGCAAGGAGATGGTGATCATGTAGACGCAGTCTTCGAAGATGATGCACCGATACAAGCGAAATCATTGTCAAGGACGCAGGCAAGTGCCGGTACTTGGTTACATGTAGCTTTCTCGGTGACGTTGACTAGTTTTTTTGTAAGGAGATCTTCTTGGGGTCGTTAGCCTAGCAATGTTGTGCCGGCTTTCCTGACAAACATAATTTCCTATGTTCAAGGACTGCGTCCCTTGAACGCTGCTCATCTTTTTGACTATTATTAACGAGCAGTGCTTCTCTCTAACTGTAGCGTTTTAGATCTGAAGCACGCAATATATCGTAGCATTTCTATGAAAGTTGCGCCTTGTGCGTAATTATTCAAGGCGATGTCTCGCAATCTTAGATTTCTTTCCCAGTGTGGAATACTGTGCTTGAGGCAAAAATGCCTAAGCACTAAGACCACACTATTAGTAAGCACCGATTGAAATTCTCATTAAATTTATGTTAGTTGAATTATGGCATTTTGCGTGCCAAAATCACGATCTCATTATCAGGCACGCCGTAGTTGGGGAGTCCACCAATTTGGACCACCGGGTTTTTTTAACGTTCTCCTATATATAAGCACACGGGTATTTTCACTTTTCGCCCTCATCAAAATGCGGCTGCTAAGTTCTCTTTGGCTTAGCTATAAACAATGCCCTTTCACAGAGGTGGTTCCAGAAGCACAAGGCTGCTGTGGGCTAAAGGCGGACATGGACTTGCTGGAATTACCCTCAGTTATTCGCTTCTTCGCGCATTTCCCGATGCGCTTTGAAAAATTCAGTGTCATTTCGCTCAGTGAAGGTGAACTAGCGGCGAAGCGGTGTATGTGGACCCCTTAATGGTGGCCTGTTCTTAACCGTGCGTCAAACGCCGTATGTACATAAATAAGACGCGATGCGCGGCTAGTCTGTCCTCCACGATGTTCAGCCTCGGAAGATTATGAAGCACCCAGGGGTATGCATACCCATGTAATGTTTCAAAACATACAAGGGAACCTTTTACTAACTAAACCTGGCACGTAGAACAGACATACACTTCCCAGCACGCCGCGGTCACGCACAGCACAGGCCACACAAAATTATTTCCCCACAAACTCCCACCTGAAACGGTCGTTTGCTCCGGTGAAACGTTCGTAGTTGGTGGGGTCGGGGCCTCATGGACGGTTCAGATTTCTTTCCACTTCGCGGTACTGGTAGGCAACACGCTCACGGGGTTGCTACCACGGGAGAGTGAAAAGATAGGAAAGGAGATACGCAACCACTTGGAACGCCGAAAAAGACAGGGCGGTGCGAATGTAGACACGACCGACGCGAGTGAATGTGTATTAACTATTCTTATGAGCTTCAACAACGCCGCGGGTTGCCCCGGTATTGCATTATCTTTTGTATCGCCCCATGTATGGGGCCGAATTCTCGATCTACACAGCTCGATGGACGCACGCCATTTTACCCGAACGTAGCGACATACACCTTTTCTGTAAAATCACGTGCAGTGGACCGATTCTTTAGTACCACCACGCAAGGGTCGACTAACCGGGCCTATCGGCGGCCTGCAATGCTGCGAATTGACGAGATCAGCACGGACTTGTCGATCTCATCACAGTGCGCCGTTAGAAGGCGCCACCCGGCCTGCCATCGACCATAGCGCGTTACTGTTATCCTGTAAAGAATCGGCCTCATGTACGAAACGATGTGGATTGCTTGGCGCATGAAACACCATAATTGGACCGCATGGTGGGCGGTGATACATCGCCGCCAGTGGGCAAAGGCCACTACCTGGAAGGGCTTCTACTGTTACAATGTGGCAGAAAGGCTCTTATTTTAAAATCGTGGCATCATACGGGCAGTCGGGCGACAAATTCCATGTGAATCCACAAAACGGCTTTCCGAATACAGGGAGAGAATCCACGGTATACGCCAATTTTGTGCGCCGGTAATAGCTGCCACCGGGAATTAAGTGACAAGCTACCCATTTCCCGCCCTAACTGTAGGCACACCGTCATTCTGCGTGCCCGTCCGATTTCGCCGCTCGTAATACGTCATGCATCAGAAGGATACCCTAAATCTGGGTGAGAAATGTCCGGGCCTGTTAATAAAGGGGCATCGCAAGCCGTATCAGACACCTTGGTAAGCTAGACCAGTGAATACGGAAGTGACCAAACGGGACGCAACTTGAGGGGATGCGCCACGGGAACAATATTTACGCATGCAAGGTTACACACCTCCCCCACCCCTGCACTGCCTATGATGGCACTATTGTGTTGTTCAGAAGAGTATATGCTTGGGCTGTTTGGTGATACCTAGTTACACTGGCAGCATTCCGAGGGAAGGGCGATCGGTTGATTTGGTTGGCTTCAGTCAGGAGGGGAATGTACTACATTGGCGAAACTGGCAGATGTTTGAAACTGCGTCTCCAAGAGCCCAGTAATCAGAATTAAAGTGGGCGATATTTCTACAGACGGTCATCTAGCGGCCCATGGTAAAAAGTGTTCCACAACCAACCTTGCCATCCTTTCTCGATAAGATGGTCATCTTGTACCTGCATCGCAAAGACCTGACAAGAGAAATGAAAGATTGCACGGGCAGGCTATCTATGCGTCAGGAGGGCTTCTGTGGCATTATCAACTACAGAGCCTGAATTCATGGCATGAGGGCACGTTGCGTTTTTGTCAAGCTTTTCTGTCCTTCTTTCCCTTAGCAGAATTAATTGCTTATATATTGTCACATGGTAGTGACGGTGAAGAAAGCAGCGCAACTGCGAAAGACGAAACTAGTGTTTTATTGGGCGAACTTGTGCCCTCAAAAACAGGCTGCACTCAAAGAATTGCGACAGCGGCGAACACAGACGGCGATCGTAGAAAATCTGATCAGCGGGTCCAGCGCGTCGGCTTTTATACAGCAGTCATCGAATGTTCCAGACTAATTGTTGGGACCCGCGTGTCTTCCACCAAGTTCTACACCATTCGCGTCACGCGATGAAATCAGATACCGCCGAAGAGCTCTCGTAGTCACCGCGCCTTGAGTGTTCTCGAAGATCAAGTGAGCAGCCCGCCTCGCTCGACTGTTATTTCGTTCGGCACCGAAATACCCGCTGACGTAGAGGGCGTCATCGAGGGCGACCAGAATCTACTACTCGACCGTGAAATTTGCGTCGCAAGAGGGATCGCTCGACTCCACGGAGGGAAAGCGGAAGTGATGCTAACCAACTTCAGCCAAGAGTTAAAGCACATCAGCAAGGTTAGGCGACAACAGCCAGCGGATAGAAGCATCGATAACATTCCAGAAACTTCCTATACATGCAGGCGCGTCCTGCGCTGTGCGATAGCATTTGTTAAGCGGTGAAACATGGTCACTCGGGTAGGATCAACATGTACACCTGTCAAAACCCCCCTCTTAAAAAGCATCGACCCGATGCTGTACATGTTAATCTTTCCCGGGTGACTGTTTTACCCGGGAAAGATCAACATGTACACGTGTCAATAAGCTTCTCTTCCGCAATAAACGCAGTGTTGAAAGTTAGCGCTTGGCCAGTCTAGTCTTGGTCGATCGTCCTTCCCGCGCTACGCTTCCCGTGAATTATCGCATTGGCTTGATCCCTACAACGGAAGCTGCATTACGACGAGGCGAAATGTGAAAAACAACCGTGGACATAGATTGTCAGTTAGGGCAGTCCTTTTTAATAAACCAGTCGCTGAGTGTTCTATATGCATACCTCCTATCAAATCCGAAAAAGCGATTTCTATAACCTAAATATTCACCTTGCTGACCCCTACATAATCGCGACTGATTATGTTGCCGACAAGTCGATGTCAGAACAATCGGTAAGTGACGCCAGAGCTCGACTGATTGAAAATTTTCTTTTGAACTCTAGTGCATGCCTGGTCAATAAGGTGCCGACGTATTATAGTGTCCAACACAACACGTATTGAGGTATAGATCTAGAAACTGCCTTTTCTCCTCTTCTGCCTCACCTAGAACGGAACGTCATCTATAAACTTTTCGGAAGTGACCACTTTGGCATAACTTGAAACCTGATAACTCTGCATGAGAACCCTCCGCATACTCCTCACTGGAAATTATCATCGGTGGGCTACGAGCGTTTTAAAAATTCATGTTATCTACCACGATATTTTACAAATGATTTTAATTTTACAATAGATGATGCTGTTGCATACTTTACCGCTTTTATTATTGACGCAGCGGGAAATGTTATCCCGCAAACGAATTGATGTTCACTTACAAGACGTTTTCCCTGATGGAACGAATACTGTAGAAAGGCGGTAAAGAGGCAGACCAAGGCATGGGGCGTATTGCGTAGATCGCCAAATGCCTCAAATCTAATTTAGTTTAAAAAACAATCACAGGGGAGGAGTACATGACGTCAGGAAAGGGAGAAAGCTGGGTGAGGTTCCTCTCCGGAAATCATTCATACACGAATGAGGCGAAAGTGTCGAATGGCTTATGAAAGCTTAAAGGACAACAAATCCATCCACTGCCTTTTGTGAACTACCAAGGGAACACCTTGCAAGACGAGGTAGACTCTCTTAAGGAGCACTTTGAGCGTGTTTCGTGCTCAATCCACTATTCTCAATACTTCTTTAAATGCAAATAAAAAAAAACATAAAGAAACAAACCGTATAACCGGCCATTCAATATTGCCGAGTTAAAAGCTGTCTTGATTTCATGCAACATCACTGCATCAGTAGCTGACAGTCATGTATGACATGATTAAAACTTACACACTCACACACAAGTTACACCACTCGCACTATCAAACACTATTTGGGCTGCGAGATACCTTCCATCCGCATAGAAAGAAGCGATTGTGGTCCCTCTTTCAAAGCAAGCTAAAGACCCTTCCTTTGCGGAAAGTTATCGCCCCTAGCTGTTACAAGTTGCCTGTGTAAGTTTTTGAAAAATTGATTAATCGTAGACTCAGACATTGCCTTGAACTCAACAATAAACTTGATCCTTATCAGTGTGGCTTCAGAAATGGGCGGTCCCCACCTGATCATCTTGCGTGCATTCAAAGATATATCCGCGATGCCGTTGTACAGAAGCAGTTTTTCTTATCGATATTCATCGATATGCAGAAGGCGTTTGACACAACGTGGCGTTTTGGGATCTTGTAAGACTTGTCAGGAATGAGCATCTGTGGAAATATGCGAAACATAATTGAAAGCTATTTGTTGAATCGTATCTTCCACGTGAAAGTCCGCAACGTATTGTCGCGACGTTTTACGCAAGAAAGTGGTTTACCCCAGAGAGGCGCGCTTAGCTCCACGCTCTTTGTCGTGAAGATGAACGCACTTCGGGCTTCATTACCACCAGCCATTTTTTATTCTGTCTGTGTGGACGACAATCAGATAGGCCTCATATCCTGTAACCTCGCAGTACGCGAGAGACAGGTACAGCATGGTTTCAACAAAATGTGCAGGTGAGCAGACAAAAAAGGGTTTAATATCAAAACCCCGCAAAAGACCTCACGGTTCTTCTTACAAGACAGAGAGGCCTGGTTCCAGAACCTTTTGTTGAACTGTGCGCATACAAATACCTGTCAACGAAGCGCATAAATTTCTAGGTAATATACTTGACTGCAGGCTTACATTCATTCCACACATTAAAGATCTTAAAGAAAAATGTATAAAAATATAGCTCCTAGTGACAAGTCTATCCCACAAAATGTGAGGTAACGACAGGAAGTGTTCGATGAAATTTTATATGAGCCTAATATGATCACGATGGGACTATGGCGCCGTCGTATATAACTGTGCCGCTTAGAGCGCGCTAAAGATGATCGATACTGTCCATTATCTGCGTATCCGCGTAGCCTCTGCCACTTTCAGGGCAAGCCCTATTGAATGCTCATGCGCAGAATCAAATGAATGGTCAGTCCATCTGTACAGAACCCACATCTGCCTCACATATTTTCTAAATATACAGTCTAATCGTGAACATCCATATTTTAATACCATTACCGATATGGCGTGTGCAATAACTTTCCATAATATTCCTTCTGTACGACAGCTTTTCTCGCTGCGTGTGAGGGAGCTTAGCGATGAAATGCATGTCCCTTTCCTCGAGCACCGCTTAATGTATCCAACCAAGCTGTTACTTCATTGGGAGTGGAAGGTGGTAGAAGGTGACATATCCTTTCTTGAAGTTACTATGGAGGCCACAGAGGTCGAAATCCGAATGCATTTTCTACAACTCCAGTAAGAGCACTCCTGCAGAGTTCTACACAGATGCTTCGAAGTGAAATGCCGTGCTGTCCTATGCAGCAGTCCGCCCATGCTTCCCGCGATCTGCTGTACTGCTTCCGGAAACAAGTATGTTTACGGCCGAGACCTACGGTACTATTATCGGCTGTGAAGCATATAAGGAAATCAAAACTCCAAAAATAGTCAATATAGAGACTCCTTAAGCGTCGTGAATGCCTTGATGTCATTCGGTAAGCACAAAAATCCATACTTAATGAACTCTATTCCTGCCTGGCTAAAGCTCATCTATCTATTCAGCGTATCATTATATGCTGGGTGCCTCGCCATTGGGGCATCGAGGGTAACGTTCTGGCGTACAAAATTGCCGCGTCAATTGCATCGCATGTTGTTAATCCTACCACTGCTTTCCCTGTCAAAGACCTGAAACCTTTCTTAAGAAAGAAACTGTGAAAGCAGTGGGCAACGCATGTGGGACGCAGAAACAAATAATGAGCGGTGCGTGATGAAGCCTGTTACGTTGTTGGACTTCCGCTACAACATCACCGCGAACCGATGTCCTGTCCTGTCGTCTCAGAATAGGACACATTTAGTACTCATAATTTTCTACTCACTCTAGATGAACCTCCAAACTCTGGTAGATGTGGTGAGAGGCTGACAGTTTTTCACGTCCTCCTGGTGCCTGCAGGCGAAAGTTGAGAAAAAACATTTTTCTCTTGCACACCGCTATTCTATCCCTCTTCACCCGGTTGTGTTTCTTGCTCAAGAATCACTCTTTAGCACAAAAAGGCTCATCGGTTTTTTTAGTGATGTTATCCTGCATGCTATAAGTCCGTCATATTTGTAGCGCATCTTTTTTCGCGAGTTGCCGCAGTGATAATTGCTTTGTACGGCACATGCGTCCACGAATTTGCGTTTGAGGGGCTCTAACGAGGCAGTAGTGCTGTACCAAATTTCAGCATCTGATAAATTTTGTATACCGCATGAGTCTTCCGCAGAGCATCTTAATGCTCATAGTACACTTACCTTGTCATTGCCATAATTTTATTAGGAATAGATTTTACGAACTTTAGAGCGACTATTTTAAGGCCCCTTTACAGTCACGTCCCATGCACTTCACAGAACACAACTATACTGCGAACTCAATTACCACATGCATGGCGCTCGTTGGCCATACCTTGCCCCTGCGCCGTTAAGCATGAAACGTTCATTCATTCATTCATTCATTCATTCATTCATTCATTCATTCATTCATTCATTCATTCATTCGGCTTCTCGCAGGCTGGTGAAACAACCGAAATTTCGCAGCAACTTGATTCGCTTACGCAACCCGACAGCGAGCGGTTGCTACCGAATGCCTATCAAGGAGGGCCTCTAAGGAGTCCACTTATTACTTCCTCATTGGGAAATCAAGAGCACATTAACGATACTGCGAGGGGAGGCAATCCGAACGAGCACGACCAAAGTAAGTAGTATTTACACGGTCTCTCCTCTCAGTGATGACACTACAGGGAAAAAGCCACTCAATACTGAAGCAGAGTGGCTTTGGCAATGCACCGCTTAGCTCGAGGCTACATGTTTCTTCCCTGCGACGACGGAAGCATGTCGATAAAATAAGGTGAACAGTAAAGAACACCAGTTAGCCAGAATTATTACGCCTCCTCCCCCCCCCCGCCAATATGGCTTGCCTCTAATTTATATTGTGGGTGTCACGCGTAAAGCCCATAATTACATTATGAAGACCCCAATTGTTTGCCTTCCTGGCTTGAGAGCTGTGAGACCGAATGTGTCAGATAGCGTCAAGACCCGGTGTAGTTGGAAAAATCACCAATGATAGGATTGTTGGTATCCGGACAAAAAGAACAATTGGCAATATTTGTATTGCTGCGTACACAGAAGCTACTAGAAACCTTCCACATGACGGTAAGGATTATTTCACAAGTGAAAGAACAAACACCGCCTTGATTAGCACAGGTGAGTACATTATTCCCCATTGCCGAACATTAGAATGACAAGTTTTAAATGAGGTTACTATTTGAAATAACTTCTAGGCTGAGACGAGTGCACTGTAGCTGGGCTACTGAACCGCATAAAGGGCGATTGATAAATGTTTTGGGCCTTTTAAGAACAAAAGAGCAAAGTTTGACATAATGAAATTTCCTTCTTTCTGTACCTGCAAGACTGTGGACGCAACTACCAGATAGAAGCGCAGTATAGATGGAAAAGGGAAGTGGTAAGACACTAACATAAAACGATTGACCGCAAAGAAGTGCAGAGAATACCAATATAACCATCAATATAAACCATAGCGGAACATCTCTTGAAAACTATTCGTTTAAATAAAGAAACGATGCTCTTATAGACCCATAAATGTTCCAGCAAAGATATTTAGCGTTTATTTTATTGCCACTTAAAGTATTGTACACCGCTGCAAACTGGTGCATCCATTGGGGTGGTACAGGTGGTTATACATACAAATTGTGGCTTTTATCCAGATGTGCGAGAGGAGCCAGCGCTGAAGGTGATTGGTAATAATACGGTGATATCATGTACATCGAAGACAGGGCGTAAGAAGGATGAATGACGGAATGATCGTTTCTGAAAATGTAATCTGCAGTTTCTGTTCGCAAGATATTGCGAGTCATTTAGGAAAGAAAACTACGGCATTGGGTTTTACGAGAAATTAGAATCGCACATCCACGGTACGGTGTTACACCACGGCAACGGCGCATCAACATTACGAGCATTTTTGGCACACGAACGGGTGCCACGCGCAAGTTGTTGGAACCGTAAAAGTGACACCCAGACCTCCGAGAACTGGATGCGCCACGAGGTATCGCGGAGGCCATGGAAATGCCATCAACATGTTGAGCAAGCATGACAATCGTGACACGCAGTCTTCGGCTAATGCTCTGCTGCAATCGAGGTCACAGTAGCTTGTCCCGGCAGAGCCAAATCTGCTATACCGAGCTACGCCACCTAGATATCGCAAGTTTTCTATACTTTATTTTATGACGTCATGATAGGAAGGCGAAAATTTCCATTCCCGTGCCTGCCGCGGCTTATACGGCAGCATTCCCACTTGATTCTATGACAGTGGGGCCTAATGGCATGACGTCATAAAGCAGAGTGCACAGGCCGTGTGCTATGAGGGCGGCCTTGTCTAGAGGTGTGGGAATTCATGTTAAGGTAAAGGCCATTTTACACGTACTCTTGCCTTTGCGCTACAGCTTCTCCCCGCGCGTACGCATGCGCAGGTGATGCGGAAGAAATCATAGGCGTCAAAGTGCAGCATGAGCACAGATATCTTCTCTAGGCAAACATCGATGCTCTGGCTGCCTAGCGAAAATACAAATTGATGTCTAAGAAAGCGAAAATACTGAGGTAAGTGGGCGGGCGCTGGTGCGAGTGTTGCAGGTTGAAGCCTGCATTCCACGTTAGGCACGGTAACAGTAATGCACCCGGGCGCGAGCTTCAACGTGCCGCCAAGCCTACGTGTAGTTTGGCCTAAACTCTCATTTAGGTGTGTGTATTGGAATTTCTCTGACCGATAACTTCGGTTTGTGTGCCACAATTACCATAATTCTTTCTTTACTCATTCTTTAAAGCGCTCAAAATAGAGAAAACAAATATGGTAGTCCGAAAAAAAAGAACAGTTGCATGGCCCCTCCAAACCTTATAAGAATATGATTGCTTCGGGTAATAAATATGCTACCAGTATTAGTTGATGCACTGATATAACATTTTACACGCTAATTACGCAGGCCTAGAATTCAACATATAGTCGGCAAAGTGTCCTGCATTGTTACAATAAAAGTTAGTCGAGAAGTGCATGAGAGAAATTAACGGGGCACTTTTGTTGTTAAATGTTTTACTATGCACTGGTGAAAAATACAAACTCCTTTGGTACCTTAACGGCGCATAAAATAATTTTTTTTGCTCGCACGCGTATTCATACCCAGAAATACTGAACATTACCATTGTAGCCATCTGTCAAACTTCACCGGAATCCACCAACGTAACTCAGCGGGAAACATTGTATTCAAATATTTTTTCGAATGAACAGCCGAAATATAAGCCCTTAAAGACGAGACATATCAATAACCCTCCAAAAATATGAACTTTTTATCTATATGTGCAAAACATTTAAGAATAGGCGTATTAAAAGGTGAAAAAAACTGAATATTTTGCTTAAACCCTTTCAGCAATAACGGGAAAACCCCAGGCAGGAAACTGGAAGTGGGCTTCACCCAAGCCACCTAGCGCTCCACTTTGATTTCGCACAGGCTCTCATCGTCAACTTTTATTCAAATATATTGTCAAAGAACAGCAGAAATATAATCTCTTAAGCACGGGACATATCAATGCCCCTCCAAAAATATTTACTTTGTTTCTATATGTGCACTTCAAGAATGAGCATAATAAAAAAATGAAACAACAAAGGACGTTTTGCGGAAATCCTTTCAGCAGTAAGGGAAAAACCCCAGGCAGGAAACTGGAAGTGGGCTTCACCCCACGGCACCTAAAGTTCTCATTTGGATTTGGCACAGGCAGGCAACCCTCATCGTAGGCGAAGCGTAGGTGCACTTTTCATTTGCTTCACATCACATGTGTATTGCAACTACAGGCGGAGAACTTGCATCGGTCTGTCTACTCTGACAGTGCTTTCAAAAGCAAGTGAGTCGCATGCCAAACTTGTTGATACCGCGTTTAAGCTTCAAACCAACTAATGACGCTTGCTGCCTGGCATTCATTGTTAGCCGAACACATTCAGCCAGAAACATCGTACTCAGTGCTGAAACTTGGCAAGAAATTAATTTTTTTCTGGTGTGTTGCATTGTTAATGAATGGCTAACAAGCTTTAGTAAGGAACACGGAGACGGTACTGAATTCTAATGGCATAAGCATTTAGGGCACTTCGTAGGAATTAGCTGGCTGCATTATACGGGTGTCATGTTAATGAACGGCACACTCCCTTAAAGCAGGGAGGAAGTTTGCAGTAAATTGTATAAATGCTTTTGTCATAGAGCACCCTTTTTACCTTGCCGTTGGTTCTCTAAATTTGACCGATAAGACCCCCCCACACAACAATTTTTAATATGGTTGCAATTCCGGAAAATTGGCGAATGTCGTGCATGTTTGATAGATTGTCCATTGGCAATAGCCAGACAATCTGGACATTCAGAGGTGAACTGAGCATGCTGAACATTGCAGAAAGCTTAACCTTTTTTTTTTATTAAATATATATGTTGACGCTTGATTTTTCCAGTGCTACGGTCCGCAGAGATCTCAAATGGGCGTCATCTTTTAAATAGCTTTTTTTTAGTCCTTTTGTTCGTTTTTGTCGTTATCACACTCTCGTGGCTGAAAGATATGCGCTGTTTCAAATGGCGTTTGTGATAGCGCAACCGAGTTACAGGGCGTGTTCTTCGCCGACTGTCAAGTATTGTAGATTTTCAGGACGCACTTGGTGTCGTGCGAGAGCTTGCGCCCATCTGAACGCTATGATGGGCAGCTTTCCTCCTCAAAGCCGCGTCTCCTCCTCTTGCTTTGGCGGGCGATAATGACGCTGGCGCCTTCCCCAACGATAAACACCTAACAAAAACCTATTGCTTTGTACCTATTTTATAGCTCCACATGTGATCGTTAACGTCTTTTGCTGTCTACTTAAATAGGCAATAGAACACACTACCTACCTATCATCGCTAGCACCCACCTATCATCGCTTAAAGGCAATCTTTCGCACAATAATGAAAACAAATTTAAAGTGTTCGACAATTGGCTTACATAAACATGACTGCCAATGATTTTTAAACAAATTTGTTTCACAAGAAATGCGCCAAATATAATTTCTGACGCCCTCCCTCCTATTGCAGGCGTAGGTGTAGCGTCAAATGAACATGGTGCTGCACCGGAATCGCTGCCTACTTTCGGCGACGCCGTCGAGTCTTCTCCCAGCCCAGCTTCTCAAGTAACGCAGCCGTTATACGAGGACAGCAGCGGTCTTCCAGCAGTTAACGCTGCAGCAGTGGCGCCTGCCCACCCGTCAAGCCTATCGGCAGCCCTACAGCGAGTGCGGTTCGTCGCTTTTCTTTTTCACGAAGCGCATCGAGAAAAAGGGGCACAACAAGAAAGGCAGGATAGATTTACTCACCTGCAAGGTACCTCTGGTACACATCGAAAACAAATTGTTAAGGTTGAGGAAACCTGTTTCAAAGTACAAACAATGAGGCAGGTACCCAAGATTCCCCCCCCCCCCCGGAAAAAAATCCTGGGTACCTGCCTGGCACTGAGAACATGTAATGTATTTATGCAACGTGTTCTCACGTCTTACTTTCGTTTTCAAATTACAACACAATTCTTTTTCTCTATGGTAATAAACTCCAGATCCTGGAGCACAAGAATTGATGTTTACAGAACTATGCAGGGCATAGGAATACCTGACGTTAAAACAAGCCTTAATTCCAACCATGTCTTACAGAAGCTTTAAATGTGGAAATATTCTTATGGCGTCATTCAGAAGCATTTCTAAGATCCTCAAAATGACCTTGGTTCTGACATTGTAGAAAGTTCTGAATGATTAAAAATAAATCGATAGTGATCTTGCATGTCATTATATTGTGCGGGAATGATTGCGCATGTTGATCTGGAATTATTCACTACGTCATGTTGTCAAGAGTGCTTGCTCTTTGACACCGGATAGCTCTTGTTTGTCTTTTTCATTTATTACATGCGGAATGTGCAACACGTTTTAGTCATTGTAGGTTGTATTGATAAATGCTCTGGGTGCTAGTCAATAATAGCACCCAGAGATGAAAAGAACAGAAGTAGTATTTGTTTTTCCGTTATGCCGGAATAACACTGTCAATGAAAATTCATGAATAACAGAGAAACCAAAAAGAACAAAAGATAAATATACAAGAACACATTTATGAATACTCCGCTTGCCCACAGAACACGCCTATTGAATGTTCCAAAGGTTGCGTAGTCATCAGAACAGCTGTCTTTCAAGCAAAGGTTTACGCATAGGAAAGCTCGATTTTAGCATGATTTAAAATCACCCTGTTATTTTTGGTTTGCTTGCTAAGTTGTACAATTCAATTCAAGTTTTAATTTATTTCCATAAGAATGGAGGAAGTCCAGAACGAAAATTTTCCACATTAGAGATTCAGGCCGCCTGTGCAAGGCATACACCAAGATAGACAAAGTACACAGTCTTGTAGAACTGACTGAGTGGGAAGACTTCAGTGATAGATCCCCTCAAACTATACAACTTGCATTTTCAGGCCGTTATTCAACCTCCTCATCAACGCACATGGACAGCCGCAGGCTGGTGTGTCGGGAGCACACGGGCTAGCAGCAGGAGAGCGTCTTTTCACTGCACGGTCATCACAGCCGTTCTCGCATGTCGGCATGTTCGATGAAAGTAGTGCAATAACAATTGGTGCGTTGGGAGCTCGCTCCATATATGATGTGCCCTCTCAGCGTTCCGCACTTCGTCAGCCTACGTCAGATCCGCCTGTCGACACAGTTCTGAATGAAACCCATGTAAGTATGCACGATGGAAATTTCAATTCGAAAGCAATAGATATAGTGGGCAGATCCTCTTAAAGTTAATGGATCTGTTCCTGCTGCAGCGTATGAAATTGTAATAGAATTTTATCATGCACGATTTGATGAAAGGCACTGTGATGACGACTGCAGGAATCTATTACCTTATTCAAACACTTTAAATGTAGACTGAATGAGCGATCTTGAAATTCTCGCTCTCTTAAGCATAAATCTTTTCGAAAAACGAGTGACACCGTCAAAATTACGTGTTAAGCTCAGTCGTCTAGATCTTCTTACTTTAACCTCACACCACGAATTATAAATCACGTTGCTTGTTTTCTTATCTCGTTAAACTTTTAGCAAGACATATGCAGAATAAAGAATGCGAAATAAGATTTAAATCAGCATCGCGCAGGAATTGCAGCATTGTGTATGTGGACATAATTTACATCTCCCAATGGTTGTAGCTGCTTGAATCTTGCGGTGATATTCGCCTGACTTAGCTCACTTTAATCGCAATAGGGACAACAAGGCATGTCGTTGACATGAGGCGTAAGAGCACGGCGCTGCCTATTACTGTTTTTGAAGGCTGTACTGCCAACCTCCGAAGCTTGTTTCCCTCTCACTATTTTAAAGGTTATCTGATTTCCCTACATTTTTTGCGAGATGTGGCAGTTCAGTTTGTCAACATGCTTTACGAAAAGATACGTTTTGTGTCATGCAAGGAGACGGCAAATACCTGGGTAAAATTCACTTCAATATTAGATATCCAATATTGAATTAAAAAATTACTTCAGTCAAGCTGAAATGATGTTGCATTGGAGGTTGTCACACTGACAAGACACTTTGACTTGAAGTCCCCATGGTGACGGTAGAGTACGTCCACATGCTCATACTTTGCTCTGCATACAAAAGAAGGACTACGTGGAATCTTTTCAGAAATTGGACAGAAAATGGGTGCCCAGCCTTCTATAACGGAATACGCGTGACCACGCCGTGTGCAACATTACGACACCTTTGTGAAATTGTGAAGCATGTGCAATGAGTTTTCTCGTTTGCTGGGTACCGGTCGAGCATAACCACCACTACGTGTTTAAGGTCGTATACAGTAGATGACGTTTACAGTGCGAAAATACGTGACCATATCAATTACCTTTCATGAAAGCGAAAACTCGCCCTAGCACGTCAAAACTGCTATTTCTGTCGAGGTTGCTGTGTCCTTCGCCACTTCGTGTTAAATTTTAATATACGCATGGATATATCCCCAGCGCAGCGACCGGCTTATCTGGCATGGTGATGGGTGTTTTTCTGCTGACGCCATGATTTTCTTTTGTTTCTTTTTGTGTTACAGCATCAGTTTTTTTGGCCACTTACACGTCAATATTCGCTTCACAGTTCACAGAAATCAACAGCACAAGGGCAACAGAAATTGTTGATTAACGATCAAATGGCACCTTTACCTTATAGTTTACTTAGCGAAATTTCCTGACTACGCTGCACCACGATCATTAGTCATACTTAGTATGTTGACGAAGGGATAGCTTGTGCCCATAGCAATGCAAACATGCCTTCGTGGTAGCCGTTCAACATATCGATCGTCGCGGCATCGAAGCATTGGTTTCTCCTTTCTACAAAATTTCCTTTTATTTACGAGAAATTGCCCTTTACCTAAACCGGACTACATATATCTAGATGTAGGGAAATATTCCTGTATTGGTAGCACCGGTTGCTGGACAATATGGCTCCCACTTACTGTGAGAACGACGTCGCCGGATAGGAATTAGCGCAGCGACTATTTCTTCCAGAGGGATGCCGCCATCTATGCACAGTGACATTTTTTGTGCCGTTAATAAAATTCTAATAAAATATGCGTGATTTTACCATTTGCGAGTTGCTTAAAGAACCTGCAGTGGTCAACATTGTTTCAGTCTATAGATCGTCCCTCAACCAAACTGTGACTGTGGGGCGATGAAGAATTCACCAATAGGTGGCTTCCAACTTTCAGCTTCACCAGCCGTTTCTGAAGAATAAAATAAACTAATATTGAAGGCTCTGCTTTTTACTACTGCAAATGATTGAAGCAATGTAATGCCTGCCGCACTTTGTTCACCAATTCATTTTTGTGGCTCCAGAACAGCGTATACGTTTCCTCTCCAGGGCCCAGACAGTACACAGGAGAGAACCGTAAGCAGCGCCTCCAAAGCACCGGATGGCGGTGCGCTTTCTCCGCAGCAGGCGACAGAGGATGACGCCTCGGACGCTACTGCGAATGCACGAATTCATATCGCAGGCCCGACTTTGGAACGCTTGGTTGGCGCACATACACGAAGGATGATGCTCGGCCAGCAAAAAGAAGCAAGCATAAGGGTGCGCGTTCTTCCAGACCTCAAAGTCCTGGATCAAAGCCCCTGTCGCCTTAAGCTAAGGCTTGCCAATGACGAAGCCGGAGTGCCGGAAGGAACACGTAAGTAGCGGAAGAACCAACCAATTGCATTAACAATGCGCCAGAAATCTAGCAATGTTGAACAACTTTACAAAGTTCAAGTTCCGTTAATTTGGATGTGTGTGCGCTTCTTTGTTTCATTCGCATATGCAGAAGAATAAAGAAAACTAAGCTGCCATTGTACGTGATTCGTGTAATTCTACCTTCCTAGTTCTATAACAACGGCAAGCCATCGATATATATGAGAACATGTTTTGAGACCTTTTCCTACGTGTCATCGTTGGCTATCTGCATCATACCTATTTCAGCATATTAAACAAAAGGCACACATTTAAAAATGATCAGTGTATATAACACACCAATATATTTGGAGTGTGCGCGTATTGTCATCAAACGATGCAAAAGGAAAGGCAGAATTCTATAAAATACGTCTACCTACAGTACAGTGTCATACTTTGGTAATTCCCCTCCCCGACTACCTAATGCTCCTGCGAGCCTGTAGGGTAAACTGAATAAATAAATAAATTATTAAATATTCTATTGTATGCCACATACGTTCCTCAAACACCCAATACTATTTCAGCATTGCGCAAATCTTACGTTATGGAATGAAGGCAATGCGGGTGGTTGAAATACCAGCTCAAATGAAATGAATTATATTCTAATTACCTTATTTAGTAGTTTCTAAAGTGATTCCTTTTATAGCACGAACAATTAGTCTAGTGCAAATATTCTGACAAATCCGCCGTTCAGTCACAAATATCGCGTTACAGAACATGTTCTCAAAGAGCTGTACTCGTGCTGGCAGCACCAACTAAACGTAATTGTGACTTTTCAGTAAAGGTCTTAAGCATAGGCGAGCCGATACGGCATAGTTGAGCGGATCTCCACTGTCTGTTCACTGTTTGAATTGAACACCATTACACAGAACATGACTAATTAACAGAATGGGGCTCAACACTCCACCCTGCGGCACAGCACGGCAGATGTAATGTTCCGAAGTTGGGCCGTCATCAGTCCGTAAGGAAAAGCACCTCTCACTTTCAGTCAAATAGTGCCGAATCCATTGTTACATCCGCCCACCAAGTCCAGCAGCCTCAAGTGAGTTCAGTATGGCCTCATGGGGGACGTTGTCGTATGCTCCTTTTATATCTAAAAAAGCGCCAATGCTTGGCGGTTGAGGCTTTTTTTGATTTTGGACCCAGGTTACGATGTCAATGACGTTGTCAATGGACGAGCGACCTCGACGAAAGCCTGTTATCGCGTCCGGATAGCTGTTCAATCGCTGTAGGTACCATTCCAAGCGAGCAGGAATCATTGTTTCCATCACTTTACCGACTCAGCTCGAAAGCGCAATCGGACGATATGATGAGAGCTCAAGCGGAGACATTCCAGGTTTCAGAATGGGGATCAAGCGGCTCGATTTCCCTTGTCTAGGAACGGCGCCGTTCTGCCAAGACTCATTGTAGTAGCTGAGCAGCTCATCACGTGCGTCATGGGCAAGGTGACATAGGGCAGCATACGTGATGCCATCAGTTCCTGATGACGAAGAACGCCTGCAGGTCGCCAACGCAGCATTGACCTCTCCGAGTGAAAAGAGCAAGTTCATTTCTGGTGCACACGCCTTGTGGATGTCATTCAATGCTGCGTCAGTAATGATCACCACGGACCCCGTAACCAGTGCACAGAACTCCGAGTGGAGTTCCGAGTGGAGTTTATGGAGGGCCAGAGCAAAGGGCTTCCTGTGATGTGGCGATGAGCGAAGACCCTTAACAATCCTCCATATGTGCGAAAGCGATTTTCGGGGAACAAGCGACTGACAGAAAGTTTTCCATCGCTTGTCTTCCAATATATCGATACGACGCTGGACTTTCGTCTGTACGCATCGTGAATCCCTCAGATCCAAGACGCACTTCGTGCGCTGATACCTCCTCTCCGCCTGTCGGCGTGCCGCACGCAGCCTCTCCAGTTCCATATTCATGTCTGTTCGCCTTGCTAACCTTGTGAGCTAGCAGATGGACGTTTTCAATATCTCTGCGATTGCATCTTCGATAGTGTGTGAAAGGTCTTCTCCCCATGCCTCATCCATATCCTTCTTAAACTTTGCCCAACCAGCTATACACAAGACAGTAGAGGAGCGTTGCTCAACTCCTCTAATCTTTATGTATGTTGGAATGTGGTCGCTTCCATGTGTTTCAATATCCGTAAACCAGTGGACGCTCGAGGCAAAGTGCCGTGACACCAAAGTTAATTCCAAGCAGGTACTGTAGGTCGTGCGTCGCCAAAACGTAGGACTGTCGTCATTCACAAAACACACATCATGGTCGGCAGCAAAGGAGTTGTTGTTGTTAAAACTTTATTCAAACAAAGGTGTTCAGGGCACGCAGGCCCCTGGGCCCCCGCACTCCTCTCAAGTGTTAAGTTCCTAGCTCCATAACACTGGCAGCCCGGCTGGTTGCGATGGTCTGCGTTGCCGGGTCCTCAGAGCGGAGCACGGTCCCCCACTCATCCCATGATGTCAGGTGCTCCAGGCCCCGCGAGGGAGGGTCCACCGTGCAAAGCGAGAGGATGTGGATAGCGGATGCGAACGGTTGGGGACAGAGGGCGCAGGCGGGGGTGGTGAAAGAGAGGTGGTAATGAGATAGGGTGACAGGGGAGGGGAGTGTGTGGGTCTGGAGCCGCCTCCAAAGTTTCGCATGTCTGTTGTCTAGGGATGGTTGAGGGGGGGAGTGTAGATCTGACGTGCGGCTCTATAAACCTGCGTCTGATCGCTGAAAGAGTGCATGCGCTCCTCCGTGAATCCCGGATCGGAGGCCACCTGAGCACGGTTAATGGAACCTCGGTCTAAAATGGGGCAGCCTAGTTTCCAGGATTCCAGGAGTGCGCAGGCACCCATATCAGCTCCACATGGCGAGGTGGAGGTGCAACGGGCGAGTCTAGTATGCAAAAAGCAGGAACATGGACTCCGCCTTATGCAAAATTTAGTATAGTTGGTTTTGAATATGTTATTATGGGTACCGGGCTTTCGTATGGGCGATGGCAATGGTAATCGCAGCTTCTTCTGCAGCTTCTGGGGAAGTGTGGGGGGGAGGGGTAGTGTGATCAGTGAAGAGAGGGAGGAGTCCATCATGGCGGCAACCGCTTGCTCTCACATGCATGCGGCGTCTACCCATACGGCGTCTGGTTGAGGGCCGTAATAGCCATTGAGCGCCTTAGCTGAAGCTCGGCGGCGCTCCTTGTGGTGTTGTGGGTGCATGTTCTTCGGGAGCGGCTTAATAAGCAGCTCCCGGTGGGTGTGTCATGGGGTGGCGAGTAGTGTAAGGTCGTTGGCCGGTATCCGGATCCCGAGGGAGTCCAGGATGTGCCGCCCAGTGGATGTCTGTGTCAGGCGAATGTATTGCGCTTGTGGGTGCACTTCTACAAGTTCCACGATAGTGTTGTGGAGGTCCAGGCCAAGTAGTCGGTCTGTGGGTGTGTTAATGGGTAGTTTTAGTGCTACTTTGTACACCTTGCGTATTAAGGTATCTAGGGCATTAGTATCTTGTCGGTATAAGTATAAATATGGGGTTGTGTAAAGCACACGGCTGAGGATGAATGCATGGATGAGGTGACATAGGTCGCGCTCCTTCATGCCTCTGTGGTGGGCTGAAACCCGGCGAATGAGGTGTGCAATCGCACCTGCAATCTGCTTGATTTTCTTCAGTGTGGTGGTGTTTTTACCATCACTTTGGATATGGAGTCTGAGTATGAGGAGGGTTTCAACCTCAGGCACTGGGCGTCCGTCCAGTTCGATTGTGATGGGGGAGCATGTTGAGCAGCGATTCCGAGGTGTGATGAGTAGTAGTTCGGATTTTTCTGGGAAGCAAGAAACACCGATACTGGCTGAATAATTTTGGGTCAGGGTGGCTGCGGACTGGAGAGTGTCCTCTATGCCGCCGTCACTGCCGTGGGTAGTCCACAGCTTGATGTCGTCGGCATAGAGGGTGTGTTTGAGGTGGGGTATGATTGCCAATTGTCGGGCCAGGGGGATTAGGGTGATATTAAATAGAAAGGGGGACAGAACCGGCCCTTGCGGGGTGCCAACACTCCGTAAAGTAAAAGAGAGGGAGGTTAGTGGACCAAAGTGTATCGAGGCTCCTGCCTTAGGAATGAATTTTAGTACTTCCCCATAGCTGGTGATGCACATTGAAGTCACCTGTGATAAACCAGGGGCCATTGCAGGCTCCAATTAGTGTAAATGACACATCCTTGTTTTGGATAATCAGGCGGACATATTGGTGGTCGTCATGAGGCTGTACCGCGTTAGCACCCAATGTAAAGACCATGCAGATGTAGATGAATACTTTCGTGCTCGCACCGCATGTGGAAGAGACGAATGATTCGTAACCGGATAGTCTCAGTGGAGTTCATGTATTTGGTTCGCAAATGACCAGTATGAGAAAGCGATTTCTAAAAACGAATTGGCGAAAGTCTGCTATACGGGCCCTTAGACCCGTAGCATTCCACTGAAAGATCGACGCACATTTAACGTCAGTGCAGAAGGGGACCATTCGTCGAGCCATGATGCTTAAACGAATGAGCGAAAGCAGAGGAAGAGTTAGACGGCGACAATTCCTTGTCATATCTCCTACAAACAAAACGCACTGCCTTTGCTTTTGCACTGATTCCAGCTTCTTGACGTCAGTGTTTGAATGGCTCCCATACAACGCCGCCATATTCAAGGATGGGGCAAATGACGTTTTTATATGTAAGACTTCTAGTTTCTTGAGGAGCAAGAGGCAGCGTACGATGTAAGTAACCTAGTCTTTTGGAGGCCTTATTACAGGGGACATCAATGTGTTTCGCCCATGAGAAATCGTGTGTTAGTAGGGTACCCAAATATTTGACTTCGAAGACCCTATTTAAAGTAATATCGTTAAAGGCCTAGGCAAAGAAGGAAACGGATGAGCATGGTGTATAGGACATGGAGACAGTTTTGGAAAAGTTGATATTAATTTTCCATGCTTTGGTTCAGTTGCAGAAGTCAGCAGAATAATTGCTAAGGACAAGATGATCAGTAGGAGATTTTGTACGACATCAAACGCGATGACCAGTAAAAAGGCGTATTTTAACTGAGGTGTCTAGGGGCGATCATTAATAAAAAGCAGGAATAAAAGAGGACCAGTACTGAGCCTTCGAGAACACCTGACGAAACCGGCATCAAGGGTGAGTTAGAGTTGAAACATACATATTGCAAACGCTGGGAAAGGAAGTCCGATATCCAGCACACCAAACAAGCATTTTTTAGTATGGCGAACCGCTGGTGCGTAGGTTTAGGGTTTAAAACGAAAGCAATAGATTTCCAGAATGATGACCATGATGAGACCGCCAGACGCACTGTAGGCTGCTGTTGTCTTTGATTAAATGACGTCAAGATTTGTGCAGAGCATTCCAAGAGAACATTTGATTGCGCGCTGGCATTCATAAACGTTGTCCGTGTTTTCACGCGAGTTTTTCTTTACACGCGCACACTCGAAAGAATGACAGTTTTGAGATATGAAACAGATTGCTACCGTTGTTTTCGCAGATCATCTTGCCGAATGGGAAACGTTCACAAGGGCACTCCTGGCCAGTCACGTTTGTATTCACCGCTTGTGCCTGTTCATCTCGGCAGTCTCCCGGTCACCCAGACACTTCTACCGGGGCTTCAGTTTGGGAGACGGAATCGCAGTGATCGACGTTGAAGTCTCTGCATTTCGCGACCCGTGCACAGACTTTGTGTTCCCGTATTTACGGAATCTATGTCGACTAAGAATGGTTCAAGAAGCTGATCTATGCTTTCAAAACATATCGCTGCTAAATTGTGACCTACGAGGAGAGGAGGTGTTCCGTGAATTGCTCCGGATGGATGCTCGTCTCGATTTGGATATTAACAACAGGTACGTTTTTCTTCCTTTCTCTTCAGAAAAGTAGGGCCCTAGATATCCACGCTTTCGGCAAGAGATTGCACGCTGAATTTAACGGAGAAATGTTTACTGCGCATTGTTGAACGCATTTGCCAAGTCCGCCACTACACTACCTACTTTGCAATTCTTGTGGCTTGTTTTTTTCATTTACAGAGAGAGACACGCACAGATAAAAGAAGGCCGAGAGGGCAACCAAGAAAGTTGGGTTCGATGCGCTGTACGAAGAAAAGGGAAAATATACATATACATAGGAACTTAGAATGATTTCCATACCGGTAAAAGCGCCAGGAGAGTCCCGAAACTATAGTTGTCGCCAAAATTGAAGTAGGGCCTCCTAGTATCCTAGTAGATTTCGCCGGACTGCAAACATCGGGGAGCGAACTGGTGCTATCGTCCTCATCGCGCACGTTTGTTCTAACCACTGTCCAAGCATTTTTGCTCTGATAGTGGCCGCCTGTAGAACATCCCCAACATGGTAAACTAAACTATACAAGGTAAGGATAGTAGTTTCATCAGCTGTCTGAACTTCTAAATACTTGCTTACTCACTAACTGGCAAGCAAAGTGTGACGCGTGCACAGGCAAGCATAAACAGATGTCACTCGATGATTGCGGACACTCGCTATCGAAAGGGTTGCGCGGGGAACAGTGGCAGCCGCAGCGAGCCAATCAACCATCTTGCTACGTCTTGCTACAGTACGAAGTAAGCGGCAATAATGCAGTGCCCACAAAGGTACCAGCCCTCCGCGCTGCAAGCAAGACTCTGTACCCCCAAGATTGTTTTCAAAATCAGGCCCGTGCGGCCGCACTCTGCTGCACGATACGCACAGGCCATCGGAGCAGAACGCACCCCCTGCCACCACTTCCATGCTTGAGGTGGAAGCCACCATCTTCGGCTTACCGTCGCATTGTTTCACTTGAAACTAAAGCGTAAGCCCCGCAGCCGCGGTGTTATCCCACTTGGCCTTCATACTGTACATCACGGCGACAACGAAGGTGGCAGTGCACTTAGAATGTCCATATAATTGCTAGTTCAATAATAATCTCGGCTGCCAACCGAAGCGCCGGACGCTGTGCTGCCGTAGAATTCGCCAGACAAGGTGTCTTAATCTGGATTAAAACAAGCTTTTCTCGCATGTGAACTGCTCGTGTCGAGCAAGTAGATTAGAGAGAACCGTCAGTATGACCGCGGAGTGGGGCGTAGTGCCCCTCGTATAGAAATTGTAGGGTAACTTCTCCTAACACTCTTGATGCCACCACAGCTTTGCTTTTTAATTCAGGAATAATGAGGTTAACCTTCGGATGGTGTATACGTCAAAAGTTTACGGTTCTTTCTAGGATGTCAAAAGCTAATGGCAGAGCCGGGGTGCAGTGTAAAGATGTTTGCGTGCGTTGTAGACGTCCTCATTGTAGGGCGGCAAGCCAGATGGTGCAACGGAAGATCAGTTGCGTATGTTATGTGTTTCTTCAGCACACCAAATAAGGTATGTGTCATGATCAGGTGGCCACGCATGATGGCTTTGGTAGCCGCTATACATGTATACATCGAAAGTTCGAGATAGGTCTGGAATGCTTGAGTTTGGAGGCTTTGAAGTGTTGTAAATGTGGCTTGCGCAGGAGCGTTCCTGCTCAAGTGTGCTATACCGTAGGAAGCTCCGGAAAATTGTAGTACAGTAGCAGCATGGATTGCAATGGAGGATCCCACAATTTCTCCCGATGAGGTGCGGTTAGGCGACAATTCATGCGAACGTCTTTTTAACATACGATTTGTAAGGGCCAAATATAGCTCCCTATTGATGATGGTCCCCTGAAATTGATTGTTCTTTTGTTTTGAATTGTTTGCTTATTGACGTGAGCGGCTTCCTGTATCATCGGTTTTGTGCATAAGGACAACCACAGAGAACGTTTCTGGTCAAAGCAGCATGCATTATTTTGTACTTACATGGGTACCTTCGTAACGGTCTTTTGCAGTCTTACCCGAAGGTATTGGTGTGTTACCCCGGAAGATCGTCTGTAGTTGCCTCAGCATACTAGGTAGCCGTGTGTTTCTTAAGATTAACTCCCAAAGATCTGTTGGAAAGCATTTGAATGTGTAACGCTTAGCACCCCACCGGGCGTAATAACAATAGTGCGGTAGAAAACAAATTATGGGAATTTTTCACTACGGGTGCACATCTGGGTCCCAGCTGAGCTAGTTCCGGCTTCCGCTAAGTATTGCTCAGTTTTCCTAAGTTTTGGGAGGATATACATGGTTCGAGTAGATTCATACTAAACGTTGATAAATTTCGCCAAGATATGCGAGGTCGTACATGGCCAGGCCGGTAAGCAATGGCAGCCCCAGCCAAGTCAAACGCATACAAACCACAGTACGTGCATGACAATTTATTATGTGCAGTGCTTCAGTATCAGTCGTCATTATCTTCGATCGTGTCCTCATCCTCAACGTGCTACCATCGTCATGGTTGTCGTGGTGATCAGCGGCCTCGCGGAAGGCTTTTCGAAGCACTTGCTAGGCAGACCTCTTCTGTTCAGCGTTCCGCACAGAGCTCACAGTGGAGAGATTCACATCGAATCACAGCCTGTCACAGACGTGGCAGCGGTGCCCAAACTCTATACGGAGGAATTCGGGCTAGAATTCGGGCGCGGGTCCTGAAGCGATTCCCGGTGGCGCCGCGCTTTCTGTCGGCAGCGCTCGTAGTCTCCGGCCCGAAACTCGGGATCCTCGGTGCGGCGATTCTGAGCCCAGAAATTCGCGCTGGAATTTGCACTGCCGTTCGAAGCCCGTGTTTTTAGACTAGCTTCACCCTGGAAGTTTTCGAGTAGTCGCAGTCCAGGATCGCTTTCTCGGCGACATCGACTACTCTGGCGCCGAGGCTAGCGTTCCCCGGATTGAAATTCGCAATCCTCGACTCGGAGTCGCGTCTTCTCGGCCGCTGCTTCGGCGGGGGTGCTCCGGCTCTGGTCGGCGGCAACGCTTTGCTATTCGCTGGGCAGTATCGTGCTCTTCCAAGAAAGCCCCTTCTTCTTCGGGCGGCCGGAGTTTCTTCAGAATTCCCATAGCAGCAGCACGTACCCACGGAGTAGAGGAGGCGAGTGGTGTGGCGCTGCCAGGTGTCCCGAGCTTTGAGTCGCGTGTGACGTCACGACTCCGTGCCTACGCGCATAAGGCGCGAAGAGGTTACGTAGCGAAGTGCCCTCGCTGGTGGTTGGTACGCAAAGCGAGGCAGCGCACTGCTGAGCTGAATTTTCTGGTAACGCTTCACGGCAGAACGAGAACTTAAGCAGCTGCGCTGTGAAAGTGTTCCTCCATTTCAGACACCACAAAAAACTTTCAAACGTATATGAGCATATTGAATTGTATATGTGACCACCAATACCTAAAGTTTCGAAGGCGCCCGGTGTGTCCTCATGAGTCACACTATCGTAGGCTTCCAGAGGTCTAGAAATACCACCGCGGTAAGTCGTTTGAGGAGTATCTGGCGTTGCAACTACAACACGCGATGCATCACAATCTCTCTATATCCACGACGCTGGAAGACAGGCATAGCCCCGTTGAGGGCACCGTTGAGGGCACCGTTGAGGGCACCGTTGAGGGCACCGTTGAGGGCGCTTCACCGCTCACCTCTTCATAACTTTCCCAACGTAGCTGGCAAGTCCAGCTGTTCGACACAACCTGGAGCTCAATGGAAACTAGCAGACGTTTAATCTAGAAGGAGGTGGCTTTACTTCCATTTTGACGGACTGACCCTCCTTGCCATGTTTTCTTTTAAAAGTTGAGAATGCTATCGCGAGAATTTGGGCGCAGTTTACCAAGTGTAAAATATGTGACTCTATCGAGTTCTAGACATGACAAGCGTTGGTACGCAGCTAGCGAAACATCCAAATCTCACAGACACAGGAGAATATTTATGTGTACATGTCGCGAACAAAGTGTAGGAACTGGAAAAAGTGTAGCAGAGCAGAATTTTGTGCCTTGTAGTCTTGCCCAAAAATCTACACTAGCGTCGATTTCGCGACATCGCTGATGAATAGGAAGGGTCCTAAACTGGTCACACTGCACTGCTCAGGAGCCGTCCGATATCTTGTACAGAGATCGAGACTTGAGAAAGCCGCATACGTTGATCCGGGAATTCCCATAATAATTTCTGGTGAAGAGCCTGGCATAGGTAAACTAGTCGCTCAATCGTGTTCTAAGTGCGTTTAACCTCCCTAAGATCAAGGATTAATTTCGCACGCCGGCATTTGCATTCTGCTTTTCGTCTGAAGGCTTGAAGTCGCTGCAATTGCAAATCTTATTCTGCATATTAAGGTGACAGCTGAAACTTGCTCGGAAATTCAATAGTCTTCTGATCTTGTAATGCAAGTTCCAAGTTAGATCATTTTTACACGGTTCCTCCATACATGCTCTAAGTGCAGCTCAGTCGATTCGCAAAGTGGTTTACGTGAAGTAAACTTCGTCACACGTTTGATTTTCAGATAAGCAGTGAAGTAGTCATCGTCATGCGTCCAGAATGCTTAATGGGGGTGGTAGGGTACACAGATATTTTGATATCAGTAATGTGTTTTCAGGAATGGTATGCCTTTGATGTTCTGCAGTTTTTTCATGAAGAAGTATTTATGGTGTCTTTAATATTGTATCCCGTTTCCATCATCGCTTTAAATTTCGACGTGCATTGTCCTTAGAATAATCTAGCTGTTGCCTTTGACATTTGCGAATGAGTCGATCTTTTACTGACTGCAGATGGAAAGCAAGAGCGAGCAGCGTGCAGGAAAAATAAATATTGCTTACATATTATGCCCCTGTTTCCCTAAAAAATTGCCTGAAAACATACTCATTGAGGACCTTATTGTGCTGAAAATGGGCATGTTTTATGTACTGAACAATACTGTTTATGTAGCGCTAGAGGTTCGGCAACATTTCGGAACATTGCCCACATTCCGAAATTCAGTTTTATTTGTTTCAAGGCTAAGATGACATCGAAATATTAGGTCGCACGAAACGCCGGAAACAACAAATTCTTCGGCATCATGTCAGGACTTTTGTAGCGCCATCTTCTATAAAGAACTCCCAGTAAATGTCTTCTTCCTGGAAGATGCGGAAAAAATTTTTTTCTGCATTTTTTGCCAGTCAGGGATGCTCGTTAACTCTCGGGTAAACATTTTTGGTGTACCGCTCATATGTGCTATACTTCTTTCGCAGTTGGGTGCAGAACCTTTAAAAAAATTGTGTTTACTTGCATAGCATTTCGATCGTGGGTATTGTGGCTTCTTTTAGTGGTCTCCTGGCGCGGCCGTCATTTTTATTCTCATCATCACTTAATTTGGCGATGAATTTCGCAGTGACTTTAGCGGACGGTGGAACGTACGCTTCGAGAGGCCCCCGCCAACATGAAACAAGCCCATAGCGGGCGTGAGACGCGAGCGCAGCGTAGTCACCGGCGTGCCACCGATTTTATCTCGGAGGCCGCGCCAACAAATTTGTGAGGACTTTGCGGCGGTGCTGCTTGGTAGCAACGTATTTCTTTATGGCAGTGTAAGAGTGGTGTCCTGCTGGCAGCGCATGACGTACAAGGGTTTGCATGTTGGCAATACCTATCATCGCTGCATTGATTCACCAATAATCACATCATTGTCGACATTATTCGTTTCATGGATTCTGTGGGACTTTGATTAAAACAAACAAAGAAATTGAATGGTTTTGAGCTCTCGTTTGCAATCGCCGTTGCATTTGTTCCCTTTTCAGGTGCTGCAAAATATTATGGCTCTTAGTGCCTATAAAAATTTTTTATCCGTTTATTTTCCATTTTCTAAGAAATGATGTGTACAAGGAAATATGTTCCATGCCTAACGATAGCGCGTGTCTGGTTGCTGCGGTTGTATGAGGAAGTTTGTTTGAAGGGCTTAAGAACTTGAAAGAAAACAAAGCTAACCTTGACTTTTTCTATAGTGATGCTTGTTGCAAAAGAAGTTCAGTATCAATTGTTTCCTGCTTAATCGGTGGCAAACTTTCTTCTAGCTCCATTTTAGTCATCACATTAGGCGCAGAGAAAAATTGCTTGTCTTATCTCAATTTTAGAAACCTCGCACGAATGTTGGACGCTATCAAAGACATGCCCTTCCTGCGCCAGCTCGTGTTATACCTCAGCAACACTGGCACTGGACCTTGCGAGGCTGAAGAAATCTCGCTGAACCTGACGCACCACATTGGCACTGACGTTCGGAGGCTTAGGTACGAGGTCGACGCAACCTACGCCCACTTTCTGCACTGCCAGTGCGCCAACAACCGCGGCGTATGCACAACGACCTGTGTTGAGACAGGCATAATACCGACACTCAGCGCCCGTCGCGAGCTGACATGTTCCACAGGTGACTTGGTGCCGTGCATAGTTAGTGTTACGCATCCTGCAATGCATGGTACTTATGTTATTTATGTGCGTTCCATAGTTTGCATGCGTGACGAAGATTAGCGTCAGTATATTTGAGAATCAGAAGAGGGTTTAGACGGATTGCAAAAAATATTGCAAGATTATCGGCAATTCCTGACAAGCGTAAAGGACGCCATTCTCGCCGTTGTATGACACTGACACCTGATCTAAGAATATCAGCGACGTGATGTTTGTTGCTAGTGGGCATCTTTTATACACTGACAAACGTACGTTTCTCTTGCGGTAGAGGCATGCGAAATTGCACGAACACTATCCATATTTTGAAATACGTTTTTTTTTTGTCGAAGAGCTAACAATGTTATCGAAATAAGTGACGCCGCTTACGTGAAGCCAAGTTGAGCCTAAGGCAGCAGACAGTAACCATTGGATACCAAATGAAAACACTTGCAAATGTATGCCGTCGGGTTATGTGTAAGTGTGTTTCCGCAGGTCCTTTGATGAAGTGACGGGTTTGTTTAAGCGAAACTGCGTCTAGGAAAGTCAGAATGTTTTGAAATGCTTTAAGAGCTGATGTAAAATTATGAAATCTAAACAAAGAAGTGTCTTTGGAGTACTAATTAAGGTGCTTTCATGTGAAAGTAGTCGTCTTTTAACACTCGCATGGCTCCGATTTCCACGTAATTGAGGCTGCAATTCGACCGCATAGTGAAGAGACTACGCTGTAACGAAGGGTCGCTGGCGTTGCCCTATGACAGAGAAAATGGACGAGTTAGACGCAAGACAATGGACATTATCCAAAACCTAACTCGTAATTGTATTAGGCTAAAATACCGCGAATATGCTAGCTTAACGCCGCAATGATGTTTCTCGTGTGACTGACGCTTAACCAAAGCAGCTACACGGACATTCGAACTAAAACATTGAGCGCTCCAGCCAGTTTGCATATACGCATAAACAGGGTGTCCCAGCTAACTTGGACCGAGATTTTAAAAATACCCAAGAGCTCTAGAGAAATTGTACCGACTGCATAGTAGCCGTAGTCGTATGTGCTTACGGCCACCATTTTTTTATCACGAAGTATTACGTAATAATTTACTTTTATTGATTGAGCGTTTTAAGTATTGCTTGAATCGCCGATATATAAAATACAATGTTGTAGGGCACCTTAAACAACCTCCGAATCAAGCATTTGTTTCGTGATGAAGTGGTCCTGGTTGTTTTTTCCAAGAAACAACAAAAGCCCGCAAACTACGCGAAACACGAAATACATGTGCACAGGGAAAACGTCTCTGTCACGAATGAAGCTAAGGATTCTGTTCGTAGTGTACGTAAAATACCAAAGTCGAGATATTACAGGAAGATGTCACTTCTCAAGGTGCACATAAACATGCAGCTTCAAACGAACGATTCCGTGAAGTTATCATTGCTAATGTACATTGAATTCACGAAACTCCTTTTTTTAGTCCGGACAATATTTCACACCTAGAAAGCAACACGTTCTCAATAACTGGTTTGCTGCTCTTTCGCTTGGGCATGCAACACTGATAAGGCTAGAGTAGGTCTAACCACCGCGGTTGCTTGGTGACTGTTCTGTTGGGTGCTATGCACCACGTCGTGGGTTGCAATCGCGGCCACGTTGGCCGTATTTTGACATGGGCGAAATGCGAAAACTCCCGTGCACTTAGATTAAGGTGTACGTTAAAGAACCCCAGGTGGTCAAAAGTTCGCCAGTCCTCAACTAAGGCGTGCCTCCTCATGAGATCGTAGTTTTGGCACGTAAAACACCAAGGTCTTTGAAAAACACAAGTCCATTTGTATCAACGTTGGTTACTGCTTTTACCTTGTTCTCGTTTTCCTCCTCAACTATTGAAACCAGTATTTTTCTGCTGTCGCAGCAATATATTGCCGATGGAATTTAAATGAGAAGTGCTTTTGTTGGCTATCTGTGGAGTGTAAAACTGTGATGTAAACAAGACGAACGGATCCTGTGCATTTTGTGATGTTGTAAATGCGTTCTGCAACACCTTCCAAAAATTTGTGCTTTATGTTTTCGCAAATAAAAGCATTTCCTCAAGAAATTCTTTCAGCAATTCTTATTGATTAGGAGCTTCACACTCTCGGATGAAAGTTTTATTCTTCAAGTATGGAGATTTCTCAGCGCGCAAGAATCGCCAGATACAGCTTTCCCTCCCAGATCTCTGCAGATATTTGTGCTTAGTGCCCACCGCAAGCACACTCTCCAATAAGGGGAAATGATAAAGAAGGAAGTAACTCAATAAGGCCTTAGCTCAATCGGTCTCCTCAGAGGCCTCACCAGCCCCCCCCCCCCCCCCCTCCGAAGGCCGCTGTTTTCCATCATAGAGTTGATCAGCTCAGTCTCCTCAGCATCTTGCCCAATTTCTCTCCTCTCGACGCTTCCCCACTCACCGTCTTCCACCAGCTTCACGAAACATGACTATCTGGCACTAATTTTATTGTCTGCAAGCTTTTCATGTTACCCAGTCTTAGCCAACTTCTCCGACTGAATATGCTTGTTTTGTAGGTATTCATTTGAACATAAACTGTTACAAAATGTACTTTGCACTCTTCTCCGTTATTACTTTGCCATTGTTTACAACTTTTGCTTTTCAGACTAGTACATATCGCACGTTTTCTTAGATAATTACTGGTGGAGATGGTACAGGGCAAATGCTATGAATATGCCAATAAGAAATGGTTCGCGGAAATAATGACCGCGTGCTCTAGCGCCAGCAAATATACGGTATTTGTCATGCAGCGGGCATCGGCCGAAGCTGGTATCGACAATGGCAATTATATGGCCCCGCACTTGGCCTTTCGCTCAGAAAGGCTTGGCCATTCGCTGAAGTTCACACGACCTTGACTCTAACTTTGGGCCAGGATCGCATTGGGTTGCGCTTTGCCCAAATGCTAACGCTCGGCAAGGGCTGGTACCAGATTCTGGTAAAAGATGGGCATGTATCGTACAATGCTCATATGCATTCTGAGTGGCCTTAATATTTTCATTTTCCTGTTCAAGTCGTATCAAACTCGCTTATATTTTGTTGATGACAGCACGAAGAGAAAAGCGCAGATCTAGTCCTTCTCCGTCTTTCTCGATTGATTGCGCCTTGTAAGTTTGCTTTGCTCGCAGTGTTGACAACGTTTCGCGCTGCTCAAGGAGGTTCCGTTATCAATCAAAAGTCCCAACTGTTGGCTCCGTGAAAAAAACGAGTGTTTTACAATAAAACTCGTCATTCGCCATCGGAGCACATAAATTTGGTAATCGACTTACCTTGAAAGTACACACCTGATAGGGTTACGTTAGTAACAAGTAAGCAGCACTTATGTGCCATATCAACGATTCAGGATAGCAAGTCGCCGCCTATATAATTAAAGAGGATGGCTGTTGTCAAAAGGGGAAGCACATCAACGTGCCTACGCTCGAGCTTAGCATTGCGGCAGTTGAGAGCAAGTGGTTTAGGAAACGTACTATGAAGGAGCTGTTCGGCTCGCTAGCTCTGAAGGCATACTTAACCTCAGCAGTATTTATCAGGCAAGTACTCCAGAAAATTATGCGAGCGTGAAAGAGTACTTATGTTTAAAAAGCAGCCCTGTAAAGTTGAACACAGTGATGACAACAGCACGTAAGTAGCTTCGTGCGTGCTCTCGTCTCTGTGTTGAACTTTGCAGCGCTTGTTTTTGAGACACGTATTATATTCCAACTAGCCCCAACGCAATCCTTAAGGAATGAAAGATTACTTTACATATCTGATTACACCAAGATGGACAGGGTTTGAAAGCGATCATCCTCAGCTCTTTCTCAAACAGCAGAAGCGATATGAACATTTGCAGACAGTGGCAACCGTTAGCCGGTACTCGGGAGTGCAGGACAAGTGACAATATACGACCGGGTAATTTTTTTGGGTCGCGAACAACTGTTGAATGACTTATGCTTTGAGTATTAATGCAAAAGAAAATAAATCTTAAATTCATCGATGCACCAGAACTAGTATTTTTTCTTTCTTCTTGAGGCTCGACGATGTTTAGGGAGCACTACTGCTTTGGATGCTATCGCCAACGTTTGCTGGAGATACAATTTTATATCTGCGTTCAGCTGAGTTGAGATAGTTGAGAGAAAAGTTAGTTGACAGAGAAGAAGAAAGCATAATTGCCTTCTCATATTTGATCAGCATGCGGTTCACGAAGGAACAGCGGTCACCAGTGTTGGGAGGGAGAAGTAATAGAAAAGAGACAGATATGACAAGGAAGGGAGTGGTCGGAAATTGACGATCAATTTTTTTCGACGATTTTAAGAAAACTGTAAAACGAAGTAGGCTTCACCTTTTTTTCTTTTAAACTGAAGTCATTCACTCTGCGCACAACATTCTTCCCCAGTGAATTCTAGCATCTTGTCTCTGTCTTTGTTTTGGTAGCCTTCTTCTCCATCACATAACCGCGGTCACTCGCAATGGGTAGGTGGTCAAAAACCCAGCGGGCATAAGTCAATTTCTTTGGGGGAAGGATGCAATTATGTCAAGACTAACGCTTTAAAATGTAGAAATGAAAAAGCAAATACTATAACAGTCTGCCCGTAATTATAAAATCGTGGTAGTACAGAAAGGATACATCAGCTTTGCCCTTACTTCTTTAATGTACGCAAGTTCTTTTTCATATGACGCTGTAATGCGTATTGGGTAAGTCGAAACGCCCACGTGTACTAATGTTAGCACACTCAGATTCACCCTGTTTTAGTGAGCATATTTTTTACTTGAAAGGCGAAGCTTTGTAGAACGTTTGCTCACATTTGTTTGGCCAGAAGAATATCCCAATACTTTATTTTATTTGTGGGGTTTCGCCCTCTTACTATTTACCTATATTTATTTGCACAATATCGGTATATTATGTTTTTTGCTTTGTACAAAATACGCATTTAATTGTATACATTGTTCACTTGAAAAATCTCTGTGCAAGCATCTACCCAACGTCACAGCTGCATCGCTTCTGAGATAATTTTCAAAGATGGAGTATCCTAAAACGCATTTTTAAGATGCACTTCTTATGTGAATCAAACTTTTGACCACATGCAGGGAGACCGTTGCTGTCTTTAAGGCTGGGTGGACGTAAGGCTCCATGATGCGTTTCAAATATCCGAACTGGATCCTTCAAATTGGCGGCGAGGACAAAGTTTCTGCTACAATTGATGCCACGAGGGAAATGACGTAGTTTTGAGGAATTTAATTTTCTCGGTATTAATAGTGCACATTTTGTAGTTTATTTTGTAGTACCACCGTTGATAAAACTTGACGCCCGCAAATTCTCTGAGCTTCTGTGTAAAATACGTCACGGTGTTCCTGCAATGTCTCTGTGTACTCTGCCTTTTTCGTTGTTTTCAACGCCACTCTCCTTCAAATGTATTCCTGCGAGAGCGTTCGCTACTGTGGGCATGTGTAATGAGTATGTGCCATTGTAGGTATGTGCCATTTTTCATGCTTATCGTTAGTATATCATGTACGGCTCCTTTGTGCGGACATTGTTGTTCTCACAACAAATACTTTCACGCAAACACACTTCTGTCTTGTGCAGAATAATTTTGAGCTGTTTAAATGTCTGTCTCGTCCACTACAGTATTTAACTTTCTACTTTGTGAAAGACATGCACAGGCACCAGTGTTCTTGCAGACGGTGAGGAGCACAAAACGTAGCACCCTTTGCCAGGACTGTTGTTGCGTCATAGCTGATGCACTTCTGAACTCCGTCGGACTGTAGGTACTTGCTGCACACGTATGAGGTTACCCCACTTGTGACTGTGTAGCGGTGTTCTCTGTGAAATATTTTCTCAATTCTGTTTTCCATGCATTAACAACGAAAGTTGCGGGGTAGCTTAGCTTCTTACACGCTCGACTCCCTAGCGAACATCATTTGACTGCTTATATATCCCTTTACTATAAAGCACTAACACACGTTCCTGCGGCCTGTTTAAAGGTAATGTCAGTTTTTTCATGGGCAAAGGGGCGTCAGAATCAAGGGCCACTGAAGGCAAACTTCTTTTTTTTTCGACTTTTATGCTCCGTGTGTTTTTGTCTGATAATCAGAAACAGAAAGCTATAGTGATTCAACGTGCTGAAGGATTCATGATATAATTGTTAACTATGACCAGTCAGAGCGTTACATTAAACTTGGAGTCCGAAACCTTAAGAAATGAGCGGCAATCGAAAGTGACTGTGAAGTTATTCTGTGGGCACAAAAGCAGCTTACGTTGAGAAGCACCCTTGTTAAATTTCCAGTTGCAGAATTGGCTGTTAGTGGCGAGCGCTGCGCTCTATGTTATCTGCGTCAGAACGTTGTCGTCTTCGTTGCGTGAGTGGATGCCATTGTGCAATTTAGAATTGATGTCACAGTCGCTGTAGCGAATTATTTTTTTTTTCAGTTTGACAACTAGCGTCAAAAAATTTAATACTAACAGCCCTCCAAGCAGGGATAAAGTGAAACTGTGTGCATTAGGCATAGAAAAAAGGCGAGTAAATTAGGTTGCATTTTTCTAGTAATCAATCAATCCGGCCGCCTTGTCCAGGAAAGTTGACTCTCTGTTGTACAACGTCCCCATATGGAAAATCAATGTAAATAACGGGGCTGCTACGATTCCATCATTTCCATGCTTTCACTCATTAAAAGTGTCCTGGTAAGCTTAAAAGGGGCATCTTTAATGTCCTTATTCCCGTTTTTGTTGAGTTTATTACGATGTGCACCGTTATAATTTGAGTATTTTGAGCAATTTGTAAAATACAGATCTTTGCGAGGATTGCTACTTGAAATCAAGGATAGCCAATCAAAAATTCGACCTCGCACTCGTTCCTCCGCGGCAGCTTAAATTAATGCAACGTGTGGGCAACACTATGCCCTCATCTCGAGCGCTGTTTGAAAAATTTGGCTGATGCCACGTTTTGGAGCTTGTCAATAAACTATCGCCAAGGTGAGAGTATATAATTGATGCGAGAGGTGAGAAGCGAAATGCACGATAGGAAAGAAGTGGTAGCAATGGTTCGTCTCTCAGAGTTTGTGCTTAAGTGTAGAGGCATTACTGTCTAAAATGTTTCTCTTCTCCCTCCAAATGTTCACTCCTACGATCCCATGGAACAAGCAAATTTCCTCAGGTGAAGCCTTCGAACCTAGGGCCTTGATAACAAGCAAATTATGTTTTCGCCTTAACAGCCATGATGATAACACAGCGTCTAAGATGTCGTGTTCAATATATTCTCGCAGCCTATTAGACAAAGGTAGTGCGCATGGCTGCCTTCGGCTTTTCTTCAAATGCACACGGGCGTTCCATTGCCCTCTATAACTTGCTTATTTCAAAGTGACCTAGAGTTATTGATCAGCGATCTTCTTGTCTATTCATTTTTCTCGCAGTTGTGTACTAGGTTGTGCTGCTTCTTTGATTCGCCCTTATAACATGGTGCTCAATCACTATATGGATTGGCAAAGGCGTCAGTGGCAAGGGGGTAGATTAAATGAAATGAAACTTACAGTATTTGTTTTCTATTTGTACAAAATACATGGAGAAGGCTGACAGAAAGCACGCGATGACCCCCTTCAGCAGTTCAGTACCGATTGTTTTGACACCTGCGCAGCTCAAGAACACAGGAAATTTCTACATTGCAGTGAAATCATGCAGCCTCTAAACAGGTAGAAGCAAAAATTACTGAAACAGATGTTCAGAACTTAAATTCAAACCGAAACATAATATATAAACCAGATTGAGTTTTATCAATTATCAGTAAATTAAAGAAACAGGGAAAAATGAACAGTTTTAAACAACAATCGGTGAGCCTGAATAAAAACGAAAAAAGAACGTAGCCTACCTGCACCTGCAATAGCGCCGGGAAGTGCGGAATCCATAGGACAGAAATAACATGAAAAGTGTGCAATATGCAGAGTAAAGCACTCTACCATAAGTAGATGATCTATTTCCAGCATTTCTATCTGTGAAATTTAAAGAACCGGTATGCCACATTCGTTTAAAAAACGATATCACTTTAAATAGCGTAAGGCAAAGAGAAACGTTGCTTTGTAGTATCTTCTACATGTACAATTTCTCTAAATATGACAGTTCGTGCACATCAGCGATTGTTTCTACGTTGCTCTCTCACTTCCTTTCATAAAAAAATTGTTTCTACATTTCCAATGCAGGCATCAAACCTTTCATGGTGAGCTGAGCGGTCCGATTCTTCTACCTCTAGGCTATAGGAATGCTTCTTTTCTTTATTTTCTTCCTCGAAACGCTAGATATTGAAGGACGATCCCTTGTTGCTAAATATAGGCACTCACCAGTTGGTTAGGTTTTGCTGATTTAACAGCCTTGCTAGAGGTCAAGCTATTAAGTTCCTGTAACTCGCCGAATTTTCTATCCTTTTGCGATCCTGCAAACCACTGCTTGTCCACTCACGTTGTTTGGTTGCCATGAGGTGCACTTATTACTTTCAATGATATCTTGCCTCAGAGACCCTGCATCTTCGAGGGCACGCCAATGCGGATGATAGTTCTCCACAAGCGTTTGACACGCAAACACATTATCATGTATCCGCGGGCACCCCTGTTATGTCGGCGCATTACAAGAGAGGAGCATAGAGAGGACCTGTTGGAGTTACTTTCTAATAGTAACTGGCCAGGCCGGTAAGCAATGGAAGCCCCAGTAAAGTCAAACGCATACAAACCACAGTACGTGCATGACAATTTATTATGTCAGTGCCTCAGTATCAGTCATGATTGTCTTCGATCGTGTCCTCATCCTTAACGTGCGACCATCGTCATGGTTGTCGTGGTGATCAGCGACGTCACAGAAGGCTTAGTGAAGCACTTGCTAGGCACTTGCACTTGCAAGCACTTGCTCACAGTGGAGAGATTCACATCGAATCACAGCCTGTCACAGACGCGGCAGCTGTGCCCAAACTCTATACTGAGGAATTCGGGCTAGAATTCGGGCGCGGGTCCTGAAGCGATTCCCGGTGGCGCCGAGCTTTCTGTCGGCAGCGTTCGTAGTCTCTGGCCCGAAACTTGGGATCCTCGGCGCGGCGATTATAGGCCCAGAAATTCGCGCTCGAATTCGCACTGGCCGTTCGCAGCCCCCATTTTTAGACTGGCTTCACCCAGGAAGTTCTCGAGTGGTCGCAGTCCAGGATCGCTTTCTCGGCGACATCGACTACTCTGGCGCCGACACTCACATTCCCCGGATTGAAATTCGCAATCCTCGACTCGGCGTCGCCTCTTCTCGGCCGCAGCTTTGGCGGGGTGGTCCGGCTCTGGTCGGCAGTGACGCTTCGCTATTCGCTGGGCAGTATGGTGCTCTTCCATGTAAGCCGCTTCTTCTTCGTGCGTCCGGAGTTTCTTCATACTTCCCATAGCAGCAGCACGTACCCACGGAGTAGAGGAGGCGAGTGGTGTGCCGTTGCCGGCTGTTCCGAGCTTTGAGTCGTGTGTGACGTCACGACTCCGCGCTTACGCGCATGGGGCGCGAAGAGGTTACGTAGCGAGGTGCCCTCGCTGGTGGTTGGTACGCAAAGCGAGGCAGCGCACTGCTGAGCTGAATTTTCTGGTAACGCTTCACGGCAATAACGAAAACTTATGCAGCTGCGCTGTTAAAATGTTCCTCCATTTCAGACACTACAAAAAACTTTCAAACGTATATGTGCATATTAAATTGTACATGTGACCACCAATACCTAATGTTTCGAAGGCGCCCGGTGTGTCCTCATGAGTCACGCTATCGTATGCTTCCAGAGGTCAAGAAATACCACCACGGTAAGTCGTTTAAGGAGTATCTGGCGTTGCAACTACAACATGAGATGTATCACAATCTCTTTATCCACCACGCTGGAAGACAGGCATAGCCCCGTTGAGGGCACCGTTGAGGGCGCTTCTCCGCTCTCCTCTTCATAACTTTCCCAACGTAGCTGGCATGTGCAGCTGTTCGACACAACCTTGAACTCAATGGAAACTAGCAGACGTTTTATCTAGAAGGAGGTGGTTTTACTTCCATTTTAACGGACTGACCCTCCTTGCCATGTTTTCTTTTAAAAGTTGAGAATGCTATTGCGAGAATTTGGGCGCAGTTTACCAAGTGTAAAATATGTGACTCTATCGAGTTCTAGACATGACAAGCTTTGGTACGCAGCTGGCGAAACGTCCCAATCTCACAGACACAGGAGAATATTTATGTGTACATGTCGCGAACAAAGTGTAGGAACTGGAAAAAGTGTAGCAGAGCAGAATTCTGTGACTTGCAGCCTTGCCAAAAAATCTACACTAGCGTCGATTTCGCGACATCGCTGATGAATAGGAAGGGTCCTAAACTGGTCACACTGCACTGCTCAGGAGGCGTCCGATATCTTGTACGCAGATCGAGACTTGTGAAAGCCGCTAACGTTGATCCGGGAATTCCCATAATAATTTCTGGTGAAGGGCCGGGCATAGGTCAACTAGTCGCTCAATCGTGTTCTGAGTGCGTTTAACCTCCCTAAGATCTAGGATTAATGTCGCACGCCGGCATTTGCATTCTGCTTTTCGTCTGAAGGCTTGAAGTCGCTGTAATTGCTCATCTTATTCTGCATATTAAGGTAACAGCTGAAACTTGCTCGGCAATTCTTCAATAGTCTTCTGATCTTGTAATGCAAGTTCCAAGTTAGATCATTTCTACACGGTTCCTCCATACATGATCTAAGTGCAGCTCAGTCGATTCGCAAAGTGGTTTACGTGAAGTGAACTTCGTCACACGTTTGATTTTCAGATAAGTAGTGAAGTAATCATCGTCATGCGCCCACAATGCTTAATGTCAAAAGCAATCTAACGATTGCCTCTGACATTTGCGCATGATTCGCTCTTTTACTGACTGCAGATGGAAAGCAAGAGCGAGCATCGTGCAGGAAAAATAAATATTGCTTACATATTATGCCCCTGTTTCCCTAAGGAATTGCCTGAAATAATACTCATTGAGGACCTTATTGTGCTGAAAATGGGCATGTTTTATGTACTGAACAATACTGTTCATGTAGCGCTAGAGGTTCGGCAACATTTCGGAAGATTGCCCACATTCCGAAATATAGTTTTATTTGTTTCAAGGCTAAAATGACATCAAAATATTAGGTCGCACGAAACGCCGAAAACAACAAGTTCTTCGGCATCATGTCCGGACCTTTGTAGCGCCATCTTCTATAAAAAACTCCGAGTAAATGTCTTCTTCCTGGAAGATGCGGAAAAAATGTTTTTCTGCATTTTTGGCAGTCAGGGATGCTCGTTAACTCTCGGGTAAACATTTTTGGTGTACCGCTAATATGTGCTATACTTCTTTGGCAGTTGGGTTCAGAACCTTTTAAAAAAATGTGTTTACTTGCATAGCATTTCGATCATGGGTATTGTGGCTTCTTTGAGTGGTCTCCTGGCGCGGCCCTCATTTTTATTCTCATCATCACTTAATTTGGCGATGAATTTCGCAGCGACTTTAGCGAACGGCCGAACGTACGCTTCGAGAGGCTCCCGCCAACATGAAACGCGCCCATAGCGGGCGTGAGACGCGAGCGCAGCGTAGTCACTGGCGTGGCACCGATTTTATCTCGGAGGCCGCGCCAACAATTTTGTGAGGACTTTGCGGCGGTGCTGCTTGGTAGCAACGTATTTCTTTATGGCAGTGTAAGAGTGGTGTCCTGCTGGCAGCGCATGACGTACATGGGTTTGCATGTTGGCAATACCTATCATCGCTGCATTGATTCACCAATAATCATATCATTGTCGACATTATTCGTTTCATGGATTCTGTGGGCTTTTGATTAAAGCAAAGAAACAAATTGAATGGTTTTGAGCTCTCGTTTACAATTGCCGTTGCACTTGTTCCCTTTTCAGGTGCTGCACAATATTATGGCCTTTAGTGCTTATAAAAATTTTTTGTCCATTCATTTTACCATTTTCTAACAAATGATGTGTACAAGGACATATGTTCAATGCCTAACAATAGCGCGTGTCTGGTTGCTGCGGTTGTATGAGGAAGTTTGTTTGGAGGGCTTAAGTACTTGAATGAAAACAAAGCTAACCTTGACTTTTTCTATAGTGATGCTTGTTGGAAAAGAAGTTCAGTATCAATGGTTTCCTGCTTAATCGGTGGCAAACCTTCTTCTAGCTCCATTTTAGTCATCACATCAGGCGCAGAGAAAAATTGTTTCTCTTATCTCAATTTTAGAAACCTCGCACAAATGTTGGACGCTATCAAAGACATGCCCTTCCTGCGCCAGCTCGTGTTTTACCTCAGCAACACTGGCACTGGACCTTGCGAGGCTGAAGAAATCTCGCTGAACCTGACGCACCACTTTGGCACTGACGTTCGGAGGCTGAGGTACGAGGTGGACGCAACCTACGCCCACTTCCTGCACTGCCAGTGCGCCAACAACCGCGGCGTAAGCACAACGACCTGTGTTGAGACAGGCATAATACCGACACTCAGCGCCCGTCGCGAGCTGACATGTTCCACAGGTGACTTGGTGCCGTGCATAGTTGGTGTTACGCATCCTGCAATGCATGGTACTTATGTTATTTATGTGCGTTCCACAGTTTGCATGCGTGACGAAGATTAGCGTTAGTATATTTGAGAATCAGAAGAGGGTTTAGACAGATTGCAAAAAATATTGCAAAATTATCGGCAATTTCTGACAAGCGCAAAGGACGCCATTCTCGCGGTTGTGTGACACTGACACCTGATCTAAGAATCTCAGCAACGTGATGTTTGTTGCTAGTGGGCATCTTTTATACACTGACAAACGTACGTTTCTCTTGCGGAAGAGGCATGCGAAATTGTACGAACACTATCCATATTTTGAAATACATTTTTCTTTGTCGAAGATCCAACAATGTTATCGAAATAAGCGACGCCGCTTACGTGAAGCAAAGGTGAGCCTAAGGCAACAGACAGTAATCACTAGATACCAAATGAAAACAGTTGCAAATGTATGCCGTCGGGTTATCTTTATGTGTGTTTCCGCAGGTCCGTTGATGAAGTGACGGGTTTGTTTAAAGCGAAACTGCGTCTAGGAAAGGCAGAATGTTTTGAAATGCTTTAAGAGCTGATGTAAAATTATGAAATCTAAACACAGAAGTGTCTTTGGAGTACTAATTGAGGTCCTTTCATGTGAAGAGTTCCGAAGGCTCCTTTATTGACAACTAGAAAGTAGTCGTCTTTTAACACTCGCATGGCTGCGCTTTCCACGTAATTGAGGCTGCAATTCGACCATGTAGTGAAGAGACTACGCTGTAACGAAGGGTCGCTGGTGTTGCCCTATGACAGAAAAAATGGGCGAATTACACGCAAGACAATGGACATTATCCAAAACCTAACTCGTAATGGTATTAGGCTAAAATACCTTGAATATGCTAGCTTGACGTCACAATGATGTTTCTCGTGTGACTGACGCTTAACCAAAGCAGCGAAACGGACATTTGAATCAAGACATTAAGCGCTCCAGCCAGTTTGCATATACGCATAAACAGGTTGTCCCAGCTCACCTGGACCAAGATTTTAAAAATACCCAAGAGCTCTAGAGAAATTGTACCTACTGCATGGTCGCCGTAGTCGTATGTGCTTACGGCCAGCATTTTTTTTTATGACGAAGCATTACGTAATAATTTACTTTTTATGATTGAACATTTTAAGTATTGCTTGAATCGCTGATATATAAAATACAATGTTGTGGGGCACCTTAAACAACCTCCGATTCAAGCATTTGTTTCGTGATGAACTGGTCCTGGTTGTTTTTTCCAAGAAACAACAAAAGACCGCAAACTACGCGAAACACGAAATACATGTGCACTGGGAAAACGTCTCTGTCACGAATGAACCTAAGGATTCTGTTCGTAGTGTACGTAAAATATCAAAAGTCGAGATATTACAGGAGGATGTCACTTCTCAAGGTGCACATAAACATGCAGCTTCAAACGAACGGTTCCGTGAAGTTATAATTGCTAATGTACATTGAATTCACGAAACCCCTTTTTTTTAGTGCGGACAATATTTCTCATCTAGAAAGCAACACGCTCTCAATAACTGGTTTGCTGCTCTTTCGCTTGGGCATGCAACACTGATAAGGTTATAGTAGGTCTAAGCACCGCGGTTGCTTGGTGACTGTTCTGTTCGGTACTATGCACCACGTCGTGGGTTGCGATCGCGGCCACGTTGGCCGTATTTTGACAGGGGCGAAATGCGAAAACTCCCGTGTACTTAGATTAAGGTATACGTTAAAGAACCCCAGGTGGTCAAAAGTTCCCCAGTCCTCAACTAAGGCGTGCCTCCTCATGAGATCGTAGTTTTGGCACGTAAAACACCAAGGGCCTTGAAAAACACAAGTACATTTGTAGAAACGTTGGCTACTGCTTTTTCCTTGTTCTCGTTTTCCTCCTCAACATTTGAAACCAGTATTTTTGTGCTGTCCCAACAATATATTGCAGATGGCATTTAAATGAGAAGTGCTTATGTTGGCTATCTGTGGAGTGTAAAACTGTGATGTAAACAAGACGAACGGATCCTGTGCATTTCGTGATGTTGTAAATGTGTTCTGCAACACCTCCAAAAAATTTGTGCTTTATGTTTTCGCAAATAAAAGCCTTGCCGCACGACATTCATTCAGCAATTTTTATTGATTAGGAGCTTCACAATCTCGGATGAAACTTTTATTCTCGAAGTATGGCGATTTCTTAGCGCGCAAGAATCGCCAGATACAGTTTTCCCTCCCAGATCTCTGCAGAGATTTGTGCCCAACGCAAGCACACTCTCCAATAAGGGGAAATGATAAAGGAGGAAGTCACTCAATAAGGCCTTGGCTGAATCAGTCTCCTCAGAGGCCTCACCAGCCCCCCCCCCCCCCCCCCCCCCGAAGGCCGCTCTTTTCCATCATAGAGTTGATCAGCTCAGTCTCCTCAGCATCTTGCCCAATTTCTCTCCTCTCGACCCTACCCCACTCACCGTCTTCCACCAGCGCCACGAAAGATGACTATCCTGCACTAATTTATTTGTAAGCAAGCTTTTCATGTTACCCAATCTTAGCCAACTTCTCCGACTGTATATGCTTGTCTGGTACTTATTCATTTGAAAATAAACTGTTACAAAATGTATTTTGCACACTTCTCCGTTATTACTTGCCATTGTTTACAACTTTTGCTTTTCAGACTAGTACATATCGCACGTTTTCTTAGATACTTACTGGTGGAGATAGTACAGGGCAAATGCTATGAATATGCCAATAAGAAATGGTTGGCGGAAATAATGACTGCGTGCTCTAGCGCCAGCGCATATACTGTATTTGTCATGCAGTGGGCCTCGCCCGTAGCTCGTATCGACAATGGCAATTATATGGCCCCGCACTTGGCCTTTCGCTCAGAAAGGCTTGGCCATTCGCTGAAGTTCACAAGACCTTGACTCTAACTTTGGGCCAGGATCGCATTGGGTTGCACTTTGCCCAAATGCCAACGCTCGGCAAGGGCTGGTACCAGATTCTGGTAAAACATGGGCATGTATGGTACAATGCTCATATGCATTCTGAGTGGCATTGATATTTTCATTTTCCTGTTCAAGCCGTATCAAACTCGCTTATATTTTGTCGATGACAGCACGAAGAGAAAGCGCAGATCTAGTCCTTCTCCGTCTTTCTCGATTGATTGAGCCTTGCAAGTTTGCTTTGTTCGCAGTGTTGACAACGTTTCGCACTGCTCAAGGAGGTTCCGTTGTCAATCAAAAGTCCCAACTGTTGGCTCCGTGACAAAACGAGTGTTTTACAATAAATGTCGTCATTGGCCATCGGAGCACATAAATTTGGTAATCGACTTACCTTGAAGTTACACGCCTGATAGGGTTACATTAGTAACAAGTAAGCAGGACTTATAGGTCATATCAACGATTCAGGATAGCAAGTCGCCGCCTATATAACTAAAGAGGATTGCTATTGTCAAAAATGGAAGCACATCAACGTGCCTACGCTCGAGCTTAGCATTGCGGCAGTTGAGAGCAAGTGGTTTAGGAAACGTACTATGAAGGAGCTGTTCGGCTCGCTAGCTCTGAAGACATACTTAACCTCAGCAGTATTGATCAGGCAAGGTACTCCAGAAAATTATGCGAGCGTGAAAGAGTACTTATGTTTAAAATGCAGCCCTGTAAACTTGAACACAGTGATGACAACAGCACGTAAGTAGCTTCATGCGTGCTCTCGTCTCTGTGTTCAGCTTCGCAGCGCTGTTTTTTAAAGACACGTATTATATTTCAACTAGCCCCAACGCAGTCCCTAATGAATGAAAGATTACTTTACATATCCTATTTCACCAAAGCATTGGTGTAATAGCTTTATGGTGCAGATGGACAGCGTTTGAAAGCGACCATCCTCAGCTCTTTGTAAAACAGCAGAAGCGATATGAACATTTGCAGACAGTGTCAGCCGTTAGCCGGCAATCGGGAGTGCAGGACAAGCGACAATATATGACCGGGTAATTTTTGTGGGTCGCGAACAGCTCTTGAATGACTTATGCTTTGAGTATTCTTGCAAAAGAAAACAATAAAACCTAGATACATCGATGCACCAGAAATAGTACTTTTGCTTTTTTTTCTTGAGGCTCGACGATGTTTAGGGAACCCTACTGCTTTGGATGATATCACCAACACTTACTGGAGAGACAATTTTATATCTGCGTTCAGCTTCCCAAAGCCTATCCACGGCACAGTTGAGAGGGAAGCTAGTTCACAGAGAAGAAGACAGCACCCATGCCTCCTCATATTTGATCAGCATGCGACTCACGGAGGAACAGCGGTCACCAGTGTTGGGTAGGAGAAGTAATAGAAAAGAGACATATAACAAGGAAGGGAGTGCTCGGAACTGGACGATCAGTTTTTTTTTTCGACGATTTTAAGAAAACTGTAAAAGGAAGCAGACTTCACCTTTTTTCTTAAAAACTGAACTGATTCACTGGGCGCACACCATTCTTCCCCAGTGAATTCTAGCATCTTGTTTCTGTCTTCGTTTTGGTAGCCTTCTTCTCCGTCACATAACCGCGGTCACTCGCAATGGGTAGGTGGGCAAAAACCCAGCGGGCATAAGTCAATTTCTTTGGGGGAAGGATGAAATTATGTCAAGAATAACACTTTAAAATGTAGAAATGAAAAAGCAAATACTATAACAGTCAGCCCGTAATTATAAAATCGTGGTAGTACAGAAAGGATACATCAGTTTTGCCCGTACTTTTTTTAATGTACGAGAGTTCTTTTTCATATGAAGTTGTAATGCGTATTGGGTAAGTCGAAACGCCCACGTGTACTAATGTTAGCACACTCAGATTCACCCTGTTTTAGTAAGCATATTTATTCACTTGAAAGGCGAAGCTTTATAGAACGTTTGCTCACATTTGTTTGGCCAGAAGATTATCACAATACTTTATTTTATTTGTGGGGTTTCGCCCTCTTACTATTTACCTATATTTATTTGCACAATATCGGTATAATATGTTTTCTTGCTTTGTACAAAATACGCATTTAATTGTATACATTGTTCACTTGAAAAATCTCTATGCAAGCATCTACCCAACGTCACAGCTACATGGCTTCTGAGATAATTTTCAAAGATGGAGTATCCTAAAACGCATTTTTAAGATGCACTTCTTATGTGAATCAAACTTTTGACCACATGCAGGGAGACCGTTGCTGTCTTTAAGGCTGGGTGGACGTAAGGCTCCATGATGCGTTTCAAATATCCGAACTGGGTCCTTCAAATTGGCGGCGAGGACAAAGTTTTTGCTACAATTGATGCCACGAGGGAAATGACGTAGTTTTGAGGAATTTAATTTTCTCGGTATTAATAGTGCACATTTTGTAGTTTATTTTGTAGTACCACCGTTGATTAAACTTGACGCCCGCAAGATACCTTGAGCGTGTGTATAAAGTACGTCATGGTGTTCCTGCAATGTCTCTGTGTACTCTGCCTTTTTCGTTGTTTTCAACGTCACTTTCCTTCAAATATATTGCTGCCAGAGCGTTCGCTATTGTGGGTATGTGTAATGAGTATGTGCCATTGTAGGTATGTGCCATTTTTCATGCTTATCATAACTATATCATGTACGGCTCCTTTGTGCGGACATTGGTGTTCTCACAGCAAATACTTTCGCGCAAACATACTTCTGTCTTGTGCAGAACGAATTTTGAGCTGTTTAAATGTCTGTCTCGTCCACCACAGTATATAACTTTGTAGTTTGTGAAATACATGCACAGGCGCCACTATTCTCGGAGTCGGCGAGGAGCGCAAAACGTAGGACCATTTGCCCAGGACTGTTGTTGCGTCATAGCTGAAGCACTTCTGAACTCCGTCGGACTGTATGTACTTGCTGCACAGGTATGAGGTTACCCCACTTGTGACTGTGTAGCGGTGTTCTCTGTGAAATATTTTCTCAATTCTGTTTTCCATGCATTAACAACGAAAGTTGCGGGGCAGCTTAGCTTCTTACACGCTCGACTCCCTAGTGAACATCATTTGACTGCTTATATATCCCTTTACTATAAAGCACTAACACACGTTCCTGCGGCCTGTTTAAAAGTAATGTCAGTTCTTTCATGCGCAAAGGGGCATCAGCATCAAGGGCCAATGAAGGCAAACTTCTTTTTTTCTACTTTTATGCTCCGTGTGTTTGTGTCTGATAATCAGAAACAGAAAGCTATAGTGATTCAACGTGCTGAAGAATTCAGGATATAATTGTTAACTATGACCAGTCAGAGCGTTACATTAAACTTGGAGTCCGAACCCTTAAGAAATGAGTGGCAACCGAAAGTGACTGTGACGTTATTCTGTGGGCACAAAAAGAGCTCACGTTGAGAAGCACCCTTGTTAAATTTCGAGTTGCAGAATTGGCTGTTAGTGGCGAGCGCAACGCTCTATGTTATCTGCGTCAGAACGTTGTCGTCTTCGTTGCGTGAGTGGATGACATTGTGCAATTTGGAATTGCTGTCATAGTCGCTGTAGCGAATTATTTTTTTTTCAGTTTGGCAACTAGCGACAAAAAATTTAATACTAACAGCGTTCCAAACAGGAATAAAGTGAAACTGTGTGCATAAGGCATAGAAAAAAGGCGAGTAAATTAGGTTGCATTTTTCTAGCAATCAATCAATCCGGCCGCCTTGGCCAGGAAAGTTGACTCTCTGTTGTACAACGTCCCCATGTGGAAAATCAATATAAATAACGGGGCTGCTACGATTCCATCGTTCCCATGCTATCACTCATTAAAAGTGTCCTGGTAAGCTTAAAAGCGGCATCTTTGACGTCCTTATTCCCCTTTTTGTTGAGTTTATTACGATGTGCACCATTATAATTTGAGTATTTTGAGCAATTTGTAAAATACAGATCTTTGCGAGGATTGCTACTTGAAATCAAGGATAACCAATTAAAAATTCGACCTCGCACTCGTTCCTCCGTGGCAGCTTAAATTAATGCAACGTGTGGGCAACACTATGCCCTCATCTCGAGCGCTGTTTGGAAAATTTGGCTGATGCCACGTTTTGGAGCTTGTCAATAAACTATCGACAAGGTGAGAGTATATAATTGATGCGAGAGGTGAGAAGCGAAATGCACGATAGGAAAGAAGTGGCAGCAATGGTTCGTCTCTCAGAGTTTGTGCTAAAGTGTAGAGGCATTACTGTCCAAAATGTTTCTCCTCTTACTCGAAATGTTTACTTCTACGATCTCATGGAACAAGCAAATTCCCTCAGGCGAAGCCTACGGTTCTAGGGCCTTCTTAAAAAGCAAATTATATTTTCGCCTTAACAGCCATGATAACATAGCGCCTAAGATGTCGTGTTCAATAGATTCTCGCAGCCTATTAGAGTAAGGTAGTGCGCATGGCTGCCTCCGGCTTTTGTTCAAACGCGCACGGGCGTTCCATTGCCCTCTATAACTTGCGTATTTCAAAGTAACCTAGAGTTATTGATAGCGCTCTTCTTGTATATTCATCTTTCTCAGAGTTGTGTACTAGGTTGTGCTGCTTCTTTGCTTCGCCCTTATAACATGGCGCGCAATCAATATATAGATTGGCAAAGACGCCAGTGGCAAGCGGGGAGATTAAATGAAATGAAATATACAGTATTTGTTTTCTATCTGTACAAAATACATGGAGAAGGCTGAAAGAAAACACGCGATGACCGTCTTCAGCAGTTCAGTACCGATTGTTTTGACACCTGCGCAGCTCAAGAACACAGGAAAACTGTACACTGCAGCAAAATCATGCAGCCTCTAAACAACAGGTAGAAGCAAAAATTACTGAAACAAATGTTCAGAACTTAACTTCAAACCGAAACATATTATATAATCCAGATTGAGTTTTATCAATTCTCAGTGAAGTAAAAAAAGAGGGAAAAAAGGAACAGTTTTAAACAACAATCTTTGAGCCAGAATAAAAACGACAAAAGAACGTAGCCTACCTGCACCTGCAATAGCGCCGCGAAGTGCGAAATCGATAGGACGGAAATAACATGAAAAGTGTGCAATATGCAGAGTAAAGCACTCTACTATAAGTAGATGATCTATCTCCAGCATTTCTAGCTGTGAAATTTAAAGAACCGACATGCCACATTCGTTTAAAAAACGATATCACTTTAAATAGCGTAAGGCAAAGAGAAACGTTGCTTTGTAGTATCTTCTACATGTACAATTTCTCTAAATATGACAGTTCGTGCACATCAACGATTGTTTCTAGGTTGCTCTCTCACTTTTTTTCATAAAAAAAGTTTCTACATTTCCAAAGCAGGCATCAAACCTTTCATGGTGAGCGGAGCGGTCCGATTCTCGTACCTCTAGGCTGTAGGAATGCTTCATTTCTTTATTTTCTTCCTCGAAACGCTACATATTGAAGGACGATCCCTTGTTCACCACCAGCACTCACCAGTTGGTTAGGTTTTGCTGATTTAAAAGCCTTGCGAGAGGCCAAGCTATTAAGTTCCTGCAACTCGCCTAATTTTCTATCCTTTTGCGATCCTGCAAACCACTGCTTGTCCACTCACGTTGTTTGGCCGCCATGAGGTGCGCTTATTACTTTCAATGATTACTTGCCTCAGAGACCCTGCATCTTCGAGGGCACGCCAATGCGGATGATAGTTCTCCACAAGCGTTTGACACGCAAACACATTATCAAGTATCCGCGGGCACCCCTGTTGTGTCGGTGCATTACAAGAGACGAGTATAGAGAGGGCCTGTTGGAGTTACTTTCTAATGGTACGTTTGAGAGCATTTCATCAAGAAAATATCGAGCCTGTCAAAGAAGATCTGCTCAATAGTTTCCGATTTGCTTCATATTGTTAAGTTATTAGACCACACAAACAGAGGTATTGGATACGTAGCCATGACTTCCCAGTCACGGTACGCGAATATTTTCGAAAATAAAAATTCTTGTCGCATAATATCTCAGAGGCATTTTTTCTTTAATGCGTGTTCGCACGTCGCCGTTAGTTCCTGGGCTATCCAACGTACAACAGGCAGGTAAGGCCGCAACACAAAACGAAACATATATATATATATATATATATATATATATATATATATATATATATATATATATATATATATATATATATATATATATATATATATATATATATATATCTGTGTGTCTGTTTTGTGTCAAAAGAGACAAAAGTTTGCTCAGAAAGCATGTGCGCAATAAAGAAAACGACATGAATTCCTTAAAAGGAACGTTCCTCTCGCTGAAGGTTGTTTTGAAGGATCGTGTACGCGGATTGCACTGCACCAAAAGTATATTTTGCGAAACTACGATACTGTTTGTCACCTGTGTCTTTGTGTCTATTTAGAGTCGCTTTGTTCATGCAGAATCAAAACACAATCTATTTGCGGATCTGTTCAAGAATGCAGAACATTGTGCTTTCTTATGCGGATGATGTGGAACTTTTTTCTATGAATACAGAAAGTGTGGGAGAAACTACAAACGCCGTTGTTTAATTCTGTGCCGCATCTCTTTATGGTGCCAGCTGGCCAATTTGGCTAAGCCTAGAGACTCGTGTATGCGGCCACTGTCTCTTGCCTTGCAAATGAACGCATGGGAGCATAAACTGTAGCCTAGTGCCTCAAAAAGCTCCTTGGTGTGCCATTGCTATATATTATAATGACTGTACAAGGTACAAAAAAGGAAAGATTTGAAGATCAGACAAAAGTAGCGCGGGCTATCTGTCCGTCTCTATAGCCGGCTAGACACCTATCTATCTATCTATCTATCTATCTATCTATCTATCTATCTATCTATCTATCTATCTATCTATCTATCTATCTATCTATCTATCTATCTATCTATCTATCTATCTATCTATCTATCTATCTATCTATCTATCTATCTATCTATCTATCTATCTATCTATCTATCTATCTATCTATCTATCTATCTATCTATCTATCTATCTATCTATCTATCTATCTATCTATCTATCTATCTATCTATCTATCTATCTATCTATCTATCTATCTATCTATCTATCTATCTATCTATCTATCTATCTATCTATCTATCTATCTATCTATCTAATTTCTCAAACCCCCTCGAACACGTGTTACTACGTGGACTATGGTCCAACGCGTCGAGCACCAGGCTGCTGTGCTGAGAGAACAATGTTCAATATTACACGAACCACCAAATATGGTAACTTAGTACGTACCACCTCTGTTCAAGTAGAGTTTTCCCACTACCTTAGGGCACTGCTTTTGTGCTGCTTTTCAAGACAAAATATTCCGGCAGAACCCATCTCATCCTGACAGCGGCCGGTAATACGTTGGCTTGGGATTATTATAGCTATGAATCGTATCGCCACCGTCGAAACGAATAATGTATGAGGCGTTTACTGCAGAGGAACTCTTTTTTTTCGCGCTTCCCTTAGAGCACTCGCTGCTATCTTGCACCGCTGAAGCAAAGTCTGTGCGTGACGTCCGAAATGCACGCCACGCCGGTGCGTGCGAACGTTGTCTATTGAGCTGTCTGTTGGTACTACCGAGAAGTGCGCGCAATTCCTCCAAGACGAGAAGCGTGGCATAAATGTGCCTGGGAACGCTGATAACTGTTTCCTCGCTTACGCACAATCAGCGACGCTTACTCAGTGAGTCAAATTTCAATGAATCAATTCATTGGAAAGCGCCACAAGTTAAGTGCATTTGTTGCACAAAGTGCTATTGCGTGGGGTTACTGTCCTTGAAGAACATTTGTGACGAGGCTTCGACACTGCATTATCTTGTGAACAAACACGTTTATATGCATTTTATGCGACGAGTGAACAAAAAGAATGCGCAGAATGTGCCAAGCACGATTCTTAATATGAGTGAACGGTCCGAATGAATGACGGAATAAACGAAACTAAGAACGAGCGATAATTCTTCCTTCTTCCACCTCCGCCTCCTTGCAACTCTAGTGCGCGCGAGTTGGCGCACCCCCGCGGCCTCCTACCGCCCCTCACCCTCCCCACACATTTTGTAGGAAACGAGCAGCGCGAAAGCACACGTCTTTTCCTTCGGCACCTTTGCATAGGAAGTCTCACCGCCGACCACCGAACATTAGCGACGACCGACCGCCGCCAAAAACCAAAGCAAGCAAGAAGAAAATGTTCTTCAATTTACCAGACTTTTTTTGAAAACGCATGCATGCATACATAAAGAGCATATAGGCACACACAGAACGCACACAGTGTGCCCGCAGTACAAAAGAAGACTTCGGTAAATAAGCAGCTCCGCTCTTGTAAATGGGGGATGAACTCCGAACAGAAGGTTGTCCCCTCCAATTGGTGGTTATTTTTACAATCTTTTCATTAGCATGCAACTAGTAAGGCATCTAAAAGCACAGGGCTATGAAGCTACAGGCCCAATGAGGCAGAACAGTAGTCCAATGGAATGTCATATCACTTGCCCTGATGTCATCAAACGAAAGCCCCATGGGTCCGAAGATTCATCAGAATTTTGTCGTAACTTCGTTGGTTCATCCGCAACATCTTTGCCACAATAGCCTCTTTGACAGAAATTCTTGCTACGAACAGCCACAACTTATTGAACTGGTCGCCAGGTTCGGTAGCCACGTTCACGACGGTGCGTTAACTCCTGAAGTCTGCACAATCCATTGGTATTTTTACCCAAAAGTTTTCATTGAAATAACCATGGGTGCCAGTGGCGTCGACCGTGGTGCAGTCCATGATCATAGAAAAGATGATTTTCAGAAGTGCCTGGCCGATTTGGCTTGCCATGCACCAAATAAAGGATAAACTAACCATTCTTTTACTAGAAATGTAAGTTTCTCAATCATTTGTGCCATAAGAAAATGCAGTTCCTACCTCTATGGCCACCCATTTAACGCGATAAGTGACCATCATGAACTACGCAGGCTGTCGTCGTTGAAAGAAGCATCAGGTCGAATTGTTCGATGGGCACTACGCCCCAAACGGTACAATATTCGACTGCTTTGCCGCTACGTCCGCAAACATTTTGACTCTCATGTCCTCCTCTATGCCTTCAGTCAGGCAACCCAATTTCTTTCATATCTGTACATGTGAATCCTCGCATGCCACTGTGGACACGCTGTTGCAGGAGCAGAACGACCCATGAATCATTTTTATGCTGACGTTTTGGAACGGGCGGTCATTGTGTTGCACTTCCCAGCAATTGCGTGTCCATGCACACTACTTCGCCGTTCACGCTGGCCTCCTAGTAAATTGTACCAACGGCATTTTGGACAGCCAGCCATTACTTTGATCTCTGGCATCTACGCTTGGGTATCTGTGCAGGCCTTTCGTGATGATCCGTAATGCGCTCACGCAGGTATGCGTAAATCATACGCACTCCCGGCAAGAATGTTACCACTAGTGCATCCGCTAATATGCCCCATTTTGCCTCGCTTGCCAATGCCACAAGAATCATCCATGCCTTTAAAGGTGCCCCACTGCAACCTTGCACTGTCCTTTGCGTGCCTTTACCCGTCATGTTGGCGTAGTCGTTTGGTACGAACGCTCGTGACAGCGGATATTCCTCTATGACTGACTCTGTGAACAACTAAGTTTATGTTTTCGCTTTTTATCTATTATTCCGCATTTCCCCTCTCTAAGTGTAGGCTAGCCAAACAGGCCCGTCCTTAATTAACCTCCCTACCATTACTGTTGAAGCAGAATAGTAGTGAGGTTAACAAAGAACAACGAAAAAATAACAAAGAACACCTTAATCGAGTTTGTATAGTAAGGAGTAGTGTTAATTTTATTCAATGTAGAAAACTGAAGGTAGGTGAGAGTAAAATGCAAAGCGAAAAAAATATACTCGGAAAAGCTATATGGTAAAGCCGATTGTAAATCGGGCCGTACATTTTCAAATACGAATAAAAAGAGATGCATACAAAAGCAAATATTTTGGAAAATGAGCTATTTCTATTTATGGATCGCAAGATCATTGGTATTATTCCCGAACTTTGTCACAAGTGACATGTTCTCAACAGTTGGAATGCCTACCTCAACTATCCTCACATACGCTCAGCCCACGCACAATGCCTCCGTTTTGTGTTTCATTGGTTTGAAGAGTTTATTTTTGTTTGAATGAGGGTCGGCTGCATCTTTGCGTCAGCCAACACTGCATTATGAGCTCAAGCTCTTTCAAAGAAGCGGCGGCGCAGTTCTTTTCCAGATCGTTCCTCAATGGGACGATCAATTCTGTTCTTGTCCACGCTCCGCCTCGCATTCGTCCCACGGACCATTTCAAGCATCCTCTTGGTCAGTTGTACGGTCAATGTCCAATTTTTCGTGTTCCCTAGGAGCCATGAATTCGTCTGAAAAATCAAATCAGGCAGTCCGAAAAAATGATGCATGCCTTTTACTGACTTTAATATGTCAAATTCTCGAAAGCACTTCCGAATAATATCTTAAGGCCTGACAGTATATTTACTAGGCATATGGGTGCTCGCACTGTAACAGGAGACGGCGTGTACACGCGTGTATAATTATGGAATAAGTACTGCCATCATCATCATCAGCCTGACTACGCCCACTGCATGGCCAAGACCTCTCCCATACTTCTCCAACTAGCCCGGTATTGTGCTAATTGTGGCCATGTTGTTCTTGCAAACTTCTTAATCTCATCCACCCACCTAACTTTCTGCCGTCCCCTGCTACGCTTCCCTTCCCTTGGAATCGAATTCGTATCCCTTAATGACCATCGGTTATCTTCCCTCCTCATTACATCTCCTGCCCATGCCCAATTCTTTTTCTGGATTTTAACTAAGATGTCATTACCTCGCGTTTGTTCCCTCACCCAATCTGCTCTTTTCATATCACTTAACGTTACACTCATCATTCTTCTTTCCATAGCTCGTTGCGTCATCCTCAATTTAAGTAGAACCCTTTTCGTAAGCCTCCAGGTTTCTGCCCCGTACGTGAGTACAGGTAAGACACAGCTGGTATACACTGTTCTCTTGAGGGATAATGGCAACCTGGTGTTCATGATCTTAGAATGCCTGCCAAACGCACTCTGCCCATTCTTATTCATCTGATTGTCACAGTCACATGATCACAGATGAGTCACATGATCCGGATATGTGGTCGCTTCCTTGCCATAAGTAGATATATTCCCTTACCACTTCCTGTGCCTCGCTATCTATCGTTAACTCCTGTTCCCTTCCGAGACTATTAAACATTACTTTAGTTTTCTGCAGATTAATTTTTAGACCCACCCTTCTGCTTTGCCTCTCCAGGTCAGTGAGCATGCATTGCAATTGGGTCCTTGAGTTACTGAGCAAGGAAATAACATCACCGAATCACAAGTTACTAAGATATTCTCCATTAACTCTTATCCTTAATTTTTCCCAATCCAGGTTTCTGAATACCTCCTGTAAACATGCTGTGAATAGCATTGGAGAGATCGTATCTCCCTGTCTGATTCCCGTCTGTATTGGGATTTTGTTGCTTTCTTTATGGAGGACTACGGTGGCTGGGGAAACGCTACAGATAGCTTTCAGTATTTTTACATACTGCTCGTCTACACCCTAATTCCGTGATTCCTGCATGACTGCTGAGTTTTCGACTGAACCAAACCCTTTCTCGTAATCAATGATAGCTATATATAAGTGTTGGTTATATTCGGCATATTTCTCTATCACCTGATTGATAGTCTTAATATGGTCTAATGTTGAGTAGCATTTAGGAAATCCTCCCTGGTCCTTTGGTTGGCAGAAATCTAAGTTGCTCTTGATTCTGTTTACGATTACCTTAGTAAATACTTTGCAGGCAACGGACAGTAAGCTGATCGGTCTATAATTTTTCAAGTCTCTGCGGCCCCTTTCTTGTGGATTAAGATTATGTTGGCGTTCTTCCAAGATTCCGGTACGCTCGAGGTCATGAGGCATTGCATATACAGGGGGGCCAGTTTTTCAAGAACAATCTGCCCAAGGTCCTTCAACAAATCTGCTGTTACCAGATCCTCTCCAGCTGCCTTGCCCCTTTGTATAGCTGCTACGCCTTTCTTTACTTCTTCTGGCTTTACTTTTGGGATGTTAAATTCCTCTAGAACATTTTCTTTTCCATTATTTTCGTGGGTGCCTCTGGTACTGTACAAACCTCCATAGAACTCCTCGGCCACTTGAACTATCTGATCGATAATATTAAAGTTATTGACGGCTTTGTCTCTTAACGCATACATCTTATTCTTGCCAATTCCAAGTTCCTTCTTCACTGCTTTTAGGCTTCCTCCGTTTCACTGAGCACGTTCAATTCTATTCATATCATACTTCCTCATGCCAGCTGTCTTACGCTTGTTAACTTGGAAAGTTGTGCCAGTTCTATTCAACCTGTAGGGTTAGAGGCTTTCATACATTGGCGTTTCTTAACCAGATCTTTGCTCTACTGCGATAGCTTACTCGTATCCTGTCTAACAATGTTACCGCCGACTTCTATATCACACTCATTAATGATGCCCATAAAATTGTCGTTCATTGCTTCAACAGTAAAGTCCTCTTCCTGAGTTTAAGTAGTATAGCTGTTCTGTAGCTTGATCTGGAATTCCTTTATTTTCCCTCTTACCAATGACTCATTGATCGGTTTGTTATGTACTAGTTTCTTCCGTTCCCTCCTCAAGTCTAGACTAATTTAAGTTCTTACCATCTTATGGTCACTACAATGTACCTTGCCGATCACGTCCACATCTTGTATGACAGCTGGGTTAGCGCAGAGTATGAAGTCTATTTCATTTCTAGTCTCGCCGTTCGAGCTCCTGCACGTCCACTTTCGGCTATCCCGCTTGCGGAAGAAGGTATTTATTATCCGCATATTATTCTTTTGTGCAAACACTTCTCATAACTCTCCTCCGCTATTCCTAGAACGTATGCCATTTTCTCCCACTGACTTCTCTTCAACCTCTTTCTTGCCTACCCTGGCATTGAAGTCGCCCATCGGTATAGTGTATTTTGTTTCTAGTTTACCTATTGCCGATTCTACATCTTCATAGAAGCTTTCGACTTACTGGTCATCATGACTGGATATATGTGCGTAGACCTGTACGACCTTGAATTTGTACCTCTTATCAAGTTTCACGACACGACCTGTCACCCTCTCATTAATGCTATAGAATTCCTGTATGTTACCAGCTATGTTCTCATTAATCAGGAATCCGACTCCTAGTTCTCGTCTCTTTGCTAAGCCCCAGCAGCACAGGACGTCCCCACTTTTTAGCACTCTATATGCTTCTTTTGCCCTCCTAATGCACTGTGTCCCGTGACAATTGCCCGTCCACACGCAATATTTTACATACGCTTGACCTCGTGACACCTCTGTGTTAAGGCAAAGCAGGCTTTCGGGAACCGACATTATGCAACGCCTATGCTTTCGAAGATTCGTAGGCAATTCCGAGGACTACAAAGGCTGAGACAGTGCCATTTCGCACAGCGGCGATTCATTTTAATATAAAACACGGCACCGGACGGCTAGAACCTTAATAGCGATCCTTAAAGCAGCTAAGCCTAGCGTTGCTCTGCTGATGGCTACGGATTCCAGCGGATATGCGTGCGAGAGCGCTGGTTCGAGGCGGCGAGATAATATAAACGGCGGTGTTGGGTTTGATTAATGCCGTTTCGAAGATGCAATCGCTGCAAAAGTCCGAAAAATTGGACAACGAAGGGTCCTTGCGTCTGAAATGACAGACACTCTTATGCATTTACTCTATGGGACACGTGGTGGTACCACAAAGCCGCGTGCATTATCGGACATTTCACAAAAATCGGGCGTCCGGACAATCGGTCGTTGACTGTACACCGGTGACTCCTTCATACGACGACACGGCGTCAAAGACAATTCTTTACGATTCCTCTCTTTAACTCGAGCCAGAATAGGGCGACTTTCGTTCCCTTCCAATGAACTGATAGCTAATTTTCCCAGATTAATGCACAAAGTCCCTGCGTTCTCCCTTAGTTTTTCCAGACTATTCAGAATCCCTGAGGATTCCCTGTTCTTCTCTTTGGTAGACAGCCTGCATATCGCACATCGGCAGCACAGGAGATGCGTGGTTTCATGTGTTTCTTTTCCACAGGTGTTCTTCTTGTTATGCCAACTTCTTATGTTCTCCTAAAGTTTTTTGGAATTATTTGTGTCAGGCCACTTGCACGTGCCGTTGTGGCTATCACCTACACTAGTTGTCGCTATTGCTGCAGTGATACATGCTCTCTTGCTAGGCGATTTCTTATACCAAGAAATTGTTGGCCTTTTTCACAATTCTTTATGGTGACGCATGCGCAATAGCGTTCCTGGTGGTTTTTCCTAAAAAAACATACTTAGTTGCAAGTGAGTGTCCTTCCTGTCCCCGTCTCCTTTTTCCGCTATGCTTCTGCGCTCCACTTTGCAAAAATGATTTGAAAGCAGCAAGCCCAGCAGCTTACTATTCTAAAGCTTATTCTTGTATATATTATCGAGAATGATCGAATCTTTCAGGCACATTTAGCAAAACCTAGTTGCGAGGGGACATATGAAGCAAACAAATATGATGCCATACGAAGTCGACGGCTACATTACCACTGCGTGTCTTCACGAATATATGGGAAACAACTGATACCATCTTTCCGCCATCCGAGCTGAAGGCGAATGAACAGCAAAATAATAATATCGCATCGTCTTACGAGTAACGTATGCACGGCCTGCTTATGTGTCGTAACAACTGTTGAGACACGTGACTTTTCTTTCATGCGCTTCGAACTAGTCGTTCTAGAGCCATATCTAGAATCGACCGCTCAACGAAGGGTCAGGCTGCAACAAGGATCCACTCGAACGTACGCAACCACAAATATACCGTGGGAACGACGGAGCAATATGCAAGGCGATGGTGATCAAGTAGGCGCATTCGTCGAAGATGATGCACCCATACAAGTGAATTTATTGCCGGGGACGCAGGCAAGTGTTGGTACTTGGTTATATGGAGCTTTCTAGGCGACGTTGATTAGTTTTCTTGTAAGGACAACTTTGTGAGGTCGGTAGCATAGCAATGTTGCGTCGCCTTACCTGACACACATAATTTCAGATGTGCAAGGACCCTTGAACATTGCTTATCGTTTAGACTACTATTAACGACCAAAGCTCTCCTGTAACTGTAGCGCCTGAGATCTGAAGCATGCACTATATCGTAGCGTTTCCATGAGAGTTACAGCTTGTTTGTAGAAATTCTAGACGATGTCTTCGCAATCTTGGATCTTTTTCAAGTGTCAATAAAGGCACTTTTGCCCTTTAGGCAAAAGTGCCTAAGCACTAGGGTCTATTAGTAAGTAGCGATTGAAATCCTCAATAATTTTGAATTCTATCAATAATAGGGTTTTGCGCGCCAAAACCACAATCAGATATTCACGCATGCCATAGTGGGGTAGTACAGCACTTTCAACAACCGGCGCCTCTTTAACGTGCACTTATATCTAAGCACAATGGTATTTTTTCATTTCATCCCCATCGAAATGCGGCTGCGAAGGTCTGTTTGGCTCAGCTATAGACAGTGCGCTTTTTCAGCGGTGCCTGCAGAAGGACAGTACTGTTCTGTGCTAAAGGCGTACTTGGCCTTGCTGGAATTGCCCTTACTTACTCGCTTCTTCGTATCTTTCCCGATGCGCTTTGAAAAATTCGGTGTCATTCCTCTGAGTGAAGGTTAACGAGCAGCGAAGCTGTGTTTGTGGGTCCCTTAATGGTGACCTGTCCATTGCCGTGTGTCAAACGGCGTATGAACATAAATGAAAGGAGAGGCACGACTAGTTCCTCCTCCACTATGTTCAGCCTCGCAAGATTCTTAAGCACCCTCGGGGTAAGCATACCCGTCTATTGTTGCAAAACATGAAACGACACCTTTCACAAACGAAACCTAGCACGTAGCACGGACACGCAGTTCCGTGCACTCCGCGGTCACGCACAACAGATGCCACACAAAATTGTTTCCCCACAAACAGTCATCTCAAGCATTGCCGTTGGTCCGGTGTAACGTTGCAAGTTGGCGGGATCGGGGCCGCATGGACAGTTCGCATTTCTTTCCACTTCGCTGTGTTGGTGGGCAGCATGCTCACGGGTCTGCTACCACAGGAGACCGGAAAGAAAGGAAAAGAGATACGGCAGTGCTCGGAACATCGAATAAGAGAAAGCGGTACGAACGTAGACATGGCCGACGCGAGTCAAAGTGTATTATCCGTTCTTACGAGCTTCACTTCCGCCGCGCGCCTGCCCGGTGCTGCCCTATTTTGGGTATTGGCCCATGTACGGGGAGGAATTCTTGATCTACACTGCTCCAACTTTTTCCAGAACCTAGCCATGTACATCTTTGCTGTAAAATGACGTACAGTTGACCGATTTTTCAGCAGTACCGCGCAAGGGTCGACTGACCGGCCTATCAGCGGCTTCCAATGATGCGAATTGTCGACATCAGCAACAGCTTGCCGATCTCGTCACTTTGCGCCGTTAGAAGGTGCCGCCCGGCCAGCCAGTCGACCCTAGCGCGTTAATGTTGTACCGTTGAAATCGTTCCGGCCAGCTGTCCGGAACGAATTCCATTGCTTGGCGCATGAAACACCATAACTGGACCCCATGGTGGGCGGTGATATATTGACACGTGTACTTGTTTGTCTTTATTGAGCGACACGTTTCTTCACCTAATAAATGTTATCACACAGCGCAGGACGCGCCCGCATGTATTGGAAGTTTCTGGAATGTTATCGATGCTTCCATTCACTGTCTGTGACTGAACCTTGTGTAATCTGATTGCACGTGTGCGCGACGCGAAAAATGTAGAGCTTTGTGGAAGACACGCGGGTCCCAGCGATTACTCTGGAACATTCGACGACTGATGTTTAAAAACCGACGCGCCTGACCCGCTGATCAGATTTTCGACGATTGTCGACTGTATTCGCCGTTTTCGTTGACCATTGAGTGTAGCCTGTTTTTCTGGGCACAGGTTCGCCCAATATAGTTACTTTCATCATCCAGTTGTCTTGCTGAGTCATCAATCGTCACTGCCACGTGACAATATCGCCGCCAGAGGGCAAAGGCCACACGAAATCACGAACTATAGCCATTCTATCTCCTGTATGCAAGGTTACCACGAAGCCCTCTGGACACTTCCATACCCTTCATTGTGCACAGTGATGATTCTGTATCGAAAACTTTGTGTCTCGCCCAAGAAGCCCGTAGAATAGCTCGTCCTCGTACTCTGGCCTCGCAAAGTCGTTCGAAAGAGTGATACGACGACCGTCACGTACAAGTATTGTTGGAAAAAGGTGATTTGGTCCTTCTTTGGACGCCGCAACGCAAGCGTACAATGTGCCAAATGTTCTTGTTACAATATTCAGGTCCATTTGTAGTTGTGGACCGCCTGAGTGGACTCACTTACGTCATAGCTCGCCTACTGTGCAATGGGCGGCGATCAAGCAGAACTCTGCTGACTCATATTGCTCGCCTGAAGCTTTTCGACCCTGCTAGTCCATGCTGACTCACCCCACGGGCTTCGTCTGCTTGCGGGGAAATGTAACAGATACGAAAGGCACGGACAAGAAGAAAGAAGACGAAGAGAGCGAGGAGTTTGAGAGGCCGAGCTGCGCTACTATCACGCTACGATCATCGTCCATGTCCTGTCAATAAAACCATTTCTTCGCAACTCTTCGTAACAATATGTTGGGTACCTGACTATGGGGGCATCGGGGGTAACGTTCTGGCAGACGAGATGGTCACATCAATTGCATCACACGCTGTTAATAATATGCTGCTGCCCCTGTGACAGATCTGAAGGCTTTCTTATGAAACTGCGAAACCAGTGTCAATGCATGTGGGAAGCAGAAATGAATAATACGCAGCGCGTGACAGAGCCACTGTTACGTTGTTGGCCCTCCGCTACAAAATCACGAACTGATGTCCTTTTCTGTCGTCTCAGAATAGTACACACATTTGGCAAAAATTATTTTCTACTTACTGGAAATGAAACTCCAACCTCTTCCTGGTGCCGGTAGGCCAAAGTTGAAAGAAAGAAACATTTTGCTCCTGAATACTGCTATTGTATCCCATTCACCCGGCTGTTTCTTGGTCGAGAACAGCTCTTTAACTCCAAAATACTCTTTAACTCCTCATTTTTTTAATGATACTATCCCCCATGTTATACGTCCGTTAAATTAGTAGTGCATCATCTTTCCGGACGTCCGCCGTGACAATTTTGTATAGCACATGCCTGCACGCCCTTGTGTTTGAAAGGCTCTAAAGAAGCAGCAGTCCTGCAGTGAATTTTTGCATCTGACAAATTTTGTATATCGTATCATTCTTCCGCAAAGCATCTTAATACTCATAGTGCGCGTCATTTCTCAATCGCTATAATCTTACTACACACAGATTCTACGCACTTTCGAGCAACTATATTTAAGGCCCCTTTATAGCCACTTATCGTCAATACATAACTGAAAGCCAACTATACAGCGAACTCATTACTACGGGCATGGCTCTCTATGGCCATCCTGACTCTCGCGCCATTAAGCATCATTCATTCATTCATTCATTCATTCATTCATTCATTCATTCATTCATTCATTCATTCGGCTTCTCGCAGGTTGGTGCAACAAGCGACATTTTGCCGGAACTTGATTCGCCTACGCAACCCAACAGCGAGCGGTTGCTACGGAATCCCTATGAAGGAGGTCCTCTGAGGAGTCCGTTTATCACTTCCTCATCGGGAAATCAAGAACAGACTAACAATGTTGCTGGAGCAGGCAATCAGAACGTGCATGAACAAAGTAAGTAGTATTTACACGGTCACTGTTCTCAGTGATGACACTACAGTAAAAAAAACATCCAATACTGAAGCAAGTGGCTATGACATTGCACTGCCTAGCTCGAGGCCGCGGATTTCATCCCGGCGGCGACGGAAGCATATCCATAAAACAAGGTGAAGGATAAAGAGCCCCAGGCAGCCAGATTTATTGCCCCCTCCCCAACTATGGCTTGCCTCTAAGTTATATTGTCGGTGTCACGCGTAAAGCCCATAAATAAATTATCAAGACACCAAATGTTTGCCTTCCTGGGTTGAGAGCTGTGAAACTGAAGGTGTCTGATGGCTTGAAGACCAGGCGTAGTTGGAAAAATCACCAATAATGATGGTATTGTTGATATTCGCACAAGAAAGAACAATCAGCAATATGTGTATTTCTGTGTACAGAGAAGCTACTAGAAACCTTCCATATTTGAGCAAGGGTTATTTCACAAGTGAAAAAAAAACACCGCGTTGATTAGGACAGGTGAGAACATTATTCACCCTTGAAGTCGAAGGTCTCACAGAAGCCCGTCTAATCGGGATGAAGCATGAAGCAATAAAACAACGGACACTGAACAAAGAAAGTACTAAAAAAGGATGAAATCTAAAATACGGTTCTGCTTCCCCACCGAAGCCTTGATCACAATGGGATGAAGGAAAGTTCACCGACGCATATGCAAACTTCAGAACGTTACGGAAGCAGCGCGTGTATGACGGGGGGAGGGTTCCCTCATTTAGATTAAGCGTGTGACGTGTTTGTTGTATCTCCAGCGATTCCAGATACAGTCGTAGTTTCGGGTTTCTTTCTTGGCCGATAATTCTCGAGCGATTCCAGTCAATCTAGTGGCCCGTTGCATCCGTGTGCTCGGCAAGGGCATTCGAAACTTCACGTTTCTTTTCGACGCCTTCATGATGCTACCTCAGTCTCTGTTTGAAGTTGCCCGATTCACCGATGTATGCGTAGTCGCAATCTGCGCAGGGTACCTTATAGACTACGCAGGAAACGATTTTCTCGGATACTGTCCTTGCCGCCAACGAGTGTTGGTCTCAGTTTACACATGGGCACGTGCGCCACCTCAACGTCATAACTGCGCAGAATGGGAAACAAGGTTTCGCTTATCCCTGGAACGTAGGGTAGGGCAGCCCGCCTTCTTGGTCGGGGCTTAGCCGGACGGACTGAATTGGATTGGCGGTGCTCCACAGCACTAAAAGAAGACGTGGGATAGCCACTTACGAGAGATCTCACACGTGGTCCAAGTCTGTGGAACGACTTTATGATGTGGTGAAAATGCGGTTTGCATGGTTGAGCAGGAAGGCTGTAACCGCCTTTTGTGAGCATCAGGATGAACGGATTGAAAGTTCAGGTAACGGCCAGTGTGAGTTTCCTTACGGTATACGCTTAACGAGAGCCCTCAATCGCGTCTGGTGACGAGTACTTCTGAAAAAGAGTCTGTTGTCGCCTCCGTCTCAGTTGTAAATTGGGTGCCCTTTTCCTGACTGTTTAGTGCGCAGTGAACGAACCGAAAGCGGTGCGCCGAATTACCAAACACAGTCAGATAGCGCAGAAAAACTTTTGGCCTAGGACTTAAGGACACGAGAGCACGACTTTCCAAACACAACATCGTAAGATTGGCAGCAGCAACAGAGACGGGTGCACCCATTGCCGTACCATGGATTTGCCTGCAGAAGACTTTGTCGAAGCAGATGTACGTGTTTCCAAGGGAGAAACAGAAGCGTCTCTTGAGGTCGGGAACGTCAATGGGTGGCCTGTCTGGCAAAGCTCTGTCAGATTCTAAAGCAGAAGTGCATGCTTCCACAGCCATGTCAGTCAGAATTGACGTAAACAGCGCCACCACATCGAATGAAACCATCACCTCGTCGGCGTCTAGAGACACTAACGAACTTTTTCAATAGTCGCAGGAGTTGCTCACAAGCGTGGAGCTCTTCCCTATGAGTGGAGCAAGAAGCTGGTACAGGTATGCGGACAATTTGTAGAGAGGGGACTGGGTGTAGTCAACAATTGGACGCACAGGGACGTTAGGCTTGGGAACCTTCGGCAAGCCATAAAGTGCAGGTGCAGCACCATGATGACGGAGACGCTTAAAATACAAAGACTTGTGCTCGGCAGCTACGAAGCGGAACACGTCAAGTAGGAGAGCCTGCAAGTCTCTCTGAAGCTTCAAGGTCATTAAGTAGGGCCAACATCATGTTTTTGTAGACCGCCGTGTCAATCAGCACTGTTGCATTCCCCTTGTCATCGGGAAGAATCACGATTCCAGTGTTCGCCTGAAGTCGCTTGACAGCTTTTCGTTCTTCAGCAGAATGAGGGGAAGCGAACTGCCGCCGGTGCGGACCAGAAAGGACACCAATAGCGCTGGTGCGAGCCTCGTCACTGCGGGACGCGTCATCTTGATTAACCACGCACTCCACCGCACACAACCTTTATGACGTCTAGGGAAGGTTCCGTAGGGAAGCCAAGACGTCTTTTAGATTTATTGCTTTATTAGTACTTCTTGTGATCGGTGTACGTCGTGCTTTTCCTTGATTATTCCCCATTGAAGAACATTAGAATGGCATGTTTCAAATGAGTTTACTATTTGAAATATCTTCTCGGCTGAGATGAGTGGGCTGTGGCCTCGCCACTGAACTTCGTAGAGGGTGAGTGAGAAACGTTTTGCGCCTTTTTAAAAACAAAATACCAACCTTTGACATAATGGAGGTTTCTTCTTTCTGTCCCTGCAAGAGTATGGACGCAACGGCCAGATAGAAGGGCAATGTAGATGGAAAAAGGAAGTGGTAAAACACTAACAGATAACGGTCGATGGTAACGAAGTACAGAAAATACCAATATGAGCATCAATTTAAACCATAGTGGACACAAAACCATTCCTTTTAATAAAGGAACGATGCTCTTATAGACCCATAAATGTTCCAGTAAAGATATTTACCATTTATTCTATAGCCACTTACAGTATTGTACATAGCTGGGAACTGGTACATCGATTTGGGTGCTATAAGTGGTTATACGTACAAATTGTGTGTTGTATGTAGCTGTGTGAGAGGTGCCAGTGCTGAAGGTGATTGCTGATAATTTCTGATGCACACAGCCCAGAAGAGAGATGTCACGAAAACAAATGAGCTGTCCTTTCGTATCCAACCTTCGTGCACCCAAGGGCTCTCGCGCGAGGGCGCATGCGTCTCAAAGGGCTACATTGGCGTTCTGCTGGGAACCATCCTCACAACTGAAAACACGCTACTATTACGTCGGCAAATTTATATGAGCGGTGAGATTTCGTCCTCTACCAGCCACCGTTCCCGAAGGCGGGCGAAAAAGTCATAGAAAGGTATTCGCTTGAAAGCATGGGGTACTTGCTCTGCTTTGTGATTGGAGTTATGCTGATGCTGCAGAATTGTTTCTTCGGACAGAGACCTCGGGCCTAAGTGGTAAGCCATAGTCCACAGTAAAATTCATTGCACACAGCACTGAAGAAACTGCTACAGAATGAATTTATACGGATGGTATCTTTGCTGCGACGGTGGTCACGGGCGTCTCGGTAGGCAATCTTTCTATGCCTAAATTGTCGATGCTCGTGGACACCACACCAAAGCGTACCAGACATGATATGGCCTTGTCCCTTCGAGGCATTCATAATTTTACGCGCATTTTGTCTGGCCCAATGATCCCGTAGAATCCCAATGACACAACACCGCAAATCACCCTGCAATTATAGAGCCAGAAGATTACACGACAAATACAGGTCATTACACGATTACACGTCATTTGTTACAACGTTCTGAAAAAAAATGGCAGTTGAGTGACAGGTTGAAACGACGAATCCTTCATGACTGAATGTTGAAGAACCTGCTTGTGTGAATCAACGTTAATAACCTTCTGCTGCTGAGCGCAAGACCATCGTCCCATAGGGTGGAACGTGTTCTGATTAGCTAGAATTAGAACAAAAGTTATCTGGCAGCCGATTTTCAAGGATGAGTCTCTAAGTTTAAGCAATAGGCATTGCAACAAAATAATGACACAACGTGCTGCAACGAAAAAAAAAACGCGTCATCCACGGGGCTTCTACGGCAGCCAGACTAATTTATAAGGACGCCATCAAACTCGCTGCGCCAACTAACCGCGACGCCCCGAAATCTGCGCGTCGCGCATGTCTGAATAAGTATTCGGACAAGACTTTCTACACCTGCATTTGACGCGGGATATATTGCACCCATCGCTGGAATAAAAATTTATCGGATTCTCTGTGTCTTTCAAGGGCAGCACATGCCCAGTGGCATATAACGAGTGATTCAAAGTGACAAAGAAGGGGTTCATTCATTAGTGTCACATACACAGAGGCCCAAGCTTGCGTAAAAAGGCTAGGTACAGAAATATATAGATATTGTGACCAGGTTGGGCAGTTCCCGCAGAATGTGAATCGCACTATACTCTCGTGTGTCTATATTTAGCAGCACATTCAAAAATACAAGGTAGCCCGCACCATGTGTCACACTACACGTGTTGCTGAGAGAAAAGAGAGCCCTGCAACATGCCAGGCACAGCTTTAGCGGCACCGATGTTAACGCCCCCGCCCCCCCCCCCCCCAATACGGTCAAATTGGGAACATCGAAGGCTGGACGTAAGAAGGACGATGACGGAATGGTCATTTCTACAATTTTAATCTGCAAATTACGTTCGCACGATATAGCGAGTCCTTTAGGGAAAGAAAAAATTGGCATTAGGTTTTACAAGAAGCTTAGGCATTGCACATCCGCGCCACCGTGTTACACCCATCGGAACCGTACGTCAACTTTACGAGCCTTTTGGCGCGCCAACGACCGCCACGCGCAAGTTGTTGTAACCATAATAGCGACACCCAGACGTCCATATACTGAACGCACCCCGACATATCGCAGAGGTCGTGGAAACGCCATCAACATGTTCAGCAAGCATGGGGGAGCCATGACACTCAGGCGTCCTGTAATGCCCTTTTGCAATTGACGTCACAGTAAGTTGTCAAGGCAGAGTAAAATGAGCGATCCCGAGCTACGACACCTAGATATTACAAGTTTTCTACACTCTATTTCATGACGTCATGATAATAGGGCGCAAATTTCCGTTGCCGCGCCTGCCGCGATGAAAGCGGTGAGGTGACAATCGCTGCGGCTTACACGATAGCATTCCCACTTGATTCTACGACAGTGGTCCCTAATAGCATGGCGCCATCCAGCAGAATGCGGAGACCTTGTGCTATGTGGGTGGCCTTGTCCAGATGTCCGAGGCCATTTTACACGCACGCAACTGCTCGTGCCCGCGCGTACGCAAGCGCAGATGGTGCGGAAGGAATTATACGCGTCAAATTACTGCATGAGCACAGATATTTCCTTCAGATAAATATCGATACTCTGGCTGCCTAACCGCAACGTACCCGGGTGCGAGCTTCCGCGTGGCGCCAAGGCTACGTGTAAATTGGCCTGAACTCTCCTTTAGGGGTGCGTACTGATATTTCTGTGACCGATAACTTCGGTTTGCGTGCCTCAAGTACCATAGTCCGCTTTGCTACTTATTCTTTCAAGCGCTTAAAGTAGAGAAAACAGATATGGGTAGTCTGAAAAAGAAAAGTGTCAGACGTCCTCCAACCCCCCCCCCAAAAAAATATGATTGATTTTAGTGATAAGGACGCTACCTGTATTAGTTGATGCGCAGATATAATTTACACGCTAATTACGCAGGCCTAGGATTTCAATATCTAGTTTGCAAAGTGCCCTGCATTCTTACATTAACTGTTAGTCGAGAACTGCATGACAGAGAAATGAATGGGGTACTTTTGTTTTTACATTTTTTACTATGCACTATTGAAAAAATACAAGCATCATTACATACCTTACTGGCGATTTAAATCAGTTTTTTTTGGTCACGCATATTCATACCCACAAATGTGGAACTTTGCCCTTGGAGCCAGCCGGAAACTTCACCGGAACCCATCAACGTAAACGAGCGGGAAACATTTTGTTGAAGTATATTTTCGAATGAACAGCCTAAATATAACCTCTTAAGGACGAGACATATTAATGGCCCTCCAAAAACATTTACTTCATTTCTATATGTGCAAAACACTTCAAGAATGGGCATAATAAAAAATGAAAGAACAAAGAATGTTTTGCGGAAATCCTTTCCGCAGCAAGGGGACAAGCCCAGGCAGGAAACTGGTAGTGGGCTTCACCCCAAGGCACATAAAGTTCTCATTTGGATTTGGCACAGGAAGGCAAGCCTCATCGTTGGGGAACTGTAGGTGGAAATTTCATTTGCTTTACATCACATGTGCGTAACAACTGCAGCCGGAGATCCTGAATCGGTCTGCCTCCTCTGACAGTGCTTTCAAAAGCAAGCGAGTCATATACAAAATTTGTTCATGCCGTGTTTCTGCTCCAAACCAACAAATTACGCTTGCTGCCTGTCATTCAGTGTTAGCCGAGCACATTAAGCCATAACTTCGTGCACTATAGTGAAAGTTGGCAAGAAATTTTTTTGGGGGTGTGTTGCTTGTATTCAACACTTGTCAATGAAGGTTTAACAAGCTTTAGTATAGAACAAGGAGCGGGTACTCAATTCTAATCGCATACGCATTTAAAGCACTTCATCTTAATTACCTGGCTCCATTATACGCCTGTTATGTTAATGAACGGAGCACTGCTTGAAAGCAGGGAGGAAGTTTGCAGTAAAATGTATAGATGCTTATGTTAAACAGCACCCTTTCTAAGTTGCGTGCTGTTTGTTCTTTAAATTTGTCCGATGATCACAAAAACAATATTTGGACATGCTTGCAGTTCCGGCACAGTGGCGCATGTAATGGAAGTTTCAGAGATCGTCAATTAGCAATATTCAGACAATCTAATCTAGACACCCAGAGATGAACGGAGCATGCTGAACATTACAAAAAGCTTAACCAGATTTTGTAATTCATAAATATGTAGACGCTTGGTTTTAGATCTCAAACAGCGTCATCTTTTCAAACAGTTTTTAGTCCTTTTGTTTGCTTTGTGCTTGTCGTACTGTCGCGACTGAAAGATATGCGCTGTTTGAAATGCCGTATGTGATAGCGCAACCAAGTTCCATCGCGTGTGCGTCGCCGACTGTCGACTATCGTAAGTTTTTAGGAGGCACTTGCGGTCGTGCGAGAGCTTGCGGACATTCCAACGGTTTGATGGACAGCTGTTAGCTTCAATGCCGCGTCTCCTCCTGTTGCTTTGGCGGCCGAAGAGGATGCTGGCGCCTTCCCCACAGATGCTCGTGCCGCTACAGTGAGCAAACCGTGATGGCCAAAGCACCAATCGTAATCTGGCAGTGGAATTGCAGGGGCTTCCGCCGTAAACGCAGGTCTCTGGAATACACTCTTCAAAATCACCAAACCAAACCTGACATAGTTGCCCTTCAGGAAACTGGGATAGCGGCAAAATTATCAGGTTTTGCGGCTTACAATGAAATTACCGCTCCAGATATCTCTCCGGCCACGGCGATCATGGTGAACAGAAATCTGACCGCCAACCAATTAAACCTTGAATTCACAGAGGTGTCATACACCTTCGTTGAAATCCTGCGAAAACGACGATCGGACCAAACGCTCTACATTCTGAATGTTTATAGCCCCCTAGGGATAAAAGCCTAGCAGTAGCTACACTAATAGGCAAAGCATATAAAGCTGCAAAGCATGCACAACTCGTGCTGCTGGGAGATTTTAACGCGCACCATTCGGCCTGGGGCTACCAAAAATGTCAAAAGAAGGGCACTAAACTCTGGGAGACCGCTCAAGACCTTGGTTTTACTCTTCTTGTTGACCCTGAAAGACCAACCCGCATAGGCAATAGCGTGAGTCAAAACACCTCGCCTGATTTGACTTTCACCAGGAACATAGACAATGCCATCTGGGAGAATACCGAACTAAACGTTGGTAGCGACCATTACATTCTTTCCATTACAGTACCCTCCAGAGGCTACAAGCGAAATAAGGTGAAAATTAAGCACACTAGATGGGACGCTTTCCGGTATGTTCGCAATAGACGCGAACCCGCAACCATTACAAATCTTGAAGAATGGATATCCACTCTTCTCAAAGACGCAGCTAACTCGACCACGGAGGTAGACCAGGAGGAGGACGGCCCGGCTCCAGATGCTAAATTGGTCCATCTATGGTCTGCGCAGCGGAGTTTGCAGAAGCGCTGGCTCGCGCAGAAACACAACCGTGGCCTACGCAGACGCATCGCGCAACTGGAACGGGATATCGAGAAATACTCACGAAAGCTCAGTCAGGAACACTGGCACCAGCTATGCGACCGCCTTAATGGCCAGCTAGGGTGCAAAAACACCTGGTTCCTGCTTAAACACCTACTTGACCCTAGTCAGACTAAAACAGCATCACAAAAGAACCTTCAGAGGATCATACACTCTTTCCCGGGAGATAATGATGCCCTTTTTGAAGCTCTAAAAAACTGCTACTTTAATACAAGCACCGATATTCCTCTACCCGTAGCTTATACCGGAAAGGAAAACAGGGAACTAGACAGCGACATTATGGAATCTGAAGTACGTGCTGTCCTAAACAACATCAAGACAACAGCGGCGGCTGGCGAGGACCGCATCACCAATAAAATGCTACGGAACCTAGACGATCAGTCGGTTACCGAAATCACAAATCTTTTCAACATCCACTGGAAAGAGGGAACTATACCCACCAGCTGGAAACATGCAAACGTAATTTTCATACCCAAACCAGGCAAGAAGCTGGAGCTAGAGAATCTCCGCCCTATCTCCTTAACCTCTTGCCTGGGGAAGGTTATGGAACACGTCATTCTTAACAGGCTAAACGAGTACACTGAAAGCAATGGGCTGCTGCCCCATACGTTGATAGGCTTCAGATCAAATCTGTCCACTCAAGACATTATGTGGCAAATACAGCACGATATCCTACATCCGGGCCCTATAAGAGCCACCCGTACAATTCTAGGGCTGGACGTGAGTAAAGCGTTCGACAATGTGTCACATGCTTCAATACTCACAAATCTAGCCCAAATGAATGTCGGGAAGCGCACTTATAGCTATATTACAAGCTTTCTCAAGGATCGCACTGCAGAAATACATTTTGGGGACATTAAAAGCGGACAATTTCAATTAGGTACAAGGGGCACCCCTCAGGGTGCGGTCCTCTCCCCCTTCCTTTTCAATGTGACCATGCGAAACCTGCCTCCATTACTGGAAAGCATCCCGCATATCAAACACTCCATCTATGCCGATGATATCACCATCTGGACCAATAGCGGTTCCGATGGAGAAATCACGGAAGCATTACAAGCGGCCGCGGATACCGTACAAAATTTTGTGCGACAGAATGGTCTAGCGTGCTCGCCGACGAAATCGGAGCTTCTCGTCATCCGTGATAAATCAACCAAACACGCCTCCGAAAGGGACGCCACCTTCCCTATACGAGTCAGTATGGAAGACGGCCCAGTTTCGCCCGTACTGACTATAAGAGTCCTGGGGATGTTAATTCAACATAACACCCATAATTCTGAGGCGATTGTCCGATTACGGACGACAGCCCGCCAAATATGTGGCCTAATCAGACGAGTAGCCACACGACACCGCGGTATGAAGGAGGCTGATATCTGCCATTTGACGCAGGCTTTCCTGATCAGTCGCGTCGTGTATTCCTTCCCTTACTACCACCTACGCCTTTCTGACAAGGAAAAGGTTAACAGCGTCATTCGCACAGCTCATAAAGCTGCCCTTGGTCTCCCGAGGTATGCGAACACTGAACGATTACTTGAGCTAGGTATATACAATACCCTAGACGAACTCGTGGAGGCCCATAAAACAGCCCAACGTGAACGACTCTCCCGCACCGCAACTGGCAGAGTTATTCTAAGTAAACTCGGGCTGAATCCCGTTATGAATTCAGCAGGAAGAACAGCATTACTCGGTGCGGTCAAAAGCCGTTTGGATATAAAACCATTACCCAAGAACATGCTCTCTGGGAGACACGACAAGAGGCGGTCTGCCAGAGCCAAGGCCCTTCAGGAAAGGTACCAAAACAACCAGCACACCGCTTATGTCGATGCAGCAAAGCAAAATCACCAAACTTACGTAGTGAGCGTCGTGACCGGAGAGGGAAGTATCCTCAACGCCGCGACCATAAAAACAGCGTCCACCGTGGAAGCGGAAGAGACTGCCATTGCTTTGGCCATCATGAATCCCTCCGTGCAAACAATCATAAGCGACTCCAAAAGGGCAATAGTCAACTTTTCGAGAGGCAGCATAGGCGTATGTGCAGCGCGAGTCCTACGGGACTTTAATAATGAAAACACTGTTGAACTCGTATGGGTCCCTGCCCATTCGGGGAATCAAGGGAATGAGGAGGCGCACTGGGTAGCCCGAGGTCTAATCAACCGGGAGATGTGCCCCTCAGACTCGGATCCCATGGATGAGGCACCGACGACATACCAGGAAATAACAAACTATTACAAGCAAAAAAGGCGAATTTACCCGCCTCCAAACGCAAGCCTCACGCGAGCGCAAGCCTCGATCCTGCGTCGAATCCAAACTAAATCGTTCCCCAACCCACATTGGCTATCCATAATTACCAACGGGCAATGGAACCCAATATGTCAAAATTGCACAAATCAAACATTGGCTACCCAAAATCACATTCTTTGGGGGTGCGAGGGCTTACCCCCTCCCAGGTCGCTCCTGCCAGCTCCTTCACAACAGACGTGGGAGGAGCTGCTCAGAACGCCGGATGAAAAACGACAAAAAGCCCTCGTTGCCTGGGCCGAAAGGGTCGCTCCTCGTGAGGGGCCATCCTAGGACTCGGGCCTGCCAGATAACTGAGCAGAATCTCAATAAAGTTGTTACCACCACCACCACCACCTAACGAAAGCATAATTGCTTGTACCTATATTACAGCTGTGCATGTGATCGTTAACACCTTTTGCTGTCTACTCGATTAGGCAATAGACCAACAGACTACCAAGATATCAGCACTAGCAATGAATATTTTGCCTTAAGGGCCGTCTTTCCTATAATAATGAGAAGAAATAGAAAGTTTTCGGCAATTCGCCTAATACATATGACTGCCAATGATTCTTAAACAAATTTGATTCTCAAGAAAGGCACCAAATATGTGATTTCAGATGCCCTCCCTCCTGTTACAGGCGTGCGTGCAGCGTCAAATGAGCATGCTGCTGCACCAGAACCCCTGCCTACTTTGTCCGACGCCTTCGGGTCCCTTTCCCTCCCAGCTTCTCAAGTAACGCAGCCGTCGTATGAGGAGAGCACCGATCTTCCAGCAGCAAACGCGGCTGCAATGGCGGCTGTCCACCCGTCAGTCATATTGGCGAACCTACAACAAGCGTGGTACGTCGCTTTCTTTTTTCAAGCAGCGCATTGAGAAAAAAGGGCACAAGTAGCAAGACAGGATATATTTACTCGCTTGCAAGGTATCTCTGGTACACTTCGAAAACAAAAGTGGTAAGGTTGAGAAAACCTGTCTCATTATACAAACAATGAAATCAGAACCACTGCCGCATATTTAATCGGCAGAGCAAGTCTCGCACAATACTGAAGTTGGACATTCCGTCTTCACCTAGAGCAATTACCTTTTGTCCGCTTTCATTTCTACTCAACGTATTATTTGTACGTATCATATAAAGGGAATAATATTAACGTATGCCACCTCTGCCCTTGTTGGCTGCTTTCTGTAATCTTGTAACCAATAGAGAAAGAGTGCAGCACATATTGTTTCTCTTCCACGCATGCTACAAAGCATTTAGGAATTAAGGCGCTTGTTTCCTTGTGCTATACATTAAAAAATGTACCAAAGTCTTGAGAACAGCGAAAACAAACATGATTTTTATTTGAACTGCTTGTTGCGACACGTCTGTAAACAGGTCAATAAAAGCTCCAGACAATGCACAAGCGCTGCAATCAGCAGGCAGGTACCTAGGGAGGGAGAGGGGGGGCCGCCTTTCCCATTCCTGAAATTAGGCGGCATACCTTCCTCCCCTCCCCTTCCAGGCCACCACTACTCACACACATTGCTAAAGCGCCGTCCAATCAGTCATGAGACTTGTAAGCTATTCGGCCGGAGAATATTTTGCTGCCTTTTTCACTACTTTTCGATGGCAGTAGTTATCAGCATCTCCTGGGGTGTAAAGACCAGCTTTCTCATCGATTCGGTGCCGCGCGATTAAGTCGAGCTGCGTTCAGTTGTCCCCATCTATTAGCAGGCAGGACCTAAACCCTTCTTTCCTTTATGTATTTTATTTGGTGATCAACATTTTCTGTCCCCATCAATTCAATGGTCACGCGCATTTCTGTTGCATTGTTAGTTCAAGCGTCTTTGTTTAGACTGATCCAGGGACCCGGCAAGCGATTCGGTTCGTAGTCAGCTGGTCTATACGCTCGTGGAACGAGTTGCGGCTGGAGAAAACGCCAGTTGCGTTTAACCTTTCCTTGTGCTTCATTATTTCCTCGAGCGACGGCTCACAGCGAGGCTGACAGATTCTCGGAAGCATCTAACCGCGATATGCTTACACAATGTGGAAACTAAAATCATGCGAAACAGCTTCCATCATCAAACCCTGCAATAACCCGTAAACCAATAATGAAAGTGACTGTCATTCATTACCTAGTCTGGTTTTTCCCTAAGTGTAGAGCAGTTTTGGTGCAAAATTGGCAACTGGAAGCAAGGCTCGTAAGGAGTTGAGCAATTAGGCCGTCCACTATGGGAGAGAGCCAAGGCAACATCCATACATGAAGTAAAAGCAAAATAAACAAATTTAACCATTGTCTGAGAATAGTTATGGACCAAAATTCTTATTTAAAATAGTTGTAGAGAAAACGCCACCGGAAGTGGAGAATGATGGCGTGTTTTCAATGGCGCTTCTGTTATCAGTCGAGCCGCCCAAAACTTCTCTGCTGTGCTAATATGGGTGTTTTTCTAACCTTCCGAAGTGGGCGCAGTACGTCTAGAACCTTAGCGTCCGGCGCTTTACATGGGTGTACGGGACTAAGGGCTGCGCCTTTTTACAGAACTTCCCAAATAACAGTACGAGTCAGTTTTGATAAATAACTTGATAAAGCAGTAAACAAGGGACCCGAACACTGATTGTTCCGCATATATATAGTTCTCTATAATTCTTCCAGAGCTAAGTCAAAAAACGATACTAGAAATCTTTATTTTCCAATTTCGTTTTACTTGTTCTTGGCAGTGTTCTTCTTGAATCTCACAGGCGTACCTGTGAGATAAACCCTATTTAATTTTTATTTAGCGGGCTTACGCATCTTCATGGCGCATGGTGGGCATTATTCTCATTTGAACTAGCAAAGATACCCCCCCCCCGCCCGATTTTGCATAGCAAAGTTACCTTGGGTTCCCCCCCCCCCACAGAAAAAAAATCCTGGGTACGCGCTTGGCATTGATTATCTGCCATGTATATTTGCAACGTGTTATTACGTCTTACTTTAGTATTATAATAGAACTACAAACAATTTTTTTATCAGTTGTAGTAAATGCCAGATCATAGTACAAAATAAGTGACAATTAGACAAATTTTCAGGGAAAAGGAATAGCTGAGGTTAAAAGAAGCCTAAATTCCAACCACGTCTTACGAAAGCTTTAAATGTTGAAATAATCTTATGACGCCATTCAGAAACATTTCTAAGATCCTAAAAGTTACCTTGCTGCTGTAATGGCAGAAAGCTGTGAATGACCAACAATATATCGGCAGTGATCTTGATTGTTTTATTTTGTGGGGGAATGATTTCACACTTTGATCCGGCATTCTTCACGATGCCATGCTGGAAAGAGTGCTTGCTCTTTGACACCGGATAGCTCTTCTTTGTCATTTTTGTTTTACATGCGGAATGTGCAAAAAGTTTTGGTCATTGAAGGTCGTATTGATAACGGTAGTCATTAATAGCACCTAGACATGAAGACACTCGAAGTAGCGTTTAGTATTCCGTTGTACCGGAATAACACTGTCAGTGGAAATTCATCAATCATAGAGAAACCAAAAAGAAAAAAAGATAATGCACAAAAACACGTTTTAAATACTCAACTGGCCCCTGAACACGTCTATTGAATGATCGAAAGGTTACGTTGACGCTCTTATTAAGTAATCAGAACAGCTGTGTTTCCAGCAAAACTCTAGGCATAGCAAAGCACAATTTTTGCATAATTTAAAACCAGCCTGTTATTTTTGGTTTACTTGCTAAGGTGCTCAATTTTATTCAATTCAATTTTCAGTTTATTTCCATAGGATAACAGCAAGTCTAGAACGAAAATTATACACTTTAAAGGTTCAGGCCACCTGTGCAAAGCATACACCAAGTAGACAAAGCACACATTCATGCAGAACTGACAGAACGGGAAGTATTCAGTGACAGAGCACCTCAAACTATACAACTTTCACTTTCAGGCCGTTACTCAACCTCCTCATCAACACACATGAACCGCCGCAGGCCGCTCCGTCGGGAACACCCGGGCAAGCAGAAGGAGAGGGTCATTTCACTGCAGGGTCATCACAACCGCTCTCACCTGTCGTCATATTCAATGAAAGTAGTGAAATAACATCTGCTACGTTGAGAGCTCGCATCCTTCATGGTGTGTCCCGTCAGCATTTCGCAACTCATCAGCCTTCGTCAGATCCGCCTGCCAACACATTTCAGAGTGGAACCCATGTAAGTATGCACGGCGTAAATTTCAAGTAGCAAGCAATAGATGTACTGGCCACGTCCTGTTGATGCAAAGGGCCGGTTTCTGTTACAGCATACGAGATTTTGATAGAATTTTTTTCACGCACGATTTGAAGAAAGGCACCGTAATGACGACTAAAGAAATCGATTAGTCTATTCAAGCATTTCAAACGTAGACTGAATGAGTGTCCTTCTTCAGATTACCGCTCACTCAAGCATACATCATGTCGAAAAACAAGTGACACCTTCAACTTTGCGTGTTAGGCTCAGTCGACTAGATGTTCTTACTTTAACCTGACATGACAAATTGTAAATCAAGTTGCTGATTTTATTACCCTCTCTAATGTTTTCCTTATCTCGTTAAACTTTTCGCAAGACGTTTGCACAATAAAAGTAAGTGAAGTAAAAGATTTAAATCTCCATCGGGCAGGAATTGCAGCATTATGCAGGTGGACATAATTTGCATCGCCCAATGGTTGTAGCTGCTTGAATCTTGAGGTGCTGTTCGCTTGACTTCGCTCACTTAAATCGCAATAGGTGCAACAACCCATGTCGATGAGAAAAGGCCTAAGAGCACTGCACGGCCTATTACTGTTTGTTGATGGCAGTACTGCCAAACTGCGAAGCTTGTTGCACCCTCACTCTCTTGAAAGATCACCTGATTTGCCTACATTTTTTCGAGATGTGGTAGTTCAGTCTGTCAACATGCTTTATGTAAAGATGCGTTTTGTGTCATGCAAGCAGACGGCAAATACCTTGGTATAATTTATTTCTACATTCGATAATTGAAACAACAATTTACTTCACTTAAATGAAATGATGTTGCATTGCAGGTTGTAAGGCTGACAACATACTTTCGCTTCAAGTCCCTGCACAGTAGAATACGTCCGCATGCTTATACTATGCTCTACATACAAAATAATTACGTGGAACCATTATTAAAATTGGACATAAATTGGTGCCCCGAATTCCATGAAGGAAAACGCGTGACAACGAAATGTGCGATTTTACGACACTATTGTAAAATTGTGAAACATGTGCAATGAGATTTCTCGTTTGCTGTGTACCGGTGGAGCACACCCACAATTACCTGCTGAAGTTCGTTTACAGTAAATGGCGTTTAAAGTACGAAAATACGCGGCCGTTTTCCTTATCTTTACTGCATGCGAGAACTTGCCCTAGCACGTAAAAACTGCTATTTATGTCCAGGTTACAGTGTCTTTTGCCAGTTCCTGCTAAATTTGAGCGTGCGCATGTATAGATTCTCAGCTTAGCGACCGGCTTATCGTACTTGGTGCTGGTTGTACGTCAATATTTGCTTCACAGTGCCCAGAAATCAACAGCAAAACTGCAACAGCAATTGTTCATACCGATCAAAGGGCATCCGTACCTTGTGCTGTTAAGGGCTAGTTAACCAGGATTGTGTCCGCAGGGAGACATGAAACTCCCAATATGTGGGCCGATCCCGAAGATACTGAAATGCCGAGGTGGCCCGTGTCGCAGATGAAGCAGGCGTTAAGCTCTCCCCATACCTGGGCCAATCCCGAAGGTAGTGCAATACGTGTCGCCCCTTGGCGGATGTGAAGCAAGCGTGAATCACTCCCCATACGCGCACCTATCCCAAAGATAGTGCAATACCGGGTCGACCCGCGGCGGAGGTGAAGCAGGCGTTAAGCGCTCCCTATACGTGCACCGATGCCTAAGATTGTACAATGCTGGGCTGACCCACGGCGGAGGTGCAGTTCGCCATTGACCTGCCTACGTACACATCACCGCTGGACATCATTCTTCAGAGTGAGAGGCCACTGAGGTTTTTATTGTGAAGTAATTTCATCACATGATGCCGCGTTCTTTATTCATAAGGACTGTGCTTCTTTTTTACATCCAGTGTGCGCTAGATACTGTTACGGGCAGATGCTGTAATACGTAGGTCTTATCGTGAAATACAGGGGTCGCGGTGCACAAATGGGGACCGAGCATATTTTTTAATATACTTTTCAGGTGCTCAAATGAAGCCACTGATGATAGTCGGGCAGTGACGACGGCTATATGCCAGAAAATAAGTGGTTATACCATGCAAGCCTGCACTAGGCCAACCCGACAGCAATTTCAGTCTGTTAACTATCGGCAGCAGCCTTTTTACTTCGTGTCGGTGCCTCTGTCACATTGTGCCGACACCGACAATCTGCCGACAGCCTGCTGAGAGCTCAGCGTCGGTACATTGTGAAAGAGGGTCCGCCACAAAAGAAAGAACGCTGTTCTTTCCTTTCCAGAGTTGTTGCCGACCGTGGGCAGTCCGAAATCGGTGTCGCGTTGGCCTATTGTGAATCAGCTTTTAGCGGCTGGCTTCAGGCGTGGAGAGTATGCAAGCGTGCTATTATCACTTACGTGTTGCTTAAAGAACCTGCCGCGGTCGGCATCGTTTCAGTCAATACGTCGTCTCTAAGAAAAACTGATTGCGGGGCGTTGAAGAATTCACCAATAGGTGGCTTCCAACATTCAGCTTCATAGCCGTTTCTGCAGAATAAAATAAACTAATATCGAAGGCTGTGCTTTTTGCTGCTGGAAATCCTTGAAGCAGCTTCATGCCTACCACAGTTTGTTCACCAATTTCCTTTTGTGGCTCCGGAACAGCGTATGCGTTTCCTCTCCAGGGCGCGCACAGTTCACGGGAGGGAAACGGAAGCAGCGCCACTGAAGCAGCGGATGACGGCGCGCTTTCTCCGCAGCAGGCGACAGAGGACGACGCCTCGGATGCCACAGCAAACGCACGAATGCGTAATGCAGGCCCGAGTTTGGAGCGCTTGGTTTGCGCACATACACGAAGGATGACGCTCGGTCCGCAAAACGAAGCAAGCATACGAGTTCGCGTTCTTCCGGACCTCGAAGTTTTGGAACAAGAGCCCTGCCATATTAAGCTAATGCTTGCCCATGAGGAAGCCGGAGTGACTGAAGGAACACGTAAGCAGTTGAAAGAGCGACTAACTGCATTAACAATGCACCAGAAGTCTAGCAATTGAAGAACTATACAAAGTTCTATTGCCATGAATGAGGTTGTGTGCGCGCTTCTTTCTTTCATTCGCATATGCTACACGCACCTCCGAGATGTAATAAATAAAACTAAGCTGCCATTGCGCAGGATTCCTGCCTAAATCTGCGTTTCTAGTTTTATAATAATGGCAGGCCATGGATATGCATGCGAACATATTTTGGGCAGTTTTCCTATGCCTCATCATTTGGTATCTGCATAATGCCTATTTCACTACATGAAACAACAGGCACACATTTATTAACGATCAGTGTATATTACACACCAATATATTTGCAGCGTGCGCGTATTTTCATGCCACGATGCAAAACGTATGACAAAATTCAATGAAATACGTCTAGCTACAGTATTAAGACCCATATTTTATTTCTCCGTGCCACATAGGTTCCACAAACACCAAATAACATTGCGGCAATGTACAAATCTTACGTAATAGAATAAGGGCAATGCCGGTGCTTGAAATACTAGCTCATATGAAATAAAACGCATATTCTAATCTTTTTTTCATTAGTATTTTTTAAGGTACTTCTTTTTTTCAGCACGAACAATTCATCTAGTGTGATTATTCGACCTGACGAACGTGCCGTTCTGTCACAAATAACACGTGCTCATAGAGCTGCGCTCGTGTGGCAGTACCAAGAAAACGTAATTGTGACTCCTTACTAAAGTTCTTAAACGTAGCTCATCCGATACCGGATAAATTGCGACACCAAGTACACACGCGCACATGATACAAACTATGAATGAAGCCATAGTTAAATATTTAGCGCGCACAATTGACAAGGACACAGTGAAGGGGGGACACACCTTGCCTGTGTCCAACTATGAGTTCTGCCGATATCAATGAAGTCTTGATTTGTAGCTCAAAAGCTACATATACCTTCTCTAAATGGATGCGTAATAGAACACGTCCTGGAAGCGAACCAACAATGTCGAAGTGTATAGGGGGCCTTGCTCGTGAATAACACGAATTGTCCTGCGCGAAAATTCCTACAATATTTTTCAAGATGAGATGGACGATTTCCTGATACATCTGTTTCCATAGATGGTTGTGCTCTGCTTAAATGATTCGCTTGGCCGATTCGCGCACGCTTTTACCCAGAAGCACGCTATCTTTCAAGAGGGGTCGGAAGTCGCATATTTTGCAGTGAAGTGAACCAATCCCATGCAACTGCTCCTTCTTCAAGGGAAGCATGAATGCTTGTACTGACGAAAACATTTCGGTGACGTTGTCTTGCTCTCTCAAAACGAAAATATAACCTAGAGCAGAACAGCTACGGGAAAGGGCGGTTTGATGAGTTCACAGCTGCATCGGCGCTGCAGCGCGAGTCATTACCAAGGACTCCATATCATAAGCAAACAAAGAAAGAAACCATGGAAAATGCAGGGGAAAATACCTGTACCTGCTAATTGAAATTAGGTACAAAACTAATGAAACTAATAATGAAATTAAGTACAAGTAATTTCCCTTCAGTTCTTGGTGTCTTTGTTTGTGGGCTTCTTATATGTTGAATACAAATCGGGCACTCGGTTAAACCCCTTTTCTTCTCATAACAAGGATTCCGGTTGCGTAGGCGCGCAACCAATCGGAGCCATTTCACTTCCGCCGGGGAGGAAAAGGGCCGGAAAGTATTGCGCGAGGGCTACGCCGGCTTCGTTTGGGAAGGAGATGGGACGGTCACGTGCTGTGTGTTCCCTCTAGTAACTGGCAGCCTTCGACGAGCGGCAGAGAGTACATAGAACCGCCCGTTAAAGCAGCCCGAGCACAGTAAATCTGGCAGCATCAAAAAGAAAGTGACTGTCAGACTGGTCTGCTCTTCCCTCCAAGACTTCTTAATTTATTTTGGCTTGAAAAGGCAACAGTAATATTACTACGTTCTGTAGTTATGTATTGATGAATTTGATGAATGTATGGGTTGAATGAACTCGGTATTCGGGCACGCATAGGTGCCTCATTTTCGGTGAATGCGCTTTAGCACTCGTTCCCCTACCTATTCAGCGATATGTTTTGGACAACCAGTGTAACAGGCGTGTGGTATGTTGACTGAAAACTGTGTTGACTAGATGTTTGCACGCTTTTTAAAGCCTAACTGAAGCGCATCTTTAGAGTGTCAGTCTTGCCAAGTTTACACTCAAATAAATTAAATCAGTTGCTTACGAGCGCAAGGCTTATACAACCAATAAGTTTGATGCCCAATAAAACAAACTTCAAGTATAACCCCGCATGGCACCACCACTTGGCACTTGAAAAGTGATTTACCGCCGACTCGTACTTTATTATATAAGATATAACACACACATAGGATATCGTCTAAAGCTCAATATTGTAGCATGAATCTCAATAGCATTGGATGTTGATAGGCAAGCCTTTATTCGGGCAGTATTACTGTTAGTTCTTTCCCATTATTGAAACCAAGGGCATAACGTTAACATATTTTGGCACTGTCCGAAACTGCGTACAAAGATTTTAGCGTCTACCTCCCTCTCGCAATATTGCTGTTGTTGTCGTAGGTAGACGTAAATGACTACAAAAAAACGAACAAAGCCAAATTATGGAGGTGGTACGCATTGATTGCCAAATAATGTACTGTTTGGCACTTCTTCTTTTTTTATTTGACTGATGTTCGTATGGTCGACATAGCATAGAAATGGCACTTGCCAATTAAAGGCAGGTCCTATTTATATCCAAATTTTACATTCCTTCATTATCTTTTTGCTTTGGCGTAAACCACCATCAAATTGCAGAGAATATAATTCAAGTGTCTTATGTCTCGGTAACCAGCGTAACCAGGTAGCTGTTTTCCTGCTATCGGAAAGCGATTTAATCTGGCGAATCACCTCATTCTGCCCAACAGCCTAATTAAATAATCCTGCCATGCTCCACTCATTGCTTCATCTTCAAATTTTTCTTTCATGACTCCTCATGACATAGATGCAATGTGTGGCATAAAAAGCGTGCTTTGCTAGAAAGCCAAAGCGTGATGGGTATAGCAAAGTAATAAACTATGCATAGAGAAAGGTTCATCTTTTATTGGCAGTGTATATTAGAGTAAACATTCGCTTAGTAAATTTACAAGTGCGATGTCTCACACGCACAGAGACACATGAATAAATCTCACACGATTAACAAGGGCACTCGCTCTCGCACTGCTGGAAGGATGAAGCGCAGAAGAACACTAGATTGAACGTTTCTTTCTGTTTCTCGTTTTAACGTGACTCCTGAACTTCAAAATACGAAGTCTCTAGCTTTAAGCGTGCAGTTGGACCGTACACGTAACGCCAAGACACATATCGGCTCAACCATTATTTGTGCCTCGCGGAGAACACCTCCCAAACATGGCGCCTCAAAAACGCATGCTCTCAGCCTCAGGAAAAGTCACGTGCAGCCTCGGCCGGGCAAGAGGAAGAAACACGTGGCGCTTACACTTTCCCCTCCCACCAATTGCGAGCTTGAAATCTATACCACGTGCTCACTTCCTCCTTACACCCTCTCACCCGTACATGCTTGATTACGTGACCTCCAACATTACGCGCGCGGGAAGATGACGTCCATCAAGACGTCAGCCTTCCTAGCTCAGCCTCACAGACTTTCCCTCGTACCCGCTGTAAACGGGATGCGGGGCTCGATAGGGCCCTTTAACACGTAGACTTTACAAGTAACATCACGGTGACGGCGAAAATTCGCCTGGAGTTTCCTTCTAATTGCGACCGTACGAAGCCAACAGCTGCTGAAGTAAAAGAAAGCATTTTGATAGCATGTTTTTTTTATAATTAAAATATACAAACAATAAGATCAAAGTAAATGAAAAACGACAATAATGCAATTCACCCGCTGATGACGCTGAAACTCACACTATGCACAATGCATGCGTTCCTCTAATATTGAGCTAGGGCGACAGCTGTTCACCCATTTACACACCTGGGTATCTGTTTATGGCCACGAGTTCTAGTCAGAGGAGCGTTAGCCAGTAGCAGTCATGGACGTGGCGCTGACTGTGGAACATCAGTTTGACAAACGGCGTCTCATAGTGCTTTATTTTAGGAATAGGCAGATTAATGTTTGTGAAAACAGCCCGTTGCAACAAAGAATGAAAAGGCAGGACTGGACGAAGGCCTCGTTTTCTTTGATAAATATGTTCTTATGGCCTATTTTCATGTGTGCTGAATACCAACGCAGCCGGTTTACACATATTTTGACCAATAAGCCCTCGTACGCCACCTTGATGCCTCATGTAGGGATTTGGTTGGCATGATTTGTGTGTCTGATTCTTGCTTGACTAAAACATTGTGATGATGGTCGAGCTTGTGAAAACACAGACGAGAAGGTGCCTACAAGCGACAAACAGGGCCCATGACAATGTCTCGAACATCAATGTCGGAATTTCAAGCCCTCAGCCAGAGGTGAAGTCATTAATTTGCTTTTTCCTTCTGTCATTAAATGGTAATGCTGGTGAGGTATTTAGGTCCACTCATTTGCACGAAGCTTCCATTTGGTATTCTGGTCACAATCATCATGGTGTGCTTTAGACGCGAGATTAAGCATTTCAAAAAATTTTTCTTGCGGTTTGACCCTCAGCCATTATCGCTCTCTTGAAGAAATTATTTCTAGTGGCTGCCTGGTGTTGGCTGCATGCGGCTGCATGCATCCATAGCGTAGTAGCTGATGTTTCACGAAAGAGCATTTAAATGTGATCGGATCTTAAGAAGAGATAAGTATTTAGGAAAATGTTTGCAGAAACTTTGCAAGTAACATAATTTACTCATGCTGAACAGCACTAAAGGTATCTACTACTAGTACCTCCATAAGGCTCTTTTTTGTAAAGAAAAGTAAAAAATACAACGCAACAAATTGTCGAAATGCATAAGCTCACAATTAAAGAAGTGTTCACAAGTGGCAGTAACACGTTTTGAACACATAAAAAAAAGGTTTACTTAAGCCAATTGGCTCAGTCGACTTGAAAAATGACACAGAAACCTGCAGTAAAATCTTGAGTGCATATAATATATTGACAGACAGCTTAAATGTATATTAAAAAATGAGGATGTCATTAATACGTTTCGTTAGGATAGCTGAATGTACCAAAGAAAGTATTGAACATTGGGAAAGCACAACCTGCCATTAACAAAATTTCATAGCGTAAGACTAAAGCCTAGCATGAAAATAGTTTGACTTTAATAGCAAACGCGGATAGAAAAATTGATCGAATATTGCTAAATAGATGAGCGCAAACTTAAAACGACAACACGGGGCACTATATTGTAGCTCCTTACATGGGACACTTATGTTTCTTTGTTTACCTGTATTGGGGCGTTCTTGCGCAAGTCATCTAGGTTCTGGAATCATGTCAAAGATGGCGCTCACACACCGGTCTGCTGAATTTTGTACATGAACTGCGTGAAATGATGCGTTAGAAGATATCGTGCTCTTTCAAGGGCACTTTACACGTCAAGAATAGGCATGCTTTCTAACGCTATACAAAACAAGGTGAGGCCACCCCTGCGACATTTGTGTCAGATGATAAAATTTAATTTCGCAGATTTTTTTTTTAATTTGGAGCTGAGGTGTACATGAAATCTACTTAAGACTACACATAGGTTATGGGGCCATGATTACTCAAATTTAGAGGCCGTCCAACACCTGAATAACTAAAGTGAAACATTTACCTTTTTAATTAATAGAGCAAGAGGGCATGTTTGTGTTACAAACTAAGGGACAGTTTTATTTACGCACAATCATTCTTCTTGGAGTCGTTCTTCTATGCGCGTGTTCGGAGATAGCTGAGAGCAAATTTTCTTGTCTGTATGCATTACTCATGCAAGACGGCTACGAACGCGCTTCTAATTTCACCGCATAGCTTATATTCTAACTTTCATTATCATGTTAATTTCAGGAAATCAGTAAAGGTTAAGTTTTATCACCCTGTGTGTCCGATTTAACAGGAGTGTTATCTACAGCTTGATAACGGCATACTGTCCACGACACAATAGGAACAAAGAACCTGTATGGGTGATTTTTATTGCAGTATTATTAGGGGTTAGATATCTTGCTTAGCTAAACCCGTATATTTCAAGCAGAAAATGCTACCTGCAGATTTCAGTGCTCATCCGTCTTTTTCAATTTCTTCAACATCTTTTTTATTTCTTTTATTTGCGCATTCTTCAGCCTCAACGAGATTATTGAAGGGATGGGATGAAGGACAAACATACGAGATTTATAAGCAAGCTTGCGTGAATAATTGTTTCAGTGATAGTGAACAGATGTTGTCGGGTAATGAATTCGAGACTTCAATTGTTGGCGGAAGAAAGTGCGTTTAAAGGAATCAGTGCGGACAAAAAAATTTTATGAATTTTAGAGCATGGGGACTTGTGCATAAGGGTTTAAAAAAGTCAAGTTTTTGTCCGCAGAAGAGAGGCAAATAGGATTGATTAACGCGTGAAGGAATTTAGGAATTCAAGTTTGTGACGCTCTGTAAGAGGAGTAAGAGCAAGTGGGGAAGAGAGTTAGACGGCTAAAATTCCTTGTCATATATTCTGCAAACAAAATGCGTTGCCTTTTTGCACTGATTCTTGTTTTTTACGTCACAGTGTTTGTATGGGTTCCGTACAACTCAGGCATATTCGAGGATGGGGCAAATGAGGTTTTTATATGTAAGAAGTTTAGCTTCTTGAGGAGCAAGACGGCAGTGTATAACTTATGTAACCTTGTCTTTTGAAAGCCTTGTTAGAGGTTACATCAATGTGTTTCGGCCATGAGAAATCATGTGTCATTAGGCTACCTAAAAATTTGAATTCGAAGACCCTACTTAAAGTAATATTGTTAAAGGAATAAGCAAGGAAGGAGACAAACTGCGTGTAAAGGGCGTTGAGAGAGGTTCGGAAAGGTTGATATTTATTTGCCATACTTTGGACCTGTTGCAGAAGTCAGCAAAATAATTGTTAAGGGAAACCAAATGAGATTATTTATATCAAACGCAATCACCAGTAAAAAAGCGTATTTTACCTGTGGTTTGAAGGGGCAGACCATTAATATATATCAGCAATAAAAGAGGACCCAGTACTGAAGCTTGGGGAACACCTGTTGAAGCAGGCATCAAGGGTGAGTTAACAGAGTTGAAACATACATATTGCGAACGCTGGGAAAGAAACTCCGATATTCAGCCAACTAAAGATGCATTTTTTTAGTATAGCGAACACCCTGTGCATAAGTTTAGAGTTTAAAATCGCAGAAATATTTTTTCCAGCAGGATGGCCAGGATGAGACTGGCAGAAGCACTGTAGGCTGCGGCTGTCCTTGATTAAATATCATGACTTGGGCAGAGCATTCTAAGAGAACATTTTTGATTGCCCGATAGCATTAATAAACGTTCTTTGTGTTTTTACGTGACTTTTCTATTACACGCGTATATTCCAAACTACACTTTCGACATGTGAAATAGATTGATACCGTCGTTATTCGCAGATCATCTAGCCGAATGGGAAACGTTCACAAGGGCACTGCTGACGGTTCACGTTTGTATTGATAGCTTGGTCCTGAGAATCTCTGCAGTCTCCCGGTCACCAGGACCCTTCTTCCAGCGCTTCAATTTGCGATGTGGAACCGCAGTGATGGACGTTGAAGTCTCTGCATTTCCCGACCCGTGCACAGACTTTGTGTTACCGTATTTGCGCAGGCTATGTCGACTGAGAATGGCCGAACAGGCTGGTACATGCTTTCAAAACATCGTTCTGCTAAATCGTGACGTTCGACGACAGGAGATGCTCCGTGAATTGCTCCAGATGGATGCTCGTCTCGGATTGGACATTAACAACAGGTAGGTTTTTGTTTCTTCCTTTCTGTTCAGGAACGTAGGGCCCCAAATATCCACGCTTTCGACAATAGATTACGTGCGGAGTTTAGCGGAGAAACGCTTACTGCAAATTGTTGGAAGTTTCTCATGCATTTGCCAACTCCGACACTACACGACCTACTGTGCAATCTTTATGGCTTTTTTTTTTCATTGACAGAGAGAGACGCACACATAATGGCCGAGAGGGCAACCCAAAAAGTTGGGCTCGATGCTTTGTACGAAGGAAAGGGAAAATAATTATATGCATAGGAACTAAGAAAATTTTATGCAATGGTAAAAACCCTAGAAAAGAGGATTACAAGGATGACATGACAATCGACAAAAAACGAGTAGAGAATCTATAGTTCGCGCCAAATTTTGAAGCGGGACATGTTACCATGAAAGCATATCTCACAGGACTGCAGACCTCAGGACCTGAACTAGCGCTTTCGTCTTCATTGCGCACGTTCATTGTTACCACTGTCGAAGTATTTTCCTCTGATAGTGGCCGTCCGTGCACTATCCCTAACATGGTACACATCACTCGCTTGTGTGTACTATAACATGAACAAATAAACCTATTTGCTATACTGCCTTCACAGTTCCAAGTATGCCACAGGTAGAACTATGAGCCCATGCTAATATGAACGAGTATGACTTGGTGAAACTGCCTTATCAATCTACGGTCGGTACAAGTTTCTTTGCATATTTTTAGTGCAGGCTGAAACCTCATCTTCAAGTCAGGAGCCAGGAAATATGTGCGACTCTTTGTGGAAATCTTTGACATACATCAAACAACGAAGTGTAGCTGCTGCGCCACCTCTTTCAAGTGGAATTGAAGCAGATCTTCCGCTGCCATAGGGAAACATGGCAGATTAGTTAGCGCAATGATTTTCAGTCACCATAGTGTACCGGTTGCCACTGATAAAATTATGCGCTGTCGTTGAACAGCTGCTTGTTGCTGTAAATGTAGTATATCTGGCGCTTGTTTCAGAACACGGCGTATTGAGATTTATATTACATGAAAGGATGCCTCCAAATCCCAAGAAATAGTGCAGGATTGAGGTTTTTTTTTTAATATCGCGTTTTCGTGTGGAAGGCCAAGGATCACTTACTTTACCAAATTACTAGAGCGCTATACAAGGTAAGCATAGTAGTGTTTTTCGGCTCTGCAAACTCATAAACACTTCCTTACTAACTGGCAAGCATGGTGTGACGCTCTCACAGGCAACCATAAACAGATTTCACTCGATGAGCGCGGACAATCGCTGTCCAAAGGGTGGCGTGGGGAACAGCGGCAGCAGCAGCGAGCGAAGAAGCCACCATCCACGGCTCACCCTCGCATTGTTTCACTTGCAACTAAAGCACACAGCCCGCAGCAACCTTGTTATCCCACTTGGCCTTCATACTGTACATCACGGCGACCACGAAGGTGGAAGTGCGCTTAGGATGTCCTTATAATTTCTATTTCAAAATTAAACTCGGGTGCCAAGCGAAGCGCCGGATGCTGTTCTCCCGTAGAATTCGCCAGACAAGCTGTCTTAGTCTGGATTTACGCAAGCTTCTCTGGCATGTGAACTGCTCGTGTCGAGCAAACAGATTTGAGAGAACCGTTTATATGAACATGGAGTGGGGCGTAATGCCCCCCTTCCCGCCTATAAAAATTGTCTGGTAACTTCTCCTAACACTCTTGACGCCACCACAGCTTTACTCTTTAATTCAGGAAGAGTGAGGTGTACCTTGGGTTGCTGTGTACATGAAAGTTTGACGGTGGTTTTCTAACATGCGCAACAACTCATGAAACAGAGCAAGGGTGCAGCGTAAAGATGATTGCGTGCGTTGTAGACGTCCTTATTGTAGGTAGGCGAGCTAGATGGTGCCAAAGAAGATCAGTTGCGTATGTTATGTGCTTCCTGAGCAGACCAAATAAAATGTGTCGTGATCAGTTGAACACGCATGATGGCTTCGGTAGCCGCTAAACATGAATGCATCGAAAGTTCAATATAAGTCGGGAACGCTTGAGGTTGGAGGCTTTGAAGTGTTGCGAATGTTGCTTGCGCATGAGTTTTCCTGCTCAAGTGTGCTGTAACGCAGGAAGCTCCGGAAAATTGTGGTACAGTAGCAGCATGGATTGCAATGAAGAATCCAACGATTTCTCCCGATGAAGTGCGGTACGGTGACAATTCATGCGAGCCTATTTTTCACATATGATTCGTCGGGTCCAAATATAGTTCCCTATTGACGATGATCCCCCGAAACTGATTGTTCTTTTGTTTTGGATTGTTTGCTTAACGATACGAATGGCTTACAATATCATCCGGTTTTTGCATGAAGGCAACCACAGAGCACTTTTCTGGTCAAAGCAGTATGCATTGTCCTAGTACTTACATGGAAACCTTCGTCGCGGCATTTCGCACTTTCACCCGAATATATTGGTGTGTTACACCGAAAGGTCATCTTTAGTTGCCTTATTATACTACGTAGCACTGTTTCTCAAGATTGACGCCCATAGATCTGTTCGAAATCATTTGAATGTGTAGGGCTTAGCACCCCACCCGGCGGAACATCAAAAGTGCCACCGGAAAAAATTGGGAATTTTTGCTAGTGGTGCAACGCTGGGTCACAATGGAACTAGTTCCGGCTTCTGCTAAATATTTCCAAGTTTTCCTAAGTTTTGCGAGTTTATAGATAGCTCGTGTAGGTACATACTAAGTGTTGCTAGGTATTCCTAAGTTTTGTGAAGTACAGGATGGCTTGGCTGGGTTAACACTAAGTGTTGCCAGGTTTCGCTACGTTTTACGATGTTAACGTGGGATTGGGCGCTTTGAGATGCTGCCACCAACATCGAGCAGGCCCATAGTGGGCGTCCGAATGCTTCCTGAAAGAGAAGCATGAAAGACGAACGCGCCTGCAGTACGTGGCGCGTAATCACCGACGTGCCACCGACCTAATCTGGGCGGCCGCCGCACGAAATTTGTGAGAACTTTGCGGCGGCGCTGCTTGGTAGCTAGGTATTTCCTTCTGCAAGCGCAAGAGTGTCCTGCTGGCAGCGCATGACTAACATGGGTTTTCATGGTGGCAATACGTAGCATCGCCACATTGATTCACTAGTAATTACACCATTGTCTCCATCATTCGTTTCATGTGTTCAGCGGGCTTTTGAATTAAACAGACCCACTTAGGAAGACTGCCAAAGCAACGTACACACAAAAATCGGGTTGCTAGCTATAGAGAAGAGTTGCACTTGGCGTCGAAATTGAATGGTTTTGAGCTCTGGTTTGCAATTGCCGTTGCACTTTTTCACTGTTCATTGGGTGCACAATATAATGGCTTTATATCCCTTTAAAATTTTTTTCCGTTTATTTTACCATCTTTTAACAAATTATGTGTACAAGGAAATATGTTTGCTGCCTAATAATAGCACGGATAAGTTGCTGCTGTTGACTAAGGAAGTTTGTTTGTTGGACTTCAGTACTTGCAAGAAAACAAATCTCTATATGAATGTCTTACAGTGATTTGGCTGTTGTTGCAAACAATGTTGCATTTATATTGTTCCGTGTTGAATTGCGGGTAACCATTCTCCTATTGCATTTCAGTCATGACATCAGGTTCGGAAAGAAATTGCTTGTGTTATCTCAATTTTAGAAACCTCGCACGAATATTGGACACTACCAGGGAGATGCCCTTTCTGCGCGAGCTCATAATATACCTCAAAAACACTGGCACTGGACCATCGGAGCCTCTACAAATCTCGCTGAACCTTACGCGCCACTTTTCCACTGACGTTCGGACACTGAGGTACGAGGTCGACGCAACCTACGCCCACTTCCTGTGCTGCCAGTGTGCCAACCGTCGCGGCGTAAGCACAACGACAGGTGTTGAGACAAGCATAATACCGACACTCTGCGCCCGTCGCGAGCTGACATGTTCCACAGGTGACTTGGTGCCGTACATAGTTAGTGTTACGCACCCTGTAATACATGGTACTTACCTTTTTCATGTGCTTTCTATTGTTCGCATGCGTCACGAAGATTAGCGTCAGTAGATCTGAGAATCAGAAGAGCGTTTAGACGAACTGCAAAAGATATTGGAACGTTATCGGCAATTTCTGACAAACCTACAGGATGCCGTTCTCGCAGTTGAATGACACTGACACCTGATCTAAGATTGTTCCTGAGAGCAGATACGCCAGCAACGTTCTTTCTTGGAAGTGCACATTTTTATACATTGACAAACTTACGTTTCTCTTGCGTTAGAGGCATGCGAAAATGTAGAGAACCTGTCGAGATTTTGAAAATAATTTTTGTTTGCGATAGTGCTAACAATGAGATCGAAATAAGGCACGCCGCTTACGTGAAGCAAAAGTGAGCCTAACACTACAGAGAACAATAATTGGATGCTAGATGAAAGCACTTTTAAATGTATGCCGTCGGGTTATGTGTAAATGTTTCCCCAGGTGCGTTGATGCAGGGACGGCTTCTTTAAAGCGAAACTGTCTGGTGGATGTCGAAATTTTTGGAAATGCTTTAAGAACTGATCTGTAAAATATCAAAACTAAACACAGAAGCGTCTTTGGAGTAGTTATTCAGGTCCATTCACGAGAAGAGTACCGAACGCCTCATTTTAGACAATGAAAACGTACGCGTATTTTCATATTCGTATGACTGCGGTTTCCACCTCAGTGACGCCGCAATTAGATCGTACGGTAAAGAGGCTACGCTGTAGCGAAGGCTCGCTGGTGTTGCCGTGTGACCGATAAAATGGGCGACTTACCCGCAGGAAAATGGACGCTATGAAAAACCTTACTCGTAATGGTACTAGGCTCAAATCACCCCAGTATGCTAAATTGACGTTGCAGTGATGGTCCCAGTGACTGATGCTTAGCCGAAGCAGCTACACGGACATTTGAAGGAAGTCATTAAGCGCTCCAGCGAGTTCGCATAAATACATATGTATGTGTGTACATATGTATGTGTGTACATATATATATATATATATATATATATATATATATATATATATATATATATATATATATATATAGGTCTAACACATTAATCTCATTGAATTTGTTCAAATGGTTTCATTTACCCCAGGTGCTGCTTTTCATTGCACGGATACCTTCAGTCGCATTCTATGTGATTTCTCAGTGTATAGTCCTCATTTTGGAATTCTTTGCAACGTCGATGTGCTTTTATTACATTGACGATTTGTTGAAAATACATTTTATCAGATTTCATTTACCTTGTTATTTATGTTGATGCGCTTGACTTCTCCTTGATTTTTTTCATGTCGTGAAAGAATAAAATGTACGTGTCCTGCAGGTTTTTAAGACTGGTGGGATGTTTTCTTTTTTGAATTCCGTCATGCTTCAGAGAAAGTGACTGTGGGCTGTAGAAACATACCACTGTATTACCGATTTTGTTCGGAATTCTATCTGAAGATTGAAATAATAACTCTTGGGCAAGTGAAACTGATTGAGAAGTCACAGTAGTGAGCGCCGGTACGTGCAGGTAAAAAGCGAACTGCTCGTAGAATTTCGGTTAAGCGCAGAAAAAGTCGTTCTCGTAGATGGGTGTTCCATTTAAATGTATTTCACTTATAATATAGCCACACTGTGTGGTATATATGAGGTTTGTGTGTTTGAAAAAGGGCGTGGGATGTATTACATAAGTTTGCTGGTAAAAGCTTTTTCCGCCACTTCTCAACCAAACCATATCAATGAAGCAGCGAAATAAATTGCTCCTATTAGGCGATTGTATGAAAAACAAGGTATTCGGGTTTTACGTCGTGTCGTGTACGCGAAAATAGTCTGTCAAGAATGAAGCTGAGGATTATAATTTTATTGTATTGAAGATGCAGACTGGAGAAGTAATTGGCAAATACGGCGTCGATTCAAGGAACGCTGGAGGAGAGATGCTGGCAGACTTTTCAGTATGGAATAATCAGAGAAGAATGAACACCTTTTTCGGGAAGCGTAGCAACCGAAAGTGGACCTAGAAAACCCTAATGGTGAAACAACAAATGAAGTTGACTTCATACTTTCTGCTGATCCCAGTGTGGTGCAGCATATGGAAGTGATACGTTGGGTAAAGTGCAGTGAGCATAGCATAGTAAGGGCTACGATTCACCTCAATTTGAAGAAAGAAAAAGCAGCATTGGTAAAGAAGAAACAGGTCAACCTAGAGACAGCAGGTTAAAAGCAGACAAATTCAGAATTGTACTTGCAAACAAATAGGAGGTCTAGATCAGAGAGATGATGACATAAAGCTAATGCATAAAACCATAATTAGGCTTGCTTAAGAGGCAGCAATTGGAGTAGGAGGCAAGGCACCAAGCCAACCAGTAGGCAATCTCTCCCAAGTCTCTCAGGACCTAATAAAGAAACAAGCACAGAAAGGGTGCAACCACTTTCTGCCTGAAATCAGTGAGCAAGAAATGTGGGATACGACACCCCAGATTTTATGCGCTGTAAGATAAGCAGGGTAATATCATCAGCAATCTCGATGATATAGTAAATGAAGCGGAAGAATTGTACACTGACCTGTACAATAGCCAGAGGGGTCGGGATACCTCCACTAGAAACAGTAATGAACAGCACATAGAAACTCCTCTTATAAATATCATTGAGGTCAGGAGGGCCTCACGAGACACGAAACGAGGAAGACCGGCACGAGAAGATGAAATAACAGTCGAGGTTAATCAAGGATGGACGCGACATACTGCTTAGAAAACTGTCGGCTCTTTATACAAAGTGTCTATCGACTGCAAGAATCCCAAAAATAGGAAGAATGCAAACATTATACTAATCCACAAAAAGGCAGACGTTAAAGAATTGAAAAATGATAGGCCCATTAGCTTACTCTCAGTGTTGTATAACATATTTTGCAGAATATTCTCCAATATTGTAAGGGCAACTATGGACTTTAGTAAACCAAGCGAACAGGCTAGCTTCAGGAAGGAGTACTCTACAATGGATCACATCCTTGTCATTAACCAGGTTATCGAGAAATCTGCGCAGTACAATGAGCCTCTCTAAATGGCTTTGATAGATTACGAAAAGGCATTTCATTTAGTAGACATACCGGCAGTCATAGAGGCATAATGTAATCAAGGAGTACAAAGCGCTTGCGTAAATGCCTTGTAAAATATCTACCGAGGTTTTACAGCTACCTTAATTCTACACAAGAGTAGCAAGAGACCTATCAAGAAAGGGGTAAGACGGGGAGGCATAATCTCTCATGATATTCACTGCATGCTTGGAAGAAAAATTCAAGCTGTTAAACTGAAAAGGCTTAGGAGTAAGGATCGATGGCGAATATCTCGGCAACCTTCGGTTTGCCTATGATATTGTTCTATTCAGCAACAAGGCAGACAAGTTACTACAAATGATTGAGGACATTTACAAATAGTGTGTAAGAGTGGGGTTGAATATTAATATGCAGAAGGAAAAGCATAGTGATCAATTTCCGGGCACAGGAGCAAGAGTTCAGGATAGCCAGTCAGCCTCTAGAGTCGGTGAAGGAGTACGTTTACCTAGGCCAATAATTCACAGGGAAACGTGATCATGAGAAGGAAATTCACAGAAGAACAAAAATGGGTGGGATCGCATACGCCAGACATTGTCAGCTCCTGAGTGGGAGCTTACCATTAGCATAGAAAAGGAAGGTGTACGATCAGTGCATTTCACCAGGGCTGACATAGGGGGCAGGGACTTGGAGACTGACAAAAAAGCTTGAGAACAAGTTAAGGGTCGCGCATAGAGCGATGGAACGAAGATGGTTAGGTATAACGTTAAGAGACAGAAAAAGCGCGCTTTGGATCAGAGAGAAAGCGGGTATAGACGATATTCTAATTGACATCAAGAGCAAGAAATGAAGTTATCTGCGTGAAGAGCAAGAAATGAAGTTATGATTCAATAGTTATCTAACCGGCGCATGGAATGCACCGGTTAGATAACTATTGAATCATTACGCTTACAGAATGGATACCAAGAGAAGGGAGACGCAGTCGAAAGCGGCAGAAGACTACGTGGAGCGATGAAATTAGTAATCGTGTGCGCTAGTTGGAATCGGTAACTGGAAATCGCAGGGAGAGGGCTTTGTCCTGCAGTAGACATAAAACAGGCTGATGATAATGATGATGAAAACTATCCGAAGTCGAGAAATTGCACGAGGGTGTCATTGCTGGAGAAACACATAAACCTGCGTCTTCAAATAGATAGTTGCGTCAAGTTATCATTTCTAATGTACGCTGAATTGAACAAAGCTCCCTTTTTTTTACTGCGGCCGGTATTTTTCAGGTACAAAGCAAGACGTTCCCAGTAATTGGTTAGTTTGCTGCGCTTTCGTTTGTGCACGCACCACGCAACACTGATAAGGTTAGCGTAGGTTTACACACCGTGGTTGCTTAGTGGCTGTGGCGTTGGGGGCTAAGTACCACATCGTAAGATGAAATCCAGGTCACGGTGGCCCCGTTGCAATAGGGGCAAGGTGCGAAAACACCCGTGTACTTAGATTCAAGTGTACGTTAGAGAACCCCAGGGGGTCAAAATTTCCTCAGTGCCCACGTCGCCGTTTTGGCCCGCAAAACACCAAGGGCTTTGAAAATCACGAGTCCACTTGTCTAAACGTTGGCTCCTGCTTTTAGCTTCTCGTTTTCCTCATCAACCTTTGAAACCAGAATTTTAGTGCTGTCCAAACATTTTGTCCCAGATGGCCTTTAAATTTGAAGTGCTTATGCTGGCTATGTGTGAGGTGTGAAATTGTGATGTGTACAAGACGGAAGTACCCTGTGCATTTTGTGTTGGTGTTCTAAATGTGTTATGCAAAACCTTGTAGAAATGTGTACTTTGTTTTCACAAATAAAAGCTTTGCGTCGCAAACATCTTTGAGCAATATTTATTGATTCGGACCTTCACACTCTCGGCTCAAAGTTTCATCCTCGAAGTACGGAGATTTTTCAATGCGCAAGAACCGCCAGATACAGTTTTCACTCCCACCTATCTGCTGATATTTATGTTTAGTGCCCACAGCAAGCGCACGCTCTAATAAGGGGAAGTCAGTCATAATGGCTGGGCTCAATCGCTCTCCTTTAATATGGTCATTAGCATTATACAACCGGCTGTGAGCCCGAAGAAAGAGACTGAAATATATGACTGGACAAATGCCGATGACGTTAGTGTTCTTGACTTCTTCGAAGAATGTTACCCCCAATTCTTTCGGTGTTTCCACGATGCAAGCATGCCGATTAATAACCCATGAGTGCTTTCCAGGGCCAATGTTGAGCACTGTTCTGTAAAATGTATTCGTAAGAAAATAAAGGCCAGACTCAAAATGATCGAATGGATATCAAGATAGATTATAGATTTCAAACGCAGAATTGCAAGGCTCAAAAAATTTAGAAGCAAAACAACTTTCTTCAAGCGCACAAGAAAAAGTAGCGAACTTTCTCACGCATTTAAGATATCAGCGAGAACGGCTAATCAATTTACTTAAATGAAACCTTAAATAAATTAATTTAAAAAGGCTCATATATTTTGGCACTACCTCATATCTAGGGCTCCGAAGAAGAGCAACTCATTGCTGACAGATGCCTTCACCAAGGCTACACAATTTATTCACTTTTGCCAATCAGTTTTCACAGTTGACCATAACACCATGGCAGAGAAGGTCACAAAGACAAGTGACATAAGTGACGTATCGGATGAGCTAACAATAACAGAAGTGCGAATTCTTTCTTCATTACTTAATCTTGATATAAAACATCAAGCGGCCCTCCTAACATTCCAAATGCTATTCTCAGAAGGTATGCTCAACGGGTTTCTAAATACTAATTGCTCATTTTTACAATATTGTTGCAAACATGCGAAGTTCCTCAATGATAGAAGATGCTAAAATTATTCCTATTCATGAATCAGGTGATGCAACAAATCCTTCAAACTTCCGTGCTATTTCACTCACTTGCACAGCGGGGAAAAGTTTTGATGATTTAATATTAAACACATAGTAACATTTGTTGAAAGTCATGCTTTATTGAACCCTAACGAACACGGATTTAGCAGTGGTTTGTCTACAATACCTCAATTAATAGAGACTATTCATGACCTAGCATTAACAGTCGATAAGCGCGGACAGGTAGAGATAATCTTTCTTGACCTATCAAAAGCCTTTGATCGGGTATCGCATCCAAAACTAATCCATAAACTGCAAGGGTTTCTGGGATACGGGATTCTTACAAAATTGTTATAGCATATTTGTCGCGATGTCAACAATTCGTTCATTTAGAAGGGAAATATTCAGACTGCGTTGAAGTTGTATCCTGTGTGCTTCAGGGCACATTTTTAGCTCCCATTCACTTCCTCCTTTATATCAACGACATAGCAAATGGCATTGATGCAACGGTAAGCATATTCGCAGATGACTGCATTATTTATAAAGCAATGCAGACCAAGGATGATCAGGTAGTTTTGAATGACGGACTTAAAAAGATAGCGAAATGGTGTCAGCAGTGGCAGATGACGCTAAATTCATGAAAAACGGTCTGCATGACAGTCGCGAGAAAGAAAGCACCACTATTTCCATACCAAATTCAGCAAGGAGAACTACGAAGGGTTCAAGAATACAAGCATTTAGGGATCATTATTTCTTCCGATCTAAAATGGAACAAACACGTGTCATACGCAGCAAAAAAAAAATTACTCTCAGCGCTTCATTCCCTCATACGGTCCCTCAGATACGTTTCACCCTCCACCAAACTACCTGCGTACACCACACTCATTCTCTCCGTTATAGAACGCGACGCCATATGCTGGTTCCTATATACTAAATGTGCCATAGCGAAGTTAGAGAGCGTACAAAGAAAAGCAGCCAGATTCATTTATAATAAATACCGTCGTCATTATTCTCCAAGTGAACTTGTACGCTCCGCCGGACTCCTAACAATTAGCGATCGTGCTAGAATCTCGTGTTAATTTTCCAGTGGAAGGCTCTGAAAATAGACAAAAACAGGTTTTAGTAAAGTTGAACGCTAGAATATCAAGAACGAAGCTCAATAAACCATTATCGAAGTATAGAGTTCATATTGACACCCTCAGGTATTCATACTTCCCACAAGCTATCAGAGAATGGAATCTCTTACCTCAAGAGGTTGTCGATTGTACGACCCTCGGTTCATTTTTGCCTAAGCTGTTTGATCATATCTTTGTTGCTACGTGAACTGTGGTTTTTACATTGTGCTCTACTGTCAACAAGAATGTGCATTGTCTTTACCGCTGTACGTGTGTATGAATTACAAGGGGCCAAGACCCCTTGTAAACGATTATTGTTGAACGTGTGAATTATGTATTTTTCCTTTTTACGAATTAACCCTTTCCTGCCAAAGCCTTCGTTAAGGCGGGCAGTATGTACCAGAAAAAATAAAAAGCCATAGGATTTATATGGGCAACACTTAAAAGCGACAACACTTTTGCTCTTTGTCAAAGAGCAAAAGCGATATGAACATTTTCAGACAGTGGCAGCCGTTGCCTGTAGTGCAGAAAAAGTGACAATATATGGCCGGGTATTTCTTTTCTTCTTGTGCGTCGCGAACAGCTCTAGCATGAATTTTGGTATCAGTATTCTTTCAAAAGCAAACAATAAAATGTAAACACAGCGAAGCGCCAGAACTCGTATTCTTTCTTTGTTTCTTGAGGCTCGACGAGTTATAGAAAACCCTTATGCTTTCGATCATGTCACCAAGACATCCTGGAGATACAATATTATGGCCCCGTTCAGCTCTCTGCCAGTTAAACACTGTCATGTGTTTTCCAACGCCTATCCAAGGAAAAGTTATAGTGGACAGTTAAAAACAAAGCGTACATGGCTCTTCATATTTGTTTGATATATGACTTACGCAGGAGCACCGGTCACCAGTGTTGGGGAGGAGAAGTAATAGAACAGAGGCAGAGATAACAACGGAAGGGAGTGCTCGGAACAAGACGATGAATGTTTTTCGGCGATTCTAAGAAAACTGTAAAAGAAAGCAGACTTCAATTTTTTTTCTCCGAAATTGAGCTCGTTCGCTGTGAGCCCTACATTCTTCCCCAGTGAGTTCTAGCATCTCATTTCTCTCTTCGTTTTGGTAGCTTTCTTCACCGTCACATAACAGCGTTCACTCCCAACGGGAAGCTAGGCAAGAACCGAGCGGCATTAGTTCAATTTCTTTTGGGGACAGATGCAATTAGGTTAAAACTAATATTTTAAAATAATTGTACAGTTGAAAATAGTGGTACAGTTGTACAGTCAACGTGCGATTTTTATTTCTCCCTTGGGTCCAAGAAAACGTCCGAATAATCAAATCGGGCTGACGAAAAAATGAATGCAAGTCTCTTACTGCCCTTAAGAGCTGAAATTCTCATAGGCCCTTCCGCAAAAGTTCCGAAGGAACTGAGGGTACATTTATTAGGCATATCGATGCTCGTACATTACAAGAGACGGTGGGTGCATGCGTGTATATTATGGAAAACGTAGTGCGTCCAGTGCCAATTGTCCCTCTTCACGCATGCTAAGCTTCACGGGAATACTTCATGTGCGCTTCACCTCGTGACAATGCTTTGGTGAGAGACAAAGCTGCCTTTCGGGAACCGGCATTACGCAACGCGCATGCTTTCTAAGCTTCGAAGACAATCGCGAGGATTACACAGGCTGAGGCACTGCCATTACTGATTGGGGCGAATTCTTTGAATGAAAAACATGGCAGCGAACGGCAAGAAGCTTAATACCAAAGGTCGAAGCAGCTAAGCCTAGTTTTGCCGCGTTGGTGGCAACGACTGCCACCGGATCTGTGTGCGAGAGCGCTGCTTCGAGGCGGCGAGATAATCAAAACGGCGCTGTTGGCTTTGATAAATGCCGTTTCGGTCCTGCGGTCGTTGCAAAAGTGCGGAAAATCAGACAGGCCAAGGGTTCTTGCGTTTGATAATACGGGCGCTCTTATACATTGACTGTATGGGGCACGTGGTGGTGCCGCGAAGCCGCTAGCATTATCGGACATTTCACAAAAATCGGCCGTGCGGAAAATCGGTCGCTCACTGCACAACGACGACTCCTCCAAATGACAACACGGCGTCACAGACAATTTGTTACGACCGTCTCTTTTACTCGCGCCCGCAGCAGGGCGACTTTCTTTCCCTTTCAATAAACTGACAGCTAATTTTCCCAGGTTGAAGCACAAATTCCATGACTTTTTCCGTATTTTTTCAAAACTATTCAATATCCCTTAGATTCGCGGTTTTCCCACTTTCGCTGGGTAGAACGCCTGCATATGTCTCTTCGGCAGAACAGGAGACGAGGGGTTTGATGTGCTTGTTTTCACAGGTGTTCTGCTTCTTATGCCTTCCTCTTATGTTCTTAAGTTTTTTGGAACGATTTCTGTCAATCTACTTGCACGTGTCATTGTGCCTATAATCTATACTAGCTGTCATTCTTGATGTAGTGATGCATGCGCCGTTCGTAGACGATTTTTATATACAACAACACTCTTAACCTTTTTCACAATTCTCATTGGCAGTACATGCGTAATAATGTTCCTGATGGTTTGTCCTGAAAATATACTTAGTTACAAGTGAGCGTCTTCCCTGTCCACGTCCCCTTTTTCGTCTACGCTTCTTCGCTCCCTTTTGGAAAAATGATGTCAAACCAACAAGCGCAACCGCTACCCATTCTAAAGCTTATTCTTGTGTAAATTATTGAGAGTTAACGAATCTTCCACGCGCATTTTGTAAAACGTAGTTGCGAGCGGATATATGATGGAAACAAATTTGATGCCATGCGAAGCCGACGGCTACAATACCACTGCGTGTCTTCACGAATATATGGGAAACATTGATAGCATCTTACCGCTATCCGAATGGAAGATGCACAAAAAGCGAAATAATATTATCTCGGCGTTTCGCGAGCAGCGTATGCGTGGCCTGCTTATGTGTCGTAACAACTCTTGAGACACGTGACTTTTCATACATGCGCTTCGAAATAGTCGTCCTAGCGCCACATCGAGAACAGACCGAGCAACGAAGGGTACGGGTTCACTAAGGATCAGCTCGAACGCTCGGAGCCACAAACCCACCGTGAGAACGACAGAGCAATATGCAAGACGATGGTGATCAAGTAGACGCAGTCTTCGAAGATGATGCATCTGTACAAGCGAAATCATTGTCAAGGACGCAGGCAAGTGGCGGTACTTGGTAATATGTAGCTTTCTCGGCGACGTTGATTTGCTTTTATTGTAAGGACATGTTTTAGGTGTCGGTAGCCTAGAAATGTTAGGCCGGCTTTCCTGACATGCATAATTTTCTGTGTTCAAGAGCTGCGTACCTGAACATTGCTTATCATTTTGATTATATTACCGAACAAAGCTGCCCTTTAACAATAACGCTTGAAATCAAAAACTTGCAATTTATCGAAGCGTTTCTATGAAAGTAGCACTTTGCACGTAAAAATTCAGGGCGATATCTTTGCAATATTGCATTTTTTGCTGTGTGAAATACTGCCCTTCTGGTGAAAATGCCTAAGTATATGGTCGCTCTATTAGTAAGCAGCGATTGAAATACTCAATAAATATAAATTAGATAAATTATAGGGTTTCGCGTCCCAAAACCACGATCTCATTATAAGACATTCAATAGTGGGGAAGCCCAGCTATTTGGACCACCTGAGGTTCTTTAACATGCACCTAAATCTAAGAACACGGGCATTTTCGGATTTTGTCCCCATCGAAATGCGGCTGCGAAGTTCTCTTTGGCTCAGCTATAAACAGTGCGCTTTCTCAGAGGTGCTTAAATAAGGAAGGTGCTGTTGTGTGCTACAGGCGGACATTGGCTTGATGGTATTGCACTCAATTACTCGCGTCATCGCACCTTTCTCGATGCCATTTGAAAAATTCGGTGTCATTCCTCTCAGTGAATGTGAACGAGCAGCGAAGCTGTGTATGTTGGCCCCTAATAGTGACCTGTCCATTGCCGTGCGTCAAACGCCGTAAGTACGTGGATGAAAGGCGAGCAGCGACTAGTCTCTCCTCCACGATGCTCTGCCTCGCAAGATCTTGAAGCACCCTCAGGGTAATTGTATACCTATGTATTGTTGCAAAACCTGAAACGACAGCTTTCACTAACGAAACCTGGCACGTAGAACAGACATGCACTGCCGCGCACTCCGTGGTCACGCACAACAGAGGCCACACAAAATTTGTTCCCCACAAACTGCCATCTGAAGCATCGCCGTTGGTCTGGTCTAACGTTCGAAGTTAGCGGTATCGGGGCCGCATGGACGGTTCGCATTTCTTTCCGCTTCGCTGTCTTGGTGGGCGGCACGCTCATGGGACTGCTGCCGAGGGAGACGGGAAAGACAGGAAAGAAGATACGAAAGCGGTCGGAACGTCGAAATAGAGAAAGCGGTACGAACGTAGCCATGGCCGACGCGAGTCAGTGTATTATCTGTTCTTATGAGCTTCACCTCCGCCGCGGGTCGGCTCGGTACTGCACTATCTTGGCCATTGGCCCATATATGGGCACACATTCTTCATCTACATGACTCGAACTTTTCCAGCACCTAGCCATATATATATTTGCTGTAAAATGACGTACAGTCGACCGATTTTTTAGCAGTACCTTTAGCAGATTCTAGCGCTGACCAACCTATCAGCGGCTTCCAATGCTGCGAATTGACGAGATCAGCAACAACGTGTCGATCTCGTCACTTTGCGCCGTTATCAGGCACTGCCCGGCGGGCAATTCGACCCTAGCGCGTTACTGTTGTACCGTTGAACAATCGGCCACCTGTACAGAACGATGTGCATTGCTTGGCGCATGAAACACCGTATTTGGACCCCATGGCCGGCAGTGATATTTCGCCGCCAGTGGGCAAAGGGCACCGGAATCCCATGTACTGCTACAATGTGGCAGAAAGGCTCTTGTTTTAAAATCCTTAGACGGAGCAAAACCTCTTTCCGAATACAGGGAGAGAATGCACAGTGTAAGCACATTGTGTACGGCGTTAATAGCTCCCATCAGGAATTAAGTGTCAAGCGACAAATTGCTAGTCACAACTATAGGCGCATCGGCGTAATCTGTTCTGCGAGCGCATTCGCTTTCGCCGCTCCCTAAACGTCGTGCCTAGAAAGCGTGCCCTAAACCTAGGCGGGAAATGTCGAAGACTGTTGTTAAAGGGGCATCGCAAGCACTATCAGACGCATTGGTAAGCAACCGACCAGTGAGTAAGGAAGTGACCAAACGGGACGCCAACTGAAAGTATACGTCACTGGAACAATATTTACGCATGCACGCTTAGTCACCCCCCCCCCTCCTCAAATGCCTATGATGGCATTATCGTGTTGGCTTTATGCCGATAACGGAAGCTTCCTTAGGACAAAGCTACGTGCGAAAACAACGGTGTACATAGACTTAGGTGCACATAAAAAACACCAGCTCGTCAAAATTATTCCCGAGTTCCGCACTACGGCGAGCCTCACAATCAGATAGTAATGTTGTGACGTAAAACCCTATAATTTATTCGCGTTGTTTATGCTGCCCCGGCAATCGTGCGAAAATCTGGCGGAGCGTATCTGAACGGGCACAGCGCCTAAGCGCAGCGTTATATGTTAGTCCACATGAGGTGGAATGTATACGTTCGGCAATGTAAATATGTGCATCTTTCAGCTAGTACTCCTCACGCATATCTAAATAAATAAAGTATGCTACGCCAGCATAATCCACGTACACAATTACTGCGCCTAACAAATATGGTGCTACGCAGATCTTGAGCAGTTCCCGTTAAGGAAGGCTGTGCCAAATTTCCATTGTATCCCACAGTGGCATCAGCTCAGTGTACTCGGCGCCTACCTGTGCCGCAAGAATCTTAGCCACATCCTCCAAGAATCGCGTTTCAATCGCCGAGCGCTGTAGTAATCGTTCAGATAGGCATTCACAGCGCCACATGATTTAGGTGTTGTTTGGACGCGCTTCCAGAAAATAAGTGGTGGGACACAATACGCATAGGGTCACACCAACTTGTTTTTTACTGAGAGGTGAAAGCAGCACGAAATAATTATATCTGCTGTCACCATTCAATTCAACGTTTTATTTCACCTTCTGTATTCGCCCCGTGCCACCAGTGAGATAAGGGAACGATCACAAAACAAAAGCAATTTCTCATTTGTTTGATTAACTCCCAGGAGTCATTTACATTCAATTAGGTATACAGCTTAATTAGCCCTAATTGCAGAAACTCTTTGAAATTGTCTGTAAAGCGCGTTCCTCAAATAAATACAGTTTTTTGTTTAACTAATTTACAATTCCTTGAAACATTCAGTGCGTCATGTCAACGTTTAACTGGTGACCTTCTGCGGCACTGCCAATGTTACCAGCCACAGAGATGAAGCCTGGACTTAATTCGTGATGGTTGGGAATACGTACGTCTCAAGTTCGCGATCCTGCCTGCGGTTGGGGATATAAGGCTAATGCACTTAGATAAGTAGAACGCAAAAAATCGAAGGTAATACTAGAACCATAATACAAAAAACACTCACCTAATGAGCTTCAACTGTATTAAAACGGGGGAAATTACGGCAGAACTAATTTTATGATTACTGGCGATGGTAATATCAATGGCCGCCGATGGTAATAACAATCGGACAATGTGGCGCCAAAATGTATTCCTAAGGCCAATTTTGTTTACTACATGTAGTTAAAATTATGAGGCTTCCGGCCCGTTCCATCAACTATGTCTGACGTTCTCGGATATCAACCCTATTTGCTATGGCACTAAGTAGCCAAGGTGGCCTATGAACGTTGAAGCATGACGACGACGCAGTTGCATTGGAATGACGAAAGAGGAATGATCGATTGAACGACAAAGGCCTGGATCGAGGATGGCATGACGATAATGAGGTGTTATTCAAATTGTTAAAATATAACGACGACATGATGATTATGGCATGATGACAACCGGATGAAGAAGCGAATGTCGAAGTTTCAACGGTGACAATGAAAGGACCGCGATGGCATCATGACGATGCTGCGACAATCAGTACATGACGACTGTATGTCGACCACGCATGAACGACGTTGTCATGACAACGGAATGATTAGAATAAAGTGACGATTATTGTATCACGAAACCAGTACGGCGAGGGCGGCATGGCAAGAGTCGGATGATGGAGCTGCACTGGCGATAATTGCACGAGCACGACGGAATTACGACGAAGCGGGACAATGGAGCCATGATGGCAATTTGGACACGATCACGGCATGACGACGCTCACACAATTATGCTTGAATGACAACATAATGATTACAATACAATGACGAAGAAATAATTAAGTTCATTGAAAGAGGAAGGCGTTATGAAGAAAATGAGATCATGTTACTGAACACGCAGTGGTTGCTCAGTGGCTATGGTGTTGGGCTGCTGAGCACGATGTCGCGGGATCGAATCCAGGCCAGGGCGGCCTCATTTCGATGGGGGCGAAATGCGAAAACGCCCGTGTACTTAGATTTAGGTGCACGTTAAAGAACCCCAGGTGGTTGAAATTTCCGGAGTCCTCCACTACGGCATGCCTCATAATCAGAAAGTGGTTTTGTCACGTTAAACCCCATAATTTTTATCACGTTACTGAAAACATAACAATGATAAAACGACGGCATTATGATGGCAACATGACCACAACTATGTGACGGCGATGGCATGATGACAATCGGATGAAGAGATGCGGATGACAAAGCTGAGAAGACGACGATGCAACGACCACCACAGCACCACGACTCCGAACAAGTATCTAGTGGCCTATATAGTGGCACTATTAGGCAACTGAGGCTACTGGATCGGTGTTGGAATGAACACGGCAGCATGTACAGTCGCATAAATAACCTGCAAACACGGTAATTACACGACCACGACAGCATGGCTATTGTGGTGGGACAAAAAATGGAGTACAACTGTATGACAACGATTGCTTGACGATGAAGGCAAGGCGAGTGTGGGATGACAAATTTGGAATTAGGGCGATGCGACAAATAGTTTCTCATGCACATTTTGCGACGGCTCTAAAACAAATACGATACCATAACTTTCGTCCTTGTTTCCTCCCAGTAACTTACAGGTGCATTAAAGGGCAGTGAGTAACGGGGTCCATTACTCCAGAAAAAAAGGAAGGCAGCGTCAGACAGAAATGTACCAAAGCAATGCTTACAAATAGTCACTATACAAAACATCACTATACAAAGCTACCAAAGAGCGTATCGCAGTCATCAGAAAAAGTTCCGCTCTGTGATATCGATGCAATGCGGTTCGGAAGCTCGTTCTAATCTGCAATAGCGCGGCGAGGCAGTGATGATGAGTTAACAGTTTCCATGCATGTATGCACATGGAACTGAGCGTGCTGGGAAAGTGCCATGCACACATGTGTCATGCACGACATGCGCACAGGTGCATAAATCGGCAGCCGTTGAGATTTCTTTACATAACATGTACCAATGAAATTGACCCAACGAAGACAAATCACGTGGCGCGTTTGCAACGACTGAACTTAAATGTCTTTTTTTTTATTCAGCGATATCATAAGAAGCCATCAAACACTGACACCAAGGATAACATAGGGGAAATTACTTTCAGGTAATAAATTAAACACAGGAACGATAAATAATGGAAATGAAAGTGGATGAAAAAAGAACATCTTGCCGTAAAGGGGAACGTTCCTAATACCTTCGCATACGAAGTTTGTGGGATCACCCCTAATGAAGACCACGACAGGTGCCAACTGGAACGACTCAACGCCCTTTAAAAGAACCGTCGGTATGAAGCGTGCAACCTACATGATCCTAAATATTCCGTCATATGTTTTTTCGAAAGATCAGCTTGGCCCTTATGCAGTCCGACAAAAGACCATTCGTGGCGCTTTCCACAGATGCTTATAGCGATAAGGCACAGGAAGCGGCGAAAAAGAACTTCGTTCCCGTAAAGGTGGCAGCTTCAATGGTAAAGTGAAAGGCTGCAGCTTTGTGTAAAGTATCACAACTGACAAGGTTAGCCGAGGCAATAACTGATAAGTAAGTGTGACACTCTGTGTGTTCTTTATGGCAAAGTAGCATAAAGAAAGCATTTCGTTCAGAACGATTGTAAACGAAAAGGGCGCATGTAAGGGCACATTTTGCAGCTTCATGTAAGTCAGTTTCTTATGGAAGAAGTTAATATAATTCAGGCGAAACACCCTTTACTCTATACACCGTTCAGGAGTGTACAGAGTATAACGACGGAGTGGCATTCCAGAGCTCAGTGGGCACGTCTATAGATAATTTCGTAGCACTACTGGACATTTATCTTCAATCTACTTTATCTCCTTAGCAATGATTTTTATTTGCAAAACAGAGGCATTTGTACCAGGTCATGCCTTGGCTCTGTGCACTCCAAACAGATGTGAAACATGTTTCACATCTCCCATTAAATCAGTGCGAAAAGAGATGTGGGCAGAAGTAGACCCTTATGTGCATTGGATGTGCGAAAACATGAAGAAAGTCGCCAGTAGGTTTGTTGTACGAAAGGTTTTTTTGGGCACCGCTCAAACGAGCAGGCTTGCGTGCTCGCATTAATTGCGAATAAAGAAGTGTTGATTGCCAGTAGAAGTACACCTGGCTGTATGTTAAACGCGCCACGGTGTCGTCTATATAATAACGCCATTGTGTGGGAAGGCCTTTATACGTAGTCAAACCAGGAGGAACGTTAAGGACCAAGCAATGGAGAGCGAATTCTCAATTGGTGATAAAAGAAATGCGGATCGGCCTGCGCACTGCCAGGACTGCAAGTGTAAAGGAAGATTTCGTGAGCGTACGATTCTGGGCAGGAGTAAGGTCTCTACTGCTCGTGAAATTTTGGTAGCTTATCACATTAGAAAGAGAGTCACAGATTGCGTTAGCTACACGGCGATCTGCTCTTTTGGCAGTGAGACATGTCTTTTTAAATGTTCTTTTTCTTTGTCATGAAGAACAGATACGCATGCGCTATGCTTAGTGTATCTGTTATTTCCTATTATTCTTGGGTTGACCCAATAAACCAGTATGAGTGAGCACCCGTGGTGGCCTGTCCTGTTTTTCCGTGATCCTTTGGGCTACAATGGCTTCAATACATTACGACACATTTTCATTGAATTTTGAGTAGACAGAGCCGATTTCATGAGCACGCTCGTTGACAACTGGGAACGCGCCACGTATCCAGTCAAAGGACTCCTGGTGACGGGTCGACCACAGGTGCAATCCCAGCATAAATTGACGTTCCTTCCTGCGCGTATCCCCACAAATTCTGGCTTTTTCTTTATTGCAAACTGCAATCTCGGGCCGCCATTGTGGTGTTGTACTTTTTGACGCTCCTTTAAAGCTACAGTCGAAGATATAACTGAAGATCACGCGCAGTTTTTATTATTACCTAACCTAACCGTGAGGGCTCCCACTTTTTATGACAGGTCAGCGTCCACAAGGCCGTAATAAGGTGATTCCTTAGTAAATTATATATTTGCCGTACAATATATGATTTTAGCCCATCTCATCTTCCCATAAAAATAATCTATCTACATAGTTAGAGACAACAAAATAGACCTGCTAATTTATTTCTCGCAAATATGGCAACTACTTCTACATAAGACAAATAAATATTTCGTTTTCTTTGAAGGTGCTATGCAACTGCGGTGCATAGCCCATTTTCGCACTTTCATAAATACTTGTATCAATTTAGGCAAGATCTTTGACGCCTGTAAACATGGTCATACACCTCACTTAGATTACAGAATCCCCTACGCTTCAAGGGCATCTAAAATAATAAAGACACATTTTAGTCTTCAACACTTCCACGTGCCTTACGTCTGTGGAATAAGGTAACTGAGTGCATGATTGCAAAATCTAAATCAGAAAACATTCAGCAGCAACTTTATCCGCATTCATAAGTACCCTTTGCTATTATTTTTCATCCTTGTTAAATCCTTTGTGGGGTACAGTACCTTAATGTTTCCTTCTTATGATGTCTATTTGTCCATTTAGGTTTTTTCTGCATTATGGCTTATTCGCGCTGGTTGCTTGGCCGTTATATGTTCATATAGATTTCATTTCGTAATTTTCAATGGTGTTGCTTTTAACTTCTGTTCATGCGTTCAGTCTTCGCTTAGTATAATGTGATTTCTAGATTGTCATTTTGCTTTTAGTTGGTTGCCTGACATTTATGTAATATTAGAGCTCTTTTGTTGTATTTTTGGCTGGTATTGTTACCGATTTGCTCCCATGGTTGATAAGTTTGGTTACGTTTGTGTGCATTTCCTTAGGTTCTTACCTTTATTTGTACAGCTTTACTTGATTGTCCTTACGCTATGCCCCATAAAGAGTCCTGTAAGGCATTTCGCAACCACAAAACAACTTGATGTTTTTCTAGGGAAGAATTTTCAATCTTAGAATATTATTGAGAAAGCCAACTTGTGTCACGCTACCTCATAATTTATAAGAAGGTCGTAATATTACCCAAAAGGCGAACCATCGATTGCGATAGCAAATTAGAGGTTCAGGTGCCTACCATAAACCTTGCTGTTATTCACTAGGTTCACTAGTGACGAACGGTGTGATGCTATCTTTGTTAGGTTGTTTCCAACGATATGCGTGCGACAATCATTACATGGATCTAAGGTTATTTTGGCATAAGAATACACCCTCTGCTCTCGTAGTATATTCTGACAGACAGCCTCATTTAAAACTACTTTGGCTTCTCGCACCTCACAATGGCGTCTGTGCCAGCAGCCGTTTCTTGTGTTGGGACACCACGTACTCGAGCACATAAGGGTTGGACCATCCGGCGTCTAAACGTGCGCAGCTTAGCAGCGTTTTGGGAAAAGGGGATCCTGTGGGTTGAGAAGATGCTGAGTGTTTGGACCTCTAAGGCCCCTCGGCGAAGGCAACACACCTTTTTGGCCACGGCTTCACGTAGATGGCACCTCCGGAGTGACTCATCCGGGGAAATCAGTAGTTGCCTTTTCCTGTCCTCTGCACAGACCTGCCGAGGCCGCCAAGCCTGTGCGAAATGCAATGCTCACGAACATACCTCTGAATCTTGCGAGAACACTCAACACTGTGTAAACTGTGATGGGGAGCACTCTGCGTACTGACGGTCGTGTTCATCCTGCAAGAAAGAAGAAGAAATTGTTACGATAAAAGTATAGGAAAACATAACTTTCAAGGAGGCACAAAGACGAGTATCCTACCTGCCCAATAACTCATTTGCCGACGTGACGCATCAGGAGGCGGCGACACAGTGGCTTCGGCAGGTTGTGTGGCCCACACGCAGTGAGCCGGTGGTGGCGCCATCTGGCTCCCCGGCGGCAACAGCTAGCGCTGTTCCGGCACCCCAGAAGGGGGTACCATCAACCTCCGGGCCGGTGGCTTCAAGGGTCTCGTCTGACGTGGCCAGGCCATCACGTCAAACGCAGCGCTCGGAAGAGCGCATGTTGAGCGCCTCACAAAAGGCGATGGACAAAACAGGCTGTCTAGCCAGCCGGCGCATCCAGCGGCTAAGAAGCAGCGAGACTCTCGCGATTGCTCAAAAAAAAGAGGAATCATCCGTCACGGTGCCTGCAAAGGGCCCGTGAGCTAATCTCCGTATCTTAAACACACAGCACAAAACACATTTATCATAAAGGAAGCAGAAATACTACAGTGGAATGTTAGACGACTCATTATTAACCTTGAATATATTAGAGAATTACACAAACGTAAAGCAAAGTTGCTATGTGTTCAAGAGACACATTTGAAACACATAAACGCTAATTTTCTCGCCATTACACTATCTTCCAAAAAACTGTGACGAGGCAAACGCGTGCGGCAGGATTGCAATATTTGCGGACAAGTCTGTAGGTTGTAAATACGTCGCCCTTCAGGTGCCTCTTGAGGCAGTGCTAATTAGGGCAATCGTTTTTAATAAACCAGTCAGGGAGTGTTATACATGCATACCAGCTATCATTTCGGAAAAAAGCTATTTTTATAACCTAATTGGCTTCCTGGCCCATACATACTCGCTGGTGATTTATTGCCCACCAGACAATGTTGGGAGATTCGTGATGTGAAGCCAGAGGTCGATCGATTGAAAATTTTCTTATGACCTCTAGTGCCTACCTGTTTAATAAGGAGCCGACGAATTGCAGTGTCAAACACAACACGTATTCAGGGATAGGTCTAGCAATTGGCTCTTCTCTTCTGCCTCACCTAGAATGGAACGCCATCAATAAACTTTGCGGTTGCGACCACTTTGCTATAAGTTTAAACCTGATAACGGAGAACCCTCCGCATATTTCTCGATGAAAATTATCATCGGTGGACTGAGAGCATTTTAACGAATCTACCACGAGATTTTATAAATGATTTTCCGATAGATGATTTCATGGCTTTTATTACTGATGCCACTGAAAATTTTATCCCTCATACGAATGGCTGTTAACTTACAAGACGTGTTCCCTGGTGGAACGAAGACTGTAGAGAGGCGCGGAAGACGCAGAACAAGGCATGTGGCGTATTGCGTAGACCGCCCAATGCCGAAAATCTAATTGAGTCTAAAAAAATAAATCACAGGTAAAGCGGACTCGACGTCAGGCAAAGAGTGAAAGCTGGGTTACGTCCCTCTCCGTTATGCCGGTATGAATTCATACACGAAAGAGGCGAAAGTGTGGAATGGCTTAAGAAAGCTAAAACTGCAACAAAGCCATCCGTTGCCTCTGGTGGACCACCAAGGGAATACTTTGCAAGACTAGGCAGACTCTCTTGGGGAGCACTTTGAGCGTGTGTCGAGCTCAATCAACTATTCTCAATCCTTTAAATACAAAGGTATCGAAAAACAAAATGAACCCTTTAACCGGCCAGTCAGTTACCGAGTTGAGAGCTGTCTTGGTCTCGTGCAAGAGCACTGCAACGGGATCTGATAGAATCATGTATGACGTGATAGATAACTTAAACACTGACACAAAAGTTACACTACTCGACACTACTATTCAACACTATTTTGGCTGCCGGATACCTTCCATCCGCATGGAAAGAAGCGACTGGGCCCCTTCTTTTAATGCAGGGTAATGACCCTTCCTTTGCGGTATGTTATCATCTGATAGCTCTTACAATTTGCCTTTGTAAGCTTTTTTGAAAGAAAAATGAATAATGTTTGTCTTATACATTTCCTTGATCTCAACAACATAGTTTATCCCTACCAGTGTGGCTTCAGAGAAGGGCGTTCCGATACTGATCAACTTGTGCGCATTGAAGGTTCTATCCGCGATGCATTTATACACGGGATATTTTATCGATATTCCTGGATATGGAGAAGGAGTATTACACAACGTGGCCTTTCGGGATCTTGCGACACTTGTCAGGAATGAGCAGTCGTGGAACTATGCAATAGACACTTTAAGGCTATTTGTTGAATTGTATCTTTCGCGTGAAAATCGGCAACGTATTAGCGCGACATGTTAAGAAAGAAACTGGTGTACCCAAGGGAGGCATGCTTAGCTGCGCGCTCTTTATCGTGAATATGAACACGCTTCCGGCTTCATTACCACCAGCCTTTTTTATTCCCTCTATGCGGACGACATTCAACAAGACTTAAAATCTTGCGAACTCGAAGTATGCGAGAGACAAGTACAGCAGGGCTTGAACAATGTGTCCAAGTGAGCAGACGAAAACGTATTTAAAATCAACGCCCACGAAAGATCTTGCGCTCTTTTTACAATCAAGACAGGCCTGGTTCAAGATCCTTCTGTTGAACTGTGTGGATAGAAATACCTGTCAACTAATAGCATGAATTTCCAGGTATTATACTTGCACGCATTAAATATTCTAAAGAAAAATGTAGGAAAACATAGAACCTACAGAAAAGTATATACCACCCCACATGGGTATCGACAGGGAGTCTTCGATGAATATTTATGAGAGCCTAATTCCATCACGATAACACTATGGTGCCGCCGTATATAACTATGCCCCTTTGAGCATGCTAAAGATGCTACAGACTGTCCATCATATAAGTATCCGCGTAGCCACTGACGCTTTCAGGACAAGCCCTATTGAAAGCTTATACACAGGTTCAAATGCATTGTCACTCCATTTGCAGCGAACCTACATCAGCCTCACATATTTTCTAAAAACACAGTCCAATCATGAACATCCACGTTTTAATACCATTAACGACATGACGTGTGCTCTAACTTTCCGTAATTGTGCCTCTATAAGACAGGGTTTCTCGCTGCATGTGAGGGAGCTTAGCGATGAAATGCATGTCCCCTTCCTCGAGCACCGCCTCATGATTTCAACCAAGCTGTTACCTCCTTGGGAGTGGCAGGTGGTAGAATGTGACATCTCCTTTCAAGAAGTTACAAAGCCCACCACAGACGTCAAAATCCGAATGCATTTTCTAGAACTTCAGTAAAGCACTCCTGCACAGAGTTCTACAGAGATAATTCGAAGTCAAATGCCGGGGTGTCCCATGCAGCCGTCGGCCCATGCTTCTCAAAATCCGATGTATTGCATCCGGAAACAAGTATTTTTACAGCCGAGGCCTGCACACTATTATCGGCTGTGAAGTATATGCGGAAATAAAAACTCCAAGAAACAGTTATATATATATGTACTCCTTAAGTGACGTGAAGGGCTCGATTTCGCTCTGTGAGCACAAAAATGCAGTACTTCATGAGCTATATTCCTACCTGCGTAAAGATGATCTATCAAATCAACATATTATTATATGCTGGGTGCCTGGCCGCTGGGGCATCGAGAGTAACGTTCGGGCGGACGAGATGGCCACATCGATTGCAACACACGCTGTTAATTCTACCGCTGCTGTTCCTGTCACAGATCTGAAGCCTTTCTTACGAAAGAAACTGCGGAACCAGTGGCAACGTGTGTGGGAGGGAGAAATATATAATACGCGAGGCGTGATGAAGCGACTGTTACGTTGTTGGCTCTCCGTAAAAAAATCGCGGCGGACCGATGTCCTCTTATGGCATCTCAGAATAGGACACACAATTAGCACTCATAATTTTCTACTTACAGGAAATGACCTTCCAACCTCCTCGTAGTGCCGGGAGGCCAAAGCTGAGAGAAACAAACATTTTGCTCTTGCATAGTGCTATTGTATCTCGTTCACCCGGCTATGTCTCTTGGTCAAGAACAGCTCTTTAACCCCCAAAACACCAATCGGTTATATTAATGGTGTTATGCCCCATGTTATAGGTCCGTTAAATTAATAGTGCATCCTCTTTCCGGAGGTCCGCTGTGATAATTTGTTTGTACAGCACATGCCTCCAGGCTCTGGGTTTTGAAAGGCTCGAACGAGGCAGCTGTGCTGCACTCAATTTGTGCATCTAACATATTTCGTATATAGAATCGTTCTTTCGCAAAACATCTTAACACTCTTAGTGCACGTCATTTGCCCATCGCCATACTCTCACTACACATTGATTTTACACACTTTAGAGCAGCTATCTTTAAGGCCCCTTTATATCCACGTCACATCAACTTCATAGAACACATAACTATACTGCGAATTCATTACCACTGGCATGGCACTCTTTGGCCATACCTGACTCTTGCGCCATTTAGCATCAAACATTCATTCATTCATTCATTCGGCTTCTCGCAGGTTGGTGAAACAAGCGAAATTTCGCAGGAACTTGATTCGCCTACGCAACCCGACAGCGAGCGGTTGCTACGGAGTCCCTATGAAGGAGGGCCTCTGAGGAGTCCCTTGATCGCTTCCTCATCGGGAAATCAAGAGCACATTAACAATGTTGCGGGGGCAGGCAATCGGAACGTGCATGAACAAAGTAAGTAGTGTTTACACTGTCACACCTCTCAGTGATGACATTACAGTAAAAAAAAACAGCCTGTACTGAAGCAGAGTGGCTATGGCAATCCAGCGCTTAGATCGAGGCGTGGATTTCATCCCAGCAGTCAGGGAAGCTTACTGATAAAACAAGGGGAAGGTTAAAGAGCCACGGGTACCCAGAATTATTGTCCCCCCCCCAACTATGTCTTGCCTCGAATTTATATTGTCGGTGTCATGCGTAAAGCCCATAATTAAATTATCAAGACTCCAAATGTTGCCTTCGTGGGTTGAGTGTCGTGAAACTGAAGATGCCTGATGGCCTAAAGACCGGCTGTAGTTGGAAAAATCACCCATTATGATGGGATTGTTGGTATTCGGACAAAAAAAAACAATTAGCAATATTTGTATTTCTGTGTACAGAGAAGCTACTAGAAACATTACACATGTCAATAAGGGTTATTTCAGAAGTGAAAAAAAAACACCGCGTTGATTAGGACAGGTGAGAATATTATTCGTCATTGAAGTCGAAGGTTTGACGGAAGCCTGTCTAGTCGGGATGAAGCATGAAGCAATAAAACGACCGACACCGACCGAAAGAAGTACTAAAAAGGATTAAATCTGAAAGACGTTTCGGCTTCCTTACCGAAGCCTTGTTCACAATGGGATGAAAGAAATTTTACGGAAGCCTATGTATGCTTCAGAACGTTACGTGAGCAGTGCGTGTATGACGGAGGGAGGGTTCCCCCATTTCAAATGAGCGTGTGACGTGTTTTTTTGTATCTTCAGCGATTCCAGATACAGCCGCGGTTTCAGGTTTCTTTCTTCGCCGAGAACTCTAGAGCGATCCCAGTCAATCTAGTGGCCCATTCGTCCGTGTGCTCGGCAAGGGCATTCGAAACTGCACGTTTCTTTTCGACAGCTTTCTGATGCTGTCTCAGTCTCTGTTTGAAGTTGCCCGATTCACCGATGTATGCATAGTCGCAATCTGCGCAAGGTATCTTATAGGCTTCGCCGGCAAACGATTCTCTCGGAAGCTTGTCCTTGCCGCCAACGAGTGTTTGCCTCAGTTTACACACGGGCATGTGCACGAACTCAACGTGATAACTGGGCAGAATGCGAGACAAGGTTTCGCTTATCACTGGAACGTAGGGTATGGCAGTACGCCTTCTTGGTCGGGGTTGAGCCGGCCGCACTGAATTGGACAGGCGTTGTTCCACAGCACTTAAAGAAGACGTGGCATAGCCGCTTGCCGAGAGATCTCCTCGCACGTGGTTCAAGTCAGTGGAACGACTTTCTCCTGTGATGCAAATGCGGTTGGCATGGTTGAGCAGGGAGGCAGCAAACGACCTTTTGTGATTGTCAGGATGAACGGATTGAAAGTTCAGGTAGAGGCCAGTGTGAGTGTCTTTACGGTATAGGCTTAACGAGAGCCGTCCATCGCGTCTGGTGACGATTACATCCAGAAAAGGGAGTCTGCTGTCGACCTCTGTCTCAGCTGAGAATTGGATGGCCTTTTCCTGACTGTTAGTGCGCAGTGAACGAAGCCAAAGCGCTGTGCCGAAACGCACAAAAACAGTCGTCCACATTTTGCAGAAAACTTTTGGCCTAGGACTGAAGGACACGATAGCACCACTTTCCAAACACTCCATCGTAAGATTGGCTGCGGTAACAGAAACGGATGCACCCATTGCCGTACCATGGACTTGCCTGCAGAAGACATTGGAGAAGCAGATGTACATGTTTCCAAGGCAAAACAGAGGAGCATATTGAGGTCGCGAACGACGGTGGGCTGGCGAATGTCTGGCGAAGTCCTGTCAGATTCTAAAGCAGAAGTGCATGCTTGCGCAGCCATGTCAGTCGGTAATGACGTAAACAGCGACACCACGTCGAACGAAACCATCACCTCGTCGTTGGCTAGAGACACATCACGAACTTTTTCAATGAAGTCGCAGAAGTTGCTCACATGCGTGGAGCTCTTCCCTATGAGTGGAGCCAGAAGCTGGTGCAAGTATACGGACAATTCGTAGAGAGAGGAGTGGGTGTAGTCAACAATTGGACGCAGGGTGACGTTAGGCTTGTGAACCTTTGGCAAGCCATGAAGTGCAGGTGCAGCACCATAATGACAGCGAGGCTTAAAATGCAAAGACTTGTGCTTAGGTGCTACGAAGCGGAACAGGTCAACAAGGAGAGCCTGGAAGTCCCTGTGAACCTTGAAGGTAGGGTCCCGAGTGAGCCGCACGTAAGTGTCCTTCTCCTTAAGTAAGGCCAACATCTTGTTTTTGTAGGCAGCCGTGTCATTAGCACTGTTGCGTTCCCGTTGTCAGCGGCAAGAATCACGATTCCAGTGTTCGCCTGAAGTCGCTTGACCACTTTTCATTCCTATGCAGAAAGAGGGGAAACAAACTTCTACCCGTGCAGATCAGAAGGGACACCAATAGCGTGGGTACGAGCCTCGTTACAGCGGGACGGGTCATCTTGGTTAACCACGCACTCGATCGCACACACAACCTCACTGACGTCAGTGGCAGGTCCAACATTGAAATTGGAGGAGGATCGAGGACCGAAGCCTCACCTGGGTCGACACTGTGCGACTGAAATCGCGGCTCTATCTGTAATCGCTGGAGATACAAAAAACACATCACACGCTCAATCAAAATGAGCGCACCCTCCGCCCGTCATACACGCGCTGCTTACGTCATGTTCTGAAGTATACATAGGCCTCCGTGAACTTTCCTGCATCAAATTGTGAACAAGGCTTCCATAGGGAAGCCGAGACGTCTTTAAGATTTAATCCTTTTTGAGTACGTCTTTTGATTGGCGTCCGTCGTTTTATTGCTTCATGATTCCCCATTGCGCAACGTTTCATTCCATTGTCATGCCCGCCGCGATGAAAGCGGTGAGGTGACAATCACACGGCGTTCACGACAGCATTCCTACTTGATTCTAGGATGGTGGGCCCTGATAGCACGGCGTCTTCCAGCAGAGTGCGCAGGCCCTGTGCTATACGGGTGAAGTTGTCTAGAGGTGTGAGAATTCATGTTAAGGTAAAGGCCATTTTACACGTACCCTCGAATATGCGCAGCAGCTCGTGCCGCGCATACGCATGCGAAGAAGGTGCGGAAGAAATCATAGGCGTCAAAGTGCTGCGCGAGCACAGATATTTTCTTCAGACAAATATCTATGCTCTGGCTGCCTTGCAAAAAGACAAAACGATGTCTAAGGAGGGGAAAATAGTGAGCTAAGTGGGTGGACGCTGGTCCAAGTCTTGCAGGTTTAAGCCTGAATTCCACGTGAGGCACGGCACACTTCAGGTGCACACTTCATTTGCTTTACATCCCATGCGCGTCACAACTGCAGCCGGAGATCTTGCATTGGTTTGTCTGCTCTGACCTGCTTTCAAAAGAAAGTGAGTCGCATGACAAATTTGTTCGTACCGTGTCTCTGCTCCAAATCAACAAATCACGCTTTCTGCCTGTCATTCAGTGTTACCCGAGCACATTGAGCCACACATTCGTACTCAATACTGAAACTTGGCAAGAAATCGATTTTTTTTTTAGGTGTGTTCCTTGTATTCAACACTTGCCAATGAAGGGTTAACAAGATTTAGTAAGGAATGAGGGGAGGTACTCAATTTTAATGCATACGCATTTAAAGCACTTTGTCTTAATTACCTGCCTGCATTATACGGGTGTTATAATAATGAATGGAACACTCCCTTAAAGTAGGAAGGACGTTTGCGGTAAAATGTATAGATGCTTATGTTATACAGCACCCTTTCTACGTTGCGTGCCATTTGTTCTTTAAATTTGTCCGATCATCACAAAAGAATATTTGAACATGCTTGCGGTTCCGGCACATTGGCGCATGTTGTAGAAGTTTCAGAGATTGTCAACTGGCAATATCCAGACAATCTTGACATCCAGAGATGAACGGAGCATGCTGAAAATTGCAGAAAAGTTAACAAATTTCTATAATTTATACATATGTGGACGCTTTATTTTTCAGGTGATACGGTCTCATATAGGCGTAATCTTTTCACATAGTTTTTTTAGTCCTTTTGTTTGTTCTTGTGTTTGTCGTAGTCTCGTGGCTAAAAGGTATGCGCTGTTTGAAATGGCGTTTGTGATAGCGCAACCGAATTTTAGGGCGTGTTCGTCGCCGAATGTCCGCTATGGTAGATTTATCGGACGTACTTGCTGTCGTGCGAGAGCTTGCAGACATTTGAACTGTTTGATGGACAGCTATCCTCTTCAAAGCCGCGTCTCCTGCTCTTGCTTTGGCTGGCGAGGAGGATGCTGGCGCATTCCCCAATGATGCTGGCGCCGCTACAGTAAGGAAACACCTAACAAAAACATATTTGTTTATACCTATTTTACAGCTCCACATGAGATGGTTAACATTTTTTGCTGTCTACATAATTAGGCAATAGAACTACGCCCTACCTAGATACCACGGCTAACAATAAATAATTTGCCTTAAGGCCCGTCTTTCCTACAATAATGAGAACAAATTTAAAGTGTTCGGCAATTCCCTTACGTAAATATGACTGCAAATGATTTAAAAAAATTGAATCTCAAGAAAGGCACCAAATATATTATTTCTGACGCACTCCCTCCTGTTTCAGGCGTAGTTGTCGCGTCAAATGAACATGGTGCTGCACCAGAACCCCTGCCTAATTTCTCCGACGCCGTCGAGTCTCCGTCCAGCCCAGCTTCTCAAGTAACGCAGCCGTCGTATGAGGACACCACCGCTCTTTCAGCAGATCATGCGGCTGCAATCGCGGCTGTCCAACCGTCAAGCATATTGGCAGCCCTACAGCGAGTGCGGTACGTCAGGATAGAGTGACTCGCCTGCAAGGTATCTCTAGTACACATCGAAAACAAAAGTGCTAAGGTTGAGAAAAAGGTGTTTCAAAATACAAACAATCAAATCAGAACCACTGCGGCATGTTTTATTGGTAGAGAAAGGCTCGTATTACATGAAAGTTGGGCATTCCCTCTTAACCTAGAGTAATTAACTCTTTGTCCGCTTACATTTCTGCCCAACGTATTATTTGTACGTATCATATAAAGGGAATAATTATAACGTATACCTTCTCTGCCCTTGTTGGCTGCTCTCTGTAGTCTTGTAACCAAAAAAGAAAGAATACAGCACATTTTGTTTCTCTTCCACGCATGCTACAAAGCAATGAAGAATTAAGGCGCTTGTTTTTGTGTGCTATATATTAAAGAGGTACCAATATCTTGAATACAACGAAAACATAAGACTTTTCTTATTTGAACTGCTTGGTGGGACACGTCTGCAAACAGGAAAATAAAAGCTCCAGACAATACACAAGCGCTGCACTCAGCAGGCGCGTACCTAGGGAGGAAGCAGAGAGGCCCGCCCCCCCCCCCCCCTTCCTGAAATTAGGCGGCATACCGCCCCCCCTCCGTTCCCTTCCACGCCACCACTACTCCCACACTTTGATATGCGCCGTCAAATCAATCATGAGACTTGTCAGCTATTCGGCGGTCAACATGTTGCTGCCATTTTCAGTCCTTTTCGATGGCGGTAGTTATCGGCATCTCCTGGGGTGTAAAGACTTGCTTTCTCATCGATTCGGTGGCCATGCGATTAAGTCGAGCCGCGTTCAGTTGTCTCCATCTTTTAGCAGGCATGGCTTAAACCTTTCTTTCCTTTATGTAATTTTATTTCGCCATCAACATTTTCTGTCCCCACCAGTTCAATAAATTCAATGGTCACACACGTCTCTGTTTCTTTGTTAGTTCAACCATCTTCGTTTATACTGATCCAGGGACCAGGCAAAGAATTCGGTTCGTAGTCAGCTGGTCTATACGCTCGTGGAACGAGTTGCGGCCGGAGAAAACGCCAGTTGCGTTAAACATTTTCTTTCGCTTCATTATTTCCTCGAGCGACGGCTCACAGTGAGGCTAGCAGATCCTCGGAAGCATACAACGGCGATTTGCTTAGATAACGTGGAAAATAAAATCACGTGAAACCGGGTCCATCATCAAACCCTGCAATAACCCGTAAACCCATAAGGAATATGACTGTCAATAATTATCTCGTCTGGTTTTTCCCTAATTGTACAGCAGTTTTCGTGTAAAATTGCCAACTGGAAGCAAGACTGATCAGGAGTTGAGAAATTAGGCGGTCTACTAGGGGAGAGAGCCAAGGCAACAGCCATACAGGGAGGAAAAGAAAATTACCAAATTTAACCAAATTGAGAAAATATTTATCGAGGACCAAAATTACTATTTAAACGGGAAGTGGAGAAAAATCCACCGAAAGTGGAGAATAATTCCGTGTGTTTTGAATGACGCTTCTACTGTTACCAGTCAAGCCGTCAAATACCTGGCTGCTGTGCTTATGTGGGTGTTTTTATAACGTTCCGAAGTGGGTGTAGCACGTCTAGAGCCGTAGCGTCCTGCGCTTTACACGGGTGTACGGGAGTGGCGGCTGCGCCTGTTTACGCAACTTCCAAAATAACAATGCGAGCCGGTTTTGACACATAACTTGGTAGAGCAGTAAACGAGGGATCCGAAAGAACTCTGGTTGTTTCGCAAAAATATATTTCTCTTTGATTCTTCCAGATCTAATTCAAAAAAAGCTACAAGAAATCTTTATTTTCCACTTTCATTTGTTTACTTGTGTTTGGCGGTATTCTTCCTGCGCGTCTTTCCTGCACTAGACCATTTAATTTGATTCTTGTTTGCCACCTACAGGAGAGGTGTATCTCACAGGCGTAACTTTAATTGAGTTTCTGTTTTGCGGGCTTAAGTATCTTTGGCGCGCATGGTGGCCGTATTCACATTTCCACTAGTAAATATACCCCCCCCCCCAATTTGCATAGGAAAGTTACCTTGGGTTGCCCCCACCAGGCAAAAATTCCTGGGTGCGTGCCTGGCACTGAGTATGTGTCATGTATATATGCAACGTGTCTTAAGTCTTAGTTTCGTTTTGAAAAGAAAAGCCAATTTTTTATCTATTGTAGTAAATAGCAAATCATAGCGCACTATAATTTTTCTTTAGAGAACTTTGGAGGGCAAGGAATTGCTGACGTTACAACAAGCCTAAATTCCGACACGCCTTACAGAAGCTTTAAATGCAGAAATATTGTTATTGTGTCACTCAGAAGCATTTCTGAGATCCCAAATCTAGCCTTGGTGCTGAAATTTTATAAAGGTGTGAATCAATAACAATAAATCGATAGTGATCTTGCATGTGTTATTTTGTGCGGGAATGATTGCGCACTTTGGCCCGGAAAGCTTCACGACGTCATATTGGCAAGAGTGCTTGCTCTTTGACACCGGATAGCTCTTGCATGTCTTTTTTATTTATTACATGCGGAATGTGCAATAGGTTTTATCATTGTAGGTTGTATTGATAATGTTAGTCAATCATAGCACCCAGACATGAAAGGACCAGAAGTGTTGTTTGTTATTCCGTTGTACTGGAATAGCACTGTCAATGGAAATTCATCAATCTTAGAGAAACAAAAAAAAGATAAGTGCGCAAAAGTACATTTTAAATACTCCACTGGCCCACTCCCCACGCCTATTGAATGTTCGAAAGGTTACGTTGACGCTCTTAGTTGGTCAGCAAAGCAGCTGTCTTTCTAGCAAAAGTCTGCGCATAGGAAAGCCTAATTTTAGCATGATTTAAAACCACCCTGTTAATTTAGGTTTGCTTGCTAAGATGTTCAATTTCATTCAACTAAATTTTAAACTTATTTCCAAATGGAAGAATTCCAGAATGAACATTTTTCCATGAGTTACAGAGCACCTCAAACTATATAACTTTTACTTTCAGACCGTTACTCAACTTCCTCATCAACACACATGGACAGCCGCAGGCTGCTCTGTCGGAAGCAAGTGGGCTAGCAGACGGAGAGCGTCTTTTCATTGCAGGGTCATCACAGCCGTTCTCACCCGTTGTCATGTCCAATGAAAGTAGTGAAATCACAATTGCTGCATTGAGATCTCGCACCCTACATGGTGAACACTGTCAGCGTTCAGCCTTTGACGTAGCACTGCCAGAGTCGTCGTCAGATGCCCCTACCAACACAGTTCTGAATGGAACCCTCGTAAGTACGCACGATTGAAATTTCAATTCTCAAATAAAAGATGTAGTGGCCAGGTCCTGTTATGGTAAATCATCTGTTCCTGTCGCAGCGTATGAAATTGTGTAGGATTTTCTCACGCACGATTTGATGAAAGGCACCATAATGACGACTGCAGAAATCTACTACCTTATTCAAGCACTTAAACTGTAGACTGAATGGGTGACCTTCTTAAGATTCTCGCTTACTTAAGCGTAAATAATGTCGAAAAACGAGTGAAACCGTCAACATTACGTGTTAATCTCACTCGTCTACTTGTTTTTACTTTAACCTCACACCCCTACTTGTTGACCAAGTTGGCGATTTTCTAATCATATCTATTTTTTTTCAATATTTCGTTAAACTTTCCGCAAGACGTATAAGGAATAAAAGAAAGTGAAATAAAGGATTTAAAACTTCATCGTGCAGGAATTCCAGCGTTCTGTATGTGGACATAATATACATCGCCCAAAGGTGGTAGCTGCTGGAATCTTCGGGTGCTGTTGGCCTGACTTAGCTCACTTAAATCGCAATAGGTGCAAGAAGGCATGTCGGTGACAAGAGGCCTAAAAGCACTTGACGGCCTATTACTGTTTGTTGATTGCAGTACGGCTCCGAAGATTGTCTTCCCCTAACTATTTCAAAAGATTACCTGATTTCCCTACATTTCTGCGAGATGTGGTAGTTCAGTTTGTCAACATGCTTTATATAAAGACAGGTTTTGTGTCACGCAAGCAGACGGCAAATACCTTGGTGAAATTAATTTTAACATTCGATATCAAATATTGAAATAGGAAGTTATTTCACTCAAGTGAAATGATGTTGCATTGCAGGTTGTCAGGCTGACAACATACTTTCGCTAGAACTCCGAATGCAATAGAATACGTCCGCATGCTTATACTTTGCTCCACATACAAAAGGATTACGTGGAACCTTTTGTGAAACAAAGACAGAAAATGGTGCCCGGCCTTCCATTACAGAAAACGCGTGACAACGCAATCTGCGACTTTACCACACTTCTGTAAAATTGTGAAGCATGTGCAATGAGATTTATCGTTTGGAGCGTACCGGTGGAGCACATGCACAATTAAGTGCTTAAGGTCGTTTACAGTAAATGTCGTTCACAGTACTAAATACGCGGCCTTTTCTTCTTTCCTACATGCGAGAACTCGCCCTAGCACGTCACAACTGCTGTCTTTGTCGAGGTTGCTGTGTCGTTTGCCAGTTCGTGCTAAATTTTAGCATATGCATGCATAGATTCTCAGCGCAGCGACCGGCTTATCGTGCTTGGTGCTGGCTTTCGGTCTGTTGACACGACGTTATTCCTTTTTTTTTGGGGGGGGGAGGGGGGTTGAAGCGTCAGTTATTTCTGGCCTGTTACACGTCAATCTTTGCGCCACAGTGTAAATAAATCAACAGCACAAGGGCGACAGCAATAGTATCATTAGGATCAAAGGGCATCTGTACCCTGTAGTTTACTTAGCAAGATACCCTCACTTCTCTGCACCACGATAATTAGTTATACTTAGCATGGTCCTGCGGGTATTATTTTGGGAAACAAGAATACAAGCACGCCTTCGCGGTAGCAGTTACACGTATCGGTCGTCGCGGCCTCGAAGCATTCGTTTCTCCTTGCTCAAAATATTCCTTTATTTAGAAGGAATCCCCAATTTCTCTAAATTGTGCTACATATCTCTATATGCAGGAAAATAATCCTGTGGTTGTTACCACTGGTTGCTGGATAATATGGCTCCCACTTACAGTGAGAACGATGCCGGCGGACTGGAATTAGCGCAGCGGCTATTTCTTGCAGAGGGCTGCTGCAGTCCAGCCACCGTTATATCTTTTTTTTTGTGCTGCGGACAAAATTCAAACAGAATTTAACACAAGGTAAAATTTCGAGCGATCACTTACTTTTCGAGTGCATAACATGTTTCAGCGAAGCCGTTTAGGGCTACTTCCACCAGGATCGTAACCGTGTGGTAAAACAAAACTATCATTATCGCGATTAGCTCCAGCGTCATCTTCTTGCACAGATGGCTCGTTCATGCCCTTCGGTGCTACACGCGAACACGCACGTGCCACTGCTGGCACGTCCGTCGTCGTCAATAATTAGTTCACTAATTATTTTAGAAAACGAGGATGTAACATATGTTACTGCAAATTATAGCGAAGCTGTTAAGGTCTAGGTTCCCAAGGGTCGCGTTGGTGTGGAGACACAAGATTTCCCATACATGGGCCGATCTCGGAGACACTTAAATGCCGGGGCGACCCTTGGCGGAGGTGAAACAGACGTGGGCCGATCCCGAAGATAGTGCAACATGGGGCTGACCCGCGGCGCAGGCTAGTTCGCAATTGAGGGACCCACAAAAACAACTTCGCTGGCCATCAGTCTTCACAGAGTGGAAGGCCACTCAGTTTTTTACTGTGAAGTCATTTCTTCACATGATGTCGCAGTCACTATTCGTACTGGATATGTTTTATTTAAGCTCCAGTATCCGCTAGATACTGTTGCAGACAGATGCTGTGATACGTAGGTCTCTTCGTGAAGTAAAGGCGCTGCTTTCTATAAATAGCGATATAGTAATTTTTTTACATACTTGTGAGGTGCTTAAATGAAGCCTCTGATGATCGTCGGGCAGTCAACATGGCTAGATGCTAGAAAAGGAGTGGGTATACCATGCAAGCTTAAATAAATTTGCCTTTCCCATAGGCTTTGTGAATACGCCAAGCGATGCTCGAGACTCATGTACACTAGACCAACACGAGACCAATTTGGGTCTGCCAACTGTCGGCATTAGCGTTTTTTCTTTCGTGCCGACGCCTCTATCACACTGCACCCTCACCGACAATCTGCCGACGGTCGGCTCAGAGATCTGCGTCGGTACATAGAGAGAGATGCGCTGACAGAAAGGCAAAAACGCTGTGGCTGACCGTCGGCAGACTGAACTTGGTGTCGTGTTGGACTGTTGTGAATGAGCCTTTACTGGCTGGCTTCAGGCGTGGGAGAGTATGCAAGCGTGCTTTTACCATTTACGTCCTCCTTAAAGAACCTGCATTGGTCGGCATTGTCTTGAGTCAATACATGGTCTCTGAGCCAAACTGTGACCGCAGGGCGATGAAGAATTCACCAGTAGGTGGCTTCTAACTTAAAGCTTCATATCTGTTTTTGCAGAATAACATAAACTAATATCGAAGGCTGTGCTTTTTCCTACTGTAAATGCTTGAAGCAACGTCCTGCCTGTCACACTTTGTTCACCAATTTCCTTTTGTAGCTCAAGAACAGCGTATGCGTTTCCTCTCCAGGGCGCACACAGTTCACGGGAGGGAAACGGAAGCGGCGCCACTGAAGCAGCAGATGACGGTGCGCTTTATCCGCAGCAGGCGACAGAGGACGACGCTGGGGACGCCAGTGCAAACGCACGAACGCGTATCGCAGGCCCGAGTTTGGAACGCTTGGTTGGCGCACATACACGAAGGATGACACTCGGCCAACAAAACGAAGCAAGCATACGAGTGCGCATTCCTCCAGACCTCGTAGTCTTGGAACAAGGGCCCTGCCGCCTCACGCTAATGCTTGCCAGTGACGAAGCCAGAGAGGCGGAAGGAACACGTAAGCACCTCCGGGAGCCAGAATACTAAGCTGCATTGCGCAAGATTCGTGCCTAAGTCTACGTTCCTAGCTCTATAATAGAGGCAGGCCATGTATATGTATGCGAATATATCTTGAGCACTTTTCCTACGCCTCATCGTTCGCTATCTGCATAATGCCTATTTCACAATATTAAACAACAGAGAAGCATTTAAAAATGATCAGTGTAAATAACACACCAATATTTTTGGAGTGTGCACGTATTGTCATCAAACGATCCAAACGTATGACAGAATTCTATAAAATACGTCTACCTACAGTACAGTGTCATAGTTTGGTAACCCCCCTACTCAATGCTCCCCCAGGCCTGCACGGTAAACGAAGCATTGCGCGAGAGGTACGCCGGCTTTGTTTAGGTTCAGTTCACGTTTGGAAAACAGATGGAACGGCCACGCACTGTGTGTTCCCTCGAGTAACTGGCAGCCTTCGACGAGCGGCCGCGAGAGCTCGTCCGTGAAATGGCTCGCCGTGGGCGCACCTGTCGAGCGGTTAGTCACCGGAGCCCAGTAAATCTGACAGCATCAAAAAGAAAGTGTTTGTGAGCCTGCTCGGCTCTTCCCGCCAAGAATTGTTAATTTATTTTGGCTTGAGAACGCAACCGTATTATTACTACGTTCTGGAAGTTTATTTTCATGACCTTAAGGTATGTATGTGTTAATTGCTCATCCTTTCTACTCGGTCTTCGGGAACGCTGACGTGTCTCATTTTCGGTGAATTCGCTTTAGCACACGTTCCCCTACCTATTGAGTGATACGATTTGGACAACCAGCGTGAAAGACGTGTCACATGTTGCCTGTAAGGTATGTTGACTAGATGTTTGAAAGATTTTGCACGAGTGTCAGTCTTGCCAAGTTTACGCTCAAATAAATGAAATTAATTGTTTGTGAGCTGAAGATTTATAAAACCAGGAAGTTTGATGGCAAAATAAAGCAAACTGCAAGTATAAACGCGCTTCAATTATAAGGATGTAATAAATACGTTTCGACTTATATGTTTCTTTATGTTTGCATATATGGAGTTCTTGCTCAACTCATCAACGTCCTGCAATCATGTTAAATATGGTGCTCACACGCTGGTCTGCTTAATTTTGAACATGAACGGCGAGAAATGACGCGTTCGCGGATATCGTGCACTTTCATGATACTTCACTCGAGAAGAATAGGCGTGTATTCTCACTCTTACAAAAAGAGGTGAGGCCACCACTGCAACATTTGTGTCAGATGATCAAAATTAAATTTCAGTTTCTTTAAAGTTTGGAGCTCAGGTGTACGTCAAATCTACCTAAGCCTGCACATATGTTATGGGGCCATGACTCAAATTGAGAAGGCCGCCAAACACCTGAATAACTTAAATGAAACATTTATCCTTTTAGTTATTGCAGCAAGAGGGCATGTTTGTATTACAAACTAAGGGGCAGTTTTACTTACGCCCAAACATACTTATTGGGGTTCTTTTAGTATGCCCGTGTTCCGAGATATCCGAGAGCAAATTTTCTTTTCTGTATGCATTACTCTTGCAAGAATGCTACAATCGGGCTAATAACTTGACCGCATAGCTTATGTTGGAACTTTCAATATCATTTTAATTTTTGAAAATCAGTAAAAGTTAATTTTGATCACCCTCTGCGTCCTACTTGCCCCGAGTGTTATCTACAGCATGATAACGGCATACTATCCACGACACACTAGGAACAAAGAACCTGTTTGGTCAATTTTTATTGCAGTAATAGTAGGGTTAGCTATCTTGCATAGCCATACCCGTGTATTTCATGCCGGAAATGCTCTCTGCAAATTTCAGTGCTCATCCGTGTTATTCAGTTTGTTCAATAGCTTATTTAGTTATTTTATTTTACTTTTACAATATTCAGCCTCAGTGAGGCAATTGAAGCAACGGGATGAACAGCAAACATACAGCATTTATCAACAAGCGTGCCCAAATTGTTTCGGTGGTAGTGAATGGATGTTGCCCGGTAATGAAATCCAGACTTCAATAGTTGACTGAAAAGGAATCAGTTTAAAGGAATCAGTGCGGGCATAAAAGGTTGAGCTATTTAGAGCGTGATGACTCACGCATGATGGTTTGGAAAAGCCCAAGTAATTATCTACAGAGGCGAGGAGGATTGATTGATGCGTGAGGGACATTTAGGTGTTCGAGTTTGCGACGCTCTGCAAGAGGAGTGAGACCGAATAGGGGAACAGAGTTAGAAAGCGAAAATTCCTGGTCATATCCCCTACAAGCAAAACGCACTGCGTTTTTTGCACTGATTTATAGTTTTTCGACGTCACAATGTTTGTATGGGTTCCATACAACGTTGCCATATTCGCGGATGGGGCAAATGAGGATTTTATATGTAAGAAGTTTAGTTTCTTGAGGAGCAAGACGGCAGCTTACGATGTGACACTATCTTTTAAGGGCCTTGTTACAGGGGACATTAATGTGTTTCGACCATGAGAAATCGTTCTTTAGTATAATACCTAAATATTTGAATTCGAAGACACTATTTAAAGTAATATTGTTAAAGGAATAGGCAAGGATGGAGACAAGCAGCGTGTAAAGGTCGTTGAGAGAGTTTTGGAAAAGTTCATATTCTTTTGCCATGCTTTGGACCTGTTGCAGAAGTAAGCAAAATAATTGTTAAGGACAAAATGATGAAATTTTGTATGATATCAAACGCAATCACTAGTAAACCGGCATATTCTAAACGAGGTTTGTAGGGGCAGACGTTTAACATAAAGCAGGAATAACTGAAGACCACGTACTGAACCTTGGAGAACACCTGATGAAACAGGCCTCAAGGGTGAGTTAGTAGAGTTGAAACCTACATATTGCGAACGCTGGGAAAGACAGTACGATATCCTGCAAGCCAAAGATGCATGTTTAGTATAGCGAACAGCTTGTGCGTAAGTTTAGTGTTTAAAATTGCAGACATATTCTTTCCTGTAAGATGACCACGATCAGACCGGCAGACGCACTGTAGGCTGCGGCTGCCTTTGATTAACTGTCATTATTTGGGCAGAGATTTCTAAGATCTTTTTATTGCCTGCGAGCATTCGTAAACCTTCTTTGTGTTTTTACGTGAGTTTTCTATTATACGCGTATATTTGAAGCAATTACACTTTCGAGAATTGAAATAGTTTCATACCATTGTTATTTGCAGATCAGCTTGCCGAATGGGAAACGTTCACAAGGGCATTGCTGACTGTTCACGTTTGTATTCAGCGCTTGACCCTAATCATCTCAGCAGAGTCCCGGTCACCCAGACACTTCTACCAGGGCTTCAGTTTGCGAGATGGAACCGCACTGATTGACGTTGAAGTCTCTGCATTTCGTGACCCGTGGATAGACTTTGTGTTACCGTATTTGCGTAATCTATGTCGACTAAGAATGGTTGAATACGCTGATATAGGCTTTCAAGACGTCGCTCTCCTAAATCGTGACGTCCGAGGAGAGGAGATGTTCCGTGAATTTCTCCAGATGGATGCTCGTCTCGAATCGGACATTAACAACAGGTAGGTTTTTGTTTCTTCCTTCCTGTTCAAGAAAGTAGGACCCCAATTATCCATGCTTTCGACAAGATTTCGCACGCCGAATTTAAGGGAGAAGCGTTTATTACGGTTTGTTGGATGTTTCGCATACATTTGCCAACTCCGCCACTACACGACCTACTGTGAAATTATTGTGGCTATTTTTCTATCACTGAGAGTAAGACGCGCACGCTCAAATGCTGAGAGGGCAATCAACAAAGTTGAGTTCAATGCCTTGTATGAAGAAAATACGAAATATTTCTAAACACAGGAACTAAGAAAGATTTCCGATAATTGGAAAAACGCTAGAACAGGTGCGTACAAGCATGTCACGACGAGCGACAGAAAACGAGCACAGAATCTATAGTTGGCGCCGAAAATTGCAGTGGGACATTTTACTATGAAAGCATAACTCGCAGGACTGCAGACTTCAGGAAGCCAACTAGCGCTGTCGTCTTCATTGCGCAAGATCACTGTTACTACTGTCCAAATATTTATCTCTGATATGGGCCATCTGTGCAGTATCGTTAACATGGTACACATTGCTCGCTTCTCTGTACTATAACGTACACAAAGAAGCAGACGTGCTATAGTACCTTCACAGTTCCAAGTCTACCACAGGTAGTGGTATCAGCCCCTGCTAATATGAAAGAATATGACTTGGGAAACGCCTTATCAATCTACGGTCGGTACAAGTTTCTTTACACATTATTAGCGCAGGTTGCAAGCTGATTTTTAAGTCATGAGCCGGGAACTGTATGCGACTGTTTTTGGAAATCATTGACTTACATAAAACAATGAAGTCTAGCTGCTGGGCCAGCTCTTGCAAGTCGAATTGAAGCAGGTATTCCACTACCATAGGGAAACTTGGCTGATAAGTTAGCGGAATGATTTTCAAAGTCACCATAGTGTACCGGCTGCCACTGATAAAATTATGCGATGTCCTTGAACGGCTGCTTGATGGTTTCATTGTAGTATTGCATTGCATATGGCACTTGTTTCAGAACAACGCCTATATAGATTTGTATAAATTAAAAGGCTGCCTCCAAATCCCAAGAAATAGTGCAGGGTTCAATGGGGGCTTTCTACAGAAAAACGTAGCAGTTTCGTTCGGAAGGCCAAGGTTCATTTACTTTAGCAAATTGCTAGAGCGCTATACACGGTATTTATAGTAGTTTTACCGGCTGTGTAAACTCCTAAACACTTGCTTACTGACTAACTGGCAAGTATGGTGTGACGCGCGCACAGGAAGACATAAACACAGGCCACTAGATAAGCGCCGACAATCGCTGTCGAAAGGGTGGCGTGCGGAACAGTGGCAGCAGCAGCGAGCGGATCAACCTTCTTGCTGCCTCTCGCTTCAGCACGAACAAAGCGGCAATAATACAGCACACACAAAGCTACCAGCCCTCCGCGCAGTTAGCCTCTGTACTCATTAGATTGTTTTCAAAATCGGGCCCGCGTGTCCGCGCTCAGCTCCGCGATACGCACAGGCGACCGGAGCACAACGCACCCCCTTTCTTCATTGCCTTGTTCGAGGTTGAAGCGACCATCCACAGATGAACCTCGCATTGTTTCACTTACAACTACAGTGTACGGCCCGCAGCCAACGTGTTATCCAACTTGGCCTTCATACTGTACATCACGGCGACAACGGAGGTGGAAGTGCGCTTAGAATGTCCATATAATTGCTATTTCAATAGTATTCCAACCGAAGCGTCGGACGCTGTGTTTCCGTAGCATTCGCCAGACAAGGATTCTTGATATCGATTTACACAAGCTTTTCTGGAATGGGAACTGCTCGTGTCGAGCACGTAGATTTGAGAGAACCGTTAATATGAACGCGGAGTGGGCCGTAGTACCCCTTGTGTAGAAATTGTAGGGTAACTTCTCCTAGCACAGTTGACGCCAACACAGCTTTGCTCTTTGGAATGCATTATGTAACCATGCCAACAACGACAACGGACGAAGAAAGAAACGGACAGGACAGGCGCGGATGTTCGCACGTGCCCTGTGTGTTTTCTTATTCGTGTATTGTCGCCTCTCCCTGCTAAACAGTTTTTCTTTTTAACTCGGGAATAGTGAGGTCTACCTTGGGGGGGGGGGGGGAGGTTATGCATGGCTAGCGACGGTTCATACTAAGCGTTGACAGATTTTCCTATATTTTAGAGGTAATGGATGGCTTGGCTAGGTTCCCACTAAGCGTTGGTAGGTTTCGCTACGTTTTGCGATGTGATGTATGGCATGGGTAGGCTAATACCAAGCGTTGCTAGGCTTTGCTAAGTCTTACAATGTGAGACATGGCTTAATTATGCTCATATTAGGCGTTGCCGTCATTTCCTAAGTTTCGCAAAATTTTTGCGAGGTCATACACAGCCAGGCCGGCAAGTCGCACAAAACCCAGCCAATCCACCCCCCTCCCCCCCCCCCCTAATCACCGCATACAAACCACCGGACGTGTATCTCAATTTATTATGTGCAGCGCATCAGTACCTGTCATCGTCATCTTCGATCCTCTCCTCGTTGTCAACGTCCGACCGTCGTCGTTGTTGTCGTCATGGTTGGTGGCGTCACGGAAGACATCGCCGAGCTCACCACGGAGAGACTCACATCGAAACAGAGCCGGTCACATACGCCGCAGCTGTGCCCAAGCTCTATCCTGAGGAATTAGCGCTGGAAGCGGCCGTTCGTACCTCCCATGGATTTGCGAGCTTCGCGTTTGAAATTCTCGATGTCACGCGGGCCCCATACCTATGCCCGGCGGTGCCCAACATTCAGTCGGCAGCTTTTGTAGTTTCTGGCCGGAAACTCGGGATCATCGGCTCGGCGACTCTATGCCCAGAAATTTGCGCTGGCCGTATGCACCCCCCGTGTTTCGGCGGGCTTGACCGTGGAAGTTTTCGAGTAGTTGCAGGCCGGCATCGCTTCCTCGACGACGTCGGCCGTTGAGGCGGCGACTCTCGCGTTCCCTGGACTAAAAGTCGCAATCCTTGACTCGGCGGCGCTTCTTCTCAGCCACAGCTTCGGCGGGGTATTCCAGCTCAGGTTGGCGGCAAAGCATCGCTATTTGCTTGGCAGTATGGTGCTCTTCCTTATAAGCCGCTTCTTCTTCGGTGTACTGAGTTTCTTCAGTTTTCCCGTAGCAGCAGCACGTACGCATGGAGCAGCTAGAAGAGGCGAGATGTGTGCAGCCGCTCCGGCTGTTCCGAGCCTTCGGTCGCCTGTGACGTAACAACTCCGCCGTACGCGCATGGGGCGCCAGGAGGTTACCTATCTTGGTGCTATCGCAGGTGGTTGCTAGGCAACGCGAGGCAGTGCAGTGCTGAGCTGAGCTGACTTTTCTAATAAAGCTCCATGGCAGAATGAAAGCTTAAGCAGCTGTGCTGTTAAAATGTTCCTCTATTTCAGATATGACAAAGAACATTCAAACATGTATGTGCATATTGAATTTTAAATGTGACCACCAATCCCTACAGTTTTGAAGGCGCCCGGTGTGTCCTCATGAGTCACGTTATGGTATGCTCCCAGAGGTCTAGAAATAGCCCCACGGTTAGTCGTTTAAGGAGTATCTGGCGTTGCAACTACGTCACGAGATGCATCACAATTTTTCTTGATCAATGACGTTGGAACACAGGCATAGCTCACAGAGACCTTTTTGCTCTCAAGACGCCGTTGAAGGCGCTACAGTGCCCCTCCTCTTCATAACTTTCCCAACGTAGCTGGCAAGTGCTCCTGTTCGGTGAAAGATGGAACCCAATGAAGACTTCCCAGGAGCTAAATGTAGAAGTAGTTGGCTTTACTTCTACTTTGAGGGACTGACCCTTCCTGCCATGTTTTCTTTTAAAAGTTGAGAATGCTATGTCGAGAATTCGGGTCCAGATTACGAACTCTAAAATATGTGAATCCATCAAGTTCTAGACATGACGAGCGTTCGTACGCAGCTAGTGAAACCTCCAAGTCCCTCATACAAAGCAGAATATTTATTTGTACATGTCGCGAACAAAGTGTATAGGCTGGAGAAAGTGTTGCACGGCAGAATTCTGTGCCTTGTAGCCTTGCCCAGAAATCTTCACCAGCGTCGATTCACTGAAATCGCTGATGAATCGCAGGGGCCCTGACAGGGCCGTACTTCACTACTGACGAGGCGTCCGATCTCTTCTAAACTTATCGGCACTTGCGAAAGCCACTTACGTGGATCTGGGAATTACCATAATAATTTCCGGTGACGGGCCTGGAACATGTCAAGTCGCTCAATGATGTTTTGAGCGTGTTTATCCTCCCTACCATCAAGGCTTGATTTGGTACGCCGGTACTTGCAATCTGCTTTTCATCGGCGCGCTCGAAGTCACTGTAATTGTTCATCGTACTCAGCATGTTAAGGTAATCACTGTAATTCACTCGACAATTCTTGAATAGTCCACCTGATCTTATTATCCACGTTCCAAGCTAGATGATTTTTACACGCTTCTTCCATACGTATTCTAAATGCAGGTCAGGCGATTCAGCGAAGAGGTTTGCGAAGTAAACTTCGCCACACCTTTGATCTTCGGATAAGTAGTTATGTAGTCATGGTCATTGTCATGCGTCCAGAAAGCTTAGTGTGGGTTGTAGGATACACAGATACTTTGTATCAGTAATGCGTTTCCAGGAATGCGTTATATTTATTGCAGTTTTTTTGATGGGAAGGTATTTATGGTGTCTCTATTATTGTACCACATCTTCATTATCACTTCAGATTTCAACGTCCATTTTCTTCAGAATATTCTAACCATTACACTTGACATTCGCCAATGATTCGCTCTTTTACTGACTGCAGGTGGAAAGCGAGAGCGAGCAGCATGCAGGAAAAATATATATTGCTTACATATTATGCCCATTCTTTTCCAAAGAAATTGTCTGAAAACATACGCATTGGGGAGGTTGTGTTGAAAATGCGCATGTTTTATTTGTTGAACAATACCGCTTATGTTACGCTAGAGGTGCGGCAAAATGTCGGGACATTGTCCACAATCCGAAATTCAGTTTCATTTGTGACAAGGCTAACTGGAAATCGAAATATAAGGTTACACGAAATGGCGAAAACAACAAATTCTGCAGCTTCGTAGCACGACCTTTGTAGCGCCACCTCGTATAAAAAATTCCGTGTAAATGCTTTCTTTCTCAAAGATGCCGAAAAAGTTTGTTTTTTGTATTTTTTGTAATCAGAGATGCTCGTTAACTATCAGGTAAACGTATTTGATGTACCGCTCATATATACTATACTTTTTGGAAGCTGGGTGTAGAACTTTTCCGAAAAGTGTGTTTACTTGCATAGCATTTCGATCGCGGGTATTGTGGTTCATAGGGTGACCTCCTGGCATTGGCAATGAATTTCGCATCGACTTTGCGGATGGCGGTAGGTACGCTCTGAGAGGCTCCGAGGCTCCCATGAACACGAAACAGGCCCATAGCGGGCGTGAGAAATGGGCGTGGCGCGTAATCACCGACGCACCACCGACCTATTCTGGGCGGTTGCGCCAAGAAATTTGTGAGGACTTCGCGGCGGCGCTGCTTGTTTGCAAGGTATCTCCCCATGGAAGTACAAAAGTGGTGTCCTGCTGGCAGCGCATGCCGTACCTGGGTTTTCATGGTGGCAATATGGAGCATCGCTACATTGATACACTATTAATTACACCATTCTCGACATTATTCATGTCATGGATTCTGCGGCATCTTGAATAAAACATAGAGACCCACTTACGAAGACTGCCCAAAGCAACATTCACACACAAATCTGGTCGCAATCTATAGATAAGAGCTGCACTTGTCATATTTGAATGGTTTTGAGCGCTCATTTGGAATCGCCGTTGCACTTCTTCACTCTTCAGGGGGTGCACAATATTATGGCTTTTAGTGCCTACAAGAATTTTGCGTCCATTTATTTTACCATTTTTTAACCAACGATGTGCACAAGGAAATATGTTCACTGCCCACGAATAGCATGGGTAACTTGCAGTGGTAGAATAAGGAAGTTTTTATTGTGGACTTGAGTACTTGAAAGAAAACGAAGCTCAATGCGATTGTTTTATAATGACGTGGCTGTTGTTGCAAACAATGTTCCATTTATATTGTTCACTCCTGAGTTGCTGGCAATCATTCTCCTTGTTGCATTTCAATCGTAAAATCAGGTGCAGAGAAAAATTGCTTGTCTTATCTCAATTTTAGAAACCTCGCACGAATATTGGATGCTACCAGGGACATGCCCTTTCTGCGCCAGCTCGTAATATACCTCAACAACGCTGGCACTGAACCATGGGAGCCTCGAGAAATGTCGCTGAACCTGACGCAACACTTTTGCACTGACGTTCGGAGACTCAGGTACGAGGTCGGCGCAACCTACGCCCACTTCCTGCACTGCCAGTGCGCCAACCAGCGTGGCATATGCACAACGTCCGGTGTTGAGACAAGCATGATACCGACACTCTGCGCCGGTCGCGAGCTGACAGGTCGCACAGGTGACTTGGTGCCGTACATATTTAGTGTTACACATCCTGCAATGCTTGGCACCTATGTTATTTATGTGCTTTGCATAGTTTGCAGGCCTGCCGAAGAATAGCGTCAGTAGCTTTGAGAAACAAAAGAGGGTTTAGATGAACTGCTATAGATGTTGGAATGTTAACGGCAATTTCTGACAAACACAAAGGACGCCGTTATCGCCGTTGTATGGAACTGACAGCTTGTTTGTTCCAAGAGAGCATTTTTTATACATTGACAAACTGGCGTTTATTTTGCGTTAGAGGCATGCGGAAATGTAGACTCTATCCACCTTTCGAAATACATTTTTGCTTGTCACAGGGCTAACATTGCTATCGAAAGAGGTCACGCCGCTTGCGTGAAGCAATGGTGAGCCTAACGCAAGGGAGAGTAATCATTTGATGCCAGATGAAAGCAGTTGTAAATGTATGTAGTCGGGTTATGTGTAATTGTGTTACAGCAGATGCGTTTATGCAGTGACGGCTTGCTTAAAGCGAAACTGCGCCTAGGAATGTCAGAATGTTTGGAAATGCTTCAAGAGCCGATATACAAGCAATCAAATCTAAACACAGTAGCGTCATTGGAGTAGTAATTGAGGTGCTTTCATGAGAAGAGTTCTGATCGCCTCATTAACGAGAGCGAAAAATTAGACGTATTTTAATGCTCGTATGGTTGCGATTTCCACCTCATTGAGGCCGCAATGTATTCGTATAGTGGAGGGACTACGCTGTAACGAAGGGTCGATGGTGTTGCCGTATTACAGAGAAAATGGGCGACATACACGCAGCACAATGAACACTATGAAAAACCTAACTCGTAATGGTATTAGTCTAAAACATCTCCAGTATGCTAAATTGACGTCGCAATGACGTTCCTCGGGACTGAAGCTTAAACAAAGGAGCTACAAGGACATAGTTTAAGTCATTAAGTGCTCCATGGAGTTCACATTTAGGCATAGATTTGAACAGTCCAGAAGTGTTCAAATGGTAGCGTCTGTTCGTAACCGAGAAGGCAGGTGACGCACAGCAGGAGCAGCTGTTTGCCCGAACGGCTCACACTCGTGCTAAGCATTGGCCATCCGGCTGGACCACTGGTTGCATTGCAGGCATGATACAGATGATCTGGCTGGCCTTGTTCATGTGCTATTCTTCTTCATTGCAACATATGTTAATTATATATATATATATATATATATATATATATATATATATATATATATATATATATATATATATATATATATATATATATATATATATATATCGCCCTTAATTTTTAACATCTCCAATCTCACAATTTCAATGCATAGAGGCCAATAAATACGAACCCGATTGCATTAGCGCAGATGGTTTCATTTGCTCCAGGTGCTGTTTTTTATTGCAAGGAGAGCTTTAGTCGCATTGTATGTCATTGTTGTGGGCCTAGTCTTCTTATTGGAATTTACTCCATCTGTCTGCTTTTATTACATTGACGATTTACCCGCTGTGGTTGCTCAGAGGCTATGGTGTTGGGCTGCTGAGCACGAGGTCACGGGATCGAATCCCGGCCACGGCGGCTGCATTTCGATGGGGGCAAAATGCGAAAACACCCATGTGCACGTTAAAGATCCTCAGGTGGTCGAAATTTCCGGAGTCCTCCACTACGGCGTGCACATAATGAGAAAGTGGTTTGGCACGTTAAACCCCATATTTTAATTTTACATTGACGATTTCTGAAAATATTTTTTGTGCCATTGGATTTGCCTTGCTATATAAATATCGATGCACTTGATTTCTCCGTTTTTCATCTGGTAAAACAGTAAAATGTACGTGTCCCGCAGCTTTTTAAGACTTATGGGATGTTTTCTTTCCTGAAGTTCGTCATGCTTCAGATGAAGTGAATGTGGGCTCAAGACACCACTGGATTATCCCTTCTGTTCTGAATTCTATCAGAAGGTTGAGCTAAGTCTGGGACAAGTAAAGCTGATTGAGAAGCCAGAGTAATGAGTGCTGGTACATGCAGGTCAAGAGCGAACAACTCAAGAAATTTATATTAAGCGTAGAAAGAAGTGCTTCTCATAGATGGGTGATTCTTGTCAAAGTATTTCACAGGAAATATAGATATAATATGTGAATTGTATAATGGTTGTGAGTTTGAAGAAGGACGTGGGATGTATTATGTATGTTCGCTGGGCGCTTTTTCCCGCCGTTTCTGAAACAAACCATACCAATGTAGTTGGAGTGCACATATTGAGCAATTTTATTTAAAAATGTTATTATATTATTGTATAGTGTCTTGTACATGAAAAACGTCTCTGCGCAAATGAAGCTGACGATTCTGTTTGTATTGTATTTAAAATATCAAAAGTCGAGACATTTGACGAGGATGTCATTTCTCAAGGTACGCATAAACATGCGGCTTCAAACGAGAGGTTGTGTCAGCTCATCTTTGCTAATGTACACTGAATTCACAAAACCCCTTATTTTTTTGCTGCGGACCATATTTGATTGATTGATTGATTTATTGATTCTTTATTGGTTTATCACATATACGTGTGATGGGAGGCGAAGGGAAAAGGCATTCAAGGGTGGCTTGAGGGAGTCCTTCGCCCCCATACTGGCAAAGACAACAGCAGAGGCACACACGTTCTGTTCACATTGTCGTACACTTTTACAAAACCATCATATTAAACACAACATTGTCATCAACTTTGACGAAACCATAAAATTAAACACATTAGTTACTGTCCTACGTAGAGCATCATGCGTCAACGTACTTTACTTCACAGCACATTTCATAACGTACGCTTAGTAATAGTGACATTGAAACAATATAATTAAACACCAATCGTAAACAGCTCTAGAGGACAATGTTAGGCTAGAAAGAATGTGTACAAGTCAGATAATTTTGCTTCGTGAATATCGATTTGTTTTTATTCAGCTCATTTAGTAGACATGGAAATTTGTTTTGGAGCATTTGCCGACCTTAGCCAGTGCGACAATATGGAACATACCATATTTCTGTTGTTCTAGTGGCATATGATGCTTCCTTCCAATGGAGATTTACTAAACCCATGAAGAGAGAATTATGGCAGTCATAGTCCAGGGGATATTCACGCAACAATTTATATTCATATGTGTCTTGTACTCTAAAAAATTTTAAATAAATAAAGAGTAGAATGCCGGAGTGGCACATTCTCAATTATTCTCAAAGCTCTTTTTTGCATTACTAATAGCCGCGAAAAATTCTATTGTGTAGTAGTCCCCAAGACCAAATGATAATAGTTTAGATAGGAACCGAAGAGGGCGTCATAGATTAACAATTTTATTGACTACGGTATGAAGTAGCGGTTTCTCTTCAGAATTCCCGTTCTCGCACCTAACTTTTGTAATATCGCATTGATATGCCTATTCCACTGCAGTGATTCTGAAGAATGCACACCAAGTACTTTAATAGACCTAACTAACTCTATCTCTGAGCAGCAGTAAGCTAGGTTACGTACTACTGAAACATTCCTGCCTATAGAATGAAACATCACAGCCTTTATTTTCTTTGTACCTAGAAAGCAAAACGTTCTTAATAATTGGTTTGTTTGCTGCACTTTCCCTTGGGCACGCATCACTAATGAGGTTAGAATAGGTCTACCCACCGTGGTTGTTTAGTGGCCGTTGCCTTGGGTGCTAAGCACAACGTCGCGGGTTGGAATGCCGGCCGTGGTGGCCGCATTTCGATGGGGGCGAAATGCGAAAACACCCGTGTACTTGGATTTAGGTGTACATTTAAGAACCCCATGTGGTCAAAAGTTCCCCAGGCCTCCAGTACGGCGTACCTCATGAGACCGTACTTTTGGCACGTAAAACTCCAAGGGCCTTAAACAACACAAGTACACTTGTCGAAACGTTGGCTCCTGCTTTTACCTTCTTCTCGTTTTCCTCATCAACTATTGAAACGAGCATTTCTGTGCGGTCCTAACATTTCTTTGCAGATGGCATTTAAATTTGAAGTGCTTATGTGGGCTGTATTTGGAGTGTAAAACTGTGATGTAAACAAGATGGACGGATGTTGTGCATGTTGTGATGATGTTGTAACTGTTTTCTACAACACCTTGCGAAATTTTGTACTTTGTTTTCACAAATAAAAGCATTGCCTCACGAAACTCTTTCAGCAATATTTATTGATTGAGACCTTCACAGTCTCGGCTGAAGATTTTATTCTCGAATTATAGAGATTTCTCAACGAACAAGAATCGACAGATACAGTTTTCACTCCCACATCTCTGCTGATAATCATGCTTAGTGCCCACGGCAAGCACTCGCTCCAATAATCAGAAAATTTTAGAGAAGGAAGTCACTCATAAACCCTTGGCTCAGTCATTCTCCTCAGAGGCCTCACTCCTCCCCCCCCCCCCCTATAGCCACTCTTACCGTCATACAGTTGACCAGCGCACTGTCCTCAGCATAGCTTCCAATTTCTCTCCTCGGGGCCCTTCCTCACTCACCGTCTTCCACCAGCTACACAAAAGATGACTATGTGCCTCTGACTTATGTGTAAATAAGCTTTTCATGTTACGCAGTCTAAGCCAATTTCTCCGACTGAATATGCTTGTTTGGTACTTATTCATTTGAAAATACACTGCCGCAAAATGTAGTTTGTACTCTTCTCTTTTATTACTTGCCGGTGTTCATGGTTTTTGATCTTCAGGCTAGTATATATATATCACACGTTTTCTTAGATACTTAGTGGTGGAGATATATAGGGAAAATACTATGAAAATGCCACTGAGAAATGGTTCGCGGAAATAATGACTGCGTGCTCCACAGCCCGCGAATATATCGTATTCTTCATACAGTGGTCATCGGCCTAAGCTGGTATCGATAATCGCAAATATATGGCCCCGCACTGGTCTTTTCGCTCAGAACAAGTTGGCCCCGACGCTGGCCTGAAGTTCATACGACATCGAGTCCAACTTTGGGCCAGAATTTTATTGGGTCGCACTTTGCCAAATGCCAGCACTCGACCAGGGCTGATACCAGGTTCTGGTGGAACCTGGTAATTTATATTACAATGTTCGTGTGCATTCTAAGTGGCCTTGAAGTTTTCATTTTTCTGTTCACGCCGTATCAAACTCGCTATGATTTTGTCGGTGGAAGCAGGAAGAAAAAGTGCACATCCGTCTTTGTCGATTCATTACGGCTTGTAAGTTTGCTGTGCTCGCAGTGTTGACAACCTTTGGGGCTGTTCAAGCAGGTTCCGGTATCAATGAAAAGTCAAAACTGTTTGCTCTGTGAATAAAACGACTCTTCGACAATAGAAACGGTTACTGGTAATCCGAGCATATAAATTTGGTAAGTGTTGCCTTGAAGTTACGCACCCGGCAAGGTTGCATTAGTAACAAGTGCACAGATCCGATATGTCATATGGACGATTCAGAATAGAAAGTCGCCCCCTAAATAAACAAAGAGGATGGCTATCGTCAAAAATAGATCACCGTAACTACGTTCGACCTTAGAATTGCGGCAGTTCTGAGCCAGTGGTTTAGCAAACGGAATTTGAAGGAGCTGTTCGGCTCAGCAGCTCTGAAGGTACAATTAAAGGGCCCCTGAAACGGTTCGGACAAATTTTGTAGACGCGTAGGGTACAGCAAGAGTTAGCGATTCAAACCACAGTTTGCGTGAAACGTCTCATATTAGGAGAGCTACAGACTATTACAAGTTCCCCTCCTCCATAGTCATACATTTTCTCCTCAACTCGTTCGCCGAATGATCGGTGCTAAGTTCCGCCTTGATTGGCTTTGCGTCATGATGGAACCTCGTGTATTCAACTTCCGGTTCTCTAGCAGCGAGCGCGCGAAGCTTCTCTAAATTTTCCTCCAGCTACTCGGCAGTCGACCCCAAGCGAGACCTATCGAAGCAGCGTGCGTTGCGAGCATTCTGTCACAGCGCCGAATGTGTCTGTATTCCGGTAAGCACAGGCGAGCTGAGCGTTTCGACGGATGGCTGGAGGCACACATTCAAGCTGATGAAGGAACTTTAGCATTGACGAACGTGAGTGGCCTGATCGGTCTGCACGGTCCAGTCACCTGTTGGCGCAGAGACTAATCAACCAAACAAGGCGCTAATATTGCTCCATCCAAGTGTAAAACATTTCAAGCATTTACAAGAACAACGTGCTAACCACTGCACTCCTGCGAAAAATTTTCGCCAGCAGCAAAGAATACATTTCATTACTGCTACTGTGTGTGGTTAAGCTCTGTGCCACCAGGTGGCTGTACAGTGCAGACAGTTCACATTTGCGCTTCTGCTCATCCCGTGAAACGACCCCGCCAAACGGCCAGGCCTTGTCTCCTTGCGCTTGCATTTACCCTTGTACCGTACTCCTGAAGAGCTTTTGCGTTAGCAATCATGGTGTAATGTGAAGGTTACATACGCGCAAATGCTTGCACCGAACGGATAGCGGCAGTCCGATTCGCTGCAATCAGTCCGCTTGTCTGCTGCGCTGCAGAGCGACACGAAGTCCCAGCCAGACATATTTCCAGTCGCTATGTTTGCAGTCCACAGCGCAACAAAGTCGAATCATAGTGCTCGCGAAAAGAGACTGACTCTGACCGCCGAGCCCTCGTCAATATGGACCACGTTGTAACACAAGCAGACGATGCTTCTGTGTGCCGGAAGTGCTTAAATGTAATGTTAAATTGTTCTTATACATTCTCTTTCTGTTGCCTTCTTTTTATAGAAACAAATCAACTAACATTCCAACTATTACCAACATCATTTGTGCACCATAAAGTATCTCATTGATATCACCATATCTCATTGGCTGGCCATAAAGGGCAGCCAATGAGATAGCTCGCCCTGCTGACGTCAATTGGATGATTTACGCCATATGGGAAGGGGTGGCTGAAAATTCTGCCGAGCAGTGTGCTGCCATTGGCAGCGATGTACATTTTTAAAACCCTATAATAATTTACATGCTTTACAAGAGCACTTAGATGCGTCAATTAAAGATCAGAAGGACGCACTCTAACGACTCAGTACATTTGTACAAAAGCGTGAAAATTGTTTCAGGGTCCCTTTAACCTCAGCAGCAGTGATCGGGCAAGGTACTCCAAAAAAATGTGTGAGCCGAGAATGAAAGAGCACTTATGTTTAAAAATCAGCGCTGCAAAGTTGAACAGAGACGAGCACAGCACGTAAGAAGCTTCATACGTGCCATTCTTGACTCAGTGTTCCACTTTGAAGCGCTGCCTTTTAAAGACAAGCATGATATTCCAACCAGTCTTATTTAGTGGCAACAAGCCCTAATGAGTGAATCAACAAAGGCAACAAGCCTAAATATAGAAAAAGTATTTTAATATCTTATTTCTACGAAGCCTTGATGTAAAATGCGTAAGATTTATGTGGACAGCTTTGAAAGCGACCATCCTCAGCTCTTTGTCAAACAGCAAAAGCAATATGAACATTTGCAGACAATGGGAGCTGTTGTCTGAAGTACAAGACAAATGAAAATATGCGACCGGGTTAAATCCGGCCGCGAACAGCTCTAGCAGGAATTCTGTTATGAGTATTCTTGCAAAAGCAAACAAGAAAATTTAAATACAGCAAAGCGCCGGAACTTCTTTCTTCTTTTCTTGAGGCTCGACGAGGTAGAGGGAGCCCTACTCCTTTGGATCATATCACGAACACTTGCCGGACATACAATTTTTTGCCCGGGTTCAGCTTTGTACCAGTTAAACAATGCTATGTGTTTTCCAACGCCTAGTCAGGGCAACTTTGTAGATGAAAGAGAAAAAGAAAGCTTGCACGGCTCTTCGTATTTGTTTAGTATAAGACTCCCGCAGAAGCACCGGTCACCAGTGTTGGGAAGGATAAGTAATAGAACAGATATAACAAGGGAAGGGAGTGCTCGGAACAACACAATCAATTTTTTGATGATTCAAAGAAAACTGCGAAACAAAGCAGACTTCAGATATTTCTCCGAAACTGAACTCATTCACGGTGAGCACAACATTCTTCCCCAGTGAATTCTACAATATTATTTCTCGCCCCGTTTTGGAAGCCTTCTCCGTGAGACAAAAGTGTTCACTCACAAAGGGGAGCTAGGCAAGATCCCAGCAATTAATTTCTTTGGCGAACGGATGCAAATATGTAAAAACTAATATTTTTAAATAGAAAAATGAAAAAGTAAATACTAAAGCAGTGCACCGGTAAACATATATGTGTGATAGTACAAAAGATATTGATTAGGTTTCTCCGTACTTTATAATTATGTAGACAAGTTCGTTTACGTACGATGTTGCATTGCGTGTTGTGGAAGTCGAAATTGCCGTGTTTACTATTGTTAGCACACTAACACCCTCCCGGTTTAAGAAAGCACATGTTCATCGAGTCGGTGTGGAGCGCAAAACGTAGCACGATTTACCCAGGACTGTTGTTGCGTCATAGCTGATGCACTTCTGAACTCCCTCAGAGTGTATGTACTTGCTGCACACGTATGAGGTTGCTCCATTTGTGAGTGTGTAGCGGTGTTCTATGTGCAATTTTGTTTAGTTCTGTTTTCCATGTAATAACAACGAAAGTTGCGGGGTAGCATAGTTTCTTACACGCTCGACTCCCTAATGAACATCGTCTGACTGCTTTTTTATTGCTTCGTTATAAAGCACTAACACACGTTCCTGTGGGCTGTTTAAAGGTAATGTCACTTTTTACATGTGCAAAGGTGCGTCAACATAAAGGGCCACTGAAGGCAAACTTCTTTATTTCGAATTTTATGCTCCGAGTGTTTGTGTCTGATAATCAGAAATATGAAGCTATAGTGACTCAACGTGCTGAACGATTCAGGATTTAATTGTTAATTATGACCAGTCAGAGCGTTACATTGAAATTCGAGTCCGAAAACTTAAGTAATGAGCGGCAACAGAAAGTGACTGTGCACGTGATTCTGTGGGCACAAAAACAGGTCACGTTGAGAAGCATCCTTGTTAGATTTCCATTTGCAGAATTGGCTGTTAGGGGTGAGCGCTACGCGCTATGTTATCTGCGTCCGAACGTTGTCGTCTTCGTTGCGTGAGCAGATCACATTTTGCAATTTGGAATTGCTGTCATAGTGGCTGTAGACAACATTCTTTGTTTCAGTTTGGCCACTGCCGAGCAGAAAATGTACTACTAACAGCGCTCCAAGCAGGGATAATATGAAATCGTGTGCACGAGGCATTCAAAAAGAGCCGAATAAGTTTGGTTGCATTTTTCTAGTAATCATTCAATCCGGCCGTCTTGGCCAGGAAAGTTGACTCACCGTTGTACGACGTCACCATATTGAAAATCAATATAAGCTACGGGGCTCCTACGATTCCATCATTCCCATGCTTTCACTCATTAAAAGTGTCCTCGTAGAGCTTTGCGAGGATTGCTACTTGAAATCAAGGATTACCAATCGAAGATTCAACCTCGCATTCATTCCTACAATGCAGCATAAATTAATGCTACGTGTGGGCCTCATCTCGAGCGCTGTGTGAAAAATTTGGCTGAGACCACGTTTTCGAGCTTGTCAATAAACCATCGCAAAGGTGCAAGTATATAATCATGCGAGAGGAGAGAAGCGAAATACACGATAGGAAAGAAGCGGTATAAATGGTTCGTATCTAAGAGTTTGTGCGTCAGTGCAGAGGCATTATTGCCTAAAAATTTTTTCTTCTCATTCCAAATGTGTACACGTACAATCCCATCGAACGAGCCAATTCCCTCAGGTGAAACCTACGATCCTAAGGGCTCGTTAAAAAGGAAATTATATTTTGGCCTTAACCGCCATGATAATAACGCAGGGTCTAAAGTGTTGTGTTCAGTATATTCTTGCAGCCTATTAGAGAAAGGTAGTGCGCATGGCTGCATCCCGCTTTTATTCAAATGCGCATGGGCGTTCCATTGTCCTCTATAACTTGCGTATTTCAAAGTGACCTAGAGTTATTGATCAGCCCTCATCTTGTGTATTCATCTTTCTCGAAGTCGCGTACTAGGTTGTGCTGCCTCTTTGCTTCGCCTTTAGAACATGGTCCGCAGTCAATATATGGATTGGAAATACGCCAGTGGCAAGCGGTGAGATTAAATGAAATGATATGTACAGTACGTGGTTTCTATTTGTATAAACTAGATGGAGAAAACACGCGATGACCATCTTCAGCAGTTGAGAACCGATTATTCTGCCACCAGTGCAGCTGAAGGAAACGCGAAAATAGTACATTGTATTGAAATCATGCAACCTCTAAACAACAGGTAGAAGCAAAAATTACTAAAACAAATGTTCAGAACTTAAGTTCAAATCGAAACATTATATATAAACCAGATTCAGATTTATCAATTATCAGTGAATTAAAAAACAAAGAAGAGAGGGAAAATATGAACAGTTTTAAACAATAATCTGTGAGCCAGAATAAAAACGAAAAAACAACGTAGCCTACCTGCATCCGCAATATCGCCGCGAAATACGAAATTCATAGGACAAAAATAACATGAAAAGTATACATTATGCAGAGTAAAGCACTCTACTATAAGTAGATGATCTATTTCCGGCATTTCTAGCTGTGAAATTATAGAACCGACATGCCACATTCGTTTAAGAAACAATATCAAAGAGGAAGGTTGATTTGTAGTATCTTCTACATGTACAATTTCTCTAAATATGACAGTTCGTGCGCATCACCGAATGTTTCTAAGCTGCTCTCACTTTGTTTCGTCAAAAAAAAGATTCTACATTTCCAATGCAGGCATCAAACCTTTCACGGTAAGCAGAGCAGTCCGATGTTATTACCGTTGGGCTAGGAATGCTTCTTTTCTTTCTTTTTCTTCCTCGAAACGCTACATATTGAAGGACGATCCCTTGTTGCTAAATATAAGCACTCACCAGTTGGTTAGGTTTTGCTGATTTAAAAACCTTGCGAGAGGCCAAGCTATCAAGTTCCTGCAACTCGCCCAACGTTCTATCCTTTTGCAATCCTGCAAAGCCACTGGTTGTCCAGTCACTAAGTTCGGTCGCCACGCCTGTACCTATTACTATGAATGATATCTTGCCTCACAGACCCTGCATCTTCGAGAGCATGCCAATGCGAACGCCAGTTTTCCAAACGCGTTTCACACGCAATCGCATTATCATGTATCCGCGGGCACCCCAGTTATGTCAGCGCATTACAAGAGACGAGTATCGAGAAGGCCTGTTGGAGGTACTTTCTAATAGTACGTTTGAGAACAGGCCATCAAGAAAATCTTCTCAGAGCTGTCGAAGAAGTTGTGCTCTATAGTTCCCGGTTTGCTTCATATTATTTAGTTATTAGATCACACAAGAGAGGTATTTGTATTTGATTTTATGGCTTCCCAGTCACAGTGCCAGTATATTTTCCAAAATAAAAATTCTTGTCGCATAAGGTCTCACAGCCATTTTTCTTTAATGCGTGTTCGCACGTTGCCGTCATTTCCTAGGCTACCCACCGTACAATAGGCAGGTAAGGGCGAAAAATAAAGCGAAACACACAAACACACACACACACACACACACACACACACACACACACACACACACATATATATATATATATATATATATATATATATATATATATATATATATATATATATATATATATATATTTATTTACGTGTGTGTGTGTGTTTTGTGTAAAAAGAGACAGCAGTTTGGTGAAAAAGAGTGCGAACCATAAAGGAAACGACATGAGTCCTTTAAAAAGACTGTTACTCTCGTTGAAGGTCTTTTGAAGGTTCTTGTACGCTGATTGCACTGCACAAAAAAACATATTTAGCGAAACCAGGATGTTGTTTGTCACCTTTATTTTTGTCTCTATTTAGGGTCGCTTTGTTTACGCATAATCAAAACAAAATCTATTTGTGGATCTCTTCAAGAATGGAGACCATTGCGCCTTCGTTTGGGGATGGTATGGAACTTTTTTCTATGCATACAAAAAGTGTCGGGGAAACTACAAACGACGCAGTTTAATTCTGTGCCGCATCTTTTTATGGTGTCAGCTGGCGAATTTGGTTAAGCCTAGAAACTCGTGCATGCGGCAAGAGTCTCTTGCCTTGCCTTGCCAATGAACGCATGGGAGCATACACCGTAGCCTAGTGGCTCGAAAAAGCACCATGGTGTGCTATTGCTATATTGTGGTGACTGTACAAGGTATTGGATTGAACAAACAAAAAAGGAAACATCTGGAGCTCAGACAAAAGTAGGGTGGGCTAGCTATCTGTCCGTCTCTATAGCCAGATAGACAACCGGCTGGTTACCTGCCTGCCTGCATTGCCCTGCGCTGTCTGGCTGGCTGGCTGGCTGGCTCCTATCTATCTATCTATCTATCTATCTATCTATCTATCTATCTATCTATCTATCTATCTATCTATCTATCTATCTATCTATCTATCTATCTATCTATCTATCTATCTATCTATCTATCTATCTATCTATCATCTACTCAATCTATCTATCTAATTTATCTATATCTATCTATCATCTATTCAATCTATCTATCTGATCTATCTATATCTATCTATCTATTTTCTCAAACCCTCTCGAACACGTGTTACTACGTGGGCTATGGTCCAACGCGTCGAGCACCAGGCTGCTGTGCTGAGAGGACAATGTTCAATATTCCACGAACCACCAAATATGGTAACATAGTACGTACCACCTCTGTTCGATTAGAGTTTGTCACGGCAACTTAAGGTACTGCGTATGTGCTGCTTTTCAAGACAAAATATTCCTACAGAACCCATTTCATCCTGACAGTGGCCGGTAATGCGTTGGCTTGGGAATATTATAGCTACGCAACGTATTGCCACCGTCGAAAGCAATAATGTATGAGGCGTTTACTGCAGAGCGGCCCCTTTTTCGCGCGTCCATAATAACACTCGCTGCCATCTTGTTCCGCTCACGCGAAGTCGACGCGTGACCTCCAAAATGCATGACATGCCGGTGCGTGCGAACGCTGTCTATTGCGCCATCTGTTGGCACTACCGAGAAGTCCGCGCGTTGCCTCCATGGCGAGAAGCGTGGCGTAAATGTGCCTGCGAACACTAATAATTGATTCCTTCCTTGCGCGCAATGAGTGGCGCTTACTGGGTGAATAAAATTTCAATGAACCAACTCATTGAAAAGCGGCACCTGCAAAGTGCACTTGTGTCACAGGCTGCTGATGCGTTAGATTACTGTTCTTGAAGAACCCTTGTGACATTGGCTTCGACCACTGCTTTATCTTGTGAAGAAACACGTTTATAAGTATTTATGCAATGAATTAACAAAAAATGCGCTGGATGCGCCAACAATGATTCTTAATGTGAGTGAATGGCCCGAATAAATGACGCAATGGAACAAAACTAAGAACGAGCGATAATTCTTTCTTCCCATGCCATCTGCACCTCCTTGCAAGTCTAGTGCGCGTGATGTGGCGCGCCACCGTCGCCCCGCACCACCCCTCACCCTCCCAGCACATTTTATAGAAAGCGAGCAGCGCGTGAGCCCACGCATTTTCCTTCGGCACCTTTGCATTTGAAGTCTCACCGCCAGCCATCGAGCATTACCGATGACCGACCGCCGCCAAAAAACAAAAGAACGCAGAAGGGAAAGGTTATTCAATTTAAAGTTTACCAGACTTTTTTTTTTCAAAATGCATGCAGGCATACATCTAGAGCATATCGATAGATACACGCAGTACGCACACAGTATGCCCACAGTAGAAAAGAAGACTTTGATAAATCAGCAGCGCCGCTATATTAAATCGGAGATGAACTCCCAACCGAAGGTTGTCCCCTCCAATTGCACGTTATGTTTACAATCATTTCACTAGCATGCAACGAGTGAGGCATTTAAAAGCACGGGGCTATGAAGCTATAGGCCCAATGAGGCTGAACAGTATTCCAAAGGAATGTCCTATCCCTTGCCCTCATGTTACCAAACGCAAGCCCCATGGGTGCGAAGATTCATCAGATTTTTCTCGTAACTTCGTTGGTTCATCCGCAACATATTTGCCACAATAACCTCTTTGACAGAAATTCCTGCTACTAACAGCCACAACCTATTGACCTGGTCGCCAACTTGGGTAGCCAAGTTCACGACAGTGCGTCAACTCCTGAAGTCCACACAATCTATCGGTATTTTTACCCAAATGCTTTGATTGAAATAACCATGGGTGCCAGTGGCGTCGACCATGGTGCCATCCTTGATCATAGAAAAGATGATTTTCACAAGTGCCTCGCCGATGTGGCTTGCCTCGCACTAAATGAAGGATAAGCTAACAATTCTTTTATGAGAAATGTAAGTTTCTCAATCTCTTGTGCCATAAGCAAATGCAGTTCCTACCTCTATGGCCACCCATTTAACGCGAGAACTGCCCATGATGAACTATGCTGGCTGGCGTCGTTGAAAGAAGTGTCAGGTGGAATTGTCGATGGCCACTACGCCCCAAACGGTACAATATTCGACTGTTTTGCCGCTGTGTCCGCAAACATTTTCACTCTCATGTCCTCCTCTGTGCCTTCTGTCAGGCAACCCAAATTCTTTTATATCTGTACATGTGAATCCTCACATAGCACTGTGGATACGCTGCTGCACCAGCAGAACGACCCATGGATAATTTCTCTGCTGACTTTTTTGTCCGGGCGGTCATTGTCTTGCACTTCCCAGCAATTGCGTCACCAAGCACACTACTTCGCCGTTCGTGTTTGCCTCCTAGTATATTGTGCCAATGGCATTTTGGACGGCCACATGTCGTTACTCTGATCCCCGGCATCTACGCTTGGGTATCTGTGCAGGCTTTTCGTGGTGATCTGCAATGCGCTCACGCAGGTATGCTTAAATCATACGCACTCCCGGCGACAATGTTACCACTGGTAAATCCGCCAATATGCCCAATCATGCCTCGGCTGCCAACGCCACAAGAATCATCCATGCCATTGTAGGTGCCCCACTGCAACTTTCCATTGTCCTTTGCGTGCCTTTACCCGTCATGTTGGCGTAGTCACTTTGTACGAACGTTCGTGACAGCGCATATTCCTCTATGAGTGACTGCGTGAATAAATAAGTTTGTTTTCGCTCTTTATATATTATTTCCCTTTTCCCCTCCCCAAGTGTAGGGTAGCGAAACGGGTCCGTCCCTAATTGACCTCCCTATCATTTCCTCTTTTTGTCTCTCGCTCTCTTGGGGTTGAGCTTTTAACCCAATGGAATAGGATCAAATCCTGGCCTTGTGGCTGTATTTTGATGGGGGCGAAACGAAAAAACGCCCGCGTTTCGTGCATTCGATTTAGGTTAAAGACCCCAAGTGGTCAAAATTATCCCGGTGCCCTTCACTACGGCATGCTTCATATTCGTAGTGCCGTCTTGCCACTTAAAATCCCAAAACTTTTAAATAATTATTGACCTCTCTTTGGCCGGAATAATTTTTTATGGGTGCCTTCCAAGCACTTCAAGAGGCAGCCGCTGGGTAATCGTGGCAACGGAGCTATCTCTCGAGCTATATTGAACATCCACCACTGCCTAGCCCCTGTGCGAGTGAAGCTGCCCGTTTCTTCTTGTCATCAATACGTACAACGTTTGCAGTGCCTTTCCGTTCTATTTCACCAGTTGTCACGACCAGTAGCAGTTGCATGTAGCAGTTGCATGCAGCATATAGCTTGACCTGGTCATGTGAGACAGCCTAGGTGACTCTTTTCGCCCATCCCGTTTCGAAGGCGTGCAAATAAACCATCATTATGGTCATCATAATCGAGAAACGCACCCTGCCACGGGTGAAGCGATTCGATATGTGGGCCACGCAGTCGGATACCTGTGTTTACTTTATAGTACATGTTATGGCGCCTCCTCGCAAGGAACGAAGAAATGCTGAAGATGCGATTCGTAGGGCAGCGCGTGCGGTTGAAGCCACGCAATGAATATAAACGCGCAAATCCACCAACGCTTTTTCTAATGCAGTCTGCATTGCGAACGCTATGTACCAGCGCCAAACACGCTCGCCTGATATTCTTGTTTCAGCTACTAAAAATAACTGTAAGACAGACGCGTCCCTTACGTTTCATTTTCTGAGCCTCAAAAATACAACAAACATGCGTAAACTTTCACACAATGCACTTCAACAGCGACACGTTTGAGCATTGTTCCTTGCCCCTTACAGTGCCTAAATAGAAGCGACTTGAGCCTTTTATAACCGTCATGGAATCGTTGTCATAATTTACCTCACAAGTAGAAGCAGCGGTGCTTAAATAAAATTATTTATCATATCCTAAATCTTCGTAACAACTTATGCATTGTGTTGGTTTAGACGTCCCTTTCCTTGCTCATTTGTTGCCATTTTGTGGACATGTGCATTACTCTGTTCCCAAAATAAATTTTTATTATTTTGTCACTTCTAGTCATGATATAATTGTTGTAACTGCCATTTTCCCGTTAGTCTCTTGCTGAGACCTTTCTTTTTCTCAAATGTTTTGTACACGCTCAAAGTGTTATTTGTTATAAGTGCGTTTATTTACACGAGTGTCAAGTTTCTGGACGCATAATTATCTTTCCGTCCGTTCCTATTACGTGTATAACTGGTTACCTAGGAATTTTCCAATGTTAGCTTTTTTCGAGTATCATGGTACCTAATTGACATGAGCAAACATACGTTTGTATTCTTAAACTCATCGTTCTTTTAATATTACGCTCCTTCAACGATCTTTTTTTTTCAGTTAGCTGTTCTGCCTAGACGTTCCTTAACAATGTTTTCTTCTTGAATCCTTCGTAATCACATACATTAATACATGCTATATTACCCAACTACCAGGTTCCGGAACGGGGGTAGCAGCATTGAAAAAAATAAAATAACATTTTCTTGTACAAGCGTTTCCAGAATAAAAAATCGCTTCCTCGCAGGGGTTTCAGCCAATAATTTTTAATTGTTGCTTCTCAGGTCGTATTGTAGTGTCTCCCCGTTTTATGACATCTAGCAAAATTTAGTCAACTTTTTTGAATTTTTGAATTATCTTACGGTAGTGCTGTTACCGCTTCGAAATTTTTCTATGGGGCTATGACCTCGTGAAGCTGTTATGATAAACAGCTTTTTGTCACAGTCCTTCTTTCTGTATCATTTACAGAATGAAAATAAAGATTGATTAGTTCATTGAGTGATTGATTAACAAGTATGTTTTTATTGCGATAGCAATTATATAGACCCCAAGCACATTTCTGCCGTCGCCGCCGCCGTGATGTTCCGTATATGGTACAAGTGCAATAATGCCGTCGCCGTGTGAACTACAAGGTATGTGCGAGTGAAAGCCTGCGAGCGGAGGCGACGATTGCGGTTGAATCTCGCCCACGCTAAAGAAGGAGAGCTGAAGGAAGCGGACCGTCTTCCGTCGCGCTCGAGGCACCAATCGTTGCAAGGCACCAAGGGGGGTGGGGGGGTTAGTGGGGTGGCGTTCTACTCAGGCTGCAACTGCGTGTGTGGCAAGTGCGCGCGGTCGCGTGGCTGTATCTTGAGGGCGATCTGCGTTGGGGGCAGGGTCTTCCTCAACAGCTCGTACCTTTGTGCGTGCTGCTTGTTTTCGGCGCTCAGGTCGAGTTGAGGCGAAAAACAGCAAGATGATTACTTCGCTCACTGCTGCTGCCGTGCTTGCTCACGCCAGCATTCCAACAAGGAGTTTCCGCGGTCACCGAGTTTGATGTGTTGACGGTAGCTGCGCGTGCCGACACCATGCTTGTTAATTTAGTTAGCAGGCGAATGTTTACAACTTGATACGGCCGATAAAATTGCTATGGTTACCTCGTATGGCTATCTGCTAATTTAATATCGCAATTGATGCTTCACCTTTCTGGAGAAAGTGTGACTTTTTATTGTATCGAAAGTTGCATGCTTTCGCGCCATTAAAATTTCTTTAAACAGCGGTAGACTGATGTTCAAGATATCCACATACGGATGGGACACCAGCCGAAAACGTTTGTGCTATTGACTCAAAGGAGGTACTGTAGAAGTACACTTGAAAAAAAATAAGCAGCTGCCTTAAATATAAACTTTTCACGAAGTTTGCATCCTCAACAGATAATGCAACCTCTTGCACCATAATGACAGCTTTAGTGTGCCTTACGGCAAACTTCATATACGAAAAAAAAAAACAGTGATGTTCCACTGGTGTTCGTCGTGTGGCCCTGGAACGTCAGCTGAGACATTTAAAGGGGTCGCTGCCCTGTTATCTTTTATATGCATATAATAAAGATGCTGATCTCATTTAGTTCAAGATAATAATCTAGGAACAATGTCCGTAATTGAATACTACTTTAGCAGCCACGTGAAAGCAATCAAACAGAAACGCTAGCGAATTATTTTCCAATGGTTACTTGTCCTTTGCGGGATCAGTGGAAATGATCAAGCTGACAATGCTGCCCGAGAGTCACGTCAAGAACAACACAGCGTTCGCATTCCTCTTTCCAGGACAGACGTTGCAAGGCTGCTTCGTCACCTGGCATGCGAGCTCTCTTGGGCAGAGTGGAACACGCCAAATATAAAATGCTCCAGGTTGCAGGATTCGAACCCTTCGCTTCAACTCCGACCTCCACCCGGGCTTCATTGATGTGAGGCATCGCTTGTGTACCGGCTGTGGCTGGGAGTGGCTTTCACGAAGGCGTACACTACGTTGATTAGGCTGACTGACAGTGAGGCATGCGACGTCTGTGGCGTCGAAGAAAACATCGTACATTTATTGTGCCAATGTCATCGATTTCAGTCGGAAAGACAAACATTATCTATCGCATTGTGACGACTGGACCATCGGCCATTGTCTGTGAAGGTCTGCTTAAGGCCCTCCCCATTGCTCCGTACGCCAAGAAAGCCTTGAAGGCACCTTTATTTTCTTGAGGACAACGGGCATATGTGAAGACATTTGACTCACTCAGTCCCTCTGTATGGGTGTCCGAGCTAACAGAAGCTTTCCCCACGTCCCCTCCCTCTAATTCATCTTTCTATTCTCTCTCCCCCGTCACGAAGAGTAAGGTAGCCACCCACAAGCATTTCCGTTTAACATCGCTGCCTTCTCTCTTCTTTTCTTCCTCCCCGTCAAAACAATTCACGAACTTAATACAAACGGCAAGGGCGGGCTAAATTTATGCGTCGTATTTGATTGCATGCCCAAACATATACAGGGTGTTCCAACTATCATGGGCGAATATTAAAAAATATGCAATTGCCACGTATTTAAATAGAGCCAAGGTAATCTTGCTTGGCGCCTCTTGAAGATGCCCGGCGTCAGGACGATGTGCCGAACACATGAAGTGAAGACCCATTTTGTCGAGCTGATGGCGCACGAATGTCTTAATCAGGGTAACCGTAACTGCCGGTGCGTTAAGGGAGCTTTATTCGATCGCAACCGGATAGCCGGCCTCAATCTCTCGTCAGCCGACCCCAGCAACACCACCAGTGTTGTTGGATCGGGGAGCGTCGGCACAGGAAGATCTCGCCTCGGTGTTTGGTAAGCGTTCAAACTGGTTGTCGGTATGTCGTCTTTTTGCAAGTTCCAGGTGGCGGCACTCTTTGACAACTTCGTTCGCCGTCGCCACATTGTTGAAGACCAGCAAGTTTAAGGCGTCATCAGCAATACCTTTCAGAATGGCAGCATGTGTCACGAGCAGGTTGAGTCCAGCTGTCGTCTGCGGAAGCCATGAAGGAATGCTCGACGTATCGTCCACTACAAAGCTCCATGACGAGGTGCAGGACATCGCTTGGAGATACTCCGATTATTTTTTGCATTCTTCCAGATTGCAGTCTAAAGTATTTGGACAATATCTCAATTATTATGATTAGATGTGTTTTAATGAGAAAACTTCAAGGAGAAAACTGTAGAGTAGAACAGAATACAGCTTTCTCTGGCTAAATACGTGCTTCATATAAGCCTTTTTCCGAGCGCGAAAGAAGCCCGTGAATACACGTAATGTGACTCCAACTGTCAGTCGCGCGGTAATATTGCATTTATTCATGGTCGTATTTAGTGCTCGAAAAAAATACTTTGATGTAGCACGCATTGAGCAGCAGAAAGCTGCAACGGGAATGTTTCGTTTTACTCTACAAGTTTGTCATTGACACACTTCAACTAATCAAAATATTTCAAAACTTCAATAACAAATTAAGGCGCATTATGTAATTAGGTGGAACGTAAAAAGAATCTGAGTATCTCCAAGCGACTACAAACCAGCTTAATTTCGTTCTTCCCAGCTAAAAATTCGTTTGGAAGCTACTTGATGCCGAATAAACTTCTAATTTAAAAGTAAGCGCGGCACAAGTGCTGTGGTGTGAGTGAAGGATTAGCTCTTGCACGTATACGAAGGATTATAGTAAAACGTTTAGTTGAGGAAGCTGTTACATTTCCACACAAAGGGCAAATAGCGTTCATTGGGTGACAAGCAGAAATGTAGAGACCGGCGCCTGTGATAAACATGAAGTCATAATCTGAAGAAATTGGTTTTTATAGCTCGAGTTCCTTCGGTACAGCGCGGCATCTTATTTGACACCAGAGAGGATCTTGCCTTTCAGTTACCTTATTGATAGATAGGATCATTAGAGTAAGGTGGAATAAGCGTGAGCTATAATACAGGGAATAAGTGTATTACTTTGAGTGTAATTTCATAAAGCAGCATTTTATTATTTTTCCAACAGTACATTTCGTTCGCAGCGAAACCATGTATTTTCAGAATGTGTTCGCAGCAGGGAGCGCTTTTGCTAATTCGCGCATTCTGCGCGAACATTCACCAGTACTATTCTACAATTTGCATATAAAAGGTTTACGGAAATCATTAAAAATGCCCCGAGCCCTGCAGATGTCCTGGCTGGTGGAGGAAGATATCCATTATGGAAAACTGTTTTTGAAGAGTACCACTTTTTTTGCTGCAATTGAACACACACACAAAAGGAAGACACATAAAATAACACGGATGGCAGTTCCAACTGATTTAATTTGGGCTGTGACCCATGAGTATACATACACATACAGGCATGCACTGACTGTTCACAGATCTAAGTTCGGCAAGTCCTATACAGGACAGACTGGACGCTGCATAAATGAACGAGCCAGAGAACACGAACTAAATCTAATGAAAGATTGCGTGGTACATTTGCCTGCGCACTGCAAGGCCTGCATGTGCAAACCACGTTTGTCTGAGATTAGGATTCTTGGCAGAAGTATATTTCAAACAGCAGGTGAGCTAATCGAAGCTTACTATATAGCAAAAAGAGGTAGCAATTGCATAAGCGATACATCTATCGTGCTCTATAAATCCGAAACCAAATTGTTTGACCACGGGGTAACGTAGATAAAAAAAATTAAATAAGTTGGAGGTGCCGCCCGTGTTGTCTTTATGTGTCTTCCTTTTATACGTTATACGTTCTATACGTTTTTTAATGTACACTCTTATACACTTACTCTATGGGGTACGTGGAGGTACCACGAAGCCGCCCGAATTATCGGACGTCCTGAAAATCGGTCATTGACTGTACACCGGTAACTCCTCCAGACGACGACACGGTGTCGAAGACAATTCGTTACGATTCCTCTATTTTACTTGAGCCAGAAGTAGGGTGACTTTGGTTCCCTTTCTATAAAGTGATAGCTAATTTTCCAACATTAATGCCCAAATTCCCTCCGTTCTCCCTTACTTTTTCCAGACTAATTCGAATCCCTGAGAATTCCCGGTTATCCAGCTTGGTAGACGGCCTGCATATCGTACTTCGGCTGCACAGGAGATGCGTTGTTTCATGTGTTTCTTTTCCACAGGTCTCGTTCTTCCTATGCCTTCTTCTTATGTCCTTCTTATCTTTTTTGGAATTGTTTCTAACAGGCCATATGCATGTGCCGTTGTGGCTATCCCCTACACTAGCTGTCATTATTGATGTAGTGACACATGATCTCTTAGGCGATTTTTATACAAAAAATTTTTAGCCTTTTTCACAATTCTCGATGGCCGCACATGCGCAATAGCGTTACTAGTGGTTCGTCATGAAAACATAGCAGATTGCAAGGGAGTGTCTTTCCTGTCCACGTCTGCTTTTTCCGCTGTGCTTATTTGCAAAAATGATGTGAAACCAACAAGCCCCGCAGCTTACTATTCTAAAGCTTATTCTTGTATTTATTATTGCGAGTTAACGAATCTTGCGCGATTTGTAAAACCTAGTTGTGAGGGGATATATGAAGCAAAGAAATATGATGCCATACGAAGCCGACGGCTACAATACCACTGCGTGTCTTCACGAATATATTGCAAACTAATGATACCATTTTCCCGCTATCCGAACGGAAGGCGCCATGAAAAGCGAGATAATATTATCTCAGCATCTCACGAGCAACGTATGCATGGCCTGCTTATGTGTCGTAACAACTGTTGAGACATGTGACTTTTCATATATGCGCTTCAACATAGTCGTTCTAGAGCCGTATCTAGAACCCACCGCTCAACGAAGGGTAAGGCTTGCAACAAGGATCCACTGGAACGCACGGAACCACAAATCTACCGTGGGAACGACGGAGCAATATGCAAGGAAATGCTGATCAAGTGGACGCAGTCGTCGAAGATGATGCACCGATACAAACGAAATCCTTGCCAAGGACGCAGGCAAGTGTCGGTACTTGGTTACATGTAGCTTTCTCGGCGACGTTTAGTTTTCTTGTAATGACAACATTTAGGGGTCCGTAGCCTAGCAATCTTGTGCCGTCCTTCGTGATATACATGATTTCGTATGTTCAAGGACCCTTGAACATTGTTTTCGTTTTGACTACTATTAACAAAGAAAGCTTCCCTGTAACTGCAGCGCCTGAGATCTGAAGCATGTAATATAACGTAGCGTTTCCATGAAAGTTGCAGCTTGTTTGAAAAAATTCTGGGCGGCGCCTTCCCAATCTTGGATCTTTTTCCAGTGTAGAATACTTCCCTTCAGGCAGAAATGCCTAAGCACTAGGGCCACTCTATTAGTAGGCGGCGATTGAAATTCTCAATAATTTCGAATTATATAAATTCTGGGGTTTTGAGTGCCAAAGCCACAATGTGTTATTCATCCACGCCATAGTCGGGTAGTACAGAAATTTGAACCATCTGCGCCTCTTTAACGTGCACCTATATCTAAGCACAATGGTATTTTCGTATTTCACACCCATCAAAATGCGGTTGCGAAGTTCTCGTTGGCTCCGCTATAAATAATGTGCATTCGCAAAGATGATTCCAGAAGGAATAGCCTATTGCGGGCTAAAGGCGGACTTGGCCTTGCTGGAATTGCCCTAGATTACTCGATTCTTCGCACCTTTCTTGAATCGCTTTGAAAAATTAAGCATCATTCCACTCAGTGAAGTTAATGAAGCAGCGAAACTGCGTATGTGGGCCTCTTAATGGTTACCTGTCCATTGCCGTGCGTCGAACGCCATATCCACATAAATGAAAGGTGAGGGGCGACTCGTAAGGTGCCTCGGAAGGTTAGGAAGCACCAGGGAGCATACATACTGATGTATAGTTGCAATACGTGGAACGATGCCTTTTACTAACGAAACCTGGCTTGTAGAACAGACACGTAACTCATCGCATTCCACGGCCACACATAAGACAAGGCACACCAAATTGGTTCCTCACAAACTCCCTCTGAACCGGGCCGTTGCTCCGGTGAAACGTTCCTAGTTGGCGGTATCGGCGCCGCATGGACGGTTCGCATTTCTTTCTGCTTCGCGCTCCTGGCGAGCAGCACGCTCAAAGGACTGATACCACGGGAGAGCGGAAAGAAAGAAGACGCGATACGCAAGCGCTTCGAACGCCGAAAAATTCAGGGCGGTGCAAACGTAGACATGGCCGACGAGGATAAGTTTCTTATCTGTTCTTGTGAGCTTAATATATGTGCTTTTATGTGCTTCACCTCCGCCGTAGGTCGACCTGGTATTGCACTATCTTCGGGATTTTCTCATGTATGGCGACTAATTCTAGATCTACGCGGCCCGATAGACGCGCGCAACTTTGTTCCAGAACCTAGCCATGTACATCTTCGCTGTAAAATGATGTACAGTTGACCGATTCTTTAGCATGCCGTGCGAGGGTCAACTGACCGACCTGTCAGCGGCTTGCAATGCTGCGAATTCACGAGATGAGCAAGAACTTGTCGTCCTCGTCACTTTGCGCCGTTAGAAGGCGTCGCCCGGCTGGCTAGTCAACCCTTGTGCGTTACTCTTGTACCGTTGAAGAATCAGCCACCTGTAAAGAACCATGTGATTCGCATGGCGCATGAAACGCCACAATTGGAACCCATGGCGGGCGGTAATTTTTAACCGACAGAGCGCAAAGGAAAATACGTAGAAGCCCATGTACTGCTACAATGTGGCAGAAAGGCTTTTGCTTTAAAATGGTAGAATTATACGGCCAGTCGGTCGATATATTCCATGTGAAGCCACAAAACTGCTTTCTGAATACAGGGACCGAATGTGCAGTATAAGCGCATTGTGTGCGACGTCAATAGGTGTCGTCAGGAATTCAATGACAAGCGACACACTGGTCGCGGAATATTTTTTGCGCACCAGCGTAACACATTATACGTCATGCATAGAAAGGATGCCCTAAGCCTAGGTAGGAATCCCTAAGTCTGTAGTTAAAGCGGCGTCATAAGCAGTATCAGACCCCTTGGTAAGCAGCAGACCAGTGAGTACGGAAGTGACTAAATGGGACGCAACTTGAGAGTATGTGCCACTGAAGCAATAATTACGCACGCGCGCTTAGCTACACCCCCCCCCCCTCAACTCTATGTGATGACATTATCGTGCTCGCTTTATCCCGGCAACGGAAACCGCCTTTCAATGGGGGCGAAATACGAAAACAACTGTGTACATACATTTAACTGCTCGTTCAAGAACATCAGGTGGTGCAAATTATTCCGGAGTCCCCCACTACGGCGAGCCTCATAATCGGATAGCGATTTTGGGACGTAAAACCCTGGAATTTAATCACGATGGTTAAGCCACCCCGCGAATCGCTCGAAGAAACCAAGTGGAGCCGCCCTGAGCGGGAACAGCAAAGGATAACCGCAGCATTATGTGGCAGTCCACGTGGTGTGGTATGTATTCGTTCGGCACCGTAAATATGTGCATCTTTCACCTCGTACCCCTCCCGTATTTCTAAATACCGTGTGCTGTAACAGCATAATCTTCCCACGCCTAATTACCACGCATAACGGATATGATGCGTCGCATATCTTGAACAGTTCTCGTTAAGGGAGCGTCCACCTAATTTGCATTGTATGCCACAGTGGCATCAGCTCCATGTTTAAGCAGCTTCCTAGAAGGCAACAATTTTTTCATGAGCAGTCAGCACGGTTTCAGGCGTGGCTTTTCAATTTAATTAATATTTGGGGTTTTACGTGCCAAAACCACTTTCTGATTATGAGGCACGCCGTAGTGGAGGACTCCGGAAATTTTGACCACCTGGGGTTCTTTAACGTGCACCTAAATCTAAGCACACGGGTGTTTTCGCATTTCGCCCCCATCGAAATGCGGCCGCCGTGGCCGGGATTTGATCCCGCGACCTCGTGCTCAGCAGCCCAACACCATAGCCACTGAGCAACCACGGCGGGTTGGCTTTTCAACAGTGACACAGTTACTCCACATTACTAATGATTTGTTTGCAGTTCTTGAAAATAGTGGCCAGGTCGACATAATCTTTCTAGACCTTGAAAAAGCCTTTGACCGCGTGTCGCATTCCAAAATGATATTAAAACTAAAGCACCTCTTTAGAAATGAGCGTATTCTGAGGTGGCTTGACTCTTACCTAACCCAACTCAAACAATATGTTCAAATAGGTGAGTTTAAATCATAAATCCTTCCAGTCCTTTCAGGCGTACCTCAAGGGTCCGTCCTTGGACCATTACTTTTTCTTGTTTATCTGAATGATCTCTCCCTTGACACTGCTGTACAATGCCGATTTTTCGCGGATGACTGCATTGTTTACCATGCCATTCAAACTAAAGATGATCAATTACTCTTAAGCAATTCTCTAACATCAATTTATAACTGGCGCCAGACCTGGAAAATGAGCCTAAATATCCCTAAGTGCTCCCAAATGACCGTAACAAAAAAGAAGAGTCCACTATCGCATGCATACAAAATTAACGACGTTGGCATTACTCTTGTCGATACGTTTAAATATCTGGGGATTTTAATATCTCGTGATTTAAGATGGAGTGCCATTATAAATAGATTTTATGCACCTTAGAAAGGACTATTATTAAGGCCCCTTTACAGCCACGTCACGTCAACATCATCGGACAGATAATTATACTGCGAACTGATTACCACGGGCATGGCACTCTGTGGCCATACCTGGCCCTTGGGCGATTAAGTTTCAAACATTCATTTATTCATTTGGCTTCTCGCAGGCTGGCGAAACAAGCGACACTTCGCAGCGATTTCATTCGCCCACGCAACCCTACAGCGAGCGGTTGCTACAGAATCCCCATCAAGAAGGGCCTCTGAGCAGTCCGCCTAATACTTCCTCATCGGGAAATCAAGAGCAGACTAGCGATGCTGCCAGGGGAAGTAATGAGAACGTGCATGAACAAAGTAAGTAGTATTTACACTGTCACTACTCTCAGTGATGACACGACAGGAAAAAAGCCACCCAATACTGAAGCAGAGTGGCTATGGCATTGGACCGCTTAGCCCGAGGCCGGGGATTTTATCCCTGCGACGACGGAAGCATATCGATAAAATAATGTGAACAGTAAAGAACCCCAGCTAGCCAGAAGTATTACTCCTCGACCTCCCACTATGGCTTGCCTCTTATTTATATTGTGGGTGTCAGGTGTAAAGCCCATAATTAAATTATCAGGACCACAAATGTTTGCCTTCCTGGCTTGAGAGCTGTGAAACCGAAAGTGTCTGATGGCCTCAAGACCCGGTGTAGTTGGAAAAATCACCCATGACGATGGCATTGTTGGTCTCAAGACAGAAAAGATCAGTTAGCAATTTCTATGTTGTCTATCTATAGAGAAGCTACTAGAAACCTTTCACATGTCAGTAAGGATTATTTAACACGTGAAAAAAAACACCGCGTAGATTAGGACGGGTGAGAACATTATTCCCCATTGCTGAACATTAGATTGGCATGTTTTCTATTCGAAATATCTTCAAGCCGTAGACGAGTGCCCTGTGGCCTGGCTACTGAACTGTGTAGAGGGCAAGTGATAACAGGAGGTTAATTTTTATATTTTGTAGATATGGTAGACGTTTGCTTTTTCCAGTGATACGCTCCGCAGAGATCTCAATTAGGCGTCATCTTTTCAAATAGTTTTTTTTTACTCCTTTTGTGTGTTTTGGTATTTGTCGTACTCTCGCGGCTGAAAGGTATGCGCTGTTTGAAATGGCGTTCGCGATAGCGCAACCGAGTTTCGGGGCGTTTTCGTCACCGACTGTCCACTATTGTAGATTTTCAGGACGCACTTGTGATCGTGCGAGAGGTTGCGGACATCTGAACGGTTTGGTGGACAGCGGTCCTCTTCAAAGGAGCGTCTGCTCCTCCTGCTGGTGCCTTCGCCAACGATGCTGTCGCTCTACATTGAGCAAACATCTAACAAAAACCCATTTACGTATGCCTATTTTACAGCTCCACATGTCATCGTTAACATATTTTGCTGTCTACTTAACTAGCTAATAGAACAACACACTACGTAGATATCATCGCTAGCAATATATAAATGCCTTAAGGCATGTCTTTCCTATAAAAATTAGAACAAATTTAAAGGGTTTGGCTGTTCGCTTACATAAATATACCTGACAATGATTTTTGAAAAATTTGTTTCTCAAGAAAGGTACTAAATATACAATTCTGGCGCGCTCCCTCCGGTTGCAGGCTTGGGTGTCGCGTCAAATGAACATGGTGCTGCACCAGAACCGCTGCCTACGTTCTCGGATGCCGTCGAGTCTCCTTCCAGCCCAGCTTCTCAAGTAACGCAGCCGTCGTATGAGGACAGCACCGCCCTTCCAGCAGCTAACGCGGCTGCAAACGCGGCTGTCAACACGTCAAGCATATTGCCGGCCCTACAGCAAGTGCGGTACGTAGACTCTAGTGCAATATAATTGATTTTGAGAGAACTTTGCAGTGCATAGGAATAACGGACGTCAAAACAAGCCTAAATTCCGACCACGTCTTACAAAGGTTTAAATGGGGAAATTCCTATTGCGTCATTGAGAAGCATTTCTAGGATCCTAAAAATTGCCTTGGTGGTGAAATTGTAGAGAGCTGTGAATTACTAACAATAAATCGATAGTGATCGTGCATATCTTATGTTGTGCGGGAATGGTTGAGCACTCTGATCCGGAAATCTTCACGACGTCATATTGGAAAGAGTGCTTGCTCTTTGACGCCGGATAGATCTTGTTTGGCTTTTATATTTATTACATGCGGAACGTGCAATATGTTTTAGCCATTGAGGGTCGTATTGATAATGTTAGTCAATAATAGCACCTAGACATGAAAAGACCAGCAGTAGTGTCTCTTATTCCGTTGTACCGGAATAACACTGTTAAAAGAAATTCATCAATCATCGAGAAACCAAAAAGACAGAAAATACAAGCGTACAAAAACACATATGTGAATGCTCCGCTGGCCAACTGAACACGCCTATTTAATGTTCCCAAAGTTGGCGTTGACACTACTATTAACTCATTATAACAGCTGTCTTTCAAGCAAAAGTCTACGCACAGAAAATGATAATTTCAGCATAATTTCAAACCACCCTGTTATCTTTGCTTCAGTTGCTAAGTTGATCAGTTCAATTCAAATTTTAGTTTATTTCTATAAGAATGCAGGAAGTCTAGAACGAAAATTTTCCACTTCACAGATTTACGCCGCCTGTGCAAGGCATACACCAAGTAGAAAAAGTACACAGTCATACAGAACTGACTGAACGCGAAGTATCCAGTAACAGACCACCTCAAACTATACACCTTGCACTTTCCGGCCGTTATTCAACCTCCTCATCAACAGACATGGAGAGCCGCAGGCTGCTCCATCGGGAGCACTAGGGCTAGCAGAAGGAGAGCACCTTTTCGCTGCAGGGTAATCTCAGCCGTTCTCACCAGCCCTCAGGTTCAATGAAAGTAGTGAAATCCCATTTGCTGAGTTGGGAGCTCGCACCCTATATGGTGTGCCCTGTCAGCGTTCCGCACTACGTCAGCCTACGTCAGGTCCTCCTGCCGACACTGCTCTGAATGAAAGCCATGTGAGTGTGCACGATAGAAATTTCAATTCGCAAACAATAGATATAGTGGACAGGTCCTGTTAAAGTTAAAGCATCTTTTTCTGTTGCAGCGTATGATATTGTGATAGAATTATATCCCGCGCGATTTCATAAAAGGCGCCGTAATGACGACTGCAGTAATCTATTATCTTATTCAAGCACTTAAAATGTAGACGGAATGAGTGACCTTCTTAATATTCTCGCTCACTTAAGCAAAAATCATGTCGAAATACGAGTGACACCGTCAACATTACCTGTTAAGCTCAGTCGTCTAATGTTTTTACTTTAGCCTCCCACCACGACATCTATATCATTTTTTGTGATTTTTTTACCCTGTCTATTGTTTTACGTGTTTCATTAAACGTTCCGCGAGACATATGCAGAATAAAAGAAAGTGAAATAAAATATTTGTATCTGCATCGTGCAGGTATAGCAGCATTGTGTATGTGAACAAAATTTACGTCATTTAACGGTTGTAGCTGCTTGAATCTTGCGGTGCTGTTCGCCCGACTTAGCTCACTTAAATCGCAATAGGTGCAAAAAGGCATTTCGCTGACAAGAGGCCTAAGAGCCCTGCTGGGCCTATTACTTTTTGTGATGGTAGTACTGCCAAACTCCGAAGCTTACTTCCCTCTAACTATTTTAAAAATTTACCTGATTTCCCTACATTTTTGCGAGATATGGTAGTTAAGCTTTTCAACATGCTTTATGTAAAAATACGTTTTGTCACGAAAGCAGACGGCAAATACCTTCGTAAAATTTATTTTAATATTTTATATCAGATATTGAAATAAAGAGTTACTTGACTCAAACTGAAATGATGTTGCATTGGAGGTTGCCACGCTGACAACATACTTTCACTTGAAGGCCTCATACTCACAGTAGAGTACGTCGGCATGCTTATACATTGCTTTCCATACAAAAGAAGGATTACGTGGAACCTTTTCTGAAATTGGACAGAAAATGGGTGCCCAGCCTTTCATAACGGAATACGTGTGACCACGCAGTGTGTAACTTTACGGCACCTTTCTTAAATTGTGAAGCATGTGCAATGAGTTTTCTCGTTTGCTGGGTGCCAGTCGAGCACACCCACTACTACGTGTTTAAGGTCGTATATAGTAGATGACGTTTACATTGCGAAAATACGTGACCATTTTCATTAACTTTCCTGCAAGCGAAAACTCGCCCTAGCACGTCAAAACTGCTATTTCTGTCGACGTTGCTGTGTCCTTCGCCACTTCGCGTTAAATTTTAATATACGTACTGATTCTCAGCGCAGCGACCGTGTTATCGTGCTTGGTGCTGGGTGTTTGTCTGCTGACGCCACGATATGATTTGTTTCTTTTTGTGTTACAGCATAAGTTTATATTCGCCAGTTACACGTCAATATTTGCGGCACAGTTCACAGATATCAAAAGCACAACGGCAACAGCAATAGTTCATTAATGATCAAAAGGCACCCTTACCTTGCATTTTACATAGCAACATGCCCTTGCTACACTGCAAGACGATCATTAGTCATACTTAGCATGTTGACGTGGGCATTACTAGTTGCCACAGGAATGCAAACACGCCTTCGTAGTAGCGGTTCTAATATCGGTCGTCGCGGCATCGAACCATTGTTTTCTCCTTAAAGCAAAATTTTCTTTTATTTACGAGAAATGGCCCGTTTACCTAAAGCGGGCTACATATCTCTAGATGCTGGAAAATATTCCTGTGTTGGTAGCACTGGTTGCTGGACAATATCGCTCCCACTTACAATGAGAACGATGCCGCCGGATAGGAATTAGCACAACGACTATTTCTTTCAGAGGGCTGCCGCCGTCCAAGCACGGTGACATTTTTTGTGCTGCTAATAAAATTCTGACAGAATTCACCGCAAGGAAAATTTTCGAGGGGTCCCTTACGTTGCCGGTGCATAACCTGTAACACCGAAGCTGTTGAGGTTACTTCCTCCAGGATCGTATCCGTGTGCTAACACAAAACTATCATCACGAATGGCTCCAGCATTCACGTCTTCCACCACTGACTCGTTGGCGCATCTCGGCGCTACCACACGCACGCGCATGTGCCACTGCAGCCACGTCCGTCACCGTCATTAATTATTTAATTAACACAACGATGTAACACGTTTCACAGCGAATTACAACGATGCTGTTGAGGGCTAGTTACCCAGGATTGCGTCCGTGTGGAGACACAGAACTCCCCAAACGTGGGCCGATCCCGAAGATACTGAAATACCGGAGCGACCTGTGGCGGAGATGCAGCAGGCGTTAAGCACTCACCATATATAGGCGAATCCCGGAGGTAGTTCAATGGCGGGCAGCCCCACGGTGGATGTGAAGCCCGCGTGAAGCACTGCCCATTCCTGGACTAATCTGGAAGATAGCGCAATATCGAGCCGACCCGCGGCGGAGATGAAGCAGGCGTTAAGCACTCGTCATTCGTGCACCGATGCCTCAGATTGTACAACGCTGGGCTGACCCAAGGCGGAGGTTCACTTCGCCATTGAGGGGAATACATACACAGCTCCGCTGTCATCATTCTTCACAGAGTGGAAGGCCACTAAGCATTTATTGTGAAGTCATTTCTTCACATGATGTCGGGTTATTTATTCATAACGACTATGCTTTAATTTGCATCCAGTGTCCACTAGATACTGTCGCGGACAGATGCTACGATACGTGGGTCTCCTTGTGAAATAAAGGTCTTGCTGCGCCTAAGTAAGGATCCAGTAAATTTTTTTAAATGCTTGTGAGCCTCTCAAATGAAGCCACTGATGATCGTCGTGCAGCCACGACGGCTATAGGCCAGGAGATGAGTGGTTATACCATGCAAGTTTAAAAATTGTGCGTTTCCAATAGGCTTTCTGTATACGCCTAGCGATGCTTAAGGCTCATTTGCACTATATACGCCCACACGAGACCAATTTTGGTCTGCCAACTGTCGGCAACAGCGTTTCTTCCTTCCTGTCGGCGCCTCTGTCACATTGCACCGACACCGACAATCTGCCGACGCTTGGCTGATAGCTCGGCGTCAGTATATTGTGAGAGAGGCGCCGGCAGGAAGGAAAAAACGTTTTCGCCGACCATCAGCAGTCCGAAATCCGTGTTCCGTTGGCGTATTGTGAATGAGCCTTCAGCGGCTGGCTTCAGGCGTGGAGGGTGCGCAAGCGTACATTTACCACTTACGGGCTGCTTAAAGACCCTGCAGTGGTCAGCATTGTTTCAGTCACCACGTCGCCTCTCAGCCAAACTGACTGCGGGGCGATGAATAATTCACCAATAGGTGGCTTCCAACTTTCAGTTTCCTAGCCGTTTCGGCAGAATATAATAAACTAATGTCGAAGGCTCTGCTTTTTGCTACTGCAAATGCTTGAAACAACGTGTTGCCCGCGACACTTCTTTCACTAATTTCCTTTTGTTGCTACAGATCAGCGTATAGGTTTCCTCTCCAGGGCCCAGACAGTTCACGGGAGAGAAACGTAAGCGGCACCTCCGAAGCACCGGATGACGGTGGGCTTTCTCCACAGCAGGCGACAGAGGACGACGCCTCGGACGCCACAGCAAACGCACGAAGGCGCGTCGCCGGCCTAAGTTTGGAACGCTTGGTTGGCGCACATACACGAAGGATGAGGCTCGGCCAGGAAAACGAAGCAAGCATAAGGGTGCGCGTTCTTCCAGACCTCGAAGTCTTGGATGAAGGACCCTGCCGATTTACGCTAATACTTGCCAATGACGAAGCCGGAGTGCCGGAAGAAACACGTAAGCAGCGGCAAAACCAACCAATCGCATTAACAATCTGCCAGAAATTTAGCAATGTTGAACTACTTTACAAAGTTCGATTGCTGTGAATGATGCTGTGAGCGCGCTTTTTTGTTTCATTAGCATAAGCTATATGCCCGTCCGAGAGGCAATAAAGGAAACTAAATTGCCATTGCGCAGGATTCGCGCCTAATTCTACGTTCCTAGTTTTGTAATAATGGCAAGTCATGGATATGCATGCGAACATATTTTGAGCACTTTTCCAATGCATCATCATTTGGTATCTGCACATTGCCTATTTCAGCATATTAAACAACAGACGCACATTAAAAATGATCCAATGTATATAACACACCCATATATTTGGAGTGTGCACGTATTATCATCAAAGGCTGCAAAACGTATGAGAGAATTCTATAAGTACGTCTACCTACAGTACATTGTCATAATTTGGTAACCCCCCCCCCTGCACAATGTTCCTCCTAGCCTGTAGGGTAAACGGAATAAATAAATATTCTTGTATATGTCACATAAGTTCCACAAACACCCAATAGTATTTCAGTACTGCGAAAATCACGTTATGGAATGAGGGCAATGCAACTTATTCAAATACGAGGTCAAATTAAATAACACACATATTCTAATTGCTTTCTTTGGTAATTTCTAAAGTGCTTCCTTTTCTAGCACGAACAATTCTCCTAGTGCGATTATTCTAGCTGAGGAATCTGCCGTTCAGTCCCAAATATCGCGTTACAGAACACGTTCCGATAGAGCTGCACTCGTGCTCGCAGTACCAAGAAAACGTAAGTGTGACTTCTCAGAAATGTCTGAAGCATAGCGCACCCGTTACTGGATAAAAGAGCGACACCAAGCGCAAGCGCGCATATCATAGAAACTAGCAATGAAATCTTGATTTGCGGAATGAAAACCTACATATACCCTCCCCCAATAGATGCGTAATAGAACATGTGCCTGGAAGCATACCAACAACAATATCGCAACGGGTAGGGCACCTTGCTCATGAATAACGTTTATCTCATGCGCAAATATTCCTAGAATATGTTCAAAAGAAGATGGATGATTTCCTGACACATGTTTTTCCACGGGTGGTTGTCTTCTGCTTAAATGATTAGCTTGCCCAATTTGCTCACGCTTTTACCCATAAACACACTATTCTTAGAGAGGTCGGCAGTCGCATGTTTTGCAGCGAAGTGCACGAAAACCATGCAAACGCTCCTTTTTGAAGCGGAGTTTGTATGCTTGTATTGGCTGAAAAATTTCGGTGGCATTGTCTTGCTGGTCACGCGAGAAAAAGAAACCCAAAGGAGAGCAGTTGCGGTAAATGGTGGTTTGATGAGTTGTGAAAGCTGTGCCGGCGCTGGAGCGTTGCTCATTATCAAGGATTCCATATCATAAGTAGCCAACAAGCAAAGATACCAAGGAGAAGACAGGGGGAAAGTACTTGTACTTACTAATTGAAATAGCATGAAATTAATGAAATTATTTAATAAAGTTAGGTACAAGTAATTTTCCTTGAGTTGTCCTTGGTGTCCTTGTTTGTTGGCTTCTTATATATTTACTAAAAATCGGGCCCTCGGTTAGCCCCTTTTTCTTCTCGTAGCAACTATTCCGGTTGCGTAGGCGCGCGCTCACACCATGCGAGCTACTAATCAGAGCCATTTCGCTTCAGCCGGGGAGGGAAATGGCATGAAAGTATTGCGCGAGAGCTACGCTGGCTTCGTTTGGGTTCAGTTCATACTCGGAAGACAGATGGGATGGCCATGAACCGTGTGTTCCCTCAAGGAACTGGCAGCCTTCGACGAGCGGCGGCGAGAACTAGTCCGTGAAATGGCTCGCCGTGGCAAGCCGTTGGAGTCGCCCGAGCACAGTAAATCTGACAGCATCAAAAAGAAAGTGATCGTGAGCGTGCTCTGCTCTTCCCCCCAAGACTTAATCTATTTTGGCTTGAGAACGCAACTGTAATAGCTCTGCGTTCTGCAGTTATATTTTGATGAACTTCATGAATGTAACGGTTAATTGCCGAGTTTCTACTCGGTATTCGGGCACGCTAACATGTCTCATTTTCTGTGAATTCGCTTTAGCACTCGTTCCCCTACCTATTCAGTGATATGGTTTGGACAACCAGTGTAACAGATGTATCACATGTTGCCTCAAAGCTATGTTGACTAGATGTTTGCACGATCTTGAAAGCCTAATTAAAGCACATCTTTAGAGTGTCAGTCTTGCCAAGTTTACGCTCAAATAAACGAAATCAGTTGCTTGCGAATGCAAGGTTTATAAAACCAACAATTTGATAGGCATAAAAACAAACTTCAAGTAAAAACCCGCATGGCACTGCCACTTGGCATTTCAAAAGTGATTTACACCCGACTCGGATTCTATTCTATAACATACAAAACATACATAGCATTACGCAGTAAGCTCAATATTGTCGCATAGATCGCAATAGCAATTGATGTTGATAGGCAGGACTTTGTCCAGGCAGTGTGGCTGTTAGTCCTTTCCTATTATTAAAACCAAGAGCATAACGTTAACATATTTTGGCACTGTCCGAAGCTCGGCGAACGAAGATTTTAGCTGCTACCTTCTTTTGGCATTGATGCTGTTCTTTTCCTAGATAGCCGTAAATGACTTTAAAAAAAACACGGACAAAGCCAAATTAGGGAATCAGTACACATGTTGATTGCCAAATAACGTGCTGCTTGCCAAATAACGCGCTGCTTAGCACTTCTTGATTTCTTTTATTGAACTGATATTTGTGTGGTGGACACTGCAAAAAATGCTACTTGCCATTTTGAGGTGTGTCCCATTTATATCCACATTTTTTATACCTTCATTACGGTGTTGCTTCGGGGTAATCAATTTGAATGAGCATATCAGTCAAGTAAGTTTTGCCTTGGTAGCCAGGTAACTTGCTCTAATATCGCACAATCATATAATCTTGCGAATCACCTCATTCTGCACTACAATCTGAATAATCCCGCCATGCTCCAGTCATTGCTGCATCTTCAAAATTTCTTTCTCATGAATCTTTATGACAAAGATATAATGTGTAGCATAAAAAGCGGGGTTCGCTTGAAAGCCAGAGCACTGACAGGTATAGCGAAGTAATAAAATATGCACAAAGGAAGGTTCATCTTGTATTGGAAGTGTATATTAGAGTAAACATTCGCGAAGTAAATTTACTAGTGCGATGTTTTACGCGCACAGAGCTAGATGAATATATCTCACTCGACTACCAGCGACACTCGCTCTCACATTGCTGGGAGGATCGAGTGCGAAAGAACACAAGATTAAATATTCCTTCCGGGTTCTCGCTTCAACGTGTCTCATCAACTTGAATATACGCACTCTCTAGCGCTAAGCGAGCAAGGGGACCCCGCACATGAGGCCCGGAGCCATATCGACTCGCATTATTGCTACTTCGTGCAGATAACTTCCAATATAGGGCTTGTCAAAAACGCATCTCTCCGGCACAAGGAAGGCCACGTGCAGTTTCTTCAGGGCTAGAGGAAGCAGTACGTGGCGTTTACATTTCCCCCTTTCACCCATTGCGAGCTTGAAATGTATACTGCGCGCTCACTTCCCCCTTACCGCCTCTCATGCGGTACATGTTTGATCACGTGACCTCCAAGATTACTTGCGCGGGAAGATGACGTCCATCAAGACATCAGCCTTCCTAGCTCAGCCTCGCAGGCTTTCCCTCGCAGCCACGGTATACGGCATGTGGGGCTGGATAGAGCCCTTTAACACATAGACTTTACCAGTAACATCACGGTGACGGCGAACATTCACTGGAGTTTCCCTATAATTGCGACCGTACGAAGCCAACAGCTAGTGAAGTCAAAGAAAGGATATTGATAGCATGTTTCTATAATTAAAATATACAAACGATAAGACCGAAGTAAATAAAAAAGGACAATAATGCAATTCACCCGCTTATGGCGATGAAACTCGCTCTACACAACGCATGCTTTGCTCTAATAATTGAGCTAGGGTGAGAGCTGTTCACGCCTTTACACTCCTAGGTATCTGTCTATGGGTACGAGTTCTAGTGAGAGGAGCGTAAGCCAGTAGCAGTCATGAGCCTGGCGCAGCCTGTGGAACATCAGTCTGACAAACGGCGCCACGTAGTACATAAAATTTAGGAATAGGCAGATGAATTAACGTTTGTGAAAACAGGCCGATACAACAAAGAATGAAAAAAGCACGACTGGATGAAGGCCTGGTTTTCGTTATTAATTTTGTTCTTTCGGCCTATTTTCATGAGTATTGAATACCAACGCTCCCGGTTTACACATATTTTGACCAATAACCTGTTCACGGCACCTTGATACTTCATGTTAGGGTTTGTCTGCCTGATTCTGGCTTGACTACAACATTATGATGGTCGAGCTTATGACAAGACAACAGACGAGAAGCTGCCTACAAGCGACAAACAGAGCCCATGCAGCATCTCGAACATCACAATCGGAATTTCAAGCCCCTGGCAAGGGGTCAAGTCATTCATTTGCTTTCTTCTCTTGTCATGACATGGGAATGTTCTTGACCTATTTAGGTCCAGTGATGTGCACGAAGCTTCCGTTGCGTATTCCGGTCACCATCATCATAGTGTGCGCTAAACAGCGAGATTCCGCATTTCAAAAATTTTTCTTGCGGTTTGACCCTCAGAATCATTGTCGGTCTCTCTACCAAATTATTTCTAGCGGCCGCCCGGTGTTGGCTGCTTGCGGAAAAACTACCCATCCACAGCATTGTTACTGATATTTCACGAAACTGCATATAAATGTTATCAGATCTTAAGAAGAGATAAGTATTTCTGCAAACATTTACAGAAACTTCAAGAATAACATAATTTAGCCGTGCTGAGCAACACTAAAGGTCTCCAAATTTTTTCTAAAGGAAGGTAAAGAATACTACGCAATAAAGTATTGCCCCATTCCATAAGCTCACAATAAAAAAAGCGTTTGTAAGTGATAGTAGCACGTTTTGAACACAAGAAAGTAGGATTACTTAAGCGAGTTGGTTGAGTGGACTCAAGAACTGACAGAAAAACATGCAGTAAAATCTTAACTGCATATAATTTATTGAAGGACAGCCTAAATGTGTCTTCAAAAATAAGGATATAATCAATACGTTTCGTCAGGATAGCTGAATGAACCAAACAAAGTATGAACATTAGAAAAGCACAACCCGACATTGAAAAAAAATTTAATAGCGTAAAAGTGAAGTCTACCATGAAAACAGTTTGAAATAAATAGCAAACGTGGATGGAAACTTCGATCCAGAATATAGCTAAAAAGACGAGCGCAAACATTAAAAGACAACACGGGGCACTATTTTGTAGCCGCTAACTTCGGGAGACTTGGATGTTTGTCTAACTTTGCCGATATTGAGTTCTTGCGCAAGTCATCTATGTGCTGGAATCATTTGAAATGTGGCTCTCACAGACCGGTCTGCCTAATTTTGAACATGAACTGCGAGAAATGACATGTTAGCGTATATCGTGCTCTTTCAATGGCACTTCCCACGTCAAGAATAGGCGTGCATTCTCACTCTACGCAAAAAAGGTGAGGCCACCACTGCCACTTATGTGTCAGATGGTCAAAATTAATTTGGAGCTGAGGAGTTCGTAAAACCTTCCTAAGCCTGCAAATAAGTTATGGGGCCATGATGACACAAATTGAGAAGGCCGACAAACACCTGAATAACTAAAAAGAAGCATTAAACTTTTTAGTTATTGCAGCAAGAGGAAATGTTTGTATTACAGACTACGGACAGTTTCATTTACGCACAAACATACTTGTTGCAGTTCTTCTAGTATGCCCATGTTCCGAGATATCCGAGAGCGAATTTTCATTCTGTATGCACTGCTCATGCAAGACGGCTACGATCGCGCTTATAACTTGACCGCACAGCTTACGTTTGAACTTTCATTATCATTGTAATTTTAGAAAATGAGTAAAGTTACTTTTGATCACCCTGTGTGTCCCATTCGCCCCGAGTGTTGTCTACAGCATAACGGCATATTGTCCATGACGCAGGAGGAACAAAGAACCTGTTTGGCGATATTAATTGCAGTATATTAGGGTTAGATATCTCAATTTTTTCAATAGCCCTTAAATTTCTTTTTATTCCATATATACATACTTCGGCCTCAGTGAGATTATTGCAGGAATGGGATGAACAACAAACGTGCAACCTTTATAAACACACTTGCGCGAATTGTTTCAGTGGTAGTGAACGGATGTCGACCGGTAATGAATTCCATACTTCAATTGTTGATGAAAAAAAACTGTTTAAAGTAATCAGTGCGGGCAGAAAAGGGTGAGCTGTTTAGAGCATCGTGACTCGTACGTGAGAGCTTGGAAAAATTCAAGCAGTTATGTAAAGAGGAGAGACGAGGAGGATCGATTAACGCGTGAAGTAACTTTAGGCATTCAAGTTAGCGACGCTCTGCAAGAGGAGCGAGACCAAGTAGGGGACGAGAGTTAGACGGCGAAAATTTCTTGTCATATCTTCTACTAACAAAACGCACTGCCTTTCTTGCACTGATTCTAGCTTTCTTACGTCATTGTTTGTATAAGTTCCATGCAACGCAGCCATATACGAAGACAGGACAAATGATGTTTTTATATGTAAGAAGTTTAGTTTCTTGAGGGGGAAGACTGCAGCGTGGGATTTAAGTATTCTAGTCTTTTAAGGCCCTTGCTACAGGGGACATCAACGTGTTTCGACCATAAGAAATCGCGTGTTAGTAGGATACATAAATATTTGAATTCAAAGTCTATATTGAAAGCAATATTGTTAAATGCATAGGCAAAGAAGGAATGGGATGAGCGTCGTGTAAAAGATATGGAGACAGTTTTGCAAAGCTTGATATTCATTTGCCATACTTAGGACCTGTTTCAGAAGTCAGCAATTTATTTAAGGACAACATGATGAAATTTTGTATGATATCGTACGTAATCACCAGTAAAAATGCGTATTTTAATTGAGGGTTGTAGGGGCAGACCTTTATGATAAAGCAGGAATAACTGAGGACCCAGTGCTGAACCTTGGAGAACACCTGATGAAACAGGCATCAAGGGGGAGTTAGCCAAGCTGAAACATACATATTGCGAATGCTGGGAAAGAAAGTACGATATCCAGCAAGCCAAGATGCATTTTTTTTAGTATAGCGAGCAGCTTATGCGTAACTTTAGTGTTTATATCGCAAAAAAATTTTTTTCCTGAATGATGACCATTATGAGACCGGCCGACGCACTGTAGGCTGCGGCTGTCTTTGATTAAATGTCATCATTTGTGCAGAGCATTCTACGAGAACATTTTTGATTGGCCGCAAGCGTTGATAACCGTTCTTTTTTTTGTTTTTACGCGAGTTTTCCATTACACGCGTACATTCGAAACAATTACACTTTCGAGAAGTCACATAGTTTCATGCCATTGTTACTCGCAGGTCATCTTGCCCAATGGGAAACGTTAACAAGGGCACTGCTGTCTGTTCACGTTTGCATTCACCGCTTGACCCTGCTCATCTCGGCAGTGTCCAGGTCACCCAGAAACTTCTACCGGGGCTTCAGTTTGCGAGACGGTACCGCAGTGATCTACGTTGAAGTCGCTGCATTTCGCGACCCGTGCATAGACTTTGTGTTACCGTATTTGCGGAATCTACGTCGTTTAGGAATGGCCGAAGAGGATGGTATATGCTTTCAAGACATGGTTCTGCTGAATCGTGACCTCCGAGGACAGGAGATGTTCCGTGAATTGCTCCAGATGGATAATCGTCTCAAATTGGACAATAACAACAGGTACGTTTTTCTTTCTTCCTTTCTGTTCAGGAAAGTAGGGCCCCAAATATCCACGCTTTCGACAAGATATTGTATGCTGAATTTAACGGAGAAACGTTTACTGCGAATTGTTGGAAGTTTCCCATGCGTCTCTTAACTCCGCTACCACATTACCTAATGTCAAATTATAGTGGCTTTTTTTTGTCACAGAGAGTAAGACACGCACGCTCAATGGCTGAGGAGGCAACCAAAAAAGTTGGGTTCAATGCCTTGTATGAAGAAAAGGGAAAGTATTTATATACATACGAACTAAGAAAGATTTTCCTAATTGTAAAAACGCTGGAAAAGATTAATACAAGGATGACTCGACGAGCGATAAGGAACGAGTGCAGAATCTATAGTTCGCGCCGAAAAGTGAAGTGGGACATCTTACCATGAAAGCATATCTCTCAGGACTGCAGACCACAGGAAGCGAACTAGCGCTGTCGTCTTCATTGCGCACGTTCATTCATAACACTGTCCAGGCGTTTTTCTCTGATAGTGCCCACCTGTGCAGTATCCCTAACATGGAAGACATCACTCGCTTCTGTGTACTATAACGTGCACAAATTAACCTATGTACTATACTACCTTCACAGTTCTAAGTCTGCGAAAGGTATAACCATGAGCCCATGCTAATATTAACGAGTTTGACTTGGTTAATTTCTATCACTCTACGGTCGGCACCAGTTTCTTTGCACATTGTTAGTGCAGGTTGCAAGCTTATTTTCAAGTCAGCATCCGGGAAATGTATGCGACTCTTTGTGGATTGGATTGGAGAATTTTCATTTGTGGAAGCGCAATGATTTTCGTTATCACCGTAGTGTACCGGCATCCACTGACAAAATTATGCCCTGTCCTTGATTGGCTGCTTGAGTGTGTCACTTTAGTATATCTGGCACTTGTTCGAGAGCACGGCCAATGGAGATTCATGTAAATTAAAAGGCTGCCTCGAAATCCCAAGAAATATTCCAGCGTTGAGGGGGTTTCTCCAGAAAAATCTAGCAGTTTCATCCGGAATGCCAAGATTCATTTACTTTATCAAGTTACTTGAGCTATACAAGGTAAGGTAAGCAGGTTTATCTGCTGTGTAAACTCCTAAACACTTGCTTACTGACTAACTGGTAAGTATGGTGTGACGCGCGCACAGGGAAGCAGAAACAGATTTCACTCAATAATCGCGGACAATCGCTGTCGAAAGGGTGGCGTGGGAAACAACAGCAGCAGCAGCAGCTACAGAGTCAACCTTGTTGCTGCATCTCGCTACATAACGAACTAAGCGGCAGTAACACAGCGCACACAAAGCTACCAGTCTTCCGCGCAGCTAGATTCTGTAGTAGTTTCTGGCCACCGGAGAAGAACACACCCCCTTTCTATTTTGCCTTGCTCGATGTGGAAGCCACTATCCACGGATCAACCTCGCATTGTTTTACTTGCAACTAAAGCGTACGGCCCGCAGCCACGGTGTTATCCCACTTGGCCTTCATACCGTACATTACGGCGGCAACGAAGGCGGAAGGGCGCTTAAAATGTCCGTATAATTTCTATTTCAACAATCAACTCGGGTGCCAACCGAAGCGCCGGACGCTGCGCTCCCTTATAATTCACCAGACAGATTTAAACAAGCCTGTCTAGATTTAAACAAGCTTGTCTGGCATGTGAACTGCTCGTGTCGAGCATGTAGATATCAGAGTACCGTTTGTATGAACGCGGAGCGGGGCGTAGTGCCTTCGTATAAATATTGTTCGGTAAATTCTCCTAACACTCATGATACCACAGCTTTGCTTTTCAATTCAGGAAGAGCGAGGTGTACTTTGGGCTGGTGTATATATGAAAATTGGACGGTGGTTTTCTAATATGTGCAAAAGCTAATGACACAGAGCTGGGGTGCAGTGTAAATAATATTGCGTGCGTTGTAGACGTCCTCATTGTAGGTAGTTGCGTATCAGTTGCGTATGTTATGTGTTTCCTGAGCACACCAAATAAAATGTCGTGATCAGGTGAACATGGATAGTGGCTTTGGTTGCCGCTTTAGATGCATGCATGGAAAGTTCAAGTTAGGTCCGGAATGCTTGAGGTTGGAGGCCTTTAAGTGTTGGGAGTGTTGCTTGCGCGGGAGTTTTCGTGCTCACGTGTGCTATACCGTAGGACGCTCCGGAATATTGTGGTACAGTAGCAGCATGGATTACAATGAAGGATCCCACGATTTCTGCCGATGAAGTGCGGTTAGGTGAAGAATTCTTGTGAGCCTCTTTTTAACATATGATTCGTAGGGATCAGATATATGCCCCTATTGATGATGATTCCCCGAAATTCATTGCACTTTTGTTTTGGATTGTTTGCCTGTTGATATGAACGGCTTACTCTACCATCGGTATTGTGCGTGAATGCAACCACGGAGCACTTTTCTGGCAGAGCAGTATGCATTGTTTTTGTAGTTACATGGAAACCTTCGTCATGGCCTTTCGTACTCTCACCCGAATATATTGGTGTGTTACACCTAAAGTTCATCTGTAGTTGCCTCAATATACTAGCTAGTCCTATGTTTCTCAAGATTGAGTCGTAGCGATCTGTTGGAAAGTATTTAATGTGTAGGGGTTAGCACCCCACTCGGCGGGACATCAAAAGTGCGATAGAAAAAAAAATTGGGCATTTTTCGCTAATGGTACAAGGCTGGGTCACAACGGAGCTAGTTCCGGCTTCCAATAAGTGTTGTTAATTTTTCCGAAGTTTTGGAAGGTTATACATCGCTCATATAGTTTCATACGAAGTGTTGCCAGGTTTTTGCACGTTTCGCGATATTATGCATGCCTTGGCTAGGCTCATACTAAGCATTGCTTGGTTTTTCTAAGTTTTACAATGTTATGCATGACCTACTTATGCTCATACTAAGTGTCGCCACGATTTTCTCAGTTTTGGGAAGTTTTTGCGAGGTGATACACGGCCAAGCCAGTAAGCTACACAAGCTCCAGGAAGTCACGCGCATACAAACCACAGTACGTGCATGACAATTTATTATCTGCAGTGCTTCAGTACCAGTCATCATCTTTGATCCTGTCCTCGTACTCAACGTCCAACCATCGTGGTGGTTGTCGTCATGGTCGGTGGCGCCATGGAAGGCTTCGCGAAGTACTTGCAAGGCAGAGCTCTTCTGTTCAGAGTTCTCCACCGATCTAACCGAGGAGAGATACACATCGAACCAGAGCCGGTTACAGACGCGCCAGCTGTGCCTAAACTCAATGCTGAAGAATTCGCGCCGGAAGCCGCTGTTCGCACCTCCCATGGATTTGCGAGCTTGGCGCTGGAAATTCTCGGTGACGCGCGGGCCCTAAACCGATTGCCGGCGAAGCCCAGCATTCAGTCGGCTGCGTTTATAGTTTCTGGCCCGAAACTTGGGATTCTCGACTCGGCGACTCTATGCCGAGAGATTTGCGCTGGCCGTTCGCACTCCCCGTGCTTCGGCGGGCATAACCTTGGAAGTTTTTAGTACTCGCAGGCCGGGATCGCTTTCTGTGCTACGTCGACCGTTCAAGCGCCAACTCTCGCGTTCCTCTTACTTAAACTCACAATCCTCGACTCGGCGTCGCCTCTTCTCAGCAGCAGTTTTGGCGCGTTGTTCCGGCACAGGTCGGTAGTGACGCATCGCTATTCGCTTGGTAGTACGATGCTCTTCGTTGTAAGCCACTTCTTCTGGTGTTGGGAGTTTCTTCATAGCAGCAGCACGTACGCACGCATTAGAGGAGGTGAGAGATGGCCCGCTGCGCCCGATGTTCTAGCTTTTAGTTGCCTGTGACGTCACGACTCCGCCCTATGCGCATGGGGCGCGAAGAGGTTACGTAGCTCAGTGCTCTCGCAGGTGGTTGCTAGGCAATGAGAGGCAGCGCAATGCTGAGCTGAATTTTCTCGTAACGCTTCACGGCAGAACGAAACTTAAGCAGCGACGCTGTTAGTGTTCCTCCGTTTCAGACACCGCAAAGAACTTTCAGATGTATATGTTCATATTGAATTGTAAGCGTGACCACCAATCCCTAAAGTTTCGAAGGCATCCGGTGTGTCCTCATGATTCACGTTATCGTATGCCCCCAGAGGTCATGAAATAGCACCGCGGTTAGTCGTTTAAGGTGAATCCGGCGTTGCAACTACGTCACTAGATGAATCACAATCTGTCATGATAGACCACGTTGGAAGACAGGGATGGCTCATGGAGAGACCTTGTTGCTTTTACGACACCGTTGAAGGCGCTTCATTGCCCTCCTCTTTGTAACTTTCCCAACGTAGCGGCCAAGCGCAGCTGTTCAGGACAATGTGGGGCCCAACGGAAACATTTTTTCAATGCGAGGGTAAATGCCTTGGGGCGTATACAGGGGTATGGGATGGCGGTAAATAAGGATAATTAAATGAATGAGCAAAGAGTTGCTAATCTAATGAAGCTCAAGTGGGATCGATATTGTGAGCCCTGCGTCCACACAGTGTAATCGCTCGGATTATGCGGCGAAAGTCCCGCTGCTGATAGGTGCCGGAGCCTCGTCGGTTTCAGTGCAGGGCAAATCCACAGCAGGTGGTGGGTGTCGGCTTCAGCATTTCACGACTTGCAAAGTGGACACCCCGGGCGAGAATACAACGGGCGAAAGTGCGGCCACTTCCGAGTCACCGCAGGAGTGAGGGCAACCCAGACCCGGATCCCCCGAAGCGCCACCCCCTCTGCACGGGTAAGACCGCGGGGGAGGTTTACCGCACACGGAGGTATGAGAGCATGTGTGCGGTGCCGGAAGTGCTCCTCGTTAAAAGGAGGGTGGCATCATCGAGGTGAACGACCTGAGGCAGTGGCGATGGAGAGGTCGCTAGACGGGTCGCATAATCCGCATGGCGTTGGAAACTTAGAAGAAACTCGATTATATTGGCTGCGGAATGCATGCCGCCAGAAGATGGATCTGTTGACATATTTCAGGGCGGCGACTGACGCTTCGCAGAAGCCGTGGCGCCTGCAGGGCCTCACTGCGGATAACGATGCGGGCCGTGGGGACCATGGGAAAGGCGGCCACAGAGCACAACACTTCTCCAATAGGAAGGAGCTCAGCGCAAAAGGAGGAAGGGGGCTCTCGGATTTGTGACTGGGTGGTGTTAGTAAGGGCAGGAGCGTGAGGGCAATAAATGGCAGCGGTCGCTTCACAGCCCTGAATAATTGCATCAACGTAAAGCACGATGGAGCCAGCAGCAGGTGGCCATCTTGATCTATAATTCGGTCACGAAGTGACGCCGCCACGTGAGTTGATGTTGGGTGGCGTATATCAGTTGGCTTGTTATCGCTCAGCTGTACAAAACTCCAGGGAGGAAGAACTGGCGATGCTGGTAGTAGAAAGGAGTGCGACAATGTGTAAGCCTTGAAAGCACACGTTGAGTGTCAAAGCCTGACCTTAAGCCTGCGAGCATCACGTCACTGCTCCTCCTGGATGATCACCTCATCCAGAGTGTTCAGCTGTGCATCTTGTATACCCATGATCAGGGTGATGCTGGGAAGGCAAGTAATGACCCTCATTGCCTCGCGAATAAGAGCGTCAATGCGATCCCATTGGGTCCTCGTCAAATGCTGAAATTAGGCTTCATAAACACGGCGTGGTTGCACTACCACCTTCATCAACTGTCACGCAACATATGGGCGGGCGCCGCCCGTTTTATGAGCAATGCGCCTAATTAGACCCAACGTCTGAATCTCCTGCTTTTTCGTGCCGCCGAGCCAAGAAGTTCCGGTAGCTGACTCGTGGACCACTAGACCCAGAATTTTTAAACTTGAACATTGTTGAAGTTGGGTTCCGGATAGATGAAGACGAATGGGTGTTGCAGAGAGTTTACGCAAGCCCCTGCATTTGGCGGCTGACATGCAAGCATATTTGCTTGCGGAAAGCCTAAGGCTGACCGAAGAAGCGTAAGTCGACGTCATATCTAAAGCTGATTGAAGGGCGGCGGCTTGAGTTTGCAGGTCATGATGAGTGATCCAGACCGTGATGTCACCAGCGTACAACACGAATTTTAGGTCGAGTACATCGTGCAAGCGTCACGCAAGCGGGATGAAAGCAATATTGAATAATGTGGGTGACAATACCGATTCCTGGGGTACGCCACGAAGAGGGATAAATGAGCCGACGGCGTCACCACTGAGGCGAATTTGCAAAATGTGGGTCTTCAAGGAAGGATTTGACACTATTCCGCACTCTAGGGTGAAAGTACAGCACGTCATTTGAAGCCAAGATTGCAGCATGAGGGACGTTATTATACGTCTTTTCGACGTCCATAGCGAGCACAGTACGGACACTGTGGCTACGAGTTGACGGTAAAAGTTAGGATGCCAAGACAGCCAGGCCATCTTCATTACCTATAGATGGATGGAAGCCAATTTGAATAGGGTGTTAGAAACGGTCGTGCTCTGGCCACCACGACAGTCGTGTGGCTAGCATTTTCTCAGGAAGCTCGCACAATGTTGACGTTAGCGAAATGCGTTGGAAGTTGGCAAAGACGGTGGTCGGCGTGCCTGGTTTCGGAATCGGGAAACAATAACCGATTTCCAGCCTGGAGGACCAACGTCATCTAGCCATACCTTGTTAATGGTGCCGAAGAGTTGAGGCAGCAGAGCGCAACTCAGGCCCCTGTAAGCCTCATAAGTAATAGTCTGGACCGGGTGCTGTCTTGCGACTGGTACCATCATCGCTGCAAGCAATTCAGGCATGGTGAAAGAGCTTGCAATCGGAGTCTGCTTTAGATGGTAACTTGTCGATATGTGCCAGAATGCTTGTCAAGGATACACCATTGGCTGTTTGACGCAACAGGTCGTACTGAGCGAAAAATTTCCCGGCTGCTTCTCTGGCAAAACCCCCCGGCGACAAGCCAGCAGCGAAGCAGGCTGTGGCTGCCCCGTCTGGACGGAACGTTCGCCGGAGAGAAGTATTCGGTGCTTTGGATGAAAATCACTCACACCACGTATGCCAGTGCCACCGCGAGAGGTCGCGTTCATGTCATCGTGCTTTAGCAGTAAGGAAATTCAGTCTTGTACGTGCTTGTGCAGAAGTGGGGTCTCGGGATGCGGCCAGCTCAGCTTGTCTGCGAGCAGCCAACAAGTTTAGCAGGCCAATATTTGGCGCCGGTCGATCGACGTCTACCCAGCTGGTGGTTGTAGCTTCATTGAGCGCGCTTTGTATGTGGTCAACAAGTAGCGGTGAGGAGTCCACAAATGTATCGTGGAGAACGAGGGAAAGGTGTCCCAGCTAACCATAGTACTCTTGCGTGCGGCGCAATCGGCGGGCCTGCGACGGATGAAGGCCGATGATGATAGGGTGGTGGTCATTACCCCAGCCGTCGGGCTTTAGGTGCCAAGTGGGTGTAGCGGGACCCTATCGCCACGTAAGATCCGTTGCGTATGTTGTACGTCGAGCTTTCGGCACAATCGGCGTTGCTGAATGGCGAAGGTTCAGTAGTAGAAACAACGCCTCCGCAAAGACGTCCCGCACACGGCTACCTTTGGGGGCTAGAAGTTGGGCACCCCCAATCTGGGTGATGAGCGTTGAAATCTCCACCAACGAATATAGGACACGTTGGGTATTGTCGACGGACATTGCATACCCACCACAAATTAACTCTTGAAGAAGAGCCACCGGGTGGTCTTACGTAGTATGACACTACCAAAGCAGTTGCTTTGGGTAACTTCACAGCTACTGCCACTACCTCCTGATATGAGTTACACCAGTTTTCTGGAGAAACGCAGACCTGAGGATAGCGCGTATCTACATACACTGCCGCCTTTCCTGGAGGGGCAGCTGTGTGCACGCGACGGTCACCATCGAAGGAGACACGTATCCACTGAAGCCCGGAATGGCAGGCAAGGCGTTGGTCTCCTGTAGTAACAGGGCCCACACCTGCAGCTTGTTCATACGTAGTAAGGATTTAAGCTCTCCCACTTTCGTAGAGAGACCTATACGGTTCCACTGCAGCACACCAAGAACACCTGTACCGGGCATTTCGATTTCTAGTCCAGGTGTTGTAAAATCACAGATGTCAGGTTGGATAACTAGCTGACCATGAACTCCAAAATGGATATTGTAGAGTTAGCGGGCAACGGAGCAGAAGACCTGGCAAACTCTGCGAACGATACAGCATGGCGTGACAGACACTGATGCAGCGGAATCGATAGTCGTAAAGGTGTGATATTCCACTGCATGTCGGCGACGGGCAGGTAGTTCACGGTGCGGTCGGACCTTCGAAACCTCCGCTAAAAGGCGGGCCGTTTGATTGTCAACTGCTGCAATATCATCACGCAGATGTTCCGGCACGCTCTGCTTCTGCGTAACCCGCGGGCGACGGCGGTCTCTGCGAACTCGGTCACTGTAAGTCTGTTGGGAATGGGGTGCAGACCTGTCTGGCTCGGAAAGCTCTGGCCAGTCATCATCATCTCACTGGAGCGCCGCAAGCCTGTTAGATATCGGCACTGGTTGTGTGGCAGCATGCTGAGGCCCTTGCTTATGAATACGAACCTTCTGAGTGGTGTTTTGCTGTGTAGGACAAATTGGAGAAGTGATCTCGTGGTCGTCGGCCTTGCAGAGTACACATCAGTAAAACACTGTGCCAGCAAGTGCATTTTCATCTGGCGCTGTAAACAGACATGATCCGCGCAAGCGGCAAGGTCGGAAACAGTTGTAACAATAGAGGAAACTGGGTTTATATGGCTGAGGTCGCAAAATGCTGCCATTGTAGTACAGGCGGGCTGAGGGAGTTGGTGGGTCCTGCAAGGTGACGATGCAAGAGTGCTGCTTTCCCATGTAATATGCTTGAATGACACGGTGAGTCGGACAGTAGAGCTCGCGCTACAGTGCAATCTGCTTACTCCATTTCATATACGACAAAGAACTTTCAGACATATATGTATATATTGAATTGTAAATGTGACCGCCAATCTCTACAGTTTCGAAGGCGTCCGGCGTGTCCTCATGAGTCACGTTATCGTATGCTCCCAGAGGTCTATAAATAGCACCGCGGTTAGTCGTTTAAGGAGTATCTGATGTTGCAACTACGTCACGAGATTAATCACAATCAGTCTTAATCGACCACGTTGGAAGAGAGGCATATATCAGGGGGGAGACCTTGTTGCTCTTACGGCACAGTTGAAGGCGCTTCATTGCCCTCCTCTTCATAACTTTCCCAACGTAGCTATCAAGTGCAGCTGTTCGGTATAGTGTGGAACCAAATGGAGACTTGCCAAGCGTTTAATATAGAGCATGGCGACTTTGCTTCCATTTTGAGGACCTGACTCTTCTTGTCATGTTTTCTTGTAAACGCTGATTGCTATCTTGAGAATTTGAGTCCAGATCACCAAGTGCAAAATATGCGACTCCATCAAATCCTAGACATGACGAGCGTTAGTACAGAGCTAATAAAACCGCCAAGTCTCTCATAGACAGGATTGTATTTATTTGTTCCGTTTGCGAACAAAGTGTAGCAACTGGAAAAAGTGCAGCAGAGCAGAATTCTGTGCCTTGTAGCCTTGCCCAGAAATCTTCATCAGCGTCAATTTAGCGACATCGCTAATTAATAGCAAGTGTCCTGAAAGGGTGACACTGCACTGCTGAGGAGGCGTCCGATATCTTGTACACTGATCGAAACTTGTGAAAGCCGCTTAGGGGGATCCGGGAATACCCATAATTTCCTGTGACGGGCCTGGAATATGTCAACAAGTCGCTCAGTAGTCTTCTGAGTGCGTTCAGCCTCCCGAAGGTGTATGATTGCAGTTGCTGATCGCACTCTGCATGTTAAGGTAATAGCTGAAATTTCCTCGACAATTTTGAATAGTCCGTCGGATCTTATGTCCAAGTTCCAAGCTAGATGATCTTTACACGATTCCTCCATACGTGTTCTAAAGTGCACGTGAGTCGATTCGTTGAAGAAGTTTATGTGAAGTAAACTTCGTCACATCTTTTATTTACAGATAAGTAGTGATGTAGTCATGGTCATCGCCATGCGTCCAGAATACCTAATAGAGGTGGTGGGGTAGACTGATACTTTGGTATCAGTAATGTGTTTTGAGGAATGTGTATGCGTTTGATGTTTTTCAGTTTTTTTCATGGAAAAGTATTTTTAGTGTCTCTATTATTCTAGCACATTTTCATCATCGCTTTAGATTTCAACGTGCATTTCCTTCGGAATAGTATAACGATTATACTTGACATTTTGAAATGATTCGCTCTTTTACTGACTGCACATGGAAAGCAAGAGAGCGAGCAGCATGCAGGAAAAATAAGTATTGCTTACATATTATGCCCACTGTTTCTCTGACAAATTGCCTGAAAACATACGCATTGGGGATGTTATTGTATTGAAAATGGGCATGTTTTATGTACTGAACAATACCGTTTATGTAGCGCTAGAGGTACGGCGAAATGTCGGGACATTGTCCACATTTCGAAATTCAGTTTTTTTGTGACAAGGCTAACATGCTATGGAAATATTAGGTCGCACAAATCTCCGAAAACAGCAAATTTTGCAGCATTGTGGCACAATCTTTGTAACGCCATCTTATATAAAAACTCCGAGTAAATGCCTTCTTCCTCGAAGATGTCGGGCAAAAGATGTCGGGAACTACCGGGCAAAGGTATTAAGTGTACCGCTCATATTGGCGATAAATTTTGCAGTGATTTTAGTGGACGGTGGAATGTACGCTTTGAGAGGCTGCCGCCAACATCGAACAGGTCCATAGTGGGCATCCGAATGCTTCCTGAAAGAGAAGCGTCAGAGACGAACACGCCTCCAGTACGTGGAACGCAATCACCAACGTGCCACCGACCTAATCTGGGTGGCCACGCCAACAAATTTGTGAGGACTTAGCGGCGGAGCTGCTTGGTAGCATGATATTTCCCCATGGAGGCGCAGAAATGTTGTTCTGCTGGCAGCGCATGCCGTACATGGGTTTCCATGGTGTCAATACGGGGCATCGCTAAATTGATTGACTTGATTTTCATGTATTCTGCGGCCTTTTGAATAAAACTAACAGACCCAATTGGGAAGACTTCCAAAGCAACATACAAACAAAAATCGGGTCGCTATCTATAAAAAAAGATTTGCACGTGGCGTCATACTTAAATGATTGTGAGCGCTCGTTTGAAATCGTCGTTGCGCTTTTTACTCTTCAGGGGGCCACAATAATTTGGCTTTTTGTCCCTATCAAAATTTTTATCCGTTTACTTTACCATTTTATAACAAATGATTTGTAAAAGGAAATATGTTCGCTGCCTAATAAGAGCACGGCTAAGTTGCTGCGGTTGAATAAGGAAATTTGTTAGACTTTAGTACTTGCAAGAAAACAAAGCTCAATGTGAATGTTTTAGAGTGATGTCGCTGTTGCAAACAATATTCCATTCATATTATTCCCTGCAGGAATCCTGGCTACATTTTCCTATTTGCATTTCAGTCACGACATCTGTTGCGGAGCTAAATTGCTTGTATTATCTCAATTTTAGAAACCTCGTACGAATATTGGACGCTACCAGAGAGATGCCCTTTCTGAGCCAGCTCGTAATATACCTCCACAACACTGGCAGTGGACCACCCGAGCCTCGACAGATCTCGCTGAACCTGACGCTCCACTTTTCGACTGACGTTCGGAGACTGAGGTACGAGGTCGACGCAACCTACGCCCCCTTCCTGAGTTGCCAGTGCGGCAACGAGCGTGGCGTAAGGACAACGACCGGTGTTGAGACAAGCATAATACCGACACTAAGCGCCCGTCGCGAGCTGACATGTTCCACACGTGACTTGGTGCCATACATAGTTAGTGTTACGCACCCTGCAATGCATGGTACTTTTGTTCTTCATGTGCTTTCCATAGTTTGGATGCGTGATGGAGATTAGCGTCAATACATATGAGAATGAGAAGAGGGTTTAGACGAACTGCAAAAGGTTTTGGAAGGTAATCGGAAATTTCTGACAAGCGTAACGGATGCCGTTCTCGCCGTTGTACGACGCTGACAGGTGATCTAAGAATGTGCCTGAGTGCAGATACGTCAGCAACGTTATGTTTGTTCCAAGTGCGCATTTTTATACATTGACAAACTTACGTTCCTCTTGCGTTAGTGGCATGGGAAAATGTAGAGTGCCTATCCTGATTTTGAAATTCATTATTGTTTGCGACAGGGCTAACAATGAGATCGAAATAAGTCACGCCGCTTACCTGAAGCAATGGTGAGCCTCACGCAACAGAGGGCAATCTTTGGGTGCTAGATCAAAGCACTTCTATAAGTATGTCATCGGGTTATGTGTAATTGTGCTTCCGCAGGTGCGTTGATGCAGTGACCGCTTGTTTAAAGCGCAATTGCCTCTATGAATGTCAGAATTTTTTAAAATGCTTTAAGAGCTGATCTGAAACATATCAAACCTAACACAGAAGCCTCTTTGGGGTAGCAATTGAGGTCCTTTCATGAGAAAAGTACCGAACGCATCATTACTGACAACGAAAAAGTAAACATATTTTATTACTCGAATGGCTGCGATTTCCACCTCATTGAGGCCGCCATTTGACCGCATAGTGAAAAGCGTATGCTGTTACGAGTGTCACTGGTGTTGCCGTTTGACAGAGAAAATGGGCGATTTAAACGCAGGACAATGAGCACCATAAAAAAACCTTACTGGTAACGGTATTAGGCTCAAATAACGCCAGTATGCTAAATTGACTTCGCAATGATGTGCCTCGTGTCTGATGCTGAACCATCGCAGCTACACGGACATTAGAAGCGCTCCAGCGAGTACGCATATATATATATATATATATATATATATATATATATATATATATATATATATATATATATATATATATACTATGGTCATTTTTGTGTGTATAGTTTTTGGAATTGTATAGTATTTTGGAATTCTTTACTACGTCTGTCTGCTTTTATTACATTGACGATTGTTGAAAATACTTTTTGTCCCATTGCATTTGTCTTGTTATTTATGTCGATGCGCTTGATTTCTCTTTCATTTCTGTTCATTTCGTGAAAGAATAAAATGTACGAGTGCTGCAGGTTTTCAAAGCTAATGGGATGTTTTCTTTTATGAAGTCCTTCATGCTTCAGAGAAAGTGACTGTGGGCTGTAGAAACTTGCCACTGTATAACCGCTGTTGTTCAGAATTCTATCGGAAGGTTGAGATAGTAACTCTTGGACAAGTGAAACTGATTGAGAAGCCACAGTAATGAGCGCTGGTACATTCAGGTCAAAAGTGAACTGTTCAAAAAAATTGTGTTAAGCGCAGAAAAGAAGTCGTTCTCGTAGATAAGTGATCTATTTCAATGTCTTTCACTTAAAATGTAGGCATGCTGTGTGGAATATATGAGGTTTATGTGTTTGATCAAGGGCGTGCGATGCATTACATACGCTTCCTCGTAAGTGTTTCCCGCCGCTTCTCAAGTAAACCATATCAATGTAAGCAGCGAAATAAAGTCCTCATATTAGGCGATTTTATGAAAAACATCTTATTCGGGTTTTGTGTCATGTCATGTACATGGAAAAACGTCTGTCATGAATGAAGCTGAGGATTATATTTCTAGTGTATTGAAAAAGCAGACTGGAGAACAAGCAATTGGCAAATACGGCCTCGATTCTAGAAACGCTGGAGCAGAGATGCTAGTAGAATTCACAGCAAGGAATAAGCTGCGAACAATAAATGGCTTTTTGAGGAAGCGTAGCAACAGAAAGTGGACCTAGAAAGCCCTAATGATGAAACAAGAAATGAAGTTGACTTCATACTTTCTGCTGATCCTCGCATTCTGCAAAATGTAGAAGTGATAGGTTGGGTAAAGTGCAGTTATCATAGGATAGTCAGGGCTAGGATTCGCCTCAGTTTCAAGAGAGAAAGAGCAAGATTGTTCGAGACGAAACAGGTCAACCTAGACTCAGTGAGGGTAAAAGCAGACAAGTTCACGCTGGTACTTGCTAACAAATACGAAGCCTTAAACAGAGAGATGATCATGTAAAGCTAATGAATGAAACTATAATTAGGCTGGATTAAGAGGCAGCAATTGAAGTGGGAGGTAAGGCACCAAGGCAACCAGTAGGCGATCTCTCCCAAGTAACAAAGGACCTAATAAAGTAACGACAAACACAGAAAGTGTCCAACTCTAGAGATGATATAGAATTCACGGAACTGTCAAAACTAATCAACAGCGCGAAAAAAGTGATATTCCAAACAATAACGTGAGAAAGACTGAAGAAGCCGTAAAGTATGGATACAGCCTGACATCAGTGAGAAAGAAACTTCGGATACGACAAAACAAGTCATGTGTGCTGAAAGATAAGCAGGGTAATATTATCAGCAACCTCGAAGATATAGTAAAAGAAGCGGAATAACTCTACACTGACCTGCATAATAACCAGAGGATTCGGGATACCTTTACTAGAAACAGTAACGAAAAGGATACAGAAACTCCTCCTATAACTGCCGATGAGGTCGGGAAGGCCTTGCTAGACACGAAACGAGGAAGAGCGGCAGAGAAGATGGAATAACAGCCGAGTTAATCAAAGAAGGAGGCAACATACTGCTTGGAAAACTTTTGGCTCTTTACACGAAGTGTCTGTCAACAGTAAGGATCCTAGAAAACGAAGAATTCAAACATTATACTAGTCCACCAAAAGGGAGACGTTAAAAAATTGAAAAATTATAGGCCCATTAGCTTACTCCCAGTGTTATATAAGATATTTATCAGAATCATCTCCAATAGTGTAAGGGCAACTACGGATTTTCGTGAACTAAGCGAACAGGCTGGCTTCAGGAAGGAGTACTCCACTATGGGTCAAGTCCATGTCATTAATCAGGTTATCGAAAAATCTGCACAATACAATAAGCCTGTCTATATGGCTTTCATAGATTACGAAAAGGCATTTGATTTCGTAGAGATACCAGCAGTCATACAGGCATTATGTAATCAAGGAGTACAGAACGCTTACTTAGATACCTTGGAAATATCTACAGAGGTTTCATAGCTACCTTAATTCTACACAAGAATAGTAGAAAAATACCTATAAAGAAAGAAGTTAGACAGGCAGGCACAATATCTACAATTAAATTCACTGCGTGCTTTGAAGAAGTATTCGAGCTTATCAATTGAAAACGGTTAGGAGTAAGGATCCATGGCGAATATCTCTGCAACCTTCGGTTAGCCGATGATATTGTTCTATTCAGCAAGAACACAGATGAATTACAACAAATGACTGAGGAACTTAACAGAGAGCCTAAGAGTGGGGTTGAATATTAATATGCAGAACGACAAATACGGTGATGAATAGCCGGGCACAGGAACGACAGTTCAGGATAGACAGTCAGCCTCTAGAGTCTGTGAAGGAGTTCGTTTACCTGGGTCAAAAATTCACCGAGAAACCTGATGGTGAGAAGGAAATTCATAGAAGAATAAAAATGTGTTGGATCGTATACGGCAGACATTGTCAGCTCCTGACTGGAAGCTTAACATTATCATTGAAAAGGACGGATTACAATCAGTGCATTTTACCAGTGCTGAGAGGGGGCAGAGACTTGGAGACTGACAAAGAAGCTTGAGAAAAAGTTAAGGATCGCGCAAAAAGCGATGGAATGTAGATTACTAGGCACAACGTTAAGAGACAGCCAAAGAGCGGTTTGGATCACACAGGAAACGGGTATAGACGATATTCTATTTGGCATAAATAGCAAGAAATGAAGCTGGGCAGGTCATGTAATGCATTGGTTAGATAATCATTGGACCATTACGGTTACGGAATGGATATCAAGAGAAAGGAAACGCAGTGGAGGAGACAGAAGACTAGATGGAGCGATGAAATTACTAAATTCCCGGGCGGAAGTTGGAATCGGCTGCCGCAGCATAGGGTAACTGGAGATCGCAGGGAGAGGCCATCGTCCTGCAGTGGACATAAAACAGGCTGATGATGATGATGAAAACTATCCGAAGTCGAGATATTACAGGAGGGTGTCATTGCTCAAGGACCACACAAACATGCGGCTTCAAACAAAAGGTTGCATAAAGTCATCATTGTTATAGTACACTGAATTGAACAAAACTTCTTTTTTACTGTGGGCACTATTGTCAGGTAGAAAGCAAGACGTACCTAGTAATTAGTTCGTTTTCTGCGCTTTCGTTTGGGCACGCAACACAGATAAGATTAACGTAGGTCTAGCCACGGTGGTGGGTAGACCTACGCGGGATGTACCACATCGCGGGATGGAATGCAGGCTACGGTGGCTTCTTCTCTACGGGCGCAAAGTGCGAAAACACCCGTGTATTTAGATTCAAGTGTACATTATAGAACTACAGGCAGGCAAAATTTTCGCAGTCCCCCACTACAACGTGCCTCATAATCACATCGCACTTTTGGCCTGTAATACCCCAAGGGCCTTGAAAAACACAAGTTGTCCTGTCGAAACGTGGGCTCCTGCTTTTACCTTCTCGTTTTCCTCATCAACCATTGAAACGGGAATTTTATTGCTGTCCATACATTTTGTTCCAGATGGCCTTTAAATATGAAGTGCTTATGTTGGCCATGTGTAAGGTGTAAAAATGTGATGTAAACAAGAGTGAATGATTCTGTGCATTTCGTGATGGTGTTGTAAATGGTGTTCTGCAACACCTTGCAAAAATGTGTACTTTGTTTTCCCAAATAAAAGCGTTTGCTCGCAAATCTCTTTCAGCAATGTTTGTTGATTCGGGCATTCACACTCTCGGCTCAAAGATTCATTCACGAAGTATGGAGGTTTTTCAACGCGCAAGAATGGCCAGATAGTTTTCACTCCCACATCTCTTCTGATATTTATGCTTTGTGGCCACAGCAAGCAAGCGCTCTCATAAGGGGAGAGCCAGTCAAAAAGCCTCGGCTCAATCACTCTCCTCAGAGGTCATACCAGGCCCCTCGAAGGCCACTCCTTACGGTCAGAGTTCACTAGCGCACTGGCTTCAGCATCTTGCCCAATTTCTCTCTTCCGAGCCCTGCCTCACTCACCATCTTCCAGCACCTTCACGGAAGACGATTCTGTGGCGTTCATTTATTTGTAAATATGTTTTTTATGTTACCGAGTCTTGGCCAATTAGTTCCACTGAAAGTGCTTGCTTCGTAGTTCTTCATGTCAAAATAAACTCTCACAAAATGTATTTTGCACTCTTCTCCGTTATTACTTGCCATTGCGTACAACTTTTGCTTTTCAGACTAGTATATATCACACGTTTTCTTAGATACTTACTTGTGGAGACAGTATAGGGCAAATGCTATCAAAATGACACTGAGAAATGGTTCGCGGAAATAATGACTGCGTGCTCTAGAGCCAGCGAATATAGCGTATTCGTCATACAGCGGGCACCGGCCGAAGCTGGTATCGATAATGTCAATGATAGGGCCCCGAACTCTGCCTTTTGATCAGAACGAATTGGCCCCGACATTGTCCTGAAGTTCACAATACCTTGACTCTAAGTTGGGGCCAGGATTTTATTTGGCTGTACTTTGCAAAATGGTAGCGCTCGACCAGGGCTGGTACCAGACTCTGGTAGAACCTGGTCATGTACGGTACAATGGTCGTATGCATTCTGCGTGGCCTTGAAATTTTCGTTTTCCTGTTCATGCTGTATAAAACTCGCTTTGATTTTGTCGATGAAAGCACGGAGAGAGCGTAGATGTAGCAGTTCTTCCTCTTTGTCGATTCCTTAGGCCTTGTAAGTTTCCTTTGCTCGCAGTGCTGACAACGTTCGGGGCTGCTCAATGCGGTTGCGGTATCAATGAAAAGTCGCAAGTGCTAGCTTTCTTACTAAAACGATTCTTTGACAATAAAAGCGGTCATTGGTAATCCGAGCACATACACTTCGTAATTGTCTTGCCTTGAAGTTACAGACCCCATAAGGTTACATTAGTAATAAGTAAACCGAGCCGATGTGTCATATGAACGATTCAGAACAGAAAGTCGCCACCCAAATAAGCAAAGGGGATGGCTGTTGACTAGAATAGATCAGCTTGCGTGCGTTTGAGCTTAGAATTGCGGCAATTGAGAGCAAGTAGTTTAGCAAACGGACTATGAAGGAGCTGTTCGGCTCGACAGCTCTGAAGGCACACGGAAAGGGCCCTTGAAATGGTTCGGACAAATTTTGTAGACGCGTAGGGTGCTGCTAAAGTTTATCATTCGCACCACAACTCACGTGAAACATCTCATAATAAGAGAGCTACAGACGATTACAAGTTACCCTCCTTCATTATCTTGCATTTTCTCCTCAACTCATTCGCCGAGTGATCGGGACTAAGCTCCGCGTTCACTGGCTCTGCGTGATGATGGGACATCGTGTCGTCAGGTTCGGGTTCTCGAAAGAAGCGCGCGAAGCCTCACCAAACTCTCCGCCAGCTCCTCGGCAGTCGAGCCCAAGCGAGAGCTGTCTAAGTAGCGTGCGTTACGAGCATTCTTTTAGAACGCCGAAAGTGTCGGGTGTTCCTGTAACCACAGGCGAGCTGGGCTTTCGACGGATAGCTGTAGGCATAAACTCAAGCTGATGAAGGAACTTTAGCGTTTACGTACGTGAGTGGCCTGCTCGGCCTGCACGGTCCAGCCAGCTGTTGGCGCAGAGATTAACCTGCCAAACAAAGCGCTAATATTTCTCTAACCAAGTGTAAAACAATTTAAACATTTACAAAAAACAACGTGTTGACCATTACACCAGCAGCAAAGAATACATTTAGCTACTGCTGCTTTTTGTGGTTGAGCGCTCTACCACCAGGTGGCTGCACCGTGCAGACCATTCATATTTGCACTTCAATTCATCCCGTGAAACGACACGGTCAAACGGCCAGGCCCTGTCCCCTTGCGCTAGCGTTTACCCTAATAGCTTATTCATGAAACGCTATTGCGTCAGTAATCTTCCGGTGTAAAGTGACGCACGCAAATGCGCAAATCCTGCGCCGATCGAATAGCGGAAGTCCGATGCGCTGCAGCCAGTCCGCTCGTCTGCTGCCTCGCAGAGGGACACGTTGTCGAAGCTTGACATATTGCCAGTCGCTACGTTTGCAGTCCCCAACGCAAAAAGTCGAATCATAGTGCTAGCGAAAAGACTTAGACTGACTTTGACCACGGAGATGTCGTCAATATGGAGCACGTTGTAGCACAACATGACGACGCTTGTTGTGTGCCGGAAGTGCTTAAGTGTAGTGTGAACTTGTTCTTGTGCATTCTCTTTCTATTACTTTCTTTTTGTTGAAAAGGATTAGCTAACATTACAACAATTACGAACATCGTTTATTCACTATAAAGGTGGAGTAATTATCGATGACGCACCCTGGGCAACCAATGGGATAGCTCGCCCTACTGACATCAATTGGGTGATAACGTCATGTGGGTAGTGGCGGCTGAAAATTCCGCCGTGTAGTGTGCTGCTATAGACAGCGATGCACATTTTTGTAGCGTTATAATAAATTTCACGCTTTACGCGGAGCACTTAGATGCGTCAAATAATGATCAGTTCTTGCGCATGCGCCGCCATCGAGAACTGCGAAAAATGTTTACATTTCTTGATATTTAGAAATCACTTCACAACAGGGCATGCATCAATACACCAATAAAGACAGCTAGTGCAGGTGATGGCAACACCAGCACGTGGAAGTGGCCTGGCAGAAACCATCTAAAGAAAGAAACCTTTGAGGTGAGGAGGACAAAGGAGGCGGCGCTGAAACTTCAGCCAAGGGCGAGGAACATTAATTCTGTATCCATCAGTGCACTCATGGTGCACTAATACATTGGTTAGCATGAGCGTGAATCTGACAAGCCTCAAGGATTTCGCTTTCGTTACTGCCTTTAGATCGGCTTATAATACCGGTTTTGTCGAAAAGGTGTTTACAGCCGCAATCCCTGAAATTGGCAGGAAGTAGGCGGAGTAGCTGAAGGCTTTTAAAAATGAAGAATGTTCTCCTAGCTTGCTATGTCAATAGCGCCCCCTCTGACCAATATAAACAATGCCACGGTCTCAGATACCACTTCTAATATACATTGTGTAACCAAGTTGGCATTTCAAATTTCCTGAGTTTTCCAGGTTTTCCATAACCGACACAGAACTTTATTTTATGTCAAGACAGGCTGGGTGGGTGGGGGGACAGCACTCTGCCCGATGCTGTTACGTTCAAGTAAGCATTTCAAGAAATGCAAACAACTTAATGCAGTTTGATTTGTAAGGAGTAGTGTTTGTTTATTTCAAAATAGAAAACTGAAGGAAGGGGACAGTAAAATGTACAGCAAATAAAATATCTTGGAAAATGAAAATTGATAAAGGCCCATTGAAAATTTAGTTGAACATTTTCAAATAGGAATAAAAAGAGATGCATACAGAAGCAAATACTTTTGAAAATCACTTATTCGTATCAAGTGATCGTAAGATCGTTGGAATTTGGCCCAAACATTGTCACAAGTGCGATTTTCTCAACAGTTGGAAAGTCAACCTCAACTATCTTCACATACTCTTAGCCCATACACAATGCCTCCGTTTTGTTGTTCACTGCTTTCAAGAGATTATTTGTTTGAATGAGGCTCAGCTGCATCTTTGCGTCAGCCAATACTGAATTTTGAGCTTAAGCTCCTTCAAAGAATAGGCGGCACTGTTCTTTTCCAGATCATTCCTCAATGCGGCGGTCATTTTTGTTCTTGCCCGCGTTCCGCCTCGTACCATTTGAATCATCCTCTTGGTCAGTTGTACAGTCAACGTGCAATTTTTCTTACTCCCTAGGGGCCAAGAAAATGTCCGAATAATGAAATCGGGCTAACGAAAAAATGAATGCAAGACTTTTACTGCCCTTATCAGCTGAAACTCTCATAGGCACTTCCGCAACAGCTCTGAAGGAACTGAGGGTGCATTTATTAGGCATATCGAACCCCGCGCATTACAGGAGACGGCGGGTGCACGCGTGTATATTATGGAATACATACTGCGCACCGTGCCAATTGTCCCTCCGCACGCATGTTAAGCTTCACCACAGTACTTCACCAGCACTTCACCTCGTGACACTACTGTACTAGGGTAAAGCTGCGTTTCGTGAACCGGCGTTAGGCAAAGCGCAGGATTTCTAAGCTTCGAAGGCAATCGCGAGGATTACGGAGGCTGAGTCAGTGCCATTACTGACAGCGGCAAATTATTTGAGTAAAAAACACGGCACTGAACGGCAAGAAGCTTAATAGCTAACGTCGAAGCAGCTAAGCCTACTTTTGCCGCGTTGGTGGCAATGGCTCCCGGCCGATCTGCGTGCGAGAGCGCTGGTTCGAGGCGGCGAGATAATCAAAACGGCGGTGTTAGCTTTGATAAATCGCCTTTCGGTTCTGCGGTCGTTGCAAAATTCCGGAAAATCAGACAGGCGAAAGGTTCTTGCGTCTGATATTACGGGCGCTCTTACACATTTACTCTATGGGGCACGTGGTGGGGCCGCGAAGCCGCAAGCATTATCGGACACTTCACAAAAATCGGGCGTCCGGAAAAGCGGTCGTTCACTGAACACCAGAAACTCCACCAGATGACGACAGGGCATCACAGACAATTCGTTAGGACGCTCTCTATTACTCGCGACAGCAGCAGGGCGACTTTCGTTCCTTTTCAATAAATTGATAGCTAATTTTCCCAGATTGAAGCACAAATTCCCTGAGTTTTTGCGTAGTTTTTCCAGACTATTCAAAATCCCTGAGAATTCCCGGTTTTCCCGCTTGGAAGACAGCCTGCATATACCACTTCGGCAGAACAGGATACGAGGTGTTTGATGTGTTTCTTTTCACAGGTTTTGTTCTTCTTATAGCTTCTTCTTATGTTCTTCTTAAGTTTTTTGGAATGATTTCTTTCAGGCAGCTAGCACGAGTGATTGTGCCTATCACCTATACTAGCTGTCATTATTGATGCAGCGATGCATGCGCATTTGTTAGGTGATTTTATATACCAAAACAATCTTAACCTTTTTCACGATTCTCGATGGCGGCGCACGCGCAATAATTTCCTAGTGGTTTGTCCTGAAAATATACTTAGTTACAAGTGAGTGTCTTTCCTGTCCACGTCCCCTTTTTCGGCTACGCTTCTGCGCTCCCCTTCGGAAAAATGATGTGAAACCAACAAGCGCAACAGCTTACTATTCTTCCACGCACATTTTGTAAAACCTAGTTGCGAGCGGATATATGACGGAAACAAATATGAAACCATGCAAAGCCGACGGCTACAATGCCACTGTGTGTCTGCACGAATATATGGGAAACACTGATACCATCTCTCCGCTATGCGAATAGAAGATCCATAAAAGCGAAATAATGTTATCTCGGCGTTTCACGAGGAGCGTATGCGTGGCCTGCTGATATGTCATAGCATCTCTTGAGACACGTGACTTTTCATACATGCACTTCGAAATAGTCGTCCAAGCGCCATATCGAGAGCAGACGAAGCAGCGAAGGGTACGGCTGCACTAAGGATACGCTCGAACGCTCGGAACCACAAACCCACCGTGGGAACGACGGAGCAACATGCAAGGCGATGGTGATCAAGTAGACGCAGTCTTGGAAGATCATGTACCTACATTGTCGAGAACGCAGGCAAGTGGCGGCACTTGGTTATATGTAACTTTCTCGTTGACGTTGATTAGTGTTTCTTGTAAGGACATCTTTTTGGTGTCGGTAGCCTAGCAATGTTGGGACGGCTTTCCTGACATACATAATTTTCTACGCTCAAGGTCTGCGTAGCTTGAACGTTGGTTATCATTTTGATTATAATACCGAACAAAGCTGCCCAGTAACAGTAACGCCTGAGATCTGAAGCATGCAATAAATCGTAGCGTTTCGATAAAAGTAGCACCTTGCACGTAAAAATTCAGGGCGATGTCTTTGCCATCCCTCATTTTTTTTGCTGTGTGAAATACTTCCCTTCTGCCAAAATTGCCTAAGCAATATGGCCGCGCTATTGGTAAGCACTGATTGAAATACTGAATAAATTTATATTACATGAATTATGGGGTTTTGCGTGCCAAAACCACGATCTTATTATCAGGCATTCCACTGTGGGGAAGTCAAGAAATTCGGACCACTTGGGGTTTTTTAACATGCACCTGAATCTAAGAACACGGATATTTTCGCATTTAGCCCCCATCCAAATCCGGCTGCGAAGTTCTCTTTGGCTCAGCAATAAACTGTGCGCTTTCTCAGAGGTGCCTGCAGAAGGAAGATGCTGTTGTGTGCTAAAGGCGGACTTGGCCTAGTTAGGATTGCCCGCAATTACTCGCTTTTTCGCACCTTGCCCGATGCGCATTGAAAAATTCGGTGTCATTCCTCGCAGTGAAGGTTAACAAGCAGCGAAGCTTTGTATGCGGGCCCCTTAACGGTGACCTGTTCATTGCCGTGCGTCAATCGCCGTATGCAAATAAATGAAAGGCGAGGCGCGACTAGTTTCTCCTCCTCGATGTTCTGCCCCGCAAGATTCTGAAGCACCCTCGGGGTAAACATACCGATCTATTTTTCTAAAACCTGATACGACACCTTTTACTAACGAAACCTGGCACATAGAACAGACACGCACTTCCGCGCACTCCGCGGTCTGGCACAACAGATGCCACACAAAATTGGTTCCCCACAATCTGCCATCTGAAGCATGGCCGTTGATCCGGTGTAACGTTCGAAGTTGGCGAGATCGAGGCCGCATAGACGGTTCGCATTTCTTTCCTCTTCGCTGTCTCGGTGGGCAGCACGCTCACGGGACTGCTACCACGGGAGACCGGAAAGAAAGTAAAGGAGATACGGAAGCGCTCGGTACGGCGAAAAAGAGAAAGCAGTACGAACGTAGACATGGCCGACGCGAATCAAAATGTATTATCTTTGATGAGCTTCACCTCACCCGCGGTCAGGCCCGGTACTGCACTATCTTGGAGATTGGCCCATGTATTGGGACAAGTTATTCATCTACACGGCTCGAACTTTTCCAGAACCTAGCCATATACATCTTTGTTGTAAAATTACGTACAGTCGACCGATATTTTAGCAGTACTGCGCGAGGGTCGACTGATCGGCCAATCAGCGGCTTCCAAAGCTGCGAATTCAGTAGATCATCAAGAACTTGTCGATCTCATCACTTTCTGCAGTAGAAGGCGCCACCAGGCCGACCAGTCGGTCCTCACGCGTTGCTGTTGTACCGTTGAAGAATCGTCCACCTGCACGGAACGATGTGTATTGCTTGGCGCATGAAACACCATAATTGGACCCGAAGGCGGTCCACGTGCGGTGGAATGTACACGTTCAACAATGTAAATATGAGCATCTTTGAGCTCGTACTCCTCACGCATATCTAAATAAATAGCGTATACTGCGCCAGCATGATCCTCGCACACGTAATTACCACGCCTAACAGATAATATGCTTCGCAGATCTTGAACAGTTCCCGTTAAGGAAGGTTCTGACTAATTTTCATTGTATTCCACAGTGGCATCAGCTCCGTGTATTAAGCGCCTACCTGTGCCGCAAGAATCTTAGCCACATCCTCCAAGCTTCGCGTTTCATTCGCCAAGCACTGCAGTAATCGTCGAGATAGGCATTCACAGTGCCACATGATTTTCGTGGTGTTTGGACGTGCTACTAGAGCATAGGTGGTTAGATCCAATGCGCATAGGGTCACACCAACTTGTCTTGGACTCAGAGGTGAACGCAGCACAAAATCATTAAATGTGATGTCACCATTCAATTGAACGTTTTATTTCACCTTCTGGATTCGCCCCGTGCCACCAGTGAGATAAGGGAACGAGTACAAAAATAGTAATTCCTCATTTGTTTTATTAATTCCCAGGAAACATTTACATGACCTTATGTATGCACCTGAAGCTGCGCTAATTACAAAGACTCTTTGAAATTATCTGTAAAGCACGTGCCATAACTAAATATAGCTTTTTTTCTTTTACAAATTTACAATTCCTTGAGACCTTCAGTGCTTTCTATCAACATTTAACTGGTGCCCTTCTGTGGCACTGCCGATGTTACCAGCCGCTGGGACGAAGCCTTGACTTAATTCTTGATGGTTGGGAATAGGTACGTCTTGATTTCGCGACCCTGGACGCCGTTGGTGGTATGAAGCCAATGTACATAGATACGTAGGACGCGAAAAATCGAAGATTGCATGCAGTCACAAAACCAAAACCATAATACAAAAACGCGCATCATAATGCACTTGAACGGTATAGAAACACGGGAAAAAGTACGGCAGAACTAATTTCATGATGACTGGCAATGGTAATATCATGATGGCTGCCGATGGTAATTGTCATCGGGCATTGTGGCAACAAAATATATTCCGAAGGCCACTTCAGTGAACCACGTTTCCTTTGAGACTTCCGTTCCTTCAACTATGTGACATTCTTCGATATCAACCCTCTTTGCTATGGCACTCAGTAGCCAAGGTGGCCTATGAACGTTGAAGCATGACGCCGACGCAGTTACATTGGAATGACCAAGAAGGAATGATATCGATTGAAAGACAAAAGCCTGGAATGAGAACGGCATGACGATAATGAGGTGTCATTCAAATTGTTAGAATATAACGATGGCATGATGATGATGGTATGATGACAACTGGATAAAGAAGCCAATGTAGAAGTTACAAGGATGACAATCAAACGACCGCGATGGCACCCTGATGATGCCGTGACAATCAGTACATGACGACTGTATGCCGACCACGCATGGACGACGTTGTCATGACAACGGCATGATTAGAATCAAGCAACGATTATTCTATTACGAAACCTGTACAAAGACGACGGCATGACGAGACTCGGATGATGAAGCTGCAGTGGCGATGATGGCATGAGCACCACGGCATTACGACGAAGGCCGGACAATGAAGCCATGACAGCAATTTTTAGAAGATCACGGCATGACGTATACGCGCACATAACTATGGCTGAATGACAACAGAATGATTACAATGCAATTGCGAAGAAATATTTATGTTCATTTAAAGAGGAAGGGGTTATGATGAAAATGGGATTACGTTACTGAGGCCATAACAATGATGAAACGATAGCGTGATGATGACGACATGGCCAAAACTATGTGCCTGCGATGGCATGATGACGATTGAATAAAGAGATTCGCATGGCAAAGCTTGAAAGTCGATGCAGCGATCACGAAACCACCACTGCTCCGCACACATATCTGGTGGCCCAAACAATTGGACAACATAGACAATATGGTCGGTGTTAGGATGACGATGGCAGCATGTACAATCGGATCATTAACCTGGAAAGATGACAATTACACGACCACGACAGCATCACTATGGAGGTGTGACAACGAATGGAGTACGACTGTATTAAAATAATAGCTTGACGATGAATGCAAGGCGAGTGTCGGATGACAAAGTTGGAATTAGGGCGATGCAACAAATAGTTTCTCATGCACGGTGTGTTGCGGCTCTAAAACAAATGCGATACCATATCCTTCGTCCTTTTTTTCCTCCTAGTAACTTACAGGTCCATTGAAGGGCAGTGAGTAAGGGGGTACGTTTCTCCAGAATAAAAGGAAGGCAGCACCAAACAGAAAGGTAACAAAGCAAAGCTTACAAATAGTAAAGGAGAACATCAGTATACAAAGATACGAAAGAGCATATTGAAGTTATCAGAAAAGGTTCCGCGGTGTGACATGGATGCAATGCAGTTCGGAAATTCCTTAAAATCTACAATAGCGTGAGGCAGTGATGATGAGGTAACTGTTTCCACGCATGCATGCACATAGAACTGAGCGTGCTGTGAAGGTGTCATGCACTCACGTGTCATGCACAACATGCGCACAGGTGCATAAATTGGCAGCCGGTGAGATTTCTCCGCACAAGTACCAGTGAAATTCACCTCACAAAGATATCAATCACGTGGCAGGTTTGCAATGACTGAAGTTAAACGACTTTTTTTATTCAGCCATACCATAAGATGCCATCAAACACTGACACCAAGGACGACATAGGGGAACCTACGTGTGGTTAATAAATGTAATAAAGGAACGATAAATAATTGAAATGAAAGTGTCTGGAAAAATTCTTGCCGTAAATGGGGAACGATCCCACAACCTTCACTTGCGAAGGTTGTGGGATCGCCCCTAATGATGACCACAACAGGTGCCTACTGGAAGGACTCAACGCCCTTTTAAGAACCGTCGGTATGAAGCGTGCAAACCTACATGACCTTAAATATTCCCTCATATGTTTTTTTCGAAAGATCAGTTTTCCCCTTATGTAGTCCGAGAAAGAAGGACCATTTGTGCTGCTTTCCGCAGGTGCTTATATCAATAAGGCACAGGAAGCGGTGAAAAAGTACTTTGTTCCTGTAAAGGTAAAACCTTCAACGGTAAAATGGAATGCTGCAGCTTAGTGTGAAGAATTACAACTGACAATGTTAGCCGAGGCAATAACTGATTGTAAGTGTGACACTCTTAGTGTGTTCTTTCCGGCAAAGTAGCGTAAAGAAATCATTTCGTTTAGAACGATTGTTAACGAGAAGGCCGCAAGTAAGGACACATTTTGAAGCTGCATGTAAGTCAGTTTCTTATGGAACAACTTATTATACTCCAGGCGAAGCACCCTTTTGCTACGACAAGTTCAAAACGTTTTATTTCCCTCCTACAAAACAGCGATCTGATAGGGAGCGCCTTTTTAGTTGATGTGGAAGATTTGTTTTTTCGTGCCCCAGAAAGAAATGTGCGTTTCTGTTGAGGAGTGTACAGAGGATAACGATGAGGTGGCATTCCAGAGCTCAGTGGGCAAGTCTATAGCTAATTTCATAGCGCTACTGGAATTTTATCTTTCATCTACTTTATCTATTCACCGATGAGTTGTATTTGCAAAACAAAGGAATTTGTACCAGGACATGCGTTGGCGTTGTGCACTCCAAATAGATGTGAAAGATGATTCACATCTGTTTTTGACGAATAAAGCTTTCTGAAAAGTTTTAGATATGCTGATGATATTTTAGCATTACAAATAATAACTGCGTACTTGGTTTTAACCGTTCTGTCGAACACATTTAAGGTGATTTTCGGCAACATAGGGAAGGGCATGCTATTTATCCATGAAAGCCCATTCCAAGGTTCAATCAAGTGTTGAGCAATTTTAATATTTTTAACAAAGAGCACATTTGTTGGTCATATAGCCCTGAGAGGCGAAGCGCTCTCATGCCATGCGATTCTGCTAATTCAAAGCTCGTTAAAATAGGAATTGCGACCGAATGCATGGAATCCGCGATCATCAAATACCCTTCACATACGACGCAGGCTAGTTTTCAGAAAGGACTGACAAAGCTCAATGCTGAGCTATTCGTGCTTGTTCTTAAAACTGTCTCGGAGACTCTACTGAAAAAGACAAAGGGCCTCTGACGCACCCCTGTCATCTCAGCCCGAAAAGAGATAAGGACCGAAGTAGTCCCTTAAGCACATTGGAGGTCCCACAACAAGCTCACCAGTAGGTACGTCGTACGAATGCTTTCTTTCGGCGCCGCACAAGCTAGCAGCCTTACGCCCCCGCATTATTTACCAATAAAGAAGGCTTGATTGCCAGAAGAAACACACCTGGCCGTATGTTAAATGCGCCACAATGTCGTCTATATAATACCGCCGTTGTGTGGGAAGGCATGTACGTAGGTCAAACCGGTAGGAACGTTAACGACCAAGCACGGTAGAAGGAAGTGTCAATTGGTATTAAAGAAAATGCGCATATGCCTGCGCATTGCCGGGACTGCAAGTGTAAAACATTGTTTCGTAACCGTGAGGTTCTAGGCAAAAGTAAGGCTACTACGGCTCGTGAACTTTTCGAAGGTTATCACATTAGAAAAAGAGACACCGACTGTGCTAGCGACACGGCGATCTGCTCTTTTGATAGTGAGAGACGCATTTTTGAATATTCTTTTTCTGTGCCACGAAGAACACATACGCATGCGCCATACTGAGTGTATCTATTATATTGTATTTTTCTGGAGTTGGGGGGGGACCAAATACATCAGTTTGAGTTAGCACCTGTGGTGGCGTCTCGTGTTTTCCCGTGTTCTTTTGTGCTACCATCGTTTCAATACATTAGGACACATTTTCATTTAATTTTTGAGCAGACAGAGCCGATTTCATGGGCATGGTCGTTGACAACTGGGAAGGCGTCACGTATCCAGTCAAATCAATTCCGGTGACGGGATGATAACTGTGCAATCTTAGCATACATTGATGTTCCTAGTTACGCGTACCCTGACAAATTCTACCTTTTATTTATTGTAAAATCAAATATCGGGCTGCCATCGTGGTGTTGGGCCTTTTGACGCTCGTTTAAGGCAAGAGTCGGAGACATAACTGAAATTCACGCGCAGTTTCCATTATTAAATATATAGAAGACCTAAATGTGAGTGCTCCCATTTTTTATCATTGCTCAGTGTCCACAAGGCTGTAATAACGTGATTCCGTAATAAATGACACATTTTCGGCACAAAACCCGATTTTATCACATCTCCTCTTCCTATCAAAATAACCTAGCTACATAGAGACGACAAACAAGACCTGGTCATTTATTTATCGCAACTATAGCGATTACTTCTACGTAACAAACTATTTCGTTTTCTCAGAAGCTACTATAAAACTGCGTAGCATAGCGAATTTTTGCACTTTCATAAATGCTAGCATCAATTAAAGCAAGATCTTTGACCCCTGGGAACGTGGACGTATACCTCCCGTAGATTACAGTATCACGTGCGCTTCAAAGGCATCAGAAGTAATAAAGACGTAGTTTACTCATCAACACTTCCACGTGCCTTACCTTTGTGGGAGAAAGTTACTGAGTGCATAGTTGAAGAAACTAACTTCCAAGAAATTTCGCGGCCGCTTTATCCGCAATTCGAAAGTAACCTTGTTATTGTTTTTCATCGTTCTTGTTAAGTCCTTTGTACAGTACAGTATCTTAATGTTTAGCTTCTCATGATGTCAATTTGTTCACTTATGTGTTTTCACCATTAGTGCTTGTTCACGTTGGTTGCTTGGCCGTTATATGTTGATATAGTTTTCATTTTGTCATTTTCGATTGTGTTGCTTTTAACCTGTTTATGGGTTCAATCTTCTATTAGTATTACGTGATTTCTAGATTTCCTTTTGTTTTTTGTTGGGTGCCTCAAAGCGGTGTAATATTTGAGTTTTTATGTTGTATTTTTTACTAGTAGTGTTCCTGGTTCGCTGCCATGGTTGATATCCTTGCGTACATTTGCGTGAATTTTCTAACGTTTTACCGTATTTTTACAGCTTGTACTCAACTGTCCTTACACAATGCCCCATAAAGAGGCATGTAAGGCATTTCTCAACCACAAAACAACATCGTGTTTTTCTAAGGAAGCATTTTCATTCTTAGAATATCATTGACAATGTGTGTCCAACCTGTGTCACGCTACCAGCTAATTCGTAAAGAAAGTCGTGTTTTCGCTCGAAAGACGAAGCATCGATTGCGATAGTAAATTAGTGGTCCAGGTGCCTACCATAAACGTTGCTGTTATTCACTAGGTTCACTAGTGACGAGTGATTTGACGTTATCTTTGTAAGGCTGTTTCGAATGAGGTGCGTGCGATAATCATTACATGGGTCCAAGGTTATTTTGGTATAAGAATACACCCACTGCTCTCGTAGTATATTTTGAAAACTGCCTCATCCCTAATTTGGCTTCTCGCACCCGGCAGGGGCGTCTGCGGCAGCAGACTTTTATTGTATTGCGACACCACTTACTCGAGCACATGAGGGTTGCACCCTCCCGCGTCCAAACTTGCACAACTTAGCCGTGTTTTGGGAAAAGGGGATCCTAGGGTTTGAGCCGGTGCAGAGTGTTTGGTCCTTTAAGGAACCTCGGCGGAGGCAACGCACCCCTTTGACCTCGGCTTCCGGTCTGACCCATCCGTGGAAATCGGCAGTTGCCTTTTGCTGTCCTCCTGTACAATCTTGGTTGTTCTCTCTCACTTTTAACCTTAGCTCTTTTCTTCCCTCTTCTGCATCACCTCCCATTTTCTAGGCAGCGAGGGTTAACCCTGTGTGAGTACCCTACCTAGGTTATGTCATATTCGTTTATGGTGGTAACGTACTGCTGGCGTTTGCAGGACCTGTTTCACTGCTCTCGCAGCGTTCCCTTGTAGGACTCCGTGGTGGGTGGCTGTCGTCGCTGCGAAAATCTCAATATATCCTTATCCCTAGTTCCTTCCCCCCATTCCCTGATCGCCTTTACAAAAGAGGGCGCACCGATGAGGTATACCAGTTTTTGGTCGGCAAAAAGAATATTTCCCCCCGTTTTATGTCGTTCGTTCTGAAAAACCAGATAAACCAGTGCGAATAATTTCACCGTTCCCTGTTTCGAAGTTTCTTGCCGAAGGTTTTGGTACAGGTTATAAGGCATCGAGGATGGTAAGTGGAGATCGCTTGGAGCTCCACAACAAGAAACAGTGCGAAAAACTACCCAATCTAGTCTCATTTGGGTATGCCCAAGTAGCAGTAACCCCACCGCGTACTATGAGTACCACCCGTGGCGTTGGCACAGATGATGATCTGTTGGAGATTTCTGAAGTTGAACTCGTGGAAGGATGCATGGGGCCGATCGACATGAGCGTTAAATCAAGATGAGGCGTGACAGCAAGGAAATCTAAACCAAGCACCTGATACAAACATTCAGCTCAAGTGTTCTGCCCGGGACTGTAGAGGCCGGGTACATGAAGCTCCGAGTTAGGCCATACGTGCCAAATCGCCGGAGATGTTTCAAATGCCAACGTCTCTGCTACAGTTAACGGAGCTGCCGAGGCCTCCAAACCTGTGTGAAATGCAGTTCTCATGAGCATGCCTCTGAATCATGCGAGAACACTATCAACTCTGTAAACTGTGATGGCGAGCACGCCACGTACTCACATTCTTGCCCATCCTGGAAGAAAGAAATGTAATTGTGACGATAAAAGTAAAGGAAGACACATCTCTCCACGAGGCGCACAGACAGGTATCCTACCTGTCCATGAACATATTTGCCGATGTCAGGAATCAGGGGGCGGCGACACAACGGCTTACAGCGGCTGTCCGGCCCACACGCAATGAGCCGGTGGTAACGCCATCCGGCTCCCCGGTGGCTACAGCTAGCGCTGTTCCGCCGCTCCAGAAAACGGGACCATCAACCTCCGGTACAGTGGCTTCGAAGGTCTCGTCCAAGGTGGCGAGGCCATCACGTCAAACGCAGCGGTCGGAAGAGCGCGTGTTCAGCGCATCGCAGGAGGCGACGAACACAACTTGCCACACGGCGCCACCGGCGCCTAAGGAGCAGCGAGACTCTCGCGATCGCTCCAAAAAGGCAAACCTGCCGTCACGACGCCTGGAAAGTTCCCTTGAGCTAATCTGCGTCTCTTAAATAAACAGCACAAAACACATTTATCATAATGCAAACAATAATACTACAATGGAATGCTAGAAGACTCATTCATAACCTTGGCGATATTAGAGAACACCTACAAAACGTAATCTAAAGTTGCTGTGTGTTCAAGAGACTTATCTGACACACAAACACAAATTTTCTTTGCCATTGCACCATCTTGGAAAAACCCGTGACGAGGCTAACACCTCCGGCGGGGTTGCAATAGTTGCGGACAAGTCCAGCTTGTCAATACGTCACCCTTCAGACGCCCCTTGAGGCGTCAGTGAGGGCAATCTTTTTAATAAACCACTCACTTAGTGTTCTATATACATACCTCCTATCATCTCCGGAAAATTGATTTTTATAACCTAATTAATCAGCTTCCTAACGCCTACATACTCGTGGGTGAAATTGATGCCCACAAAACGATGTTCGGTCATTCCTGATATGACGCCAGAAGTCGATTGATTGGAAATCTCCTTCTGACCTCTAGTGCATGCCTGTTCAATAAGGAGCCGACGTATTGTAGTGTCCAACACAACACGTATTCAGGGACAGATCTAGCAATTGGATCTTCTCCGCCTCTGCCTCACCTACAATGGAACGTCATCAATAAACTTTTCGAAAGTGACCACTTTGCTTAAACTTTAAACCTGATAATGCTGCATGAGAACCCACTGCATATTCCTCGATGGAAATTAGCATCGGCGGACTGAGAGCATTTTAAAAATCATCTTCTCTACTACGAGATTTTATAAATGATATTACCATAGATGATGTTGTTGCATATTCTACCGCTTTTATTATTGATGCAGCTGAAAATGTTATCCCACAAACGAATGGTTGTTCACTTACAAGACGTGTTCGCTTGTGGAACGAAGGCTGTAGAGAGGCGCTAAAAAGGCCGAACAATGCATGGAACGCATTGCGTAGATCGCGAAATGCCTAAAATCTAATTTTGTCTAAGAATTTACATCCCAGGGGAGACGTACATGATGTCTGGCAAAAAGAAAGCAGGGTGAGGTTCTTCTTCGAAATTATTCATACACTCATGAGACGAAAGTGTGGAATGGCTTGAGAAAGCTAAAAGGGCAACAAATTCATTCGTTGCCTCTGGCGAACGACCAAAGGAATACCTTGCAAGACAGGCAGGCTCTCTTGCAGAGCGCTTTAAGCGTGTGTCGAGCTGAATCCGCTATTCTCAATCCTTCTTTATATACAAACGAATTGAGAACCTTAACAAAACGAACCGTATAAGCGGCCATTCAGTATTGCCGTGCTAAAAGCGGTCTTGATCTTATACAAGAATACAGCATCGGTACCTGACAGTCATGTATGACATGGTCAAATCTTACACACTGACACACAAGTTACACTACTCGCACTATTCAACCCAATTTGGCCTGTCGGATACCTTCCATTCCCATAGAAAGAAGCGAATGCAGTCCTTGTTTTAAAGCAGGGTAAAGATCCTTCTTTTGCGGAAAGTTATCGCCCGATCGCTCTTACAATTTTCCTGTGTAAGTTTTTGAAGAAATGATTATTCGTAGACTCGTACATTGCATTGAACTCAACAATATACTTGATCCCTAACATTGTACCTTCAGAGAAGGGCGTTTCGCAACTGATGATCTTGCGCGCATTGAAGGATATATCCGTGATGCAGTTGTACAAAAACAGTTTTCCTTATCGATATTCCTCGATATGGAGAAGGCGTTTCACAAAATGTAGCGCTTTGGGATCTTGCGAGACTTCTCAGAAATGAGCATCCGTGGAAATATGCTAAACATAATTGAAAACTGTTTTTTGAATCGTATCTTCCGCCTGAAAATCGGCAACGCATTGTCGCGACCTATTACGCAAGAAACTCATGTACCCCAAGGAGGCGCGCTGAGCTGCCCGCTCTTTGTCGTGAAGATTAACACGCTTCAGGCTTCATTACCACTAGCCTTTTTTTATTCCGTCTATGTGGTCTACATTCAAATAGGCTTCATATCCTGTAACCTCACAGTATGCCAGCGACAGGTACACCAGGTTTTCAACAAAGTGTCCAAGTGTGCAGACAAAAGCGGATTTAAAATCGACCTCCACAAAAGATCTTGCCTTTTGTTTAAAAGAAAGTGAGGGCGGTTCCAGATGCATGTGTTAATCGGTGCGCCTTCAATTACCTGCCAACGAAGAGCATAAATTTCTAGGTATTATACTTGACTGCAGGCTTACTTTCATTCCACATATTAAATATATTAAAGAAAATTGTCCATAAACATATCTACTAAAGATTCTATCCCACAAAACATGGGGTAGCGACAGGAAGTGTTTGATGAATATTTATATGAGCCTAATTCGATCATGATGGGACTATGGTGCCGTCATATATAGCTCTGCCACTTCGAGCGCACTAAACATGCTAGATGCTGTCCATTGTCCAGGTATCCGCGTAGCCTGTGACGCTTTCAGGACAAGCACTACTCAAAGCTCATACGAAGAATCATATAAATGGTCCCTCCATCGGCAGGGAACCTACATGAATTTCACAAATTTTCTAAAAATACAGTCCAATCAGGAACACCCACGTTTTAATACCATTACCGATATGGTGTGTGCTAAAACTTTTCATAATCATCCTTCTGTAAGAGAGCTTTCCTCGCTGAGTCTGAGGGAGCTTAGTGATGAAATGGATGTCCCATTCGTCGAGCACCGCTTAATGCATCCAGCCAAGCTGTACCTGCGTAGGTGTCTCAGGTGGTAGAATGTTACATATCCTTTCTAGAAGTTACAAAGCACACCACAGAGGCCAAAATCCGAATAAATCTTCTAGAACTCAGTACAAGCACTCCTGCAGAGTTCTACAGAGATGCTTCGAAGTCAAATGCCGGTGTGTCCTATGCAGCAGTCAGCCCATTCTTCTGAAAATCCGATGTACTGCTTCCGGAAATAATTATCTTTAGGGCGGAGGCCTACGCACTATTATCGTCTTTACAGCATATAACGAAATCAAAACTCCGAAAACAGTTATATAGAGAGAATCCTTAAGCGTCGTGAAGGCCTTCATGTGACTCTGTAAGCGCAAGAGTCCAGTACTTAATGAACTCTATTCCTACTTGTGTAAAGCGCATCTATCTAATCAGCGTATCATTATATGATTGGTGCCTGACCATTGGGACAAAGAGGGTAACGTTTTGGAGGATGGGATGGCCACGTCGATTGCATCGCATGCTGTTAATCCTAGCGCTGCTGTCCCTGTCATAGATATGGAGCCTTTCTTACGAAAGACACTGTGAAACCAGTGGCACCGCATGTGGCACGCAGGTATAAAAAATAAGCGGTAGGTGATAAAGCCAGTTACGTTGTTGACCCGCTGTTCCAAAATAGCAGCGAACCGGTGTCCTCTTCTGTCGTCTTAGAATATGACAGATTTAACACTCATAATTTTCATAACCTCAACCTGTGGTAGATGTGGCGAGAGGCTTACCGCTTTTCACGTCCTCCTGCTGCCGGCAGGCAAAAGCTGAGAGAAAGAAACGTTTTCTCTTGAATACTGCTATTCTATCCCTCTTCACCCGGCTATATTTCTTGATCACGAACCGCTCTTTAGCGCCAAAGCAATCCTCGGTTATTTTAATGATGTTATCCTGCATGATATAAGTCCGTTAAATTCGTAGCGCATCCTCTTTCCGGAGGATGCCGCTGTGATAATTGCTTTGTATAGCAAATGCCTCCATGCCTTTGGGTTTGAAGGACTCTAGCCAGGCAGTATAGTGCTGTAGCGAATTCTAGCATGTGACATATTTTGTATATCTTATCACTCTTTCGCAAAGCATCTTAATGCTCATATTACAGGTCGTTTGTCATCGTCATAATCTTATTATACATAGATTTCACGCACCTTATAGCGACTATTTGAAGATCCCTTTACAGCCACGTCACATCAACATCATAGGAGACATAACTGAACTGCAAACTTATCACCACATTCATGGCGCTCTTTCGCCATACCTGGCCCTTGCGCCATTAAGCATCAAACATTCATTCATTCATTTGGCTTCTCGCAGGCTGGTGAAACAAGCGAACTTTCGCAGCAACTTGATTCGCCTACGCAACCCGACAGCGAGCGGTTGCTACGGAATCCCCATCAAGAAGGGCCTCTGAGAAGTCCGCCTAATACTTCCCCATTGGGAAATCAAGAGCAGACTAGCGCTGCTGCCAGGAGAAGGAATGAGAACGTGCATGAAGAAAGTAAGTACTTACGCGGTTGCTCCTGTGTGACGACACTGCAAGAAAAAAAGCCACCCAATACTGAAGCAGAGTGGCTATGGCATTGCACCGCTTAGCTCGAGGTCGCGCATTTTATCCCTGCGACGAGGGAAGCATGTCGATAAAATGATGAGAACGTTAAAGAGCCCCAGTTAGCCAGAATTATTACGCCTCCCCCCCCCCAATATGCCTGGCCTCTAATTTATATTGAGGGTGTCACGTGTAAAGCACATAATTCAAATTATCAAGACTCCAAATGTTTGCCTTCCCGGATTGAGAGCTGGGAAACCGAAGGTGTTTGATGTCCTCAAGACCAGGTGTAGACGGAAAAATCAACCATGATGATAACATTGTTGGTCTTCGGACCAAAAAAATCAATTCGCATTTTTTATGTTGCTGTGTATAGATAAGGTAGTAGAAACCTTTCACGTGTCAGTAGGATTATTTCACAAGTGAAAAAAAAAACCCCGCGTACATTAGGGCAGGTGAGAACATTATTACCCATTGCCGAACATTAGATTGGCATGTTTTCTATTTGAAATATCTTCGAAGCGGAGACGAGTGCCCTGTGGCCTGGCCACTGAACTGTGTAGAGAGCAAGTGATAAAATTATGGGCCTTCTTAAGAACAAAGCACCGAAGTTTCACACAATGGATTTTTTTTCTTTCTTTCACTGCAAGAGTGTAGACGCAACGGTCAGATGGAAGGGCAGTATAGATGGAAAATAACACATAACGATCGATCGCAAAAAAATTCAGAAAATACCAATATGACCATCAACATTAACCATAGCGGAACGCCTCTAGAAAACATCCATTGGGGTGGTATAAGTGGCTATGATACGATTTGTGTGCAGTGTCCAACTGTGCAAGAGGTGCCAGCGCTGAAGGTGATTGCTAATTATTTTTTATGAAAAAAGCCCAGAGTAGAGAAGGTCGCTCGAGAAAAAATGAGCTGTGCTTTCCTACCCCACCTTCGTGCACCCAAGGGCTCTCGCGCGAGCGGGCATGCGTCTCAAAGGGCTATATTCGTGTTCTCCTGCAAACCCGAACCGGGACTCAGACCACGCTACCGTTACGTGGGCGAATATGTGTGAGCGGTGAAATTTCGTCCTCTACCAGCGACCATTCAAGGACACAACGAAAAAGTCACAGAAAGAGTACTTGCACTGCTTATTGATGGGAGTTATGCTGATGCTGCAGAATTATTCCTTTGGACATAGGCCTCGGGCCTATGTTGTACGTCATTGTGCATATTAAAAATCATTCCACACATCAGGAAAGCAACCGATACAGATTGAATTTATGCGGATGGTTTCTTTACTGCGGCCATGGTCAAGGGTTGCTGGGTAGGCAATTTTCTCGGCATAAGTTGTCGGCACTCGTGAACACCCCACCAAAGCGTACCAGACATGATATGGCCTTGTCGCTTCGAGGCAGTCATAATTTTACGCACATTCTGTCTGACGCAATGATCTTGTAAATTACGAAGACACAAAACTGTGCGAAATCACCGTTCTAGTTTAAGGCCACAAGATTACTCGACGATTATTGATAAATAGATTTTATATTTGTGACAACATTCCGAAAAAGTGTCAGTATATTGACAGCTTGAGACGACAAATCCTTCATGGCAGAGTGATGAAGAATCTGCTTGTGTGGGTGAAACTCAATACGATTATGCTGCTGAGCTCATGACCATGGGCCGATTGCGTGGACCGTGTTCTGATTATTATAAAGTTGGAACAAGAAATGATCTGGGCAGCAGGTTTCCAAGGATGAGTCTCTACGTTTATACAATATGCGCGGAACTAAGTAGTGACAAAACGTGTTGCCAACGAAAAAAAACGCATCATGCCCGAGGCTTCTACAGCAGCTAGACTGCTTGATAACGACGTCATAAAGCTCGCTGCGCCAACTAAGGGCGGCGCCCGAAATCTTCGCGTCGCTCATGTCTGAATACGTATTCGGACAAGACTGTCTGTACCTGTATACGACGCGGAATCTATTCCACCGATGATATGAAAAACATTTTAGCGGATTATCTGTGGCTTTCAAGGGTGGCACATTACCAGTGGCACGTAACTAGTGACTCAAAGTGACAGGAAAGCGATTCGTTCAACAGTGATACATACCCAAAGGCCCAAGCTTGCACTTAGAAGGCTAGGTACAGAAATATATGGACGCTGTAAACTGGTTGCACTTCCTCCAGAATGTGAATCACACTAAGCCCTCGAGTGTCTATATTTAGCAGCAGATTGCGAAGTACAAGATTGCCCACGCCCTCTGTCAAAGCCCACGTGTTGCTGAGAGATAAGGGAGCGCTGCACCGCGCCAGGCACAGCTTAAGCAGCACTGAACTTAACGCCCCGATACGGTGATATCGGGTACATCGTAGACAGGACGCCAGAAGGACGAATGACGGAATGATAATTTCTAAAAAGGTAATCTCCCATTTATGTTCGCATGAAGTTGCGGGTCATTTAGGTAAGAAAACTACGGCATTAGGTTTTACAAAAAATTTAAGCATGGGACATCCATCGCATGGTGTTACAGTCACGGGAACAGCACATCAACATTAAGAGCCTTTCGGCGCGCCAACGGGCGCCACGTGCAAGTTCTTGGAACCATAATAGCGACACCCAGACGTTCGAGAACTGAACGCGCACCGACATATCGCGGAGGCCATGCAAACGCCATCAACATGGTGAGTAAGCATGGCAACCGTGACACGCAGGCTTCCGTTAATGCCATGTTGAAATCGACGTCACAGTATGTTGTTGCGGGAGAGTAAAATGTGACATCCCGAGCTACGCCACCTAGATATCGCAGGTTTTCTACACTCTATTTTATGACGTAATTATAAGAGAGCGACAATTTCCATTGCCGTGCCCGCGCGAAGAAAGCAGTCACGTGACAATCTGGGAGTCTTCTACGGCAGCATTCCCACTTGATTCTGTGACAGTAAGCTCAAATAGCATAGCATCATCCAGCAGAGCGCACAGGCCTTCTGCTATATGGGTGGTCTTGTCTTGAGGCGTGAGAATTGAAGTTAAGGTGAAGGTCATTTTACACGTACTCTTGCCTGCGCGCAACAGCTCGTGCACGCGCGTACGAATGCGCAGATAATGCAGAAGAAATCATACGTGTCAAAGTGCAGCATGAGCACAGATGTTTTCTTCAGACAAATATCTAGTGTCTCGCAGCCTAGAAAAAATACGAAACAGTGTCTAACAAGGCGAAAATAGTGAGGTAAATGGGTGCGTGTTAGCGCGAGTCGTGCAAGTTGAAGCCTCCATACACGTGAGGGACGGCTACTGTCACGCACCCGGGCGTGACCTTCCGCGTGCCGCCAAGCCCACGAGTAGTTTGGCCTGAACTCTCATTTAGGGGGGGGGGGGGGGTGTACTGAAATTTTTCTGACCGATAACTTCGGTTCGCGTGCCTCAGGTACCATAATTCTTTCAGCTACCTATTCTTTAAAATGCATAAAATAGATAAAAGAAATATGGTAGTCTGAAAAAGGAAACAGTTGCGGGGCCCGTCCAAACCACGTAAGAATATAGTTACGGAAGGATGAAGGAAGAGATAGGAAGAAGTGCGGTTGGTGGTCAGCTATCTTGTCTACGCTGACTCATCTATTATATATATATTGTAAATACAAACTTTATATACTTCTAACATCCCCGTAACATATTGGTGAGAGGTGCGGGATACCACGGCTGGAAACGGAGCTCCGCAGTGGACGTCGCATCACCATCCGCACCATGAATGACGGTGAGCACGCTAGATGAACGTCGTTGCCGCCTCCAACGTCAACGTCACCAGCTACGTCGCTGTCACCTTCGGTTGTCGTTGTGCAACCCAAGGATCCTGAAACTTTCTGCAAGACCGATGCGCCGACGTTGAAGTTTGGGTGACAATGTACGAACGCGTGAGTGGAATCAACAGATGGGACCATACGCTTATGCTAGCTAACCTATTGTTCTACCTAAGAGGTACTGAAAAGGTGTGGTGCGAAAACCATGAAGAGGAGCTAACCAGCTGGGACCAATGAAAAGATAAATTGACGAAGTTGTTTGGCAAACCAGCTGGCCGCACAATTGCCGCAAAGCAGGAACTGGCCTCCCGTGCCCAATCCCCCCCGGAGTTCCATGTCTGGTACACCAAGGACATGCTGTAACTTTGTTGTATAGCCGAGCACGACATGGCAGAAGCTGAGAAGGTCGGGCACGTGCTAAAGGACATTGCTGATGACGCGTTTAATCTGCTCATGTGCAAAAGCTGCTCTACAGTTGATGCGATTATTAAAGAGTGCCGATATTTCGAGCAGGCCGAAAGCCAACGCGTCTTACAGCCATTCGACAGATTTTCCAATACTGCCGCAACGTCTACGTGTTAAGATAAAGCGTCACAGCAGCATGCGTCGTCATCACAGGACGTGGTGCTAATCGTTATGCGTGAACTGGGTGCGATGGCGCCCGCAGCTTTCTGTTCGCCTACCCCTGATGCTACCGCCTTTTTAGTTCTCCTGGTACAGGCCATCGTTCGCCAGGAACTTGAAAACATTGGTTTCCAGTCTGTTCGTGCTGTCGCCAATCGCAGCGCCTACCAACTAATATTTTCGCTCCACCTCGACGCTTCTTTCCACGTTATCGCAACCCGGCTGAGGGGAGAACTGCGGACGACAAGCCAATTTGTTTCACCTGTCGCCGAATTGGTCATGTCGCCCGATATTGTGGCAATTCGTGGCCCTCTATATTTCACACGCCGACCAACTTGAGCCGTTTTGATAGACATACACACATTATTTCGCCCACCGCCGAGTTTTACAGCGCCGACATCTCTGCTCGGATTACGTGGTACAGCCGCTCACCAATGCCATGCAGACACCAGTCTCGTGCTTGGCAAAGACGTCGCCAATTTTCCCGTTTGCCGCAGCCGCATCGCCTTTCGTCCCCTGTGGCTTTTGGGCGCACCCCATCGGAAAACTAGAAAATGCAACCCTCGGAGGTGGTGCTGCAGTGTCGTCTATTGCAGCAAATCCTCTGTCGGTGCCTACAAGGAGAAGCTTAGTCAACGTTAAAATAGACGGCGTACCTGTCCAACCACTCGTCGACACTGGAGTCTACGTTTGGGTGATGAGTGCTAGCCTACGTAGACTTTTAAAGAAAGTCCTAACCCCAGCAGCTGCCCGAGTGCTTCGTGTGGCCGACCGCGGTGTCCTGGTTGTACTTTCAATGTTTACTGCCTGCATACGTATAGCCGGCAGCCCTACATCTGTTCTCTTCGCTGTGATCGACAACTGCCCTCGGGACGTTATCCTAGGATTGGACTTTTTATGCACTGATTCTGCTTTCATCGACTGCGCAACCTGCGTTCTTCACTTAGAACTTCCTCAGCTCGCCGATGCTCCGAGTACCGCCCCTCCCCCCGCGCTTGTGCTCGCTTCAAGATGAGCGTCTGTCGCTCCAGGCAGTTCCGTCCTTTTGACCGCTCAGCCACATGTTCCCGACGGTGAATACGTGCTTCCCCCAATCATCGAAGTGCTTTTGAACGGGAAAGTTGTTCTTCCACATGCGTCGGTCACGCGTACTAATAACGACGTCGTTCTGCCGCTTCAGAATTTCAACCTGTGCCCTCAAGTGCTTCCGGCTGGCATGTTCTTGGCCAGCGTTTCTAGTGGTTGCGAATTTGACACTGAGAGTCTGAATGTCGAGCGTGGCTTAATAACGCCACGTGCAGCTGACAGCTCTGGTTCCTTAACGGATGACTTCGCGAAAATGATTGGCCTGACCTTACCTCTGCACAGGCCACGGACATACGCCTGCTGCTTGAATCGTACAGCGTCATCTGATTTCGGCAACAGGCATTTAGGCCAAAAATCTGCTGTTCACCACCATATAAACACTGGAGATACGAAACCTATTCGTCCGCGCCCATATCGTGCATCGCCTCCTGAACGTCGAGTCATCCAATGAGAAATGAACAAAATACTCCGCGAAGGGGTCATCGAGCCATTAGCCAGCCTTCGGGCTTCTCCTGCCGTCCTTGTGAAAATGGAAGATGGTACCTGGCGTTTTTCGGTCGATTATCGGCACCTAAATAACATCACCCGGAAAGACGTCTACCCACTGTCACGCATCGATGACGCCTTGGACTGCTTGCATGGAGCGAAATGCATCTGGTCCATCAATCTTCGATCCGGCTACTGGCAGATTTCCGTTGATGAAATGGACCACGAGAAGGCGGCCTTCATCCCGCCGGATGATCTATATCAGCTCAAAGTCATGCCCTTTTCCCTATGCAATGATCCTGCGACACTTGAACGCATGATGGACTCTCTTCTGCGCGGCTACAAATGGACCACGTGTCTTTGTTACCTTAACGACGTTATTGTTTTTTCTAGCACGTTCGGCAGCCACTTTACCCGACTCGCTGCAATTCCAGTCGTCTTCCGAAAAGCCGGCCTTCATCCGAACTCCAGGAAATGTCAGTTCGGGCGCCGTCAGATCACTGTGTTGGGACACCTCGTTGAAGCATCTGGTGTACAACCAGATCTGGATAAAGTTCGCGCCATACGCAGTTTTCCTGTGCCTGATGGGAGCTGCCTGGTCGGGCTGTGCGCCTACTTTCGCCGTTTCATCAAAAACTTCGCCGACGTTGCTCGGCGTTTGACAGATCTTCTAAAGGGTGAAGAATAAAGGGAAAATCAGACATCCACCCGTTCGTAGCAATTGCTACAAAGGAGACCCATACGGGTTCCTCGAAAGAAAAGCCTCAAAGTTGAAGAAAAATTCGTCCTGGTCCGGGACTCGAACCCGGGTCCCGCCTTTCCGGGGCAGCCGCTCTACCATCTGAGCGAACCAGGCGGCTAGCAGATGGCAGGGCGAAGTCGAATTTGTTGACAACACGAGGCAAACTACCACTTTTCTTCAACTTTGAGGCTTTTCTTTCGAGGAACCCGTATGGGTTTCCTTTGTAGCAATTGCTACGAACGGGTGGATGTCTGATTTTCCCTTTATTCATTACTTCTCTCCACCTTGCGGGTTTCCGCAGTACTACTACGTCAAAAACTTGCCTTTGCCTCGTGTTGTCGACAAATTCAACTTCGCCCTGCCATCTGCTAGCCGCCTGGTTAGCTCAGATGGTAGAGCCGCTGCCCCGGAAAGGCGGTGGTCCCGGGTTCGAGTCCCGGATTAGGACGAATTTTTCTTCAACTTTGAGGCTTTTCTTTCGAGGAACCCGTATGGGTTTCCTTTGTAGCAATTGCTACGAACGAGTGGATGTCTGATTTTCCCTTTATTCATTACTTCTCTCCACCTTGCGGGTTTCCGCAGAACTAGTACTTCAAATCTTCTAAAGAGGAACACCCCATGCTCATGGGGCCTGGAGCAGGCTCAAGCGTTCGCCGCTCTCATCGGGTTCCTTACCACCCCTCCCATACTTGCCCAGTTTGACCCGTCTCCACCGACCGAAGTCCACACTGACGCAAGCGGCTATGGCATCAGCACTGTTTTCGCCCAACACCAGAATGGTAACGAATGCGTGATCATTTGCGCCAGCCACCTGCTGTCACCTGCCGAAAGAAATTACTCCATCAGTAAGCGGGAGTGCTTGGCTTTAGTTTCGGCTGTCGCCAAGTTTCGACCATATTTGTATGGCTGCACGTTTTCGGTCGTCACCGACCACCATGCTCTCTGCTGGCTGTCTTCCTCGCGGGACACGACTCGATGGCTTGGTCGCTGGGCGCTGCGGCTCCAGGAATTTCCATTTAGCGTCCATTAAAAGATTGGAAGCCTCCACAAGTACGCTGACTACCTCTCGCGTCACACCGTGGATCCTCCCGATCCTGCTGCGCACGATCCCGTGACCTGTCTGATGGCTTTGACTGACATGACCAACATGCGCGCTAAACAACGCGACGCATCCTTACAGTTCATTATCGCCGCAATGCAATCTGGCAGCACCGACGGCACGTGCCACATGTTCCTGCTGCAAGATGGCATCCTCTACCGCCGCAATATCAAACCTGACGGCACAGAGTTGCTCACGATGCACCGATGGTGAGACACATAGGAGTTTTGCGTAAATACCGTTGCGCACGACGCCGATTATTCTGGCTGGGTCTCTACCGCTCTTTGCGTCGTTACGTCGCAACTTGCGAATTGTGTATGCGCCAGAAGAAAGCTCCCCTGCCCCTGTCGGACGACTTCATCCCTTCGAAGTTTTCTCTGAACCGTTCTTTCTTGTAGGTCTTGACGTGCTTTGCCCTTTTTCCGACAAGGACTAGACGGAACAAGTGGATCGCCGTCGCTGGTAATTACACGACACGCTACGCGACAACAAAGGCGTTAACAACTAGTTGCGCAACTGACGTCGCCGATTTTCTCCTCTACGACGTCGTTCTCCACCACGGTGCCCCTCGACAATTACTTACAGACCGCGGCCGCTCGTTCTTATCTCGAGTTGTCGACGATCTCCTCCGCTCTTGTGGCACTGAGCAAAAGCTGTGCACTGCCTACCACCCACAAACGAACGGTCTTACGGAATGTCCCAACCGAACAATCATAGAGATGCTGTCGATGTACGTCTACAACGATCACCGCGACTGGGACGCCACGCTGGCTTATGTGACGTTCGCGTATAACTCGTCCCGACATGACGCCGCAGGATATTCACCCTTCCATCGCTTGTATGGTGGCGACCAAACACTACCGTTTGACGCCATCCTCCCTTCTGGGCCACGTGTTGCAACTGAGTACGCTCGTGATGTCATCGATCTCGCTCACATGGCATGTCAAGTCGCACGATATCGTTTATTAGCGTATACAAAATAGCGTTACGACCACTGCCATCACGATGTTAAGTTCGCACCAGGTGCTTGGGTACTGCTCTGGTCACCATGTCATCGGGTTGGCCTCTCCCAGAAACTTCTGTCGCACTACACGGGGCCTTATGAAGTCCTCCGCCAAGTTAACGACGGAAACTACGAGATTTCGCCGCTAGGCTTTGATTCATCCTCAAGTGAGACGCCTGTAGACGTCGTGCACGTTTTGCGGCTGAAGCCATACTTCCCTCGCAATTCTTTACCTGCCATGCGCCGAGAAGGCGCTTCGCCACCCGGGGGTCCTGTTACGGAAGGATGAACGAAGAGAGAGGAGGAACATTGGAGATGCTGGCGGCTGCGTGTTGTTGGTGGTGAGCCATCTTGTCTACGCTACTCATCCTGTATAAATATCGTAAATGCAGTCTTTATATACTCCTAACATCCCCGTAAAAATATGATTGATTCTTGTGATAAATATGCTAGCAGTATTATTTGATGCGCTGATGTAATACTTTACACGCTAATTAGGCAGGCCTAGAATTTCAACATGTAGTCTACAAAGTGCCCGGCATTCATACATTAAAAGTTAATCGAGAAGTGGATGACAGAGAAATGAATGGGGCACTTTCGTTTTACATTTTTTTGCAGTGCACTGTTGAAAAAATACAAACAACATTAGTTTCTTCGACGGCGATCACAATCATTTTTCGGTCATATGCATATTGATGCCAAGAAATTCTGAACATTGGAAATAAAGCCAACCGTCGAACTTCACCGGAATCCACAGTGTAACTCAGTGGGAAACATTTTATTGAAATATTTTTTTCCAATGAAAAGCCAAAATATAATCTCTTAAGGACGAGACATAAATTCCCTCTAAAAATATTCACATTTTATCTATATGTGCAAAACACTTCAAGAATAAGCATAATAAAAAATGAAACAACAAAGAATGTGTTGCGGAAATCCTTTCAGCAGTAAGGGGAAAACCCCAGGCAGGAAACTGGAAGTGGGCTTCACCCCGAGCCACCTGAAGTTCTCATTACGGTTTTGCACAGGCAGTCAACACTCACCGTAGGCGAACCGTAGAAGTACATTTCATTTACTTTACATCCTGTGCGCGTCACAACTGCAGCCGGTGATCTTGCAACGTTCTTTCTCCTTTGACAGTGCTTTCAAAAGCAAGCGAGCCGCATACCAAACTTGTTCATACCGTGTTGCGGCTCCAAACCAACAAATGGCGCTTCCTGCTTGACATCCAGTGTTAGCCGAGCGCATTCAGCCAGAAACTTTATACTCAATACTGAAGCTTGGCAAAAAAAATATTTTTTTTCTAGTATGTTGTTTATATTCAACACTTTTCAATGAAGGGTTAACAAGCTTCAGTAAAGAAGGTGGAGAGGGTGCTCAATTCTAATCGCATACTCATTTCGTGCACTTCGTCGTAATCGCCTGGCTGCATTATACGCGTGTTAACGAACGAAACACTCGTTTAAGGCAGGGAGGAAGTTTGCAGTGAATTCTATTAGTGCTTATGTTATAGTGCACCCTTCCTACGCTGCGTGCAGTTTGTTCTTCAATATTAATCAAAAGACTAGCGCAAATAACAGGGACACAGACAGACAGACGACAGGACGATTGTTCTTCAAATTTGTCCGATCATTACAGAAAACTGTTTGAACAAGCTTGAACATTGGCGCGTGTCGTGCAAGTTTCAGAGACTGCCATTTCGCAATATGCAGACTATCTAGACGTGCAGAGATGAACGGAAGATCCTGAACATTGCAGAACGCTTAACCCATTTTTATATTTAATAAATATGTAGACGCTTTCTTCTTCAAGTGATACGGTCTGCAGAGATCTCAAATAGGTGTCATCTTTTCAGATAGATTTTTAGTGCCTTCGTTCGTTTTTCTGGTTGTCGTTGTCTCGCGGCTGAAAGTTATGCGCTGTTTGAAATGGCGTTTGTGATATCGCAACCTTCTTTCAGGGTGTGCTCCTCGCCGACTGTCTACTCTCGTAGATCTTTAGGGCCCACTTGCTGTCGTGGGAGAGCTTGCGGACATCTGAACAGTTTGATGGACAGCTTTTCTCTTCAAAGCCGTGTCTCCTCCTCTTGCTTTGGTTGGCGAGGAGGATGCTGGCGCATTCCCCAACGATGCACGCGCCACTACACTGAGCAAACATTTAACAGACACCTATTGCCTTATACCTGTTTTACAGCTCCACACGCCATCGTTAACACATTTTGCTGTCTACTTAATGAAGCAATAGAACAACACACTACGTAGATGTCATCGCTAGGAATATATAATTGGCTTATAGCCCGTCTTTCCCATAACAATGAGAAAAAATTTAAAAGGTACCTCTGTTCGCTTACATAACTAACTTCCAAAGATTTTTAAGCAAGTTTGTTTCTCAAGAAAGGCACCAAATATATGATTTCTGACGAACTTCCTCCTGTTGTAGGCGTGGGCGTCCCGTCAAATGAATATGGTGTTGCACCAGAACAGCTGCCTACTTTTTCCGACGCCGTCGAGTCTCCTTCCAGCCCTGCTTCTCAAGTAACGCAGCCCTCGTATGAGGACAGCACCGCTCTTCCAGCAGCTAACGCGGCTGCAATGGCGGCTGTCCACCCGTCCACCATATCGGCGGCTCTAGATCAAGTGCGGTACGTAGATCCTACCACAATATAATTGATCTGTAGGGAACGTTGCAGGGCATAGGAATAGCTGATGTTAAAACAAGCCTTAATACCGACCACGTCTTACAAAAGCTTTAAATGTGGAAATATTCCTATTGCGTCATTCAGAAGCGATTCTAAGATCCTAAAAATGGCCTCGGTGGTGAAATTCTAGAGAGCTGTGAATGACTAATAATAAATTGAGTTATCTTGCATATTTTGTTTTCTGCGGGAATGGATGCGCACTCTGATCCGGGAATCTTCAGGAGGTCATATTGGCAAGAGTGCTTGCTCTTTGACACCGGATAGCTCTTGCTTGTCTTTTATATGTATTACATGGGGAATGTGCCACACCTTTTAGTCATTGAAACAGCAATTAATAATATCAGTCAATAATAGCACCTAGACATGAAAAGACAAGAGGTAGTGCTTGTTATTTCGTTGTACCGGAATAACACTGTCGAAGGAAATTCATCAATCACAGAGAAACCAAAAAGTCAAAAAAAGGTAAGTGTACAAACACACATGTATTAATACTCCACTGGCCCACTGAACACGCCTGTTGAATGTTCCCAACGTTGCGTTGACGCTCTTAATAAATCATCAGAACAGCTGTGTTTCTAGCAAAGGACTGCGCATGGTAAATGTTATTTGTAGCATAATTTAAAACCGCACTGTTTGCTTCACTTGCTGAGTTGTTCACTTCAATTCAATTGTCAGTTTATTCTATAAGAATGGAGGAAGTCCAGGACGAACATTTTTCATTTCACAGATTCAGGCGGCCTGCGCAAGGCATACGCCAAGTAGACAAAGTACACAGTCGTGCAAAATTGACTGAATTGCAAGTATTGAGTGACAGAGCACCTCAAACTGCACAACTTGCCTTTCAGGCCGTTATTCCACCTCGTCACCAGCACACATGGACAGCCGCAGGCTGCTCCGTCGGGAGCACTAGGGCTAGCTGAAGGAGAGCGTCTCTTCACTGCAGGGTCATCCCAGCCGTTCACACCTGTCGCGAGGTTCAATGAAAGTAGTGAAATAACATTTGGTGCGTTAGGAGCTCGCACCCTATATGCTGTGCCCTGTCAGAGTTCCGCACTGCCTCAGCCTACGTCATATCCGCCTGCCGACACAGTTCCGAATGAAACCCATGTAAGTATGTACGATGGAAATTTGAATTCGCAAACAATAGATATAGTGGACAGTTGCTGTTAAAGTAAGGAATCTGTTTCTGTTGCAGTGTATGAAATTGTGATAGGATTTTATCGCGCATAATTTGATGAAAGGCACCGTAATAATGACGGCAGAAATCTAATACCTTATTCAAGCACTTAAATTGTAGACTGAATGGGTGACCTTCTTAAGGTCTTCGCTCACCTAAGCATCAGTAATGTCGAAAACCCCGGGACACCGTTAACATTACGTGTTAAGCTCAGTCGTCTAGATGTTTTTATTTTACCCTCCTACCACGACTTGTATACCAAGTTTGTGATTTTATTACCCTGTGTATTGTTTTCCTTATGTCGTTAAACTTTCCGCAAGACATATGCAGAATAAAAAAAGTGAAATAACGGATTTATATCGGCATCGTGCCGGAATTGCAGCATTGTGTATGTGGATATAATTTACATCGTCCAACGGTTGTGGCCTCTTGAATCTTGTGGTGCTGTTCGCCTGACTTAGCTAACTTAAACCGCAATAGGTGCAAAAGGGCATCTCGATGACAAGAGGCCTAAGAGCACTGCAGGGCCTATAACTGTTTTTGATGGCAGTGCTCCCAACCTCCGAAGCTTCTTTCCTCCTAACTGTTTAAAAGGTTACCTGATTTCCCTACATTTTTGCGAGATGTGGTAGTTCAGTTTTTCAACATGCTTTATGCAAAAATAGGTTTTGTCAAGCAAGCTGACGGCAAATACCTTGGTAAAATTTATTTCAATTTTAGATGTCAAATATTGAAATAAAAATTTACTTCACTCTAGTTGAAATGATGTTGCATTGTAGTTGCAAGGTTGTCAGGCTGACAACATACTATCGCTTGAAGTCCCCATACTCACAGTAGAATACGCCCGCATGCCTATACATTGTTCCTCATACAAAAGAAGAATTACGTCAAACCTTTTCGGAAATTGGACAGAAAATGGCTGTCCAGCTTTCCATAACAGAATATGCGTGAACATGCAATGTGCGACTTTACGACACCTTTGTTAAATTGTGAAGCATGTGCGAAGAGTTTTCTCGTTTGCTATTTACCGGTCCAGCACTACGAACCATTACGCGCTTAAGGTCATTTACAGTAAATGTCATTTACAGTAAGAAAATATGTGGTCATTTTCTTTACCTTTCCTGCATGCGAAAACCCGCCCCAGCACATCACAACTGCTCTTTCTGTCGAGGTTGCTGTGTCCTTTGCTGCTTCATGTTAAATTTTAGTATACGCATGTATAGATTCTCAGCGCAGCGACCGGCTTATCGTGCTTGGTGCTGGGTGTTTGTCTGCTGACGCCACGATTTTCTTTTTTTTCTTTCTGTTACAGCATAAGCTTTTCGCCTGTTACACGTCAATATTTCCTTCACAGTTGACAGAAATCAACAGCACAACGGCAACGGCAATAGTTCATTAATGATCAAAAGGCATCCGTACCTTGTAGTTTGCTTAGAAAAATGACCTCACTACGCTGCACCACGATCATTAGTCATACTTAGCATGTTCCCGTATGGATTACTTGTGGCAATAGGAATGCAAACACGCCTTCGTGGCAACAGTTCTACATATCAGTGGTCGCGGCATCGAAGCATTGGTTTCTCCGTACTTCAAAATTTCCTATTATTTACGAAAAATTGCCACTTTACATAAAGCGGGTTACTTATCTCTAGATGTAGGGAAATATTCCTGTGTTTGGTAGCACGGGTTGCTGGACAATATGGCTCCCACTTTGTGAGAACGACGCCACCGGATAGGAACTAGCGCAGCGACTATTTCTTTCAGAGGGCTGAGGCTGTCCATGCCGGGTGATATTTTTTGGGCTGTTAACAAAATTATGACAATTCATCACAAGAGAAGTTTTCGAGCGAGTACTTGCGTTGCGAGGGCGTAACCTGTAACAGTATGATAGGCGTAACGTTAAGGGATAAGAAAAGAGCGGATTGGGTGAGGGAACAAATTCGAGTTATGACATCTTAGTTCAAATCAAGAAAAAGAAATGGGCATGGGCAGGACATGTAATGAGGAGGGAAAATAACTGGTGGTCATTAAGGATTACGGACTGGATTCCAAGGGAAGGGAATGTAGGGCAGGGGGCGGCAGAAAGTTAGGTGGGCGGACGAGACTAAGAAGTTTGCAGGGACGACATGGCCACAATTAGTACATGACCAGGGTAGTTGGAGAAGTATGGGAGAGGCCTTTGCCCTGCAGTGGGCGTAACCAGGCTGATGATGATGATGATGATGACGATGAAACTAGCAGTGAAGCTGTTTAGGCTACTTCCTCTAGGATCGTATCAGTGTGATATCAAAGCTATCATCATCACGGCTGGCGCCACCATCATCGTCTTCTTCCGCAGGTGGCTCATTGGCGCACCTCGGTGCTACCAGGCGAAGGCACATGTGCCCCTGCAGCCACGTCCGTCACCGACAGTAATTAAAGAATTTAGTACGTACCTAATTAATTATTTATAAAATCAACTGATTGACTAATAATTTAATACCCAATTAATCAATTAAATATTTCAATAATAATAAATGCGTAATTAAGAATTCAATGATTAATTAATTAGCAAGAAACACACGAACTTAACACATATCACTGTGAATTACAACGATGCTGTTAACGGCTAATTACCCAGGATTGTGTCCGTGTGGAGAAACAAAACTTTCCGAACGTGGGCCGATCCCGAAGGCACTGATATGCCGGAGCTACCCGTGGCGGAGATGCAGCAGGCGTTAAGCAATCATCATATCTAGGCGAATCCCGAAGGTAGTGCAATGCCGGGCAGCACCACGGCAGATGTGAAGCCCGCGCGAAGCACTGCCCATTCGTGGACTAATCTGAAAGATTGTGCAATATCGCGCCGACCCGCGGCGGAGATGAAGCAGGCGTTAAGCACTCGCCATTCGTGCACCAATGCCTCAGATTGTACAATGCTGGGCCACCCAAGGCGGAGGTTCACTTCGCCATTGAGGGGCCTACATACACAGCTCTGCTGTCATCATTCTTCGTAGACGTGGAAGGCCACTAAGGGTTTATTGTGAAGTCATTTCTTCACATGATGTCGCGTTATTTATTCATAGCGACTATGCTTTAATTTACATCCAGTGTCCACTATATACTGTCGCGGACAGATGCTGCGATATATGGGTCTCCTCGTGAAATGACGGTGTTGCATTGTATAAATAGGGATTCAGTAAATTTTTTAAATACTTGTGAGGTGCTGAAATGAAGTCACTGATGATCGTCGGGCTGCCAAGACGGCTATATGCCAGAAAATGAGTGATTATACCATGCAAGCCTAAAAAATGTGCATTTCCTATAGGTTTTCTGTATACGCCTAGCGATGCTTCGTCATCATCATCAGCCTGGTTACGCCCACTGCAGCGCAAAGGCCTCTCCCATACTTCTCCAACTACCCCCGTCATGTACTAATTGTGGCCATGTTGTCCCTACAAACTTCTTAATCTCATCCGCCCACCTAACTTTCTGCCGCCCCCTGCTACGCTTCCCTTCCCTTGGAATCCATTCCGTAGCTCTTAATGACCATCGGTTATCTTCCCTCCTCATTACATGTCCGGTCCATGCCTTTTCTTTTTCTTGATTTCAACTAAGATGTCATTTACCCTCGTTTGTTCCCTCACCCAATCTGCCCTTTTCTTATCCCTTAAAGTTACAGCCATCATTCTTCTTACCATAGCACGTTGCGTCGTCCTCAATTTAAGCAGAACCCTTTTCGTAAGCCTCCAGGTTTCTGCCCCATACGTGAGTACTGGTAAGACACAGCTGTTATGCAATTTCTCTTGGTGGATAGTGGCAACCAGCTGTTCATGATTTCAGAATGCCTGCCAAACGCCCCCCAGCCCATTCTTATTCTTCTGGTTATTTCAGTCTCATGATCCGGATCCGTGGTCACTACCTGCCCTAAGTAGATGTATTCCCTTACCGCTTCCACTGCCTCGCTACATATCGTAAACTGCTGTTCTCTTCCGAGAGTGTTAAACATTACTTTAGTTTTCTGCAGATTAATTTTCAGACCCGCCCTTCTGCTTTGCCTCTCCAGGTCAGTGAGCATGGCTTGCCATTGGTCTCCTGAGTTACTAAGCAAGGCAATATCATCAGCGAATCTCAAGTTGCTAAGGTATTCTCCATCTACTTTTATCCCCAATTCTTCCCACTCCAGGTCTCTGAATACCTCCTGTAAACATGCTGTGAAAAGCATTGGAGAGATCGTATCTCCCTGTCGGACGATTTTCTCTATTGGGATTTTGTTGCTTTCTTTATGGAGGACTACGGTGGCTGTGGAGCCGCTATAGATATCTTCCAGTACTTTTACATATGGCTCATCTACACCCTGGTTCCGTAATGCCTCCATGACTGCTGACGTTTCGACTGAATCAAACGCTTTTTCGTAATCAATGAAGGCTATATATAAGGGTTGGTTATATTCTGCGCATTTCTCTATCACCTGATTGATAGTGTGAATATGGTCTATTGTTGCGTAGCCTTTACGGAATCCTGCCTGGTCCTTTGGTTGACAGAAGTCTAAGGTGTTCCTGATTCTATATGCGATTACCTTAGTAAATACTTTGTAGGCAACGGACAGTAAGCAGATCGGTCTCTAATTTTTCAAGTCTTTGGCGTCCCCTTTCTTTTGGATTAGAATTATGTTAGCGTTTTTCCAAGATTCCGGTACGTTCGAGGTCATGAGACATTGTGTACATAGGGTGGCCAGTCTTTCTAGGACAATGTTCCCACCATCCTTCAACAAACCTGCTGTTACCTGATCCTCCTCAGCTGCCTTCCCCTTTGGCATAGCACCCAAGGCGTTCTTTACTTCTTCCGGCGTTACTTGTGTAATTTCAAGTTCCTCTAGACTATTCTCTCTCACATAATCTTCGTTGGTGTTACTGGTAATGTATATATCTCTACAGAACTCCTCAGCCACTGGAACTATCTCATCCATATTAGTAACGATATTGCCGGCTTTGTCTCTTAACGCATACATCTGATTCTTGCCTATTCCTAGTTTCTTCTTCAGTGCTTTTAGGCTTCCTCCGCACCTGAGAGCCGGTTCAATTCTATGCATAATATAGTTCCTTATGTCAGCTCTCTGACGCTTGTTGATTAACTTCGAAAGTTCTGCCAGTTCTATTCTAGCTGTAGGGTTAGAGGTTTTCATACATTGGCGTTTCTTGATCAGATCTTTCGTCTCCTGCGATAGCTTGCTGGTGTCCTGTCTAACGGAGTTACCACCGACTTCTATTGCACACTCCTTAATGATGCCCATAAGATTGTAGTTCAGTGCTTCAACACTGAGGACATCTTCCTGAGTTAAAGCTGAATACCTGTTCCGTAGCTTGATGCGCAATTTCACTAGTTTCCCTCTTACCGGTAACTCGTTTATTGGCTTCTTATGTACCAGTTTCTTCCGTTCTTTCCTCAAGTCTCTATGGTCACTGCAGCGCACCTTGCCGAGCACGTCTACATCTTGTATGATGCCAGGGTTCACGCAGAGTATGAAGTCGATTTTATTTCTAGTCTCACCATTCGGGCTGCTCCACGGCCACTTTCGGCTAACCCGCTTGCGGGAAAAGGTATTCATTATCAGCATATTATTTTCTGCAAACTCTACCAATAAATCTCCCCTGCTATTCCTAGAGCCTATGCCATATTCCCCCACTGACTTGTCTCCAGCCTGCCTCTTGCCTACCTTGGCATTGAAGTCGCCCATCAGTATAGTGTATTTTGTTTTGACTTTACCCATCGCCGATTCCACGTCTTCATAGAAGCTTTCGACTTCCTGGTCATCATGACTGGATGTAGGGGCCTAGACCTGTACTACCTTCAATTTGTACCTCTTATTAAGTTTCACAACAAGGCCTGCCAGCCTCCCGTTAATGCTATAGAATTCATGTATGTTACCAGCTACATCCTTATTAATCACGAATCCGACTCCTAGTTCTCGTCTCTCCGCAAAGCCCCGGTAGCACAGTACGAGCCCGCTTTTTAGCACTGTACATGCTTGTTCTGTCCTCCTAACCTCACTTAGCCCTATTAGATCCCATTTACTACCCTCTAATTCCTCCAATAACACTGCTAGACTCGCCTCACTAGCGATGCTTAAGGTTCATTTACACTAGGCCAACGCGAGACCAATTTTGGTCTGCCAACTGTCGGCAACAACGTTTTCTTCTTCATGTCGGCGCCTCTGTCACACTGCACCGACACCGACAACCTGCCGACGGTTGACTGATAGTTCGGCGTCAATACATTGTGAAAGAGGCGCTGACACGAAGGAAAAAAGTTTTCGCCGACCGTCAGCAGTCCGTAATCGGTGTCGCGTTGGCCTATTGTGAATGAGCTTTTAGCGGCTGGCTACAGGCGTGGAGAGTATGAAAGCCAGCTTTTACCATTTACGGGCTGCCTAAAGAACCTGCAGTGGTCAGCATTGTTTCAGCCAATACATCGTCTCTCAGCCAAACAGTCATTGCGGGGCGATGAAGAATTCACCAATAGGTGGCTTCCAACTGTCAGCTTCGCCAGCCGTTTCTGCAGAATAAAATAAAATAATATCGAAGGCTCTGCTTTTTGCTACTGGAAATGCTTGAAGCAACGTCATGCCGGCCACACTTTGTTCACCATTTTCCTTTTGTTGCTCCAGAACAGCGTATACGTTTCCTCTCCAGGGCCCAGACAGTACACAGGAGAGAAACGTAAGCGGCGCCTCCGAAGCATCGGATGATGGTGCGCTTTCTCCACAGCAGGTGACAGAGGACGACGCCTCGGACGCCACAGCAAACGCACGAATGCGTATCGCCGGCCCAAGTTTGGAACGCTTGGTTGGCGCACATACACGAAGGATGAGGCTCGGCCAGCAAAACGAAGCAAGCATAAGGGTGCGCGTTCTTCCAGACCTCGATGTCTTGGAACAAGGGCCCTGCCGATTTACGCTAATGCTTGCCAATGACGAAGCCGGAGTGCCGGAAGGAACACGTAAGCAGCGGAAAAACATAGCAATTCCATTACCAATCCGCCAGAAATCTAACAATGTTGAACAACTTTACAAAGTTCGATTGCCGTGAATGAGGCTGTGTGCCCGCTTTTTTGTTTCATTCGCATATGCTACACGCACCTCCGAGATGCAATAAAAACACTAAGCCGCTTATGCGCAGGATTCGTGCCTAATTCTACGTACCTAGTTGTACAATAATGGCAAGCCATGGATATTTATGAGAACATATTTTGAGACCTTTTGCAACGGCTCATCGTTTGCTGCCTGCGCAATGCCTATTTCACCATATTAAACAGAAGGCACACATTAAAAATGATCAGTGTATATAACACACCAGTATATTTGGAGGATGCACGCATATTCATCAAACGATGCAAAACGTATGACAGAATTCTATAAAATACGTCTACCTACAGCAGAATATCATATTTTGGTAATCCCCCGGCCTGCCCAATGCTCCTCCGAGCCTGTAGGGTAAACTGAATAAATCAATATAAAAATATTCTAGTCTGTACCACATAAGTTCCACAAACACCCTATAGTATTTCAGCAAAGCCCAAATCTTAAGTTCTAAAATGAGGGCAATGCCGGTGGTTGAAATAACAGCTCAAATGAAATAGAACATAGATTATAATTACTTTCTTTCGTAATTTCTAAAGTGCTTCACTTTCCAGCACGAACAATTCGTCTAGCGTGATTATTCTTGCTGACGAAAATGCCGTTCAGTCACAAATATAGCGTTGCAGAACACGATATCATAGAGCTGCACTCGTGCTGGCAGTACTAAGACGTGATTGTGACTTCTCACTATAGGTCTTAAGCCTACTGAATTAAGCGATACTGGATAAGCGCAAACAATCCTACAATATTTTTTTTCAAATAATATGGATGATTTCGTGATAAATGCTTTTCCACAGATTGTTGTGTTCTGCCTAAATAATCAGCTTGCCCAATTCGCTCACGCTTTTACCCAGAAACACACTATCGTTAAAGAGGGGTGGGCAGTCGCATGTTTTGCAGTGAAGTGCACAAAAACCATGCAAATGCTCCTTTTTCAAGCGGAGCTTCTTGCTTGTATTGGCTGAGAATTTCGGTGGTGTTGTCTGGCTGGTAACGCAAAAAGAAAACCCAAAGCAGAGCAGCAGCAGGGAAGGGTGGCTTGATGAGTTGACAACTGTGCCGGCGCTGGAGCATCAGTCATTATCAAGGATTCCATAAGTAGCCAACAAGCAATGATACCAAGGAGAAGACAGGGGAAAATACTTGTACCTACTAATAGAAAATTAATTATAAAAGTACTGAAATTATTTAGTGAAATTAGGTACAAATAATTTCCCTTGATTTCTCCTTGGTGTCTCTGTTGGCTTCTTTTATGTTGAATAAAAATCGGGCCCTTAGCTAATCCCCCCCCTTTTCTTCTCGTAGCAAGGATTCCTGTTGCATAGCCGCACGCTCACACCACGCGCGCAACCAATCAGAGCCATTTCGCTTCCGTCGGATAGGGAAAGGACATTAAGGTATTGCGCAAGCGCTACGCCGGCTTCGTTTGGGTTCAGTTCATACACGGACAACACATGGGACGGCCAAGCACTGTGTGTTCCCTCGAGTAACTGGCAGCCTTCGACGAGCGGCGGCGAGAACTCGTCCGTAAAATGGCTCGCCGTGGGCACGCCTGTCCAGCCGTTAGAGCCGCCCGAGCACAGTAAATCTGACAGCATCAAAAAGAAAGTGATCGTTAGCCTGGTCTGATCTTCCCGCCAAGACTTGCTAATTTATTTTGACGTGTGAACGCAACAATAATATTACTACGTTCTGCAACTATATTTTGATGAACTTGATGTATGTATGGGTTCTTTGTTGATTTTCTACTCGGTATTCGGGCACGCTAACGTCTCATTTTCGGTGGTTTCGTTTTAGCACTCGTTCCCAAACTTATTCAATGATATGGTTCGGACAACCACTGTATCAGACGTGTCGCATGTTGCCTGAAAGCTGTATTGACTAGATGTTTGCAAGATTTTTAAAGCCTAACTAAAGCACAACCTTAGGGTGTTAGTCTTGCCAAGTTTAGACTCAAATAAATGAAATCACTTGCTTGCGAGCGCAAGGATTATAAAACCAACAAGTTTGACAGCCAATTAAAACAAAATGCAATTATAAAGCCGCATGGCACGGCCACTTGGCACTTGAAAAGTGATTTACCGCCGCCTCGGACTCTATTGTATGACATATAAAACACACATAGGATTCCTCGAAATCTCATTATTGTCGCATAGATCGCAATAGCATTGGAGGTTAATAGGAAGGCCTTTATCCAGGCAGTCTGTCTGTTAGTTCTTTCCTATTATTGAAAGGAAGAGCATAACGTTAACACATTTTGGCACTGTCCTAAACTCTGTGAACGAAGATTTTAGCATCTACCTCCTTTTAGCATTATTGCTGTTCTCTTCGTAGCTAGCCGTAAGTGACTTCAAAAAAAAAACTGGACAAAGCGAAATTAGGGATGCAGTACACATGTTCATTGCCAAATGTATTACGTGGCACTCCTTTTTCATTTGACTCATGTTCGTAAGGTGGTCACTGATGCCGCTTACCAATCTGAGGCGCGTCCTATTTATATCAAATTTTATATGTCTTGATTAGGTTGTTGCACTGGCGTAAACCGCCATCAATTTGTATGAGCATATAAGTCAAGTGCGTTTTGTCTTGGTAACCAGGTCACTTGATCTGCTATCGGACAATTCAATCGAGCTAATCATCTCCTTCTTCCCCACACTCTTTTTAATTAATCCAGCCATTCTTCAGTCATTGCTGCAGCTTGAAATATTTTTTTCATAAATCCTCACGACATAGATATAATCCGTGCCATAAAAAGTCTGGTTCGCTTGAAGGCCAAATCAGCGACAGGTATACCGAAGTAATAAACTATGCACAAAGAAAGTTTCATCTTTTCTTGGGAGTGTATATTAGAGCAAAAATCTCGCTGAGTAAATTTACAAGCGCGATGTCTTACGTGCACAGAGAATCGTGAATATATCTCACTCGATTACCAGGGACACTCGCTCTCACATTGCTGGGAGGATCAAGTGCGCAAGAACTCAAGATTGAATATTCCTTCCGCTTCCTCGCTTCAACGTGTCTCCTGAACGTGAAAATACGCAATCTCTAGCGCTAAGCGTGCATGGGGACCGTGCACATGACCCAAGAGGCATATCGGCTCAACCATTATTTGCACCTCGTTGAGATTACTTTCCAAATATGGCGCGTCAAAAACGCATGCTCTCAGCCACAAGGAAAGCCACGGGCAGCATCGGCCGTGCTAGAGGAAGAAACACGTGGCGCTTACCCTTTCTCCTCCCACCCATTGCGAGCTTGAAATCTATACCGCGCCCTCACCTCCCCCTTGCACCCTCTCACCCGGTACAAGCTTGGTCACATGACCTCCAAAAATACTTGCGCGGGAAGATGACGTCCATCAAGATATCAGCCTTCCTAGCTCAGACTTCTTAGCTCAGCTTTGCCTCGCACCCACCGTATACGGCATGCAGGGCTGGATAGAGCCCTTTCACACGTAGACTTTAGAAGTAGCATCACGGTGACGGCGAAAATTCCCCTGGGGCTTCCTTCCGATTGCGATCGTAGGAAGCCAAACGCTACTGATATCAAAGAAAGCATATTGATAGCATGTTTTATAATTGAAATATACCAACGATAAGACCAAAGTAATTAAAACAGGACAAAAATGCAATTCACCCGCTGATGGCGGTTAAACCCACACTCTGCACAACGCATGCGTTGCTCTAATAATTGAGCTGGGGTAACAGCTGTTCACACGTTTATATAACTGGATATCTGTTTATGGGTACGAGTTCTAGTCAGAGGAGCTTTAGCCAGTACCAGTCATCAGCATGGCGCTGACTGTGGAACATCAGTCTGACGAAGGGCGTCACATAGTACATAAATTTTAGGAATAGGCTGACGAACAATTATAGTTTCTGAAAACAGGCTAACGCAACAAAGAATGAAAAAGGCAGGACTGGATGAAGGCTTCGTTTTCGTTATTAATTTTCTTCTTTTGGCCTATTTTCATGAGTATTGAATACCAACGCACTTAGTTTACACATATTTTGACCAATAAGTCCTAGTTTGCCACATTGATTGAGATTTGGCTGGCCGTATTTCTCTGCCTGATTCTTCCTCGACTACTACCTTGTGATGATGGTCGAGTTTGTGACAAAACAAACAGGGCCCACGACAGGATCTCGAACATCAAGATCGGAATTTCAAACCCCTATCCAGGAGTAAAATCATTAATTTGCTTTTTCCTTCTGTCATTGAATGGCAATGCTGGTTAGTTATTTAGGTCCACTCATGTGCACGAAGCTTCCATTAGGTATTCAAGTCACGCTCATTATCGTGTGCGCTTACCAGCGAGATTTACCATTTCATAAATTTTTCTTGCGGTGTGACCCTCACAGTCTTATCGTTCTCTCTACCGAATTATTTCTTGTGGCCGCCCGGTGTTGGCTTCTTGCGGAAAAAATACGCATCCATAGCATTGTTACTGATATTTCACGAACACCCGCCGTGGTTGCTCAGTGGCTATGGTGTTGGGCTGCTGAGCACGAGGTCGCGGGATCGAATCCCGGCCACGGCGGCCGCATTTCGATGGGGGCGAAATGCGAAAACACCCGTGTGCTTAGAATTAGGTGCACGTTAAAGAACCCCAGGTGGTCAAAATTTCCGGAGTCCTCCACTACGGCGTGCCTCATAATCAGAAAGTGGTTTTGGCACGTAAAACCCCAAATATTATTATTATATTTCACGAACGCGCATTTAAATGCTATCGCATCTTAAGAAGAGATAAATATTTAGGCAAACATTCACAGAAACTTCGCAAGTAACATAATTTAGCCACGCTGAGCAATACTAAAGATCTCTAATGACAAGTAGTTCCAGAAGCGTCTTTTTTCTAAAGTAAAGAATACTACGCAATATAATATTGTCGCATTCTATAACCTCACAATGAAAAAAGCGTCCGTAAGGGGTAGTAGCACGTTTCGAACACATAAGTAGGATTGCCTAACCGAGTTGGCTGAGTGGACTCGAAAACTGACAGAGAAACCTGCAGTACAATCTTAACTGCATATGTTTTTATTGAAGGACAGCCTAAATGTATTTTCAAAAATAAGTATATAGTCCGAACGTTTCGTCAGGATAGCTGAATGTACCAAAGAAAATATAGAACATTAGGAAAGCACAACCTGCCATTGAACAAAATTTCATAGTGTAAAAGTAAAGGCTAGCATGAAAACAGTTTGAAATAAATAGCAAAACTGGATCGAAACTTCATCCAGAATGTTGCTAAATAGACGAGCGCAAACATAACACGACAACACAGGGAAGTATCTTGTAACTGCTTACTTTGTGAGACTTGGATGTGTCTGTATGTTTGCCTATATTGAGTTCTTCCGCAAGTCATCTAGGTCCTGGAATCATCTCAAAATGGCGCTCACACACCGGTCTGCTTAATTTTGAAGGTGAACTGCGTGAAATGGCATGTTAGCGTATGTCGTGCTCTTTCAATGGCACTTCACTCGTCAAGAATAGGCGTGCAGTCATTCTCACTCTACACAAAAAAGGTGAGGCCACCACTGCCACTTTTCTGTCAGATGATGAAAACTTAATTTCACAGATGTTTTTAAAGTTTGGGGCTGAGGAGTAAGTAAAATCTACCCAAGCCTGCATAAATTATGGGGCCATGATGACACGAATTGAGAAGGCCTCCAAACACCTGAATTACTAAAATGAAACAGTAAACATTTTTAGTTATTGCAACAGAAGGGCATGTTTGTGTTGCAGACTACGGGGCAGTTTTATTTACGCACAATCATACTTATTGCAGTTCTTCTCGTATGTCCGGGTTCCGAGATATCCGAGAGCGAATTTTCAGTCCGTATGCACTACTCATGCAAGACGGCTACGATCGCGCCTATATCTTGACCACATTGCTTGTGTTTGAACTTTTCTTATTATTGTAATTTTAGAAAATGACTAAAGGTTAATTTCGAACACGCAGTGTGTCCCGTTCGCCCGGAGTGTTATCTACAGCATGATAACGGCATATTGACCAGGACGCAAGAGGAACAAAAAACCTGTTAGACCTATAGGGTTAGATAGCTTTCATGTTGTTCAATAGCTTATTTATTTCTTTTGTTTTATTTATACATACTTCAGCCTCAATGAGACTATTGCAGGAATGGAAGGAAAAACAAACATACAACATTTATAAACAAGCTTGCGTGAAGTGTTTCAGTGGAAGTGAACTAAGGTTGCCCGGTAATGAATTCCAGATTCCAAATGTTGTTGGAGAAAAGTATGTTTAAAGGAATCAGTGTGGGCAAAAAAGGTTGAGGTAATTTGAGCATAATGACTCATACATGAGAGTATGGAAAAAGTCAAGTAAGTAAATAAAGAGGAGAGGCGAGGAGGATTGATTAACGCGTGAAGGAACTTTAGGCATTCGAGTTTGCGACGCTCTGCATGAAGATTGACACCAAGTAGAGGAAGAGAGTTAGACGCCGAAAATTCCTTGTCATATCTCCTACAAAAAGAACGCACTGCCTTTTTTTGCATTGATTCCAGTTTTTGATGTGCGTGTTCGTATGGGTTCTATGCAACGCAGCCATATTCAAGGATGGGGCAAATTAGGTTTTGATATGTAATAAGTTTAGTTTCTTGAGGCGGAAGACGGCAGCTTAAGATTTAAGTAACCTAGTCATTTAAGGGTCTTGTTACAGGGGACATCAATGTGTTTCGACCATGAGAAATCGTGCGTTAGTAGGGCACATTAATATTTGAATTGAAAGACCCTATTTAAATTATTATTGTTAAAGGCATGGGTAAAGACGGTAAGGGATGAGCGTCGTGTAAAGGACATGCAGACATTTTTGGAAAAGTTGATATTCATTTGCCATGCTTTGATTCAGTTGCAGAAGTCATCAAAATAATTGCTAAGGACAAGATAATCAGTAGGAGATATTGCATGATATCAAACGGAATCGCCAGTAAAAAGGCGTATCTGAAATGAGGTTTGTAGGGGCAGACCAATAATATTGTTACGTGTGGAAAGACACAGACGAAAGAGGCTATTTACACTGGAGCCAGGCAGCCAGGCTGACACTCGCTCGTGCCAAGGGCACCGAACAACTTCTTCGTCATTCTCGCGGCGGCTCATCTCTTGGGCATCTCTCCATGATACCGTAATATTACCCCCCGGCGGCAAAAGCACCGTCACGGTACTGTTAAATATCCAAGGTGCATGGAGAGTTGTAGGGCTTGAGTCGGGCAACGTGGACAATGTCACTGGTTGTCGCAGCGGAGGACGTAGTGGGCGTGGGTACAACGATTTCGCAGGCGACATCGGTCACTTTGGGTATCACGCCATATGGGCCTGTGTAACAGGAAAGCAGTTTTTCACAAACGCCGACTTTACGCGATGGTGACCAAAGCAACGCGAGGGCGCCGGGCACAAAAGGAACATCACGGTGACGAAGATCGTAGCGTTGTTTCTGCTTGTCTTGAGACACTTGTAGACGAGCACGCGCAAATTGGTGAGCATGGTCAGCATGGGCGATTGCATCACGGGCATAAGCGATAGTTGAAGCTGTGGCGGACGTGTCCAGTGGTAGCGTCGGTTCGCGGCCATACAAGAGGTAAAACGGAGAAAACCTAGCAGTTTCGAGATGAAGAGTTTTATGCAAAGGTAATGTAAAGTAGAGTTAGGTCCCAGTCACGGTGGTCGTCTGAAACGTATTTGGATAGCATGTCTATAAGGGCGCGGTTCAAATGCTCAGTGAGGCCGTTCGTTTGGGGGTGGTAGGAGGTGGTAAATTTATGCTGTATTGAGCAGGCACGCATGGTGTCGTCAATAGCTTTGGTCAAAAAGGTGCTGCCGCGGTCTGAAAGCAATTGACGCGGAGCACCATGCATCAAAATGATATCATGTAGGAGGAAGTCCGGACATCAGTTGCGCAACTGGTCGGAAGAGCACGGGTTATCGCGTAGCGGGTCCCATAGTCCGCCGCGACTGCAACTCACTTGTTTCCTGATGTGGATTCCGGAAATGGGCGGAGAAGTTCCAAGCCGACACGATGGAAGGGCTCGGCAGGGATGTCGAGTGGCTGCAGGTAACCAGCGGGGAGCTGGAAAGGCTTCTTGCTTCGTTGGAAAAGTTCACAAGCAGTGACGTAACGTCGTACGGAACGGGCAAGGCCCGGCCAGAAAAAAACGGCGACGTAGATGCTCATAGGTTCGAGATACGCCGAGGTGTCCTGCCGTTGGTGCGTCGTGAAGCTCTTCTAGAACGGTGGAGCGGAGGTGTTTAGGTATTACAAGCAGGAGCTCAGAGCCGTCCGGATGAAGGTTACGACGGTACAGAGCACCGTCGCGGAGGATGAAGAGGCGTAGAGCAGCATCGGCCGGAGAGTGTTCAAAACGGTAGATGAGTGCTGTGATGTAGGCGTCACGGCGTTGCTCGTCGGTGAAATGAAGCAGCTGAGATACAGAGAATACACAAAAAGCACTGGCAGTATTCGAGGAGTCAGTCGTCTACAGGGTAACGCGACAAACTGTCAGCGTCTTGATGTAGGCGGCCAGACTTGTACACCACGGAATATGAAAATTCCTGTAGCCTCAAGCCCATCGACCATGCCGGCCTATAGGATTCTTTAGCGATGAGAGCCAGCAGAGAGCATGATGGTCAGTGACTGCGGAAAAAGGGGCGACCGTAAAGGTAAGGATTGAACTGCGCAACCGCCCAGACAACAGCAAGGCATTCGCGTTCCGTAATGGAATAGTTGCGCTCCGATGGTGCTAGGAGGCGGCTCGCATAAGCAATAACGTGATCTTTGCCACGCTGACGTTGGGATAACACGGCACCTACGCCATGACCGCTGGCATCTGTACGTAATTCTGTAGGGGCATCAGGGTCGAAGATGGCGAGAATGGGTGGTGAGGTTAGAAGTGTGACGAGACGAGAGAAGGCGGCGGCTTCTGCAGCACCCCACGAGAATTGTACGCCTTTCTTCAAAAGATTAGTTAGGGAACTAGCAATTGTCGCAAAATCTCGAACAAAACGACGAAAGTACGAGCACAGCCCTACAAAACTTCGAACGTCTGCGGCTCTTACGAATCGGAACTCTCGGACAGCGCGAGTTTTGTCGTGATAAAGCTGTACTCCGGAAGCGTCAACGAGATGGCCCAGAAGAGTAATTTGTCGGTGGCCAAAACAACATTTGGATGAGTTGCAGCTTCGCCTTTCGAAATATATCAAGTATAGTTGTGAGACGCTCAAGGTGAGTGTCGAACGTTGGTGATAAGACGATGACGTCGTCGAGGAAGCAGAGGAATGTGAACCATTTGAAACCTTGGAGCAAGGAGTCCATCAAACGCTCAAAGGTGGCAGAGGCGATGCATAAATCAAACGGCATTACTTTAAATTGCTATAGGTCATCAGGTGTGATGAACGCGGTTATTTCTCTGTCCATATCGTCAACAGCAATCTGCCAATATCCCGAACGAAGATCAATAGACGAGAAATAGCTGAAACCGTGCAGGCAGTCAAGGACGTCGTCTACACGTGGGAGTGGGTAGACGTCCTTTTTTGTAATGCTCTTCAGATGACGGTAGTCTACACAGAAGTGCCACGTGCCGTCCTTCTTCTTAACCAACACCACAGGAGACGCCCGGGGACTCGATGAAGGCTCAATTATGTTTTTTTTCAAGCATTTTGTTGACTTCGTTTTGAATTATTTGGCGTTCTGACGCAGAAACTCGATACGGTCGTCGGTGAATAGGCGCAGCATCGCCAGTAAAAATCCAATGCTTGACCGCGAGCGTGTGGCCTAAAGGGCGATCGTCGAACTCGAAAATATCGCAGTAGGACGATAATACTTCGCAAAGGTCTTCAGCCTGCATAGAGGACAGGTCCGTCGCCACCATTTTCTTTATGTTGGGATCAATGCCCGAGGCTGGCGCGAGAGGCATGCTAAGCTCCCCAGAACCATCGGTCGATAAAGCTGCCACGTATTGGTCGCCGAGACAATCAACGGTGGCAAGGCAAATACCTTGCGGTAGAATTTGCTTTGCCAATTCAAAGTTACAGGCAGGCATGCGAGTGTGGTTCGCTGTAATTGTAAGTATACTGTGAGGCACGGTGACGTCATACTGTATTGGGATGCCGGGCAAAGGAGTAATGAGGTACTCGCCATCAGGAAATGGTGGGAAAGAAAACAGTTCAATGTACGCTATGGACTTAGCGGCAGACGAAGAAAGCCGGTGGAGTGTAAGCGGCAGTGGGGTGCATCAGGAGGTTCTGCGAGCATCGGCAACTCAAGGCGAAGGGTACTGGAAGAGCAGTCAATAAGAGCAGAATTAGCGGAGAGAAAATCGAGGCCGAGAATGAGGCCGTGGGGGCAATGAGCAATTACGGTGAAGAAAACAGGAGTCTGGCGGCCGGCGATGCTGACACGTGCCGCACACATGCCGATGATAGGCACAGTACCGCCATCCGCAACGCGGACGACGCGTGCCGACGCTGGCTTGAGGAGCTTGTTCAGTCGTCGTCGGAAGGCAGCACTCATAATAGAACGATGTGCTCCTGTATCGATGAGTGCCGTGACAGGATAGCCGTGAACGTCAACCTCAAGAAGTTTTCGGTTAGTAGGTAACGTGAGCAGAGGATTTGAGGGCAGGGTCGACACCGCAGCCTCACCTCCAGAAACTGCAGTGCCTAGTTTTCCGGCTGGGTGCGGGAGGCGATAGGCGGCGAAGAGAAGCGGCGGAGTTGGGGCGTACGAGACTGGTGGCGTCGAGGTGAGGGCGAGCGGCTGTAGCGAAGTTTCGGAGCAGGGCATCAGCGGTGCTGGGTTCATGGCGGCTGGCACAGGGTACAGAAGGTCCAAAGGTGGCGGGAATAAGTGGCGGCGTAAGTCCGAGGAGGTGGTGGCCATCGGTTTCGGCAATGACCGGCGACGTGGCCGATGCGACAGCAGTGGAAGCAGATCGGCCTGTCATCAAGGGTGCGCCATTCGGAGGGGTTGCGGCAAGCCGTGGCAGAAAAAGACTGCCGGGGACGAGGAGGGCCGCCAGATAACTGGGGAACCCTGGGTAGAGACGGGGAACACAAGGTGTTCAGACCAATGTTTTCAAATTTCTGTCTGACGACGGCCTGAATCATCGCAATGGTGGTTGCTGGCGGATCGGGAGGCGTCGTAGAGAAGGCTGGCGAACAGGCGGCCTCGAGTTCGCGGCGAAATTACGGGTTACGTCGTCGCAGGTGGTGGTCTGACGTGGTAGACCCTCACGTGTTGACGTAGCAGCAGTGTTGGGTAGCCGCGCAATGTGGTGTGAGATACGGCGACTCTTAGCCTGTTCAAGGCGACGGCATTCTTTTATAATGGCGTAGATTGTCGAGAAGTTGCCCAAAACAAGCAAATTGAAAGCGTCGTCGGCGACACCTTTTAGCACATGTGCCACTTTATCTGCTTCGGACATATTATCGTCATCTTTACGGCATAGAGCCAAGACTTCCAGGATGTAGGAAACGTATGGCTATGTAGATGACTGAACACGAGACGCAAGAGCCTTTCTCGCGGCAGTCTTGCGCCCAATGGGGGCGCCGAACAGTTCCCGTAGCTTTTATTTGAAACTGTGCCAACTGGTTATTTCGTCAAAATGCGTTTGGTGCCACACGCGTGGGCGGCTGCCGAGATAAAATATGACGTTGGCGAGCACAATTGTTGGGTCCCACCTGTTATTAGCACTGGCGTGTTCATACAACTTGATCCCGTCATCCACATCCTGGCCCTCCAGCCAAGAGAACACACCTGGGTCACGGTGTGGGGTAACCGTGACGATTCGAGCATTCGGACAAGCCGAAGCCGTCGCAGAGGCGGGCTCGTCACCGGGAGGCATGGTGACTAGCCCGGTGTGCCGACCACTTCGGAGTTCCGTGGTGAGGACGGGGATCGCTGACCTCCACCAGAAATGTTACGTGTGGAAAGACACAGACAAAAGATGCTATTTACACGCTATTTACACTGGAGCCAGGCAGCCAGGCTGACATTCGCTCGTGCTCAGGGAACCAAACTACTTCTTCGTCGTTCTCGCGGCGGCTCGTCTATTGAGCATCGCTCGATTATATCGTAATATATAAACCAGAAATAAGAGTACGCAGTACTGATCCTTATGGAACACCTGATGAAACAGGCATCAAGGGTTAGTTAGTAGAGTTCAAACATGCATATTGCGAACGCAGGGAAAGAAAGCCTGATATCCAACCAGCTAAAGATGAATTGTTATTATAGCGAACAGCTTGTGCATAAGTTTAGCGTTCAAATCGCAGCAATATTTTTTCCTGAATGATGCCCATGATTAACACGGCAGACGCACTGTAGGCTGCGGCTGACTTTGAATAAATGTCATGATTTGTGCAGACCATTATAAGGGAACATTTTTTTTGGCCTGTAGCATTCATAAATGTTTTTTGTGTTTTTACGCGAGTTTTTCATTATACGCGCACATTCGGAGCAATCACACTTTCGAGAAATGAAATAGATTGATACCGTTGTCATTCGCAGATCATCTTGCCGAATGGGAAACCTTCACACGGGCGCTGCTGACTGTTCACGTTTGTATTCACCGCTTGACCCTGATCATCTCGGCAGTGTCCAGCTCACCCAGAAACTTCTACCGGGGCTTCAGTTTGCTAGAGGGATCCGCAGTGATCTACGTCGAAGTCTCTGCATTTCGCGACCCATGCATAGATTTTCTGCTACCGTATTTACGTAGCCTATGTCGACTAAGAATGACCGAAGAGGCCGGTATATGCTTTCAAGATATCGTTCTCCTAAATCATGACGTCCGAGGACAGGAGATATTCCGTGAATTGCTCCAGATGGATGCTCGTCTCGAATTGGACATTACCAACAGGTAGGGTTTTCTTTCTTTCTTTCTGTTCAGGATAGAAGGGCCCTGAATATCCACGCTTTCGACATGTATTTCATGCAGAATATAACGGAGACACGTTTACTGCGAATTGTTGGACGTTTCGCATGCATTTGCCAACTCCGCCAGTACACGACCTACTGTGAAATTTTTGTGGCTTTCTTTTTCATTGACACATAGAGACACGCACACATAAAGGCTGAGAGGTCAACCAAGAAAGTTGGGTTCGACGCCTTGTACGAAGAAAAGAGAAAATATTTATATACGTATTAACTCAGAAAGATTTTCCTAACTGTAAAAAAACGCCAGAAAAGATGTATACAAAGATGACACGACGACCGGCAAAAAACGAGTACAGAATCTATACTTAGCGCCGAAAACTGAAGTGGGCCATGTTACCATGAAAGCATGTCTCGCAGGATTACCGACCTCAAGAAGCGAACTAGCGCTGTCGTCTTCATTGCGCAAGTTCGCTGTTACCACTGTCTAAATATTTATCTCTGATAGTGGCCATCTGTGCAGTATCCTTAACATGGTACACATCGCTCGCTTCTCTGTACTAATATCAAATCAAATGTTTTATTTCCAACAAACTTGTTGGGGGTCCTCCAGGCGAAAAGCTGCGACATGCAGCTTGAATGTGCCAGAAGGCCCTCACATGGCAGCAGTACAAATTCTATTGACAATGCAATGGGTTACATTTACAATAATTACAAAGATCATATTTCAAAAATTTCTTTACAAAAATATGCCTTAAGCTGTTTCCGAGTCAACGTATTTGTCACAACAATTTCTTTCCCAAATTTATTTAACAGTGAAGGTCGCGTGTGTCTTAGCGACTGCATGAGGTACTTTGTACGCCTGTACGGTACTAACCACCTGTCTTTGCTGCGGGTACGCGCATCACTTTTGTCATATTCAAGTCGTGACGTATTTTTTAAAAATATTTGAAACTTTTTGGAGCCGAAGCAGAAAGAATGCAGTAGCCTGTATTCGTAAATGTTAGTTACTTGTATTATGTTATAATTTTCAAAAAGTTGCGCAGTAGAATGGAAATAAGGTACATTCGCTACATGTCGAAGTGCTCGTTTTTGAAGTTGAAGAAGTGGATGAAGATTACGTTTCGTGGTGGTAGCCCATACAAGCGCACAATAATTCAGATGTGATTGCAACAAGGCATAATATATGTACAACTTTACTTTCTCTGGGAAAAAATGACGACAACGGGACAATGCACCTGCGGCAGATGACAATGATTTCATAATTTGTTCAATGTGATATGTCCAGTTCATATCTTCTGACAGCGTCACGCCCAATACTTTGTATTTGGTTACAATCTCAATGGGCGCGCCATCCAACAATAATTCTTCATTTAAATAAGACTGCCTGCCTCTTGCCTTGAACAATATGGCCTTTCATTTGGAGCTATTGATTGTTAGAGCGTTATCACGAGACCAACTCGACAATTTAGAAAGGATACTGCGAGATCTTTGTAACAGATCATCAAGATCATTGTCAGAGACAAACAGGCTCGTATCGTCAGCGTATAGTACAATGGATGTGTCACTTACTATTTCAGCAATATCGTTAACATAGATATTAAACAAAATCGGGCCTACAACGCTACCCTGGGGCACACCTGATTTAATTTCCCTATATGAAGAGCAGTATTTTTCGATAGCAACGCACTGCGTCCGCCCAGACAGATAAGATTGAAAGAGCTGATTTGCCACGCCACGGATACCATATCTTTCTAGTTTACTTATTAAAATTTGATGACTTAAACGATCAAATGCCTTGCTATAATCAATAAATATACCCAACGTTAGTTTTCCCGCATCAATATTATTAATTATTAGTTCTTTTTGGCGTAACAAGCTGTACAAAGCTGTATAACGTACACAAAGAAGCACAGGTGCTACAGTACCTTCACAGTTCCAAGTCTGCCACATGTAGTGCTATCAGCCCCTGCTAATATGAAAGAATGACTTCGTAAACACCTGATCAGTCTACGTCCGGTACAAGTTTCTTTACACATTGTTAGCGCAGGTCGCAAGCTGATTTTCACGTCAGGAGCCGGGAAATGTATGCGACTGTTTTTGAATATCATCGACTTCCATGAAACAATGAAATCTAGCGGCTGCGCCAGCTCTCGCAAGTAGAATTGAAGCAGATATTCCACTACCATAGGGAAACTTGGCTGATTAGTTAGCGCAATGATTTTCAATGTCACCATAGTGTACAGGCTGCCACTGATAAAATTATGCGATGTCCATGAACGGCTGCTTGAGGATGTCATTGTAGTATTGCATTGCATCTGGCATTTGTTTCAGAACAACGCCTATTTAGATTTGAATAAATTTAAAGGCTGCCTCCAAATCCCAAGAGATAGTGCAGTATTGAGGGGGTTTCTACAGAAAAACGTAGCAGATTCGTTCGGAAGGCCAAGATTAATTTACTTTAGCAAATTTTTAGAGGGCTATACACGGTAATTAGTCATTTATCGGCTGTGTAAACTCTTAAACACTTGCTTCCTCGCATGCACGGGGTGACGCGAGCACAGGCAGGCAGAGACAGGTTTCACTCGATGAGCGCGAAAAATCGCTGTCGAAAGGGTGGCGCGGGGAACAGTGGCAGCAGCAGTGAGCGAATCAACCTTCTTGCTACATCTCGCTACTTAACGAACTAAGCGGCAATAACAGAACGCACACAAAGCTACCGATCGTCCGCGCAGCTAGATTCTGTACTTGATTCTGGCCACCGGAGCAGAACGCACCCGCTTCCTCCATTGCCTTGCTCAAGGTGGAAGCCACCATCCTCGGCCCAACCTCGCATTGTTTCACTTGCAACTAAAGCGTGCGGCCCGCTGCCACGGTGTTATCGGACTTGGCCTTCATACTGTAAATTACGGCGACAACGAAGGCGGAAGTGTGCTTAGAATGTCGAAATAATTTCTATTTCAATAACGAACTCGGGTGCCAACCGAAGCGCCGGACGCTGTGCTCCCGTATAATTCGCCAGCCAAGGTGTCTTTGTTTGGATTCAAACAAGCTTTTCTGGCATGTGAACCGCTCGCGTCGAGCACGTAGATTTGAGGGTACCGTTAGTATGGACGCGGAGTGCGGCGTAGTGCCCTGGTATAAAAATTGCTGGGTAACTTCTCCTAAGACGCAACCACAGTTTTGCTTTTTAATTCAGGAAGATTGAGGTGTACCTTGGGTTGGTGTATACATCAAAATTTGACGGTAGTTTTCTAACATGTGCAAAAGCTAATGACACAGCGCTGGGGTGCAGTGTAAATATCATTGCGTGCGTTGTAGACGTCCTCATTGTAGGTAGTTGCGTACCAGTTGCGTATTTTATGTGTTTCCTGAGCACACCTAACAATATGTCTCGTGATCAGGTGAACACGCGTGATGGCTTTGGTAGCCGCTATCGATGTATGCATGGAAAGTTCAAGGTAGGTCTGGAATATAGTTACACTGGAAGCTTAGCGCGCAAAGGACGATCCACAAAGACTAGACAGGATAAGCCCTAACTTTCAACGCAGCGTTTATTGCGGATCAGGAGCATATATACGCAACTGGTTCTGCTAACGGAATGAAGGACAAGAAACTTGACAAAAAAACTCCACATGCTGTCATGCCATGAATTCAAGCTCTGTAAATGATAATGCCACAGACGGCCTGCTGACGCATACATCACCTGCCCTTGCAATCTCGGATGCTTCCTTGATTTCCCTAGTCAGGTCATTGCGGTGCCGATACAAAATGACCGTCTTATCTAGCAAAGGATGGCAAGGTGGTTGTGCAACACAGTTTTTACAATGAGCCGCCCGATGACCGTCTGTGGAAATATTGCCCACTTTATTACTGTGCTCTTGCAGATGCACATTCAAACATCTGCCCGTTTGGCCAATGTAGTACCTTCCATACGAGAGTGGAATTTTGTAGATAACCCCCTCCTGCAAAACAGGTAGGCATCTCTGCGCTTAATTGTGCATTCAGGCTTCCGCGTTCGAGTAGGGCAGCTCTTTTTGCAGACTCAACAGCTTTCTTGGCGCCGTGAAAACCACTTTTACGCCAGAACATTGAGCTACCATCCTTAGGTTGTGAGACACCTTATTCAGGTAAGGTATCACGGCTACATTTTCTTCCTTGCTTTTTTCTTCCAATTTTTTTTTCTCTTCCGCTCTCTGCTCGTCATTCATGCGTGATGTAATTTTTTTTTCTGCGCTGCAAGCCTTCGGCGAGGGAAACAATGATATGTTTAGGAAAATCCGCCGCCTCCAAACGCTTTACTTGCTCTGTACACTTTGCTCGACGGCATGCTCACATGACTTGCAAGGCTCATAAGCTCGTAAAGAAAACCATTGCTCTTTCCTTCTTGTCGAGCGCCCTCTGCAACGTTCTGGCGTAGAAGTGGTTTTCATGGCGCCAAAAAAGCTGTTGAGTGTCTGGAAAAAGAGCTGCCCTACTCTAACGCGGAGGGCTGAATGCACAATTAATCAGATGCCTACATGACGTCTAAGTAGGGTACCCGCAATCTGGGTGAGTGGCGTTGAAATCTCCAACTAATGTAGAAGACGCTGGGTATTGTCGACGGACATTCAATACCACCCCAAATTATTCCTTGAGCCACTGGTTGGTCTTACGTAGTATGGCACTACAACAACAGTTGCTTTGGGTAACTTCACAGCTACTGCCACTACCTCCTGATATGAGTTACACCAGTTTTCTGGAGAAACGCAGACCTGAGGATAGCGCGTATCTACATACACTGCCGCCTTTCCTGGAGGGGCAGCTGTGTGCACGCGACGGTCACCATCGAAGGAGACACGTATCCACTGAAGCCCGGAATGGCAGGCAAGGCGTTGGTCTCCTGTAGTAACAGGGCCCACACCTGCAGCTTGTTCATACGTAGTTGGGATTTAAGCTCCCCCACTTTCGTGGAGAGACCCATGCTGTTCCACGGCAGCACACCGCAAACACCTGTATCCGACATCTTCATTACGAGTCCAGGCATTGAACGATCAGATGTCAGGTTGGATAACTGGCTAACCATGAACGGCAAAAGAGATGTTGTAGTTACCCGGCAACGGAGCAGACGACCTGGTAAACTCTGCGAACGATACAGCAGGGCGTGACAGAGACGATGATGCAGCGGAATCGATAGCTGTGTGGTGTGATATTCCACTGCACGTCCGTGACGCGCCAGTAGTGCGCGGTGCTGTCGGAGCTTGGAAACCTCGAATAAAAGATGGGCAATTTGATTGTCAACAGCTGCGATATTATCACGCAGATGTACCGGCACGCTCTGCTTCTGTGTAACCAGCGGGCGACGGCGGTCTTTGCGAACGTTGTCACTATAAGTGTTGGGAATGGGGTGCATGCGTGTCGGGCTCCGAAAGCTCTGGCCGATCGTCATCATCCCATAGGAGCACCGCAAACCTGTTAAATGTCGGTACTGGTTGTGTGGTAGCATGCAGAGGCCATTGCTTATGAATCCCGCGGCGAACCTTCTGAGTGGTCTTTTGCTTTGTGGGATAAGTTGGAGAAGTGACCTCGTTGTCCACGGTTTTGCATAGTCCACATCGGTAAGACACTGTGCCAGCTAGTACAGCTTCATCTGGCACTGTAAACGGATAGGATCGGCGCATGTGGCCAGGTAGGAAACAGTTGTAACAATAGACGACACTGGATTTATATGGCCGAGGTCTTAGAATGCAGCCATTGTAGTACAGGCGGGATGACGGAGTTGGTGGGCCCTGCAAACTGACGATGCAGGAGCGCCGATTTCCCATGATACGCGCCTGCATGACACGGTGAGTAGGACAGTAGAGCTCACGCTGGAGAGAAAGCGGGTTACTCCATTTCATACACAACAAAGAACTTTCCGGCGTATTTAGATTGTAAATGTCACAACCATTCCCTACAGTTTCGAAGGCGTCCGGTGTGTCCTCATCTGTCACGTTATCGTATGCTCCCAGAGGTCTAGAAATAGCACCGCGGTTAGTCGCTTAAGGAGTATTTGGCGTTGCAACTACGTCAGGAGATGAATCAATCTGTCATGATTGACCACTTTGGAAGACCACATTAGTTTATAGGGGGACCTTGTCACTCGTATGACACAGTTGAAGGCGCTTTATTGCCCTCATCTTCATGACTTTCCCGACGTAGCTGGCAAGTGCAGCTGTTCGGTATAATGTGGAACCAAATGGAGACATGCCAGGCTTTAAATATGGAGCATGGTGACTTTACTTTCATTTTGAGGGACTGACACTTCATGCCACGTTTTCTTTTAAAATTTGAGAATGCTGTCTCGAGAATTCTGGCCCACATTACCAAGTGTAATATATGCGACTCCATCAAGTTCTAGACATGACGAGCGTTGGTACGCAGCTAGTGAAACCTCCAAGTGTGTGACACACAGGAGAATATTTATTTGTACATGTCGCGAACAAAGTGTAGCGACAGGAAAAAGTCCAGCAGAGCAGAATTCTGTGCCTTGTAGCCTTGTCCAGAAATCTTCACGAGCATCGATTTAGCGACATCGCAAGGGCACTGAAAGGGCCACACTGCACTGCTGAGGAGGCGTCAGATATCTTGTGCACAGATCGAGACTTGTGAAAGCCGCTTAGGCGGATCCAGGAATTCCCATAACAATTTCCGTTGACGGGCCTCGAGTATGTCAACAAGTCGCTGAATTGTCTTCTGAGTGCGTTTAGCCTCCCGAAGGCGTATGATTGTAGTCGCTGTAGTTGCTCATCGTACTCTGGATGTTAAGGTAATAGCTGAAATTCGCTCACTTCTTGAATATTCAATCTGATCTTATTATCCAAGTTCCAAGCTAGACGATTTCTTAACGCTTCCTCCATACGTGTTCTAAATGTAGGTCAGTCGATTGGGCGACGAGGTTTAAGCGAAGTAAACTTCGTCACACCTTTGTTCTTCAGATAAGTAGTGATGTAGTCATGGCCATCGCCATGCATCCAGAATGATTATTGGGGATGGTAGGGTGGACAGATTCTTTGGTATAAGTAATGTGTATTCAGGAATGGGGAGGCGTTTGATGTTTTGCAGTTTTTTCATAGAAAAGTATTTATGGTGTCTTTATTATTGTACACATTTTCATGATCGCTTTAGATTTCAACCTGCATTTTCTTGAGAATAATCTAACAATTACACTTGACATTTGCCAATGATTCGCTCTTTTACTGACTGCAGATGGAATGCAAGAGAGGGAGCAGCATGCAGGAGAAATAAATATTGCTTACACACTATGCCCACTGTTTCCCTAAGAAATTGCCTGAAAACGTACGCATTGGGGACCTTATTGTATTGAAAATGGGCATGTTTTATGTACTGCACAATACCGTTTATGTAGCGCTAGAGGTACGGCGAAATGTCGGGACAAACGTATTTAGTGCACCACTCATATATACTATTTTTCTTTGTCAGTTGGGTGCAGAACTTTTTAAAAAAATGCGTTTACTTGCATAGCATCTCAACCATGGGCATTGTGGCTTCTTTGGGTGGCCTCTAGGCGGACCGTCATTTTCATTCTCAACATCACTTTACTTGGCGAAAAATTTGGCAGCGACTTTAGCGATGGCAGCCTCTCTTTGGCAGCCTCTCAAAGGGATGTACGCTTTGAGAGGCTGCCACTGGCATCGAACAGGCCCATAGCGGGCGTCCGAATACTGCCTGAAGGAGACGTGTGAGACACGAACGCGCCTGCAGTATGTGGAGCGTAATCACCGACGTGCCACCGACTTAATCTGCGCGCCCGCGCCAACAAATTTGTGAGGACTTCGCGGCAGCACTTCATGATAGCCAGGTATTTCCTCACGGAAGCGCAAAAGTGGTGTCCTGCTGGCAGCGCATGCCGTACCTGGGTTTCCATGGTGGCAATACGGAGCATGGCTACATTGATACATTATTAATTACACCATTCTCGAGATTATTCGTTTCATGGCTTCTGCGGCCTTTCGTGTAAAACAAACAGACCCACTTAGGAAGACTGCCAAAGCAACATACACACACAAATCTGGTCGCTATATATAGAAAAGAGTTGCACTTGGCGTCATATTTGAATGGTTTTGAGTGATCGTTTGCAATCGCCGTTGCACTTTTTCACTTTTTAGGAGGTGCCCAATATTACGCCTTTTAGTCCATGTAAAAATTTCTTGTCCGTTTATTTAACCATCTTTTAACAAATTATGTGTACAAGTAGAGGTGTTCACTGCGTAATAATAGCACGGGTAAGTTGGTGCCGTTGAATAAGGAAGTTTGTTTGTTGGACTTCACTACTTGCAAGAACACAAAGCTTAATGTGAATGCTTGAGGGATGTGGCTGTTGCAAACAATCTTCCATTTATATTGTTCCGTGCTGAATTACTGGCAACCATTCTCCTAGTTGCATTTCAGTCATGACATCAGGTGCTGAGCGAAATTGCTTGTTTTATCTTAATTTTAGAAACCTCGTACGAATATTGGACACTACTAGGGAGATGCCCTTTCTGCGCCAGGTCGTAATATACCTCAGCAACAGGGGCACTGAACCATGCGAGCCTCGACAAATCTCGCTGAACCTGACGCTCCACTTTTCCACTGACCTTCGGAGACTGAGGTACGAGGTCGACGCAACCTATGCCCATTTCCTGCGCTGCCAGTCCGCCAGCCATCGCGGCGTAAGCACAACGACAGGTGTTGAGACAAGCATAATGCCGACACTCTGCGCCCGTCGCGAGCTGACATGTTCCCCAGGTGACTTGGTGCCGTACATAGTTAGTGTTACGCACCCTGCAATTCAGGGTACTTTTGTTATTCATGTGCTTTTCATAGTTTGGATGCGGGACGAACAGTAGCGTCACTAGATTTGAGAATCAGAAGAGGGTATAGACGAACTGCAAAAGATTTTGGAACGTTGTCGGCAATTTCTGAGAAAGGTAAAGGATGCCGTTCTCACCTTTGTATTACACCGACAGCTGATCCAAGAATTTCCCTGAGAGGAGATAAGTCAGCAACGTTATGTGCTTGTTACAATCGCCCATTTTTTTATACATTGACAAACTTGCGTTTCTCTTGCCTTCGATGCATGCAAAAATGTCAAGAACCTATCCAGATTTTTAATTTCTTTGTTCTTTGCGACAGGGCTAACAATGAGATCTAAATTAGTCACACCGCTTACGTGAAGCAAAGGTGAGCGTAACGCAACAGATGGTAATCAGTGGATGCTAAATGAAATCACTTGTAAATATATGTCGTCGGGTTACGTGTAATTGTTTCCGCAGTGACGTCTTGTTTAAAATGAAATTGCCTCTATGAATGCCAGAATTCTTTTAAATGCTTTAAGAGCTGAGCTGAAAATTATCAAATCTGAGCACAGAAGCGTCTGTAGAGTAGTAATTCAGGTCCTTTCATGAGAAAAGTACCGAACGTGTCATTAATAACAATGAAAAAGTAAACATATCTTAATACTCGTATGACTTCGATTTCTACCTCATCGAGGCCGCAATTTGATCGTATAGTGTAGATTACGCTGTAACGAGTGTCGCTCTTGTTGCCATATGACAGAGAAAATGGACGACTTACACGCAGGACCAATGGCCTCTATAGAAAAGCTAACTCGCAATAGTACTAGGCTAAAATATCTCCAATATGCTAAATTGACCTCGCAATGATGTACCTCGTGACTGACGCTTAACCAAAGCAGCTACGCGGACATTTGATTGCAGTCATTGAGCGCTCCAGCGAGTTCGCAAATATATATATATATATATATATATATATATATATATATATATATATATATATATATATATATATAAATCGCACAATGTCAATACATAGGGGTCAAAAAACACGAACCTGATATCATTCGGTCAAATGGTTGCATCTGCGCGAGGTGCTGTATTTCATTGCAAGACACCTTCAGCCGCATTCTATGTCATTATTGTGTGTATAGCGTTCATTTTGGAATTCTTTCATACGTCTGTGTGCTTTTATTACATTGACGATTGTTGGAAATACTTTTTGTGCCATTGCATTTGCCTTGTTTTTTATGTCGGTGCGCTTGATTTCTCCTTGATTTATTTTCCCCTCGTGAAATAATAAAATGTACGTGTCCTACAGGTTTTTAAAGTTAATGGAATGTTATCTTTTCTGAACTCCGTAATTCTTCAGAGAAAGTGTCTGTGGGCTGTAGAAACTAACCACTGTATTACCGCTTGTTGTGCAGAATACTATCAGAAGGTTGAAATAGATACTCTTGGACAAGTGAAACTGATTGAGAAGCCGCAGTATTGAGCACTGGGACGAGCAGGTCAAAAGTGAACTGCTCGAAAAATGTCTATTAAGCGCAGAAAAAAGTGGTTCTCGTAGATGGGTGATCTATTTCAATGTATTTCACTTGAAATATAGCTATACTGTGTGGAATATATGTGGTTTGTGTGTTCGGACAAGGGCGTGGGATGTATTAAATACGTTTGCTGGTAAAAGTTTTTCCCGCCACTTCTCAAGCAAACCATACCAAGGTAAGCAGCGAAATAAAGTCCCCAGATAAGGAGATTTTGTGAAAACATGTTATCCTAGTTTTAGGTTATGTCGTGTACATGAAGAACATATGTCATGAATGAAGCTGATGATTCTATTTGTATTGTGTTGAAAAAGAAGACTGTAGAACACGCAATTGGCAAATACGGCCTCGATTCTAGAAACGCTTGAGGAGAGATTCTAGTATAATTCGCAGGAAGGAATAAGCTGCGATTGATGAACACCTTTTTCAGAAGGCGTAGCAACAGAAAGTGGGCCCAGAAAGCCCTAATGATGAAACAAGAAATGAAGTTGACTTCATACTTTCTGCTAATCCCAGCATTGTGCAGGACGTAGAAGCGAATGGTTGGGTAAAGTGCAGTGATCATAGGTTAGTGAGGGCTAGGATTCACCTAAGTTTGAAGAGAGAAAGAGCAAAATTGGTCAAGAAGAAAGAGGTCCACCTAGAGGCAGTAAGGGTAAAAGAAGACAAATTCAGGCTGGTAGTTGCCAACAAACATACAGTCTTAGAACAGAGAGATGATGACCTAAAGCTAATGAATGAAACCATAACTAGGCAGGCTTAAAAGGCAGCAATTGAAGTGGGAGGTAAGGCGCCAAGGCAACGAGTAGGCAATCTCTCCCAAGTAAAAAAAGGACCTATAAAAGAAACGACAAACACAGAAAGTGTCGAACTCAAGAGATGAGATTCGCAGAACTGTCAAAGCTGAGTAACAATGCGAAAACAAGTAATATTCGAAGCTGTAACACGAGAAAGACTGAAGAAGCCATAAAATATGGAAACAGCCAGAAATCAGTGAGAAAGTAGCTTGGTCTGCGACAAACTAAGTTATATGTGCCGAAAGATAAGCAGGGTAACATCATCAGCAATCTCGAAGATATAAGAATTGGAAGAATTCTACACTGACCTGGACAATACCCAGAAGATTCGGGATACCTTTACTAGAAACACTAATGAAAAGAATACAGAAACTACTCCTATACCTACCGATGAGGGCAGGAGGACCTTGCAAGACTCAAAACGAGCAAGAGTGGCAGAATAAGATGGAATAACAGTCGAGTTAATCAAAGATGGAGGCGACATACTGATTGGAAAACTGGCGGCCCTCTATACGAAGTGTCTATCAACTGCAACGATCCCAGAAAACTGGAAGAATGCAAACATTATACTAATCCAGAAAACGAGAGACGTTAAAGGATTCAAAAATTGTAGGCCCATTAGCTTACTCCCGTTTTTATACAAAATATGTACCAATATAATCTCCAATAGTGTAAGGGCAACTCTGGACTTTAGTCAACCAAGCGAACAGGCTGGATACTGGAAGGAGTACTCTACAAAGGATCACGTCCATATCGTTAATTAGGTTATCGAGAAATCTGCACAGTACAATAAGCTTCTCTTTGTGGCTTTCATAGATTACGAAAAGCCATTTGATTTAGTAGAGATACCAGCAGTCATAGCGGCATTGCGTAATCAAGCAGTAAAGAATGCTTACGTAAATACCCTGGAAAATATCTACAGAGGTTTTACAGCTACCCTAATTCTAGAAAAGAAGAGTAGGAAGATACCTATAAAGAAAGCAGTCTGATAGGGAGAGACAATCTCTCCAATTATATTCACTGCATCCTTTGAAGAAGTATTCGAGCATATAAATAGAAAACGGTTACGAGTAAGGATCCATAGCGAATATCTCGGCAAACTTCGTTTAGCCGATGATATTCTATTCAGCAAGAACACAGAGGAGTTACAACAAATGACTGAGGACCTTAACAGAGAGTCTAAGAGTGGGGTTGAATATTATTATGCAGGACAAATACGGTGATGAATAGCCGGGCACAGGAACGACAGTTCAGGATAGACAGTCAGCCTCTAGAGTCTGTGAAGGAGTACGTTTACCTAGGTCAATTATTCACATTGAAACCTGATCATGAGAAGGAAATTCATAAAAGAATAAAAATGGGTTGGATCGTATACGGCAGACATCATCAGCTCCTGACTGGAAGCTAACCATTATCATTGAAAAGGAAGGATTGCAATCAGTGCATTTCAGCAGTGCTGAGATAGGGGGCAGGGACTTGAAGACTAACAAAGAAGCTTGAGAACAAGTTAACGATCGCGCAAAAATTGACGGAACGTAGATTGCTTGGCACAACGTTAAGAGACAGCCTAAGAGCGGTTTGGATCAGAGAGGAAACGGGTGTAGGCGATATTCTAATTGACATCAAGAGCAAGAAATGAAACTGGGCAGGTCATGTAATGCGTCGGCTAGATAATCATTGGACCATTACGGTTACAGAATGGATATCAAGAGTAGGGAAACGCAGTGGAGGAGACAGAAGACTAGATGGGGCGACGAAATTACTAAATTCCCGGGCGGAAGTTGGAATCGGCTGGCGCAGGATAGCGTAACTGGAGATCGCAGTGTGAGGCCTTCGCCCTGCAGTGGACATAAAACAGGCTGATTATGATGATGAAAACTAACAGAAGTCGAGACATTACAGGAGGGTGTCATTGCTCAAGGACCACACAAACATGCGGCTTCAAACGAATGATTGCATAAAGTCATCATTGCTAATGTACAATGAATTGAACAAAACTCCTTTTTTTACTGCGGACACTATTGCCAGGTAGAAAGCAAGACGTTCCTAGTAATTAGTTCGTTTTCTGTGCTTTCACTTGGGCACGCAACACTTATAAGATTAGCCTAGGTCTACCCACCGTGGTTGCTTAGTGGTTGTGGTGTTAGGGGCTAAGTACCACATCGCGGGATGCAATGCAGGCCATGGTGGCTTCGTTTCGACGGGGCAAAGTGTGAAAACATCCGTGTACTTAGATTCAATTGTACGTTATAGAACTACAGGCAGGCAAAATTTTCGCAGTCCCCCACTACAACGTGCCTCATAATCACATCGCACTTTTGGCCTGTAAAACCCCAAGGGCCTTGAAAAACACAAGTCGACCTGTCGAAACGTTGGCTCTTGCTTTTACCTTCTCGTTTTCCTCATCAATCATTGAAACCAGAATTTTAGTGCTGTCCAAACATTTTGTTCCAGGTGGCCTTTAAATATGAAGTGCTTATGTTGGCTGTGTGTGAGCTGCAAAAATGTGATGTGAACCAGAGTGAAGGATTCTGTGCATTTTGTGATGGTGTTGTAAATGTGTTCTGCAACACATTGCAAACATGTGTACTTTGTTTTCACGAATAAAAGCGATGCCTCGCAAAGCTCTTTCAGCAACATTTATTGATTCGGACCTTCACACTCTGGCTTAAAGTTTCATTCTCGAAGTATGGAGATTTTTCAACGCGCAAGAATCGCCAGATACAGTTTTCACTCCCACATCTCTGCTGATATTTATGCTTAGTGCCCACAGCAAGCGCACGCTCTAGTAAGGGGAAATCAGTCATAAACCCTCGGCTCAATCGCTCTCCTCAGATTTCTCACCAGTCCCCCTGAAGCCCACTCCTCACCGTCATAGTTTTCATTAGCGCACTGTCTTCAGCATCTTGCCCATTTCTCTCCTCTGAGCCTTGCCTTACCATCTTCCACCAGCTTCACGGATGACGACTCTGTGTCATTCATATATTTGTAAATATGCTTTTCATGTTACCGAGTCTTAGCCAGTTAGTTCCACTGAATGCTCTTGTTTGGTAGTTATTAAATTCAAAATAAACTCTTACAATATGTATTTTGTACTCTTCTCCGTTATTACGCACCATTGTGTACAACTTTTGCTTTTCGGACTAGTATATATCACACGTTTTCTTAGATACTTCCTGGTGGAGACAGTATAGGGCAAATGCTATCAAAATGACACTGAGAAATTGTCCAGGGAAATAATTACTGTGTGCTTTAGAGCCAGCGAATATACCGTATTCGTTATAAAGCGGGCATTGGACGAAGGTGGATATGCCTCCCTCTGGCCCTTTCGCGCAGAACAAGTTGTCCCCGACACTGGCCCGAAGTTTATACGACCCTTACTGTAACATTGGGACAGGATTGTATTGCGTTGTACATTGCCAAATGCTAGCGCTGGACCAGGGCTGGTACCAGACTCTGGTAGACTCTGGTCATGTACGGTAGAATGCTCGTATGCATTCTGGGTGGCCTTGAAATTTTCGTTTTCCTGCTGACACCGTATAAAACTCGTTTTGATTTTGTCGCTGAAAGCACGAAGAGAGAGCGCAGATGTAGCAGTTCTCCGTCTTTGTCGATTCATTACACCTTATAAGTTCGTTTGCTCGCCGCGTTGACATCGTTCGGGGCTGCTCAAGGAGGTTCCGGTATCAATAAAAAGTCACAACTGCTAGCTCTTTGAATAAAACGAGTCTTTGACAAGAAAAGCGGTCATTGGTTATCCGAGCACATAATTATGGTAATCGTCTTGTGTTAGAAGTTACGGACCCGATAACGTTACATTAGTAACAAGTAAACAGAACTGATGTGTCACATGAACGATTCATCATAGAAAGTCGCCGGCTAAATAAATAAAGAGGATGGCTATCATCAAAAATAGATCAACGTGCCTACGTTCGAGCTGAGAATTGCGGCAGTTGAGAGCAAGTGGCTTAGAAAAGGACTATGAAGGAGCTATCCGGCTCGGTAGCTCTAAACGTACACTGAAAGGGCCCATGATATTGTTCGGGCAAATTGTCTAGGCGCGCAAGATACTGCTAAAGATAAACATTCACACCACAACTTATGTGTTACGTCTCATATCAAGAGAGCTGCGGACGATTACATGTTACCCCCCTCCATAGTTATGCACTTTCTCCTCAACTCGTTAGCCGAGTGATCAGGGCTAAGCCCCGTGTACACTGGCTCTGCGTCATGATGGACGTCGTCTCGTCAACTTCCGGTTTTCTAGGAGCGAGCGCGCGAAGCCTCTCAAAACTCTCCTCCAGCTGCTCGACAGTCGACCCCAAGCCAGAGCTATCGAAGAAGCGTGCGTTGCGGGCATTCTGTTACAGCGCCGAAGTTGTCTGGCATTCCAGTAACCACAAGCGAGCTGGGCGTTCGACGGATGGCTGGAGGCATAAACTCAAGCTGATGAAGGAACTTTAGCGTAGACGTACGTGAGTGGCTTGATCGCTCAGCACGATCCAGCCACCTGTTGGCGCAGAGATTTACCAGCCAAAGAAAGCGCTAATATTTCTCTAAATAAGTGTATAACATTTTAACCCTTTAAAAATAACGTGTTAACCATTACACCATATTACTGCTGCTGTGTGTGGTTGAGCTCTGTGCCACCAGGTGGGAGCACCGTGCAGACCATTCACATTTGCGCTTCTGCTTATGCCGTGAAACTACGCGGTCAAACGGCCAGGGTCTGTCTCTTTGCACTAATACCTTTCCGCCAATAGCTTTACGCTAATATATACCTTTACCCTAATAGCGTACTCATGAAACGCCATGGCGTTAGTAAACTTCCGGTGTAAATTGACAGCCGCAAACGAGCAAATCCTGACGCCGATCGGGTAGCGGCAGTCCGATGCGCTCCAGCCGGTCCGCTCGTCTGCTGCCTTGTAGCGGGACACGATGTCGAAGCTTGACGTATTGCCAGTCGCTACGTTTGCAGTCCACAACGCGAAAAGTAGAATCATAGTGCTCGCTAAAAGACTTAGATGGACTTTGGCCGCGCAGCTCTCGTCAATATGGAGCACGTTGTAACGCAAGCTGACGGCGCTTGCTGTGCGCCGGAAGTGCTTAAGTGTAGTGTGAAATTGTTCTTGTGCATTTTCTTTCTATTATTTTCTTTTCACACAAACAAATTAACTGACATTACAACTATTACGAACATCGTTTATTCACCATGAAGGTGGAGTAATTATCGATGACGCACCCTGGGCAACCAATCGGATAGCTCGCCCTCCTGACATCAATAGGGTGATTACGTCATGTGGGTAGGGGCGGCTGAAAATTCTGCCGAGCAGTGTGCTGCGATCGACAGCGATGCACATTTTTGTAGCGTTATGATAACTTACACTCTTTACGCGGAGCACTTAGATGCGTGAGTGATCAGAAGTACCTACTCTAATGACTCATTAGGTTTGTAAAAAATCGTGAAAATCGTTTCAGTGTCCCTTTAACCTCAGCAGCAGCGATCGGGCGAGGTACTCCCAAAAATTTGGCTAGCATGAAAGAGCACCGATGTTTACAAAGCAGCGCTGCAAAGTTGAACAGAGGAACGAGAACAGCCCATGAGAAGCTTTGTAGATGCTGTTCTTGTGTCTTTGTTCAACTTTGCAGCACATGCTTTTTAAAGACGTGTATGATATTTTTAACCAGCCTTACTTAGTGAAAGCAAGCCTTAATGAGTGAATCAACAAAGGCAGCAAGCCCAAATAAAAAAAGTACTTAACATATCTTATATCCCTAAAGCCTTGATCTTACCTTATCTTACATATCTTATTTACCCAAACAAAAAAAACAGCAATACATTAGACCTCACCTTCTTAAGCGACAATATTCCCTTTAACACAATCTCTTGGGAAACAGTCAATGGAATTGTAGATCACATAGCAACCATTTGTTGATGAAAATTACACAACCGGGCGCCAGTGCGAAGAAAAAGACTCAAATATATGACTGGGCAAATGCCGATGACGTAAGTGTTCTTGACTTCTTAAAAAAATGTTACCCCGTATTGCTGCGGTGTTTTCACGATGGAATCATGCCAACTGATAACCTATGAGTGCTTTTCAGGGCCAATCTTGAGCACTGTTTTGCAAAATAATTCTTAAAAAAATAAAGGCCGTACGCAAAACGATCCCATGGATATCAAGATAGATTATACATTTGAAACGCAGAATTCCAAGGCTCAGAAAACTTAGAAACAAAAGAACTTCTTTCTTCAAGTAAACAAGAAAGAGTAGCGACTTTCTCACGCGCTGGTGATAGCAGCAGTAACGGCTAAACAAAAGTACTTAGATAAAACGTTAAATAAATTTATTAAGAAAACGCCTTATTATTTTCACACTACCACAAATCTAGGGCTCTGAAGATGAGCAACTTATTGCCGACAGAAGCGTTAACCAAAGCTACCCAATTTAATCAATTTTTTTCAATCAGTTTTCAAAGTTTACAATAACACTATCGCAGGCAAGGTTGCCAAGACGAGTGACATAGCCGACGTAACGGGCGAGCTAAGTATAACAGAAGCGAGAATTCTTTCTTTATAACTCTCTACATAAAAAACATCCAGCGGCCCTGATAAGATTCCAAATGCTTTTCTCAGAAGTTACGCTGAATGGGGTTCTAAATACTTATTGCTAACTTAGGCAAAATTGTTGCAAACTTCTGAAGTTCCTCAAGAATAGAAGATTGCTAAAATTATTCCTATACATAAATCAGGAGATGCAACTAATCCTTTAATCTTCCATCCTATTTCACGCGCTTGTACAGTTGCGCCAATTTTGGGGCATTTAATACTAAAACACATCGTAACTTTTGTTGAAAGTCATTGTTTAATTATTTCTAAGCAACACGGACTTAGGAGTGGTTTTGTCTACAACACCTCAATTAATAGAGACGATTCATGACCATCGCACTATTCATGAGCAATAACAATCGATAAGCGCCGAAAGGTAGAGATAACCTTTCTTGACCTATCAAATGCCTTTCCTCGGGTATCGCATCCAAAACCAATGCATAAGCTGCAAGGGTTTCTGGGATACGGTATTCTTACAAAAATCTTATAGCATATATGTCACGATGTCAGCAATTCGTTCATTTCAATGCGAAATCCTCAGACTGCGTTGAAGTTTTATCCGGTGTGCCTCAGAGCACATGTTTAGCTCCCATTCTCTTCCTCCTTTATGTCAACGACGTAGCAAACGACATTGACGCAACGGTAAGCAAGTTCGCAGAAGACTGCCTTATTTATAAAGCAGTAGAGATTAAGGATAATCAGGTAGTCTTTAATGACGTACATAAAAAGATTTCAAAATGGTGTCAGGACTTGCAGATGACTCTAAATGCAGAAAGACAGGGTCTGCATTGCAGTCACGAGAAAGAAAGCACCGCTAACATTTCCATAAAAAAATCCAGCAAAGATAACTATAAAGGCTAGAAGAATGCAAGCATGTAGGTATCATTATTTCTTCAGATCTAAAATGGAACAAGCGCTTGTCATACGTAGCAACAAAATCACTCTCAGCGTTTTTTCCCTGATACAGTCCCTCAGAAACGCTTCACCCTTACCAGACTTCTCGCGTACACCTCACTTATTCTCTCTGTTATAGAATACAGCTCCATATGCTGGTCCCCACAAACTAAATGTGCCTTAGCGAAGTTAGAGAGTGTACTAAGAAAGGCAGCCAGATTCATTTATAATAAATATCATCGTCATGATTCCCCAAGTGAACTTCTACGCTCAGCCGGACTCCCAACAATTAGCGATCGTGTTGCATATTTAAGGCTTAAATTCCTGTTCATTCGCCAGAGCAATACCCCAAAAATAGACAAAAATAGGCTTTTAGTATGTTCTAACGCTAGAATTTCAAGAACAAAGCCCAATAAACAATTATCTGTGTATAGATTTCACAATGACACCTTCAGGTATTCATATTTCCCACAAGCTATCAGAGAATGGAATCTGGTAGCACACGAGGTTGTCGATTTTACGACCCTCGAATATTTTTTTGCCTGAGCTGTCTGATCATATCTTTGTTGCTACGTGATGAACTGTGGTTTTTCCTTTGTGCTCTACTGTTACCAAGAATGTGCTTTGTCTATACCGCTGTACGTGTGTGTGAATAAGCTTTTTTTTAAACCAAAGCCAAGGTGTCTTGTAAACGATTATCGTTGATCCATGTGTGAATGATGTATTTTTCCCTTTTACGAATGTACCCTTTCCTGCCAAAGCCTTCGTTAAGGCTAGCAGTATGCAACAAAAAATTTAAAAGCCGTAGGATTTATGGGGGCAACATTTGAAAGCGACCATCCTCAACACTTTGGCAAACAGCAAAAGCGATATGAACATTTGCAGACAGTGTCAACCGGTGTCTGTAGTGCAGAACAAGTGACAATATATGGCCGGGTATTTTTTCTTTTTGTGCGTTGCGAACAGCTCTAGCATGAATTCTCTTATGAGTATTTTTTTCCAAAGCAAACAATAAAATTTAAATACAGCGAAGCGCCAGAACTTGTATTCTTTCTTTTTTCCTTGAGGTTCGACGAGGTATAGAGAACCGTACTGCCTTGAATCATATCACCAAGACCTGCCGGAGATACAATTTCATGCCCACGTTCAGCTCTCTGCCAATTAAACAATGTCAAGTGTTTTCCAACGCCTATTCAGGGCATATTTGTAGTTGACAGAGGAAAATCATGCCTGCATGCATCCTTATATTTGTGTAGCGTGCCACTCACGCGGTAACACCGGTCACTAGGGTTGGGAAGGAGAGGTAATGGAACAGAGGCAAATAATAAGAGAAGGAAGTGCTGGGAACAAGAAGATCAATGTTTTTTGACGATTCTAAGAAGACTGTAAAAAAAGCAGACTTCAGCTTTTTCTCCGCAATGCAACTCATTCACTGTGAGCTCAACGTTCTTCCCCAGTGAATTTTCGCATCTTATTTCTCTCTCCGTTTTGGTAGCCTTCTTAGTCACGTAAAAGCGTTCAATCGCAAAGGGTAGATACTCAAGAACCCAGCGGGCATACGTCAATTTCAATGGGGAACGAATGCAATTATGTAAAAACTAATATGTCAATATAGTGAAATGAAAGAGTAAATATTATAGCAGTGCACCGGCAATTATATTTGCGTGATAGCACATCTGACTTTCTTACTTTACTTACTCTTACTTTTTGACATCTTACTTTTTTGTAATGTAGGCAAATTCGCTTGCGTATGACGTTGTATTGCGTGTTGTGGAAGTCGAAATTGCCACGTTTACTAAGGTTAGCACACTAAGACCCTCCCTGTTTAAGAAAGCATATTTATTTAGTTAAAAGATGAAGCTTTATAGAACTCTTATTCATATTTGTTTGGCCAGACGGTTAGCATATTACTTTATACTTTTCGTGGCGTTTCGCCCTTTTAATGTTTACTTATACTTAATTTGCGCACTATAGATATATTATGCTTACCTTTGTTTTTTACTAAGTACGGATTTCTTTGACCAGATCGTTCTCTTTTAAAATTTCTATGCAACCACCTACCCAATGTGACTGCTGTATGGCTTCTAAGAGCAATTTTCAACGCTAAAGTATCCTTAAACGACTTTTTAAAATTCACTTCTCATGTAAATCAATCTTTCGACCACATACATCAAGGCCGTTCCCGTCTTTCAAGGCTCTGTGGTTGTAAGGCTCCATAATACGCTTCAAATATCCTAATTGGGTCCTTGAAGTTGCCGATGACGCCAAACGTTCTGCTACAATTCATGCCACGAGGGAATTGACGTCGTTTAAGCAAGTTAATTTTCTCTGTAGTATTATTGCGCAATTTCTAGTATATCTTGCACTACTATTGTTTATAAAACTTGGCGCCCGTAAATACTCCTAGATAGTGTGTAACCAACGTCAGCGTATCACTCTAATGTAATTTGTATACTGTCGTTGTCGATGCTTTCAACGTCCCATTCCGCCAACTATATTGCTGCCGGACAATTCGCTATTGTAGGTATGTGCAATGGTTATGTGCAATTATAGGTATGGGCTATGATTCGGGCCTATCAGCAACATATCGTGTACGGCTCCTTTGTGGGGACATCCCAGTTGCCACAGCAAATAATTTCATGCCAACAAACTTGTATCTTGTGCAAAATAATTTTTGAGCTGTTTTAATAATGTCAGTCTCGTCCACTCTAATATTGTTGCTTCTAGGCTTTGAAATACATGCACGAGCGCCACTTTCCTCGAAGTCTGGGAGTAGCGCAAAATTTAGCACTATTTGCCCAGCGCTGTTATTGCTTGATAGCTGATGCACTTCTTACCTTCTCCGGACTGGATGTACATGCAGCACACGTATGTGGTGTGTGTGTGTAGCGGTGTTCTCTGTGAAACGTCTTCAGCTTTGTATTCCATGTAATAACAACAACAGTTGCAGTGTAGCTTGGTATCTTACGTGCTCCACTCCCCAGTGATAATCGCTTGACTGCTTTTACATCGCTTTACTTTGAAACACTAACACACGTTCCTGCGGCCTGTTTAAAAGTAATCTCAGTTTTTGCATGGGCTAATGCGCCGTCAGCATGAAGGCCCACTGAAGGCAAACTTTTTTTTTTCGACTTTTATGCTCTGAGTGTTTGTGTCTGATAATCAGGAAAAGAAAGCTATAGTGATTCAACGTGGTGAATGATTCAGGATATAATCGTTAATTATGACCTGTCAGAGCGTTACATTGGAACACGAGTCCTAAACATTAAGAAATTAGCCGTGACCGCCTTTGACTTTGCACGTGATTCTGTGTGCTGGAAAAATACTAATGCTCAGGAGCACTCTTGTTAAATTTCTGTTGCAGAATTGGCTCTTAGTGGCGAGCGCTACGCTCTATGTTATCAGCATCAGAACGTTGTTATTTCCGTTACGTGCGCTGGTGACATTGTGTAATTTCGAATTGCTGTCCTGCAATACTTAGGTGCACCAGGCAGGGCTTAGTTTTACCGCGCTGACCCGCGGCGGATGTGAAGCAGGCGTGAATCACTTCCCATACTTGCACCGACCCCAAGATAGTGCACTACCGGGCTGACCCGCGGCGAATGTGAAGCAGGCGTTTAGCACACCCCATACGTGCAATGCCGGGTCGATACACGGCGCAAGTGAAGCCGGCTTGAAGCACTGCCCTTTCGTGGACTGATCTCGAAGATAGTGCGATACCGTGTCGATCCCCGGCGGAGGTGAAGCAGGCGTTAAGCTATGCCTAAGATTGTACAATCCTGGGCCGACCCGCGGCGGAGGTGCAGTTCCCCATTGAGGGGCCCACATACACAGCTTCGCTGGTCTTCATGCTCCACAAAGTGGAAGGCCACTGAATTTTTTAATGTGAAGTCATTTCTTCACATGATGTCGCGTTCTTTATTCATAACGACTATGCGTTTTTTTTGCATCCAGTGTCCGCTAGGTACTGTTGCGGACAGATGCTGCAAAACGGAGGTCTCCTCGTGAATAAAGGTGTCGCTGTGCATAAACAGGGACAGAGTCAATTTTGTTAAATACTTGAGGGGTGCTCAAATGAAGCCCCTGGTGGTAGTCAGGCAGACACGACGGCTATATGCCAGAAAATGAGTGAATATACCGTGCAAGCCTACAATAGGGCAACACGAGACCGATTTCAGTCTGCCAACTGTCGGCAACAGTATTTGTACTTCGTGTCGGCGCCTCTGTCACACTGTACCGACACCGACAATTTGCCGTCGGCCGGCTGAGAGGTCAGCGTCAGTACATTGTGAAAGAGGCTCCGACACGAAGGAAAGAACGTTGTTGCCGACCGTCGGCAGTCCAAAATCGGTGTCGCGTTGGCCTATTGCGAATCAGCCTTTAGCGGCTGGCTTCAGGCGTGGAGAGTATGTATGCGTGTATTTACCATTTACGTGCTGCTTAAAGAACCTGCAGTGGTCGGCATTGTTTCAATCAATACATGGTCTCTCAGCCGAACTGTGACTGTGGAGCGATGAAGGATTCATCAATAGGTGGCTTCCAACTATCAGCTCCATAGGCGTTTCTGCGCTGTTTCCTACTTCAAATTCTTGAAGCAACGTCGTGCCTGCCACAGTTTGTTCACCAATTTCTTTTGTTGCTCCAAAACAGCGTATAAGTTTCCTCTACGGGGCGCAGACACTTCACGGGAGGGAAACGCAAGCGGCGCCTCCGAAGCACCGCATGACGGTGCGCTTTCTCCGCAGCAGGTAACAGAGGACGACGCTGGGGACGCCTCTGCAAGCGCGCGAACGCGAATCGCAGGCCAGAGTATGGAACGCTTGGTTGGCGCACATACACGAAGGATGATGCCCGGCACACAAAACGAAGCAAGCATACGAGTGCGCGTGCCTCCAGACCTCGAAGTCTTGGAACAAGGTCCCTGCCGTATTAAGCTAATGCTTGCCAATGACGAAGTCGGAGTGGCGGAAGGAACACGTAAGCAGCTGAAAAAGCAACCAATTACATTAACAATGCATCAGAAATCTAGCAATGTTGAACACTTTTACAAAGTTCGATTGCCATGAATGAGGTTATTACCGTGCTTCTTTGTTTTATTCGCATATGCTACACTGGCCTCCGAGAGGCAATAACGAAAAATAAGTTGCCATTGCGCAGGATTCGTGCCTAAATCTACGTATCTAGTATTATAATAATGGCAGGCCATGGATATGTTTGCGAACATACTTTGGGCAGTTCTTTTACGCCTCCTCGTTTGGTATCTGCATAATGCCTATTCACCACATTAAACAACAGGCACACATTTCTTAATGACCACTGTATATTACACACCAATATACTTCGAGTGTGCGTTGATTGTCTTCACACGACGCATTACTCATGACAGAATTCTATAATATACGTCTACCTACGGTATTAAGAGCAATATTTTAATTCTTCTCCGTGCCGCAAAAGTTCCACAAACACTCAAAGCATTGCAACAATGCGCAAATTGTACGTAATAGAATAAGGACAACGCAGGTCGTTGAAGTACTAGCTCAAATGAAAAAACGCATATTCTAATTACTTTCTTTAGTAATTTCTAAAGTACTTCCTTTTTCAGCACGAACAATTCATCTAGTGTGATTATTCGACCTGCCAAACGTGCCGTTCTGTCACAAATAACATGTGCTCATAGAGCTGCGCTCGTGTGGCAGTACACAGAAAACATAATTGTGACATCTTACTAAAGGTCTTAAAGTAGCGCATCCGATACTGCATAAATTGCGAAACCAAGTACTCACGCGCACATGATACAAACTATCAAGGAATTCTTGACTTGCGTGATCAACACCTGAGTATACCTTCACTAAGTGGATGCATAATAGAACACTTCCCGGAAGCATACCAACAACTACATCGAAATGTATAGGGGACGTTGCTCCTGAATAAATTCATGTCATGCGCAAACATTCCTACAACATTTTTCAAAATGAAATGGGTGATTTCCTGATACATGTGTTTCCATAGATGGTTGTCTTCTGCTTAAATGATTCGCTTGGTCAATTCGCTCACGGTTTTACCCACAAACACACTATCGTTCAAGAAGGATCATCAGTTGCATGTATTGCAGTGAAGTGCACAGAAAACATGCAAATGCCCTTATTTTAAGGGAAGCATGTATGTTTGCATTGGTGAAGAAATTTCGGTGGCGTTGTCTCGCTGACGCACGAAAAAAAAACCTAGAGCAGAGCAGCTGCGGGAAAGGGCGGTTTGATGAGTTCACAGCTGCGCCGGTGCTAGAGTGTGTCAAACTCAAACTTCCCCTTTCACAAAATGCGAGCTTGAAATCTATACCACGCACTCACCGCCGCCTTACCCCCTCTCACCGATACACACTCGGTCACGTCATCTCCAGCATTACGTGCGTGGGAAGATGACGTCCATCAAGACATCAGCCTTCCTAGCTCAGCCCCGCAGACTTTCCCTCCCACCCACAGTATACGGCATGTGGAGCTGGATAGAGCACTTTAACAGGTAGACTTTACAAGTAACACCATCATGATGATGAAAATTCACCTGGAGCTTCCCTATAATTGCAACGGTATGAAACCAACAGCTACTGAAGCCATAGAAAGCACATTGATAGGATGTTTTATTTATAATTAAAATGCACAAACGATAAGACCAAACTCACACTCTGCACAACCCATGCGTTGCTCTATTAATTGAGCCAGGGCGACAGCTGCTCACAGGTTTACACCCCTGGTATCTGTTTATGGGTACGACATCTAGTCAGAGGAGTGTTAGCCAGTAGTATTCATGAGCATGCGCTTACTGTGGAAAATTAGTCTGACGAATGGCGTCATGTAGTACATTAATTTTAGGAGCAGGCAGATGAACACTTAATGTTTGTGAAAACAGGCCGACGCAACAAAGACGGAAAAAGGCAGGACTGGCCGAAGGCCTTGCTTTCGTTGATAATCTTGTTCTGATGACCTATTTTCATGAGTATTCAATACCAACGCACCCGGTTTTCACATATTTTGGCCAATAAGCCCTCCTACGCCACCTTGATACTCCATGTAGGGATTTCGCTGGCCTGATTAGTGTGCCTGATCCTTGCTTGACTACAACATTGTGATGATGGTCGAGCTTGTGATAAAACAACAGACGAGAAGCTGCCTACAAGTGGCAAGCAAACACGGCCCATGGCAAGGTCTCGAATATGAAGGTCGTAATTTCAAGCACCTGGCAAGGGGAAAAGTCATTAATTCGCTTTCTCCTTCTGTCATTAAATGGTAATGCCGGTAAGTTATTTAGGTTCACTCATGTGCAGGAAGCTTCAATTGCGTATTCTGGTAACCATCATCATGGTGTGTGCTAAACGCGAGATAAGCATTTCAAAAATTTTTTTGCGGTTTGACCCTCTCTGTCATTATCGATTTCTCGAACAAATTAGTTCTAGTGGCGGCCTGGTGTTGGCTGCTTGCGGGTAAACTAAGCATCCATAGCGCAGTAGCTGATGTTTCACGAAAGTGCATTTAAATGCTAGCGGATCTTAAGAAGAGATGAGCATATAGGCAAATATTTGCAGAAAATTTGCAAGTAACATAATTTAGCCATGCCGAATAGCACTAAAGGTATCTACTACTAGTATTCCCATAAGGGTATTTTTGTAAAGAAAATTAAAGAGTACTACGCAATAAATTGTTGTCGCATTCCGTAAGCGCACAATGAAAGAAGTGTTCGCAAGTGGTAGTAGCACGCTTTGAACACATAAAAAGAAAGTTTACTTAAGCCAGTTGGCTCAGTCGACCCGAGAACTGACAGAGAAGCCTGCAGTAAAATGTTGACTCTCTATGAATTATTGAAAGACAGCTTAAATGTTTCTTTAAAAATAAGGATGTAATGAATACGTTTCGTCAGGATGACTGAATGCATCAAAGAAAGAATTAACATTGGGAAGGCGATAACTTGCCATTGAACAAAATTTCGTAGCATAAGAGCAAAGTCTAGCATGAAAACAGTTTAAATTAAATAGCAAACGCGGATAGACACTTGGATCCAGAATAGCTGAAAAGACGAGCGCAAACATAACACGACAACACGGGGCACTACATTGTAACTGCTTACTTCGCGAGACTTGGATGTTTCTTTGTTTACCTATATTGCGTTCTGGCGCAAATCATCACCGGTCTGCTGTATTCTGTACATGAACTGCGTGAAATTACGCGTTAGCAAATATCGTGCTCTTTCAAGGGCACTTCACTAGTCAAGAATAGGCGTGCGTTCTCTCTCCATACAAAAAAAGGTGAGGCTACCACTGCAACATTTGCGTCAGATGATTAAATTTCATTTCACAGATTTTTTTTTTTAATTTGGGGCTGAGGTTTACGTGGAATCTATCTAAGCCTTGGCATAAGTTATGGGGTCATGATGACTCAAATTGGGAAGGCCGTCCAACACCTGAATAACAAAAATGAAATATTTAACTTTTTAATTATTGCAGCAAGAGGGTATGTTTGTATTGCAAACTCAAGTGCAGATTTATTTACTCACAATCATACTTATTGGAGTCCTTCTTGTACGCCCGTTTTTCCGAGATATCCGAGAGCACATTTTATTTTCTGAATGCATTACTCATGCAAGACGGCTACGATTGCGCTTCTAACTTGACCGCATAGCTTATGTTTCAACTTTCATTATCATATTAATTTTAGGAAATACGCAACGGCTAATTTAAAACGCTGTTTGTCCTGTTTGCCCTGTGTGTTATCTACAGCATGGTAACGGCACCCTATCCACAACACACTAGGCACAAAATACCCGCATAGGTGATTTTTATGGCAGTATAATGAGGGTTAGATATCTTGCATATCCATACCCGTATATTTCATGCAGAAAACGCTATCTTCAGATTTCAGTGTTCATCCGTGTTTGTGAATTTGTTCAATAGCTTACTTATTTCTTTTATTTGTGGATTCTTCAGCCTCTATGATACCATTGAAGTAATGGAATGAACAAGAAACACACGAGATTTTTAAACAAGCTTGCGTGAATTGCTTCAGTGGTAGCGAACGAATGTTAACGGGTAATAAATTCCAGACTTCAACTGTTGACGTAAAAACTGCGTTTCAAGGAATCAGAGCGGGCAAAAGAAGGTTGAGATATTTAGAGCGCGGTGACACGTGTATAAGGGTTTGGAAAAAGTCAAGTAGTTATCCACAGAGCATACGCAAGGAGGATTCATTAACGCGTGAAGGAATTTAGGAATTCAAGTTTGTGACAGTCTGCAAGAGGAGTGAGGCGAAGTGGGGAAGAGTGTTAGAAAGCGAAAATTCCTTGTCATATATCCTGCAAACAAAATGCAAACAAAAAGCTTCTTAACGTCAGAGTGTTTGTGTGGGTTCCATACAAAGCAGCCATATTCGATGATGGGGCAAATTAGGTTTTTATATGTAAGAAGTTTAGCTTCTTCAGGAGCAACACGGCAGTTTACTATGTAAGTAACTTTGTCTTTTAAGGGCCTTGTTACAGGGGACACCAATGTGTTTCGACAATGACAAATCGTGCGTTAGCAGGGTACCTCAATATTTGAATTCGTAGACCCTATTTAAAGTATTACGGTATAAGGCATAGGCAAAAAAAGGAAAGAGATGAACGGCGTTTAAAAGAAATAGAGACAGTTTTGGAAATGTTTATATTCATTTGCCATGCTTTGGACCTGTTGCAGAAGTCAGCAAAATAATTGTTAAGGACAACGTGATGGCATATTGTATAATATAAAACGCAAATACCACTAATATGGCATATTTTGGCTCAGGTTTGTAGGGGCAGATCATTAATATAAAGCAGCAATAAAAGAGGACCCAGTACTGAACCTTGGGGAACACCTGTTGAAACAAGCATCAAGGGTCAGGTAGTAGAGCTGAACCATACATATTGCGAACGCTGGGAAAAAAATATACGATAAGCAGCCAACTGAAGATGCATTTATAGTATTGCGAACAGCTTGTGCATAAGTTTAGGATTTAAAATCACAGAAATATTTTTTCCTGAATGATGAACATGATTAGACCGGAAGACGCACTGCAGGCTGCGGCTGCCTTTGATTAGATGTCATGATTTGTGCAGAGCATTCTGAGAGAACATTTTCGATTGCCCGCTAGCATTTATAAACGTTCTTTGTGTTTTAACTAGAGTTTTCGATTACACGCGTACATTCGAAACAATACTTTCGAGAAATGGAATACATTGATACTGTTGTTAATCGCAGATCATCTTGCCGAATGGGAAATGTTCACAAGGGCACTACTGACCGTTCATGTTTGCATTCAACGCTTGGTCCTGAGCATCTCGGCAGTCTCCCGGTCACCCGGAAACTTCTACCGACGCTTCAGTTTGCGAGACGGAATGCCAGTGATAGACGTTGAAGTCTCTGCATTTCGCGACCCGTGGATAGACTTTATGTTACCGTATTTGCGTAATCTATGTCGACTAAGAATGGTTGAACAGCTGATATAGGCTTTCAAGACGTCGGTCTGGTAAATTGTGGCGTCCGAGGACAGGATGTCTTCCGTGAATTACTCCGGATGGATGCTCGTCTGGAATTCGACGTTACCAAACAGGTAGGTCTTTTTTCATCCATTCTGTTCAGGAAAGTAGGGCCCCAAATATCCATGCACTCTAGAAGAAATTGCATGCGGAATTTACCGGACAAACGTTTACTGCGAATTGTTGGACGTTTCACATGCATTTGCTTACTCCATCACTACGCGACCTACTCTGCAATTCTTATCACTTTTTTTTCATTGACCGAGAGACGCGCACACATAAAGGCCGAGAGGGAAATAAAAAAAACTGGGTTCGATGCCTTGTACGAGGAAAAGGTAATATATTTATATACATAGGAACTAAGAAAGTTTTCTGCAATGGTAAAACGCTAGAAAAGAGGAATACAAGGATGACACGATGGACGACAGAAACCGAGTACAGATCTATAGTTGGTGCCCAAAATCGAAGTGGGACATGTTACCATGAAGGCATACCTCGCAGGATTGCAGACTTAGGGATTGCGAACTAGCGCTGTCGTCTTCATTGCGCACGTTCATTGCTACCACCCTCCAAGTATTTTTCTCTGATACTAAGCGTCTGTGCACAATCCTTAACACGGTACACATCACTCGCTTCTCTTTACTATAACCTGCGCAAATAACGCATGTAATCCAGTACTTTCACAGTTCCAAGTCTGCCGCAGGTATAACTGTCGGCTCTTGCTAATAGGAGCGAGTATGACTTGGTAAACAGCTTATCAAGCTATGGTTGGTACAAGTTTGTTTTCACATTGTTAGCGCAGGTTGAAAGCTGAGTTTCAAGCCGGGAACAAGTAAAAGTATGCAACTCTTTGTGCAAATCAATCACTTACATGACAGAACGAAGTGTAGCTGCTGCGCCAGCTCTTGCAACTGGAATCGAAGCAGATCTTCCACTGCCATAGGGAAACATTGCAGATCAGTTAACGCAATGGTTTTCACAGACACAATAGTGTTACGGCTGCCACTGATAAAATTATGCGCTCTCCTTGAACGGCTGCTTGATGGTGTAAATGTAGTATATCTCGCACTTATTTGGGAAAACAGCGTATTGAGATTCATACGAAATGAAAGGCTGCTTCCGAATCCTAAGAAATAGTGCAAGATTTAGGGGTTTCTTAAAAAAGTTGCATTTTTGTCCAGAAGGCCAAGGTTCATTTACTTCACCAAATTACTTGAGGTCTATACATGGTAAGCATAGTAAGTTTATCGGCTGTGTAAACTCATAAACACTTCCTTACTAACAGGCGAGCATGGTGTGACGCACGCATAGGCAAGAAATAAACAGATTTCGCACGATGAGCGCGGACAATCGTTGTCGAAAGGGTGGCGTGAGGAACAGGAGAAGCAGCAGCGAGCGAATCAACCTTCTTGCTGCCTCTCGCTACATAACGAACTAAGCGGCAATAACACAGTGCAGGCACAGCTAGATTCTGTACTAGATTCTGGCCCCCGGAGCAGAACACACTCTCTTCCTCCATTGCCTTGCTCGACGTGGAAGCCACCATCCACGACTCACCCTCGCATTGTTTCACTCGAAACTAAAGCATACGATCCGCAGCTATCTTGTTATCCCACTTGGCCTTCATACTGTACAACACGGCGACCACGAATGTGGAAGAGCGCTTAGAATGTCAGTCTGGATTAGAACAGGCTTTCCCGCACGTGAACTGCTCGTGCCGAGCACGTAGATTTGAGAGAACCATTAGTATGAACATGGAATGGGGCGTAGTGCCCCCCCCCCCGTATAAAAATTGTGGGTCTACTTCTCCTAACAGTCTTGACGCCACCACAGCTTTGCTTTTTAATTCAGGAAGAGTGAGGTGTAGCTTGGGGGGGGGGAGTAGGTGTATACACCAGTTTCACGGTGGTTTTCGGACATGCCAAAAAGCTAATGACAAAGAACCAGGGTGCATTGTAAACATGTTTGCGCGCATTGTTGACGTCCTCGTTGTAGGCACGCAAGCCAGACGGTGCCAAGGAAGATCAGTTGCGTATGTTATGTGTTTCCTGAGCACACCAAATAAAAGAAATGTCGTGATCAGTTGAACACGAATGATGGCTTTGGTAGCCCCTATATATGTATGAATCGAAAGTTCAAGTTAGGTGCGGTATGCTTGAGGTTGAAGCCTTTGAAGTGTTGCGAGTGTTTTAGCGCAGGTGTTTTCTTGCTGATGTGTGATATACCGTAGGATGCTCCGGAAAATTATGGTACAGTAGCAGCATGGATTGCCATAAAGGATACCACGACTTCACCTGATGAAGTGCGGTTAGGTGACAATTCACGCGAGCCCCTTTTTACCATATTATTCGTAGGTGCCAAATATAGGTCCCTATTGATGATTCCCGGAAATTGATTGCTGTTTTATTTTGGATTGTTTGCTTATTGGTACGAACGGCTTAACAAACCATCGATTTCGTGCATGAAGGAAACCATAGAGCACCTTTCTATTTAAAGCAATATGCATTGTTCTTGTAGTTGCATGGAAACCATCGTCATGGCCTTTCGCACTCTCACCCGAATATATTGGTGTTAAACTGAATCGTCATCTGTAGTTGCCTCGTTATACTACGTAGACCTATGTTTCTCAAGATTGACTCCCAAAGATCTGTTCCGAAGCATTTGAATGTATAGCGCTTAGCACCCAACCCGGCGGAACATAAAAAGTGCGATAGAAAAAAATGTGGGGATTTTCGCTAGTGGTGCAAGGCTGGGACAAATCGGAGGTAGTTCCGGCTTCCGCTAAGTATTGCTAAGTTTTCCTAAGTTTTGGACGTCTATACATGGCTCGTGTAGGTTCATACTAAGTGTGGCCAGGTTTCGCTACGTTTTGCAAAGTTACGCATGGCTTCGCTAGGCTCATGGCAAGCGTTGCTAGGCTTGCATAAGTCTTACGTTGTTATGCATGGCTTAATTATGCTCATACTAAGTGTTTGCACGATTCGGTAAGTGTAGAGAAGTTTTTGCGAGGGCATACACGGCCACGCCCGGTAAGCCACACAGGCCCTAGGAAGTCAGACGTCTACAAACCACAGTATGTGCATGACAATTTATTATCTGCAGTGCTTCCGTACCAGTCATCTTCGATACTGCCTTTTTACTGAACGTCCGAGCGTTGTCGTGGTTGTCGTCATGGTCGTGGCATCACCTAAGGCTTCGCGAAGCACTTACAAGGCAGGGCTCTTCGGTTTAAAGTTCCGCGCCGAGCAAACCGTGGAGAGATTCACATCGAACCAGAGCCCGTCACAGACGCGGCAACTGTGCCCAAACTCTATGCTGAGGAATTCGCACGTCCCATGGATTTCGGGCTTGGCGTTGGAAATTCTCGGTGATGCGCGGGCCCTGAACTGATGCCCAGGGGCGCCGAGCGATCAGGCGGCAGCGTTCGTAGTTTCTGGCCCGAAACTCGGGATCCTGTGCTCGGCGACTCTATGCCGAGAAATTTGCGCTGGCCGTTCCCACACCCCGTGTTTCGGCGGTCCCTGGAACTTTTCGAGTAGTCGCAGGCCGGGACCACTTTCTCGGCGATGTCGACCGTTCAGGCGCCTACTCTCACGTTCCCCGGACTGAAACTCGCAATCCTCGACTCGGCGTCGCCTCATTTCAGCCGCAGTTTCGGCAGGATATTCTGGCTCAGGTATACGGCGACGCATTACTGTTCGTTTGCCAGTACGGTGTTCTTCGTTGTAAGCCGCTTGTTCGGGTGTCCGGAGTTTCTTCACTCTTCCCATAGCGGCAGCAAGTACGCACGGAACAGTGGAGACGAGAGGTGTGCCGCCGCTCCCGCTGTTCCGAGCTTTTAGTCGCCGGTGACGTCACGACTCTGCCTTACGTGCATGGGGCGCGAGGAGGTTACATAGCTGGGTGCTCTCGCACGCTTTTCCTAGGCAGCGCGAGGCAGCGCACTGCTGAGCTGTCTGTTCTGGGAACGCTCCACGGAAGAACAAAAGCTTCAGCAGCTGAGCTGTTAAAATGCTTCTTAATCTCAGACACCGCAAAGAACTTTCAAACATATATGTGCATATTGAATTCTATGTGTGACCACCAATCCCTACAGTTTCGAAGGCGTCGGGTGTGCCCTCATGATTCATGTTATCCTATGCTCCGAGAGGTCTAGAAATAGCACCACAGTTAGTCTTTTAAGGAGTATCTGGCTTTGCAACTATGCCACGAGATGCATCACAATTTGTTTTGGTCGACCACGTTGGAAGACAAGCGTAGCTCATGGAGAGGCCTTGTTGCTCTTACGATACCGTTAAAGGCGATTCACTGCCCTCCTCTTCATAACTTTCCTAACATAGCTAGCACAAACAGCGGTTCCGTACAATGTGGAACCCAATGGAGACTTGCCAGGCGTTAAATGTAGAACAAGGTGGCTTTACTTCAATTTTGAGGGACTGACCCTTCATGCCATGTTTACTTTTAAAAGCGGAGAATGCTATATCCAGAATTTTGGCCCAGAATACCAAGTGTAAAATAAGTAACTCCATCAAGTCCTAGATATGACCAGCATTGGTACGCAGCTAGTGAAACCTCAACGTCTGTCGGCGTGTCCTCATGAGTCACGTTATCGTATGCTCCCAGAGGTCTATAAATAGCACCGCGGTTAGTCGTTTAAGGAGTATCTGATGTTGCAACTACGTCACGAGATTAATCACAATCAGTCTTAATCGACCACGTTGGAAGAGAGGCATATATCAGGGGGAGACCTTGTTGCTCTTACGGCACAGTTGAAGGCGCTTCATTGCCCTCCTCTTCATAACTTTCCCAACGTAGCTATCAAGTGCAGCTGTTCGGTATAGTGTGGAACCAAATGGAGACTTGCCAAGCGTTTAATATAGAGCTTGGCGACTTTGCTTCCATTTTGAGGACCTGACTCTTCTTGCCATGTTTTCTTGTAAACGCTGATTGCTATCTTGAGAATTTGAGTCCAGATCACCAAGTGCAAAATATGTGACTCCATCAAATCCTAGACATGACGAGCGTTAGTACAGAGCTAATAAAACCACCAAGTCTCTCATAGACAGGATTATATTTATTTGTTCCGTTTGCGAACAAATTGTAGCGACTGGAAAAATTGCACCAGAGCCATATTCTATGCCTTCTAGCCTTACCCAGAAATCTTCATCAACGTCGATTTAGTGACGTCGCTAACGAATAGCAAGTGTCCTGAAAGGGTTACACTGCACTACTGAAGAGGCGTCCGATAGCTTGTACACTGATCGAGACTTGGGGAAGCGGGTTAGGGGAATCCGGGAATTCCCATAATAATTTCCGGTGACGGGCATCGAATATGTAAACAAGTCGCTGAAGCGTCTTTCGAGTGCGTTTAGCCTCCCTAAGATCTATAATTGATTTGGTACGCCGGTATTTGCATTCGGCTTTTCGTCGGCAGGCTCGAAATCGCTGTAATTGCTCATCGCACTCTGCATGTTAAGGCAATAGCAGCAATTTGCTCAATTCTTGAATAGTCCCTCTGATCTTATTATCCAAGTTCCAAGCTAGATTATTTCTACAGACTTCCTCATTACGTGTTCTAAATGCAGGACAGTAGATTGCGCGACGAGGTTTAAGTGAAGTAAAGTTCCTCACACCTTTGATCTTCAGATAAGTAGTGATGTAGTCATGTTGATCGCCATGCGTCCAGAATACCTAATGTAGGTGGTAGGGTAGACAGATACTTTGTTATCAGTAATGTGTTTTCAGGAATGTGTATGCGTTTGATGTTTTTCAGCTTTCTCTTGGAAAAGTATTTATGGTGTCTTTATTATTGTACCACATTTTCATAATCACTTCAGATTTCAACGCGCATTTTTTCACAATTGTCTAACGATTACACTTGACATTTGCAATGATTCGCTCTATTACTGACTGCAGATGGGAAGCAAGAGAGCGAGCAACATCCAGAAAAAATAAATATTGCTTACATACTATGCCCTCTGTTTCCCTAGGAAATTGTCTGAAAACATGCTCATTGGGAACGTTATTGTATTGAAAATAGGCAGGCTTTGTGTACTGAACTATACCGTTCATCTAGCGCTAGAGGTACGGTGAAATGTCGGGACATTGTCTACATTTCAAATTTCAGTTTTATTTCTGACAAGGCTAACAGATATCGAAATATTAGGTCGCACAAAACTCCGACAACAACAAATTTGGCATCATTGTGGCACGACCTTTGTAGGGCCATCTTGTATAAAAGAACTCCGAGTAAATGTCTTCTTCCTCGAAGATGTCGGGAACTACCGGGCAAACGTATTTAGTGTACCAATCACATATACTATACTTTTAGGCAGCTGGGTGCCAAACTTTAAAAAAAAAATGTGTTTACTTGCACAGTATTTCAATCACGGGTATTGTTGCTTGTTTGTGTGGTGTCCTGGTGGGCCGTCATTTTTATTCTCAACGTCACTTTATTTGGCGATAAATTTGGCAGCAACTTTAGCGCACGGCAGAATGTGCGCCTTGAGAAGCTACCACCAACATCGAACAGGCCCATAGTGGGCGTCTGAATACTCCCCGAAAGAGAAGCGTGAGAGGCGAAAGCACCTGCAGTGCGTGGCGCGTAATCACGGACGTGCCACCGACTTAATCTGGGTGGCCACGCCAACAAATGTGTGAGGACTTCGCGACAGCGCTCCATGGAAGCAGGGTATTACTTTATGGAAGCGCAAGGGTGTCCTGCTGCCAGCACATGACGAACATGGATTTCCATGGGGGCAATATGGATCATTGCCACATTGATTCACTAGAAATTACAACATTGTCGACATTATCCCTTTGATGTCTTCCGCGGGCTTTTGAATAAAACAAACATACACACACAAATCGGGTCGCTATCTGTAGAAAAGAGTTGCATTTGGCGTCATCTTTATGGTTTTGAGCGCTCGTTTGCAATCGCCGTTGCACTTGTTCACTTTTCAGGAGATGCAAAATATTATGGCTTTAAATCCCTATAAAATTCTTCGTCCGTTTAATTTACCATCTTTTAACAAAACATGTATACAAAGAAATATGTTCGCTGTCTAATAATAGCACGGGTAAGTTGCTGCCGTTGAGTATGGAAGTTTGTTGGACTTCAGTATATGCAAGAAAACAAAGCTCAATGTGAACGTTTCGGAGTGATGTGGTTCTTGTTGCAACAATATTCCATTGATATTGTTCCGTGTTGAATTACTGGCAACCATACTCTTATTTGCATTTCAGTTATGACATCACGTAAGGAGCAAAATTTTTTTAATCTCAATTTTAGAAACCTTGCAAGAAATTCGGACACTACCAGAGAGATGCCCTTTGTGCGCCAGTTCGTAATATACCTCAAATACACTGGCACTGGACCATGCGAGCCTCGACAAATATCGCTGGATCTGACGCTCCACTTTTCCACTGACGTTCGGAGACTGAGGTACGAGGTCGACGCAACCTACGCCTCCTTCCTACGCTGCCAGTGCACCAGCCATCGTGGCATATGCACAACGTCCGGTGTTGAGACAAGCAGAATACCGACACTTTGCGCCGGTCGCGAGCTGACAGCTTGCACAGGTGACTTGGTGCCGTACATAGTTAGTGTGACGCACCCTGCAATGCTTGGTACCTATGTTCTTTATGTGCTTTGCATAGTTTGCAGGCCTGCCGAAGAATAGCGTCAGTAGATTTGAGAATCATAAGATGGTTTAAATGAACTGCAAAAGATTTTGGAAAGTTATCGGCAATTTCTGAGAAAAGTAAATGATGCCATTCTCGCCGTTGCATGGCACTGCCAGCTGATCTAAGAATGTGCCTAAGAGGAAATACATTTTTATACACTGACAAACTTACGCTTCTCTCGCGTTAGAGGCATGCGAAAATGTAGAGAACCTGTCCAGATGTTGAAAATCATTCTCGTTTGCGACAAAGCTAACATTGAGATCGAAATAAGGCACGCCACTTATGTAAAGCAAAGACGAGCCTAACGCAACGGAGAGTAGTCATTGGATGCCAGCTGAAAGCACTTGTACATGAATACCGTCGGCTTATGTGTTATTGTTTCCCCAGCTGCGTTGATGCATTGACGCCTTGTTTAAAGGGAAACTGCTTCTATGAATGTCAGAATTTTTCGAAATGCTTTAAGAGCTGATCTGCAAAAAATCAAATCTAAACACAAAAGCTTCGTTGGAGTAGTTAATCCGGTCAATTCATGAGAAGAGTACCGAAGGGCTCATTTTAGACAATGATAACATACGCGTATTTTCATATTCGTATGGCTGCAGTTTCCACTTCACTGACGCAGCAGTTAGACCGTGTAGTAAAGAGGCTACGCTGGTGTTGCCTTATGACCGAGAATATGGGCGACTTACTCGCAGAAAAATGGACGCTAGGAGAAAACTTACTCGTAATGGTACTAGGTTCAGAACACTCCAATATGCTAAATTGACGTTGCAATGATGTACCGCTTGAATGATGCTTAATGAAAGCAGCTACATGGACATTTCGAGGAAATCTAGGAGAGCTCCAGCAAGCTCGCATATATATATATATATATATATATATATATATATATATATATATATATATATATATATATATATATATATATATATATATATATATAAGTATATGTATATATCCTGAAGCGCCCCAATCTCACAATTGCGCTACTTACAGGGCACAAACATGAACCTCATTGGATTTGTTCAACTGATTTGATTTACTCCAGCTGCTGATTTTCATGGCACGGATGCCTTCAGTAGCTTTCTATGTTATTTCTTTGTGTACAGTGCTCATTCTTGAATTTTATACAACGTCTATCTGCTTTTATTAAGTTTACGATTGTTTAAAATACATTTTGTCCCATTTCATTTGCCTTGTTATTTATGGCGGTGGGCTTGATTTCTCATTGATTTTTTTGCATGTTGTAAAAGAATAAAATGTACGTGTCCTGCAGGTTTTTAAGGCTGATGGGATGTTTTCTTTTTTGAAGTCCGCCATGCTTCATAGAAAGTGTCTGTGCGCTGTAGAAACATACCACTGTATTACTACTTTTGTTCAGAATGCTATCAGGTCGAAATAGTAACTCTTGGACAAGGGAAACTGATTGAGAATCCAGAGTAGTGAGCGCTGGTACATGCAGGTCAAAAGCGAACTGCTCGTAAAATTTGTGTTATGCGCAGAAAAAAGTGGTTCTCGTAGATGGGTCATCTATTTCAATGTATTTCACTTAAAATATAGACATACTGTGTGTAATATATGTGGATTGTGTGTTTGAACAAGTGCATGGGATGCATTACATACATTTGCTGGTAAGTTTTTCCCGCCACTGCTTAAGCAAACCATACCATCGTAAGAAGCGAAATAAATTGCTCATATTAGGCGATTGCATGAAAAACAAGCTTTTCGTGTTTTATGTCGTTTTCGTGTACATGAAAAACGTCTCTGTCATGAATGAAGCTGTGGACTCTATTTGTATTGCATTGAAAATTCAGACTGGAGAAGAAGCAATTGGCAAATATGGCGTCGATTCTAGGAACGCTGGAGGAGATATGCTAGCAGAATTCGCAGAAATGAATAAGCTGCAAATAATGAACACCTTTTTAGGGGAGCGTAGCAACACAAAGTGGAGCTCTAAAGCGCTAATGGTGAAATAAGGAATGAAGTTGACTTAATACTTAATTTTACTGACTTAATAATGACTAATAATAATAATAACATAATACATAATACTGACTCTGCTGATCCCAGCATTGTGGAGGGTGTGGAAATGATAGGTTGGGTAAAGTGCACTGATCATAGGATAGTGAGGCTAGGATTCATCGCAATTTAAAAAAAAGAATGAGCAGAATTGGTCAAGAAGGCAAAAGTCAACATAGAGGCAGTAAGGGTTAAAGAAGACAAATTCATGCTGGTACTTGCAAGCAAATATGCAGCCTTTCAACAGAGAGATTATGACGTAAAGCTAATGAATAAAACCACCACGAGGCTCGCTTAAGTGGCAGCAATTGAAGTAGGAGGCAAGGCACCAAGGCAACCACTAGGCAATCTCTCCCAAGTAACAAGGGAACTAATAAACAACAAACACAGAAGGTATCCAACCGAAGAGATGTCCAAGAGTCCAACTGTCAAAACTGATCAACAAGGTGGAAATAACGGATATTCGAAACTATAACATGACAAAGCGTAAGGAAGTCGTAAATTATGGACAAAGCCTGAAATCAGTAAGAATGAAACATGACATATGACAAACAAAGTTATATGCGCTGAAAGATAAGCAGGGTAATATAATCAGCAATCTCGAAGATATAGTAAAAGAAGCGGGAAAATTCTACACTGACCTCCTATAACTATTGTTGAGGTCAGGAGGGCCTCACGAGACACGAAACAAGGAAGAGCGGCAGGAGAAGATGGTATAACATTCCATTTATTCAAAGGTGGAGGAGACATAGTGCTTGGAAAACTGGCGGCTCTTTCTACAAAGTCTATTGATTGCAAGAATCCACAAAAAGGGAGACGTTAAAAAAGTGAAAAATTATAGGCCCATTAGCTTACTCCCAGTGTTATATAAAATATTTACCAGAATAATCTCCAATAGTTTAAGGGGAAATCTGGAATTGAGTCAACCAAGCGAACAGGCTGGCTTCAGGAAGGAGTAGTCTAGTCCGTCTACGTTAGCAATGATGACTTGACGCGACCTCTCGTTCGAAACCGCATGTTTATGTGTTCCTTGAGTAAGGACACCCTCGTGCAATGTCTCGATTTGGGATAGTTTCAATATTATTAATAATAATCAGCCTCTATTATGTCCTCTGCAGGACAAATGGCTCTCCCTGCGATCTCGAATTACCCTGTCCTGCGCCAACCGATTCCCACTAGCGCCCATGAAATAACAAATTTCATCTCTCCACTTAGTCTTCTGCCGTCCTCGACTGCGTTTTCCATCTCTTGGTATCCATTCTGTAACCGTAATGCTCCATTGGTTATCTAACCGGCGCACAGCATGACCTGGCCAGCTCCATTTCTTGCTTTTGATGTCAATTAGAATATCCTCTGTACCCGTTTGCTCTCTAATCCAAGCCGCACTTTTTCTTTCTCTTAACGTTCTGGCTACCAAATATTCGTGCCATCGCTCTTTGCGTGATCCTCAACTTGTTCTGAAACTTCTCTGTCAGTCTCCAAGTCATTGCCCCCTATGTTAGCACTGGCGAAATGCACTGATTGTACACCTTCCTTTTCTATGCTAATGGCAAGCTTCCACTCTGGAGCTGACAATGTCTGCCGCATGCGATCCAACTCATTTTTATTCTCTGAATTTCCTTCTCAGGATCAGGTTTCTCGGTGATTAATTGGCCTAGGTAAATGTACTTCTTCACAGACTCTACAGGCTAACTGTCTATCCTGAACTCTCGTTCCTGTGCCCGGCAATTCATCACTATATTTTTTCTTCTGCATATTAATATTCAACCCCACTCTTACACACCCTCTGTTAAGGTACTCAATCATTTGTTGCAAATTGTCTGCGTTGTTGCTGAATAGAACAATATCATCGGCAAACCGAAGGTTGCTGAGATATTCGCCATCGATCCTTACTCCTAAGCCTTCTAACAGCTTGAATAACAGCTTGTTTAACAGCTTGAGTACTTCTTCCAAGCATGCAGTGAATATCACTGGACAGATTGTGTCTCCCTGTCTTACCCCTTTCTTTATAGGCATCTTCGTACCCTTCTTGTGTAGAATTAAGGTAGCTGTAAGACTTGTATAGATATTTTCCGAGGCATTTAGGTAAGCTTTCAGTAATCCTTGACTAAGTAATGCCTCTATGACTGGTGGTATCTACTGAATTGAACAAAACTCCTTTTCTTTACTGCGGACAGTATTTTACAGATAGCGAGCAAGACGCTCCCAGTAATTCGTTCGTTTGCAGTGCTTTCGTTTCTGCACGCAACACGCAACACTGATAAGGTTAGCGTAGGTCTACACACCGTGGTTGCTTAGTGGCTGTGGTGTTGTGGGCCAAATACCACATCGCGGCATCAAATTCCGGCCACGGTGGCCGCAATTCGATGGGGGAAAAGTGCGAAAAGACCCGTGCACTAATATTCAAGCGTACGTTACAGAACCCCAGGCGGTCAAAACTTCCACAGCCCCCCACTACGGCATCCCTCATAGTCACATCGCTATTTTGGCCCGTAAAACCCCAAGGGCCTTGAAAATCCCAAATCCACTTCTCTAAACGTCGGCTCTTTCTTTTACCTTCTCGTTTTCCTCATCAACCTATGAAACCAGAATTTTAGTGCTGTCCACTCATTTTATTCCAGATGGCTTTTAAATCTGAAGTGTTTATCCTCGCTATGTGTGAGGTGTAAAACTTTGATGTGAATAAGACGGAAGGATCCTGTGCAGTGTGTGATGGTGTTGTAAATGTGTTTTCAACACCTTGCAAAAATGTGTACTTTGTTTTGACAAATAAAAGCATTGCTGTGCAAACCTCTTTCAGCAATATTTATTAATTCGGGCCATCACGCTCTCGGTTTAAGGATTCATTCTCGAAGTATGGAGGTTTTTCAACGCGCAAGAATTGCCAGATAGAGTTTTCACTCCCACATCTCTGCTGATATTTACGATTCCAGAGCACAGCAACCAAGCGCTCTTAAAAGGGGGAAGTCAGTCATAATGTCTCGGCTCAATCGCTTTCCTCAGAGGTCTTACCAGGCCCCCCGAAGACCACTCCTTACCGTCAGAGTTCACTATCGCACTGTCTTCAGCATTTTGCCTAATTTCTCTCCTCTGAGCCCTGCCTCACACACCCCCTTCCACCAGGTTCACCGAAGACGACTCTGTGGAACTCATTTATTCGTAAATATGATTTCCATGTTACCGAGTCTTAGCTAATTAGTTCCACTGGATATGCTTGTTTGGTAGTTATTAACAAGCGTAAGATAGCGGACATCAGAAACTATAATATGAATAGAATTGAACAGGCTCTCAGGAACGGAGGAAGCCTAAAAACAGTGAAGAAGAAACTAGGAATAGGCAAGAATCAGACGTGTGCGTTAAGAGACAAAGCCGGCAATATCGTTACCAATATGGATGAGATAGTTCAAGTGGCTGAGGAGTTCTATAGAGATTTATACAGTACCAGTGGTACCCACGACGATAGTGGAAGAGAGAATAGCCTAGAGGAATTCGAAATCCCACAGGTAACGCCAGAAGAAGTAAAGAAAGCCTTAGGAGCTATGCAAAAGGGGAAGGCAGCTGGGGAGGATCAGGTAACAGCAGATTTGTTGAAGGATGGTGGTCAGATTGTTCTAGAGAAACTGGCCACGCTGTATACGCAATGCTTCATAACCTCGAGCGTACCGGAATCTTGGAAGAACGCTAACATAATCCTAATCCATAAGAAAGGGGACGCCAAAGACTCGAAAAATTATAGACCGATCAGCTTACTGTCCGCTGCCTACAAAGTATTTACTAAGGTAATCGCAAATAGAATCAGGAACACCTTAGACTTCTGTCAACCAAAGGACCAGGCAGCATTCCGTAAAGGCTACTCAACAATAGACCACATTCACACTGTCAATCAAGTGATAGAGAAATGTGCTGAATATAACCAACCCTTATATATAGCTTTCATTGATTACGAGAAAGCGTTTGATTCAGTCGAAACCTCAGCAGTCATGGAGGCATTACGGAATCAGGGTGTAGATGAGCCATATGTAAAAATACTGGAAGATATCTATAGCGGCTCCACAGCCACCGTAGTCCTCCACAAAGAAAGTAACAAAATCCCTATAAAGAAAGGCGTCAGACAGGGAGATACGATATCTCCAATGCTTTTCACAGCATGTTTACAGGAGGTATTCAGAGGCCTGGAGTGGGAAGAATTGGGGATAAAAGTTGATGGAGAATACCTTAGCAACTTGCGATTCGCTGATGATATTGCCTTGCTTAGTAACTCAGGAGACCAATTGCAATGCATGCTCACTGACCTGGAGAGGCAAAGCAGAAGGGTGGGTCTGAAAATTAATTTGCAGAAAACTAAAGTATTGTTTAACAGTCTCGGAAGAGAACAGCAGTTTACGATAGGTAGCGAAGCACTGGAAGTGGTAAGGGAATACATCTACTTAGGGAAGGTAGTGACCACGAATCCGGATCATGAGACTGAAATAGCCAGAAGAATAAGAATGGGCTGGGGTGCGTTTGGCAGGCATTCTCAAATCATGAACAGCAGGTTGCCACTATCCCTCAAAAGGAAAGTGTATAACAGCTGTGTGTTACCAGTACTCACACATGGGGCAGAAACCTGGAGGCTTACGAAAAGGGTTCTGCTGAAATTGAGGACGACGCAACGAGCTATGGAAAGAAGAATGATGGGTGTAACGTTAAGGGATAAGAAAAGAGCAGATTGGGTGAGGCAACAAACGCGGGTAAACGACATCTTAGTTGAAATCAAGAAAAAGAAATGGGCATGGGCAGGACATGTAATGAGGAGGGAAGATAACCGATGGTCATTAAGGGTTACGGACTGGATTCCAAGGGAAGGGAAGCGTAGCAGGGGGCGGCAGAAAGTTAGGTGGGCGGATGAAATTAAGATGTTTGCAGGGACAACATGGCCACAATTAGTCCATGACCGGGGTAGTTGGAGAAGTATGAGAGAGGCCTTTGCCCTGCAGTGGGCGTAACTAGGCTGATGATGATGATGATGAATGTCAAAATATACTCTCACAAAATGTATTTTGTACTATTCTCCGCTATCTTTTGCTATTGCGTACAACTTTTGTTTTTCAGACTAGTATATATCACACGTTTTCTTAGTTGCTTACTGGTGGAGACAGTATAGGGCAAATGCTATCAAAATGACATTGAGAAATGGTTCGCGGAAATAACGACTGCGTGCTCTTGAGCCAGCGAATATACCGTACTGATCATGCAGCGGGCATCGGCCGATGCTGGTATCAATAATAGCAATGATGTGGCCCCGCACTTGGCCTTTTTATCAGAACGAATGGGCCCCGACATTGGCCAGAATTTCAAAATACCTTGACTGTAGCTTTGGGCCAGGATTGTATTGGGTTGCACTTTGCCAAATGCTAGCGCTCGATCGGGGCTGGTACCAGATTCTGGTAGAACGTGGTCATGTACGGCAGAATGCTCCTATGCATTCTGGGTGGCCTTGAAATTTTCGTTTTCTTGTTGACCCCGTACAAAACTCGCTTTCATTTTGTCGATGAAAGCACGAAGAGAGAGCGCAGATGTAGCAGTTCTCCGTCTCTGTCGATTCATTACACCTTATAAGTTCCTTTGCTCGAAGTGTTGGCAACGTTGGGGGCTGCTCAAGGAGGTTCCGGCATCAATGAAAAGTTACAAATGCTAGCTTTGTGAATAAAACGAGTCTTTGACAATAAAATCGGTCATTCGTAATCCGAGCACATAAATTTGGTAATCGTCTTGCCTTGAAGTTACACACCCGATAACGTTACATTAGTGACAAGTAAGCAGAACTGTTGTATCATATGAACGATACGGAAAAGAAAGTCACCGCCTAAATAAATAAAGAGGATGGCTATCATCAAATATAGATCTACGTGCCTACGTTGGAGCTTAGAATTGCGGCTGTAGAGATCAAGGCGTTTAGCAAATGGACTATGTAGGAGCTGTTCGGCTCGGTAGCTCTGAAGGCGCAATTAAAGGGTCCATAAAAGTGTTTGGACACATTTTGTGGACGCGTAGGGTACAGCAAGAGTTAATCATTCGCACCAAAATTTGTGTGAGAAGTCTGATGGTAAGAGAGCTACTGACGATTACATGTTACCCTCCTCCATAGTCATGCAGTTTCTCCTCAACTCGTTCGCCGAGTGATCGGGGCTAAGCTCCGGCTTGACTGGCTCTGGGTCATGATAGCACGTTGTGTTGCCAACTTCCGGTTCTCTAGGAGCGAACGCGCGAAGCCTCTCCCAAGTCTCCGCCAGCTGCTCGGCAGTCGACACCAAGCGAGAGCTATCGAAGCAGCGTGCGTTGCGAGCATTCTGTCAGAGCGCGGAACGTGTCTGGTATTGCGGTAACCATAGGCGAGCTGGACGCTTTGACGGATGGCTGTAGGAGTAAACTCAAGCTGATGAAGGAACTTTAGCGTAGACGTACGTGAGCCGCCTTTTCGGTCTGCACGGTCTAGCCACCTGTTGGCGCAGAGATCACCCATCCAAACAAAGTAATAATATGGATGTAACCAAGTCTAAAAAATTTTAAACGTTTGCTAAAACAACGTGTTAACCATTACACCAGCAGCAAAGAATACATTTAGGTACTGCTGCTCTATGTGGTTGAGCTCTGTGCCAAGAGATGGCTGCACCATGCAGACCATTCACATTTGCACTCCAAGTCATCCCGTGAAACGACACGTTCAAACGGCGAGGCTCTCTCGCTTTGAGCAGTACCTTCACGCTAGTACCGTTACCCTAATAACCTACTCATGAAACCCTATTGCGTTAGTAATCTTCCCTTGTGAAGTGACGGCCGCAAATGCGCTAATCCTGACGCCGATCGGAGAGCGACAGTCTGATGCGCTGCAGGCAGTCCGCTCGTCTGCTGCCTTGCAGAGGGACACGATGTCGAAGCTTTACATTTTGCTAGTCGCTACGTTTGCAGTCCACAACGCAGAAAGTCAAATCATAGTGCTCGCGAAAAGCCTGAGACTTACTTTGACCACGGAGCGCTCGTCAATATGGAGCACGTTATAACGCAGGCTGACGACGCTTGCTGTGCGCCGGAAGAGCTTAAGTGTGGTGTGGTGTGAAATTGTTCCTGTGCCTTCTATTTCTGTCACTTTCTTTTTGTAGAAATAAATTGACTAACATTACGACCATTCTGAACATCGTTTATTCACCATAAAGGTGGAAAAATGATCGATGATGCACCCTGGGCAGCCAATCGGATAGCTCGGTTTACTGACGTCAGTTGGGTGAGTACGTCATATGCGTAGGGGTGGCTGAGAATTCCGCCGAGCAGTGCGCGGCGATTGGCAGCAATGTGCATTTTATAACGTTACAATAAATTACACGCTTTACGCGGGGCATTTTGATGCGTCAAATAATGATCAGGACCTGCTCTAACGAATCAGTACGTTTGCACAAAATCGTCAAAATCCTTCCAGTGTCCATTTAACCTCAGCAGCAGTGATCGGGCGAGGTGTACCCGAAAATTATGCGAACGCGATAGAGCCCTTATGTTTAAAAAGCAGCGCTGCCAAGTGGAACAGAGAGACGAGAACAGCACCTAAGAAGGTTCGTAGGTGCTGTTCTTGTCTTTGTGCTCAACTTTGCAGCGCCTGTTTTTTAAAGGCATGTATGATATTCCGACTAGCCTTATTTAGTGACAACAAGCCTTAATGAATGAATCAACAAAGACAACAAGCCCAAATATAGAAAAAGTGCTCTCCATATCTTACCTTACCTCACCCCGAATTCCTTCGGTGTTTCCACGATGAAAGCACGCCTATTGATAACCTATGAGTGCGTTTCATGGCCAGTGTTGAGCACTGTCTCAAAAAATTCATTCCTAAGGAAATAAAGACCGTACGCAAAACGAACCCATGCATATCAAGAGACATTACACATTTCAAACCCAGAATTGCAAGGCTCAGAAAACTTAGAGACAAAGAACTTCTTTCTTCAAGTACACAAGAAAAAGTAGCGAACTTTCTCACGCGTTGAAGACCGCAACGAGAACGGCTAAACAAAAGTACGTAGATTAAAGCTTAAATAAATTCAATAAACACCTTTCATATATTTTGGCACTAGCTCAAATCTAGGACTCCGAAGAGGAGCAACTTATCCGACCGAAGCCTTAAACAAGGCTACCCAATGAATTCAATTTTTCCAATCAGTTTTCGCAGTTGACAATAACATTACCGCAGACAGTGTCTCACAGACAAGTGACATAGGTGAGGTACCGGGTGAGCTAACTACAACGGAAGCGGGAATTCTTTTTTTATTGCCTAGTCTTGATATAAAAACATACAGCGGCCCTGATAAGAATGCAAACGATTTTCTCAGAAGGTACGCTGAATGGGTTTCTAAATAGTCATTGCTATTTTTTACAAAATTGTTGCACACTCCTGAAGTTCCTCAAGAATGGAAGATTGCCAAAATTATTCCTATACATATATGAGGTGATGCAACAAATGCTTGACACTTCCGCCCTATTTCACTCATTTTTACAGCGGGGAAATGTTTTGGGCATTTAATACTAAAACACATCGTATCCTTCGTCGAAAGCCATTCTTTATCCGCCGTGGTTGCTCAGTGGCTACGGTGTTGGGTGGGGGATCGAATCCCGGCCACGGCGGCCGCATTTCGATGGGGGCTAAATGCGAAAACACCCGTGTACTTAGATTTAGGTGCACGTTAAAGAACAAAGGGTGGTCGAAATTTCCGGAGTCCTCCAATACGGCGTGCCTCATAATCAGAAAGTGGTTTTGGCACGTGAAACCCTATAATTAAATTGAATGTAAGTCATTCTTTCATTACCTTTAACCAGCATGGATTTAGGAGTGGTTTGTCTACAACACCTCAATAGACAATATTGATGATCTAGCATTAACATTCGATAAGCACGGAGAGGTAGACATAATCTTTATGGACCTATCAAAACCTTTGATCGGGTATCGCATCCAAAACTAATCCATAAGCTGCAAGGGTTTCTGGGATATGGTATTCTTACAAAATGGTTATAGCATATTTTTCACGACGTCAACAATTCGTTCATTTCGAAGGGCAACCCTCAGACTGCGTTGAAAATTTTTCCGGTGTGCCTCAGGACACAGTTTTAGCCCCCATTCTCTCCCTCCTTAATATCAACTACATAGCGAATGGCATTGACGCAACGGTAAGCATGTTTGCCGATGACTGCATTATTTATAAAGCAATAAAGAGCGAGGACGGTCAGGTAGTTTTGAGTGACGCATTTAAAAAGACAGCGAAAGGGTGTCAGGAGTGGCAGATGACATTAAATGCAGAAAAAACGTTCTGTATGACAGTCACGAGAAACAAAGCACCACAAACATTTGCTTACAAAGTTCAGCAAAGAGAACTACAAAGGGCTGAAGAATACAAGCATTCCTTTTATCACAGTACGGAAACCCTCCTAAAAAAAATTCTATATCCTCAATTATGTGTGGCCACACATGTGCAGGTCATAAATACCAGGTTCTCTAGCAGAGTGCCATCCGTGCGGTATAACCGAGCTCAGATTGGTCCATCTTGACTGATCAAATTGGGCGCCACTGTAGGTTAAATGAGGCGTACAACTCCTGCGGGACCCGCCGTGGTTGCTCAGTGGTCATGGTGTTAGACTGCTGAGCACGAGGTCGCGGGATCGGACCCCGGCCACGGCGGCCGCATTTCGATGGGGGCGAAATGCGAAAACACCCGTGTACTTAGAATTAGGTGCACGTTAAAGAACCCCAGGTGGTCGAAATTTTCGGAGTCCTCCACTACGGCGTGCATAATCAGAAAGTGGTTTTTGTCACGCAAAACACCATAATTCAAATTTTAATTTAACTCCTGCGGGGACGGTAGAGTATCCGTCTCCAGTGCAAGGGGACCGTGATTCAAATCCCGGTGCCACGCAATTCTCCTCCGGGAAATACAAAAAAAAAAGAAAAAAGAAACCGTGTGTTGAGAAATTGCACAAACAGGCCTGGAGTGCGGCCTGATCCCGGTGACCAGAACCGGTAACGCACTCTCTCACCAGAGCAGGATTGGCCACCCGGGTGCAGTACTTGGCCACAACCTCCTATATGAATACAACAATCAAACCCCGGCCCTCAGTCCCCAGCAGCCGCGAAGCAACTGACCACGGCGGCGGTCAGATCTGTAACGCTGCAGAGGGTGCTAAGAATACCTGGCTCCGGACAGGCCGCCATTGGAATCTGAACCTGGCAACGTTTAACGTTAGAACGCTATCTAGTGAGGCGAGTCTAGCAGTATTATTGGAGGAATTAGAGGGTAGTAAATGGGATATAATAGGGCTCAGTGAGGTTAGGAGGACAAAAGAAGCATATACAGTGCTAAAAAGCGGGCATGTACCGTGTTACCGGGGCGTAGCGGAGAGGCGAGAACTAGGAGTCGGATTCCTGATTAATAAGGAAATAGCTGGTAACATACAGGAATTCTATAGCATTAACGAGAGGGTGGCAGGTCTTGTTGTGAAACTTAATAAGAGGTACAAATTGAAGGTGGTACAAGTCTATGCCCCTACATGCAGTCATGATGACCAGGAAGTCGAAAGCTTTTATGAAGACGTGGAATCGGCGATGGGTAAAGTCAAAACAAAATACACTATACTGATGGGCCACTTCAATGCCAGGGTAGGCAAGAAGCAGGCTGGAGACAAGTCAGTGGGGGAATATGGCATAGGCTCTAGGAATAGCAGAGGAGAATTATTAGTAGAGTTTGCAGAACAGAATAATATGCGGATAATGAACACCTTTTTCCGCAAGCGGGTTAGTCGAAAGTGGACGTGGAGGAGCCCGAATGGTGAGACTAGAAATGAAATCGACTTCATACTCTGCGCGAACCCCGGCATCATACAAGATGTAGACGTACTCGGCAAGGTACGCTGCAGTGACCATAGGATGGTAAGAACTCGAATTAGCCTAGACTTGAGGAGGGAACGGAAGAAACTGGTACACAAGAAGCCAATCAATGAATTAGCGGTAAGAGGGAAACTAGAGGAATTCCGGATCAAGCTACAGAACAGGTATTCGGCTTTAACTCAGGAAGAGGACCTTAGTGTTGAAGCAATGAACGACTATCTCATGGGAACCATTAAGGAGTGCGCAATAGAAGTCGGTGGTAACTCCGTTAGACAGGAAACCAGTAAGCTATCGCAGGAGACGAAAGATCTGATCAAGAAACGCCAATGTATGAAAGCCTCTAACCCTACAGCTAGAAATGAACTGGCAGAACTTTCTAAGTTAATCAACAAGCGTAAGACAGCGGACATCAGGAACTATAATATGGATAGAATTGAACAGGCTCTCGGGAACGGAGGAAGCCTAAAAACAGTGAAGAAGAAACTAGGAATAGGCAAGAATCAGATGTGTGCGTTAAGAGACAAAGCCGACAATATCGTTACTAATATGGATGAGATAGTTCAAGTGGCTGAGGAGTTCTATAGAGATTTATACAGTACCAGTGGCACCCACGACGATAGTGGAAGAGAGAATAGCCTAGAGGAATTCGAAATCCCACAGGTAACGCCAGAAGAAGTAAAGAAAGCCTTAGGAGCTATGCAAAGGGGGAAGGCAGCCGGGGAGGATCAGGTAACAGCAGATTTGTTGAAGGATGGTGGTCAGATTGTTCTCGAGAAACTGGCCACCCTGTATACGCAATGCCTCATAACCTCGAGCGTACCGGAATCTTGGAAGAACGCTAACATAATGCTAATCCATAAGAAAGGGGACGCCAAAGACTTGAAAAATTATAGACCGATCAGCTTACTGACCGTTGCCTACAAAGTATTTACTAAGGTAATCGCAAATAGAATCAGGAACACCTTAGACTTCTGTCAACCAAAGGACCAGGCAGGATTCCGTAAAGGCTACTCAACAATAGACCATATTCACACTATCAATCAAGTGATAGAGAAATGTGCAGAATATAACCAACCCTTATATATAGCTTTCATTGATTACGAGAAAGCGTTTGATTCAGTCGAAACCTCAGCAGTCATGGAGGCATTACGGAATCAGGGTGTAGATGAGCCATATGTAAGGATACTGGAAGATATCTATAGCGGCTCCACAGCCACCGTAGTCCTCCACAAAGAAAGCAACAAAATCCCTATAAAGAAAGGCGTCAGACAGGGAGATACGATATCTCCAATGCTATTCACAGCATGTTTACAGGAGGTATTCAGAGGCCTGGAGTGGGAAGAATTGGGGATAAAAGTTGATGGAGAATACCTTAGCAACTTGCGATTCGCTGATGATATTGCCTTGCTCAGTAACTCAGGAGACCAATTGCAATGCATGCTCACTGACCTGGAGAGGCAAAGCAGAAGGGTGGGTCTGAAAATTAATCTGCAGAAAACTAAAGTAATGTTTAACAGGCTCGGAAGAGAACAGCAGTTTACGATAGGTAGCGAAGCACTGGAAGGAGTAAGGGACTACATCTACTTAGGGCAGGTAGTGACCACGGATCCGGATCATGAGACTGAAATAACCAGAAGAATAAGAATGGGCTGGGGTGCGTTTGGGAGGCATTCTCAAATCATGAACAGCAGGTTGCCACTATCCCTCAAAAGGAAAGTGTATAACAGCTGTGTGTTACCAGTACTCACATATGGGGCAGAAACCTGGAGACTTACGAAAAGGGTTCTGCTGAAATTGAGGACGACGCAACGAGCTATGGAAAGAAGAATGATGGGTGTGACGTTAAGGGATAAGAAAAGAGCAGATTGGGTGAGGCAACAAACGCGGGTAAACGACATCTTAGTTGAAATCAAGAAAAAGAAATGGGCATGGGCCGGACATGTAATGAGGAGGGAAGATAACCGATGGTCACTAAGGGTTACGGACTGGATTCCAAGGGAAGGGATGCGTAGCAGGGGGCGGCAGAAAGTTAGGTGGGCGGATGACATTAAGACGTTTGCAGGGACAACATGGCCACAATTAGTACATGACCGGGGTAGTTGGAGAAGTATGGGAGAGGCCTTTGCCCTGCAGTGGGCGTAACTAGGCTGATGATGATGATGATGATGATTTCGTCCGATATAAAAGGGGACAAACACGTTTCATACTTAGAAAAAAAAAGCAGTCTCAGTGCTTTTTTCCCTCAAACGGTCTCTCAGGTAGGCTTTACCCACCACCCAACTGCTAGCGTACACCTCATTTATTCTTTCCATTATATAATACGGCGCCATATACTGGTTCCCATACACTAAATGTGTCATAGCGAAGTTAGAGAGCTCACAAAGAACAGTAACCAGATTCATTTATAATAAATACAGTCGTCATGATTCCACAAGTGAACTTCTACGCTCGGTCGGACTCTCAACAATTAGCGATCATGCTAGATATCTAAAACTAAAATTCCTGTTCATTCTCCAGAGCAATGCTCTAAAAATAGACAAAAACAGCTTTCTATTACGCTCTAACCCTTGAATTCCAAGAACGAAGCACAATAAACAAGTATCTGAGTATAGATTCCACAATGACACCTTCAGGCATTCGTACTTCCCCCAAGCTATCAGAGAATGGAATCTGTTAGCACAAGAGGTCGTCAATTGTACGACCCTTGATTCTTTTTTGCCTCAGCTGTCTGATCATATCTTCATTGCTACGTGATGAACTGTGGTTGTTACATTGTGCTCTATTGTCACCTAGAATGTGGATTGCTTATATCGCGGTACGTTTGTATGAATAAGCTCGTTTTTAAACCAAATGCAACGCCTCTTGTAAACGATTATGGTTGAAGCCTGTGTGAATGATGTATTTTCCCTTTTACATATTTACCCTTCCCTGCCAAAGCCTACGATAAGGCTAGCAATATGTACCAAAAAAATTTAAAAGCCGTAGGATTTATATGTGCAGTATTTGAAAGCGACCATCCTCAGCTCGTTGTCAAACAGCAAAAGCGATATGAAGATTTGCAGACAGTGGAAGCCGTTGTCTGGAGTGCAGCAGAAGTGCCAATATATGGCCGGCTATATATTTTTGTGGGTCGCGAACAGCTCTAGCATGAATTCTCTTATGAGTGTTCTTGCAAAAGCAAACAATAAAATTTAGATACAGCGAAACGACGGAGCTTTTATTCTTTCTTTTTTCTTTAAGGCTCAAAAGGTATCATATCACAAACGCTTACCGGAGATACGATTTCATGCCCGAGTTCAGCTTCGTAGCAGTTAAACAATGTCATGCGTTTTCCAACGCCTATTCAGGGCAACTTCATAGATGACAGAGAAAAAGAAAGCCTGCATGGCTCTTCGTATTTGTTTAGTATGCGACTCATGCAGGAGCACCGGTCCCCACTGTTGGCGAGAAGTCATAGAACAGAGACAGATATAACGAGGGAAGGAAGTGCTCGGAACAAGGCGATGAATGTTTTTTATGATTCTTAGAAAACTGTAAAACAAAGCAGGCTTTTTCTCCGCAATTGAGCTCATTCATTGTGAGCGTAACATCGTTCCCCGGTGAATTCTAGCATCTTACTTCTCTCTCTGTTTTGGTAGCCTTCACCGGCACATAAAAGCGTTCACTCGCAAAGGGGGGCTAGGCAAGAACCCAGTGGGCACATGTCAATTTCTTTGGGTAAAGGATCCAATTACGAAAAAAACTAATATTTTAAAATGGAGAAATGAAAAAGTAAATATTATACCCGTGCAGCGGTAACTATATATGCCCGATAGTAGAAAAGAGATACATTAGTTTGTTCTCACTTTTTTTGTTATATACGCTAGTTCGTTTGCGTATGACGTTGTATTGGGTGTTCTGTAAGTCTAAATCCCCACGTTTACCATTGTTAGCACACTAAGACCCCCTATTTTTACGAAAGCATATTTATTTATTTAAAAGACGAAGCTTTGTAGAACTTTTATTCACATTTGATTTTGGCGAGAAGGTTAGCATAATACTTTATTTTATTTTTGGTGTCTTGTCCTTCTGCTATTTAAATATATTTAAATTGCACAGTATAGATACATTATGTTTACCTTTGTTTTTTTACTAAATACCCATTTCTCTGTCTATATCGTTCCCTTTGAAAATGTCTATGCAACCACCTACCCAACGCGACAGCCATTGGCTTCTGAGATAATTTTGAAAGCTTAAGTATTCTTAAATGTCTTTTTAAATTTCACTTCTCATGTAAATCAAACTTTCGACCCCATTCAGGGAGGCCATTGCTGCTTCTAAAGCTGGATGGTCGTAAGGCTCCATGATACGTTTCAGATATCCTAACTGCGTCCTTCAAGTTGCCGGTGAGGCCAAACGTTCTGCTACAACTGATTCCAAAAGGGAAATTACGCAATTTTCAGTTCTTAAGTTTCTCGGTAGTAATATTGCACAATTTATAGTATATTTTGTAGTACTATTTGTTATAAAACTTGACGCCCATAAATGCTCTGAGCTAGTGTATAAACAACGTCACGGTATCACTGCAATGTGAATGTGTACACTGTCGTCGATGCTTTTAACGTCACTTTCCGCAAGATTTCCTATATTTGGACTGTGTTCTATGTAGCAATAAGGCAATCATCCTTCTTGAGAGAAATGTGCATTGTACAGAATCCAGGCTCACTCTGCTAATGGCATTTGCTTATAGGCCTGTGAGCGGTTATTTCACAAAATAAGTAAAAAATACCTCAAAGTGGCAGGAAATTATTTTTATTGAATGTATTATGCAATAGGGGCAATACAGCTATCTGTCTTAGTAACAGTGCCTTCTTCCAAATAGCTGGGAAAGAGGTCCCGGACATCTGCACCCACCATCGCACTGGCCGCGAACGCATACCTGCAAGCAATGAACACGTGGCAAAATCATTTTGGTGTCTACAAAACCTAAAATACCCGATATGGCCAATTTACACATGAAAGTCCGCGCTACACAAAAAGCACTCGTAAAGATTGTAGCGGAAACTACTTCGTGTGACATGTTAGATAAAACGCAGGCGTTTTTTTTTCAGTCTCTACTCCCACACATACGTCTCTGACGTATCCGCACGCGTCTGGTCGCAGATGGCCAGGTTAATTATAATTACTCATTTATTGTTTTAAAGATATGACACGATAATTATTATTCTCATATACCCGAAATATTAGTTTAGCTTAGCAATATGAACCAACTGATTATTAAAATTTTCTTGGGCTTATATCACATTGATTACTCCTAATTATTCCTGATTCGCATTGATCAATGCTACGTTATTCTACCGAGATTAGGCTTATTTGAGCTTAAGTACTCATCATCAATATTTATTTGTCTAAATAATTTAACCCTATATACAACAAACTACGCTAAAAAATTTAGCGTAATTAATTTTAATTACCCTCACCACTTGTAAGTCCCATGCACAGTTCGTCATTACGCTGAAGTAATTTCATCGCCATTATTAATTTTACACTTATTTACCCTGAATTACTCTTAATACGTTTTCAGTACTAAAAAAATACTACTCAGTAGTCATGTGTAGTCTTAAGGCATACTGATATGTACCGCCATAGGACCCCATGTGTACTATAGAGCGCACCGGGCCTCGAGTTAAAGACAGACGGACTAACGGACGGATGAACAGATTTTCGAATGAAGTACCCACGACTACTTACGCATTAGAATTGCTTTGTGTACCGGCGTGTTGCGCTGGGTAAGGTAATGAAGCAGCGCATCAAGATACGAATGTCTTAACTCGCATAAACAAGCATCCGCCATTTTAGTAGCTCTTATGAGAGCAACTATACACGCGGAATAGAAAATCTATCTTTGCCCCCGGCTCCCCGAGTATATAGACTCTTTCTAGTATGTTAGTGTGAATAAAAAAGGCGCAATTTTGCCCGAAAGGCGCAACACCGATTGCAATAACAAATTATGAGACAGCTTTACGAATTGAGGATAGCATTTTTCCCGGCTGTATAAACATATAGACATTCGCTGACTATCTCAATTAGCAAGCGTGGTGTTACGTGCGCAAACACGGACGCGCAGTAATGTCTCTTGATGACCAAGGACACACCGTGAAAAAGTTGGTGTCAGGAAGCGCAGCTGCAACTGAGCGAAGTAGCCTTAGTGCTGCCTATCGCTTTAAAAGAAACTGAACGGTGAGAACTACAGCGCACAGCAATTCACGAGCCGTCGACGCACGCAGACTCTGCTCCATCGCAGATCCTTTCAAGATAGGGCCCGCACGGCTGCGCTCTGCCGCCCCATACGCACCCGTAGTCCGAGTAGAACGTCCCCTTCCCTCCTCACCACCGGTGCCTTGCACGCATGGAAGATGACGTGCTTCCTCGATGTCTTCCTCTCTTGCGCGCGCGAGACCGAGCCGCCATCATCAGCTCAGCATCGCGTGGTTTCGCACCCACACACAGGCTATGTCGAGCTACCACGATGTTATGACACTCTGACTTTATACGAAACATCACAACGATATCCACGGCAACGACGATGGTGGAAATGCGCCTGAAGGTGCCATATAAATGATATCACAATAAGAGCCAAGCCTCTAAGTTTACATTGTGTTTAGGAAATTCTGGTGGTCTTGAGAAGAACCTTCAAACACGCCAGTGAAGTACTGCAGGAATCCAGTGGGGCCTGGAGAACATCTGAATAGGGCTTGTGTACACAAAAATAAGTCTTCCTATTATTTGTCATACACAAGACACATCCAACGCACATGTAGGAATTTGTGTTGAGTGAATGTTTAGTTAAGTGTTTACAAGAAAGCTAAAACACTAAATAGAGCAGGTACAGCTGAGTGTATTCATATCCTGTGCAACTTAGGAACTCCTCCAATGCTTAAGTTCATGCGCGGCACCGCTAACACAGTGATGTTATGAAAATCAGGACCACATGCATTGTTGGTTTAGGGAAAATTCGAGTGAGACGTGTATGAACAGAAAACTACGACACAAACTGAATACATTAAAGAAAAATGTAACCCTTCACTTGAAATTACGCTTACGGATTTAGTAAGATTGCCAAAAAGGAACATCGGCAAAGGTTCAAAGCAGTGTAGTTCAAAAAAGTTAAAAACAGAAAGTCAACGAAGCCGTAAAACATGCGTTATTCTATTAATGTGCTTGCGTACACTAGACGTACCTTTTAGCCAACATATATACAGAAATCAACAAAGTTTCAGCTGAAATGCGAATTGTAAGCGACAAGGGAACTGCAGGGTGAAAGGCATCATATTTTGGAAAGCACTAAATACACGAAACACCACAATGATTTCACTCTCAGTGGTGTGCCCTCGCCAAAATGATTATTTTTCATCTTTCTGAAAAACTAACACGCAAATCTTCCTGCCATAACAGCCTAGGCTTCATATCCATAGACAGGGAATGCGTCTCTGGAATGAATTCCTGAAAAGTTTTTAAATCGCGTATTTTTTGCCTGCCATGCCAGCACAGGCCCAGCATAACTCCCACATTGATAGCCATCTCGTAGAAGGGTGGAAATGTTTTTCCGGCCTCTTTTTTTTTGTAGGTGCCAGGGCCCACCTCGTAGGCAGCAGGCCTAATATGCCCGAATTTGTTAAATGCCACCTTCGTCCCATCACTTCATAGGCTTTGGTTTCGAGCGCATGCTCATTCTGGGAGGTAATGATGTTAGCGATGTTGAATAACCTATTGTATGGTCGGGTGCTGTATTAGGTTGCGTGAGATGAATCAGACAGAAAAATATCAGCGTCTTTTGCACAAATATAAATAATTTTTCACTTGACCTAAACAGCCGTGCTATATGTACAGACTGTTTGGCTTATGATCGCACATAAAGATTAGACTGACAACCTTTATTTTTGACTCACGTATTGCTATCCTAGGCTTGGCTTTCATTTTATTAGTGTCGACAAAATCTACAATATGATAGATTATTGCTGCCTACAGCAAGATTAGTTGTTTTATAGACACCCCCACGAAGCAAAAACGTGTGGTATATTTCAGTAACTCTTCCAGAGTACACTAGAAGTGTTAAGCGAATTGTTAAACAAAACTTTGTAGCTGTATTAGGATAATAACCTGGTACTGTACTGATATTATGGCGTAATTATCATCGAAAGAGTCCGCTTACCCTAGCGGTAGCAGTGAGTTAAAATTTTGCTTCAGAATTGTGGAGCTGTCAGGGTGCACTGGAATGACCAGACGCATACACGTGTATTCCAGTAATGTGTATGCAGCAGTGAAACCCGAACAAGGAAATCGCACATCGACACAGAACTCACATGCAAAAAAAGGAAAAATTTGGGATGAAGCTTATCACAGGATGAACACACATAAAGAGCCCCTAAATTGCCATACTGCCGGTTTAAGCGCAAGCTGCAGTTTAGTAGGGCACCGAATTAGGAGTGTACACGACCAGAATCACGCAGATGGTCTGAGAAGTGACAGTGAACAAAATCACGATGGTGTCGGAGTCATGGTAATTGCTCTTGTTGGACGTTGGGATTGCTGGCTGGAGTACAATGCAGGGGCCACATTAGTCGTGAGTAGCTGTCCAAGCTATAATTTCTTGCAGCTTACAAATGGAAACACACGTGAATATTTTGGGGAATATTGGGAAAGATCCTACGCCTACCTCGGTTCTCCATAACACAAACAGGAAATTACCTTTAAAACAGAGAGGTCAGGCAAGGGGACGCCACCTCTCCATTGCTATCACTCCATGCTTAGAACTATTCAAGCTAAACGGGGAAGGCTTAGGAGTGAGGATCAACGGCGAATATCCCAGTAACCTTTAGTTTGTAAAAGACATCAGTTCGTTCCGCAACACTGGAGATGAATTGCAACAAATTATTGAAGAACTTAACAGAGAAAGTGCAAGCGTCCGGTTTAAGAATCAAAAAGATGCAGTTTCGCCAGAGAGGTGGGCCATCAATTGCGATAGCAAATTAGGACACCGCTATACGAAGTAAGAATAGCACTGTTATTGACCGCATCAACTTGTAAACACTCGCTTGCTAACTGAATTAACAAGCATGGTGTCAGTGCGCACAGCAAACGTGAACGCATCATACTGGATGACCACGGTCACTCGTTGTCGAAGAACAAGCGTCAGCAAGCGCGGCAGCTGCAGCGAACGAAGTGATCGTCGTTTTTTCTATGGCTTCAACGCAATGTAGCGCCGAGAACACACAGCATGCACAAAGCTACAAGCCGTCGACACACCTAGACATTTCCCCAATGCAGGCCGCCCTCAAGATACGGCCGTGCGACCGTGAGCATCAGCCACTTACGCAGCTGCAGCTGGAGTACAACGCCACCTGCCCCTCCCCACTTGTCGATACTTAGCTGCCCTTCATGTAAGAGACGAAACAATTGTTTTATAAAATTGGACAGGTGCGGTGAGCCCGAAACAATATAAAGGCTTCGTTAGCTTTTTAAACGCTGTCCTTGTGAGACCAGTACTCACTTAGCGCCGGATTGGGAACGCGACGTAAAAGCGAACCAGAATTAGCGAGTCAGTGTAGTTGGGAACAATGGTGCCCGACTCCTGCTGTCCGTTCAGCTGCATGAGTGTAGAACTTCAAAGAAGAATTGCGGAGACCACGTGCGCAATGTAAGACGCTAGCGTAATTTAGCGCATTAGCGCATTAGAGTAATAGACATTCGTGATTTATGGTGCGTCTCTAGCTGAAAAGATGTCCCGCGTTCATCGTAAGAGATTTCGCAAGCTCAGACGAGAGCGAGGCCTTTTTTGTCGGCGTAGCGCCTCGCTCTGTCTCAATGATCACCCTTAATACGTAAGAGACCGCTGAGAAGTTCCTGTTGGGTTGTGCATACTGTAGCACCACACCTAATTCTTAGGAAGAGGCGTCTTCATTTAGAATTGTCCTCTTGACAGGCGAGCAAAGTGCTAAGACAGGGCTTCATCAGAGGATCTGCCTGTTGTCCCAAAGGCTTGTTCTGGCGGTGTATCCCAGAAAAATTTTAACGCGATAGCGTTAAGGAGCTCGTGTCGCAGAAAAGCCGGTGTGGTCGGCGTCGGTGTCGGTGTCCGCGGCGTTGGCCGTGAGCGATAAATCACGGCAGGCACTTCATAAATAAAAAGCAACTTCCAAGATGGGCTGGCTGGGAATCGAACCAGGGTCTCCAGAGTGTGAGACGGAGACGTTACCACTGAGCCACGAGTTCGATGCTTCAAAGCGGTACAAAAGCGCCTCTAGTGAACGCGGTGTTGCCTTAGAAACGAGCTGTTTCTAAGGCTCAGGCGTGCGTCGCTTGCTCAGGCGCACATTTCGTTGTCGCGCCGAACGCTGCGTTGCTCGACGCTTACCGCGTCCGATGCGGGGCGCGTAGTCGCTGCGCCGTAGCTCGTTGTCTTACACCCCTTGGCGGGTCGACGGGAACGCTGTCGCGTTCCACTCTTGAAGGCGAAGCTTAAGCGTCCTCCAATTTTTGCTTTGGTGACAACGGGGTTTTTTGCAGAGTACAATGGTTTGAAAACGAGCCGCAAAATATGACCTAACTATTTCGCAATACGGACAAGATGCCGTAGTTCTGTGTTCGATGTTGGTGTGGGCATCAACTCGTTTGCTTGTAGCTTGCTTTATTCAGCATCGCTTGTTGTTTTCAAGTATGTGATACAAGAACACAATGACTCGGCGAGTGCTCAAAGATTGTAATGAAAGGTTACTTTTTATTTGTTACACTAGAATGGTAGGTGTAATCGTTTAAGATGAAGCGGATTGCTCTATTCTGGATCCGTTCTAGCGTTTCAAATAAGTATTTCTGGTGAGGGGACCAAATGGGAGATGCATACTCGAGCTTGGGACGAACGAGAGTTAAGTGAACTAGCTTGCGAGCAGTTGAAGGAACATTTCTTAAGTTGCGTCGCAAGTACCTCAACGATTGGGAGGCGTTAGCTCAAATGGACGTGATATGCTCTGCCAAAGAAACATTCGATGTGAATAGAACTCTTAGCTACTTATATTGTGTAGCCATTGCAACAGTGTAATTGATATTATGGTTAGAATATGGTAAGGTTGCTAACTTCCAGGTAAAGAACATTACTTCGCATTTTGAGGTATTTAAAGTCATTAGCTATTTATTGCACCAGTTAATTTGTTGAAAGCCTTGCTGAAGAACGAGATTATTATCAGAGTGTTTAATTGGGCGATTAATTATACAGTCGTCGACGAATATTCTTATGGTGGTGGACAAATGTCGACGTACGTCGTTACTAAATATTAGAAAGAGCAAGGGACCGAGGACGCTACCCTGAGGTACACCAGAAAAAAAAACATCTGTTACAGAGGAAGAGTAGTCATTTGCAATACTAAAGTGCTGACGATCAGACAGAATGTTACGGAGCCATGACAAAGTAAGACAGCCCAATTGGAGTGCGGAGAGTTCTGATATTAGGCGACGATGTGTGACACGGTCGAATACCTTCGAATATTCAAGAAACAAGCAATCAAATTGTAAATTATAATTTAAGATAGAGTGTAGGTGTGTTGTAAATTAACATAACTGTGTCTCGCACAAGAAGCCCTACCTAACGGCATGCTGATAATGAAAAAAGAATTTGTTAGACTAAAGATGTCTGTAAATCTGCCAAGCGATAATATGTTCGAGCAACTTGCCGAGAATGCATGTTGAGGAAATTGGACTATAATTCTCAGAGGAGTTCATGTTGCCATTTTTAAATACAGGTATAACTTTCCGCATCCTCCAATCTGCGGGAAGGTAGCCAGTCGCAAGTGACTCAATTTGTGAAATAGAATTTTGCTTGATATTTCTGCCGTATTCTTTAAACTTTTTAAGTTTATACCATCTATGCCACATGAGGAAGACATCTTAAGATTAGTTCTGAGAGAAGAGAGGCCCTTCAAAGTGCCTTCAATAGGTTCCATGTATTGGTAGCTCAATTCTGAAACAAAATGTACATTTGAAGTGTTCTCCTGTGTAAATACTGAGCTGAAGAATGAGTTAAAGACCTCCGAACATTCGCTGTTTGGAATAGGAATATTGCTGCTGTTTTGTAATGACAATTCTTCGGATTCGTTGTTAGGCTTTATTATTTTCCAAAACTTGGCAGGACTGCCCTTAAGCAGCTCAGGAAGATCATTAAAAATATTTATCTTTAGCTTCATCTAAAGCTGAGCAGTACGATTTAGGGTACGTTTTGTAATCCTGCCTGCCACTCTACTCATGTGCGATCTTACTTAGCAATATTATACAAGCGTTTTTTTCTTGTTCCTGATGCGCTGAAGCTTTTAAGTAAACCAAGGGTTCAACTTATCGTTCGCTATATTACCGAGTGGAAGATACTTCTCTACTAATGCGCACAGTGTATTTAAAACATGAGCCATTTCTTCAATTGATCTGTCGTAAAATGATGCCCACATTGTGTTTTCGAAGAGTTTCAAATTTCGAGATAATTGTTTTGTGATAACCTTTACTGTAATCACGAATTTGCTTTCTCGTTTTGCCCGTAACCGGTGGCATGGTGCTTATTGTTATTTCGAGCAAATGGTGGTCGCTAAAACGATCAAAATATTCTATGTGACCTATTGTTTCAGGTGCAGTAGTAAGAATGAGATCAAGAAGATTGCCATCATGTGTGGGTTTGGTGATAGCTTCAAAGAGATCGAAATCTAAAGACAAGTTGATGGATTCAGACGATATATGACAACACATCATGATGATATATATGACAACACAGATGATATATGACACTCGTCCAATCGATTAGCAGATAATTGAAATCCCCAAGAATATTATAAATCAGCCGGGAAGAGTTCGATGGCTTTGTAGATTGTGTAGCACACATCACTGATAAAATAATTCTTATAATCTGGTGAACGGTAACAATTACCTAATAGTGTCCAAGAAAATATAATTGTGCAGGCCAACCAAACAATCTCGAGATCAGAATTAGTGTTGACCAAAAATGATGTAATGGTTTTCTTTGCACCAATAGAGACACCACCCCCTCTTATAAGAGAGTGGTCACACCTATATGTATGTCACACGTGTTCGAAGAGGAAACGATTTCATCCTTCTTTGGTGAAGAATGCAGCTTGGTCTCCGTGAAAGCGATAATGTCTGATTTGCTCTCTTCCAAGAAGAAAGAGATGAGATCGCGCTTTGATAATATGCTTCGTATGTTGGCATACAATAGTGATAGCGAGGCTGAAGTCGGGGTTAGCTTTAGTGCTTGGTAACTCTGTGCGCACGCTTCCAACCATAGCTATCTATTCAGTAGGACAACTGCACTTGCAGAACCATCGTAAATATAAATTCTTGAATCAATACGCAGCTTCTCCACTGAAAGCATCATGCTGGGTTCTCGCAAATTAATTTCACTGTTGTTTAGCGCGTCGAGTTTCCGGTGAAAAATCTTCGCGAACAGAATATGACGTTCCCTTCAGTTTGTGCGCCCAAAAGAGAACGCGATCTTTGTCCATAAAGACGGTCAGCTTGGCTATGATAGGTCTCCGCTTGTCTTCACGGTATCTTCCCAACTGATGCACCCGCTCAAATAGTTGTTCATTTATTTTGATGCGAAGCTTATCCGCACAGTAGTCGACTATTTTCTGCTCCGAATTTGTCCAGTCTCCTCCAGCGTTATCTTCCAAAGCGAAGAAAAGCATATTCGAACGCCGCAGCCTATTCTCAGAGTGGTTACAGGGTGCCTCAATAACCGCCACCTGCTAGCACACAACGCGTACAGCGTCGGAATCTGCCCCATCTTTAAATGTGCGATTTAACTCCATTGCTTTTACCAAAGACACTATCTTGTCACTTAAGATTTTAATATTGTTGTCAGCTTCCACTTGCTTCTCTCTGACACACTTCAAATCAGCTATCAGGGAAGCTTCACTCTTTTCAAGTCGGCGGATAGCATCTATAGCCTGGGCAAGCGAATCTGCTTCACGTTTTGTCGTAGGGCCAGGATAAGATTCTTTAAATCCCGAAAGCAAGAGTAAAATAGCAGACAAGGGGTGAAACTCTTAAGTAAATGGAGCCGTCAAAAACTTCAATTTTTCAATACACTGTGGTAGGCACGACACCTCCAACAAAGTGTTATTACTACTTCTAAAACAATGTGCACCTTTCAGGTAACTAACGCTTAGATAACTAACGCTTGGCTAACACTTAGAATAGGTGCTCTATTTTGTACTGTTAAGGTTTTGGCTTTCATAAGTAGGTGAATGGGCCAGTTTGTTGATGCTTATTTTACATATACTCTGGTGCTTTCCTTTGTACACCTTCTAGTTTGCTAACTAGTTGCTTATTGTGTGGCAACCAAACAACATTTGCGTATTCAAGGACTGACCTCACAAATAATTTTGCTAGCTACAAGTATTGTATCGGCTTTCGCTAGTCGGAAGTGAGTTTTAAGAAACAAAATCTGTTTTGTTGCGGTGGCTGCAATGTTCTTATTATAGGAATTCCATCTCAACTCGTGTGCCATGTTAATGGCAAGTACTTGTAATATGGATCTCGCTCAACCGGTACGTCATTAAAGATGTACATAAACTTTATGGAACTTTTTTCTAGTGATTGATAGAACAGCAGCTTTCCCTGTAATATTCATCTGCCACTTGGACCACCAGATAGACAAAAGTCACCGATTATTATTACTTTGCCATCATGCGAAATAATATGTCGATAAAGAATACAGTTGCCTGCGAATAGTCCCAACTTTTCTGTGATTTTGCTGCTATGTCAATAATAAAAGTCAAATAAAATTTGAGCTAGGAGGCATCCTTGGTGTACCATCAGTTTTATGTGGGCTATCTGCGAATTTGTCTATTTACTTTGACAAATTCAAAATGATTAGTTACGAATCCAGTAAACTATGGGGCCTGGACCCAATGTAAACTCCAGTTTCGTTATGCGCTTTCTGTCTAATACCCGATCGAATGGTTGCCAGAAATGAAGTATACGATGAGGTCTGTTCATCTCTGCTGATCTATACTTAAATATATATCGTGGGTTAGTCACAGTAGTTGAGTGACAGCAGACAGCCTTTTGTGAAAGCCATGTTGATACGGTGATATGTTGCTATCGTTTTCTAAAACAGAGGCTATATGTTCAACTAACATGTGCTCAAGATGTTCGGTCGAAAGTTGGATGGGTTGTTCATACTCCATGAGGTATGTACTAGAACCACTTTTGCCAACTTCCATTCATTTGGAAGAATAGACGATGGCAATGCCCTTTTAAATGTACGCAATAGCCCTTTACCGCCTATTCTGCGTATAGTTTCAAAAGGGCGCTTGTATTTTGTTCGGACCTCATTCTTTTTGCGAGTACAGGTTTGGGAGGAGGTTCTGTGCTCCTGTCTCCATGAAGGTCAGAGGGCTTAGTATGGCATTACAAGAACATCGATTTGAGGTAGTTTCGCATCGTCATTTGTGCGGATACATGAGTAATAGTTATTCAGTTATATTAGCCCTATCTATGTTTTCTTCGGTTAACACTAGGGGATTACTCGATACGTCTGGTTTGAGGCAACTTCAGAACTTGGTTGCGGATTTTATTAAGAAATCTTAGAGTGTGTTTCATTAAAAGTTTCATTTTGATGCCTTTGTTGAGCCAAGGTTTGGTTAGTTTGAAATGTAGGCTTAGCTGCAACGCACATCGACTCCCTTAGACTCTTGAACTAACGTTTGTCATGAATGAGACCACGTGAAGTTAAATGGCTGTGCTACCTCGTTCTCTTACGATTATATGGTACTAATTTAGAAACACAACGAGTGATGATAACTTTGAAACTATGCGAGAATAATTTGGTGTTGGTCGTAGGACGTATGGAGAGCTCCTCAAAGGCGGTAAATTTGTAAGGTATGTAGTCTAGAATACTGATATCGTCTACTCCACTTCATGTGAAGAAAACGTAGTATTCTTTGAAGGTGAAACACATAAAGTAACTTTGTGATCACATATGCCATCAATGAAGGCAGGCTTCATTTGACGTTACTTTAGCTTAGAAAAACCATCTGGGAAGTAGTTCCTGGAAATGTGCCAAATCTTTTATGATTTGTCTACGATTCAACGAAAGCATGAGATCGAAAGGCGTATCGACACTAGGTGAGTGGTTCTGACATATTTTCAAGTCCACATCAAACTGATTAAAATGTTGTAAAATCTGGTACCCAGGACGATATCTTGGACAAACAAGCACAGCATTTCCATCATATCAGCGTCACATGAAGGACTGTGATCAATACAGCTGACAATACCTTATCTGAAAGTGATAGCTAACGAAACGCTCCATGCACTCGCGTGGTATCAGGTGAAACTATATAAGAAATTTTTATTTGAATTGACGTCACCGCCAAGTTTTAGTCGGTGCTTCCGCAGGGTTACGTGCTTTAGCGTTGTGACATCAACATCCCGAATATGTATGGCTAGCTAAGCCTCGGTTTAAAAAAGAAAATGTTGTTTTATACGAAGACGTCATGCCTCAAAGAAGTCAGTTGTATATAGTTTTATTCAACTGCTATGCGCTATATATTACATATTCTTATTTGGGGCGGAACGCGTTGGTGCCGAAGGTGCATTGCTCGTATTCCTGCTTATTGCTTTCTTTTTGGTCGAAGTAGTCGAATGTGATCACTTAACAGTGTGATTCGTTTCATCATCTGATCGGTAGAGCTCACCATTGATATGCAGTTTGTCATAAACCAGCAACACCTTGTTCTCGGATTCTTTTCTGGTTTTCGATAAGATGCAAAGCTTTTTTTATGGTGTTTCTTACGAATTATTGATATATTTTGAAACATGTTTTCAGCAAATTTACGGCTATTCGAAACGACGTTTTCACCAGCTGCTATTAAACAGCAAATTCTTCCCACACAAGAATTCGGTAATATGCCAGAATGAGAACATATGAAGCCGGTCACGCTAGCTTGGCTGCGGGGCAAATCTTGAAGGAGCTCAGCGTTTTTGCATACAAATGTGCATTTACAGTAAGTTCTGCATGTGTGTTTGTGTCTGTATCAAGAAATTTATGTTCTACATGGGACCATAACCCGAACTGTGCGTCATTGAATAGTGTGCAGAAGGCGCACATTATGCAGACGCAGCACTTAACAGAATTCTGAAGCCACGTTACCCTTTAATTGAGTGTGTTCATAGATTTGTGAGCTTGAGTGAGCCAGATTCCCTCTGAGCTTAAATTTAGTGACTCTGAGTCTCAGTAGCCCAACTGAGTCTGGTAGTGGTGGGACTGAGCAAATGTGAACCTATCTAAGTAAATTTTGCTTATTTTAGAATACGTGAGCACGGCTGACTACAATACAGTTGAGGTTTAGTCAGAACAAGTTTCGCTGAGTGTATAATTTGGTGAGTATTAGTTTTAGAGACACCTTAACCAGGAAATTTGTTTTGCGGGTCAGTTCCATTTATTTGATCATCTATCCCACAGATACCGTCGGTCTTCCGCTTGGGCGCTGTTTAATAAGATTTTCGCCTTCTCTCATATTTCAGCAGACCAACAGAAAGGAAAGTAAATCTTGTTTGCGCAATGTGCAAACATGCTTTTCGCGAAGAAGGCGAGAACGATAGAAGTATTCACACAGCGCTGTCTTTTAACACAACCTAACCTTGTATTGAAAAGGCTATGTGCGTCTGCTCGCGTACATCGTGCTTTCTGCGCGCTGCACCTATACTTTTATTTCCATAGCTGGTCAAAGGTTGAAAAAGCATATGCAAAGGACATTAGAAAAACCTTCGTTGTGCTCTTTACCGCACGTTGATCACAAGTACGGACGGAAAGGATAGTGCACCACGCCCTTCTCTTTTACGCGCTTGAGTGTACTATGTGACCTTCTTCCTTAATATGTGTCTAAGTGCCATATGTGATCAGCACGTACATTAAATAAAGGCTGTTTCTTCTCCCATGTGCGCCTTACTGCGTGCTGAGTTCCTGGGCCCACAAACATTCACAGTGGTGTGTGCACTGATGCAACCTGAAGCACTCGGGCCAAATAGTTGGCGTTGGGGGGCAGGCAATATTTCCAGCTATGCGAAGCATATTGTAGACTAATTTCCTATTTTTGAAGGTCAGTATGCAGAAAGGTGCATCGACAACATCTCGATGAGATTTCAGCTTAGGCACTGGGTAAATGAATTGTTCAATGGGCGATGAATAGTCAGGAGTTTACGTGAACAGAGGCTGCTTTTAACATCATGAGATAAATACCGGGCATCCTCGGAGAGAAGAAACCGAGCTACGTTAAGAGCTAAGCTGGAAAGCCGACAACATCGTTTGTTTCAGCATGCGGGTCCATCGTCTGTCGCTTTGCATTATCAGTCGTGTTGTTGGCAGACTTGTAGCTCTGTTTCGAATTGAACAAAAAATGGCTCAGGTGTTTGAGCCAAGATAAATATGGTTCGCAAGGGACAGTGGTATATGGATGGAGCCAGATGCAGCATAAGAGACAGGTTCGTCATCGATATATAAATAGTTCTTGGGCTTATAATATGCACCATTTCCTTGTGGAGAGAAAAAGACGTCGTAGAGAATTTTATCATAATTTAAACCTGTCATTATCTTATATCTGCATGCTCGTGCATGTAGCCTGTCTATTAGACTTTTGCCACTACGATGAAATTCATGTTTATTTTTTCGCTTTTAACTTAGGTGCACCTGCGCGACGTTTTTACAATGAACAGGAATTTTTATTTCGCTTAGATAGCATACTTTGTTTTTTTTTGCAAATCTTCCTGACAAAACTGTAGTTAAATATGCCATATCAAGTTGACACGATGTTTGGATTGTCAAGATTTATGACTTTGCAGAATTTTCTTTCGTCTTACCTGTGTATGGCAACTTTGTGTGGAATACAAGATTCGTTGTTCCACTGTTGCTTTCGCAGCTTCCTCCATAGTCCGCGAATGAGAGCTTGAAGCACAAAAATATCATTACATGAGAAATGTTGTTTCACAGGTATATTTATTATTTTATAGAAGTTGCGTGCAGCTGTTCATCTGTCCTTGGGAGCTACATTGTAACAGCCTTGTGGGGACGGCTGCGAAGGTTGCGGAGAGCTGCAGTTCATTTGCTTACTCACTCATTCGATAATTTGTGACGCCCGTTCGCTTGCTAATTCTTTTACTTTGTCGTTTGTCGTCTCCTTCGTCCGGTCATGCTATTCGCTTACATTCATACTCATCATCCATGTTTTGCGTGGATGTTTTATCGTGATAACTTTAGCACCTAATTTCTAGCTTTATCACATGTTTTTACATCATCACTCCTGCTTTGCCATATATTTTTCATATATTAATGCATGAAATGAGTGGATTTGTATGCTAAAATTGACTGCTTCAAGGTAATTATTCTTTCTGTAGATCAAAGATCAAAACGCAGGTCTTCGCCTGCTCGCGAGGAGTTCACAACTCGAAGCACTGCTCAGCGGCGTTCAATTGGAGATGAATGCTTTGGCATTATGAAATCGTTAGAAGCGTCTAGACGCCCTCGGATATTTGAACTGAAGGCCTTGATTACCTAGGCTACAGTACACAATCGAAATGAACTCACACTGTCCTAGTCTCATCTGGCAACCAACTAATAGCATACTGATATTATTTGATTTGCCACTGTGCTTGTGAAATCGGTCTTCGTCGTTGCAGAACACAGTGTGGTGTATAATTCTTATATTATTATGATGTATTTTTTTACCTTGAATCATATCCGACATTTGAAGAGTCTACAAGACAGTAGTCTATGCGTTTCAGAACCCTCTACACGATTGTACATTAGAGCATTTTCAAACACGTATGATCGAATCAAAAGCATATTTAATTCATATTGGTATACAGAATCACTATTCTTAGGTTTAATGGAAATTATAAGAATAGCCTGCTCCAGATAACATACTTCTAGTCCTGGGTTTCTTTATTCAGGAAGGCCGACATTGTTCAACTAAGTATAAATATCAGCTAATTACGTTTTGAATTCTTTACTCTACGGCACACATTGCGATGTACGAACTGTAGCTTGTGAGTTTGAAAAGCTTATTCATTCGGAAGGAATTGCCAGAATGACACCAATTTGGAGATATGCGCCATCAAACTTGCTATGGAAATGCACTGTTGTTTTACTTACTTTAACAAAACGCTTTTTTAATCATTTATGCACAAACCTAACTTGAATGCCAATGTATCTTGTTCCATACCTTGAAAAATGCCATATCGAAACTGGTGTCATCTAGGAAAATCATTTCGTGTGGATAGGTCTTGCGATATCACCGGCTAAAATTCGTAAATTTCTGTATGTGCTATAAGAAAATTGAGCAAGAGTTTATTTGTTTTTTTAGTATTTAAATATGTCATTAGACTTCTCGTGCTAGCAATCGCCACCTCTAATCCAACTTAAGGTAAAAAATCATATCTGCCACAGGCAATTTCCAACAATTCCATAACACTTAAAATTGATCACCCTGTATAACCGCGTACAGGAGCTGAACCCTAGAGCGTGCGCTGTGAGCTGTCTTTATGACAAGCCCCACTTTTCACACCGTCTCGTCTTTTCCAGATATATGAAAATTTTTAATGCAGATAGAGTGTGCCCACAAAAGTCACGCTGGACGGCGCGACAGTGGAGGCTTCACCGCAACAGGTTTCAGCGCTGCGCGCCGGCATTGCATTCGCGATGTATATATCTTAGAAGCATGGACCTTCTTCGTGATACAAAGAGCACAACATTGTCTGCCTCCTACACAGAGAGCTAAACTCAGGCGCAGTCCTCTCGAGTACTGCTTCCACTGCAGCCTTCTTAGCCAGAATAAAACGGAGTGCTCTTTTGTTACTGCTAAATGTGGTAAAAGTGTAGCCACCTTAGTGAACATTACGGTCACAATTTTATCGTCTCTGTCATGCTGTTATTATCGTCGTGTGTCCATGGTGTTCATTGTTTTCCGCGTAACCACCCTACGGTCGTTGGACAAATTTGTACGCGATTGTAGTGCTTTTACACATAATAAGTCGGTAGAATAATTGCAGCGGCAGCACTTGATTTAAAACATGGTTGTGTGCGAAAGCCTAAGAGGTTTCCTGCAAAATTTTATTCTTGAGATAATCAACAGATATCAACACCCATCCTTAGTAGATTTGACAAGTAATAGCCGTCTATCAATGCAAAGTGCTTCTTACCTGATAGCGCAGAGGACTACTATAAGCAGATATGCTGACATGCGGTTCATATCGGCAACCTGTGCGTACGTACTTGCTGACAAAGGAAGCGTTTCTGAAAATTGGTTATTGAAGTATAAATGATTTCACTTTCGCTTGGTCTCAAAGACTGCGGCATCGCTCAGTGCAAAATACAATGCCATGAAGCACATGCATCGCTCAACAATGAGAGTGGTAATACGTGACGTGCTTCAGAGTAGTAATGAAAAAAAATATTATTTGTGTTGTCTTAGACAAGCATATATTTAAAGCACACCGAAGTAAAATAAATTCTAAAGAAAAAAGGAGAGATAAACACTCTAATCAGTCCATGAAGACACTGAGAACTGTTGTGTAATATTGAGAAGACTAACAAAATTCACGAAAACAGAGTGCTTAAGACAAAAATGGGAATTTTTAAAAACTGAACGTTTAAAATCACGAACTTAGAAAATAGGATGCTGGTTCGAATGCTTACGCTAAGTTAAATAGGTAAATAAAACACATATCTTCTTAAATTAGCACAGTTGCATTCTTAGTGACAACGTAAAGTTTGCGGGAATTAAACCGTGGAGCCATATCGCTTTTCAAATCGCTGCAAATGACCTCCGTCTGCGCACTGCAGCAGTAGAAGTTTTCCAACTTATTCGTTGGAAAACCTAAATTGCGTACATCAGGAGCGCAGAAAAACACAAGCGCAAGAATCGTCAGCTGTCGAAGTGTTCTCAAATCTCCCAGTCTGTCCCACGCAGTACAAATCAAATTTTCATTTGGACATCCGTAATACGGTTTCTGAGTAATCGCGTTTTCATCTTGAGCACTCTCTATATAGGAATTTTTGCCAGTCTTCACAACAACGCTTTGTATGCCAGACAAGTGTTTACACAGGGCAATAGCCAAGCTGTAAGACCTCTTCTATAGTGTTGTATTGTTGGAATAGGAACGCCTTACAATTGTGAATTTTATTTCATGCGATTTATATCAACTATACAATAATGACAAAGAAGGCACTTACAGTATCGAACGCACAGGCAGTTTGTGGAACTTAGCTGAGAATAGTAGAGGCCGTATCATTGAAATTTACTCCCCCAACCATTAATGATTTCGATAACTGCCCAAAACCATCGGCACCCTATTATATTCCCATTTGCAGCGTTGCTCTTTCCAAGTGACCTACTTCAAAGCACTCTAATTGCACCACGAAAACCTCTACATTTAGGCTGTTCCTTCCCAGCTTGAAACTCTCAACGTAAAAAAATAAACGATTTCTATTTGATAAATATTCAATGAGCTCTAGTGTTTCATATTATATCAATAGGATTTGTTAGAAAGTAACACGTTCCACCCAGCCTAAAGATTGCAGCGCGACCTCTCGTTCTCAGGTTCTAAAACGTAAAATAATGAAAATGCTAATATTGCAGTCGTACATAAACAGAGGAAATGCATGTAAAGATGAAATTGTAATATTTATTAAAAATTGCATCTGGCGATGCACTGTTTTCAAACACTGTCAGCTGCGCCATCGCCTTGCCAAGCGAGGATGTGGTTCCGTGGTTGCGTACCACTGTTTTTTTGGCGACATCAGCCCCTCAGTAGAGCGTTTCGAGAAAGGTTTGACAGCGCGCATCGCCGATCTATTGCTGTGGCTACGGTGGCTTTGTAACCCTGTTTATATACCTTTTACGTTGTTTATGGAAGTGATAAACCAACATATGGTTCTCGATGTCAGTACTCCGTTGTGGGATACATAACTTCCTGACCTCCAATCTGGCTACCCAGACAATAAATATATCGCACCAACATGAACAACCAGAAAGCCCTCCTCACTCTTCAACATTAAGTGCGACAACTCCTGAAGCCGTTGCAGGCCCAACTGCAATGAATCTAGAGCCGACAACAGCTACTCGTACCAGAGGAGAGCAGCCTCCCGTGTGCTGATCCGTTTGAATTAGGCCCTTATGTCAGCCGTGTCACCGTCAAGCTACATCATGTCGAGCACACTCGCCTGAAGTGTGGTGGGTGCTCGTTGAGGTGGAGTTCGCCATCGCATGTATCACATAGGACCGGACTTGCTGCGTCTAGGTCGTCGCCCATCTGGGCACTAGCTACGCTACCGAGATCCGGCCAATCGAGGTGAAGCTCGCTAGCGGTCGACCATCAAGGGCGCCTCAAGACTGAATTCATCCTTCTTCTATCGATTCCGGAAGACCAGAAGGTGCGTCAACTGCTCCACCTCGAGGAATATGGCTGCCACCACTCATTGCCGTTCTTCAGCCACAAGCGTACTCAGGCCCGCAACAGGCAGATATACCTCCGCTTGCTCCTAACATTGTGGCTTCGAGAACTAACCCTGCACATCCAGGGTTGTGGTCAAGCTCAACCCTGGACGGTTGAATATGCGCTACAGGTCGACCAGTTTGCCGATCGCCGACCACATATTTGATATCTCTCTCAGTAGTATATCTACGTTCGGGCTGTCGACAGGCCACCGGACACATTCCCCGAGTGGACTCAGGATAGCTCCCTCAATATCATCGAAGCAATTTCTCTGCATATGGAGGGACTTAACGCTTGCTCCGTATGTACATTCAACTGAGAAACTTATGCCGTCGGTTTTGTTGTAATTTCGTCATCGTCTTCGTCTCATAGCCGTTTTTGGCTTTTAGGTTGATTACCATGCTTTGTGACGGTCATCACTGCTGCGTTATGGGCGACAGTGCAGGTGGCTCTGCACCAGGCCAGGGTACGAACCACCAATCATTTTAGTAAAAAATAACTCACCGTAGAAAATCATTTGCTGTCGTGTGTCCTTCTCTACAAATTGACTGACCTCACAATTGGGCATCGCCGCGAGGTGCGCGACAACCCTCACCACTAAATTCACACAATCATTGGCCCTGCCACATCCTGGCACACTTGTCACGTAGCTCCCGTATACTAGCGTATGATTCAAGTTGAGTTTGAAGGTATGCTTTGTGTGGGGGCCGTCCTTTGTTCGGAGGAAGCGTGAGTATTGCTGCTAAACTGCTACAAACGAAGAGCGTCAGCTACTGACTTTGCGGGGATTACCATGCCCGCAACGGCCGGACCATTCCCGACAAGGCACATGAAGGATAACGCCCACCACAACCATGGGTGTCACGTCTTCTTCGTTTGTGTTCTGGCCAAGACCTACGTGCAAATGCCTGTTATGAAATTCTCCTCAATCCTCCATGACATGCTCAAGAGAGCGATCATCAGGTCCTTTGGTGTTTTCGAGTTTCTGTGGATAAGCTCCGGCTTTAAAAACACGAAAAAATATTCCAGTACCTTGTCGATGAAATCATCCGCGGTCGCCACTTTTGGTGTTTATATCGAAGAGATAATAGTCTTATCTCAGTACGCTGAGGACCATAACAAGCATTTGGCATACCTGTCAGATGCGTCGCCGATCACGGCTTATTAGTCAATATTCATAAGGCCATGGCTGAGCCAACGGGCGTCCCATTTCCGGTCTACCAAGTCTCAATAAAAGCGACTTGACCCCAATCTGATATAATGTTGTCCTACATGATTATCCTCAGCCAACTTCGCCAAAGATCTGCGCCAATTTATCAGCATTTATCAAATGTACGCGCGCCTTTTTTATTTTGTCTAAAACGCTCACCTCTATCAGGCCTCTGTTTACGCTTTGGTCGGTTTACGAGGTAACCAATCGGTGACTGGAACACCAGTTTTCAGGCACGCCTTCAAGTGCTACAAATCTCCTTCGCTGATGCCACACCCCTGTCTCAACCAGTATCGGACGCTCCGTTGTGACTCTTCACGAATGTCTCCGGTATTGGCGTCGGAGCAGCCTTCAGGGAACGCGTGAACAAATTCTGGAGTCCCTTGGTACAATTGTCCAAGAAACTAATTCTGCTGATACAACTATCATTTCGGCACCGGAAAACTGACCTGCCTACTACTGAGACCTCAGATCATTTACGAGACACTTTAGCATTACTACGTCGAAGCGCAGCTCTCGTCATTACGAGACACTACACCTTCTCAGCAAAGCACTCCACCACCCAATACGACCACAAACCTTTCTCTTACGCCTTCTCCAAAAGCCGTGATCAACTTCCGTCGATAGGGCAGAACAACCCGTAATTTATTGCTTCGTTTACCACTCACATTCACCATGTAAAGGGTAAAGATAACTTGGGCTCAAATACACTCGCCCGCGTCTCCGCCATAATTTCGTCATCCGTGACTAAGGAAATCTCGGGGGTTTGAGACAACCGACGCCAATCTGGAGCCCATCCTCTAGGGCGGCTCTTCATTCAACCTACAGTTGCCTGCGATCCGTGGTTCAAAGCCATAGTCCCCTGCAATATATCAACCGGACAAGTGAGACCTTACGGGCTTTCATCGCTCCGCCGTGTGCTGTTCAATCAGCTGCTGAACATCAGGAATTCCGTCATCCGCGCTCACATACATCGCATGGCCTAGTGTTACGTTTGGGCCTTAATATGACGTGGCCATCGCATCTCAGGCCGTAACCTCAGCTGCACCTCTGCCCGCCAACGTGCAGAAATCACCCGGCCCATCATTTTGCCACTCAGAGCATCTCCCAAGCCTTCACGACCTTTTTTGGATCTTTTTGCCACCCTGACTTTATTGTTACACTCTCACCTGTTGATTCACTCATTTACATGATGAGTCATTTCACTCCATGGCCTGAACTACTGTCCCTTGAAAGGATTACCGCAGGCGACTTCGCATCGATATTATTCACTGGCTGGATATCCCGGTACTGCAGTCTTCCCCGCTTTACAAGCAACCAAGGACGGCAGACTTTACGCCAACTGTAAGCAGCTACTGAGTGGACAAGGTCGGTGGGACCATTTCCATTTATTCGAGGCTTATAAGACCTCTATTTTTAAATTTGCACGCTATGTTTGATTTCAGTTGCAGAATATTAAAGAAGATCAAAGCACTACACTAGTACTCGATCCAAGAATTTTACACTCTGCAAGAAAGTTAGCGGGATTTCACAGTTTTTCACAGGTGAATTGAGAACACACGAAGAGATAAGCTGCGGACATTTTGGAGAAGGGGGGGAAATGCATGGGCCTTTTTCAGACCACGCATCAATCAGCACTGCTGAACTCTTTGCTACGTATAGTTCATAACAAAACATAATGCAGTTATAATAAGGTTCTTTAGTTTTTAGCATCTAAATATGTACAAGATACAAGTTTTTGGAGAACACCTGAAAATTATCGGAGAAAAAGGGAGAAGCAATAATAGGAGGGCTGTTGTATTTTTTGAGTTCCAAGCCGTTTCAATATACGATCAATTGAAAGGGCAAATAAGTGTGCAGCTAAAGGGGGAATAATTCTGTCTAAAACTCAGGTGCCAACGAGGGGCAACGTAGAAAATTTTCAACTAGCTCGGACGAAATTTGGGCAGGTAACAGGGACAAAAATATTAATACCAAACTATATCTGATAAACCCAACGCTTGGTGAGTAAAAGTTTTGGAGGCGCTAAGAATGATTCATAGAAGTGTATTTGTGTTAACTTCAAGCTAGACGAGCACAACGCATTCATAATTTTCTTCTACGTAAAGAACGACAAACATTTGATATTTGCGGAGAAACTTGAACTAAACCAATTTCTCTCTTCCTGTCCTGTACTAAAGTGAAAACGGAAATTGAATGTTCAGCAATTTATTGAAAAATCACGCCATTTATCCGCCACGTGTAACTGTGTAGATAGCATTTAACGGTGGGAACCACCGTTCAATGCTATCTAAAGATGTCATAAAATTTATGAACGCGGCACACTCTATCTCAAGTGATTAAAACAATACTTTCAATGATCCTTCTGAAAGTATCTTCACCGCCACCTTGAGTTAGGCGCTATATAGTCTTGGTTGCTTTTAAGCCAAAAACCCGATACCAAAAAGAAAAGCGGCCGTTATGAAGATACAATATCACCGTGACCAAAGTTTTCACTTATGTTGTCGACATTTTTGTTCGGAGGATAAAAGCATGTGGGGTCTAAACAAGGACACCTACTGTAGAATTCATAACAGTAGCACGAACATGTTTAAGCGCATAATGGGAACAATATATTTTCAGAATTTGTGAGCAGGCTTTCAGTCTGCAACCTTTTCTTTGGTGTACTCATAGCAGAAAGCTTGTTCAGGAATGTAGCATGTGATTGCATTCGAGAATTGCTAAATTTTCAATTATGAAATTTTCACAAGATTTGTTTACCTATCTACACAGACATATCAGTAAATTATTCTGCCCTTTTCATTGAAGGTCAAGACATTCGTTAAACAACCGATTTTTACATTTACGATGCACTTTTTCTTTCTAAAACATGCTCTCCAATGATTCTGAAGAAGTCAATGATTCTGATTGAAGTCGAATTAGTTGCTTCAAAGCTTAGGAATTCAGGCAGAAAAGAGTAAAGTTGCTAAATTGGCCTGTAAATATTGTCAACATCATGATCATAATTGCGCACCTCCCAGTACAGCGCCGCATTTTTGAAACCCCTCCTCAATTTAACTGAGCAAGCTCGTATTGTAGTTTGGTTTGAAGCCATGCGTGTGAACCGAGTGATGGGAGCTTCAGATACGCAGAAAAAACAAGAGGGAGCTTGGTAGGTATGTTGAAAATATACTAAAAATTAGGCACTTATAATACACTTGCTCTACAGCGTGTGTAAATAAGCTCTTGTGAAAGGGTAAACTAAATGCTAGAAAACTAAATACGAAGCCTGTAATTGTCGTTACCATCATCCAATCAATATTTATTACCATGCTATGCTTATATTTATGCATCGCACACGTTTGAAGTTATCCATTGCATAAGTGCATATAAAACGGTGTTCTCTATCTACTGCAAGATTAAAACAGCGGTTTATTGGAATGCACGCAGTGGTCCTTCGACGCCGCAATCTTCAGAGAACCAATGGGATGTTACATCATTGCCGAAGAAATGTCATTGAAAAGTGCATGCAGAGAAAAGTATGGCGCGAAAAGCAATGTTAAGGTCAACAATTATTATCTGGTTTCATGCTTGCCTATTTTACAAAAGGCAAACTGGCGCTGCAAACATTTTTTCACGTGAACGGCAATCTACTCAAAGAGCTAGTCACGATTATGACCTCCTTGTGGCAGAATCACATATCGTACTGCGACTCTCAGTGGCAGAGGGCCTATTTCACCATTAGGCGTGTATGAGTAATTCCACATTACATCTGCGTATAAGCCATTCGATTAGGCAGCGTCAGCCGTGGTCGGCAGAGGCCGGAATGTTGCACAATGAAAGCGTTGCTTTTTACTGCGCTAGAAACAGCGTCACAAGAAGAAAAGAAACCACCGAACCTACAACTAAATAGCGATCTTTCCGTTGCCTACCTCTGCCTTGGCGTTTTCTGCCTTTGGATTGGCTTAATATCGCGGGCCGATTGTACTGAGTGTAAGAGAAAGGTGTTTTTATCTCGGAGATGGCGTAATCAAAATTTATACGATTTAGTGACCGTGTAATAGAAAAATGGGCCGAACACGGAGCTTATGCAATGAGGTTCAGACTCACCTTTTATAAATAGTATATATAGGGCTGTTTGGGAAAAGTCGACGAAGCACCTAGGAAGCCACAGTTGGGGCGAAATTTTTTCCCGACGACTTGATATTGCAAGATGATGTCCTTTCCAAGAACTGAGAAGGCACCGCAAATTACAGGGGTATTATAAGGCTGTTGAGAGTATGAGCAAACATCGCCGTTTCAAAATCAGTAGACCAAAAATACAGTTAAACATATATAGCAGTTCGGTATATTAGAGCGCCTTACAAAGCACTATTGTTCAGCCGCATCCGGTCATACCTGCCCAGTAAACCTCCTTACATGGTATTGTAAAATAAAGGGATGTAAAAACAAGGCAAATAGAACTTTGACTTGTTTTTAAATTATTTTTCGAACTATCTTTTTATACAACACCCTTCCAACCTGCTACATTGATCATGGTATTGTCTGTATTTGCAAGTTATAAACACTTCACTGATACGTCTGCGACAAATACATGTGCAATAGCACAATGAATTTTACGAAATAAAGTTATCTGTTTCAAACCATCTAGACTTAAGGAGAATGTTGACGACAATGATATTATCTCTGAAGCAATGTAGCGATGCACTGTATTGCACCGAGAGGCATCGTATGTGAGACGTGCAGAAAGTGGACTGAGTTACTGCCTCACCTAGGTCTCGCTAGGGCTAGTGAGAGTGGCTAGTTTGGCCAGGGTACACCTAATACAGCTGAGAAGAGTCTCGTAGCTTACGTCTAGGGCATTGAAGACTATTGCGATGTGTTATGCTAACTGCACTAAAGTCTTCAGTCATTTTCTGCATTTTTGAGCTCCCATTGCTGCTTACGCACGTGATCACCCATACCCATGTAGCTGCCACTGAAGGTCACTGGAGTGCCGCACAAACCTGGTGACCACAGTTAGCGCCAATTAGGTTTATATGCCTGCTTCACATACTGAGCAGATACCCACTGACCGAAGTTGGTGTGAAAGAAGTTCATTAAAACGTGGACCATACCTAATGTTGTATTTCGGGGGATCCAATTTGGTCCAACGCTTTGTTTCGAACCAAAAGCTCTCTGGTCTTAACATTAGACCATAAACCATAAACCAGGGGTTCAAGTTAGCGGAATAGTGGTTAGGCGCACACAAACATGCATATTGCATACTGAGCGAAGGTCCGAAAAATACTAATTCCTTTAAGAATCTCATTCTTAAAGCAAAGCGTTACTTTCCTGCCATTTCATGGTTTATCCTGGGTTGGTCGGTCACTGGTACGGTTATCGCCAGGTACACTCTCATAAAGAAAGACGTGCGTCTGATGGCGGGATGTCAACCTCTGTCCGCCAGCGCAGCAGCGCGAGTGTCAAATTATTCGTCCGGAAACGCACCTAAACTTCTCTCGCGCTAACACTAAACTAGCTCATTCAGATGATCACCAACTGTCATTTTCATGATCATTTCAGTACTATGCTACAAATGCACAATCGGGGATTCACTATGAAGCGGGTGGTACATAATATTACGGTGCCTTTGGAAAAGACCATGCATTAACGAGACAGACAAAGACAAAATCGTAGATTGTCTACTGGAGCTTTCACCTGTGTACCAACCTGCAAGTTTACCACTAACTTTTCATATGTAAAGAGCTGTATCTACGTTTGTGTCCTGCACTTTATCATCGTATCATTAACCCGCGAGCGCGGGAGCGCCGTACCGGCGCTTATTAGAATGATGGCGAGCTGGATGAACAGTATGCTTTTAAACAGGTTAGTTCTTAACTGAGATAAGGATGGAGCGTCTTAAACAGCGAGAATTTCGCAATTTAATGCATTAAATTGCAGCAAAACCTTCTAGAAACCGGAATAGCGTGACATCAGTCTTTTGGACAGGTCGATGTAGCTACTTGGAGACCACCGAAGAACGTGATTTGCAGGAACGAACTGAAAGTTCTTGTTGCGACTGTGATTGCGAGATTTTGTGACGTCTCAGTTGCTGTAAAGTCGATCATAGTCAATCTGGCCTGCCATACGAGCCCAACATTGTTAGACACTGACATTTAAGCATCGCCATTGCGGCAGAGCGCGAGAACTTCTACACAGGCGACTGTAGCTTCGAATGAAGGTTCAAACTCGTGATGCCAGCTCTAATCGTGGAGATGTTCCTACAATTGTTTTCTGAAGAGATCTCACATCTGCTGCTTGCAGGTCTTCCAGACACGGAGTTCTTTGTGGTTTTCAAACCACACTCGCAGTTTCTCCACGAAGTAAAGAACTGTGTTCGTCAGCACCATCGTGGATCGCATCTGTTGTGGCTTCGCAACATGTCATACACATCCAATGAGTAGTCCGAGTAGGCGCCGTTGGTGCCACAGAAGGTTCCTGGATCACGTGGATGCGTAAGTACGACAGTCAACGCACTCATTGCCGAATCCGGTGCCGTGTCCTGCGACATCTGTGAAGAGCCAAAGTGGCAATGACTGTAAACCTCCGTTCTGAGTCATAACCTGGTATCTACACCATGTGATATGAACAGGTCCCACGAGAAACAAAGCTATATGCAAGTATTTACATGTGAAAAGGTTCTAATAAACACGCACGGTGGTACACTGGTCTCAGTTCCAGTAGACAGTAAATCATGTCTTCTTCGCCTGATTGCGCGCGCTGTCCTGTCCGAATGTACCGTAACAATACTTTGCGGCAGACTAGTTCTTTTAGTTTCTCGTGGCGTGTTGATCTTGTTTATGCTTTAATTATTATGACACATGCCCATAACAGAAATATTGGCCATGAAGAGTTCTCGCGGTTTGGTTAGGATGACGATTTTCATACTATGGTTTATACCCCCAAAAGAAGGAGCAAAACGAGAACAAGGTAAAAGCGGGAACCAACATTTCGACAATTAATTGAACTTGTCTTTTGCAAGGCGACATAAGCTTTCCTCGGCACAGTATATATATGTAGGTTTCTTCTAAAGGGGAGAGGGGGGTAAGTATGTATAGATGAGGAACGGAAAATATATATTGGTAAGGAAACTATATGTCGCCCTGAAAAAGACAACTCCCCTTGTCGAAACGTTGGCTCCACTCTTACCTTGTTCTCGTTTTGCTCATCGTCAGGAATTTTCATTTCCTGCCTTCCTGGTGTTTTTCTAGGATACTCAAAACAAGGGGATCTGCCAAGAAACGCTTGCTCATTTTGAGTACGGCGATGATTAGCATGCCGTGACACATACGCCCAACGGGAGATTGGTGAAGAAGTTGGAAGTTAACATCGTGCCACTAATTTCCTCTTTGAGATAATCTCCGCGTATTGATGATGACTATTATTTCCTTCTATGGCACAAACCAACAACGCCAGATCGGCCAAGAAGTCTGTCAGCGCGTTCTTAAGTATGATGTAGATTCCATTACAATGGTGAAACTCAAGAAATAGGCTGTACAATTGCACTTGGCCACAACGGGGCATTTGTCGTAAAGGAGGCCGTAGATATAGTGCCACCAACTATCCATTTGGGATGATATCCACGTTTTGCGGATGGTTAGAATATCATAATGTGCCACATAAGAACAACGGCGATCGACCAAGAAGGGTGTCCGCATGTTCATAAGGGAGATGAGTTGATTACATCGGCACCTACTAAAGAAGTAAGCAATAAAATAGTACAGCCCCACAGTCTGGAATTCGCCACGAAGCGGCAGATTCGTGTCAATGTAAAGCGCCAAAAATTTTTGGGGTTGATCACCACCTCTTGATCATTAAGTTTTCCATACAACAGCACATAGCGGCAATGGAGCGTGAACAAAAGCTTGCACGCGTGTTGATCATGATTATGATTTTCGTACACTGGCAGTATATGGGTATGTGCTTATAAAAGGGGAATAGGTTAAATGTACATACCGCGTTAACTAGCTCTTTGAGATGATCGCCACGCGTTGTTGATGATTATGATTTGAATTGTATGGAACAAACCCACCAGGGGCGATCATTCAAGATATCAGAATGTTGTGCATGGTGGTGATTTCTAGATAACGGCACATACCCTGTGGTACAATGGCACATTCCCACAAAAGAGTATTGGCTAAGAAGCAGTCGGTACATATTGGGCCATCACCAACAAGCTCTTTAGGAGAATCGGAGCATGTGTATGACAGTTATAATTGTCGTACTATAGTACCTGCCCACAATGGGTGATCGACCATAACGTGGCTGGTACACAAAATGAATAAGGAGAAATTGAAAAATAGAAGCAATTATAATATTGCCAACTGTGAGTAGCACCGGTTAAGGGGAACACATGCGCGGGTCTGTTTCCTTTACGCCAAAGACGCAGAAACAAAATGAGTAGATTTATGGCATTTCCCTACATTTTCACCAAACCTTCGCTTCCCATAGGTTCCAACATTTGCGTTTCGCTCCGCAATTTTTAGGTTTCTATTTATTTCTCTAGCATACCTCTGCTTTGTTGACAGCCTCTCGACAAAAAGAAAGATTTGCTTTGTTTTGTCGAGTGACTGGGATCTGGTTAAACAAGTTTAACCCCAATACCTCCGTGTGCACTACGTAGTACTATAAAGAAAGTTTGTTTGAGGGGCCAGGCGCCACTTGACATTGCTCAATTCAGCAAGGACATGTTTGTGTCTGTACAAAATGCCCGTCGCAGTCTACCAGGGTAACATCTTAGAGTACTACTAATGGTCGCGCTCGTTAAATGTAATGTTTAACTCCCATTTTTCGGAGAAACTTACTAACCTCATCTATCGTGGCAACTGTAAGCTTTGACTCACCTTTTTCAAAAAAATCTACGACAACCATCCTAAAAACATTTTTTCTCTTTCTCGTCAACACGCATCATGTCATACCAACTAAGCCACCCATAAAATTTATTCTTATCAATGGTACAAATAATTACAGAAATCCCCACTGAATACTCGTGAGTGTTACCATTATATAAAACTACATCTGTAAATCTATATTGTGATGCGCTTCTGAATATGTATTACGTCGTTGTACTAACCATTTTAAACCTACGTAAGGGTCGTATCCTTCTAATTATTTCAATATTTACAGTTGTTATTGCTTAGTGTTTTCATTTGTATTTCTTTCATTTAGTCACTTATTTGCTCGCATATTATTCAATATAGGCTAATGTTTTTGGTGTAGTTGTGCATTACGCGATTTTCGTTTCCGATAAAAACTTAAATTTCAATTTTTTTTTTATTTCTAGCAATCACTTCCTTCAGAACTCGATGTTCATAGTTTCCACAGATGTCCGATTGGTTCTCTATCAACAAGGACACTGTAAAAGATATTCACAATCCACACTAAGTCACCTTCAGGATGTTTGCAGAAGCATTCATTGAAATGCGCACCACCGCTACAATAACATCATCTCAACTTGCCAAGGAACTTTCTGTAGACCATAAATATAGGAATCGAGATAAATCGACTATGCTAGCTTTCAGATATTCCCTAAGGATAGAGAGAAGGTAAATGCAAATGTGCAAGCAGGTGCTTTGTCGTGTAGTGGCTTTTGTTACTGACATCTAGCAGCGAAGCGAAGTGTTTTGTTTGGTTTCAATGCCTTTACATTATTCATCCGCTGGCTAATCGTACTGAGGCATTGTGAAACCGCTGTTCTTTTTGCTTCTGCGCTAGTGCTTCGCAAAACTATTCGAGTAAAGTAAGAACTTTAACCCCTTCTCGGTAACGTTTTGGCAGCCCGTTTTCGCTTTTATTGCGTTTCACAATAGAAGGTGACCTGAATTTTAGAAACCGTAATGCTTACGATCGTACAGCCCCATGTTATCGCGACAGCTATTTCAACTTGTTTACCGTAGTTTCTTTCTCAACGCAAGAGACGTCACTTAGTGGTTCTTTGTACTCTTCATGTATTGTGTGCAGGAAATCTCCCTGCTAATAGCAGCAAATAAACCAACGAAGTCAGTCGCCATTCAAATCAAAGATTATAAAAATTCTTTGCAGTGAGTAGCCTTTTCTGCATACCTTGATCTGTGTCTTGCCTAATGGAGACAGAAATACCGCAGTGGTGAAGCCAGCTCTTCATCTCTGGAGATGGCTTCAACAATGACAGGGAAGGGCAGTCACTTTCAATGAGACTCTAGATACGACACGCGCATTCGAAGAATGGCTAACCACTGAACACCGAGTGCCAGCATCTGCAGAATGAGAAGTTAAGGCAGTCAACGAACTGTGCATATGGCTTCCGCGAGCTCACGAAAGCGACAGCTTAAATGGAAACGCACAGTTCCGCATGAGAAACTCGTCAGAGAGGCATTCATTAAAAATTATTGGGAGAAACCCTGCTTGAAACCACATTCCACATCATTAGTACGCTCTGCCACGATCGAAAAGTTATTCCTGAGGCTTTGCTATGCATGAGTAATATGAGTCTCCCAAAGCTGTAGAAATATATGCCAAAGGGAAAATTGACAACAAGAACACTAACAGAGGTGTGGACTCGAAAATTTGGTGGCTGTGTTGAATTCAGTCTTCCAATTTCATTTCGTTGCAGCAGTTCGTCTGAAAACGCTCAAAACCTGGTTTTCCAAAAGCCAACTTTCGAAGGCCGTCAAATATCGAGAGCAAATTGACAGATATAGCCCACCTAATTAACCGTTTGTTGGGTCTATCTATCTGTAAAAGACGTGTTTCCACTTACGACTCGTACATTCGTTTTTTGTCAATGATTGTGAATTTGATGGTTCAGTTTTACTAAGATATCATGTTTTATGTACTTATGATATTCCGAAATTGCGTAGTTTTTGGCCGCGCTTGGCCTTCTACGCATTCCTTACAGTAGTGCTACAAACCACTATGTTGCTATTTGATAATGCGAATAGGAACGCTGGTAAGGTTTTCGCAGCTTTCAAACTGTACTTACTGTCGGTAATTCTTAGTCATTCATTCATGCAGGAAGGTATGGCATTATAATGCGGTTCTGGGAAATTCTAGCCTAAATTTATTCCCTGAATGCAAATAAGTAAACGGGAGCAATTAAACCGCGCAGTGTGTATTCGAATTACAGCCACTGTTTATTCTTCCCGAATTGAGGCAAAAGCCTAGACAAAGGTATTAAGAATTCTTCTGGGTGCATGGAAGTAGAAAAATATATGCAGATGCCACGCACTTCGGTAATCGATGTAAGCGAAGCTTTCAGCGCTGGACACTTTGATTGACGACAATTAGCGGTGATGTTTACTGTTAAGGTTAATTTCATCAACGTTTGGCCTACACGAGACTGGTGGGTTGATGTTAAAACTTAACTTGCGGGCACCAGTGCTGTTTGCGTAATACACAGAACCCGTAGGCAGAGGTGTTTGCTTGAGGCATTGTTGTGCACGATATTTCATAACCTCTGAGAGGATTGAGCATAGACATTGCCTCACATGGCACATCGCATTGTGGCAGATGTATTAAACTTTAATTGGTATGTGGGGCTGTACGTGCCAAAACCATAACCTGAATATCAGCGACGGTGTAGTGCCGGACTCCAGATTAATTTTGACACCGTGGACGTGCGTGTTCTATTTCGCCTCCGTCGAAATGCGGCTGCCACGGTCGAGATAAATTCCGCGACATCTAGCAATGCCATAGCCGCATACCTACCACCTGGACCTTGTGGTGCGCTTTAATTAATGTCGCTCTGCTTCTGCGCACACTGCGTAGTTTGTACGCTTGACATATTTACATGGTGTTTTCTTCTTCAGAAATAGCAACAAAGTACTGTTCCGCACCTTGAACTTAAGCATATCAAGTTTGCCCCAACTGCCGTGGTACTATAGTAGGGTTTGCTTGCCTTCTCACGTCACCCCCCCCCCCCACCCTGCTCCCTTGTATGGGAACTGCCTCTTCGCCTCCCTCCTCCCTACAGTTTATCTACGTCCCCTCTGGACTCGCCCCGTTAGTAGAAAGGGAAGTGCTGCAGTTTCTGCAATGCTTCAGAGGAGAGTCACGGATAATTACAGCGGTCAAAAGACTAATGTGGCGACGGCCAGAGCTCCAGAGGGCATTGGGCACAATGTACGCGGTGGGGTGAAGACGAGTTTGTAGCCGCGCCTTTCCTCTCTAACTCACCTCTTCCATGTATACACAGGCTCTGAACCACCCCCTCCCCCCTCCAAGGTGGTGTGCATGACAGTAGCAGCCACAGTAGCAGCAGCGGCAGCAGTGGGAAAGTTGAAGGAAGAGCCAAAGAAAGCTACCCTTTCAAAAAGAACAGTTGATCTTAGCGAAAGGAAATGCATCCCTGAGTGCACTAACCTGTTACACAATAAGTATTCCTTAATTTTTACCTTCCATGAAGTACCTTACAATTTCATTCACATAACTCCCTAAAAGTGATATAGATATATACACATCTACAATAAGATAGCCAGAACTAAAAGACTACCACAAATGCCAGCAGTCACCCATCAATACCACTCACGTTCACGAAAAAAACTATTCACATAACACGTGAATACACTTGTAGCGACCGTCGGTGTCTAGGTTGTCCCAGCTTTTTCGAAAGTCAGTTTACCTGACTGCGAGAGTCATTGCCCCCTGTTCTTTTTTCGAATCGAGGCGGCACGCCAACTGGGGCCATGGCCACTAGGCAAACTTGCTTTTACTTTTGAATAGAGCGAGTCTACCCTCCATTCTCAAGCTGTCAAAATGCTTACTTCTTGCCTCCGCTAATTTGAGCTCCCAAAGAATTAAAATAACGATTTCACATAGTGCGTGGGCAGATTGCAATAAAGGCAACATAACATTGATATTCCATGTGTGAAATAAAATATCTATTTGTAGGACACCGTGCGCAAAACGTCGCTCTGAGCAAAATGACCTTTCATTCAAAGCAACTACATGCCCAGCCCACACATGTTTTTGCCGTCAGCGTCTCCGTTGTGTTGTTTCAACCGCATAAAGAAACAGTCAATGGCAACATGGTAAGCAAGTGCCCTCCCTCGTGATTCCGACAATTGACCGATGCCCTTCAGTACACAGCAGTCGCGGAGGACGTGACCAAGGCGACGGTCAGACCTGTAAGGCAGCAGAGGGTGCTAAGAATCTCTGGAACCAGACAAGCCACCAATAGAAACTGACCCTGGCAATCTTTACCAGCCGTACTCTGTCGAGTGAGACTAGCTTAGCAGGAATCTTTGGGGAACTATCAGACATGGTTTGGGATATTATTGGCCTTAGCGAGATAAGAGGAACTGGTGAGATTTATACAGGGCTGAATCACTTTGCATGTCATCTGCTATACAGGTCTCCCAGATAAGAAGCTATACGGGGTAGGATTCGTAATCCGTAAGCACATAGCGGGAAACATTGCCGAATTCTACAGCTTTAGTGAGAGGGTAGCAGGAGTCGTAATGAAACTTAATAAGAGTTATAGATTAAAGGTAGTACCAGCCTACGCTCGAACATCCAGTCACGATGATGATGAAGTAGATCAGTTTTATGAAAGTGTGGAATTAGCGATGAGGAAAGGAGAAAATATGTATACTGTAGTAACGGGCGACTTCAAAGCAAAAGTCGGGAAAAAGCAGCCTGGTGAACAAGCAATTGGAAACTACGGCCTCGATTCTATTTACTCTAGAGAAGAGATGCTGGTAGAATTCGTAGAAAGGAATAAGCTTTGAATAATCAACACCTTTTTCAGGAAGCGTAGCAACAAAGCGGACCTAGAATAGCTCTAATGGTGAGACAAGAAATGGAATTGATTTCATACTTTCTCCCGAACCCAGCATAGTGCATGTTGTAGAAGTGATAGGGAGGTTAGAGTAAAGTGATTATAGGTTAGTAACGGCTAGGATTCAACTCAGTTTGAAGAGAGAAATTGAAAAATTCGTCAAGAAACAGGTAAACGTAGAGACAGTAAGGCTAAAAGCAGACAAATCTACGCCGGTACTTGTAAACAAACATGCAGCCTTAGAACAGAGGGAGGCAGATGACATAGAGGGAATGAATGAAACCGTAACTAGGATTGCTTCAGAGGCCGCAACTGAAATGAGAGACGAGCTGACAAGGCAACCAATAGGCAAGCTCTCCCACGTAACAAAGAACCTAAGAAAGAAACGACAATGAATGAAAGTGTGCAACTCAAGAGATAAGATAGAATTCGCGAAACTGTCATAACTGATCAACACGGCAAAAATATGTGGTATTCGAAATTATAACTTCAAAAATTCTGAAGAAGCCGTAAAAAATGGACGCTTCCTGAAATCAGTGAGAAGCAAATATGGCATAGCCCAAACCAAGATGTATGCACTGAAAGATAAGCAGAGTAATATCATCAGCAATCTCGAAGGTATAGTAAAAGCAGCGGAAGGATTTCATACTGACCAGTACAGTACCCAGAGAAGTCAGGATACCTCCATTCCAAGCAGTAATGAACAGGATACAGAAATTCCTTCTATTACTAGCGATGATGTCAGAAGGGCCTTGCAAGACATGAAACGGGGAAGTACGGCAGGAGAAGTTGGCATAACAGTCTATTTATTCAAAGATAGAGCCGCCATAATGATTCGAAAACTGACGGCTCTCTATACGAAGTGTCTATCTATTGCAAGGGTCCCAGAAAACTGGAATAATGCAAACATCATACTAATCCACAAAAAAGGAGACGGTAAAGAATTGAAAAGTTATATGCCCATTAGCTTACCGCATTATATAAAATATTCACTAAGATAAATTCCAATAGAATAAAGGCAACAGTGGACTTTAGCGAACCAAGAGAACAGGCTGGCTTCTGGAGGGGATAGTCTGCCAATAGATCACATCCATGTCAATTATAAGGTAATCGTGAAATCTGCAGAATACCATCAACCTCTCTATATGACTCTCGTAAATTACGAAAATACATTTGATTCAGTAGAGATTAGGAAGATTAGGTAGAGATAGGAATTACGTAATCAAGGAGTACATAGGCAGAATTACAAGTTTCATTAATTTAAATACTATCTTAGAACATACACGGAGTTGTGATAACAGTATTATTTAACTATTGTTGCCGGGTTTATTTACCAATTTCCCTCCCCATGTTTAGGTATCAAGTGACGCACACTCTAGCACACAAGAAGTACATTCTACCACACATACACAAGTGTTTAAGAAAGTACACGGGAAAACGGCACGGCCATAGCTCAACTGGTAAGAGCAGAGCATCCCATGTTTTACGCGAAGACTTCGGTTTGCATCTCACTTGTGGCCAGTAGTTCTTTCGTACTCTCTTACTTTAATTTATTTCAAATTGCACATTTCAAATAAATTCCCCTATGCTTTCATTCTGAGAATTCACTATTGTTTTATGGGGTAGTGGCTTTGATAACTGTACCCCTGTAATTCTTTGTTCTCCTGTATGTATACAAATAAAATACCCAGTATACACAGACACACACACACACACACACACACACACACACACACACATATATATATATATATATATATATATATATATATATATATATATATATACACATCTATATACAATCATAACAAGCCAACAAACCCACCAAGGACAACATAGGGGAAATTGCTTGTAATTCATTATTCATATAAATAAACGATAATGCAAATGAAAATGGATGGAAACAACGCTGGACGCATATGGGATCCGAGTCCACATCTTCACGTGCGATGCTCTGCCCCCCCGCAGGGGCGTCTGCGTGAGCAGGCGTTTGGTGTGTTGCGACACCACGTACCCGAGCACACGAGGGTTGGACCCTCCCGCGTGTAGCCGTGCGCGGCTTAGCCGTGTCTGGGGAAAAGGGGATCCTGGGGGTTGAGCCGATGCTGGGTGTCTGGACCTCTAAGGCCCCCCGGCGGAGGCAACACACCTCTTCGGCCTCAACTTCACATAGACGGCACCTCCAGGCTGACCCACCTGGAGGACATCGGCAGTCGCCTTTTCCTGTCTCTCCCTCCTCGAATCTTCGTCTTTATCTCTCACTTTTTGACCTTTCCTGTCTCCTTCTCTCTTCTTTTTACTTCCTTTCTCCTGGCGGCAAGGGTTAACCCTGTGTGGCTATCCAACCTTGGGTACACCATATTCGGTTATAGTGACGGCGTACGACTGGTGTCGTGCAGACTTGTACGCAAGCTCTGCCGCGTCCCCTCGTTGGGCTCCGTGGTGGGCGGTCGGCGCTGTTGCCGAATGCATACATTTTTTCATGGAAACTTCTTTCCCCTCCTTTACTGATCGCCCTCAGAAACGAGGGCGCACCGAAGATGTCTTCAAGTTTTTATGCGAAGCATATTACTAGAGCTCAACCCAGCTCCTCAGGCGCGGCGGTGTCGCCTTCAAGGCTGACCACGTGACACCGTGACGTCACGGCAGAGGAGAAACGGGGCTCCAACTCGCGCCGTCGCTCGCGGCGTCGCGGCGGTATATAAGCAGCTGCGCTTGTTTCTAGGTGGCTTTGGCTTAACTCTTGCAAGGTGGGCTGGGTGGGAATCGAACCAGGGTCTTTGGAGTGTGAGACGGAGACCGTTGTTGCTACCACTGAGCCACGAGTACGATGCTTCAAAGCGGTACAAAAGCGCCTCTAGTGAATGCGGTGTTGCCTTAGAAACGAGCTGTTTCTAAGGCTCAGGCGTGCGTCGCTTGCTCAGGCGCACATTTCGTTGCCGCGCCGAACGCTGCGTTGCTCGACGCTCACCGCGTCCAATGCGGGGCGCGTAGTCGCTGCGCCGTAGCCCATTGTCTTACACGCCTTGGCGGGTCGACGGGAACGCTGTCGCGTTCCACTCTTGAAGGGGAAGCAGAGTAACGCATGAGTTGTTTCTTCGTCTAGCCGAACCAAATATAGCTAAGCAACAGCAGTTCACCAGGCTAAACAGTGGTTCAACAACTAAAATAAAGGCTAGTATGCTTCGCATCCTGGGCTTAACCTTAGCTAAGCCACAGCCATTTTTTTGGACGCGAAACCCAGAACTTTCCCCACTTCCATGTTATTCATTCCGAAAAGCCACACAAAGCAGTGTGAAACATCTCACCATTCCTTGTTTCAAAGTCCCTAACTGATATTTTTGGTCCAGGTTACAAGGTGTCAAGGATGGCAAGCGGCGACCTTCTCTTGGAGCTCCGTGATGTAAAACAGTATGAGAAACTACCGCAACTAGTGTCATTTGCAGAGACCCCCATAACAGTAACCCCGCACCGTACAATGAATACCACCCGCGGCGTTGTGTCAGACGATGACTTGCTTGAGCTGACTGAAGCAGAACTCCTGGAGGGCTTCAGTGAGCAAAATGTTATCAATGTTAGAAGAATAAAGATCAGGCGAGATGGTAAAGAGATTCAGACGAAGCACTTAATAATCACCTTTGGTTCAAGTTTCTTGCCCGAGTCAATCGAGGCAGGGTATATCAAGCTCCGTGTCCGGCCGTTTGTGCCAAACCCACTCCGTTGTTTCAAATGCCAGCGCTTCGGCCACAGCTCGCAGAGCTGCCGAGGTCGCCAAACTTGTGCTAAATGCAGTGCCCAAGAACACACCACTGAAACTTGTGAGAACGCTCTCCACTGTGTAAACTGTGATGGGGAGCACGCCGCGTACTCGCGGTCGTGCCCATCCTGGAAAAAAGAAAAGGAAATAGTAACAGTTAAAGTAAAAGAAAATATAAGTTTCAAAGAGGCACGCAGGCGGGTATCTTACCTGCCCAAGAAAACATTTGCCGATGTGGCGCGTAAGGGGGCAGCGTCACAACGGCCTCCGGCGGCTGTCCGACCCACAGGCAGTGAGTCGGCAGTTACGCCATCTGCCCCCGCGGCGGTTGCAGCTAGCGCTGCTCCGTCAACCGAGGAGAAGGGACCATCGACCCCGAAGGTGGGCGCAGCCGAGGCTGCCTCAACCTGCCAGGTCCCTTCCAGCGCTGGCAACGGCCGGCGCAGCCAAATTCCCCAGGGAGCCCCATCGACCTCCGGGCTGGTGGGCGCAGGGGTCCTGCCCTCCAAGGCGGGACCCTCGCTGGTAACTTCCCGCTCGCAAGAGCACGTGTCCGGCGCCTCGCAAGAGGCAATGGACACCACACATGTCCTCAAGGCGCAACAAACGCCTAAGGAGCGGCGAGGCTCCCTCGAACGCTCCAGAAAGGGCAGAGCTCCCGTTACAGGGCCTCGAAAGAGCTCTGTAACCTAAGGCATCACCTCCGTTTCCGTAAACACAGCACAAATATTTCTTTAAATATGGATACACAAATCATCCAATGGAATGTCAGAGGTCTTCTCAGGAATCTCGATGATGTGCAAGAGATTATACACAAACACAATCCAAAAGTGCTGTGTCTACAGGAAACACACCTAAAAACACAACACACAAACTTTCTCCGACAGTATGTTACTTTTCGCAAAGATCGCGATGATGCAATCGCATCATCGGGAGGTGTTGCAATTGTAATCCAAAAGAGCATAGCATGTCAACATTTACAGCTACGAACGGCCCTTGAAGCGGTGGCGGTTCGAATTGTTTTGCTAAACAAACTTATCAGTATTTGCTCGATTTATATACCCCCACACTACAAACTAAGCAAACATGAATTTCAGTCCTTCATAGATGAATTGCCAGAACCTTATGTTGTTCTTGGCGATTTCAATGCACACAGCACCTTGTGGGGAGACTCTCGTATCGATGCGCGAGGTCGTCTCGTTGAACAGTTCCTTTTCTCTTCTGGAGCGTGCCTTCTAAATAAGAAAGAACCCACATATTACTCTCTTGCGATCAGAACCTTTTCGTCAATAGATCTTAGTATAGTTTCCGCCTCTTTACTGCTCGAACTCGAATGGGAAATTACGAGAAACCCTTACGGGAGCGATCACTTCCCCGTATTGCTAAGAACATCTAAAGAAAATGAACTTCCTCCACGAGCTCCTAGGTGGAAGATAGATACAGCCGACTGGGAGAAATTTCGAACTCTCACTAACATCTCATGGGCCGATATGTCTTCTTTAGAAATTGATGCGGCTGTGGAATATCTTACATCATCCATAATAGATGCCGCATCAAAATGCATATCCGAAGTGAGTGGTCTGGCATGCAAACGACGTGTGCCGTGGTGGAACAGCGAATGTAGGATCGCCCGTAAGAATCAGAACAAGGCGTGGGGGTTGCTACGCGCTTCTCCCACTGCAGAGAATCTTATGAACTTTAAAAAAATAAAGTCCCAAGGCAGGCGAACCCGCCGACAGGCCAGAAGAGAGAGCTGGCACAAGTTTTTATCAAGTATTAACTCGTTTAGGGATGAGGCCAAAGCCTGGAACAGAGTAAATAGGATTAGAGGGCGGCAAACACATTCACTCCCCCTGGTAAACACACAGGGAGATACACTGCAAGAACAGGCCGACTCCCTTGGGGAATATTTTGAGAGCGTGTCAAGTCCAACAAATTATACGCAATCCTTCCTAAAATATAAACAAATAGAAGAATGCAAGCCACTCATCAATAAATGCCGACAGAATGAACCGTACAATTGCCCTTTTAGTGCTGCCGAGTTGAAAGCTGCCTTGAGCGCATGCAAGAGTTCCGCACGAGGATCTGATAGAATCATGTATGAAATGCTCAAAAACTTACACAATGACACGCAACTTACACTACTCACACTTTTCAACACCATCTGGGATGCAGGGTACCTTCCAACCGCCTGGAAGGAAGCCATTGTAGTCCCTGTTTTGAAACAAGGCAAAGACCCTTCCTCAGTGGCAAGTTACCGCCCGATAGCCCTCACAAGTTGCATTTGTAAGGTGTTCGAAAAAATGATAAATCGGCGACTCATTCATTTCCTTGAACAGAGCAAAATGCTTGATCCTTATCAGTGCGGCTTCCGAGAAGGGCGCTCCACAACCGATCATCTCGTGCGTGTTGAAGGGAATATCCGGGATGCATTTATACATAAACAGTTCTTCCTATCGATATTTCTCGATATGGAAAAGGCGTATGACACAACGTAGCGTTACGGAATCTTAAGAGACCTGTCAGAAATGGGCATCCACGGTAATATGTTTAATATAATAAAAAGCTATCTGTCAAATCGTACCTTCCGGGTAAAAGTCGGCAATGCACTCTCACGTCCTTTTACGCAAGAAACGGGTGTACCCCAAGGAGGCGTGCTCAGCTGCACGCTATTTATCGTGAAGATGAACACGCTTCGTGCTTCACTACCACCCGCCATCTTTTACTCTGTCTACGTGGACGACATTCAAATAGCTTTCAAATCTTGTAACCTCGCAGTCTGCGAGAGACAGGTACAGCATGGCCTGAACAAAGTCTCAATGTGGGCAGACAGGAATGGCTTTAAGATCAATCCTAACAAAAGCTCTTGTGTTCTTTTTACAAGAAAGAGAGGACTTATCCGAGATCCTTGCATAGAACTGCGTGGACAACAGATACCTGTAAACAAAGAACACAAATTTCTAGGTGTCATACTTGACTACAGACTCACTTTCGTCCCCCACATTAAACATCTTAAAGAAAAATGTCTGAAAACAATGAACATAATGAAACTTCTGTCCCAGACTACGTGGGGTAGTGACAGGAATTGTTTAATGAATCTATATAAAAGCCTCATTCGATCGCGACTAGACTATGGTGCCGTGATTTATCACTCTGCCGCCCCGAGCGCACTAAAGATGCTAGACCCAGTGCACCATCTAGGAATCAGACTGGCCACTGGCGCTTTCAGAACGAGTCCCATACAAAGTTTATATGTAGAATCAAATGAGTGGTCACTTCATCTGCAGAGAACATACATCAGCCATACATATTTTCTGAAAGTCCACTCAAATCCTCAGCATCCCTGTTTTAATACCATTAATGACATGACATATGCTACACTCTTTCGCAATCGTCCCTCCGTAAGACAGCCTTTCTCGCTGCGTGTGAGGGAGCTTAGTGAAGAAATGCACGTTCCACTCCTCGAGCTTCGCCTAATGCATCCAGCCAAGCTGCTACCTCCTTGGGAGTGGCAGCTCATACAATGTGATATATCTTTCGTGGAAGTCGCAAAGCATGCTCCAGAGTTTGAAATCCTAATGCATTTCCGGGAACTCCAGCACCAATACTCCTGCACGGAGTTCTACACAGACGCATCAAAGTCACACGACGGGGTGTCCTATGCAGCCGTCGGTCCATCCTTCTCGGAATCCGACGTACTGCATCCGGAAACTAGCATCTTTACGGCTGAGGCCTACGCACTCCTGTCGGCCGTAAAACATATAAATAAATCACAACTCCCGAAATCAGTTATATATACGGACTCCCTCAGTGTTGTGAAGGCCTTGATGTCTTTCCGTAATCACAAAAATCCAGTATTTAATGAACTCTACTCCGCACTGTGCAAATCATATTTATCTAACCAACATGTGATCATATGCTGGGTGCCTGGACATAGGGGCATCGAGGGAAACGTTCTAGCCGACCAGATGGCCACATCAATCTCATTGCATGCAGTTAACTCTACTGCTTCGGTCCCTGTCACAGACCTGAAGCCTTTCTTAAGAAGGAAACTACGAAACCACTGGCAACGCATGTGGGACGAAGAAATAAATCATCAACTGCATGTAATAAAGCCACAATTAGGTTTCTGGCCTCCTGTAACAAAATCCCGCCGGACAGATGTCCTATTCTGCCGTCTAAGAATAGGACACACTTTTGGCACACATAACTTTTTACTCACGGGAAACGAGCCTCCAACCTGTGGTAGATGCGGGGAAAGGCTGACCGTCCTCCACGTCCTACTGGAGTGTCGGGAAGCCGAATCCGAAAGAAAAAAACATTTTCTCTTAGCATACCGCCACCACATCCCCCTTCATCCTGTTATGTTACTAGGTCCAGAACCACTCTTTGACACCAGCGCCGTCCTAGGTTTTTTGAAAGATGTTGTGTTGCATGTTATTAACCCCACACGTTCGTAGCGCTTCCTCTCTCCAGAGGATGCCGCTGCGACAATTATTTTGAATAGCACATGCCTCTAGGCCCTTGTGGTTCAAGGGCTCGGGTGAGGCAGTAGTGCTGTAACCAATTTAACATCTCGCATATTTTAAAGAATGCATCATGCTTTTACGATGGATTTTAATGTTCATAGTCATCGCCATAATTTTATAGAACGTAGATTTTACGCACTTTACAGCGACTATTTTTAGGCCACTTTACAGCCAAATCACATCTTTCATAATGCATCGTTAACGCTACCACTTGTCATGGCGCTCTTTGGCCAAACCTGGCCCTTGCGCCACAAAATAACACACATCATCATCATCATGCTCTGCCCGATTGAGCTGCCGCGGCACCGTTTTTCTTCTGCTTTCGGGGGCCATTATGTTTTACTAATTTTTTTTACTGTTTACTGATCTTTTTATACGTTTTCAGATGACATTGCCCTGTTCAGCAAATTGGGGAAAAATCGCAACAAATAATTCAGGCCTTAACAGAGAAAGTGTAAGAATGGGGATGAAGAATATTATGCAGAAGACAAAGATAATGATCTATAGCCGACCAAGGGAATGAGAGTTTAGGATCGCCAGTCAGCCTCTGGGGTCTGGGAAGGAATATGTTTAAATACATCAATTACTCAGAAGGGACCCTCATCATGACAAGGAAACTTATAAAAGTATAAAATTGCATTGGACTGCATACGGCAGACATTGCCAGATCCTCACTGCAAACTTATTTATCATTATCATTGAAAAGAAAGTGGACTATCAATGCATTCTCCTTGTGTAAACATATGAGGCAGAAACTTGGAGGTCGACAAAGAAGCTCGACAGCAGGTTAATGACCACGCAAATAGCGATGCAATGAACAATGTTAGACTTAACGCTAAGAAACCGAAAGAGGGCGGTGTGAATCAGAGAGCAAACGGGGATAGCCTATATACGAATTGACATGAAGACAAGAAAATGGAGCTGGGTCGGCCACGTATAGCGTAGGCTAGATAACCTCTTTACCATTAGAGTTACAAAATGGGTGCCAAGTGAAGGGAAGTGCACTCAAGAACTGCAGAAAACCAGATGGCGTAATGAAATGAGGAAATTCGCAGGTGCAAAGTGGAATCGGTTTCCGCAGGTCAGGAGTAATTGGAAATGGCAGAGATAAGCCGTGGCCTTGCAGTGTGCATAAAATACGCAGATGATAATGGGTAGAGCTAATCCTCGGAGTGTTAGCCAGCGCCACCCCTCACAAACCTAGGCAACAGATGTGGAACATTCTTTCTGCCACAGGTGTCACGAGTACATTATCTTTTTGGGTCGCGGGAACTGGTCAATAAACTGACACATCGTACCTGAAGGCATGAATTCAGCGGATTTGAATCCCTCGTAATATAATGAACGTTAATAGAGGCCCGGTTTTTATGAAGGTCGTACGCCAGGGAGAACATATGACAGCCATGAACAGCTTACGGTCAGTTGTTTTTGAAGCGGAGCTGTTTAAGGCTGCCCCGGCAAGTTTTCTGAGTCCGTGCGTGTGCAACGTGATTCGAGTCTGGATTCTAGATTCTGGCCTAGTAGGTTCATTAGCATAAGTCTGACCACCTACGACGTCAAAACCTATGTGTAAAATCACAGTACGGGAAGAATTTAAAACCAAGTCGAAGTTCTATATGCCTTTTATTAACATCCCCTTGTTTGGCAGTACTGGGCACGTATGACCAGGATGCGGCAGAATGCAAGAAAATGTTCCTATTGTGTTAACTAATATATGAAAACGTATCTACTAAACTAGTATGCCTAAACAATATTGCTTTGCTATTCGCCCTAATATATCAAACTGCTGCAAATGCTTAACTAATTTTTGCTCTGTTGATTCTTCAAACGGCAATGTATGCTCACACCCTAAACCGCCTTATAAGCCAGCTATATTTTCCGCTGCCATCTGAGTTCATTACATTGAAGTCTATCTTGTAATATCTAGTCGTCGGGAAAGGTACTTCTCCCGAAGTGTGGTTTCCAAAGTGCTTTATAGACTTTTTTCACGCAGCAGTATATTTCTTAACTATTTACATAACGTCACATTATGAGTTAAATTCTAGGGTACGTATCAACAATGGGGGATAAGCGAAACTGTCGGCGTGTTGGTCATGGGGATGGTTTTATATAACGGCACATAGCCAAGAAGGGTTTGGTACAATGGCACATCAAAAAGGAGGGTTGGCTAAGAAAGTGTCCGCACATGTCGAGTTATCACCAACCAGCCCTTTAAGAAAATCACAGCATGTGGAAGACAGTTATAACTTTCCTTTGCGACATATGCCCAGAACGGGTGATGGGGCACAGATTGGCTGGTACACCAACATAAATAAGAAGGAAAGAAGAAATGGAAGCAAATATAACATTTGACACCATCCGTAGCATCGGTTATCGAGAACACATGCACATGTCAGTTTCTTTCACACCAAAGCCGCAGTAACAAAATGAGCAGATTGTGTAGCATTTCACAGCTTCACCGAAATTTCGCTTCCTATATATTGCAACATTTGCGATAGATCTGCGTATTTTTTGTCTTCAAGTCATTTCGTTAGCGTACCTTCCCTTTCGTTACAGCCGCTAGACAAGAAAAAAGTTTCGTTTCGTTTTGTCGGGTGAATGTGGCATGATTAAGCAAATTTAGCTCCAATACGCCGGGCTGCACCATTTCGTGCTATAAACAAAGCTTATTTGAGGGGCTACAGGCCACTTGATATTGGTTAGTGTAGCAAGAATATTTTTCCAATATATATGAAACAGCTGTCACGGACTTCAAGCAGCCTCTGGACACTCAGGTTAAATTTATGTTGTCTCACGTTTTCCAAGGAATCCTACCATCATAATTATTCTCGGAAAATGAAATCTTTCACTAACCTCCTTTAGGAAACTCCACGGCAATTGTGCTATAAACATTCGTGTGTGTGTCGTTAACACGCATTATACCAACTTAGCCAGCTATCAAATTTATTTTTCTGGACGGTACAAAAAAATTACAGAAATCGTACTGCATAGTTGTCAGGGTTACTGAATTGTGTTACTGTCAGTGTCAGCGTTAGGCCTCTATTGTTATGCTCTTGTAAACAAGTACTATGCCGTTGTACTGAGCTCCCTAAAGCGTCGTAATGTCTTTATCGTTGTAATTATTCAATATATACACGTGTTACTGTTTGCCGCCTTTGTTTATTTTGCTTTCATTGAGTCTCTTGTTTGCTTCGATGTTATCGGATATCGGTTACAGTTTTTGGCACAGTTCTGCCCGTTACGATCTGCACTGCAGATAGCGAGTTAAAGTGAATATTTCTTTATGTTCTATTACATCGCAAGGTGGCACCTTTTCTTAGCGTACGTCAGAATTCTACCTTCATAGTTTCCACAGGTGCCAAATTGATTTTCCCTAAACCAGGGAATTGTAATACATATTTACAATCTACACTAAGCCACCTGCAGCCTGTTTGCGGAAGCACTTATAGAACTGCGCAACACCGCTACACTAAACGCAACATCATCTTAACTTCCTAAGGAAGTTGTAGGTAGATGGCAAACATAGGTATCTACATAAATTGACAATGGTAGCCTTGAGATAGTCTCTAAGACCACCGAGAAGTTAAAAGCAAATGCGCAAACAGGTGCTTTGTTACAAGGCAGCTGCTGTTACTGACTTCCAGCAGCGAAGCCAACTGTTTTGTATGGAATCAATACCCGTAACCTTCTTATGAGCTGACTATTCCACTTTGGTTTGGTGAAGCTGCTATTCTTCTTGTTTATATGCAAGTGCTGCCCTAAAATATTGAAGTAAGCACTTTATTCGTTTGCTCTGAAATGCTTTGGCAGCGAGTTTTCCCTATTGTTGCCTAGCACAATAGAAGGTGACCGGCTTTTCGAAACTCTCAAGCTTACGGTCTGATAACACCTGTGTTTTGGCGACGGCTGTTTTAACCTGCTTACCCTAACTTCTTTCTCAATGCAAAAGAGACGTCAATTAGCGGCCCTCCTTATTAGTCTTCACATAGTGTGAGCCGGGCATCTCCCTGCTCATAGCAGCAAATGAAATAACGAAAACAGTTGCTAGTGAATGTTCAGGTTATAAATACTTTACAGTGTGTAGATTTTTGCACATACCGTGCTCTGTGCCCTGCCTAAGGAAGACACAAACACCGAAGCTGTGGCGACAGCTCTTCATATCCACAGATGGCATCAACGATGAGAGGGCGGGAAAGTCACTTTCAATTAGACTCAAGATACTAATTCTACGCGCATTCACAAAACGGCTAGCTATTGAGCTGCCAGTGCCAATATCTGCACAATGAGAAATTACGCACATGAACAAACTGCGCATCTGGGTAACTGTGTTTTTCCTCCTGAAGAGAAAAAAAGAAACATTCCCAGAAGGAAAAATTTCCATCCAAGTTGTCGAAACAGGTAGACTCAGTCGCTCACTATAAGTTTTTCCCCAGTGATGTTTTCTAGCAATAAAGACAGTATTAACCTAACATAATATTTTGCCGAGTGCTACCTTTTCTATAAACAAAACCAGTAATCTGCCCCAAGTGAGAGGGAGGCCTAGACTTTCGCGAGGTATTTCCTAAAATCAATCGGTATCTTCAAGCCCGCGGCTTACTATATTTGGCCTTCTGCAGCAACGGTGACATGCACGTCCCTCTGAAGACATCATTAGTGGAAGATTGCCTTAACAAACCAGCTTTTTCTCTTTGTGGCATCGTAATGCGCTTATAGTCATGAGATGGTGGTAATTCCGATGTCGTCATTCAGTCAGCATCATTGCAGCGTCCTGCTACCGTTATCGTCATGCAGTCATGACAGTGTCTGTGCATATATATATTATTACCGTAAGGGCTAAGGCAATGAAGGAGGGAGTGCGTTACTGCAAATGAGAAAAGAAACACATATAAGCAGTTCGAACATTTAAGTACAAAGGCTTCTGATTATACAGGTTTACCTAGGATTAACTACTTGATGATAATTGGTAACAAACTAGGATAATAAAGTGGTAAATACAAAAGTGCTCAGGTTACAATCATACATTATACAACAAAGAATGCTTCAATTACACATTGTTAGCTGGAACTCATCGGAATCTTTGGTTATCGTAAATGAATACTTCACCAGGAAGATGGTTCCATTCCGTGGAAGACCGAAGAAAATGTTACTGCAAAAAAGTTTTAGTGTGACATGATTGAAGACGAACTCTGTACCGGTCATTGAGTCGAGGCGACACGTATTGTAGCCGAAAAATGAAATTGCTGCGGGTTGTTGAATGACGGTATAATTTATGAAGAATGACTAAACGTGCTATTTTACAACGAGAAGAAATTGGGGTAAGTCCAGGGTTGGTTTTCATTGCAGACGTACTCGCAGTTCTGTTGTAATTACGTCAGATGAAACAAGCTGAATTATTTTGCATGAGTTCTCATGAATTAGTTAGTTTGTCAATGGTAGCATCCCAAACAGCACATGCATATTTATTTTTTGGACGTATAGGGGCAGTATAAAGAAGCGTTTTTACGGATGAAGGGGTCGTTGAGAAGTTACGGCGTAGGTAGCCAAGCATGCGGTTAGCATTGCGAATTGCGTAGTCGGTATGAACATTCCAAGATAAATTATCATAAATATGAACACCTAGGTATCTATAAGAGTGAACTAATTCCAAGCGAATATTATTTAGGTAACACGTAGGCATACTGTTAGTTATTCGGGATATCCGCATCAGTATACAATTCCCAACGTTTAGTTCCATTAGCCAATGTTTGCGCCAGTTTGCTACACTAATTATATCACACTGAAGGTGGTTAGCATCCTCTACAGTAGTCGTTCCACGAAAGATAGCACAATCACCAGCAAATAAGTGAATGTTAGCTGGTAGTGAACAAGGGAGGTCGTTAATATAATTTAAAAATAAAAGAGGCCCGAGTACTCAACCTTGACGCTTCCGTAGTGTCTCCTGAATCCTGCAGTGCGCATTAATTGATGTGGCTATGCTTCTGTACGACCTGCGTAAGTTGCCCGCTTGACCTGTTTGCATGGCGTTTACTTTTAATAAATAGCAGCAACGCACTGTACCATACCTTGAACTTAAGCTTATGCTCTTTCCCCGCAACCGCTGTCCTAGAGTAGCGGGGTTTCCTTGCCTTCGCACGTCACCTGCCCCTCTCTTATATTGCAAACGCCTCTTCTCCATCTCCTTCTCTTCTCTACAGTTCTATCTGCGTCCCATCTCGCCTCGCACGTTAGTAGAAAGGGAAGCGCCGCAATTTCTGCAATGCTTCTGAGTGGGGTCACCGATAGTTACAGCTAGCAAGCGGCTAATGCGGCGACGGCCAGGGAGATCCAGAGAGCATAGTGCATATTCGATGTGGTGAGATGAAAACGAGTTTCTCCCGTCGCCTTGTCTCTCTTACTCGCGCTGTCGTCATATACACGCTCTGAACCACCCCCCGACGCTGTGTGCGCGGCAGCAGCCCATAGCAGTAGCAAGAGCAGCAGCAGCAGTATCAGCAGCGGTAAGGTCGAAGGAAGAGGAAAAGAATGCTTCGCTTTAAAAAACTCCTGTTGCCCTGTTGGTGTAACGATTTTAGGCATTTATTTCTTTATGACACAAAATTCAACCCAATTTATTGGATAAACTTAATGTCACGACAGAACTCATTATGTACCCATTGATTACACGCCTCAACTCGCCCAAATTGGCACTACAATAGAGCTTATAGACTCATTGAAATGCACGGCATTTCTACAGTGAAGTTTTCTATCTCCAATAGCATACCGGACGCTCGTTTTGTTGACTTCCTTGCTTTTCCTCTCCTTCCCTTTTCTATCTCTTTCTATGAAGTTTACGTCCTTGAGGGAGAGAAAACGTTTGCCTCTTTCAAAGTTCAAATAATTGTCAAGCAATTGTTTACTGTTCCAGCAACAATAGCAAAATTCGAAAATTAGAAATATATTGTTTTGTTCTCCGTTCTCACAGAGAGCGATACTGATGAAACCGCGCGCTGCACTTTCGATGTCAAAGTATATGACGAGCGGTTGTGAAAGCTGGAAATCTGTAGTCGGCCACCTCTTGTCCTTTTCTGTCGTAAGATGTTTAGCTTACGTAGATGTGTCTCGGTTTGTACTCAAGAGTGGAGCAAGGCCACCAGCAACAGAGATTGATGCATCGTGAGCAAAGAACAGAGTGCTGGTCGGTTACGCTGCTTCTGTCTAGGCATCCATGTCTGCATGTTCAAATTGCTCGTTGTGTGGTGTACGCTTTTGCACTCGTGATGTGCTGTCATTCCGCGGGCATATCTGTGCAGAGTGGGTTTCACTTCGTGTACAAAACTCTGCACGCTGCGGCATCGAAGAACTCGTCCTGCGTTCGGGTGCAACGTATGAACTCGGATACAGGATGGCCTACCCTCTAAGGATAGCGTACCCTCTATTCTAAGCGCGCTCGTAACTTGCTGATGTCGTAAGCGCTTTGCAATTTTATATCTTTATATTTCATAGTACAAGTGTTAAAATGTGTGATAACCCGGCGTTTCGAACACAAATATTGTATCAGAAGGTCAGTAAAGAGAGTCTTAGACCAAAACTGACGCGTGAATGGGGAAAAAGGAGTACCTATAATTTCAGATCGATCTCAAGCTATCGGCTCGATGACGATAAAAATTTGGCGTGTGCCGCTTATAATGTCTTGCTCACCTGCGTTAACAAATGTAAAATAAAAGTGCTTCCGCGGTGAACATAACTTATATTGACGCTCTCACTGGCTTGAGAGCATACTGTATCCGCTCATATAAACGTTAGAGACAATAGCAGCGGTTCACTATGCATTATACATAATGCCTTACTTGCATGCACTTTTTATTCGAGGTATCTAAAATACTAGATCTGCTGTGTCTTTCCTTGACACAACTGGTTGTGGTGCAGCAAGACGTTTTTCTTCAGATGATATCTTGGCAGTCAACGTACTCGTCTACTTCAGCTAGCTGTGAATGTTGCGTCGGTTGCAAAAAAATTGTACACACCAGAAAGAATACAATTATCATAGACAGTTTTATATAAATATTCAAGTTGCATCGCTAAAGCGGAGAGCATGCATGCATGAAAATCAAGTAATTTTGTTAATACTTAGCAGGAACGCAGTAACCTAACATTACTAATTCATCATTTTCTTTTACTAAAAGACTAGTTGGTGTTGCCCTGCTGGAGCTGAGAAGTCTACTACCTGCCATGTACCCATGTCTCTGAAGCTACTGCAATATTGTTGCCCTCAAAGTAAGTGGATTTCTTTATCTAAGCTTTTTACTGCATGAATTAGGGCCATCTACTTGCTTGTGCAGTTGATCACTGTTAGCGACATTTGAGCGCTGGTGGACAACCACGTCTTCCACATGACAACACATCTGACAGAGGGCAGTTGTGTCATATCTGCAGAGGGCAGTTGTGTCATATCTGATATCTGCAACAACCCTAAACAAGTATGGAACACAGTAAACCAGCTAATGTCCAACAACAAAAGAGACGGCATCTCTGAACTCGTTATAAATGGAGTGCCTTACACAGGGGCATCGCTTGCTGACAAACTTAATGAGCACTTTCTTATATCAGGGGCTTCAAGTAAACCTCAGGCAAGTAATTGTGATTTTACAACGTATATCACGTCCAACATCCAAAACTCAATATTCATGTTTCCCACTACTGAATTAGAAATCTGTACAGTAATCAAAAACCTAAAAAATAACAGCGCATGTGGTGCTGATGATATTAAAGTGCAACCTATCAAATCCATCAGTCACATGATTAGTCAGCCACTTATGCATATATGCAACCTGATTCTGAGTACCGGAATATTTCCAGATAAATTAAAAATTGCAAAAATCTCTGTCATACACAAGGGAGGTGATAGAAATGACATAAATAATTATAGGCCAATTTCAGTCCTACCAATCCTCTCGAAAGTAGTTGAACAAGTTATAAACATCAGGCTACTAAACTTCTGCAAGCGAAACGATATCATCGCCGAGCAGCAATACGGATTCCAGAAAGAGAAATCTACTGAAATGGCGCTAGTAAAAATTAAGGATAAGATAATAGACAACTTTGAGCAGAAAATATATACAATAGGTGTTTTCCTAGATTTTAAAAAGGCATTCGACTCCATTAAGCACCCTGTTTTACTGTACAAGTTATATAAATATGGCATTAGAGGAACGGCTCTCACATTAATAAAGAATTACCTCCTAAATCGTCACCAGTACACGAATATTACGAATGCAAAATCCAGCTTAGGTCAGATACATTATGGAGTTCCACAAGGATCAATTCTTGGGCCGCTGTTATTTCTGCTCTATATAAATGATATAATTAACGTGCCCTCTACACCAGAAATAATAATGTACGCTGATGATACCAATGTATTCTTCTGCGGACAAGACCTAAAAGTCCTCCAAGTAGAAACCAATGTATGGCTGAAAAATTTGTCCACGTGGCTCTACGGTAATGAATTAGAGTTAAACACTAAAAGAACTAAGTACATTATATTCCGCGCTCGTAACAAGTGTATAAAATAAGAAATAGTTATCCAATTTCGTGATGAATTTATCGAACGTGTACCAACACATAAATTTCTCGGTGTCATCTTTCATGAGCATCTTGACTGGTCACCTCACATTGAAAAAGTTCGCACTGGTATATCTAGGTCCATTGGTATCATGCATAAAATAAAGAGCCTTTTGCCTATCTGGCTAAAGAAACAACTATACTACACACTGGTACATTCGCGTTTCCACTATTGTCTTCTTGTCTGGGGCACAGCACCTAAAACAAGCATAGAAAACATATATTTATTACAAAAGAAATTTTTGCGCCTAATAGATAATGCACCATACCTTAGCCACACTGCCCCACTGTTTAGAAAACATCAGCTGCTTACACTGTGGAATGTTATAAACAAAAAGATGGCGTTAGCTAGTTACCTACAAATGCATTCCGATCCTACGGCTTTTTTTCAACAATATCTAACGAAAGCACACACCTACAACACCCGGCACATATGTTACAATAAGGAAAAAATACGTACAAACTACGGCACCCAGAAACTTAGCTACAGAATTTCCAGTTTTTTAAACGATCACCATCCTGCTGTAAACATTACCCAAGAAAGTAAATCATTCAAAGCTTTAAAATATAGCATCACTATGTATCTATTGTCACTGCAGGCATAACCACTCCTTTCTGTTTTTTTTTTCTGTTGTCTCTTACAGCAATTTTCCCAATTGTACATACATATTCAATATGAAATAACTCTCGTCTCAATGTTACCAACCACTCTGTATTTCGATCTTGTTTAGTGTTTATTTTATGCGCTGAATGTATTGTGCTCTCGAATGGGAGCAAGGGCACAGACTCCTTGTCAGGCAACCACTTGCCTTTTGGTCTGCGCCCTAGGCAACTGTACCACGTTGTCTGAATAAACTCTTTGAAACTTTGAAACTTTGAAACTTTGAATTATGTGAACAAGTTCATTTATCAGCCGAATGAGTTTATCCACATTAATATACTTATGCCATTAGATTGTGGTCTAGCAGGCAAAATGCTAAACAGGGAAAAATAACTTATTTGCATTGGTAGATTGTCCAAGAACATAATCTAAGCTGTTACACACAAAATGGGGAATTTGTAGGTGTGTTCTGCAACACCGCAGACCTGCATTGTTTTGGAGTTAAATACTACTGCCATAATTTCTCTCTAAAGCATGCAACAAGGTTTAGCCTTGTAGGAGGGTGCCATCAACAGACATCTATTTTCTGTGAGAGTAAATGCATAAACTTATGTTTTAGTGCCAGTCTTGTATGAGGCAGACTTGGATAGACAAATTGATTTCTTTTGGGCGCTGTGACACAAATGCATTGGTCATGCTTGTACAAATATTCATTACATCGCTATTGCGTAATCAAGTGGTGGCTAGTTAAATTTACCAGGCTTAAAGTGAAGAATGTCAACTTTTTTTGTAAAATGAAGGCTACACCTTTTATGTTATGAGATATTACAAATATTGCACGCCATCATGGTGTGATAATATTTGTGGTGAATGTACTTCATTCTGTCTATAAAACCCTGCACACTGCGCCATCATGAAAAGTTATATGATGTGAAAGAGTTTATGCAGCTTACAAATTCAACATCATCATCATCAGCCTATTTTATGTCCACTCCAGGATGCAGGCTTCTCCCTGCGACCTCCAGTTATCCCTGTCCTGCGCCAACTGATTCCAAAAAGTGCCTGCGAATTTCCTAATTTCATCGCCCCAGCTATTATTCTGCTGTCCGAGACGGCGCCTCCTTTCTCTTGGCACCGATTTTGTAACCCTAATGGTCCACCTGGTTATTTACTTTCGGCATTTAATGACCTGTCAAGCTTCATTTTTGCTGGTAATGTCAACTAGAATATCGTCTATACCCGTTTGCTCTCTGGTGCAAACTGCTCTCTTTCTGCCTTTTAACATTATGTCTGGCAATCTTTGTTTTTTTGCTCTTTGAGCGGTTGTTAGTTTGTTCTCAAGCTTCTTTGTCAGTTTCCAAATTTCTGCCCCATATGTCAGCACCAGTAAAATGCGCTGATTATACACCTTGCTTTTCAATAATAATGGTAAGCTTCAAGTCAGCAGCTGACCATGTTTGCCATATGAGCTCCAACCCATTTTTATTTTTATGTGAATTTTCTTTTCAAAATCAGGGTTCCCTGTGAGTAATTGACCTATCTAAACCTATCCCTACACAGACTCTAGAGGCTAACTGGCGATCTTCAACTCTTGTTCTTTTGCACGGCTGGTAATGAATATTTTTGCCTTCTTGATATTAATCTTCAACCCCACTCTTACACTTTCTCTGGTAAGGTCCTCAACCATTTATTGTAACTCGTCTGTATTGTTGCTGAACAGAACAGAGTCATCGACAAAACGAAGGTTGCTGAGATATACGCCATAGATGCTTACTCCTAAGCCGTCCCAGTTTAATAGCTTGAATACTTCTTCCAAGCACGCACCCAATAGCATTGGAGATATTGTGTCTGCATGTGCGACCCCATTCCTTATAGGTGTCTTTCTACGCTTATTGTGTAGAATTGAGGTAGCTGTGGAATCTGTGAAGATATTTTCCAGGATATTTACGTAAGCGGCCTGACTCCTTGATTAGATAATGCATCTATGACTGCTGGTATCTGTAGTGAATCAAATGTATTTTCGTAATCTATGAATGCCATATAGAGAGGCTGATTGTACTCTGCGGATTTCTCGATTGCCTAATTAATGACATCGACGTTATTCATTGTAGAAATTCCCTTCCTGAAGCCAGCCTTTTCCATTGATTTACTAAAGTCTAGGGTTGCCCTTATTCCACTGGAAGTTATCTTGGTGAATATTTTATATAACACTGCAAGTGAGCTAATTGGACAATAATTTTTCAGTTCTTTGACGTCTTCATTTTTGTGGATTAGCATAACTTTTGCACTCTTGCTGTTCTCTAGGGCCCTTGAAGCCGATAGACAGTTCGTATAGAGAGCCCCCAGTTTATGAAGCATAATGTCTCCTCCACATTTCATTAACTCGACTGTTAGTCAATCTTATCCTGCCACTTTTCTCTGTTTCATGTCTTGCATTCAGTTGCCTTTTCGCCACCCCTTCCCGCTGTACCACTGGATATGTATGCTGAACTAATGATGATGAAATATATACTTTAGGAGGCTGGATAACGCATCAAGCACACTCGACTCTAGCCAACCTTGTCCCGGAAGTTGGTTTTTCAATGCTTTGGCGCGGCACTTCGCCTGCATGGATGTGCGGAATTTTTTTCCACAAATATACGTGCCTGTTGGGCTGTAAACTACCGAAGCAGGCCAGAGAATTGTTTTGAGAAGACGTCCAGAACATTCCATGACAACGCCGACGGCCTCACTAACATGAGTGGCTCGCATTAAACAAACTGCTGAATCAGAAAAGGATTTATATAAGAAAAACTATTGCATACGGCTTCAGATTATCGCTAAAGCTGTTACTAGACATGTAGAGATAACCACGCCAAAAATGCGGAAAATCACGAAGGAAAAAATTACAGTAGTGATATTATGTGCCGCGGGTACGAGTAAGTGGAGCATACACCGTACTTTCGGAACAAGCCCCTGCACGACAACACATTTCCACTGCATTTACCTGCGCCAGGTTCGGTGAGCGGCGAAACGGCATCTCTACTTTCTGCATACTAGAGATTAGTGCTCTACATAGTATTTTGTGTCCCCTATCTGGACGCCAGCGGAACATAACGTAACTTTTTCCAAAGCATAAAAACGAAGGGCTCTGAGCACATTACAGTGCGAAGTGGCTTGTGGTGGGGCAAAGCAAGCACTGTGGTATTTTTATTTGCACAAGAAAAGCTAGGAAATCTAAATATGGGCTGGTTGCTAACAAATTCCATACATATCGTTAGCATGTTCCAATTATTTATATCCCCATCACCTATTTGTTTAGTGTAGAAGGATATCAGAAAAGAGAAGAAGCCCGGAAAGCACCTAGCACTTCAGGAAACCAGTTTCAATATATAATGTGGCTGCATCTTTTAATTCGATAGCTACGAGGGTGAGCCCACTGGTTGACACTTAATAGTGCTATTGATGCATTATCCAGATTATCTGCACGTCAAACCCGTACTGAGAGAGCCGAGGTTGCTTTTAGAGAAATTGTAGATTCTAGCCTGCTTGCTAGGAGCAGGAATTTGAGAATACATAAAGACCTCAACACATTGAACAGCACAACACTTTATTGAGAATTTTAGATCGGGGGTGTTCACAGAGTCATCCGCTTAGTGAATCCTGCTCAAAATTGTTGTTTGTTGCGTTCACATGGCGCTCAAGCATCACGATGCAGTGTGCAGCGACAGAAATGCGATGCTCAGATTTCGTGGTGGCCGGCACTTTTTGCGCCACCGGTGATCCATGGTTGATCGATGAGGAGGCACAATGCTGTTAGGATGCATGAAAAAGACTCTCGCTTTCATGTGACGCATAACTGCATCATCTCAGTGTGAAAAGCGCCCATTGGTGGCACAAAAAAGCAGAGGCCACCATGTCGTCCGAGCATCGCATACTAATTACTGAGCACTCTACGTAGGAAGGGTGGAACCAGCATGAGCTGGTGTCTTGTTGCTGCGTTTTCAAAAAGTGTTTTCTTGTTTAGTTGAGATTTTCAAGTTTGGATCGTTTAATAGGTGTCGTATGTGATTGAACCTAAAGTGAATACTACTCGACCTTCTTGCTTGATTTTCTGAATCGCACACATGTTGCAACACAATTTATTTGGAAATTGCTTGTGCCTTATTGACAGTCGCTTGAAGCAGCCATAGGCACCAATAACACTAACATGACATGATTATGAACAACTGTAATATTGTAATGTAAGGATAAACGAAGCCGAAATCTTTTTGCAATTCCTTCTTCAGAGAAGCTCACAGCTATTTCCACATGAAAAGTAATATCACTGGAAATAAGTTTGCTGACCTTGGAAGAGCGCTGCAAGTTTCTCTTTAGAATAGTGCCAGGTACAGAAGCTAAAAAATTGTTTAGCTATATTTCGTGCACTTTGCTTCTATATTTGCGCCTGCTATTTGTTGCAAGCCGTATTCTGAATGACCACAGCTCATTTATGAGTGTGGTGCTCTGCAATAAATTTGGCATCACCCGGGAAATATCGCAAATCTTCGAAAACAAATTAAATGGTTTCTTTTAGTAAAACTACTCAGTTTAGAAAACCTTTTTTTGTGTAGCCTGCTGAGACAAACTTTCTTAGACATGCCCATGGCCCTCAACAAAGAAGCCGAGACCAGACTGCTGAGGTTCGTTCTTTTTCCAGCCACTAAAAGCCAGCCTTAACCAGCTGGGTTTTCTAAAGGGAACTCATCACCGCCTACAATCACTCCATGTCACAATCAGTTATTCCTGTAGTGAACGTGAATGGTTTTTTGGGGCACAAGTCAAACTCGGCGCCACCACCGTTCTCCCGCAGTTTTTCTAGCTACTTAGCTAACCAGGTAGGGCGAATGTCGCAAAGGGTAAGGTAATCAACAGCTCAAAACATAGAACTTGCTCTAGTTCAACGCAGTTTCAATGCGAAATGCTTCAGTTACCATTTACAAAGAAACAGAACATAAGTAGGTGGTGTGGCTTTCACGTGGGCCCCTCTTTCCCACAGAGAACATGCAGTGAAAAATCAGCTTATGAAAGCATGGATATGGGTAAATGTATCTGCAAGTCATAAATCAGCTTTGTGACGTATCCTACATTTCCGCAAGCAAATGTGCCACTTAGCAGTCATTGAAACTTTTGTGTTATAGTTAGTGCATAGGATGTCATATTTCGGCTCTTTTCTTTCAAACGTTCCAGTTACAGTTATCATGCAATTGCTTGAATTGTATTGATTCCTGTCATCCAAATATAAAGCTCACCATTCTCTCTTGCTGTCAACACGTTAAATCATTGAATTTTTTCCGTGTGGTGCACCTCTCCATAATTTCTTTCGCTCAGAAGCTTCATAACAACTGCTACGCCTACATCTACTTAGCACCACCTTGTTTCAATATGTCCCCTTCTCATCACTGCACTGAGACATTTAAATATCGTTTGTGTCCACCCTAAAGAGCTGTGGAATAAACTGCGGGTCATATTTATTCTTTTCGCGCGCTGACTTCCTCTGAGATTTTTGCCACTGGTTTTGCAATACATTTTGTTTCGCTTTAATTTATTTATTTGTTAAATTTGTATTCGGTACTCTCCGTTCGTGCTATAGCCCGTCAGGGATATAGTATCTTGAAATAAATAGAAGAAGCAAGTTTCAATCGGTTGGCTTTGCTAACTTGAAAGCAGTGAAATTACAAATAAAAACAATCATACATTAACCGGAAAGGACCTTATAAAACAAGGCACCAGTGGGGTGTGCAAAAGCTAAGTTTACACCCAAACACACTAGCACGCATCCCAAAAAAGCGCCCCAACACAGTGATGTGCTCACCCGATGACATCAGACCACTATGGTGTGCACGCCATATTTGTAAAGATAGATAGATAGACGGCAATGGCACCAATAGCAAACAATTGGATAAAAATAACGATCGCACCCCTCGCTGTCCTTACTTGCTGTATATATATATATAGTGAAGTAAACGCGCGTAGGGGTCCGGCCTTGATCAGCAGGCCGGACCTCGGCCGAAACGTCAATAAACCGCTTCATACGCGCGTCTACTTCACTGTGAATATTTACCCGGACCCAGAACTGCTTTTCTTCTGGTATATATATATATATAAATATATATATATATATATATATATATATATATATATATATATATATATATATATATATATATATATATATAATGACGAACAACTAATCATAAACTTTCTTACCTCTCTCTAATTCAATGTATATTTCCTACAGCTACTTCATTTTCTTCATTTAGAATAGTTTGATACATTCATAATAACCATAATACCTACTACTTTAATAAATTTAGTACGTTGAATAACCTTTGTTACAAATTATGATACACAATGCTGTGTAGGTTACGAAAGTTGTTAGGCAAGTTCGCCAACACGGAACTATCTGGTAAACTGTTTCTCCCCATTTACCGCTTGATATTAGGTCGATATTACAAATATAGGTGCCGTGCTTCTTTTACCCGCTATGTGATCTAAAATAGAATAGTAATATTGTGCAATAAATTGAAAGAATTCAATTTTCAGTAATGTGTACGTTATATGGGCAACTGAATGTAAGGAAAAATTTTGCATTTCTACTTATTGTGGAAGAGGCAGTATCACCTGTGGGCTATTTTAATGAATCCTTAAGATGCCCAGTATATCAACGATGTGATTCAGGAATTCAGCGTTCAAATGTTCTGCTTTATACGCCGGCTATATTTATTGCGGAAGAAAACTCTAAGCGCTCACTGAAACTTTGGATAAGAACACAGCTCCTATATTTATGTCTGCAAATTTAGACTGGGGAAAGAAGTTGCGGAAACTCTTCATGTTTTCCAGGGGATTTATTTTGCTCAGTGTGTACTAAGTTTTTTGACAGCACTCAATTCTGGCAGCAATTGCATATACGTTGTAGCAACAACAATTGCACATTTTACTGTGCTCTTCCTAAATATCTTCACAGTTGCTATGGCGCCGCCTTGGTGGCAGCGATCATTTGTACAGAAAATCTGTCGCCAACACAAAATTGCTCAATTTCTATGAATTGAAAATAATGTTTAAAAAAGAACTACTTTCTTTACTTATGGCTACATAATTAGGAACCATGTGTCAAATACGCTTCAAAACTAAAATATAAAGTTTTATCGTAACAGAAAATGAACGAAGCCTCAAACATTATTTCACACTAAAATAAAAATGTGGCAATACAGAAAATAGAAAAGCATGAGCCATTCCGCATTTGGAAGGTGGACGACCTGCACAAAGTAGAAATTGTGAACAAAGGCACGAACACTTTTATTTTCTTCATTGGTGGACATCATGACCTCATGACATCAAGACACGTTTATTCATATACAATAGGGTGGACAATATATCATCATCATCATCATCATCATTCTGGTTACGCCCACTGCAGGGCAAAGGCCTCTCCCATGCTTCTCCAACTATCCCGGTCATGTACTAATTGTGGCCATGTTGTCCCTGCAAACTTCTTAATCTCATCCGCCCATCTAACTTTCTGCCGCCCTCTGCTACGCTTCCCTTCCCTTGGAATCCATTCCGTAACATTTAATGACCATCGGTTATCTTCCCTCCTCATTACGTGTCCTGCCCATGCCAATTTCGTTTTCTTGATTTCAACTAAGATATCATTTACTCGCGTATGTTCCCTCACCCAATCTGCTCTTTTCTTATCCCTTAACGTTACACCTATCATTCTTCTTTCTATAGCTTGTTGCGTCGTCCTCAATTTAAGTAGAACCCTTTTCGTAAGCCTCCAGGTTTCTGCCCCGTACGTGAGTACTGGTAAGACACAGCTGTTATAAACTTTTCTCCTGAGGGATAATGGCAACCTGCTGTTCATGATCGGAGGATGCCTGCCAAACACACCCCAGCCCATCCTTATTCTTCTGATTATTTCGGTGTCATGATCCGGATCCGCAGTCACTACCTGTCCTAAGTAGATGTATTCCCTTACAACTTCCAGTGCCTCACTACCTATCGTAAACTGCTGTTTTCTTCCGAGACTGTTAAACATTACGTTTATTTTCTGCAGATTAATTTTTAGACCCACCCTTCGGCTTTCCCTCTCCAGGTCAGGGAGCATGCATTGCAGTTGGTCCCCTGAGTTACTAAGCAAGGCAATATTATCAGCGAATCGCAAGTTGCTGAAGCATTCTCCATTAACTCTTATCCCCAATTCTACACAAGTCAGGTCTCTGAATATCTCCTGTAAACACGCGAAGAACAGCATAGGAGAGATCGTATCTCCTTGCCTGACGCCTTTCTTTATTGATATTTTGTTGCTTTCTTTATGGAGGACTACGGTGGCTATGGAGCCGCTATATATATCTTTCAGTATTTTTACATACGGCTCGTCTACACCCTGATTCCGCAATGCCTCCATGACCGCTGAGGTTTCGACTGAATCAAACGCTTTCTCGTAATCATTGAAAGCTATACATAAGGGTTGGTTATATTCCGCACATTTCTCTATCACTTGATTGATAGTGTGAATATGGTCTATTGTTGAGTAGCCTTTGCAGAATCCCTCCTGGTCCTTTTGTTGACGGAAGTCTAAGGTGTTCCTGATTCTATTTGCAAATACCTTAGTAAATACTTCGTCGGCAACGGACAGTATCCTGATCTGTCTATAATTTTTCAAGTCTTTGGCGTCCCCTTTCTTATGAATTAGGATTATGTTAGCGTTTTTCCAAGATCCCGGTACGCTCGAAGTCATGAGGCATTGCGTATACAGGGCGGCCAGTTTCTCTAGAACAATCTCCCCACCATCCTTCAACAAATCTGCTGTTACCTGATCCTCCCCAGCTACCTTCCCTCTTTGCACGGCTACCAAGGCTTTCTTTACTTCTTCCGTCGTGACCTGTGGGATTTCGAATTCCTCTAGACTATTCTCTCTTCCATTATCGTCGTGGGTGCCACTGGTACTGTATAAATCTCTATAGAACTCCTCAGCCACTTGAACTATCTCCCCCCTATTAGTAATGATATTGCCGGCTTTGTCTCTTAACGCAAATATCTGATTCTTGCCCATTCCTAGTTTCTTCTTCACTGCTTTTAGGCTTCCTCCGTTCCTGAGAGTATGTTAAATTCTATCCATATTATACTTCCTAATGTCAGCTGTCTTACGCTTGTTCATTAACTGCGAAAGTTCTGCCTGTTCTATTCTAGCTGTAGGGTTAGAGGCTTTCATACATGGGCGTTTTTTGATCAGATCTTTCATCTCCTGCGATAGCTTACTGGTATCCTGTCTAATATATATATTACGAGAGCGATGAGTCGCAGTTTTTGCTTCGTTAGGGAGAGTGATCGCTTGCTGATGATCATAGTGTTTGTTGACACAGAACAAGAATGTCCGACAGCCTAGGCATAAACAGCTTCGCTGTAACTTGTTTGCCTAGGCAAAACATTATATAACTGCTTATGTCTGTGAAATATATTTTCATTCTTTTGATACCCCTTTAGTGCTATAGCTAACCCCAGTTATTTTATAAAAACTCAATATTTTACAAATTTAAACAATATGCTTCTGCCGTCGTAATCTTCAACAACATTATAGGTAGGTCTTTCGACAAAGGCAACCTCGTTAAACCCAAATATTCTACAGTTCTCTGGCAGATCAGAAGTGAACATGGTGCTCTTACCGGATGATGACACCATCGCAGAGGCACTGAGTACTTCTACATTGGTGTTGCCCTCTCTTTTATCACCGGATCTGCTTGGGGCATACGAAGTACACTTGCGAAGCATGCCGGAGAGCCAGTGCCGTGCTGCGCCGGTGATGAAGGGGATGGTTCCAGTCAATATACAGTGTGTATGTTGAGCTGCGCCAAATTTTTGAAATTAGAAAAATATAAATCACGGTGACATTACGTTTGTGATTCCAGTGTAGGCATTAACCGCTTCTAGAGATAGAGCAATTTCCGATATTAGGTGCGTTTTAACAAAGTTACGGTAATAAATTTTCTCATATTCAACAACAGGTGGCCACAGCAAATGAGTACTTTGGGGATATCCTCGACACTACCTATCCTGAGGATCCCATTTAGAACAGCGGAGTTCATGTGGAAATTACGCGAAGAAGTAGTTCCCCTTGTAAGCCTCCTTGAAACCGAAAGTGGCCGGCCAAAGGGCATCTGTGACGTCTATGTCGCAGTCCACACGCCTTAGGTCAAGCCTGCGAGGGCACCGCCACTCTGGCCCCGCTAGCAGCTTGCGTTACCTCCTTGCTGTCTGCGGCGTTGGCTGCTTCATGCCGGCGGTCTGCCAAATTTACTTCGTCATTCAGTGGGGCGCCACGTGTCCACTTCCACCGACGAATTGATGTTTAAGGAAACAACGTTTTGTAAAAATTCGCTTTCTCTGGGAAAGCTCTCTCAAACGCGCGCGTGCGAGTTGTGTAAATGAAAACGCGTAAACCGAAAGAGATAGGAACATAAGTCACTGAGTGAAGGAAAAGAAAGAATACCATATGGTCGACGCTGCAGACTGATGTGACGCCGGGCCTGCAGTGGTTGGTGCTACAGCACTAAAGTAGTGCCCAACGGAATTACCAAGTAAATTTGGTGGCCCGCTAGCATGAAGCGCTAGGCCAACGCCGCAGACAGCAAGTACATAAGGGCAGCTGCTAGTGGGGCCGACACGAGGTGTCCTTATAGACATGATGAAAGGCGAGTGGGCGGCAACATCGGCGACACAGATGCTCTTTTGCGAGCCAGTTTCGGTTTTAAGGAGCGTGCCAAGGGGAATTAATTGCCCGTGTAGCTCCCACATGAACTCCGCTATTCAACATGTGATCTTTGGATAGGTAGCGTCGAGGATGGGCCCCAAAGTACTCATTTGCTGTATTCACCTAATGTTGATAAATAGAAAGTGCATTAATGTAACTTCGTTAAAACGCACATAATTGCAGAAATTGCTCTATATCTAGAGGCTGCCAATCTGTACATTAGAATGGTAAAGATAACGCGACAGTGATTTATACTTTCTCTCATTTTAAAAATTTGGTGCGGTAAAAAGGACGCTCTGAATACTCGTTCGTGAACTATAAAAGGCTGTCCACGTCCCAGCGCTAACCTTTGCCAACACGGTGGTGTGCATTAGAGCGTGGCTGGAGCGCGGACAGTGCGAAGTGGGACGCGTGGCTCTCGGCTGCCACGGAAGCGTGGCTGCTGAGGCCATACAAGACGACCTGGGGTGGTCGTCATTCCAGGCGCCGTAAGCGACCACCAAGGTGGCCTTGGACGGCCGACTTCGCCGAATGGAACACCAGAGATGGGTTGGCTGTTACATAGACTTCTGGGGCGCCCAGATTGCGAGCACCTTTCGGGAGCGCACGCTGAAATGCAAGTTCGGCTTCCTTGCCCCGCGGCTACGGGCGTTAAGAACTCGGAAGCTGAGCCATGAGGCGCGAGAACGCGTAGGTGAAGTCGATACAGAGCAATGGTGCCCTGTTATGTTCGCGAATTGACCCTCGAACTCTACCGCTCACATGAGTCCGCCCCAGGTACAGAGAACTTCTGCGACAGCGACACAGAGAGTAGCCTAGTTTTTGAAGCGCGCGCGGGAACCCTCAGAACTCTCTTGTAACGGCACCGCTTCAAAGCATCCCCAACGGTACTAAGTGCCATCTCCCGAGCATGTAGGGAGACTCAAGAATGTGCGATACATGTCACAGCCCATTGTGTTGGGGCGTCGCGAAGTCAACTTGAGGGCACCACTCTTTCAGAAGCGTTGGGCTTCGTGAACTACGAACACTTCGTGAAGTCCATTGTAGTGGCCCCAACCAAACAGAGACTACGCCAGTGGTGGTGGCTGACCCGACAGCCCAGCCGCGGATGCGCTAGATAAGAGAGTGCAGTCCCCAGTGTCATTGACTCACAGGGCGCTCAGTGATTCGCGTCGAGAGAATGCCGCATGTCATTTCTCTTCCCCCCAATTTCTTCGCCCTGCAGTTTTCTTTGCGTTCATTTCTTTTGCGACGTACAGGTTAGGGTGCGAAACTTGCGCCCATCCGTTAAAAAGGGGGATGCCATATGATCATCATCATCATCATAGGTAGCGGTACGAGGTAGATGGAGAAGTCATGAGAAAGAAAAAAGAAGATTCTGCAGACGCAATAAAATTGCTATACCAAAAAAAATCACTCGCCATTCCGGCCCTGAGAAAGTGGATGTTAACGGAGCTGTTGCAAAACCACTGCACCTGCTGATGGGCGTATGGAATCTTTTAACAGTTTAGAGTAATGGTAGGGATAATCCCTTTCTGGTCACTGTGATAGAGTGTTATGGGTTCTGCGACAATTTTTGCTACATTCATGGCAAAGACCAAATCCTAAAATCCAAACACGATATAAGCCATCTGCTTGGTGGATTGGGGTAGTTGTATTGTGCGAGTCCAAAGTTTTCCCTGACAAACGACAGGAACCAGTCCTTAGTGTCCGGTTTCGCAACTTGAACACTAAATCCACCCATGACAACCACTGGCGGGTGTGTGGCCTGCCCATAACATTGCTGCAACGAGACTGTCTACGGGAGCTGTAATCGAGGAGCTCTAGCCGGCATGGGATTTATGGGTAATACATGGATTTCCCCTAAACATCTCCCTTAAGGCTTCAAAGTGGCTTCGTGGCTTTCATGAGTTTGACATTTTCAACAAAGTATTGTGTAAAAAATATTAATAAATATTTCCGACGGCAGGATTCGAACACAAGACCTCTAGTACACAGGCCGGACATTGGAACCATTTCTCCACGGACGAATGCATTGAGAAGCAGCATAGAACGTCGTATGTATCTATGGTGGACTAGTCTTGAAACACGTTGTTCGAATGTTTGTTCTTTCTTGAAAAGAATGCTGCTCTTTATGTTGTATGCGTGACTCAAAAGAATATATGCACTTTTCGCTTGACTTTGCTGAGTGGTTGATGCCTGCTAAACCTCCGGCTTCATTCGGCCCGGTGTTGCACTACCTCCGGGATCGGCCCTAATTTTTGACCACGGACGGGAACATAAAAAATGCCGAGATACGATTGGTTAACACTTTCGATGTAAAACATGTATGGCATAGCTGATTAAATCAATATGGCCAGGTGACCGCTTTTTACCCGCCCGTTTCAAAGGGGATGTCAATAAATCTTAACGATAATAATAATAATAATAATAATAATAATAATAATAATAATAATAATAATAATAATAATAATAATAATAATAATAATAATAATAATAATAATAATAATATTAATATTAATAATAACAATAATAATAATAATAATAATAATAATAATATTTATTGACACACATCCAAAAACAAAACAAAGAAACGGGCCTGTCTAAGTCTACGAGGACTTGTGCGACTAGGCCCGGCAGAGTCGGTACAGCGATGTGGTTATATATTTACATAAAAAGTGAAAAGGTAGACATATACATAATAACACGTTTTTTTCAACTTTGAGAAAAATGTTTGGTGGTATTACCCGTTAACAGACAATGACATCGTAAATTTAGATAAACACATCAACAACTTAAGTAAAGTTAAGTAAAAATAATAATAGTAATAATAATAATAATAATAATATCCTTCTTTATTAGCAGCTCATCGTGCCTTGTTGTCTTGAAATATGCGATACGTCGCTATGCGACGTATCGCGAGCGTCGTAATATGCGAGCGTCGATACTTGCAGACTTTATATTGCAGTTGCATATTATCACTCCAGGTGGCATGCCATGTAAACGTGTAATGAGTAGAGTTACAAAGTAGATACGGGTTTGGCGAAGAAAAAGGTGTACAAAAATACAAAAAAAACTTCACCGACGATTACGATACTCCGTAATGCGCAATTTGTATATTGAGATAAAGAATTTTAAAGATACATGTGGCAGAGTCGGCAATCGTTGAAAGAACGATCTTTGCGCCAAGCGCGTAGGCTTTTATACGTGAGTCATCGAATGTTTCAGTGTATTTGCTGGTGCCACTTGACTCCCAGAAAGTACTACACGATTTGATTTCCTCATACTATTAGATTACCCAACAATCGCCAACCAGGACATTCGCAACAGGTAATAATAATATTAATACTAATAATAATAATATTAATAATAATAATAATAATAATATTAATAATAAGCATCGTATCATGCCACTTGTCACTACGCACCATCACGTTCTCTTTCGCTCTCGTGACACGTGTACCCTTTCCTACGGCTCGCAGGAAAAGCAAAGGTATCCGACGGGCGATGTATGCGTTAAAGGGAAGCTGAAACGGTTTTCAATTTCCATGAATTGCTGGGAATGGGAACAACAGACCTATTCATTTCCGGTTCCGAAATTTTTTTTCTTCGTTTTGTTAATATAAGAGGCGGAAATCGCTTTCTAAATCACCTCCGCGGACACGCTCCCATCGCTTCCCGGAGCGCCGGGTGAGGTGGCTGCCAGAGGAGAGAACCGGCGAGAGTGACGTCACGCGCGGGGACCGAGATGCCAGACCGGCGTGCTGGCATGTGTTGGCATGCCTCTTTCCGTCCTGCGCTTTACTGAACGACGCTAGGAGAGATTTGCCGCCGCCGCCGCCGCTCACGTTTGTTTTCTTTTGCGATTTTCGTAAACTGTTCTTTCCTTCGGTGCGGCGTGAGTGCCTACAGCCAAGGGCGCCCAACATGCCCTGGTTCTGTGCAGCATTCGGCTGCGCGAACACAGGCGGGCGAGATGATGTGGTGTTTCACAGGTTTCCGAAGGACAAGAAGCTTGCAGCGCAGTGCTGCGGTGAGGAGAGATAAGTTTGTACCGACGAAATCAACTGTGCTGTGCTCGGACCATTTCCGCGATAGCCGGATTGCATTACGAAAAATGCGGAAACGCGTTGTTGCTAGCGTTGCTATACTCCGTTTCATGCATCAGGTGCAACGCTGTGGAGGCTTGAGATACTTCTTGCAGTGGCTGCGTTCGCACTTAGAAAAAGTTCGGTGTTTCTGAACCCGATTTTTGAGAAAATTTTTTATATATAAGCTGAGTTCTGAATGAAAAAAAGACTTTACCCATAGAAACAATACGGCGGCTAACACGTTCTTTTAAATCAATTTTCTTTTCGGCATTTTTTAATTGCAGCCCGTCGCGGCAGCTTCACGTGCATGCTCGCGCGAGCAAACGCAGCTGGCACGCTGCGAAGCATAGACGGAAACGCGCGCAGTAATAAATTTTGGTGACCGGACTTCGTGCGTAGCCTCCACAGCGTTGCACCTGAGGTATGAAATGGCGTATAGGCTTGCATAGTGACATTCGACGTACGCTTGCAGTTATCGAGTTTACCACACGGCGGTGCTAAAACTGCCTAATATCTTTATGGCAACACTAGCATGGAGCACGCATACCGATTCTTGATTGAGCCACAATCGCAAAGTCGTCGAACCATAGTATGAATATTGCACACATAATACCTCTGGCCATCTCTGGATGTGTATGATAAGCAACTTCCATGACTGTACCTCGCAGCACTGCATGTGCGCGCTTTGAAACGCGGCACTCATGTTCGCGGTCGTGTATCAACACTCAAAAAACCGCGGGACTTTAGACAAGCAGCGGCAAGGTGCTTGACATCGCGAAATCGCACCCGTATTTACAATCTAATGAGAAGTTAGAGCTTCGGCATTTTTCCAGCAGCAAGTTCCCAGTGACACATTAGCGCATTTTTTCTCCCGTCACTGGAACGTGCAGCTACATGAAAAAAAAAACATACGTACCAGCTAAGATTTCCAACGCGCGAGAAGGTGCACACATCGCTCTAGGCACACTCAACATCGTCGTTGCCGCCGTTGCCGCCATCGTTTTCCGTATCGGCTGTCGGTTCGAACATGTACGGCGAAAATACAAGCTGTCCGAGAAAGCGAGAACGTTCCATAATGCTTACAACTCAGCTATGAAGCATGAACAGAACAGCGTGCTTACGCTCTGAAACGGCGGCGCCGACCGGCGACTGCCGCGAGTGACGTCACAGCGGCCCCGACCAATCACGGGCAACAGCGGCGTTCGGGCGATACCCTGAGGCGCTGGTGCGCGTTTTCATGAAAAAAACAGCCGCTTGCGCTTGTTTCCGCCCTTTTTGAACCAGATATTCGTGTTCAGGGGACTCAAAACTGTAGAATGCCGTAGAGAACTCATTTTTTTTTCGAAAAGTGTTTCAGCTTCCCTTTAATAATAATAATAATATTTGGGGTTTTACGTGCCAAAACCACTTTCTGATTATGAGGCACGCCGTAGTGGAGGACTCCGGAAATTTTGACCACCTGGGGTTCTTTAACGTGCACCTAAATCTAAGCACACGGGTGTTTTCGCATTTCGCCCCCATCGAAATGCGGCCGCCGTGGCCGGGATTCGATCCCGCGACCTCGTGCTCAGCAGCCCAACACCATAGCCACTGAGCAACCACGGCGGGTCAGCTTCCCTTTAGGAGACAAAGCTGGCAATATCATTACTAAGATGGATGAGATAGTTCAAGTGGCTGAGGAGTTCTGTAGGGATTTATACAGTATCAGTGGCACCAACGATGATAATGGAAGAGAGAATAGACTAGAGGAATTCGAAATCCCACAGGTAGCGCCGGAAGAAGTAAAGAAAGCCTTGGGAGCTATGCAAAGGGGGAAGGCAGCTGGGGAGGATCAGGTAACAGCAAATTTGTTGAAGGATGGTGGGCAGGTTGTTCTAGAGAAACTAGCCACCCTGTATACGCAGTGCCTCATGACTTCGAGTGTACCGGAATCTTGGCAAAACGCTAACATAATCCTAATCCATAATAAAGGGGACGACAAATACTTGAAAAATTATAAACCGATCAGCTTACTGTCCGTTGCCTACAAAGTATTTACTAAGGTAATTGCAAATAGAATCAGGAACACCTTAGACTTCTCTCAACCAAAGAACCAGGCAGTATTCCGTAAAGGCTACTCAACAATAGACCATATTCACACTATCAATCATGTGATAGGAAAATGTGCGGAATATAACCAACCCTTATATATAGCTTTCATTGATTACGAGAAAGCGTTTGATTCAGTCGAAACCTCAGCAGTCATGGAGGCATTGCGGAATCAGGGTGTAGACGAGCCGTATGTAAAAATACTGAAAGATATCTGTAGCGGCTCCACAGCAACCGTAGTCCTCCATAAAGAAAGCAACAAAATCCCAATAAAGGAAGGAGTCAGGCAGGGAGATACTATCTCTCCAATGCTATTCACTGCGTGTTTACAGGAGGTATTCAGAGACCTGGATTGGGAAGAATTGGGGATAAGTGTTAATGGAAAATACCTTACTAACTTCCCATTCGCTGATGATATTGCCTTGCTTAGTTACTCAGGGGACCAACTGCAATGCATGCTCACTGACCTGGAGAGGCAAAGCCGAAGGGTGGGTCTAAAAATTACTCTACAGAAAATAAAAGTAATGTTTAACAGTCTCGGAAGAGAACAGCAGTTTACGATAGGTAGTGAGGCATTGGAAGTGGTAAGGAAATACATCTACTTAGGACAGGTAGTGACTGCGGATCCGGATCCTGAGACTGAAATAATCAGAAGAATAAGAATGGGCTGGGGTGCGTTTGGCAGGCATTCTCAGATCATGAACAGCAGATTACCATTATCCCTCAAGAGAAAAGTTTATAACAGCTGTGCGTTACCAGTACTCACGTACGGGGCAGAAACCTGGAGGCTTACGAAAAGGGTTCTACTTAAATTGAGGACGACGCAACGAGCTATGGAAAGAAGAATGATAGGTGTAACGTTAAGTGATAAGAAAAGAGCAGATTGCTTAAGGGAACATACGCGCGTTAATGATATCTTAGTTCAAATCAAGAAAAAGAAATGGGCATGGGCAGGACACGTAATGAGGAGGTAAGATAACCGATGGTCATTGAGAGTTACGGAATGGATACCAAGGGAATGGAAGCGTAGCAGAGGGCGGCAGAAAGTTAGGTGGGCGGATGAGATTAAGACGTTTGCAGGGACAACATGGCCACAATTAGTACATGACCGGGGTAGTTGGAGAAGTATGGGAGAGGGCTTTGCCCTGCAGTGGGCTTAACCAGGCTGATGATGATGATGCTTATGATTATGATGATGATGATGATCCAACGGGCTAGCAGGACAATCCCCTCGAAAGATGTACAAAGCCATCAAAGTGCACTACCACGAAATGTCTTTAAGAACGTAATACTCTGCCGTTAAGGTAGCCTTGAGTGCAACCCTAAACCTATAGACTCCGTAAATTCGAAGTCCACAATCAAAATTTGTGGGCAGACGGAAGCCATCCCTTATGTTCAATTGTTAGGACGTGCCGAGTTCATCAATTGAAGCGCGATAATCAGACCAAATGGCAGCGGGCACTTTTTTCGGCCCCGGAGAAAGTTGGGTCACCATTACGGGAAAAGTGTACTCACCGCGCGTCCACGTAGCCCTCACTTTTATCTCGTACAACAATGCATCAGCTCAGTATCGCCATAGCCTCCCCCCCCCCCTCCGTAGGCGCCAGAGGCGCTGACATCCAGGTCATCCGAGTAACGCATTTTAATCGCCAATAACTGTAAATGTATGAATTAGCTGTTCCTAACTTCACGTCCGACGGCCTGTAGAAGTAGAAAATTCACCACCTTACCGATTTACTTAGTTACTTCTTTAAGTAAAACCAAATCGGCAGAACCCATCTCCCTAGGATTGTGAGATGCAGCCATTGAGAAAGGCAGAGCGGAGTCCTCAATTCGAACAAGAGTGTTTACTCACACAACTCAAGTGCCACGCAGTCGGTCAGACAACGTTTGAGGCACGTAGGCATCTGATTTTTAACCATCCCTCTCTTGCTGGGCATTATCTGCTGCGCTTTAAGAGCACAAATACTGGGATGACAGCGCGTTTCCAAAGCAACTTGGCCTCAGTCGACGCGATGGTACGCCTAGTACACAGAGGAGGCCACAACACAGGCTCTAAGCCAGACCATGTTACGCGCTCGCAGAATGCCTTATAGTAACAGTCAAGACAAATTCGTGGGTGCAAAACCTGTTTTCAGTCGCTCAGAAGACAGAATTGTCAAGTTCCTGTGCTCCTCGGCGTTAACTTTTACACGGCCTGTCGGCGCAAGCAACACACTCTCGTGTTACCAGTCTTCGAAATCGCTCGTCGTGTTTTCGACAGCTTTGAGTACCGAAGGAAGGTATATGTTCTTGCAGGGCCATAAAAAGCGTCACAAACTTGTCCCATTAAAATTTAATGCGCGCAAAACTAGCTGTCACCACGGCCGGCTTGCTTTTTTGCTAACAGCATCACAACCCAAGCACGGCGAGCATGCCTCAAAAGTATTCCGAGAAGTAACGAAACTCATTACAATAATTTTCGGGGTCAGATAATGCGTCACACACTTGTCCGAGTAAGGTTCAGCACACGCGAAACTAACTGCGGCACACAGCCGAGTTGCTTTTCACTAACTGCGCCACTACACCGAGCGCGGCCACTGTACTTGAAGAGTACCACAAGAAGTAACGAAATTAGTTACAATAATTTCCGGGGTCAGAGAAATCGCCAAAACTTGTCTGGGTGAGATTCCGTACACGCGAAACTGCGTCACATGGCCGAGGTGCTTTTTGCCACAAAGCCAGGTGCGCCGAGCGGGCCCAAAAACTACCAAAATAAGTCATACTAATGCTGGGGCTCATGGAAAGCTTGGCAAACACCTCCCAGTACGAGTAACTAACTGATATTAACTAGGCCTGGGCGGCGTCGCCGTTTTTCCATAGCTGCGTCACTATATAGGTTCAGTTTTGTGCAGTCGGTGAAGTACGTCGCAGAGTGTCGAACAAAATTCATCATCTTGCTGTAGTCCCGTACTGCAGCGGTGCCGCGTCGAAATGCAGATGGAACGCAAGAATACACCGGAAGCCCCCCCAAAAAACAGCCTACAATCGAAATAGGCTGGTCGCCGAGCAAGCGAGCTTCACATGCGCAGCCGGCCTCGGTCTCTTCGGTGGCATGTCTGGTGACTGACGCATGCATATGGCGAGTCTGCCGTGCCGCTAGCTTGTTGCTAGGTGATGCAAGAAGAATAAGTCGCGAAGTACAAGTTCATTTATACGCAAAACCCTTTTAGTCTTAGAGGGAAATAATAACAATAAAACATTGTCTGTAAGTTCATTTCACATTCTTATTTTTTTCTATTGCTCGCGTCAAGTAACGAATGAGGTTGACACTAGGCATCAGGTGTTTCCTGTTGCTAGTTTTCGCCAAGTGTCCCCTTTTGTTGAGAGAGAGAGTAAACGTTTATTGTAATAGAGTCTGTTTGGTTATGGTGGGTGGAGCCCCTCCTCCAGGGCCCCACTGGTTACAGTGGCTCGCCGGGCCTGGTCAAGGGTCGCCAGTTGGCTTCCCAATTCCACTTCCGCGAGTCGCGCCTCCCACGACCAGTTATGTAGAGTGTTGTCTAGCAGCGGCGAGGTGGCAGCCGCCGGACGTAACGCGCACTGGAATGTTATGTGTTCCAATGTCGGTGTTCCTTCACACCACGGGCACGTGTTGCCGTATTTGTCTGGGTACATTTTGTGTAGCCTGCATAAATGTGGGAATGTGTTTGTTTGCAGGCGGCGCCAGTCCCGTGCTTGCCTCCTCTCTAGGTCTGGGTGAGGAAGGGCTTTGGTTCGCCTACTTAGCCTTTGTAATTCGAGGATTTCTCTTGGCGCACCGGGTGTCGATCTCGGGCGGTGTGGCCCGCGGTTCGGCCTGTCATGCCTCGAGCCAAGCGGTCCGCCCGTTCGTTCCCCGCTATCCCTCTGTGCGCCGGGCACCAGGTCACGCAATGATCCAAGGTGAGTTCCGTTCCTAGGATGCGGAAGACGCAGCCCGGTAAAGCCCCCCCCCCCCAAGGAAGAGGCGGCAGGCGTCCTGCGAGTCTGTCGGCACGTAGGCCGATTGGCCCTTATCTTCCGCGGCGTGTATATCCAGGGCTATGGCCACAGCTTCGGCCGTCGCAACCGATTTCGTGTGTATAGATGCTGCTACGGTTGTTCGTCCTTGGCTAGTCACGACGACTGCAAAGGTATTCAGGGTGCCTGTATTCTTGTGATACGAACTCGCGTCTGTAAAGTAAGTATCCGGATCGCTTTGCCGCCTTGTAAGGTGGCTGCCTGCGCGCGTCTCCGTCCCGCATGATGGACTCGGTGCATGTGACGGGCGGATCGGCGACACGTGGATCCGCTCTCGGATTTCAGATGGCAGTAGGATTGTTTCGTCGCCACAATATTGTGGTGTCAGTGGATAGTGAAGTCTTTGTAAAACCGAGCGTCCCTGAGGTGTCGTGTTTAGCCGTTCACGCTGCGCCACTAGAGTGGCCGCTGCATATTCCTCGAAAGTGTTCATCATTCCTAATTCGTTCAGTCGGATCGTGCTTGTGCTTTCAGGCAGGCCGAGTGCTGCTTTACAGGCGATTCTTATGAGCTTATCCGCATGTTCGACGTCGTTACGCCGCGTGGTTTGGAAAGGCAGAGCGTACGTTAGACAACTAATGACGAAGGCGTTTACGAGTTGCATGGTGTCTGCTTCGGTCATGCCTTCTCGGCTGCGTGCAACTCTGCTAATAAGCCCAGTTACGCTCCGAACAGTGCGTCTGAGATTGGAGAGTGCTATGCTAACGCTGCCCGTTTCTTGAATGCACATTCCCAGTACGCGCAGGTGGGATGCCCTCTTGGTGGGCTCTCCCTCCAAGGTGAGCTGCAGATCCGGAGCCCTGGTCGCTAGGGTATGTCTAGGTCTAATATGAATATACTCCGATTTCGCTGGAGCGCACCTCATGCCTGCTCGCCTCATATAGTTTTCAATGGGGCTGATGGCCTGTTGAAGCGTGTCTTGTCGGCTTCCGTAGGACCCTTTGCAGGCCCAGAGTGTAATGTCGTCTGTATATATGGCGCAGCCAAGGTCCCGGTTCTTCTGTAAGTCCAGGGCCATTCTACGTAAGCCGATGTTAAAAAGAAGTGACAATATGGATCCTTGAGGAGTGCCCTTATCTAGTAGGCGACACAGGGCAGAACGTGCTGAACCTAGTCCTATTTTCGCGGAGCGGCTGCTCAGGAAGTCTTGAACGTAATGATATACTCTTTCTCCACACCCGACATCTCGTAGTCCGTCTAGTATTGTAGTGTGTGAGATGTTATCAAATGCCTTATGGACGTCGAGCGCTAGCAGGATTCTGTACATACTGCCCGGAGGAGGATCGAGCACCTCATCTCTTAATAGAAGAAAGACGTCCTGTGCACAGATTCTCCTGCGGAAACCGAACATGGATTCAGGGAAGAGTGAGTTTCGTTCGATGTGGGCTTCGAGTCGGGTTAGAATTACTCGTTCAAAAAGCTTGCTCATGCAAGACGTGAGCGATATGGGCCTGAGATGGTTGAGCTCGCGCGGCTAGCCCGGTTTTGGTATAAGCACGATGTCTGCCTCCTTCCATTCTCCCAGTAGTCTTCCATCTGGTCGCCAGACCTGTTCATTGAAGAAGTCGACTAAGTGCTGTAGGGCTATGTCACTAAGGTTGCGCAGCATTGCGTTGGTGATTTGTTCGGGTCCAAGAGCCGTGTTCTTCTTGAAGGTTTGTGCTGCTGCGTAGAGCTCTGAGAAGGTGATGGGGGCGTCCAAGCTCGAGTTACCCTGTCCTTGGTATTCTCTCATAACGCTTGAAGATGTCTGGGCAGCTACGGTGTAGGTGCGTTTTAGATGCTCGAGTAGTTCTTGTTCTGAGCCCTTGTATTCTCGTAACAGCCGCCGCATGACGTTAGACGTCTCGGTGCGCGTGCTAGTTGGGTCTAACATGCACCGAAGAATGGCCCAGGTCTTCTTGGTGCTCATGGTGCCTCTGAGAGAGTCGCAGAAGCTGCGCCAATTTTGATTATTCAGCTTCTTCGCATAGGTGTTAGCTTCGTTTGCCAGCAGGGCTATTCGGCGCCTAAGTTTGCGATTACGCCGCTGCCGCTTCCAGCGTTTGGTGAGGCTTCTGTGGGCCTCCCAGATGTGGGCGAGATGGCTGTCTACTACTGGTGCTTCCGTTGTGGTCTTGATCTCTCTCGTGGTGGCAGCATGGGCCTCCTTGAGGAAAGCTGTCCAACCTGCGGCCGTGGCTGGAAATGAGGAAGCAGCCTGGTGTCGTTCTCTGTACCTTTTCCAGTCAGTGAGCCTGGCAACCCCTAGGGGCTGTCGAACTTTAGCTGTGTTATCATTGACACACAATGGATAGTGATCACTACCTAGCATTTCGTCCAGGTTACACCAGGTGACCCCCGTCTCATTGTTGACAAACGTAAGGTCCGGCGTAGTGTCCCGGGCAACGCTGTTTCCTATTCTTGTATGAGTCCTGGCTGCGTAATCAGTACAAGTTCGTGGGATTGAGTTTCTCGTAGTAGATTGAAGCCCTTGGCGGCGTCGCGTTGATAACCCCATGCGGAGTGCCAAGCGTTAAAGTCTCCGAGGAAGATTAGTCGGTCTTTCGTTGAGAGCAAGGTAGATACGTGACTTAATATTAATGAAAAATCGGCCCTCTTATCCCTAGGGGGGCTATATACATTGGTTATCAGGAACTTGGGACGACCCTTCTTGACTGGCCAAATGGTGAGTATTTGGTGGTGGATTTCTACGCCATGTGCAATGCCGACAGTGATTGTCACGCCCTTGCGGGCCAATGCTGCCACTTCAGGGTAGCTCGAATCGCTGTAAAAACGGTAGCCCCCAATAGGTATCCGCATCTTCCCCACTTCCTAACGACAAATAATGTCAGGTGGGACGAGCGCCGCCTTGATATATTGTGTAAGTGCAGCATGTTTGTTATTTAGTGATCGGCAGTTCCACTGCCAAATTACGAGATTCTCTTGGTGTGTAGGTGTGTAGTTAGCCAGAGTATGGGCTCTCGATATGTTCTGTGTCTGTGGTTACGGTGACCTTTGGATCTCGGTTCTCCGGGCTAAGGCTGCTACGACGTTTTCGCGTTTTTTTTACTCCTTTGACCGAGTCGTCGACATACCGCCTAAGATTGTGGAGCTCTGCAAAAAATAATTGCATTTGTGCGCACATATTGTCTAGTTTCCCTTCCAGATGTGATGGGTGTAGGCATCTGTGCTATAGGCTGCGTTTGTGATAGGGGTTTGGTCTGTGTTTGGTTCGTCTGTCTGTTGGACCGTTGTGCGGGTGCGTTTGTCTTATGGGTTCCTCCAGGCGTCATCATGCTTGCCATTTGTCGTTTAAGTGTTTCGAGTTGATTTTTCATGCTATCCAACCTCGCCTTAAGTTGTCTGTTTTCGGCAACTATTTTCTTAAATTTCTCGTTTTGTGTGATAGGTGTGGTTGTGGAGGACGCGTCCGCTGCCCAGCTTACCTGTGGATTTGTCAGAACGGAGGCCGCCTTCGGTGCTTCTCTGGATGCTTGTTGCGTCTGCCTTGCTTCTCCTCCCTGAACGCGCTCTCGTGCTCGAGAGCGGTATCTGCTCCGGTGAGGTGACGCTGATCTGGACCGAACGTTCAGTCGGTCGGTTCAGTCCTTCCCTGTCGGTTGCGTTGTCGCTCTTATGGCCGTTTGGGTCGTCCGATTCCTCATCCTCTGAGGCGAACCAGCGAGGCTTTTTCTGCCCTTCATTGCGCTTGTCAGTGCTCTTTCTGACTTGAGGTTTTTTCGGCTGCTTGAGGCGTCGTTGGCAGCTGCGGTCCCCGGTGACGTGGGCACCCTCACACGAGGCACACTTTGGCTCGCACGGGTGTCCGTCCACTGGGGTTCTGAGTCCACAAATTCGGCACACTCGCAGGTCGGGCTGTGGACAGACGTCTGTCCGAGGCCCTTTTCCATGGCATGTTTTGCACACCTGAACAGTAGCACGGTAAGGATGACACAGGAGTTCGCCTCCGTTGTAGTACACCACCCGAGGTAGTGACGGGCCGCAGAAAGTAAGGGCGGCACTCTTTGTTTCCCGATCATTCTTGCTTGGATAGGTTCGACGCCTTGAGTCCGTATACGTATGTTTGCTATGATGGTCTCCGGTGGCGTTCGGCGTGGAAGTCCGTGTATAACACCTCGGACAGCTTCCTCTCCGGTGGCAGCGTATACGTTAACGTCATGCGAATGTCCGTTGATAGTGAGGGAGTGGACTCGGCGTGCCTGCTCCGCGACCTCCTGACTCGATCTCGAAAGTATGGCGATATTGGAGCCGGGCTTTACACGGAGCAAAAATTGCTCACCTCTTATTTGGTAGTCGCAGGCCGTGACGATCGCTTCGGCGAGGGCCGGCGTGCTGATAGTCTTCAAAGGCAGTCCCTGGTGTGGTCGGATAACTATCTTGAAGTCATCCTTATAAAGAGGAGGAAGTTGGGGTATGCCTCTTCGTCGTTTTCTTAGTTTCGCCGGGTTAGTGCTGCCCGTTGAGTCCGTTTCTCGCTTGCGCTGTCGAGCCTGCTGCTTCTTTTGCCGTAGTGTCAGGACTGTCTGCTAGTCGTCGTCCGTCCGCTGGCGTTCCTCGGCGTTGTGGCGAGCGGAGCCTGTTATCCCGTCTTCTGTTCTGTCTACATTTGTTACATCCATGTTCGCTGCTGGTGTTGTCTCACCTTGCATTGTCGTCGTCGTCGTCTGAAGTTCGCTAAGCGTTCCCGTAGCCATGCCCAGACAGAACGGTTGCTGCCGTTCGCGTTCCTAACGCGTCGGAGCAGCACCGGCTGCTGCGCTGAGCTGGCGTCGGGGTTATCGACGCTGCCCCGTAGTCCCGGTTTGTAGGATCGCTGGGCTTCACGAGCTTCACCGAGGGCCACGTGGGTAGCACACCCGTGTTCCTTGTATCCTCACGAGTCGACTGGTATCTCAGTACCATCCCCTTTTGTTGAATTTCTTTCTCTATGGCTCAGCGCGGCACGCGCTCGTATATACCGGAAGTTTCTGGAATGTTACAAATGATTCTTTCTGCTGCCTCTTCTCACCGAAGCTTGTGTAATCTGATTGCATGTGCAACGAAAATTGCGTAGAACTTCCTGGAATACATGGGGGCACCAGCGATTACTCGGAACCTTTAAAGGGTCACGCATAAAAGCCGACGCACTTGATCGGCAGATCAGATGTCGACGATCTCCGACCGCGTTCAATGCTACTGTTGTGCTTTGAGTGGAAGGGCCAAACAAAGAAATCTTCCTTACCTCAGTAAGGAAGCCTTCATTGCGGTGAGGCTACCTTATGTCACTCTGAAAGCTTCCTTACTGAGGGGCCCTCGGTGAAAGCTTCCTTAGTGTTTCGTCAGCATAAGGTAGCTCCAAAGCTACCTTCATGCGTCCTTACGCCGCTCCTGGCCCTGAACGAGCACTTCACCTCACTGCTTTACCACGTGACCTTTGCGTGCGCATGCACGCTGTCACCGACCTGCGGAGAAGCGAAAGCACGGTATGTCTTGCCAGGCATGATCCTTTCAGTCACGCGTGCGGCATGAAAGCGTTGCTAGGCGTTGCTAGGCGTTGCACGACGCCAGAGTGCCAGCGTCGATGGAGCACATCAAGTTTTGCACTGTAATGCGCAAATTTTTTTTAAAGTTTAGTAAACAAAACTAGAAGAAAGCGTCCACGCTTCTCTACATTAGCTCTTCAATTTAAAGATTGTGTGACGATACATTTTTTATTGAACATTGGTGTTCACGTAAAGCTTTTAAGAGAAAATCTCGGACCCAGGCATGCAGCAACCGCTCCTTACGTGAGGACGGGTGAAGGGAGCTTTCAGAGCACCCTTGCTTCTGTGGTGAACACAAATATGCCGCGGATAAGCCGCGGTGCTGCCAGCGCGGAACAGAGCCGACCGCAGTCGACCATAGCCAGCCGGCCGCCGAGAGCGGGCCGGCGTACAAAGAATAAAGATTAGTTGGCACCGAGACTCCAAGCCCCACGCCTCGTCTCTGCTTTCCTCGCGCGTGCCAACAATTGGTGACCCGCACGTGATCGCCATGAACCAGCCAAGCGACGCCGACAGCCCCACGGTAGCCGTACTTGATGTCAAGCTACCTCCGTTTTGGACTGGCGACCCGCAACTTTGGTTCATGCAAGTTGAGTCACAGTTCGCTGCACGCCGCATCACTGCTGACAGCACCAAATACCACCACGTCGTGGGCAGCCTCCCGCCTGCGACGGCCAGCGAGGTGCGGGACCTACTGCTAACGCCACCCGCAGAGAAGGCCTACCAGAGGCTAAAAGAGACACTGATTCGCCGTGTCACACCTACAGAGCCGGAGCGTCTCCAACAGCTACTGCAGGATGCCGAACTTGGCGACCGCCGACCCAGCCAGTTGTTACGCCACATGCAACAACTGGCCGGCGACGCGACAGCAAGCGATGGTCGTTTAGTGCGCGAACTGTTCCTACAAAGGCTTCCCACAAGTGTACGGATAGGCCTCACGGCGTCGGGCGAGACAGACCTTGCCAAGATGGCCGAACTCGCCGACAAACTCATGGCTGTGGCCGTGCCCACCGTCGCGTCGGTGCACGCAGACGCACCGTCCGCCAATTCCTTGCAAGAGGTGCGAGAGGAAATTTCTCGCCTCGCAGACACCGTCGCAGCGCTGCACTCGAGCGGAAACCAGCGACCACGACAGCGTACCGCATCACAACCACAACAACGTGGGGTGTGCTGGTACCACCGCAAATTCGGCAACGCTGCACGGAACTGTGTGTCGCCCTGTGAAAATTCGGGAAACGCCCCGGGCCAGCACTGAGGGTGACCAGTGCCCCCGCCCCGTCGGATAGTCGCCCATCGGTTCTCTTCCTGACCGATCGCGAAAGAGGTGCTCGTTTCTTAGTCGACACAGGGGCGGAAGTTAGTGTCGTGCCGGCGTCGCCAAACGACCGCAAACGACCGTGCGCAGCACCGTTGCAAGCAGTCAACAATACGACGATACCGACGTACGGGCAACGCTCCCTCTTGCTGGACCTGGGCCTCAAGAGGACGTTTCGGTGGATTTTCGTCGTGGCTGACGTAAAATTTGCCACCCTGGGAGCGGACTTCTTGCGCAACTTCGGACTACTTATCGATGTTCGCAACCGGCATTTACAGGACCCCCTGTCACAAGCAGAAGTGCGCAGGAAGCCATCCCGGCACCCATCCCTCAGCCCCACGCTCGTAGCACCGCCTGGCGCTGCACGATTCACTGGCATCCTCGGCGATTTCCCCGAACTGATGCGGCCACCACAGGCCAGCGCGGCCGTCAAACACAATGTATGCCACCACATTGTCACCACAGGCCCACCAGTTTACGCACGCCCACGTCGCCTGTCCCCGCAAAAGCTGCAAGCAGCTCGAGAGGAATTCGACCACATGCTCGAGCTCGGCATAATCCGCCCGTCCGCTAGTCCGTGGGCGTCTCCACTGCACATGGTGCCGAAGTCTACACCAGTAGGCTGGCGACCCTGCGGCGACTATCGAGCCCTCAATCGAGCAACCGTGCCCGACCGCTATCCGGTACCTCACATTCATGATGTCACGTCCAGCCTACATGATGCGGCGATTTTCTCCAAGGTCGACCTCGTGCGGGCGTACCATCAGATCCCCGTGGCTCCAGAAGATGTATCGAAGACGGCGATAACCACGCCCTTCGGCCTGTTCGAGTTCCTACGCATGCCATTCGGCCTGCGAAACTCCGGACAGACATTCCAGCGTTTTATAAACGGCGTTTTGCATGGCCTCGACTTCTGCCATGCATACCTCGATGACCTACTCATCGCAAGCACTTCACCGGACGAGCATGAGGCGCATCTGCGATCCGTGTTTCAACGCCTGGCGGAGCATGGCATCCTGGTGAACACGGACAAGTGCGAGCTGGGTGCCGAGAAGCTGACTTTTCTTGGCCATGTTGTTTCAAGCTCTGGCATTCAACCTCATCCAGACAAGGTTGAAGCTGTCGGGAAGTTTACACGACCCACCACTACGCGCCAGCTCCGCGAGTTCCTTGGCCTTCTAAATTACTACCGACGTTTCGTACCTCGGTGCGCGGCCGTTCTACACCCTCTCCACTACCTGCTGTCGACACACGAAGGTGCTGCTAGGGAGCTGCTCTGGACGGACGACGCCGAAGCGGCTTTTCAAGAGATCAAGAGACACCTCGCCGACGCCACACTTCTCGCCTACCCGCAACCGGGAGTGCCACAGTACATCATGGTTGACGCCTCGGACGCAGCCGTGGGTGCTGTCCTTCAACAACTCAACAAAGGAGTATGGCAACCGTTCGCTTTCTTCTCTCGGAAATTGACACCCACCGAGCAGCGTTACAGCACTTTCGGACGCGAGCTGTTGGCCGTCTACGCAGCAATCCGGCACTTTCGTCATTACTTAGAAGGAACGGAATTCTTTGTAATGACTGATCACAAGCCTCTCACCTACGCCTTACGCTCCCTCAAATCTGATGGCGGCATGCACACAGCCCGCGAGCTGCGGCAGATGTCCTACATATCGGAATTCACCACGGACATTCGCCACATAAAAGGAGTAGACAACGCTGTCACCGATGATCTGTCGCGCAGCCCAGTAAATTCCATCACTCACACGGGAATAGACCTCGCAAAAGTGGCGGCAGCTCAACGCGACGATGACGAACTGCACCGTTTGCAGGAAGCATCGACGTCACTCATCCTACAGTGGTTTCCTTTGCCCGGAGCAGGAGACATTTGTTGCGATACATCTACAAGTATCCCTCGACCATTCGGGCCTGCTTGCCTCCGTCGGGAGGTATACACTTCGTTACACGAGCTTTCACACCCAGGAATCCGGGCGACCCAGAAGCTGCTCACGGCACGTTTCGTATGGCCTGGCATCAACCGCGATTCCCGACAGTGGACTCGCGAGTGTCTTAGGTGTCAACGGTCCAAGGTTCAGCGTCACACGGTGATACCGTTGGAGGCTTTCCCAGGGCCAGATGCTCGATTCGACCACATCCATATGGACATAGTCGGACCATTTACACCTTGCCAGGGCCAAACGTACTTGCTCACTTTGGTCGACCGTTTCACGCGGTGGGCAGAAGCTATCCCGATTCACGACATTACAGCTGAAACTGTTGCTCGCGCTTTTGTCAACCACTGGCTATGTCGTTTTTGTGCACCTTCCTCCATTACAACGGACAGAGGAAGCCAGTTTGAGTCCGCCTTGTTCGCCAGTCTGACGAAACTCATCGGCGCCTCGCGCATCAAGACTACGGCCTACCACCCGATGATCAATGGAATGGTCGAGAGGTTTCACCGCAGCTGAAAGCAGCACTTATGGCAAGGGAACATGACTTTTGGGTGGAAGCATTGCCTATCTTGCTCTTGGGCATACGCACAGCGTTCAAGGCAGATATCGGCTGCAGCGCTGCGGAACTTGTCCACGGCACGACGCTACGTCTGCCCGGTGATTTCTTTTCATCTGGCCAACAGCAAGCTCGCATATCCGCCAGCGACTACGCATCTCGCCTCCGTGAGATCATGAACAAGCTTCGAGCTACACCTCCGCGTTAGCCCACAGAGAGGAGGACACACGTGAGCAACGAGCTTGAGTCATGTAGTCACGTCTTTCTGCGGAAAGACGCTGTACTACGCCCACTACAAGCACCTTACGATGGGCCACTCAAGGTCCTCCGTCGTGGGCGGAAGACGTTCACTATTGAAATGCGGGGGCGGCGGGAAGTTGTCTCGTTGCACAGACTTAAACCTGCGTACATGGAAAGGCAGTCCATGACACCCACCTCCAACCCGTCGCCTGGAACCCATACAATAGTGCCTGGTCCCAGGGCAGCGGTTTCCACCAGGGCGGAAAATGCAGCCACGCCTGATACTCGTACCTACCACACGCGCAGTGGCAGACGTCTAAATGTGCCAAATCGCCTCAACCTCTAATCACACGAGTGTTTTGTCGTGTTGGTTCCGTTCGTGTTCTCACTAGGGGGGGGAGTGCTGTGGTGAACACAAATATGCCGCGGATAAGCCGCGGTGCGGCCAGCGCGGAACAGAGCCGACCGCAGTCGACCGTAGCCAGCCGGCCGCCGAGAGAGGGCCGGCGTACAAAGAATAAAGATTAGTTGGCACCGAGACTCCAAGCCCCACGCCTCGTCTCTGCTTTCCTCGCGCGTGCCAACACTTCTTCCATCGGTCCTTCGCTGTAAGGAGGCCTCACGTAAGGTTAGGAAGCGCTCGAAGGAAAGGAACGTTTCATTGTTTGTGCCGAAGTTGCTTTTGTGGGCACAAGTTCGCAAATAAAAATCAGTTTTGTCATTCACAGATTGGCCGCTGTACAATGCATCATCACTACTACGTGATATCTGGTGGAGGTGCTAGTGCGGTCATGTACCGAACGCCCCAGCAAAGCCATAAGCCAGGCTCCAGCCACGAAGACAACACCAGTGTCGCCAAGGACCAGAGATCTTGACGCAGGCTGCAAGGGCTGCTTCCTCAGCACAGAATTTTGCCTGAGAATACCAGTAGATGCACGGCCACGACAGTAGCTACAATGACAGACCCAGTGTCACTAACAGCGATCGTGCTGCAGCACAGATCGTGCTGCGCGTTGGCAGCCGCCAACGTTCCGCGATTCAACAACCGAGGATCCGGAAAGCTTGCTTGAGACGTACAAGAGTCGCTACATTTAACAGCTTAAAAAGCGACGACAAGTTGCGACATGTCGTTTTCGCTTTTTCGGACGTCGCCAGGACCTGGTTCGAAAACCGAGAAGCCACCTTAACAACGCGGTACCTGCTCCGAAGCGGCTGTCTGCAGCCATTCACAAGCGTCACAAGCAGAGCGTGAGCCAAACAAGGTCTAGTAGAAACCCGAGTGCAGCAGCATAACGAGGCCATCGCCATCTTCAAGGAGGAGATGAGCCGTTATTCCGCTACACTGACCCGGAAATATCCGATGAGAAGAAAGCCCGCCTACTCATACCTGGTGGGAAGGAGGAACTTCTCGCCGGAACGATACGGAGCCCACCAAGGTCCGTCGACGAGTTTCTTCACGAGGCCACCAGCATCGAGAACATACTGAATATGCGGAACCGGAAATTCAGCCGCCGCACGAACTCAGCAGACAACGCCTGAGTCCAATCACTGGCCACTGACGACCTGCGCGGGACTATCAGAGTGGCGATGCGGGAGAAGCTTCAGAAGCTGTTCCCTTCATCACAGCCTCAAGTGGTTTCGATTGTCGACGTCGTACTTGAGGAGCTCCAGCAATCACTCGGAGTATCTCATTCGACGAATCATCAGCCAGAAGCGATCACGAACGCCACCGTAGTCCGCTGTCACGTTCCCCCTCTGCGCCTGCGTTAGGGCCTGGTAACGCCACAGTTCGGTTGTCCTCCACTGCTGCTGCCAGAACGCCAACTCATCGCACCGTGCAGCATTCTAAGGAGGACTGGCGTTTGGCGAACCCCTGACCACCGTCAGCTCAGCGATCACTGCGGAGAATCCAGCCTCATGTACCGCGGATGTTCTCACAGCAAGATGGGACTTCGAGGGTTCGCCATCAACGCGCTGCGTCCACAGCTTGGTGAGCGTCGTCGTGACATCGCCAACTACCTGGCCGCCAATCAGTAAAGTTATGGACGTCAGCAGGCCACTACCTGTCGCCGCATCGATAACCATACAGTGGTCGAGGTCAGCGTAGAAGGCTTGAAGACGACATCATTACGAGAGTCAGATTACACAGCTGAAATTTTGGCGATATAAATACCATGACGGCATCCCGATGATCATGTGATAACGAATGCATGACTACGAATGTATGACTATAGGACGGTGACATCGATGGCGGCTGCATATGTCGCGGCTGAGTGCGGCTGTGTGGACCCCATCTCGAAAGCGATCTGCAAGGGACGCAGAGTCTAGGTGTACCGAGGCCTGATACTCCATGTGCGCTGCCTTGCCGCTGCTTGGTTCGCGGTGAAATGCTTAGTGCGCAGTTCAACGCGAGACGCAGAACAGAGGTCCATTCATTCACTACTGCTGCCGATTTGCTGCACGCCAGCGCTCTGACAGCAAGTGTCCGTGGTCATCGAGTGAGCTGCGCTTATGTTTACCTGTGCGCCCGTGACACCACGTTGCTAATTTGCTTAATAAGCGAATTTTTACAAGTATATACGGCCTATAGAACAACTATCGTTACCTCCTATAGCTGTCTAATTATTACCGCGAACAGCATTCTTTGCTTACTTCACCTGTATTGCAGGTGAAGTACCCATCTATCTATCTATCTATCTATCTATCTATCTATCTATCTATCTATCTATCTATCTATCTATCTATCTATCTATCTATCTATCTATCTATCTATCTATCTATCTATCTATCTATCTATCTATCTATCTATCTATTGATCATCTACTGTCAAACACCTTACGCCTACCCAGTGGTCCAAGCTCTTTAGCCAGTTTAGCCACTGTATATGTGCTCCTGGTTCTGACGTGGTCCTAAGCGTTCCCTTCTCGTGGTTCCAGTTTCATGAAACTTTACTTTCGTAATGTCATTATCGTTAGCGCTCATATCCCGGCCCAGTTACGCAAGTTCTCTAATAGCCTCCTTTTACAGCAGTGCAAAAGACAAGGACAGGACGAGTGCACATACACAGCGCTGAACTTACAACTGGTTTTACTGAGGCGATTCGCACTGCTTAAATATGGTGGCAACCAATCTCAACTGAAAATACGCAAACGCACACAACATTTTCGGTAATGACAGTACCTGAGCACAGGGCTACAGTGACACATGAACAGCGGTGCACGTCTTTCCTATTTATCTTCAAGAAAACGCCTTTCTTTTTCTGACACAGCCATTGAGGCTGCGCTTATGCATTTGTCTCGGAATTTGAATATTTCATATGATTCAATAATCTCTCTAGTTACTTTTGTGCGAGTATCTACCAACACGCTGCACTGACTGAAAATGCGATGACAAGGCGCTTCCTTATTCTTTTTGCTTTCTTCCGCGCAGTCTCTGCAATGAATGCCCAGATGGCCGCATGTGGTGTTGCTCACGCTGTTGTTATGTTCCCGTAGCCGGTCGTTAAGGCATCGACCTGTTTGCCCCGTATAGTACTTTACACAAGATAGCGAAAACCTTTACACAACATTGCTGCTACACGGTAGAAAACGTTTCTGCTGCTTTTTGGCACAGCCCTCCTCCCTTGCGTTTATAGAGCGTACAATGTGGCAGAGTTTCGATAGCTTATCGGGTGCGGAAAAAGCTACATTCACATTGGCACGAGAACCTACCCGTTTGAGGTTACGTGAAATGCGATGCAGGTAAGAGATAACGGCAGCCTTTTGTTTTCTTCCTTGTGCCTTTTAGTGGCTTCACTGCGGCCTGAATTTATAATGTCGCTTAACAGGTTGTCTGGTACAGCAAGGAGAAGATCGGTTGGGTAGCCTTCTGCCTGGAGGCGCTCCACTTGATTTTCATAACTGTCTTGCATCAAATGATGGCACGATTTTACTAGGGTGTTTTGAAAACATATCTTTGCAACGCCTTGCTTGACAAGCTTAGAATGTGCAGAAGCGAAAGGAATCAGGGGCTTTTGGCATCTTCGCTCGTATAGCTAGCACAAATGGCTATAGCCGAGCCGCATGGAAAGGTCTAAAAAACGTAAATTTCCTTCAGAAGGCATTTCATGCGTCAAGACAAGCGGATCAAGGCTAGTGTAAAAAAATGATAAAGCTTTCGAGACCGAGGCCTCTGTGTCCATGGCTGCACATGTCCTAAAAGCTAAAAACAATCATCAACAAATCTAAAAGCACGGGCCACGCTATCGTCGAGTTGTTTTCCGAGAAGCCTGTCGTGGTGCGCTGTTGTAAAAGAATGTCACACCAACTTGCTCAATCTTCAACAGTGCCTAATAGCTTGGGCCGGAACCTATTGGTTTGCGACCGAAGCCAATACAACGACCACGTCGCCCACGTCGTTGTCATACAGCCATAGCGATGCCATCGTGGTCGTTCCATCGTCTTCACTACTGCTTCGTGATCTGGCTCTTGTCATGCTGTAATCAGCATGATACAAATGTGTCCATCACGTTTGAATAACAGTAAACTGTGCATATACTGGAAATCTCATTGGAGAGTTAAACCAGAGCACTCTCCAGCAGATAAATACGTAGCTGCGGTCGTTTACTGCAGGCAAACATCAGTACAGTTTCTTAGCTTGCACTGGTTTGCCCGCACCACCCTCGGTTATGGATTGAGACAAAATATTCTTTGGCCTTCCTTAGAGGTTAAAAATTACTGTATTGAGTAAAATATTTTATAATTTTCACAAGTTCTGCTTTGACGTGTATCGTAAACCGTTTCTATTATTTTTGCGAAACCATTACCTTCTTGATTACTGACAAATGGTAAAACTTCGAAGCTCCGTTTGAGCTACGACATGACGTAATTAGAAAAGGCAACTGCCTTGCATGAAATTTATAACGCATAAAATCAATAAGAACAAGGTTGATCTTTGAAAACATTCCGATACAATCACCCCATTGAATAATTCTATTCCTCTGCACATTTGGCTCTTTGGTCTTGTAGCCCAGCAACATTAGCATTCTTTGTTAAATGTCTCTTTATACGGTATGCATATGGTGGCTTAGCTTGAAAGGGCTTTTACTTTGGCAGCAGCGGTAGCAACCCTGGCACATTGGCTTACATTGCCCTGTTCTACGCAGATTCTTCGACGGCCCTTGTGTCTCTGGCGGTAGTCTTTGTGGCGCTACCTACCCTTTTCGTCTTTGGTGCTGGATCGTTCCCGTGTTACCTACTCGTGTGGATTCCTCAGCCTGGCTGCTATCTACAGCTGATAGCGTCGACGATTTCTACTACCGGGTGCCACTGCCGTCCTGATTCCTCGCTATAAAAGCCGGCGACGTGGAAGACGACACTTTGGCAGCAGCGGTAGCGACCCTGGCACATTGGCTTACATTCCCCTGTTCTACGCAGATTGATCTTGCTGCGAAAGACCGAGGGCGACTTTGTGATTGTAGTGCGTCACAGATCAGACTTTCCTTCCTGAGCCTGCTTTCTTGTGAGCGTACTGAAGTTGAACTTTCCCGCTCAAAGATGGCGACTGATAGTCCCTTCTTTGCACATGAGGTAGATAATCTTTTCTCAAATCAACATGCTGGTTAATTGAAGTGTCTTCACCTTAATGTTCGTTCGCTCTATAACAAAGAAACAGATATCGACCACTTTATGAATGGTTTTAATTTTTTGTTTGATGCTGTAATGCTCAGTAAAACTTGGTGCAGAGATGGTCGTGACGTGCCTAAGTTTAGACATTATCAATCGTTTTGTGTGAACCGAACAAACCGCCGTGGCGGCGGTGTTTTGCTGTTGTTGAAAGAACATGTAAGTTGTGAATTGCTTCCCGACTTTTGTGTTTGTTGCGAATATTTTGAAATGGTAACAGTTCGAGCGAATGAGTACATATTTTCTCTTTGCTACAGGCCTCCAAATGGAAATGTTCTTCAGTTTCTTTCTTTTTATGAACAGCTGCTGTCTTTTACTGCAGAAAATATCAACTTCTGTACCACAAAAGACCATGTTAAGTATTTTAGCTTTAAATTTTTATGAAAATTTATTCCGTACGCCAGAAAGTATTATATCCGAAAGTGAAACATTGTTGGACTTGCTCATTAAAAATGCTGACGCTGAAAATGCTACTGCCGGGGTGATGTCACACAATCTTAGTGATCACCTTCCTGTATTTCTTTTTATAAGAAAACACAACTTTAGAAAGAACAGGAAGCAAGAGTATATCATATGTCAAAGTATTACTCAAACACGTCTCGATAGTTTCGGAGACGAACTTCTACGGTGCGACCTTAAACAAATTTTACATATAGATAGCGTTGAAATCGCGTATGGCAAGCTTATTGATGAAGTCTCTTGAATATATAAGAATCATTTTCCAGAAAGAAAGCTCAGGCTCGGTAAAAAATTGCGGAAGCTGTGGATAACCCCCAAACTGCTAAAACGAATTAATTATAAAAATGCGCTCAATCACAAGTTCGTCAAGACTAAGGATCCAAGTATATTAAAGGAATACAAGTGATATATAAACAAGCTAAATAAGGAACTAAAATTGCATAGGAAGTCCTATTTTCATGCAGAATTCGAGGGTTGTTTGAACAAACGTGATACCTTATGGAAAAAGTGAAATGATGTCTTAAATCGTCGAAAATCAGCTCCGCGAATACAAACTCTAATACTTGGTGGAAACGAAGTATCGGGAAGTGCTCTTGCAAATGTGTTTAATGATTACCTTGCAAATTTTTCTGGTGGTAGTGCGTGAATTATGCCAAATATTTATTAATATTCAATAATATAAAATATTAGTGAATTTATGCCAAACCGAAATTCATCTCCACTCTTTCTTCACCCCTTTGCTGAGCACTAGGTGACATCAGTTTTCCTTTCACTAAAGAAATAGCTCAAGTTGCTATGCAGAAGGCACGCGGGTTCACCCTATCAAGTATGTGCTTGCTATCATTTCCCCGTACATTACCTATATATTTAATTTGTCTTTGTCAAGCGCTATCTTTCCTAAACGGAGGCAAATAGCCAGAGTGTCGGTATTGTTCAAGAAAAGTAACTTTAATGATACTAAAATTACAGACCCATTTCTATATGACCTGTTTTTTTCGAAGGGTCTAGAAAAACTAATACTAATGAAGGTTTCAAAGTTTTTCGACAAGCGCAGCCTAATTTCTCCAGCCCAGTTTGGATTTAGAAAACGACAGTCTACAGAATTAGCACTACTCCATCAAAAAGAATTTATTTTATCACGATTTGAAATAAGAACATTGTCCTTGGTATTTATATTGATTTTACTAAAGCATTTGATTGCATCCTTTACTCGGTTCTACTTGATAAGCTCGAAACCTACGGTATTCGAGGGCACTGTGGAAGCCTTATAAAATCTTATCTTGATAATCGCTATCAATATGTTGAAGTAAACAATAGCCGCTCAAATTTCAAACACAACACCAGAAGCGTTCGTTAAGGTAGTATTCTTGGCCCGTTCCTGTTCATCGTATATATAAATGACTTAGTAAATATCTATAACAATGCGAAATACGTAATGTACGCACACGATGCCATTATATTTTTTCATCACCTGACTCTAGTAGCCTTGAGAATAAAGCTAACACCGCTCTCAAAATTCTTCATGTATAGTCAATACAAAACTGTCTACAAACCAATATAAACAAAACAAAAGCAATAATATTTAGGCCCAAATCTAAGCAAATAATCAGTTCCATCAACCTTGTTTATGACGATGTAAACATAGAAATTTTAGCTAGTTTTAAAATACTTGGAGTTATCTTAACACAACATATGCTTTGGGACATGCGCATAGAAACGATATTGGGCAAATTATCTCGTGTAGTAGGCATGATGGTGCGGCTGAGAGCTATTTTACCTTGCAGAATCAAGGTACTTGTTTATAGCACCCTATTATTTTTACACTTTATACTGTGTGCTCGTGTGGGGTACCACATTACGTACGAATCTAGAAAAGATAAATATACTTCAGAAAAAATTGTTGCGAGTACTATTTAACCTGCCTTACAATGCCCACACATCAGACTTATTTCCGAAAGCAAATATAATACCCGTGTTTAACCATTATAATTATAAGTTAAGTGAAGCTTTAAAACGGGAGGTAAAAGAGAACTTAAAGCTTCTTCAGGAGTTATCTAATCTCACCAGGAACACAGATTCTTACATCACAAGGTTTACTGAGCAGTGGAAGGTAGTCACTCAGCGTGCCAATTATCCTACGCAAAAGATATGATACACACTACCAACACTTTTACATTTGTTTCTGAAATCAAGTCTTGATAATTATATAACTAATGTACGAGCTTTACGTGAACATTTCGTCACTCAATTTTTCTTAAATAATTGAAGAGCGTTTTTCAGGTAATTTGTGTTTTTGCGTTTATTTTTTGTGCATATTTCACATGTAGTCAATCGCTATGTATATATATCTCCTGTTCAATTCCTGTTTGCTTTGTAAAAGGAGGCTGCGGGCTCAAGTCAAGTCTCTTGCCTCTAAAGCGACTTTTACCCGCAGTCTCCTCCATCACTGACGGAAATGAAGAAGTTATTGTTATTATTATTTGAGCTTATGCCACAAATAAGAGGCGGGAGACAAAATCTCATTTGGCCCTACGCATGTGCTCATATGCCCCGCGTAATTGAGGTGGCTAAATGTTTTCAAAAAAGTGGTGTCTGCAGTGCTGTATGCCTCAATCCACGGTTGGAGTATGCATATTTTGCGACCCTAGATAAGAAAGTGTTCAGAGCGTTGTGCTCTCAATGAGCGAGAATTTTCTGGTTTGCTAGTGGTTACTTGACGTTCCCACACTTTAACTGTGATGACTGGTTGCTAATCTAGTCTGTCCCTTAGGCAGATTGTACGGTTTAAGAAACGCCTTCATCCACTCAAAGTAAAGCACGAATGTCGATTTGGAGATTTCTTCCCATTCTTCAATTTCAATAAGCTTGACCTTCCCCAGTTTCGCAAATTAGAAGCAGCAAGTAAAGAAATTCATTTTATGGTATGCGTTTGGCCATAGCATATCGTCTAAAAAGCTAGCGACCACAAGTGGTATAGCAGCGCGCACTTTTCTATTAAAATTTCGAGATGTAAATGTAACTTTGTGGCGCGGCGTTTTACAAGCTATTGCTTTCTAAATACATGGTAGCAAACTGACCGCAACTACCGCAATGAAGCTGTTTCAATGAACTTTATTTTGGTCCAAGCATAGCAATATCAATGTTCCTTAGTAACAATAAGAATCCCTTTTAACAAAGAATATTTTACCGCTACAGCCACGACAGTGGAAAGGGCATCCACCGTTTTCATCGCATCTCTGTAAAAAAAGAAACGCACACGCGTTTTTAGCATTAGACACCATAATTATTTTAGAAAAGAAAGAATGCAGTCACGAAATCGCGGATATTTTGCAGAAATTACAAGTTACGATCCCCTTTCGCTATATTCATTCCCGAAATCTGCGGTAAAGATGTAGTGGGCTATCTTGTAGAATAGGCGCAAGTGCAAAAGGGATAGTATTCAGAAACTTTTCGACTTCAATGCCAATGCATCTTTTATTGGATTATTCACAGATATGTGCAAAGCGAGCCGGAGGTGTATTTCTGCGAAGTAGGCGAGAGCTTCTTTCGTTTACTTCACAATTGCGCATGTGCATCCGAGTTTCTTTCAGGTAGTATGAAATACCGTATTTCACGTGGTGTATCATATATCCATCGCACATTAAGAAACGTCAGCTGAACAGTAACGAACTCCTTTTTTTTTGTTCAGGCAGGACAGCTCTAAAAAACATGAGCACAGGGTTACCGACCACAATAATGACAATATACATATATATATATATATATATGATCTTGGCAGTATTGTGGTCGGCAACCTTGTGCTCGTGTTTGGGTAATATTTTACCTGTTTTTTTAAAGCTGTCCTGCCTGAACAAAACAAGGAGTTCGTTACTATTCAGCTGACGTTTCTTAATGTGCGATGGATAAATGATAGACCACGTGTAAAGGAAGTATTACACGACACGACGGGCCGATGACGGGTAGATCGCTTCACCGAGCACAGTCTCTAAGCTCGAGCATCTGCGGCACGCCACGCTGTTGGCAATCCTGCTGCCTACGTCCAGGCGTTCTTCTTCATTACAAATCCACATCGGAAAAAGGAGCCATCTTGACGACTAAGTCTGAAGATGAGGCCGCAGAATAATGATGCGGCTTGAGCCGCTGGACGTGGATGACTTCGCTGTTACGACGACGCATGTTACACAGCCATGCAACTTCCTCTATGAGGTAGTTCTGGGGAGAAGTTAGCTGCAGAACGCTGTGCGGTCCATCGCATTTAGGAAGTAGTTTTCAAGCGAGCCCTGGTGTGCGGATCGGTCGGACAGAGAAATGAGGGTTGCTGCTAAAGAGTTAGAGTCGAGTTACGAGCATCGTGTTTTGATATTTAGCGATTGTGATCAGCCGAAGTGTCCGTCTTGCGTCTTCCGTTCGTCTTGCGCCGTCCAAGATTGACCGGCATTGTGATTGATCTGAATTGAAGGGCAGAATGGAATCGATTGTATGAGAAGGAAGGCGGCCACAAAGAAGATAGAAGGGTGAGAAACCGGTAGTGGCATGCGTTGTGGTATTGTAGGCGTAAATGACGAATGGGAGAACTAGGTTCTAATCGCAGTGGTCGGATGCGATGTTCACAGCGAGCGTATCACCAAGGGTGTGATTAAAGCGTTCCGTGGCCCCATTGGTTTTCGGGTGATAGGCAGTGCATGCGTGATGAACAATAGCGCACTCAGCCAGCAATTTTTGAAAGACATCAGACATTTAGGCGCGGCCTCGGTCGCTGAGGAGTTTACGAGGTTTTCCATGAAGAAGAACAAAACGGCGCAGTATAAATGTGGAGATTTCCAACATTGCAGCAGCTGGGAGGGCAGCATTCTCGGCATAGCGTGTAAAGTGCTTGACGGCAACTATAATTCACCGGTTGGTTGGCGAACGTAGTCAAGGGAAGTGGACCACAATAATCGGCACCAACACGATAAAAAGGATGCGATGGGCATAACAGAGTTTGGAGTTCACCGTCTAGGAGGTGAGGTGGAGATTTGCGTTGCTGATATTTACTGCAAGAGCGGACGAAATTCCGAACGAAAGCGAACATTCGCCGCCAGTAGTAGCGGTGCCGAAGTCGCTCACACGTCTTGAAAACGCCGGCGTGGACACACAGAAGAATGAGGATCAATGAAGGTGAGATCACTGCACTGCGTGAACTTAAGCTGAGCGCGAACGCGACACATCACAGCGTTGTGGCAACAGAGAAAATCATATCGTACCATAAATGCGTGGAACCTGATAGGAGCACTAGAGATCATAACGTGTGCATAGCGTCTTGAATCGGGAGGCGGGCTGCGCACGCTGTGGCTGGTTAGACGGGTTGATCACTTGCAGTTCGAAGTGACATTCCCGAAAGAGCTGTCGTTACCCTGCGAAGTGATTAGAAAAATCTGGCATTCATAAAGGAAACAGCTGTGCCTGTATCAAGAAGAGCAATTGTAGTGACAGCTTCGAAAGACAGGTGAATAAAATCGTTAGGTAAGGAACAAGGACTTCGGCATTTCGAAACTTGCGCAGTTGTTGCCTCGCAAATGCATCGTGTAGTTTCCTTCGTCGTTTGACACGGACCCCGACGCATCGATGAAAGCGACCGGTGGCGTGGGGATGGTGAGCGGCGATGGTTGAAGAGACAGTAGATCAGTCAGATTACGAGTTGGTGGCGGGTTGGATGGAGTGTAGTATGGATTGAAGTCGACCGGATAACGACGCGCCCGGAGATCATTGTCGACTCTTTGCACCCGACGGCAGAACCTTGCGACGTATCCTGGATACCTACATGCAAAGGCCGATTGTCCTGCGTGCGCCACGGGTTGGCAACAGGACGGCTGGCCCAGGAGATGGGAACGGAAGGGCGGCGCACGGACTGCTGAAAGGGTACTCTCGGCTCTTGGCGTGGCTTGGCAGCTCCCGCAGCATAAGTTAGCGGAGCGGCCACAAGCGGCTGCTGGGAAGCACCCAGTAGTGCGTCGGACGTTTTGCTAAGGGCTCTACAAGCTTTTAAATGGAATATTTCGCCTAACTTCCTTGCTTCCAAAGTTGGTTAATTATTATTGACTAATTATACAATGAGACAGAATACTAAATACAGTGTAACTTACTCCATACAATAGTAAACAACATGCATTTGGTCACGTCGTCTCCAGAGGGCACTAGCACGTAATTATACTTTGGCTAAGTATAGCTGGGACACCTTGTATATATTGCGGATTTGACTCCGCTAAGGACAGGGTAAATTGTGACCCTTCATCGAAAACAGTTGAACACATGCACCCTACCAGAAACATTTATTTTCGTGACCAATTCCTGTATTAAGTACGAAGTTTCTGTCTTGGTGTCTTCAGCAAACGCCCAATGACTAGCAGTAAACCTAATTGGTTTGATTGTTGTGTTCATAGGAGGTTTGGAACCTAATTGGAAGATTGATAGCAGAAAGAGAGGATGACGACGAAGTTTGGCACCGGACTCGCTTTCAAATGCGTATTCATTTGTATTCTTACCCATTGGGGATGCGCACCTGTTCGTCCGTCTTTCAAGTCAGAGTAATCGCTATCAAAATAATAAAGTATATGACAAAGTAAGCCCGAAAGGAAAAAAATGCCCCACGATTACGATACTCCCAATGCGAAATTGGAGTGCAGCTGTATGCGCGTTTTCATTTCGCGATAAATTGAGGCAATGAATTCGAGACCCAAATAACCGCACCGACTGGCAGTGGGCCAGTTTCGGCAGCGCTTACGCATAGAGAGGCGCAGTATTGGAACGCTGACATGATAAGCGCCTCCCGAGCCAGCTGCGCACAAAGTCGACGACGAAAGCACGAGCGATGGCAAGAGCGCGAGAGGTAGCATGGGAACGTCTGCATGATGATGATGATGATGATGATGATGATGAACATTCTATTATTGGAACATAACCACTGTGGAGGATAGCCGCTCGCATGATGAGCGGCATCAGAACCAGCTACAGAAGAACACGATAAGCGCGCCAGCAGTAGCACGAGCGCGTTCGAGCGGTATGGCCTAGGTGCGCCAACGAGCCAGCTGCGCAAGAAGACGACGACGAACGTGAGAGCAGTAGCTCGCGTGAGTTCGTGCGGTAGTGGTGGTGGCGGTGAAAAACTTTATTTACGCCGAGGGACGGCGATGCTAGACCCAGAATCGGACGCCTAAGATCTGCGCTCTAAAACGCCGGCAAAGGTGAGTTTCGAACATACGACCGTTCGTTCAGAGGAAGAGTGTCTTACCACTTGGCTAAACACACTTGGCTTGTAGTAGGTGAATGTATATGAACCATGTTATTGTGTGGTACCGGCGGTACAAAACAAATTTCAAATGGGAGCACTTTTGGTGAAGTGTATGTTAAAAAAATTTGAGTATGGTAAAAATTAAAGCCATCTACAGGACCACATGCAGAATTGACTTGGAGCATTGTAGACAGCAGAAAAAGTTCGCTCCTGCGAAAATCTATCGTGAAATTCGCTACATCCACGATGCGCTTCGGTGGTCCCGATATCCGCCTTCCCGTGGGGGCGTTCCTTCACTGACGGAAAGCCATCGATCTATTAGGATGGATGCGCTTCACGTCACGCAACACACACAGATAAGCAGTGTATGATTTGATAAGAGTGAGAAGGAGTGATAAGGGGTTATATCGGCCACATTACGATTGATAATGGTTCGAGTACAGATTGATAAGATGCTAACTAGCGATAATGGGTTATGATAGTTGCAGCAATTCATATAAGCTTATTGAACAGCGATAAGGGTTGATAATTAAGGGTCGAATAAAATCCAACAAGAGTTATAAAGACCGATAAGAGTGTATAAGGGTCGGATCACGTACGATAATGTAGATAAAGATAGACAAGGTTTCATGAAAATTGGCTGAATTGCGATTGGACTGATACCTACCGATATGGGTTGGAAATTCTCGGTCCGTGACCGATGATTTAACACATGCAGTTGTAATTTTGAAACTTTTGTTGTTCCTATGTAGCAAGCAATCACCACTTAACTTTCTATTTTTCTTAGATTTACTGCAGATGTGGGAACAGTATGTGTTAGGGCGCCTAAGAAAACACCAATCCGAATTGTAGACGCACTACTGCGGCAGCTGGCGTTCCCTTTCTACTACTCTGCTCCGTTCAGGCGCGCTAGTGCACAACGTTCGGGCTCAATTGGCACGATCTATTTGAAGAGGCCGGATGTGCGATAACATCTGACACAGTCATGTGGCACGCTATCACTTGAACGGCTTTATTTTGTTCGTGTAAAGTAAATACAGAACAGCAATCAAATGTAATTGTATATGCGCCCACGCGCCGCCACACCACAGGTCTCAAACTATTTCCGGGGAAAGGCATCCAACTGCTCTGCGGAGTGCGTCGTGTTTACACTTGTTGAGAAGGTAATCTACGGACAATATTGTATCAGCTCCCTGCCTCAGCTATCACTCTTAAAGTGCGAAAAGCTACCCAAATCTTTATTTGGCTTCTGTATTATGTTATCAGGGCTATGCCGTTAACACTTGTGTGTTTACGTCGTTCACCCCACCCGTTTCAGTAGCAGCTCAAGCGGCCTGCTCAGTGAAAAATGTTCTAGGTGAAAAGCTATTTAACCCTTTCAGTACCGAAAAGGAGCTCGGCATGTGAAGGGTTTCCTTGTAGGACATACGGATGACCAGGTACGCTCGTCTAAACATGTTTAACTTCGAACTACATTGTGTGGTACAGCGCGAGACAGGGACACGGAACGCAAGAAAACAACGAGGGTAAGCGCTTACAGCCAACAATATAATAATATATATGTGAAAAACAACAAATAAAGATGAAAAATCAAGAAGAAAAGCATTTCTAAGATGCCATCAACGCTCACAGTTCGCACTGCCCTAGTCGAAGAATGCTAACTCCCTTCGTGATAAGGCCAGGGACGGCTTGCTTAAGCACATATATTTTTATGTCATTTTCCCTATGTTTTTTATATATACCACCTTGCAACAGGCACTAAAATTTCAGTTGGCAGTAGGCGCTTGTCCACGTTGCTTTTCTTGCGTCCCTTGTCCCTGCGTCGCACAGTACCACGCAATCTAAAATGGAAAAACAACTAGCCCACACCATCACCCTTCGAACTACAGCCCTGAAAACGACCCCTGCTTTTTCATTGCACTGCGCTGGAGGAAAATAGCGCCATAAGAAGCGCGACATGCGGCAAAGTTACATTGAGTGCAAGTTTGCTGTTGTGTCGACTACGCTCAAATTTAACATCGCAGCCCCGGTGGGAAGTGCCAGTAATTAAGCGCACGGTACCCATACCAAAAGACAACGTGCTCTTTGCGACGAAGTTTTATCGTGCTCACATCATCGCAGGACGGCAGAATAACATGACAATCAAATAGAAATGTTACCGAATGCTTTCACAAATGATTGTTCGATGAAAACAATTATATTTGCGACTCTACTAAAGACCCATTGGACTGGAAATAGTCCTTCATCATAACAGTGTCTAAACAAGAACTTGCCACAAACCTCCTTCCGTCCTACAGTGCTAACTGTCTCTCTTGTAATGCTGTAAAGTTATAAGGACGCATCTTAAGACATGTTACCGGAGAAGGCACTAAGCACATCTGCAAGCCAAATAACAAGACAGCAATCTAGTGGAGAACTGCGTGGCGCAGCTAGCCGGCTCCGACCAGGCAATGCAAGGTCCATTAACTTACCAGGTCAGGAAGGTGGAAGGCGCCAATATGCCCCTGGACACATGAGCTTCGAGCACCTCCTCGTATATTATTTTCCCGTCCAATAGAGTTCAGATATCGTTAATAAAAACCGGACCCCTCAGTTAACGTTCATTTCTTCTCGTTTAATCTATATATATATATATATATATATATATATATATATATATATATATATATATATATATATATATATATATATATATATATATATATATATATATATATATATGTGTATATATATATACGCAGGAAAGAGACGACGAACTTTTTGGAAGACTTCGTTTACTTAACGTTTTCGGCTGGTGGACCAGCCTTCGTCAGAGTACAGTAACGCATGTACAACACATACACAGCTTTAGCTATATATGTATATATATATATATATATATATATATATATATATATATATATAGGGGTTTTCTTCAAAGTTCAGCACGCTGGACCCGACGTAAAATACGCAGGAAAGAGACGACGAACTTTTTGGGAGACTTCTTTTTCTTACTTAACGTTTTCGGCTGGTGGACCAGCCTTTCAGTAGCAGCTCAAGCGGCCTGCTCAGTGAAAAATGTTCTAGGTGAAAAGCTTTTTAACCCTTTCAGTACTGTACTCTGACGAAGGCTGGTCCACCAGCCGAAAACGTTAAGTAAGAAAAAGAAGTCTCCCAAAAAGTTCGTCGTCTCTTTCCTGCGTATATATATATATATATATAGTTAGCACAAAGGAAGCCAGAAAGGGCAGGTTTTTATTAATCACATCATAAAGGCCAAGAAACAGACACCAAGGACAACAAGGGGGAAATTACTGATACTTACTGATCCAATTAAAGAAACGAGAAAATAATGGCAACGAAAGTAGATGAAAAAAGAACTGCCCGCTGGTGGGGAACGATCACATGCATTCGCACTACACATGCGGGGCTGAACCAAGCGAGATACCGTGGCGCCATTTTCCCATCAACTTGCTTGGGTATTTACATTTTACTACTACAACTAACCTTGGGAGTCTTAGCCCATGCCATCACTCACAAATCCTGGCTGCGCATGTGGAACATCCTTGTGCCACAGGCGCATGTGGAACATCATTGTGCCACAGTACATGACGCCTCCAGTCAATACAGCTGGTCAATAAACCCACACATGCTACCCGAAGGCGTCAATGTTGCCATATTCGAGACCCTCTTTATGTAATGAACTTCAAGAACGGGAAATGAGCCCGATTTTCATTAATCATATCAGAAGGAACCAACAAAGAAAGTCACCAACGACAACATAGGGGAAATTTTATTTACTATTTGAATTTAAGAAATGATAAATCAATACCAATTAAAGGGGATGAAAAAGCAAGTGGCCGAAGGTGGGGAACGATCACGCGTCTTCGTATTACACGTGCGATGCTCTACCAAGCAAGCTACCGCGGTGCCTTTTTTCCATCCACTTTCTTGGGTATTTATCTTTTGCTACTACAACTAATATTAGGAGTCTTAGCCAATTTCATCACTCACACACCCTGGCAGTGCATGTGGAACATCCTTTCTGCCGAAGGCGTCACGAGTACGTGGTCTTTTTGGATTAAGACAGCTGATCAATAAACCCACGCATGCTACCGGAGGGCATCAATGTTGCCGGATTCAAGACCGTGGTTATGTAATGAACGAGAAGAAAGGGAAATAAGGCGATTTTATTATTCCAATCAAGAGACCAACTAAGAAACTCACCAAGGACAACTTAGGGGAAATTGTGCTTAAATAACTTAAGGAAATGATAAATTATTGGCAATTAAAGTGGATGAAAAAACAACTTGCTTATATATATATATATATATATATATATATATATATATCTACTTCGCCGGAGTAAATTCGTTCCTGATATTACGGATAGCTTTCGTCACAACCTCTCCGCAGCATACTTTACTGCGGAATTGGCACCCTCGCTAGAATCTGCACGATACCAAGCATCTCTATGCTTAAACAATGACGTTGGACTAGCAATAATCGTTTCCCTCTCTCCCACACTTGGCCATTTTCAAAGCCCTCAAGTAGGCTGGTGCTGAAGGCGGATCACTTGGTGACGTGTCGGGTTACTTATCGCACCGAAAAATGAACTTACGCAATGGTGGTGCAACGGGTCATCCTGTTCCTGTAAATTATGAAGTTCCTGAGAGCAGTGTTATATCGCCACTTTTCTTCCACTATGTACTTACACGTCTACCTCGCTGTTTATCACAGACGGAGAATTATTCGATAGGTGTCGCAATCTACGCGCACGATAGTGTTTTATGGGTTATCTTTACTTTAAGAAATGGACCGCAACTAGGAACGAGACTGCAACGGACTATATTATTGTAAGAAGACTTTAGATTTTTCCGTCTACGGGGGCTAGTTATTGCCAATCATTCTCAACCTAGAACACGACAGTCCCTGAAACGTTTTCGACTGAACAATTTTCGAGTAAACAATATGTAAATCAACACAGATTCCTTCGTATAATTGTAGACGACCGCATCAGCTGACAACCTGCAAGTAAAGCTGTACATGCTAACAGCGTCAAATGAAACTGGAAAAGTGGAGCATGTGACCCGAGCATAAGTGAAGGTCTAGTAGAGCGCGGCGTCCAGTCATCACCAGTGACAGGGGCGCACATCCCATTTGGCCGCACTACCCTTGCTTGGCAATCAAACAGCCAACCGTGCTCGGCAAGTGCGCGCCGGTTACCGTCGCGGCTTCCGACGGTGCCACGCTGCACAACTTTGCCGACCTAAAGAATGAATCACAAGGGGCAAACCACATGAGCCAATCTATCTCTTATGATGGCGGTGCAAACTTCACCACGCGCATCACTGTTCGCGTTTCGTTTGACGTCGATAGCACTTATGGCTTCGACAAACTGTGCCACAATACTATCCGGAAACAGCAATATTCTGGCTTTTGTTTTCGTTTATTCTATTCTCCCTTTCACACATAAGAACCAGAACGGAAGCGAAATTATCTCACTACAGGGGGATTGCTCAGTGCGGCCTAACCAGATGTGCGCGTCTTTCCTTGGTGATGACTGGACGGCACACACTATATCTTCATTAGTGCTCGGGCCACGTGCTCCGTTGTTCGCGTTTCATTTGACGCTGAGAGTACCTGATCCCGGTCTCTCATTAAAGGTGTAACAGCACTGAATGCTCAAGGCAATGTCTGTGATCGGTCAATTGCTCTACGAGTGTATGAAGCAAAAGTGAACTAAAAGTACTTTATTTGCTTCTGGGGAATCTTAAACCTGGACCGATGGCACGGCTAGAGGAAGTTATAAGAGTGGCCCTGCGAACGGGGCTACGCCCACCTCACATTGAAGTGGTGTTCTCGTCAGAGCCATACAAATACCACTGAGACTCTAAGTCGATCAGTGGACCTAATACGACATTAATGGTCTGTGTCGGGCTTACGACGGCAGAAAGCTTCTCGAGTGAGTGCTCAGCAGTATGAAAAATAGTGAATAATCATTCACAATTGTCCTCAAGCAGTAGCGATGTAGAACTGACCGCGATTGAACGGGTTGTGAGTCTGAAGTCTCCATCTCAGCTCTCATGATGGTAAAGGGGACAATCTGAAATACCCTATGGACCCTAGATTCGCATCGCTATGGACAAAACATGACACGTTGAAGTCTATTTATCACAACCAGATTGTTTATTCTGGATCTCCTCAAACGACTTTCCATATTAACGCGATAGCTTTAAGCAGCTCGTGTCGCAGAAAAGCCGGTGTCGTCGGCGTCGGCGGCGTTGGCCTTGAGCAAAAAATGGTGGAAGGCAATTCGTAAACACAAACAACTTGGAAGGTGGGCTGGGGGGGAATTGAACCAGGGTCTCCGGAGTGTGAGACGGAGACGCTACCACTCAGCGACGAGTTCCATGCTGCAAAGCGGGACAAAAGCGCCTCTAGTGAATGCGGTGTTGCTTTAGAAACTTTCCGTAGAAAGTTATACTGCGGTGTATATCGGTAATTTAGAGCATGTTTATTACAGAAGTCGGAGTAAACGCATAGCCATGTACGTTTCCGCTACATTTCTTCAGCACTTGGCGCGCACGCAGAGCCACCTTGCGGCAAACACAGAAGACCCCCTCCTCGCAAGGTACGGCGCTGCCCCGACAGGTGTCGCGCCACTCGCCCACGCGACGCGGCCCTTTTTCCGCTCACAGCGCGATTTCTAGGTGCAGCGTCCGATGCGGGACGCCTCTGATGTGATCGCTGCGCCATAGCGCGTTTGGTGGGAAAGCGTTCCCTGCGATGTGTGCCGTGCTGCTGGCGAGGAGTCATGCGTCTGCGTGGTGCTCCCAAGCGAGATAGATGACGATCCCATCGAGGCGTCAGCCACATGATCGCGTCCGCCTTCATGGCGCGTTGCGGCCCGGCGGTCCGTGCCGATCACGACGTTTGGCTCGCGTAGATCGTTTCTCCCTCCGAGTCACCAAGTTCTTTGGTTCTTTCCGCTTGCACAGGCACATGTTTCGTCTTTTTTTGACTCAAGAGCATGCCGAGCGAATGAGTGGGCGGTGAGAACGGTGTGCGATAACGCTATCGCATTCCACTCTCGAAGGCGGAGCTTAAGCGTCCTCCAATTTTGTGATGATCGAGCCCATGTGAGGGAGTTAGGTCATTTCAGTGACGAAGCACTCATTGACCCAAGATATGCTTATGTGCGGTGAAGCCTACTTTCCTTGTGACTAAACTAATGTTTTGTCTAATAGACTACATTCTATTTACAAAGGTGGGTGTGCATTTTGCACATGCTCTAAACTGTACCGCCAAATAAAAACGTACAGGAATTTTCACACATTTTCGGTTTACTACCATCCTTAAGGGTTAACATCAAGTTGTGCTCGTTTGAGGAGCTGTCGTAGGTGTCATCAGTCCGAGTGACAGCGAATTCATGTTCAACTTTTTTTCTCCTCGGCCCACTGTTCTTTCTATACGTACGAGGGCAGGAAAGTAGGCCTATGTGATCGAATAGATTCATAACGTTATTTACAGTGGAGCTGTAGAGATTAGGCTGGTACAGCAAGAATTTCATTTACCTGTGATTTAGTTCCCTGCATTAAGACAGTTCCCGTACCTGACTGGTCTGCCTAAAACGCCGCCCGTATATAATGCTTTTGAGCGCATGGTGAACGAAGTTATAAAAGGCGGCCATTCATCAACTTCGTGAGAGCATTGGCCATGATGTCCTGCGTTGTTAGCATGGAACCGTGTTCCATGAAACCAGTGACCCCATACTGACGATCTATTTTTGAGGAATTCTTGGGGTTCGAATAATGAAATATTGTACTGCTGGGCAGTATTTCAGGTTCTAACCGAACTGCAACTCCAATGACATCAAAATTGTACTAAGAATCTTACTCACAAATTTTCTGCACGATTCTGAACCGATCCGCTCTTCAACCACGATCTTTCCGCCTTCTATTTGGGGGCGAGATTGGCAACTGAAAGTGGAAATGTTGGCGTTATAAACAACTCATTTGGATAGCAAGAAATATTTTAAAGTGGCGCTTGTTGATAAATGACGTACAAGCCGTTTCAGTGAAGGTAGGTTACATTTAATTCACAAATAAAGTGTACCGATACCCACCATCACAGCACACAGGCTTTGGCTTTGCACTGCTGAGCTCAATCTTGCGGGCTCGCTCAGAGCCGCGATGGCCGTACTACGATAGGAGTGAATTCGAAAATCGCTGAGTGGGCATCAAAGAAACCCAGTTTGCAAAAATTATTCATGAGTCCCGCAATACGGCGTGTATAATAATCAGACGTTCTGGCTCTATACTAAGAAATAAAACCAAATGAATTTACCCATACACAGTCATACATCATGTATACCAATGCTTTCTGTCAACTACGGCATTCGCTTCTTCAAAATATTCTCTCCCACAATTGTGTGGTAGACATTCCTAACTCAGGAGTCGGGAAGAGTGCAGACGGCCTGTAATGGGTTTATGTTTAAAATCTAGGCAGGGTCTCTTGAACTTGGCGAAATCAGTGAGTTTATGCTCGGTGATACCTTATCGGAAGCACACATGCGTTTTACACAAGAGAACGTATTTAATGCACCATTTTCAACGTAACCATCTTGTAGGCTGGTAATGCCAATAGACTGCTTCATCAGCAACATGATTGTAATTGATTTACAATGTAGCTTGAATGGCGCTGCCAGATACCTCAACTTTTTTCAATCTTCTGCCTGCCCATTCCACACAATTTCAGCGAATTTCTAATCCTATCAACCTTTTCACTGTTTGCAATGAGTGACTGTATTTGGCTTCTATGCCATGAGCCAAGCTTCGCTGACCTAATTAGACCACGGGTTATTTGTTCTACGAACTATATCGCATACCTAACTTCCTTTCCTCCTCCTAATTTCAACAAGAACAAGAGCTACATCTGTTCGCTGCCTAAACCATGCCACAACGTTTCTTCTTCTAATCGATTTAGAGGATCGTTTCGCACTGTTTTTTCTGGTTGGAAAACTTCCTAGAAAGTTTCATATAGGTACAGAAGGTGCAGGAGAGGCGCTGGCGTTAGTACAGTGCCATCATTCGTCTGCGCTGGGACTGCCGTGACTGCTCAATCATGCAAGTCTTTCTCAAAGAGCCCCATCTCGTCCGCACTTACCTGAGTATGCTCGCAAATGAGCATCAACTGCCAACTTTAGATGAAGTAATTAAACGGCAGATATGCTTTCAGTAAATTATGGGCCCCACCTTTTTGTGAGAGACCTTGTTCGCCATGTCATATTCCTCTGATAAAATGTTCCGGTGAGCCCTGCCAAGCGATAGCAGTTGAGTGCACCATTCCCCCTAAGTCTCAGCTTATAATAGCATGTAGGCCTCATCCTATACACATGGAAACCATGTAGCGTGTACATTAGGCTACTATTGCAGAAGTCGGAGCAGCTTACAAAGTTCGGCAGCAAACCACAAATGTTAAAATCGACTTTCGCTAAGCTGATCGCTTCGTGAAAACGCAGTATTGGGGGCGCTTTGTTGTCATTAGAGAATTTTAGCTGGACTTATGCAGCGCTGGCGTACGTAATACACAATACCTTGCGTACGCTGCAAAGGAAGCGTTGCACAATGCTTTCAGTTTAAGCCGCCGTGATACGTTCTTCTAAACCAGACATGCCATATATACGAGGTGTAAGTGTTTCTGGATGCTTCTTAGCGCCACCAAGAGTCAGATGCATAACAAGTTTCACTTATGGCGTGGCCTCTGTGATCTGCAGGCCGGACGGTCGCGGTGGCCATGGTAATGGCCACAGGCCTCCCGGTTAAGCCGCAGAGTTAGTTATATGCATCGTTTAAGCCTTGCTTTTGTTTCACGCAGCAAGTCGCGCGTTACGCACGCGGCATGCGGTTACGGGCGTACGCGCGCATCCATGTAATAGATGTGTCCCGTTCTGCGCATGCGGACTGGTTTCCGGCAGCCTGGTAGCGTACGTATGCATCTCACGTGCCACCTATTAAAAGTGTGTATTCTTCTAATCCCGTATCGTTTCTCACTCTGTCAGACCTAGCAGTACAAAATTATTTATTTTTGTACACCTGATGACGCGAAGACATTTGGCGTTGGTAAGTTAACGGGGTTCTAAGTTAACCAAAGATCGGTACGACGGTTGACTTTGGGATCCTAAGGCAAAAGCGCAAATCAAGCAGTGTAGGCTGACATGGGTTGGGCGTCTTTTGAAGTCAGAAAAGCGCAGAGAAAAATTAGTTTTCAATAAACACTCGCGAATGTGAATCAATGTAAAAGAGCGGCTAAAGCTTATATGTACCAAAAAAGCTCTGTCACAGAATTGAGGATGACTTCAATAATTTTGACAAACAAATACATGCAAATTCACAGTGTGCATAGAGAACCAGGAGTCATCATCAAGAATGTGAGATAAACGGAAACAGCGAAATGGATAAAAAGAATTGGAACAGGAAATACCATGGAGATTAAAATTAATGGGAAGAAACAAATTAGAACATGAATTATTCCCTTAACTCAAAGGTCAATGGCCAACAATTTGAGTCTCGAGCTGGTTACCTAAAGGCAACAACGTACCGGAGCAAACATTCGCAACAAGATCAAACATGTGTGCGGGACCAATCAGCACATCCGGGGACCATTCCACACATCCTAATGGCATGCGAAGAGATTCTCCCAGTGAGACCCGACGGTAACGTGCACCTTCGAGAAACACTTGGACTCAAATTAGAGGGCAGCATCAGCCGGTCAGCAGTAGGGATAAGCAAGAGACGTTTAGAGCGTTGGGGGAAAAAGAAAAGCAGGAAAGAGATTGATGCGAGCTGATCCATTGCAGGCAACAGAAGTAAAATGTAGATAGAGAAGTCTTCTGATTGATAAAGAAGATTACGAAGAGATATAAAAAAAATTCCGGAATAAAAACTATCCATAGCATACCTGCAAAAATCAAGGAGTCTAGGCGACTGTCACCAGCCCGTTTCGAAGGGTATGCCAATAGCGCATCATTATTATTGGCCATTTCTTCGCCAGGCGGAATGCCCTACTAAAGCGACGATCGCAAACACGCGTATATCTTGGCAGTAACGTCAAAAGGACCTGAAATTGAGCTTGTTGGCATGGCTTCATTACGGAGAAACATCGCGAGAAAACGAGACAGCAAAGGCGGAGAAGACCAGCGCCTGTCTTTTACCTCTTTTTTTGGTAGTTTTTTGGCACCGTGTTGCCGTATATTGCACTAGTCTTTTTTTGCTCGGAGTCTACGTACATTGTGGAAACGCTCTAATAGAATGGTGTAGTGTTTTATGTTCTCGAAATAACGCTAACGCAAGCGATGAGTCTGGGTAGAACTATTACACATTTATAAAGAAGGGACGAATGTGATACGCAATTTTTTATGGCAATTTTCCACGGCCAGGTCTGGCGCTACCGCTGGGATTTTAGTGTGGTCTTCCTTTCGGTCGTTACTCCGCCTAATATAGAATTAGACATTTAACACACACTGCTAGCAATGTTTGGGTTTTCACTCTCATTGCAATCTCAGTTAGATCCACCTTGTAAACGTTGCGGGTAGCCCGGAGAGAAGTTCAAAATAACGATGCTTTCTAGCTGTCCGAGAATATGGGTCCACGGACGAATGTGAAACGTAATTTTTTATGACACTTTTCCACGGCCAGGTCTGGCGCTACCGCTGGGATTTTAGTGTTGTCTTCCTTTCGGTCGTTACTCCGCCTAATATAGAATTAGACATTTAACACACACTGCTAGCAATGTTTGGGTTTTCGCTGTCATTGCACTCTCAGTTAGATCCACCTTGTAAGCGGTGCGGGTAGCCCGGAGAGAAGTTCAAAATAACGATGCTTTCTAGCTGTCCGAGAATATGGGTCCACGGTATGCGGGGTTCTAAGTATGCGGCCGGCAATCGTGCCACCAATTTTCATCGCTTGACATCTTAAGTGGTACAAAAGTTGAAGAAACTACACTGACGATGCGGAGCGGCATGTAAATGTGACAGGTTTAAATGGCGCAAAAAGCACAAATTCATGTGGCCCGTTGCGTCAGCTACTGTTGGTAAACAATTGTGCGTACAACGGTTTATTTATTTTTTCTACACAGTATAGCCATGTTATGGCGAGTAAACAATGTTTAGTATTTTGTTTTCTCATTTCTTGTGTGGCTCACTCTCATCATCCTCATCAATCTGACAACATTCAAACCGAATGTGACACACAAGCATATTTTGCCAAAATTGCTGTCAACAGAATTCAACAATTAATGTGAACCGTAATGCTACAGCTATAGCTTAAGGTCATTGAAATGAGAAACGCATGTCATCCGTGCAAAGCATGTAGCTTTCGTCTCTATTAGCTGTCTTTTGCATGAAACTCATGGACCACATAATTTATTTGCAGGCTCCGGATTCTTGTGCTTTTCTCGCCACCAAAAGCAGCCTGGTTTTCAGAATGTTCTCTCCAGCGAATAACAAGCAGATTACTTTGTAATTAGCCTGACTTCGCCTAAATGAGACATTAAATGCATGTTGGTACTCTTTTCTTGAATTTCGTAAATTCATTTGTCGGTGTTCTCCACAAACGGCTAAGCCTCGCGTCTTAACTTTAAAATTTCTATTGTGCACTCGATAAGCATTGCTAGGGAAGTTTGATGCAGATACATCCAGTGGCCCATAGAGCGACAAGTCTGCTGGCATTTGTAGCAGCTAAATGGCACTTCAATTTGCGCCTTGATGAAGCAGAGTGGATGAAAGGGTTCACCTGCTTGGGCGATAGCGTGCAAGGTGTTGCGTGAGGGGAGAGGGCATCACTGCGACGCCACGTCAGCCACCCCCTTGCTTCCGGAAGTTTGCGTTATTCGTGCGTTCCGTCTGACCGCAAACTTTCGTCTGCCTTTTAACTGCACGTCGATAATCGCTATAAGCAAATTAATGTATTACAAGCTGAATAAATTCCCAAGGAAAAAACGTTGGCGGCACAAGTTTCGAACCTACTACCCCACGTTGAGAAATTGACTGTTGTAGTCACTAGGCAGAACCAACATGTGCTAGATAGCAGGCATGTGCACTTTGCTTTATGACTGGGCCACATGGACCGAAATTTCCATTGGCAAACGCACCGGTACAAACGCGGTGTTGTCAAAATTGCCACCGCTTACAAGGGAGCGTCCCCTTTAGAATTTGTGGCAGTTGGACGAAGTACCATGACGTCACGGGTTCGAGTGCGCCGGCCTTGTTCTGTGTAGGAGGCGTTGGTCAAACGCATGAGCGTCCTCGTTTGGCCCCGAGGAGTTGATTACTCGAAGGACCGCTCAGCGACGTTCACTTCTGAATTAATGCTTTCGCATTCACGACTCATTAGAAGTGATTAGGTGTCCTCGGGTTTTCAAGACTTCATTTAGTTTGTATCCTTCTGCCCGTCTTCTGCTAGATCAGGCGTATCCTTGGCACAATGGTCGGTCAGCTCCAGTACTTCATTTACAATCTACCATCTCAAACTTGCGATATCTCTGACGTTTGCATTCTGGAAGATGACTACGTGAGCTATCATATTATATCTGACTGCAACAATATCGGTGTCCTCAAGAATACCATGACCTTTGATCTGCATTAGTCTAAGAATGATTCTTTTATTTAGGGACGTTTGCTTCCTGATTTTTGGGGTGAAGTACGACTCCTTGTGCTTCATACCAACAATGGAAAATTTTATCACGAACCGCCGTTCATAGGCATATAAGTGTTTCTTGAAAAGCCGCGAATATGCATTCTGAATATGATTGCTTCAATGACCATAAAGCACATAGAAAATGTGCGATACAAAATCCACACAGGAAAAAAAACTGCTATGTTGTGCTGGCAAGCTAACTAAAGTACAGGACCTTATATACAGTTTTTTCTTACCTAATCAGGCAGAAGGCAGCAAAAATTGTTATGGTTGTCGCTTTCTTCATGCTGGTCGTTTGATTGCCGCTGTTCTGCTTCGAGAAAAAACATGAGAAGTGAAATCAGAAAACAATATTTTAAGCTTTGTCTAAATCAAGTTAGACGTTCTATGATAATTGAACATGCAGCGGCGAAATTTTGATTGGGGCGAAATGCGAAAACACCCTTGTACTTAGATTTAGGTGCACGGTAAAAAACTCCAGATGGTCGACATTTCCGGAGTCCCCTTTTACGGTGTGCCTCAGATTCAGAAAATGGTTTTATCACGTAAAACCATATAATTAATTTTTTTTGCCGTGAGCACTCGCAAAAATGTAACTTGCCATGGTTTAACGATAATTTATGGACCTCGGGTATTCTTTAGGTATTCTCAATAACAAAAGTCGGGACCGCCTAACTAAGTCGGCCTATGGAATGCTTCTGATGGCCTTTACACTTACGTCTTAAAGGGACTGACGCGAATTTTTGAGGACTTAGTTTCTTATGGCGCAACGCAAAGCTCACCCTTGGTAGCGTTTACATCTGGAGCGCTTACTTCCAAAAGCGTGTGGATATTTAGGCAGCATAATTTTCTGATCTCAGCAGCCTCTAGAAAAAGTAGAAGGCCCTCGTCGACAGCCGCCTCGAAAATTGTAAAAGCAGCCCTTCGTCCGGCTTTCGCAGGAGTGAATGTAACGGTGATTAGCCATCTACATTTTGATCTTTTCATCCACTTTTGAAAATACAAAGCTGGTGCAATGGGTTCGTGTTGTTTCAGAGATATTTCTTATATTTGTACTGCGCTTTCCCCCGAGTACACGCCTAGATCATGGGCTGCCTGGCCCCCGTCGTCATTGTTCTGTCTGTTAGACGAGCCAAGCCAACTCATCGAAAACAAGGGCGAAGACCACGCCTGTTTTCTCCTCACGACAAACGAAGGCTCAGTGACACTTTGTAAGTCAAGAAAAACGTTTAAGGATAAAAAATATATTCATTTAAACACTAATAAGTAGATCAGGTACTGCGTACACTATAGGAGAAGCTCATGTGATGGACCTCTTATGCAGCTTCATGTTTATGCTGCGTGGGACGCGAAAGGTAATTTTTCGCGATTTTTAGTAATGAATTAAAACTATAAATCTATGTTTCGCGAGGAAAACATGCCTCCTTTTAGCCACTGCGATAGAGAATCATTCTACGAGCAGGCTTATCTCGATTGATGTTCTGAGCGGTTATCTGTCCCTTTAATATACCCCAATCTACGCACAAAGGGTAACAGAAAAGAAAGCCCCGTGCGCACCAGAAATATACTTTGTGGAATAACTCGAAACCTCAGGTAGTGTTTTTGTTGCAAATATTGTGAATACGCAGGTGCAGTTCAGGTGTGTTTCACCTATTGAAATATGTGAGATGGCAAAAAGAGCTATGTGCATCTGACTTTCTAACAAAAACTATTGAATCTAGCTGACGTTCCCTTAGGGCACGCTAGTTAAGCATATGCATTGTGGAGACCTCACAATATGACACCTAACAATGGAAAATGCGAGGCATAATATCTAGGGCACCGTACATATTTTTCCCGACTAGTTGTGCAGATGCACACGAATACCGTGGCTACATTGGGAGCTTATTTTTTATAGTAACCCGTTGGTATACCGTATCGACTGCAAGAAGATAAGCACTAGTCGGTTTAAAAGGAAAGGAGCTGGGCAGCCTTCGACTGAGGCAAGCAATAGAAACGATACTTGACTTTCGTAATCCGGGCATAGGAATGGATATATACTCCTAACATTTGATTTCTGAAATGAAATACTGAAATTTATTCGTCAGCGCGTTCTGTTCAAATTTGTTTATAATGTGTGTTTATAATCGCCCTCAATAGGTTTGCAGCCATGATCACGACAATGAATCGCCAAGAAGCCACCAGTTGTGTGCACGATTGTATCCCGTGACAGGACCCAGCTCGACGGCGAAATAACTGAAGCGCAAATGATTGCACAATTGGGTGATAAGTGTGTTAGTTTCCTTTCCCTGGCTCGCACACAAAAAGAACCAAGTTTCTTGGAGGCAGCATTGCATGACTCATAAGTATGTTATACGAATGCGCAGTTCGTTTTCTTCATGTAAGGGCATGTGGAGTCTACACTGCTTCACATATATAGACCGATTCAGAGGCACAATAAATTTAGTTGAAATTTTGCGGTTGGTGTGTGCTCTTCTTAACTCCCGTCTGTGTCTTTTTTGTTGTTATGGCGCAATAGTACTTAAGAGAAGCGATGTAACAGGAAAAATTGTTTCATAGAATGATATTGCTCATGTGACTGCGGCAACACGCTCAAACAAATCAGCAGCTCTTATTTTGCGACCTATGCCATCATTTGATAAAGCAGGTGACCATTCAGAGAGTAGGGATACAAGCGTGAATGGTTTTCATTCTTGATTGGCTGTTGTGGCTCGTGGATTCTGCCACACAGACTGATGAAATGCGTGCTGGTGAAATGCGCTGGTGAAATTCGTGCGCCTCATTCAAATGAGAAAGATGCACTGAATAAGATAACTACGAAATGATCCTGCAACTTTTTAACGGTCACCCTTTTAATACATTTCACCCTCTTAGCGGCAAGAGATATGCATTTCTCTTACATGATCTCCAATGAGGTCGCTCACCGTGTGGCGAAGAAGAGAGAGCTGAAGAGGGAAAGCAGGGAGGGCTACCCGATATTAGTCTCCAGTTTTCTATGACCCACTGCGGTTGGGATATATGGTTTAGAAAGTGGACAGTGAGGAAATGGCTCAAAAATAAAAACAATAATTAAAAACGCACACAACGCGAAACGGAAATGAAGGGCTTTCCTGCTAGAGACGTTCAACAAGACCAGCTTGTACGGCCTTCTTCTGTGACGTTAGGACATGTCGATGGTGAAGAATCCTTTCTTCCGATAACTAAAATAACATTAATTTGAATCGAAAGAATGTGCTACTGTACTGAGCCTTGTGTTAAATAGCGTTAAGGACTGTAAAATATATCTTTTTGGCATTGATGTTTGAGACACCTACAATTCTGCCTTATCCATATTCGAAATAATCAGCTTACCTGTATTGATATTGTCTATTCTGTGTTAGATCCAAGTGAATCCCACAGCCTTGTGTCAGATGTGTCGGACGCAAATCCTCTGTTCAGGCCACGGGGTACATTTGGCAAATATATATTCAAGCTTTCTTAGGAAAAATAAAAGGGGATTGTAATAAGAAGTCTGAAAGAACATATGATGGATATATGTTTTTATCTAAGAATGCCTCCTAACGCGTATGACTCAAGAGTCACAAGACTGGAGAGTCACGCAAGAGTCGCAAGGAGTCACAACAGACCGGCACATGTAAAGGAAGATGTGCATGTAAAGAGAAAAAGATTGAAACGAATGCTTGTCCTGTAGGGCATCATAGTTTTGTTTTCCCTATTCTTTCCAGATGTGTTTTTCCAGGATTCCTAGTTTTAATATGTGCGCATGATTCGTGCCTTATCTTCAACGTTATGCAAATGGAAAACAACGGTCAACGATGCATTCAGTTCCAGTTTTATTATTGAAAGAATGTACGGCGATCAACCGTTCCCGTGGGGCCTTACGGATGTGGCGTTGGCAGTATAGACGATTTGGCTCTCGCAGTAAGCGTTGACTTTCAAGATGACCGGGATATATGGCTCATTAAAATAAAACCTCCACTACGAAACCATAATTGCAGCTCTATAAAACTCCTGTCTACTTCTAGCGATTGAGTTACTATCACTAAATTAATTCTAGATTTCTTCAGTGCAATATGATTACATAACTACGGCGCTTTCTCAAGCGCATTATCGTTTAGTGTCGGCATATCCACCTAATTTCAGCTTACACCTCTTGGCCGGTACTTCTAAAACTTCTCTTACGCAGGAGCAATCCCATATTTCGCCTAAGAACTCAATCCTCTTGTTATCACGTGAATCACTATACTGATACCGGTTGACAGGAGAGTGGCGATAGTAAATGCTAGCCTAGTTGGTTTTGCTCTTTATCAGGTGCCCTGTGCATGATATAGCTGTGCTATGAATTTATGTAAATCTCCGTAAAATCCCACTTGACTGTAGGTGAAGGCTGTCTGGCGCTTTGCAGAGCTGCCGGCTTAGTTGCGGTGGCTCCGCGTCTATGTCCATATAACGGCTTCATTCAGTACCCGTTCGCGAAAGCTGACTTCGCGCACAACACCTAGGAAGCATTTAAGGTTACTTGTTTCTTTTCAAAATGCTGCAAATGTGTTTTTTGAGCACACAGCGGCTTATAACTGTGTTAAGCTAAGCATTGTTTAGAATCATGGAGGTTGGCGAAGATGAATGTAGCTTTTTTCGTACAAGACGAGGACCGAGAAGAAGCTACGACACACGAGCTCAGACTTACAAAGTGTTGTATATTGAAGAAATGGACCAAATATATAGCTGAATCTGTCACGTGTGGTCACGTGTGCGCCACCCGCATCAAATTTCTACGTAGACGCATGAAATATAGCTCCTTGCTATAAAGGGCAATAGACGGTTTTTACACATAGATGGCACCACACCTGTAAATCAAGTCCGCTTAGATGATTTCTCGGGTTAACTGATTACGATTCAATTTTTACACACGATTGAGCGAGCGCCATATACCGGCTTACACGCCACCGTATTTGTGGCATTTGCCTTATTATGCCATCAATTTCTATAGTGGGCATCCGAAAACCCCCTCTCAGTGCTATCACATTGTACCGATGCTCCCGTAGGCTGTCATTAAGATATTCTTCGCTCTGACCAACATAGTGGGACCCACAGTTCAAAGGCAGATTATAAACTAATCCTCCAGCACAGACAATAAACTAACTGATGTCTCTTATTGCATGGAGGTTCTTTGAAGGAAGACGCACCGGTCAATCTGCACAAAGACTGCATTTTATCGGCAGTGAAAAAAAAAACTTTTGCAGTGGTCCACTGGCTAATCATATTCAGTCTATGCGATATGCCGTGGATATACAGAATTACCGCGACTTTTTGGTAAAGTGTGGAAGTCATAGTGGCATTAATTGTGGTGATTTCGCGTAAAATACTTGAAAATTGTATATTGCTTTAAATAAATGAAAAAAAGATGTCAAAGTACGATTCGAGGAGGGGACGTATGTCTGTGGCCTGTGCAGTGGTAAGGTCAGGTGAAATAATCTTCGCCCAGTCATCCGTTAAGCAACCAGAGCTGTGAGCTGCAATTGGTGCTAAGAAACCACTCTCGGCATTCATACTTTCCATGTCAAATTTGGAAGTATTAGAAACGCTAGCCAGGAACATGCCGGCGGGAAGCACTTGAGGGCCCAGGCTTAAATTCAGAAGCGGAAGAACGACGTTGTTATTAGTAATCGTCACCAGCGTATGCGGGAGGGCAACTTTCCGGGACAAAAGCACGTCGATGAAGGGGAGAAGGACATGTTCACCTCCAGGAATCTGTGGATGTGCAGTGAAAGCGACGTAAGTGACTGCCTCAGGTGACAGACGCATGTCTCGAAGCGAAAAGAAGTGCAGTGGAGTGGTGCTCGGAGCATCGGCGACTTGGGGCACTTCCAACTGAAGAACGCCGGTGGCGCAGTCGATTAGAGCAGAATGATGGGATAAAGAGTCCTATCAAAGGATAATGTCATGAGGGCAATTGTCGATCACAGCAGAGAGAACAGAAATAGGGCGGCTGGCTATACTTATACGAGCCGTACAAATTCAAGGTACAGCCCACACGCCGCTGTCGGCCACACGAAGCACTCGGGGAGCTGCTGGGGTGAGGACCTTCTTTAAACGTCTACGTAGGCTAGCACTCATCACAGATACGTGGGCTCCCGTGTCGACGAGTGCTTGGACAGGTAAGCCGTCTGTTTTAACGTCAATTACACTTCACTTTGTGGGCACACACAGAGGAATCGCTGCAGTATCGAACAATGCAGCACCACCTCCGAGGGCTGCATTTCTTAGTTTTCCGAAAGAGTGCCGACAAAATCTACAGGGGTCGAAAGACGACGTGGCTGCGGCCAACCAGAAGATGGGCAACATGTTTGCGGTGAACGAGACTGCTGTCCGCGCGGCGATGGTGAGCTACTGTACCACGTGTTCCTAGCAGAGTGGCCGGCGCTGTTAGACTCGGCGGTGGGGGAAACATTGCGGAAACTTCCATATAAAACGGGTCAGGTTGGTTGCATGCGAGGTGTTGAGGGCCACGAGTTGCGACAGTATCTGGCGACATGACCAATGCGGCGACAAGTGAAACATATCTGCTGGTCGTCCGCGGTTCTCCGCTCAGTCGGGTTGCGATAACGCCGAGAGAAGCATCGGGGTGCAGCGAACATAGAAGGGCGTTCGTGGGCTCTGCGGTTGGTGACAGCCCAGACAGAATGTAGGCCAAAGTTTTCAAGTTCCTGTCGAACGATGGCTTGCATGAGGGGAAGTGAAAAAGGAGTAGCATCAGGGCTACGCAAGCAGAAAGCTGCGGGCGCCATCGCGTCCAGTTGACGTCGAACGACTCGCACCACGCCCTCTTATGGCGACGCATGCTCCCGTGATGGCTGATCTTCACACGTCGACGTTGCGCCAGTATTGGGTGGTCTGGAGAATGGGTTCAGGACACGTCGGCTTTTGACCTGCTTGAATTTTCGGCACTCATTGATGATAGCACCAACTGTACCGCATATTTTGCACATGAGCATATTAAAGGCGTCGTCCGCAATTCCCTTGAGCCCATGCCCTACCTTCTCAGCTTCTGTCATGTCGTGATCGGCTTTACGACAAAGCGCCAGCACCTTCTGGATATACGAAAGAGAGGGGTCTTTGGTGGATTGGGCACGAAAAGCCAGTTCCTACTTTGCGGCAATTTTACGGCCGGCTGGTTTGCCAAACAACTCTTTGAACTTCTCTTTGCATTGGTCCCAGCTGGTCAGCTCCTCTTCATGGTTTTTGAACCACACCTTTGCCGTGCCTCTTAGGTAGTACAACAGGTTAGTTAGCATAGGCGTAGGGTCTCATGTGCTGATTCCACTCACGCGTTCGTACATAGCCACCCACTCTTCAGCGTCGGCGCCTTCAGTCCCGCAGAAAGTTCCGGGACCCTTGGGTTGCACAACCATCACCGAAGGGGACAGCGACGTAGCAGTTGATGGTGACATCGGAGGCAGCCACGACACTCAGAGAAAAATGTGCTCAGAGTTCCTGGACATGAAGCATAGTTCGAAGTCAGAAAATCATGATTGGAAGTTTGATACATTCAATGACACGCCACACTTTCTAAATGGGGCATATTACTGATAATTAAATAATTATTGGAGTCCCCACACTCGTGAACTCCTACACATACTTTCATTGATACACATCTTCACTCATAACCATGCGAAGTTCGCATCTTTCTTTTTTGGTTGTCCCATCTTCCCTTTGATTGTCAAAGAACAATGTGCTTGACAAGTACTTGACAAGATGTGCTCAAGTTGCGGGCACCGCGTAAATATAAGCGTGGTTTTCAATGCGCTCGTAATTCCCTTTTTGCAGGTCCTGTTTTTGACGCCCATGCAAATTCAAAATCACTCGCCGCATTTACGAGCCGGAGCATCCATTACCGCTCTGCTAGACACGTTGTATAAAACGCCTATATATGATACATCTACCAGCCATATACCTACCGACAACCCCGTCAGGAATTGTTCCCAACTTACCCTGTCACCAGGATCCACACGGACTTAATTTCAGGCACCGCGCGCATGCAAGCAGGGTTTCCAACGTGTTAGAACTCACCAGTTTGCAGGTGAGACACGAAACTTCGTCAGTGAAAATGTAATCATTTGCCACTGATCGCTGCGCCATATTACCTTCAATACAGCGTTGATTCGATGCGATTGTTGGTCTATATGTCTCAAGCTTATCACGGCTGGTGATTTCGAGCAGAATCCAGGCCTGACTTTCACCACAGATGGAAAACTGGAGCACTATATGCAAATGCTGAAAAAGCATACAAAGTCGAAATGACATTAAACGTGATCCGAGAGCAGTTCTAAAAGGAGGGAAACAAAAGGTACCGCAATAGAAAAACTATTGACGACCACTCAGCTAAACTTGTCTTCAGTCTCTGAGCTTGACAGCACGCCGCCCATGGCAACCGCTTCAAATCAAAGAGTCACAAGTTTGGCTACAGCAAGTGCAAGATTACAAGGGTCGTAGGTTTTAATTTACCACGTACTGTGTTGGTAAATTAGAAAATAAAAATGAATAAGCAGGGTATGAACTTCTAATGTTATTCATTGACGTAACACAGTGTCTAACTACACCAACTGGAATCTACGAACCAGGAGAATTACTACTCGACTTGATGTTTTTGAATACGCCTGTCGCACAATCCAAACATTGCTGTGAAGTATTGGCAAGCGTATGATCATAAAATGGCGGTCACTAATGTAGGCCTCACACATATTCGAGCGAAAAAGTGTAAATTTTTCCGCGTCCTAGATGTATTTTATGAATAATTTAGAGAAAGATTATCATGTGTACACTTATTTTATATCTATAAATAATAAAAAAGTAAAGTATGTTTCGGAGAAGTTTGGAAATATGGTATTGAAATCAATAGAACCATTTGTGCCAAGGTGGCTCTAAATTGTTAAAAAAAAAACCAGTGAATCTCATGCAAAATAATTCATAAATCCGTCTTTTGAAATAAATCAGGGCTAAAGAATACTTTTCTGCAACAGCCTGTCATTGTGTTAATTCCAATTCAAATGAGCTCAAAGTGGCAAATATTCGAGCGAATCGTTGTTACATGAATGAAATAAATATTAATTTCATTAGCATTTTGGCGGGGAAATTTTACAGGTACATTTTCTATGTACCTGCAAGTGCGAAATGCGGCAAAATGCACCTCGAAATTGAAGGCTAACGCATTCGCGACAACAGCCTTCCTACGATGTGCTCTGCAGCAATTTTGCTCTGTTGGGTATTTTACGCCTCTGTAATGTCAAAACAATATTTAATACTTTTCCGGTAGCTAGATGAATCGTATTAGAATCACATATATTCATACCGATCATATATATTGACGTACACTCTGTGCAGACTTCATGGCTGCGGGACCAAATACTGCAACATTTACGGAGTGAAGCGCGAGGGAGAAGCCCGCGTACACAATATGTAAAATGTATGACGAGTTTTGGCAGTGGCCATACAGTGCGTCATTACATTGTTGCACTGACAATCGTATTAACGCGGACAAAAAATCAGATTGTTTGTGCCACAATTTTACATGGCAGGAACATTGCAATGAAAGAATGGGAAAGAATTCTTGTAATCAAATATTCAATAGAATGGCGATGTGCCGTACAGGGACAAATTTTTCGCAGGCACGGTGTGGGGCTTGGCAATATGCCATACGGAGTGAGTCCATGCTTAATATTTTTTCGATGACTATAGCCTGAATAAGACAGAGGGACGTATTGGGCTAGGTTGTCTAGTTAGTTCTTAAGGCTTTAGGTGCAGCCTACTTTAACGGGGACACGAGGAAGACATACTATGTGAAGAAATACACTAACTGACAAAATATAGAGCAAGCGGACAACAATGATACTGAACATACCGCTCCGTATTTTACGTTTGTGACCTGCTTACCTCCTATGATCTACAATGTAACAAGACCTCAAAAAATGTGGTAAATCATTCAGCCTATTTAATTGGCCATTCACTCCTAAAGGGGAGAATCTTCATGTTTCTATTGAAAATGTTATGGAGCAGTGAAATCTGAGGTTGTCCCGTGGAAATAATAACTAGTCGGCGTTCTCCAAGATTATACACGGATTCTGTTCAATTCGAAGTCTGTGGCGCAGTATTGTCGACAAGACTGCTGCGCAAAAAGGAAACTTAAACAGAGAAATATTTTGCTATGACAAGCGCACACCAAGTGCGCAGCTTCATATTCTATCATGATCACCGTTTGTTCAAGATTTTCATGCTCGCATTCAGTATTGTTGCAAAGTTTCTGTCAGGAGGCTTTCAATGGCGATGCACAACAGCATAAATGGACCTTCCGTTTTTAACATGCCTACGTGTTTGATAAATCTGTTATGTTCAAGCTTTGCACAAGCTCATCGGGCAAGTTAGAACATGTTCTAAAGGAGAGTTATTTGAAAGAAATAGTGAAAACAGAAAACAACACCCACTATTTTCAATGAAACACAAACTGGAGTACAGTGCTCATAAAAACGCTGCAAAGTGAAAATGATACATTCCCTGTTTTCGTTTCCGGCGATATCCCACAGACAAAAAGAATTGGTGGTGAAATGGCAGCGCAGACCCTTCGGAGGTCGCGAATTCTGAGACAACAATCGCCAAACATATCGAAATACGTTCTTTTCTTCGTGAAACTTGCAAGATAGAGATTACAACCTAGAATGTTATGTGGTGACCGTGTATTTTTTGGCTGGTAATGTATTCGCATGTGCCTATGATCACTGGGGTTTCTTAGGCTGGACTTTAAGTTCTCACTCTATATACTCATGCAAATTTACGACATACGAAATTAACAATAAAGAGAACATGAGAACCAAAACTAGTGGGTGCAGGCGAAAGTGATGACATCTACATTTTAGTTCCGGCAATATAGAAGTAAACACCAGCAATTTAGACATTTATTCCCAGAATCCACTAAGCAAAGACTCACTCTTTCACCCTGTAATCGAAAGAGAGTTCAATTTCAAGAAAAAAAATTGGGAAAACGTGTTGACAGTTATTTGTCATACATTTAGGTGCACGTCAAAGAACCCAAGGTGGTCGAAATTTCCGGAGTCCCACACTACGGCGTGCCTCATAATCAGAAAGTGGTTTTGACACGTAAAACCCTATAATTAAATTTTTAACAGTTATTTCTAGCCACGGAGAGTAAATATGTAAAAAAAATCTAAGGAACGGGCTTTAGCAGTTTAAGCGATATATGATACTAATTTAGTTATTAGTAATTAATTTGTTGAACTATCCGCTGCTCAACCTGCAATAGGCATGTAAAAAAATTGGGCCGAGTGCTGATAGATTCGTATTCGCTCGGTTCTCAACGCTTAGTTCGCGTTAAGGCGGGAAACTGTGCGATAGAGTGCTCGCTGCTGCGGGCCTAATCTTGAAAGGTGTCGTGAAAAGGGACGGACGGGCGGACGCCTCTGAGATTTGCGTTTCTTCCTTAATTTTATTGTCTTCAGCCATGATCAGCGACCAAATAGAAACGTTCTTTTACAGTCTCTCCGAAGATTTTTGGGTCGGCAACACCACCACAAGACGACTTCAATGTACTACCTACATACAAACAGTCTACGGGAGTTATTTGCCAGCCCGTGACATGATGTCCACCTCCATCAAACGCGAGCATGTACTAATTGGCATATTATTCTTTGTATTTTCACGTTTTCCTACAGAACCAGCGTTCTGCGCCTTATTCAACGTTTCCCCGCAGGGGCGTCTGCGCAAGCAGGCGTTTGGTGCGTTGCGACACCACGTACCCGAGCACACGAGGGTTTGACCCTCCCGCGTGTAGCCGTGCGCGGCTTAGCCGTGTCCGGGGAAAGGGAAATCCTGGGGGTTGAGCCGATGCCGGGTGTTTGGACCTTTAAGGCCCCCCGGCGGAGGCAACACACCTCTTTGGCCTCTGCTTCACGTAGACGGCACCTCCAGGCTGACCCACTTGGAGGAAATCGGCAGTCGCCTTTTCCTGTCTCTCTCTTCCTACAACCTTCGTCTTTCCCTTACTTTCCACCTTTCCTGTCTCCTTCTCTCTTCTATTTACTTCCTTCTTCTTGGCGGCAAGGGTTAACCCTGTGTGGTTATCCAACCTTGGGTACACCATATTTGGTTATAGTGGCGGCGTACGACTGGCGTCGTGCAGACTTGCATGCAAGCTCTGCCGCGTCCCGTTGTTGGGCTCCATGGTGGGCGGTCGGCGCTGTTGCCGAATGTACACATACATTCATGGAAACTTCTTTCCCCAAACTTCCTGATCGCCCTCCGAAACGAGGGCGCAGCGAAGATGTATTTCAGTTTTTCGGACACCAAATCCAGAATTTCCCCCGGTTCCACGTTATTCACTCTCAAAAGCCAAACAAAGCAGTGCGAAACATTTCACCATTCCTTGTCTCAAAGTCTTTAACTGATGTTTTTGGTCCAGGATACAAGGTGTCGAGGATGGCAAGCGGCGACCTCCTCTTGGAGCTCCGCGATGTCAAACAATATGAAAAACTACCGCAACTAGTGTCATTTGGAGAGACCCCCATAACAGTAACCCCGCACCGTACAATGAACACCACCCGCGGCGTTGTGTCAGACGATGACTTGCCGGAGCTCACTGAGGCTGAACTCTTGGAGGGCTTCAGCGAGCAAAATGTTATCAATGTCAAAAGAATAAAGATGAGGCGAGATGGTAAAGAGATCCAAACCAAGCACCTAATAATCACCTTTGGTTCAAGTGTCCTGCCCGAATCAATCGAGGCCGGGTACATCAAGCTCCGTGTCAGGCCATACGTGCCCAATCCACTGCGATGTTTCAAATGCCAGCGCTTCGGCCACAGTTCGCAGAGCTGCCGAGGCCGCCAAACATGTGCGAAGTGCAGTGCCCACGAACACACCTCTGAAGCTTGTGAGAATGCTCTCCACTGTGTAAACTGTGATGGGGAGCACGCCGCGTACTCGCGGTCGTGCCCATCCTGGAAAAAAGAAAAGGAAATAGTAACAGTTAAAGTAAAAGAAAATATAAGTTTCAAAGAGGCACGCAGGCGGGTATCTTACCTGCCCAAGAAAACATTTGCCGATGTGGCGCGTAAGGGGGCAGCGTCACAACGGCCTCCGGCGGCTGTCCGACCCACAGGCAGTGAGTCGGCAGTTACGCCATCTGCCCCCGCGGTGGTTGCAGCTAGCGCTGCTCCGTCAACCGAGGAGAAGGGACCATCGACCCCGAAGGTGGGCGCAGCCGAGGCTGCCTCAACCTCCCAGGTCCCTTCCAGCGCTGGCAACGGCCGGCGCAGCCAAATTCCCCAGGGAGCCCCATCGACCTCCGGGCTGGTGGGCGCAGGGGTCTTGCCCTCCAAGGCGGGACCCTCGCTGGTAACTTCCCGCACGCAAGAGCACGTGTCCGGCGCCTCGCAAGAGGCAATGGACACTACACATGTCCTCAAGGCGTAACAAACGCCTAAGGAGCGGCGAGGCTCCCTCGAACGCTCCAGAAAGGGCAGAACTCCCGTTACAGGGCCTCGAAAGAGCTCTGTAACCTAAGGCATCACCTCCGTTTCCGTAAACACAACACAAATTTTTCTTTAAATATGGATACACAAATCATCCAATGGAATGTCAGAGGTCTTCTCAGGAATCTGGATGATGTGCAAGAGATTATACACAAACACAATCCAAAAGTGCTGTGTCTACTGGAAACACACCTAAAAACACAACACACAAACTTTCTCCGACAGTATGTTACTTTTCGCAAAGATCGCGATGATGCAATCGCATCATCGGGAGGTGTTGCAATCGTAATCCAAAAGAGCATAGCATGTCAACATTTACAGCTACGAACGGCCCTTGAAGCAGTGGCGGTTCGAATAGTTTTGCTAAACAAACTTATCACTATTTGCTCGATTTATATACCCCCACACTACAAACTAAGCAAACATGAATTTCAGTCCTTCATAGATGAATTGCCAGAACCTTATGTTGTTCTTGGCGATTACAATGCACACAGCACCTTGTGGGAAGACTCTCGTATCGATGCGCGAGGTCGTCTCGTTGAACAGTTCCTTTTCTCTTCTGTAGCGTGCCTTCTAAATAAGAAAGAACCCACATATTACTCTCTTGCGAAGAGAACCTTTTCGTCAATAGATCTTAGTATAGTTTCCGCCTCTTTACTGCTCGAACTCGAATGGGAAATTACGAGAAACCCTTACGGGAGCGATCACTTCCCCGTATTGCTAAGAACATCTAAAGAAAATGAACTTCCTCCACGAGCTCCTAGGTGGAAGATAGATACAGCCGACTGGGAGAAATTTCGAACTCTCACTAACATCTCATGGGCCGATATGTCTTCTTTAGAAATTGATGCGGCTGTGGAATATCTTACATCATTCATAATAGATGCCGCATCAAAATGCATATCCGAAGTGAGTGGTCTGGCATGCAAACGACGTGTGCCGTGGTGGAACAGCGAATGTAGGATCGCCCGTAAGAATCAGAACAAGGCGTGGGGGTTGCTACGCGCTTCTCCCACTGCAGAGAATCTTATGAACTTTAAAAAAATAAAGTCCCAAGGCAGGCGAACCTGCCGACAGGCCAGAAGAGAAAGCTGGCACAAGTTTTTATCAAGTATTAACTCGTTCAGGGATGAGGCCAAAGCCTGGAAGAGAGTAAATAGGATTAGAGGGCGGCAAACACATTCACTCCCCCTGGTAAACACACAGGGAGATACACTGCAAGACCAGGCAGACTCACTTGGGGAATATTTTGAGAGCGTGTCAAGTCCAACAAATTATGCACAATCCTTTCTCAAATACAAAGAAACAGAAGAACGTAAGCCATTAACAAGAAAAGGTCGAGAGAATGAGCCTTACAACCGTCCCTTTAGCATTGCCGAGCTAACAGCTGCCTTGATCACATGCAAGAGCTCTGCACCAGGACCTGACAGAATTATGTACGACATAATTAAGAACGTACACACTGATACACAATTGACTTTACTTGCACTTTTTAACACTATTTGGGCTGCTGGGTATCTTCCACTTGCATGGAGAGAAGCGATTGTGATTCCCATTCTGAAGCAAGGTAAAGATCCTTCGTTGGCGTCAAGTTACCGCCCGATAGCCCTCACAAGTTGCATTTGTAAGCTGTTTGAGAAAATGGTTAATCGGCGGCTCATACATTTCCTGGAATTAAACGAAATGCTTGATCCCTTTCAGTGTGGCTTCAGGGAAGGGCGGTCCACAATTGATCACCTTGTGCGCATTGAGGGAAACATTCGCGACGCCTTTCTACATAAGCAATATTTCCTATCCGTGTTCCTAGATATGGAGAAGGCGTACGACACAACGTGGCGCTACGGAATCTTGAGAGAATTGTCGGGAATGGGCATCCGTGGCAATATGCTCGCCCTAATAGAAAGCTATTTGTCCAATCGTACCTTCCGAGTAATAGTCGGTAATGCACTGTCACGTCCTTTTACGCAGGAAACTGGTGTACCCCAGGGAGGTGTGCTCAGCTGCACTCTTTTTATTGTTAAGATGAACACACTATGTGCTTCACTGCCACCGGCCATTTTTTATTCCGTATACGTCGACGATATACAAATAGGCTTTAAATCCTGCAACCTCGCAGTATGCGAGAGACAGGTACAGCAGGGCGTGAACAAGGTTTCCAAGTGGGCTGACGAAAACGGATTTAAGATCAACCCCCACAAAAGCACTTGTGTTCTTTTTACTAGGAAGAGAGGCCTGGTTCCAGATCCGTGTGTTCAACTGTGTGGACATCAAATACCCATAAACAAAGAACACAAATTTTTAGGTATTATACTAGACTCCAAGCTTACTTTTATACAGCACATTAAATATCTTAAAGAAAAATGTCTAAGGACAATGAACCTACTTAAAATTCTATCCCACTCAACATGGGGTAGCGACAGGAAGTGTCTGATGAATGTTTATAAGAGCCTAATTCGATCACGATTAGACTATGGTGCCGTCGTATATAACTCTGCCGCTCCGAGCGCACTAAAGATCCTAGATCCTATCCACCTTCTAGGTATCCGCTTAGCAACTGGTGCTTTCAGAACAAGCCCGATTGAAAGCTTATACGCGGAATCAAATGAATGGTCGCTCCATCTACAGAGAACTTACATCAGCCTTACATATTTCCTAAAAATACACTCCAATCATCAACATCCATGTTTTAACACTGTTAACGATATGACCTGCACTACACTATTCCATAATCGTCCTTCTGTAAGAAAGCCTTTCTCGCTTCGAGTGAGGGAGCTTAGTGATGAGATACATGTCCCACTCCTCGAGCTTCGCCTAATGCATCCAACCAAGTTGTTACCGCCTTGGGAGTGGCAGGTCATAGAATGTGACATATCCTTTTTAGAAATTACAAAACACGCACCAGAGATCGAAATCAGAATGCATTTCCTATAACTACAGTACAAGCAGTCCTGCGCAGATTTCTACACAGACGCTTCGAAGTCAAATGCCGGGGTATCCTATGCAGCAGTCGGCCCATCCTTTTCGGAATCCGATGTACTGCATCCCGAAACAAGCATCTTTACGGCCGAGGCCTACGCATTACTCTCTGCCGTGAAGCATATAAGAAGATCAAAACTTTCAAAAGCAGCGATCTATACAGACTCTCTAAGCGTCGTGAAGGCCTTAAAGTCACTCTACAAACATAAAAATCCCGTATTCAATGAACTGTATTCGGCATTATGTAAAGCGTACTCGTCTAACCAGAATATCATAATATGCTGGGTCCCTGGCCATAGGGGAATCGAAGGTAACGTTCTCGCGGACGAGATGGCCACGTCAATCACATCGCAAGCTGTTAACCCTACCGCTGATGTGCCTGTCACAGACCTGAGGCCTTTCGTACGAAATAAACTGCGAAGTCACTGGCAGTGCACGTGGGACGCGCAAACAAATAGCAGACTGCACGTTATAAAGCCCCGGTTAGGTTTTTGGCCCTCCCCAACAAAATCTCGGCGAACAGAAGTCCTATTCTGTCGCCTCAGAATAGGACACACATTTGGGACCCACAACTTTTTACTCACGGGAAACGATCCTCCAACCTGTGGTAGATGCGGTGAGAGGCTGACCGTGCTCCATGTCCTCTTGGAGTGTCGGAAAGCCGAACCTGAAAGAAAGAAACATTTTCCGCTAGCATACCGTTAATACATCCCTCTGCACCCGGCTATGTTTCTTGGTCATGAACCGCTTTTTAATACCAAGGCAGTCCTCGACTTCTTAAAAGATGTAGTTCTACACGTCATAAGCCCATTAAATTTGTAGAACATCCTCGCTCCAGAGGATGCCGCCGCGATAATTGTTTTATATAGCACATGCCTCCAGGCCCTTGTGTTTCAAGGGCTCTAAGGAGGCATTAGTGCTCTAGCATATCTTATATAACCTGATATATCTTTAGACATCATATCATTCTTTTTAATTGTCTTATTGTTCATAGTACACTTCATAGGTCATCGCCATAATCTTATTATACAGATTTTACGCACTTTAGCGCTACCATTTTTAAGGCCCCTCTACAGCCACGGCACACCAACTTCATAGTACTCATGATTTCACTGCAAACAAATTACCACGGACATGGCGCTCTTTGGCCATATCTGGCCCTTGCGCCACTAAACCACACACATCATCATCACCATGCTTGTTAATTTAGTTAGCAGGCGAATGTTTACAACTTGATACGGCCGATAAAATTGCTATGCTTACCTCGTATGGCTATCTGCTAATCTAATATCGCAATTGATGTTTCACCTTTCTGGAGAAACTGTGACTTTTTATTGTATCGAAAGTTCCATGCTTTTGCGCCATTAAAATTTCTTTAAATAGCGGAAGACTGATCTTCAAGATATGCACATACGGATGGGACACCAGCCAAAAACGTTTGTGCTATTGATTCAAAGGAGGTACTGTAGAAGTACACTTGAAAAAAAATAAGCAGCCGCCTTAACTATAAACTTTGCACGAGGTTTGCGTCCTCAAACGATAATGCAACCTCTTCCACCATAATGACAGCTTTAGTGTGCCTTACGGCAATCTTCATATATGAAAAAAAACCAGTGATGTTCCATGGGTTTTCCTCGTGTGGCCCTGGAAGGTCAGCTGAGACATTTAAAGGGGTTGCTGCTGTGTTATCTTTGATATTCATATAATAAGGATGCTGATCTCATTTAGTTCAATATAAGACTCTAGGAACAATGTCACTAAGTGAATACTACTTTAGCAGCCACGTCAAAGCAATCAAACAGAAAGGCTATCAAATTATTTTCCAATATTTACTTGTCCATTGCGGAATCAGTGGAAATGATAAAGCTGACAAAGCTGCCCGAGAGTCACGTCAAGAAGAGCACAGCGTTCGCATTCCTCTTTCCAGGACAGACATTGCAAGGCAGCTTCGCCACCTGGCATGCGAGCTCTCTTGAGCAGAGCGGAACACCCCAAACATAAAGTGCTCCAGGTTGCAGGATTCGAACCCTTCGCTTCAACTACGACCTCCACCCAGGCTTCATTGACGTGGGGCATCGCTTCTGTACCGGCTGTGGCTGGGAGTGGCTTTCACGAAGGCGTACACTACGTTGATTAGACCGACTGACAGTGAGGCATGCGACGTCTGTGGTGTCGAAGAAAACATCGAACATTTATAGTGCCAATGTCATCGTTTTAGGTCGGAAAGACAAACATTATCTATCGCATTGTGACGACTGGACGATCGGCCGTTGTCTGTAAAGGTCTGCTTAAGGCCCTCCCCATTGCTCCGTAGGCGAAAAAAGCCTTGAAGGCACTTTAATTTTCTTGAGGGCAAAGGGCATGTGTGAAGACATTTGACTCACTCAGTGCCCCTGTCTGCGTGCGCGAGCTCACCGAAGCTTTCCCCCACGTCCCCTCCCTCTAAGTCATCTTTCTATCCTCTCTCCCCCGTCACGAAGAGTAAGGTAGCCACCAACAAGCATTTCCGTTTAACATCGCTGCCTTCTCTCTTCTTTTCTTCCTCCACGTCAAAACAATTGACGAACTTAATACGAACCGTAAGGGCGGGCCAAATTTATGCTACGTATTTGATTGCATGCCCAAACACATACAGGGTATCCCAACTATCATGGACGAATATTAAAAAATATGCAAATGCCATGTATTTGGATAGAACCGAGGTAATCTTGCTTGGCGCCTCTTGAAGATGCCCGGGGACAGGACGATGTGGCGAACACATGGAGTGAAGACCCATTTTGTCGAGCTGATGGCGTACAAATGTCTGAATCAGGGTAACCGTAACTGCCGGTGCGTTAAGGGAGCTTTATTCGATCGCAACAGGATAGGCGGCCTCAATCTCTCGTCAGCCGACCTCAGCAACACCACCAGTGTTGTTGGATCGGGGAGTGTCGGCACAGGAAGATGTCGTCTCGGTGTTTGGTAAGCAGCCAAACTGGTTGTCGATATGTCGGCTTTTTACACATTCCAGGTGGCGGCCCTCTTTGACAACTTCGTCCGCCGTCGCCACATTGTTGAAGACCAGCAAGTTCAAGGCGTCATCAGCAATACCTTTCAGAATGGCAGCAGGTGTCAGAGCAGGTTGAGTCCAGCTGTCATCTACGGAAGCCATGCTCGACGTATCATCCACTACAAAGCTCCATGACAAGGTCCAGGACGTCGCTTGGAGATGGATTATTTTTTGCATTCTGCCAAATTGCATAGTCTAAATTATTTGATCAAATTCTCAGTTAATATAATTAGATTAGTTTTAATGAGAAAACTTCAAGGAGAAAACTGTAGAGTAGAACAGCATACAGCTTTCCCTGGCGAGATACGTGCTTTACAAAAGCCTTTTTCCGAGCGCGAACAAAAATTAAATTATGGGATTTAACGTGCCAAAACCACTTCCTGATTATGAGGCACGCCGTAGTGGAGGACTCCGGAAATTTCGACCACCTGGGGTTCTTTAACGTGCACCTAAATCTAAGTACGCGGGCGTTTTCGTATTTCGCCCCCATCGAAATATGGCCGCCGTGGCCGGGATTCGATCCCGCGACCTCGTGCTCAGCAGCCCAACACCATAGCCACTGAGCAAACCACGGCGGGTCCGAGCGCGAAAGAATCCCGTGAATACACGTAACGTGACTCGAACGGTCAGTCGCGCGGTAATATTGCGTTTATTCATGGGCGTATTTCGTGCTCGAAAAAAATACTTTGATATAGCACGCATTGAGCAACACAAAGCTGCAACGGGAATGTTTCGTTTTACTCTACAATTTTGTGATTGACACAATTCAACTAATCAAAATATTTCAAAACTTCAATAACAAATTAAGGCGCATGATGTAATTAGGTGGAACGCAAAAAGAATCTGAGTATCTCCAAGCGACTACAAACCAGCTTAATTTCGTTCTGCCCAGCTAAAAATTCCTTTGAAAGCCACTTGATACCGAATAAACTTCTAATTTAAATGTAAGCGCGGCACAAGTGCTGTGGCGTGAGTGAAGGATTAGCTCTCGCATGTCTACTAAGGATTATAGTAAAACGTTTAGTTAAGGAGGCTGTTACCTTTCCACACAAAAGGCAAATAGCGTTCATTGGGTGACAAGCAGAAATGTAGAGACGGACGCATGTGAAAATCCTGAAGTCGTAATCTGAAGAAATTGGTTTTATAGCGCGAGTTCCTTCGTTACAGCGGGGCATATTATTTGACACCTGAGAGGATCTTGCCCTTCAGTTATCTTATTGATAGATAGGATCATTAGAGTAAGGTGGAATAAGCGTGAGCTTTAATACAGGGAATAAGTGTATAACGTTGAGCGCAATTTCATAAAGAAGCGTGTTATTATTTTTCCAACAGTACATTTCGTTCGCAGTGAAACCACGTATTTTCAGAATGTATTCGCTGCAGGAAGCGCTTTTGCAAATTCGCGCATTCCGCGCGATCATTCACCAGTACTATTTTACCATTTGTATATGATAGGTTCACGGAAATCATTCAAAATTCCCCGAGCCCTGCTGATGTCCTGGCTGGTGGAGGAAGATATCCATCGTTGAAAACTGTTTTTGAAGAGTACCACTTTTTTCCCTGCAATTGAACACACACACAAAAGGAAGACACATAAGGGCAACGCGGGCGGCACTTCCAACTGATTTTTTTGGGCTGTGACCCATTAGTATATATACATATACGCGCATGCACTGACTGTTCACAGATCTAAGTTCGGCAAGTCCTATACAGGACAGACAGGATGCTCCATAAGTGAACGAGCCAGGGAACACGAACTAAATCTAATGAAAGAGAACGTGGTACATTTGCTTCCGCACTGCAAGGCCTGCATGTGCAAACCACGTTTTTCTGAGGTTAGGATTCTTGGCAGAAGTGGATTTCAAACAGCACGTGAGGTAATCGAAGCTTACTATATAGCAAAAAAACGGAGAAATTGCAGAAGCGATACATCTATCGTGCTCTATAAATCGGAAGCCAGATTGTTTGACCAAGGGGTAACGTAGATCAAAAAAATTAAGTCAGTTGGAGGTGCCGCCCGTGTTGTCTTTATGTGTCTTCCTTTTATACGTTATACGTTCTATACGTTTTTTTTTAATTTACACTCTTATACACTTACTCTATGGGGTACGTGGAGGTACCACGAAGCCGCCCGCATTATCGGACGTCCAGAAAATCTGTCGTTGACTGTACACCGGTGACTCCTCCATACGACGACACGGTGTCAAAGACAATTCGTTACGATTCATCTTTTTCACTTGAGCCAGAAGTAGGGCGACTTTTGTTCCCTTTCTATAAAGTGATAGCTAATTTTCCCACATTAATGACCAAATTCCCTGCGTTCTCCCTTACTTTTTCCAGACTATTTCGAATCCCTGAGAAGTGCCTCATAATCAGAAAGTGGTTTTGGCACGTAAAACCCCAAATATTAATCCCTGACAATTCCCGGTTTTCCAGCTTGGTAGACAGCCTGCATATCGTACTTCGGCGGTACAGGAGATGCGTTCTTTCACGTGTTTGTTTTCCACAGGTCTCGGTTTTCCTATGCCTTCTTCTTATGTCCTTCTTATTTTTTTTTTGAATTATTTCTCTCAGGCCACATGCACGTGCCGTTGTGGCTATCCCCTACACTAGCTGTCCTTATTGATGTAGTGATACATGATCTCTTAGGCGATTTTTATACAAAAAAATTTTTAGCCTTTTTCACAATTCTCGATGGCGGCACATGTGCAATAGCGTTACTGGTGGTTCGTCCTGAAAACATAGTAGGTTGCAAGGGAGCGTCTTTCCTGTCCGCGTCTCCTTTTTCCGCTGTGCTTCTTTGCAAAAATGATGTGAAACCAACAAGCCCCGCAGCTTACTATTCTAAAGCTTATTCTTGTATACATTATTGCGAGTTAACGAATCTTGCGCGATTTGTAAAACCTAGTTGTGAGGGGATATATGAAGCAACCAAATATGATGCCATACGAAGCCGACGGCTACAATACCACTGCGTGTCTTCACGAATATATCGCAAACTATTGATACCATTTTCCCGCTATCCGAACGGAAGGCGCCATGAAAAGCAAGATAATATTATCTCAGCATCTCATGAGCAGCGTATGCATGGCCTGCTTATGTGTCGTAAAAACTGTTGAGACACGTGACTTTTCATACATGCGCTTAAACATAGTCGTTCTAGAGGCATATCTAGAACCCACCGCGCAACGAAGGGTAAGGCTGCAACAAGGATCCACTGGAACGCACGGAACCACGAATCTACCGTGGGAACCACGGATCAATATGCAAGGAGATGGTGATCAAGTAGACGCAGTCGTCGAAGATGATGCACCCATACAAACAAGATCCTTGCCAAGGACGCAGGCAAGTGTCGGTACTTGGTTACATGTAGCTTTCTCGGCGATGTTGATTAGTTTTCTTGTAAGGACAACATTTAGGGGTCCGTAGCCTAGCAATCTTGTGCCGTCATTCGTGACATACATGATTTCGTACGTTCAAGGACCCTTAAACATTGCTTTTCGTTTTGACTACTATTAACGAAGAAAGCTTCCCTGTAACTGCAGCGCCTGAGATCTGAAGCATGTAATATATCGTAGCGTTTCCATGAAAGTTGCAGCTTGTTTGTAAAAATTCTGGGCGGTGCCTTCGCAATCTTGGATCTTTTTCCAGTGTAGAATACTTCCCTTCAGGCAGAAATGCCAAGGCACTAGGGCCGTTCTATTAGTAAGCGGCGATTGAAATTCTCAATAATTTTGAATTATATAAATTCTGGGGTTTTGCGTGCCAAAGCCACAATGTGTTATTCATCCGCGTCATAGTCGGGTAGTACAGAAATTTGAACCACCTGCGCCTCTTTAACGTGCACCTATATCTAAGCACAATGGTATTTTCGTATTTTACACCCATCGAAATGCGGTTGCGAAGTTCTCGTTGGCTCCGCTATAAATAATGCGCATTCTCAAAGATGATTCCAGAAGGAATAGCCTATTGCGGGCTAAAGGCGGACTTGGCCTTGCTGGAATTGCCCGAGATTACTCGATTCTTCGCACCTTTCTTGAATTGGTTTGAAAAATTAAGCATCATTCCACTCACTGAAGTTAATGGAGCAGCGAAACTGCGTATGTGGGCCTCTTAATGGTTACCTGTCCATTGCCGTGCGTCGAATGCCATATCCACATAAATGAAAGCTGAGGGGCGACTCGTAAGGTGCCTCGGAAGGTTATGAAGCACCAGGGAGCATACATACTCATGTATAGTTGCAATACGTGGAACGATGCCTTTTACTAACGAAACCTGGCTTGTAGAACAGACACGCAACTCATCGCATTCCACGGCCACACATAAGACAAGGCACACCAAATTGGTTCCTCACAAACTCCCTCTGAGCCGGGCCGTTGCTCCGGTGAAACGTTCCTAATTGGCGGTATCGGCGTCGCATGGACGGTTCGCATTTCTTTCTGCTTCGCGCTCCTGGCGAGCAGCACGCTCACAGGACTGATACCACGGGATAGCGGAAAGAAACAAGACGCGATACGCAAGCGCTTCGAACGCCGAAAAATTCAGGGTGGTGCAAACGTAGACATGTTTATTATCTGTTCTTGTGAGCTTAATATACGTGTTCTTATGGGCTTCACCTCCGCTGTAGGTCGGCCTGGTATTGCACTATCTTCGGGATTTTCTCATGTATGGCGACTAATTCTAGATGTACGCGGCCCTATAGACGCGCGCAACTTTGTTCCAGAACCTAGCCATGTACATCTTCGCTGTAAAATGATGTACAGTTGACCGATTCTTTAGCATACCGTGCGAGGGTCAGCTGACCGACCTGTCAGCGGCTTCCAATGCTGCAAATTCATGAGATGAGCAAGAACTTGCCGACCTCGTCACTTTGCGCCGTTAGAAGGCGGCGCCCGGCCGGCCAGTCAACCCTCGTGCGTTACTGTCGTACTGTTGAAGAATCGGCCACCTGTAAAGAACCATGTGATTCGCATGGCGCACGAAACGCCACAATTGGAACCCATGGCGGGCGTTAATTTTTAACCGACAGAGCGCAAAGGAAAATACGTGGAAGCCCGTGTACTGTTACAATGTGGCAGAAAGGCTTTTGCTTTAAAATTGTAGCATTATACGTCCAGTCGGTCCATAAATTCTATGTCAAGCCACAAAACTGCTTTCTGAATACAGGGACCGAATCTACAGTATAAACGCATTGTGTGCGACGTCAATAGCTGTCGTCAGGAATTGAGTGACAAGCGACACACTAGTCAGGGAAAATTTTTTGAGCACCGGCGTAACACACTATACGTCATGCATAGAAAGGATGCCCTAAGCCTAGGTAGGAATCCCCAAGCCTGCAGTTAAAGCGGCATCATAAGCAGTATCAGACCCCTTGGTAAGCAGCAGACCAGTGAGTACGGAAGTGAATAAACAGGACGCAACTTGAGAGCATGTGCCACTGAAGCAATAATTACGCACGCGCGCTTAGCTACACCCCCCCCCTCCTCCACTGTATGTGATGACATTATCGTGCTCGCTTTAACCCGGCAACGGAAACCGCCTTTCAATGGGGGCGAAATGCGAAAACAACCGTGTACATAGATTTAACTGCTCGTTCAAGAACATCACGTGGTGCAATTTATTCCGGAGTCCCCCACTACGGCGGGCCTCCTAATCGGATAGTGATTTTGGGACGTAAATCCCTGGAATTTAATCGCGCTGGTTAAGCCACCCCGGGAATCGCTCGAAGAAACCAAGTGGAGCCGCTCTGAGCGGGAACAGCAAAAGATAACCGCAGCATTATGTGGCAGTCCACGTGGTGTGGTATGTATTCGTTCGGCACCGTAAATATGTGCATCTTTCACCTCGTACTCCTCCCGTATATCTAAATACCGTGTTCTATAACAGCACAATCCCCGCACGCCTAATTACCACGTATAACAGATATGATGCGTCGCATATCTTGAACAGTTCTCGTCAAGGGAGCATCCACCTAATTTGCATTGTATGCCACAGTGGCATCAGCTCCATGTTTAAGCAGCTTCCTAGAAGGCAACAATTTTTTCATGAGCAGTCAGCACGGATTCAGGCGTGGCTTTTTAACACTGACACAGTTACTCCACATTACTAATGATTTGTTTGCAGTTCTTGATAATATTGGCCAGGTCGAGGTAATCTTTCTACACCTTGAAAAAGCCTTTGCCCACGTGTCGCATTCCAAAATGATATTAAAACTAAAGCACCTCTTTAGAAATGAGCGTATCCTTAGGTGGCTTGACTCTTACCTAACGCAACACAAACAATATGTTCAAATAGGTGACATTAAATCATCAATGCTACCAGTCCTTTCAGGCGTACCGCAAGGGTCCGTCCTTGGACCATTACTTTTTCTTGTTTATCTAAATGATCTCTCACTTGACACTGCTGTACAATGCCGATTTTTCGCGGATGACTGCGTTGTTCACCATGCTATTCAAATTAAAGATGATCAATTGCTCTTAAGCAATTCTCTAACATCAATTTCTAACTGGTTCCAGACCTGGAAAATGAGCCTAAATATCCCTAAGTGCTCCCAAATGACCGTAACAAAAAAGAAGAGTCCACTATCGCATGTATACAAAATTAACGACGTTGGCATTACTCTTGTCGATACGTTTAAATATCTGGGGATTTAAATATCTCGTGATTTAAGATGGAGTGCCATTATAAATAGATTTTATGCACCTTAGAACGACTATTGTTTGGCCCCTTTACAGCCACGTCACATCAACATGGTAGGACAGATAATTATACTGCGAACTGATTACCACGGGCATGGCGCTCTGCGGCCATACCTGGCCCTTGGGACATTAAGCTTCAAACATTCATTCATTCATTTGGCTTCTCGCAGGCTGGCGAAACAAGCGACATTTCGCAGCAATTTCATTCGCCCACGCAACCCGAAAGCGAGCGGTTGCTACGGAATCCCCATCAAGAAGGGCCTCTGAGGAGTCCGCTTAATACTTCCTCATCGGGAAACCAAGAGCAGACTAGCGATGCTGCCAGGGGAAGTAATGAGAACGTGCACGAACAAAGTAAGTAGTATTTACACGGTCACTCCTCTCAGTGATGACATTACAGGAAAAAAGCCACCAAATAGTGAAGCAGAGTGGCTTTGGCATTGCACCGCTTAGCTCGAGGCTACGTATTTCTTCCCTGCGACGACGGCAGCACATCGATAAAATATTGTGAACAGTAAAGAGCCCCAGTTAGCCAGAATTATTACTCCTCGACCTCCCACTATGGCTTGCCTCTTATTTATATTGTGGGTGTCAGGTGTGAAGCCCATAATTAAATTATCAGGACCCCAAATGTTATGCCTTCCTGGCTTGAGAGCTGTGAAACCGAAGGTGTCTGATGGCCTCAAGACCCGGTGTAGTTGGAAAAATCACCCGTGACGATGGCATTGTTGGTCTCCAGACAAAAAAGATCCATTAGCAATTTCTATGTTGCCTATGTATAGAGAAGCTACTAGAAACCTTTCACATGTCAGTAAGGATTATTTCACACGTGAAAAAAAACACCGCGTAGATTAGGACAGGTGAGAACATTATTCCCTATTGCCGAACATTAGATTGACATGTTTTCTATTCGAGATATGTTCAAGCCGTACACGAGTGCCCTGTGGCCTGGCCACTGAACTGTGTAGAGGGCAAGTTATAACAGGAAGTTAATTTTTATATTTTGTAGATATGTAGACGTTTGCTTTTTCCAGTGATACGGTCTGCAGAGATCTCAATTAGGCGTCATCTTTTCAAATAGTTTTTTTACTCATTTTGTGTGTTTTGGTATTTGTCGTACTCTCGCGGCTGAAAGGTATGCACTGTTTGAAATGGCGCTTGCGATAGCGCAACCGAGTTTCGGGGCGTGTTCGTCACCGACTGTCCACTACTGTAGATTTTCAGGACGCACTTGTGATCGTGCGAGAGGTTGCGGACATCTGAACGGTTTGGTGGACAGCGTTGCTCTTCAAAGGAGCGTCTGCTCCTCTTGCTGGTGCCTTCGCCAACGATGCTGTCGCTCTACATTGAGCAAACATCTAACAAAAACCCATTTACTTATGCCTATTTTACAGCTCCACGTGTCATCGTTAACATATTTTGCTGTCTATTTAACTAGGTAATAGAACAACACACAACGTAGATATCATCGCTAGCAATATATAAATGCCTTAAGGCATGTCTTTCCTCTAAAAATTAGAACAAATTTAAAGGGTTTGGCTGTTCGCTTACATAAATATACCTGACAATGATTTTTGAAAAATTTGTTTCTCAAGAAAGGTACTAAATATACAGTTCTGGCGCGCTCCCTCCGATTGCAGGCTTGGGTGTCGCGTCAAATGAACATGGTGCTGCACCAGAACCGCTGTCTACGTTCTCGGATGCCGTCGAGTCTCCTTCCAGCCCAGCTTCTCAAGTAACGCAGCCGTCGTATGAGGACAGCACCGCTCTTCCAGCAGCTAACGCGGCTGCAAACGCGGCTGTCAACACGTCAAGCATATTGCCGGCTCTACAGCAAGAGCGGTACGTAGACTCTAGTGCAATATAAGTGATTTTGAGAGAACTTTGCAGTGCATAGGAATCACTGATGTCAAAACAAGCCTAAATTCCGACCACGTCTTACAAAGGTTTAAATGGGGAAATTCCTATTGCGTCATTCAGAAGCATTTCTAGGATCCTAAAAATTGCCTTGGTGGTGAAATTGTAGAGAGCTGTGAATTACTAACAATAAATCGATGGTGATCGTGCATATCTTATTTGGTTGCGCACTCTGATCCGGAAATCTTCACGACGTCATATTGGAAAGAGTGCTTGCTCTTTGACGCCGGATAGCTCTTGTTTGGCTTTTGTATTTATTACATGCGGAACGTGCAATATGTTTTAGCCATTGAGGGTCGTATTGATAATGTTAGTCAATAATAGCACCTAGACATGAAAAGACCAACAGTAGCGTTTGTTATTCCGTTGTACCGGAATAACACTGTTAAAAGAAATTCATCGAGAAACCAAAAAGACAGAAAATACAAGCGTACAAAAACACATATATGAATGCTCCGCTGGCCAACTGAACACGCCTATTTAATGTTCCCAAAGCTGGCGTTGACACTACTATTAACTCATTATAACAGCTGTCTGTCAAGCAAAAGTCTACGCACAGAAAATGACAATTTTAGCATAATTTCAAACCACCCTGTTATCTTGGTTTCACTTGCTAAGTTGTTCACTTCAATTCAAATTTTAGTTTATTTCTATAAGAATGCAGGAAGCCTAGAACGAAAATTTTCCACTTCACAGATTTACGCCGCCTGGGCAAGGCATACACCAAGTAGAAAAAGTACACAGTCATACAGAACTGACTGAACGCGAAGTATCCAGTAACAGACCACCTCAAACTATACACCTTGCACTTTCCGGCCGTTATTCAACCTCCTCATCAACAGACATGGAGAGCCGCAGGCTGCTCCATCGGGAGCACTAGGGCTAGCAGAAGGAGAGCACCTTTTCGCTGCAGGGTAATCACAGCCGTTCTCACCAGCCCTCATGTTCAATGAAAGTAGTGAAATCCCATTTGCTGAGTTGGGAGCTCGCACCCTATATGGTGTGCCCTGTCAGCGTTCCGCACTACGTCAGCCTGCGTCAGGTCCTCCTGCCGACACTGCTCTGAATGAAAGCCATGTGAGTGTGCACGATAGAAATTTCAATTCGCAAACAATAGATATAGTGGACAGGTCCTGTTAAAGTTAAAGCATCTTTTTCTGTTGCAGCGTATGATATTGTGATAGAATTATATCCCGCGCGATTTCATAGAAGGCGCCGTAATGACGACTGCAATAATCTATTATCTTATTCAAGCACTTAAAATGTAGACGGAATGAGTGACCTTCTTAAGATTCTCGCTCACTTAAGCAAAAATCATGTCGAAATACGAGTGACACCGTCAACATTACCTGTTAAGCTCAGTCGTCTAATGTTTTTACTTTAGCCTCCCACCACGACATCTATACCATTTTTGTGATTTTATTACCCTGTCTATTGTATTCCATGTTTCAATAAACGTTCCGCGAGACATATGCAGAATAAAAGAAAGTGAAATAAAATATTTTTATCTGCATCGTGCAGGAATCGCAGCATTGTGTATGTGCACAAAATTTACATCGTTTAATGGTTGTAGCTGCTTGAATCTTGCGGTGCTGTTCGCCCGACTTAGCTCACTTAAAACGCAATAGGTGCAAAAAGGCATCTCGCTGACAAGAGGCCTAAGAGCCCTGCTGGGCCTATTACTTTTTGTGATGGTAGTACTGCCAAACTCTGAAGCTTGCTTCCCTCTAACTATTTTAAAAATTTACCTGATTTCCCTACAGGTTTGCAAGATACGGTAGTTCAGTTTTTCAACATGCTTTATGTAAAAATAAGTTTTGTCATGCAAGCAGACGGCAAATACCTTGGTAAAATTGATTTTAATATTATATATCAAATATTGAAATAAAAAGTTACTTCACTCAAATTGAAATGATGTTGCATTGGAGGTTGCCAGGCTGACAACATACTTTCACTTGAAGGCCTCATACTCACAGTAGAGTACGTCGGCATGCTTATACATTGCTTTCCATACAAAAGAAGGATTACGTGGAACCTTTTCTGGAATTGGACAGAAAATGGGTGCCCAGCCTTTCATAACGTAAAGTTGCACACAGTGTGCAACTTTACGGCACCTTTGTTAAATTGTGAAGCATGTGCAATGAGTTTTCTCGTTTGCTGGGTACCGGTCGAGCACACCCACTACGACGAGTTTAAGGTCGTATATAGTAGATGACGTTTACATTGCGAAAATACGTGACCATTTTCATTAACTTTCCCGCAAGCGAAAACTCGCCCTAGCGCGTCAAAACTGCTATTTCTGTCGAGGTTGCTGTGTCCTTCGCCACTTCGTGTTAAATTTTAATATACGTACTGATTCTCAGCGAAGCGACCGTGTTATCGTGCTTGATGCTGGGTGTTTGTCTGCTGACGCCACGATATTGTTTTATGTTTCTTTTTGTGTTACAGCATAAGTTTATTTTCGCCAGTTACACGTCAATATTTGCTGCACAGTTCACAGATATCAAAAGCACAACGGCAACAGCAATAGTTCATTAGTGATCAAAAGGCACCCTTACCTTGTATTTTACACAGCAAAATGTCCTTGCTACACTGCAAGACGATCATTAGTCATACTTAGCATGTTCACGTGGGCATTACTTGTTGCCACAGGAATGCAAACACGCCTTGGTGGTAGCAGTTCTACATATCGGTCGTCGCGGCATCGAACCATTGTTTTCTCCTTAAAGCAAAATTTCCTTTTATTTACGAGAAATGGCCCGTTTAGCTAAAGCGGGCTACATATCTCTAGATGCTGGAAAATATTCCTGTGTTGGTAGCACTGGTTGCTGGACAATATCGCTCCCACTTACAATGACAACGATGCCGCCGGATAGGAATTAGCACAACGACTATTTCTTTCAGAGGGCTGCCGCCATCCATGCACGGTGACATTTTTTTTGTGCTGCTAATAAAATTCTGACAGAATTCACCGCAAGGAAAATTTTCGAGGGATAAATTACGCAGCGAGTGCATAACCTGTAACACCGAAGCTGTTGAGGTTATTTCCTCCAGGATCGTATCCGTGTGCTAACACAAAACTGTCATCACGATTGGCTCCAGCATTCACGTATTCCGCAACGGACTCGTCGACGCATCTCGGCGCTACCACACGCACGCGCATGTGCCACTGCAGCCACGTCCGTCACCGTCATTAATTATTTAATTAACACAACGATGTAACACATTTCACAGCGAATTACAACGATGCTTTTAAGGGCTAGTTACCCAGGATTGCGTCCGTATGGAGACACAGAACTCCCCAAACGTGGGCCGATCCCGAAGATACTGAAATACCGGAGCGACCTGTGGCGGAGATGCAGCAGGCGTTAAGCACTCACCATATATAGGCGAATCCCGGAAGTAGTTCAATGCCGGGCAGCCCCACGGTGGATGTGCAGCCCGCGTGAAGCACTGCCCATTCCTGGACTAATCTGGAAGATAGCGCAATATCGAGCCGACCCGCGGCGGAGATGAAGCAGGCGTTAAGCACTCGACATTCGTGCACCGATGCCTCAGATTGTACAACTCTGGGCTAACCCAAGGCGGAGGTTCACTTCGCCATTGAGGGGCCTACATACACAGCTCCGCTGTCATCATTCTTCACAGAGTGGAAGGCCACTAAGCATTTATTGTGAAGTCATTTCTTCACATGATGTCGCGTTATTTAGTCATAACGACTATGCTTTAATTTGCATCCAGTGTCCACTAGATACTGTCGCGGACAGATGCTGCGATACGTGGGTCTCCATGTGAAATAAAGGTCTTGCTGCGCCTAAGTAAGGACCCAGTAAATTTTTTTAAATGCTTGTGAGCTGCTCAAATGAAGCCACTGATGATCGTCGTGCAGCCACGACGGCTATAGGCCAGGAGATGACTGGTTATACCATGCAAGTTTTAAAAATGTGCGTTTCCTATAGGCTTTCTTTATACGCCTAGCGATGCTTAAGGCTCATTTGCACTATATACGCCCACACGAGACCAATTTTGGTCTGCCAACTGTCGGCAACAGCGTTTTTTCCTTCCTGTCGGCGCCTCTGTCACATTGCACCGACACCGACAATCTGCCGACGCTTGGCTGATAGCTGGGCGTCAGTATATTGTGAGAGAGGCGCCGGCAGGAAGGAAAAAACCTTTTCGCCGACTGTCAGCAGTCCGAAATCCGTGTCGCGTTGGCGTATTGTGAATGAGCCTTCAGCGACTGGCTTCAGGCGTGGAGGGTACGCAAGCGTACTTTTACCATTTACGGGCTGCTTAAAGACCCTGCAGTGTTCAGCATTGTTTCAGTCACTACGTCGCCTCTCAGCCAAACTGACTGCGGGGCGATGAATAATTCACCAATAGGTGGCTTCCAACTTTGTTTCCTAGCCGTTTCGGCAGAATATAATAAACTAATGTCGAAGGCTCTGCTTTTTGCTACTGCAAATGCTTGAAACAACGTGTTGCCCGCGACACTTCTTTCACTAATTTCCTTTTGTTGCTACAGATCAGCGTGTAGGTTTCCTCTCCAGGGCCCAGACAGTTCACGGGAGAGAAACGTAAGCGGCGCCTCCGAAGCACCGGATGACGGTGGGCTTTCTCCACAGCAGGCGACAGAGGACGACGCCTCGGACGCCACAGCAAACGCACGAAGGCGCGTCGCCGGCCTAAGTTTGGAACGCTTGGTTGGCGCACATACACGAAGGATGAGGCTCGGCCAGGAAAACGAAGCAAGCATAAGGGTGCGCGTTCTTCCAGACCTCGAAGTCTTGGATGAAGGGCCCTGCCGATTTACGCTAATACTTGCCAATGACGAAGCCGGAGTGCCGGAAGGAACACGTAAGCAGCGGCAAAACCAACCAATCGATATAACAATCTGCCAGAAATTTAGCAATGTTGAACTACTTTACAAAGTTCGATTGCTGTGAATGATGCTGTGAGCGCGCTTTTTTGTTTCATTAGCATAAGCTATATGCCCCTCCGAGAGGCAATAAAGGAAACTAAATTGCCATTGCGCAGGATTCGCGCCTAATTCTACGTTCCTAGTTTTGTAATAATGGCAAGTCATGGATATGCATGCGAACATATTTTGAGCACTTTTCCAATGCATCATCATTTGGTATCTGCACATTGCCTATTTCAGCATATTAAACAACAGACGCACATTAAAAATGATCCAATGTATATAACACAGTGTGCACGTATTATCATCAAAGGGTGCAAAACGTATGAGAGAATTCTATAAGTACGTCTACCTACAGTACATTGTCATAATTTGGTAACCCCCCCCCCCCCTGCACAATGTTCCTCCTAGCCTGTAGGGTAAACGGAATAAATAAATATTCTTGTATATGTCACATAAGTTCCACAAACACCCAATAGTATTTCAGTATTGCGAAAATCACGTTATGGAATGAGGGCAATGCAACTTATTCAAATACGAGGTCAAATTAAATAACACACATATTCTAATTGCTTTCTTTGGTAATTTCTAAAGTGCTTCCTTTTCTAGCACGAACAATTCTCCTAGTGCGATTATTCTAGCTGAGGAATCTGCCGTTCAGTCCCAAATATCGCGTTACAGAACACGTTCTGATAGAGCTGCACTCGTGCTCGCAGTACCAAGAAAACGTAAGTGTGACTTCTCACAAATGTCTGAAGCATAGCGCACCCGATACTGGATAAAAGAGCGACACCAAGCGCAAGCGCGCATATCATAGAAACTAGCAATGAAATCTTGATTTGCGGAATGAAAACCTACATATACCCTCCCCCAATAGATGCGTAATAGAACATGTGCCTGGAAGCATACCAACAACAATATCGCAACGGGTAGGGCACCTTGCTCATGAATAACGTTTATCTCATGCGCAAATATTCCTAGAATATGTTCAAAAGAAGATGGATGATTTCCTGACACATGTTTTTCCACGGGTGGTTGTCTTCTGCTTAAATGATTAGCTTGCCCAATTTGCTCACGCTTTTACCCATAAACACACTATTCTTAGAGAGGTCGGCAGTCGCATGTTTTGCAGTGAAGTGCACGAAAACCATGCAAACGCTCCTTTTTGAAGCGGAGTTTGTAAGCTTGTATTGGCTGAAAAATTTCGGTGGCATTGTCTTGCTGGTCACGCGAGAAAAAGAAACCTAAAGGAGAGCAGTTGCGGTAAATGGTGGTTTGATGAGTTGGGAAAGCTGTGCCGGCGCTGGAGCGTCGCTCATTATCAAGGATTCTATATCATAAGTAGCCAACAAGCAAAGATACCAAGGAGAAGACAGGGGGAAAGTACTTGTACTTACTAATTGAAATAGCATGAAATTAATGAAATTATTTAATAAAGTTAGGTACAAGTAATTTTCCTTGAGTTGTCCTTGGTGTCTTTGTTTGTTGGCTTCTTATATATTTACTAAAAATCGGGCCCTCGGTTAGCCCCTTTTTCTTCTCGTAGCAACGATTCCGGTTGCGTAGGCGCGCGCTCACACCATGCGAGCTACTAATCAGAGCCATTTCGCTTCCGCCGGGGAGGGAAATGGCATGAAAGTATTGCGCGAGAGCTACGCTGGCTTCGTTTGGGTTCAGTTCATACTCGGAAAACAGATGGGACGGCCACGAACCGTGTGTTCCCTCAAGGAACTGGCAGCCTTCGACGAGCGGCGGCGAGAACTAGTCCGTGAAATGGCTCGCCGTGGCAAGCCGTTGGAGTCGCCCGAGCACAGTAAATCTGACAGCATCAAAAAGAAAGTGATCGTGAGCGTGCTCTGCTCTTTCCCCCAAGACTTAATCTATTTTGGCTTGAGATCGCAACTGTAATAGCTCTGCGTTCTGCAGTTATATTTTGATGAACTTGATGAATGTACCGGTTAATTGCCGAGTTTCTACTCGGTATTCGGGCACGCTAACATGTCTCATTTTCGGTGAATTCGCTTTAGCACTCGTTCCCCTACCTATTCAGTGATATCGTTTGGACCACCAGTGTAACAGACGTATCACATGTTGCCTCAAAGCTATGTTGACTAGATGTTTGCACGATCTTGAAAGCATAATTAAAGCACATCTTTAGAGTGTCAGTCTTGCCAAGTTTACGCTCAAATAAACGAAATCAGTTGCTTGCGAATGCAAGGTTTATAAAACCAACAATTTGATAGGCATAAAAACAAACTTCAAGTAAAAACCCGCATGGCACTGCCACTTGGCATTTCAAAAGTGATTTACACCCGACTCGGATTCTATTCTATAACATACAAAACATACATAGCATTACGCAGTGAGCTCAATATTGTCGCATAGATCGCAATAGCAATTGATGTTGATAGGCAGGACTTTATCCAGGCAGTATGGCTGTTAGTCCTTTCCTATTATTAAAACCAAGAGCATAACGTTAACATATTTTGGCACTGTCCGAAGCTCGGCGAATGAAGATTTTAGCTGCTACCTTCTTTTGGCATTGATGCTGTTCTTTTCTTAGATAGCCGTAAATGACTTAAAAAAAAACACGGACAAAGCCAAATTAGGGAATCAGTACACATGTTGATTGCCAAATAACGTGCTGCTTGCCAAATAACGGGCTGCTTAGCACTTCTTGATTTCTTTTATTGAACTGATATTTGTGTGGTGGACACTGCAAAAAATGCTACTTGCCATTTTGAGGTGTGTCCCATTTATATCCACATTTTTTATACCTTCATTACGGTGTTGCTTCGGGGTAAACCGCAATCAATTTGAATGAGCATATCAGTCAAGTAAGTTTTGCCTTGGTAGCCAGGTAACTTGCTCTAATGTCGCACAATAATATAATCTTGCGAATCACCTCATTCTGCACTACAATCTGAATAATCCCGCCATGCTCCAGTCATTGCTTCATCTTCAAAATTTCTTTCTCATTAATCTTTATGACAAATATATAATGTATGGCATAAAAAGCGGGGTTCGCTTGAAAGCCAGAGCACTGACAGGTATAGCGAAGTAATAAAAGATGCACAAAGAAAGGTTCATCTTTTATTGGAAGTGTATATTAGAGTAAACGTTCGCTAAGTAAATTTACAAGTGCGATGTTTTACGCGCATAGAACTAGATGAATATATCTCACTCGATTACCAGCGACACTCGCTCTCACATTGCTGGGAGGATCGAGTGCGAAAGAACACAAGATTGAATATTCCTTCCGGTTTCTCGCTTCATCGTGTCTCCTGAACTTGAATATACGCACTCTATAGCGCTAAGCGTGCACGGGGACCCCGCACATGACGCCCTTAGCCATATCGACTCAGTCATTATTGCTACTTCGGCAGATTACTTCCAATATAGGGCTTGTCAAAAACGCATCTCTCCGGCGCAAGGAAGGCCACGTGCAGTTTATTCAGGGCTAGAGGAAGCAGTACGTGGCATTTACACTTCCCCCTTTCACCCATTGCGAGCTTGAAATATATACTGCGCGCTCACTTCCCCCTTACCGCCTCTCATGCGGTACATGCTTGATCACGTGACCTCCAAGATTACTTGCGCGGGAAGATGACGTCCATCAAGACTTCAGCCTTCCTAGCTCAGCCTCGCAGGCTTTCCCTCGCAGCCGCGGTATACGGCATGTGGGGCTGGATAGAGCCCATTCACACATAGACTTTACAAGTAACATCACGGTGACGGCGAACATTCACTGGAGTTTCCTATAATTGCGACCGTACGAAGCCAAAAGGTACTCAAGTCAAAGAAAGGATATTGACAGCATGTTTTTATAATTAAAATATACAAACGATAAGACCAAAGTAAATAAAAAAAGGACCATAATGCAATTCACCCGCCTATGGCGATGAAACTCACTCTTCCCAACGCATGCTTTGCTCTAATAATTGAGCTAGGGTGAGAGCTGTTCACACCTTTACTCTCCTGGGTATCTGTCTATGGGTACAGGTTCTAGTGAGAGGAGCGTAAGCCAGTAGCAGTCATGAGCCTGGCGCTAACTGTGGAACATCTGTCTGGCTAACGGCGCCACGTAGTACATAAAATTTAGGAATAGGCAGATGAATTAACGTTTTTGAAAACAGGCCGATACAACAAAGAATGAAAAAAGCACGACTGGATGAAGGCCTGGTTTTCGTTATTAATTTTGTTCTTTCGGCCTATTTTCATGAGTATTGAATACCAACGCTCCCGGTTTACACATATTTTGACCAATAACCTTTTCACGGCACCTTGATACTTCATGTTAGGGTTTGTCTGCCTGATTCTGGCTTGACTACAAAATTATGATGGTCGAGCTTATGACAAGGCGACAGACGAGAAGCTGCCTACAAGCGACAAACAAACAGAGCCCATGCAGGATCTCGAACATCACAATCGGAATTTCAAGCCCCTGGCAAGGGGTCAAGTCATTCATTTGCTATCTTCTCTTGTCATGACATGGGAATGTTCGTGACCTATTTAGGTCCAGTGATGTGCACGAAGCTTCCGTTGGGTATTCCGGTCACCATCATCATAGTGTGCGCTAAACAGCGAGATTCCGCATTTCAAAAATTTTTCTTGCGGTTTGACCCTCAGAATCATTGTCGGTCTCTCTACCAAATTATTTCTAGCGGCCGCCCGGTGTTGGCTGCTTGCGGAAAAACTACGCATCCACAGCATTGTTACTGATATTTCACGAAACTGCATATAAATGTTATCAGATCTTAAGAAGAGATAAGTATTTCCTCAAACATTTACAGAAACTTCAAGAATAACATAATTTAGCCATGCTGAGCACCACTAAAGGTCTCCAAATTTTTTCTAAAGGAAAGTAAAGAATACTACGCAATAAAGTATTGCCGCATTCCATAAGCTCACAATAAAAAAAGCGTTTGTAAGTGATAGTAGCACGTTTTGAACCCAAGAAAGTAGGATTACTTAAGCGAGTTGGTTGAGTGGACTCAAGAACTGGCAGAAAAACATGCAGTAAAATCTTAACTGCATATAATTTATTGAAGGACAGCCTAAATGTGTCTTCAAAAATAAGGATATAATCAATACGTTTCGTCAGGATAGCTGAATGAACCAAACAAAGTATGAACATTAGAAAAGCACTACCCGACATTGAAAAAAAATTTAATAGCGTAAAAGTAAAGTCTACCATGAAAACAGTTTGAAATAAATAGCAAACGTGGATGGAAACTTCGATCCAGAATATAGCTAAAAAGACGAGCGCAAACATTGAAAGACAACACGGGGCACTATTTTGTCGCCGCTAACTTCGGGAGACTTGGATGTTTGTCTAACTTTGCCGATATTGAGTTCTTGCGCAAGTCATCTATGTCCTGGAATCATTTCAAATGTGGCTCTCACAGACCGGTCTGCTTAATTTTGAACATGAACTGCGAGAAATGACATGTTAGCGTATATCGTGCTCTTTCAATGGCACTTCCCACATCAAAAATAGGCGTGCATTCTCAATCTACGCAAAAAAGGTGAGGCCACCACTGCCACTTATGTGTCAGATGGTCAAAATTAATTTGGAGCTGAGGAGTTCGTAAAACCTTCCTAAGCCTGCAAATAAGTTATGGGGCCATGATGTCACAAATTGAGAAGGCCGCCAAACACCTGAATAACTAAAAAGAAGCATTAAACTTTTTAGTTATTGCAGCAAGAGGAAATGTTTGTATTACAGACTACGGGCAGTTTTATTTACGCACAAACATACTTGTTGCAGTTCTTCTAGTATGCCCATGTTCCGAGATATCCGAGAGCGAATTTTCATTCTGTATGCACTGCTCATGCAAGACGGCTACGATCGCGCTTATAACTTGACCGCACAGCTTACGTTTGAACTTTCATTGTCATTGTAATTTTAGAAAATGAGTAAAGTTACTTTTGATCACCCTGTGTGTCCCATTCGCCCCGAGTGTTGTCTACAGCATAACGGCATATTGTCCATGACGCAGGAGGAACAAAGAACCTGTTTGGCGATATTAATTGCAGTATATTAGGGTTAGATATCTCAATTTTTTCAATAGCCCTTAAATTTCTTTTTATTCCATATATACATACTTCGGCCTCAATGAGATTATTGCAGGAATGGGATGAACAACAAACGTACAACCTTTATAAACACACTTGCGCGAATTGTTTCAGTGGTAGTGAACGGATGTTGACCGGTAATGAATTCCATACTTCAATTGTTGATGAAAAAAAACTGTTTAAAGTAATCAGTGCGGGCAGAAAAGGGTGAGCTATTTAGAGCATCGTGACTCGTACGTGAGAGCTTGGAAAAATTCAAGTAGTTATCTAAAGAGGAGAGACGAGGAGGATCGATTAACGCGTGAAGTAACTTCAGGCATTCAAGTTAGCGACGCTCTGCAAGAGGAGCGAGACCAAGTAGGGGACGAGAGTTAGACGGCGAAAATTCCTTGTCATATCTTCTACTAACAAAACGCACTGCCTTTCTTGCACTGATTCTAGCTTTTTTACGTCATTGTTTGTATAAGTTCCATGCAACGCAGCCATATACGAAGACAGGACAAATGATGGTTTTATATGTAAGAAGTTTAGTTTCTTGAGGGGGAAGGCTGCAGCGTGGGATTTAAGTATTCTAGTCTTTTAAGGCCCTTGCTACAGGGGACATCAACGTGTTTCGACCATAAGAAATCGCGTGTTAGTAGGATACATAAATATTTGAATTCAACGTCTATATTGAAAGCAATATTGTTAAATGCATAGGCAAAGAAGGAATGGGATGAGCGTCGTGTAAAAGATATGGAGACAGTTTTGCAAAGCTTGATATTCATTTGCCATGCTTAGGACCTGTTTCAGAAGTCAGCAATATACTTAAGGACAACATGATGAAATTTTGTATGATATCGTACGTAATCACCAGTAAAAATGCGTATTTTAACTGAGGGTTGTAGGGGCAGACCTTTATTATAAAGCATGAATAACTGAGGACCCAGTGCTGAACCTTGGAGAACACCTGATGAAACAGGCATCAAGGGGGAGTTAGTCAAGCTGAAACATACATATTGCGAATGCTGGGAAAGAAAGTACGATATCCAGCAAGCCAAGATGCATTTTTTTAGTATAGCGAGCAGCTTATGCGTAACTTTAGTGTTTATGTCGCAAAAAAATTTTTTTCCTGAACGATGACCATAATGAGACCGGCCGACGCACTGTAGGCTGCGGCTGTCTTTGATTAAATGTCATGATTTGTGCAGAGCATTCTACGAGAACATTTTTGATTGGCCGCAAGCGTTGATAACCGTTCTTTTTTTGTTTTTACGCGAGTTTTCCATTACACGCGTACATTTGAAACAATTACACTTTCGAGATGTCACATAGTTTCATGCCATTGTTACTCGCAGGTCATCTTGCCCAATGGGAAACGTTAACAAGGGCACTGCTGTCTGTTCACGTTTGCATTCACCGCTTGACCCTGCTCATCTCGGCAGTGTCCAGGTCACCCAGAAACTTCTACCGGGGCTTCAGTTTGCGAGACGGTACAGCAGTGATCTACGTTGAAGTCGCTGCATTTCGCGACCCGTGCATAGACTTTGTGTTACCGTATTTGCGGAATCTACGTCGTTTAGGAATGGGCGAAGAGGATGGTATATGCTTTCAAGACATGGTTCTGCTAAATCGTGACGTCCGAGGACAGGAGATGTTCCGTGAATTGCTCCAGATGGATAATCGTCTGGAATTGGACAATAACAACAGGTACGTTTTTCTTCATTTCTGTTCAGGAAAGTAGGGCCCCAAATATCCACGCTTTCGACAAGATATTGGGTGCTGAATTTAACGGAGAAACGTTTACTGCTTATTGTTGGAAGTTTGCCATGCATCTGCTAACTCCGCTACCACATTACCTACTGTGAAATTATAGTGGCTTTCTTTCTGTCACAGAGAGTAAGACACGCACGCTCAATGGCTGAGGAGGCAACCAAAAAAGTTGGGTTCAATGCCTTGTATGAAGAAAAGGGAAAGTATTTATATACATATGAACTAAGAAAGATTTTCCTAATTGTAAAAACGCTGGAAAAGATGAATACAAGGATGACTCGACGAGCGATAAGGAACGAGTGCAGAATCTATAGTTAGCGCCGAAAAGTGAAGTGGGACATGTTACCACGAAAGCATATCTCTCAGGACTGCAGACCACATGAAGCGAACTAGCGTTGTCGTCTTCATTGCGCACGTTCACTGTTACCACTGTCCAGGCATTTTTCTCTGATAGTGCCCATCTGTGCAGTATCCCTAATATGGTAGACATCACTCGCTTCTGTGTACTATAACGTGCACAAATAAACCTATGTACTATACTACCTTCACAGTTCTAAGTCTGCCAAAGGTATAACCATGAGCCCATGCTATTATTAACGAGTTAGACTTGGTAAATTTCTATCACTCTACGGTCGGTACCAGCTTCTTAGCACATTGTTAGTGCCGGTTTCAAGCTTATTTTCAAGTCAGCATCCGGGAAATGTATGCGACTCTTTGTGGATTGGATTGGAGAATTTTTATTTGTGGAAGCGCAATGATTTTCGTTATCACCGTAGTGTACCGGCATCCACTGACAAAATTAGGCCCTGTCCTTGATTGGCTGCTTGAGTGTGTCACTTTAGTATATCTGGCACTTGTTGGAGAGCACGGCCAATGGAGATTCAAGTAAATTAAAAGGCTGCCTCCAAATCCCAAGAAATATTCCAGCGTTGAGGGGGTTTCTCCAGAAAAATCTAGCAGTTTCATCCGGAATGCCAAGGTTCATTTACTTTATCAAGTTACTTGAGAGCTATACAAGGTAAGGTAAGTAGTTTTATCGGCTGTGTAAACTCCTAAACACTTGCTTACTGACTAACTGGTAAGTATGGTGTGACGCGCGCACAGGGAAGTAAAAACAGATTTCACTCCATAATCGCGGACAATCGCTGTCGAAAGGGTGGCGTGGGGAACAGCCGCAGCAGCAGCTACAGAGTCAACCTTGTTGCTTGCATCTCGCTACATAACGAACTAAGCGGCAGTAACACAGCGCACACAAAGCTACCAGTCCTCCGCGCAGCTAGATTCTGTACTAGTTTCTGGCCACCGGAGAAGAACACACCCCCTTCCTATTTTGCCTTGCTCGAGGTGAAAGCCACCATCCACGGATCAACCTCGCATTGTTTTACTTGCAACTAAAGCGTACGGCCCCCAGCCACGGTGTTATCCCACTTGGCCTTCATACCGTACATTACGGCGGCAACGAAGGCGGAAGGGTGCTTAAAATGTCCATATAATTTCAATTTCAACAATCAATTCGGGTGCCAACCGAAGCGCCGGACGCTGTGCTCCCGCATAATTCGCCTAACAGGGTGTCTGTCTAGATTTGAACAAGCTTTTCTGGCATGTGAACTGCTCGTGTCGAGCATGTAGATATGAGAGTACCGTTTGTATGAACGCGGAGCGGGGCGTAGTGCCTTCGTATAAATATTGTTCGGTAACTTCTCCTAACACACTTAACGCCACTACAGCTTTGCTTTTCAATTGAGGAAGAGCGAGGTGTACTTTGGGGTGGTGTATATATCAAAATTGGACGGTGGTTTTCTAACATGTGCAAAAGCTAATGACACAGAGCTGGGGTGCAGTGTAAATAATATTGCGTGCGTTGTAGACGTCCTCATTGTAGGTAGTTGCGTATCAGTCGCGTATGCTATGTGTTTCCTGAGCACACAAAATAAAATGTGTCGTGATCAGGTGAACATGGATGGTGGCTTTGCTAGCCGCTTTAGATGTATGCATGGAAAGTTCAAGCTAGGTCCGGAATGCTTGAGGTTGGAGGCCTTTAAGTGTTGCGAGTGTTGCTTGCGCGGGAGTTTTCGTGCTCACGTGTGCTATACCGTAGGACGCTCCGGAATATTGTGGTACAGTAGCAGCATGGATTACAATGAAGGATCCCACGATTTCTGCCGATGAAGTGCGGTTAGGTGAAGAATTCTTGTGAGCCTCTTTTTAACATATGATTCGTAGGAGTCAGATATATGCCTCTATTCATGATGATTCCCCGAAATTCATTTTACTTTTGTTTTGGATTGTTTGCCTGTTGATATGAACGGCTTACTCTACCATCGGTATTGTGCGTGAAGGCAACCACGGAGCACTTTTCTGGCAGAGCAGTATGCATTGTTTTTGTAGTTACATGGAAACCTTCGTCATGGCCTTTCGTACTCTCACCCGAATATATTGGTGTGTTACACCTAAAGGTCATCTGTAGTTGCCTCAATATACTAGCTAGTCCTATGTTTCTCAAGATTGAGTCCTAGCGATCTGTTGGAAAGTATTTAATGTGTAGGGGTTAGCACCCCACTCGGCGGGACATCAGAAGTGCGATAGAAAAAAAAATTGGGCATTTTTCGCTAATGGTACAAGGCTGGGTCACAACGGAGCTAGTTCCGGCTTCCAATAAGTATTGTTAATTTTTCCGAAGTTCTGGGAGGTTATACATGGCTCATGTAGTTTCATACGAAGTGTTGCCAGGTTTTTGCACGTTTTGCGATATTATGCATGCCTTGGGTAGGCTCATACCAAGCATTGCTTGGTTTTTCTAAGTTTTACAATGTTATGCATGACCTACTTATGCTCATACTAAGTGTCGCCACGATTTGCTCAGTTTTGGGAAGTTTTTGCGAGGTGATACACGGCCAAGCCAGTAAGCTACACAAGCTCCAGGAACTCACGCGCATACAAACCACAGTACGTGCATGAAAATTTATTATCTGCAGTGCTTCAGTACCAGTCATCATCTTTGATCCTGTCCTCGTACTCAACGTCCAACCATCGTGGTGGTTGTCGTCATGGTCGGTGGCGCCATGGAAGGCTTCGTGAAGTACTTGCAAGGCAGAGCTCTTGTTTTCAGAGTTCTCCACCGAGCTAACCAAGGAGAGATTCACATCGAACCAGAGCCGGTTACAGACGCGGCAGCTGTGCCTAAACTCTATGCTGAAGAATTCGCGCCGGAAGCCGCTGTTCGCACCTCCCATGGATTTGCGACCTTGGCGTTGGAAATTCTCGGTGACGCGCGGGCCCTAAACCGATTGCCGGCGACGCCCAGCATTCAGTCGGCAGCGTTTATAGTTTCTGGCCCGAAACTTGGGATTCGCGACTCGGCGACTCTATGCCGAAAGATTTGCGCTGGCCGTTCGCACTCCTCGTGCTTCGTCGGGCATAACCCTGGAAGTTTTTAGTACTCGCAGGCCGGGATCGCTTTCTGTGCTACGTCGACCGTTCAAGCGCCAACTCTCGCGTTCCTCTTACTTAAACTCGCAATCCTCGACTCGGCGTCGCCTCTTCTCAGCAGCAGTTTTGGCGCGTTGTTCCGGCACAGGTCGGTGGTGACGCATCGCTATTCGCTTGGTAGTACGATGCTCTTCGTTGTAAGCCACTTCTTCTGGTGTTGGGAGTTTCTTCATAGCAGCAGCACGTACGCACGCAGTAGAGGAGGTGAGAGATGGCCCGCCACGCCCGATGTTCTAGCTTTTAGTGACGTCACGACCCCGCCCTATGCGCATGGGGCGCAAAGACGTTACGTAGCTCAGTGCTCTCGCAGGTGGTTGCTAGGCAATGAGAGGCAGCGCAATGCTGAGCTGAATTTTCTCGTAACGCTTCACGGCAGAACGAAACTTAAGCAGCGACGCTGTTAGTGTTCCTCCGTTTCAGACAACGCAAAGAACTTTCGGATGTATATGTTCATATTGAATTGTAAGCGTGACCACCAATCGCTAAAGTTTCGAAGGCATCCGGTGTGTCCTCATGATTCACGTTATCGTATGCCCCCAGAGGTCATGAAATAGCACCGCGGTTAGTCGTTTAAGGTGAATCCGGCGTTGCAACTACGTAACTAGATGAATCACAATCTGTCTTGATAGACCACGTTGGAAGACAGGGATAGCTCATGGAGAGACCTTGTTGCTTTTACGACACCGTTGAAGGCGTTTCATTGCCCTCCTCTTTGTCACTTTCCCAACGTAGCGGCCAAGCGCAGCTGTTCAGGACAATGTGGGGCCCAACGGAAACATTTTTTCAATGCGAGGGTAAATGCCTCGGGGCGTATACAGGGGAATGGGATGGCGGTAAATAAGGATAATTAAATGAATGACCAAAGAGTTGCTAATCTAATGAAGCTCAAGTGGGATCGATATTGTGAGCCCTGCGTCCACACAGTGTAATCGCTCGGATTATGCGGCGAAAGTCCCGCTGCTGATAGGTGCCGGAGCCTCGTCAGTTTCAGCGCAGGGCGAATCCACAGCAGGTGGTGGATGTCGGCTTCAGCATTTCACGACTTGCAAAGTGGACACCCCGGGCGAGAATACAACGGGCGAAAGTGCGGCCACTTCCGAGTCACCGCAGGAGCGAGGGCAACCCAGACCCGGATCCCCCGAAGCGCCACCCCCTCTGCACGGGTAAGACCGCGGGGGAGGTTTACCGCACACGGAGGTATGATAGCATGTGTGCGGTGCCGGAAGTGCTCCTCGTTAAAAGGAGGGTGGCATCATCGAGGTGAACGACCTGAGGCAGTGGCGATGGAGAGGTCGCTAGACGGGTCGCATAATCCGCATGGCGTTGGAAACTTAGAAGAAACTCGATTATATTGGCTGCGGAATGCATGCCGCCAGAAGATGGATCTGTTGACATATTTCAGGGCGGCGACTGACGCTTCGCAGAAGCCGTGGCGCCTGCAGGGCCTCAGTGCGGATAACGATGCCGGCCGTGGGGACCATGGGAAAGGCGGCCACAGAGCACAACACTTCTCCAATAGGAAGGAGCTCAGCGCAAAAGGAGGAAGGGGGCTCTCGGATTTGAGACCGGGTGGTGTTAGTAAGGGCAGGAGCGTGAGGGCAATAAATGGTAGTGGCCGTTTCATAGCCCTGAATAATTGCATCAACGTAAAGCACGATGGAGCCAGCAGCAGGTGGCCATCTTGATCTATAATTCAGTCACGAAGTGACGCCGCCACGTGAGTTGATGTTGGGTGGCGTATATCAGTTGGCTTGTTATCGCTCAGCTGTACAAAACTCAGGCAGGAAGAACTGGCGATGCTGGTAGTAGAAAGGAGTGCGAGAAAGTGTAAGCCTTGAAAGCACACGTTGAGTGTCAAAGCCTGACCTTAAGCCTGCGAGCATCACGTCACTGCTCCTCCTGGATGATCACCTCATCCAGAGCGTTCAGCTGTGCATCTTGTATACCCATGATGAGGGTGATGCTGGGAAGGCAAGTAATGACCCTCATTGCCTCGCGAATAACAGCGTCAACGCGATCCCATTGGGTCCTCGTCAAATGCTGAAATTAGGCTTGATAAACAAGGCGTGGTTGCAGTACCACCTTCATCAACTGTCACGCAACATATGGGCGGGCGCCGCCCGTTTTATGAGCAATGCGCCTAATTAGACCCAACGTCTGAATCTCCTGCTTTTTCGTGCCGCCGAGCCAAGAAGTTCCGGTAGCTGACTCGTGGACCACTAGACCCGGAATTTTCAAACTTGAACATTGTTGAAGTTGGGTTCCGGATAGATGAAGACGAATGTGTGTTGCAGAGAGTTTACGCCAGCCGCTGCATTTGGCGGCTGACATGCAAGCAGATATGCTTGCGGATATTCCTGGGGTACGCCACGAAGAGGGATAAATGAGCCGACGGCGTCACCACTGAGGCGAATTTACAAAATGTGGGTCTTCAAGGAAGGATTTGACACTATTCCGCACTCTAGGCGGAAAGTACAGCACGTCATTTGAAGCCAAGATTGCAGCATGAGTGACGTTATTATAAGTCTTTTCGACGTCCATAGCGAGCACAGTACGGACACTGTGGCTACGAGTTGACGGTAAAAGTTAGGATGCCAAGACAGCCAGCCCATCTTCATTACCTATGGATGGATGGAAGCCAATTTGAGCAGGGTGTTAGAAACCGTCGTGCTCTAGCCACCACGACAGTCGTGTGGCTAGCATTTTCTCAGCAAGCTCGCACAATGTTGACGTTAGCGAAATACGTTGGAAGTTGGCAAAGACGGTGGTCGGCGTGCCTGGTTTCGGAATCGAGAAACAATAACCGATTTCCAGCCTGGAGGACCAACGTCATCTAGCCATACCTTGTTAATGGTGCCGAAGAGTTGAGGCAGCAGAGCGCAACTCAGGCCCCTGTAAGCCTCATAAGTAATAGTCTGGACCGGGTGCTGTCTTGCGACTGGTACCATCATCGCTGCAAGCAATTCAGGCATGGTGAAAGAGCTTGCAATCGGAGTCTGCTTTAGATGGTAACTTGTCGATATGTGCCAGAATGCTTGTCACGGATACACCATTGGCTGTTTGAGGCAACAGGTCGTACTGAGCGAAAAATTTCCCGGCTGCTTCTCTGGCAAAACCCCCGGCGACAAGCCAGCAGCGAAGCAGGCTGTGGCTGCCCCGTCTGGACGGAACGTTCGCCGGAGAGAAGTATTCGGTGCTTTGGATGAAAATCACTCACACCACGTATGCCAGTGCCACCGCGAGAGGTCGCGTTCACGTCATCGTGCTTTAGCAGTAAGGAAATTCAGTCTTGTACGTGCTTGTGCAGAAGTGGGGTCTCGGGATGCGGCCAGCTCAGCTTGTCTGCGAGCAGCCAACAAGTTTAGCAGGCCAATATTTGGCGCCGGTTGACCGACGTCTACCCAGCTGGTGGTTGTAGCTTCATTGAGCGCGCTTTGTATGTGGTCAACAAGTAGCGGTGAGGAGTCCACAAATGTATCGTGGAGAACGGAGGGAAAGGTGTCCCAGCTAACCACAGTACTCTTGCGTGCGGCGCAATCGGCGGGCCTGCGACGGATGAAGGCCGATGATGATAGGGTGGTGGTCATTACCCCAGCCGTCGGGCATTAGGTGCCAAGTGGGTGTAGCGGGACCCTATCGCCACGTAAGATCCGTTGCGTATGTTGTACGTCGTGCTTTCGGCACAATCGGGGTTGCTGAATGGCGAAGGTTCAGTAGTACAAACAACGCCTCCGCAAAGACGTCCCGCACACGGCTACCTTTGGGGGCTAGAAGTTGGGCACCCCCAATCTGGGTGATGAGCGTTGAAATCTCCACCAACGAATATAGGACACGTTGGGTATTGTCGACGGACATTGCATACCCACCACAAATTAACTCTTGAAGAAGAGCCACCGGGTGGTCTTACGTAGTATGACACTACCAAAGCAGTTGCTTTGGGTAACTTCACAGCTACTGCCACTACCTCCTGATATGAGTTACACCAGTTTTCTGGAGAAACGCAGACCTGACGATAGCGCGTATCTACATACACTGCCGCCTTTCCTGGAGGGGCAGCTGTGTGCACGCGACGGTCACCATCGAAGGAGACACGTATCCACTGAAGCCCGGAATGGCAGGCAAGGCGTTGGTCTCCTGTAGTAACAGGGCCCACACCTGCAGCTTGTTCATACGTTGTAGGGATTTAAGCTCTCCCACTTTCGTAGAGAGACCTATACGGTTCCACTGCAGCACACCTAGAACACCTGTACCGGGCATTTCGATTTCTAGTCCAGGCGTTGTAAAATCACAGATGTCAGGTTGGATAACTAGCTGACCATGAACTCCAAAATGGATATTGTAGAGTTAGCGGGCAACGGAGCAGAAGACCTGGCAAACTCTGCGAACGATACAGCATGGCGTGACAGAGACACTGATGCAGCGGAATCGATAGCCGTAAAGGTGTGATATTCCACTGCATGTCGGCGACGGGCAGGAAGTTCACGGTGCGGTCGGACCTTCGAAACCTCCGCTAAAAGGCGGGCCGTTTGATTGTCAACTGCTGCAATATCATCACGCAGATGTTCCGGCACGCTCTGCTTCTGCGTAACCCGCGGGCGACGGCGGTCTCTGCGAACTCGGTCACTGTAAGTCTGTTGGGAATGGGGTGCAGACCTGTCTGGCTCGGAAAGCTCTGGCCAGTCGGCATCATCTTACTGGAGCGCCGCAAGCCCTATTAGATATCGGCACTGGTTGTGTGGCAGCATGCTGAGGCCCTTGCTTATGAATACGAACCTTCTGAGTGGTGTTTTGCTTTGTAGGACAAATTGGAGAAGTGATCTCGTGGTCGTCGGCCTTGCAGAGTACACATCAGTAAAACACTGTGCCAGCAAGTGCATTTTCATCTGGCGCTGTAAACAGACATGATCCGCGCAAGCGGCAAGTTCGGAAACAGTTGTAACAATAGACGAAACTGGGTTTATATGGCTGAGGTCGCAAAATGCTGACATTGTAGTACAGGCGGGCTGAGGGAGTTGGTGGGTCCTGCAAGGTGACGATGCAAGAGTGCTGCTTTCCCATGTAACATGCTTGAATGACACGGTGAGTCGGACAGTAGAGCTCACGCTACAGTGCAATCTGCTTACTCCATTTCATATATGACAAAGAACTTTCAAACGTATATGTATATATTGAATTGTAAATGTGACCGCCAATCTCTACAGTTTCGAAGGCGTCCGGCGTGTCCTCATGAGTCACGTTATCGTATGCTCCCAGAGGTCTATAAATAGCACCGCGGTTAGTCGTTTAAGGAGTATCTGATGTTGCAACTACGTCACGAGATTAATCACAATCAGTCTTAATCGACCACGTTGGAAGAGAGGCATATATCAGGGGGAGACCTTGTTGCTCTACCGGCACAGTTGAAGGCGCTTCATTGCCCTCCCCTTCATAACTTTCCCAACGTAGCTATCAAGTGCAGCTGTTCGGTATAGTGTGGAACCAAAAGGAGACTTGCCAAGCGTTTAATATAGAGCATGGCGACTTTGCTTCCATTTTGAGGACCTGACTCTTCTTGCCATGTTTTCTTGTAAACGCTGATTGCTATCTTGAGAATTTGAGTCCAGATCAACAAGTGCAAAATATGTGACTCCATCAAATCCTACACATGACGAGCGTTAGTACAGAGCTAATAAAACCGCCAAGTCTCTCATAGACAGGATTATATTTATTTGTTCCGTTTGCGAACAAAGTGTAGCAACTGGAAAAAGTGCAGCAGAGCAGAATTCTGTGCCTTGTAGCCTTGCCCAGAAATCTTCATCAGCGTCAATTTAGCGACATCGCTAATTAATAGCAAGTGTCCTGAAAGGGTGACACTGCACTGCTGAGGAGGCGTCCGATATCTTGTACACTGATCGAAACTTGTGAAAGCCGCTTAGGGGGATCCGGGAATACCCATAATTTCCTGTGACGGGCCTGGAATATGTCAACAAGTCGCTCAGTCGTCTTCTGAGTGCGTTCAGCCTCCCGAAGGTGTATGATTGCAGTTGCTGATCGCACTCTGCATGTTAAGGTAATAGCTGAAATTTCCTCGACAATTTTGAATAGTCCGTCGGATCTTATGTCCAAGTTCCAAGCTAGATGATCTTTACACGATTCCTCCATACGTGTTCTAAAGTGCACGTGAGTCGATTCGGCGAAGAAGTTTATGTGAAGTAAACTTCGTCACATCTTTTATTTACAGATAAGTAGTGATGTAGTCATGGTCATCGCCATGCGTCCAGAATACCTAATAGAGGTGGTGGGGTAGACAGATACTTTGGTATCAGTAATGTGTTTTGAGGAATGTGTATGCGTTTGATGTTTTTCAGTTTTTTTCATGGAAAAGTATTTTTAGTGTCTCTATTATTCTAGTACATTTTCATCATCGCTTTAGATTTCAACGTGCATTTCCTTCGGAATAGTATAACGATTATACTTGACATTTTGAAATGATTCGCTCTTTTACTGACTGCACATGGAAAGCAAGAGAGCGAGCAGCATGCAGGAAAAATAAGTATTGCTTACATATTGTGCCCACTGTTTCTCTGACAAATTGCCTGAGAACATACGCATTGGGGATGTTATCGTATTGAAAATGGGCATGTTTTATGTACTGAACAATACCGTTTATGTAGCGCTAGAGGTACGGCGAAATGTCGGGACATTGTCCACATTTCGAAATTCAGTTCTTTTGTGACAAGGCTAACATGCTATGGAAATATTAGGTCGCACAAATCTCCGAAAACAGCAATTTTTGCAGCATTGTGGCACAATCTTTGTAACGCCATCTTATATAAAAACTCCGAGTAAATGCCTTCTTCCTCGAAGATGTCGGGCAAAAGATGTCGGGAACTACCGGGCAAAGGTATTTAGTGTACCGCTCATATTGGCGATAAATTTTGCAGTGATTTTAGTGGACGGTGGAATGTACGCTTTGAGAGGCTGCCACCAACATCGAACAGGTCCATAGTGGGCATCCGAATGCTTCCTGAAAGAGAAGCGTCAGAGATGAACACGCCTCCAGTACGTGGCACGCAATCACCAACGTGCCACCGACCTAATCTGGGTGGCCACGCCAACAAATTTGTGAGGACTTAGCGGCGGAGCTGCTTGGTAGCACGATATTTCCCCATGGAGGCGCAGAAATGTTGTTCTGCTGGCAGCGCATGCCGTACATGGGTTTCCATGGTGTCAATACGGAGCATCGCTAAATTGATTGACTTGATTTTCATGTATTCTGCGGCCTTTTGAATAAAACTAACAGACCCAATTGGGAAGACTTCCAAAGCAACATACAAACAAAAATCGGGTCGCTATCTATAAAAAAAGATTTGCACGTGGCGTCATACCTAAATGATTGTCAGCGCTCGTTTGAAATCGTCGTTGCGCTTTTTACTCTTCAGGGGGCCACAATAATTTGGCTTTTTGTCCCTATCAAAATTTTTATCCGTTTACTTTACCATTTTATAACAAATGATTTGTAGAAGGAAATATGTTCGCTGCCTAATAAGAGCACGGCTAAGTTGCTGCGGTTGAATAAGGAAATTTGTTAGACTTTAGTACTTGCAAGAAAGCAAAGCTCAATGTGAATGTTTTAGAGTGATGTCGCTGTTGCGAACAATATTCCATTCATATTATTCCCTGCAGGAATCCTGGCTACATTTTCCTATTTGCATTTCAGTCACGACATCAGTTGCGGAGCTAAATTGCTTGTATTATCTCAATTTTAGAAACCTCGTACGAATATTGGACGCTACCAGAGAGATGCCCTTTCTGAGCCAGCTCGTAATATACCTCCACAACACTGGCAGTGGACCACCCGAGCCTCGACAGATCTCGCTGAACCTGACGCTCCACTTTTCGACTGACGTTCGGAGACTGAGGTACGAGGTCGACGCAACCTACGCCCCCTTCCTGAGTTGCCAGTGCGGCAACGAGCGTGGCGTAAGGACAACGACCGGTGTTGAGACAAGCATAATACCGACACTAAGCGCCCGTCGCGAGCTGACATGTTCCACAGGTGACTTGGTGCCGTACATACTTAGTGTTACGCACCCTGCAATGCATGGTACTTTTCTTCTTCATGTGCTTTCCATAGTTTGGATGCGTGATGGAGATTAGCGTCAATACATATGAGAATTAGAAGAGGGTTTAGACGAACTGCAAAAGGTTTTGGAAGGTAATCGGAAATTTCTGACAAGCGTAACGGATGCCGTTCTCGCCGTTGTACGACGCTGACAGGTGATCTAAGAATGTGCCTGAGTGCAGATACGTCAGCAACGTTATGTTTGTTCCAAGTGCGCATTTTTATACATTGACAAACTTACGTTCCTCTTGCGTTAGCGGCATGGGAAAATGTAGAGTGCCTATCCTGATTTTGAAATTCATTATTGTTTGCGACAGGGCTAACAATGAGATCGAAATAAGTCACGCCGCTTACCTGAAGCAATGGTGAGGCTCACGCAACAGAGGGCAATCTTTGGGTGCTAGATGAAAGCACTTCTATAAGTATGTCGTCGGGTTATGTGTAATTGTGCTTCCGCAGGTGCGTTGATGCAGTGACCGCTTGTTTAAAGCGAAATTGCCTCTATGAATGTCAGAATTTTTTAAAATGCTTTAAGAGCTGATCTGAAACATATCAAACCTAACACAGAAGCCTCTTTGGGGTAGCAATTGAGGTCCTTTCATGAGAAAAGTACCGAACGCATCATTACTGACAACGAAAAAGTAAACATATTTTATTACTCGAATGGCTGCGATTTCCACCTCATTGAGGCCGCCATTTGACCGCATGGTGAGAAGCGTATGCTGTTACGAGTGTCACTGGTGTTGCCGTTTGACAGAGAAAATGGGCGATTTAAACGCAGGACAATGAGCACCATAAAAAAACCTTACTGGTAACGGTATTAGGCTAAAATAACGCCAGTATGCTAAATTGACTTCGCAATGATGTGCCTCGTGTCTGATGCTGAACCATCGCAGCTACACGGACATTAGAAGCGCTCCAGCGAGTACGCATATATATATATATATACTATGGTCATTTTTGTGTGTATAGTTTTTGGAATTGTATAGTATTTTGGAATTCTTTACTACGTCTGTCTGCTTTTATTACATTGACGATTGTTGACAATACTTTTTGTCCCATTGCATTTGTCTTGTTATTTATGTCGGTGCGCTTGATTTCTCTTTCATTTCTGTTCATTTCGTGAAAGAATAAAATGTACGTGTGCTGCAGGTTTTCAAAGCTAATGGGATGTTTTCTTTTATGAAGTCCTTCATGCTTCAGAGAAAGTGACTGTGGGCTGTAGAAACTTGCCACTGTATAACCGCTGTTGTTCAGAATTCTATCGGAAGGTTGAGATAGTAACTCTTGGACAAGTGAAACTGATTGAGAAGCCACAGTAATGAGCGCTGGTACATTCAGGTCAAAAGTGAACTGTTCAAAAAATTTGTGTTAAGCGCAGAAAAGAAGTCGTTCTCGTAGATAAGTGATCTATTTCAATGTCTTTCACTTAAAATGTAGGCATGCTGTGTGGAATATATGAGGTTTATGTGTTTGATCAAGGGCGTGCGATGTATTACATACGCCTCCTCGTAAGTGTTTCCCGCCGCTTCTCAAGTAAACCATATCAATGTAAGCAGCGAAATAAAGTCCTCATATTAGGCGATTTTATGAAAAACATCTTATTCGGGTTTTGTGTCATGTCATGTACATGGAAAAACGTCTGTCATGGATGAAGCTGAGGATTATATTTCTAGTGTATTGAAAAAGCAGACTGGAGAACAAGCAATTGGCAAATATGGCCTCGATTCTAGAAACGCTGGAGCAGAGATGCTAGTAGAATTCACAGCAAGGAATAAGCTGCGAACAATAAATGGCTTTTTGAGGAAGCGTAGCAACAGAAAGTGGACCTAGAAAGCCCTAATGATGAAACAAGAAATGAAGTTGACTTCATACTTTCTGCTGATCCTCGCATTCTGCAAAATGTAGAAGTGATAGGTTGGGTAAAGTGCAGTTATCATAGAATAGTCAGGGCTAGGATTCGCCTCAGTTTGAAGAGAGAAAGAGCAAGATTGTTCGAGAAGAAACAGGTCAACCTAGACTCAGTGAGGGTAAAAGCAGACAAGTTCACGCTGGTACTTGCTAACAAATACGAAGCCTTAAACAGAGAGATGATCATGTAAAGCTAATGAATGAAACTATAATTAGGCTGGCTTAAGAGGCAGCAATTGAAGTGGGAGGTAAGGCACCAAGGCAACCAGTAGGCAATCTCTCCCAAGTAACAAAGGACCTAATAAAGTAACGACAAACACAGAAAGTGTCCAACTCTAGAGATGATATTGAATTCACGGAACTGTCAAAACTAATCAACAGCGCGAAAAAAGTGATATTCCAAACAATAACGTGAGAAAGACTGAAGAAGCCGTAAAATATGGATACAGCCTGACATCAGTGAGAAAGAAACTTCGGATACGACAAAACAAGTTATGTGTGCTGAAAGATAAGCAGGGTAATATTATCAGCAACCTCGAAGATATAGTAAAAGAAGCGGAATAACTCTACACTGACCTGTATAATATCCAGAGGATTCGGGATACCTTTACTAGAAACAGTAACGAAAAGGATACAGAAACTCCTCCTATAACTGCCGATGAGGTCGGGAAGGCCTTGCTAGACACGAAACGAGGAAGAGCGGCAGGAGAAGATGGAATAACAGCCGAGTTAATCAAAGGAGGAGGCAACATACTGCTTGGAAAACTTTTGGCTCTTTACACGAAGTGTCTGTCAACAGTAAGGATCCTAGAAAACGAAGAATTCAAACATTATACTAGTCCACCAAAAGGGAGACGTTAAAAAATTGAAAAATTATAGGCCCATTAGCTTACTCCCAGTGTTATATAAGATATTTATCAGAATCATCTCCAATAGTGTAAGGGCAACTACGGATTTTCGTGAACTAAGCGAACAGGCTGGCTTCAGGAAGGAGTACTCCACTATGGGTCAAGTCCATGTCATTAATCAGGTTATCGAAAAATCTGCACAGTACAATAAGCCTGTCTATATGGCTTTCATAGATTACGAAAAGGCATTTGATTTAGTAGAGATACCAGCAGTCATACAGGCATTATGTAATCAAGGAGTACAGAACGCTTACTTAGATACCTTGGAAATATCTACAGAGGTTTCATAGCTACCTTAATTCTACACAAGAAGAGTAGAAAAATACCTATAAAGAAAGAAGTCAGACAGGCAGGCACAATATCTACAATTAAATTCACTGCGTGCTTTGAAGAAGTATTCGAGCTTATCAATTGAAAACGGTTAGGAGTAAGGATCCATGGCGAATATCTCTGCAACCTTCGGTTAGCCGATGATATTGTTCTATTCAGCAAGAACACAGATGAATTACAACAAATGACTGAGGAACTTAACAGAGAGCCTAAGAGTGGGGTTGAATATTAATATGCAGAACGACAAATACGGTGATGAATAGCCGGGCACAGGAACGACAGTTCAGGATAGACAGTCAGCCTCTAGAGTCTGTGAAGGAGTGCGTTTACCTGGGTCAAAAATTCACAGAGAAACCTGATGGTGAGAAGGAAATTCATAGAAGAATAAAAATGTGTTGGATCGTATACGGCAGACATTGTCAGCTCCTGACTGGAAGCTTAACATTATCATTGAAAAGGAAGGATTACAATCAGTGCATTTTACCAGTGCTGAGAGGGGGCAGAGACTTGGAGACTGACAAAGAAGCTTGAGAACAAGTTAAGGATCGCGCAAAAAGCGATGGAATGTAGATTACTAGGCACAACGTTAAGAGACAGCCAAAGAGCGGTTTGGATCACACAGGAAACGGGTATAGACGATATTCTATTTGGCTTAAAGAGCAAGAAATGAAGCTGGGCAGGTCATGTAATGCATCGGTTAGATAATCATTGGACCATTACGGTTACGGAATGGATATCAAGAGAAAGGAAACGCAGTGGAGGAGACAGAAGACTAGATGGAGCGATGAAATTACTAAATTCCCGGGCGGAAGTTGGAATCGGCTGCCGCAGCATAGGGTAACTGGAGATCGCAGGGAGAGGCCATCGTCCTGCAGTGGACATAAAACAGGCTGATGATGATGATGAAAACTATCAGAAGTCGAGATATTACAGGAGGGTGTCATTGCTCAAGGACCACACAAACATGCGGCTTCAAGCAAAAGGTTGCATAAAGTCATCATTGTTATAGTACACTGAATTGAACAAAACTTCTTTTTTACTGTGGGCACTATTGTCAGGTAGAAAGCAAGACGTACCTAGTAATTAGTTCGTTTTCTGCGCTTTCGTTTGGGCACGCAACACTGATAAGATTAACGTAGGTCTACCCACGGTGGTGGTTAGAACTACGCGTTATGTACCACATCGCGGGATGGAATGCAGGCTACGGTGGCTTCTCGACGGGCGCAAAGTGCGAAAACACCCGTGTATTTAGATTCAAGTGTATATTATAGAACTACAGGCAGGCAAAATTTTCGCAGTCCCCCACTACAACGTGCCTCATAATCACATCGCACTTTTGGCCTGTAATACCCCAAGGGCCTTGAAAAACACAAGTTGTCCTGTCGAAACGTTGGCTCCTGCTTTTACATTCTCGTTTTCCTCATCGACCATTGAAACGGGAATTTTATTGCTGTCCATACATTTTGTTCCAGATGGCCTTTAAATATGAAGTGCTTATGTTGGCCATGTGTAAGGTGTAAAAATGTGATGTAAACAAGAGTGAATGATTCTGTGCATTTCGTGATGGTGTTGTAAATGGTGTTCTGCAACACCTTGCAAAATTGTGTACTTTGTTTTCCCAAATAAAAGCGTTGCCTCGCAAATCTCTTTCAGCAATGTTTGTTGATTCGGGCATTCACACTCTCGGCTCAAAGATTCATTCACGAAGTATGGAGGTTTTTCAACGCACGAGAATGGCCAGATAGTTTTCACTCCCACATCTCTTCTGATATTTATGCTTTGTGGCCACAGCAAGCAAGCGCTCTCATAAGGGGAGAGCCAGTCAAAAAGCCTCGGCTCAATCGCTCTCCTCAGAGGTCATACCAGGCCCCTCGAAGGCCACTCCTTACGGTCAGAGTTCACTAGCGCACTGGCTTCAGCATCTTGCCCAATTTCTCTCTTCTGAGCCCTGCCTCACTCACCATCTTCCAGCACCTTCACGGAAGACAATTCTGTGGCATTCATTTATTTGTAAATATGTTTTTTATGTTACCGAGTCTTGGCCAATTAGTTCCACTGAAAGTGCTTGCTTCGTAGTTCTTCATGTCAAAATAAACTCTCACAAAATGTATTTTGCACTCTTCTCCGTTATTACTTGCCATTGCGTACAACTTTTGCTTTTCAGACTAGTATTTATCACACGTTTTCTTAGGTACTTACTTGTGGAGACAGTATAGGGCAAATGCTATCAAAATGACACTGAGAAATGGTTCGCGGAAATAATGACTGCGTGCTCTAGAGCCAGCGAATATAGCGTATTCGTCATACAGCGGGCACCGGCCGAAGCTGGTATCGATAATGTCAATGATAGGGCCCCGAACTCTGCCTTTTGATCAGAACGAATTGGCCCCGACACTGTCCTGAAGTTCATAATACCTTGACTCTAAGTTGGGGCCAGGATTTTATTGGGCTGTACTTTGCCAAATGGTAGCGCTCGACCAGGGCTGGTACCAGACTCTGGTAGAACCTGGTCATGTACGGTACAATGGTCGTATGCATTCTGCGTGGCCTTGAAATTTTCGTTTTCCTGTTCGTGCTGTATAAAACTCGCTTTGATTTTGTCGATGAAAGCACGGAGAGAGCGTAGATGTAGCAGTTCTTCGTCTTTGTCGATTCCTTAGGCCTTGTAAGTTTCCTTTGCTCGCAGTGCTGACAACGTTCGGGGCTGCTCAATGCGGTTGCGGTATCAATGAAAAGTCGCAAGTGCTAGCTTTCTTACTAAAACGATTCTTTGACAATAAGAGCGGTCATTGGTAATCCGAGCACATACACTTCGTAATTGTCTTGCCTTGAAGTTACAGACCCCATAAGGTTACATTAGTAATAAGTAAACCGAGCCGATGTGTCATATGAACGATTCAGAACAGAAAGTCGCCACCCAAATAAGCAAAGGGGATGGCTGTTGACTAGAATAGATCAGCTTGCGTACGTTTGAGCTTAGAATTGCGGCAATTGAGAGCAAGTAGTTTAGCAAACGGACTATGAAGGAGCTGTTCGGCTCGACAGCTCTGAAGGCACACTGAAAGGCCCCTTGAAATGGTTCGGACAAATTTTGTAGACGCGTAGGGTGCTGCTAAAGTTTATCATTCGCACCACAACTCACGTGAAACATCTCATAATAAGAGAGCTACAGACGATTACAAGTTACCCTCCTTCATATTCTTGCATTTTCTCCTCAACTCATTCGCCGAGTGATCGGGACTAAGCTCCGCGTTCACTGGCTCTGCGTGATGATGGGACATCGTGTCGTCAGGTTCGGGTTCTCGAAAAGAAGCGCGCGAAGCCTCACCAAACTCTCCGCCAGCTCCTCGGCAGTCGAGCCCAAGCGAGAGCTGTCTAAGTAGCGTGCGTTACGAGCATTCTTTTAGAACGCCGAAAGTGTCGGGTGTTCCTGTAACCACAGGCGAGCTGGGCTTTCGACGGATAGCTGTAGGCATAAACTCAAGCTGATGAAGGAACTTTAGCGTTTACGTACGTGAGTGGCCTGCTCGGCCTGCACGGTCCAGCCAGCTGTTGGCGCAGAGATTAACCTGCCAAACAAAGCGCTAATATTTCTCTAACCAAGTGTAAAACAATTTAAACATTTACAAAAAACAACGTGTTGACCATTACACCAGCAGCAAAGAATACATTTAGCTACTGCTGCTTTTTGTGGTTGAGCGCTCTACCACCAGGTGGCTGCACCGTGCAGACCATTCATATTTGCACTTCAATTCATCCCGTGAAACGACACGGTCAAACGGCCAGGCCCTGTCCCCTTGCGCTAGCGTTTACCCTAATACCTTATTCATGAAACGCTATTGCGTCAGTAATGTTCCGGTGTAAAGTGACGCACGCAAGTGCGCAAATCCTGCGCCGATCGAATAGCGGAAGTCCGATGCGCTGCAGCCAGTCCGCTCGTCTGCTGCCTCGCAGAGGGACACGTTGTCGAAGCTTGACATATTGCCAGTCGCTACGTTTGCAGTCCCCAACGCAAAAAGTCGAATCATAGTGCTAGCGAAAAGACTTAGACTGACTTTGACCACGGAGATGTCGTCAATATGGAGCACGTTGTAGCACAACATGATGACGCTTGTGTGCCGGAAGTGCTTAAGTGTAGTGTGAACTTGTTCTTGTGCATTCTCTTTCTATTACTTTCTTTTTATTGAAAAAGATTAACTAACAATACAACTATTACGAACATCTTTTGTTCACCATAAATATGGAAAAATGATCGATGACGCAACCTGGGCAGCCATTCGGAGAGCTCGCCCTACTGACGTCAATTTGGTGATTACGTCATATGGGTAGAGGCGGCTGAGAATTCCGCCGGGCAGTGTTCTGCGATAGGCAGTGATCTACATTTTAATGCCGTTATAGTAAATTACATGCTTTACGCGGAACACTTAGATGCGTCAAATAATGATCAGTTTTTGCGCATGCGCCGCCATCGAGAACTGCGAAAAATGTTTACATTTCTTGATATTTAGAAATCACTTCACAACAGGGCATGCATCAATACACCAATAAAGACAGCTAGTGTAGGTGATAGCAACACCAGCACGTGGAAGTGGCCTGGCAGAAACCATCTAAAGAAAGAAACCTTTGAGGTGAGGAGGACAAAGGAGGCGGCGCTGAAACTTCAGCCAAGGGCGAGGAACATTAATTCTGTATCCATCAGTGCACTCATGGTGCACTAATACAATGGTTAGCATGAGCGTGAATCTGACAAGCCTCAAGGATTTCGCTTTCGTTACTGCCTTTAGATCGGCTTATAATACTGGTTTTGTCGAAAAGGTGTTTACAGCCGCAATCCCTGAAATGGGCAGGAAGTAGGTGGAGTTGCTGAAGGCTTTTAAAAATGAAGAATGTTCTCCTAGCTTGCTATGTCAATAGCGCCCCCTCTGACCAATATAAACAATGCCACGGTCTCAGATACCACTTCTAATATACATTGTGTAACCAAGTTGGCATTTCAAATTTCCTGAGTTTTCCAGGTTTTCCATAACCGACACAGAACTTTATTTTATGTCAAGACAGGCTGGGTGGGTGGGGGGACAGCACTCCGCCCGATGCTGTTACGTTCAAGTAAGCATTTCAAGAAATGCAAACATCTTAATGCAGTTTGATTTGTAAGGAGTAGTGTTTGTTTATTTCAAAATAGAAAGCTGAAGGAATGGGACAGTAAAATGTACAGCAAATAAAATATCTTGGAAAATGATAATTGATAAAGGCCCATTGAAAATTTAGTTGAACATTTTCAAATAGGAATAAAAAGAGATGCATACAGAAGCAAATACTTTTGAAAATCACTTATTCGTATCAAGTGATCGTAAGATCGTTGGTATTTGGCCCAAACTTTGTCACAAGTGCGATTTTCTCAACAGTTGGAAAGTCAACCTCAACTATCTTCACATACTCTTAGCCCATACACAATGCCTCCGTTTTGTTGTTCACTGCTTTCAAGAGATTATTTGTTTGAATGAGGCTCAGCTGCATCTTTGCGTCAGCCAATACTGAATTTTGAGCTTAAGCTCCTTCAAAGAATAGGCGGCACTGTTCTTTTCCAGATCATTCCTCAATGCGGCGGTCATTTTTGTTCTTGCCCGCGTTCCACCTCGTACCATTTGAATCATCCTCTTGGTCAGTTGTACAGTCAACGTGCAATTTTTCTTACTCCCTAGGGGCCAAGAAAATGTCCGAATAATGAAATCGGGCTAACGAAAAAATGAATGCAAGACTTTTACTGCCCTTATGAGCTGAAACTCTCATAGGCACTTCCGCAACAGCTCTGAAGGAACTGAGGGTGCATTTATTAGGCATATCGATCCCCGCGCATTACAGGAGACGGCGGGTGCGCGCGTGTATATTATGGAATACATACTGCGTACCGGGCCAATTGTCCCTCCGCACGCATGTTAAGCTTCACCACAGTACTTCACCAGCACTTCACCTCGTGACACTACTGTACTAGGGTAAAGCTGCGTTTCGTGAACCGGCGTTAGGCAAAGCGCAGGCTTTCTAAGCTTCGAAGGCAGTCGCAAGGATTACGCAGGCTGAGTCAGTGCCATTACTGACAGCGGCAAATAATTTGAGTAAAAAACACGGCACTGAACGGCAAGAAGCTTAATAGCTAACGTCGAAGCAGCTAAGCCTACTTTTTCCGCGTTGATGGCAACGGCTCCCGGCGGATCTGCGTGCGAGAGCGCTGGTTCGAGGCTGCGAGATAATCAAAACCGCGGTGTTGGCTTTGATAAATCGCATTTCTGTTCTGCGGTCGTTGCGAAATTCCGGAAAATCAGACAGGCGAAGGGTTCTTGCGTCTGATATTACGGGCGCTCTTACACATTTACTCTATGGGGCACGTGGTGGTGCCGCGAAGTCGCAAGCATTATCGGACACTTCACAAAAATCGGGCGTCCGGAAAAGCGGTCGTTCACTGAACACCAGAAACTCCACCAGATGACGACAGGGCATCACAGACAATTCGTTAGGACGCTCTCTATTACTCGCGACAGCAGCAGGGCGACTTTCGTTCCGTTTCAATAAATTGATAGCTAATTTTCCCAGATTGAAGCACAAATTCCCTGAGTTCTTGCGTGGTTTTTCCAGACTATTCGAAATCCCTGAGAATTCCCGGTTTTCCCGCTTGGAAGACAGCCTGCATATACCACTTCGGCAGAACAGGGCACCAGGTGTTTGATGTGTTTCTTTTCACAGGTTTTGTTCTTCTTATGGCTTCTTCTTATGTTCTTCTTAAGTTTTTGGAATGATTTCTTTCCGGCAGCTAGCACGAGTGATTGTGCCTATCACCTATACTAGCTGTCATTATTGATGCAGCGATGCATGAACATTTGTTAGGTGATTTTATATACCAAAACAATCTTAACCTTTTTCACGATTCTCGATGGCGGCGCACGCGCAATAATTTCCTAGTGGTTTGTCCTGAAAATATACTTAGTTACAAGTGAGTGTCTTTCCTGTCCACGTCCCCTTTTTCGGCTACGCTTCTGCGCTCCCCTTTGGAAAAATGATGTGAAACCAACAAGCGCAACAGCTACCTATTCTTCCACGCACATTTTGTAAAACCTAGTTGCGAGCGGATATATGACGGAAACAAATATGAAACCATGCAAAGCCGACGGCTACAATACCACTGTGTGTCTGCACGAATATATGGGAAACACTGATACCATCTCTCCGCTATCCGAATAGAAGATCCATAAAAGCGAAATAATGTTATCTCGGCGTTTCACGAGGAGCGTATGCGTGGCCTGCTGATATGTCATAGCATCTCTTGAGACACGTGACTTTTCATACATGCACTTCGAAATAGTCGTCCAAGCGCCATATCGAGAGCAGACGAAGCAACGAAGGGTACGGCTGCACTAAGGATCCGCTCGAACGCTCGGAACCACAAACCCACCGTGGGAACGACGGAGCAACATGCAAGGCGATGGTGATCAAGTAGACGCAGTCTTGGAAGATCATGTACCTACATTGTCGAGAACGCAGGCAAGTGGCGGCACTTGGTTATATGTAACTTTCTCGTTGACGTTGATTAGTGTTTCTTGTAAGGACATCTTTTTGGTGTCGGTAGCCTAGCAATGTTGGGCCGGCTTTCCTGACATACATAATTTTCTACGCTCAAGGTCTGCGTACCTTGAACATTGCTTATCATTTTGATTATATTACCGAACAAAGCTGCCCAGTAACAGTAACGCCTGAGATCTGAAGCATGCAATAAATCGCAGCGCTTCGATAAAAGTAGCACCTTGCACGTAAAAATTCAGGGCGATGTCTTTGCCATCCGTCATTTTTTTTTTTTTTGCTGTGTGGAATACTTCCCTTCTGCCAAAATTGCCTAAGCAATATGGCCGCGCTATTGGTAAGCACTGATTGAAATACTGAATAAATTTACATTACATGAATTCTGGGGGTTTTTCGTGCCAAAACCACGATCTCATTATCAGGCATTCCACTGTGGGGAAGTCAAGCAATTCGGACCACTTGGGGCTCTTTAACATGCACCTAAATCTAAGAACACGGATATTTTCGCATTTAGCCCCCATCCAAATGCGGCTGCGAAGTTCTCTTTGGCTCAGCAATAAACTGTGCGCTTTCTCAGAGGTGCCTGCGGAAGGAAGATGCTGTTGTGTGCTAAAGGCGGACTTGGCATTGTTAGGATTGCCCTCAATTACTCGCTTGTTCGCACCTTGCCCGATGCGCATTGAAAAATTCGGTGCCATTCCTCGCAGTGAAGGTTAACAAGCAGCGAAGCTTTGTATGAGGGCCCCTTAATGGTGACCTGTTCATTGCCGTGCGTCAGTCGCCGTATGCAAAAAATGAAAGGCGAGGCGCGACTAGTTTCTCCTCCACGATGTTCTGCCTCGCAAGATTCTGAAGCACCCTCGGGGTAAACATACCCACCTCTTTTTGCAAAACCTGATACGATACCTTTTACTAACGAAATCTGGCAGGCACTTCAGACACGCACTTCCGCGCACTCCGCGGTCTCGCACAACAGATGCCACACAAAATGGGTTCCCCACAATCTGCCATCTGAAGCATGGCCGTTGAGCCGGTGTAACGTTCCAAGTTGGCGGGATCGAGGCCGCATAGACGGTTCGCATTTCTTTCCTCTTCACTGTCTTGGTGGGCAGCACGCTCACGGGACTGCTACCAAGGGATACCGGAAAGAAAGCGCAAGCGCTCGGTACGCCGAAAAAGAGAAAGCGGTACGAACGTAGACATGGCCGACGCGAATCAAAGTGTATTATCTTTTATGAGCTTCACCTCACCCGCGGTCCGGCCCGGTACTGCACTATCTTGGAGATTGGCCCATGTATTGGGACAATTATTCATCTACACGGCTCGAACTTTTCCAGAACCTAGCCATGTGCATCTTTGTTGTAAAATTAGGTACAGTCGACCGATCTTTTAGCAGTACTGCGCGAGGGTCGACTGATCGGCCAATCAGCGGCTTCCAAAGCTGCGAATTCAGTAGATCATCAAGAACTTGTCGATCACATCACTTTCTGCAGTAGAAGGCGCCACCAGGCCGACCAGTCGGCCCTCACGCGTCGCTGTTGTACTGTTGAAGAATCGTCCACCTGTACGGAATGATGTGCATTGCTTGGCGCATGAAACACCATAATTGGACCCCAAGCGGTCCAGGTGCGGTCGAATGTACACGTTCAACAATGTAAATATGTGCATCTTTGAGCTCGTACTCCTCACGCATATCTAAATAAATAACGTATACTAAGCCAGCATGATCCCCGCACACGTAATTACCGCGCCTAACAGATATTATGCTTCGCAGATCTTGAACAGTTTCCGTTAAGGAAGGTTCTGACTGATTTTCATTGTATTCCACAGTGGCATCAGCTCCGTGTATTCAGCGCCTACCTGTGCCGCAAGAATCTTAGCCACGTCCTCCAAGCTTCGCGTTTCATTCGCCAAGCACTGCAGTAATCGTCGTGATAGGCATTCACAGCGCCACATGATTTACGTGGTGTTTGGACGGGCTACTAGAGCATAGGTTGTTAGATCCAATACGCATAGGGTCACACCAACTTGTCTTGGACTCCGAGGTGAACGCAGCACAATATCATTAAAAGTGATGTCACCATTCAATTGAAGGTTTTATTTCACCTTCTGGATTCGCCCCGTGCCACCAATGAGATAAGGGAAAGAGTACAAAAAATAGCAATTCCTCATTTGTTTTATTAACTCCTAGGAAACATTTACATGACCTTATGTATGCACCTGAAGCGCGCTAATTACAAAGGCTCTTTGAAATTATCTGTAAAGCACGTGCCATAACTAAATATAGCTTTTTTCTTTTACAAATTGACAATTCCTTGAAACCTTCAGTGCTTTCTATCAACGTTTAACTGGTGCCCTTCTGTGGCACTGCCGATGTTACCAGTCGCAGGGACGAATCCTGGACTTAATTCTTGATGGTTTGGAATACGTACTTCTTGAGTTCGCGACCCTGGACGCCGTTGGTGGTACGAAGCTAATGTACATAGATACATAGGACGCGAAAAATCGAAGATTGCATGCAGTCACAAAACCAAAACCATAATACAAAAACACGCATCATAATGCACTTGAACGGTATAAAAACACGGGAAAAAGTACGGCAGAACTAATTTCATGATGACTGGCGATGGTAATATCGTGATGGCTGCCGATGGTAATAGCCATCGGGCATTGTGGCAACAAATTATATTCCGAAGGCCACTTCAGTGAACCACGTGTAGTGATCACTATAAGACTTCCGTTCCTTCAACTATGTGACATTCTCCGATATCAACCCTCTTTGCTATGGCACTCAGTGGCCAAGGTGGCCTATGAACGTTGAAGCATGACGCGGACGCAGTTACATTGGAATGACCAAGAAGGAATGATATCGATTGAACCACAAAAGCCTGGAACGAGGACGGCATGACGATAATGAGGTGTCATTCAAATTGTTAGAATATAACGACGGCATGCTGATGATGGTATGATGACAACTGGATAAAGAAGCCAATGTAGTAGTTACAAGGATGATAACCAAACGACCGCGATGGCACTCTGATGATGCCGTGACAATCATTACATGACGACTGTATGACGACCACGCCTAGACGACGTTGTCATGACAACGGCATGATTAGAATCAAGCAACAATTACTCTATTACGAAACCTGTACAAAGACGACGGCATGACGAGACTCGGATGATGAAGCTGCAGTGGCGATGATGGCATGAGCACCACGGTATTACGACGAAGGCCGGACAATGAAGCCATGACAGCAATCTTGAGAAGATCACGGCATGACGTATACGCGCACATAATTATGGCTGAATGACAACAGAATGATTACAATGCAATTGCGAAGAAATATGTATGTTCATTTAAAGAGGAAGGGGTTATGATGAAAATGGGATTACGTTACTGAGGCCATAACAATGATGAAACGATAGCGTGATGATGACGACATGACCACAACTATGTGCCTGCGATGGCATGACGACGATTGAATGAAGAGATTCGCATGACATAGCTTGAAAGTCGATGCAGCGACCACAACACCACCACTGCTCCGCACACATATCTGGTGGCCCAAACTATTGGACAACATAGACAACATGGTCGGTAGTAGGATGACGATGGCAGCATGTACAATCGTATCATTAACCCGGAAAGATGACGATTACATGACCATGACAGCATCACTATGGTGGTGTGACAACGAATGGAGTACGACTGTATTACAATGATAGCTCGACGATGAATGCAAGGCGAGTGTCGGATGACAAAGTTGGAATTAGGGCGATGCAATAAATAGTTTCTCAGGCACGGTGTGTTGCGGCACTAAAACAAATGCGATACCATATCATTCGTCCTTTTTTTCCTCCTAGTAACTAACACGTCCATTGAAGGGCAGTGAGTAAGGGTGGTACGTTTCTCCAGAATAAAAGGAAGGCAGCACCAAACAGAAAGGTAACAAAGCAAAGCTTACAAATAGTAAAGGAGAACATCACTATACAAAGATACAAAAGAGCATATTGAAGTTATCAGAAAAGGTTCCGCGGTGTGACATGGATGCAATGCAGTTCGGAAACTCCTTCAAATCTACAATAGCGCGAGGCAGTGATGATGAGGTAACTGTTTCCACGTATGCATGCACATGGAACTGAGCGTGCTGTGAAGGTGTCATGCACTCACGTGTCATGCACGACATGCACACATGCGCATAAATTGGCAGCCGGTGAGATTTTTCTACAAACCAACTACCAGTGAAATTCACCTAACGAAGATATCAATCACGTTGCGGGTTTGCAATAACTCAAGTTAAACGTCTTTTTTTTTATTCAGCCATATCATAAGATGCCATCAAACACTGACACCAAGGACGACATAGGGGAAATTACGTGTGGTTGATAAATGTAATAAAGGAACGATAATTAATTGAAATGAAAGTGTCTGGAAAAATTCTTGCCGTAAATGGGGAACGATCCCACAACCTTCACTTGCGAAGGTTGTGGGATCGCCCCTAATGATGACCACAACAGGTGCCTACTGGAAGGACTCAACGCCCTTTTAAGAACCGTCGGTATGAAGCGTGCAAACCTACATGACCTTAAATATTCCCTCATATGTTTTTTTTCGAAAGATCAGTTTTCCCCTTATGTAGTCCGAGAAAGAAGGACCATTTGTGCTGCTTTCCGCAGGTGCTTATATGAATAAGGCACAGGAAGCGGTGAAAAAGAACTTTGGTCCTGTAAAGGTAAAACCTTCAACGATAAAATGGAATGCTGCAGCTTAGTGTGAAGAATTACAACTGACAAGGTTAGCCGAGGCAATAACTGATTGTAAGTGTGACACTCTTAGTGTGTTCTTTCCGGCAAAGTAGCGTAAAGAAATCATTTCGTTTAGAACGATTGTTAGCGAGAAGGCCGCAAGTAAGGACACATTTTGAAGCTGCATGTAAGTCAGTTTCTTATGGAACAACTTATTATACTCCAGGCGAAGCACCCTTTTGCTACGACAAGTTCAAAACATTTTATTTCCCTCCTACAAAACAGCGATCTGATTGGGAGCGCCTTTTTAGTTGATGTGGAAGATTTGTTTTTTCGTGCCCCAGAAAGAAATGTGCGTTTCTGTTGAGGAGTGTATAGAGGATAACGATGAGGTGGCATTCCAGAGCTCAGTGGGCAAGTCTATAACTAATTTCATAGCGCTACTGGAATTTTATCTTTCATCTACTTTATCTATTCACCAATGAGTTGTATTTGCAAAACAAAGGAATTTGTACCAGGACATGCGTTGGCGTTGTGCACTCCAAATAGATGTGAAAGATGATCCACATCTGTTTTTGACGAATAAAGCTTTCTGAAAAGTTTTAGATATGCTGATGATATTTTAGCATTACAAATAATAACTGCGTACTTGGTTTTAACCGTTCTGTCGAACACATTTAAGGTGATTTTCGGCAACATAGGGAAGGGCATGCTATTTATCCATGAAAGCCCATTCCAAGGTTCAATCAAGTGTTGAGAAATTTTAATATTTTTAACAAAGAGCACGTTTGTTGGTCATATAGCCCTGAGAGGCGAATTGCTCTCATGCCATGCGATTCTGCTAATTCAAAGCTCGTTAAAATAGGAATTGCGACCGAATGCATGGAATCCGCGATCATCAAATACCCTTCACATACGACGCAGGCTAGTTTTCAGAAAGGACTGACAAAGCTCAATGCTGAGCTATTCGTGCTTGGTCTTGAAAACTGTCTCGGAGACTCTACTGAAAAAGACAAAGGGCCTCTGACGCACCCCTGTCATCTCAGCCCGAAAAGAGATAAGGACCGAAGTAGTCCCTTATGCACATTGGAGGTCCCACAACAAGCTCACCAGTAGGTACGTCGTACGAATGCTTTCTTTCGGCACCGCACAAGCTAGCAGCCTTACGCCCCCGCATTATGTACCAATAAAGAAGGCTTGATTGCCAGAAGAAACACACCTGGCCGTATGTTAAAAGCGCCACAATGTCGTCTATATAATACCGCCGTTGTGTGGGAAGGCATGTACGTAGGTCAAACCGGTAGGAACGTTAACGACCAAGCACGGTAGAAGGAAGTGTCAATTGGTATTAAAGGAAATGCGCATATGCCTGCGCATTGCCGGGATTGCAAGTGTAAAACATTGTTTTGTAACCGTGAGGTTCTAGGCAAAAGTAAGGCTACTACGGCTCGTGAACTTTTCGAAGGTTATCACATTAGAAAAAGGGACACCGATTGTGCTAGCGACACGGCGATCTGCTCTTTTGATAGTGAGAGACGCATTTTTGAATATTCTTTTTTTGTGCCACGAAGAACACATACGCATGCGCCATACTGAGTGTATCTATTATATCGTATTTTTCTGTAGTTGGACCAAGTAAACCAGTTTGAGTTAGCACCTGTGGTGGCGTTTCCTGTTTTCCCGTGTTCTTTTGTGCTACCATGGGTTCAATACATTAGGACACATTTTCATTTAATTTTTGAGCAGACAGAGCCGATTCCATGGGCATGGTCGTTGACAACTGGGAAGGCGCCACGTATCCAGTCAAATCAATTCCGGTGACGAGACGATAACTATGCAATCCTAGCATACATTGATGTTCCTAGTTACGCGTACCCTGACAAATTCTACCTTTTATTTATTGTAAACTCAAATATCGGGCCGCCATCGTGGTGTTGGGCCTTTTGACGCTCGTTTAAGGCAAGAGTAGGAGACATAACTGAAATTCAGGCGCAGTTTCCATTATTAAATATATAGAAGACCTAAATGTGAGTGCTCCCACTTTTTACGATTGCTCAGTGTCCACAAGGCCGTAATAACGTGATTCCGTAATAAATGGCACATTTGCGGCAGAAAACCCGATTTTATCGCATCTCGTGTTCCTATCAAAATAACCTAGCTACATAGAGACAACAAACAAGACCTGGTCATTTATTTATCGCAAATATAGCGATTACTTCTACGTAAGAAACTATTTCGTTTTCTCTGAAGCTACTATAAAACTGCGTAGCATAGCGAATTTTCGCACTTTCATAAATGCTAGCATCAATTAAAGTAAGATCTTTGACCCCTGGGAACATGGACGTATAACTCACGTAGATTACAGAATCACGTGTGCTTCAAGGGCATCAGAAGTAATAAAGACGTAGTTTAGTCATCAACACTTCCACGTGCCTTACCTCTGTGGGATAAAGTTACTGGGTGCATAGTTGAAAAAACTAACTTCCAAAAAATTCCGCGGCCGCTTTATCCGCAATTCGTAAGTCACCTTGTTATTGTTTTCCATCGTTCTTGTTAAGTCCTTTGTACGGTACAGTATCTTAATGTTTAGCTTCTCATGATGTCAGTTTGTTCACTTACGTGTTTTCACCATTAGTGCTTCTTCACGTTGGTTGCTTGGCCGTTTTATGTTCATATAGTTTTCATTTTGTCATTTTCAATTGTGTTGCTTTTAACCTGTTTATGGGTTCAATCTTCTATTAGTATTGCGTGATTTCTAGATTTCTTTTAGTTTTTATGCGAAGCATATTACTAGAGCTCAACCCAGCTCCTCAGGCGCGGCGGTGTCGCCTTCAATACCACGTGACACCGTGACGTCACGACAGAGGAGAAACGGGGCTCCAACTCGCGCCGTCGCGGCGGTATATAAGCAGCTGCGCTTGTTTCTAGGTGGCTTTGGCTCAACTCTTCAAGATGGGCTGGGTGGGAATCGAACCAGGGTCTCCGGAGTGTGAGACGGAGACGCTACCACTGAGCCACGAGTACGATGCTTCAAAGCGGTACAAAAGCGCCTCTAGTGAATGCGGTGTTGCCTTAGAAACGAGCTGTTTCTAAGGCTCAGGCATGCGTCGCTTGCTCAGGCGCACATTTCGTTGCCACGCAGAATGCTGCGTTGCTCGACGCTCACCGCATCCAATGCGGAGCGCGTAGTCGCTGCGCCGTAGCCCATTGTCTTACACCCCTTGGCGTGTCGACGGGAACGCTGTCGCATTCCACTCTTGAAGGCGAAGCAGAGTAACGCATGAGTTGTTTCTTCGTCTAGCCGAACCAAATATAGCCAAGCAACAGCAGTTCACCAGGCTAAACAGTGGTTCAACAACTAAAATAAAGGCTAGTATGCTTCGCATCCTGGGCTTAACCTTAGCTAAGCCACAGCCATTTTTTGTTGGGTGCCTGAAAGCGGTGTAATATTTGAGTTTTTATGTTGTATTTTTCACAGGTAGTGTTCCTGGTTCGCTCCCATGGTTGATATCCTTGCGTACATTTGCGTGCATTTTCTTACATTTTACCGTATTTTTACAGCTTGTACGCAACTGTCCTTACACAATGCCCCATAAAGAGGCATGTAAGGCATTTCTCAACCACAAAAAAATCGTGTTTTTCTAAGGAAACATTTTCATTCTTAGAATATCATTGACAATGTGTGTCCAACCTGTGTCACGCTACCAGCTAATTCATAAAGAAAGTCGTAGTTTCGCTCGAAAGGCGAAGCATCGATTGCGATAGTAAATTAGTGGTCCAGGTGCCTACCATAACCGTTGCTGTTATTCACTAGGTTCACTAGTGACGAGTGATTTGACGTTATCTTTGTAAGGCTGTTTCCAATAAGGTGCGTGCCATAATCATTACATGGGTCCAAGGTTATTTTGGTATAAGAATACACCCACTGTTCTCGTAGTATATTTTGAAAACTGTCTCATCTCTAACGGCAGGGGCGTCTGCGGCAGCAGGCTCTTATTGTATTGCGAGACCACTTACTCGAGCACATGAGGGTTGCACCCTCCCGCGTCCAAACGTGCACAACTTAGCCGTGTTTTGGGAAAAGGGGATCCTAGGGTTTGAGCCGGTGCTGAGTGTTTGGTCCTTTAAGGAACCTCGCGGATGCAACTCAACCCTTTGGCCTCAGCTCCCGGTCTGACCCATCCGTGGGAATCGGTAGTTGCCTTTTGCTGTCCTCCTGTAAAATCTTGGTTTTTCTCTCTCACTTTTAACCTTTGCTCTTTTCTTCCCTCTTCTGCATCACCTCCCATTTTTTTTAGGCAGCGAGGGTTAACCCTGTGTGAGTAGCCTGCCTAGGTTATGTAATACATTCGTTTATAGTGGTAACGTACTGCTGGCGTTTGCAGGACCTGTTTCACTGCTCTAGCAGCGTTCCCTTGTAGGACTCCGTGGTGGGTGGCTGTCGTTGCTGCGAAAATCTCAATATATCGTTATGGCTAGTTCCTTCCCCCCATTCCCTGATCGCCTTCCAGTATTCCAGTTTTTGGTCGGCAAAAAGAATATTTCCCCCCGTTTTATGTCGTTCATTCTGAAAAACCAGATAAACCAGTGCGAATAATTTCACCGTTCCCTGTTTCGAAGTTTCTTGCCAAAGGTTTTGGTACAGGTTATAAGGCATCGAGGATGGCAAGTGGAGATCTCTTGGAGCTCCACAAGAAACAGTACGAAAAACTACCCAATCTAGTCTCATTTGGGTATGCCCAAGTAGCAGTAACCTCACCGCGTACTATGAGTGCCACCCGTGGCGTTTGCACAGATGATGATCTGTTGGAGATTTCTGAAGTTGAACTCGTGGAAGGATGCATGGGGCCGATCGTCATCAGCGTTAAATCAAGATGAGGCGTGACAGCAAGGAAATCCAAACCAAGCACCTGATACAAATATTCATCTCAAGTGTTCTGCCGGGACTATAGAGTCCGGGTACACGAAGCTCCGCGTTAGGACATACGTGCCAAATCGCCGGAGATGTTTCAAATGCCAACGTCTCTGCCACAGTTAACAGAGCTGCCGAGGCCGCCAAACCTGTGTGAAATGCAGTTCTCATGACCATGCCTCTGAATCATGCGAGAACACTATCAACTGTGTAAACTGTGATGGCGAGCACGCCACGTACTCACGGTCGTGCCCATCCTGGAAGAAAGAAATGAAATTGTGACGATAAAAGTAAAGGAAGACATCTCTCCACGAGGCGCACAGACAGGTATCCTACCTGTCCATGAACATATTTGCCGATGTCAGGAATCAGGGGGCGGCGACACAACGGCTTACAACGGCTGTCCGGCGCACACGCAATGAGCCGGTGGTAACGCCATCCGGCTCCCCGGCGGCTACAGCTAGCGCTGTTACGCCACCCCAGAAAACGGGACCATCAACCTCCGGTCCAGTGGCTGCGAAGGTCTCGTCCAACGTGGCGAGGCCATCACGCCAAACGCAGCGGTCGGATGAGCGCGTGTTCAGCGCATTGCAGGAGGCGATGAACACAACTTGCCACACGGCGCCACCAGCGCCTAAGGAGCAGCGAGACTCTCGCGATCGCTCCAAAAAGGCAAACCTGCCGTCACGACGCCTGGAAAGTTCCCTTGAGCTAATCTTCGTCTCTTAAACACACAGCACAAAACAGATTTATCATACTGCAAACAATAATACTACAACAGAATGCTAGAAGACTCATTCATAACCTTGGCGATATTAGAGAACACCTAAATAACGTAATCCAAAGTTGCTGTGTGTTCAAGAGACTTATCTGAAACACACAAACACTAATTTTCTTTGCCATTGCACCATCTTGCAAAAAACCGTGATGAGGCTGACGCCTCCGGCGGTGTTGCAATAGCTGCGGACAAGTCCAGCTTGTCAACACGTCGCCCTTCAGACGCCCCTTGCGGCATCAGTTAGGGCAATCCTTTTTAATAAACCAGTCATTGAGTATTCTATATACATAACTCCTATCATCTCCGGAAAATAGATTTCTATAACCTAATTAATCAGCTTCCTAACTCCTAGATACTCGCGGGTGAATTTATTGCCCAAAAAACGATGTTGGGTCATTCATGATATGACGCCAGAAGTCGATTGATTTAAAATCTCCTTCTGACCTCTAGTGCCTGCCTATTCAATAAGGAGCCGACGTATTGCAGTGTCCAACACAACACGTATTCAGGGAGAGATCTAGCAATTGGATCTTCCCCTCCTCTGCCTCGCCTACAATGGAACGTCATCAAAAAACTTTCCGGAAGTGACCGCTATGGTTCAACTTTAAACCTGATAATGCTGTATGAGAACCCACCGCATATTCCTCGATGGAAATTAGCATCGGCGGAGTGAGAGCATTATAAAAATCATCTCATCTACTACGAGATTTTATAAACGATATTACCATAGATGATACTGTTGCATATTCTACCGCTTTCATTATTGATGCAGCCGAAAATGCTATCTCACAAACAAATGGTTGTTCACTTACAAGACCTGTTCGCTTGTGGAACGAAGGCTGTAGAGAGGCGCTAAAGAGGCAGAACAATGCATGGGACGCATTGCGTAGATCGCGAAATGCCTAAAATCTAATTTTGTCTAAGAAATGAAATTACAGGGGAGGCGTACATGACGTCTGGCAAAAAGAAAGCAGGGTGAGGTTCCTCTCAGAAATTATTCATACACCCATGAGACGAAAGTGTGGAATGGCTTGAGAAAGCTAAAAGGGCAACAAATCGATTCATTGCCTCTGGCGAATGACCAAGGGAATACCTTGCAAGACCAGGCAGGCTCTCTTGGAGAGCACTTTAAGCGTGTGTCGAGCTGAATCCACTATTCTCAATCCTTCTTTAAATACAAACAAATAGAGAACCTTAACAAAACGAACCGTATAAGCGGCCATTCAGTATTGCAGTGCTAAAAGCGGTCTTGATCTCATACAAGAACGCTGCATTGGTACCTGACAGTCATGAATGACATGATCAAAAACTTACACATTGACACACAAGTTACAATACTCGCACTATTCAACCCAATTTGGCCTGTCGGATACCTTCCATCCCCATAGAAAGAAGCGAATGCAGTCCTTGTTTTAAAGCAAGGTAAAGATCCTTCCTTTGCGGAAAGTTATCGCCCGATCGCTCTTACCATTTTCCTGTGTAAGTTTTTGAAGAAATGATTAATCGTAGACTCGTACATTGCATTGAACTCAACCATATACTTGATCCCTAACAGTGTACCTTCAGAGAAGGGCGTTTCGCAACTGGTGATCTTGCGCGCATTGAAGGATATATCTGTGATGCAGTTGTACGAAAATAGTTTTCCCTATCGATATTCCTCGATATGGAAAAGGCGTTTGACAAAATGTGGCACTTTGGCATCTTGCGAGACTTCTCAGGAATGAGCATCCGTGGAAATATGCTAAACATAATTGAAAACTGTTTGTTGAATCGTATCTTCCCCCTGAAAATCGGCAACGCATTGTCGCGACCTATTACGCAAGAAACTGGTGTACCCCAAGGAGGCGCGCTGAGCTGCCCGCTCTTTGTCGTGAAGATTAACACGCTTCATGCTTCATTACCACTAGCCTTTTTTTTATTCCGTCTATGTGGTCTACATTCAAATAGGTTTCATATCCTGTAACCTCGCAGTATGCCAGCGACAGGTACACCAGGTCTTCAACAAAGTGTCAAAGTGTGCAGACAAAAGCGGATTTAAAATCGACCTCCACAAAAGATCTTGCCTTTTGTTTAAAAGAAATTGACGGCGGTTCCAGATGCATGTGTTAATCTGTGCGCATTGAATTACCTGCCAACGAAGAGGATACATTTCTAGGTATTATACTTGACTGCAGGCTTACTTTCATTCCACATAATAAATATATTAGAGAAAATTGTCCATAAACATAGAATCGACTAAAGATTCTATACCACAAAACATGGGGTAGCGACAGGAAGTGTTGGATGAATATTTATGAGCCTAATTCGATCATGATGGGACTATCGTGCCGTCGTATATAACTCTGCCGCTTCGAGCGCACTAACCATGCTAGATGCTGTCCATTGTCCAGGTATCCGCGTAGCCTGTGACGCTTTCAGGACAAGCACTACTGAAAGCTCATACGAAGAATCATATGAATGGTCACTCCATCGGCAGGGAACCGACATCAATTTCACAAATTTTCTAAAAATACAGTCCAATCAAGAACACCCACGTTTTAATACCATTACCGATATGGTGTGCTAAAACTTTCCATGATCGTCCTCTGTAAGAGAGCTTTCCTCGCTGAGTCTGAGGGAGCTTAGCGATGAAATGGATGTCCCATTCGTCGAGCACCGCTTAATGCATCCAGCCAAGCTGTACCTGCTTAGGTGTCTCAGGTGGTAGAATGTTACATATCCTTTCTAGAAGTTACAAAGCACACCACAGAGGCCAAAATCCGAATACATCTTCTAGAACTCAGTACAAGCACTCCTGCAGAGTTCTACAGAGATGCTTCGAAGTCAAATGCCGGGGTGTCCTATGCAGCAGTCAGCCCATTCTTCTGAAAATCCGATGTACTGCTTCCGGAAATAATTATCTTTAGGGCGGAGGCCTACGCACTATTATTGTCTTTACAGCATATAACGAAATCAAAACTCCGAAAACAGTTATATAGAGAGAATCCTTAAGCGTCGTGAAGGCCTTCATGTCACTCTGTAAGCGCAAGAGTCCAGTACTTAATGAACTCTATTCCTGCTTGTGTAAAGCGCATCTATCTAATCAGGGTATCGTTATATGATTGGTGCGTGACTATTGGGACAATGAGGTTAACGTTCTGAAGGACGAGATGGCTACGTCGATTGCATCGCATGCTGTTAATCCTACCGCTGCTGTCCCTGTCACAGATCTGAAGCCTTTCTTGCGAAAGAAACGGTGAAACCAGCGGCACCGCATGTGGCACGTAGGTACAAAAAATGAGCGGTGTGTGATAAAGTCACAATTCCGTTGTTGGCCCTCTGTTCCAAAATAGCGGCGAACCGGTGTCCTCTTCTGTCGTCTTAGAATAGGACAGATTTAACACTCATAATTTTCACAACGTGAACCTGTGGTGTATGTGGCGAGAGGCTTACCGCTTTTCACGTCCTCCTGGTGCCGGCAGGCAAAAGCTGAGAGAAAGAAACGTTTTCTCTTGAATACTGCTGTTCTATCCCTCTTCACCCGGCTATGTTTCTTGATCAATAATCGCTCTTTAGCGCCAACGCACTCCTCGGTTATTTTAATGATGTTAATCTGCATGATATAAGTCCGTTAAATTCGTAGCGCATCCTCTTTCCGGAGGATGCCGCTGTGATAATTGCTTTGTATAGCACATGCCTCCATGCCTTTGGGTTTGAAGGGCTCTAGTGCTCTAGTATAGTGCTGCAGCGAATTCTAGCATGTGACATATTTTGTATATCTTATCACTCTTTCGCAAAGCCTCTTAATGCTCATATTACAGGTCGTTTGTCATCGTCATAATCTTATTATACATAGATTTCACGCACCTTATAACGAATATTTTAAGATCCCTTTACAGCCAAGTCACATCGACATCATAGGAGACATAACTGTACTGCGAACTTATTACCATATTCATGGCGCTCTTTGGCCATACCTGGTCCATGCCCCATTAAGCATCAAACTTTCATTCATTCATTTGGCTTCTCGCAGGCTGGTGAAACAAGCGAACTTTCGCAGCAACTTGATTCGCCTACGCAACCCGACAGCGAGCGGTTGCTACGGAATCCCCATCAAGAAGGGCCTCTGAGAAGTCCGCCTAATACTTCCCCATTAGGAAATCAAGAGCAGACTAGCGCTGCTGCCAGGAGAAGGAATGAGAACGTGCATGAAGAAAGTAAGTACTTAGGCGGTCGCTCCTGTGTGACGACACTGCAAGAAAAAAAGCCACCCAATACTGAAGCAGAGTGGCCATGGCTTTGCACCGCTTAGCTCGAGGTCGCGCATTTTATCCCTGCGACGACGGAAGCATGTCGATAAAATTATGAGAACGTTAAAGAGCCCCAGTTAGCCAGAATTATTACGCCTCCCCCACCCCACTATGCCTGGCCTCTAATTTATATTGACGGTGTCACGTGTAAAGCACATAATTCAAATTATCAAGACTCCAAATGTTTGCCTTCCCGGGTTGAGAGCTGGGAAACCGAAGGTGTTTGATGTCCTCAAGACCAGGTGTAGACGAAAAAATCAACCATGATGATGACATTGTTGGTCTTCGGACCAAAAAAATCAATTCGCAGTTTTTATGTTGCTGTGTATAGAGAAGGTAGTAGAAACCTTTCACGTGTCAGTAGGATTATTTCACAAGTGAAAAAAAAAACACCGCATGGATTAGGACAGGTGAGAACATTATAACACATTGCCGAACATTAGATTGGCATGTTTTCTATTTGAAAGATCTTCGAACCTGAGACGAGTGCCCTGTGGCCTGGCCACTGAACTGTGTAGTGAGCAAGTGATAAAATTATGGGCCTTCTTAAGAACAAAGCACCCAAGTTTCACACAATGGATTTTTTTTCTTTCTTTCACTGCAAGAGTGTAGACGCAACGGTCAGATGGAAGGGCAGTATAGATGGAAAATAACACATAACGATCGATCGCAAGAAATGCAGAAAATACCAATATGACCATCAACATTAACCATAGCGGAACGCCTCTAGAAAACATCCATTAGGGTGGTATAAGTGGCTATAATACGATTTGTGTGCAGTGTCCAACTGTGCAAGAGGTGCCAGCGCTGAAGGTGATTGCTAATTATTTTTTATGAAAAAAGGCCAGAGTAGAGAAGGTCGCTCGAGAACAAATGAGCTGTGCTTTCCTACCCCACCTTCGTGCACCCAAGGGCTCTCGCGCGAGCGGGCATGCGTCTCAAAGGGCTATATTGGCGTTCTCCTGCAAACCCGAACCGGGACTCAGACCACGCTACCGTTACGTGGGCGAATATGTGTGAGCGGTGAAATTTCGTCCTCTACCAGCGACCATTCAAGAACACAACGAAAAAGTCACAAAAAGAGTACTTGCACTGCTTAATGATGGGAATTATGCTGATGCTGCAGAATTATTCCTTCGGACATAGGCTTCGGGCCTATGTTGTACGTCATTGTGCATATTAAAAATCATTCCACACATCAGGAAAGCAACCGATACAGATTGAATTTATGCGGATGGTTTCTTTACTGCGGCCATGGTCAAGGGTTGCTGGGTAGGCAATTTTCTCGGCATAAGTTGTCGGCACTCGTGAACACCCCACCAAAGCGTACCAGACATGATATGGCCTTGTCGCTTCGAGGCAGTCGTAATTTTACGCACATTCTGTCTGACGCAATGATCCTGTAAATTACGAAGACACAAAACTGTGCGAAATCACCGTTCTAGTTTAAGGCCACAAGCTTACTCGACGATTATTGATAAATAAATTTTATATTTGTGACAACATTCCGAAAAAGTGTCAGTATATTGACAGCTTGAGACGACGAATCCTTCATGTCAGAGTGATGAAGAATCTGCTTGTGTGGGTGAAACTCAATACGATTATGCTGTTGAGCGCATGACCGTGGGCCGTTTGCATGGACCGTGTTCTGATTATTATAAAGTTGGAACAAGAAATGATCTGGGCAGCAGGTTTCCAAGGATGAGTCTCTACGTTTATACAATATGCGCGTAACTAAGTAGTTACACAACGTGTTGCCAACGAAAAAAAACGCATCATGCCCGAGGCTTCTACAGCAGCTAGACTCCTTGATAACGACGTCATAAAGCTCGCTGCGCCAACTAAGGGCGGCGCCCAAAATCTGCGCGTCGCTCATGTCTGAATACGTATTCGGACAAGACTGTCTGTACATGTATACGACGCGGAATCTATTCCACCGATGATATGAAAAACGTTTTAGCGGATTCTCTGTGGCTTTCAAGGGTGGCACATTACCAGTGGCACGTAACCAGTGACTGAAAGTGACAGGAAAGCGATTCGTTCAACAGTGATACATACCCAGAGGCCCAAGCTTGCCGAAGGAGGCTAGGTACAGAAATATATGGACGCTGTAAACTGGTTGCACTTCCTCCAGAATGTGAATCACACTAAACCCTCGAGTGTCTATATTTAACAGCAGTTTGCGAAGTACAAGATTGCCCACGCCGTCTGTCAAAGCCCACGTCTTGCTGAGAGATAAGGGAGCGCTGCACCGCGTCAGGCACAGCTTAAGCAGCACTGAACTTATCGCCCCGATACGGTGATATCGGGTACATCGTAGACAGGACGCCAGAAGTACGAATGACGGAATGATAATTTCTAAAAAGGTAATCTCCCATTTATGTTCGCATGAAGTTGCGCGTCATTTAGGTAAGAAAACTACGGCATTAGGTTTTACAAAAAAATTAAGCATGGGACATCCATCGCACGGTGTTACAGTCACGGGAACGGCACATCAACATTACGAGCCTTTCGGCGTGCCAACGGGCGCCACGCGCAAGTTCTTGGAACCATAATAGCGACACCCAGACGTTCGAGAACTGAACGCGCACCGACATATCGCGGAGGCCATGCAAACGCCATCAACATGGTGAGTAAGCATGGCAACCGTGACACGCAGGCTTCCGTTAATGCCATGTTGAAATCGACGTCACAGTATGTTGTTGCGGGAGAGTAAAATTTGACATCCCGAGCTACGCCACCTAGATATCGCAGGTTTTCTACACTCTATTTTATGACGTTATGATAAGAGGGCGACAATTTCCATTGCAGTGCCCGCGCGAAGAAAGCAGTCACGTGACAATCTGGGAGTCTTCTACGGCAGCATTCCCACTTGATTCTGTGACAGTAAGCTCAAATACCATAGCATCATCCAGCAGAGCGCACAGGCCTTCTGCTATATGGCTGGCCTTAACTTGAGGCGTGAGAATTGAAGTTAAGGTGAAGGTCATTTTACACGTACTCTTGCCTGCGCGCAACAGCTCGTGCACGCGCGTACGAATGCGCAGATGATGCAGAAGAAATCATACGTGTCAAAGTGCAGCATGAGCACAGATATTTTCTTCAGACAAATATCTAGTGTCTCGCAGCCTAGAAAAAATACGAAACAGTGTCTAACAAGGCGAAACTAGTGAGGTAAATGGGTGCGTGTTAGCGCGAGTCGTGCAAGTTGAAGCCTCCATACACGTGAGGGACGGCTACTGTCACGCACCCGGGCGTGACCTTCCGTGAGCCGCCAAGTCCACGAGTAGTTTGGCCTGAACTCTCATTTAGGGGGGGGGGGGCGTGTACTGAAATTTTTCTGACCGATAACTTCGGTTCGCGTGCCTCAGGTACCATAATTCTTTCAGCTACTTATTCTTTAAAATGCTTAAAATAGATAAAAGAAATATGGTAGTCTGAAAAAGAAAACAGTTGCGGGGCCCCTCCAAACCACATAAGAATATAGTTACGGAAGGATGAAGGAAGAGATAGGAAGAAGATCGAAGACGCTGGATGCTGCGTGCTGTTGGTGGTCAGCTATCTTGTCTACGCTGACTCATCTATTATATATATTGTAAATACAAACTTTATATACTTCTAACATCCCCGTAACATATTGGTGAGAGGTGCGGGATACCACGGCTGGAAACGGAGCTCCGCAGTGGACGTCGCATCACCATCCGCACCATGAATGACGGTGAGCACGCTAGATGAACGTCGTTGCCGCCTCCAACGTCAACGTCACCAGCTACGTCGCTGTCACCTTCGGTTGTCGTTGTGCAACCCAAGGATCCTGGAACTTTCTGCAAGACCGATGCGCCGACGTTGAAGTTTGGGTGGCAATGTACGAACGCGTGAGTGGAATCAACAGATGGGACCATACGCTTATGCTAGCTAACCTATTGTTCTACCTAAGAGGTACTGAAAAGGTGTGGTGCGAAAACCACGAAGAGGAGCTAACCAGCTGGGACCAATGAAAAGATAAATTGACAGAGTTGTTTGGCAAGCCAGCTGGCCGTACAATTGCCGCAAAGCAGGAACTGGCCTCCCGTGCCCAATCTCCCCGGAGTTCTATGTCTGGTACACCAAGGACGTGCTGGAACTTTGTTGTATAGCCGAGCACGACATGGCAGAAGCTCAGAAGGTCGGGCACGTGCTTAAGGGCATTGCTGACGAAGCGTTTAATCTGCTCATGTGCAAAAGCTGCTCTACAGTTGATGCGATTATTAAAGAGTGCCGATATTTGGAGCAGGCCAAAAGCCGACGCGTCTTACAACTATTCGACAGATTTCCCAATACTGCCGCAACGTCTACGTGTTAAGATAAACCCTCGCAGCAGCATGCGTCGTCATAAGAGGACGTGGTGCCAATCGCTATGCGTGACCTGGGTGCGATGGCGCCCGCAGCTTTCTGTTCGCCTAACCCTGATGCTACCGCATTTTTAGTTCTCCTGGTACAGGCCATCGTTGGCCTGGAACTTGAAAACATTGGTTTCCAGTCTGTTCGTGCTGTCGCCAATCGCAGCGCCTAACAAGTAATATTTTCGCTCCACCTCGACGCTTCTCTCCACGTTATCGCAACCCGGCTGAGTGGAGAACTGCGGACGACAAGCCAGTTTGTTTCACCTGTCGCCGAATTGGTCATGTCGCCCGATATTGTGGCAATTCGTGGCCCTCCACATTTCGCACGCCGCCCAACCTGAGCCGTTTTGATAGACATACACGCATTATTTCGCCCACCGCCGAGTTTAACAGCGCCGACACCTCTGCTCGGATTATGTGGTACAGCCGCTCACCATTGCCTTGCAGACACCAGTCTCGTGCTTGGCAAAGACGTCGCCCATTTTCCCGTTCGCCGCAGCCGCGTCGCCTTTCGTCCCCTGTGGCTTTTGGGCGCACCCCTTCGGAAAACTAGAAAATGCAACCCTCGGAGGTGGTGCTGCAGTGTCGTCTATTGCAGCAAATCCTCTGTCGGTGCCCACAAGGAGAAGCTTAGTTAACTTTAAAATAGACTGCGTACCTGTGCAACCACTCGTCGACACTGGAGCCCACGTTTGGGTGATGAGTGATAGCCTACGTAGACTTTTAAAGAAAGTCCTAAGCCCAGCAGCTGCCCGAGTGCTTCGTGTGGCCGACCGCGGTGTTCTGGTTGTACTTCGAATGTTTACTGCCTGCATACGTATAGCCGGCCGCCCTAAATCTGTTCTCTTCGCTGTGATCGACAACTGTCCTCAGGACGTTATGCTAGGATTGGACTTTTTATGCACTGGTTCTGCTTTCATCGACTGCGCAACCGGCGTTCTTCACTTAGAACTTCCTCAACTAGCCGATGCTCCGAGTACCGCCCCCCCCCCCCCGCGCATGTGCTCGCTTCAAGATGAGCGTCTGTCGCCCCAGGCAGTTACGTCATTTTGACCGCTCAGCCACATGTTCCCGACGGTGAATATGTGCTTCGCCGAGTCATCGACGTGCTTTTCAACGGGAAAGTTGGTCTTCCACATGCGTCGGTCACGCTTACTAATAACGACGTCGTTCTGCCGCTTCTGAATTTCAACCTGTGCCCTCAAGTGCTTCCGGCTGGCATGTTCTTGGCCAGCGTTTCTAGTGGTTGCGAATTTGACATTGAGAGTATGAATGTCGAGCGTGGCTTAATAACGCCACGTGCAGCTGACAGCTCTGCTTCCTTAACGGATGACTTCGCGAAAATGATTGACCTGACCTTACCTCTGCACAGGCCACGGACATGCGCCTGCTGCTTGAATCGTACAGCGTCATCTGATTTCGGCAACAGGCATTTAGGCCAAAAATCTTTTGTTCACCACCGTATAAACACTGGAGATACGAAACCTATTCGTCCGCGCCCATATCGTGCATCGCATGCTGAACGTCGAGTCATTCAATGAGAAGTGGACAAAATAATCCGCGAAGGGGTCATTGAGCTATTAGCCAGCCTTCGGGCTTCTCCTGCCGTCCTTGTGAAAATGGAAGGTAGTACCTGGCGTTTTTCGGTCGATTATCGGCACCTAAATAAGATCACGCGCAAAGACGTCTACCCACTGTCACGCATCGATGACGCCTTGGACTGCTTGCATGGAGCGAAATGTATCTCGTCCATCAATCTTCGATCCGGCTACTGGCAGATTTCCGTTGATGAAATGGACCACGAGAAGGCGGCTTTCATCCCGCCGGATGATCTATATCAGTTCAAAGTTATGCCCTTTTCCCTATGCAATGATCCTGCGACATTTGCACGCATGATGGACTCTCTTCTGCGCGGCTACAAATGGACCACGTGTCTTTGTTACCTTGACGACGTTATTGTTTTTCTAGCAAGTTCGGCAGCCACCTTACTTGACTCGCTGCAATTCCAGCCGTCTTCCGAAAAGCCGGCCTTCATCCGAACTCCAGGAAGTGTCAGTTCGGGCACCGTTAGATCACTCTGTTGGGACACCTCGTTGAAGCATCTGGTGTACTACCAGATCTGGATAAAGTTCGCGCCATACGCAGTTTCCCTGTGCCTGACGGGAGCTGCCTGGTCGCGCTGTGCTCTTACTTTCACCGGTTCATCAAAAACTTCGCCGACGTTGCTCGGCCTTTGACAGATCTTCTAAAGGGTGAAGAATAAAGGGAAAATCAGACATCCACCCGTTCGTAGCAATTGCTACAAAGGAAACCCAGACGGGTTCCTCGAAAGAAAAGCCTCAAAGTTGAAGAAAAATTCGTCCTGGTCCGGGACTCGAACCCGGGACCACCGCCTTTCCGGGGCAGCCGCTCTACCATCTGAGCTAACCAGGCGGCTAGCAGATGGCAGGGCGAATTACTTCTCTCCACCTTGCGGGTTTCCGCAGAACTACTACATCAAATCTTCTAAAGAGGAACAGCCCATTCTCATGGGGCCTGGAGCAGGCTCAAGCGTTCGCCGCTCTCATCGGGTTCCTTACCACCCCCCCCCCCCGTACTTGCCCACTTTGACCCGTCTCCACCGACCGAAGTCCACACTGACGCAAGCGGCTATGGCATCGGCACTGTTTTCGCCCAACACCAGAATGGTAACGAATGCGTGATCATTTGCGCCAGCCGCCTGCTGTCACCTGCCGAAAGAAATTACTCCATCACTGAGCGGGAGTGTTTGGCTTTAGTTTCGGCCATATTTGTATGGCTGCACGTTCTCGACCATATTTGTATGGCTGCACGTTTTCGGTCGTCACCGGCCACCACGCTCTCTGCTGGCTGTCTTCCTTACGGGAGACGACTGGATGGCTTGGTCGCTGGGCGCTGCGGCTCCAGGAATTTCCATTTAGCGTCCATTAAAAGACTGGAAGCCTCCCCAAGTACGCTGACTACCTCTCGCGGCACACCGTAGATCCTCCAGATCTTGCTGCGCATGATCCCGTGACCTGCCTGATGGCTTTGACTGACAAGACCAACATGCGCGCTAAACAACGCGACGCATCCTTACAGTTCATTATCGCCGCAGTGCAATCTGGCAGCACCGAGGGCACGTGCCACATGTTCCTGCTGCAAGATGGCATCCTCTACCGCCGCAATATCAACCCTGACGGCACAGAGTTGCTCACGATTCACCGATGGCGAGACACATTGGAGTTTTGCGTACATACCGTTGCGTACGACGCCGATTATTCTGGCTGGGTCTCTACCGCTCTTTGCGTCGTTACGTCGCAACTTGCGAATTGTGTATGCGCCAGAAGAAAGCTCCCCTGCCCCTGTCGGACGACTTCATCCCATTGAAGTTTTCTCTGAACCGTTCTTTCTTGTAGGCCTTGACGTGCTTGGCCCTTTTTCCCACAACGACTAGAGGGAACAAGTGGATCGCCGTCGCTACTATTTACACGACACGCTACGCGACAACAAAGGCGTTAACAGCTAGTTGCGCAACTTACGTCGCCGATTTTCTCCTCTACGACGTCGTTCTCCACCACGGTGCCCCTCGACAGTTACTTACAGACCGCGGCCGCTCGTTCTTATCTCGAGTTGTCGAAGATCTCCTCCGCTCTTGTGGCACTGAGCACAAGCTGTGCACTGCCTACCACCCACAAACCAACGGTCTTGCGGAATGTCCCAACCGAACAATCATAGAGATGCTGTCGATGTACGTCTCCAACAATCAGCGCGACTGGGACGCCACACTGGCTTACGTGACGTTCGCGTATAACTCGTCCCGACATGACGCCGCAGGATATTCACCCTTCTATCGCTTGTATGGTGGCGACTCAACGCTACCGTTTGACGCCATCCTCCCTTCTGGGTCACGTGTTGCAACTGAGTACGCTCGTGATGTCAGTGATCTCGCTCACATGGCACATGAAGTAGCACGATATCGTTTATTAGCCTGGCAGCATATACAAAAAGAGCGTTATGACCACCATCGTAGCGATGTTAAGTTCGCACCAGGTGCTTGGGTGCTGCTCTGGTCACGATGTCGTCGGGTTGGCCTCTCCCAGAAGCTTCTGTCTCGCTACACGGGGCATTATCAAGTCCTCCGCCAAGTTAACGACGTAAACTACGAGATTTCGCCGTTACACTTTCATGCGTCCTCATTTCAGACGCCTGTAGACGCCGTGTACGTTTCGCGGCTGAAGCCATAATTCGCTCGCAATTCTTTACCTGGCATGCGCCGAGACGGCGCTTCGCCAACCGGGGGTCCTGTTACGGAAGGATGAAGGAAGAGAGAGGAAGAACATTGGAGATGCTGGCTGCTGCGTGTTGTTGGCGGTGAGCCATCTTGTCTGCGCTACTCATCCTGTATAAATATTGTAAATGCAGTCTTTATATACTCTTAACATCCCCGTAAAAATATGATTGATTCTTGTGATAAATATGCTAGCACTATTATTTGATGCGCTGATGTAATACTTTACATGCTAATTAGGCAGGCCTAGAATTTCAACATGTAGTCTACAAAGTGCCCTGCATTCATACATTAAAAGTTAGTCGAGAAGTGCATGACAGAGAAATGAATGGGGCACTTTCGTTTTACATTTTTTTGCAGTGCACTGTTGAAAAAATACAAACAACATTAGGTTCTTCGACGGCGATCGCAATCATTTTTCGGTCATATGCATATTGATGCCAAGAAATTCTGAACATTGGAAATAAAGCCAACCGTCGAACTTCACCGGAATCCACAGTGTAACTCAGTGGGAAACATTTTATTGAAATATTGTTTTTCCAATGAAAAGCCAAAATATAATCTCTTAAGGACGAGACATAAGTTCCCTCTAAAAATATTCACATTTTATCTATATGTGCAAAACACTTCAAGAATAACCATAATAAAAAATGAAACAACAAAGAATGTGCTGCGGAAATCCTTTCAGCAGTAAGGGGAAAACCCCAGGCAGGAAACTGGAAGTGGGCTTCACCCCGAGCCACCTGAAGTTCTCATTTGGGTTTTGCACAGGCAGTCAACCCTCACCGTAGGCGAACCGTAGGAGTACATTTCATTTACTTTACATCCTGTGCGCGTCACAACTGCAGCCGGTGATCTTGCAACGTTCTTTCTCCTTTGACAGTGCTTTCAAAAGCAAGCGAGCCGCATACCAAACTTGTTCATACCGTGTTGCGGCTCCAAACCAAGAAATGACGCTTGCTGCTTGACATTCAGTGTTAGCCAAGCGCATTCAGCCAGAAACTTTATACTCAATACTGAACCTTGGCAAAAAAATATTTTTTCTAGGATGTTGTTTATATTTAACACTTTTCAATGAAGGGTTAACAAGCTTCAGTAAAGAACGTGGAGAGGGCGCTCAATTCTAATCGCATACTCATTTCGTGCACTTCGTCGTAATCGCCTGGCTGCATTTACGCGTGTTAACGAACGAAACACTCGTTTAAAGCAGGGAGGAAGTTTGCAGTGAATTCTATTAGTACTTATGTTATAGAGCACCCTTTCTACGTTCCGTGCAGTTTGTTCTTCAATATTAATCAAAAGACTAGCGCAAATAACAGGGACACAGACAGACAGATGACAGGACGATTGTTCTTCAAATTTGTCCGATCATTACAGAAAACTGTTTGAACAAGCTTGAACATTGGCACATGTCGTGCAAGTTTCACAGACTGCCATTTCGCAATATGCAGACTATCTATACGTGCAGAGATGAACGGAAGATCCTGAACATTGCAGAACGCTTAACCCATTTTTATATTTAAAAAATATGTAGACGCTTTCTTCTTCAAGTGATACGGTCTGCAGAGATCTCAAATAGGCGTCATCTTTTCAGATAGATTTTTAGTGCCTTTGTTCGTTTTTCTGGTTGTCGTTGTCTCGCGGCTGAAAGTTATGCGCTGTTTGAAATGGCGTTTGTGATATCGCAACCTTCTTTCAGGGTGTGCTCCTCGCCGACTGTCTACTCTCGTAGATCTTTAGGGCGCACTTGCTGTCGTGGGAGAGCTTGCGGACATCTGAACAGTTTGATGGACAGCTTTCCTCTTCAAAGCCGTGTCTCCTCCTCTTGCTTTGGTTGGCGAGGAGGATGCTGGCGCGTTCCCCAACGATGCACCCGCCGCTACACTGAGCGAACATTTAAAACACAGCGATTGCCTTATACCTGTTTTACAGCTCCACACGTCATCGTTAACACATTTTGCTGTCTACTTAATGAAGCAATAGAACAACACACTACCTAGATGTCATCGCTAGCAATATATAATTGCCTTATAGCCGGTCTTTCCCATAATAATGAGAAAAAATTTAAAGGGTACGGCTGTTCGCTTACATAACTATAACTGCCAAAGATTTTTAAGCGAGTTTGTTTCTCAAGAAAGGCACCAAATATATGATTTCTGACGAACTTCCTCCTGTTGTAGGCGTGGGCGTCCCGTCAAATGAATATGGTGTTGCACCAGAACCACTGCCTACTTTTTCCGACGCCGTCGAGTCTCCTTCCAGCCCAGCTTCTCAAGTAACGCAGCCGTCGTATGAGGATAGCAACGGCCTTCCAGCAGCTAACGCGGCTGCAATGGCGGCTGTCCAGCCGTCCACCATATCGGCGGCTCTAGATCAAGTGCGGTACGTAGATCCTACCACAATATAATTGACCTTTAGAGAACGCTGCAGAGCATGGGAACAGTTGATGTTAAAACAAGCCTTAATACCGACCACGTCTTACAAAAGCTTTAAATGTGGAAATATTCCTATTGCGTCATTCATAAGCAATTCTAAGATCCTAAAAATGGCCTCAGTGGTGAAATTCTAGAGAGCTGTGAATGACTAATAATAATTTAATATTTATCTTGCATATTTTGTTTTCTGCGGGAATGGTTGCGCACTCTGATCCGGAAATCTTCAGGACGTCATATTGGCAAGAGTGCTTGCTCTTTGACACCGGATATCTCTTGCTTGTATTTTTTATGTATTACATGAGGAATGTGCAATACCTTTTAGTCAATGAAACGCCAATTGAGAATGTCAGTCAATAATAGCACCTAGACATGAAAAGACAAGAGGTAGTGCTTGTTATTTCGTTGTACCGGAATAACACTGTCAAAGGAAATTCATCAATCACAGAGAAACCAAAAAGTAAAAGAAAGGTAAGTGTACAAACACACATATATGAATACTCCACTGGCCCACTGAACATGCATATTGAATGTTCCCAACGTTGCGTTGACGCTCTTAATAAATCATCAGAACAGCTGTGTTTCTAGCAAAGGACTGCGCATGGTAAATGTTAATTGTAGCATAATTTCAAACCACACTGTTTGCTTCACTTGCTAAGTTGTTCGCTTCAATTCAATTGTCAGTTTATTCCATAAGGATGGAGGAAGTCCAGAACGAAAATTTTCCATTTCACAGATTCAGGCGGCCTGTGCAAGGCATACGCCAAGTAGACAAAGTACACAGTCATGCAAAATTGACTGAACTGCAAGTATTCAGTGACAGAGCACCTCAAACTGCACAACTTGCCTTTCAGGCCGTTATTCCACCTCGTCACCAGCACACATGGACAGCCGCAGGCTGCTCCGTCGGGAGCACTAGGGCTAGCTGAAGGAGAGCGTCTCTTCACTGCAGGGTCATCCCAGCCGTTCACACCTGTCGCAAGGTTCAATGAAAGTAGTGAAATAACATTTGGTGCGTTAGGAGCTCGCACCCTAGATGCTGTGCCCTGTCAGAGTTCCGCACTGCCTCAACCTACGTCAGATCCGCCTGCCGACACACTTCTGAATGAAACACATGTAAGTATGCACGATGGAAATTTGAATTCGCAAATAATAGATATAGTGGTCAGTTGCTGTTAAAGTAAGGAATCTGTTTCTGTTGCAGTGTATGAAATTGTAATAGGATTTTATCGCGCAAAATTTGATGAAAGGCACCGTTATAATGACTGTAGAAATCTAATACCTTATTCAAGCACTTAAATTGTAGACTGAATGGGTGACCTTCATAAGGTCTTCGCTCACCTAAGCATAAGTAATGTCGAAAAACCAGGGACACCGTTAACATTACGTGTTAAGCTCAGTCGTCTAGATGTTTTTATTTTAACCTCCTACCACGACTTGTATACCAAGTTTGTGATTTTATTACCCTGTGTATTGTTTTCCTTATGTCGTTAAACTTTCCGCAAGACATATGCAGAATAAAAAAAAAGTGAAATAACGGATTTATACCGGCATCGTGCTGGAATTGCAGCATTGTGTATGTGGATATAATCTACATCGCCCAGTGGTTGTGGCCTCTTGAATCTTGCGGTGCTGTTCGCCTGACTTAGCTCACTTAAACCGCAATAGGTGCAAAAGCGCTTCTCGATGACAAGAGGCCTAAGAGCACTGCAGGGCCTATAACTGTTTTTGATGGCAGTGCTCCCAGCCTCCGAAGCTTCTTTCCCCCTAACTATTTAAAAGGTTACCTGATTTCCCTACATTTTTGCGAGATGTGGTAGTTCAGTTTTTGAACATGCTTTATGCAAAAATAGGTTTTGTCAAGCAAGCAGACGGCAAATACCTTGGTAAAATTCATTTCAATTTTAGATGTCAAATATTGAAATAAAAACTTACTTCACCCTAGTTGAAATGATGTTGCATTGTTGTTGCAAGGTTTTCAGGCTGAGAACATACTATCGCTTGAAGTCCCCATACTCACAGTAGAATATGCCCGCATGCCTATACTTTGTTCCTCTTACAAACGAAGAATTACGTAAAACCTTTTCGGAAATTGGACAGAAAATGGGTGTCCAGCTTTCCATAACAGAATACGCGTGAACATGCAATGTGCGACTTTACGACACCTTTGTTAAATTGTGAAGCATGTGCAATGACTTTTCTCGTTTGCTATTTACCGGTGCAGCACCACCAACCATTACGCGCTTAAGGTCATTTACAGTAAATGTCATTTACAGTAAGAAAATACGTGGTCATTTTCTTTACCTTTCCTGCATGCGAAAACCCGCCCCAGAACATCAGAACTGCTCTTTCTGTCGAGGTTGCTGTGTCCTTTGCTACTTCATGTTAAATTTTAGTATACGCATGTATAGATTCTAAGCGCAGCGACCGGCTTATCGTGCTTGGTGCTGGGTGTTTGTCTGCTGACGCCATGATTTTCTTTTTTTTCTGTGTTACAGCATAAGCTTTTCTCTTGTTACACGTCAATATTTCTTTCACAGTTGACAGAAATCAACAGCACAACGGCAACGGCAATAGTTCATTAACGATCAAAAGGCATCCGTATCTTGTAGTTTGCTTAGAAAAATGACCTCACAACGCTGCACCACGATCATTAGTCATACTTACCATGTTCCCGTATGGATTACTTATGGCAATAGGAATGCAAGCACGCCTTCGTTGCAACAGTTCTACATATCGGTCGTCGCGGCATCGAAGCATTGGTTTCTCCTTACTTCAAAATTTCCTATTATTTACCCGAAATTGCCCCTTTACATAAAGCGGGTTACTTATCTCTAGATGTAGGGAAATATTCCTGTTTGGTAGCACAGGTTGCTGGACAATATGGCTCCCACTTTGTGAGAACGACGCCGCCGGATAGGAATTAGCGCAGCGACTATTTCTTTCAGAGGGCTGCGGCTGTCCATGCCGGGTGATATTTTTTGGCCTGTCAATAAAATTCTGACAATTCATCACAAGTGAAGTTTTCGAGCGATGACTTGCGTTGCGAGGGCATAACCTGTAACAGAATGATAGATGTAACGTTAGGGGTTAGAAAATAGCGGTTTGGGTGAGGGAACAAATTCGAGTTAATGACATCTTAGTTCAAATCAAGAAAAAGAAATGGGCGTGGGCAGGACATGTAATGAGGAGGGAAAATAACCGATGGTCATTAAGGATTACGGACTGGATTCGAAGGGAAGGGAATGTAGAGCAGCGGGCGGCAGAAAGTTAGGTGGGCGGACGAGACTAAGAAGTTTGCAGGGACGACAAGGCCACAATTAGTACGTGACCAGGGTAGTTGGAGAAGTATGGGAGAGGCCTTTGCCCTGCAGTGGGCGTAACCAGGCTGATGATGATGATGACGATGAACCTGTAGCAGCGAAGCTGTTTGGGCTACTTCCTCTGGGATCATATCAGTGTGATGTCAAAGCTATCCTCATCACGACTGGCGCCAGCATCGTCGTCTTCTTGCGCAGGTGGCTCATTGGCGCACTTCGGCGCGACCAGGCGAAGGCACATGTGCCCCTGCAGCCACGTCGGTCACCGACAGTAATTAATTAATTAATTTAGTACGTGCGTAATTATTTATTTATATATCATCCGATTGACTAAAAATTGAATACGCAATTGATCAAATAAATATATCAATAATTATAAATGCGTAATTAGTAATTTTATTATTAATTAATTAGTAAGAAACACACGAACTTAACACATATCACTGTGAACTACAACGATGCTATTAACGGCTAATAACACACGGTTAACGACAAAACTCTCCGAACGTGGGCCGATCCCGAAGGTACTGATATGCCGGAGCTACCCGTGGCGGAGATGCAGCAGGCGTTAAGCATTCACCATATCTGGGCGAATCCCGAAGGTAGTGCAATGCCGGGCAGCACCACGGCAGATGTGAAGCCCGCGCGAAGCACTGCCCATTCCTGGACTAATCTGAAAGATTGTGCAATATAGCGCCGACCCGCGGCGGAGATGAAGCAGGCGTTAAGCAATCGCCATTCGTGCACCGATGCCTCAGATTGTAAAATGCTGGGCCACCCAAGGCGGAGGTTCACTTCGCCATTGAGGGGCCTACATACACAGCTCCGCTGTCATCATTCTTCGAGGACGTGGAAGGCCACTAAGGGTTTATTGTGAAGTCATTTCTTCACAGGATGTCGCGTTATTTATTCATAACGACTATGCTTTAATTCATAACCAGTGTCCACTATGTACTGTCGCGGACAGATGCTGCGATATATGGGTCTCCTCGTGAAATGACAGTGTTGCTTTGTATAAATAGGGATTCGGTAATTTTTAAATACTTTTGAGGTGCTGAAATGAAGTCACTGATGATCGTCGGGCAGCCAAGAAGGCTATATGCCAGAAAATGAGTGGTTATACCATGCAAGCCTAAAAAATGTGCATTTCCTATAGGCTTTCTGTATACGCCTAGCGATGCTTCATCATCTTCATCAGCCTGGTTATGCCCACTGCAGGACAAAGCCCTCTCCCACACTTCTCAACTACCCCGGTCATGTACTAATTGTGGCCATGTTGTCCCTACAAACTTCGTAATCTCATCCGCCCGCCTAACTTTCTGCCGCCCCCTGATATGCATCCCTTCCCTTGGAATCCATTCCGTAACCCTTAATGACCATCGGTTATCTTCCCTCCTCATTACATGTCTGGCCCATGCCCCCCCCCCAATTTCTTTTTCTTGATTTCAACTAAGGTGTCATTTAGCCTCGTTTGTTCCATCACCAAATCTGCTCTTTTCTTATCCCTTAAAGTTACACCCATCATTCTTCTTTCCATAGCACGTTGCGTCGTCCTCAATTTCAGGAGAACCCTTTTCGTAAGCCTCCAGGTTTCTGCCCCATACGTGAGTACTGGTAAGACACAGCTGTTATACACTTTTCTCTTGAGGGATAGTGGCAACCTGCTGTTCATGATTTGAGAATGCCTGCCAAACGCCGCCCCCCCCCCCAGCCCGTTCTTATTCTTCTGGTTATTTCAGTCTCATGATCCGGATCCGTGGTCACTACCTGCCCTAAGTAGATGTATTCCCTTACCACTTCCACTGCCTCGCTACCTATCGTAAACTGCTGTTCTCTTCAGAGAATGTTAAACATAAGTTTTCTGCAGATTAATTTTCAGACCCGCCCTTCTGCTTTGCCTCTCCAGGTCAGTGAGCATGCATTGCAATTGGTGTCCTGAGTTACTAAGCAAGGCAATATCATCAGCGAATCTCAAGTTGCTAAGGTTTTCTCCATCTAATTTTATCCCCAATTCTTCCCAATCCAGGTCTCTGAATACCTCCTGTAAAGATGCTGTGAAAAGCATTGGAGAGATCGTATCTCGCTGTCTGACGCCTTTCTTTATTGGCATTTTGTTGCTTTCTTTATGGAGGACTACGGTGGCTGTGGAGCCGCTATAGATATCTTCCAGTATTTTTACATATGGCTCGTCTACACCCTGGTTCCGTAATGCCTCCATGAATGCTGAGGTTTCGACTGAATCAAACGCTTTTTCTTAATCAACGAAGGCTATATATAAGGGTTGGTTATATTCTGCACATTTCTCTATCGCCTGATTGATAGTGTGAATATGGTCTGTTGTTGCGTAGCCTTTACGGAATCCTGCCTGGTCCTTTGGTTGACAGAAGTCTAAGGTGTTCCTGATTCTATTTGCGATTACCTTAGTAAATACTTTGTAGGCAACGGACAGTAAGCAGATCGGTCTATAATTTTTCAAGTCTCTTGCGTCCCCTATCTTATGGATTAGAATTATGTTAGCGTTTTTCCCAGATTCCGGTACGTTCGAGGTCATGAGGCATTGTGTACATAGGGTGACCAGTTTTTCTAGGACAATGTTCCCACCATCCGTCAACAAACCTGCTGTTACCTGATCCTCCCCAGCTGCCTTCCCCTTTGGCATAGCACCAAAGGCGTTCTTTACTTCTTCCGGCGTTACTTGTGGGATTTCAAGTTCCTCTAGACTATTCCCTCTCACATTATCGTCGTTGGTGTTACTGGTACTGTATAAATTTCTATAGAACTCCTCAGCCTCTTGAACTATCTCATCCATATTAGTAACGATATTGCCGGCTTTGTCCCTTAACGCATACATCTGATTCTTGCTTATTCCTAGTTTCTTCTTCACTGCTTTTAGGCTTCCTCCGTTCCTGAGAGCCAGTTCAATTCTATGCATAATATAGTTCCTTATGTCAGCTGTCTGACGCTTGTTGATTAACTTCGAAAGTTCTGCCAGTTCTATTCTAGCTGTAGAGTTAGAGGTTTTCATACATTGGCTTTCTTGATCAGATCTTTTGTCTCATGCGATGGCTTGCTGGTCTCCTGTCTAACGGAGTTACCACCGACTTCTATTGCGCACTCCTTAATGATGCCCATACGATTGGCGTTCATTGCTTCAACACTGAGGTCCTCTTCCTGAGTTAAAGCTGAATACCTGTTCTGTAGCTTGATGCGGAATTCCTCTAGTTTCCCTCTTACCGCTAACTCATTTATTGGCTTCTTATGTACGAGTTTCTTGCGTTCTTTCCTCAAGTCTAGGCTAATTCGAGTTCTTACCATCCTATGGTCACTGCAGCGCACCTTGCCGAGCACGTCTACATCTTGTATGATGCCAGGGTTCGCGCAGAGTATGAAGTCGATTTTATGTCTAGTCTCACCATTCGGGCTCCTCCACGGCCACTTTCGGCTAACCCGCTTGCGGAAAAAGGTATTCATTATCAGCATCTTATTTTGTTCTGCAAACTCTACTAATAAATCTCCCCTGCTATTCCTAGTGCTTATGCCATATTCGCCCACTGACTTGTCTCCAGACTGCTTCTTGCCTACCTTGGCATTGAAGTCGCCCATCAGTATAGTGTATTTTGTTTTGACTTTACCCCTCGCCGATTCCACGTCTTCGTAGAAGCTTTCGACTTCCTGGTCATCATGACTGGATGTAGGGGCCTAGACCTGTACTACCTTCAATTTGTACCTCTTATGTTTCACAACAAGGCCTGCCTGCCTCCCGTTAATGCTATAGAATTCATGTATGTTACCAGCTATATCCTTATTATTCAGGAATTCGACTCCTAGTTCTCGCCTCTCCGCAAAGCCCCGGTAGCACAGTACGTGCCCGCTTTTTAGCACTGTATGTGCTTGTTCTGTCCTCCTAACCTCACTGAGCCCTATTATATCCCATTTACTACCCTCTAATTCCTCCAATAACACTGCTAGACTCGCCTCACTAGCGATGCTAAAGGTTCATTTATACTAGGCCAAGGCGAGACCAATTTTAGTCTGCCAACTGTCGGCAACAACGTTTTTTTCTTCATGTCGGCGCCTCTGTCACACTGCACCAACACCGACAACCTGCCGACGGTTGGCTGATAGTTCGGCGTCAATACATTGTGAAAGAGGCGCTGACACGAAGGAAAAAACGTTTTCGCCGACCGTCAGCAATCCGTAATCGGTGTCGCGTTGCCCTGTTGTGACTGAGCCTTTAGCGGCTGGCTTCAGGCGTGGAGAATATGAAAGCCAGCTTTTACCATTTACGGGCTGCCTAAAGAACCTGCAGTGGTCAGCATTGTTTCACTCAATACATCGTCTCTCAGCCAAACAGTCATTGCGGGGCGATGAAGAATTCACCAATAGGTGGCTTCCAACTGTCAGCTTCACCAGCCGTTTCTGCAGAATAAAATAAACTAATATAGAAGGCTCTGCTTTTTGCTACTTGAAATGCTTGAAGCAACATCATGCCGGCCACACTTTGTTCACCATTTTCCTTTTGTTGCTCCAGAACAGCGTATACGTTTCCTCTCCAGGGCCCAGACAGTACACAGGAGAGAAACGTAAGCGGCGCCTCCGAAGCATCGGATGATGGTGCGCTTTCTCCACAGCAGGCGACAGAGGACGACGCCTCGGACGCCACAGCAAACGCACGAATGCGTATCGCCGGCCCAAGTTTGGAACGCTTGGTTGGCGCACATACACGAAGGATGAGGCTCGGCCAGCAAATCGAAGCAAGCATAAGGGTGCGCTTTCTTCCAGACCTCGATGTCTTGGAACAAGGGCCCTGCCGATTTACGCTAATGCTTGCCAATGACGACGCCGGAGTGCCGGAAGGAACACGTAAGCAGCGGGAAAACATACCAATTCCATTACCAATCCGCCAGAAATCTAACAATGTTGAACAACTTTACAAAGTTCGATTGCCGTGAATGAGGCTGTGTGCCCGCTTCCTTGGTTCATTCGCCTATGCTACACGCACCTCCGAGATGCAATAAAAAACACTAAGCTGCTTATGCGCAGGATTCGTGCCTAATTCTTCTTACCTAGGTGTACAATAATGGCAAGCCATGGATATTTATGAGAACATATTTTGAAACCTTTTGCAACGGCTCATCGTTTGCTACCTGCGCAATGCCTATTTCACCATATTAAACAGAAGGCACACAGTAAAAATACATCACACATTAAAAACACACCAATATATTTGGAGGATGCACGCATAGTCATCAAACGATGCAAAACGTATGACAGAATTCTATAATATACGTCTACCTACAGCAGAATATCATATTTTGGTAATTCCCCGGCCTGCCCAATGCTCCTCCGAGCCTGTAGGGTAAACTGAATAAATAAATATATAAATATTCTAGTCTGTACCACATAAGTTCCACAAACACCCTATAGTATTTCAGCAAAGCGCAAATCTTACGTTCTAAAATGAGGGCAATGCCGGTGGTTGAAATAACAACTCAAATGAAATAGAACATAGATTAGAATTACTTTCTTTGGTAATTCCTAAGTGCTTCACGTTCCAGCACGAACAATTCGTCTAGCGTGATTATTCTTGCTGACGAAAATGCCGTTCAGTCACAAATATCGCGTTGCAGAACACGATATCATAGAGCTGCACTCGTGCTGGCAGTACTAAGAAGACGTGATTGTGACTTCTCACTATAGGTCTTAAGCCTACTGGATTAAGCGATACTGGATAAGCGCAAAGAATCCTACAATATTTTTTCAAATAATATGGATGATTTCGTGATAAATGCTTTTCCACAGATTGTTGTGTTCTGCCTAAATAATCAGCTTGCCCAATTCGCTCACGCTTTTACCCAGAAACAAACTATCGTTAAAGAGGGGTCGGCCGTCGCATGTTTTGCAGTGAAGTGCACAAAAACCATGCAAATGCTCCTTTTTCAAGCGGAGCTTCTTGCTTGTATTGGCTGAGAGTTTCGGTGGTGTTGTCTTGCTGGTCACGCAAAAAGAAAAGCCAAAGCAGAGCAGCAGCAGGGAAGGGTGGTTTGATGAGTTGACAACTGTGCCGGCGCTGGAGCATCAGTCATTATCAAGGATTCCATAAGTAGCCAACAAGCAATGATACCAAGGAGAATACAGGGGAAAATACGTGTACCTACTAATAGAAATTAATTATAAAAGTACTGAAATTATTTAGTGAAATTAGGTACAAATAATTTCCCTTGAGTTCTCCTTGGTGTCTCTGTTTGTTGGCTTCTTTTATGTTGAATAAAAATCGGGCCCTTAGCTAACCCCCCTTTTCTTTTCGTAGGAAGGATTCCTGTTGCATAGCCGCACGCTCACACCACGCGCGCAACCAATCAGAGCCATTTCGCTTCCGTCGGGTAGGGAAAGGACATGAAGGTATTGTGCAAGAGCTACGCCGGCTTCGTTTGGGTTCAGTTCATACACGGGCAACACATGGGACGGCCACGCACTGTGTGTTCCCTCGAGTAACTGGCAGCCTTCGACGAGCGGCGGCGAGAACTCCTCCGTAAAATGGCTCACCGTGGGCACGCCTGTCCAGCCGTTAGAGCCGCCCGAGCACAGAAAATCTGACAGCATCAAAAAGAAAGTGATTGTTAGCCTGGTCTGATCTTCCCGCCAAGACTTGTTAACTTATTTTGACGTGTGAACGCAACAGTAATATTGCTACGTTCTGCAACTATATTTTGATGAACTTGATCTATGTATGGGTTAATTGTCGATTTTCTACTCGGTATTCGGGCAAGCTAACGTCTCATTTTCGGTGGTGATTTCGCTTTAGCACTCGTTCCCAAACTTATTCAATGATATGGTTCGGACAACCACTGTATCAGACGTGTCGCATGTTGCCTGAAAGCTGTATTGACTGGATGCTTGCAAGATTTTTAAAGCCTAACTAAAGCAGAACCTTAGGGTGTTAGTCTTGCCAAGTTTACACTCAAATAAATGAAATCACTTGCTTGCGAGCGCAAGGATTATAAAACCGACAAGTTTGACAACCAATTAAAACAAAATGCAATTATAAACCCGCATGGCACCGCAACTTGGCACTTGAAAAGTGATTTACCGCCGCTTCGGACTCTATTGTATGACATATAAAACACACATAGGATTCCTCGAAAGCTCAATATTGTCGCATAGATCGCAATGGCATTGGAAGTTAATAGGAAGGCCTTTATCCAGGCAGTATGTCTGTTAGCACAACGTTAACACATTTTGGCACTGTCCTAAACTCTGCGAACGAAGATTTTAGCAGCTACCTCCTTTTAGCATTATTGCTGTTCTCTTCGTAGCTAGCAGTAAGTGACTTGAAAAAAAAACCGGACAAAGCGAAATTAGGGATGCAGTAGACATGTTGATTGCCAAATGTTATACGTGGCACTCCTTTTTCATTTGACTGATGTTCGTAAGGTGGACATTGATGCCGCTTACCAATCTGAGGCCTGTCCTATATATATCGAAATTTTATATGCCTTGATTATGTTGTTGCACTGGCGTGAACCGCCATCAGTTTGTATGAGCATATAAGTCAAGTGTGTTTTGTCTTGGTAACGAGGTCACTTGATCTGCTAGGGGACAACAATTCAATCGAGCTAATCACCTCCTTCTGCCCCGCACTCTTTTTAAATAATCCAGCCATTGTCCAGTCATTGCTTCAGCTTGAAATATTTTTTCATAAATCCTCACGACATAGATATAATCCGTGCCATGAAAAGTCTGGTTCGCTTGAAGGCCAAATCATCGACAGGTACACCTAAGTAATAAACTATGCACAAAGAAAGTTTCATCTTTTATTGGGAGTGTATATTAGAGCAAAAATCTCGCTAAGGAAATTTACAAGCGCGATGTTTTACATGCACAGAGAAGCGTGAATATATCTCACTCGATTACCAGGGACACTCGCTCTCACATTGCTGGGAGGATCAAGTGCGCAAGAACGCAAGATTGAATATTCCTTCCGCTTCCTCGCTTCAACGTGTCTCCTGAACTTGAATATACGCAATCTCTAGCGCTAAGCGTGCATGGGGACCGTGCACATGACCCAAGAGGCATATCGGCTCAACCATTATTTGCACCTCGTTGAGATTACTTCCCAAATATGGCGCGTCAAAAACTCATGCTCTCAGCCACAAGGAAAGCCACGGGCAGCATCGGCCGTGCTAGAGGAGGAAACACGTGGCGCTTACACTTTCTCCTCCCACCAATTGCGAGCTTGAAATCTATACCGCGCCCTCACCTCCCCCTTGCACTCTTTCACCCGGCACAAGCTTGGTCACATGACCTCCAAAAATACTTGCGTGGGAATATGACGTTCATCAAGGCATCAGCCTTCCTAGCTCAGACTTCTTAGCTCACCTTTACCTCGCACCCACCGTATACGGCATGAGGGGCTGGATAGAGCCCTTTCACACGTAGACTTTACAAGTAGCATCACGGTGACGGCGAAAATTCCCCTGGGGCTTCCTTCCGATTGCGATCGTACGAAGCCAAACGCTACTGATATCAAAGAAAGCATATTGATAGCATGTTTTTATAATTAAAATATACAAACGATAAGACCAAAGTAATTAAAACAGGACAACAATGTAATTCACCCGCTGATGGCGGTTAAACCCACACTCTGCACAACGCGTGCGTTGCTCTAATAATTGAGCTGGGGTGACAGCTGTTCACACGTTTATATAACTGGATATCTGTTTATGGGTAGGAGTTCTAGTCAGAGGAGCTTTAGCCAGTAGCAGTCATCAGCATGGCGCTGACTGTGGAACATCAGTCTGACGAAGGGCGTCACATAGTACATAAACTTTAGGAATAGGCTGACGAACAATTATAGTTTCTGAAAACAGGCCAATGCAACAAAAAAAGAAAAAGGCAGGACTGGATGAAGGCTTCGTTTTCGTTATTAATTTTCTTCTTTTGACCTATTTTCATGAGTATTGAATACCAACGCACTTAGTTTACACATATTTTGACCAATAAGCCCTAGTTTGCCACCTTGATAGAGATTTGGCTGGCCGTATTTCTCTGCCTGATTCTTCCTCGACTACTACCTTGTGATGATGGTCGAGCTTGTGGCAAAACAAACAGGGCCCACGACAGGATCTCGAACATCAAGATCGGAATTTCAAACCCCTATCCAGGAGTAAAATCATTAATTTGCTTTTTCCTTCTGTCATTAAATGGCAATGCTGGTTAGTTATTTAGGTCCACTCATGTGCACGAAGCTTCCATTAAGTATTCAAGTCACGCTCATTATCGTGTGCGCTTAACAGCGAGATTCACCATTTCATAAATTTTTCTTGCGGTGTGACCCTCACAGTCTTATCGTTCTCTCTACCGAATTATTTCTTGTGGCCGCCCGCTGTTGGCTTCTTGCGGAAAAAATACGCATCCATAGCATTGTTACTGATATTTCACGAACGCGCATTTAAATGCTATCGCATCTTAAGAAGAGATAAATATTTAAGCAAACATTCACAGAAACTTCGCAAGTAACATAATTTAGCCACGCTGAGGAATACTAAAGATCTCTAATGACAAGTAGTTCCAGAAGCGTCTTTTTTCTAAAGTAAAGAATACTACGCAATATAATATTGCCGCATTCTATAACCTCACAATGAAAGAAGCGTCCGTAAGGGGTAGTAGCACGTTTCAAACACATAAGTAGGATTGCCTAACCGAGTTGGCTGAGTGGACTCGAAAACTGACAGAGAAACCTGCAGTACAATCTTAAATGCGTATATTTTTATTGAAGGACAGCCTAAATGTATTTTCAAAAATAAGTATATAGTCCGAACGTTTCGTCAGGATAGCTGAATGTACCAAAGAAAATATAGAACATTAGGAAATCACAACCTGCCATTGAACAAAATTTCATAGTGTAAAAGTAAAGGCTAGCCTGAAAACAGTTTGAAATAAATAGCAAACCTGGATCGAAACTTCATCCAGAATGTTCCTAAATAGACGAGCGCAAACATAACACGACAACACAGGGAAGTATCTTGTAACTGCTTACTTTGTGAGACTTGGATGTGTCTGTATGTTTGCCTATATTGAGTTCTTCCGCAAGTCATCTAGGTCCTGGATTCATCTCAAAATGGCGCTCACACACCGGTCTGCTTAATTTTGAAGGTGAACTGCGTGAAATGGCATGTTAGCGTATATCGTGCTCTTTCAATGGCACTTCACTCGTCAAGAATAGGCGTGCAGTCATTCTCACTCTACACAAAAAAAGGTGCTGAAATGATGATGAAAACTTAATTTCACAGATGTTTTTAAAGTTTGGGGCTGAGGAGTAAGTAAAATCTACCCAAGCCTGCATAAGTTATGGGGCCATGATGACACAAATTGAGAAGGCCTCCAAACACCAGAATTACTAAAATGAAACAGTAAACATTTTTAGTTATTGCAGCAGGAGGGCATGTTTGTATTGCAGACTACGGGGCAGTTTTATTTACGCACAATCATACTTATTGCAGTTCTTCTCGTATGTCCGGGTTCCGAGATATCCGAGAGCGAATTTTCATTCCGTACGCACTACTCATGCAAGACGGCTACGATCGCGCCTATATCTTGACCGCATTGCTTGTGTTTGAACTTTTCTTATTGTAATTTTAGAAAATGACTAAAGGTTAATTTCGAACACGCAGTGTGTCCCGTTCGCCCGGAGTGTTATCTACAGCATGATAACGGCATATTGACCAGGACGCACTTGGAACAAAAAACCTGTTAGACCTATAGGGTTAGATATCTTTCAGGTTGTTCAATAGCTTATTTATTTCTTTTGTTTTATTTATACATACTTCAGCCTCAATGAGACTATTGCAGGAATGGAAGGAAAAACAAACATACAACATTTATAAACAAGCTTGCGTGAATTGTTTCAGTGGAAGTGAACTAAGGTTGCCCGGTAATGAATTCCAGATTCCAAATGTTGTTGGAGAAAAGTATGTTTAAAGGAATCAGTGTGGGCAAAAAAGGTTGAGATAATTTGGGCATAGTGACTCATACATGAGAGTTTGGAAAAAGTCAAGTAGGTAAAAAAAGAGGAGAGGCGAGGAGGATTGATTAACGCGTGAAGGAACTTTAGGCATTCAAGTTTGCGACGCTCTGCATGAAGATTGACACCAAGTAGAGGAAGAGAGTTAGAAGTCGAAAATTCCTTGTCATATCTCCTACAAAAAGAACGCACTGCCTTTTTTTGCATTGATTCCAGTTTTTGACGTCCGTGTTTGTATGGGTTCTATGCAACGCAGCCATATTCAAGGATGGGGCAAATTAGGTTTTTATATGTAATAAGTTTAGTTTCTTGAGGCGGAAGACGGCAGCTTAAGGTTTAAGTAACCTAGTCATTTAAGGGTCTTGTTACAGGGGACATCAATGTGTTTCGACCATGAGAAATCGTGCCTTAGTAGGACACATAAATATTTGAATTGAAAGACCCTATTTAAATTATTATTGTTAAAGGCATGGGCAAAGACGGTAAGGGATGAGCGTCGTGTAAAGGACATGCAGACATTTTTGGAAAAGTTAATATTCATTTGCCATGCTTTGATTCAGTTGCAAAAGTCAGCAAAATAATTGCTAAGGACATGGTGATCAGTAGGAGATATTGCATGATATCAAACGCAATCGCCAGTAAAAAGGCGTATCTTAAATGAGGTTTGTAGGGGCAGACCAATAATATTGTTACGTGTGGAAAGACCCAGACGAAAGAGGCTATTTACACTGTAGCCAGGCAGCCAGGCTGACACTCGCTCGTGCCAAGGGCACCGAACAACTTCTTCGTCATTCTCGCGGCGGCTCGTCTCTTGGGCATGGCTCCATGATACCGTAATATTACCCCCCGGCGGCAAAAGCACCGTCACGGTACTGTTAAATATCCAATGTGCATGGAGAGTTGTAGGGCTTGAGTCGGGCAACGTGGACAATGTCACTGGTTGTCGCAGCGGAGGACGTAGTGGGCGTGGGTACAACGATTTCGTAGGCGACATCGGTCACTTTGCGTTTCACGCGATATGGGCCTGTGTAACAGGAAAGCCGTTTTTCACAAACGCCGACTTTACGCGATGGTGACCAAAGCAACACGAGGACGCCGGGCACAAAAGGAACATCACGGTGACGGAGATCGTAGCGTTGTTTCTGCTTGTCTTGAGACACTTGTAGACGAGCACGAGCAAATTGGCGAGCATGGTCAGCATGGGCGATTGCATCACGGGCATAAGCGCTAGTTGAAGCTGTGGCGGACGGAAGCAGTGTCCAGTGGTAGCGTCGGTTCGCGGCCATACAAGAGGTAAAACGGAGAAAAGCCAGCAGTTTCGAGACGAAGAGTTTTATGCAAAGGTAATGTAAGGTAGAGCTAGGTCCCTGTCACGGCGGTCGTCTGAAACGTATTTGGGTAGCATGTCTATAAGGGCGCGGTTCAAATGCTCAGAGAGGCCGTTCGTTTGGAGGTGGTAAATTTATGCTGTATTGAGCAGGCACGCATGGTGTCGTCAATTACTTTGGCCAAAAAGGTGCTGCCGTGGTCTGTAAGCAATTGACGCGGAGCACCATGCATCAAAATGATATCATGTAGGAGGAAGTCCGGACATCAGTTACGCAACTGCTCGGAAGAGCACGGGCTATCGCGTAGCGGGTCCCATAATCCGCCGCGACTGCAACCCACTTGTTTCCTGATGTGGATTCCGGAAATGGGCCGAGAAGTTCCAAGCCGACACGATGGAAGGGCTCGGCAGGGATGTCGAGTGGCTGCAGGTAACCAGCGGGGAGCTGGAAAGGCTTCTTGAGTCGTTGTCAAAGTTCACAAGCAGTGACGTAACGGAGAATGGAACGGGCAAGGCCCGGCCAGAAAAAAACGGCGACGTAGACACTCAGAGGTTCGAGATACGCCGAGGTGTGCTGCCGTTGGTGCGTCGTGAAGCTCTTCTAGAACGGTGGAGCGGAGGTGTTTAGGTATTACAAGCAGGAGCTCAGAGCCGTCCGGATGAAGGTTACGACGGTACAGAGCACCGTCGCGGAGGATGAAGAGGCGTAGAGCAGCATCGGCCGGAGAGTGTTCAAAACGGTAGATGAGTGCTCTGATGTAGGCGTCACGGCGTTGCTCGTCGGCGAAATGAAGGAGCTGAGATACAGAGAATACACAAAAAGCACTGGAAGTATAGGAGGAGTCAGAGTCGTCAACAGGGTAACGCGACAAACTGTCAGCGTCTTGATGCAGGCGGCCAGACTTGTACACTACGGAATATGAAAATTCCTGTATGGATGGATGGAAACAACTTTATTCTGAATCCGGCAAATTTGATGACCCGGGCTCAGGTCTCCCATGAGGGGACTTCGAGGCCTTGCCTCGTCGCCGCCTCTCGGGCTTGCTGGACAGCCCACTCTTGTGTCTTGAGGTTGGAGCTGCGCAGAGCGGCGGCCCACTTCGACGCAAGAGCCTCCGGAGCTACTGCCATTGTAGCTGATGTAACTCGACACTCCCACAACATGTGTGACAGCGTCGCTCTAGTGTCCTGACATAATTTGCAAAGAGCATTCGGGTATTGCGCGGGGAAAATGTGCTGCAATCGCACCGGACTGGGGAATGTTTGTGTTTGCAATTGTCGCCAGATGACTGCCTGGCGACGTTTCAGCATGGGGTGAGGTGGGGGCAGCAACCGCCTGCCTAGCTGGTAGTGCTTGGTGATGTCATTATACCTCACCAGGCGTTCTCGCGTGCTTTGAGCCAGCAGTTCCGAACTCGAAGAGGCGGTCCCGGATTCTGCGCGGCGGGTCAGTTCTCGCGCAGAGCGGTGTGCTACCTCGTTCAAGTTAATGAGGCCCTCATCGGTGGGGGTGGCGACGTGCGCTGGAAACCATATGATGGCGGTGTTATCGAAGTGCTGTCGACCAGCTTTCCTTAGAATCTGGAGAGCTTCGGAGGAAATGCGCCCCCGCGCGTAGTTGCGAACTGCGGATTGTGAGTCGCTAAACACTACCTCGCAGAGGGGGTCGGTAAGCGCAAGCGCAATCGCTACCTCTTCTGCTGTTTCGGGGTATTCCGTTGCGACACTACACGCGTGCGTAAGCCTGGAGCTAACGTCTACGACTACCGCCGTGAACCGGCGTTCTCGCGTGTATTCTGCGGCGTCTACAAAGCGCGTAGTCCTCTTTCCACCCAAGGAGCGCAGCAGTGCCTTGGCACGGGCCTGGCGGCGGCCCCGATTAAATTCGGGGTGCATGTTTCGAGGTATAGGGGCGACAATCAGTGTGTCGCTGAGGTCAGGTGGAATGACCTGTTTCTGACCGTGTTGGACGTGGTAGTTGAAGCCGAGTTTCCGCAGGATGTACCGGCCCGTGGCTGTCAGAGACATGCGTTCGAGTTGAGAGGTTCTTTGCGCATCCACGATTTCCTCAAGCGTGTTGTATACCCCCAGCTGTAGCAGACGAGCAGTGCTTGTGGACTCCGGTAGGCCAAGGGCGATCTTGTAAGTCTTGCGTATAAGGGTGTTGATTTTCTCCCTTTCAGTGACATTCCAGTTGTGGAAGGCAGCCACATAAGTGATGTGACTGATTGCGAAAGAGTGTATGAGGCGCATGACACTGTCCTCCTTCATGCCCGTGTGCTTGTTTGTAATGCGTTTGATCAGGCGGGTAGCCGCTGTAACCTTGCCTTCGATTTTGCGAATAGCTTCTATGTTTGACCCGTTGGCTGTTATATGCATGCCTAGGATGCGTATCTTCGGGACTCGGGGAATGCAGGAGCCGTCTTGCGTATAGAGGATTATGTCGTCACATTGGCGCCATTCGGCTGTAGGCTTGGGCCGGCGGCGCGAGCGGTAGACGAGCAGCTCCGATTTCAGTGGAGATAGTCGGAGACCTGTGTCTTGGAGGTACGTTTCGACTGCAGAGACCGCTGCTTGTAAGGTGCATTCTATCTGACCGTCACTGCCCTTGTTGACCCACAGGGTGATGTCATCTGCGTACAAGGCGTGATGGAGGCCATCGATCTCGTCGAGGTAGGCCGGGAGACCCAGCATCACGAGGTTGAAAAGGAGCGGGGATATGACCGATCCTTGAGGAGTGCCGGTGCTTCCTAGTGTATGTTCGTCGGATGTCATGCTGCCGACCGCGAGGGTGACTGTGCATCGCGACAGGAAGTCTCTGACGTAGTTGTAGCTTCGCGCACCCAAGTTGAGCTTGTTTATGCGGCTCAGGATTGCTGCATGTGCTACATTGTCAAATGCCTTTTCCAAGTCCAGGCCGAGGATGGCCCGGTTGCCGCTAGTTGGGTCATTGATAATCTCGTGGTAGAGCTGGAGCATGACGTCTTGAGTGGAGAGGTGTGACCGGAAGCCCACCATAGTGGGTGGGTAGGCTCCAGTGTCCTCGAGGTGGTGGTTGATGCGGGAGAGGAACGCGTGCTCCATCACCTTGCCAACGCAGGATGTGAGGGAAATGGGCCGCAAGTGATCGAGGCTGGACGGCTTGCCTGGCTTCGGTATCAGGACTGATTTAGAGCGTTTCCACGCCTCTGGGATGCAACCTGCTCGCCAGCATTTGTTGATGTATGCCGTAAGAGCGGTTATCGAGGCATCATCGAGGTTTCTTAGAGTCTTGTTCGTAACCTTGTCGGGACCAGGTGCTGATTTGCCATTAAGGTCGTGGAGAGCTGCGCGGATCTCTGACTCGTGAAATTCTTCATCGAGTGTCACATTTGTCTCTCCAGTGTAATCCCCGTGTTGAACATCGGGCCGTCGAGGGAAGTACTTGGCTAGCAGGCGTGTCACGAGCTGGTGATCACTCGTGGTAGCCTGTTCCTTGTGCAAAAGGCGTTGCAGGTTTGCTTGCTGAGCAGACTTGCTCTGCGTTTCCCCCAAGAGGTGACGAAGGAGACGCCACGTGCTGCCATTGTGGAGCTGCCCATCGACTGCGTTGCAGATGTCATACCACTGTTGGCGGCTTAAGGTCCGAAAATGGTCTTCCAGCTGGCGATTGATATGTGCGATCTTCTTACGAAGCTTTCGGTTGTGCCTTTGCTGCTTCCATCTTGCGTTTAGTGACGTCTTGGCTTCCCAGAGGTGGGCTAGTCGGCTGTCGATCTTGTCAACCTGGAATTCGGGTGCGAGCGTCTGCGTCGCCTTGTTCATGTCGTCGTTGAGCGTCTCCATCCATGCCTCGATGTCATCGATGTTCTCCTCACCTCTCTGTTCAGCTCGCTGCTTTCGGAATTTGTCCCAGTCCGTCCATTTGAATAGCTTAGGAAAAGGGGGTGTACCCGCCTGAGGAATTCGTGTTTCTATGATCATGTGGTCACTACCGAGATCTTCAAAGGTATTGCGCCACATTGCTTGAGGGATGTTACGGACCGCCGTTAGGTCTGGTGTCGTGTCCCGTGCCGTAGAGGTGCCCGTGCAGCCTCAAAGCCCATCGACCATGCCGGCCTATACGATCTTTTAGCGATGAGAGCCAGCAGAGAGCCTGATGGTCAGTGACTGCGGAAAAAGGGCGACCGTAAAGGCAAGGATTCAACTTCGCAACCGCCCAGACAACAGCAAGGCATTCGCGTTCCGCAATGGAATAGTTGCGCTCCGATGGTGCAAGGAGGCGGCTTGCATAAGCAATAACGCGATCCTTGCCACGCTGACGCTGGGATAAGACGGCACCTACGCCATGACCGCTGGCATCTGTACGTAATTCTGTAGGGGCATCAGGGTCGAAGTGGGCGAGAATGGGTGGTGAGGTTAGAAGTGTGACGAGACGAGAGAAGGCGGTGGCTTCTGCAGCACCCCACGAGAATTGTACGCCTTTCTTCAAAAGATTATTTAGGGAAATAGAAATTGTCGCAAAATCTCGAACAAAACAACGAAAGTACGAGCACAGCCCTACAAAACTTCGAACGTCTGCGGCTCTCTTCCGAATGGGAACTCTCGGACAGCGCGAGTTTTGTCGTCATCAAGCTGTACTCCGGAAGCGTCAACGAGATTGTCCAGAAGAGTAATTTGTCGGTGGCCAAAACAACATTTGGATGAGTTGCAGCCTCGCCTTTCGAAATATATCAAGTATAGTTGTGAGACGCTCAAGGTGCGTGTCGAACGTTGGCGATAAGACGATGACGTCGTCGAGGAAGCAGAGGAATGTGGACCATTTGAAACCTTGGAGCAAGGAGTCCATCAAACGCTCAAAGGTGGCAGGGGCGTTGCATAAATCAAACGGCACAACTTTAAATTGCTATAGGTCATCAGGTGTGATGAACGCGGTTATTTCTCTGTCCATATCGTCAACAGCAATCTGCCAATATCCCGAACGAAGATCAATAGACGGGAAATAGCTGAAACCGTGCAGGCAGTCAAGGGCGTCGTCTAGACGTGGGAGCGGGTCGACGTCCTTTTTTGTAATGCTGTTCAGATGACGGTAGTCTACACAGAAGCGCCACGTGCCGTCCTTCTTCTTAACCAACACCACAGGAGACGCCCGGAGACTCGATGAAGGCTCAATTATGTTTTTTTTCAAGCATTTTGTTCACTTCATCTTGAATTACTCGGCGTTCCGACTCGGAAACTCGATACGGTCGTCGGTGAATAGGCGTAGCGTCGCCAATAAGAATCCGATGCTTGACCGTGAGCGTCTAGCCTAAAGGGCGATTATCGATGTCGAAACTATCTCGGTAGGACGATAATACTTGGCAAAGCTCTTCAGCCTGCGTCGAGGACAGGTCTGTCGCAACCTTTTTTTATGTTGGGATCAATGCCGAGGCTGGCGCGAGGGGCATGCTAAGCTCCCGGGAACCATCGTTCGATAAAGCTGCCACGTATTGGTCGCCGAGACAATCAATGGTGGCAAGGCAAATACCTTGCGGTGGAATTTGCTTTGCCAATCCAAAGTTACAGGCAGGCATGCGAGTGTGGTTCGCTGTAATAGTAAGTATACTGTGAGGCACGGTGACGTCATACTGTATTGGGATGTCGGGCAGAGGAGTAATGAGGTACTCGCCATCAGGAACTGGTGGAAAAGACAACAGTTCAATGTACGCTTTGGACTTTGGCGGCAGACGAAGAAAGCCGGTGGAGTTTAAGCGGCAGTGGGGTGCATCAGGAGGTTCTGCGAGCATCGGCAACTCAAGGCGAAGGGTACTGGAAGAGCAGTCAATAAGAGCAGAATGGGCGGAGAGAAAATCGAGGCCGAGAATGAGGCCGTGGGGGCAATGAGCAATTACGGTGAAGAAAACAGGAGTCTGGCGGCCGGCGATGCTGACACGTGCCGTACACATGCCGATGATAGGCACAGTACCGCCATCCGCAACGCGGACGACGCGTGCCGACGCTGGGGTGAGGAGCTTGTTCAGTCGTCGTCGGAAGGCAGCACTCATAAAAGAACGATGTGCTCCTGTATCGATGAGTGCCGTGACAGGATAGCCGTGAACGTCAACCTCAAGAAGTTTTCGGTTAGTAGGTAACGTGAGCAGAGGATTTGAGGGCAGGGTCGACACCGCAGCCTCACCTCCAGAAGCTGCAGTGCCTAGTTTTGCGGCTGGGTCCGGGAGGTGATAGGCGGCGAAGAGAAGCGGCGGAGTTGGGGCGTACGAGACTGGTGGCGTCGAGGTGAGGGCGAGCGGCTGTAGCGAAGTTTCGGAGCAGGGGCATCAGCGGTACTGGGTTCATGGCGGCTGGCATAGGGTACAGAAGGTCCAAAGGTGGCGGGAATAAGTGGCGGCGTAAGTCCGAGGAGGTGGTGGCCATCGGTTTCGGCAATGACCGGCGACGTGGCCAATGCGACAGCAGTGGAAGCAGATCAGCCTGTCATCAAGGGTGCGCCATTCGGAGAGGTTGCGGCAAGCCGTGGCAGAAAAAGACTGCCGGGGACTAGGAGGGCCGCCAGATAACTGGGGAACCCTGGGTAGAGACGGGGAACACAAGGTGTTCAGACCAATGTTTTCAAATTTCTGTCTGACGACGGCCTGAATCATCGCAATGGTGGTTGCTGGCGGATCGGGAGGCGTCGTAGAGAAGGCTGGCGAACAGGCGGCCTCGAGTTCGCGGCGAAATTACGGGTTACGTCGTCGCAGGTGGTGGTCTGACGTGGTAGACCCTCACATGTTGACGTAGCAGCAGTGTTGGGTAGCCGCGCAATGTGGTGTGAGATACGGCGACTCTTAGCCTGTTCAAGGCGACGGCATTCTTCTATAATGGCGTAGATTGTCGAGAAGTTGCCCAAAACAAGCAAATTGAAAGCCTCGTCGGCGACGCCTTTTAGCACATGTGCCACTTTATCTGCTTCGGACATATTATCGTCATCTTTACGGCATAGAGCCAAGACTTCCAGGATGTAGGAAACGTATGGCTATGTAGATGACTGAACACGAGACGCAAGAGCCCTTCTCGCGGCAGTCTTGCGCCCAATGGGGGCGCCGAACGGTTCCCGTAGCTTTTATTTGAAACTGTGCCAACTGGTTATTTCGTCATCATGCGTTTGGTGCCACACGCGTGGGCTGCCGCCGAGATAAAATATGACGTTGGCGAGCACAATTGTTGGGTCCCACCTGTTATTAGCACTGGCGTGTTCATACAGCTTGATCCCGTCATCCACATCCTGTCCCTCCAGGCAAGAGAACACACCTGGGTCACGGTGTGGGGTAACCGTGACGATTCGAGCAGTCGGACAAGCCGAAGCCGTCGCAGAGGCGGGCTCGTCACCGGGAGGCATGGTGACTAGCTCGGTGTGCCGACCACTTCGGAGTTCCGTGGTGAGGACGGGGATCGCTGACCTCCACTAGAAATGTTACGTGTGGAAAGACACAGACAAAAGATGCTATTTACACGCTATTTACACTGGAGCCAGGCAGCCAGGCTGACATTTGCTCGTGATCAGGGAACCGAACAACTTCGTCGTTCTCGTGGCGGCTCGTCTCTAGAGCATCGCTCGATGATATCGTAATATATAAACCAGAAATAAGAGTACGCAGTACTGATCCTTATGGAACACCTGATGAAACAGGCATCAAGGGTTAGTTAGTGGAGTTCAAACATGCATATTGCGAACGCAGGGAAAGAAAGCCTGATATCCAACCAACTAAAGATGAATTGTTATTATAGCGAACAGCTTGTGCATAAGTTTAGCGTTCAAATCGCAGCAATATTTTTTTCCTGAATGATGCCCATGATTAACACGGCAGAGGCACTGTAGGCTGCGGCTGACTTTGAATAAATGTCATGATTTGTGCAGACCATTATCAGAGAACATTTTTTTTGGCCGCTAGCATTCATAAATGTTCTTTGTGTTTTTACGCGAGTTTATCATTATACGCGCACATTCGGAGCAATCACACTTTCGAGAAATGAAATAGATTGATACCGTTGTCATTCGCAGATCATCTTGCCGAATGGGAAACCTTCACAAGGGCGCTGCTGACTGTTCACGTTTGTATTCACCGCTTGACCCTGATCATCTCGGCAGTGTCCAGCTCACCCAGAAACTTCTACCGGGGCTTCAGTTTGCTAGAGGGATCCGCAGTGATCTACGTTGAAGTCTCTGCATTTCGCGACCCATGCATAGATTTTCTGCTACCGTATTTACGTAGCCTATGTCGACTAAGAATGACCGAAGAGGCCGGTATATGCTTTCAAGATATCGTTCTCCTAAATCATGACGCCCGAGGACAGGAGATATTCCGTGAATTGCTCCAGATGGATGCTCGTCTCGAATTGGACATTACCAACAGGTAGGGTTTTCTTTCTTTCTTTCTGTTCAGGATAGAAGGGCCCTGAATATCCACGCTTTCGACATGTATTTCATGCAGAATATAACGGAGACACGTTTACTGCAAATTGTTGGACGTTTCGCATGCATTTGCCAACTCCGCCAGTACACGACCTACTGTGAAATTTTTGTGGCTTTCTTTTTCATTGACACATAGAGACACGCACACATAAAGGCTGAGAGGTCAACCAAAAAAGTTGGGTTCGACGCCTTGTACGAAGAAAAGAGAAAATATTTATATACGTATTAACTCAGAAAGATTTTCCTAACTGTAAAAAAAACGCCAGAAAAGATGTATACAAAGATGACACGACGACCGGCAAAAAACGAGTACAGAATCTATAGTTAGCGCCGAAAACTGAAGTGGGCCATGTTACCATGAAAGCATGTCTCGCAGGATTACCGACCTCAAGAAGCGAACTAGCGCTGTCGTCTTCATTGCGCAAGTTCGCTGTTACCACTGTCTAAATATTTATCTCTGATAGTGGCCATCTGTGCAGTATCCTTAACATGGTACACATCGCTCGCTTCTCTGTACTATAATCAAATCAAATGTTTTATTTCCAACAAACTTGTTGGGGGTCCTCCAGGCGAAAAGCTGCGACATACAGCTTGAATGTGCCAGAAGGCCCTCACATGGCAGTAGTACAAATTCAATTGACAATGCAATGGGTTACATTTACAATAATTACAAAGATCATATTTCAAAAATTTCTTTACAAAAATATGCCTTAAGCTGTTTCCGAGTCAACGTATTTGTCACAACAATTTCTTTCCCAAATTTATTTAACAGTGAAGGTCGCGTGTGTCTTAGCGACTGCATGAGGTACTTTGTACGCCTGTACGGTACTAACCACCTGTCTTTGCTGCGGGTACGCGCATCACTTTTGTCATATTCAAGTCGTGACGTATTTTTTAAAAATACTTGAAACTTTTTGGAGCCGAAGCAGAAAGAATGCAGTAGCCTGTATTCGTAAATGTTAGTTACTTGTATTATGTTATAATTTTCAAAAAGTTGCGCAGTAGAATGGAAATAAGGTACATTCGCTACATGTCGAAGTGCTCGTGTTTGAAGTTGAAGAAGTGGATGAAGATTACGTTTCGTGGTGGTAGCCCATACAAGCGCACAATAATTCAGATGTGATTGCAACAAGGCATAATATATGTACAACTTTACTTTCTCTGGGAAAAAATGACGACAACGGGACAATGCACCTGCGGCAGATGACAATGATTTCATAATTTGTTCAATGTGATATGTCCAGTTCATATCTTCTGACAGCGTCACGCCCAATACTTTGTATTTGGTTACAATCTCAATGGGCGCGCCATCCAACAATAATTCTTCATTTAAATAAGACTGCCTGCCTCTTGCCTTGAACAATATGGCCTTTCATTTGGAGCTATTGATTGTTAGAGCGTTATCACGAGACCAACTCGACAATTTAGAAAGGATACTGCGAGATCTTTGTAACAGATCATCAAGATCATTGTCAGAGACACAGGCTCGTATCGTCAGCGTATAGTACAATGGATGTGTCACTTACTATTTCAGCAATATCGTTAACACAGATATTAAACAAAATCGGGCCTACAACGCTACCCTGGGGCACACCTGATTTAATTTCCCTATATGAAGAGCAGTATTTTTCGATAGCAACGCACTGCGTCCGCCCAGACAGATAAGATTGAAAGAGCTGATTTGCCACGCCACGGATACCATATCTTTCTAGTTATTAAAATTTGATGACTTAAACGATCAAATGCCTTGCTATAATCAATAAATATACCCAACGTTAGTTTTCCCGCATCAATTTTATTAATTATTAGTTCTTTTTGGCGTAACAAGCTGTACAAAGCTGTATAACGTACACAAAGAAGCACAGGTGCTACAGTACCTTCACAGTTCCAAGTCTGCCACATGTAGTGCTATCAGCCCCTGCTAATATGAAAGAATGACTTCGTAAACGCCTGATCAGTCTACGTCCGGTACAAGTTTCTTTACACATTGTTAGCGCAGGTCGCAAGCTGATTTTCACGTCAGGAGCCGGGAAATGTATGCGACTGTTTTTGAATATCATCGACTTCCATGAAACAATGAAATCTAGCGGCTGCGCCAGCTCTCGCAAGTAGAATTGAAGCAGATATTCCACTACCATAGGGAAACTTGGCTGATTAGTTAGCGCAATGATTTTCAATGTCACCATAGTGTACAGGCTGCCACTGATAAAATTATGCGATGTCCATGAACGGCTGCTTGAGGATGTCATTGTAGTATTGCATTGCATCTGGCATTTGTTTCAGAACAACGCCTATTTAGATTTGAATAAATTTAAAGGCTGCCTCCAAATCCCAAGAGATAGTGCAGTATTGAGGGGGTTTCTACAGAAAAACGTAGCAGATTCGTTCGGAAGGCCAAGATTAATTTACTTTAGCAAATTTTTAGAGGGCTATACACGGTAATTATAGTCATTTATCGGCTGTGTAAACTCTTAAACACTTGCTTCCTCGCAAGCACGGGGTGACGCGAGCACAGGCAGGCAGAGACAGGTTTCACTCGATGAGCGCGAAAAATCGCTGTCCAAAGGGTGGCGTGGGGAACAGTGGCAGCAGCAGTGAGCGAATCAACCTTCTTGCTACATCTCGCTACTTAACGAACTAAGCGGCAATAACAGAACGCACACAAAGCTACCGATCGTCCGCGCAGCTAGATTCTGTACTTGATTCTGGCCACCGGAGCAGAACGCACCCGCTTCCTCCATTGCCTTGCTCAAGGTGGAAGCCACATCCTCGGCCCAACCTCGCATTGTTTCACTTGCAACTAAAGCGTGCGGCCCGCTGCCACGGTGTTATCCGACTTGGCCTTCATACTGTACATTACGGCGACAACGAAGGCGGAAGTGTGCTTAGAATGTCGAAATAATTTCTATTTCAATAATGAACTCGGGTGCCAACCGAAGCGCCGGACGCTGTGCTCCCGTAGAATTCGCCAGCCAAGGTGTCTTTGTCTGGATTCAAACAAGCTTTTCTGGCATGTGAACCGCTCGCGTCGAGCACGTAGATTTGAGAGTACCGTTAGTATGGACGCGGAGTGCGGCGTAGTGCCCTGGTATAAAAATTGCTGGGTAACTTCTCCTAAGACGCCACCACAGTTTTGCTTTTTAATTCAGGAAGATTGAGGTGTACCTTGGGTTGGTGTATACATCAAAATTTGACGGTAGTTTTCTAACATGTGCAAAAGCTAATGACACAGCGCTGGGGTGCAGTGTAAATATCATTGCGTGCGTTGTAGACGTCCTCATTGTAGGTAGTTGCGTACCAGTTGCGTATGTTATGTGTTGCCTGAGCACACCTAACAATATGTCTCGTGATCTGGTGAACACGCATGATGGCTTTGGTAGCCGCTATAGATGTATGCATGGAAAGTTCAAGGTAGGTCTGGAATATAGTTACACTGGAAGCTTAGCGCGCAAAGGACGATCCACAAAGACTAGACAGGATAAGCCCTAACTTTCAACGCAGTGTTTATTGCGGATCAGGAGCATATATACGCAACTGGTTCTGCTAACGGAAAGAAGGACAAGAAACTTGACAAAAAAACTCCACATGCTGTCAGTCCATGAATTCAAGCTCTGTAAATGATAATGCCACAGACGGCCTGCTGACGCATACATCACCTGCCCTTGCAATCTCGGATGCTTCCTTGATTTCCCTAGTCAGGTCATTGCGGTGCCGATACAAAATGACCGTCTTATCTAGCAAAGGATGGCAAGGTGGTTGTGCAACGCAGTTTTTACAATGAGCCGCCCGATGACCGTCTGTGGAAATATTGCCCACTTTATTACTGTGCTCTTGGAGACGCACATTCAAACATCTTCCCGTTTGGCCAATGTAGTACCTTCCATACGAGAGTGGAATTTTGTAGATAACCCCCCTCCTGCAAGGCAGGTAGGCATCTCTGTGCTTAATTGTGCATTCAGGCTTCCGCGTTCGAGTAGGGCAGCTCTTTTTGCAGACTCAACAGCTTTCTTGGCGCCATGAAAACCACTTATACGCCAGAAAATTTACCTACCTTCCTTAGGTTGTGAGACACCTAATGCAGGTAAGGTATCACGGCTACCATTTCTTTCTTCCTTTCTTCTTCCATTTTCTTTGTCTCTTCCGCTCTCTGCTCGTCATTCATGCGTGATGTAATCTTGCATCGCAGATGTAATCTGCGATGCAAGCCTTCGGCGACGGAAACAATATGTTTAGTATAATCCGCCGCCTCCAAACGCTTTATATGCTTTGTACACTTTGCTCGAAGGCATGCTCACATGACTTCCAAGGCCCATAAGCTCGTAAAGAGAACCATTGTTCTTTCCTTCTTGGCGAGCGCCCTCTGCAACGTTCTGGCGTAAAAGTGGTTTTCATGGCGTCAAAAAAGGTGTTGAGTGTCTGGAAAAAGAGCTGCCCTACTCGATCGCGGAAGGCTGAATGCACAATTAATCAGATGCCTACGTGACGTCTAAGTATGGTACCCGCAATCTGGGTGAGTGGCGTTGAAATCTCCACCGACTAATGTAGAAGACGCTGGGTATTGTCGACGCACATTCAATACCACCCTAAATTATTCCTTGAAAAAGAGCCACCGGTTGGTCTTACGTAGTATGGCACTACAACAACAGTTGCTTTGGGTAACTTCACAGCCACTGCCACTACCTGCTGATATGAGTTACACCAGCTTTCTAGAGAAAAGCAGACGTGGGGGTAGCGCGTATCATCATACACTTCCCCCTTTCCTGGAAGGGCAGCTGTGTGCACGCGACGGTCACTCATCGAAGGAGACACATATCCACTGAAGCCCGGAATGGCAGGCAAGGCGTTCGTCTCCTGAAGTTACAGGGCCCACACCTGCAGCTTGTTCATACGTAGTTGGGATTTAAGCTCCCCCACTTTCGTGGAGAGACCCATGCAGTTCCACGGCAGCACACCACAAACACCTGTATCCGACATCTTGATTACGAGTCCAGGCATTGAACGATCAGATATCAGGTTGGATAACTGGCTGACCATGAACGGCAAAAGAGTTGTTGTAGTTACCCGGCAACGGAGCAGAAGACCTGGTAAACTCGGCGAACGATGCAGCAGGGCGTGACACAGACGATGATGCAGCGGAATCGATACCTGTGTGGTGTGATATTTCACTGCACGTCCGTGACGCGCCAGTAGTGCGCGGTGCGGTCGTAGCTTGAAAACCTCCAATAAAAGATGGGCAATTTGATTGTCAACAGCTGCAATATCATCACGCAGATGTTCCGGCACGCTCTGCTTCTGTGTAACCAGCGGGCGACGGCGGTCTTTGCGAACTTTGTCACTGTAAGTGTTGGGAATGGGGTGCATGCGTGTCGGGCTCGGAAAGCTCTGGCCGTTCGTCATCATCCCATAGGAGCACCGCAATCCTGTTACATGTCGGTACTGGTTGTGTGGTAGCATGCACAGGCCATTGCTTATGAATCCCGCGATGAACCTTCTGAGTGGTCTTTTGCTTTGTGGGATAAGTTGGAGAAGTGATCTCGTTGTCGACGGTTTTGCATAGTTCACATCGGTAAGACACTGTGCCAGCTAGTACAGCTTCATATGGCGCTGTAAACGGACAGGATCGGCGCATGTGGCCAGGTAGGAAACAGTTGTAACAATAGACGACACTGGGTTTATATGGCCGAGGTCTTAGAATGCAGCCATTGTAGTACAGGCGGGATGAAGGAGTTGGTGGGCCCTGCAAACTGACGATGCAAGAGCGCCGATTTCCCATGATTCGCGCCTGAATGACACGGTGAGTAGGACAGTAGTGCTCACGCTAGAGAGCAAGCGGCTTACTGCATTTCATACAGAACAAAGAACTTTCCAACGTATATGTGTTTATTTATGTTGTAAATGTCGCTACCATTCCCTACAGTTTCGAAGGCGTCCGGTGTGTCCTCATCTGTCACGTTATCGTATGCTCTCAAGACCTCTCAAGCTGTCTATACAGCTTTTTCCCTGGCTGTGCTCGCAACACCAGTTGCGGAAATAAACCTTCAAACCTTCAAACCTCCCAGAGGTCTAGAAATAGCACCGCGGTTAGTCGCTTAAGGAGTATTTGGCGTTGCAACTACGTCACGAAATGAATCACAATCTGTCATGATTGACCACTTTGGAAGACCACGTTAGTTTATAGGGGGACCTTGTTACTCGTACGACACCGTTGAAGGCGCATCATTGCCCTCCTCTTCATAACTTTCCCAACGTGGCTGGCAAGTGCAGCTAGCTGTTCGGTAAAATGTGGAACCAAATGGAGACATCCCAGGCGTTAAATATAGAGCATGGTGGATTTACTTTCATTTTGAGGGACTGACACTTCATGCCACGTTTTCTTTTAAAATTTGAGAATGCTATCTCGAGAATTCCGGCCCAGACTACCAAGTGTAATATATGTGACTCCATCAAGTTCTAGACATGACGAGCGTTGGTACACAGCTAGTGAAACCTCCAAGTGTGTGACACACAGGACAATATTTATTTGTACATGTCGCGAACAAAGTGTAGCGACAGAAAAAATCCAGCAAAGCAGAATTCTGTGCCTTGTAGCCTTGTCCAGAAATCTTCACGAGCATCGATTTAGCGAAATCGCAAGGGCACTGAAAGAGCCACACTGCACTGCTGATTAGGCGTCAGATATCTTGTGCACAGATCGAGACTTGTGAAAGCCGCTTGCACGGATCCAGGAATTCCCATAATTTCCGTTGATGGGCCTCGAGTATGTCAACAAGTCACTGAATTGTCTTCTGAGTGCGTTTAGCCTCCCGAAGGTGTATGATTGTAGTCGCTGTAGTTGCTCATCGTACTCTGGATGTTAAGGTAATAGCTGAAATTGGCTCACTTCTTGAATATTCCGTCTGATCTTATTATCCAAGTTGCAAGCTAGACGATTTCTTAACGCTTCCTCCATACGTGTTCTAAATGTAGGTCAGTCGATTGGGCGACGAGGTTTAAGCGAAGTAAACTTCGTCACACCTTTGTTCTTCAGATAAGTAGTGATGTAGTCATGGCCATCGCCATGCATCCTGAATGATTATTGGGGGTGGTGGGGTGGACACATTCTTTGGTATAAGTAATGTGTATTCAGGAATGGGGAGGCGTTTGATGTTTTGCAGTTTTTCATTGATTGCTTTAGATTTCAACCTGCATTTTCTTGAGAATAATCTAACAATTACACTTGACATTTGCCAATGATTCGCTCTTTTACTGGCTGCAGATGGAATGCAAGAGAGGGAGCAGCATGCAGGAAAAATAAATATTGCTTACACACTATGCCCACTGTTTCCCTAAGAAATTGCCTGAAATCGTACGCATTGGGGACGTTATTCTAATGAAAATGGGCATGTTTTATGTACTGCACAATAACGTTTATGTAGCGCTAGAGGTACGCCGAAATGTCGGGACAAACATATTTAGTGCACCACTCATATATACTATTCTTCTTTGTCAGTTGGGTGCTGAACTTTAAAAAAAATGCGTTTACTTGAATAGCATTTCAATCACGGGCATTGTGGCTTCTTTGGGTGGCCTCCAGGCGGACTGTCATTTTCATTCTCAACATCACTTTACTTGGCGAAAAATTTGGCAGCGACTTTAGCGATAGCAGCATCTCTTTGGCAGCCTCTCAAAGCGATGTACGCTTTGAGAGGCTGCCACCGGCATCGAACATGCCCATAGCGGGCGTCCAAATACAGCCTGAAGGAGAAGCGTGAGATAAGAACGCGCCTGCAGTGCGTGGCGCGTAATCACCGACGTGCCACCGACTTAATCTGGGCGCCCGCGCCAACAAATTTGTGAGGACTTTGCGGCAGCGCTGCATGATAGCCAGGTATTTCCTCATGGAAACGCAAAAGTGGTGTCCTGCTGGCAGCGCATGCCGTACCTGGGTTTCCATGGTGGAAATACGGAGCATCGCTACATAAATACATTATTAATTACACCATTCTCTAGATTATTCGTTTCATGGCTTCTGCGGCCTTTCGTGTAAAACAAAGAGAGCCACTTAGGAAGACTGCCAAAGCAACATACACACACAAATCCGGTGGTTATCTAGAAAAAAGAGTTGCAATTGGCGTCATATTTGAATGGTTTTGAGTGATCGTTTACAATCGCCGTTGCACTTTTTCACTCTTTAGGAGGTGCACAATATTACGGCTTTTAGTCCATGTAAAAATTTCTTGTGCGTTTATTTTACCATTTTTAACAAATTATGTATACAAGTAGAGGTGTTCGCTGCCTAATAATAGCATCGGTAAGTTGGCGCGGTTGAATAAAGAAGTTGGTTTGTTGGACTTCACTACTTGAAAGACAACAAAGCTTAATATGAATGCTTGAGGGATGTGGCTGTTGCAAACAATCTTCCATTTATATTGTTCCGTGCTGAATTACTGGCAACCATTCTCCTAGTTGCATTTCAGTCATGACATCAGGTGCTGAGCGAAATTGCTTGTTTTATCTTAATTTTAGAAACCTCGTACGAATATTGGACACTACTAGGGAGATGCCCTTTCTGCGCCAGGTCGTAATATACCTCAACAACACGGGCACTGAACCATGCGAGCCTCGAATAATCTCGCTGAACCTGACGCTCCACTTTTCCACTGACGTTCGGATACTGAGGTACGAGGTCGACGCAACCTATGCCCACTTCCTGCACTGCCAGTCCGCCAGTCATCGCGGCGTAAGCACAACGACGGGTGTTGAGGCAAGCATAATACCGACACTCTGCGCCCGTCGCGAGCTGACATGTTCCACAGGTGACTTGGTGCCGTACATAGTTAGTGTTACTCACCCTGCAATTCAGGGTACTTTTGTTATTCATGTGCTTTCCATAGTTTGGATGCGCGACGAACAATAGCGTCACTGGATTTGAGAATCAAAAGAGGGTGTAGACGAACTGCAAAACATTTTGGAACGTTGTCGGCAATTTCTGACAAACGTAAAGGATGCCGTTCTCACGGTTGTATGACACTGACAGCTCATCTAAGAATGTCCCTGAGAGGAGATACGTCGGCAACATTATGCTTGTTACAATCGCGCATTTTTTATACATTGACAAACTTACGTTTCTCTTGCCTTAGAGGCATGCGAAAATGTGAAGAACCTACTCAGATTTTTAAATTCGTTTTTCTTTGCGACACGGCTAACAGTGATATCTGAATAATTCACACCGCTTACGTGAAGCAAAGGTGAGCCTAACGCAACAGATGCTAGATGAAAGCACTTGTAAATATATGTCGTCGGGTTACGTGTAATTGTGTTTCCGCAGGTGCGTTGATGCAGTGACGTCTTGTTTAAAGTGAAATTGCTTCTATGAGTGCCAGAATTTTTTTAAATGCTTTAAGAGCTGAGCTGAAAAATATCAAATCTCAGCACAGAAGGGTCTGTGGAGTAGTAATTCAGGTTCATTCATGAGCAAAGTACCGAACGCGTCATTATTTACAATGAAAAAGTAAACATATTTTAATACTCGTATGGCTGCGATTTCTACCTCATCGAGGCCGCAATTTGATCGTATAGTGTGGAGACTACGCTGTAACGAGTGTCGCTGTTGTTGCCGTATGACAGAGAAAATGAACGACTTACACGCAGGACCCCCAATGACCTCTATAAAAAATCGAAGTCGCAATGATATTAGGCTAAAATATCTCCAATATGCTAAATTGACGTCGCAATGATGTTCCGCGTAACTGATTCTTAACCAAAGCACCTACGCGAACATTTGATTGCAGTCGTTGAGCGCCCCAGTGAGTTCGCATATATATATATATATATATATATATATATATATATATATATATATATATATATATATATATATATATTTGCCAAATATATTTGCCAAAAATATATATTTGACCAAATGCAACCATTTGGTCAAATGGTTGCATTTGCGCGAGGTGCTGGATTTGCGCGAGGTGCAAGAAAACTTTCAGCCGCAATATATGTCATCATAGTGCGTATAGTGTTCGTTTTGGAATTCTTTAATACGTCTGTGTTTTTATTACTTTGACGGTTGTTGAAAATACTTTTTTGTCCCATTGCATTTGCCTTGTTATTTATGTCGGTGCGCTTGATTTCTCCTTCATTTCTGTCCATTTCGTGAAAGAATAAAATGTACGTGTCCTGCAGGTTTTCAAAGCTAATGGGTTGTTTTCTTTTATGAAGTCCGTCATGCTTCAGAGAAAGTGACTGTGGGCTGTAGAAACTTGCCACTGTATAACCGCTGTTGTTCAAAATTCTATTGGAAGGTTGAGATAGTAACTGTTGGACAAGTGAAACTGATTGAGAAGCCACAGTAATGAGCGCTGGTACATTCAGGTCAAAAGTGAAATGCTCGAAAAATTTGTGTTAAGCGCTGAAAAGAAGTCGTTGTCGTAGATAAGTGATCTATTTCAATGTATGTCACTTGAAATATAGCCATACTGGGTGGAATATATGAGGTTTGTGTGTTTGAACAAGGGCGTGGGATGTATTACATAAGTTTGCTCGTAAAAGTTTCTCCCGCCACTTCTCAAGCAAACCATATCAAGGTAAGCAGCGAAATAAAGTCCTCATATTAGGAGATTTTGTGAAAAACATGTTATTGGGGTTTTAGGTCATGTCGTGTACATGAAAAACATCTGTCATGAATGAAGCTGATGATTCTTTTTGTATTGTATTGAAAAAGAAGACTGTAGAACACGCAATTGGCAAATACGGCCTCGATTGTAGAAACGCTGGAGGAGAGATTCTAGTATAATTCGCAGGAAGGAATAAGCGGCGAATGATGAACACCTTCTTCAGAAAGCGTAGCAACAGAAAGTGGGCCGGGAAAGTCCTAATGATCAAACAAGAAATGAAGTTGACTTCCTACTTTCTGCTGATCCCAGCATTGTGCAGGCCGTAGAAGTGAATGGTTGGGTAAAGTGCAGTGATCATAGGTTAGTGAGGGCTAGGATTCACCTAAGTTTGAAGAAAGAAAGAGAAAAATTTGTCAAGAACAAGCAGGTCCACCTAGAGGCAGTAAGGGTAAAAGAAGACAAATTCAGGCTGGCAGTTGCAAACAAATATACAGTCTTGATACAGAGAGATGATGACCTATAGCTACTGAATGAAACCATAACTAGGCTGGCTTAAAAGACAGGAATTGAAGTGGGAGGTAAGGCACCAAGGCAACAAGTAGGCAATCTCTCCCAAGTAAAAAAGGACCTATAAAAGAAACGACAAACAAAGAAAGTGTCCAACTGAAGAAATGAAATTCGCAGAATTATCAAAGCTGATCAACAATGCGAAAACAAGTGCTATTGGAAACTATAGGGTGGGAAAGACTGAAGAAGCCGTAAAATATGGACACAACCTGAAATGAGTGAGAAAGTCACTTGCTCTGCGACAAACTACGTTATATGCGCTGAAAGATAAGCAGTGTAATAGCATCAGCAATCTCGAAGATATAGTAAAGGAATAGGAAGAATTCTACATTGACCTGTTGAACACCCAGAAGATTCGGGATACCTTTACTAGAAACAGTAATGAAAGGATACATAAAGTACTCCTATAACTACCGATGAGGTCAGGAGGATCTTGCAAGACACAAAACGAGCAAGAGCGGCAGGAGAAGATGGAATAACTGTCGAGTTAATCAAAGATGGAGGCGACATACTGATTGTAAGACTGACGGCCCTTTATACGAAGTGCCTATCAACTGCAACTATCCCAGAAAACTGGAAGAATGCAAACATTATACTAATCCACAAAAAGGGAGACGGTAAAGGATTGAAAAATTGTAGGCCCATTAGCTTGCTCCCTACGTTATATAAAATATTTACCAATATAATCTCCAATAGTGTAAGCGCAACTCCGGACTTTAGTCAACCAAGCGAACAGGCTGGATACTGGAAGGAGTACTCTACAATGGATCACGACCATGTCGTTAATTACGTTATCGAGAAAGCTGCACAGTACAATAAGCTTCTTTGTGGCTTTCATAGATAACGAAAAGGCATTTGATTTAGTAGATACTAGCAGTCATACAGGCATTTCGTAATCAAGGAGTACAAAACGCTTACGTAGATACCTTGGAAAATATCTACAGAGGTTTCATAGCTAACCTTATTCTACGCAAGAAGAGTAGGAAGATATCTATAAAGAAAGAAGTCAGACAGGGCGACACAATATCTACAATTATATTCACTGCATGCTTTGAAGAAGTATTCGAGCTTATAAATTGAAAACGGTTACGAGTAAGGATCCATGGCGAATATCTCGGCAACCTTCGGTTAGCCGATGATATTGTTCAACTCAGCAAGAACACAGATGAGTTACAACAAATGACTGAGTACCTTAACAGACAGCCTAAGAGTGGGGTTGAATATTAATATGCAGAAGGACAAATGCGGTGATGAAAAGCCGGGCACAGGAACGACAGTTCAGGAAAGTCAGCCTCTAGAGTCTGTGAAGGAGTACGTTTACCTAGGTCAATAATTCACAGGGAAACCTGATCATGAGAAGGAAATTCATAGAAGAATAAAAATGTTTTGGATCGTATAAGGCAGACATCGTCAGCTCCTGACTGGAAGCTTACCATTAACATTGAAAAGAAAGGATTGCAATCTGTGCATTTCACCAGTGCTGAGATAGGGGGCAGAGACTTGGAGACTGACAAAGAAGCTTGAGAACAAGTTAAGGATCGCGCAAAAAGCGATGGAACGTAGATGGCTAGGCACAACGTTAAGAGACAGCCAAAGATCTGTTTGGATCAGAGAGCAAACGGGTATAGACGACATTCTAATTGACATCAAGGGCAATACATTGAGCTAGGCAGGTCATGGAAGGCGCCGGTTAGATAACCATTGGACCATTACGGTTACAGAATGGATACCTAGAGAAGACAAACGCAGTCGAGGACGGCAGAAGACTAGAAGGAGCGATGAAATTAGTAAATTCCCGGGTGCAAGTTGGAATCGGTGGGCACTGGACAGGGTAATTGGAGATCGTAGGGAGAGGCCTTCGTCCTGCAGTGGGCATGGAACAGGCTTCGGCTGCTGCTGCTGCTGCTGCTGATGATGATGATCATGATGACAACTATCAGAAGTCGAGACATTACACGAGAGTGTCATTGCTCAAGCAACACAAAAACATGCAGCTTCAAACGGAAGGTTGCATCAAGTTATCATTGCTAATCTACACTGAATTGAACAAGACACCTTTTTTTTACTGTGGACAGGGTTTGTCATTTAGAAAGCAAGATGTTCCTAGAAATTGGTTCGCTTGCTGCGCTTTCGTTGTGCACGCAACACGCTACACTGATAAGGTTAGTGTAGCTCTACCCACCGTGGTTGCTTAGTGGCTGTGGTGTTTGGGGCTAAGTACCACATCGCAGGATGAAATCCAGGTCACGGTGGCCCCGTTTCAATGGGGCTTCTGTGCATTTCGTGATGGTGTTGTAAACGTGTTCTGCAACACCTTCCAAAAATGTATACTTTGTTTTCACAAATAAAAGCGTTGCCTCGCAAAGCTCTTTCAGCAATATTTATTGATCTGGACCTTCACTCTCTCGGCTCAAAGTTTCATTCTCGAAGTATATAGATTTTTCAACGCACAAGAATCACCAGATACAGTTTTCACTCCCACATCTCTGCTGACATGTATGCTTAGTGTCCACAGCAAGCGCACGCTCTAATAAGGGGAAGTCCGTCATAAAGCCTCGGCTCAATCGCTCTCCTCAGACGTCTCACCAGTCCCCCCGAAGCCCACTCCTCGCCGTCTTAGGGTTCATTAGCGCACTGTCTTGAGCTTCTTGCGCATTTCTCTCCTCTGAGCCCTGCCTTACTCACCGTCTTCCACCAGCTTCACGGATGACGGCTCTGTGTCATTCATTGATTTGTAAATATGCTTTTCATGGTACCGAGTCTTAGCCAATTAGTTCCACTGAGTGTTCTTGTTTGGTAGTTATTAACTTCAAAATAAACTCTCACAATATGTATTTTGTACTCTTCTCCGTTGTTACGCGCTATTGTGTACGACTTTTGCTTTTCAGACTAGTATATATCACACGTTTTCTTAGATACTTACTGGTGGAGACAGTATTGGGCCAATGCTATCAAATTGACACTGAGAAATTGTCCGGCGAAATAATGACTGTGTGCTCTAGAGCCAGCGAATATACCGTATTCATCATAAAGGGGGCATCGGACGAAGCTGTTATGGATGCTGGCAATCATATGCCCCCCTCTGGCCCTTTCGCACAGAACAAGTTGTCCCCGACACTGGCCTGAAGTTTATACGACCCTTATTCTAACATTGAGCCAGGATTGTATTCCGTTGTATATTGCCAAATGCTAGCGCTGGACCAAGGCGTGTACCAGATTCTGGAAGACCCTGGTCATGTACTGTAGAATGCTCGTATGCATTCTGGGTGGCCTCGAAATTTTCGTTTTCCTGTTGACACCGTATAAAAATCGTTTTGATTTTGTCGTTGAAAGCGCGAAGAGAGAGCCCAGATGTAGCAGTTCTCCCTCTTTGTCGATTTATAACACCTTATAAGTTCCTTTGCTCGCCGCGTTGACATCGTTCGGGGTTGCTCAAGGAGGATCCGGTATCGATGAAAAGCCACAACTGGTAGCTCCTTGAATAAAACGAGTTTTTGATAATAAAAGCGGTCTTTGGTAATCCGACCACATAAATTTGGTAATCGTCTTGCCTTGAAGTTACGCACCCGATAACGTTACATTAGTAACAAGTAAACAGAACTGATATGTCACATGAACGATTCATAATAGAAAGTCGCCGGCTAAATAAATGAAGAGGATGATCAAAATTAGATCAACGTGCCTACGTTCGAGCTTACAAGTGCGGCAGTTGAGGGCAAGTGGCTTAGAAGCGGACTATGAAGGAGCTATCCGGCTCGGTAGCTCTGAAGGTACACTGAAAGAACCCATGATATGGTTCGGGCAAATTGTTTAGACTCGCAAGATACTGCTAAAGTTGAACATTCACACCACAACTAATATGTTACGTCTCATATCAAGAGAGCTGCGGACGATTACATGTTACCCTCTTTAATAGTCATGCATTTTCTCCTCAACTCGTTCGCCGAGTCATCGGGGCTAAGCTACGCGTTCACTCGCTCTGCGTCATGAAGGACGCCGTGTCGTCAGCTTCCGGTTCTCTAGGAGCGAGCGAGCTGCTCGGCAGTCGACCCCAAGCCAGAGCTATCGAAGAAGCATGCGTTGCGGGAATTTTGTCACAGCGCCGAAGGTGTCTGGTATTCCATTAACCACAAGCGAGCTGGGCGTTTCGACCAATGGCTGGAGGCATGAACCCAAGCTGATGAAGGAACTTTAACGTAGACGTACGTGAGCGGCTTGATTGGTCAGCACGATCCAGCCACCTGTTGGCGCAGAGATTTACCAGCCAAAGAAAGCGCTAATATTTCTCTAACGAAGTGTACAACATTTTACCCGTTTAAAAACAACGTGTTAACCATTACACTAGCAGCAAAGAATATATTTAGCTATTGCTGCTTTGTGTGTTTGAGCGCTGTACCACCAGGTGGCTGCACCGTGCAGACCATTCACATTTGCACTTCTATTCATCCCGTGAAACGACACGGTCAAACGGCCAGGCCCTGTCCCCTTGCGCTGGCGTTTACCCTAATACCTTACTCATGAAACTATATATCGTCACTAATCTTCCGGCGTAAAGTGACGGGCGCAAACGCGAAAATCCTGGCACCGATCGAATAGCGGCAGTAGTCCGATGCGCTGCAGCCAGTGCGCTCGTCTGCTGTCTCGTAGAGGGACACGTTGTCGAAGCTTTACATATTGCCAGTCACTACGTTTGCAGTCCACAACGCAAAATGTCGAATCATAGTGCTCGCGAAAAGACTGAGACGGACTTTGGCCGCGGAGCTCTCGTCAATATGGAGCACGCTGTAACGCAAGCTGACGGTGCTTGCTGTGTGCCGGAAGTGCTTTAGTGTGGTGTGAAGTTGTTCTTGCGCATTCTGCTTCTATTATTTTCTTTTTACAGAAACAAATTGACTAACATTACAACGATTACGAGCATCGTTTATTCACTATAAAGGTGGAGTAATTATCGATGACGCACCCTGGGCAACCAATGGGATAGCTCGCCCTACTGACATCAATTGGGTGATTACGTCATGTGGGTAGTGGCGGCTGAAAATTCCGCCGTGTAGTGTGCTGCTATAGAAAGCGATGCACATTTTTGTAGCGTTATAATAAATTTCACGCTTTACGCGGAGCACTTAGATGCGTGAGTGATCAGAAGTACCAGCTCTAATTACTCAGTAGGTTTGTTAAAATCGTTAAAAAATCGTTAAGCGGTAGACGTGGTGAGCGACTATGCTAAGTCGTGCGGCCTCAACTGCGCCCCCCCCCCCCAAATTCGGAGCTACTCCTGGTCTCACCGCGAAACAAGCATGCATCCGACTCGCCCACTATCAACATACAACTGGAGGGACACGCCATCGTTCCGTCTCAGAGCGTAAAGATATTGCGAATGGTTTTCCAGTCGGATCGCACCAAGTCAACATTAATTCACAAGCTTAAGAATACAGCAGCCCAAGTTACCCACATGATCCGGCGAATTACAACCAAGACAAGGGACATGGGGGACGCAGAAACGCTTCGGCTTGTCCAAGCCTTCGTCGTGTCTTGAATAACTTACGCTATTTCGTACGCACTACTCAACGCGAGGAAACTCAAGAAAATCAACAGAATGATCAGAAAAGCATATAAGCAGGCGATGGGCCTGCCGATCAGTACGTCCACAGAACGCCTACTACGACTAGGTGTGCACAACACGGCCGAGGAGCTGATCGAGGCGCTCTTATCCAGTCAGCGAGCAAGGCTGGCGGTTACGGAAGCGGGGAGGTCCATTCTCTTACGCCTGGAGCTCTGCCCCTCTGAGCCATCCGCCGCCTCAGACTGTGAGTTTACCCCTTGCCATCCGGAGCAACATCACCGTACGTCCTTTACCGCGCAACATGCACCCAGTCACCACGCAGAGCGGAGGGAGGCCCGGGCCCTGGTCATACACAAGCGATACGGGACTTTACCCTCTACAGCCTACACGGACGCGGGTTCTTACCCCAGACGCCCAGCCACAACATCCACCGTAGTAGTCAACAAAGAACATCGGAGCAGCATTTCGCTCCCCCGAAACAATCCCTCCAAGCCGAGGAAGCGCCCATAGCCCTTACACTCTCCCAAACAGAGGTTGAAGTCATAGTGACCGACTCCCAACAGGCGTGCCGCAACTCTGCTAGCGGCAGAATTCATACAACTACGCTCAAGATCATCAATCAAAAGCCGCCAACGACATCAGTCATGATCATCTGGGCGCCAGCTCATCACGGAATTCCTGGCAACGAGGTCGCCAACCACGTGGCTCGAGATTGGACCCACCGAGCCGACGCCGAGGTATCTGAACCTGAGCGTATGCACCCTGTAGTCTCGTACCAAGACATCACACTACACTACGAGCTAAACCACAGAACATATGAACCCCCACACAACTCCCTACCTAGAGAGCAGGAGCGATCCCTCCGAGCTCTACAGGTTAATACATTCCTCCACCTAACCAGAAATCACCTCATAGCCCCTACACAATTCCATTCGCAATGCCGCTTCTGCGCAGAGCCCGGGTCCCTTAGGCACATAGTAGGGGGTTGCAGAGCGGCACCGTTAAATCCTCCGAACCCTTACCCCACCAACGAGCTTTGGGAGAAAGCCGTGGCCTGCTCCGACCTCGAGGATCAGCAACGGCGGATTGCGGGGGCGCAGGACGCTGCCCGAGCTCAAGGCATTCTGGAATGAGGATGCCTCTCCAAAGCTGCATTCACCCAATAAAAATGTTCATTCTTTCTCTCTCTCTCTCTCTGAAGCCACGTTTTGGTGCTTCTAAATGAACCAGGTAGCAGTATTGATGCGAGAGGAGAGAAGTGAAATGTACGATAGGAGAGAAGCGGTAGAAATGGTTCGTGTCTCGGAGTTCGTGCGTCCGTGTAGAGGCATTACTGCCAAAAAATTTCTTCTCACTCCAAATGTGTACACCTACAATCCTACGCAACGAGCAAATTCCCTCTGCTACAGCCTACAATTCTAGGTCCTTTTAAAAAGCAAATTATCTTTTCGCTTTAACAGCCATGATGATAACTCAGTGTCTAAGATGTCGTGTTCAATAGTACGCCTATTGGGGCCTTGCAGCCTATTAGAGCAAGGTTGTGGCATTGCTGCCTCCGGCTTTTGTTCAAAAGCGCACAGGCGTTCCATTGCCTTCTATAACTAGCGCATTTCCAAGCGTCAAGAGTCCGCAGCGAATTACAAGTTTTTTTTACTGGTTGCCGACAGGAAGGGGAGTCAATTCAAGAGATTCTCGTCGACATATGGCGCATAGAGGGCAACTGCAATTTTGGCAGCGCATTAGACCTGAAGTTGAGGGATCGGATTATTTGCGGTGTACAGTCAAGCCGTGTACAAAAGCAATTACTCTCTGAGGAACGGTTAACGCTAGACGATCCCGAATTCCTAGCCGTTCCAGCGGAAGCGGTGGACGGTGATGCTAAAGATATGCGCGTATAACCACCCACGGTACTCAAAGTGCAAGCCCGTCATCGATCCCTTCAAGATAACCTTATGCAATGCGCTGCACAAGCTTGTGGACGATGCCGAAGCGCGAAGCATGACGATAATACCTGACAGTGGCCGAAAGCGCGCTGTTTTCATTGTGATCAGCAAGGTGGCTTAGCTAGGTTGTGCTACGCCACGCCAACAGACGTGGAAGTTGAAAATCAAGCAGAGTCAGAGCACTGATATGCATGCAAACCATGTTAAACAATGACGATAGCGACTAATACAGCGGGGCAACCGTCTGGATGCTAATTTCTTATAGGAGAAGCGTATTGGAACCCCCGTTACGACGCACGTTTTGTTCGAGAGGCGTGGAATGGCCCCTGCAAACCGACACAGGCTCCCCGCTGTGCCTCATATCCAGACATATTTACTAGATACCCTGCGCACAATGGCCATGCTGGAAGGCGCTACTAATGAAGTCATGTTACGCCGGAAAGTGCCCGCGCCGGGTGAACTCGAACAGTCGATGTGGCACAAAAGTATCTGTCGCGTGCACATTAATTGTGCCTTACTGTACAGAAACAAGTATTTGTGGACGCAACGTGATAACTGCCCTCCGAAAGAGGGGCGTTTCGATTAGACTGCTGCAGCACCAGATTTTCTAGGTGATACTAGGCCAACCGAGCACACGGTGAATATGCTGCTCGCTGGTTACGAGGAGGTCTTCTCTGCAGATCTGGATCTCACGAAATGTCCTTCTGAAAACGTGAAGTTCAAGGACAGCGCGACACCGTAGTTCTGTAAGGCTAGATTCCTTCCTTACGCACTCCGGGGTAAGCTTCCACGCGAAAGTGATCGGTTGGTGGCAGTTGCAGTCTTATCACCGGTAGCTCATGCGTAGTAGGCTACGTCTGTCATGGTGGTATTGAAAGAAAAGGACGGTATTGTAAGAATATGTGGAGATATTAAGGTCTCCCTCAATCAGGCATGTGATGTGAAACATTATCCGCTACCGGTAACCGATGACATGTTTGTAAGCCTAAATGGAGATGACAGCTTCAGCCCATTGGATATGAAGGACGCGCACAATCAGCTACTGCCGGATGACGCGTCACGCAAACTTTGTGTTCTTCACGCTCACCGTTGCCTGCTTCGTAGAAAGAGAATTCCATTTGGTTTAGCTTGGTCTTTGTCCGCGCCGGATATTTTTCAAAGAAAGACGGACGCAATACTCGGCAGCCTACCAGGCATCGAAACCTACCTTCATGACGTGCTAGTGGCAGAGTATAACAGTGGCAGCGGAGAGTGGCTTGAGGAGCTAGAACGGTCCCGGGAGCAAGGCTTTGAGCTGTGGTCAGAGGGACAGAACACACCCGTTATCGTTCCCCCTGTTGCTAAAACGCATACCGTTATTTCCCTTTCCCAAGACCTTCGAGCACTGCTTCCTATATAATGCAGCGGTGCTACCAATAAAGTTGTTCACCACCCGCGTTCATGCTGCTGCCGTGGTCACAGCTCATTTACAACTATTTGGTTGTGTCTTTATTTCCATAAGAAAAAAAAAACAACTTCAATTTCTTACTGAATATTTTGAATATATTTACCTTGGCCCGAATGGCAACGTAACGCTAACCTATCAAACAATCATGATGATGTATACCTCGGAAAATTTAATGCACGCGGTTAAATTATGTATCCAAAAAACAGGTAATGAGCAGCTTAGTTACGTAATTCAATCTATCCTATGTCTCTTGTAGAACTACTTCGCTTCTCTGCCAGAGCGCCGAGCTGTAACCAGTGGCGTAGCTAGGTCGTCTGGCACACGGGCCCATAGGTGTTCAGTCAACCCCCAGATGCAGTCAGGAAGGCGAGGATATCGCAAATTTCCGGGGAGTAGGAGGGGCTGATGTTTCAGCACCAGCACAGCCGCCTTGGAAAGCCCCCCTCCCCTCACTTCGCTTTCGTTCCCAGAGATCGCCAATGTAGCAGGTACACAGGCTCTTTTATTTTCCGTACCAAATAACACAGGGTGGTGCACTGATCACTTGTAATAAGGGCATTTGCACATCTGCTGTCAAACTGTTAGGCTTGGCAGTAAATACAGATAAAGACATAATTAGCGATTTTAGAAGCAATATTTGCAAAATTGAAGACTGACAATCATATGTTGACCAACAAGAACTTCACAAAAATCGTCGTAGGTACTACGGCGTGCAGTGTTTTGGTTGTCGCCAGCCCTGAACGCGAACAAAAATTAAGCAGCGTGTCAGTGACGCTGATCTCCACACCCTAATAGAAAACGCCCCCTGCGTGCTTCTTGCGCGGGCAAGTATGCTATGACAATTAAGAGTTCTCATCAATATAATCCATAAAGCCTTTCTTTATTTGCCACTGTTGGCAAACGTGATCACCCGAGCTGCGGTACCGCTACAAGATTGGAAACAGGATGTAGCACGCTCCGCGTCGATTTCTGCCATCACCGTGCAAAAACCTAGAAGGCCGCGATGAAGCCCTTGACAGCGAGAGCTTGCGCTACTGTTGGTCTGCACTCGCAACGGAGAGTATACAAAGATTGATGTCACTGGTTCACTACTTCATATTTCTTGCGGTACTGCCAGACTGCGCCGCCCTCTGTGCCAAAGTACTGCAGGCTTTAACAACTAAGACGATTTTGTTTAGAGATGAAGTTTTTGTTAAGCTAATAATGTGACTTTGTGTCCTCAATTGCCGAATTGCAACGTTTCCTCTATAATTGCTGATCGAGCAGTCATTTAAGATATTATTATTAATTACCTACCCTGCTTTGCACGATACCCTGTTCCTAGTGGTCACAGACACATAACCTGATGTACTATGAGAGTATTCTAAAAAAATTCACCTTTGTGTACAGCTCTGTATAGCTGAAACGGGACGCTGTTTGTGACATGACGTTACACAACAAAATCAACATCCACAACAGCAGGCGGTGACAGAAGAGCAAAGGAAGGAATGAAATTTATGAAGGTCACGTTCGGTTTCCTACCCTATACAGGCGGACGGGCTCACGAGAAGAAAAGAAAGGAGAGGGAGGGAAGAAGTTACTATCAGTGTGAATACGTGCGGTTGTCCATGACTTCACGCCTATGATCAGTTACCGAGGCCAGTTGCTTTCATGAAACGTAGCAGTGCCCGGGTCGCTATGCAAGCCTGCTACGCATGGGGCCGTGGTCCGAGAATCTTAGTCTCTGAAAGTGGTCTGTTATCTAATCGGTTTAAGACCCTCTGAAGAAAGTCGCGTTCGTTGTCATAGATATCACAAAAACAAAACGCGTGCTCAATCGCATGTTCACAGTTGCGCGAGTCAAAGATCACTGTGTCAGATATTCCAATAAGGAATGAGTAGGCTTTAGTAAAAGCCACCCATAACCAGACAGACAAAGAACTTTATTTACAAGGTCCTGAAAAGCTTTGCCCTAGGGTAGAGCTGCGGGCCGCTCCCACGTGGGGACTGGTAGGCCAGCCTAACCGCCGCATCGTGGGCTCTCTGCACAGCCCAAGTTTGACGTGAAAGTTCTGAGCTCTGGAAGGCGGAGCCCCATTCTTCTTCCGTGACGACACCACGTACCCGGGCAGACGAGGGCTGGACCCTCCCGCATGTAGCCGTTCGCGGCTTAGCCGTGTCTGGGGTAAAAGGGATCCTGGGGGTTGAGCCGAAGCTGGGTGTTTGGACCCTTAAGGCCCCCCGGCGGAGGCAACACACCTCTTCGGCCTCGGCTTCACATAGACGGCACCTCCAGACTGACCCACCTGGAGGAAATCGGCAGTCGCCTTTTACTGTCCTCCTCTCCAATCTTCGTCTTTCTCTCCCACATTTAGATCTTTCCTGTCTTCTCTTCACTTCTTATTACTTCCTTTCTCCACGGCGGCAAGTGTTAACCTTGTGTATCTGCCCTCCCTTGGGTATAATATACTAGGTTATAGTGGCAATGTACGGTTGTCGCCTGCAGCCTTACGCGTTAAGGCCTGCAGCGTCCCCATGTTGGGCTCCGTGGTGGGTGGCCGCCATTGCTGCCGAAAACGAACCGAAATACCATGGGAACACCCGCATTTCCCCGCCTATTTGATCGTCACCCTCAGAAGGGGGGACGCATCGAAGACTTCAGCACATGTTTGACCCACATAATAGAGAACTACCCGAAATAACATGTTGTACATAGTGAAAATCCTGAAAAGCAAGCCAGATTCATTTCGCCATTCACAGTAGCAAAATCTTTGACCGAAGCCTTAGGGTCAGGTTATAAGGTAACGAAAATGGCTCGCGGGGACCTTTTGCTTGACATCCCTCAGGAACATCAGTACGAGAAGCTTGGCAGTCTTGTGACATTTGGTAACATACCAATTTCTGTTACACAACACCGAACAATGAATAGCTCACGGGGAGTCGTATCAGAGGCAGACCTCCTACACTTGACAGAAGCTGAACTCCTGGAAGGGTGGAAAGAACAAAATGTCATTGACGTAAAACGTATTATACTCAGACGAGACGACAAGGAAATCCCCACTAAGCATCTTATCCTAACATTTTAATCCAGCGTACTGCCAGAAACCATCGAAACAGGATACATCAGGTTAAACGTGAGACCATATATTCCAAACCCCAGACGTTGTTTCCAATGCCAAAGATTCGGCCATGGCTCACAGAGCCGCCGAGGTCAAATAACTTGTGCAAGGTGTGGAGTGCAGGGCCGCGCCTCCGACAACTGCAGTGGCACGCCTCACTGTGTAAACTGCAGTGGTGAACATCCAGCCTACTCACGCTCCTGTCCAAACTGGAAGAAAGAAAAAGAGATAATCACCCTTAATGTCAAGGGAAATATTTCGTTCAAGGAAGCCCGTAAACGGTGCTCACCTTTCCACAACACACCTTATGCTGATGCGGCGCGTCGGGGGGCAGCGTCGCAGCGGCCATTGCTAAGTGGCCAGCCCGCGAGCTGCGAGCAGGTACCTATGGCTTCTGCCCCCAGGGTGGAAGTAGGTAAGCCTACTCCATCAAACCAGCAAACAGGCCAGGCTACCCTTGGGTTGCCGGCCCCACAAGAGTTATGTGTGGCAACCCGCGCTACACGCAGTGATCCCGCAGGACCGATAGCGGCCCCGAAGGTGGGCGCAGCCGAGGCTGCCTCAACCTCCCCGGCCTCTTGCAGCGCTGGCAACAGCCGGCGCAGCCAAATTCCACAAGGAGTCCCATCGACCTCCGGGATGGTGGGCGCAGCGGTCTTGCCTTCCGAGGTGAGACTCTCTCGAAAATCTTCTCGTTCGCAAGAGCGCGTGTCCGGCGCCTCACAAGAGGCAATGGACACAACACCTATCCCCACGGCGCACCAAGCGCCTAAGGAGCGGCGATGCTGCCTCGATCGCTCCAGAAAAGGCAGAACTCCGGTTACAGGGCCTCGCAAGAGCTCTGTAATCTAATGCATCACTTCTGTTTCCGTATACACAGCACCAATTTACTTTAAATATGGATACAAAATCATACAATGGAACGTCTGAGGTCTTCTGAGAAACCTTGATGATGTACAAGAACTCATCCACCAACACAATACAAAAGAGCTGTGTTTACAGGAAACACACTTAAAACCAAAACACACAAATTTTCTTCGACAGCACGTTACTTTTCGCAAAGATCGCGATGATGCTATCGCATCATCGGGCGTTGTTGCCATTGTAATTCAAAAAAGCACAGCGTGTCAACGTTTACAGCTACGAACTGCCCTTAAAGCAGTGGCGGTTCGAGCTGTCCTGCTAAACAAACCCATCACTATTTGTTCGCTTTACATACCCCCACATTACAAATTAAATAAACCGGAATTTCAGTCCTTCATAGATGAATTGCCAGAACCTTATGTTGTTCTTGGCGATTTCAATGCACACAGCACCTTGTGGGGAGACTCTCGTATCGATGCGCGAGGTCGTCTCGTTGAACAGTTCCTTTTTTCTTCTGGAGCGTGCCTTCTAAATAAGAAAGAACCCACATATTACTCTCTTGCAAACAGAACCTTTTTGTCAATAGATCTTAGTATATTTTCCGCGTTTATACGGCCCGAACTCGAATGGGAAGTTACGAGCAATCCTTACGGGAGCGATCCCTTCCCCGTACTGTTAAGAACATCTAAAGAAAATAAATTTCCTCCACAAGCTCCTAGGTGGAAGATAGATACAGCCGACTAGGAGAAATTTCGAATTCTCACTACCATTTCATGGGCTCATATGTCTTCTTTAGAAATTGATGCTGCTGGGGAGTATTTTACAGCGCTCATAATAGATGCAGCATCTAAATGCATGTCTGAAGGAAGTGGCTTGGCATGCAGATGGCGTGTCGCGTGGTGGAACGACGAATGTAGGATCGCTCGTAAGAAACAGAACAAAGCGTGGTGGATGCTACGCGCTTCCCCCCCCCCCTGCAGAGAATCTTATCAATTTTAAGAAAGTAATGTCCCAAGGCAGGAGAACCCGCAGGCAGGCCAGAAGAGAAAGTTGGCAGAACTTTTTATCGAGTATTAACTCTTTTACAGATGAGGCCAAAGTCTGGAACAGGGTAAATGGAATTAGAGGACGACCAACGTATTCACTCCCTCTGGTAAATACACAGGGCGAAACACTGCAAGATCAGGCAGACTCACTTGGGGAACACTTTGAGAGCGTTTCAAGTTCAACCAAATATTCAAAACCCTTTCTCAAACATAAACAAATAGAAGAATGCAAGCCTTGCCTTCCTCATAAGAAAGTGCCAGCAGAACGAACCGTTCCACCGTCCTTTTAGCATTGCAGAGTTGAGAGCTGCCTTCAGCGCATGCAACAGCTCTGCACCGGGATCTTATAAAATCATGTATGAAATGCTCAAAAACTTACACAATGAACGCAAGTTACACTACTTACACTTTTCAACACTATCTGGGGTGCAGCGTACCTTCCAACGGCATCCAAAGAAGCCATTGTGGTCGGTGTTTTGAAACAAGGGAAAGACCCTTCCTCAGTGGCAAGTTACCGCCCGATAGCCCTCACAAGTTGCAAGTGTAAGGTATTTGAAAAATGATAAACCGGCGACTCATCCATTTCCTTGAACAAAACAAAATGCTTGATCCCTATCAGTGTGGCTTCCGAGAAGGGCGCTCCACAACCGACCATCTTGTACGTATTGTAGGACATATTCGTGATGCGTTTGTACACAAACAGTTTTTTTATCGATATTCCTCGATATGGAGAAGGCGTACGATACAACATGGCGCTACGGAATCTTGAGAGATTTATCAGAAATGGGCCCATTCATGGTAATATGCTAAACATAATAAAAAGCTACTTGTCCAATCGTACCTTCCGGGTAAAAGTCGGCAATGTGCTGTCACGTCCTTTTACACAAGAAACTGGTGTACCCTAGGGAGGCGTGCTCAGTTGCACACTTTTTATCGTGAGGATGAACACGCTTCGTGCTTCATTACCACCGGCCATTTTTACTCTGTCTATGTGGACGACATTCAAATAGCTTTTAAATCCTGTAATTTCGCAGTGTGCGAGAGACAGGTACAGCATGGTTTGAACAAAGTATCAAAATAGGCAGAGAAAAACGGATTTAAAATCAATCCTAAGAAAAATTCTTGTGTTCTTTTTACACGAAAGAGGGGCCTGGTCCCGGATCCTTGCTTAGAACTGTGTGGACAACAAATTGCTGTCAACAAAGAGCACAAATTCCTAGGTATTATACTTGACGATAGACTCACTTTCATTCCACACATCAAATATCTGAAAGAAAAATGTCTAAAAACAATGAACTTAATGAAACTTCTATCTAAGACTACGTGGGGCAGTGACAGAAAGTGTCTAATGAATCTCTACAAACGCCTAATACGGTCACGATTGGATTATGGCGCCGTAGTGTATAACTCCGCCGCCCCGAGCGCACTAAAAATGCTGGATCCTGTTCATCATCAAGGTATCCTCCTAGCTACTGGCGCTTTCAGAACAGGCCCGATCGAAAGCTTATATGCCGAATCGGATGAGTGGCCGCTCCACTTGCAGAGATCATACATCAGTTTTACATATTTCCTTAAAGTGCACTCCAATCCTGAACACCCATGTTTTAATACCGTTACCGATATGAGGTGTGCTACACTTTTCCGTAATCGTCCATCTATAAGACAGCCTTTCTCGTTGCGTGTGAATGAGCTTAGCGATGAAATGCAAGTCCCACTCCTCGAGCATCGCTTAATCCACCTAACCAAGCTCTTACCTCCTTGGGAGTGGCAGGTGATACAATGTGGCATATCCTTTACAAAAGTTACAAAGCACGCTCCTGACGCCGAAATCCGAATGCATTTCGTAGAACTTCAGTACAAGCACTCCTGCGCAAAGTTCTACACAGACGCTTCGAAGTCAAATACCGGGGTATCGTATGCAGCCGTCGGCCCATCTTTTTCGGAATCCAATGTACTGCGCCCGGAAACAAGTATCTTTACGGCCGAGGCCTACGCATTACTCTCTGTTGTGAAACATATAAGAAAATAAAAACTTTTAAAAGCAGCGATCTATACAGACTCTCTAAGCGCCGTGAAGGCCTTAATGTCACTCAGCAAACATAAAAATCCCGTATTTAATGAACTATATTCGGTCTTGTGTGACGCGTACTCGTCTAACCAGAATATCATAATATGCTGGGTCCCTGGCGATAGGGGAATCAAAGGTAACGTTCTGGCAGACCAGACGGCTACGTCAATTGCACCCCCTGCTGGTAATAATACTGCTTTGGTGCCTCTCACAGATCTGAAACCTTACATACGGAAAAAACTGTGAAACCACCGGCAACGCATGTGGGACGCAGAAATAAATAATCAACTACACGTTATAAAGCCACAGTTAGGTTTCTGGCCCTCCCCAACAAAATCTCGGCGAACAGATGTCCTATCCTGTCGCCTCTGAATAGGACACACATTTGGGACCTATCAATTTCTACTTACTGGACGGCAACCTCCAACCCGTGGTAGATGCGGTGATAGGCTGAGCGTCCTCCATGTCCTCTTGGAGTGTCGGAAAGCCGAACCTGAAAGAAAGAAACATTTTCCACTTGCATACCGTTGTTACATCCCTTTACACCCGGCTACGTTTCTTGGTAAGGAACCGCTTTTTAATACCAAGGCAGTCCTCGACTTCTTAAAGGATGTAGTTCTACACGTTATAAGGCCGTTAAATTCGTAGAGCATCCTCGCTCCAGAGGACGCCACTACGATAACAGCTTTGCGTAGCACATGCCTCCAGGCCCTTGTTTTTCAAGGGCTCTAAGGAGGCAGTAGTTATCTTATAACCTTATATATTTTTACACATCGTATCATTCTCTTTAAATGCATCTTAATGTTCATAGTACACGTCGTAAGTCATCGCCATAATTTTATTATACAGATTTTACGCACTTTAGCGCGACCATTTATAAGGCCCTTCTACAGCCACGTCACACCAACTTCATCGAACTCATGATTACGCTGCGAAGTCATTACCACGGACATGGCGCTCTTTGGCCATACTTGGCCCTTGCGCCATAAAACATCAAACATTCATTCATTCATTCTTCCGTGATTTGATTGGGTCAAATCACGGAAGGGGGCATCGCCAGAGCATGTGTGCGACATTGCTAACAGCCCTACAGTCGGGGCAAGTAGAGCTAAAAGCCTCTGGAGTGATCATATGCACTTAGTCTGAAGCATGCGTAAAGTGGACGCCATAGGTCGAGCCCGTTTGCTATGAGGGGTGGGGTATAAGTCCTTCTAACCAGGTGATCGTGCGCAGTCGTTTCGCTGAAAGTGGTCGGAGTGTCCCGAAACTCGAGAACCCCGGAGTCTGAGCTCGACATTGCACCCGCGCGGTGGGTTAGTGCGCGCTCTTGGGAGTGGGCGATGTCATTGAGATTGGGAAAGGAGTCAAGCAGGGGGTTGAGGTGTGCCGGAAACCACGTGATGGTGTGCGGAGAGATTATCTTGTTCTTGAGAATCTTGTGAGTCTCTTCAGTGATGGATCCTCAAGCGAAACCCCTGACCGCCATTGTCGAATCGGCGAGGATTTGTGATCTGATGTTATCTAGGAGCTATAGCAACTGCAACGCGTTCCGATCTGGTTTGTGTTGAGCACTTCAGGGAAGCCGCATTCACTATCTGTCCGTTGTGATCTACGAGGACAATGGCGAAGTTAGACGACTGTCCGTATTGGGCTGCGTCGACAAAACATGCCGAGTAGGGATCGTCTTTGGCATGCTTGAATAGGCCGAGAGCTCTTGGCCTGCTTCTGCCTGCGTTGTGTTGATGACGAACATAACGGGGAATTGGTGCGATTCGCTCGTTGTTTCTTTGATCCTCTGAGATTTCATATTTGTGTTCCTCCACGAGGATAGGGTTGATCCCAAGAACTGCCAGGATCTTCTTTCCAGCTGGGGTACAGAATAGACGGGCCAGTTGGGCTGACTCCTGGGCCTCGGTTATCTCGTCCAATGTGTTGTGCACTCCTAGTTGCATAAGGAGGTCCGTGCTCGCCCGTAACGGAATGCCTAGTATTTTTGATACTTTTTCTGACGAGCGTGTGAAGTAGTTTCTTCTCGGAGTTATAACAATTGTGCATGGCTGCCACATAAACTATATGACTCATGAGGAAGGCGTGGAACAACCTGAGGAGGTTGTCTTCCTTTGGGCCTCCACGCCTATTCGAGACTCTGTTGAGTCTGATCATGTTCTCAGTCATGGCTGTGTGGGTGTTGAGCGTCGTCTTGTTACTGCCATTTGATTCGACAAACATGCCAAGCATCCGAATGGAGTCTACTCTGGGGATAGTACAGCTGCTTCAGTGTGGAGTTCGATGTTTATTTCAGACGACGGTTTCCAGCCTCTAGTTTTGCAACCTCCCCTGACTGGCCTGTAGAGGAGCTCAGATTTTCTGTCGGAGCATCTAAGCCCTGTATTTTGCAGGTTGATCTCTTTTTGATCTACAGCCTCCTGTAAGCCTGATTCAACAGCTCCTTCACTTCCTCCGGTGCACCAGATTGTGACGTCATCAGCGTAGAGCGTATGATTGATTCCTTCTATGTGGGAGAGCCTTTGCGATAGTTTCTTTATGGTGATGTTAAAAAGTAGTGGGGAGACTACCGCTCCTTGACGCGTGCCTCTGGGGTCCAAACCGAAATTGTCGGACTTTAGGTGATGAATTTTGAGCGTGGCCTTGCGATCCCTGAGAAACGAGCTTATGTATCTGTGGAAGGCGTCCCCCTAATTGAGCTCCGAGAGGGAATTCCGAATGCGAGCATGGGATAAATTGTCAGCGGCCTTCTCCAGGTCTTAGCCTCAGATGCCTCTTATATCTCTTGTGGTGTTGTCAATGATTTGCCACTTGACGAGCTTCATCACGTCTTGCGTTGACAGGGCCGGACAAAAGCCGATCATGTTATGCGGAAACAATCCTTGTTCCTCGATGTGCTTCGAAATTCGATTAGGTATGACGTGTTCCGCCACTTTCCCCATGTATTACGTGAGGGAAATGGGTCTGAGGTTTGAGAGACTCGGTGGTCTTCCAGGATTTGGAATGAGGATGACCAAGGCCATTGTCCAGGACTCCGGGAACACCCCTCGTTCCCATATACCATTGATCTCCTCTGTCAACCATTCTATAGAGCAGTCGTCCAGGTTTCTGAGGGCCTGCTTGGGGATGCAATCAGGACCCGAGGCCGACTTGCCATTTAGATTCGGGAGAGCTTCCCTTACTTCGCATGTCTTGAAGGGGTTATCTAGCTCGGGGCAAGATGAGCCTTTGTCGGGTGGATAGTCTTCATCACTTGAGTTGCGCAGTGGCAGGTAGTTGCGAATAAGTCTTTCGGACACGGTCTTTAGTCTCTCTGATTTTGATGCCTTGTATAAAATCTTCGCTATCACCCATAACCAGAAGCTGCACAATAAAGTTTCATCATGGCGGAAGGCGTTCGTTGGAATCTGAAGCTTCGACAAGGGATCCAACCGGTGGAGACGGCAGTTGGAGAAAATCGGGGTGTTTCACACAACTTAATTTTTGGTTTGAGCAAGTAAACGAAGACCCCTCGCAGCATCTGTCCTTGATAAGGGCATGGGAAGTATCAGGGTTTCTTTATTGGCTGAATGGGCGGCCTCATCAGCAAAGTCATTTCCGACGATACCACAGTGCCCCAGAAGCCATTGGAAGATGATTGCATGCCATTTATGAGGGCTTGATGGGGAACTTTTCTGGACTCAAACACCAGTTGATCATGGGTCTTGTGTCGTAAGGCTTACTGCATACCCCGAAGGGCTGCCTTGGAGTCACAAAAAGACGACCCACTTTCGAGGTTTACCTTGTGCGATGTAATTAACAGCGGCGAATAGGGCGACAAGTTCTGTTGCAGTAGAGGTCGTTGTATGGAACACTTTGAAAGTAATTGTAACTTGTAAGGCCGGGAAGATAATAGCGCCTGTGGAACTGGTGGCTGATACAGATCCATCGGTGTAACTATGCGTTCTTTGTTTATATGCCTCGTTCACTAATGATAGTGGAAACTGACGTAGAACCACTGCTGTACGGCGGGTCTTGTTCGTGATTCCGGGAACTATGAGGTGTACTTGTGGCTGTCATAGGCACCAGAGTGTTAACAGTGGTCTTGCTGCTGTTGTAAAACCCTACGGAAGGTAGACTTGATGTGTCGCAACAAGTTTAGAAAATATAGTTTGAGGTCTTTGTGCTCGTAAAGCTGCAATATAGTGACTAGGTACGCGACACGGATATCGAATGTGTGCTCAAATACTGCCAGTCGTTGTACATACTGGATCCAAGTAGTCTCTTGCAATCATGAATGTTGCGTGAGTCCATGCGCATTGTGGTAGTCTAGGACATGTCCATAGATCCTGGCCTTGCAAACTTTCGATGGTACGAATTTTTGTTTTACATGCGTTCAAAACCGGCAAGCATTACCGCAAAAAGACCACAAGCTGTGCTTTGTACGGCGGCACCATGGACCGTACTGACGTGCCCCAGGTTTTTCCGCAGAGGAACGTGATTGATGTACAATCAAAATTAGTCACCGCTTCAAGTAGATGCAGTGGGAGCTCCATTAAAGGTCCCTGTAGATAATCACACCTAAGAAGCGGTGAGACTTCTGGTAATTGTTAACCTAGCCATTGAGAGAAACAGGGAACTATGCCATGGGTTTGTGCGTTAACGCGATTATACTGTGTATCTTTAGATGGACACACTAACCTCCGTATTCAGAAATGCATCTTAACTTGAAGACCATGCTTGACTTGATTTAAATGACACCTGCCGTGAAGGCACCAAAGAAACGCAATGAGTGTCTTGGGCGCGTTCGCACCAGGTGTCATTTACATCAAGTCAAGCATGAGCTTCAACTTACGATGCATTTGTGAATACGGGGGTAAGGCCTTGATTGCGGAGATACAAACACGTTTGGCTGGCTTCCCGCTGAATTCTGTCACGCACTTCAATACGAGTCACCGTACACATATCACTCAAATATCATCAGCGTACGTTGATAGGTGAATTGCCTCGGTTAATATTTCAGTTAGGTCATCCACAGGGTAAAGAGAATAGAGTTTAATCGCCCACGCTGTAGGACGCCACCTTGACAACAATAACAAAGTGACAGAGAGACAGCAATGATTAGGAGACAGTCGTTTCATTCAACACCCAGAAACTGATGCAAAACAAATACAAACAATACAAAACTGATAAATGGGACACTGTTTACATACTGACGACACGCAATTCATGGTGGGACATGAGTGCACCCCACATGAAGCGTTCCGCTGAGGCGAGTAGCTTATCATTAATTTGGTGAATTAAATTTTCCGGCCCGCACATTCGTGCAAATATTACGTAGGATGTCGATAAAGCTGCAGCCGACATTTATACTACACTACACATCTGGTACATGAGCTCGTACTGCTGGTTACCGGAAATTTCTTTACTATTTACGCCCAGTCACGCCGGCGAAAAGAGGCAGGGTCTACAGACCGATGACAACCCCCCCCCCCCATTCCCACCGGGCACCCAGTGCCCACGGCCACCCCTGCCGCTCTCCCTGCCACTGCTACGCCACTGGCTGTAACAGCGAAGAAAGCACTTTCCTTTCAAAATTAAGCACCTCCTGTAGATTAGTTATGTTCGGTCCGCACTTGATCACGCTTATAACCTGTGGAAAAACGGCATTCAGGGAATAGAAAGAGGCCATAACTTAGGAGTATCGCTATGTTTACGGAAATTACACGAGACAGTTTTGTGTAACACGTGCTAAGGAGAACCTTGGCTAGATTTTATTAGGGAAACGTAGGAAGATGTCAAGACTGGAATTCCCTCATAACATTTTAATTCTCAACGACGTATATCGTATGCCGTGAAAGTTACTCATTTCATCTTGATTGCATTTCTTTACGGCGAGGCCATGTCAACAAGACTAAATAAATAGAGGAACATAGTGACATTCAATATATCGTTTGTTTGTTCACGCCCTATTTCGAATTCGAACCAGCCGCCCCGATAGGTCGCTACCACCACTACGAGAATTTTTTTTCCCTTGCTCCATCAGTGCATTTACGTGGGGGATGTAGTTACGAGATAATGAGTTTAAATAATATAAGAATGTTTTCTTGCCACTGCTAGGCCTGGGCCATCAGTACATAAGCAAATTATTCCTTTTTAGTATTGTGGTTCATTCGTGCAGCGTTTGTTTCCCTGTGTTATTGGAAGGTTTTCTGCACATGCCAATTAACCTCTATTTTTTTCAATTTGCCCTTCGTTGTACCCTATCCGCCATTCGTTGTGGGTAAAGTGATAAATACATGAATAAATAAATGCATAAATTTATGGCTGGAACCACGCAATCATGCAATCAGCACAAACCATGCAATGATTACAGAGTCTCATGCGGTTAGAAAAGCACACGAATAAAATTACTTGCTATATATAGATTTAGGCAGTGAATTAACAACAACAGTATGTGGAAAAGTGGTCATTACACGTTTCTTTTCTATTGTTCGTTTGTTTTTGGGTGGAGAATTAGACGTTGAACCCCATTTCTTTATTATGTTCTTTTTACTCAGTAACCAATTTGTTAAACACTTTCCTACACCTAGTTTTTTTTTTCACGCAGGTGATGGCTCTGGTGCATGTCCTACAGGGAGATAGGGCGACCCTTCCAAAGTATTTTTATCGTAAAGGCTTGCAAATACAGTTGCAAATGAGTAAATGAATATGTTCGAGAAGGCTCCACCTTTCAAAAAGGTTATTTATGGTATTAATATCCACTATAGTAATTCCTTTATCATAAGACTAAATTCACCATATTCCGTACTGGCTTTACGTGAAGCCTTCCACTGCACTTCGAGCTGTACGTTTGAAGTTCATGTTACGCTCGCAAATGAAAATATGCCGTTTAAGCATTTGCCTCCATTCATTGCATCGAGATCCTGCCTTTGTGAAACAGACGATACGAATTATTAAATTAATAAATTTTATTAAATATTTTCCACAAGCTAGGAAGGGGCTCAATCTTTGCGATAGTGTTTCAGTTTCTTTACGCACTAGCTGCGAGTACTTCTTTCTTTCTTTGATTAAATTTCTTTACGCTGAAAACAACGTGTTAAAGAAACTGTAGCACACTCTATCCAGATACGAACAGAAAACTATATTATCACAACCCCATGCACCTTTGCGTCACAAAAGCAGAAACGCTATTGTGAATTTCTCTTTGAAATACATAATTTATTTACCTCGTTCCTTTGTTTATTTCTTGAAAGATAACTAAATTTACGAATTATTACGAAAATGCTTACTAATTGCAACGTGCGTGCAGTAGATAAGTACGAACTATTTAGAAAAACCATTTCTCAAGGTTGTTGTAGGAGCAATATTGAGAGCAACTGTAGTGGCTTGTCAAACCAGTGACTCCAGTGACATTCTTTCGTCTACCACTAATATTGCCTTTATATGACTCAGGGTACTTAAGTTGTTTTCAAATACAGCAACAAACAAATAAGTCTGCTGAGCTTGCTTCTTTTTGTGACCATAGTAATCTCGAAATGAACAAATGACCTTGCAGTAGGATTGCACAGACGTCGTTATCAAACCACAGGAATGTTTTTGAAAATAAAATACTGTTGGTACTGTGTGACGGGTATACATATGTGCGAGGAGAACCTCTTTTATTTTAACACTGCATCGTCAATACATTAAGCCCATTAAACCTACTCGTGTTTCCTCGAGTTTTTATGTGCCCCTACTATTAGTTTCTCCGTCATGTAGGTCACACCATACCCTCAAATGGGATAGAGGTGATGTCTCTACGATACCTAGTCAGTGTTTCGTTAGGACACAAGAACGTAAGTGTAGGTTGATTGTAAAAATTTAAGAAAGTTTATTCTTTATAACAACCTCACTGCACGTTGAAATACTTGAATCTCGGAGACGATAGACACTGGTAAAAAAAACATGCGAACTTGCTTCTGAAAAATTTGTGCACTTTATGGCGAGTTTGAAGATAGCCTCAACAATACGAAAACTCAAATATTGGAGTATGGCGTCTCCTCAAAGATATGGACAAACTATGTATAAGCTAAACATGTAAGAGACGCTCTTGGCGATAATAGTTCTTAAATTAGTATGAATGAGCACGAATCCCTTAATATGGACGATTTTTCTGCTGAACATTGCGTCTTTCCAAGATGTCTTCGATTCCTTGCTACAGCGTTCCATAGGCATCCAACGCTACGCAGCACTAGAGCTGTGGCGGTGGCAAAGAGGCCACGTGGCTCTCTCGGCACATTAGTGCATGCGTTGCGAAGGCTTCATACTTCAACTGAGCTCACGATTACGGGGGAGTATAAGTTCGTGGCACCATAGACCGTGCGTCTGCCGTGTGCTCCACCGAGGTTACGGTTAACTGCCCAGCGCTTGAGGAGAATTGCCGCTATACCAAATTTTGTGGCACGAATTTGTTGAATTTATTACTAAAGTCGCGTAGTTCTTGTGACTATTTCTGTTCAGCAATTAAGTAGCATTTGATTTCTGTGTCAAGGGATCCTGCTTGCGCCAATTCTTGGTGAAAGCTGCTCGTTAAAGCAGCCCAGAAGATAAGCTGCTTCAAACTGACTATGAGTTATTACCCAATGCACTCATGCTTTGTATGTTTTAAAGATAAAAATGCTTTAAGGCAGAAACAAGATAAAGATATTATCAGGTACCTCAGCGAAATATAATATCTCTATGCCTCAGAAGAATCACATGAATGTTCGTAATAAAGATGTTTAAATGCTACTAAACATATCAATAAAATCAAAATGTGCTGTCGTTGTTTTAAATCTGTTTCTGTCGTCCTATATCTAGACTAGTGTTGCCAACAAGTACTGATTTATAAGCACGGGCACTGATTTCTTTCCGTTTAGAGACTCAATAATAAAGCTAGGAATTGATGAATTTGCATTTTTTAGAAAAGAACGGTAGTAAAAATCTAGTCAGACAAAAAATTTTCGGCATTTTCTGCTTCGGTTGCCTGCAAGATCTTTAGTAGATAATCACATGTGGTCTGAGGACGGCTCAAAAGTGGCATAACATCAGTTTGAAATAGGTTTATGTATGATGCCAGCGTGTGATACGCTGTTTAACCTACAGCCTAGAAGCTCCTAGATGTATCTCAATGTACTGGCCAATTTTCTTACAGAATAAGTGCTGGAGCCAAGAATATGAGTTGTCGCTACTTATTCTTTTTTTATAGAAAAAGTATGCATTTAAGATGCTGGGTAATGATAACCACAACATACCATGCGAATCATTCACGCCTTTAGACGGCGTTCTTTCGCATAGTACAACGAAGATTGTTTTTCGATATTTCGATTGTTCTCTTAACATTAAGGGAATCTTCTTCCTGGAGATAAATCTGTAGAGCACTGAATTCACGCTCACACAAGTGATGTCCTTAGCTTAAAGGCCTGGAGCAGGCCACATAATGGTTCTTTCACGCAATAAATAAAACAACACTACAAAGTGCCAGCAAATTAATTTTATTTAGTTGATCATGAAATAGGGGCAACGCGGGTATCCACCTCAGTAACAGTTCCTTCTTCCAAAGAGCATTGAAAACGGTCCTGGACATCTGCACCCACTGGTGGGGCAGCTGCCCCGAGAGCACGTCTGGAAGCAACAAACACACGAGGCAAATCACAAAAGCTTGGAATGATTTTGCTTCTGGCAGAACATAAGATTTTCCGATATTGTCAATTGTACTTATTCCCTAGTAGTGATGGTGAATAATACAGCTATAAAACTGTGAATGACGAAACTAACTTTTTATTGGACGGACTTGTGCCCACAAAAGCAAGCAAGTTAAGCAAGCAGCAGTAGCAGCGAACACGGTCGGCGATTGTCGAAATATGATCATCAACTCTTATACTTGGACCATAGAAGGTTGCAGATTAATCGCTGGTGCCCGCGTGTCTTCCAGAATGTACTGCACGATTCACGACACGCATATATGCTATCAGCTTACACAATTTTTAGTGACAACAGACAGCGGATAGATCCATAGATAACATTCGAAACTTCCCATACCTAAAGGCACGTGCTGCGCTGAGCCATAACGTTTCTAAGAGGGTGAAACACGGTAATCCATTAAAGATAAACAAGCGTAGGGGTCAATACCTTCCTCTTAAAAAACATCGTCGCCATGATGCAAGGAAGAGAGCGAAAAACAAACCCACACTTAGCAAAACAAAAAGTAACAAAGCAACACAGAAGCGAAGTCCCAAAGTGCGTTAGCGCTGGCTGAACGGCTTAAGACGCACAACACAGACTATTTCAGGCCGCGAGCGCCACCGCTGTGATTGCGGAATGCTGTCTGGCACGACCTCATATTCCAGTGCGCCTACACGACGCATGATCTTGTGGGTCCGGAATAGCGTGGTAAAAGATTCTGGCCGGGCACTCGTCGACGTATCAGGGCCCAAACCCAAACGCGGTCGCCGGGCTAATATTCCACGCACCGTCGTTGAAGTTTGGAGTACCGGCTGTCAGTCCACTGCTGGATCTTGATGTGCAGGAGGGTAAGCTGCCAAGCTTCTTCAGCGAGTTTGAGATAGGATACAATGTCTACATTTTATTCGTCGGTCACGTACGGCCGCAAGACGTCGAGAGTCGTCGTCCGGTTCCTTGCCCAAATCAGATTCAACGGCGTGATATGTGTTGTTTCTTGCACTGACGTGTCGTAAGCAAAGGTGACATACTGAAGGACTCATCCCACGCCTCGTGTTATACATCGACGTGCATCGCTATCATGTCGCTGAGCGCCTTGTTCAGTCATTCCGCTAGGCCATTCATCTTCGGGAGGTTGGCAGTAGTCCGGCGAATCGTGAGACTATCCTACAGTATGACTTGCGTAAGCTCCGCTGTGAAATTCGTTCCTCTGTCAGCAATGAAGACTTCTTGCACACATGTCGTAGCAGGATGTTCTCGACGAAAAATTTCGCCACTTCCGACAGGCTACCTTTGGCCAGCACTCTAGTTTCGGCGTAGCGGTCAATGCTATCCACGTCAGAAAGGATCCCAACAAATCCTTCACGATCTGCTGAAACTGTCGCCAAGGAGGCTTGATCGGCTGTATAAACATCCTGGCCTTCTCGGTGGTGTCTTGCGTCGCTGGCAGTCACGGGATGTCTTACCGTAGCTGGTGACGTCGGCGGTCTAGCGCGGCCTGTAGTACTTGCAGTCATGAGCTTGTGCGGGAAATCCCGAGGTGCCCGGCTGTCTTATCATCGTGCCGGGCGTGCCGCATTTCTGACCGGAGAGCTGTGGGCACAACCTGAAGGTAGTTTGCACGCAATGGCGAAAAAATTATTCACCAGGACGTAGTTTCGTAAGAAAAAGGAAGACAACCCGCGCCTAAACACACTCGGGGCAATGTTGATGTTGTCTTGCATGTACTCAACAAGGCTTCTGAGCTCTGGGTCCGCTCGCTACTGCTCGGCAAAGTCGTCTGCACGTGTTTTACCTAGAAAGGCGGGCTCGTCTTGGTCATCTTGGGGCGCCGTGTCCACGAGAGGGCAAAACAGGCAATCGTCCTCAGAGCGTTTTCGTCCGGACTTGTAGGTAAAAATGACGTCTTGTTCTCCCATTCTTAGGTTCTGCCATGCCAGGCTTCATGCAGAGTCCTTCAAAAGGTTGCGCCGTACCATGCCTCCTGCAGGGTCCTTTATTTTATAGCTAACACAACGCGTGATGGTCACTTACGACTTTGAACGGCCTGTCATATAGGTAAGGGTGAAATTTTGCTGTAGCTGAAATGATGGCGAGGCATTCCTTTTTGACTCCAGAATAACTGCCTTCCGCTTTTGACGGCGACAGGCTAACGTAAGCTATCACCCGTTCAAGTCCGTCTTTCGTCTGGAGTAGAACGGCGCCGAGGCATAGGCTACTGGCGTCAGTGGGGATTTCTGTATTGCCATCCTCGTCGAATTGCACAAGTACCGGTGGCGACTGCATGCGGCACCCATGCCAAGGAATCTACACACTACCTTCTGCGGGTCGGGGTGAACTGCAGATTTGCTGACGGCGTGACCCAGGAACAGAAGCTCACCGTAAGTGAAGAAGCAAGTTTTGGTGCCAGCCCTGATGATTTCATGGCCCCTAGTATTGTCGCAAGCCGCCTAATAGGATTGTCGAAATATCCGGTGAAGAAGACGACGTACCTAAGTAAACAAGACAGGTCTGACATTTCAATCCTGCTAACACCGTGACCTTCACGCGCTGGAACGTTTCACGCGCCGAGCACAGCCACAATGGCGGGATCTTGAACTGAATGAGACCGTCTGACGTTATTAAAGCGGTCTTTTCGCGAAACCTCTCGTTGACTTCTATTTGCCAGTAGCCAGTCATAATATCCATCGACGAGAAGTATTTAGCATTGCAGAGCTGATCCTCTGCGTTGTTCATCCGGTGGGGTGGGTATACATCCTTCGTGATCTTGTTAAGTCGACGATAATAGACGCAAAAACGCAGGATTCCGTCCTTTTTCTTCACCAAGAGTGCAGGAGATGCCCACAGCCTTTTCCACGTTTGGATGATGTCGTCGGGCAACATTTTGTCAACTTGTTGCCTTCTAGTTTCACGTTCTCATGTCGAAACGCGGTAGGCGCTCCGGCGTAGTAGCCGAGCGCACACTTCAGTTATTATGTGATGCTTTGCAACTTGTTTTTGTAGAATCCCCGATCACTCGAAAAGCAGTCTTTGTATCGTCGTAGGAGGCATCTGAGCTGTTGTTGCTTGTCAGTGTGGAGACTTGAATTTACCTCGAAGTGCGGCTCGGGAACCACGGTCATCGGGCTAGATGCAACAGAATCCATGAGGACAAGCGCATTTATGCAGTGGTTTGCATTGTTTTCTCGATGTATGTAATCGTCTTGCCCTTGTTGATGTGCTTCAACTCCTGGTTAAAGCTTGTCAGCATCACTTTCACTTTCCCTCCGTGTAGTCAAGCGATCTCTCTCGTGACGCAAAACAGACGTTCGAGCAGTAGAGGTTGATCGCCCTCGATGACGACTTCTAGGTCTGCGGTTGTTTTGCTGCCGACGGAAATGACAACGCAGGAGCGAGGCGGGTTGCTTACTTGGTGCTCAAGTACGATCAAGCCATGTCAACTCGAGGGCCTCTCCGTCTTTATCTTTTGGTCTGTGGACGGCTTATAGACTTCGACCTCCGATTGATGATTACGCTGTGTTGGTTCAGAATGTCCATGCTCAGAATTACGCCTCGCGAACATTGTTGGAGGTCAATGAACGTCGAAGCATAGGTCCGGTAATCAACTGTAATTATTGATGTGCAAAATCCCAGTAGGTGTTATGAGGTGTTTCCAGCTGTCCGAATTTGAGGGCCTTCCCATGCAGCCTTGACTTTCTTCGACTTGATGGCGAATAATCAATTGATGACGGAGTAGTCGGCTTCATTGTCTAGAAGCGCGGTGACTTCGTAGCTGTCGAGAAGCACCTTGAGGTCTCTGGACATTTGCCTCCCTTTGCATTTAGGTCTTGGCGTCGGATCACGGCTGCGTCGCGCTGACCTGTGACTGGTAGGTCGCGTCGTCAGACGGCCTTTCGCCGTCACAGTCTTGGCTTCCAGGCTTCGTTGGGAGGGCGGCGTGTCATTGCTACATTGTCGAAATAGATCTTGAAGCGTCATAGTCGGCGGCGGAGGATCTTCATCAACTCGGCGTACACCAACACCAACCTCCATCGGTAGGTCTTGTGAGCTTTCCGGTTAGAGGCTTACGGGCCAGACTCGAGTTGGGCCAGTGTGTTCGGCGCTGCAGCGACTAGTAGTGTCCTGGCAGACGTGAACACGACGGTCATCGGGGTCTTCTCTGCGTTGCAGCGATGTAGTCGGCGATGTCACGTGGCCGCTCACAAAGCTGTTGACGCGGCGCATTCACGCCCAACCCTCGCATTTCCACCTCCTAGTATGGGCATCGTCGGTAGACGTGTCGCTCTTCTCTGGCGTGATAGCACAGCAGGCGGTGGTCGGGAACGCACGATACGTCTGTCTTCCTTAGGCAGTGGCACTCGGCGACATATGGGCGAGCTGGCGGCGGTGGTGGTGGGCGACGGAATTGCAATAGCAAATTATGATATAGTTATACGGAGTAAGAATAGAAGTTTTGTCTGCCGTATAAACTTGTAAACATTCGCTGACTAACCAAATTAACAGACCCGGTGTGACGCGCGCGAGGGCACACGGACACTCATCCACTCGATGACCACAGACATGCTGTCAGAAGGCTGGCGGGAGGAAGGGCTACAGCAGCGAGTGAAGTGACTTTCGTGCTGCCGATCACTTCAGTGCAAACTAAGCAGCGAGAACTTTGCCCCCTCCCCCAAGAAGAAAACACAGCTTTGATACTGCGTTCTTCACAGTCACTACAACACGGTAATATTCAAATCGATAATAGACTTCAACGTTATTGTGACAGTGTCATAGATACACATTTATTGATGAGGTAGTAGTTACGTTAATCCGTACGTTTACAATGTTCCGGCACAACTCCTTTATTTCATCAACTATGACATCCTCCGACCAAGAACACCCATTCGTGGGGTCTCTCACATCGTAGCGGTGCACGATCTAATTGGAGAGTCCTTAATGTGGAGTCGAAAAAGCGCGAGAAACTATAATTGGTAACAGGCGACCTTGTGCAGGAAACAATGCAGAGCTCTCGGCACGCCTGGAAAATTGTGAGCCCTCTCGAATACTCCGGTGGGTGGGTTCGGCTCGAGCTTTGTTATCACCAACATGCGGAGCGGACAAGTTAGAGTGGTATAAATGAAAATATGAAACGGCAAGTGTGACGACAGTAAATGCAAATGTGGTGGACAAGTGAGCACAAGTGAGCGCGACCCGACAGAGTCGACAGAGCTAGAAATCTAGGTGGTGGTGCGCGGCACCGTGGAACATGAGGAGAGCACGGGTTGGTCATCTTATTCTGATGGGGCCGCAGAACGGGCGCATCGGTAATGATCCGCAGTGACATGTCAGGGTGGCGACCAAGGCGGCAACCGTTCCACTCGGGCACCTGCCTCTAGGACTCCTCGGGACCAGGGAACAACTTCGGGAGACTGACGGATCACCCGACCGCCAGTGGCTTCGATCTCTTCTGAGAACGACTAGGTCCGCGTGGTTCGCGTGGCAGACAGTAGTACCGTCGGCACAAGTACGCTGGCAGAGCCGGCGGCTTCTTTCGGCAATTGGCCTGTCATGCGTTTCGAGCTACCAGATGGCCATAATGCCTACCTACGGCCAGGGCGCGGAACAGCTCTTCATGCTGGTGCAACGCATCGCAAGCATGAGTGTAGCGCCGCGAGACTGGGTGAGAAACTAGTCGATGTCAGGTGAAGTCAGACATGTAGAATATCGAACTATGTCAGGTGCGGAAGGCGAGGATACTGTACCGCAGCCTCCTCTTTTATGCGCCTAAGTGTACTGTGACCTTGCTTCTTATGCGTCTATGTGGCATATGTGACCAGAACGATCTAGAGATAAAGGCTATGTCCATCCCCCATGCGTCCCTTAGTGTGTGCTGAGCTCCTCGGCCCACGAACATTCACAACAGCGTGTGGACAAGGGCAAACTGAAGCAAAAACCACAAATTGTAGCGTTGTCGGGCCGGAACTATTTGTAGCTATAAGTAAGGTATTTCTGATGAATTCTTTCATTTTTCGTAGTCCGCTTGCTGAAAGGTGCATTGAGAACATCTCGATGAGATTTCAATTTAGGAACTCGGTAAATGAATTGGTCAATGAACGATCATGAGCTTATTTCTGATACAACGGGAATTGGGGCTGTCTTGAACATTAAGAAGTAAGCACAGGGCGTCTCCGCGGAGAAACCAAGCGACGCTAAAGGTTAAGTTAGAAAGCCGGCAACATCGTTCATTTCGGCAGGCGGGTCTATTGTCTATCGTGTGGCATGTCAGTCGCGATGGCGACAAACTTGTAGCTCGGTCTCGAAGTGAAGAAAAAAGTGGCTCGGGAGATCGAGCCATGATTAATATTGTTCGCAAGGGGCACTGCTGGATCGACGGAGCCAGCCGGCAGCATCAGTGGCCCGTTTTGCCTCTGATATATGACAAACTAGTGGGGTTATAATATTGACCCTTTTGTTGTGAAGAGATAACAAAAGCCTGAGAGAAGTTTATAGATATATTCAACATATCACTTGCTTGCATCCACGTACTCGCGCATGTAGCCTGTTTTCTTCACATTGTTTTTTTTTCTTCTAGAGCTAATGATGGATATGCGCGACGTTTTGACAATGAACAGGAATTCTTAGTTTGGTTACACTGCATGCTTTGTTTTATTACAAATCTTCCTCACAAACAGTAGTTCAATTTGCCGTATCAAGTCCACAACATGCTTCGGTAGACAGGATTCATGGCTTTACGAAATTAGACTTTGCACTCACCTCTTGATGGCAACTTCTCGTAGAATACAAGACTCGTTCTTCTACTGCTGCTTTTACAACTTTATCCGCAGTCCGCGAATCAGAGCTTAAAACACAGAAAAATATGACATGAGTCATAGACGTGTTTCACAGTTGTATTTACTATTTCATAGAAGTTGCCTGTTGCTCCTTATTATCTGTAACTTGTGTGCTACAGTGTAACGGCGCTGCGGTGACGGCTGGAAAGGAGGGGGGAATTGTAGCTCGTTTACTCTCTTGCTCGTTTGTTCGTTTATGTCGTTCGTTCGCTCACTTACTGCTTCACTTTCTCCCTTGTTTTCTCGTTCGGTGGCTCATGCTATTCGCTTGCACTGATAATCATTTTCGATGTTTTCTGCAAAATTTTTTTTATCGTGCCTGCTTTCCTCCTAATTTCTAGCCTTCTCTCATGCTTCTTCATCATTCTTGTTTTACCATATATATTTGATAATATGCCTATGTATGAATTCACGCGTGTTTCGTGCTAAAATTCAAGAAATCGCATTTGCCCGCTGATTATCATCACAAACTCAAATTATTTTAGGTCCATTCTAAAGCGGTGAACTTTCCCAGCGGTATCCATCCGCCACTGGGACGCGTCTGACGGATACATTCTATGCCTTCAAATTTCTAAATTTCAATTAAGGACTATATTTTGAGCCCTCCTCGGACAGCATAAGGTTTCACACGGAAGCAATCGTGACACAATAACAGGAGGTTGGTTATCTTATCTGCCTTGCCGTTTTTAATTTCGTGGTATTGAATCCAAATACAACAGCCACACCCTCTGCTCTTCATTTGAGTTTTTGTTACTATATCTTTCTTGCTGTCTCTTAAGGCCACACCTAACAATTCTCGTTCTGCCCCTCATTGCATGATGAATATCGCCTCAAGTTTTCTGGGAAACCTCGATGTTGTCCTTGCATGTGCTCGTTCTAACAGCATAACACAGTTGTCATCTTGCTGGTCAATACATTCAAATACCCAAATACCCGCCCCAACACATTACTATTTGTCTGGAAATTTTATCTTGATGTAAGTGTCCTGGTCCCAGACAGCTTTACTACTGGACAGCATAAAGGGGCCGACCGCGAATTAGGAACTCTTTCTCTTGCAAGTCAACGGAACGTTACCATGGTGATTAGGGCAATAATTCTGCAACCTAATATTTCACATTTTCATTTTATTTACTGCATAGGTTGTTGCAAGTCATATTTAGCGTTAGTAAAACAAAACAAAATATCATTTAGACCCATACAACTCCGAGATTTCTCTGTTGATGGTTGCACCTACTTCATACTATTACAACTTATTTACATCATCTAAATATGTAGTGATTATAACTGAAATGACTGTGTCTCCTCACCAGACAACTTTCTTATCGGCGTTCTTCAGTTAGAATTTTCTGTCCTGGAATGAGGACACAACCCACTCCACCTCAAGAGCAACGACCTCGATGGTCCAAATAAATGTTTTCTCTCCCAATCAAGGGTAAAATCTCTCTCTGTACACATTTTCTGCAATATTGGATGGTGCTTTCTGGGCTCGTTAAATACGCAGTGTTTGAGTAGTTGCTAGTATCCCTGTTAAAGCAGACGGTTTATTGTAATCTATTCAGTCAGTTTCGAAATGACGGTCATCGTAGTTTGTTACCACCACATCACAACGCGTAAGGAAAACGTTTCGTTACTAGCCCTGATTTGGCTGCCCGTAGCAAGCGGACTCTTATCGAATAGAGGGTCCTTATGCCGCTTTCTGTATTACGCGGTCGTAGCGACTTTCCTACACGTGACAGAAAGCAGTAGCACCTTTAGAATAACATATTTCGGAGACCTGTTTGTATACAAACACGTAGAAGCCAGTCGATATATCACTGTGCACACAGGGTGCAAGCAAACTTATGTAATGCGCCGCTGACGTGAATTGCCTTCGCAATCGCGAGATATTGTCACCGTAAAAATGGTTGCGTTTCCTGATCCAGGTACATAGAAGAGCAAATTCTTTGGGCGAGCACGTGGCCTTAGCACGTTCACACTATTGCTGTTAATCTAAGATGGTCCTGAGTTTGATGCTGCGGTGTCGAGGTACCCCGTTGCATTGATGTTAATGCAAAGTGCAGCATGTAGTCTTCCTGTGCACCAAAATTCTTTCTTGCGCACAGGCTGTTCCATAGTTATCTATAATATGTAGTACACACGCTTACTTGTCTCGCTGAGAAAAAAAGTGCGGATGGCATTGTGGACCTCCCTTTGATTATTTTTTAAAGAAAATAATGAGTAGCTTCTACTCGATCATTCCACAGATATCAGTAACCAGATTACGCTGTCTCAAAAACTTCTTGTTTTGCTTTGCTTTCAGCCTTCACCTTTACACTTACTATTGTTCTTCTTTAGAACTTCACTGTGACTTAAGCATTAATATTTCTTTGCGTGTAGACTGCGAAAAACTGCGAAGATATTTTTCCGTATTTAGGCGCCACTTGAAGCACGTATTTATGATGCCAAAGTGCCAAATGGCCCATTGAGCAAAAAAGCCGGCCTCTGTCACATGAAGCAGCGTAACGGCAGGTATATTCCCATTGGCTAAGACGCCATGTCACGATCGCGCCTCGACGTGGTCGACACAGGTCAAAAGTAAACACCTGCTGTAGCTGGCACGCCCCAGGTGTTGCATGAGGGGAGAGGGCTTCCCCGCGCTGCCACGTTACCCTCCATCTCGAAAGCGTGTGTTATCAGCTAGTTTCTCGTACGCACAAACTCTCTCTTGCATTCTCTGCGCCTGCATTCTAAGTGCGCTCCGGTAAGGCCAAATCATAGCGCGCCAAGCGTCTCAAGCAAATCACTTTATCGCGAGGAGTTCCTAACTGGAAGGAACGCTCAGCAGCGTTCAATTGGACATCTGTGCTTTCGCATTCAAAACTCATAAGGAATGCTTGAATTTGTTCGTGACGTTCTTAACTAAGGGCCTTGATCAAAGGAAGCAGACTCACTCTCGTGCGCACGAAGACCTACGTTAGAGTACACGATCGAAAAAAACTGAAACTGTCTCAGCATCACGTTCCAAAGAATTAATGGCACATTCATCTTGTTTTATTTTCCAATGTGCATATGAAACCTGTATTTGGCGTTGCAGAACCTATTCTGGTCTATCACTACTACAATACTGTAACGTACTTGTTTACGCATAAACTACTCGACAGTAGTTTGTGCGTTTCAGAGCCTTCTAACACAGTGTACATTAGAGCATCTTCAAAGACGTATGATGGAATCAAAAGCTTTTTTAGTCCTTATTGATATAGATGGTGATTATTCTTATGTTTTATGGAATTTTTGAAAAGCCGACGTTGCTTTCCCGAGAGATTGAGACATATGATTACCTGATTATAAAAATCAGCTAATTATCTTTTGATTTATTTACTATACGGCACATACTGCAATTGACGAATTGTACCCTGTGGCTCTGTAAAGCGTACTTATTCGGAATAAATTGCCAGAATGAGGCCAGTTTGGAGTAATGCGCCATCAAACTTGCTATAGAAATGCACAGTTGTTCCACTTACTTCTTTAAAAAAGGCTCTTTTACGCATTTAAGCGCAAACTTAACTGGAAATCCAGTGTATTTTGTTCCACTCCTTGGGAAATATAATCTAAACGCGTCATCCGGGACAATCATTTAAAGTGGTAGGTCTTGCGTTCTCACCCGCTGCAATTCGTAAATTTCAATATGTGCTATAAGAAATTGAGCAAGATTTTGTGTTGTTTTTATTTACTGAATATGTACTTCAATTTCTCATGCTAGTATTGGCCGCTTCTAACCCATGTCAAGGACAAGAATTTTGGTATCTGCCACAGGCAATTTCGAACAATTTCATAGCACTTAAAACTGTTCACCCTGTATAACCGTGTACAGGAGCATGTAACGGTGTACAGAGTGTGCGTTGTGAGCTCCGTTTATGACCTGCCTTAGTTTTAACACTGCCTCGTCTTTCCCAGTTATTGGAAAATTTGTAACTAATGTACCCACAATATACACCTTGGACGTCGCGGCCATGAAGACTTAACCGAAACAGGTTCCAGCGCGGCGCGTCAGCCTTGCATTCGCGTTCTAGCTTAGAAGCATGCACGTGTTTCGCTATGCAAAGAGTAAGACATTACCCGTCGCCTACAGAGAGCGAAACTCATGCCTCAGTGGTGGTGGCAAACAATAGCCTTGCATCATCGGATGCGTACAATGAAGCCGTCCTTTGCAGTAACGCTTCGAGCGCAGCTTTCTTAGCCAGAATGAAACGTGGTGTTCCTTTACCTGCTACTGCTGTATATAGTTACGCTAGAGGTCGAGCATTTGTTTCACTTGATGACGAATAGCATCCTGTTCTCTTTGCGACATGCGATAAGCGTGTTGGCGAACAGGTTGGACGGTCGGTTCAGTGATGATTCTGTGTTTGATTAAAGAAGTCTGTTTGACCTTCGACGTGGAGGCGAAACAGTCGCTAAATGACGATAGTAGAGTAAGGAGCCTCTCCTTCTCGTCTTGGTCGAGCTGTGGGTTGACGTTGATGTGACTGGTGAAGTCCACATCGCTGGGTTCCGGAATCGAGATTGTCGTTACCGAAGCACAGGCGTTGGACTCGGCCACCGTTTCAAAGTAGGCCATGGTGGTATGCCTCGCAAAGTGTTTGTATTCGCCACTGAAGTTCGTAACTAGAATCGTGGTTTGCCTATGTTGGAGCTCTACGAGACCTCGGGCGACGCCGACGTCGCGATCCAGCAATATGGTGAGGTTACCTTCGGCGATGCCTATTCCTAGTTGTTCTTGAGGGCATTCAACGAGGACGAAGATGCTACTTCGAGGCGGTAACGTCACGCAGTCATCGACCACGCGTAAAGCCGCGCGGTGATGTTCATCCGCCACATTGGAATCCGAAGAAACATAGTTAGAAAAAGTCACGAACAAGTCCCGAAGGTTAATGATCGCCCCATATTCCTGGAGAAAATCCATGCCCAGTATAACTAGCCGAGAACACTTGGGCAGCACAAGGAAAGACGCTACGAAAGTCGAAGTAGAAATTGCAAGTCTGGCGGTGCATCGTCCAATGGGTGACACGAGGTGTCCTCCGGCCGTAATCAGATGTGGGCCGTCCCACGCTGTCAGCACCTTGCGTAGCCGAGTCGCCAGTGAGGCACTCATAACCGAGTAGTCAGCTCCCGTATCTACAAGTGCAGTTACTGGATAACCATCGATTGAAGCAGTAATAGCAGCAGAAGTTTTTTTTGCAGTTGCGAATGAAGGCGTCAGTGGTACGTCGCGAGGGGATGGCGTCGGCGGAGGATATTTGACGGTTCGCATGACAGCGGCCTCACCCCCGGAGGTCGCCGTTTTCAGTTTCCCCGGCGCGGGCTTCCACCGTTGACTCCAGCGGAATCAAAGGTGGGTCGAGCACGGTTCGGTGACGCGTACCGACGAGGTGAAGGCGACCGTGACTGTCTTCGCTGTTGGGCAGGAGGAAGCCGGTTACTTTCTAAGTATTTCTCGATTTCGGGCGGGCGTTCGCCATAGCGCGGGCAACGGGCGTCCGGATGGTATCCCCGCAGACCAATCCGTCGGTACTGGCAATCGCGATACCTGTGACCAGCCTCCCCGCAGTGATAGCACAACGGACTGTTGTCGGGGGTGCGCCATACTGTAGATTTGCGCGGACCAGGATGAAAGGGTGCTGGCGGATTCGTGCGGTGGATTGGACTTTGGGAGCGTCGAGAAATCCCAGCAGGCGGCTGCGAAAAACGGCCCGTCGACGGCGCGCAAGCCCGAAGAGCATCCGCGTACGAGAACGTGGGAGGTTCGGGTCGTGTTGGTGGCGAGGGATGAACCACTTTGCCGATTTCTTCTCGAATGACATCCGTAAGAACCGCGGCACTAGGAGGTGTCGAAGCCGATGCATAGGACTTTTGCAGTTCTTCTCGAACAATTTGTCGTATTAGCTCGGTAAGTGACTCCCTGTCATCATTTGCAGGTACGAGAGAGCATGCAGCAGTCATGGTGGTCTGGCGTTCATACTGCGAGAGCCGCTGCCGAAGCATACGTTCCATGACTGTTACATGGTAAATGTGTAGCCGCCTTAGTCAACAATTCAGGTTACAATTTTATCGTCGCTGTTTTGCCGTTATTTTCGTCATGTCTGCATGGTCTACGCTGTCGCTGCGTAGCCTGCTTATCCTCGTTGGACAAATGTGCACTAGATTGTAGTGCTTTTAGACCCAATATCTAGGCCGGATGATTGCAGCGGCAGTAATTGTGTTGATGAAACGAATGTCAGGGAAACTTACTAAATTTTGTGAAAAATTGCATTCTTGAGGTAATGAATAGATTGCGCTGCCCATTTTTCGCAGATCTGAAAAGCAATAGCCGTCTATTAATGCAAACTGCTTCTTACCTCATAGCGCAGAGGGCTACTATAAGCACATACGCTGGCAAGCAGTTCATATTGGTAATCTCTCCGTACGTGCTCGCTGGTGAATGAAGCGTTTCTGAAACTGAATTATTGAAGTAAAAATTATGTAGCTTTGTATTCGTCTCAAAAACTGCGGAACGGCGTAGTGCAATGTACAAGGCAGAGAAGTACAAGCAAAGCTGGACAATTAAAGAGGTAATAAATGCATCATATGAGGTAATGGAAGAAAGCATTGTTTGGGTTCTCTTAGAAAATCATATCATTAAAGCAAACCAAAGAAGGATAAATTCTAAAGAGGCAAGTGCAGGCAAACAGTCTAGCGAATCGATGAAAAACATTGAGAACTGCCCTGCAATAATGTAAGGCTAACACAATTTATGAAAACCGAGCACTCAAGAGGACCAATGCAAATTTTTTTAAAAATAAAATTTTATAAATGATGGACTAAGCAAATACGATGTCGTTTCGAATGCTTCTGCTAATTAGCTCAACAAGACATTTATGTTCTTTATTTAGTGCACTTGCGTTCTTAGTGACAACGTAAAGGTTGTTGGTATTAAAAACGTTATATCGTATTAGTTTTCAGATCGCAGGTAATGCTCTCCATCTACGAGCTGCAGCTCGAGAAAGTTTCCCCGTTATTCTTTGCGTGACCTAAACTGGGCAATTTAGGAGTGCACAAAAACGCGCGCACGAAGCGTCAGCAGTTGAAGCGTTCTCATGTCTCCCAGTCTATGCCACGCAATACAAAACATGTTTTCATTTGGACGTCGATAATGTGGTTTCTAATAAATCGCGTTTTTATCTTAAGTGCTCTTTATATCAGAATTTTCAGCATGCTTGGCCAGAACGTTCGGTATACCAGACATGTTTACACAGCGCAATAGTCAACCTTTAAAACCTCTTCTAGTAGTATCGAATTGTTCGGATAACCACACTTTAGAATGGTGCATTTTATTTCATACGATTTATCTCACGAATACAATAGTGGCAAAGTAGGCATATACAGTGTCGAAGTTGACAATATTGGAGGGACAATAATTTCTATGGCAATAATGTCATCAAATTTACCCCCGTAACCATTAGTTATCGCAATAAGTTCCCAACCCATCGGCACCCTATGATATCCTCGGTTGCAGTAACTCTTTGAAAGCACTGTAATGGCACCCTGAAAGCGTCCACATTCTAGCTCGTGCTTCCCAGTTTGAAAATCTCTAAGGAAAAATACTGCTTAAAAGATTCCTACTTTATTAATTATTCAGTCATCTTTATTCTTTGATAATAAAAATATTATAAGAAAGTAGTTCCCCACAGCATAAAAACTGCCGCGCGACCCCTTGTTCCCAGGCTGCCTAAACCCAAAGTAATAACAGGCACTAATTGCAGTTGCACATGAAAGAGAAAAGAAAACGTATGGAAGGCTGAAACTAACAATTAATTAAAAAAAACTGCAAGTGGTAATAAACTACTGTCAAACAGTGTCAACCAAGACGCCACTTCGCCAAGTGAGGCGGTGCTTCCACAGCGGCGCGCCACTCCTGTTCGGCATCAACATCAGCAGCTGAGGAGCACGTTGTAGGAATGATTTGAGAGGTCTTTCCAGGCATCAAGGCGAATATAAGCGTGTCAGGGCAAGTAACTAGCATCATTCTTGCAGCGCGGACCTCCGAGTCGTTACTGTGGATTCTGTGGCTGCCACAGCCTTATAAAGCTGTTTATATATCTTTCAAGTTGTTATTAACAGAAGTTATAAACCGAAATATGGTTCTCGACGTTAGTACTCCGATTTGGGATACATCACTTCACAACTTATAATCTGGCTACCCGGAGAATAGATTAATCGCACCGCCATGACAGACCAGCAAGCCCTCGCCGCTCTTGAACAGCAAGTGTGACAATTCCAGAAGCAGTTGCAGGCCCAGCAACATGAAATCCAGAGCCAACAACATCTACTCGTACCAGACGAAAGCAGCCTTCCGGGTGTTGCTCCGTGTTAATTAGACCTGGCTCTCGGCCTTGTCGCCATCAAGCGCCATGTCGGGCACACTCGCCTGAAATGTGATTGGCGCTGGTTGAGGTGCAGTTCTTCATTGTACATATCACATCGGGCCGGACGTGATACGGCTACCTCATCGCCTACTAGGACATCATCTACGCCAACGATTTCCGGCCAATCTGCTGCAACTCATCAGCGACTGACCTTCACCGGCTCCTCAAGACTGAATTCATACGTCGTCTATCACTTTCGGAAGACTTGAAGGTGCGTCAGCTGCTCCTTCCCCCTGAAGGAACATGGTGACCGCAAACCATCGCAGTTCCTCAGTCACAAGCTCAGTCATGCCGTTAACACGCATATAGGACCACTTCCTCCTAACACTGTGGCTTCAAGAACTATAACCGCATGTCTATACTATTTTATAAATTAAGTATGCGCTACATCTCGACCAGCATGCCGAGATCGCCGACCACATCGTGAATATGTTGTTCATTATCATATCTCTCCCTTCGGCCCGTCAACGGGTCACCGCACACATTCGAGCGGACACAGGACACCTCCTTCAATCATTATGCAAAATATAAGTGAGGCGTGCAGACAAGACACAAGGGTAGAGAAGTGGACAACATGAACGCCGACTATCAACTGAAGGGAGCACTGAGGCGAAAAAAGAAGCCCTCGCTGCTTCCCCGTCAAATAACGTAAAGGTTCTTGGAGACGCCATCGTAAGTGGTAACCATAGAAGAACCCTTGCTTTGGGTCCTAAGCACTGTTTTAAGCCTAACATAAAACCCGTTGACGTTATAAGCATACCGCGCTGCATAACCAGGTTCGTCCCAGAAGAATAACGCTCACGCTGTATTTTGGATTGCATTGCTAGCATTAAACAATCAAATTCTCATTCTAAGACGCCTGACCATGTCGGAACGTTAGTTTATTACCTTGTGGAGCATAAACTTAGACCAGTAATATCCGACAAGGAAGGTTATTTCGTAATTATGCCAGATGACATGTTTTCAGAAAAAGCGATTTCAGCCATAGAAAAGAATTTGCAGCCAGTAAAACTCTAGCCTTCGGTACTTAAGCAACGTGCGGTTGACCTCTTGTCAAAGCATAATCTTGATAGGCTTGTCTGTAATGTCAAGAAAGCTAAATCCCTCACCTTAAAACTGTTTTTCTCGGCGAAGACCCATAAACAAGAAATTCCTTTTCGTGCTATAGTGTCAGAGAAAGGAACGTGGCAGGCCTGTGTCGCTAGTTACCTACAGAACTGCATAGCTTCACTAGTTTTTTCAGACCCCTTTTGCCTACGTAATTCTCAGGCCATAGTTCAGAATTTGAGAGAGGAAAATCCTGGTGATTGTACAGCTTTTAGTATGGATATCGAAGACCTGTATTATTATTTGCCGCATGACAGGTTGCTAAATTCCGTAAATGAGTGCATTAAAGAAAAAGTGCAAGAGTCGGATTTTATTGACAGATGCGGTGTTTCCACGGGAGCTTTCTAGAAATTCTTTCAGTGTACTTGAAGTCGACGCTGACTGGGTGGAGAGATGGAGTTTTTCTGCAGAAATCAGGCATTTGTATTGGCTCAAAGGTTGCCCCTATTCTTAGCAACATTTACCTGAGTAAGGTTGACAACTGCTTAGAGAAAGCCTTAGGTGATAGCGTTATCAAGATATTTCGTTACGTTGATGATTACCTGATTTTCTGCAATAGGGAAGAATTCGGTTCCGCTGCCACCTCAGTAAGTGAGCAATTTAAACTTTATGGGGGAGGATTAAAGTTGACCAAGGAATTTCCTCAGGGACGCATAATTCAGTTTCTTGACATTTCCTTGATCTTCGAACAAAATCATGTTTGTTGCAGCTGCAGGCTTTGCGGAGATTATCTTGTTCTCAACGTCCACACCATTACCGAAGGGACACACGCACGATAGTGCCCACCGCACCTATGGGTGCCCCGCCTCCTTCGTGCTTGTTCATGCCAAGGACTACATGTAGATGCCTGTAATCAAATTTCTTGCAATCTGTCGATGAAGTGTTAAAGACAGCGATGGTCAGGTCAATGTAAACTCATTTTCGAGTTTCCATTGATAAGTTTCGGTTTTCAAAACACGATACAAATCATCTAGTGCCTTGTTAATGAAATAATCCGCGGGCCCAAATACTGTTTCGTTTATACACATTATTATTACTTACAGCGCGCACTAATAACAAGGAAGAAGAAGACCTTTCACTCGTGAGTAAGTCGCTCGTGTCTCGTCTTTCTTATTCATCCTTGTTATTAGTAAGGCTGTAATTAATGATGTTGCAGATGTACTGACTAGCCCAGCTAGCTATCGTATTACAGTTCGTGTATATAAGTCTCGGAATGCTGAGGACCCTAACAAGCGTTTTGTCCACTTCTCAGATGCATCGCTCGCCACGGCTTACTCATACAGGTACATAAGACCATGGCTGGTGCGCCCGGCGTGACATTCTGGTCTACCAAATCTCCACAAAAGGGACTCGTCCTCTGCGTGATCAAAAGGCGCCCTAGATGATTATCCGCCGCCTAACTTCGCCAAGGATCTTGGGTATTCATGAAATGTACATGCGTCCTTTTTTGTTTTGCCTAAATCTGCGAGGTAAGGAATCCGTCACCTTGACGCCAACTTTCAAGCAAGCCTTCAAATACTGCAAAGCCCCTTCTTTGGTGCCACAGTCCTGTCTCATTGTGCACAACGACGTTCCCTTCGAACTTTTCACCAGTGTATTCCGCACTGTTGTGGGAGCAGCCCTCAGACAAAGCATGAAATAATTCTACAGCCCCCTGGTGTTCTTGCCCAAGAAACTAGTTCTGCTGACACAAGTGTGAGTTCTGAGCAGGCAAATTGACCGGCCTACTACAGAGAACTCTCGCCATTTGCATGGCACTTCAGCGTTACTACTTTGTAGCACAGCTCTGGTAATAACGATGCATTAGAACCTCGAAGCTCAGTACTCCTCTATCTAATAAGACCGAAAACCTCTCTCCTACGCCTTCTTTTAAAGCGCGACTAACTTTCGCCGATGTGGAAGAAGAACATGTAATTTATTGCCTAGTTTACCAATTAGATACTCTCCCGCGTCCCGACACCCCCATAAGTTCGTCACCCGTGACCAAGGAAGTCCTACTCAAGTTGCGAACAACTGACGCCAATCTGGAACCTCTGCTACTGGGTAGCTCTTCACTCGACCTACTAAATGTAGGTCGAATGAAGACCTGTCTACACTTGACTGTCTACTTTGAGGTGTCAAGCGGAGAAGCGAGACCTTTCGGGCCCTCATCACATCGCCGTGCGCTGTTCAACCAGCTGCAAAACCTCAGGAATTCCGGCATCCGCGCTTCAGCGTACCCCGTGGGTTGCCACTGCGTTTTGGCCTTCATACAGGGTGACCGCCGTATCTCAGTACATAACCGCATCTGCCCCTGTGTTCGTTAATGAACGAAAATCACTCGCCGCATTATTTTGCCATCCATATCATTTCCTCAGCCTTCATGGCGCTTCCAACAGGTCGACGTAGACATATTTGGATCTTTTCTACAGCCTGACCTCGTCGTTACACTCTCACTCACCTGCTCATTCACCTCTTCAATCATTTCACTCCATGACCTGAACTGCGGCCCCTAGAAAGGATCACCGCTGAAGACGTCGCATCCACATTCTTCGCTGGCTGGATATCCCGTTTCGGCACCCTTGATTGCGGTACAACCAACCAAGGATGGCAGTTCGGATCTCAACTCTTAAGGATGCTCGAACTGGCCATCCATGTTAAGCTAATGTGGACCAGGAGTAGCCACCCTTTATTAAAGAACCCTTTACTCCCAATTGAAAGGAGCAACTGGAATGACGAGGTCTGTTAGACCATCTCCGTTTGATCCAAGGTTCTCATACCATCATGATATACTCTGCATGCAACGTCTGATTTCATCTGTACAAAATTAAAGATCTAAACCCCACGCTAACATTTGATCTAATAGATTTACACAGTGCAAAGAAATAACCGGCATTTCACAGATTTATTCCAAGATGCATTAACACACAGGAACACATAAGCTGCAGACATTTATAGAAGCTGGGAAAAAGGTGTGCTTTTACCTAATGACTCATAAATCTGCCCTACTGAACTCTGTAGTAGCCGCAACTGATAACAAAACAAGAGAAGGTTACATGCATAATGCAGTCAGGATAACGCACTTCAGTCTTTAGTATCCAGAATGTACCCGGCACAAATGTTGGGAGAGCTACTGATTTTTATTGCACAAGCAGAAGCAACAAAGAATAAGAGGGCTGCAATATTTTGTTGGGTTCCAAGCCAGATCAGAATACAATGAATTGAAAGGGGAACTAAATATGCAGCTATGGCATAAATTATCCTGGTGAAAAAACTTAGGTGCCAACAAAGGACTACACATGAAATTTTCTACTAGCACTGAAGGAACACTGGCAGATAAAATGGCAAAACAATATAAGTACCAAGCTCCATGAGCTACAACCATCGCTTGGTGAAGAGCAGTCTCGCAGGCACTAAAAAGGCTTCATAGAAGTGGTGTTATGCTCGCTTCAAATGGACATACACAACAGAGACTTTCGTCTATGTAAATAACAATAAACTCGTTGTACGTGTAAGGAATTTAGGTAAATTATTTTTTGAATTCTTGTCCTCAACCATAACGAAAACATAAATTGAATTGAAAAAAAGACGGCATTTTACCCGCCACCTATGACTGAGTTCCACCCTGAAATCCAATTTAGGTGTTATAAAATTTTTAAATGGTACACAAATACTCCGTCTCGAGTGATTGAAACACCACTTTCAATAACCTTTCTTAAGGCAATCTTCAACGACTGCTTCAGTTTCCCGCTGGATAGTCTCAGTTGCTTTTAAGCCCAAACCCGGCAAAACATCGAAAAGCAAATGTTCTGAAACTACAATATCAAGATTACTCAGTTTCACATATGTTGCCCACAACAGGAGGACTAGTATTTTGGGGTTCATAATGGTTGCACGAACATCCTGAATTGCAAATTTCGAAAAGCATATTTTTATGGTTTGTGGGCAGCCTTTCAGTTCGTTATCTTTCCGTAATTATACTGATAGTAGAATGCCTGTTCAGAAATCTAGTATGTCAATGAATTCGAGGAATGATAAATATTTAATGACTTGGTTTTGACAGGGAGATTTTTTTACGTATTTATTACGTATTAAGATTTCTTTGTGCAGTATGAAGAGATCGGTGAAGCAGCCGACTTTTAAATTTACGATACACTTTGGCTTTCTAAAACATGCCATCAACGATCCTGCAGAAACACAGAAGGGAAACATGTTTTCTAGAGAGCTGTGCGCAATATTTCTGCAAACTTTATAATGGGTTTAAAACTTCCAGGCTGAATTATTTGCTTGCATTATTATGAAGTCAGGCATAAATTCGTAGAATTTCTCAATTGGTTCGTTAATATTGCCAACATGATCGTAATTACGCTCCTCCGAATACAGCGGCCTATTTTTTTTTCACTCCAGATCAATTTGGCAGGCTAACCTCGTGTTGTCGTTTGGTTCGAAGCTTTGCCTGTAAACCGGGCTTGGGGGCTCCAGAGACGCAGAAAATGACAAGAAGGCGGAATTTGATAAGTTGGTTGAATATATGCTAAAAATAAGGCACTTAAGATGCTCTTACTCCACAGTATTTGTCGTTAAGCTTTCGTGAAGAGGTTAATTAAATACTAGAAAACTAAATACGAAGCGTACGATTGTCCCTACTGTCATGCAACCCATATATATTCCCAGGCTATCTATGAATTGCAGGCGTTTGAAATTATCCATTGCTTAAGTGTATGTACAGCAATGTTCCTAATCTATGCCGAACTAAAAATAGCAGGTTATTGGAGTGCAAGCACTAGTACGTTAATTCCGCAACCTTATGAGCACAAATGTGATGTTACTTCTTTACCGAGTAAGTATCATTGAGAAGAAGTGCACGCAGAGAAAAGCATAACACAAAATGCAATATTTAGATCAGCAATTATAGCCTCGTTTCATGCTTGCCTATTTTGCATAAATAGGCGTTGCACACATTATCTCAGACGTGATATGCGATATCACGTACACAGAAATCCCTCAAAGAGGACCGTGGGGACCCCTGCGGCAGAATCGGACATCTGACTTCAACTCTGACTATTTGAGGCTCAATCCAACTATCGGTTGTTCATTTCTATAACCTTCTGTGTTTCAGTTTGCTCACCACGGCTGCTGCTGCCTAATCGAATAAGGACGTTAAGTTGCACAACTCAAGTGTCGCTTTTACAGCGTTAGGAACAATACCAGGGGTGCAAACAAGTCCACGTAAGCTACTATTCAAAAGCGAAGCCTTTGTTCCCTAGCTGTGTCCTGGCGTATTGTGCCTTTGGGTTGGTTTAATACAGTCTAAAGTGCGCCGCTTCTACTAACGCTAACAAAAAAAGACTTATTTACCTTGGAAACGGCGTAATTAAAATTTACCTGATTCATTGACAGTGTAATAGAAAAATTGGCCGAATACGGAGCTCATGCAATCAAATTCAGACTTACGTTTTATGAATAGTTAGTATACTGCTGCGTAGGAAAAGCCGGTGAAACACCTAGCAGACCCCACTTCGGGAGAAATTTCTTTCCCGACGACTTGAAATTACAAGATAATCTCCTTTGCAAAAACCGCGATGGCACCACAATATATAGGTCGCTTAAAAAGCTGTTCAGGTATGAGCAAGCATTGCGGTTTCAAGAATCAACAGAGCAAAAATTACATTTAAGCATTTGCGGCAGTTTGATATATTAGCGCACCTAACAAAACAATATTCTTTAGAAATCTTAGCTAAGAAGACAAACTTTCGTGTTTTAGTTACCGCAGTAGTCTAGCCAATAGGTGTCAAAGCTCCGCAGTATTGCGAAACAAAACGATGGAAATGCAATGCAAATGGAAATTTTATTGGCGTTAAATACTTTCTTGTACTGTCATTTACACTTCCCACCCCTTAGAAATACCCTCCCGCCCCTAGACTGATCATGGCATTGTCTCGGTTGTCAAGCGACAAAAACTTCCATGATATGTCTGCGTGAAGTACATGCGGATTCGGAACATAGGTATTTTGAAAAACAAAGTCATCTGTTTTGAACCATTCCGGCTTAACCCTTAAGCTGGGCTCGTTAACACGCATGATGTCATACGAATTTAGCCAACGTAAGATTTATTATGATTGGTACAAATGGGTTACAGAAATCCCAACTGCATACTTGTCAGTGTTACCATCATCTAAATTTACATCTCTACGTCTATATTGTTGTGCGCTTGTAAACAAGTATTATGTCGTTGTACTTAACATTTTACACCTGCGTAAGGTCGATATCGTTCTGATTATCCCACTATTTAGACAGGATATTGTTTATGGCTTTTATTTTTTTTTCATTTTTTGTCACCTATTTGCTTGCATGTAATCTGATCTAGGTAACCGCTTTTGGTACAGTTGTGCATGATGCGATTTGCATTTTCCTCATAATTTAAAGTTCCAATCTTTATTTTTATTACATAGCGAGGTGGAACCTTTTGTTCAAGTCCTTCAGAACCCCAGCTTCATTGTTTCCACAGATGTGCAATTGATTATTCATAACCCAGGGAATTGTAATAATTATGTACTATACATGCTAAGTCACCATCAGGCTCTTTGCAGAAGCACTCATAGAAATAGAAACCACTACACTAACTGTAGCGTCATCTCAACTTCCCAAGAAACTTGTTTGTTGACGGCTAACATGAGAATTCACGAAAATTGACAATGCTAGCCTTCACATATTCTCTATGAACTATGACAACTTAAATACAAATGCGCAAACAGGTATTTTGTCATGAGGCGGCTGTTGCTACTGACTTCCAGCAGCGAAGCGAAGTGTTTTGCATGGTTTCAAAACCTTTAAAATTTTCATCTGCTGACTTCGTACTGGGGCTTTGTGAAGCAGCTGCTCATTTTTGTTCTATGCAAGTGCTGCACAAAGCTATTGAAATAATGTAAGAACTTTAACCCTTGGCTCTGATATGTTTTGGCACTCCGTTTTTCCTATTGTTGCGTATCACAAAAGAAGGTGACCCGACTTTAGAAAACGCTAACGCTTACGCTCTGACAACGCCGTGTTTTCGCGACAACTATAACTTGTTTACGGTAGCTTCTTTCTCAACGCAAGACACGTCGCTTAGTGGTCCTCCATTGTACTTTTCATGTACTGTGTGCAGGGCACGTTCCTGCTCGTAGCTGCAAATGAAGCAACGAAAAGGGTTGCCATTCAAAAATTAGATTGTAAAAATGCTCTAAAGTGAGTAACTTTTTTGGTGCATACCTTGCTCAGCGTATTGCCTAATGGAGACAGAAATACCCGAAGCGGCAGCAACAGCCCTTCATCTCTGGAGATAGCATCACCCATGAGAGGGCAGGAGAGCCACTTACATTGAGATTCGAGATATTAGTTCTACTGGCATTCGAAAAATGACAAGCCATTGAAACTGCGATTGCCAGGATCTGCATATCGAGAAATTATGGACGCCAGCGGCGCATGTAGCGTACGCGAGCTGGCTAAAGTAACCGATTCAATAGGAAGACAGAGTTTTGCATGAAAACCACGTCAGGAAAACATTATTTGAAAAATCCGGAGAAAGCCCTCTTGACCCGACGTTGCACGTGAGCAGTACTCTCTGTTGCGACAGAAAAACTTATTCATTTTTTTCTGTCATAAGTTGCAGGCGCAGTTCTCACGGAATTTTTTTCCTTTGAAATATCTCTTTCCTTTGAAATATTCAGCTTGCCACTCTCTCTTACTGTCGCCACATTGACTTTGAAGTTTTTCCATGCTGTGCACGTCTCCACAATTTCATTTACTCACGAGCTTCAGCACACCTCTAGACCAACATGAACGTAAGACCATCCTGTCTGAATGTGTCTCCTCCTCATCACTGCACCGAGACTTCTAGATATTACTTTTTTCCATACTGTAGAACTTTGGAATGCATTACTGCCTCATGTTCTTTCTGTGTCACTTACTTCAATATTTTCTCTAAGGTACTTTTGGTAATTTCCACCACTTTGTATGTGATTGCTGGATGTTTTGAGCAAGATATTGTGTTTTGTATTCGGTTGGTCCTCTTTGGCACGTATTTTGGTTTGGGCAACGTAAGAAAAACTGTGGTGCCCACATTTGTGTTCTCCCTTGCCTTTCTTTTTCAGTTGCTGCCTTGTTACCAGTTACATATACATGCCCTGTTTTGAGTTGTGGAATGTAATCACTTTCCATAACTTCATTGTAGTAGAAAAGGTGTTTCATTTTCTTTTATTGGTGCTTTCATCAGGGCTGCATTATCTGATAGGATATATCTTTTATGAAACATCTCATGCAATTGCAATAAAATATCTAATACCACAAGATGAATACTACATTTTCTGCTACAGAAAGTGTGGCACATCATATGCGCAGCTATGCAATCACTCAGTGTTTAGGTGGCAGTTACCATTGAAAACTAGCCTTTCAACAAATGCACCAAGTGTAATTCTTTATATCTCTCGCCCCCATTCAATGACTACAAAATTCAATTTAGGATGTCGCTCGCTACGTGTGTACAGTCCTAGAGTCTTGGCCACCAAGTAGCAAGGTTTGCCTTTCAGCAGGCACTTTGCCTTTCAAAAGGGCAATTTTGCAATAGTGCAGCCCTGCAGAATTAGCTTGACCGCGGGGCACATCATTCAACGTGTAGGACAACTGGCGACCTATTGCAGTATAGGAAATAGGCGTGCCATACAATATCTAAGACAGACTATTTGTGGTTTATTGCAATAACAGAATTTGGTTTTCAAAAAGATGAAAATGCAGTCAAAGGTGACAGCATTGCACAGAGTGGCGTTATAAAATTGTGATATAAGAAAATTAGTGGTGAATGGGTAGGTTTCGTTTATGCATGAAATTAATCACACGTTGCAGGGGTCTCTATGCACCATGGTGGGCTCTGCCTAATCAAGACGTATATAAAAATAATAACAAAAGTTCCTAAACTATTTTGTGCTTTGTTAGAAAATACATTATGATATGTCTAGCAATTTTAATAACAGAAAAGCAATAAAGAAATGAAATACAGTATTCTATAGCCGCGAAAAAATCTAAAGGTAATTCTATATTCCTTAAGTGCGCCGCAGTATAAGAATTAATAATATTCTGTACTGAATATAGAGCTATTTGTTATTGCCAATTAGGCTTTACGAAAACTATGCATTTTATTTTAAAGATATTTCTACTCATCTTCACTTAAAATTAATGGCATACATTTGACAAAATGCCATAGGATATACGCTAAGCTCACTCTACAAGGCCTATTTAACATGACACGTTCTTGCAAAAAGTCTTGTTTCATATTTGCCATATTGTACAAAACAAAGTGCTGGATTTGCTTTAGTGTGTACCTTCGTATATTTTTTTCTGGTAGGTTCTGTTTTTCGTTCCTAACTAGAGCAATCCAATACAACTACATTGCAATGTAGTGCTTAGTTGAATAGAATACGGCTGATCTCTGAAAAGAATGCCTTAATTCATAAGAATTGGAGCATAATACTTTGTTCTATATTGTATACTGTATAGCTTGTTGATTCACAGTATCATTCCTGCTTCAAAGGAAAAGCTCATTACTGCACAAAATAAAGCGCTTAAGAGCTTCAATACTCGACATTATATGTCCGAAGATAAACAATCTTGCTAGCACTTTGTTCTTTTGGCACCTTGAAACTACCCCTGTAGAGGCCCAGACAGCCCAATGAAAAAAAAACACATTGTAAACAACCTAATTTATCAACCTTGCTGATCTACAGCCTGCAGAAAGATTTGACAACACAGTTTTTACAATAGAGGCTGCATTAAAGAACATTTCTCTTCAGCAATTTTATAATTTATGTTGGGAATCATATGTTACCACTCTGTAAACTTCAATATCGCATGTTTTATGTGCCACGTATAATTGTCATTTGTGCCCATTACACATAAATTATATAGGAAGAAAATTTCAAGTTGCCATCACCATTCCAAGCTTGCTATTGGTCTCCTAACACTCACTGAGAAAAAGTGATTTTCACTATGCTGACGGGTATACGCAATTTACCATAGCCAGTACGTATATTAGCAAAGACATATCTATCATTGTTTACCATCACCATCATTGTAAAACTTGAATTAAACGCAATATCACTTTAAACTAAAATCGTTATATTAATGAAAACAGCATGGTAAAAACTGGACACAAATTTAGCAGGGTACAATAGTTAATAATTAGGCATGCATCATGAAATAATATGCTAAAATGTTAGGATAAATTTTATAATAGAAAAGTCTATATGCATGCAGTAAAAATGGCACTAAATACAGTGACACCATTTGGCAAATCAAACAACCATGTACACATTACGCACCTGCTATCATCACTGCATGTATTACTATCATTGAACCACCTGTTATGTTCTCGCTGTCACATATATTCGCTCATTTTGCTTCCACTATGTGTCCAACGATCCACCGAGTACGCCCACCATCCACCTAGCACGCACACCATTCACCCTCAATGATATGTCACCCAGTGCGTACACCCACCATTCACACAGCACAACCATCATTCCCCCACCATTCGCACAGGTCACCAAGTATGTACCCACCATCCTCCCAGCAGGCCCAGCATTCACCCACCGTTTACACAGGGCACCCAGTATGTACCCCACCATCCGCCCAGTGCACCCACCATTCAGCCGGCATGCCCGCCATTGAGACAATTCACTCAGTATGAATCCTACCAATACATCCCACTATCTACCACTGCACAACATCCACCCAATATGGCCACGGTAAAATCCATAATACCCACCATATCCTGCCAATTTTACATCATGCCCAGCATAACATTCATGCTGGACAATGCTGATTTTAAATTAGGTTAAGAAGACAAAAACTCCCAGTTCCCAGTTGGCGTAATGATTTCATACCTTTCTTTCTTTATGACCCAACATTCAACACCATTTATTCCATGAGATACGCTCAGGCAATAAATGTACCCATGAGGAAAAGTTGTAACACAAGTGATTATGTACGCATTCATTGCATGCACAAACAAGCAGAAATTAGCACGATAATAGAGCTTATTAACTCCCTGCAATGCACTGCATTCAAGCACTGAGGTTTGCTATCCCCCGTAGCATACCGGACGCTCAATTGATTGACCTCCCTGCTTTTCTTCTCCTTGGTTTTTATTTCTTTTTCTGTGAAGTTTACGTCCTTGTGATAGAGAAAGCTTTGGCCTCTTTCAGAGTTATTTATTTGTGGGGCAATTATATTTTTATTCCTACAACTATGGCAAAATTATAGAATAGAAAGTGATTTTGCTTTGTTCTTGGGTCTCATATAGTGCCGTAAAGCTGGCACCGCGCGCTGCGCTTCCTATCTTCAAGTATATAACGAGCGATTGTGAAAGCTGTATACGTGCAGTCAGCCGGATTTTATCGCTTTCTATCGCAAAATTTATTCGTTTGCCGTAGATAGGTCTTCATTTGTACTCAACAGTGGATCAAAGCCCCGAGAAAATGAGATTGATACATTCTGAGCGAACAACAGAGCGTGAAGGCTTACGCTGCTTTAATCTAGGCATCAACGTCTGCATGTTCAAATTTGTGGCTGTGTGGTGTGCACTTGTGTGCTGGTCATGAGTCGTTATAGCGCAGGTATATTTGCGCTGACTGTGTTTCACTTCGCGTACAAAACTCTGCACGCTGTGGCAATGAAGAAGTCCTGCATTCGGGTGCAGGATTGTGCTTGGATACGCTATAGCCTACACTCAACGGATAGCCTATCCTCAAGTCTACTCGCATCCATAACTTTCTCATGACGTAAGCCCTTTGTAATTTTATTTGTTTGGTTTGCATAGCATAGCTGTTTAAATGTGTAGTAAGCTGGCATCACGAACAGAAATATTGTTGAAAAGCCAGTAAACCGTCTCAGGGCAAAAAATGGCTCGCGAATGGGAAAAAAGGATCACCTATCATTTTAGATGACGACCAAAATTTTCCATGTGACGCTTGTAACATCTTTTTCTTTTGCAATGGATTTATTTTGCTCAGTGTGTTGTACTTAGTTTCTTAGAAACTACAGAATTTAGACAGCAATTGCATATAGGTGTAGCACCAACAATTCCACATTGTACTGTGTTCTTCCTAAATATTTTCAGAGTTGCTATGGCACCGGCATATGCACAAAGCCTTCTAGTTGTGCGCCTTAGTGGCGCCAATTATTTGTACAGAACACTTGTCGCTAGCACAAAATTGCATCAGTCTGTAAGAATTGAAAATGAAGTTACAAAAGAATGACTGTTTTTTTCTTCTGGCTACATAATTACCAAGAATGTGCCAAATACGCTTCAAAACTAATATATTAGGTTATCTCGTAACAAAATCATAACGAAGCATCAAACCATATTTCACAGTAAAATAAAGACGTGGCAATACAGAAAGTACAAAAGCAACAGCGATTGCCCTTTGGGAAGGTGGATGACCCCCACAAAGTGGAATTGGTGCAAAAGGCACGAACATATTTATTGTCTGGATGGCTGCACGTCGAGACCGCAGGTATGTACGCACGTTTATATATATATATATATATATATATATATATATATATATATATATATATAAAGCCTTTCTTTTGCTATGGGGATGAGCTATTGCTTGTTTTGCTTGCTTATGGACTATGAGCGATTGCGGATAAGATTGGTTTTTGCTGACGTCGAACAAGAATGTTCGTATGCCTAGCCATAAACAGCTTCGCTGTAACATTTTTGCCTTTGCTGAACTCTACATAACTGCTTATATCTGTGAAATATATTTTCATTACTTTGTTAAAGCTTTAGTGCTATAGCTAACCCAGGTTATTTATTTATTTACTCTCATATCCACAACTCCATTTAGGCATTACAGTGGGAGGATTACATACATCAATGTAAACAGCTTACGGCATCGAATAAACAGCATTTAACTATACAATACAATGAAAGAAAAAAAGAGAAAAAAACCGCAACAATGACATGACAAAAATGGTACATCAGGATATCAATGTACAGCACGCAGGAAACGTCATCATACAATTAAGTAATAAAGCACTATATAATGATAGCAAACTCTGCAATTACTGTATATTGTAAAATAAAGAAGAAAATTTTAAAGAGCATTTGCAAAATGTTCATTATTAAGTATACTAACTACGGCAACAGGCAGTCGATTCCATTCTAAAATGGTTTTGGGGAAAGAGGTGCTTTTGAAAAGTTTAGTTCCACAAGTGTGTTCTCTAACCTTGAGCTCGTGATCTGTTCGTCTGGATATATAATGTGGCTGAAGAATATACTTATTACGGTCTATTCCAATTTGGCCATAAAATATGTTGTGAAAAAGTTTCAAGCGTAGTGCCTGCCATCTCTTTTCTAAGGTGTCCCATTTTAATGTTTGTTTTGCGCTAGTAATACTAAGGTTTCTGTCATAGTTGCCGATTACGTACCGTGCTGCTATATTATGAACTCTCTCAAGTTTATCTTGGTCGGTACACGTAGGAGGGTCCTATACGGTACACTCGATACTCACAAAAACTCGATATTCACAAATAACAATAAGCTGTGCCGTCGTAATTTTCAGCAACTGTGTAGCTAGCGCTTTCACCAAAGGCAACCTCCTTAAACCCAACGAAATCCGCTGTTCTAATGTTTTCTGCCAACCAGAAGTGAACGTGGCGCTCTTACCGGATAATGACACCATCCCATGGGCCACTGAGTACCGTTATCTTGGTGTTGCCCTCCATCAGGGGATCTGCTTGGGGCACACGCCGAACACTTGGGAAGCATACAGGAGAGCCAGTGCCGTGCTGCGCCGGCGATGAAAGGGGGGGGGGTGAGGGGATGGGTTGTAGCCGATATACAGGGTGCTTTCTTTTAGCTGTACCAAATTTTTCATATTACGGAAATATAAATGACGGTAACTTTATGTTTACTATACGAGTGTACGAATTAACAGCCTCTACATATAGAGCAATTTTCGCAATTACGTGCGTGATTAGCGAAGTTACGCTAATGAACTTTCTAATTATCAACAATAGGTGGCTGCAGCGAATGAGTACGCTGGGGCCCTTCCTCCACACTACCTATCCCAACGATCAAATTATGAATAGGGGAGTTCATGCGGAAGTTACCCGAAGAATTAGTTGTCCTTGGAAGGCCCCTTGAAACCGAAAGTGGCCGGCAAAAGAGCGTCTGCCTCGTCGATGTCGCTGCCCGCCCACCTTTCATCACGTCTCCGAGGTCACCGCCGCTCCGCTAGCAGCTTGCGTTACCTCCTTGCTGTATGCGTGTCCGCTTCATGCCGGCGGGCTGCCAAATTTGCTTCGTCATTCCGTCGGGCATCACGTGTCCACTTCCACCGACGAAATGATGTTTAAGACAACAACGTTTAGTCAAAATTCGCTTTCTCCAGGAAAGCTGTCTCAAACTGGCGCGTGCGAGCTGTGTGAATAAAAACGTGTAAACTAAAACAGATAGGAACATAAGTCACCGAGGGAAGAAAGAAAAAGAATGCCGTATGGTCGGCGCTACAGACTGATATGATGCCGCGCCTGCAGTGGTTGGCGCTACGGAGCCAACGTAGTGCCCAGCGCAATGACAAAGTAAATTTGGTGGCTCGCCGGCATGAAGCGCTAGGCCGACGCCGCAGACAGCAAGCAGATAACGCAAGCTGCTAGCGGGGCCGGCAGGCGGTTACCTCGGAAACCAGATGAAAAGTGGGCAGGCGGCGACATCGGCGAAGCAGGTGCTGTTTTGCGAGCCAGTTTTGGTTTTAAGAAGCGTGTCAAGGGGAATTAATTGCCCGCATAGCTCCCACACGAACTCCGCTATTGAAATTTGATCGATGGATAGGTAGTGTCGAGCACGCGCCCCAAAGCACTCATTTGCTGTGACCACCTATTGTTGATAATTAGAAAGTGACGTTAAAGAACCCCAGGTGGTCGAAATTTCCGGAGTCTTCCACTACGGCGTGCCTCATAATCAGAAAGTGGTTTTGGCACGTAAAACCCCAAATATTATTATAATTACAAAGTGTATCACCGCAACTTCGGTAAAAGGCACGTAATGGCAGAAATTGCCCTATACCTAGAGGCTGCTCATTGGTATACTCGAATGGTAAAGATAACGTGACCGTGATTGGTATTTTTTCTCATTTTAAGAATTTGGTGCAGAAAAAAACACCCTGAATACTCGTTCGTGAACTTTAGAAGGCTGTCCACATCCCAGTGCTAACCTTTGCCAACGTGGTGGTGTGCATTTGTGCCGCTACCCGAGCGTGGCTGGAGCGCGGGCAGAGCGAAGTGGGACGCGTGGCTCTCGGCTGCCACAGAAGCGTGGTCGCTGAGGCCATACAAGGCGACCTGGTGTGATCGTCATTCCAGGCGCCATAAACGACCACCAAGGAGGCCTTTGACGGCCGACTTCGCCGAATGGAAGACCAGAGATGGGCGAGCTGTCTCATATACTTCAGGGGCGCCCAGACACTGTGTACCTTTCGGGTGCGCACGCTGAGCAGCAGGTTCGGTTTCCTTGCTCTGCGGCTACGGGCGTTAAGAACTCGGAAGCTGAGCCGCGAGAACGCGTAGGTGAAGTCGATACAGAGCAATGGTGCCCTGCTATGTTCGCGAATCGACCCTCGAACTCTACCGCTCCCATAAGGCCGCCCCAAGTACGGTGAACGTCTGCGACAACGACACAGAGAGTGTCCTAGTTTTTGAAGAGCGCGCGGGAACCATCCGAGCTCCCCTGTAGCGGCAGCGCTTCGACGCATCCCCAACGGTTCTAAGTGTCATCTGCCGAGCATGTAGGGAGACTCAAGAATGCGCGATACATATCATAGCCCATTGTGCTGGGGCGTCGCCAAGACAAATTCACGGCACCACACTTTCAGAAGCGTTGGGCTTCGTGAACCACGACAACATCGTGAAGTCCATGGTAGTGGCCCCAGCCAAACAGAGACTGTGCCAGTGGTGGTCGCTGACCCAGCCGCGGAAGCGCAAAAGATGAGAGTGCAGTCCCCAGTGTCATTGACTCACAGGGCGCTCAGTGATTCGTGTCAAGAGCATGCCGCATGTCATTTCTCTTCACCCCAATTTCTTCGCCCTGCAGTTTTCTTTGCGTTCATTTCATTTTGTACGTACAGGTTAGGGTGCAAAAGTTGAGCCCATCCGATAAAAAGGGGGACACCATATCATGATCATCATCATACGTAGCGGTACGAGGTAGATGGAGAAGGCATGACAAAGAAAAAAGAACATTCTGCAAATGTATTAACATTGCTATACAAAAAAAATTGACTCGCCATTCCGGCCCTGCGAAAGTGGATGTTAACGGAGCTGTTACTAAACCACTGCACCTGCTGATGGGGGTATGAAATCTTTTAACAGTTTAGAGTAATGGCAGTGATAATCACTTTGTGGTCACTGTGGTAGGATGTTATGGGTTATGCGACAATTTTTGCTACATTCATGGCAAAGACCAAATCCAGAAATCCAAACACGATATCAGCCGTATGCTTGGTTGATTCGGGTAGTTGTATTGTACGAGTCCAAAGTTGCCCCTGACAAACGGCAGGAACCAGTCCTTAGTGTCCGGTTTCGCAACTTGAACACTAGATCCACCCATGATAACCACTGGTTATCATGGGTGGATTTACCCACAGCCCACAACCTTGCTGCAACGAGACTGCCGACAGGAGGTGTAATCGAGGAGGTTTAGCCGGCATGGTATTTATGGGTAATACATAGATTTCCCCTAAACATCTCCCTTAAGGGTTAAAGTGGCTTCGTTACTTTCGTGAGCTTGTCATTTTCAACGAAGTAGTGCGTAAAAATAAAAAGAATATTTTCGACGGGAGGATTCGAACACAGGACCTCTAGTACACGGGCGAGATATTGAAACCATTTCTCCACGGACGAATTTTTCGTGAGAGGAAAGTATTTTTTGATAGTTCTTTGTTAAATGTCCCAAAAATGAAATGCGTCACGACAAAGAACAAAGCAATGTTCTATTGTCTCCGGTTGATTGCAACGACTACAAGTTCTATTCCAGGGTACATACTGTCCTTTTTCCTGAAGCCACGTTTTAACTGGCAGTGTGGAGGTGTGGACCTTAAAGAAAAACATTTTCGCTGCTGGCGCGATGCACATTCTACGGACACGGCAAAGAACATCTTGACCAAATAGAGACAGATACGGCTTACGGTACAGAGGTTCAGGGAAAAGGTTATCTATAAGTGCTACATTTAGCGACGTGTGATTAACGGTAAACAAATATTCAAGGGTGAATATGGCTGTTAAGAATGAAATAGTGTCGACAAGTTCCTTTAGGAAGCCCCATAACGGTAGTTGTTGAGCAAAGTTTGTCGTCACAAAAAGGAAACGGAGGTGTGGCGCTGCATGGAGAGACAGCATACAACGCCGTATGGATTTATAGTGCACTAGTCCTGAAACACGCGGTTCGATTGTTTCTTATTTTTTGAAAAGAATGCTGCTCTTTATGTTCTATGCGTGACTCAAAAGAAATTACGCACTTTTCGCTTGACTTTGCTGAGCGGTTGATTCCTGCTAAACCTCCGGCTTGATTCGGCGCGGTGTTGCACTACCTCCGGGATCGGCCCTAATTTTTGACCACGGACGGGCACATAAAAAAATCCGTCAAACAATACGTTACCACTGCCGATGTAAAACATGTATGGCATACCTGATTAAATCAGTCTGGCTAGGTGGCCGCTTTTCACCCCCCCCCCCCCCGTTTCAAAAAGGATGTCAATAAATCCTAACGATAATAATAATAATAATAATAATAATAATGTTACGTGTAGCTGTAGCCCAATGCTATATACGTTTATTCAGAGGAAGCTAACGGAAGGCCGCAATGGCGACGCTATATCAAGCGGGTCCAGGTCCTCTTCCTCCTCTTCAGTGCAGCCACACTGTGGTGGCTGTTTCGTAGCATCACCCCCGGCAGTAGAAGCACCGTCGCGGGGCTTAATCTACACATCCGCGGTGAAAGGTGTATGGTATGGCTTTAGTCTCGCCACGTGAACGATGTCACTCACTTGCAGCCGACGATGACGCTGAGGGGTCAGCGGGGACGACTTCATAAGTGACATCGGTCACTTGTCGCACCACACGGTATAGGCCAGTGTAGCGCGACAGCAGCTTTTCAGAAAGGCCCACACGTTGAATTGGTGACCAGAGAAGCACCAGAGAACCCGGAGTAAAGTGCACGTCGCGATGGTGGCAATCATAGAGACGTCTCTGTTGCTCCTGTGAGGCCTCGAGACGGGTGCGGGCGAGCTGGCGCGCGTGGTCGGCGTGTGCGATCGCGTCGCGGGCGTATTCAGTGGCTGAACGTGTAGCCGAGGGCAACAAAGTGTCTGAGGGCAACGCGGGTTCTCGGCCATATAGGAGGTAGAATGGTGAATAGTCGGCGGTGTCATGACGCGATGAATTATACGCGAACGTCACATATGGTAAGTGAAGATCCCAGTCGTGGTGGTCGGTCGCAACGAACGTCGAAACCATGTCGGTGATGGTCCGGTTGAGGCGCTCCGTCAGGCCGTTGGTCTGTGGGTGCTAGGACGTGCTGAACTTGTGGTTTGTCGAGCAGGAGCGGAGGATGTCGTCGATGACTGCCGACAGAAAGCTGCAGCCATGGTCAGTGAGTAATTGGAGCGGAGCACCGTGCACTAAAATGATGTCATAGAGCAGAAAGTCAGCAGCACAACTTGTCGGAAGGGCTCTGGTGAAATCGCGTACCGCGTAGCATAATCAGTAGCGACGGCGACCCATTTATTTTCGGAGCCCGAGAGAGGAAACGGTTCAAGCAGGTCTAGAGCAACACAGAAAAAAGGTTCCGGTGGGAAGTCGATGGGCTGGAGACATCCAGCTGGAGGTGTGGAGGGCTTCTTCCGGCGCTCGCAGGGCTCACAAGCGGCAACGTAGCGCCGCACGGAGCAGGCGAGACCCGGCCAAAAGAATCGACGTCGTACACGGCCGTATGTGCGCGAGACGCCCAAGTGTCCAGCAAAGGGAGCGTCCTGAAGTTGTTGGAGGACACTCGAACGCAGGTGCGATGGAATTACGAGCAGAAGGTCAAGGCCGTGTGGATGGAGATTGCGGCGGTATAATGTCCCCTCCTTAAGGAGAAGCATCCGGACAGAGGCGTCGCCAGGCGTTGACTCCAGAGGGTCGATGAGGGCTCGTAATGAGGGATCGCGGCATTGCTCGTTGCAGATTTCAAGCAACTGGGACACAGAGAAAACGCAAGCGATGGCGTCCGCATAAGCCGGGTCAACGACGGGGTAGCGGCACAAAAAATCGGCATCCTGGTGCAAGCGTCCCACCTTATAACTACGGAGAAGGTATATTCTTGCAGGCGTAATGCCCAGCGAGCTAGCCGTCCCGTGGGGTCCTTAAGCGAGGATAGCCAGCAGAGCGCGTGGGGATCAGTGATGACACAGAAGGGGCGTCCGTACAAGTATGGACGAAACTTCGCAAGAGCCCACACAAGAGCGACACACTCACGCTCTGTGATTGAATAATTGCGCTCGGCAGGTGATAGAAGTGGGCTGGCATAGGCTTTAACACGATGATGTCCACGCTGGCGTTGTGCTAACACTGCTCCTATGCCGTGGCCACTGGCATTACTTCCAACTTCGTTGAGGCAGACGGGTCAAAGTGGGCCAAAATTGGAGTCGTGGTAAGGAGAGTAGTGAGCTGCGAAAAAGATGCGGCATGGTGAAGTCCCCAAGAAAATGGCGCGTCTTTCTTCAAGAGGTCGGTAAGGGGACGGGCGATGGTCGCAAAATCCTTCACAAAGCGTCGGAAACAAGAGAGCACAGTCCTGCGAAACTGCGAACGTCCTTGGTAGGCTTCGAAGCAGGAAAGTTCGTAACGGCGCGAATGATGTCCGGATCAGGTCTCACACCTCGGGCGTCCACGAGGTGTCCAAGGACGGTGATTTGGCGGCGAGCGAAATGACATTTTGACGAGTTCCGCTGGCGACCGGCCCGGCGGAACACGTCAAGAATCGCTGAAAGACGGTCTAGATCATGTCAAAAGTGGGCGAATAAACGATGACGTCGTCCAGATAGCACAAACAGGTGGACCACTTGAACCCCTGAAGCAAAGAGTCCATCATTCGTTCGAAGGTGGCGGGCGCGTTACAGAGACCGAAAGGCATCACCTTTAACTGATAAAGGCCGTCAGGGGTAACAAATGCAGTCTTCTCTTAGTCCATGTCGTCGACGGATATCTGCCAGTAGCCGGACCGTAAGTTGATAGAAGAAAAATAGGTGGCAGCGTACAGGCAGTCTAGAGCGTCATCATTACGTGGCAAAGGGTACACGTCCTTTTTTTTGTTTTGTTCAGGTGGCGATAATCTACACAAAAGCGCCACGTTCCATCCTTCGTTTTGACAAGTACGACGGGAGATGCCCAGGGACTACAGGAAGGCTCGATAGTGTCCTTTACAAGCATCTTTTTGACTTCCTGTTGGATAATAGCTCGTCCGGATGGAGAAACACGATATGGACATCGGTGAATAGGGTTGGCATCGCCAGTATTTATGCGATGGGTCACGATGGACGTTTGACCTAAGGTCGATTGTCGAAGTGAAAAATGTCGCGATAGCCTTCAAGAACGCGGCAAAGAGCTTCAGTTGGAGCAGCTGTAAGGTCAGAGGAAACCATCTTCTCGATGTCGACGTCAGTACCGTGCGATGACGTCACGGTATGGGCTGAGCTGTGCCGATCTTCCACTGTGAATTGCTCGATCTCATCATCCTGCAAAGCGCTAATTATAGCCAATGAAATGCCCTGAGGCAGAACTTGCGCGGTTAGCGCGAAATTGACAAGGGGAAGGCAGGTGCGGTTGCCAGTAATTGTCAGCACAGTGTGCGGCACGGTAACACCACGTGTAAGTGTAACTGCCGGAATTGGTGCGACCACACAATTACCGTCAGGTACAGCTGGTGAGGACAACAAGTCGACGTGTGTCACAGAGTGGGGCGGTAGGCGAATAAAATCCGTGCACCTCAAACGGCTTGGAGGTGGGTCCACAGGGTCGGCAAGAAGAGGCAAGTCAAGGAGCAGTGAACCGTCCGAACAGTCAATGAGGGCAGAATGATTGGCAAGGAAATCCAGACCGAGAATGAGTTCGTGAGGGCAATGCTCGATGACGGTGAAGAGAACGACGGTGTGTCTCTCAGCAATGGTGAATCAGGCAGAGCACTTGCCAACAATAGCGACAGTCCCTCCGTCGGCGACTTGTACAACTCGGTTCGGGGCGGGCGTCAGAACTTTCACGAGCCGACGGCGAAGAGCAGCACTCATAATGGACACCTGCGCCCCGGTGTCAATCAACGCGCACACAGGAAAATTGTCGACGAGAACGTCCAAAAAAAGATTCTTGTTCGTGGATAATGTGAAGCGAGGATTTCGTGCCAATGTTGTCATTGCAGCTTCACGTCCTGAAGCTGCACTGTCTAGTTTTCCGGTCGGGGGCGCGGCGAGTAGGTCGGAGAAGGAGCACGGCGTGACGGGGGCGAACGGGATAGACGACGGGAGGGAGAAGGTGAGCGGGAGTAGCGGGGTCGTGTCAAAGGTGTCGCAGGGTCAGATGATGCAGCGGGCATAGAAGGGGCGAAGGAAAAGGATGCGCTAGAGGGGCGAGGGTGGTAATCAGAAGAATAGAGCGTCGGAGAAGTCCAGCGGCTGCGGCAATGGCGAGCGACATGTCCAATGCGTCGGCAGAAAAACAGATGGGCTTGTCGTCCACGGTTCGCCATTCGGAGGGGCTGCGCGGTCCATAAGAGTAAGAAGAGCGCGGTGGGGACGTGCGTGGAGAGAGGTTCTGAGCGTACGGAGTGAATGGATTGCAGGCGGACGTTGGACAACTCTTGACGGACGACGGGCTGTATCAAGGAGATTGTCACCGGAGAATGACCAGGTGATGGGAACGAAGGGGCCGCCGGCTGTGCCGCTTCCACCTCACGACCAATGATTCGGGTCAAGTTGCCACATCACGACGGCTGGTGGAAGAGGTCGTCACAGGATGACGTAGCAGCTGTGTTGGGAAGTCACGTGATGCGCTGGCTGGTATACCCGGCGGCTTTTAGCCTGCTTGAGACGGCGGCACTACTTGACGATCGTATCGATGCTGGTGACGTTCGTAAACACCAGTAAATTGAAGGCGTCGGCAATGCCTTTGAGGTCGTGATTAACCTTCTCGTCCTCAGACATGGTCGGGTCGGCCTTGCCACAAAGGGCCAAGACGTCGCGAATGTACGACACGTATGACTCGGTCGACGTCTGTACACGTGTGGCAAGGGCTTTTTTGGCATTGACTTGGCGACCGAACGGATGGCCAAAGAGGTCGCGGAGCTTCTCTTTGAAGAGATCCCAGCTCGAGATCTCCTCTTCGCGAGTCTGGAACCATGCAAGTGGAGCTCCGTCGAGGTGGAAAAGAACGTTCACAAGCATAATAGTCGGATCCCACCTGTGACTGGTGCTGACACGTTCGTATAAGTGGAGCCAGTGGTCAACATCAGGACTGCCGACTCCGTTGAAAACACCAGGATCCCGAGGGGGGAAACGGCGGCGTAGGTCGGGGCTGCAGGCGAAGACGGTTGTGTAGATGAAGTGCCGCCAGCAGGCGCCGAAGTTGCACTGTCGCCGTTGCGACCGCTGCGAAGCTCCATGACGGGTACGGGGAACGTCCACCTCCACCAAAATAATGTTACGTGTACCTGTAGCCCAATGCTATATACATTTTTTCAGAGGACGCTAACGGAAGAGCGCAATGGCGACGCTATATCAAGCGGGTCCACGTCATTTTCCTCCTCTTCAGTGCAGCCACACTGTGGTGGCTGTTTCGTAGCAATATCCTTCTTTATTAGCATCTCATCATGCCACTTGTCTTGCAATATGCGATACGTGCCGCGTAGCGTCGATACTTGCAGACTTCGTATTGCAGTTGCATATTATCACTCCAGGTGGTAGCCATGTAAAAGCGTCATGAGTAGAGTTACAAAGTAGATATAGGTTTGGCGAAGAAAAAAGGTGTACAAAAATACAAAAAAACTTCACCGGCGATTACGATACTCCGTAATGCGAAATTTGTATATTGAGATAAAGAATTTGAAAGTTACATGTGGCAGAGTCGGCAATCGTAGAAAGTACGGTCTTCGCGCCAAGCGCGTAGGCTTTCATACGTGAGTCGTCGAATGTTTCAGTGTATTTGCTTGTGTCACTTGTCTCCCAGAAAGTACTACACGATTTGATTTGCTCATACTATGAGATTACCCAGCAATCGCCAACCAGGACATTCGCAACAAGTGCGAACGAGACCAAACAAAACAAACCATACCCGAGCAGACGATGGTTCGAAGCAAGCGATTAGGTGGGTCTGCCTGAAACCAGTTTTCCGTGCGCACGTCCTTCAAGGGACCGCACTCATTTGCGTCCGTCGTTCGCTGCTCGCGTCTTTCATCTGCCGCTCCGCGTTCAATATTTCATCGCTTGTACTTGTGCTCGCTGGCTCGGTTACGCCGCCACCTACTCCACCGACGCTCGCTATTCAGAGCTGCGCTGTAATACATGTATAGCCTAACTGAAAAAATCAGACGGCTAGGTGACTGTTTGTCATCGTCCCGCTTCAAGGGGAAGGCCAATAATAATAATAATAATAATAATAATAATAGTTAGCATCGTATCATGTCACTTATCACTACGCACCCTCCCGTTCTCCTTCGCTCTCGTGACACGTGTACCCTTTCCCGCGGCTCGCAGGAAAAGCAATGGTATCCGACGGGCTAGCAGGACAGTCCCCTCGAAAGAGTGAATTTGGCGCCACGTAAGAAGAACCTGAGATTAGGCTACAGAGAGACAGGTGATATCCTGCATTTGTAATAGGTATCGCAAATATCACAACAGACTCCCCAGAACTCATCTCACGATGATGGTCGATGTTAATGCGAGTTCTGAAGTCGAGTTTATTTACCACTGGTAGTTTAAATTCTGTGACTTGTCTTGCTTCGGCTATATGGGGTATAATCCAGTTTCTTCCCGTGTTCCTATGGCACTCCTTACCAACGTCGCCCATGAGCATGGCGGCATGGCAATGAGCGGCCTAAATGGTGACGATGGTATGAGGACGACAGGGAGCGACGCTTACAAGACAATTTTGATGACAATGAGGGTATGATGACGAGTTAGTGACGATGGCGGTTTACAACACACGGAAGAGAAGCTGGAATGAGGGATCACGTGCGATGACGAAAGCGTGACAACTACAAAATGACATCAAATGTATAATAGGGTCTGTCTGACGGTAGTGCAGCGACTACGATATTGACACGTGTACTTGTTTATCTATTTCGGGTGACCGCTTTTCACCATCTAGCAAATGTTATACCTCAGCAATATAGAAAGAGATTCAACAAGACCGGACACTTCCATAAAGCCCAGCGGCTGATTTACTGTAGCCCCCAAGCGGAAGGGATTAACCCCTTCCGGTTTCGCTTTCGAGCGCGCACGTTTTGAACGCCAGCTGGTACACGCCACACCGGTTCAGCTGATGGGCGCGGTATTTATTTTTTTTTTTTTCGCTTCTACTGCTGAACCAGGAGCAGCCTTGGCGTGGAACCATCTTATTATTCAGTAAAAATGACTGTGAACGATCGTTACAAGGCTCCACCGAATCTGTGTCACGTGAAATTTCGTAATAAACGCAAGACGTCCTGTGAAATGGGGAAATGTTTATTTCGCTCTGTAGAAATGCTCGTTCCGGACTTGTTGTGCATTCATGCAAAGTTGTGGCACTAGGTTAGCAGCAGTCGTTGCCGTACGAAGCTCCATTGGATGCCATCAGCTGAAAAAAGTAAATTACAAGCATATATCATTTTGGTATATTGACCTAACAGGAATATTGCGTGTAGTAGCGAAACGTGCGTAAGAGATGAATGAGCGCCAGTACAGATAAATTCACTTTTACATATATTTTGTAGCGAATAGACTTCTACCAAACAATGCCATCAAATATGAAGAAAACATCAAATTTTCAACCATCCCTCCCTTGCTGGGTATTATCTGCTGCACTTTAAGAGCACAAATACATGGGTGACGGCACGTTTCCAAAACAACTTGGCCTCAGTCGACGCCATGGTACGCCAAGTACACAAAGCAGGCCACAGCACAGGCTCTGAGCCAGACCATACGCGTTCGCAGAATGCCTTCTAGTCGCACTCAAGACAAATTCGTGGGTCCGAAGCCTGTTTTCAATCGCTCATAAGACAGAATTGTGAAGGTCTTGTGCTCCTCGGCGTTAACTATTACACGTCCTGCCGGCGCAAGCAACACGCTCCCATGTTATCAGTCTTGGCAATCGCTCGTCGTGCTTTCGACAAGTGTGAGTACCGAAGGAAGGTATATGTATTTGCAGAGCCATAAAAGGCGTCACAAACTTCTCCCATTAAAATTTAGAGCGCGCAAAACTAACTGTCACCACGGCCGGCTTGCTTTTTTGCTAACAGCATCACAACCCAAAGCTCGGCGAGCATGCCTAGAAAGTATTCCAAGAAGTAACGAAACTAATTACAATAATGTTTCGGCTCAGAGAATGCGTCACAAGCTTGTCCCAGTAAGATTCAACACACGCGAAACTAACTGCGGTACACAGCCAGGCTGCTTTTCACTAACTGCGCTACTACGCCGACCGCGGCCACTGTACTTGAAAAGTACCACAAAAAGTAACAAAATTAGTTACAATAACTTCCGGGGTCTGAGAAATTGCCAAAATTGTCCGGGTAAGATTCCGTACACGTGAAACTGCGTCACACGGCCGCGGTGCTTTTCGTCAAAAAGCGGGGGCGCCGAGCGGACCCAAAAACTACCGAAATAAGCTCATGTAAAGCGTCGCAAACACCTCCCAATACTGATATCAACTAACTGATATTAACTAGGCCTGGGTGGCATGGCTGTTTTTCGATAACTGCGTCACTAGATAGGTTTCGTTTTGTGCAGTAAGCCTAAATGTGCTTGAAGTGCTTCGCAGAGTGTCAAACAAAATTTCTCACCTTCCTGTAGTCCGGTACTGCAGCTGTGCCGCCTCAAAATGCACATGGAACGCAAGAAAACACCGGGAGCCCCCCCAAAAAACGGCCTACATCCAAAAGAGGCCGGTCAGCGAGCAGGCGAGCTTCACATGCGCAGACGGCCTCGCTCTCTTCGGTGGCATGTGTGGTGACTGATGCATGCATATGGTGAGTCTGCCGTGCCGCTAGCTTGTTGCTAGGTGATGGAAGAAGAATAAGTCGCGAAGTACAAGTTCATTATTAAGCAAAACCTTTTTTTTGTTTTAGAGGGAATTAAAAAAATGAAACATTGTCTGTAAGCTGATTTCGCATTCTTTTTTTTCTATTACTCGCGTCAACTAACGAATGAGGTTGACACTAGGCATAACGTGTTTCCTATTGCTAGTTTTCACCAAGTGTCCCCTTTGGTTCAATTTCTTTCTCTGTGGCTCAGCGCGGGACGCGCTCGTATATGCCGTAAATTCCTCGAATGTTACAACTGATTCTTCCTGCTGCCTCTTGTCACCGAAGCTTGTGTAATCTGATTGTATGTGCAACGCAAATTGTGTACAACTTCCTGAAATACACGGGGGCATCAGCGACTACTCGGAACCTTTATTGGCTCACGCATAAAAGCCGACGCACTTGACCGGCACATCAGATGTTGACGATCTCCGACCATGTTCAACGCTACCGTTGTGCTTTGAGTGTAAGTTGCTTTTGTGGGAACAAGTTCGCGCAATAAAAGTCAGTTTCGTCAATTGCAGATTTGCCGCTGTATAATTCACCATCACTACTGCGTGATATCTGGTGGATGTGCTAGTGCGGTCATGTACCGGACACCGCCGCAAAGCCATGGGCCAACCTCCAGCCACAAAGACAGCACCAGCGTCGCCAAGAACCAGAGATCTGGACGCAGGCTGCAAGGACTGCTTCCGGAGCGCAGACATTTGCTTGAGAATACCAGGAGATGCACGGTCACGACAGTTGCTGCAATGACAGACCCAGTGTCACTAACACCGATCGTGCTGCAGCAGCCCAGGGAGCCGCCGATATTCCGCGATTCAAAAACCGAGGACCCGGAAAGCTTGCATGAGACGTTTAAAAGTCGCTACATTTGCAAGCTTAAAAAGGGATAACAACCTGCGACATGTCGTTTCCGCTTTTGAAGACGTCGCCAGCACGTGGTTCGAGAACCGAGAAGCCACTTTAACGACGCGGTACCTGTTCCGAAGCGGCCGCCTGCAGACATTCACAAGGCTCATAAGCAGAGCGCGAGCCCAAGGTCTAGTAGAAACCCCAGTGCATCTACCTAATAAGACCATCGCCATCTTCAAGGAGGAGATGAGCCGTTTATTCCGCTACGCCGACCCTAAATATTCGATGAGAAGAAAGTCGGCCTACTCCTGCCTGGTGTGAAGGAGGAACGTTTCGCCGGAATGATACGAAGCCCACCGACGACCGTCGACGAGTTTCTTCGCGAGGCCACCAGCGTCAAGAAGATACTGAAAATGCGGACCCGCCAAATCAGCCGCCGCACGAGCTCAGCAGACAACGCCAGAGTTCGATCACTGGCCACCGAAGAGCTGCGCCAGACTACCAGAGCGGTCGTGCGGGAGGAGCTTCAGAAGCTGTTCCCTTCATCACAGCCCCAAGTGGCTTCGATTGCCGACGTCGTAAACGAGGAGCTCCAACAATTACTCGAAGTACCTCAATCACCTCAGCATTAGCCGGAACCGATGAAGTACGCCGCCGTAGCCCGCCGTCACGTTCCCCCTCCGCGCCTGTGCCAGGGCCCGGTAACGCTCCCGTTCCGTCGTCCACCACTGCCGCCACCAGCACGCCGACCCATCGCACCGCGCAGCATTCCAAGGAAGACTGGCGTTTGGCGAGCCCCTGACTACTGTCAGCTCTGCGATCACTGCGGAGAAGCCGGCCACATGTACCGCGGATGTCCTTACAGCGAGATGGCACGTCGAGGGTTCGCCGTCAACGCGCTGCGTCCACAGCTTGGTGAGCGTCGTCGTGACATCGCCGACTACCTCGCCGCTAATCAGTGAAGTTATGGACGACCGCCCCATTCGCCGTCACCAGGACCCTACCTGTCACCGCAACGATAACCATACAGCGGCCCAGTTCAGTGTAGAAGGCTTGAAGACGACAACATTACGATAGTCAGATGACGCTGCTGAAATTTCGATGATATAAATACCACGACGGCACCCCGATGGTGATGTGAAAACGAATGCATGACTACGAATGTATGACGATAGCACGATAACAACGATGGCGGCTGTATATGTCGCGGCTGAGTGCGGCTGCGTGGACCCCATCTCGAAAGCGATCTGCGATGGACGCAGAGTCTAGGTGCAACGAGGCCCGATACTCCGTGTGCGCTGCCTTGCCGCTGCTTGGTTCGCAGCGAAGCGAACTACGAAATGCTTAGTTCGCAGTTCAAAGCGAGACGCAGCACAGAGGTCAATTCACGCACTACTGCTGCCCATTTGTTGTACGCCAGCGTTCTGATAGCAAGTGTCCGTAGTCGTCCAGTGAGATGCGCTTATGCTTATCTGTGCGCCCGTGATACCTTGTTGGTAATTTACTTAGTAAGCGAATTTTTACAAGCCTATACGGCCTATAGAACAACTATCGCTACCTCCTATAGCTGTCTAATTATTACCGCGAATAGCATTCTTTGGTTACTTGACCTGCATTGAAGGTATCTGTCTATCTAGACATCTATCCATCTATCTACTGTCAAACACCTTACGCCTACCCAGTGGCACAAGCTGTTTAGCCAATTTAGCCACTGCATATGTGCTCCTGGTTCTGATGTAGTCCTGGGCGTTCCCTTCTCGTCATTCAAGTTTCATGGTGCTTTACTTTCGTGATGTCATTGTCGTTGGCGCTCATGTCTCGGCCCAGTTACTCAAGTTGTCTAATTGCTTCCTTTTACAGTAGTGCAAAGGATAAGGACGGGACGAGTGCATATACACAGCGCTGAACTTACAACTGGTTTTATTGAGGCCATTTGCACTGCTTAAATATGGTGGCAACCAATCTGAAATGCAAATACACGAAGGCACACAACATTTGCGGGAATGACAGTACCAGAGCACAGGGCTACAGTGACACACGAAGAGCTGTGCAGGTCTTTCCTATTTATCTTCAATAAAACGCATTTCTTTTTCTGACAGAGCCATTGAGGCTGCGCTTATGCATTTGTCTTTGAATTTGAATATTTCGTGGGATTAAATAATCTCTCTAGTAATTTTTGTGCGATTATCTGACAACACGCTGCACTGATTTAAAATGCGATGAAAAGGTGGTTCCTTAGTCTTTTTTCTTTCTTCCGTGCACTCTCCGCAATGAGTGCTCAGATGGCCGGATGTGGTGTTGCTCACGCTGTTGTTATGTTCCCGTAGCCGGTCGTTAAGGCATCGACCTGTTTGCCCCGTGTAGTACTTTACACAAGTTAGCGGAAACCTGTACACAATATTGCTGCTATACGGTGCCAAATGTTTTTGGTGCTTTTTGGCACATCCCTCCTTCCTTGTGTTGCTGGAGGTTACAATGTGGCAGAATTTTCATAGTTTATCGGGAGCGGAAAAAACAACATTCACATTAGCACGAGAACCCACCCGTTTGAGGTAACCTGAAATGCGATGCAGGTAAGAGATAACCGCAGCGTTTTTTTCTTCCTTGGCCTTTTAGTGGCTTCACTGCGGCCTGAACTTATGATGTCGCTTAACAGGTTGTCTGGTACAGCAATGAGGAGATCGGTTGGGTAGCCTTCTTCCTGGAGACGCTCCACCTGATTTTCATAACTGTCTTGCATCAAATGATGGCACAATTTTACTAGGGTGTTTCGAATACATAACTTTACAACACCTCGCGTGACAAGCTTGGAATGTGCAGAAGCGAAAGGCGTGAGGGCTTTGGCATCTTCCCTCGTATATCTAGCAGAGATGGCTATAGCCGAGGCGTATGGAAAGGTCTAAAAAAGGTATATTTCCTTTCGAAGGTATTCCATGCGTCAAGACAAGCGGATCAAGACTAGTGTAAAAATTGATAAATTTTTCGAGAACGAGGCCTCTGTGTCCATGGCTGCACATGTCCTAAAAACTAAAGACAATCATTAACAAATCTAAAAACACGAGCCACGCTATCATCGATTTGTTTTCCGAGAAGCCTGTCGTGGTGCGCTTTTGTAAAAGAATGCCACACCAACTTGCTCAAGCTTCAACAGTGCCTAATAGCTTGGGCCACAGCCTATTGGCTTGCGACCGAAGCCAATACAACGTCGTTGGCAACGCAACGACGTGGTTGTTGTGTTGCCGTCATTTTAGCTTCGTCATCCGACAGTCGTACTCTTAACACCATCGCCGTCACACAGCCTTCATGCCGTCGTTGTCACGCAGACATAGCAATGTCATCGTGGTCGTTTGATTGTCTTCACTGCTGCTTCATGATCTTACTCTAGTCATGGTGTAATAATCATGCTACAAATGTGTCCATCACGTTTGAAAAACATTAAACTGTGCATATACTGGAAATCTCATTGCAGAGTTCAACCAGAGCACTCTCCAGCAGATAATTACGTAGCTACGGTCGTTTACTGCAGGCAACTATCAGTACAGTTTCTTAGCTTGCACTGGTTTGCCAGCACTACTCTCTGTTATGGACTGAAACAAAATATTATTTGGCCTTACTTAGAGGTTGAAATCATTGGATTGAGTAAATTATTTTATACTTTTTCACAAATTATGCTTTGACGTGTATCCTAAACCGTTTTTACTATTTCTGCTAAACCATTGCCTTTTTGATTACTCACAAATGGGAAAACTTCAAACAGTGTGGCATGAAGTAATTCGTAACACAGCGTGGTTCCGCAAGGTACTATTTCACTGCCTCTTATTGGGCACGCCAGAGACCTATACCTTGCCTTATAGCTGCCGACTATGTAATCCTATGTGTGCAATACATTAGTTCCGATCGAATCATGCTAACTATCGCCAAGCTCCGTTCGAGCTACGACATGACGTAATTAGAAAAGGCAACTGCCTTGCAGGAAATTTATAACGCATAAAACCAGTAAGAACAAGGCTGATCTTTGAAAACATTCCGATAGAATCACCCCATTGAATAATTATATTCTTCTGCATATTTGGCTTTCTGCGCTTGCAGCCCAGCAACATTAGCATTCTTTGTTAAATATCTCTTTATACCGTACGCATATGGTCGCTTAGCTTGAAAGGGCTTTTATTTCAGGCTCGTGCCACAACTAAGAGAGAGAAAAATCCCATGTGGCCCTATGCGTGTGCTCATGTGGCCCGCGTAATTAAGAAGGCGCCCTTGTTTCCTCAAAATTGCCTGCGCTTTCATGCATCGGAAAAGAAAGGCACCTTCATGACCATTCATTCACAAGCAAGGGCGAAGATTGGCTCTGGATTTTAGGCGAAACCAAAGGATCTGCGTTTCAGGCAAAATTAGGCTCAACTGGCTGGCTAAGGTTTCCGGTAAGAAAAGGCTGTTTTTCATGCGTACTTCTTTTTATTCGAGCGCAAGGGAAAGTGCAAGGGACTTGGCAGCGGCAGCAGCAACGGGACAGCACGGCTTACGCTGTGTCTCTTCTTCTATGCCTCGCAGATTGTCTATCGTCAGCCGGCCCCATCGATGTATCGATGGGGCCGCCTATGATCATCCCGTGACAAGCCACGAGCCCGCTTTTACGTCACGATCTACGTCATCACCATACCGCAGTGCCAGCTCTACATAAAGCCGACGCAAGCACTGGGACGCTTCACTTGGCAGCGCGGCAGCAGCGGTACAGCACGGCTTACGCTGTGTCTCTTCTTCTATGCCTCGCAGGTTAGGCACTACGTGCGACTGAATTATTCACGTTGCTTTTTTACTGCTGTTGCTACTGCCAAAGTCATTTTTTACTGTGTCCGATTTTGCTGCAATGTCCCCTGAGGCACAAAAAATGTTGAAAGATTTGAAACAAGAAATTCGTGATATGCGCGCATCTCTGGAGAGAGAATTTACGAAGGAAAATAGAGAGATTAAGAATAGCCTGGATAATATGAACAAATGTTTTGAGGAAATGTGTACCACCATGAAAGATATTCAGAAAGAAAACGCTGAAATTAAGGCTGCGAACGCTTGCCTCACTTCAGAGTGCACACTACTGAAGAAGCGCGTACTGGAAGCTGAGCTCAGAATTGTACAAATAGACCAATATTCCAGATATCATCATCATCATCATCATCATCATCATCATCATCAGCCTGGTTACGCCCACTGCAGGGCAAAGACCTCTCCCATACTTCTCCAACAACCCCGGTCATGTACTAATTGTGGCCATGCCGTCCCTGCAAACTTCTTAATCTCATCCGCCCACCTAACTTTCTGCCGCCCCCTGCTACGCTTCCCTTCCCTTGGGATCCAGTCCGTAACCCTTAATGACCATCTGTTATCTTCCCTCCTCATTACATGTCCTGCCCATGCCCATTTCTTTTTCTTGATTTCAACTAAGATGTCATTAAATCGCGTTTGTTCCCTCACCCAATCTGCTCTTTTCTTATCCCTTAACGTCACACCCATCATTCTTCTTTCCATAGCTCGTTGCGCCGTCCTCAATTTCAGCAGAACCCTTTTCGTAAGCCTCCAGGTTTCTGCCCCGTAGGTGAGTACTGGTAAGACACAGCTATTATATACTTTTCTCTTGAGGGATAACGGCAACCTGCTGTTCATGATTTGGGACTGCCTGCCAAACGCACTCCAGCCCAATCTTATTCTTCTGATTATTTCCGTCTCATGATCCGGATCCGCCGTCACTACCTGCCCTAAGTAGATGTATTCCCTTACGACTTCCAGTGCCTCGCTGCCTATTGTAACTTGCTGTTCTCTCCCGAGACTGTTGAGCATTACTTTAGTTTTCTGCATATTAATTTTTAGACCCAGTCTTCTGCTTTGCCTCTCCAGGTCAGTGAGCATGCATTGCAATTGGTCCCCTGAGTTACTAAGCAAGGCAATATCATCAGCGAACCGCAAGTTACTAAGGAATTCTCCATTAACTTTTATCCCCAATTCTTCCCAATCCAGGTCTCTGAATACCTCCTGTAAACACGCTGTGAATAGCATTGGAGATATCGTATCTCCCTGCCTGACGCCTTTCTTTATATGGATTTTGTTGCTTGCTTTATGGAGGACTACGGTGGCTGTGGAGCCGCTATAGATATCTTCCAGTATTTTTACATATGGCTCATCTACACCCTGATTCCGTAATGCCTCCATGACTGCTGAGGTTTCGACTGAATCAAACGCTTTCTCGTAATCAATGAAAGCTATATATAAGGGTTGGTTATATTCTGCACATTTCTCTATCACTTGATTGATAGTGTGAATATGGTCTATCGTTGAGTAGCCTTTACGGAATCCTGCCTGGTCCTTTGGTTGACAGAATTCTAAGGTGTTCCTGATTCTATTTGCAATTACCTTAGTAAATACTTTGTAGGCAACGGACAGTAAGCTGATGGGTCTATAATTTTTCAAGTCTTTGGCGTCCCCTTTCTTATGGATTAGGATTATGTTACCGTTCTTCCAAGATTCCGGTACGCTCGAGGTCATGAGGCATTGCGTATACAGGGTAGCCAGTTTCTCTAGAACAATCTGTCCACCATCCTTCAACAAATCTGCTGTTACCTGATCCTCCCCAGCTGCCTTCCCCCTTTGCATATCTCCTAAGGCTTTCTTTACTTCTTCCGGCGTTACCTTCGGGATTTCGAATTCCTCTAGACTATTTTCTCTTCCATTATCGTCGTGGGTGCCACTGGTACTGTATAAATCTCTATAGAACTCCTCAGCCACTTGAACTATCTCATCCATATTAGTAATGATATTGCCGGCTTTGTCTCTTAACGCATACATCTGATTCTTGCCAATTCCTAGTTTCTTCTTCACTGTTTTTAGGCTTCCTCCGCTCCTGAGAGCATTTTCAATTCTATCCACATTATACTTCCTTGTGTCAGCTGTCTTGAGCTTGTTGATTAACTTCGAAAGTTCTGCCAGTTCTATTCTAGCTGTAGGGTTAGATGCTGTCATACATTGGCGTTTCTTGATCAGATCTTTCGTCTCCTGCGATAGTTTGCTGGTATCCTGCCTAGCGGAGTTACCACCGACTTCCATTGCACACTCCTTAATGATGCCCACAAGATTGTCGTTCATTGCTTCAACACTAAGGTCCTCTTCCTGAGTTATAGCTGAATACCTGTTCTGTAACTTGATCTGGAATTCCTCTATTTTCCCTCTTACCGCTAACTCATTGATCGGCTTCTTATGTACCAGTTTCTTCCGTTCCCTCCTCAGGTCTAGGCTAATTCGAGTTCTTACCATCCTGTGGTCACTGCAGCGCACCTTGCCGAGCACGTCCACATCTCGTATGATGCCAGGGTTAGCGCAGAGTATGAAGTCTATTTCATTTCTAGTCTCGCCGTTCGGGCTCCTCCGTGTCCACTTTCGGCTATCCCGCTTGCGGAAGAAGGTATTCATTATCCTCATATTATTCTGTTCCGCAAACTCTACTAATAGCTCTCCCCTGCTATTCCTAGTGCCTATGACATATTCCCCCACTGCCTTGTCTCCAGCCTGCTTCTTGCCTACCTTGGCATTAAAATCGCCCATTAGTGTAGTGTATTTAGTTTTCACTCTACCCACCGCCGATTCCACGTCTTCATAGAAGCTTTCGACTTCCTGGTCATCATGACTGGATGTAGGGGCGTAGACCTGTACAACCTTCATTTTGTACCTCTTATTAAGTTTCACAACAAGACCTGCCACCCTCTCGTTAATGCTATAGAATTCCTGTATGTTACCAGCTATATTCTTAATAACCTGGAATCCGACTCCTAGTTCTCTTCTATCCGCTAAGCCCCGGTAGCACAGGACGTGCCCGCTATTTAGCACTGTATATGCTTCTTTTGGCTTCCTAACTTCACTGAGCCCTATTATATCCCATTTACTGCCCTCTAATTCCTCCATTAGCACTGCTAGACTCGCCTCACTAGATAACGTTCTAGCGTTAAACGTTGCCAGGTTCATATTCCAATGGCGGCCTGTCCGGTTATTCCAGATATAAGAATCTGGAAATCAAAGGTGTTCCAACTTCACAGGGCGAGAACCTTTCTTCCATTCTGAAAAAAGTCGGAGAAGTTGTAGGTGAGCCTATTAGTGAAAATGATGTTGAGATCTGTCACAGAGTTCCAACAAGGAATTCTGGGCAGTCTACCATTGTGGTACAGTTCCGCAGCCGATCAAAACGCGACGCTGTCCTCAACAAAACTCGAAAGAAACGACTATCAGCCACTGATCTTGGCTACACACAGTCTTGTACTGTGTTTGTCAATGAACACCTGTGCTCTGATTTTAAAAAAAACTTTTGGGCATGACGATCGCGCGAAGAAGGGAAAAGAATTGGTGTTTCGCTTGGAAGCGGGACGGCAAGATTTTCGCTAGGAAAAGTGAATCCTCCCGATCACTGCAAATAATGCATGTCTCTGATCTAGAAAAAATTGACTAACCAAGGTTTCATGGCTACTAATGATGACGTCATATCTGGAAGCGCTGCGCACGCATATTTTGCGCCGCATGAAGTTGGCAGCCTGTATGCCGAAAATAAGAACTGCCTATCTTTTATCCATCTTAATGCGCAGTCTGCCCGAAATAAAGAGGAGCAGATTCTTGCACTTATCGCTGCGTTTGGCTTTGCTCCTGACATATTAATGGTGACAGAAGCATGGTATCAATGTGAATCGGAAGTTATTAAGTTACCCGGCTACACAACATTTTTTATGAATCGATCATGTCGAAGAGGAGGTGGCGTTCTGTTAATGGCAAAAAGCACACTCCGTTGCAACATTGTTGCATCTTTTTCTCTTGTTACGTTGGATTATGAAGCGCTTACTGTTCAGTGCAATGATAATGTTTTCTGCGTCCTATATCGACCACCAGGATCGAGCACGCAGAACTTTCTTTCTTTTATGGAAAAATGCTTCTGCTGGGTGACTCATAATGGTTACAAGTTCATTCTGGCAGGGGACCTAAACATTGATTTCTTAAAGGCTTCTACTTCTCGAGAAGAACTTAGTAAGACAATCGAATCAAATGGTTTTGAAAATGTTATAAATAGTCCGACTCGTATTTCAACAGACACATCGACATTAATTGACGTCTTCATAACCAGCATCCACCATTCTAACATTTTATCTGATGTTGTGAGTGCTCATATAAGTGATCACCTTCCAATATTTCTTTTGATGACCCAGTGTTCACCTTCAACATCCAAACACCGTTCACAAATGCTTCGTGATGTCAATGTGCAAAGCCTGAAGTATTTTCGTGAGGCAATATCGCTAATAGATTGGTCAGAACTGATGCGTGCCAGTGATCCAGAAACTGCTTATGAATACTTTTGCGCTAGGTTTAAGGATACCTATGATAAATGCTTCAAATACAAAGTAGTTAAACCAGCACGTAAAGCCAAAAAACCATGGATAAATAAAAACTGTATCCGTGAAATTTGTGCCAAAAACCGGCTCTATAAGACTTTTATTGAGACCCGGAATGAAAAAGCTTTGCATGAATTTAAGGTGCAAAGGAACAAAGCAAATAGTCTTTTTCGTAGAGAGAAGAGACAGTATTTGAATAATTTGTTCAATAATGACGTAATAAAGAAATCTCATGTTATCTGGAAGCGTATTAATGGTTTTCTTTGGCGAGGAGATAAGAACACGACTATAACAGAAATTACCCTCGGTGATAAAGTTTTATCAAATGAGACGCTTGCAAATACATTTAATAACTATTTCACAACCTTAGTAAACAGTACTCATGATCCTAATTCTTTGAGTTATCTTCGCTGCAGAACTAAACAATCAGCATTTTTAGCGCCTAATACGGAAAATTAGGTATTTACTACTTTTATGTCTATCAAAAACAGCACATGTTGTGACGTCGAAGGATTCTCGATCATGCCAATTAAGCATGCCCTTTACTTGATTCTACCTGCATTAGTACGCATAATCAACTTGATATTTTCCAGGGGCTCGTTCCCCAAAAGACTTCAGGTTGCGAAGGTAGTAGTTTTGTACAAAGGTGGTGATAAAAACGAGCTGACAAACTACCGTCCAATATCTGTGTTGCCCATTTTTTCTAAAGGTATAGAAAAACTAGTACATGCCCGCATGACATCGTTTCTGATCAAACACGACCTTATAACAAGTAGGCAGTATGGCTTTGTGAAAGGGCAGTCGACAGAAACTGCCTTACTTACTCAAAAGGAAATTATATTGCAGTCGTTTGAGCAGCAATTATGTACTCTGGGCATCTTTGTTGATTATTCGAAAGCGTTTGATTGTATAAATCATTCCACACTACTCAACAAACTTGAACATTATGGATTTCGTGGCGTATTTCATGAATTAATAGAGTCGTATCTGGAACACCGTATGCAACAAGTGATCATAGAACGATATGTGTCGAATTTAAAGCCAGTTCACGCGTGAGTGCCACAAGGAAGTATTCTGGGGCCCCTGCTTTTTTGTATTTATATCAATGACTTAGTTACTATAGATAATAATGTGAAATTTATTATGTACGCGGACGACACAACTATTCTGGTTACCGCACCCAATTCGACAGAGGCTATTGGTATCGCAAATGAAGCACTAACAAAAGTGTCCTCGTGGTCTACCGCAAATTCACGTTGTATAAGTACTAAGAAAACAACAGCTGTTCTGTTCAGACCGAGAAATCGTAATGTCGCTACAGACCTAACATTGCAACTTAATAATTCTATTATTCCGATTGTGCCTACTGTTAAATGCCTTGGGGTTGTATTCGAACAACATATGTCGTGGAATTTGCATGTGGATTTAGTCGCTGCGAAAATATCCCGTGTGAGTGGAATTTTACGCAGGTTAAGATATTTTCTCCCTAAAAGCATCAAACTTCTCCTATACAAATCCTTGCTTCTCAGCCAAATTCATTATTGCCATCTTGTTTCGGGTACTACGACACTTTCTAATATCACCACTTTACACAGAATACAAAAAAGGCCGTCCGTAGTATTCTGGACGTTCCCCACGACGCACACACGCGCCCACTTTTCAAAAAACTGAATTTACTTCCTATGCCTGATATTTATGAGCAAACACTAATTCACCGATATAAGACAGGTATTAAAAGAAATAATAACACGTTAAATACTATATCGAACTTAAAACGTAGAGATGTGAAGCTAAATACGCGCAGTTGCGAACTCTGGGAGATGCCACGGGCAAGGACTAATTACACATACCAAATGTTGCGCTTTACATTACCATCTTGTCTAAATAAAATCAACACTGTATAAGTTTCAATATTATGCTTTTTTTTCTTTGTTTCCGCAAAAATGGAATAAATTGTTTTTGTAACAGTGTATTTGCCGAATTTTGCATTGCAGTATGTATTGTGTGACACATTTGTTGATTTCATATATGTATAATCTGCATTAGTAATTAACGTTAATTCTTTTGGTTTCAATTGTACGTGAGTGCTATATGTACTGCATATACATTCTGTTTCACTTGAATTCATTTTACACATATATGTATGTACATATTATACATATGCATTATGCCTGACACTCGTGTTATTGGGACTTAGGTGATTCTAGCTTAATATGTAATACCTAACCCTATGCTCTGTCTCTGCTTGTTAAAAGGGGCTGCGGACCTTGTCAAGCCATAAAAGGCTTTTTGTTCGCGGTCCTCAACATTGTGGTGTTGAAAATAAAGTGAATTGAAATTGAATTGAAATTGAGATGAAAAGGGGAATATGGCAGAGAGTAGTACATTTAACTGTCCAAGACAGTGAGGTTGGTAACAGTAAACGACACTTTTCTATTCACTAACTTCAGTCAAGCGACCGAACATCCTAAACTGCATGCTTGTGCCTTGTTTAAGGCATTTCCAATGAATAATAAAAAAAGAAGTGTTCTCCCCCTGGGGGGAGCTATGTGGAAGATGTCATATATTTATTTGCTTGTGTAGCATTTCGAGATATGTCATTTCTCATTGTTCAGGAATTCTTTAACTTTTTGTTGTGTTACTTGCAGTCTACGTTTACAACCTCGAATGGCTAAATGCTTTCAAAAAAGAGGTGTCTGCAGCGCTCTATGCCTCAATCCACGGTTGGAGTATGCACATTTTGCAACCTTATATAGCAAAGTTTTCAGAGAATTGTGCTCTCAATAAGCGAGAATTTTCTGATTTGCTAGTGATTACGTGACGTTCCTTCATTTTAACTGTGAAAGTTGCTAATCTCGTTTGCCCGTTAGACACATTGTACTGTTTAAAAAACGCGTTAATCCACCAAAAATAAACCACGAATTTCGCTTTAGAGATTCCAGCCCATTTTTCAATTTCAGTGTGTTTTAATTTCACCAGTTTTGTAAATTACAAGCCTCAAGTCAAGAAACTCAAGGTACGCGTTTGGCCATAGCAGAGGGCTGAAAAGGTAAGTTAGCGACCACAAGTGGTATCGCAGCGCGCACTTTTCTATTAACATTTTCAGATGTATATAACTTTGTAACATGGCATATTACAAGCTATTGCTTTCCAAATACGTGGTAGCAAACTGATAGGAACAACCACAATGAAACTGTTTCAATGAACTTTATTTTAGTCCAAGCATGGCAGTATCAATGTTCATTAGTAACAATAGGAATCCCTTTTAACATAAATTATTGTATCGCTACAGCCATGGCAGTGGACAGGGCATTTAAGATCTCCACCACATTTCTGTAAAAAAAGAAACACACAAAGACGCACACACGCGTTCTTAGCATAACGAACATAATTATTTTTACAAAGGAAACAATGAATTCACGAAATCGCGGATATCTTGCGGAAATTACAAGTTAAGATCCACTTTCGCTATATTCATTCACGAAATCAGCGATAAAAATGCAGTGAGCTTTCTTGTAGGATAGGCGCATGTGCGAAAGGGATATTATTCAGAAAATTTTCGACTTCTATGCCCATGCATCTTATACCCGTCGCACGTTAAGAAACTTCAGCTGAACAGTAACGACCTCCTTCTTTTTAGTTCAAGCAGGGTAGCTCTGCAAAAGGAACGTCACATATTACGCGAGCACGAGCACAGGGTTGCTGACCACAATAATGCCATGAACGTCGACACACCTTTCCCTGAATTATTGCTATCGCCGAAACGCGTCATGATGAGGCGCGTACAGCGCCCCTGTTGCTCTATTGCGCTTCCTTTTATACTTGCTGTGCCATATTATATATGTATATATATATATATATATATATATATATATATATATATATATATATTATACATGAAGTATGACACGACGGGCCGATGACGGGTAGAGCGCTTCACCAAACAGTTTCTAAGCTCGAGCATCTGTGGCACGCCATGCTCTTGGCAATCGGGCTGCCTACATCCAGGAGTTATTCTTCATTACAATCCTCAATCAGAAAAAGGAGCCATCTTGGCGACTTCGTCAGAAGATTGGGCCGCAGAATCATGATACAGCTGCAACCGCTGGACGTGGACGACTTCGCGGTTACGACGACGCATGTCAAACGGCCGTGCGAGTGGCTTTATGAGGTAGTTCAAGGGATAAGCTAGCTGCAGAACGCGGTATGGTACGCCGCATTTAGGAAGAAATTTTGAAGCGAGCCCTGGTGTGCGGTGTGGCACGGACAGCCAAATGAGGGTTGCTGGTAGAAAAATTGGAGTCGAGTTGCAAGCATCGTGTTTTGATTTTTGGCGATTCTGATCATCCAAAATGTACTGGCGGGCCAACAGACGACATTCTTTTGCTCATCTTGCCTTGTCCAAGATTGACCGGCATTCTGATGGATCTGGGTTTTAGGGCAGAATGGTATCGATTGTATGAGAAGGATGACGGCCATAAAGAAGATAGAAGGGGGAGAAACAGGTAGCGGCTTACGCTTACCCGTGGCGAAACCGGTAAGCGTAAATGACGAATTGAAGAACTAGATTCGTGACTCCTGAACTTGAAAATACGCAATCTCTAGCGCTAAGCGTGCATGGGGACCGTGATCTTGACCCAAGAGGCATATCGGCTCAACCATTATTTGCAGCTCGTTGAGATTACTTCCCAAATATGGCGCGTCAAAAACGCATGCTCTCAGCCACAAGGAAAGCCACGGGCAGCATCGGCCGTGCTAGAGGAAGAAACACGTGGCGCTTACACTTTCTCCTCTCACCCATTTCGAGCTTGAAATCTATACCGCGCCCTCACCTCCCCCTTGCACCCTCTCACCCGGTACAAGCTTGGTCACATGACCTCCAAAAATACTTGCGCGGGAAGATGACGTCCATCAAGACATCAGCCTTCCTAGCTCAGACTTCCTAGCTCAGCTTTACCTCGCACCCACCGTATACGGCATGCTGGGCTGGATAGAGCCCTTTCACACGTAGACTTTACAAGTAGCATCACGGTGACGGCGAAAATTCCCCTGGGGCTTCCTTCTGATTGCGATCGTACGAAGCCAAACGCTACTGATATCAAAGAAAGCATATTGATAGCATGTTTTATAATTGAAATATACAAACGATAAGACCAAAGTAATTAAAACAGGACAAAAATGCAATTCACCCGCTGATGGCGGTTAAACCCACACTCTGCACAACGCATGCGCTGCTCGAATAATTGAGCTGGGGCGACAGCTGTTGACACATTTACATAACAGGATATCTGTTTATGGGTACGAGTTACAGTCAGAGGAGCGTTAGCCAGTAGCAGTCATCAGCATGGCACTGACTGTGGAACATCAGTCTGACGAAGGGCGTCACATAGTACATAAACTTTAGGAATAGGCTGACGAACAATTAATCTTTCTGAAAACAGGCCAATGCAACAAAGAATGAAAAAGGCAGGACTGGATGAAGGCTTCGTTTTCGTTATTAATTTTCTTCTTTTGGCCTATTTTCATGAGTATTGAATACCAACGCACCCAGTTTACACATATTTTGACGAATAAGCCCTAGTTTGCCACCTTGATAGAGATTTGGATGGCCTTATTTCTCTGCCTGATTCTTCCTCGACTACTACCTTGTGATGATGGTCGAGCTTGTGACAAAACAAACAGGGCCTACGACAGGATCACGAACATCAAGATCAGAATTTCAAACCCCTATCCAGGGGTAAAATCATTAATTTGCTTTTTCCTTCTGTCATTAAATGGTAATGCTGGTTAGTTATTTAGGTCCACTCATGTGCACGAAGCTTCCACTAGGTATTCAAGTAACCCTAATTATGGCGTGCGCTTAGCAGCGAGATTCAGCATTTCATAAATTTTTCTTGCGGTTTGACCCTCAGTCATTATCGTTCTCTCTACCGAATTATTTCTTGTGGCCGCCCGGTGTTGGCTACTTGCGGAAAAAATACGCATCCATAGCATTGTTACTGATATTTCACGAACGCGCATTTAAATGCTATCGGATCTTAAGAAGAGATAAATATTTAGGCAAACATTTACAGAAACTTCGAAAGTAACATAATTTAGCCATGCTGAGCGATACTAAAGATCTCTAACTAAAAGTAGTTCCAGAAGCGTCTTTTTTCTAAAGTAAACAATACTATGCAATATAATATTGTCGCATTCTATAACCTCACAATGAAAGAAGCGTCCGTAAGGGGTAGTAGCACGTTTCGAACACATAAGTTGGATTGCCTATCCGAGTTGGCTGAGTGGACTCGAAAACTGACAGAGAAACCTGCAGTAAAATTTTAACTGCATATATTTTTATTTAAGGACAGCCTAACTGTATTTTCAAAAATAAGCATATAGTCAGTACGTTTCGTCAGGATAACTGAATGTACCAAAGAAAACATAGAACATTAGGAAAGCAAAACCTGCCATTGAACAAAATTTCATAGTGTAAAAGTAAAGGCTAGCATGAAAACAGTTTGAAATAAATAGCAAACGTGGATCGAAACTTCATCCAGAATGTTGCTAAAAAGACGAGCGCAAACGTAACACGACAACACGGGGAAGTATCTTATAACTGCTTATTTTGAGAGACTTGGATGTGTCTGTATGTTTGCCTATATTGAGTTCTTCCGCAAGTCATCTAGGTCCTGGAATCATCTCAAAATGGCGCTCCCTCACCAGTCTGCCTAATTTTGAAGGTGAACTGCGTGAAATGGCGTGTTAGCTTATATCGTGCTCTTTCAATGGCACTTCACTAGTCAAGAATAGGCGTGCAGTTATTCTCACTCTACACAAAAAAGGTGAGGCCACCACTGTCACTTCTGTGTCAGATGATGAAAACCTAATTTCCCCGATGTTTTTAAAGTTTGGAGCTGAGGAGTACGTAAAATCTACCCAAGCCTGCATAAGTTATGGGGCCATGATGGCACAAATGAGAAGGCCTCCAAACACCTGAACTACTAAAATGAAACAGTAAACATTTTTAGTTATTGCAGAAAGAGGGCATGTTTGTATTGCAGACTACGGGGCAGTTTTATTTACGCACAATCATACTTATTGCAGTTCTTCTCGTATGTCCGGGTTCCGAGATATCCGAGAGCGAATTTTCATTCCGTATGCACTACTCATGCAAGACAGCTACGATCGCGCCTGTATCTTGACAGCATAGCTCGTGTTTGAACTTTTCTTATCATTGTAATCTTAAAAATTGACTAAAGGTTAATTTTGATCCCCCAGTGTGTCCCGTTCGCCCGGAGTGTTACCTACAGCATGATAACGGCATATTGACCGTGACGCACTAGGAACAAAAAACCTGTTAGAACTGTAGTTAGATATCTTTCAAGTCGTTCAATAGCTTATATATTTCTTTTGTTTTATTTATACATACTTCAGCCTCAATGAGACTATTGCAGGAATGGAATGAAAAATAACATACAACATTTATAAACAAGCTTGCGTGAATTGTTTCAGTGGAAGTGAACTAATGTTGCCCGGTAATGAATTCCAGATTCCAAATGTTGTTGGACAAAAGTATGTTTAAAGGAATCAGTGTGGACAAAAAAGGTTGAGATAATTTGAGCATAGTGACTCATACATGAGAGTTTGGAAAAAGTCAAGTAGTTATATAAAGAGGAGAGGCGAGGAGGATTGATTAACGCGTGAAGAAACTTTAGGCATTCAAGTTTGCGATGCTCTGAATGAAGAGTGACACCAAGTAGAGGAAGAGAGTTAGACATCGAAAATTCCTTGTCATATCTCCTACAAACAGAACGCACTGCCTTTTTTTGCATTGATTCCGGTTTTTTGACGTCCGTGGTTGTATGGTTTCTATGCAACGCAGCCATATTCAGGGATGGGGCAAATTAGGTTTGTATGTGTAATAAGTTTAGTTTCTTGAGGCGGAAGACGGAAGCTTAAGATTTAAGTAACCTAGTCATTTAAGGGTCTTGTTACAGGGGACATCAATGTGTTTCGACCATGAGAAATTGTGCGTTAGTAGGATACATAAATATTTGAATTGAAAGACCCTATTTAATTTATTATTGTTAAAGGCATGGGCAAAGACGGTAAGCGATGAGCGTCGTGTAAAGGACATGCAGACATTTTTGAAAAGTTGATATTCATTTGCCATGCTTTGGTTCAGGTGCAGAAGTCAGCAAAATAATTGCTAAGGACGAGATGATCAGTAGGAGATCTTGCATGATATCAAACGGAATCGCCAGTAAAAAGGCGTATTTTAAATAAGGTTTGTAGGGGCAGACCAATAATATTGTTACGTGGGGAAAGACACAGACGAAAGAGGTTATTTACACTGGAGCCAGACAGCCAGGCTGACACTCGCTCGTGCCAAGGGCACCGAACAACTTCTTCGTCATTCTCGCGGCGGCTCGTCTCTTGGGCATCGCTCCATGATACCGTAATATTAGCCCCCGGCGGCAAAAGCACCGTCACGGTACTGTTAAATATCCAAGGTGCACGGAGAGTTGTAGGGCTTGAGTCAGGCAACGTGGACAATGTCACTGGTTGTCGTAGCGGAGGACGTGGTGGGCGTGGGTAGAACGATTTCGTAGGCGACATCGGTCACTTTGCGTATCACGCGATATGGGCTTGCTTAACAGCAAAGCAGTTTTTCTCAAACGCCGACTTTACGCGATGGTGACCGAAGCAACACGAGGGCGCCCGGCACAAAAGGAACATCACGGTGACGGAGATCGTAGCGTTGTTTCTGCTTGTCTTGAGACACTTGTAGACGAGCACGCGCAAATTGGCGAGCATGGTCTGCATGGGCGATTGCATCACGGGCATAAGCGCTAGTTGAAGCTGTGGCGGACGGAAGCACAGTGTCCAGTGGTAGCGTCGGTTCGCGGCCATACAAGAGGTAAAACGGAGAAAAGCCAGCAGTTTCGAGACGAACTGTTTTATGCAAAGGTAATGCAAGGTAGAGCTAGATCCCAGTCACGGTGGTCGTCTGAAACGTATTTGGGTAGCATGTCTATAAGGGCGCGGTTCAAATGCTCAGTGAGGCGTTCGTTTGGGGGTGGTAGGAGGTGGTAAATTTATGCTGTATTGAGCAGGCACGCATGGTGTCGTCAATAACTTCGGCCAAAAAGTTGCTGCCGCGGTCTGTAAGCAATTGACGTGGAGCGCCATGCATCAAAATGATATCATGTAGGAGGAAGTCCGGATATCAGTTGCGCAACTGCTCGGAAGAGAACGGGTTATCGCGTAGCGGGTCCCATAGTCCGCCGCGACTGCAACCCACTTGTTTCCTGATGTGAATTCCGGAAATTGGCCGAGAAGTTCCAAGCCAACACGATGGAAGGGCTCGGCAGGGATGTCGAGTGGCTGCAGGTAATCAGTGGGGAGCTGGAAAGGCTTCTTGAGTCGTTGGCAAAGTTCACAAGCAGTGACGTAACGTCGTACGGAACGGGCAAGGCCCGGCCAGAAAAAAACAGCGACGTAGACGCTCATAGGTTCGAGATACGCCGAGGTGTGCTGCCGTTGGTGCGTTGTGAAGCTCTTCTAGAACGGTGCAGCGGAGGTGTTTAGGTATTACAAGCAGGAGCTCAGAGCCGTCCGGATGAAGGTTACGACGGTACAGAGCACGTCGCGGAGGATGAAGAGGCGTAGAGCAGCATCGGCCGGAGAGTGTTCAAAACGGTAGATGAGTGCTCTGAGGAAGGCGTCACGGGGTTGCTCGTCGGCGAAATGAAGCAGCTGAGATACAGAGAATACGCAAAAAGCACTGGCAGTATTCGAGGAGTCAGAGTCGTCAACAGGGTAACGCGACAAACTATCAGCGTCGTGATGCAGGCGGCCAGACTTGTACACCTCGGAATATGAAAATTCCTGTAGCCTCAAAGCCCATCGACCATGCCGGCCTATACGATCCTTTAGCGATGAGAGCGAGCAGAGAGCCTGATGGTCAGTGACTGCGGAAAAAGGGCGACCGTAAAGGCAAGGATTGAACTTCGCAACCGCCCAGACAACAGCAAGGCATTCGCGTTCCGTAATGGAATAGTTGCGCTCCGATGGTGCTAGGAGGCGGCTCGCGTAAGCAATAACGCGATCCTTGCCACGCTGACGCTGGGATAACACGGCACCTACGCCATGACCACTAGCATCTGTACGTAATTCTGTAGGGGCATCAGGGTCGAAGTGGGCGAGAATGGGAGGTGAGGTTAGAAGTGTGACGAGACGAGAAAAGGCGGCGGCTTCTGCAGCACCCCACGAGAATTGTACGCCTTTCTTCAAAAGATTAGTTAGGGAACTAGCAATTGTCGCAAAATCTCGAACAAAACGACGAACGTACGAGCACAGCCCTACAAAACTTCGAACGTCTGCGGCTCTCTTACGAATCGGAACTCTCGGACAGCGCGAGTTTTGTCGTGATCAAGCTGTACTCCGGAAGCGTCAACGAGATGGCCCAGAAAAGTAATTTGTCGGTGGCCAAATCAACATTTGGATGAGTTGCAGCTTCGCCTTTCAAAATATATCAAGTATAGTTGTGAGACGCTCAAGGTGAGTGTCGAACGTTGGTGATAAGACGATGACGTCGTCGAGGAAGCAGAGGAATGTGGACCATTTGAAACCTTGGAGCAAGGAGTCCATCAAGCGCTGAAAGGTGGCAGAGGCAATGCATAAATCAAACGGCATTACTTTAAATTGCTATAGGTCATCAGGTGTGATGAACGCGGTTATTTCTCTGTCCATATCGTCAACAGCAATCTGCCAATATCCCGAACGAAGATCAATGGACGAGAAATAGCTGAAACCGTGCAGGCAGTCAAGGGCGTCGTCTATACGTGGGAGCGGGTAGACGTCCTTTTTTGTAATGCTGTTCAGATGACGCTAGTCTACACAGAAGTGCCACGTGCCGTCCTTCTTCTTAACCAACACCACAGGAGACACCCGGGGACTCGATGAAGGCTCAATTATGTTTTTTTCAAGCATTTTGTTCACTTCATCTTGAATTACTCGGCGTTCCGACTCCAAAACTGGATACGGTCGTCGGTGAATAGGCGCAGCATCGCCAGTAAAAATCCGATGCTTGACCGCGAGCGTGTGGCCTAAAGGGCGATCGTCGAACTCGAAAATATCGCGGTAGGACGATAATACTTCGCAAAGGTCTTCAGCCTGCATAGAGGACAGGTCCGTCGCCACTATTTTCTTTATGTTGGGATCAATGCCCGAGGCTGGCGCGAGAGGCATGCTAAGCTCCCGAGAACCAACGGTCGATAAAGCTGCCACGTATTGGTCGCCGAGACAATCAATGGTGGCAAGGCAAATACCTTGCGGTAGAATTTGCTTTGCCAATCCAAAGTTGCAGGCAGGCATGCGAGTGTAGTTCGCTGTAATAGTAAGTATACTGTGAGGCACGGTGACGTCATACTGTATTGGGATCCCGGGCAAATGAGTAATGCGGTACTCGCCATCAGGAAATGGTGGGAAAGACAACAGTTCAATGTACGCTATGGACTTTGACGGCAGACGAAGAAAGCCGGTGGAGTGTAAGCGGCAGTGGGGTGCATCAGGAGGTTCTGCGAGCATCGGCAACTCAAGGCGAAGGGTACTGGAAGAGCAGTCAATAAGAGCAGAATTAGCGGAGAGAAAATCGAGGCCGAGAATGAGGCCGTGGGGCCAATGAGCAATTAGGGTGAAGAAAACAGGAGTCTGGCGGCCGGCGATGCTGACACGTGCCGTACGCATGCCGATGATAGGCACAGTACCGCCACCCGCAACGCGGACGACGCGTGCCGACGCTTGGGTGAGGAGCTTGTTCAATCGTCGTCGGAAGGCAGCACTCATAATAGAACGATGTGCTCCTGTATCGATGAGTGCCGTGACAGGATAGCCGTGAACGTCAACCTCAAGAAGTTTTCGGTTAGTAGGTAACGTGAGCAGAGGATTTGAGGGCAGGGTCGACACCGCAGCCTCACCTCGAGAAGATGCAGTGCCTAGTTTTGCGGCTGGGTCCGGGAGGCGATAGGCGACGAAGAGAAGCGGCGGAGTTGGGGCGTACGAGACTGATGGCGTCGATGTGAGGGCGAGCGGCTGTAGCGAAGTTTCGGAGCAGGGCATCAGCGGTACTGGGTTCATGGCGGCTGGCATAGGGTACAGAAGGTCCAAAGGTGGCGGGAATAAGTGGCGGCGTAAGTCCGAGGAGGTGGTAGCCATCGGTTTCGGCAATGACCGGTGACGTGGCCGATGCGACAGCAGTGGAAGCAGATCGACCTGTCATCAAGGGTGCGCCATTCGGAGGGGTTGCGGCAAGCCGTGGCAGAAAAAGACTGCCGGGGACGAGGAGGGCCGCCAGATAACTGGGGAACCCTGGGTAGAGACGGGGAACACAAGGTGTTCAGACCAATGTTTTCAAATTTCTGTCTGACGCCGGCCTGAATCATCGCAATGGTGGTTGCTGGCGGATCGGGAGGCGTCGTAGAGAAGGCTGGCGAACAGGCGGCCTCGACTTCGCGGCGAAATTACGGGTTACGTCGTCGCAGGTGGTGGTCTGACGTGGTAGACCCTCACATGTTGACGTAGGAGCAGTGTTGGGTAGCCGCGCTATGTGGTGTGAGATACGGCGACTCTTATCCTGTTCAAGGCGACGGCATTCTTTTATAATGGCGTAGATTGTCGAGAAGTTGCCCAAAACAAGCAAATTGAAAGCGTCGTCGGCGACGCCTTTTAGCACATGTGCCACTTTGTCTGCTTCGGACATATTATCGTCATCTTTACGGCATAGAGCCAAGACTTCCAGGATGTAGGAAACGTATGGCTATGTAGATGACTGAACACGAGACGCAAGAGCCTTTCTCGCGGCAGTCTTGCGCCCAATGGGGGCGCCGAACAGTTCCCGTAGCTTTTATTTGAAACTGTGCCAACTGGTTATGTCGTCATCATGCGTTTGGTGCCACACGCGTGGGCTGCCGCCGAGATAAAATATGACGTTGGCGAGCACAATTGTTGGGTCCCACCTGTTATTAGCACTGGCGTGTTCATACAGCTTGATCCCGTCATCCACATCCTGTCCCTCCAGGCAAGAGAACACACCTGGGTCACGGTGTGGGGTAACCGTGGCGATTCGAGCAGTCGGACAAGCCGAAGCCGTCGCAGAGGCGGGCTCGTCACCGGGAGGCATGGTGACTAGCTCGGTGTGCCGACCACTTCGGAGTTCCGTGGTGAGGACGGGGATCGCTGACCTCCACCAGAAATGTTACGTGTGGAAAGACACAGACAAAAGATGCTATTTACACGCTATTTACACTGGAGCCAGGCAGCCAGGCTGACATTCGCTCGTGCTCAGGGAACCGAACTACTTCTTCGTCGTTCTCGCGGCGGCTCGTCTCTTGAGCATCGCTCGATGATATCGTAATATATAAACCAGAAATAAGAGTACGCAGTACTGATCCTTATGGAACACCTGATGAAACAGGCATCAAGGGTTAGTTAGTGGAGTTCAAACATGCATATTGCGAACGCAGGGAAAGAAAGCCTGATATCCAACCAGCTAAAGATGAATTGTTATTATAGCGAACAGCTTGTGCATAAGTTTAGCGTTCAAATCGCAGCAATATTTTTTCCTGAATGATGCCCATGATTAACACGGCAGACGCACTGTAGGCTGCGGCTGACTTTGAATAAATGTCATGATTTGTGCAGACCATTATAAGGGAACATTTTCTTGGCCGCTAACATTCATAAATGTTCTTTGTGTTTTTACGCGAGTTTTTCATTATACGCGCACATTCGGAGCAATCACACTTTCGAGAAATGAAATAGATTGATACCGTTGTCATTCGCAGATCATCTTGCCGAATGGGAAACCTTCACAAGGGCGCTGCTGACTGTTCACGTTTGTATTCACCGCTTGACCCTGATCATCTCGGCTGTGTCCAGCTCACCCAGAAACTTCTACCGGGGTTTCAGTTTGCGAGAGGGATCCGCAGTGATCTACGTTGAAGTCTCTGCATTTCGCGACCCATGCATAGATTTTCTGCTACCGTATTTGCGTAACCTATGTCGACTAAGAATGACCGAAGAGGCCGGTATATGCTTTCAAGATATCGTTCTCCTAAATCATGACGCCCGAGGACAGGAGATATTCCGTGAATTGCTCCAGATGGATGCTCGTCTCGAATTGGACATTACCAACAGGTAGGGTTTTCTTTCTTCCTTTCTGTTCAGGATAGAAGGGCCCTGAATATCCACGCTTTCGACATGTATTTCATGCAGAATATAACGGAGACACGTTTACTGCAAATTGTTGGACGTTTCGCATGCATTTGCCAACTCCGCCAGTACACGACCTACTGTGAAATTTTTGTGGCTTTCTTTTTCAATGACACATAGAGACACGCACACATAAAGGCTGAGAGGTCAACCAAAAAATTTGGGTTCGACGTTTTGTACGAAGAAAAGAGAAAATATTTATATACGTATTAACTCAGAAAGATTTTCCTAACTGTAAAAAAAACGCTAGAAAAGATGTATACAAAGATGACACGACGACCGGCAAAAAACGAGTACAGAATCTATAGTTGGCGCCGAAAACTGAAGTGGGCCATGTTACCATGAAAGCATGTCTCGCAGGATTGTCGACCTAAAGAAGCGAACTAGCGCTGTCGTCTTCATTGCGCAAGTTCGCTGTTACCCCTGTCTAAATATTTATCTGATAGTGGCCATCTGTGCTGTATCCTTAACATGGTACACATCGCTCGCTTCTCTGTACTATAATCAAAGCAAATGTTTTATTTCCAACAAACTTGTTGGGGGTCCTCCAGGCGAAAAGCTGCGACATACAGCTTGATTGTGCCAGAAGGCCCTCACATGGCAGCAGTACAAATGCAATTTACAATGCAATGGGTTACATTTACAATAATTACAAAGATGACATTTCAAAAATTTCTTTACAAAAATATGCCCTAAGCTGTTTCCGAGTCAACGTATTTGTCATAACAATTTCTTTCCCAAATTTATTTAACAGTGAAGGTAGCGTGTGTCTTAGCGACTGCATGAGGTAATTTGTACGCCTGTACGGTACTAACCACCTGTCTTTGCTGCGGGTACGCGCATCACTTTTGTCATATTCAAGTCGTGACGTATTTTTTAAAAATATTTGAAACTTTTTGGAGCCGAAGCAGAAAGAATGCAGTAGCCTGTATTCGTAAATGTTAGTTACTTGTATTATGTTATAATTTTCAAAAAGTTGCGCAGTAGAATGGAAATAAGGTACATTCGCTACATGTCGAAGTGCTCGTTTTTGAAGTTGAAGAAGTGCATGAAGATTACGTTTCGTGGTGGTAGCCCATACAAGCACACGATAATTCAGATGTGATTGCAACAAGGCATAATATATGTACAACTTTACTTTCTCTGGGAAAAAATGACGGCAACGGGACAATGCACCTGCGGCAGATGACAATGATTTCATAATTTGTTCAATGTGATATGTCCAGTACAATCTCAATGGGCGCGACATCCAACAATAATTCTTCATTTAAATAAGACTGCCTGCCTCTCGCCTCGAACAATATGGCCTTTGATTTGAAGCTATTGATTGTTAGAGCGTTATCACGAGACCAACTCGACAATTTAGAAAGGATACTGCGAGATCTTTGTAACAGATCATCAAGATTTTTGTCAGAGACAAACAGGCTCGTATCGTCAGCGTATAGTACAATGGATGTGTCACTTACTATTTCAGCAATATCGTTAACATAGATATTAAACAAAATCGGGCCTACAACGCTACCCTGGGGCACACCTGATTTAATTTCCCTATATGAAGAGCAGTATTTTTCTTTAGCAACGCACTGCGCCCGCCCAGAGAAATAAGATTAAAAGAGCTGATTTGCCGCGCCAAGGATACCATATCTTTGTAGTTTACTTATTAAAATTTGATGACGTAAACGATCAAATGCCTTGCTATAATCAATAAATATACCCAACGTTAGTTTTCCCGCATCAATATTATTAATTATTAGTTCTTTTTGGCGTAACAAGCTGTACAAAGCTGTATAACGTACACAAAGAAGCACAGGTGCTACAGTACCTTCACAGTTCCAAGTCTGCCACATGTAGTGCTATCAGCCCCTGCTAATATGAAAGAATATGACTTCGTAAACGCCTGATCAGTCTACGTCCGGTACAAATTTCTTTACACATTGTTAGCGCAGGTCGCAAGCTGATTTTCACGTCAGGAGCCGGGAAATCTATGCGACTGTTTTTGAATATCATTGACTTCCATGAAACAATGAAATCTAGGGGCTGCGCCAGCTCTTGCAAGTAGAATTGAAGCAGATATTCCACTACCATAGGGAAACTTGGCTGATTAGTTAGCGCAATGATTTTCAATGTCACCATAGTCTACAGGCTGCCACTGATAAAATTATGCGATGTCCATGAACGGCTGCTTGAGGATGTCATTGTAGTATTGCATTGCATCTGGCATTTGTTTCAGAACAACGCCTATTTAGATTTGAATAAATTAAAAGGCTGCCTCCAAATCCCAAGAGATAGTGCAGTATTGAGGGGGTTTCTACAGAAAAACGTAGCAGATTCGTTCGGAAGGCCAAGGTTAAATTACTTTAGCAAATTTCTAGAGGGCTATACACGGTAATTATAGTCGTTTTATTGGCTGTGTGAACTCTTAAACACTTGCTTCCTCGCAAGCACGGGGTGACGCGAGCACAGGCAGGCAGAGACAGGTTTCACTCGATGAGCGCGAAAAATCGCTGTCGAAAGGGTGGCGTGGGGAACAGTGGCAGCAGCAGTGAGCGAATCAACCTTCTTGCTACATCTCGCTACTTAACGAACTAAGCGGCAATAACAGAACGCACACAAAGCTACCAATCGTCCGCACAGCTAGATTCTGTACTTGATTCTGGCGACCGGAGCAGAACGTACCCGCTTCCTCCATTGCCTTGCTCAAGGTGGAAGCCACATCCTCGGCCCAACCTCGCATTGTTTCACTTGCAACTAAAGCGTGAGGCCCGCTGCCACGGTGTTATCCGACTTGGCCTTCATACTGTACATTACGGCGACAACGAAGGCGGAAGTGTGCTTAGAATGTCGAAATAATTTCTGTTTCAATAATGAACTCGAGTGCCAACCGAAGCGCCGGACGCTGTGCTCCCGCAGAATTCGCCAGCCAAGGTGTCTTTGTTTGGATTCAAACAAGCTTTTCTGGCATGTGAACCGCTCGCGTCGAGCACGTAGATTTGAGAGTACCGTTAGTATGGACGCGGAATGCGGCGTAGTGCCCTGGTATAAAAATTGCTGGTTAACTTCTCCTAAGACGCCACCACAGTTTTGCTTTTTAATTCAGGAAGATTGAGGTGTACCTTGGGTTGGTGTATACATCAAAATTTGACGGTAGTTTTCTAACATGTGCAAAAGCTAATGACACAGCGCTGGGGTGCAGTGTAAATATCATTGCGTGCGTTGTAGACGTCCTCATTGTAGGTAGTTGCGTACCAGTTGCGTATGTTATGTGTTTCCTGAGCACACCTAACAATATGTCTCGTGATCAGGTGAACACGCATGATGGCTTTGGTAGCCGCTATAGATGTATGCATGGAAAGTTCAAGGTAGGTCTGGAATATAGTTACACTGGAAGCTTAGCGCGCAGAGGACGATCCACAAAGACTAGACAGGATAAGCCCTAACTTTCAACGTAGCGTTTATTGCGGATCAGGAGCATATATACGCAACTGGTTCTGCTAACGGAAAGAAGGACAAGAAACTTGACAAAAAAACTCCACATGCTGTCATGCCATGAATTCAAGCGCTGTAAATGATAATGCCACAGACGGCCTGCTGACGCATACATCACCTGCCCTTGCAATCTCGGATGCTTCCTTGATTTCCCTAGTCAGGTCATTGCGGTGCCGATACAAAATGACCGTCTTATCTAGCAAAGGATGGCAAGGTGGTTGTGCAACACAGTTTTTACAATGAGCCGCCCGATGACCGTCTGTGGAAATATTGCCCACTTTATTACTGTGCTCTTGGAGACGCACATTCAAACATCTTCCCGTTTGGCCAATGTAGTACCTTCCATACGAGAGTGGAATTTTGTAGATAACCCCCCTCCTGCAAGGCAGGTAGGCATCTCTGTGCTTAATTGTGCATTCAGGCTTCCGCGTTCGAGTAGGGCAGCTCTTTTTGCAGACTCAACAGCTTTCTTGGCGCCGTGAAAACCACTTTTACGCCAGAACATTGACCTACCTTCCTTAGATTGTGAGACACCTAATGCAGGTAAGGTATCACGGCTACTATTTCTTTCTTCCTTTCTTATTCCATTTTCTTTTTCTCTTCCGCTCTCTGCTCGTCATTCATGCGTGATGTAATGTTGCATCGCAGATTACATCTGCGATGCAAGCCTTCGGCGACGGAAACAATATGTTTAGTATAATCCGGCACCTCCAAACGCTTTACATGCTTTGTACACTTTGCTCGACGGCATGCTCACATGACTTCCAAGGCTCATAAGCTCGTAAAGAGAACCATTGTTACTGCCTTCTTGGCGAGCGCCCTCTGCAACGTTCTGGCGTAAAAGTGGTTTTCATGGCGCCAAAAAAGGTGTTGAGTGTCTGGAAAAAGAGCTGCCCTACTCGAACGCGGAAGGCTGAATGCACAATTAATCAGATGCCTACGTGACGTCTAAGTGTGGTACCCGCAATCTGGGTGAGTGGCGTTGAAATCTCCACCGACTAATGTAGAAGACGCTGGGTATTGTCGACGGACATTCAATACCACCCTAAATTATTCCTTGAAAAAGAGCCACCGGTTGGTCTTACGTAGTATGGCACTACAACAACAGTTGCTTTGGGTAACTTCACAGCCACTGCCACTACCTGCTGATATGAGTTACACCAGCTTTCTAGAGAAAAGCAGACCTGGGGATAGCGCGTATCATCATACACTGCCCCCTTTCCTGGAAAGGCAGCTGTGTGCACGCGACGGTCACTCATCGAAGGAGACACATATCCACTGAAGCCCGGAATGGCAGGCAAGGCGTTGGTCTCCTGAAGTTACAGGGCCCACACCTGCAGCTTGTTCATACGTAGTTGGGATTTAAGCTCCCCCACTTTCGTGGAGAGACCCATGCAGTTCCACGGCAGCACATCACAAACACCTGTATCCGACATCTTGATTACGAGTCCAGGCATTGAACGATCAGATATCAGGTTGGATAACTGGCTGACCATGAACGGCAAAAGAGTTGTTGTAGTTACCCGGCAACGGAGCAGAAGACCTGGTAAACTCGGCGAACGATACAGCAGGGCGTGACACAGACGATGATGCAGCGGAATCGATACCTGTGTTGTGTGATATTCCACTGCACATCCGCGACGCGCCAGTAGTGCGCGGTGCTGTCGGAGCTTGGAAATCTCGAATAAAAGATGGGCAATTTGATTGTCAACAGCTGCAATATCATCAGGCAGATGTTCCGGCACGCTCTGCTTCTGTGTAACCAGCGGGCGACGGCGGTCTTTGCGAACTTTGTCACTGTAAGTGTTGGGAATGGGGTGCATGCGTGTCGGGCTCGGAAAGCTCTGGCCGATCGTCATCATCCCATAGGAGCACCGCAAATCTGTTAAATGTCGGTACTGGTTGTGTGGTAGCATGCAGAGGCCATTGCTTATGAATACCGCGACGAACCTTCTGAGTGGTCTTTTTCTTTGTGGGATAAGTTGGAGAAGTGATCTCGTTGTCCACGGTTGTGCATAGTCCACATCGGTAAGAAACTGTGCCAGCTAGTACAGCTTCATCTGGCACTGTAAACGGACAGGATCGGCGCATGTGGCCAGGTAGGAAACAGTTGTAACAATAGACGACACTGGGTTTATATGGCCGAGGTCTTAGAATGCAGCCATTGTAGTACAGGCGGGATGACGGGGTTGGTGGGCCCTGCAAACTGACGATGCAAGAGCGCCGATTTCCTATGATACGCACCTGAATGACACGGTGAGTAGGACAGTGGTGCTCACGCTGGAGAGCAAGCGGGTTACTTCATTTCATACACAACAAAGAACTTCCAACGTATATTTGTTTATTTAGGTTGTAAATGTCACCAACATTCCCTACAGTTTCGAAGGCGTCCGGTGTGTCCTCATCTGTCACGTTATCGTATGCTCCCAGAGGTCTAGAAATAGCACCGCGGTTAGTCGCTTAAGGAGTATTTGGCGTTGCAACTACGTCACGAGATGACTCACCATCTGTCATGATTGACCACTTTGGAAGACCACATTAGTTTATAGGGGGACCTTGTCACTCGTACGACACCGTTGAAGGCGCTTCATTGCCCTGCTCTTCATAACTTTCCCAACGTAGCTGGCAAGCGCAGCTGTTCGGTAAAATGTGGAACCAAATGGAGACATGCCAGACGTTAAATATAGAGCATGGAGGCTTTACTTTCATATTGAGGGACTGACACTTCATGCCACGTTTTCTTTTAAAATTTGAGAATCCTATCTCGAGAATTCTGGCCCACATTACCAAGTGTAATATATGCGACTCCTTCAAGTTCTAGACATGACGAGCGTTGGTACACAGCTAGTGAAACCTCCAAGTGTGTGACACACAGGAGAATATTTATTTGTACATGTCGCGAACAAAGTGTAGCGACAGGAAAAAGTCCAGCAGAGCAGAATTCTGTGCCTTGTAGCCTTGTCCACAAATCTTCACGAGCATCAATTTAGCGACATCGCAAGGGCACTGAAAGGGCCACACTGCACTGCTGAGGAGGCGTCAGATATCTTGTGCACAGATCGAGAGTTGTGAAAGCCGCTTAGGCGGATCCAGGAATTCCCATAACAATTTCCGTTGACGGGCCTCGAGTATGTCAACAAGTCGCTGAATTGTCTTCTGAGTGCGTTTAGCCTCCCGAAGGCGTATGATTGCAGTCGCTGTAGTTGCTCATCGTACTCTGAATGTTAAGGTAATAGCTGAAATTTGCTCACTTCTTGAATATTCCATCTGATCTTATTATCCAAGTTCCAAGCTAGACGATTTCTTAACGCTTCCTCCATACGTGTTCTAAATGTAGGTCAGTCGATTGGGCGACGAGGTTTAAGCGAAGTAAACTTCGTCACACCTTTGTTCTTCAGATAAGTAGTGATGTAGTCATGGCCATCGCCATGCATCCAGAATGATTATTGGGGATGGTAGGGTGGACAGATTCTTTGGTATAAGTAATGTGTATTCAGAAATGGGGAGGCGTTTGATGTTTTGCAGTTTTTTCATAGAAAAGTATTTATGGTGTCTTTATTATTGTACCACATTTTCATGATCGCTTTAGATTTCAACCTCCATTTTCTTGAGAATAATCTAACAATTACACTTGACATTTGCCAATCATTCGCTCTTTTACTGACTGCAGATGGAATGCAAGAGAGGGAGCAGAATGCAGGAAAAATAAATATTGCTTACACACTATGCCCACTGTTTCCCTAAGAAATTGCCTGAAAGCGTACGCATTGGGGACCTTATTGTATTGAAAATGGGCATGTTTTATGTACTGCACAATACCGTGTATGTAGCGCTAGAGGTACGGCGAAATCTCGGGACAAACGTATTTAATGCACCCCTCATACATACTATTCTTCTTTGTCAGTTTAGTGCAGAACTTTTTAAAAAAATGCGTTTACTTGCATAGCATTTCAACCACGGGCATTGTGGCTTCTTTGGGTGGCCTCTAGGGGGACCGTCATTTTTATTCTCAACATCACTTTACTTGGCGAAAAATTTGGCAGCGACTTTAGCGATGGCAGCCTCTCTTTGGCAGCCTCTCAAAGCGATGTACGCTTTGAGAGGCTGCCACCGGCATCGAACAGGCCCATAGCGGGCGTCCGAATACTGCCTGAAGGAGAAGTGTGAGACACGAACGCGCCTGCAATATGTGGAGCGTAATCACCGACGTGCCACCGACATAATCTGCGCGCCCGTGCCAACAAATTTGTGAGGACTTCGCGGCAGCGCTTCATGATAGCCAGGTATTTCCTCACGGAAGCGCAAAAGTGGTGTCCTGCTGGCAGCGCATGCCGTACCTGGGTTTCCATGGTGGCAATACGGAGCATCGCTACATTGATACATTATTAATTACACCATTCTCGAGATTATTCGTTTCATGGCTTCTGCGGCCTTTCGTATAAAACAAACAGACCCACTTAGGAAGACTGCCAAAGCAACATACACACACAAATCTGGTCGCTATATATAGAAAAGAGTTGCACTTGGCGTCATATTTGAATGGTTTTGAGTGATCGTTTACAATCGCCGTTGCACTTTTTCACTCTTTAGGAGGTGCACAATATTACGGCTTTTAGTCCATGTAAAAATTTCTTGTGCGTTTATTTTACCATTTTTAACAAATTATGTATACAAGTAGAGGTGTTCGCTGCCTAATAATAGCACCGGTAAGTTGGCGCGGTTGAATAAAGAAGTTTGTTTGTTGGACTTCACTACTTGAAAGACAACAAAGCTAAATATGAATGCTTGAGGGATGTGGCTGTTGCAAACAATCTTCCATTTATATTGTTCCGTGCTGAATTACTGGCAACCATTCTCCTCGTTGCATTTCAGTCATGACATCAGGTGCTGAGCGAAATTGCTTGTTTTATCTTAATTTTAGAAACCTCGTACGAATATTGGACACTACTAGGGAGATGCCCTTTCTGCGCCAGGTCGTAATATACCTCAACAACACGGGCACTGAACCATGCGAGCCACGAATAATCTCGCTGAACCTGACGCTCCACTTTTCCACTGACGTTCGGATACTGAGGTACGAGGTCGACGCAACCTATGCCCACTTCCTGCACTGCCAGTCCGCCAGTCATCGCGGCGTAAGCACAACGACAGGTGTTGAGACAAGCATAATGCCGACACTCTGCGCCCGTCGCGAGCTGACATGTTCCACAGGTGACTTGGTGCCGTACATAGTTAGTGTTACGCACCCTGCGATTCAGGGTACTTTTGTTATTCATGTTCTTTCCATAGTTTGGATGCGGGACGAACAGTAGCGTCACAAGATTTGAGAATCAGAAGAGGGTGTAGACAAACTGCAAAAGATTTTGGAACGTTGTCGGCAATTTCTGAGAAACGTAAAGGATGCCGTTCTCACCGTTGTATGACAACGACAGCTGATCTAAGAATTTCCCTGAGAGGAGATACGTCAGCAACGTTATATGCTTGTTACAATCGCCCATTTTTTATACATTGACAAACTTGCGTTTCTCTTGCCTTAGATGCATGCAAAAATGTGAAGAACCTATCCAGATTTTTAAATTCTTTGTTGTTTGCGACAGGGCTAACAGTGAGATCGAAATTAGTCACACCGCTTACGTGAAGCAAAGGTGAGCCTAACGCAACAGATGATAATCAGTGGATGCTAGATGAAAGCACTTGTAAATATATGTCGTCGGGTTACGTGTAATTGTGTTTCCGCAGGTGCGTTGATGTAGCGACGTCTTGATTAAAGTGAAATTGCCTCTATGAATGCAAGAATTTTTTTTAAGTGCGTTAAGAGCTGAGCTGCAAGATATCAAATCTAAGCACAGAAGCGTCTGTGGAGTAGTAATTCAGGTCCTTTGATGAGAAAAGTATATATATATATATATATATATATATATATATATATATATATATATATATATATATATATATATATATATAATTTCAAGCATCCCCAATCGCACAATGCCAATACATAGTGGTCAAAAAACGCGAACCTGATATCATTTGGTCAAATGATTTCATCTGCGCGAGGTGCTGTATTTCATTGCATGAAAACCTTCAGCCGCATTCTATGTCATTATTGTGTGTATAGTGTTCATTTTGGAATTGTTTAATACATTTATGTGCTTTTATTACATTGACGATTGTTGAAAATACTTTTTGTGCCATTGCATTTGCCTTGTTATTTATGTCGGTGCACTTGATTTCTCCTTGATTTATTTTCCCCTCGTGAAAGAACAAAATGTACGTGTCCTGCAGGTTTTTAAAGCTAATGGAATGTTTTCTTTTCTGAAGTCCGTCATGCTTCAGAGAAAGTGACTGTGGGCTGTAGAAACTTATCACTGTATTACCGCTGTTGTTCAGAATTCTATCAGAAGGTTGAAATAGATACTCTTGGACAAGTGAAACTGATTGAGAAGCCGCAGTAATGAGCACTGGTACAAGCAGGTCAAAAGTGAACTGCTCGAAAAATGTGTGTTAAGCGCAGAAAAAAGTTCTTCCCGTAGATGGGTGATCTATTTCAATGTATTTCACTTGAAATATAGCCATACTGTGTGGAATATATGTGGTTTGTGTGTTTGAGCAAGGGCATGGGATGTATTACATACGTTTGCTGGTAAAAGTTTTTCCCGCCACTTCTCAAGAAAACCATATCAAGGTAAACAGCGAAATAAAGTCCTCATATTAGGAGATTTTCTGAAAGACATGTTCTTCGAGTTTTAGGTCATGTCGTGTACATGGAAGAACGTCTCTGTCATGAATGAAGCTGAGGATTCTATTTCAAGTGTATTGAAAAAGCAGACTGGAGAACAAGCAATTGGCAAATACGGCCTCGATTCTAGAAACGCTGGAGCAGAGATGCTAGTAGAATTCACAGCTAGGAATAAGCTGCGAACTATAAATGGCTTTTTGAGGAAGCGTAGCAACAGAAAGTGGGCCTAGAAAGCCCTAATGATGAAACAAGAAATTAAGTTGACTTCATGCTTTCTACTGATCCCAGCATTGTGCAGGACGTAGAAGTGAATGGTTGGGTAAAGTGCAGTGATAACAGGTTAGTGAGCGCTAGGATTCACCTAAGTTTCAAGAGAGAAAGAGCAAAATTGGTCAAGAAGAAAAAGGTCCACCTAGAGGAAGTAAGGGTAAAAGAAGACAAATTCAGGCTGGTAGTTGTAAACAAATATACCGTCTTAGAACAGAGAGATGATGACCTAAATCTAATGAATGAAACCATAGCTAGGCTGGCTTAAAAGGCAGCAATAGAAGTGGGAGGTAAGGCGCCGAGGCAACGAGTAGGCAATCTTTCCCAAGTAAAAAAGGACCTATAAAAGAAACGACAAACACTGAAAGTGTGCAACTCAAGAGATGAGATTCGCAGAACTGTCAAAGCTGATCAACAATGCGAAAACAAGTGATATTCGAAGCTATGAGTGAGAAAGACTGAAGAAGCCATAAAATATGGACACAGCCTGAAATCAGTGAGAAAGTAATTTGGTCTGCGACAAACTAAGTTATATGCGCTGAAAAATAAGCAGGGGAACATCATCAGCAATTTCGAAGATATAGTAAAGGAATTGGAAGAATTCTACACTGACCTGTCGAATTCCCAGAAGATTCGGGATACCTTTACTAGAAACACTAAAGAAAACGATGCAGAAACTACTACTATAACTACCGATGAGGTCAGGAAGACCTTGCGAGACACAAAACGACCAAGAGCGGCAGGAGAAGATGGAATAACAGTCGAGTTAATCAAAGTTGGAGGCGACATACTGATTGGAAAACTGGCGGCCCTTTGTACGAAGTGTCTACCAACTGCAACGATCCCAGAAAAAAGAAAGAATGCGAACTTTATACTAATCCACAAAAAGGGAGACGTTAAAGGACTGAAAAATTGTAGGCCCTTCAGCTTGCTGCCATTGTTATATAAAATATTTACGAATATAATCTCCAATAGTGTAAGGGCAACTCTGGACTTCAGTCTACGAAGCGAACAGGCTGGATACTGGAAGGAGAACTCTACAATAGATCACGTCCATATCGTTGATTAGGTTATCGAGAAATCTGCACTTTACAATAAGCTTCTTTTTGTGGCTTTCATAGATTACGAAAAGGCATTTGATGTAGTAGAGATACGAGCAGTAATAGAGGCATTGCGTAATCAAGCAGTAAAGAACGCTTACGGAAATACCCTGGGAAATATCTACAGAGGTTTTACAGCTACCAAAATTCTACAAAAGAAGAGTAGGAAGATACCTATAAAGAAAGCAGTCTGATAGGGAGACACAATCTCTCCAATTATATTCACTGCATGCTTGGAAGAAGTATTCTATCTTAGAAACTGAAAACGCTTAGGAGTAAGTAATCTAGTGAGGCGAGTCTAGCAGTGCTATTGGAGGAATTAGATGGCAGTAAATGGGATATAATAGGGCTCAGTGAAGTTAGGAGGCCAAAAGAGGCATATACAGTGCTAAAAAGCGGGCACATCCTGTGCTACCGGGGTTTAGCGGAGAGACGAGAACTAGGAGTCGGATTCCTGATTAGCAAGAATATAGCTGGTAACATACAGTTTTCTATAGCATTAACGAAAGGGTGGCAGGTCTCGTTGTGGAACTTAATAAGAGGCACAAAATGAAGGTTGTACAGGTCTACGCCCCTACATCCAGTCATGATGACCAGGAAGTCGAAAGCTTCTATGAAGACGTAGAATCGGCGATGGGTAAAGTCAAGACAAAATACACTATACTGATGGGCGACTTCAATGCCAAGGTAGGCAAGAAGCAGTCTTGAGACAAAACAGTGGGGGAATATGGCATAGGCACTAGGAATAGCAGGGGAGAGCTATTAGTAGAATTTGCGGAACAGAATAATATGCGGATAAATAATACCTTCTTCCACAAGCGGGATAGCCGAAAGTGGATGTGGAGGAGCCCGAACGGCGAGACTAGAAATGAGATACACTTCATACTCTGCGCTAACCCTGGTATCACACAAGATGTGGACGTGCTCAGCAAGGTGCAGTGCAGTGACCATAGGATAATAACAACTCGAATTAGCCGAGACCTGAGGAGGGAACGGAAGAAACTGGTACATAAGAAGCTGATAAATGAGTTCGCGGTAAGAGGGAAAATATAGGAATTCTAGATCAAGCTACAGAACAGGTATTCGGCTTTAACTCAGGAAGAGGACCTTAGTGTTGAAGCAATGAATGACAATCTTGTGGGCATCATTAAGGAGTGTGCAATAGAAGTCAGTGGTAGATCCGCTAGACCGGATACCAGTAAGCTGTCGCAGGAGACGAAAGATCTAATCAACAAACGCCAATGTTCGAAAGACTCTAACCCTACAGCTAGAATAGAACTGCCGAACTTTCGAAGTCAATCAACAAGCGTAAGACAGCTGACATAAGGAAGTATATTATGGATGGAATCGAACATGCTCTCAAGAACGGAGTAAGCCTAAAAGCAGTGAAGAAGAAACTAGGAATTGGCAAGAATCAGATGGATGCGTTAAGAGACAAAGCCGGCAATATCATTACTAATATGGATGAGATAGTTCAAGTTGCTGAGGAGTTCTATGGAGATTTATACAGTATCAGTGGTACCCACGACGATAATGGAAGAGAGAATATTCTAGAGGAATTCGAAATTCCTCATGTAACGCCGGAAGAAGTAAAGAAATCCTTGGGAGCTATGAAAAGGGGGAAGGCTGCTGGGGAGGATCAGGTAATAGCAGATTTGTTGAAGGATGGTGGGCAGATTGTTCTAGAAAAACTTGCCATTCTGTATACACAATGCCTCATGACTTCGAGCGTACCGGAATCTTGGAAAAGCGCTAACATAATCCTAATCCATAAGAAAGGGGACGCCAAAGACTTGAAAAATTACAGACCGATCAGCTTACTGTACGTTGCCTACAAAGTATTTACTAAGGTAATTGCAAATAGAATCAGGAACACCTTAGACTTCCGTCATCAAAAGGACCAGGCAGGATTCCGTAAAGGGTACTCAACCATAGACCATATTCACACTAGCAATCAGGTGATAGAAAAATGTGCGGAGTATAACCAATCTTTATATATAGTTTTCATTGATTACGAGGAAGCGTTTGATTCAGTCGAAAACTCAGCAGTCATGGAGGCATTGCGGAATCTCGGTGTAGACAAGCCGTATGTAAATATACTGAAAGATATCTATAGCGGCTCCACAGCCACCGTAGTCCTCCATAAGGAAAGCAACAAAATCCCAATAAAGAAAGGCGTCAGGCAGGGAGATACGATCCCTCCAATGCTATTCACAGCGTGCTTACAGGACGTATTCAGAAACCTGGATTGGGAAGAATTGGGGATAAGAGTTAATGGAGAATACGTTAGTAACTTGCGATTCGCTGATGATATTGCCTTGCTTAGTAACTCAGGGGACCAACTGCAATGCATGCTCACTGACCTGGAGAAGCAAAGCCGAAGGGTGGGTCTAAAAATTAATCTGCAGAAAACTAAAATAATGTTTAACAGTCTCAGAAGAGAACAGCAGTTTACGATAGGTAGTAAGGTGCTGGAAGTGGTAAGGGAATACACCTACTTAGGACAGATAGTGACTACGGATCCGCATCATAAGACTGAAATAATCAGAAGAATAAGAATGGGGTGGGGTGCGTTTGGCAGGCATTCTCAGATCATGAACAGCAGATTGCCATTATCCCTCAAGAGAAAAGTTTATAACAGCTGTGTCTTACCAGTACTCTCGTACGGGGCAGAAACCTGGAGGCTTACGAAAAGGGTTCTACTTGAATTGATGACGGCAACGAGCTATGGAAAGAAGAATGATAGGTGTAACGTTAAGGGATAAGAAAAGAGCAGATTGGGTGAGGGAACAAACGCGAGTTATTGACATCTTAGTTGAAATCAAGAAAAAGAAATGGGGGCATGGGCAGGACACGTAATGAGGAGGGAAGATAACCGATGGTCATTAAGAGTTACGGAATGGATTCCAAGGGAAGGGAAGCGTAGCAGAGGGCGGCAGAAACTTAGGTGGGCGGATGAGAGTAAGAAGTTTGCAGGGACAACATGGCCACAATTAGTACATGACCGGGGTAGTTGGAGAAGTATGGGAGAGGCCTTTGCCCTGCAGTGGGCGTAACCAGGCTGCTGCTGCTGCTGCTGCTGCTGCTGCTGCTGCTGCTGCTGCTGCTGCTGCTGCTGCTGCTGCTGCTGCTGCTGCTGATGATGATGATGATGATGATGATGATGATGATTTTCTCCTCAACTCGTTCGCCGAGTCATCGGGGCTAAGCTCCACGTTCACTGACTCTGCGTCATGAAGGACGTCGTGTCGTCAACTTCCGCTTCTCTAGGAGCGAGCGCGCGAAGCCTCTCCAAACTCTCCGCCAGCTGCTCGGCAGTCGACCCCAAGCCAGAGCTATCGAAGAAACGTGCGTTGCGGGCATTCTGTCACAGCGCCGAAGCTGTCTGGTATTCCAGTAACCACAAGCAAGCTGGGCGTTCCGACGGATGGCTGGAGGCATAAACCCAAGCTGATGAAGGAACCTTAACGTAGACGTACGTGAGCGGCTTGATCGGTCAGCACGATCCTGCCACCTGTTGGCGCAGAGATTTACCAGCCAATGAAAGCGCTAATAGTTCTCTAAACAAGTGTAAAACATTTTAACCCTTTAAAACAACTTGTTAACCATTACACTAGCAGCAAAGAATACATTTAGCTACTGCTGCTTTGTGTGTTTGAGCGCTCTACCACCAGGTGGCTGCACCGTGCAGACCGTTCACATTTGCGCTTCTATTCATCCCGTGAAACGACACGGTCAAACGGCCAGGCCCTGTCCCCTTGCGCTTGCGTTTACCCTAATACCTTACTCATGAAACGCTATTGCGTCAGTAATCTTCCGGCGTAAAGTGACGCACGCAAACGCGCAAATCCTGGCGCCGATCGAATAGCGGCAGTCCGATGCGCTGCAGCCAGTCCGCTCGTCTGCTGTCTCGCAGAGGGACACGTTGTCGAAGCTTGACATATTGCCAGTCGCAACGTTTGCACTCCACAACGCAAAAAGTCGAATCATAGTGCTCGCGAAAAGACTGAGACGGACTTTGGCCGCGGAACTCTCATCAATATGGAGTACGTTGTAACGCAAGCTGACGGCGCTTGCTGTGTGCCGGAAGTGCTTAATTAAGTGTAGAGTGAAGTTGTTCTTGTGCATTCTGTTTCCATTATTTTCTTTTTACAGAAACAAATTAAGTAACATTACAACTATTACGAACATCGTTTATTCACCAAAAAGGTGGAGTAATTATCGATGACGCACCCTGGGCAACCAATCGGATAGCTCGCCCTACTGACATCAATTGGGTGATGACGTCATGTGGGTAGTGGCGGCTGAAAATCCCGCCGTGTAGTGTGCTGCGATAGACACCGATGCACATTTTTGTAGCGTTATAATAAATTACGCGCTTTACGCGGAGCACTTAGATGCGTGAGTGATCAGAAGTACCAACTCTAATGACTATGTAGGTTTGTTAAAAATCGTTCAAAAAGTCGTTAAGCGGCAGACGTGGTCAGCGACTATGCTAAGTCGTGCGGCCTCAACTGCGCCCCCCCCAATAGTAGGAGCTACTCCTGGTCTCACCGCGAAAGAAGCCTGCATCCGACTCGCCCACTATCAACATACAACTGGAGGGACACGCCATCGTTCCGTCTCAGAGCGTAAAGATATTGCGAATGGTTTTCCAGTCGTATCGCACCAATTCAGCATTAAATCACAAGCTTTAGAATACGACAGCCCAAGTTACCCACATGATCCGACGAATAACAACCAAGACAAGAGGCAGACACGCGTCGGCTTGTCCAAGCCTTCATCATGTCTTCGGTAACTTATGCTATCCCAAACGCACTACTCAACGCGACGGAACTCAAGGAAATCAACACAATGATCAGAAAAACATAAGCAGGCGATGAGCCTGCCGATCAGTACGTACACAGAACGCCTACTACGACTAGGTGTGCACAACGCGGCCGAGGAGCTGATCGAGGCACACTTATCCAGTCAGCGAGCAAGGCTGGCGGTTACGGAAGCGGGGAGGTCCATTCTCTTACGTCTGGAGCTCTCTGCCCCTCTGAGCCATCCGCCGCCTCAGACCCTGAGTCTACCCCATGCCATCCGGAGCAGCATCACCGTACGTCCTTTACCGCGCAACATGCACCCAGTCACCACGCAGAGCGCAGGGAGGCCCGGGCCCTGGCCATTAACAAGCGGTACGGGACTTTACCCTCTACAGCCTACACGGACGCGGGTTCTCCACCGTAGTCGTCAACAAAGAACATCGGAGCAGCATTTCGCTCACCCGAAACAATCCCCTCCAAGCCGAGGAAGCGCCCATAGCCCTCAGGCTCTCCCAAACAGAGATTGAAGTCATAGTGACCGACTCCCAACAGGCGTGCCGCAACTTTGCTAGTGGCAGAATTCATAAAACTAAGCTCAAGATCATCAATCCAAAGTCGCCAACGAGATCAGTCATGGTCATCTGGGCGCCAGCTCATCAGGGCATTTCTGGCAACGAGGTCTCCAACCCAGTGGCTCGAGATTTGACCCACCGAGCCGACGCCGAGGAATTTGAACCTGAGCGCATGCACCCTCTAGTCTCGTACCAAGACATCACACTACACTACAAGCTAACCTACAGAACATATGCACCCCCACACAAGTCACTACCTAGAGAGCAGGAGCGATTCCTCCGAGCTCTACAGGTTAATACATTATCCACCCAACCAGAAATCACCTCGTAGCCCCTACACAATTCTCTCCGCAATGCCGCTTCTGCGCAGAGCCCGGGTCCCTTAGGCACATAGTACGGGGTTGCAGAGCGGCCCCGGTAAATTCTCTGAACCCTTACCCCACCAAAGAGCTTTGGGAGAGAGCCTTGGCCAGCTCCGACCTCGAGGATCAGCAACGGCGGATTGCAGGGGCGCAGGACGTGGCCCGAGCTCAAGGCATTCTGGAATGAGGAGGCCTCTTCAAAGCTGCATTCACACAATGAAAATGTTTATTCTTTCTCTCTCTCTCTCTCTCTCTGAGGCCACGTTTTGGTGCTGTCAATGAACCAGGTGGCAGTATTGATGCGAGAGGAGAGAAGGGAAATGTACGATAGGCGAGAAGCGGTACAAATGGTTCGTGTCTTGGAGTTCGTGCGTCCGTGTAGAGACATCACTGCCAAAAAAATTCTCACTCCAAATGTGTACACCTACAATCCTACGAAACGAGCAAATTCCTTCTGCTACAGCCTACAATTCTAGGTCCTTGTTAAAAAGCAAATGATCTTTTCGCTTTAATAGCCATGATGATAACTCAGTGTCTAAGATGCCGTGTTCAATAGCACGCCTATTGGCCTTTCAACCTATTAGAGCAAGGTTGTGGCATTGCTGCCTCCGGCTTTTGTTCAAAAGAGCACAGGTGTTCCATTGCCTGCTATATCTTGCGCATTTCCCAGCGTCAAGAGTCCGCAGCGAATTACAAGTTTTTTTTTACTGGTTGCCGACAGGAAGGGGAGTCAATTCAAGAGATTCTCGTCGACATATGGCGCATAGGCGGCAACTGCAATTTTGGCAGCGCATTAGACCTGAAGTTGAGGGATCGGATTATTTGCGGTGTACAGTCAAGCAGTGCACACAAGCAATTACTCTCTAAGGAACGGTTAATGCTAGACGACGCCGAATTCCTAGGCGTTCCAGCGGAAGCGGCGGACGGTGATGCTAAAGATATGCACGTATAACCACCCAAGGTACTCAAAGTGCAAGCCCGTCATTGATCCCTTCAAGATAACCTTAAGCAATGCGCTGCACAAGCTTGTGGACAATGCCGAAGCGCGAATCATGACGATAATACCTGCCAGTGGCCGAAAGCGCGCTGTTTTCATTGTGATCAGCAAGGTGGCTTAGCTAGGTTGTGCTACGCCACGCCAACAGACGTGGAAGTTGAAAATCAAGCAGAGTCAGAGCACTGATATGCATGCAAACCATGTTAAACAATGACGATAGCGACTAATACAGCGGGGCAACCGTCTGGATGCTAATTTCTTATAGGAGAAGCGTATTGGAACCCCCGTTACGACGCACGTTTTGTTCGAGAGGCGTGGAATGGCCCCTGCAAACCGACACAGGCTCCCCGCTGTGCCTCATATCCAGACATATTTACTAGATACCCTGCGCACAATGGCCATGCTGGAAGGCGCTACTAATGAAGTCATGTTACGCCGGAAAGTGCCCGCGCCGGGTGAACTCGAACAGTCGATGTGGCACAAAAGTATCTGTCGCGTGCACATTAATTGTGCCTGACTGTGCAGAAACAAGTCTCTTTGGACGCTACGCGATAACTGCCATCCGAAAGAGGGGCGTTTCGATTAGACTGCTGCAGCACCAGATTTTCTAGGTGATACTAGGCCAACCGAGCAAACGGTGAATAGGCTGCTCGCCGGTTACGAGGCGGTCTTCTCTGCAGATCTGGGTCTCACGAAATGTCAACCTGAAAACGTGAAGTTCAAGGACACCACGACACTGTAGTTCTGTAAGGCTAGATCCCTTCCTTACGCACTCCGGGGTAAGCTTCCACGCGAAATTGATCGGTTGGTGGCAGTTGCAGTCTTATCACCGGTAGATTATGCGTAGTAGGCTACGTCTGTCATAGTGGTATTAAAGGAAAAGGACGGTATTGTAAGAATATGTGGAGATATTAAGGTCTCCCTCAACCAGGCATTTGATGTGAAACATTATCCACTACCGGTAACCGAGGACATGTTTGTAAGCCTAAATGGGGATGACAGCTTCAGCCCATTGGATATGAAGGACGCGCACACTCAGCTACTGCCGGATGATGCGTCACGCAAGCTTTGTGTTGTGCACGCTCACCGTTGCCTGCTTCGTAGAAAAAGAATCCCATTTGGTTTAGTTTGGCTTTTGTCCGCGCCGGATATTTTTCAAAGAAAGACGGACGCAATACTCGGCAGCCTACCAGGTATCAAAACCTACCTTCATGACGTGCTAGTGGTAGAGTATAACAGTGGCAGCGGAGAGTGGCTTGAGGAGCTAAAACGGTTCCGGGAGCAAGGTCAGAGGGACAGAAAACAACCGTTATCGCTCCCCCTGTTGCTAAAACGCATACCGTTATTTCCCTTTCCCAAGATCTTCGAGCATTGCTTCCTATATAATGCAGCGGTGCTACCAATAAAGTTGTTCACCACCCACGTTCATGCTGCTGCCGTGGTCACAGCTCATTTACAAATATTTGGTTGTGTCTTTATTTCCATACCAAAGAAAACAACTTCAATTTCTTACTGAATATTTTTAATATATTTACCTTGGTCCGAATGGCAACGTAACGCTAACCCATGAAACATTCATGATGATGTTGTATACCTCGGAAAATTTAAAGCACGCGGTTAAACTACGTATCCAAAAAACAGGTAATGAGCAAATTGGTTACGTAATTCAATCTATCCTATGTATCTTGTAGAACTACTTCGCTTCTCTGCAAGAGCGCAGGGCTGTAACCGGTGGTGGAGCTAGGTCGTCTGGCACATGGGCCCATAGGTGTTCAGTCACTCCCCAGATACAGTCAGGAAGGCGAGGATATCGCAAATTTCCGGGGAGTAGGAGGGGCTGATGTTTCAGCACCAGCACAGCCGCCTTGCAAAGCCCCCCTCCCCTCTCTTCGCTTTCGTTCCCAGAGATCGCTAATGTAGCAGGTAGACAGGCTGTTTTATTTTCTGCACCAAATAACACAGGGTGGTGCACTGATCACTTGTAATAAGGGCATTTGCACATCTGCTGTCAAACTGTTAGGCTTGGCAGTAAATACAGATAAAGACATAATTAGCGATTTGAGAAGCAATATTTGCAAAATTGAAGACGGACAATCATATGTTGACGAACAAGAACTTCACAAAAATCGTCGTAGGTACTACGGCGTGCAGTGTTTTGGTTGTCGCCAGCCCTGAACGCGAACGAAAATTAAGCAGCGTGTCAGTGACGCTGATCTCCACACCCTATCAGAAAACGCCTCCTGCGTGCTTTCTGCGCGGGCAAGTATGCTATGGCAATTAAGAGTTCTCTTCGTTCTAATCCATAAAGCCTTTCTTTATTTGCCGCTTTTGGCAAACGTGATCACCCGAGCTGCCGTACCGCTACAAGATTGGAAACAGGATGTAGCACGCTCCGCGTCGATTCCTGCCATCACCATGAAAAAAACTAGAAGGCCGCGATGAAGCCCGTGCCAGCGAGAGCTTGCGCTACTGTTGGTCTGCACTCGCAACGGAGAGTATACAAATGTTGAGGTCACTGGTTCTCTAGTTCATATTTCTTGCGGTACTGCCACACTGCGCAGCCCTCAGTGCCAAAGTACTGCTGGCTTTAGCAACCAAGACGATTTTGTTCAGAGATGAAGTTTTTGTTAAGCTAATAATGTGACTTTGGGTACTCAATTGCCGAATTACAACGTTTCCTCTATAATTGCTGATCAAGCAGTTATTTAAGATATCCTTATTAATTACCTGCCCTGCTTTGCACGATACCCAGTTCCTAGTGGTCAGAGACACATAACCTGATAGACTATGGGAATATTATAAAAAAGTTCACCTTTCTATACAACTCTGTATAGGTGAAATGGGACATTGTATTTCTGACATGACGTTACGCAACAAAATCAACATCCACAACCGGAGGAGGTGACAAAAGAGCAATAAAAGGAAGGAAATGTATGAAGGTCACGTTCGGTTTCCTACCCTATACAGGCGGAGGGGCTCACGAGAAGAAAAGAAAGGAGAGGGAGGGAAGAAGGTACTATCAGTGTGAATACATGCGGTTGTCCATGACTTCACGCCTATAATCAGCTACCGAGGCCAGTCGCTTTCAGGAAAGGTAGCAGTGCCCGGGTCACTATGTAAGCCTGCTTTGCATGGGGCCATGGTCCGAGAATCTTAGTCTCTGAAAGTGGTCTGTTATCTAATCGGTTTAACACCCTCTGAAGAAAGTCGCCTTCGTTGTCATAGATATTACAAAAACAGAATGCGTGCTCAATCGTCTGTTCACAGTTGCACGAGTCACAGATCGCTGTGTCGGACATTCCAATGAGGAATGAGTAGGCTTGCGTAAAAGCCGCCCATAACCAGACAGACAGACAAAGAACTTTATTTACAAGGTCCTGAAAAGCTTTGCCCTAGGGTAGAGCTGCGGGCCGCTCCCACGTGGGGACTGGTAGGCCAGCCTAACCGCTGCATCGTGGGCTCTCTGGACCGCCCAAGTTTGACGTTAAAGTTCTGAGCTCTGGATGGCGGAGCTCCATTCTTCTTCCGTGATTTGATTGGATCCCTGTAACAAGGGGCATCGCCAGAGCATGTGTGCGACATTGCTAACAGCTCTACAGTCGGAGCAAGTAGAGCTAAAAGCCTCTGGAGTGATCATATGGGAAAGGGTCAGGTTTGGATAACACTTAGTCTGAAGTATGCATAAAGTGGACGCCATAGGTCGAGCCCATTTGGTTTGAGGGGGGGGGATAAGTCCTCCTAACCAGGTGATCGTGCGCAGTAATTTCGCTGAAAGTGGTCAGAGTGTCCCGAAACTCGAGAACCCCGGAGTCTGAGCTCGAACCTGCTCCCGCGCGGTGGGTTAGTTCGCGCGCTTGGGAGTGGGCGATGTCATTGAGATTGGGAAAGGAGTCAAGCAGGGGGTCGAGGTGTACCGGAAACCACGTGATGGTGTGCGGAGAGATTATCTCGTTCTTGAGAATCTTGTGAGTCACTTCAGTGATGGATCCTCAAGCGAAAGCCCCGACCGCCATTGTCGAATCGGCGAGGATTTGTGATCTGCTGTTATCTAGGAGCTATAGCAACTGTAACGCATTCCGATCTGGTTGGTGTTGAGCTCTTCAGGGGAGCCGCATTCACTATCTGCCCCTTGCGATCTACGACGGCAATGGCGAAGTTAGACGACTGTCCGTATTGGGCTGCGTCGACAAAACATGCCGAGTAGGGATCGTCTTTGGCATGCTTGAAGAGGGCGAGACCTCTTGCCCTGCGTCTGCCTACGTCGTGTTGAGGACAAACATAACGGGGAAATGGTGCGACTCGTATGTTGTTCCTTTGATCTTCTGAGATTTCATATTTCTGTTCCTCAATTAGGATAGGGTTGATCCCAAGAACTGCCAGGATCTTCTTTCCAGCTGGGGTACCGAATAGACGGGCCAGTTGGGCTGATTTCTGGGCCTCGGTTATCTCGTCCAATTAGTTTTGCGCTCCTAGTTGCATAAGGAGGTCCGTGCTCGCCCGTAACGGAATGCCTGGTCTTTTTTGATACTTTTTCTGAGGAGCGTGTTTAATAGTTTCTTCTCGGAGTTATACCAATTGCGCATGGCTGCCACATAAACTATATGACTCATGAGGAAGGCGTGGAACAAGCTGAGGAGGTTGTCTTCCTTTAGGCCTCGACGCCTATCCGAGACTCTGTTGATGAGTCTGATCATGATCTCAGTCTTGGCTGTGAGGGTGTTGAACGTCGTCTTGTTACTGCCATTGGATTCGATGAACATGCCAAGCACCCGAATGGTGTCTACTCTGGGGATAGTACAGCTGCTTCAGTGTGGAGTTTGATGTTTATTTCAGACAACGGTTTCCAGCCTCTAGTTTTGCAACCTCTGCTGACTGGCCTGTAGAGGAGGAGCTCAGACTCGCCATCGGAGCATCTAAACCCTGTATTTTCCAGGCTGATCTCTTTTTGATCTACAGCCTCCTGAAAGCCTGATTCAACAGCTCCTTCACTTCCTCCGGTGCACCAGATTGTGACGTCATCAGCGTAGAGCGTATGATTGATTCCTTCTATGTGGGAGAGCCTTTGCGATAGTTTCTTCATGGTGATGTTAAAAAGCAGTGGTGAGGCTTCCGCTCCTTGTGGCGTGCCTCTGGGGTCCAAACCGTAATTGTCCGACTTTAAGTGACGAATTTATAGCGTGGCCTTGCGATCCCTGAGAACCGAGCTTATGTACCTGTGGAAGGCGTCTCCCTAATTGAGCTCCGAGAGGGAATTCCGAATGGGAGCATGGGATACATTGTCAGCGGCCTTCTCCAGGTCTTAGCCTCAGATGCCTCTTATATCACTTGTGGTGTTGTCAATAATTTGACACTCGACGAGCTTCATCACGTCTTGCGATGACAGGGCCGGACAAAAGCCGATCATGTTATGCGGAAATAATCCTTGTTTCTCGATGTGCTTCCCAATTCGATTAGATATGACGTGTTGCGCCACTTTCCCCACGTCGTGAGGGAAATAGGTCTGAGGTTTGAGAGACTCAGTGGTCTTCCAGGCTTTGGAATGAGGATAACCAAGGCCATTGTCCAGGACTCCGGGAACACCCCTCGTTGCCATATACCATTGATCTCCTCTGTCAACCATTCTATAGAGCAGTCGTCCAGGTTTCTGAGGGCCCGCTCGGGGGTGCCATCAGGACCCGGGGCCGACTTGCCATTTAGATTCTGGAGAGCTTCCCTTACTTCGCATGTCTTGAAGGGGTTATCTAGCTCGGGGCAAGATGACCCTTTGTAGGGCGGATAGTCTTCGTCACTTGAGTTGCCCAGTGGCAGATAGTTGCGAATAAGTCTTTCGAACACGGTCTTTAGTGTCTCTGATTTTGACGCCTCGTATAAAATCTTCGCTATCACCCATAACCAGAAGCTGCACAATAAAGTTTCTTCATGGCGGAAGGAGTTCGATGGAATCTGAAGCTTCGACAAGGGATCCAACGGCTGGAGACGGCAGTTGGAGAAAATCGGGGTGTTTCACAGAGCTTCATTTTTGGCTTGAGCAAGTAAACGAAGACCCCTCGCAGCATCTGTCCTTGATAAGGGCTTGGGAAGTATCAGGGTTTCTTTATAGGCTGAACGGGCGGCCTCATCAGCAAGGTCATTTCCGACGATACCACAATGCCCCAGAAGCCATTGGAATATGATTGCATGCAATTTATGAGGGCTTGATGGAGAACTCTGGTCTCAAACACCAGTTTATCATGGGTCTTGTGTCGTAAGCCTTACTGCATACCCCGAAGGGCTGCTTTGGAGTCACAAAAAGCGACCCACTTCCAAAGTTTACCTTGTACGACGTAATTAACAGCGGCACATAGAGCGGTAAGTTCTGTTGCAGTAGAGGTCATTGTATGGGACACTTTGAAATTATTGTAACTTGTAAGGCCGGGATGATAATAGCGCCTGTGGAGCTCGTGGCTGATGCAGATCCATTGGTGTAAATATGCGTTCTTTGTTTATATGCCTCGTTCACTAATGACAGTGGGAACTGACGTAGAACCACTGCTGTACGGCGGGTCTTGTTCGTGATTCCCGGAACCGTGAGGTGTACTTGTGGCTGTCGTAGGCACCAGAGGGTTAACAGTGGTCTTGCTGCTGTTGTAAAACCCCACGGAAGGTAGACTTGATGTGTCGCAAGAAGTTTAGAAAATATAGTTTGAGGTCCTTGTGCTGGTAAAGCTGAAATATAGTGACTGGGTACGTGACACGGATATCGAATGTGTGCTCTAATACTGCCAGTCGTTGTACATATTGGATCCAAATAGTCTCTTGCAATCATGATTGTTGCGTGAGTCCATGCGCATCGTGGTAGTCTAGGACATGTCCATAGATCCTGACCTTGAAAACTCTCGAGGGTACCTATTTTTGTTTAACATGTGTTCATCAAAACCGGCAAGCATTACCGCAAAAAGACCAGAAGCTGTGCTCTGTACGGCGGCACCATGGACCGTACCGACGTGCCCCAGGTTTTTCCGCAGAGGACCCTGATTGTATGTACAATCAAAATTAGTCACCGCTTCAAGTAGATGCAGTGGCAACTCCATTAAAGGTCCCCGTATATAATCACACCTAAGAAGCGGTGGGACTTCTGGTAATTGTTAACCTGGCCATTGAGAGAAACAGGGAACTGTGCCATGGGTTTGCGCGTTAATGTGATTAAACTGCGTATATTTAGATGGGCACACTAACCTCCGTATTCAGAAATGCATCTTAACTTAAAGACCATGCTTGATTTGATTTCAACCTCCGCAGGGGCGTCGGCGTCAGCAGGCGTTTGGTGTGTTGCGACACCACGTACCCGAGCACACGAGGGTTCGACCCTCCCGCGTGTAGCCGTGCGCGGCTTAGCCGTGCCCGGGGAAAAGGGGATCCTTGGGGTTGAGCCAATGCCGGGTGTTTGAACCTTTACGGCCCCTCGGCGGCGGTATCACACCCCTTTGGCCTCGGCTTCACGTAGACGGCACCCCCGGAGTGACCCACCCGGGGGAAATCGGTAGTTGCCTTTTCCTGTCCCCCTCTCCTTTCCGCGTCTTTTTCTCTTCCTTTCAATCTTTCCTGTCTTCTCATCTCTTCTATTTACTCCCGACATTCCTGGCAGCGAGGGTTAACGTTCTGTAGGTGGCCAACCTTGGGTATTCCATATTGGGTTATAGTAGCACCGTACAACTGGCGAGGGCTTGTCTTACTCGTAAGACCTGCTCCGTCCCCATGTTGGGCTCGGTGGTGGGCGGTTGGCGCTGCTGCCGAACTCATGACCTCTATATGGCTTCTAACAAACCAATTTCCCGTGATCCCCCTCTAGAAAGAGAGCGCACCGATGCAACCTTTCAATTCTTTTTGAAAAACAATGAAGAAAATTTCCCTAAATACCATGTTATTCATAGTGAAAGCAACACGAGCGCACGTAAATTCTCCCCCTTCTTGGTGGTGAAATGCATTGGCAACACGATAGGAGCTGGCTACAAAGCCACAAAGATGAGCAATGGAGACCTGCTGATTGAATTGAAGGATAAACCTCAATATGATAAAATCAATGAATTGAAATGCATAGGCGATGTAGCGGTCACTGTGTCCGCACATCGAACCATGAACACGAGCCATGGAGTAATCTCCGAAGACGACTTCATGGACCTCAGTAACGAAGAGTCGCTTGAAGGTTTTCAGGACCTAAATGTCATCAAAGTAGAGCGAATTCTATTCCGCAGGAATAACGAACAACTTCGAACAAAGCACATTGTACTGTGCTTTGATACCAGTGTGTTGCCTTGTACAGTGAATGCAGGCTATATCAAAGTACGTGTAAGGCTGTACATTCCAAATCCTCGACGGTGCTTTAAGTGCCAGAGGTATGGGCACGCATCGCAGACATGCCGAGGAAGGCAGACTTGCGCGAAATGCAGCTCGAACGATCATCCATCAGACACTTGCGACTCATCTCCACATTCCGTGAACTGTGATGGAAGCCATCCAGCTTACTCTAGAACGTGCCCTAAATGGAAGCAAGAAAAAGAAATAATTGCTTTAAGGGTCAAAGAAAATATAAAATTTCACGAAGCAAGGTAACGTCTGTCATACTTGAATCACACAAGCTTTTCCGAGGTGGCGCGACGGGGGGCAGCGTCACAAATCCCTCGGGAGTCTACCGCGGTCACTGATAGTGGTCCGGTAATCACTCCGCCTGCCCCCCTGGTGGCTGCAACAAGTGCTGCTCCATCAACATCGAAGGTGGACCTGCCGACTCTGGTTCCGCAGGTCCCAAAGCTAATCCGAACTCCACGGCCTGGGACGCGTGTTTCAGCGCCTATTTCACGATCCTCCAGCGCCTCTGAGAAGGTTATGGAGGTCGATCGAAATCCCCGGCGTCATCGACGCTGAAAGATCAGCGCTCTCAAGAGCGCACTAGAAGAGATAAAATACCTGTAACTGTTGAAAGAAAGAGTCCGGTAACCTAAACGGTTACCGCCCTAGTATACATATCCATCTATCTTTACCACGTGCTCTTGAACACAGACAACCAAAATCTTCCTCGATATGGCTACACAAATAATTCAATGGAATGCCAGGGGCCTATTTAGCAATCTAGATGATGTCAAATATGTACTAGAGGAATATCAGCCACGACTGTTCTGTGTTCAAGAAACACATTTAAAGTCTACACACAAGAACCTCTTAAGACAGTACATTATTTTCCGTAAAGATAGAAATAATGGTAATTCTTCTTCAGGTGGTGTGGCAATCATAGCCTAAAAGGCAGTAGCGTGCCAGCATGTATCACTTCAGAGTCCATTCGAAGTAGTGGCTGTTCAGGCTATATTGTTCAACCAACTTATAACTATTTGCTCCACATATATATCGCCTGATGAACGGTTTGACAAAGCATAATTTGAAAAACTGATTGACCAGCTTCCCGAACCCTATATAGTAATCGGAGACTTCAATACCTACAACACATTCTGGGGTGACTCAAGATTTGATGCGAGAGGACGGGCAATAGAAAACTTCCTTCTTTCTTCTGAAGCCTGTCTATTTAAAAAGACAGAGCCAACGTAACACAGTTCAACGCACAACACGTATTCATGTATAGATTTAGCCATAGGGTCAGCATCACTTCTACCTGGAATAGTGGGTTATACCTGGAATGGTGAGTTATAAGTAATCCATATGGGAGCGATCACTTCCCAACACTCCTAAAAACAACAAAGTGGCACGATGGAACAACTTACCCCAAAAAGTGGAAACATCATAGTGCAGACTGGTCAAAATTCAGAAACATATGTAAACTGTGCCTGGAAGATGTGGACCACCTAGGTGTTGAGGAACTAACCACCTACGTCACTGAACATATCCTCGTTTCTGCTAAAAACTGCATACCTCAGTCCTGACAGACAAAGTAAATCCATAACCGTGGTGGAACAGAGACTGTGAAACTTCAAAGAAACTCCAGAACACAGCATGGAGTAGATTTTCACGCTACCCAACCACATAAAATCTAATAGAATTTAAGCGGTGCAAGGCAACTGGCCGCCGCATCCGCCGAGTATCGAAAAGAGAAAGCTGGACACGCTACGTATCCTCCATAAACTCATACACGGATGTTAGCAAAGTGTATAATAGGGTACGTAAACTAAAAGGGCAACATCGAAACCCTTCTCTTCTCATCACTGGCTCTGGCGATACTATAGAAGATCAAGTAAACACCCTTGGTGAGCACTTTCAGAAGGTATAAAGCTCCGAAAATTGTACCGAAAAGTTCTTACACCATAAAAAAATAGCTGAAAGTATCCCTCTGCGTCCAACCAAGTTGTCATCAGAAGGATACAACAAACCACGAACAGTCCATGAACTGAAGCTTGCCCTAGGCTCTTGTGGGAGCTCGGCTCCAGGGTCTGACACAATAACATATGAAATAATCAAGAATCTGCCTTGTGAGACCCTAAAGTGCACCTTAGGTGTCTATAATAAGATTTTGCAACAGGTCATATACTTTCATCTTGGAAGGAGGCAATAGTCCTGCCAATACTCTGACATGGCAAAGACCCTTCCTTAGTTAAGAGTTACAGAGTCGATTGCATTCACAATCTGTTTACTTAAGGTATTTGAAAAAATGATTAACCGTGGCCTTGTGTTCTTTTTGGAATATAATAGTATATTTTATCCTCAACAATCTGGCTTCCGAAGAGCAAGGTCTACAAACGATAATCTTGTTCTCCTTGAGTCATATATAAGTGATGCATTTGTACACAGCCAATACTGTCTATCTGTATTCTTTGATCTTGAGAAAGCATATGATACAGCCTGGCGATAGGGTATTCTGCAAGACCTGCCGTCCTGTGGAATTGGGGGTTATATGCTAAAGATCTTGCAGAATTACCAATCTGGAAGGAAGTTCAGCGTAAGAATTGGCAATGTACTTTCGCGCACTTTTGTTCAAGAAAACGGCGTACCACAGGTAGGAGTGCTAAGTTGCACACTTTTCCTAATTAAGATGAACTCTCTCCACTCTGCTATACCATCCGTGGTGTCTTATTCTGTCTATGTGGACGACATCCAAGTCAGCTTTAAAACTTGCAATCTGTCCATATGTGAACGCCAGATACAGTTAACTGTTAATCGGCTCGCCAAATGGGCAGACGTAAACGGTTTTAAATTCAGTGCAGAAAAGACTACCTGTGTGCTGTTTTCCCGACGAAGAAGAGTATGTCCTGACCATTGCATTAAGATGAATGGGAGAAGCCTGGTAATTAGAAAGGAACAAACATTTTGGGGTGTAATCTTCGATACCAAGCTAACCTTCATGCAGCATTTAAAAGAGTTGAAGCTTAAATGTGTTAAAACAATGAACCTTTTAAAGATTTTATCTCACCAGTCGTGGGAAACAGATATGCACTGTCTCCTATCTCTTATAAGCCGTGTGTTGTCACGCACAGACTATGAATGTATTTTTATCACTCGGCTTCAAAGACAGCACTTAAGCTACTCAATCCTATCTATCACTTAGGTATCCGCCTAGCACTTGGTGCCATTCGTACTAGCCCTGTGCAAAGTCTCTATGCAGAGTCGGGACAGTGGTCAGTGGATTATCAGCATTTCTCGGAGTCACCTACGCAATAAGAAACATGTCCCTTAAACAAAATTCATGCAAAGCTCTCATAAGTGATCAGTCCACATGTCAGTTGTATTCAAACAGGCCTTCACATGCACCGCCTTTCCGTAAGCAGTAAAATCCGTTGCAGAAAAACTCGAAGTAGATTTCATAGATCTGCAGGAAAGCGACTACATTGAATCCATCCCACCTGGGGATGAATGTACAGTCAACTGTGACTTGTCGTTTAGAGAACTTAACAAAAAGAGTTGTCCAAATGCCCTCCTTCAGCAACATTTCTTGGCCCTCGAAGACACGTATATATCTATGGTATTTTAGAGCGCAGCTCTTTGGCGTCCGTTCCTGGGTTTCGCGTCGTCGTCGGCCTCGTAACCAGCTCCGCCCCCCTTTCATCCCCCCAGCGCTAGCAGCGACCGACTGATACCGCTGGATGCCGCTGACGCGGCTAGAGAGTCAAGATAACGTGACTGCATAGAACACCGTCGCCACCATGCAGAAAGAGGAGGAAAGGGTCCCCCCCCCAGTTCTTGTGTGGCGGATAGGGTGCTCTTCAGTTGCCGACGCGCCGGTTATTTCACTTAGGCCCCGGCACGTCGACGAATACGTGACCACCTTCCCACGGCTAGACCTGGTTCTTAGCGCTGCGGAAGCGAGGGTATCATATTGTTTGTGTCGGCATCGGCGGCGTTGTCCCTGAAACCAACTCCGCAGCTGGGGTTGACTCACTATCGGCGTCAGCGGCATCAGTCAGTCGCTGCTATCTCTTCCCTCCTCCCTTTATCGTGTTGTCCGCTTGCTGCGCGCGCTTCTGCCCCCATCGTTTGCCGCTGGGTGTACACGCCGCCCCCCTCCCCCCTCTTCCTGCGAGTCTCCGGTTGTCAAAGCGCCGGCTCGAACTTAATTCCTTTCTTCGCTCCTCCTCCAATGCAACCCCTGTGCGGTGGCAATCAGAGAGCCAGATCGGTGGCGGCGGATCTGTATATGTGCGCCGCCCGAGCCGAAATTGCCGCTGCCGTTCGCCCTGTGCGGTGGCAATCAGAGAGCCAGATCGGTGGCGGCTTGACATAAAGACAAACAGCAATTTCCTAACACTTATGCGGGAGAACATCCCGTTCCTCTCGCTCGTAACGCGTCCCACGGCTGTTACAACCTCGCGAGGCACTTGTATAGATCTCGTCTTTGAGAATCAAGCATTGGTGTACCAAGTCGAACATATATCAGTCTATTTCTCCGACCACAAAGCTTCCTTCATGACTGTCAAGAACTGTTAGTGGAGTCTTTGTTAAAGGAATACGTGTGAAAAATAAAAAAAAATTCTGTGATAGCGCACACATGTGTTGCTCGATTTCTTTGCCTCAATCTATCGAAAAGGTGAAACAGCTTATTTGCTGCGCTCAAATTTCGCATTAGGAAGTAACGTAATCGTCGGTAATTTTTTTCACTGATGCTTCAAAGTCTGCAACTTCGGTATCTTGTGCAGCCCATGGCCCAAACTTCTCCAACTCTAAAACATTACATAAACATAGCAGCATCGTTACAGCGGAAGCGTACGGTATTCTGATCACTATTGAGTATATAGTACAACACAAAATAGAAAAGTCTATAATATACACAGATTCCTTAGTGTTGTCACAGCCCTGTCCTGTGGCATACCAAGCCGAAACCGTGTAATTAACCAGCTTCTCAAACAGATCGACGTAGCGCATAAACAAAGCCTTGCTCTTGCTGTATGCTGAGTGCCAGGCCACTCTGGGATCACAGACAATGAAATGGCGGACAAGAATGCTGGACAAGCGGCTCATCGGAATACTGTTGATGTAAGCTGGATACCTGGTGTGTACATGAAACGTGTGGTACGAAAGGCGCTCTGTAATCATTGGCAAGCTGAATTGGACAAGGCAGTTGAAAATAAGCTCCACGTGCTTAAACCGCAGTTAACAAAATCTTTCCCATTGAAGCTTGATAGACACACTAAAGTCACACTGGCACGACTCAGAATAGGACGCACTTACGGCACACTCAAATACCTCTTGACTGCAACTGACCCACCCACGTGCACACGCTGCGGTGAAAACTTAACCGTCCTACATGTCCTCATTCAATGTTCTGAACTTCACCGACACCGATTGACTCATTTTAGAGAACTCTACTCACGCCATATACCACCCTATCCCTCGATGTTCGTATCAGAGGATGCACTTTTTAACTATAAAAGAGTGCCTAATTATCTTGCGCAAGTTAACTTTCTCGACATCATCTCATACCATCCTAACCTTCAGATTGCGCCTCAGAGGTGAGGCACAGTCTGATGCACAAAAGTATGTCTGAGCTATTGCGCTTCTTGCGTAAGCAAGAATTGTACGCCAAGGGACTAGGACAATCCAGAATAATTTAACATGTGTGCCTGTAGCAAATGCATTTAAAGCCCTATATTTATCTTAGTAATTATTTTAGAATTCATCCACTAGTATTTAAAGATATATCTACACAGCCTTTATTTTAAATCATAGTCTTAATCTTACAATTTTACTAAACCATAACACATGTCCTGGCACTCTTTGGCCTTAGATGCCCTTGCGCCATTAAACATCAATCATCATCATTTGATTTTAATAACACCTGTCGTGAAGGCACCAAAGGAACGCAATGAGTGTCTTGGGCGCGTTCACACCAGGTGTCATTTACATCAAGTAAACAAGCTTCAATAAGCTTCAATCTACGATGCATTTGTGAATACGGGGGTAAGGCCTTGATTGCGGAACTACAAACACGTTGGGGTGGCTGCCCGCTGAGTTCTGTCGCGAACTTCAATACGAGTCAACGTACATATATCAGTCAAATATCATCAGCGTACGTTGATAGGTGAATTGCCTTGGTTAATATTTCAGTAAGGTCATCCACAGGGTAAAGAGAATAGAGTTTAATGGCCCGCGCTGTAGGACGCCACGTTGACAACAATAACAAAGTGACAGAGAGACAGTTATCAATGATTAGGAGACAGTCGTTTCATTCAACTTAAAGAAGGGAATTGCGCTAAAAAAGACACGGACGAGTAAAGACTTGGACGGGCGCAAACTCGCGACTGATTTTATTCAGAAAGAACATAAATATATATATACCTAGATTCTTATTCAATCATTGCCTAAGCGCACATGCCAAGAACGTTTTCTCTTTCTTATACAAATTGATACTAGAATCGCTTACGCATTAATCACCTGACTTAGCAACGTAAAAAGCCTCTGCGAGTTCACGGGCTACCTGGTTACGACTGTGCCTTAAGATTTTGGTTCTAGCCAGCAAAGGCTGGCATGCTTTGTCAGGCATAGCCAAAGGGCATGCGCCGCAATGTAAGGGCAAATATGACCCTTTTTCGTTAACCATAGAAAGCTTATGTTCCCTTAGACGTTCATTTATACAACGGCCCGTCTGGCCAATGTAAACTTTTCCACATGTCAGGGGAATTTCATACACAGCCCCGACCAAACACCTGACAAACTGGGTGGCGTGACGTTTCGTGCAGCCTCGCACGCATTCCTCGCTGGAGACAATCCGGGGGCACAAAGAGGCCAACTTGCGCGGGGCAGAAAATACCACCGGCACACCGTAGCGATTGCCTACATTCTTTAGGTTGTGGGAGACCCTATGAATATAGGGGAGAACCGCCGGTTTGGTGTTCGGTTGGCCGCCACCTTCTTTGGGTGTTCTAGGTTTCAAGCTTTGCAGAAGCTTCTCTGCCATAGCAGCCACGGCGGAAACGGGAAAACCAGCCTTCTGTAACCTGCCAATCTGATTGTTGAGGCTGTCCTTTACCAGATGAACACATGATTTCTGCAGGGCTTCCTTCAGGCACAGCATAACAATGGCGCGTTTTACCGTCTTAGAATGAGTGGACTCAAAAGGCAACAGGTCTTTCCTGGCTCGTGGTGAGTACATCCAACACGTGTGATCTGGTGTTAAAGTGATGTTAATATCTAAAAACTGCAATCTATCTTGTTCAGGTAATTCGTGGGTGAAGGTTAGGCCCCTCCCGTGTCGTTTAAAGACAGATAAGGTCTCTTGCACGGTAACCGTGTGCGTCAAACCGGGTTGCTTCTTAAAAATCCCCAAATAAGCGTCCACGTATCTAAAAACTCTTAGAACTATCTTGTCGTCCAAATAACACACCACATCACGATCAATGCTGGCAAGGAAAATGTTAGCCAGTACCGGTGCCACACAAGATCCGATGCAAATGCCCTGACGTTGAACATGAAAATGGTTGTCAAAAGTTACAAAGGTGGACTCAAGGTAAAATTCTAGTAGCTTCATGAAATTGTCCACGGTTAGGCCGCTAGTATTCTGAAAATCTACTACACCATTCTCGTCGATGCAAGACCTAACTGCACAAAGTAGGTCATCATGTGGTATAGAAAAGAACAGGTTCTCTATGTCAAAAGAGACAGCGTAACCTAAAGATGTGGAACCCTGTAGTAAAGAAAGAACTTCACCTGAATTCTTCACAACAAAATGGTCTTTTATAACTAAATTCCTTAAACACTTTTGGAGAAAAGAGCTAATCTCTCGTTGACACGTATCCCTTTCACTCACAATACACCGCTACGGCTTGTCATCTTTGTGCGTCTTCACGGTAAAAAACAGTTCTAGGCTATTGCGCTTACAGTTGTTAACAGCCCTTGAATGTCTATCTAAAGCCAAGTCCTTGCGCAGTTCTATGGCTTGAGCCTTTACCTTGGAAGTCTTCACGTTTTTGGTGACAAAGTTCCTTCCGACGGCCTCAACAGCTTTGTCGTGAAACATCCCCTTTGGTAGCACGGCAAATCCTCCCTCCTTGTCCGCCTGTAGAAGCATCAGCTGATGTTCTTTGAAGAAAGATACGACTTCTTCGGCGTCCCTTTCCACAGTTGACTGTCTTAGGCACGCAGACACTTGAGGCTTGATGGCCGTACGCAGCAGGCACTCGACCCCATCAAGAAGACGCCTTTCACGGTCCTCTTCACCAGTTTTGCGCGCCACTTGTCGATTCAACGACAGCAACTTGTGCGCTGGCACATTAGGCTCCATGCTGAACTTAGGTCCTTTCTTTAGCACATCGGCTATCTTGGGTGGTAGTACCGTGTCGGCCAGCAGACCTATTTTGTGCAGTTAGGTCTTGCATCGACGAGAATGGTGCAGTAGATTTTGAGAATACTAGCGACCTAACCGTGGACAATTTCACGAAGCTACTAGAATTTTATCTTGAGTCCACTTTTGTAACTTTTGACAACCATTTTCAAGTGCAACGTCAGGGCATTTGCATCGGATCTTGTGTGGCACCGGTACTGGCTAACATTTTCCTGGCCAGCATTGATCGTGATCTGGCGTGTTATTTGGACGACAAGATAGTTCTGAGAGTTTTTAGATACGCGGACGATTATTTGGTGATTTTTAAGAAGCAACCCGGTTTGACGCACACGGTTACCCTGCAAGAGACCTTATCTGTCTTTAAACGACACGGGAGGGGTCTAACCTCCACCCACGAATTACCTGAACAAGGTAGATTGCAGTGTTTAGATATTAACATCACTTTAACACCAGATCACACGTGTTGGATGTACTCACCACGAGCCCGGAAAGACCTGTTGCCTTTTGAGTCCGCTCATTCTAAGACGCTAAAACGCGCCATTGTTATGCTGTGCCTGAAGGAAGCCCTGCAGAAATCATGTGTTCATCTGGTAAAGGACAGCCTCAACAATCAGATTGGCAGGTTACAGAAGGCTGGTTTTCCCGTTTCCGCCGTGGCTGCTATGGCAGAGAAGCTTCTGCAAAGCTTGAAACCTAGAACACCCCAAGAAGGTGGCGGTCAACCGAACACCAGACCGGCGGTTCTCCCCTATATTCATAGGGTCTCCCACAACCTAAAGAATGTAGCCAATCGCTACGGTGTGCCGGTGGTATTTTCTGCCCCGCGCAAGTTGGCCTCTTTGTGCCCCCGGATTGTCTCCGGCGAGGAATGCCTGCGAGACTGCACGAAACGTCACGCCACCCAGTTTGTCAGGTGTTTGGTCGGGGCTGTGTATGAAATTCCCCTGACATGTGGAAAAGTTTACATTGGCCAGACGGGCCGTTGTATAAATGAACGTCTAAGGGAACATGAGCTTTCTATGGTTAACGAAAAAGGGTCAAATTTGCCCTTACATTGCGGCGCATGCCCTTTGGCTATGCCTGATAAAGCATGCCAGCCTTTGCTGGCTAGAACCAAAATCTTAAGGCGCAGTCGTAACCAGGTAGCACGTGAACTCGCAGAGGCTTTTTACATTGATAAGTCAGGTGATGAATGCGTAAGCGATTCTAGTATCAATTTGTATAAGAAAGAGAAAACGTTCTTGGCATGTGCGCTTAGGCAATGGTTGAATAAGAATCTAGGTATATATATATATATTTATGTTCTTTCTGAATAAAATCAGTCGCGAGTTTGCGCCCATCCATGTCCTTACTCGTCCGTGTCCTTTTTAGCGCAATTCCCTTCTTTAAGTATGTACGACTGACTCGCCCAACAACCTGCTTTCCTGAATTGCGTTTCATTCAGCACCTAGTAACTGATGCAAAACTAATACAAACAATACAAAACTGATAAATGGGACACTGTTTACTTACTGACGACACGCAAACCATTGTGGGACATAAGCGAACCCCACATGAAACGTTTCGCTGAGGCTAGTATTTTATCATTCATTTGCTGAATTAAATTTTTCGGACCGCACATTCGTGAAAATATTACGTAGGATGTCGATAAAGCTGCAGCCGACAATTCTACTGCACTACACATCTGGTACATGAGCTCGTACTGCTGGTTACCGGAATTTTCTTTACCATTTACGCCCAGTCAAGCCGGCGAAAAGAGGCAGGGTCTTCGACCGATGACACCCACCCTCCCTTCCCACCAGGCACCCAGTGCCCACGACCACCCATGCCGCTCTCCCCGCCAGTGCTGCGCCACTGGCTGTAACAGCGAAGAAAGCACTTTCCTACCAAAATTAAGCACCTCCTCTGGACTAGTTATATTCTGTCCGCACTTGATCACGCTTATAACCTGTGGAAAAACGGCATTGGGGGAATAGGAAGAGGTCGCTACCACCCCTACGAGAATTTTTTTCCCATGCTCCATTAGTGCACTTAAGTGGGGGATGTAATTATGAGATAATGAGTTTTAGATAATATGAGAATGTTTTCTTGCCACTGCTAGGCCTGGGACATAAGTACATAAGTAAATTATTCCTTTTTAATGTGGTGGTTCATTCGTGCAGTGTTTGTTTCCCTGTGTTATTGCAAGGTTTTCTGCACATGCCAATTCACCTGTATTTTTTTCAGTTTCCCCCTCGTTGTCCCCAATCTGCGATTCGTTGTGGGTAAAGTGATACATACATGAACAAATAAATTGATAAATTTGTGGCTGGAACCATGCAATCATGCAATCAGCACAAACCATGCAATGCTCACAGATTCTCATGCGTTAAAAAGAGACACACGAATAAAATTACTTGCTATATATAGATTTAGGCAGTGGATTAACAACACCAGTATGTGGAAAAGTGGTCCTTACACATTTCTTTTCTTTTGTTTGTTTGTTTGTTTTTGAGTGGAGAATTATACGTTAAACCCCATTTCTTTATTATGTTTTTTTTTACTCAGGCACCAATTTGTTAAACACTTTCCCTGCGCGTAGTTTTTTTTTTCACGCAGGCGATGGCTCTGGTGCATGTCCTACAAGGAGATAGGGCAACCCTTCCAAACCATTTTTACCGTAAAGGCTTGCAAATACACCTGTAAATGAGTAAATGAATATGTTCGAGAAGGCTCTATCTTTCAAAGAAGGTTATTTATGGTATTAATATCCACTATAGTAATTCCTTTATCATAAGACTAAATTCACCATATTCCGTACCGGCTTTCAGTGAAGTCTTCCACTGCACTTCGAGCTGTAGTTTTGAAGTTTTTGTTAAGCTCGCAAAAGAAAGAAATGCCGTTTAAGCATTTGCGTCCCTTCAATGCATCGAGATCCCGCCTTTGTGAAACAGACGATACGAATTATTTTTTTTATTTAATATTTTCCATAAGCTAGGAAGGGGCTCAATCTTTGCGATAGTGTTTCAGTTTCTTTACGCACTAGCTGCGAGAACTTCTTTCTTTCTTTGATTAAATTTCTTTAAGCTGAAAACAACGCGTTACTGAAACTGTAGCACACTCTATCAGGATACGAACAGAAAACTACATTATCGCAACACCATGCACCTTTGCGTCACAAAAGCAGAAACGCTATTGTGAATTTTTCTTTGAAATACATAATTTATTTACCTCGTTCCCTTGTTTATTTCTTCAAAAATAACTAAATTGACGAATAATTATGAAAATGCTTACTAATTGCAACGTGCGTGCAGTAGATAAGTAGGAACGATTATAAAAAACCATTTATCAAGGTTGTTGTAGGAGCCATATTGAGAGCAACTGTATTGTCTTGTCAAAACAGTTACCCCAGTGACATTCTTTCATGTAGCACTTATATTGCCTTTATATGACTCAGGGTACTTAAGATGTTTTCAAATACAGCAACAAACAAATAAGCCTGCTTATCTTGCTTCTTTTTGAGAGCATAGTAATATCGAAATGAACAAATGACCTCGCAGTAGGATTTCACAGACGTCGTTATCAAACCACAGGAATGCTTTTGAAAATAAAATACTGTTGGTACTGCGTGACGGGTATACATACGTGCGAGGAGAACGTCCTTTTTTTATTTTAACCGTGCATCGTCAATACATTAAGCCCAATTAACCTACTCGTGTTTCCTCAAGTTTTTATGTGCCCCTTCTATTAGGTTCTTCGTCATGTAGTTCACACCATACCCTCAAATATGATAGAGGTCATGTCTCTACGACACCTAGTCAGTGTTTCGTTAGGACACAAGAACGTAAATGTAGGTTGATTGTAAAAATTCAGAAAGTTTATTCTTTATAGCAACCTCACTGCACGTTGAAATACTTGAATCTTAGAGACTATAGACACTGGTAAAAAACATGCGAACTTGCTTCTGGAAAATTTGTACACTTGATAGCTAGCTTGAAGATAGCCTCAAAAATACGAAAACTCAAATATTCGACTATAGTGTCTCCTAAAAGATATGGATAAACTAAGTATACGCTAGACATGTAAGCGACGCTCTTGGCGATAATAGTTCTTAAGTTATTTTTAATGAGTACGAATCCCTTAATATGGACGATTTTTCTGCTGAACATTGTTTCTTTCCAAGATATCGTCGATTCTTTGCTACAGCGTTCCGTAGGCATCCAACGCTACGCAGCACTAGAGCTGTGACGGCGGCAAAGAGGCCACGTGGCTCTCTGGGCACATTAGCGCATGCGTTGCGAAGGCTTCATACTTCAACTGAGCTCATGATTACGGGGGAGTATAAGTTCGTGGCAGCATGGACCGTGCGTCTGCAGTGGGCCCCACCGAGGATACGGTTAACTGCCCAGTGCTTGAGGAGAATTACCGCTATACCAAACTTTGTGGCACGAATTTGTTTAATTTATTTCTAAAGCCGCATAGTTCTTGTGGCTTTTTTTCGTTGAGCTATTAAGTAGCATTTCGTTTCTGTGTCAAGGGATCCTGCTTGCACCAATTCTTCGTGAAAGCTGCTCGTTAAAGCAGCCCAGAAGATAGGCTGCTTCAAACTGACTATGAGTTATTACCCAATGGACCTATGATTTGTATGTTTGAAAGATAGAATGCTTTAGGGCAGAAACAGGATAAAGATATTACCAGGTACCTCAGCTAAATACAAAAACCCTATGCCTCAGAAGAAGTGCATGAATGTTCGTATTAGAAACGCCTAAATGCTACTCAACATATCAATAAAATCCGAAATTTCCTGCCGTTGTTCAAATCTCTTTCTGTAGTCCTATATCTAGGCCCGTGTTTCCGTAAGTACTGATTTATAAGCACGTGCACTGATTTTTTTTAGTTTAGTGACTCAGTGATAAAGCTTCGAACTGATAAGTTTTCAGCATTTTTTAGAAAAAAAAACGGTAGTAAAATCTAATTTGACAAAAATTTCCGGCATTTTCTTCTTTTGTTGCCTGCTAGTTCTTTAGTAGATAGACACATGTGGTCTGAGGACGGCTCAAACGTGGCATAAAATCAGTTTGAAATAGGTTGTCGTATTATGTTATCGTGTGATACGTTGTTTATCCTACAGACTAGAAGCTCCTAGATGTATTTCAATGTACAGGCCATTTTTCTTACAGAATAAGTTCTGAAGGCAAGAATAGGAGTTGTCGCTGCTTATTCTTTTTTTATAGAAAAACAATATGATTTAAGGTGCTGAGTAACGATAACCACAACATACCATGCGAATCATTCATGCCTATAGACGGCGTTCTGTCACATAGTACAACGAAGACTGTCTTCAATATTTCGACTGTTGTCTGTCACATTAAGCGAACCTTCTTCCTGGAGATAAATCTCTAGAGTGCTGAATTCACACTCACACAACTGATGTCCTTAGCTTATAGGCCGGGATCAGGCCACAGAATGGTTATTTTACGCAATAAATAAGACAATACTACAAAGTACCAGAAAATAACTTTATTGAATTGATCATGAAATAGGGGCAAAGCAGGTATCCATCTCAGTAACAGGATCTTCTTCCAAAGAGCTGCGAAAGAAATCCTGGACATCTACAGCCTTTGCTGGGGCAGCTGCCGCGATTGCACGTCTGGAAGCAATAAACACATCAGGCAAATCACAAATGCTTCGAATCATTTTGCTTCTTGCAGAACATAGGATTTTTCCAATATTTTCAATGGTACATATTGTTAGGTAGTAGCTAGTGATGCTGAATAATACAGCGCTAAAACGGTGAATGACGAAACTAACTTTTTTACTGGACGTAGTAGTTGTGCCCACCAAAGCAAGTTATACTCAAAGCACAGCAGTAGTGGCGAACACGGTCGGCGATCGTCGAAATATGATTATTAACTTTTACAGTTTGGCCATAGAAGGTTCCAGATTAATCGCTGGTGCCCGCGTGTCATCCAGAAAGTACTGCACGATTCGCGTCTCGCATATATGTTGTCAGATTACACAATTTTCAGTGACAACAGACAGCGGATTGACCCATACATAACATTCGAAACTTCCCATACCTACAGGGGCGTGCTGCCCTGAGCGATAACGTTTGTTAGAGGGTGAAACGTGGTCACCCCATAAAGATAAACAAGCGTAGGTGTCAATGCGTTCCTGTTAAAAAGCATCGTCGCGATGCTGTAAACAAGAGATCGAAAAACAAATAAAGAATTAACAAAAGAAAAAGTAACAAAGCAACACAGAAGCGAAGTCCCAAAGAGCGTAAGCGCTGGGAGTACGGCTTAAGACGCACAACATGGACTATTTCAGGCCGCGAGCGGCGCCGCTATGTTTGCGGAATGTCGTCTGGCACGACCTCGTAGTCCAGTGCGCCAACACGACGGTTGATCTTGTGGGTCTGAAATAGCGTCGCAATAGATTCTAGCCGAGCACTCGTCGGCGTATCAAGGCTGAAATCCAAACAACGTCGCCAGGCTAATATTCTACGCACCGTCGTTGAAGTTTGGCGTACCTGTTGTCAGTTCACTGCTAGATCTTAATGTGCAGGCGGGTTAGCTGCCAAGCTACTTCAGCGAGTTGGACATAGGGTGCGACATCTATATTTTATTCGTCGGTCATGTGCGGCAGCAAGACGTCGAGAGTCATCGTCGCGTCCCTTGCCTAAATCAGATTCCATGGCGTGATATGTGTTGTTTCTTGCTCTGGCATATCGTAAGCAAAGATGACATACTCAAGGACGCATCCCACGTCTTGTGTTATACGTCGACGCCCATTGCCAGCATGTCGGTCAGCGTCTTGCTCAGTCGTTCCGCTAGGCCATTCGTCCGCGGGTGGTAGGCAGTAGTCCTCCGGAGACTTGTGTGGCTATACTGCAGTATGGCTTCCGTAAGCTCAGCTGTGAAAGCCATTCATCTGTAAGGAATGAAGACTTCTAGTGCAAATGTCGTAGGAGGATGTTCTCGCCGAAAAATTTTGCTACTTCCTATGCACTACCTTTGGGCCCCACTTTCTTTTCGGCATAGCGGGTAAGGTAGTCGGTGGTGAACGCTATCCACGTCGAAAAACATTCCAACAAATCCATCAAGATCCGCTCAAACTGTTGCCAAGTAGGCTTGATCGGCTGCAGCAAACGCCCTGGACTTCTCGGTCGAGTCTTGCGTCGCTGGCAGTCTAGGGATGTCTTGACGCAGCTGGTGACGTCGGTGGTCCAGCGCGGCCAATAGTACTTGCATTCTCCCGTGCGTACGGGAAAACCTGAGGTGCCCGGTTGTTTTATGATCGTGTCGGGAGTGCCGCATTTCTTACTGGAGTGCTGCGGGCACAACCAGAAAGTAGTTTGCGCGCAATGGCGAAAAGTTATTCACCAGGACGTCGTTTCGCAAGAAAAATGAAGACAACCCGCGCGGAAACACACTCGGGGCAATGTTGATCTTGCCTTGCATGTACTCAGCAAGGCTTCTGAGCTCTGGGTCAGCTCGCTACTGCTCGGCAAAGTCGTCTGCAGATCATCATCATCATCATCATCATCATTATCATCATCATCAGCCTGGTTACGCCCACTGCAGGGCAAAGGCCTCTCCCATACTTATACAACTCCGGTCATGTACTAATTGTGGCCATGCCATGCCTGCAAACTTAATCTCATCCGCTCACCTAACTTTCTGCGGCCCCCTGCTACGCTTCCCATCCCTTGGGATCCAGTCCGTAACCCTTAATGACCATCGGTTATCTTCCCTCCTCATTACATGTCCTGCCCATGCCCATTTCTTTTTCTTGATTTCAACTAAGATGTCATTAACTCGCGTTTTTTCCCTCACCCAATCTGCTCTTTTCTTATCTCTTAACCTTACACCTATCATTCTTCTTTCCATAGCTCGTTGCGTCGTCCTCAATTTGAGTAGAACCCTTTTCGTAAGCCTCCAGGTTTCTGCCCCATAGGTGAGTACAGGTAAGACACCGCTATTATATACTTTTCTTTTGAGGGATAATGGCAACCTGCTGTTCATGATCATGCGGGTATTGTACCCAGAAAGGCGTGCTCGTCTTGGTCATCATGGGGCGCCGTGTCCACGAGAGGGCAAGACAGGCAGTCGTCATCAGAGCGTTTTCGTCCGGACTTGTAGGTAACAATGACGTTACCTAAAATGACGTTACCTAACAATGACCACGCCAGGACTCGTGTAGAGTCCTTTAAGAGGTTGCGCCGTACCAGGCCTCATGCGGGGTCCTTGAATTTGTTAGCTAACACGACGCGTGATGGTCGCTTACGACTTTGAACGGCCTGTCATATAAGCAAAGGCGAAATATTTTTGTTGCCCAGATGATGGCGAGGCACTCCTTTTTGGTTGTAGAATAATTGCTTTCCGCTTTTGACGGCCACAGGCTAGCGTAAGCTTTCACCGGTTCAAGTCTTTCTTTCTTCTGGACTAGAATGGCACCGAGGCATAGGCTGCTGGTGGCAGTGTGAATTTCTGTATTGACGTCTTCGTCGAATTTCTCAAGTACCGGTGGCGAGTGCATGCGTTGTTGGAGATCTTAAAATGCGTCGGCCTGCGGCATTTCGCACTTGAACTCCACATCACATTTAGTTTGAAGTGTCAGTGGCTCAGCAATGCGTGAAAAGTCCTTGACAAAGCGCCTGTAGTAGGCGCACATGCCAAGGAATCTACGCAGTGCCTTCTGCGGGTCGGGGTGAACTGCAGATTTGCTGATAGCGTGGCCCAGGAACAGAAGCTCATCGTAAGTGCGGCTCAAGTTTTGGTGCCAGCCCGGACGAATTCATGGCCTATTATTGTCGCAATCAGCCTAACGTGATCGTCGAAATTTCCGGTGAAGAAGACGTCATCCAAGTAAACAAGACATATTTTCTCTGATTTCGTTTATTTACGTTAACTTATTTTATCAAAATTCTTAACAATAGTTTCGTCACACGTCTAAATTACAGTTCTAGTCTCACGCTCCGCAATTTAAATCTAGTTTGGCTTTACTTCTATGCATAAGAAAAACCGCCTGCTTGTTGGCCAATTCCCCATAGTGGGTATGCGCCACTGTCTGGGACACAAGACAAGACAAGGTGTGCCACTTCAATCCTGCTAACACCGTGACCTTCGCGCGCTGGAACGTTTCACGCGCCAAGAACAGCCATAAAGGCATGATCTTGAACTCAATGAGACCGTCTTTCGTGATGAAAGCGGTATTTTCGCGAAACCACTCGTTGACTTCTATTTTCCAGTAGCCAGTCTTAAGATCCATCGGCGAGAATTATTTAGCATTGCAGAGCCGATCCTCTTCGTCGTTCATCCAGCGGAGTGGGTATACGTCCTTCGTGATCTTGTTCAGTCGACCATAGTCTAGGTAAAAACGCAGGATTCCGTCCTTTTTCTTTACCAAGACTGCGGGAGATGCCCACAGCCTTTTCGGCGGTTGGATGATGTCGTCGGGCAACATTTCGTCTACTTTTTGCCTTCTAGTTTCACGTTCTCATGCCGAAACGCGGTAAGCGCTCCGACGGAGTATCCGAGTGCACTCTTCGGCTCTTATGAGATATTTTGCAACTAGTTTTTGTCGAATCCCCGGTCACTTCGAAAAGCAGTCTTTGTATCGTCGGAGGAGACATCTGAGCTGTTGCTGCTTGTCAGTGTGGAGACTTGAATTTATCTCGAAGTGTGGCTCGGGAACCATGGTCATGGAGGTAGATGCGACAGAATTCGTGACGACAAGCGCATTAATGCAGTGGTATCCATTATTTTCTCGATGTATGCAATCATCTTGCCTTTGTTGATGGGCTTCAACCCCTGTTTAAAGCTTGTCACCATCACTTTCGCTTTCCCTCCGAGTAGCGAAGCGATCTTGTGACGCAAATTACACGTTCGAGCAGGAGAGGTTGATCGCCCTCGATGACGACTTCTAGGTCTGCGGTTGTTTTGCTGCCGACGGAAATGGTCACGCAGGAGCGAGGCCGGTTGCTTACTTGGTGCTCAATACGATCAAGGCACGCCAACTCGAGGTTCTCTCCGTCTTTATCTCTTGGTCTGTGGATGGCGTTATAGACTTCGACCTCTGATCGATGATTGCGCTGTGTTGCTTCAGAATGTCCATGTTAGGAATTACGCCTCGCGAACACTGCTGGAGAACAACGAACGGCGCAGCGTAGGTCCGGTAATCAACTGTAGTCCTTGATGTGCAGATTCCAGTGGGTGTTATGAGGTGTTTCCAGCTGTCCGAATTTGAGGGCCTTCCAATGCAGTCTTGACTTTCTTCAACTTGATGGCGAATAATCCATTGATAACTGAGTAGTCGGCTCCAGTGTCTAGAAGCGCGGTGACTTCGTAGCTGTCGAGAAGCACCTTGAGGTCTCTGGACTTTTGCCTCCCTTTGCATTTAGGTCTTGGCGTCGGATCACGGCTGCGTCGCGCTGACCTGTGACTGGTAAGTCGCGTCGTCAGGTGGTCTTTCGCCGTCACAATCTTGGCTTCCAGGCTTCGTTAGGATGGCAGGGTGTCATTGCTGCATTGTTGAAATAGATCTTGAAGCGTCATAGTCGGCGGCGGAGGATCTTCTTCAACTCGACGTAGAGCAAATGCAACCTCCATCGGTAGGTCTTGTGAGCTTTCCGGTTAGAGGCTTACGGGCCAGACCCGAGCTGGGCCAGCGTGTTCGGCGCTGCAGCGACAGGTAGTGTCCTGGCAGACAGAGGTGAACACAAATGTCATCGGGGTCTTCTCTGTGTTGCAGCGATGCAGTCGCCGATGTCACGTGGCCGCTCACAAAACTGTCGACGCGGCGCATTCACGCCCAACCCTCGCAGTCCCACCTCCCAGTATGGGCATCGTCGGTAGACGTGTCCCGCTTCTCTGGCGTGATAGCCCAGCAGCCGGTGGTCGGGGAGGCACAATACGTCTGTCTTCCTTAGGCAGTGGCCCTCGGCGACATATGGGCGAGCTGGCGGCGGTGGTAGTGGACGACGGAATTGCAATAGCAAATTACGGGACAGCTATACGGAGTAAGAATAGAAGTTTGGCTGCCATATAAACTTGTAAAGATTCGCTGACTATCCAAATTAACAGGCCCGGTGTGACGCGAGCGCAGGCACACGGGCACACATCTCACTCGATGACCGCGGACACGCTCTCAGAAGGCTGGCGTGAGTAAAGGCTGCAGCAGCGAGTGAAGTGACTTTCGTGCTGCCGATCGCTTCAGTGCAAACTAAGCAGCGAGAGCTTTGCCTCCCCCCCAGAAAAAATCACAGCTTTGACACTGCGTTCTTCACAGTCACTACAACACGATAATATTCAAATCGATAATAGATAATAACGTTATTGTGACAGTGTCATAGATACACATTTATTGATGAGATAGTAGTTACGTTAATCCCTACGTTTACAATGTTCCGGCATGACTCCTTTAATTTTACCAACTATGACATCCTCCGACCAAGAATACCCATTCGTGGCATCTCCCACATCGTAGTGGTGCACGATCTAATTAGAGAGTCCTTAATGTGGAGTCGAAAAAGCGTGAGAGACTATGATTGGTAACAGACGACCTTGTGCAGCAAACAATGCAGGGCTCTCGGCACGCCTGGAAAATTGTGAGCCCTCTCGAATACTCCGGTGGGTGGGGTCGGCTCGAGCTTTGTTATCGCCAACATGCGGAGCGGACAAGTTAGAGTGGTATGAATGAAAATATTGCTACGGGATAGTATTTCCAATGACGAAGAGCCGAGCAGTAAGAACACGACAACGACGATTTGAAGCCAGCGCGGGCTGTTGCCTCTTGGCCAAGCGCAGCGTATTTTCTTGTAAATATACTTATACATAGCTTTTCGTCTGCGTCTTCCTCCGTAACATATCTGGTGGAGGTGGACGTTCCCTGTACCTCGTCACGGAGCTTCGCAGTGGACGGTACGTCGAGCCTTCCTTCATGGCTCCCGGCGACGAAAACCCGACTCCGCAGGCTCCGTCACCTGCTGCCACCTCGACGACCTACATCGCTCTCGCCGCTCCCCGTGATCCTGGCGTATTCTCGGGCAAAGATGGGGAAGACGTCGATGACTGGTTCAGCATGTATGAGCGCGTCAGCTGCAATAACCGGTGGGACCCTACTATTATGCTCGCCAACGTAGTCTTTAACCTTGGTGGCACACCTAGAGTTTGGTATCGCACGCACGAAGATGAGCTTACCAGTTGGGATTCACTTAAGACACAGCTTCGAGACTTGTTCGGCAACCCCTACGGTCACCAACTTGCCACGCAGGAGGTGCTTTCCGGCCGTGTGCAGACGTCAATAGAGCCCTATGTCCCTTACATTCAGGACGTCTTGGCTCTGTGCCGCAAAGTTGGCACCCACATGACTGAGTCCGACAAGGTTGCCCACATCCTCAAAGTCATTACCGATGACGCCTTAAACTTGCTCGTTTGCAACAACGTAGCGACGGTGGATGCTGTTATAAAAGAGTGCCGCCGCCTGGAACTCGCTAAAAGCCGACGTATTGGCCAGGAGTTTGCCCGTCTGCCCAACACCCCAGCGACATCATCCTGTGCCGACACTCCTTGTCCAAACAACACTGCCGATGTTACCAGGATCATCCGGCGTGAGATCGAGGCCGCCTATCCGGCTGCCTTCGACTCCAGTCCCACCAACACATCAGCTGTCACGGTCTCACTGATCTAAGCAGTTGTCCGCCAAGAGTTCGAAAACATGGGTCTTCACACCATCTGCTCGGCCCATCGTCCTGATACCCGCCCAGCTTCTTCGATTCCGCCCCGTCCCGCATCTTCTTACCCACCACGTCTCCGCAACCCATCTGAATGGCGCACTGCTGACGACAAGCCGATTTGTTTCCACTGCCATCGAATCGGGCACATTTCTCGGCACTGTCGCAGTCGCTGGAGTTCCCCGACCCGGCCTACTTATACTGCCTACTCTCGCCTCCCAGCTGGCCCTTCTCGTCCCTACGCCGCCCGCTCCGATAACGCCGCCGCTGATTCTCCTGCACCGACCCGCTCCTATTCTCGTTCGCCTTCGCCCCAACGACGACAATCTCGCTCTGCCCACCCCCATCGCTCCTATTCGCCGACTCCCTTCGGGCGCCGCTCCCAGCCGGAAAACTAGACGATGGAGCGCCTCGAGGTGACGCTGCATTGCTCCCTACGCCGCCAAATCCTCTCCTGACGTTGCCCACTCAGCTGAACCTTCTTGACGTGCAAGTCGACGGTGTTTCTGTGCCTGCACTCATAGACACTGGGGCGCATTTGTCCGTAATGAGCGCTGACTTTCGTAACCGGCTCAAGGAAATTATCACGCCCGTCACGAAGCCTGTTCATGTCGCCGCTGGCGGAACAGCCCCCGTAATTGGTATGTGTACCGCCCGCGTCTCCTTCGCCGATCGCTCAACAATCGTGCTATTCACAGTCATCGCTCGCTGTCCCCGCGACATCATCCTCGGCTTAGACTCCGTCTCCGCACATTCTGCTCTCATCGATTATTCCGCCAGTACTCTCCGCCTCGACCTGCTTGTTCTGGATCCCGCTGAACAACACCCTACTCGCACCAGTTCCGTCGACTTCGTTCGCTTGCGACCTTCGGCACTGACTTACGTTGCCTTCGTGTCATCCCCAACAGTCCCCGACGGTCACTACATCGCGGCTCCTATGCAAGACGTCCTCCTAACACAAGGGATCACAGTACCTCATAGAGTTTTATCTATTACGGCGAAATGCGTCTGCCTGCCAGTGGTCAATTTTGGCTTCAAGACACAAGTGCTGCCACACGGGATGTCTCTGGCCCAACTTTTCTCATTCGAGGATCACTCTGTAGCATCGATTTCAGTAGAACGCCATTCAGCCGACCCTCCTCTACCGTCGCAGTCGGCAACTTGTACCATCGCCAACTTACAGAAAATGATTGCACCCGACATGCCCTCCGAGCACGCTCGTGCGCTCTACCACGTGCTGACTTCCTACCAAGATATTTTTGACCTGAACGATCGTGCTTTGGCCCAAACAACAGCTGTCAAACATCGCATTAATACCGGCGATGCCCCTCCTATTCATCGCCGCCCGTATCGAGTATCACCAGCTGAGCGTCAAGTTATTCACACCGAAGTTCGCAAAATGCTTGCCAAGAACATTATTGAACCGTCATGTAGTCCATGGGCGTCGCCAGTTGTGCTAGTAAAAAATAAGGATGGCTCATGGCGCTTTTGCGTGGATTATCGGCGCCTTAACAAGGTTACCAAAAAGGACGTGTATCCCCTACCTCGGATTGATGACGCCCTTGACTGCATCCACGGTGCTCGCTGTTTCGCCTGTATTGACCTTCGCTCCGGCTATTGGCAGATTGCCGTGGACGATCTCGACCGCGAGAAGACTGCCTTTGTAGTACCCGACGGTCTTTATCAATTCAAAGTGATACCGTTCGGTCTATGTAACGCTCCTGCCACTTTTGAACGCATGATGGACTCTCTTCTTCACGGTTTCAAATGGTCCACGTGCCTGTGCTACTTGGACGACGTTATAGTATTCTCCCCAACATTCGCTACGCACCTCGAGCGCCCCTCAGCAGTCCTGGACGTTTTTCCGCGAGCCGGTCTGCAACTCAACGCGTCAAAGTGCCAATTCGGCCGTCGCCAGATTACCGTCCTTGGACATCTCGTTGACGCGAACGGAGCGCAACCGGACCCAGGCAAGATCCATGCTGTTACGCACTTCCTTGTTCCAAAGTGTGTCAAGGATGTGCGCAGCTTCATCGGCCTTTGCTCGTACTTCCGCCGTTTCGTGAAAAATTTCGCGGCCATAGCACGACCACTAACCAAGCTTTTGAAAAAAGACGCCCCTTTCCAGTGGGGCGATAACGAGGCCTCTGCATTCTCGCTTCTAATCGACCTTCTCACAACGCCTCCCGTTCTGGCCCATTTAGATCCTTCTGCGCCTACCGAAGTCCGTACTGATGACAGCGGTCACGGAATTGGCGCAGTACTGGCACAACGCCAGCGTGGCCACGACCGTGTTATCGCTTACGCCAGCAGGCTCCTCTCGCCCGCGGAGCGCAACTATTCCATCACTGAGTGTGAGTGTCTGGCCCTAGTTTGGGCGGTTGCGAAGTTCCGCCCATACTTATATGGCCGACCCTTTTCAGTTGTCACAGACCATCACGCGCTTTGCTGGTTATGCTCATTGAAAGACACTACAGGAAGAGCTGGTCGCTGGGCCTTACGCCTCCAAGAATATTCGTTCTCTGTCACCTATATTTCTGACCGACTACACAAGGACGCTGACTGCCTGTCTCGCTACCCGGTAGACGAGCCTGACGACGCCGACAGTAGTACCGCCGACGGCATTTTCTCTGTGTCTACCTTCGCTAACATCGCCGATGAGCAGTACCGAGACCTATCGCTGCGAGTACTCATCGAGCGTCTGCAGTCTACACCTACCGACGCATCCGTTCGCCGATTTGTCCTCCAGGGCGGCATTCTTTACCGAAGGAACTTCCTCCCTGATGGCCCTGATTTTCTTCTTGTCCTGCCAAAACATTTACGACAGACTGTGCTCTTTATGATGCATGACGCACCCACTGCAGGACATCTTGGGGTAACCCGCACATACTACCACGTCCGCCGCCGCTTCTATTGACTTGGTCTCGCTCGCTCCGTCCGACGCTATGTTGCTGCCTGTTATGCCTGCCAGCGTCGGAAAACACCTCAGGTGCTACCTTCCGGTTATTTATAGCCGATCACCGTCCCTGTGGAACCGTTCTTTCGTGTTGGATTAGACCTCCTCGGTCCCTTTCCCACGTCATCCTCTGTAAACAAATGGGTAGCCGTCACAACTGATTACGCCACCCGATACGCTATCACGCGAGCTCTCCCTACCAGTTGCGCCGCTGACCTCGCGGACTTTCTCTTGCGGGACATTATCTTAGTGCATGGCGCCCCCGACAGCTGCTTACTGACCGTGGTCGTAACTTCCTCTCGAAAGTTATCGCCGACATTGTGCGTTCCTGCTCTATTCAACACAAGCTGACTACCTCATACCATCCTCAAACCAATGGCCTGACAGAGCGGTGAAACCGAACTCTTAAGGACATGTTGTCCAAGTACGTTTCGAAGGACCACCACGACTGCGACGTTGCCCTTCCTTACGTCACATTTGCTTATAATTCTTCCCGGCACGACACCGCCGGATTTTCTCCATTTTATCTACTCTACGGTCGCGAACCGACCTTGCCCCTTGACACGGTACTTCGTCCTGCTGCGATCTCAACAACCGAGAATGCGCGCGACGCCATCGCCCTCACCGACCATACACGCCAGCTTGCCCGTGCTCGGCTGACGGACTCGCAAACCACGCAGTAGAGTCAGTACAACGCCCGCCACCGTGACGTAGAGTTTTCGCCTGGTGCACTCGAGCTCTTGTGGTCGCCCTCTCGTCACGTCGGACTTTCAGAAAAGCTCTTTTCGCGATACACAGGGCCCTACCGCGTGCTGCGCCAGGTGACGCCTGTGACGTACGAAATTGCGCCTGTGAGCTCAACCTCGTCATCTACTCTGGCATCTACTGATGTCGTGCACGTCAGTAGGCTCAAGACCTACTACACAGCTTCAGACTCCGGCCTTTAGTCGCTACGGGACAGCGCTGTTGCCGCCGGGGGTAGTGCTACGGGATGGTATTTCCAATGACGAAGAGCCGAGCAGTAAGACGACGACGATGACGATTTGAAGCCGCGTAACAATATGAAACAGCAAGTGTGACGACAGTAAATGCAAATGTGGTGGACAAGTGAGCACACGTGAGCGTGACCCGACAGAGTCGAAAGACCTAGAAACCTAGGTGGTGGTGCGCGGCACCGTGGAACATGAGGAGAGCGTGGGTTGGCCATTTTATTCTGATTGGGCCGCAGAACGGGCGCATCGGTAAGGATCCGCAGTGACATGTCATGGTGGCGACCAAGGCGGCAACCGCTCCACTCGGGCACCTGCCTAGAGGACTCGACGGGACCAGGGAACAACTTCGGGCGACTGACGGACCACCCGACCGCCAGTGGCTGCGATCTCATTTGAGAACGGCTAGGTCCGCGTGGTTCGCGTGGCAGACAGTGGTACCGTCGGCACAAGTACGCTAGCAGAGCCGGCGGCTTCTTTCGCCAACGGGCCTGTGATGCGTTTCCAGCTACCAGATGGCCATAATGCCTACCTACGGCCAGGGCGCAGAACAGCTCTTCATGCTGGCGCAACGCATCGCAAGCATGAGTGTAGCGCCACGAGACAGGGTGAGAAACTAGTCGATGTCAGGTGAAGTCAGACATGTAGGATATCGAACGATATCAGGTACGGAAGGCGAAGATAGTGTACCGCAGCCTCCTCTTCTATGTGCCTAAGTGTACTGTGACCTTGCTTCTTATGTGTCTATGCGGCATATATGACCAGAGCGATGTAGAGATAAAGGCTATGTCCATCCCCCATGCGTCCCTTAGTGTGTGCTGAGCTCCTCAGCCCACGAACATTCACAACAGGGTGTGGACAAGGGTAAACTGAATCAAAAACCACAAATTGTCAGCGTTGTTGGGCCAGAACTACTTGTAGCTATAAGTTAGGTATTTTTGACGAATTCTTTCATTTTTGATAGTCCGCTTGCAGAAAGGTGCATTGAGAACATCTCGATGAGATTTCTTTTTAGGAACTCGGTAAATGAATTGGTCGATGAACTATGAATGATCGTGAGTTAATTTCTGGTACAACGATAATTGGGGCTCTCTTGAACATTATGAAGTAAGTACAGGGCGTTCCCACGGAGAAACCAAGCGACGCTAAAGGTTAAGTTAGAAAGCCGGCAACATCCTTAATTTCTGCAGGCGGGTCTATTGTCTATCGTGTGGCATGTCAGTCGCGATGGCGACAAACTTGTAGCTCGATTTCGAAATGAAGAAAAAAGTGGCTCGGGAGATCGAGCCATGATTAATATTGTTCGCAAGGGGCACTGGTGGATCGACGGAGCCAGCCGGCAGCATCAGTGGCCCGTTTTGCCTCTGATATATGACAAACTAGTGGGGTTATAATATTGACCCTTTTGTTGTAGAGAGAAAACAAAAGCCTGAGAGAAGTTTATAGATATATTCAACATATCACTTGCTTGCATCCACGTACTCGCGCATGTAGCCTGTTTTCTTGACATTGTTTTTTTTTCTTCTAGAACTAATGATGGATATGCGGGACGTTGTGACAATGAACAGGAATTCTTAGTTTGGTTACACCACATGCTTTGTTTTATTACAAATCTCCCTCACAAACAGTAGTTCAATTTGCCGTATCAAGTCCACAACATGCTTCGGTAGACAGGATTCATGGCTTCACGAAATTAGATTTTGTACTCACCTCTCGATAGCAACTTCTCGTAGAATACAAGACTCGTTCTTCTACTGTTGCTTTTACAACTTCATCCGCAGTCCGCGAATCAGAGCTTAAAACAGAGAAATATATCACATGAGTCATAGACGTGTTTCACAATTGTATTTAGTATTTCATAGAAGTTGCCTGTTGCTCCTTATTATCTGTAACTTGTGTGCTACAGTGTAACGGCGCTGCGGTGACGGCTGGAAAGGAGGGGGAATTGTAGCTCGTTTACTCTCTCGCTCGTTTGTTCGTTTTTGTCGTTCGTTCGCTCACTTACTGCTTCACTTTCTCCCTTGTTTTCTCGTTCGGTGGCTCATGCTATTCGCTTGCACTGATAATCATTTTCGATGTTTTCTGCAAAATTTCTTTTATCGTGCCTGCTTTCCTCCTAATTTCTTGCCTTCTCTCATGCTTCTTCATCATTCTTGTTTTACCATATATATTTTATAATATACCTATGTATGAATTCACTCGTGTTTCGTGCTAAAATTTAAGAAATCGCATTTGCCCGCTGATTATCATCACAAACTCAAATTATTTTAGATCCATTCTAAAGCGGCGAACTTTCCCAGCGGTATCCATCCGTCACTGGGACGCGTCAGACGGATACATTCTATGCCTTCAAATTTCTAAATTTCAATTAAGGACTATATTTTGAGCCCTCCTCCGAAAGCATAAGGTTTCACACGGAAGCAATCGTGACACAATAACAGGAGGTTGGTTATCTTATCTGCCTTGCCGTTTTTAATTTCGTGGTATTGAATCCAAATACAACGGCCACACCCTCTGCTCTTGATTTGAGTTTTTGCTACTATATCTTTCTTGCTGTCTCTTAAGGCCACACTTAACAATTCTCGTCCTGCCCCTGATTGCATGATGATTATCGCCTCAAGTTTTCTGGGAAACCTCGATGTTGTCCTTGCATATGCTCGTTCTAATAGCATAACACAGTTGTCATCTTGGTGGTCAATACATTCAAATACCCAAATACCCACCCCAACAGATTACTATTTGTCTGGAAATTTTATCTTGATGTAAGTGTCCTGGTCCCAGACAGATTTACTACTGGACAGCATAAAGGGGCCGACCAGGAATCAGGGACTATTTCTCTTGCTAGTCAACTGAACGTTACCATGGTGATAAAGGCAATACTTCTGCAACCTAATATTTCACATTTTCATTTTATTTACTGCATAGGTTGTTGCAAGTCATATTTAGCGCTAGTAAAACAAAACAAAATGTCATTTAGACCCACACCACTTCGAGATTTCTCTGTTGATGCTTGCACCTACTTCATTCTATTACAACTTATTTACATCATCTAAATATGTAGTGATTATAATTGAAATGACTGTGTCTCCTCACCAGACAACTTTCTTATCGGAGTTCTTCAGTTAGAATGTTCTGTCCTGGAATGAGGACACCACCCACTCCACCTCAAGAGCAACGACCTCGATGGTCGAAATAAATGTTTTCTCTCTCTCAATCAAGGGTAAAATCTCTCTCTGTACACATTTTCTGCAATATTGGATGGTGCTTTCTGGGCTCGTTAAATACGCAGTATTTGAGTGGTTGCTAGTATCCCTGTGAAAGCAGACGGTTTATTGTAATCTATTCAGTCAGTTTGGAAGTGACGGTCGTCATAGTTTGTTACCACCACATCACAACGGGTAAGGAAAACATTTGGTTACTAGCCCTGATTTGGCTGCCCGTAGCAAGCGGACTCTTATCGAATAGAGGGTCTTTACGCTGCTTTCTGTATTACGCGGTCGTAGCGACATTCCTACACGTGACAGAAAGCACCTTTAGATCAACATATTTCGGAGACCTGTTTGTATACAAACACGTAGAAGCCAGTCGATATATCACTGTGCACACAGGGTGCAAGCAAACTTATGTAATGCGCCACTGACGTGAATTGCCTTCGCAATCGCGAGATATTGTCACCGCAAAAATGGTTACGTTTCCTGATCCAGGTACACAGAAGAGCAAATTCTTTGGGCGAGCACGTGGCCTTAGCACGTTCACACTACTGCTGTTAATCTAAGATGGTCCTGTGTTTGATGCTGCGGTGTCGTGGTTCCCCGTTGCATTGATGTTAATGCAAAGTGCAGCATGTAGTCTTCCTGTGCACCAAAATTCTTTGTTGCGCACAGGCTGTTCCATAGTTATCTATAATATGTAGTACACACGCTTACTTGTCTCTCTGACAAAAAAAGTGCGGATGGCATTGTGGACCTCCCTTTGATTATTTTTAAAGAAAATAATGAGTAGCTTCTACTCGATCATTCCACAGATATCAGTAACCAGATTACGCTGTCTCAAAAACTTCTTGTTTTGGTTTGCTTTCAGCCTTCACCTTTACACTTACTATTGTTCTTCTTTAGAACTTCACTGTGACTTAAGCATTAATATTTCTTTGCGTGTAGACTGCGAAAAACTGCGAAGATATTTTTCCGTATTTAGGCGCCACTTGAACCACGTATTTATGATGCCAAAGTGCCAAATGGCCCATTGAGCAAAAAAGCCGGCCTCTGTCACATGCAGCAGCGTAACGGCAGGTATATTCCCATTGGCTAAGACGCCATGTCACGATCGCACCGCGACGTGGTCGACACAGGTCAAACGTAAACACCTGCTGTAGCTAGCGCGCCCCAGGTGTTGCATGAGGGGAGAGGGCTTCCCCGCGATGCCACGTCACCCTCCATCTCGAAAGCGTGTGTTATCAGCTAGTTTCTCGTGCGCACAAACCCTCTCTTGCGTTCTCTGCGCCTGCATTCTAACTGCGCCTCGGTAAGGCCAAATCATAGCGCGCCAAGTTAGGAACTCCTCGCTTGCTCGCGAGTAGTTCCTAACTGTAAGGAGCGCTCAGCAGCGTTCAATTGGACATCAGTGCTTTCGCATTCAAAACTCATAAGAAGTGCTTGAATTTTTTCGTGAGGTTTTTAAATAGGGGCCTTGATCAAAGGAAGCAGACTCACTCTGGTGCGCAGGAAGACCTACGTTACAGTACACAATCGAAAAAAAAACTGAAACTGTCTCAGCATCACGTTCCAAAGAATTAATGGCACATTCATCTTGTTTTATTTTCCACTGTGCATATGAAACCTGTCTTTGTTGTTGCAGAACACAATCTGGTCAATCACTATTACATTATTGGGAGGTACTTGTTTACGCACAAACTACTAGACAGTAGTTTGTGCGTTTCAGAGCCTTTTAACACAGTGTACATTAGAGCATTTTCAAAGACGTATGATGGAATCAAAAGCTTTTTTAGTCCTTATTGATATAAATGATGATTATTCTTATCTTTTATGAAATTTTTGGAAAGCCGACGTTACTTTCCCGGGAGATTGAGACACATATTATCTGATTATAAAAATCAGCTAATTACCTTTTGATTTATTTACTATACGGCACATACTGCAATTGACGAATGGTACCCTGTGGCTCTGCAAAGCGTACTTATTCAGAATAAATTGCCAGAATGAGGCCAGTTTGGAGAAATGCGCCATCAAACTTGCTATAGAAATGCACTGTTGTTCCACTTCTTTAAAAAAAGGCTCTTTTACGCATTTAAGCACGAACTTAACTGGAAATCAAGTGTATTTTGTTCCACTCCTTGGGAAATATCACCTTGAAACGCGTCATCCTGGACAATCATTTCAAGTGGATAGGTCTTGCGATCTCACCCGCTGCAATTCGTAAATTTCAATATGTGCTATAAGAAATTCAGCAAGATTTTGTGTTGTTTTTATTTACTGAATATGTATTTCAATTTCTCATGCTAGTAATGGCCGCCTCTAACCCATGTCAAGGACAAGAATTTTGCTACCTGCCACAGGCAATTTGGAACAACTTAACAGCACTTAGAACTGTTCACCCTGTATAACCACGTACAGGAGCGTATAACCGTGTACAGAGTGGGCGTTGTGAGCTCCGTTTATGACCTGCCCTAGTTTTGACACTGCCTCGTTTTCCCAGCTATTGGAAAATTTGTAACTAATGCACCCAAAATATACACGTTGAACGTCGCGGCCGTGAAGGCTTAACTGAAACAGGTTCCAGCACGGCGCGTCACACTTGCATTCGCGATTTAGCTTAGGAGCATGCACCTTTTCCGCTATAAAAAGAGCAAAGCATTGCCCGTCCCCTACACAGAGAGCGAAACTCATGCCTCAGTAGCAGTAGCAAACAATATTCTTGCATCATCGGATGCGTACAATAGAGCCGTCCATTGCAGTAATGCTTCGAGCGCAGCTTTCTTAGCCAGAATGAAACGTGGTGTTCCTTTACTTGCTACTGCTAAATGTGGTAAATGTGTAGCCGCCTTAGTTAACAATTAGGTTACAATTTTATCGTCGCTGTTCTGCCGTTATTTTCGTCATGTCTGCATGGTCTTCGCTGTCTTCTCTTCTTCGTAACCAGCTTATCTTCGTTGGGCAAATGTGCACTAGATTGCAGTGCTTTTAGACCCAATATCTAGGCCGGATAATTGCAGCGCCAGTAATTGTGTTCATGAAACGAATGTCTGCGAAACTTACTAAATTTTGTGAAAAATTGTATTCTTGAGGTAATGAATAGATTTCGCTGCCCATTTTTCGTAGATCTGAAAAGCAATAGCTGTCTATTAATGCAAACTGCTTCTTACCTCATAGCGCAGAGGGCTACTATAAGCACATACGCTGGCAAGCAGTTCATATTGGTAATCTCTCCGTACGTGCTCGCTGGTGAATGAAGCGTTTCTGAAAGTGAAATATTGAAGTAAAAATTATGTAGCCTTGTATTCGTCTCAAAAACTGCGGAACGGCGTAGTGCAAAGTACAAGGCAGAGAAGTACAAGCAAAGCTGGACAATTAAAGAGGTAATAAATGCATCACATGAGGTAATGGAAGAAAGCATTGTTCGGGTTCTCTTAGAAAATCATATCATTAAAGCAAACCAGAGAAGGATGAATTCTAAAGAGGCATGTGCAGGCAAACAGTCTAGCGAATCGATGAAAAACATTCAGAACTGCCCTGCAATAGTGGAAGGATAACACTATTTATGAAAACCGAGCACTCAAGAGGACCAATGCAATTTTTTTTTAAAAATAAAATTTTATAAATGATGGACTAAGCAAATACGATGTCGTTTTGAATGCTTCCGCTAATAAGCTCAACAAGACATTTATGTTGTTTATTTAGTGCACTTGCGTTCTTATGACAACGTAAAGGTTGTGGGTATTAAAAACGTTATATCGTATTAGTTTTCAGATCGCAGGTAATGCTCTCCATCTACGAGCTGCAGCTCGAGAAAGTTTCCCCGTTATTCTTTGCAAAACCTAAACTGGGCAATTTAGGAGTGCACAAAGACGCGTGCACGAAGCGTCAGCAGTTGAAGCGTTCTCATGTCTCCCAGTCTATGCCACGCAATACAAAACATGTTTTCATTTGTACGTCGATAATGTGGTTTCTAATAAATCGCGTTTTTATCTGAAGTGCTCTTTATATCAGAATTTTCGGCATGCTTGGCCAGAACGTTCGGTATACCAGACATGTTTACACAGCGCAATAGTCAACCTTTAAAACCTCTTCTAGTAGTATTGAATTGTTCGGATAACCACACTTTAGAATTGTGCATTTTATTTCATACGATTTATCTCACGAATACAATAGTGGCAAAGTAGGCATATAAAGTGTCGAAGTTGACAATATTGGAGGGACAATAATTTCTATGGCAATAATGTCATCAAATTTACCCCCGTAACCATTAGTTATCGCAATAAGTTCCCAACCCATCGGCACCCTATGATATCCTTGGTTGCAGTAACTCTTTGAAAGCACTGTAATGGCACCCTGAAAGCGTCCACATTCTAGCTCGTGCTTCCCAGTTTGAAAATCTCTAAGGAAAAAAACTGCTTCAAAAATTCCTACTTTATTAATTATTGAGGCATCTTTATACTTTGATAATAAATATATTATAAGAAAGTAGTTCCCCACAGTATAAAAACTGCCGCGCGACCCCTTGTTCACAGGCTGCCCAAACCTAAAGTAATAACAGGCACTAATTGCAGTTGCACATAAAAGAGAAAAGAAAACGTATGGAAGGCTGAAACTAACAATTATTTAAAAAAACTGCAAGTGGTAATAAACTACTGTCAAACAGTGTCAACCAAGACGCCACTTCGCCAAGTGAGGCGGTGCTTCCACAGCGGCGCGCCACTCCTGTTCGGCATCAACATCAGCAGCTGAGAAGCACGTTGTAGGAATGGTTTGAGAGGTCTTTCCAGGCATCAAGGCGAATATAAGCGTGTCAGGGCAAGTAACTTGCATCATTCTTTGAGCGCGGACCTCCGAGTCGTTACTGTGGCTTCTGTGGCTGCCACGGCCTTATAAAGCTGTTTATATGTCTTTAAAGTTATTATTAACAGAAGTTATAAACCGAAATATGGTTCTCGACGTTAGTACTCCGATTTGGGATACATCACTTCACAACTTATAATCCGGCTACCCGGAGAATAGATTAATCGCACCGCCATGACAGACCAGGAAGCCCTCGCTGCTCTTGAACAGCAAGTGTGACAATTCCAGAAGCAGTTGCAGGCCCAGCAACATGAAATCCAGAGCCAACAACATCTACTTGTACCAGACGAAAGCAGCCGTCCGGGTGTTGCTCCGTGTGAATTAGACCTAGCTCACGGCCGTGTCGCCATCAAGCGCCATGTCGGGCACACTCGCCTGAAATGTGATTGGCGCTGGTTGAGGTGCAGTTCTTCATTGTACACATCACATCGGGCAGGACGTGATACGACTACCTCATCGCCTACTAGGACATCATCTACGCCAACGATTTCCGGCCAATCTGCTGCAACTCATCAGCGGCTGACCTTCACCGGCTCCTCAAGACTGAATTCATACGTCGTCTATCACTTTCGGAAGACCTGAAGGTGCGTCAGCTGCTCCCTCCCCCTGAAGGAACATGGTGACCGCAAACCATCGCAGTTCCTCAGTCACAAGCTCAGTCATGCCGTTAACACGCATATAGGACCACTTCCTCCTAACACTGTGGCTTCAAGAACTATAACCGTACGCCTATACTATTCTATAAGTTAAGTATGCGCTACATCTCGACCAGCATGCCGAGATCGCCGACCACATCGTGAATATGTTGTTCATTATCATATCTCTCCCTTCGGCCCGTCAACGGGTCACCGTACACATTCGAGCGGACACCGGAGACCTCCTTCAATCATTATGCAAAATAGAAGTGAGGCCTGCAGACAGGACACAAGAGTAGAGAAGTGGACAACACGAACGCCGACTATCAACTGAAGGAAGCACTGAGGCGAAAAAATAAGCCCTAGCTGCATCACCGTCAAATAACGTACATGTTCTTAGAGACGCCATCGTAAGTGATAACCATAGAAGAACCCTTGCTTTAGGTCCTAAGCACTGTTTTAAGCCTAGCATAAAACCCGTTGACGTTATAAGCATACCGCGCTGCATAACCAGGTTCGTCCCGGAAGAAGAACGCTCACGCTGTATTTCGGATTGCATTGCTAGCATTAAACAATCAAATTCTCATTTTAAGACGCCTGACCCTGTCCGACCGTTACTTGATTACCTTGTGGAGCATAAACTTAGACCAGTAATATCTGACAAGGAAGTTTATTTTGTAATTATGCCACATGACATGTTTTCAGAAAAAGCTATTTCAGCCATAGAAAAGAATTTGCAGCCAGTAAAACTCAAGCCTTCGGTAGTGAAGCAACGTGCAGTTGACCTCTTGTCAAGGCATAATCTTGATAGGCTTGTCTGTAATGTCAAGAAAGCTAAATCCCTCGCCTTAGAACTGTTTTTCTCGGCCAAAACCCATAAACAAGAAATTCCTTTTCGTGCTATAGCGTCAGAGAAAGGGACGTGGCAGGTCTGTGTCGCTAGTCACCTACAGAACTGCTAGCTTCACTAGTTTTTTCAGACCCCTTTTGCCTACGTAATTCTCAGGCACTAGTTCAGAATTAGAGAGGAAAATCCTGGTGATTGTACAGCTTTTAGTATGGATATCGAAGACCTGTATTACTATTTCCCGCATGACGGGTTGCGAAATTCCGTAAATGAGTGCATTAAAGAACAAGTACAAGAGTCGGCTTTTATTGGCAGATGCGGTGTTTCCACGGGAGATTTCTAGAACTTCTTTCAATGTACTTGAAGTTGACGCTGATTGGGTGGAGAGATGGCGTTTTTCTGCAGAAATCAGGCATTTGCATTGGCTCAAAGGTTGCCCCTATTTTTAGCAACATTTACCTGAGTAAGGTTGACACCTGCTTAGAGAAACCCTTAGGTGATAGCGTTATCAAGATATTTCGTTACGTTGATGATTACCTGATTTTCTGCAATAGGGAAGAATTCCATCCCGCTGCTACCTCAGTAAGTAAGCAATTTAACCTTTACGCTGGAGGATGAAAGTTTACCAAGGAATTTCCTCAGTGACGCATAATTCAGTTTCTTGACTTTTCCGTGATCTTCGGACAAAATCATGTTTGTTGGCAGTGCTCCCCAAGACCTTCGAAGCCGTTGCTAAACTTTCAATCCAAGCATTCTAAATTAGTAAAAAACGGAATTGCCATGTAGTGCCTTAAGTCTTCCCTCACCAGATCCTGCATGCACAAAATGAGCGCCAGTTTTAATGCGCAGGTCCGGCGCCTATTAGAAGCAGGTTATCCTAGTGTAGCGGTGGCCACGGTGGCTGACCGCCTAAAGAAGTCGGTTTCCAGAGGGACGGACGTGATTACAGACGGCAGTAATAGCAAAAAAAGAATAGTGGCTATTCCGTATTTTCATCCAGTGTCGCACAGGCTTAAAAAAGTTGCTAGTAGATATGATGTTAATGTTGGTTTCACTGCTCCCAATAAGCTAGGTAAGATATCCGTTGCCGTACAGAATAAACAGGAGCGGGTAAAAGGCAAAAAACGAACAGATATTTGTCCAGTAAAGCACAATAAGAACAACAGTTTTACTCACTGTCGTATGGCTGTGGTGTATAAAATTCCCCTTAGCTGTGGCCAGTTCTACGTAGGGCAAACGGGACGGTGTATCAATCAGAGACTAATGGAACATGAGAGGTCGTTAATCGGTGGATCGCCTACTAATCTTTCGCTACATTGCCGAGATTGTAACTGCACGCCAGAGTTAGATGAATGCGCGATATTGCACAGGCGTAAGAATGAAGATACGCGTCTTATGGTAGAGGCATGGCATATCTATAATGGTGGAAGTGCGTGCGTGAATCAGCCTTCAATTACTTTACATAAGGAAGAGATTAAGTGCCTTAACAGTTATCTCTCCCGTAGACCGGCACGTGTACCCGATTGACACCTGGTGTTACCATTCAGGAGCATGCGCAGATGAGTTTTGTGTCTTATTTCTTTTTTCGCCTCAGTGCTCCCTTCAGTTGATAGCCGGCGTTTGTGTTGTCCACTTCTGCACTCTTGTGTCCTGTCTGCACGCCTCACTTCTATTTTGCATAATGAATCCTTACCAACTAGCTCAGCTTTCTGTGGTTCTATCCTTCACTCTCAGTGCATATTGAGCGACCTACGGCTGGCTCCGTATGCACATCCAACTGAGGAACTTGTGCTGTTTGCTTTGTCGGAATTTCGTCATCGCGTGCGTCTCCGAGCGGGTTCTGGCTTCCAGGTATACTACGATATCCTACCAGACAGTCACAACTACTGCGTGATTGTCGACACAGGAGGTCGCTCTTCACCAGGCCAGCGTACGAGCACCGATCATCCTAGAAAAAAGTCAGTCGCCGTGGAATATGGTTTGCCCTAGTGCGTCCTTTTCTACAGATTTACCCAGCTCCCATGTGCCAGAGGGCATCCCCGTGAAGTGCGCAACAGCACTGTCCGCTCCATTCAGACAACTGTCGGCCCTGCCGCTTCCTGCCACATCTATCACGTAGCTCCCAAATACTAGCTTATCATCGAAGCTGAGTTTGAATGTAGGTTGTACGTGGAAATCGTCCTTTGCTCGGAGGAAGCGTGGGTATCGCCGCTTCACCTGCTGCAAACGAAGACGGTGAGCTGCAGGCTTTGCGGAGATTATCTTGTCCTCAATGTCCGCACCATTACCGAAGGGACACACGCACGATAGTGCCCACCTCAACTACGGCTGCCACGCCTCCTTCGTGCTTGTTCATGCCAAGGCCTACATGTAGATGCCTGTAGTCAAATTTCTTGCAATCTGTCGATGAAGTGTTAAAGACAGCGATGGTCAGGTCAATGTAAACTCATTTTCCAGTTTCCATTGATAAGTTTTGGTTTTCAAAACACGATACAAATTTTCTAGTGCCTTGTTAATGATATAATCCGCGGGCTCAACTACTGCTTCGTTTATAAACATTATTATTACTTACAGCGCGCACTAATAACAAGGATGAAGAAGAACTTTCACTCGTGAGTAAGTCGCTCGTGTCTCCTCTTTCTTCTTCGTCCTTGTTATTAGTGAGGCTGTAAATAATGATGTTGCAGATGTACCGACTCGCCCAGCTAGCTATTGTACTACAGTTCGTGTGTATAAGACATACTGATCTTGTCTCGGAATGCTGAGGACCCTAACAAGCGTTTTGTCCACTTCTCAGATGCATCGCTCACCACGGCTTACTCATCCAGGTACATAAGACCATGGCTAGTGCGCGCGGCGTGACATTCTGGTCTACCAAATCTCCACAAAAGGGACTCGCCCTCTGCGTGATCAAAAGGCGCCCTAGATGATTATCCGCCGCCTAACTTCGCCAAGGATCTTGGGTATTCATGAAATGTACATGCGTCCTTTTTTGTTTTGCCTAAATCTGCGAGGTAAGGAATCCGTCACCTTGACGCCAACTTTCAAGCAAGCCTTCAAATACTGCAAAGCCCCTTCTTTGGTGCCACAGTCCTGTCTCATCGAGCACAACGACGTTCCCTTCGAACTTTTCACCAATGTATTCCGCACTGTTGTGGGAGCAGCCCTCAGACAATGCATGAAATAATTCTACAGCCCCCTGGTATTCTTGCCCAAGAAACTAGTTCTGCTGACACAAGTGTGAGTTCTGAGCAGGCAAACTGACCGGCCTACTAAAGAGAACTCTCGCCATTTGCGAGGCACTTCAGCGTTACTACTTTGTAGCACAGGTCTGGTAATAACGATGCATTAGAACCTCGAAGCTCAGTACTCCACTATCTAATAAGACCGAAAACCTCTCTCCTACGCCTTCTAAAGCGCGACTAACTTTCGCCGATGTGGAAGAAGAACACGTAATATATTGCCTAGTTTACCAATTACATACTCTCCCGCGTCCCCACACCCCCATAAGTTCGTCACCTGTGACCAAGGAAGTCCTACTCAAGTTGCGAACAACTGACGCCAATCTGGAGCCTCTGCTCCTGGGCAGCTCTTCACTCGACCTACTAAATGCAGGTCGAGTGAAGTCCTGTCTTCCCTTCACTGTCTACTTTCAGGTGTCAAGTGGAGAAGCGAGACCTTTCGGGCCTTCATCACATCACCGTGCGCTGTTCAACCAGCTGCAAAACCTCAGGAATTCCGGCATCCGCGCTTCAGCGTACCCCGTGGGTTTCCACTGCGTTTTGGCCTTCATACAGGGTGACGGCCGTATCTCAGTACATAACCGCATCTGCCCCTGTGTTCGTTAATGAACGAAAATCACTCGCCACATTATTTTGCCATCCATATCATTTCCTCAGCCTTCATGGCGCTTCCAACAGGTCGACGTAGACATATTTGGATCTTTTCTATAGCCTGACCTCGTCGTTACACTATCACTCACCTGCTCATTCACCTCTTCAATCGTTTCACTCCATGACCTGAACTGCGGCCCCTAGAAAGGATCACCGCTGAAGACGTCGCATCCACATTCTTCGCTGGCTGGATATCCCGTTTCGGCACCCTTGATTGCGGTACAAGCAACCAAGGATGGCAGTTCGGATCTCAAATCTTAAGGATGCTCGAACTGGCCATCCATGTTAAGCTAATGTGGACCAGGAGGAGCCACCCTTTACTAAAGAACACTTTACTCCCAATTGAAAGGAGCAACTGGAAGGACGAGGTCTGTTAGACCATCTCCGTTTGATCCAAGGTTCTCATACCATCATGATATACTCTGCATGCTACGTCTGATTTCATCTGTACAAAATTAAAGATCTAAACCCCACGCTAACATTTGATCTAATAGATTTGCACTGTGCAAAGAAATAACCGGCATTTCACAGATTTATTCCAAGATGCATTAACACACAGGAACACATAAGCTGCAGACATTTATAGAAGCTGGGAAAAAGGTGCGCTTTTACCTAATGACTCATAAATCTGCCCTACTGAACTCTGTACTAGCCGCAACTGATAACAAAACAAGAGAAGGTTACATGCATAATGCAGTCACGATAACGCACTTCAGTCTTTAGTATCCAGAATGTACCCGGCACAAATGTGGGGAGAGCTACTGATTTTTATTGCACAAGCAGAAGCAACAAAGAATAAGAGGGCTGCAATATTTTGTTGGGTTCCAAGCCTGATCAGAATACGATGAATTGAAAGGGGAACTAAATATGCAGCTATGGCATAAATTATCCTGGTGAAAAAACTTAGATGCCAACAAAGGACTACACATGAAATTTTCTACTAGCACTGAAGGAACACTGGCAGATAAAATGGCAAAACAATATAAGTACCAAGCTCCATGAGCTACAACCATCGCTTGGTGAAGAGCAGTCTCGCAGGCACTAAAAAGGCTTCATAGAAGTGGTGTTATGCTCGCTTCAAATGGACATACACAACAGAGACTTTCGTCTATGTAAATAACAATGAACTCGTTGTACGTGTAGAGCATTTATGTAAATTAATTTTTTACTTCTTGTCCTCAACCATAACGAAAACATAATTTGAATTTTTAACAACTTATTCAAAAATGACGGCATTTTACCCGCCACCTATAACTGAGTTCCACCCTGAAATACAATTTAGTTGTTATAAAATTTTAAATGGTACACAAATACTCCATCTCGAGTGATTGAAACACCACTTTCAATAACCTTTCTTAAGGCAATCTTCACCGACTGCTTCAGTTTCCCGCTGGATAGTCTCAGTTGCTTTTAAGCCCAAACCCGGCAAAACATCGAAAAACAAATGTTCTGAAACTACAATATCAAGATTACTAAGTTTCACATATGTTGCCCACAACAGGAGGACTAGTATTTTGGGGTTCATAATGGTTGCACGAACATCCTGAATTGCAGATTTGGAAAAGTATATTTTTATGGTTTGTGGGCAGCCTTTCAGTTCATTATCTATTCGTAATTATACCGATAGTAGAATGCCTGTTCAAAAATCTAGTATGTCAATGAATTCGAGGAATGATAAATATTTAATGACTTGGTTTTCACAGGGACATTTTTTTACGTATTTATTACGTATTAAGATTTCTTTGTGCAGTATGAAGAGATCGGTTAAGCAGCCGACTTTTAAATTTACGATACACTTTGGCTTTCTAAAACATGCCATCAACGATCCTGCAGGAACACAGAGGGGAAACATGTTTTCTAGAGAGCTGTGCGCAGTATTTCTCCGAACTTTATAATGGGTTTAAAACTTCCAGGCTGAATTATTTGCTTGCAATATTATGAAGTCAGGCATATATTCGTAGAATTTCTCAATTGGTTCGTTAATATTGCCAACATGATCGTAATTACGCTCCTCCCAATACAGCGGCGTAATCTTTTTCACTCCGGATCAATTTGGCAGGGTAACCTCGTATTGTCGTTTGGTTCGAAGCTTTGCCGGTAAACCGGGCTTGGGGGCTCCAGAGACGCAGAAAATGACAAGAAGGCGGAATTTGATAACTTGGTTGAATATATGCTAAAAATAAGGCACTTAAGATGCTCTTGCTCCACAGTATTTGTCGTTAAGCTTTCGTGAAGAGGTTAATTAAATACTAGAAAACTAAATACGAAGCGTACGATTGTCCCTACTGTCATCCAACCCATATCTATTCCCAGGCTATCTATGAATTGCAGACGTTTGAAATTATCCATTGCTTAAGTGTATGTACAACAATGTTCCTAATCTATGCCGAACTAAAAATAGCAGGTTATTGGAGTGCAAACACTAGTACATTGATTCCGCAACCTTATGAGCACAAATGTGATGTTACTTCTTTACCGAGTAAGTATCATTGAGAAGAAGTGCACGCAGAGAAAAGCATGGCACAAAATGCAATATTTAGATCAACAATTATAGCCTCGTTTCATGCTTGCCTATTTTGCATAAAGTGGCGTTGCACACATTATCTCAGACGTGATATGCGATATCACGTACACAGAAATCCCCTCAAAGAGGACATTGGGGACCCCTGCGGCAGAATCGGACAACGGACTGCAACTCTGACTATTTGAGGGTCAATCCAACTATTGGTTGTTCATTTCTATAACCTTCTGTGTTTCAGTTTGCTCACCACGGCTGCTGCTGCCTAATCGAATGAGGACGTTAAGTTGCACAACTCAAGTGTCGCTTTTACAGCGTTAGGAACAGTACCAGGGGTGCAAACAAGTCCACCTAAGCTACTATTCAAAAGCGAAGCCTTTGTTCCCTACCTGTGTCCTGGCGTATTGTGCCTTTGGGTTCGTTTGATACAGTTTAAAGTGCGCCGCTTCTACTAACGCTAACAAAAAAAGACTTATTTACATTTGAAGACGGCGTAATTACATTTTACCCGATTCATTGACAGTCTAATAGGAAAATTGGCCGAATACGGAGCTCATGCAATCAAATTGAGACTTACATTTTATGAATAGTAAGTATACTGCTGCGTAGGAAAAGCCGCTGAAGCACCTAGCAGACCCCACTTCGGGAGAAATTTCTTTCCCGACGACTTGATATTACAAGATAATCTCCTTTGCAAAAACCGCGATGGCACCGCAATATATAGGTCGCTTAAAAGGCTGTTCAGGTATGAGCAAGCATTGCGGTTTCAAGAATCAAAAAAGCAAAAATTACATTTAAGCATTTGCGGCAGTTTGATATATTAGCGCGCCTAAAAAAAACAATATTCTTTAGGTATCTTAGCTAAGAAGACAAACTTTCGTGTTTTAGCTACCGCAGTAGCCTGGCCAATAGGTGTCAAAGCTCCGCAGTATTGCGAAACAAAACGGTGGAAATGCAATGCAAATGGAAATTTTATTGGTGTTAAATACTTTCTTGTAGTGTCATTTTCACTTCCCACCCCTTAGAAATACCCTCCCGCCCCTAGACTGATCATGGCATTGTCTCGTTTGCCAAGCGACAAAAACATCCTTGATATGTCTGCGAGAAGTACATGCGGATTGGGAACATAGGTATTTTGAAAAACAAAGTCATCTGTTTTGAACCATTCCGGCTTAATCCTGAAGCTGGTCCCCGTAACACGCATCATACCTTACGAATTTAGCCAACGTAAGATTTCTTGTTATGATTGGTACAAATAATTACAGAAATCCCGACTGCATACTTGTTATTGTTACCATCACCTAAATTTACATCTCTACGTCTATATTGTTGTGCGCTTGTAAAGAAGTATTATGTCGTTGTACTTAACATTTTACACCTGCGTAAGGTCGATATCGTTATGATTATTCCACTATTTAGACAGGATATTGTTTGTGGCTTTTATTTTTTTTTCATTTTTTGTCACCTATTTGCTTGCATATTATCTCATCTAGGTAACCGCTTTTGGTACAGTTGTGCATGATGCGATTTGCATTTTCGTTATAATTTAAAGTTCCAATCTTTATTTTTATTACATAGCGAGGTGGAACCTTTTGTTCAAGTCCTTCAGAACCCCAGCTTCATTGTTTCCACAGATGTGCAATTGATTATTCATAACCCAGGGAATTGTAATAATTATTTACTATACATACTAAGTCACCATCAGGCTCTTTGCAGAAGCACTCATAGAAATAGAAACCACTACACTAACTGTAGCGTCATCTCAATTTCCCAAGAAACTTGTTTGTTGACGGCTAACATGAGAATTCACGAAAAGTGACAATGCTAGCCTTCACATATTCTCTATGAACTATGACAAGTTAAATACAAATGCGCAAACAGGTATTTTGTCATGAGGCGGCTGTTGCTACTGACTTCCGGCAGCGAAGCGAAGTGTTTTGTATGGTTTCAACACCTTTAAAATTTTCATCTGCTGACTTCGTACTGGGGCTTTGTGAAGCAGCTGCTCATTTTTGTTCTATGCAAGTGCTGCGCAAAGCTATTGAAATAATGTAAGAACTTGAACCCTTGGCTCTGATATGTTTTGGCACTCCGTTTTCCCTATTGTTGCGTATCACAATAGAAGGTGACTCGACTTTTGAAAACGCTAACGCTTACGCTCTGACAACGCCGTGTTTTCGCGACAACAATAACTTGTTTACGGTAGCTTCTTTCTCAACGCAAGACACGTCACTTAGTGGTCCTCCATTGTACTTTTCATGTACTGTGTGCAGGGCACGTTCCTGCTCGTAGCTGCAAATGAAGCAACGAAAAGGGTTGCCATTCAAAAATTAGATTGTAAAAATGCTCTAAAGTGAGTAACTTTCTTGGGGCATACCTTGCTCAGCGTATTGCCTAAGGGAGACAGAAATACCCGAAGCGGCAGCAACAGCCCTTCAGCTCTGGAGATAGCATCACCCATGAGAGGGCAGGAGAGCCACTTACATTGAGATTCGAGATATTAGTTCTACTGGCATTCGAAAAATGACAAGCCCTTGAAACTGCGATTGCCAGGATCTGCATATCGAGAAATTATGGACGCCAGCGGCGCGTGTAGCGTACGCGAGCTGGCTAAAAGTAACCGATTCAATGGGAAGACAGAGTTTTGCATGAAAACCACGTCAGGAAAACATTATTTGAAAAATCCGGAGAAAGCCCTCTTGACCCGACGTTGCACGTGAGCAGTACTCTCTGTTGCGACAGAAAAACTTATTCATTTTTTTCTGTCATAAGTTGCAGGCGCAGTTCTCACGGAATTTTTTTCCTTTGAAATATCTCTTTGCTTTGAAATATTCAGCTTGCCACTCTCTCTTACTGTCGCCATATTGACTTTGAAGTTTTTCCACGCTGTGCACGTCTCCACAATTTCATTTACTCACGAGCTTCAGCACACCTCCTAGACCAACATGTACGCAAGACCATCCTGTCTGAATGTGTCTCCTCCTCATCACTGCACCGAGACTTCTAAATATTACTTTTTTCCATACTGTAGAACTTTGGAATGCATTACTGCCTCATGTTCTTTCTGTCACTTACTTCAATATTTTCTCTAAGGTACTTTTGGTAATTTCCACCACTTTGTATGTGATTGCTGGATGTTTTGAGCAAGATATTGTGTTTTGTATTCGGTTGGTCCTCTTTGGCACGTATTTTGGTTTGGGCAACGTAAGAAAAACTGTGGTGCCCACATTTCTGTTCTCCCTTGCCTTTCTTTTTGAGTTGCTGCCTTGTTACCAGTTACATATACATGCCCTGTTTTCAGTTGTGGAATGTAATCAGTTTCCATAACTTCATTGTAGTAGAAAAGGTGTTTCATTTTCTTTTATTGGTGTTTTCATCAGGGCTGCATTATTCTGATAGGATAATCTATTATGAAACATCTCATGCAATTGCAATAAAATATATAATACCACAAGATGAATACTACATTTTCTGCTACAGAAAGTGTGACACATCATATGCACAGCTCTGCAATCACTCAGTGTTTAGGTGGCAGTTACCATTGAAAACTAGCCTTTCAACAAATGCACCAAGTGTAATTCTTTATATCTCTCGCCCCCATTCGATGACTACAAAATTCAACTTAGAATGTCGCTCGCTACGTGTGTACAGTCCTAGAGTCTTGGCCACCAAGTAGCAAGGTTTACCTTTAGCAGGCACTTTGCCTTCCAAAAGGGCAATTTTGCAATAGTGCAGCCCTGCAGAATTAGCTTGACCGCGGGGCACATCATTCAACGTGTAGGACAACTGGCGACCGATTGCAGTATAGGAAATAGGCGTGCCATACAATATCTAAGACAGACTATTCGTGGTTTATTGCAATAACAGAATTTGGTTTTCAAAAACATGAAAATGCAGTCAAAGGTGACAGCATTGCACAGAGTGGCGTTATAAAATTGTGACATAAGAAAATTAGTGGTCAATGGGTAGGTTTCGTTTATGCATGAAATTAATCACACGTTGCAGGGGTCTCTATGCACCGTGGTGGGCTCTGCCTTATTAAGACGTATATAAAAATAATAACAAAAGTTCCTAAACTATTCGGTGCTTTGTTAGAAAATACATTATGATATGTCTAGCAATTTTAATAACAGAAAAGCAATAAAGAAATGAAATACAGTATTCTATAGCCGCGAAAAAATCTAAAGGTAATTCTATATTCCTTAAGTGCGCGGCACTATAAGAATTAATAATATTCTGTACTGATTATAGAGCTATTTGTTATTGCCAATTAGGCTTTACGAAAACTATGCATTTTATTTTAAAGATATTTCTACTCATCTTCACTTAAAATTAATGGCATACATTTGACAAAATGCCATAGGATATATGCTAAGCTCACTCTACAAGGCCTATTTAACATGACACGTTCTTGCAAAAAGTCTTGTTTCATATTTGCCATATTGTACAAAACAAAGCGCTGGATTTGCTTTAGTGTGTACCTTCGTATATTTTTTTCTGGTAGGTTCTGTTTTTCGTTCCTAACTAGAGCAATCCAATACAACTACATTGCAATGTAGTGCTTAGTTGAATAGAATACGGCTGATCTCTGAAAACAATGCCTTAATTCATAAGAATTCGAGCATAATACTTTGTTCTATATTGTATACTGTATAGCTTGTTGATTCACAGTATCATTCCTGCTTCAAAGGAAAAGCTCATTGCTGCACAAAATAAAGCGCTTAAGAGCTTCAATACTCGACATTATATGTCCGAAGATAAACAATCTTGCTAGCACTTTGTTCTTTTGGAACCTTGAAACTACACATGTAGAGGCCCAGACAGCCCAATGAAAAAAAACACATCGTAAACAACCTAATTTATCAATCTTGCTGATCTACAGCCTGCAGATAGATTTGACAACACAGTTTTTACAATAGAGACTGCATTAAAGAACATTTCTCTTCAGCAATTTTATAATTTTGGTTGGGAATCATATGTTACCACTCTGTAAACTTCAATATCGCATGTTTTCTGTGCCACGTATGATTGTCATTTGTGCCCATTACACATAAATTATATAGGAAGAAAATTTCAAGTTGCCATCACCATTCCATGCTTGCTATTGGTCTCCTAACACTCACTGAGAAAAAGTGATTTCCACTATGCTGACGGGTATACGCAATTTACCATAGCCAGTACAGTATATTAGCAAAGACATATCTATCATTGTTTACCATCACCATCATTGTAAAACTTGAATTAAACGCAATATCACTTTAAACTAAAATCGTTATATTAATGAAAACAGCATGGTAAAAACTGGACACAAATTTAGCAGGGTACAATAGTTAATAATTAGGCATGCATCATGAAATAATATGCTGAAATATTAGGATAAATTTTATAATAGAAAAGTCAATATGCATGCAGTAAAAATGGCACTACATACAGTGATACCATTTGGAAAATCAAACAACCATGTACACATTAGGCACCTGCTATAATCACTGCATGTATTACTATCACTGACACACCTGTTATGTTCTCGCTGTCACATATATTCGCTCATTTTGCTTCCACTATGTGTCCTACGATCCACCGAGTACGCCCACCATCCACCTAGCACGCACACCATTCACCCTCAATTATATGTCACCGAGTGCGTACACCCACCATTCACACAGCACAACCATCATTCCCCCACCATTCGCACAGGTCACCCAGTATGTACCCACCATCCTCCCAGCAGGCCCAGCATTCACCCACCGTTTACACAGGGCACCCAGTATGTACCCCACCACCCGCCCAGTGCACCCACCATTCAGCCGGCATGCCCGCCATTGAGACAATTCACTCAGTATGAATCCTACCAATACATCCCACTATCTACCACTGCACAACATCCACCCAATATGGCCACGGTAAAATCCATAATACCCACCATAGCCTGCCAATTTTACATCATGCCCAGCATAACATTCATGCTGGACAATGCTGATTTTCAATTAGGTTAAAAGACAAAAACACCCAGTTCCCAGTTGGCGTAATGGTTTCATACCTTTCTTTCTTTATGACCCAACATTCAACACCATTTATTCCATGAGATACGCTCAGGCAATAAATGTACCCATGAGGAAAAGTTGTAACACAACTGATTATGTACGCATTCATTGCATGCACAAACAAGCAGAAATTAGCACGATAATAGCGCTTATTAACTCCCTGCAAAGCACTGCATTCAAGCACTGCGGTTTGCTATCCCCCGTAGCATACCGGGCGCTCAATTGATTGACCTCCCTGCTTTTCTTCTCCTTGGATTTTATATCTTTTTCTGCGAAGTTTACTTCCTTGTGATAAAGAAAGCTTTGGCCTCTTTCAGAGTTATTTATTTGTGGGGCAATTATATTATTATTCCTACAACTATGGCAAAATTATGGAAATGAAAGTTATTTTGCTTTGTTTTTGGGTCTCATATACTGCGGTAAAGCTGGCACCGCGCGCTGCGCTTCCTATCTTCAAGTATATAACGAGCGATTGTGAAAGCTGTATACGTGCAGTCAGCCGGATTTTATCGCTTTCTATCGCAAAATTTATTCGTTTACCGTAGATAGGTCTTGATTTGTACTTAACAGTGGAGCAAAGCCCCAAGGAAATGAGATCGATACATTCTGAGCGAACAACAGAGCGTGAAGGCTTACGCTGCTTTAATCTAGGCATCAACATCTGCATGTTCAAATTTGTGGCTGTGTGGTGTGCACTTGTGTGCTGGTCATGTGTCGTCAGAGCGCAGGTATATTTGCGCTGACTGTGTTTCACTTCGCGTACAAAACTATGCACGCTGTGGCAATGAAGAAGTCCTCCATTCGGGTGCACGATTGTGCTTGGATACGCTATAGCCTGCACTCAACGGATAGCCTATCCTCAAGTCTACTCGCATCCATAACTTTCTCATGACGTAAGCCCTTTGTAATTTTATTTGTTTGGTTTGCATAGCATAGCTGTTTAAATGTGTAGTAAGCTGGCATCACGAACAGAAATATTGTTGAAAAGCCAGTAAACCGTCTCAGGGCAAAAAAATGGCTCGCGAATAGGAAAAAGGATCACCTATCATTTCAGATGACGATCAAAATTTTCCATGTGACACTTGTAACTTCTTTTTCTTTTGCAATGGATTTATTTTACTCAGTGTGTTGTACTTAGTTTCTTAGAAACCACAGAATTTAGACAGCAATTGCATATAGGTGTAGCACCAACGATTGCACATTGTACTGTGTTCTTCCTAAATATTTTCAGAGTTGCTATGACACCGGCATGTGCACAAAACCTTGTTGTTGTGCGCCCTAGTGGCGGCAATTATTTGTACAGAACACCTGTCGCTAGCACAAAATTGCATCAGTCTGTAAGAATTGAAAATAAAGTTACAAAAGAATGACTGTTTTTTCTTCTGGCTACATAATTAGCAACAATGTGGCAAATACGGTTCAATACTAATATATCAAGTTATCTGGTAACAAAATCATAACGAAAAATCAAACCTTATTTCACAGTAAAATAAAGACGTGGCAATACAGAAAGTACAAAAGCAACAGCCTGTGGGAAGGTGGATCATCCACCTTCCCTGTGGGAAGGTGGATGACCCCCACAAAGTGGAATTTGTGAAAAAGGCGCGAACATATTTATTGTCTGGATGGCTGTACGTCGAGACCGCAGGTATGTACGCACGTTTGTGTATATATATATATATATATATATATATATATATATATATATATGTATATATATATAAAGCCTTGCTTTTACAATAGGGATGAGCCATTGCATGTTTTGCTTGCTTATGTAGTATGAGCGACTGCGGATAAGATTGGTTTTTGTTGACGTCGAACAAGAATGTTCGTATGCCTAGCCATAAACAGCTTCGCTGTAACATGTTTGCCTTTGCTGAACTCTACATAACTGCTTATATCCGTGAAATATATTTTCATTACTTTGTTAAAACTTTAGTGCTATAGCTAACCCAGGTTATTTATTTATTTACTCTCATATGCACAGCGCCATTTAGGCATTACAGTGGGGGGGTTACATACATCAATGTAAACAGCTTATGGCATCAAATAAACAGCATTCAACTATACAATACAATGAAAGAAAAAAAGAGAAAGGAAACCGCAACTATGACATGACAAAAATGGTACATCAGGATATCAATGTACAGCACGCAGGAAGCGGCATCGTACAATTAAGTAATAAAGCACTATATAATGATAGCAAACTCTGCAATTACTGTATACTGTAAAATAAAGAAGAAAATTTCAAAGAGCATTTGGAAAATGTTCATTATTAAGTATACTAACTACGGCAGCAGGCAGTCGATTCTATTCTAAAATGGTTTAGGGGAAAAAGGTGCTTTTGAAAAGTTTAGTTCCACAAGTGTATTCTCTAACCTTGAGCTCGTGATCTGTTCGTCTGGATATAGAATGTGGCTGAAGAATATACTTATTACGGTCTATTCCAATTTGGCCATAAAATATATTGTGAAAAAGTTTCAAACGTAATGCCTGCCTTCTCTTTTCTAAGGTGTCCCATTTTAATGTTTGTTTTGCGCTAGTAATACTAAGGTTTCTGTCATAGTTGCCGATTACGTACCGTGCTGCTATATTATGAACTCTCTCAAGTTTATCTCGGTCGGTACACGTAGGAGGGTCCCATACGGTACACTCGATATTCACAAAAACTCGATATTCACAAATAACAATATGCTTGTGCCGTCGTAATTTTCAGCAACTGTGTAGCTAGGGCTTTCATCAAAGACAACCTCCTTAAACCCAACGAAATCCGCTGTTCTAATGTTCTCTGCCAGACCAGAAGTGAACGTGGTGCTCTTACCGGATAATGACACCATTCCAAGGGCCACTGAGTACCGTTAGCTTGGTGTTGCCCTCCATCAGGGGATCTGCTTGGGGCACACGCCGAAGACTTGGGAAGCATACAGGAGAGCCAGTGCCGTGCTGCGCCGGCGATGAAAGGGGGGGGGGGGGTGAGGGGATGGGTTGTAGCCGATATACAGGGTGCTTTCTTTTAGCTGTACCAAATTTTTCATATTACGGAAATATAAATGACGGTAACTTTATGTTTACTATACGAGTGTACGAATTAACAGCCTCTAGATATAGAGCAATTTTCGCAATTACGTGCGTGATTAGCGAAGTTACACTAATGAACTTTCTAATTATCAACAATAGGTGGCTGCAGCGAATGAGTACGCTGGGGCCCTTTCTCCACACTACCTATCCCAACGATCAAATTATGAATAGGGGAGTTCATGCGGAAGTTACCCGAAGAATTAGTTTTCCTTGGAAGGCCCCTTGAAACCGAAAGTGGCCGGCAAAAGAGCGTCTGCCTCGTCGATGTCGCCGCCCGCCCACCTTTGATCACGTCTCCGAGGTCACCGCCGCTCCGCTAGCAGCTTGCGTTACCTCCTTGCTGTTTGCGTGTCCGCTTCATGCCGGCGAGCTGCCAAATTTGCTTCGTCATTCCTTCGGGCGTCACGTGTCCACTTCCACCGACGAAATGATGTTTAAGACAACAACGTTTAGCCAAAATTCGCTTTCTCCTGGAAAGCTGTCTCAAGCTGGCGCGTGCGAGCTGTGTGGATAAAACCGTGTAAACTAAAACAGATAGGAACATAAGTCGCCGAGGAAAGAAAGAAAAAGAATGCCATATGGTCGACGCTACAGACTGATATGATGCCGCGCCTGCAGTGGTTGGCGCTACGGAGCCAACGTAGTGCCCAGCGCAATGCCAAAGTAAATTTGGTGGCTCGCCGGCATGAAGCGCTAGGCCGACGCCGCAGACAGCAAGCAGATAACGCAAGCTGCTAGAGGGGCCGACAGGCGGCGACCTCGGAAACGAGATGAAAAGTGGGTAGGCGCGACATCGGCGAAGCAGATGTTTTGCGAGCCAGTTTTGGTTTTAGGAAGCGTGTCAAGGGAAATAATTGCCCCGCGTAGCTCCCACATGAACTCGGCTATTCAAATTTGATCGATGGGTAAGTAGTGTCGAGCACGCGCCCCAAAGCACTCATTCGCTGTAGCCACCTATTGTTGATAATTAGAAAGTGTATTACCGCAACTTCGATAAAACGCACGTAATGGCACAAATTGCTCTATACCTAGAGGCTGCTAATCGGTATACTCGAATGGTAAAGATAACGTGACCGTGATTGATATTTTTTTTCAATATAAGAATTTGGTGCAGAAAAAAACAGCCTGAATACTCGTTCGTGAACTATAGAAGGCTGTCCACATCCCAGTGCTAACCTTTGCCAACGTGGTGGTGTGCATTTGTGCCGCTACCCGAGCGTGGCTGGAGCGCGGGCAGAGCGAAGTGGGACGCGTGGCTCTCGGCTGCCACAGAAGCGTGGTCGCTGAGGCCATACAAGGCGACCTGGGGTGGTCGTCATTCCAGGTGTCATACGCGACCACCAAGGTGGCCTTTGACGGCCGACTTCGCCGAGTGGAAGACCAGAGATGGGCGGGCTGTCATATATACTTCAGGGGCACCCAGACGCTGTGTACCTTTCGGGTGCGCACGCGGAGCAACAGGTTCGGCTTCCTTGCTCTGCGGCTACGGGCGTTAAGAACTCGGAAGCTGAAGCGCGAAAACGCGTAGGTGAAGCCGATACAGAGCAATGGTGCCCTGCTATGTTCGCGAATCGACCCGCGAACTCTACCGCTCCCATAAGGCCGCCACAGGTACAGTGAACGTCTGCGACAACGACACAGAGAGTGCCCTAGTTTTGAAGCGCGCGCGGGAACAATCCGAGCTCCCCTGTAGCGGGAGCGCTTCCACGCATCCCCAACGGTTCTAAGTGTCATCTCCCGAGCATGTCGGGAGACTCAAGAATGCGCGATACATATCATAGCCCATTGTGTTGGGGCGTCGCCAAGATAAATTCACGGCACCACTCTTTCAGAAGCGTTGGGCTTCGTGAACCCCGACAACATCGTGAAGTCCATGTTAGTGGCCCCAAGCAAACAGAGACTGCGCCAGTTGTGGTCGCTGACCCAGCCGCGGAAGCGCAAGAGATGAGAGTGCAGTCCCCAGTGTCATTGACTCACAGGGCACTCAGTGATTCGTGTCGAGTGCATGCCGCATGGCATATCTCTTCACCCCAATTTTTTCGCCAGGCAGTTATTTTTGCGTTCATTTCATTTTGGGCGTACAGGTTAGGGTGCAAAAGTTGAGCCCATCCGATAAAAAGGGGGATGCCATATCATAATCATCATCATACGTAGCGGTACGAGGTAGATGGAGAAACCATGAGAAAGAAAAAAGAACATTCTGAAAACGTATTAACATTGCTATACCAAAAAAAATTTACTCGCCATTCCGGCCCTGCGAAAGTGGATGTTAACAGAGCTGTTACTAAACCACTGCACCTGCTGATGGGGGTATGAAATCTTTTAACAGTTTAGAGTAATGGTAGTGATAATCACTTCGTGGTCACTGTGGTAGAGTGTTATGGTTTCTGCGAGAATTTTTGCTACATTCATGGCAAAGACCAAATCCAAAAATCCAAACACGATATGAGCCGTATGCTTGGTTGATTGGGGTAGTTGTATTGTACGAGTCCAAAGTTGTGAGAACAAAGAACAACTGCGCAAAAAGAGCAAGACAGAGAAAGAACCACACGGCACAGGCGCAGACTAACAACTGGTTTAATGCTCTTACGCCACTTTCCTACCAACAACAGAACGCATGCGCACCAACCGCAAAGACCAATGCCGCTATCATGTGGTCAAGCCTAGAAACTCCAACTCTTTGCGGTACAAATGTATGGAAGCCTCACTAACACATTTGTCCGGCCCTAATCTCGCGATTTCTAAAGCTTCGATTACTTCACGCTCTTTCTTATCACTTGCGCGTCCGACAATCTTAGTCCTGCCGAAAAGTGGAGTACAAACATTGCCGTCATGCCTGCAGGTCTTGCAATGCTTAGGAAGATGCTGTCCTCTAGAATCATCTAGTGAATTGGCATGTTCTAATAATCTAATATTAATGCAGCGGCCTGTTTGTCCAACGTAGACGTTGCCACAACTAAGCGGAATCTCATAAATGACATTCGCTCTACAAGGCACAAACTTGTTCCTGTGGTTAGTGCTGCACTCGATTTTCTGTTTCCTATCAGGTCTAGCTAAATTGCATAGACTGGACAGCTCCAAAGTTGTCCTTGACGAACGACAGGAACCAGTCCTTAGTGTCCGGTTACGCAACTTGAACACTAAATCCACCCATGATAACCACTGGTGGGTGTGGGGCCTACCCACAACCTTGCTGCAACGAGACTGTCGACGGGAGGTGTAATCGAGGAGGTTTAGCCGGCATGGGATTTATGGGTAATACATGGATTTCCCCTAAACATCTCCCTTAAGGGTTAAAGTGGCTTCGTGACTTTCGTGAGCTAGTCATTTTCAACGAAGTTGTGTGTAAAAATAAAAATATTAAATATTTCCGACGGGAGGATTCGAACACAGGACCTCTAGTACACGGGCCAGATATTGAAACCATTTCTCCAAGGACGAATTTTTTTATTTATTGCATGGAATTATCGGTAGTGTCAAACCAATGCAGTCACATTACATATGAACATACATGAGAAACAAATTCGCGCATAGTAAGCAGTCCAATGACAGTTCAAAATTCTGGCAAACAAAAACAAGCGTCCAGACGTGAAATCCATTCAGGTACGGGATTATATGTAGCCACCACACTACGGACTTGAGCAGTCTCTTCTCGGAAGATAGACCTTGTCGAGCGAGGTGGCCCGGCATGTCTGTCGATCATTCGACTTCTCCATAATGAATAAAGTCCTAATAACATGAACAAATCGTATGGTGTATTACTGGATGTCTTTTTGAAAGGAAGGAACCGGATACCATAATATGTGCGAGGAAAGTATTTTTTAGATAGTTCTTTGTTAAATGTCCCAAAAATGAAATGCGTCACGACAAAGTACAAAGCAATGTTCTATTGTCTCGGTTTGATTGCAACGACTACAAGTTCTATTCCAGGGTACATACTGTCCTTTTTCCTGAAGCCACGTTTTAACTGGCAGTGTGGAGGTGTGGAACTTAAAGAAAAACATTTTCGCTGGTGGCGCGATGCACATTCTACGGACACGGCAAAGAACATCTTGACCAAATAGAGACAGATACGGCTTACAGTACAGAGGTTCAGGGAAAAGGTTATCTATAAGTACTACATTTAGCGACGTGTGATTAACGGTAAACAAATATTCAAGGGTGAATATGGCTGTTAAGAATGAAATAGTGTCGACAAGTTCCTTTAGGAAGCCCCATAACGGTAGTTGTTGAGCAAAGTTTGTCGTCACAAAAAGGGAAGGGAGGTGTGGCGCTGCATGGAGAGACAGCATACAACGCCGTATGGATTTATAGTGCACTAGTCTTGAAACACGCGGTTCGATTGTTTCTTCTTTATTGAAAAGAATGCTGCTCTTTATGTTCTATGCCTGACTCAAAACAAATTATGCACTTTTCGCTTGACTCTGCTGAGCGGTTGATTCCTGCTAAACCTCCGGCTTGATTCGGCGCGGTGTTGCACAACCTCCGGGATCGGCCCTAATTTTTGACCATGGACGGGAACATAAAAAATCCGTCAAACAATACGTTACCACTGCCGATGTAAAACATGTATGGCATACCTGAGTAAATCAATCTGGCTAGGTGGCCGCTTTTCACCCCCCTCGTTTCAAAAAGGATGTCAATAAATCGTAATAATAATAATAATAATAATAATAATAATAATAATAATAATAATAATAATAATAATAATAATAATAATAATAATAAAAATAATAATAATAATAATAATAATAATAATAATAATAATAAATAGTAATAATAACAATAATAATAATGTTACGTGTAGCTGTAGCCCAATGCTATATACGTTTATTCAGACGAAGCTAACGGAAGGCCGCAATGGCGCCGCTATATCAAGCTGGTCCAGGTCCTCTTCCTCCTCTTCTGTGCAGCCACACTGCGGTGGCTGTTTCGTAGCATCACCCCCTGCAGTAGAAGCACCGTCGCGGGGCTTAATCTACACATCCGCGGTGAAAGGTGTATGGTATGTCTTTAGTCTCGCCACGTGAACGATGTCACTCACTTGCAGCCGACGATGACGCTGAGGGGTCGGCGGGGACGACTTCATAAGTGACATCGGTCACTTGTCGCACCACACGGTATGGGCCAGTGTAGCGCGACAGCAGCTTTTCAGAAAGGCCCACACGTTGAATTGGTGACCAGAGAAGCACCAGAGAACCCGGAGTAAAGTGCACGTCGCGATGGTGGCAATCATAGAGACGTCTCTGTTGCTCCTGGGAGGCCTCGAGACGGGTGCGGGCGAGCTGGCGCGCGAGGTCGGCGTGTGCTATCGCGTCGCGGGCGTATTCAGTGGCTGAACGTGTGGCCGAGGGCAACAAAGTGTCTGAGGGCAACGCGGGTTCTCGGCCATATAGGAGGTAGAATGGTGAATTGCCGGCGGTGTCATGACGCGATGAATTATACGCGAACGTCACATATGGTAAGTGAAGATCCCAGTCGTGGTGGTCGTTCGCAACGAACGTCGAAAGCATGTCGGTGATGGTCCGGTTGAGGCGCTCCGTCAGGCCGTTGGTCTGTGGGTGGTAGGACGTGCTGAACTTGTGCTTTGTCGAGCAGGAGCGGAGGATGTCCTCGGCGACTGCCGACAGAAAGCTGCAGCCACGGTGAGTGAGTAATTGGCGTGGAGCACCGTGCACTAAAATGATGTCATAGAGCAGAAAGTCAGCAGCACAACTTGTCGGAAGGGCTCTGGTGAAATCGCGTACCGCGTAGCATAATCAGTAGCGACGGCAACCCATTTATTTTCGGAGCCCGAGAGAGGAAACGGTTCAAGCAGGTCTAGAGCAACACGGAAAAAAGGTTCTGGTGGGAAGTCGATGGGCTGGAGACATCCAGCTGAAGGTGTGGAGGGCTTCTTCTGGCGCTCGCAGGGCTCACAAGCGGCAACGTAGCGCTGCACGGAGCAGGCGAGACCCGGCCAAAAGAATCGACGTCGTACACGGCCGTATGTGCGCGAGACGCCCAAGTGTCCAGCAAAGGGAGCGTCGTGAAGTTGTTGGAGGACACTCGAACGCAGGTGCGATGCAATTACGAGCAGAAGGTCAAGGCCGTGTGGATCGAGATTGCGGCGGTATAATGTCCCCTCCTTAAGGAGAAGCATCCGGACAGATGCGTCGCCAGGCGTTGACTCCAGAGGGTCGATGAGGGCTCGTAATGAGGGATCGCGGCGTTGCTCGTTGCCAATTTCAAGCAACTGGGACACAAAGAAAACTCAAGCGATGGCGTCCGCATCAGCCGGGTCATCTACGGGGTAGCGGCACAAACAATCGGCATCCTGGTGCAAGCGTCCCGCCTTATATACTACGGAGAAGGTATATTCTTGCAGGCGTAATACCCAGCGAGCGAGCCGTCCCGTGGGGTCCTTAAGCGAGGATAGCCAGCAGAGCGCGTGGTGATCAGTGATGACACAGAAGGGGCGTCCGTACAAGTATGGACGAAACTTCGCAAGAGCCCACACAAGAACGACACACTCACGCTCTGTGATTGAATAATTGCGCTGGGCAGGTGATAGAAGTCGGCTGGCATAGGCTTTAACACGATCATGTCCACGCTGGCGTTGTGCTAACACTGCTCCTATGCCGTGGCCACTGGCATTACTTCGAACTTCGTTGAGGCAGACGGTTCAAAGTGGGCCAAAATTGGAGTCGTGGTAAGGAGAGTAGTGAGCTGCGAAAAAGATGCGGCATGGTGAAGTCCCCAAGAAAATGGCGCGTCTTTCTTCAAGAGGTCGGTAAGGGGACGTGCGATGGTCGCAAAATCCTTCACAAAGCGTCGGAAATAAGAGCACAGCCCTACGAAACTGCGAACGTCCTTGGTAGACATCGAAGCAGGAAAGTTCGTAACGGCGCGAATTATGTCCGGATCAGGTCTCACACCTCGGGCGTCCACGAGGTGTCCAAGGACGGTGATTTGGCGGCGAGCGAAATGACATTTTGACGAGTCCCGCTGGTGACCGGCCCGGCGGAACACGTCAAGAATCGCTGAAAGACGGTCTACATGCATGTCAAAAGTGGGCGAATAAACGATGACGTCGTCCAGATAGCACAAACAGGTGGACCACTTGAACCTCTGAAACAAATAGTCCATCATTCGTTCGAAGGTGGCGGGCGCGTTACAGAGACCGAAAGGCATCACCTTTAACTGATAAAGGCCGTCAGGGGTAACAAATGCAGTCTTCCCACGGTCCATGTCGTCGACGGATATCTGCCAGTAGCCGGACCGTAAGTTGATAGAAGAAAAATAGGTGGCACCGTACAGGCAGTCTCGAGCGTCATCATTACGTGGCAAAGGGTACACGTCCTTTTTTGTGGTTTTGTTCAGGTGGCGATAATCTACACAAAAACGCCACGTTCCATCCTTCGTTTTGACAAGTACGACGGAAGATGCCCAGGGACTACAGGAAGGCTCGATAATGTCCTTTACAAGCATCTTTTTGACTTCCTGTTGGATAATAGCTCGTTCGGATGGAGAAACACGATATGGATATCGGTGAATAGGGTTGGCATCGCCAGTATTTATGCGATGGGTCACGACGGACGTTTGACCTAAGGCCGATTGTCAAAGTCAAAAATGTCGCGATAGCCTTCAAGAACGCGGCAAAGAGCTTCAGTTTGAGCAGCTATAAGGTCACAGGAAACCATCTTCTCGATGTCGACGTCAGTACCGTGCGATGACGTCACGGTATGGGCTGAGCTGTGCCGATCTTCCACTGTGAATGGCTCGATCTCATCATCCTGCAAAGCGCTAATTATAGCCAATGAAATGCCCTGAGGCAGAACTTGCGCGGTTAGCGCGAAATTGACAAGGGGAAGGCAGGTGCGGTTGCCAGTAATTGTCAGCACAGTGTGCGGCACGGTAACACCACGTGTAAGTGTAACTGCCGGAATTGGTGCGACCACACAATTACCGTCAGGTACAGCTGGTGAGGACAACAAGTCGACGTGTGTCACAGAGTGGGGCGGTAGGCGAATAAAATCCATGCACCTCAAACGGCTTGGAGGTGAGTCCACAGGGTCGGCAAGAAGAGGCAAGTCAAGGAGCAGTGAACCGGCCGAACAGTCAATGAGGGCAGAATGATTGGCAAGGAAATCCAGACCGAGAATGAGTTCGTGAGGGCAATGCTCGATGACGGTGAAGAGAACGACGGTGTGTCTCTCAGCAATGGTGAGTCGGGCAGAGCACTTGCCAACAATAGCGACAGTCCCTCCGTCGGCGACTTGTACAACTCGGTTCGGGGCGGGTGTCAGAACATTCATGAGCCGACGGCGAAGAGCAGCACTCATAATGGACACCTGCGCCCCGGTGTCAATCAACGCGCACACAGGAAAATTGTCGACGAGAACGTCCAAAAGATTCTTGTTCGTGGATAATTTGAAGCGAGGATTTCGTGCCAATGTCGTCATTGCAGCTTCACCTCCTGAAGCTGCACTGTCTAGTTTTCTGGTCGGGGGCGTGGCGAGTAGGTCGGAGAAGGAGCACGGCGTGACGGGGGCGAACGGGATTGACGACGGGAGGGAGAAGGTGAGCGGGAGTAGCGGGGTCGTGTCAAAGGTGTCGCAGGGTCAGATGATGCAGCGGGCATAGAAGGGGCGAAAGAAAAGGATGTGCTAGAGGGGCGAGGGTGGTAATCAGAAGAATAGAGCGTCGGAGAAGTCCAGCGGCTGCGGCAATGGCGAACGACATGTCCAATGCGTCGGCAGAAAAACAGATCGGCTTGTCGTCCACGGTTCGCCATTCGGAGAGGCTGCGCGGTCCATAAGAGTAAGAAGAGCGCGGTGGGGACGTGCGGGGAGAGAGAGGTTCTGAGTGTACGGAACGAATGGATTGCAGGCCGACGTTGGACAACTCTTGACGGACGACGGGCTGTATCAAGGAGATTGTCACCGGAGAATGACCAGGTGATGGGAACGAAGGGGCCGCCGGTTGTGCCGCTTCCACCTCACGACAAATGATTCAGGTCAAGTTGCCACATCACGACGGCTGGTGGAAGAGGTCGTCACAGGATGACGTAGCAGCTGTGTTGGGAAGTCACGTGATGCGCTGGTATACCCGGAGGCTTTTAGCCTGCTTGAGACGGCGGCACTCCTTGAGGATCGTATCGATGCTGGTGACTTTCGTAAACACCAGTAAATTGAAGGCGTCGTCAGCAATGCCTTTGAGGCGTGATTAACCTTCTCGTCCTCAGACATGGTCGGGTCGGCCTTGCCACAAAGGGCCAAGACGTCGCGAATGTACGACACGTATGACTCGGTCGACGTCTGTACACGTGTGGCAAGGGCTTTTTTGGCATTGACTTGGCGACCGAATGGATTGCCAAAAAGGTCGCGGAGGTTCTCTTTGAAGAGATCCCAGCTCGAGATCTCCTCTTCTTGAGTCTGGAACCATGCAAGTGGAGCTCCGTCGAGGTAGAAAAGAACGCTCGCAAGCATAATAGTCGGATCCCACCTGTGACTGGTGCTGACACGTTCGTATAAGTGGAGCCAGTGGTCAACATCAGGACTGCCGACTCCGTTGAAAACACCAGGATCCTGAGGGGGGGAAACGGCGACGTAGGTCGGAGCTGCAGGCGGAGACGGTTGTGTAGATGAAGTGCCGCCAGCAGAAGCCGAAGTTGCACTGTCGCCGTTGCGACCGCTGCGAAGCTCCATGACGGGTACGGGGAACGTCCACCTCCACCAAAATAATGTTACGTGTTCCTGTAGCCCAATGCTATATACATTTTTTCAGAGGACGCTAACGGAAGAGCGCAATGGCGACGCTATATCAAGCGGGTCCACGCCGTTTTCCTCCTCTTCAGTGTAGCCACACTGTGGTGGCTGTTTCGTAGCAATATCCTTCTTTAATAGCATCTCATCGTGCCACTTGTCTTGCAATATGCGATACGTGCCGCGTAGCATCGATACTTGCAGACTTCGTCTTGCAGTTGCATATTATCACTCCAGGTGGTATGCCATGTATAAGTGTCATGAGTAGAGTTACAAAGTAGATATAGGTTTGGCGAAGAAAAAAGGTGTACAAAAATACAAAAAATAAACTTCACCGACGACTACGATACTCCGTAATGCGAAATTTGTATATTGAGATAAAGAATTCGAAAGTTACATGTGGCAGAGTCGGCAATCGTAGAAAGTACGGTCTTCGCGCCAAGCGCGTAGGCTTTCATACGTGAGTCGTCGAATGTTTCAGTGTATTTGCTGGTGCCACTTGTCTCCCAGAAAGTACTACACGATTTGATTTGCTCATACTATGAGATTACCCAACAATCGCCAACCAGGACATTCGCAACAAGTGCGAACGAGACCAAACAAAACAAACCATACCCGAGCAGACGATGGTTCGAAGCAAACGATTAGGCGGGTCTGCCTGAAACCAGTTTTCCGTGCGCGCGTCCTTCAAGGGACCGCACTCATTTGCGTCCGTCGTTCGCTGCTCGCGTCTTTCATCTGCCGCTCCGCGTTCAATATTTTATCGCTCGCACTTGTGCTCGCTGGCTCGGTTACGCCGCCACCTACTCCACCGACGCTCGCTATTCAGAGCTGCGCTGTAATACATGTATAGCCTAACTGAATCAATCAGACGGCTAGGTGACTGTTTGTCATCGTCCCGCTTCAAGGGGAAGGCCAATAATAATAATAATAATAATAATATTAATAATAATAATAATAATAATAATAATAATAATAATAATAATAATAATAATAATAATAATAATAATAATAATAATAATAAAATAATAATAATAATAATTAGCATCGTATCATGCCACTTATCACTACGCACCCTCCCGTTCTCCTTCGCTCTCGTGACACGTGTACCCTTTCCCACGGCTCGCACGAAAAGCAAAGGTATCCGACGGGCTAGCAGGACAGTCCAATCGAAAGAGGGAATTTGGCGCCACGTAAGAACAACCTGAGATTAGGCTACAGAAAGACAGGTGATGGCCTGCATTTCTAATAGGTCTCGCAAATATCATTACAACAGACTACCCAGAACTCATCTCACGGTGATGGTCGATGTTAATGCGAGTTCTGAAGTCGAGTTTATTTACCACTGGTAGTTTAAACTCTGTTACTTCTCTTGCTTCGGCTATATGTGGAATAATCCAGTTTCTTCCCGTGTTCCTATGGCACTCCTTACCAACGTCGCCCATGAGCATGGCGGCATGGCAACGAGCGTCCTAAATGGTGACGATGGTATGAGGACGACAGGGAGCGACGCTTACAAGACAATTTTGATGACAATGAGGGTATGATGACGATTTAGTGACGATGGCGGTTTACAACACACGGATGAGAAGCTGGAATGAGCGATGACGTGCGATGACGAAAGTGTGACAACTACAAAATGACATCAAATGTATAATTCGGTCTGTCTGACGGTAGTGCAGCGACTACGATATTGACACGTGTACTTGTTTATCTATTTCGGCTGACCGCTTTTCACCGTCTAACAAATGTTATACCTCAGCTATGGAGAAAGAGATTCAACAAGACCGGAGACTTCCATAAAGCCCAGCGGCCGAATTGACTGTAGCCCCCAAGCGGAAGGGATTAACCCCTTCCGGTTTCGCTTTCGAGCGCGCACGTTTTGAACGCCAGCTGGTACACGCCACACCGGTTCCGCTGATGGGCGCGGTATTTATTTATTTATTCGCTTGTACTGCTGAACCAGAAGCGGCCTTGGCGTGGAACCGTCTTATTATTTAGTAAAAACGATGGTGAACGATCTTTAGAAGCCTCCACCGAATCTGTGCCACGTGAAATTCGTAATAAACGCAAGACATCTTGTGAAATGGGGAAACGTTTATTTCGCTCTGTAGAAATGTTCGTTCCGAACTTGTTGTGCAATCATGCAAAGTTGTGGCACTAGGTTAGCAGCAGTCGCTGCCGTACGAAGCTCCATTGGATGCCATCAGCTGAAGAAAGTAAATTACAAGCATATATCATTTTGGTATATTGACCTAACAGGAATATTGCGTGTAGTAGCGAAACGTGCGTAAGAGATGAATGAGCGCCAGTACAGATAAATTCACTTTTATATATATTTTGTAGCGAATAGACTTCTACCAAACAATGCCATCAAATATGAAGAAAACATCAGATTTTCAACCATCCCTCCCTTGCTGGGCATAATCTGCTGAACTTTAAGAGCACAAATACACGGGTGACGGCACGTTTCCAAAACAACTTGTCCTCAGTCGACGCGATCGTACGCCAAGTACACAAAGGAGGCCACAGCACAGGCTCTGAGCCAGACCATACGCGTTCGCAGAATGCCTTCTAGTCGCACTCAAGACAAATTCGTGGGTCCAAAGCCTGTTTTCAGTCGCTCGTAAGACAGAATTGTCAAGGTCTTGTGCTCCTCGGCGTTAACTATTACACGTCCTGCCGGCGCAAGCAACACGCTCCCATGTTATCAGTCTTGGCAATCGCTCGTCGTCCTTTCGACAAGTGTGAGTACCGAAGGAAGGTATATGTATTTGCAGAGCCATAAAAAGCGTCACAAACTTGTCCCATTAAAATTTAGAGCGCGCAAAACTAACTGTCACCACGGCCGGCTTGCTTTTTTGCTAACAGCATCACAACCCAAAGCTCGGCGAGCATGCCTAGAAAGTATTCCAAGAAGTAACGAAACTAATTACAATAATGTTTCGGCTCAGAGAATGCGTCACAAGCTTGTCCCAGTAAGAGTCAACACACGCGAAACTAACTGCGGTACACAGCCGGGCTGCTTTTCACTAACTGCGCCACTACGCCGAGCGCGGCCACTGTACTTGAAAAGTACCACAAAAAGTAACAAAATTAGTTACAATAACTTCCGGGGTCTGAGAAATTGCCAAAATTGTCCGGGTAAGATTCCGCACACGTGAAACTGCGTCACACGGCCGCGGTGCTTTTCGTCAAAAAGCGGGGGCGCCGAGCGGACCCAAAAACTACCGAAATAAGCTCATGTAAAGCGTCGCAAACACCTGCCAATACTGATATCAACTAACTGATATTAACTAGGCCTGGGTGGCGTGGCTGTTTTTCAATAACTGCGTCACTAGATAGGTTGCGTTTTGTGCAGTAAGCCTAAATGTGCTTGAAGTGCGTCGCAGACTGTCAAACAATATTCCTCACCTTCCTGTAGTCCGGTACTGCAGCTGTGCCGCGTCAAAATGCAGATGGAACGCAATAAAACACCGGGAGCCCCCCCAAAAAATGGCCTACATCCAAAAGAGGCCGGTCAGCGAGCAGGCGAGCTTCACATGCGCAGACGGCCTCGCTCTCTTCGGTGGCATGTGTGGTGACTGATGCATGCATATCGTGAGTCTGCCGTGCCGCTAGCTTGTTGCTAGGTGATGCAAGAAGAATAAGTCACGAAGTACAAGTTCACTATTAAGCAAAACCTTCTTTTTTGTTTTAGAGGGAATTAAAAAAAATGAAACATTGTCTGTAAGCTGATTTCGCATTCTTTTTTTTCTATTACTCGCGTCAACTAACGAATGAGGTTGACACTAGGCATAACGTGTTTCCTATTGCTAGTTTTCACCAAGTGTCCCCTTTGGTTGAATTTCTGTCTCTGTGGCTCAGCGCGGGACGCGCTCGTATATACCGTAAATTCCTCGAATGTTACAACTGATTCTTCCTGCTGCCTCTTATCACCGAAGCTTGTGTAATCTGATTGTATGTGCAACGCAAATTGTGTACAACTTCCTGGAATACACGGGGGCGCCAGCGACTACTCGGAATTTTTATTGGCTCACGCATAAAAGCCGACGCACTTGACCGGCACATCAGATGTCGACGAACTCCGACCGTGTTCAACGCTACCGTTGTGCTTTGAGTGTAAGTTGCTTTTGTGGGAACAAGTTCGCGCAATAAAAGTCAGTTTCGTCAATTACAGATTTGCCGCTGTATAATTCACCATCACTACTGCGTGATATCTGGTGGATGTGCTAGTGCGGTCATGTACCGAACGCCGCCGCAAAGCCATTGGCCAGCCTCCAGCCACAAAGACAACACCAGCGTCGCCAATAACCAGAGATCTGGACACAGGCTGCAAGGACTGCTTCCGGAGAGCAGACATTTGCCTGAGAATATCAGGACATGCACGGTCACGACAGTTGCTGCAATGACAGACCCAGGGTCGCTAACACCGATCGTGCTGCAGCAGCCCAGAGAGCCGCCAATATTCCGCGATTCAACAACCGAGGACCCGGAAAGCTTGCTTGAGACGTATAAAAGTCGCTACATTTACAAGCTTAAAAAGGGATGACAAGCTGCGACATGTCGTTTCCGCTTTTGAAGACGTCGCCAGCACGTGGTTCGAGAACAGAGAAGCCACTTTAACGACGCGGTACCTGTTCCGAAGCGGCCGCCTGCCGACATTCACAAGGGTCATAAGCAGAGCGCGAGCCCAAGGTCTAGTAGAAACCCCAGTGCATCTACCTAATAAGACCATCGCCATCTTCAAGGAGGAGATGAGCCGTTTATTCCGCTACGCCGACCCTAAATATTCGATGAGAAGAAAGTCCGCCTACTCCTGCCTGGTGTGAAGGAGGAACGTTTCGCAGGAATGATACGAAGCCCACCGACGACCGTCGACGAGTTTCTTCGCGAGGCCACCAGCGTCAAGAAGATACTGAAAATGCGGACCCGGCAAATCAGCCGCCGCACGAGCTCAGCAGACAACGCCAGAGTTCGATCACTGGCCACCGAAGAGCTGCGCGAGACTACCAGAGCGGTCGTGCGAGAGGAGCTTCAGAAGCTGTTCCCTTCATCACAGCCCCAAGTGGCTTCGATTGCCGACGTCGTAAATGAGGAGCTCCAACAATTACTCGAAGTACCTCAATCACCTCAGCATTAGCCGGAACCGGTGAAGTACGCCGCCGTAGCCCGCCGTCACGTTCCCCCTCCGCGCCTGTGCCAGGGCCCGGTAACGCTCCCGTTCCGTCGTCCACCACTGCCGCCGCCAGCACGCCGACCCATCGCGCCGTGCAGCATTCCAAGGAAGACTGGCGTTTGGCGAGCCCCTGACTACTGTCAGCTCTGCGATCACTGCGGAGAAGCCGGCCACATGTACCGCGGATGTCCTTACAGCGAGATGGCACGTCGAGGGTTCGCCGTCAACGCGCTGCGTCCTCAGCTTGGTGAGCGTCGTCGTGACATCGCCGACTACCTCGCCGCTAATCAGTGAAGTTATGGACGACCGCCCCGTTCGCCGTCACCAGGACCCTACCTGTCACCGCAACGATAACCATACAGCGGCCCAGTTCAGTGTAGAAGGCTTGAAGACGACAACATTACGATAGTCAGATGACGCTGCTGAAATTTCGATGATATAAATACCACGACGGCACCCCGATGGTGATGTGAAAACGAATGCATGACTACGAATGTATGACGATAGCACGATAACAACGATGGCGGCTGTATATGTCGCGGCTGAGTGCGGCTGCGTGGACCCCATCTCGAAAGCGATCTGCGATGGACGTAGACTCCGTGTGCGCTGCCTTGCCGCTGCTTGGTTCGCAGCGAAGCGAACTTCGAAATGCTTAGTTCGCAGTTCAAATCGAGACGCAGCACAGAGGTCAATTCACGCACTACTGCTGCCCATTTGTTGCACGCCAGCGTTCTGATAGCAAGTGTCCGTAGTCGTCCAGTGAGATGCGCTTATGCTTATCTGTGCGCCCGTGATACCTTGTTGGTAATTTACTTAGTAAGCGAATTTTTACAAGCCTATACGGCCTATAGAACAACTATCGCTACCTCCTATAGCTGTCTAATTATTACCGCGAATAGCATTCTTTGGTTACTTGACCTGCATTGAAGGTATCTGTCTATCTAGACATCTATCCATCTATCTACTGTCAAACACCTTACGCCTACCCAGTGGCACAAGCTGTTTAGCCAATTTAGCCACTGCATATGTGCTCCTGGTTCTGATGTAGTCCTGGGCGTTCCCTTCTCGTCATTCAAGTTTCATGGTGCTTTACTTTCGTGATGTCATTGTCGTTGGCGCTCATGTCTCGGCCCAGTTACTCAAGTTGTCTAATTGCTTCCTTTTACAGTAGTGCAAAGGATAAGGACGGGACGAGTGCATATACACAGCGCTGAACTTACAACTGGTTTTATTGAGGCCATTTGCACTGCTTAAATATGGTGGCAACCAATCTGAAATGCAAATACACGAAGGCACACAACATTTGCGGGAATGACAGTACCAGAGCACAGGGCTACAGTGACACACGAAGAGCTGTGCAGGTCTTTCCTATTTATCTTCAATAAAACGCATTTCTTTTTCTGACAGAGCCATTGAGGCTGCGCTTATGCATTTGTCTTTGAATTTGAATATTTCGTGGGATTCAATAATCTCTCTAGTAATTTTTGTGCGATTATCTGACAACACGCTGCACTGATTTAAAATGCGTTGAAAAGGTGGTTCCTTAGTCTTTTTTTCTTTCTTCCGTGCAGTCTCCGCAATGAGTGCTCAGATGGCCGGATGTGGTGTTGCTCACGCTGTTGTTATGTTCCCGTAGCCGGTCGTTAAGGCATCGACCTGTTTGCCCCGTGTAGTACTTTACACAAGTTAGCGGAAACCTGTACACAATATTGCTGCTATACGGTGCCAAATGTTTTTGGTGCTTTTTGGCACATCCCTCCTTCCTTGTGTTGCTGGGGGTTACAATGTGGCAGAATTTTCATAGTTTATCGGGAGCGGAAAAAACAACATTCACATTAGCACGAGAACCCACCCGTTTGAGGTAACCTGAAATGCGATGCAGGTAAGAGATAACCGCAGCGTTTTTTTCTTCCTTGGCCTTTTAGTGGCTTCACTGCGGCCTGAATTTATGATGTCGCTTAACAGGTTGTCTGGTACAGCAATGAGGAGATCGGTTGGGTAGCCTTCTTCCTGGAGACGCTCCACCTGATTTTCATAACTGTCTTGCATCAAATGATGGCACAATTTTACTAGGGTGTTTCGAATGCATAACTTTACAACACCTCGCGTGACAAGCTTGGAATGTGTAGAAGCGAAAGGCGTGAGGGCTTTGGCATCTTCCCCCGTATATCTAGCAGAGATGGCTATAGCCGAGGCGTATGGAAAGGTCTAAAAAAGGTATATTTCCTTTCGAAGGTATTCCATGCGTCAAGACAAGCGGATCAAGACTAGTGTAAAAATTGATAAATTTTTCGAGAACGAGGCCTCTGTGTCCATGGCTGCACATGTCCTAAAAACTAAAGACAATCATTAACAAATCTAAAAACACGAGCCACGCTATCATCGATTTGTTTTCCGAGAAGCCTGTCGTGGTGCGCTTTTGTAAAAGAATGCCACACCAACTTGCTCAAGCTTCAACAGTGCCTAATAGCTTGGGCCACAGCCTATTGGCTTGCGACTGAAGCCAATACAACGTCGTTGGCAACGCAACGACGTGGTTGTTCTGTTGCCGTCATTTTAGCTTCGTCATCCGACAGTCGTACTCTTAACACCATCGCCGTCACACAGCCTTCATGCCGTCGTTGTCACGCAGCCATAGCAATGTCATCGTGGTCGTTTGATTGTCTTCACTGCTGCTTCATGATCTTACTCTAGTCATGGTGTAATAATCATGCTACAAATGTGTCCATCACGTTTGAAAAACATTAAATTGTGCATATACTGGAAATCTCATTGCAGAGTTCAACCAGAGCACTCTCCAGCAGATAATTACGTAGCTACGGTCGTTTACTGCAGGCAACTATCAGTACAGTTTCTTAGCTTGCACTGGTTTGCCAGCACTACTCTCGGTTATGGACTGAAACAAAATATTATTTGGCCTTACTTAGAGGTTGAAATCATTGGATTGAGTAAATTATTTTATACTTTTTCACAAATTATGCTTTGACGTGTATCGTAAACCGTTTTTACTATTTCTGCTAAACCATTGCCTTTTTGATTACTCACAAATGGGAAAACTTCAAACAGTGTGGCATGAAGTAATTCTTTACACAGCGTGGTTCCGCAAGGTACTATTTCACTGCCTCTTATTGGGCACGCCAGAGACCTATACCTTGCCTTATAGCTGCCGACTATGTAATCCTATGTGTGCAATACATTAGTTCCGATCGAATAATGCTAACTATCGCCAAGCTCCGTTCGAGCTACGACATGACGTAATTAGAAAAGGCAACTGCCTTGCAGGAAATTTATAACGCATAAAACCAGTAAGAACAAGGCTGATCTTTGAAAACATTCCGATAGAATCACCCCATTGAATAATTATATTCTTCTGCATATTTGGCTTTCTGCGCTTGCAGCCCAGCAACATTAGCATTCTTTGTTAAATATCTCTTTATACTGTACGCATATGGTCGCTTAGCTTGAAAGGGCTTTTATTTCAGGCTCGTGCCACAACTAAGAGAGAGAAAAATCCCATGTGGCCCTATGCGTGTGCTCATATGGCCCGCGTAATTAAGAAGGCGCCCTTGTTTCCTCAAAATTGCCTGCGCTTTCATGCATCGGAAAAGAAAGGCCCCTTCATGACCATTCATTCACAAGCAAGGGCGAAGATTGGCTCTGGATTTTAGGCGAAACCAAAGGATCTGCGTTTCAGGCAAAATTAGGCTCAACTGGCTGGCTCAGGTTTCCGGTAAGAAAAGGCTGTTTTTCATGCGTACTTCTTTTTATTCGAGCGCAAGGGAAAGTGCAAGGGACTTGGCAGCGGCAGCAGCAGCGGGACAGCACGGCTTACGCTGTGTCTCTTCTTCTATGCCTCACAGATTGTCTATCGTCAGCCGGCCCCATCAATGTATCGATAGGGCCGCCTATGATCATCCCGTGACAAGCCACGAGCCCGCTTTTACGTCACGATCTACGTCATCACCATACCGCAGTGCCAGCTCTACATAAACCCGACGCAAGCGCTGGGACGCTTCACTTGGCAGCGCGGCAGCAGCGGTACAGCACGGCTTACGCTGTGTCTCTTCTTCTATGCCTCGCAGGTTAGGCACTACGTGCGACTGAATTATTCACGTTGCTTTTTTACTGCTGTTGCTACTGCCAAAGTCATTTTTTACTGTGGCCGATTTTGCTGCAATGTCCCCTGAGGCACAAAAAATGTTGAAAGATTTGAAACAAGAAATTCGTGATATGCGCGCATCTCTGGAGAGAGAAATTACGAAGGAAAATAGAGAGATTAAGAATAGCCTGGATGATATGAACAAATGTTTTGAGGAAATGTGTACCAACATGAAAGATATTCAGAAAGAAAACGCTGAAATTAAGGCTGCGAACGCTTGCCTCACTTCAGAGTGCACACTACAGAAGAAGCGCGTACTGGAAGCTGAGCTCAGAATTGTACAAATAGACCAATATTCCAGATATCATCATCATCATCATCATCATCAGCCTGGTTACGCCCACTGCAGGGCAAAGGCCTCTCCCATACTTCTCCAACAACCCCGGTCATGTACTAATTGTGGCCATGCCGTCCCTGCAAACTTCTTAATCTCATCCGCCCACCTAACTTTCTGCCGCCCCCTGCTACGCTTCCCTTCCCTTGGGATCCAGTCCGTAACCCTTAATGACCATCTGTTATCTTCCCTCCTCATTACATGTCCTGCCCATCCCCATTTCTTTTTCTTGATTTCAACTAAGATGTCATTAACTCGCGTTTGTTCCCTCACCCAATCTGCTCTTTTCTTATCCCTTAACGTTACACCTATCATTCTTCTTTCCATAGCTCGTTGTGTCGTCCTCAATTTGAGTAGAACCCATTTCGTAAGCCTCCAGGTTTCTGCCCCGTAGGTGAGTACTGGTAAGACACAGCTATTATATACTTTTCTCTTGAGGGATAACGGCAACCTGCTGTTCATGATTTGGGACTGCCTGCCAAACGCACTCCAGCCCATTCTTATTCTTCAGATTATTTCCGTCTCATGATCCGGATCCGCCGTCACTACCTGCCCTAAGTAGATGTATTCCCTTACGACTTCCAGTGCCTCGCTGCCTATTGTAACTTGCTGTTCTCTCCCGAGACTGTTGAGCATTACTTTAGTTTTCTGCATATTAATTTTGAGACCCAGTCTTCTGCTTTGCCTCTCCAGGTCAGTGAGCATGCATTGCAATTGGTCCCCTGAGTTACTAAGCAAGGCAATATCATCAGCGAACCGCAAGTTACTAAGGTATTCTCCATTACCTTTTATCCCCAATTCTTCCCAATCCAGGTCTCTGAATACCTCCTGTAAACACGCTGTGAATAGCATTGGAGATATCGTATCTCCCTGCCTGACGCCTTTCTTTATTGGGATTTTGTTGCTTGCTTTATGGAGGACTACGGTGGCTGTGGAGCCGCTATAGATATCTTCCAGTATTTTTACATATGGCTCATCTACACCCTGATTCCGTAATGCCTCCATGACTGCTGAGGTTTCGACTGAATCAAACGCTTTCTCGTAATCAATGAAAGCTATATATAAGGGTTGGTTATATTCTGCACATTTCTCTATCACTTGATTGATAGTGTGAATATGGTCTATTGTTGAGTAGCCTTTACGGAATCCTGCCTGGTCCTTCGGTTGACAGAAGTCTAAGGTGTTCCTGATTCTATTTGCAATTACCTTAGTAAATACTTTGTAGGCAACGGACAGTAAGCTGAGCGGTCTATAATTTTTCAAGTCTTTGGCGTCCCCTTTCTTATGGATTAGGATTATGTTACCGTTCTTCCAAGATTCCGGTACGCTCGAGGTCATGAGGCATTGCGTATACAGGGTAGCCAGTTTCTCTAGAACAATCTGTCCACCATCCTTCAACAAATCTGCTGTTACCTGATCCTCCCCAGCTGCCTTCCCCCTTTGCATATCTCCTAAGGCTTTCTTTACTTCTTCCGGCGTTACCTTCGGGATTTCGAATTCCTCTAGACTATTTTCTCTTCCATCATCGTCGTGGGTGCCACTGGTACTGTATAAATCTCTATAGAACTCCTCAGCCACTTGAACTATCTCATCCATATTAGTAATGATATTGCCGGCTTTGTCTCTTAACGCATACATCTGATTCTTGCCAATTCCTAGTTTCTTCTTCACAGTTTTTAGGCTTCCTCCGCTCCTGAGAGCATTTTCAATTCTATCCACATTATACTTCCTTGTGTCAGCTGTCTTAAGCTTGTTGATTAACTTCGAAAGTTCTGCCAGTTCTATTCTAGCTGTAGGGTTAGATGCTGTCATACATTGGCGTTTCTTGCTCAGATCTTTCGTCTCCTGCGATAGTTTGCTGGTATCCTGCCTAGCGGAGTTACCACCGACTTCCATTGCACACTCCTTAATGATGCCCACAAGATTGTCGTTCATTGCTTCAACACTAAGGTCCTCTTCCTGAGTTAAAGCTGAATACCTGTTCTGTAGCTTGATCTGGAATTCCTGTATTTTCCCTCTTACCGCTAACTCATTGATCGGCTTCTTATGTACCAGTTTCTTCCGTTCCCTCCTCAGGTCTAGGCTAATTCGAGTTCTTACCATCCTGTGGTCACTGCAGCGCACCTTGCCGAGCACGTCCACATCTTGTATGATGCCAGGGTTAGCGCAGAGTATGAAGTCTATTTCATTTCTAGTCTCGCCGTTCGGGCTCCTCCGCGTCCACTTTCGGCTTTCCCGCTTGCGGAAGAAGGTATTCATTATCCTCATATTATTCTGTTCCGCAAACTCTACTAATAGCTCTCCCCTGCTATTCCTAGTGCCTATGACATATTCCCCCACTGCCTTGTCTCCAGCCTGCTTCTTGCCTACCTTGGCATTAAAATCGCCCATTAGTATAGTGTATTTAGTTTTCACTCTACCCACCGCCGATTCCACGTCTTCATAGAAGCTTTCGACTTCCTGGTCATCATGACTGGATGTAGGGGCGTAGACCTGTACAATCTTCATTTTGTACATCTTATTAAGTTTCACAACAAGACGTGCCACCCTCTCGTTAATGCTATAGAATTCCTGTATGTTACCAGCTATATTCTTATTAACCAGGAATCCGACTCCTAGTTCTCTTCTATCCGCTAAGCCCCGGTAGCACAGGACGTGCCCGCTATTTAGCACTGTATATGCTTCTTTTGGCCTCCTAACTTCACTGAGCCCTATTATATCCCATTTACTGCCCTCTAATTCCTCCAATAGCACTGCTAGACTCGCCTCACTAGATAACGTTCTAGCGTTAAACGTTGCCAGGTTCATATTCCAATGGCGGCCTGTCCGGTTATTCCAGATATAAGAATCTGGAAATCAAAGGTGTTCCAACTTCACAGGGCGAGAACCTTTCTGCCATTCTGCAAAAGGTCGGAGAAGTTGTAGGTGAGCCTATTAGTGAAAATGATGTTGAGATCTGTCACAGAGTTCCAACAAGGGATTCTGGGCAGTCTACCATTGTGGTACAGTTCCGCAGCCGATCAAAACGCGACGCTGTCCTCAACAAAACTCGAAAGAAACGACTATCAGCCACTGATCTTGGCTACACACAGTCTTGTACTGTGTTTGTCAATGAACACCTGTGCTCTGACTTGAAAAAAAACTTTTGGGCATGACAATCGCGCGAAGAAGGGAAAAGAATTGGTGTTTCGCTTGGAAGCGGGACGGCAAGATTTTCGCTAGGAAAAGTGAATCCTCCCGGTCACTGCAAATAATGCATGTCTCTGATCTAGAAAAAATTGACTAACCAAGGTTTCATGGCTACTAATGATGACGTCATATCTGGAAGCGCTGCGCACGCATATTTTGCGCCGCATGAAGTTGGCAGCCTGTATGCCGAAAATAAGAACTGCCTATCTTTTATCCATCTTAATGCGCAGTCTGCCCGAAATAAAGGTGAGCAGATTCTTGCACTTATCGCTGCGTTTGGCTTTGCTCCTGACATATTAATGGTGACAGAAACATGGTATCAATGTGAATCGGAAGTTATTAAGTTACCCGGCTACACAACATTTTTTATGAATCGATCATGTCGAAGAGGAGGTGGCGTTCTGTTAATGGCAAAAAGCACACTCCGTTGCAACATTGTTGCATCTTTTTCTCTTGTTACGTTGGATTATGAAGCGCTTACTGTTCAGTGCAATGATAATGTTTTCTGCGTCCTATATCGACCACCAGGATCGAGCACGCAGAACTTTCTTTCTTTTATGGAAAAAATGCTTCTGCTGGGTGACTCATAATGGTTACAAGTTCATTCTGGCAGGGGACCTAAACATTGATTTCTTAAAGGCTTCTACTTCTCGAGAAGAACTTAGTAAGACAATCGAATCAAATGGTTTTGAAAATGTTATAAATAGTCCGACTCGTATTTCAACAGACACATCGACATTAATTGACGTCTTCATAACCAGCATCCACCATTCTAACATTTTATCTGATGTTGTGAGTGCTCATATAAGTGATCACCTTCCAATATTTCTTTTGATGACCCAGTGTTCACCTTCAACATCCAAACACCGTTCACAAATGCTTCGTGATGTCAATGTGCAAAGCCTGAAGTATTTTCGTGAGGCAATATCGCTAATAGATTGGTCAGAACTGATGCGTGCCAGTGATCCAGAAACTGCTTATGAATACTTTTGCGCTAGGTTTAAGGATACCTATGATAAATGCTTCAAATACAAAGTAGTTAAACCAGCACGTAAAGCCAAAAAACCATGGATAAATAAAAACTGTATCCGTGAAATTTGTGCCAAAAACCGGCTCTATAAGACTTTTATTGAGACCCGGACTGAAAAAGCTTTGCATGAATTTAAGGTGCAAAGGAACAAAGCAAATAGTCTTTTTCGTTGAGAGAAGAGACAGTATTTGAATAATTTATTCAATAATGACGTAATAAAGAAATCTCATGTTATCTGGAAGCGTATTAATGGTTTTCTTTGGCGAGGAGATAAGAACACGACTATAACAGAAATTACCCTCGGTGATAAAGTTTTATCAAATGAGACGCTTGCAAATACATTTAATAACTATTTCACAACCTTAGTAAACAGTACTCATGATCCTAATTCTTTGAGTTATCTTCGCTGCAGAACTAAACAATCAGCATTTTTAGCGCCTAATACGGAAAATTAGGTATTTACTACTTTTATGTCTATCAAAAACAGCACATGTTGTGACGTCGAAGGATTCTAGATCATGCCAATTAAGCATGCCCTGGACTTGATTCTACCTGCATTAGTACGCATAATCAACTTGATATTTTCCAGGGGCTCGTTCCCGAAAAGACTTCAGGTTGCGAAGGTAGTAGTTTTGTACAAAGGTGGTGATAAAAACGAGCTGACAAACTACCGTCCAATATCTGTGTTGCCCATTTTTTCTAAAGGTATAGAAAAACTAGTACATGCCCGCATGACATCGTTTCTGATCAAACACGACCTTATAACAAGTAGGCAGTATGGCTTTGTGAAAGGGCAGTCGACAGAAACTGCCTTACTTACTCAAAAGGAAATTATATTGCAGTCGTTTGAGCAGCAATTATGTACTCTGGGCATCTTTGTTGATTATTCGAAGGCGTTTGATTGTATAAATCATTCCACACTACTCAACAAACTTGAACATTATGGATTTCGTGGCGTATTTCATGAATTAATAGAGTCGTATCTGGAACACCGTATGCAACAAGTGATCATAGAACGATATGTGTCGAATTTAAAGCCAGTTCACGCGTGAGTGCCACAAGGAAGTATTCTGGGGCCCCTGCTTTTTTGTATTTATATCAATGACTTAGTTACTATAGAAAATAATGTGAAATTTATTATGTACGCGGACGACACAACTATTCTGGTTACCGCACCCAATTCGACAGAGGCTATTGGTATCGCAAATGAAGCACTAACAAAACTGTCCTCGTGGTCTACCGCAAATTCACGTTGTATAAGTACTAAGAAAACAACAGCTGTTCTGTTCAGACCGAGAAATCGTAATGTCGCTACAGACCTAACATTGCAACTTAATAATTCTATTATTCCGATTGTGCCTACTGTTAAATGCCTTGGGGTTGTATTCGAACAACATATGTCGTGGAATTTGCATGTGGATTTAGTCGCTGCGAAAATATCCCGTGTGAGTGGAATTTTACGCAGGTTAAGATATTTTCTCCCTAAAAGCATCAAACTTCTCCTGTACAAAAACTTGCTTCTCAGCCAAATTCATTATTGCCATCTTGTTTGGGGTACTACGACACTTTCAAATATCACCACATTACACAGAATACAAAAAAGGCCGTCCGTAGTATTCTGGACGTTCCCCACGACGCACACACGCGCCCACTTTTCAAAAAATTGAATTTACTTCCTATGCCTGATATTTATGAGCAAACCCTAATTCACCGATATAAGACAGGTAAATAACAACACGTTAAATACTATAACGAACTTAAAACGTAGAGATGTGAAGCTAAATACGCGCAGTTGCGAACTCTGGGAGATGCCACGGGCAAGGACTAATTACACATACCAAATGTTGCGCTTTACATTACCATCTTGTCTAAATAAAATCAACACTGTATAAGTTTCAATATTATGCTTTTTTTTCTTTGTTTCCGCAAAAATGGAATAAATTGTTTTTGTAACAGTGTATTTGCTGAATTGTGCATTGCAGTATGTATTGTGTGACACATTTGTTGATTTCATATATGTATAATCTGCATTAGTAATTAACGTTAATTCTTTTGGTTTCAATTGTACGTGAGTGCTATATGTACTGCATATACATTCTGTTTCACTTGAATTCATTTTACACATATATGTATGTACATATTATACATATGCATTATGCCTGACACTCGTGTTATTGGGACTTAGGTGATTCTAGCTTAATATGTAATACCTAACCCTATGCTCTGTCACTGCTTGTTAAAAGGGGCTGCGGACCTTGTCAAGCCATAAAAGGCTTTTTGTTCGCGGTCCTCAACATTGTGGTGTTGAAAATAAAGTGAATTGAAATTGAATTGAAATTGAGATGAAAAGGGGAATATGGCAGAGAGTAGTACATTTAGCTGTCCAAGACAGTGAGGTTGGTAACAGTAAACGACACTTTTCTATTCACTAACTTCAGTCAAGCGACCGAACATCCTAAACTGCATGCTTGTGCCTTGTTTAAGGCATTTCCAATGAATAATAAAAAAAGAAGTGTTCTCCCCCTGGGGGGAGCTATGTGGAAGATGTCATATATTTATTTGCTTGTGTAGCATTTCGAGATATGTCATTTCTCATTGTTCAGGAATTCTTTAACTTTTTGTTGTGTTACTTGCAGTCTACGTTTACAACCTCGAATGGCTAAATGCTTTCAAAAAAGAGGTGTCTGCAGCGCTCTATGCCTCAATCCACGGTTGGAGTATGCACATTTTGCAACCTTATATAGGAAAGTTTTCAGAGAATTGTGCTCTCAATAAGCGAGAATTTTCTGATTTGCTAGTGATTACGTGACGTTCCTTCATTTTAACTGTGAAAGTTGCTAATCTCGTCTGCCCGTTAGACACATTGTACTGTTTAAAAAACGCGTTAATCCACCAAAAATAAACCACGAATTTCGCTTTAGAGATTCCAGCCCATTTTTCCATTTCAGTGTGTTTTAATTTCACCAGTTTTGTAAATTACAAGCCTCAAGTCAAGAAACTCAAGGTACGCGTTTGGCCATAGCAGAGGGCTAAAAAGGTAAGTTAGCGACCACAAGTGGTATCGCAGCGCGCACTTTTCTATTAACATTTTCAGATGTAAATATAACTTTGTAACATGGCATATTACAAGCTATTGCTTTCCAAATACGTGGTAGCAAACTGATAGGAACAACCACAATGAAACTGTTTCAATGAACTTTATTTTAGTCCAAGCATGGCAGTATCAATGTTCATTAGTAACAATAAGAATCCCTTTTAACGTAAATTATTGTATCGCTACAGCCTTGGCAGTGGACAGGGCATTTAAGATCTCCACCACATTTCTGTAAAAAAAGAAACACACAAAGACGCACACACGCGTTCTTAGCATTAACGAACATAATTATTTTTACAAAGGAAACAATGAATTCACGAAATCGCGGATATCTTGCGGAAATTACAAGTTAAGATCCACTTTCGCTATATTCATACACGAAATCAGCGATAAAAATGCAGTGAGCTTTCTTGTAGGATAGGCGCATGTGCGAAAGGCATATTATTCAGAAAATTTTCGACTTCTATGCCCATGCATCTTTTATTGAACTATTCCCCAGATAAATGTAAAGCGAGCCGTTGGTGTATTTCTTCGAAGTAGGCAAGATGCTTTTGCTTCTTGTCCTTGCTTCACAATTGCCACATGTGCCTGCGAGATTCTTTCAGGTAATATGAAACACCGTATTTCACGTGGTGTATCATATACCCGTCGCACGTTAAGAAACTTCAGCTGAACAGTAACGACCTCCTTCTTTTTAGTTCAAGCAGGGTAGCTCTGCAAAAGGAACGTCACATATTACGCGAGCACGAGCACAGGGTTGCTGACCACAATAATGCCATAAACGTCGACACACCTTTCCCTGAATTATTGCTATCGCCGAAACGCGTCATGATGAGGCGCGTACAGCGCCCCTGTTGCTCTATTGCGCTTCCTTTTATACTTGCTGTGCCATATTATATATGTATATATATATATATATATATATATATATATATATATATATATATATATATATATATATATATATATATATATATATATATATATATACATGAAGTATGACACGACGGGCCGATGACGGGTAGAGCGCTTCACCAAACAGTTTCTAAGCTCGAGCATCTGTGGCACGCCATGCTCTTGGAAACCGGGCTGCCTACATCCAGGCGTTATTCTTCATTACAATCCTCAATCAGAAAAAGGAGCCATCTTGGCGACTTAGTCAGAAGATTGGGCCGCAGAATCATGATACAGCTTGAACCGCTGGACGTGGACGACTTCGCGGTTACGACGACGCATGTCAAACGGCCGTGCGAGTGGCTTTATGAGGTAGTTCAAGGGAGAAGCTAGCTGCAGAACGCGGTATGGTACGCCGCATTTAGGAAGAAATTTTGAAGCGAGCCCTGGTGTGCGGTGTGGCACGGACAGCCAAATGAGGGTTGCTGGTAGAAAAATTGGAGTCGACTTGCAAGCATCGTGTTTTGATTTTTGGCGATTCTGATCATCCAAAATGTACTGGCGGGCCAACAGACGACATTCTTTTGCTCATCTTGCCTTGTCCAAGATTGACCGGCATTCTGATGGATCTGGGTTTTAGGGCAGAATGGTATCGATTGTATGAGAAGGATGACGGCCATAAAGAAGATAGAAGGGGGAGAAACAGGTAGCGGCTTACGCCTACCGGTGGGGAAACCGGTAAGCGTAAATGACGAATTGAAGAACTAGATTCTTATCGGAGTGGTAGAATGCGATGTTCATAGCGAACGTGTCACCAAGGGTGCGATTAAAGCTTTCCGTGGCACCATTGGTTTTCGGGTGATAGGCAATGCATGCGCGATAAACAATAGCCAGCGATTTTTAAAAGACTTCAGACATATTTTCTTTAATTATGGGGTTTTACGTGCCAAAACCACTTTCTTATTATGATGCACGCCGTAGTGGGGGACTCCGGAAATTTAGACAACCTTGGGTTCTTTAACGTGCACCTAAGCCTAAGTACCACGGGTGTTTTCGGATTTCGCCCCTATCGAAATGCGGCCGCCGTGGCCGGGATCTGACCCTACGACCTCGTGCTTCGCAGCCCAACACCATAGCCACTAAGCAACCACGGCGGGTACTTCAGACATTTAGGCACGGCCTCGGTCGCTGAGGAGTTCACGAGGGTCTCCATGAAGAAGAATAAAACAGCGCAGTATGAAGAATTCCTGCACTGCAGTAGCCGGGTGGGCCGCAGTCTCGGCATAGCGTGTTAAGAGGTTGACGGGAGCTATAATCCACCGGTTGGTGGACGTAGTCAGGGGAAGTGGACCACAAGAGTCGGCACCAACACGATCAAAACGTTGCGATGGGCACAGCCGGGATTGGAGTTCACTGGCTAGGAGGTGTGGCGGAGATTTGCGTTGCTGACATTTGCTGCAAGAGCGGACGAAATTCCAGAAGAAAGCGTACATTCGCCGCCAGTAGTAGCGGTGCTGAAGTCGCTCATCAGTATTGAAAACGCCGGCGTGGACATCAAGAAGAATGAGGATCAATGAAGGAAAGATCACTGCGCTGGGTGAATTCAACCTCAGGGCGAACGCGATCAATCACAGCGTTGTATCAACAGAGAAACTCCTATCCTACAATAAATGCGTGGTATTCCGAAAAGAGCACTACAAATAAAAAAGTGCGCATAACGTCTAGAATCAGGGCACGCGCTGCGCATGCTGTGGTGTCGAAAAAGGTGTCGTTACCCTGCGAAGTGATCGGCAAAATCTGGCATCCATAAAATAAACAGCTGCGCCGGTATCAGCAATAGCAACGGTAGCGACACCATCGACAAACACGAGAATAAAATTATCAGATAAGGAACGAGGAATTCGGTATTTCGAAACTTGCGGAATTCTTGCCTCGGAAATGCGTCGTGTAGTTTTCTTCGTTGTCAGATACGGGCCGCCGATGCATTGGTCAAAGTGACCGGCGGCGTGACGATGGCGAGCGGCGATGGTCGAAGAGAGGACGATCAGTCAGATTACGAGTTGGCGTTGGGTCCAATGGAGTGTAGTGTGGATTGGAGTCGACCGGATAACGAGGTGCCCGGAGATCATTGTCGATTCTTTGCACCCGCTGGCAGAACCTTGCGACGTATACGGGATACCTACATGCAAAGGCGGATTGTCTTGCGCACGCCACGGGTTTGCAACAGGATGGCTGGCCCAGGAGATGGGAATAGAAGGGCGGCGAGATGGGAATAGAAGAGTCGTCTCGGCTCTTGGCGCGGACTGACAGCTACCGCTGCATAAGTTACCGGAGCGGCCGCAAGCGGCTGCTGTGGAGCACCAAGTAGTGCGTCGGACGTTTTGCTAAGGGTTCTACAACTTTTTAAATGAAATATTTTGCCTAATTTCCTTGCTTCCATAGTTGGTTAATTATTCTTGACCAATTATACAAATAAGCAGAATACGAAAAACAGTATAACTTATTCCATACCATAGTCAGCAACATGTGTTTGGTCGCGTCGTCTCAGAGTGCACCAGCACATAATTATACTTTGGTTAAATATAGCTGGGACACCTTTTACATATTGCGGATTTGACTCCGCTAAGGACAGGGTAAATCTGACCCTTCATTGACGACTGTTCAACACATGCAGCCTACCAGAACATGTTTATTTTCATGCCCAATTTCAGTGTTAAGTACAAAGTTTCTGTCTCAGTGTCTTCGGCAGACGCCGAATGACTAGCAGTAAACCTAATTGGAAGATTTAGAGCAGAAATAGAGCACGACGACGAAGTTTGGCACCGGACTCGCTTCCAAATCCGTAATCATTTGTATGCCTACCCATCGGGGAAGCGCGCCTGTCCGTCCGTCTTTCACGTCAGACGAATCGCTATCAATATATTAATGCGTATGACAAAGTAAACCGAATGGAAAAAATGTCCAACGCGTAAGATACTTCCTAATGCAAACTTTGAGTGCAGCTGTATACGTGTTTGCACTTTGCCATAAATTGAGGCAAATAATTTTAGACCCAAATCACCACACCGACTGGCAGAGAGCCAGTTCCGTCAATGCTTTCGCACAGAGAGGCGCATTATGGGAACGCTGACATGATGAGTGCCATCTGAGCCTGTTGTGGACCAAGTCGACGACGCAAGCGCGAGAGGTAGTATAGGAACGCTTGCATGATGATGAGCACTCAATTAATAACACATAACCACTGTGGGGGAGAGGCCGCTTGCATGATGAGTGGCATCGGAACAAGCTGCAGAAGAAGACGATCAAAGCGCGAGCAGTAGCTCAATCGCGTTCGTGCGATTAGGCCTAGAGGCGCCAACGAGCCAGCTGTGGAAGACGACGACGATGAACGTGAGAGCAGTAGCTCACGTGCGTTCGCGCTGTGGTGGTGAAAAATTTTATTTACGCCGAGGGACGGCGATGCTAGACCCAGAAACGGGCGCCTAACATCTGTGCTCTAAAACGCCGGCAAAGGTGAGTTTCGAACATACGACCCCACGTTCAGAGGAGCGTCTTACCACTTAGCTAAACATACTTGGCTTGCAGTAGGTGAATCAATGTGAACCATGTTAATGTGTGGTACCGGCGGTACAAAACAAATTTCATATGGGAGCAGTTTTGGTGAAGTGTTTGTTAAAAGATTTGAGTGTGGTAAAATTAAAGCCATCTACAGGACCACATGCGGAATTGACTTGGAGCATTGTAGACAGCAGAAAAATTTCGATTTTGCGAAAATCTATCGCGAAATTCGCTACATCCACGATGCGCTTCGGTGGGCACGGTATCCGCCTTCCCGTGTGGGCGTTCCTTCACTGACGGAAAGCCATCGATCTCTTAGTACGGATGCGCTTCACGTCACGTAACACACACAGATAAGCAGTGTATGATTTGATAAGAGTGAGAAGGAGTGATAAGGGGTTATATCGGCCACATTACGATTGATAATGGTTCGAGTCCGGATTGACAAGATGCTAACTAGCGATAATGGGTTATGATAGTTGCAGCAATTCATATAAGCTTATTGATCAGCGATAAGGGTTGATATCTAAGGGTCGAATATAATCCAACATGAGTGATAAAGACCGATAAGAGTGTATAAGGGTCGGATCACGTAGGATAAGGTAGATAAAGACAGACAAGGTTTGATGAAAATTGGCTGAAGTGCGATAAGACTGATACCTACCGATATGGGTTGGAAATTCTGGGTCCATGCCCGATGATTTAACACACGCAGTTGTAATATTGAAACTTTTGTTGTTCCTATGTAGCAAACAATCACCACCTAACTTTCTATTTTTCTTAGATTTACAGCGGATGTGGGAAGAGTATGTGTTAGGGCGCCTTCAAAAACAGCAATCCGAATTGTATATATGCACTACTGCAACAGCTCGCATTCCCTTTCTACTATTCTGTTACGTTAACGCGCGCTAGTGCACAATGTTCCGGCTCAATTGGCGTAATCTGTTTGAAGAGGCCGGATGTGCGATAACATCTGACACAGTCATGTGGCACGCTATCACTTGAACCGCTTTACTTTCTTCGTGTAAAATAAATACAGAACGGCAAAAAAATGTTATTGTATATGCGCCCACGCGCCGCCACACCACAGGTCTCAAACTATTTCCGGGGAAAGGAAGCCAACTGCCCTGCGGAGTGCGTCGTGCTTACGCTTGTTGTGAAAGTAATCTACGGACAATATTGTATTAGCCCTCTGCCTCAGCTCTCACTCTGAAAGTGCCAAAAGCTACCGAAATCTTCATTTGGCTTCTGTATTATGTTATCGGGGCTTTGCTGTCAACACTTGTGTGTTTACGTCGTTCACCCCACCCGTTTCAGAAGCAGCTCAAGCGGCGTGCTCAGCGAAAGATGTTCTAGGTGAAAAGCTATTAACCCTTTAGGTAAGGAAAAAGAACTCGGCCTGTCAAGGGTTTCCTTGTAGGAAATATGGAAAACCAGGTACGCTCGTCTAACAGGCTTGACTTCGAACTACATCTCTCAAAACAACTGCGACTTTTTCATTGAATTGCGCTGGTAGAAAACAGCGCCCTCAGAAGCGCGGCATGCAGCCAAGATACATTGAGTGCAGGTTTGGGGTTGTGTCGGCTAGGTTCAAAGTTAGCATCGCAGCCCCGGTGTAACCTTCCAGTAATTAAGCGCCTGGTGTTCATATCAAAACACAACTGGCTATTTTCGACGAAGTTTCATCATCCTCACATCATTGTTGACGGCAGAATAACATAGCGATCAAACAAAAATGTTACCGAATCGTTTCACCAGCCAATGTTGGATGAATACAATAATATTTGTGACTCTACTAAGAACCCATTGGACTGGAAATAGTCCGCCATCATATCAGTGTCTAAACAAGGCACCGCCAGAAACCTCCTTCCGTCCTACAGTGCTGTCTCTCATGTCACGCTGTAAAATTACAAGGACGTATCTTAAGTCATGTTTCCCGAGAAGGCACTAAGCACCTTTGCAGTTGAAAAAACCGCAACCTAATGGCGAACTGAGGGGCGCAGCTAGACGGCTTCGACCTGGCATTACAAGATCCATTAATTCACCAGGTCAGGCAGGTGGAAGAGGCCAATGGAGCCCTGGACTGATAAGCTTCGACCACCTGTTATAATAATTTCATGTGTCATAAAGTTATATCATTCATCAAAATTGGACCCCTCGGTTAACGTCCTTTCCTTCTCAATCAATATATATATATATATATATATATATATATATATATATATATATATATATATATATATATATATTGTAACAGATACGAAAGGCAAGTACACAAACAAAGAAGACAAGAGAACGAGGAGTTTTTGAGAGACCGGACTGCGCTATGATCACGCTACGATCAACTTCCATCTCCTGTAAATACAACCATTTCTTCGCAACTCTTCGCAACAGCTGTGGTGGAGGTGCGGGGTAATAGACATCCGAATATGGAGGCTGAATCGCAAGTTCTTCGACGAAGCCGTCGCCTTGCTGGACTCTCACCGAATCCACCGGAGTTGGCTATGTGCCACGACGCAGACGAACAGCGGCTCATTCCAACTGCTGCGCCGGCCAGTTCCGTCCTACAACTGAGAGAGGCGCATCCCTACGCAGGAAGATCGGACGAAGACGTCGAGTAATGGTTAATCCATTATCACCGGTTGAGTGCCGCCAACAAGTGGAATAGCGCTTCTCAGCTTTCGAACGTCGTGTTCTTTCTAACGGATACTGCATTGGTGTAGTTCGACAATACCGAGAAAACGAGCACAACATGGGGAAGATTTGTTTCGGAATCAAAGAGCGATTCGGCGACTCCGCGACTAAAAAGAGAAGGGCAGAGCAGACGCTACTGCAACGCGCGCAAGTGCCAGGCGAGACCAGTACGACCTACATTGAGACAGTATTAAAACTGTGTAGGATGGTGGACTCTGGAATGTTTGAGGAAGACAAAGTCGCGCACATCCTAAAAGGAATTGCCGAGGATGTTTGCAGTTTCATCATCACAAAAGACAACCTGCCATTCGTTGCCGACATCATTTGGCACTGTTGCACTTTGGAGCAACTGAAGACGCGGCGCATTACACCGTAGTTTGGCAGGCTAGCCAATGTGACGACAGTTGCAAGCGTAGGCAGCAACCAGCCCCTCAAGTTTGCATCAACGATCCGACAAATAGTACGGAGGGCTCAGCCTGCACGCGCAAGTGACACATCCAGGCACTCATAGCTTCCGCCTACCACCAGATTTCGAGCCAAACGTGGCATCCTTCTCCCCGTATCCTACGGGGAGGGGCACTGAGGATTATGAACACGCGCCCAGACAGCAGCCACGTCTCTACGACAGAGGTCGTACTTATGACGCTCGGCCACAACGAGAACACACGCGTTTTACCCCGGAGGCCCGGTGACTCCTTTCAGGCCACGACAAGAAGAGCACCGACTCTACTACCACAACGTGACTTATGACCGATATAACGGATTTCAGCGAGCAGCAGAGACACGTTATCCTTATGATAACGAACTTTCTCGCCGCCCGCAGCAGGCTAGCATTCATTTCGAGGAAGATGCTGTGAACCGCGACCCTCCCATGTGCTACAACAGTGGTTCCACATGCCATATAGCTAGGTATTGTCGCTAAGGCCGTCAATCACGAAGGACACCATCGACGTTCTCGCCACCCAGAACCCGTACTTCATATGACTTGCGGACGACCAATTTTATTCCAGTGGACCACTTCTCAAATGATCCCAGACGCAGCGATTCGCCAGCATCTGAGCGCAGTTTGACGCCACCAACTAACCGTCGCTGTCGTTCTCCGTTCCCTCGGCGCCGTTTTCCTCACCGCCGCCGGGAAACTAGCATCCGCGGCCAAAGGAGGTGAGGTCGCCGGGCCGTCTTTGCAAGAAATAGGTCTGCCTGTTGTGATGCTCAAAAACAAATTGAATGTGTCGATTGGCGGAATACTGACCATGACGTTAGTTGATATTGGAGCGACTGTGCCTGTTCTGAGCCTCGCTTTCAAAAATCGTCTAGGTCACAAAGGTATCTTTTCATGGAACGACGGTATTACCTCTCGTGGAGTAGGCGGCGAGTGAACTCATCCCCTTGGTGTTTGTACTGTGAGTGTTTTGTTGGCTGGGGAAGTGTTTGTGTCGGAATTCCTTGTTCTTTCTCGCTGTTCACACGATGTTATTCTTGCTATCGATTTTCTTGAAAATGCGGCGCTTCCGTGGACTGTGGTTATGGCGAAATATCGTTGAACAAGTTACTTATATCAGCACATTCCAAACAAAGCTCGCATGGCGAAGACAGACACACAGACACACTCAGTGTTCTTGATGAAGTGATTGCACCATTGTGGTGCCTGACGCCCGTTCGTATTTTTGCTACTGTTGACGCTGAATGGGCTTACCTTGTATTTAGGCCTGTCCGCATGAACTGTGCTAAATATATACCTGTGCCCTGCTCTGTCGTGTGAATGACAAAAGGAGTCGCCACATTGTGGGTGCTGAACTGTTCCGCCACGCCAGTTGTCCCGGCTCCCAGTATATGAGAATCGCTCTCTTCGATGAAGCCGCATGTAGCTCAATAGCGGCACTAACTGCGGACGTCTCAACAGCTTGCTCTCCTTGCCATAATTGCCATTCTGAAGAGCTAATGTTTGGCATGATCAGCAAGGTTCTCTGTACATCGGAACACCAAGAACTGGTACAGGTCCTTGCCAGGCATGAGGCTCCATTCGACTTCATGCATGTAGATGCACCCCTTCATTAACCGTCATCCGCGCTCGTCACAGAATAAATACCGGCTCAGCACACCCCATCCGCCAGAAGCCATACCGAGAGTCATCCTCCGAGTGCAAAGTCTTTGCAGAGGAAATCAAGGAGATGTTGAACACAGGCGTCGTTGAAGAGTCGTCTAGTACATGGGCAGCCCCAGTAATCCTGGTCCGAAAAAAAGATAGCTCCTAAAGATTCTGCGTGGATTGCAGACATATAAACGCAGTGACGAAGAGGGATGTCTATCCAATACCGCGAATCGATGACGTTATTGATTGCCTACACGCGGCTTCTTACTTCTCAACACTTTATTTGCGGCTGGGGTATTGGCAAATACCTATGTACCCTGCCGACAAGAAAAAGACCGCTTTCGTGAACCCAGATGGCCTATTCGAATTTAATGATACGCCTTTTGGCCTTCGCAATGCTCCTGCAACCGTCGAAAGATTCATGGACACAGTACTACGTGGTCTAAAGTGGGAGATATGCATGTGTTACCTCGATGATGTTGTAATTTTTGGCCGCACGTTTGAAGAACATAACGAACGCCTCAGCTTTGTTCTCGACTGCATCGAAAAAGCTGGACTGGTTCTAAACGCAAACAAATGTTGTTTTGGCGAACGTTAAACGCTGGTTCTGGGACACTTAGTCCACAAGGATGGTGTCAAACCCGATCCTCATAAGATTGAAGCGGTGAGCTCCTTCAAGCAACCGCAGTCGGCACGAGAACTTCGCTCATTCATTGGGCTATGTTCGTATTCTCGTCATTTTATTGCCCGGTTTGACGACATCTTTTACCCATTGGCAAGTATTTTGCGACAAAATGCATCCGTCAATTGGACACCAGAGTGTGACGCATCATTCTCTCAACTAAAGTTTATACTAACGTCAGCACACCTCTTGCGTCACGGCGATCCATGTTGCCCGACTGAAGTTCACACTGATGCTAGTGGAATTGGGATCAGAGCGGTGCTTGTACAGCGCCACAGTGGCGCAGAACATATTGTCACATATGCGAGCCGTTGCCGGAGCAAATCTGAATGAAATTATCCGGTTACGGAACAGGAATGCCTGGCAGCTGTTTTCGCCATGCAGAAGTTGCGGTGTTATCTTTGCAGTAGACCATTCAAGATTATCACCGACCATCATTATTTATGCTGGCTGGTCGGTTTGTGTGATCCCTCTGGTCGCCGCGCACGCTGGGTGGTGTACATGCCTCTGCTACCTGGACGGCGATATATATATATATATATATATATATATATATATATATATATATATATATATATATATATATATATATATCGTCGTCGAGGTAGCAGAGGCATGTGGACCATTTTAAACCTTCCAGCACGGAGTCCATCATATGCTCAATGGTGGAGGTGGTAGGGGAGTTGCATAATCCAAACGGCATTACTTTAAATTGGTATAGGCCATCAGTTGTGATGAACACGGTTTTTCCTTTGTTCATATCGTCAACAGCAATCTCCCAGTATCGAGGACGAAGATCAATAGCAGAGAATTAGCTGGAACCCTGGAGGCAGTCAAGGGAATCGTCGATACGTGAGAAAGTGTAGACGTCCTTCTTAGTAGTGCTGTTCAGATGACGGTAGTCAACACAAAAGCGCCACGTGTGGTCCTTCTTCTTAACCAACACCACAGGTGGCACCCAGAGACTCGACGACGGCTCAATGATATTTTTATCTAGCATTTTGTTAACTTCATTTTGAATTACTTGGCGTTCCGACGCAGAAACTCGATACGGTCGTCGGTGAATAGGCGTAGCATCGCCAGTAAGAATTCGATGCCTGACCGCGAGCGTCCGCCTAAAGGGCGATCGTCCAAGTCGAAAATATCCGGGTAGGACGATAATACTTGGCAAAGGTCTTCAGCCTGCGCAGAGGACAGGTCCGTCACAACCATTTTCTTTATGTTGGGATCGGCGCCCGAGGCTAGCGTGAGGGGCCTGCGAAGCTCGCAAGAACCATCGGTTGATAACGCTGCCACATGATGGTCGCCGAGACAATCAGCGTTGGCAAGGCAAGTACCTTGCGGTAGAATTTGCTTTGCCAATCCAAAGTTAAAGACTGGTATGCAAGTGCAGTTCGCAATAATAGTAAGTATAGTGTGAGGCACGGTAAGGTTATAATATAATGGAATGTCGGGCGGAGGAGTGACGAGGTAGTCCCCACCAGGAACTGGTGGGGAAGACAACAGTTGAATCATCATCATCATCAGCCTGGTTACGCCCACTGCAGGTCAAAGGCGTCTCCCATACTTCTCCAACAACCCCGGTCATGTACTTATTGTGGCCATGTCGTCCCTGCAAACTTCTTAATCTCATCCGCCCACCTAACTTTCTGCCGCCCCCTGCTACGCTTCCCTTCCCTTGCAATCCAGTCCATAACCCTTAATGACCATCGGTTATCTTCCCTCCTCATTACATGTCCTGCCCATGCCCCCCCCCATATCTCTTTCTTGATTTCAACTAAGATGTCATTAACTCGCGTTTGTTCCCTCACCCAATCTGCTCTTTTCTTATCCCTTAACGTTACACCGATCATTCTTCTTTCCATAGCTCGTTGCGTCGTCCTCAAGTAGAGTAGAACCTTTTTCGTAAGCCTCCAGGTATCTGCCCCGTAGGTGAGTACTGGTAAGACACAGCTATTATACACTTTTCTCTCGAAGGATAATGACAACCTGCTGTTCATGATCGATGTTCATGAACAGTTGAATAAAGGCTATTAACTTTGGCGGCAGGTGAAGAAAGCCGGCGGGGTGCAAGTGACACTGGGATGCGTCAGAAGGTTCTGCGAGAATCAGCAACTCAAGGCGAAGCGTACTTGCAGAGCAGTCAATAAGGGCAGAATGTGCGGAGAGAAAGTCGAGGCCGAGAATTAGGTCGTGGGGACAATGAGCAATCACGGTGAAGAGGACAGGAGTGTGGCGGCCGGCGATGATGACACGTGCCGTACACATGCCGATGATAGGCACAGTTCCGCCATCCGCAACGCGGACGACGCGTGCCGACGCTGGGGTGAGGAGCTTGTTCAGTCGTCGTCGGAAGGCAGCACTCATAATAGAAAGATGTGCTCCTGTATTGATGAGTGCAGTGACAGGATAGCCGTCAACGTCAACGTCAAGATGGTTTTGGTTCATAGTTGACGTGATCAGAGGATTTTAGGGCAGGGTCGACAACGCAGCTTCACCTCCAGAAGCTGCAGTGCCTAGGTTTCCGGCTGGGTCCGGGAGACGATAGGCGGCGAAGAGAAGCGGCGGGATCGGGGCGAACAAGACTGATTGCGTCGATGTGAGGGGGAGCGGCTATAGCGAAGGTTCGAAGCAGAGGCATCAGCGGCAGTGGGTTCATGGCGGGTGGCATTGGGAACAGAAGGTACAAAGTTGCGGGAATAAGTGGCGACGTATGTCGGATGAGGTGGTGGCCATCGGTTGCGGCAGTAACGGGCGACGTGGCCGATGCGTCAGCAGTGGAAGCAGATCGGCCTGTCATCAGAGGTACGCCATTCGGACGGGTTGCCGTGAGATATGGCAGAAAAGTACTGCCGTGCACGAGGAGGGCCGTTAGAGAACTGGGGAACGCTGGGTTGAGACGTTGAACACACGGAGTTCAGACCATGTGCTCAATTTCTTGTCTGAATACGGCCTGAATCATCGCAATCGTGGTTGCTGGCGGATCTGGAGGCGTCGCGGAGAAAGCTGGCGAACAGGCGGCCTCGAGCTCGCGGCGAACAATACGGCTGACGTCGTCACAGGTGGTGGCCTGACGCGGTCGACCCTCACATGTCGACGTCGCAGCAGTGTTTGGTAGGCTCGTAATGTTGCATGTGATACGGCGGCTCTTAGCTAGTTCAAGGCGACAGCATTCTTTAATGATGGCGCCGATTGTCGAGACTTTGCCGAAAACAAGCAAATTTAAAGCGTCGTCGGCGATGCCTTTTAGAACATGACATTTTAACTGCTTCGGACATAGCATCGTCAGCTTTGCGGCATAGCGCCAAGACGTCGAGGATGTATGAAAGATACGGCTCTGTAGATGTCTGAACGTGAGACGCAAGAGCCTTTCTCGGGCAACCTTGAGACCAATGGGATCGCCGAAAAGTTCCCGCAGCTGTTCTTTGAAACTGTCCCGACTAGTTATCTCGTAGTCATGCGACTGGTGCCACACGCGTGGAGTGCCGCCGAGATAAAAGATGACATTGGCGAGCATAAGGGTTAGGTCCCACCTGTTATTAGCGCTGGCATGTTCATGTAGCTTGATCCATTCGTCAACGTCCTGTCCCTCTAGGCCAGAGAACACACCAGGGTCGCGATGTTGGGCAACCGTGACGATTGGAGCAGTCGGACAAGTCGAAGCCGTTGCAGAGGTGGTCTCGTCACCGGGAGTCATGGTGACAAGCTCGTAGTACCGACCACTCCGGAGTTCGGTGGCGAGGACGGGGATCGCTAACCTCCACCAGAATGTTATGTGTAGAAAGACACACACGGAAGAGGCTATTAACAGGCGATTTACACTGGGCTGGAGCCAGAGCACCAGGCCGACATTCGCTCGCGCCAAGGGCACAAAGCCACTTCGTCGTCGTTCTCGCGGCGGCTGGTGTATCTCCCGATAATATCGTAATAATATATATATATATATATATATATATATATATATATATATATATATATATATATATATATATGGAAGCATGAAAAATTCGCGCCTAACGGATGTACTTCACAGGAGTAAATTCGTCGCTGATATTACGAGTGGCTTTCGTGACAAACTCTCCGCAGCATATTGCGTTATTGGCACCCTCGCTAGAATCTGCACGATACAAGCGTCTCTATGCTGAAATACTCTTCCTGGACTACCAATTATCCTTTCGCTTTCTCCCACACTTGGGCATTTTCAAAGCCCTGATGTAGGTTGGTGTTGAACGCCGCTCAGCTACTTACGTCTCTGGTTACTTATCGCACAATAAAATGAATGTACACAATGGTACTGTACCGGGTCAACCTATCCCTGTTAATTACGGAGTTCCCCAGGGCACCGTAATATCGCCACTTTTCTTCCACTGTCCAATTACATGCCTACCACGCTGTTTATCACAAAGGAGCGTTGTTCGATAGGGTCGCAATCTATGCGACCATAGTGCTTTATGGATTATTTTTACTTTAAGCGCGGCATTGCAACTTGGAGCAAGACTGAAAATTGCACTAGATGCGACGACGCAATATTTTATTGAAAGAAGGCTTTAGATTTTTCCATCTAAGGAGGCTACTTATTGCCCATAATTCTGAACCTAGAACACGACAGTCCCTCAAAAGTTTTCGGCTAAACAATTTTTTCTCTATCATGTATAAAAGAACACAGATACTTTCGTATAATTGTAGATGATCGCAGTGGCTAACGACCTGCTGGTAAAGCTGTACGTACGTGACCCTGGTCGCTGCTTAAAAATGTGACAGCACTGACGGCTCAAGGCAATGGCTGTGATCGTTGAACTGCTCCACGAGTCTTTGAAGTAAAAGCGCCGTAAAATGTACTTTATTTGCTCTTGATAAATGTTGCACCTGGACTGGTGGCACAGCTACAGAAACTTATAAGTGGCCTTACGAGCAGTGCTAGAGCCACCTCAGATTCAAGCGGTTTTCTCGCCGCAACCATACAACTACCACTGAGGGTACAAGTGCATCGAAGGGCCTAAGGAGACATAAATTGTCTGTGTAGGGCCCACGACGGTAGAAACTTTTGGACCGAGTGCTCGGCAGTATGAATAACGGCGAATAATCCTTCATGATCATCCTCAAGCAGTAGCGATGTAGAAGTGACCTCGAGCGGATTGTGAGTGCTGAAAGCTATATCTCAGTTCTTATGATAGTGAAGGGGACAGTGTCCCTAGATCGACCCTAGATCTGCATCGCCATGGAAGAAACTTGACACCTTGAAGTGTAATATTTCTCCATCACCAACCAGATTGCTTATTCTGGGTCTCCTCAACTGAACCTCTATATCGATGATGGAGCCCATTTGGGGTGCTTAGCTCAATTCATCGACCAAACGCTTACTGACCTAAGATATGCTTATGTTACGTGAAGTCCACTTTACCTGTGACAATACTAATGTTTTTTTTTCCTAATAAGCTACAAATTTTTATTGCAGATTACAAGGGTGGGTGTGATTTTTAGACGTGCTCTAAACTGTACCGCCAAACAAGAACATGCAACAATTTACACATATTTTATCGGTGTACTACCATTCTTAAGGGTTAACATTAAACTGTGCTCGTTTTACGCAGGTGTCGTTGCCATCATCGCTCCGAGTGAGCGCGTAGTCATGTGCTTCTTTTATACTTAGCCTACTCATCTTTCTACACGTACGAGGGAATGAAAGTAGGCCTATGTGATCTAATAGATTCAGAACATTATTTACCGTCGAGCTGTTGAGATTAGGCGGTTGCTTAACGTCCTACACTAAGACCGTTACCGCATCTGTCCGGCATGTCTAAAATGCCGCCCGTATAGAATGCTATTGAGCGCTTGGTGAACGAAGTAATAAAAGACGGCAATTCATCAATATCGTGAGAGTATTGGCCATGATGCCCTGCGTAGTTAGAACGGAAGTGCGTTGAATGAAACCTGTGACCCCACAATGATGATCTTTTTTGAGAAATTCATGGGCTTCGAACAATAAAATATTGCACTGCTGGGCATTATTTCAGGTTCTAACTGAATTTTAACTCCATCAACGTGAAAACTGTACTAAGAATTTTACTCACATAGGCTTTGCACGTACTTGAAGCGATCCGTTCTTCAAACACGATTTTTCCACCTTCGATTTGGGGGCGAGATTGGCAACTGAAAGTGGAAATGTTGGTGTTAGAAACCATTAATTTGGATAGCAAGAAATATCAGAAAGTGGCGTTTGTTGATACAATGGCGTACAAGTAGTTTGAGTGCAGGCAGGTTACACTTGATTCAAAAATAAAGTGCAAAAGTGCCCACTGTCGCAGCACACAGGCACTGGTGAGCGCAATCTTGCTGGTTAATTCCCAGCCGTGAAGGCCCTGCTAGGATAGGAGTGGATTCGAAAATCGCTCTTGTAGTGTAGATTGAGTGGGTAGTAAAGAAACCAGTTTGCGAAAATTATTCATGAGTGCACCGATACGGCGTGTCCAATAATCAGGTAGAAGTTCTGGCCCTATCCTCAGAAATAAGACCAGATGGATTTACCCATGTTCACTCATATATCCTGTCTACAAATACTTTGTATGAAGTACGGCGTTCGCTTCTTCAATATATTCGCTCCCAGTTTTTTGTGGTAAATATTCCTAACTTAGGAATCGTGAAGAGTGTAGTCGGCCTATTATGGTAATGTTTAAAATGTAGACAAGGTCTCTTGAACTTGGCGAAATAAATAAGTTTATGCTCAGTGATACCTTATTGGAGGCACACATAAGTTTTGAAGAAGAAACCTACTTAAATGCACCATATTCAACGTAACCGTTTTCTATGCTGTTAATGCCAACCAACGTTACTAGACTAGCGTGAGTTTTCAAACTCGGCGCCGTTGCGCGGAACCGCCACCCGCGCGCGCCTTCCTGGCGCTGCAGTCGCGCCCAGCTTCACTTCCTCACTAGCCAGCAACGCGGGCAGGCCGGACTAAGCACGCGGTGCAGCATTGGTGTAATCTGTGGTTCGTTGTTGACGGCGAATTTCTGCAAGCATGTCATCCGCGAAACTGTAGCCTCCGCCGAGTTTGATAAGAATATCAGCAGACGATGCCGATGTGCTGCCTACCTGGCTGCATAGGCGGCTATCGGAACGATGTCGACAGTTCGGCGCGCCACTTTTTCTGTGCTCCCAGCAATGCGACGCTTCGCTCGGCGTGAAACAGAGCGATTCCTCGTGCCGACCGGGAACTCTCTGCGAAATCAACGGCACACGCTCGTGCCACTGCTCCCGCGTTCGTCGTCGTCTTCCACAGCTGGCGGCGTGGCCGTTCATCTTTCCAGCGTAGAATTTCACTGCACTTTGGTCGTCGTAATGGGGAGGCCGCGTTTACGGGGGTATGAGCCATTGCTTAAGGGAGTATGAGCCACTCTTTGTCTTACGTAACGGAAACATGTAATTTTGAAGAAATTTAATTTCGGAGAATCATAATCGGCAAATGATGGGCGAAGGCTGCTAACCACGCCGCCGAGCAAAGTCAAGACATCGAACACAAGCGACAGCGGCGGACTGCTGGCATACCGTCAGTAAAGTCGTTCTCTCCGTCGCAGCCGATTGTGTGTAACCTCAAAAGAAATACTTTAATGAACCCTGGGGATTAACACAGTGATAAACACATGGACCGCTCGTTTCAGCTTTGCTGGTTAACTATCTTCAACGAAGTGGAAGAGCCAACGATTTTTTTCTTTCTTTTTTTTTTGTGGCTTGTGTTTCAAAGACTGACCTCATCTTTCTTTTTGTAGCGCTTCTTTGGCGGGGGGAGAAGCTTCGGTGGGGATGAAGATCATCCTACAATCACGCACTTTGGCCAGATCTTCAGGCTCCTGAGGTCAAACTGCGCGAAACGTTAAGACGACAGGAAGAAACGCACGGCATTTCGAAATGCAGCTTCTGCGCTTCGTTGTATGCGTTTCTTCTTTTCTTGCAGTTTACCCTTCTTTCAATATGAACCAACTGGCCTGATAAATCTTATTGCTCTAGGTGGATACCGCCTTCTCATGGTATCACTAATTCGGAGAAGGGAGAACGCCAGCGAGCTTAAAACACGCGCAAACTGCCCGTTCGCACAAGCTCAAGGCTGCGGCGCGGCGTCTGCAGTGGATCTCGATGGAATGGCGCAGCCATCTGGCGGCTGTCACAGAAGTGGCAACAGCGGCTGTAAGCGCGCGGGCGGAGAGTTTTACAACTGAAGCTAGTCTAGTAACGTTGATGCCAACGGACTGCTTCATCAGCCAGATGATTGTATTTCATTTACAATGCAGCTTGAATGCCGCTGCCAGTGATCTCAATTTTTCTCAATCTTCCGCCAGCCGATTCCACACAATTCCAGCGAATTTCTAATCCCATCAACCATTTCATTGTTTGTCACGTGTGACTGTCTTTCACTTCCACGCCTTGGTCGAAGCTTTGCTAATTTAATTAGGCCACGGGTTATTTCTTCTACGCACTATATCATATACCTAACTTCGTTTCCTCCTTCAATTCTCAACAAGAACATGTGCTACATCTGTTCGCTGCCTAAACCATGCCACAACTTTCTTTCTCCTAATCTATTGAAAAGATCATTCAAAACAGTTTTTTTTTGGTTGGAAAGCTTCGTCGACAGTTTCATGTAGGTACAGAAGGTGCAGCAGAGGCGCTGGCGCAAGCACAAGGGCATCATTCGGCCGTGCTGGGATTGCCAGGACTGCGCTATCAGGCAAGTATTTCACAAAAAACCACGCCTCGTCCGCACTTACCTGAGCATGCTTGCGAATGAGCATGAAACGGCAACTTTAGATGTAGTAAGTTGGGAGATGCGCTTTCAGCGAATTATGGGCCACATCTTTGTGTGAGAGACCTCGTCCATCAAGTCACATTCCTCGCATAAAAAATTCCGGTTAGTAATCCCAAGCGATAGCGGTTAAGCGCACCCTATCTCTTAAGTGTCTGCTTAGTATAGCATGTGCCCCTCACCCCATGTACATGGAAGCTACGTACCCAAGACACTGAGCTATCTTTGCAGAAGCCAGAGCAGCATACAAAGTGCGGCAGCAAACTACAAATGTTAAAATCGACTTTCGATAAGCTGAACTTTTCATGAAAACGCAGTGTTGGGGGCGCTTGGTCGTCATTAGATAACTTTGGCTGGAATAAGGTAGCACTTGCCTACGTAATACAGAATACCTTGCGTACGCTGCAAAAGAAGCATTCCCTAACGCTTTTAGTTTAACGTGCCTTGATACGTATTGCTCCACTAGAATTGTCATATACGAGGTCTAAGTGTTTCTGGATGCTTCTTAGCGCCACCAAGAGTCAGATGTATAATAAGTTTCACTAATGGTATGGCCTCTGTGAACGGCACGCCGGACGGTCACGGTGGCCATGGTAACGGCCACAAGCATCGACGTTAAGCCGCGGAGTTAGTCCTGTGCATCGTTTAAGCTTTACTTTTGTTTCGCGCGCAAGCAGCGCGTTACACACACGGCATGTCGTTACGGGCGTACGCGCGCATGCGCAAAATAGGTGCGTTCCGTCCTGCGCATGCGCACGGCTATCCCAAAGCCTTGCAGCGTACCTATGCTTCTCACGTGCGCCCTACTAAATGTGTATATTACTGTGATCACGTATCGTTTCTGACGCTGTCAGATCTAACAGCACAAAATAATTTATGTACACCAGATGGCGCCAAGACATTTGGCGTTGGCAAGTTAACGGGGTTCGAAGTTAACCAACGATCGGTACGCCGGTTGGCTTTGGGATCCCAAGGCAAAACCGCCAATCAAGCAATGCAGGCTGACATGGGTTGGGCGTCTTTTGAAGTCAGAGAACGGCAGAGAAAAATTAGTTTCCAATAAAGACTCACGAACGTGAATTAATACGAATGCGCTGCTACAGCGCACAGTTATCTGCACCTGAGAAGAGCTGTCACAGAATTTAGGATGATGTCAATAATGTGTGCATAAAAATACATGCAAATTCATAGTGTGCATAGAGAACCAGGATTCATCGTCAAGAATGTGAGTGAAAGCGAAACAGCGAAATGCATAAAAAGAATGGAAACAAGAAATACCAAGGAGATTTACCTGGAGCGGAAAAAAAGAAATTAAAAGATAAATCTGTTGCATAACTCAAAAGGCATTGGCCAGCAATTTGAGGCTCGAGCTGGTTGCCTAAAAGCATCATCATCATCATCATCATCATCATCATCATCATCATCATCATAATCGTCATCAGCCTGGTTACGCCCACTGCAGGGCAAAGGCCTCTCCCATACTTCTCCAACTACACCGGTCATGTACTAATTGTGAACATGTTGTCCCTGCAAACTTCTTAATCTCATCCGCCCACCTAACTTTCAGCCGCCCTCTGCTACGCTTCCCTTCCCTTGGAATCCATTCCTTAACTCTTAATGACCATCGGTTATCTTCCCTCCTCATTAGGTGTCCTGCCCATGCCCATTTCTTTTTCCTGATTTCGACTAAGATATCATTACCTCGCGTGTGTTCCCTCACCCAATCACATTTTTCCTATCCCTTAACGTTACACCTATCATTCTTTCCATAGCTCGTTGCGTCGTCCTCAATTTAAGTAGAACCCTTTTCGTAAGCCTCCAGGTTTCTGCCCCGTACGTGAGTACTGGCAAGACACAGCGTTTATAAACTTTTCTCTTAAGCGATAATGGGAACCTGCTGTTCATGATCTGAGAATGCCTTCCAAACGCGCCCAGCCCATTCTAACTCTTCTGATTATTTCAGTCTCATGATCCGGATCCGCAGTGACTACCTGCCCTAAGTAGATGTATTCCCTTACCACTTCTAGTGCCTCACTACCTATCGTAAACTGCTGTTCTCTTTCGAGACTGTTAAACATTACTTTAGTTTTCTGCAAACTAATTTTTAGACCAACCCTTCGGCTTTGCCTCTAAAGTTCAGTGAGCATGCATTGCAGCTGGTCCCCTCAGTTACTAAGCAAGGCAATATCATCAGCGAATCGCAAGTTACTAAGGTATTCTCCGCTAAATCTTATCCCCAATTCTTTCCAATCCAGGTCTCTGAATACCTCCTGTAAACACGCTGTGAATAGCATGGGAGAGATCGTATCTCCCTGCCTGACGCCTTTCTTTATTGGGATTTTGTTGCTTTCTTTATGGAGGACTACGGTGGCTGTGGAGCCGCTACAGATATTTTTCAGTATTTTTACATACGGCTCGTCTACACCCTGATTCCGCAATGCCTCCATGACTGCTGAGGTTTCGACTGAATCAATAAAAGCTATACATAATGGTTGGTTATATTCCGCACATTTTTCTATCGCCTGATTGATAGTGTGAATATGGTCTATTGTTGAGTAACCTTTACGGAATCCTGCCAGGTCCTTTGGTTGACGGATGTCTAAGGTGTTCCTGATTCTATTTGCAATTACCTTAGTAAATACTTTGTAGGCAATGGACAGTAAGCTGATGGGTCTATAATTTTCCAAGTCTTTGGCGTCCCCTTTCTTATGGATTAGAATTATGTTAGCGTTTTTCCAAGATTTCGGTACGCTCGAAGTCATGAGGCATTGCGTATACAGGGTGGCCAGTTTCTCTAGAACAATCTGCCCACCATCCATCAACAAATCTGCTGTTACCTGATCCTCCCCAGCTGCCTTCCCCCTTTGCATAGCTCTCAAGGCTTTCTTTACTTCTTCCGGCGTTACCTGTGGGATTTCGAATTCCTCTAGACTATTCTCTCTTCCATTATCGTCGTGGGGGCCACTGGTACTGTATGAATCTCTATAGAACTCCTCAGCCACTTGAACTATCTCATCCATATTAGGAATGATATTGCCGGCTTTGTCTCTTAACGCATACATCTGATTCTTGCCAATTCCTAGTTTTTTCTTCACTGCTTTTAGGCTTCCTCCGTTCCTGAGAGCATGTTCAATTCTATCCATATTATACTTCCTTATGTCAGCTGTCTTACGCTTGTTGATTAACTTCGAAAGTTCTGCCAGTTCTATTCTAGCTGTAGGGTTAGAGGCTTTCATACATTGGCGTTTTTTGATCACAACTTTCGTCTCCTGCGACAGTTTACTGGTATCCTGTCTAACGGAGTTACCGCCGGCTTCTATTGCACACTCCTTAATGATGCCCACAAGATTGTCGTTCATTGCTTCAACACTAAGGTCCTCTTCCTAAGTTAAAGCCGAATACGTGTTCTGTAGCTTGATCTGGAATTCCTCTATTTTCCCTCTTACCGCTAACTCATTGATCAGCTTCTTATATACCAGTTTCTTCCGTTCGCTCCTCAGGTCTAGGCTAATTCGAGTTCTTACCATCCTATGGTCACTGCAGCGCACCTTGCTGAGCTCGTCCACATCTTGTATGATGCCAGGGTTGGCGCAGGGTATGAAGTCTATTTCATTTCTAGTCTCGTCGTTCGGGCTCCTCCACGTCAACTTTCGGCTATCCCGCTTGAGGAAGAAGGTATTCATTATCCGCATATTATTCTGTTCCGCATACCCTACTAATAACTCTCCCCTGCTATTGCTAGTGCCTATGCCATATTCCCCCACTCCCTTGTCTCCAGCCTGCTTTTTGCCTACCTTGGCATTGAAGTCGCCCAACCAAACATTCACAACCAGATCAAGCATGTGTTCAGCCCTACTCAGCCGATCCGGTTACCATTCCGCATATCCTAATGGATGCGCAGAGATTCCCCTGAGACCTGATGGTAACGTACACCTTCAAGAAGCCCTTGGATTCAAAGTAGAGGGAAGCATCAACCGGTCAGCAGTAGAGATAAGCAAGAGAGTTCTAGAGTGTTGGTGAAAACAAAAAAGCAGGGAAGAATTTTAATTAGCATATTTATTACAGGCAATATAGGTAAAATATATATATACGAGTCTTCAGATTCATAAAGAAGGTCAAGGAGAGAGATACAAAAATTACAGTATGAGAACTATCTATAGCATACCGACAAAAATCAAGCAGTCCAGGCCACTGTGACTACCCCGTTTCTAAGGGTATGCCAATGGCCCATAAATATTATTGGCGACTCCTTCAAAGCGGAACGCTCTACTAAAACGGCCATCGCAAACACGCATAGATCTTGGAAGTAACGTTAAAAGGATACGAAATTGAGCTTGTTGGTATGGCTTCATTACGGGAAGACAGCGCGAGAAAACGAGCCAGCAAAGGCTCTTTTTCTTGGCGCAATTTTGCCCTAAATTGCAGCAACTGTTTTGCTCGTAGTCTGCGTATATCGTGGAAACGGTCTAATAAAATGGTCTAGCGTTTTATGTTCTCCAAATAACGCTAACGCAAGCGATGAGTCTGGGTTCAACATTGACACATTTAAAAAGAAGGCACAAATGTGACCCGTGATTTTTTTATTACAGCTTCCCACGACCATATACTTCGCTATCGATGGGATTTGAGTGTTGTTTCTCTTTCGGTGATTACTTCGCATAAAATAGAATTACATCTTTAAAAGACAATGCTAGGAATGTTTGGGTTTTCACGGTCATTGCGCTGTCAATTGGATCCCGCTTGTAAACATTGCGGGTAGCCTGGAGAAAAGTTAAAAATAACGACGCTTACTAGGTGTCCGAGCATTTAGGGTTCACAGTACAACGAGGTTCTATGTATACGGCCGGCAATCATGCCACAAATTTTGTTCGCTTGACCTTTTATGTGGTACAAAAGTTGAAGAAACGACGCTTACGATGCGGCCCGGCGTGTAAATGGGACATGTTTAAGTGTCACAAAAGGACGAATTACACATGACACGTAGTGTTAGCTGCTGTTGGTAAAAAATTGTCCGTACGACGGTTTATTTATTTTTCGTGTATCTATTAGTGTTCTGTTCTCTTATTGCTGGCGTTGCTCACTCTTATCACTGTCATCACTTTCATAACGCTTCAACCAAATATGATACACATCCGTGTTTTCCCAAAATCGATGTAACTAGAATACAGCAATTAATGTGAACAGTAATGCTACCGCTATAGCTTAAACTCTTTCAAATGAGAAATGCCTCTTATCCTTGTAAATCACGTAGCTTTCGTCTCTATTAGCTGTCTTTTGCATGAAACTCACGGACCTCGTAGTTTATTGGCTGGTTCTGAATTCTTGTGCCTTTTTTCACACACAAGCGATGCTGGTTCTTAGAATGAACTCTCCAGCGAACAGCGAATACCATAATTTATAATTAGCCTTTATTTTCCTGCATTTCACATTAGATGCCTGTTGGAAATTCTCTCCTTGGATTTCGTAAATGCATTTGTCGGTGTTTTTGTCAGTTCTTTCTGTAATCCTCGCGTCTTAACTTTAACCCTTCTATTGTTTACTCGATAAGCATCTTTAGGTAAGTTTGATGCAGATACATCCAGTGGCCCATGGAGCGACAAAACTGTTGGCATTTGTAGCAGCGAAACGGTACTTAAATTCGCGCCTTGAAGAAACAGAGCGGGCGAAAGGGATCACCTGCTTTTGCGATAGCGCGGCAGGTGTTGCGAGACGGGAGAGGGCATGGCCGCGACGCCACGTCAGCCACGCCCTCACTACCGGAAGTGTGCGCCTCGATAATTGCTATAAATAAATGAGTGTATTAAAAGCAGTATAAATCCGCATGGAAGAAACGTTGGCGGCACGAGTTTCGAGCCTACTACCCCACGCTAAAAAACTCGCTGTTGTACTCAGTAGGCAGAACCAACGCCTTCTAGATAGCAGGTATGTGCACTTTGCTATATGGCTGGGCATCTTGGACCAAAATTTCCATTGCCAAACGCGGTGGAACGAAAGCGGTGTTGTCAAGTTGCCATGACTTACTCGGGAGCGTTCCCTTTAGATTTTGTGACTGTTGGGCGAAGTAGTATGACGTTACGGGTTGTAGTGCACCGGCCATGTGCTATTTAGGACGCCTTGGCCAAGCGTCTGAACGTGTTCGCTTTCCCCCGAGGAGTAGGTAATTCGAAGGACCGCTCAGCGACGTTCACTTCTGCATAATTGTTTTCGCATTCACAATTCATTAGAAGCGCTTAGGTGTCCTCGCGTTTTTAAGACTTCATTTAGGTTGTGTCTTTTTACCGTCTTTTGCTAGATCAGGCGCCTCCTTGGAACAATGGTCGGTGAGCTCCAGTACTTATTTACACTCTACCATCTCAAACTTGCGATATCTCTAACGTTTGCGTTCTGGCAGATGGTTATGTGAGCTATGATATTATATCTGACTCCAACAATACGGGTTTCCTCAAGAATACCATGAACTTTGCACTGCATTAGTCTAAGAATTATTTCTTTTATTTAGGGACGTTTGCTTGCTGATTTTTGGGGCGAAGTACGAGTCCTTGTGCTTAATACATACAACGAAAAATTACATTGTGAACCACCATTCATATGTATATATGTGTTTCTTGAAACGCCTCGAATATGTATTCTGAATATCAATGCTTCAATGACCATAAATCACATAGAAAATGTGCAATACAAAATCCACACAGAAGAAAAACTGCTATATTGTGCTGGCAAGCTTACTAATGTACAGGACCTTATATAAAGTTTTTTTCTTACCTAAGCAGGCAGAAGGCAGCAAAAATTATTATGGTTGTCGCTTTCTTCATGCTGGTCGTTTGGCTGCGGCTGTTCTGCTTGAGAAGTGAACATGAGAAGTGAAATCAGAAAGCAATATTTCACACTTCGTCTAAATCATGTTAGACGTTCTAGGATCATTGAGTATGACGGCGGCCAAATTTCGATTGGGGCGAAATGCGAAACCGGCCGTGTACTTAGATTTAGGTGCACGTTAAAGAACCCCAGATGGTCGACATTTTCGGAGTCTCCCATTACGGCGTGCCTCATACTAAGAAAGTGGTTTTGGCACGTAAGACCTTATAATTTGTTTTTTTTTCAGCCTTGAAAACTTGAAAATTTGCAAAAAGGCAACTTCCCACAGTTTAACGATCATTTATGGTCCTCGGCTATTTGGTAGGTATTCTCAAAAATAAAACTCAAGACCACCTAACTATCTCGGCCTATGGAATGCTATTGCTGGACTTTAAGATTACGGCTTAAAGGCACTGACGCCAATTTCAAAGGACCTAGTTTTTTTATGGCGCAATGCAAAGCTCACCCTTGGTAGCGTTTACATCTGGAGTGCTTACTTCCAAAAGCGCGTGGATATTTAGCCAGCATAATTTTCTGATCTCAGCAGCCTCTAGAAGAAGTAGGAGGCCCTCGTCGAGAGCCGCCTCAAAAATTGTCAAAACAGCCCCTCGTTCGGCGTTCGCAGGAGTTCATGTAACGGTGGTTAACCACCTACGTTTTCACGCGATAGCGTTATGGAGCTCGTGTCGCAGAAAAGCCGATGTCGTCGGCGGCGCTGGCCAAGAGCGAAAAATGGAGGAAGACCATTCATAAATAAACGCAACTTGCAAGATGGGCTGGGTGGGAATCGAACCAGGGTGTCTGGAGTGTGAGACGGAGACGCTACCACTCAGCCATGAGTTTAGATGCTTCAAAGCGGGACAAAAGAGCCTGTAGGGAATGCGGTGTTGCCTTAAAAACATGCCGTAGAAAGTTATACTGCGCTGAATATCGGTAATTATGAGCATGGTAATTACAGAAGTCGCAGTTAAACGCCTAGCGAAGTAGGCTTCCACTACATTTCTTCTGCGCTTGGTGCGCACGCCGAGCCATCTTGCGGCAAACACAGAAGACCCCCTCCTCGCAATGTACTGCGCTGCACCGACAGTTGGCGCGCCACTCGTCCCCTCGACGCGGCTCGTCTTTCCGCTCACAGCGCGATTCATAGGTGCAGCTTCCGATGCGGGACGCCTCTGACGTGAACGCTACGCAGTAGCGCGTCTGGTGAAAAAGCGTCCCCTGCGATGTGTGCCGGGCTGCTGGCGAGGAGTCAAGCGTCTGCGTGGTGCTCCCAAGCGATATAGAGGACGATCCCATCGAGGCGTCAGCCCCATGAACGCGTCCGCCTTTATGACGCGTCACGGCCCGGCTGTCCGTGCCGATCACGACGTTTAGCTCGCGTAGATCGTTTCTCCTTCCGAGACATGGAGTTCTTTCGTTCGTTCCCCTTTCTCAGGCGCACGTTTCGTCTTTGTGTGACTCAAGAGCATGCCGAGCGAATGAGTGGGCTGTGCGAACGGGGTGAAATAACGCTATCGCATTCCACACTTGAAGGCAAAGCTTAAGCGTCCTCCGATTTTCGCCTTTTCATCCACTTTTGAAAATAAAAAGCTGGTGCAATGGGTTCGCGTTGTTTTATAGATATTTCTTATATGTGTATTCCGTTTTCCCCCAAGTACACACTTATGTCATGACTGGCTGGCCCCATCGTCATTGTTCTGTCTGTTAGATGAGCCAAGCCAACTCATCGAAAACAAGGGCGAAGACCACGCCTGGTTTCTGCTCACTACAAACGAAGGCTCACCGACACTTTGTAAGTCAAGAAAAACGTATAAGAATAAAAATAATATTAGATTTCAGTACTAACAAGTAGATCAGGTACTCCGCACGCTTGTAGAATCTCACGTGGTGGACCTCTTATGCAGCTTCATTTTTATGCTGCGTGGGGAGCCAAATATAATTTTTCGGAATTTTCAGCAATGAATCAAAAATATAAATCCATGTTTCGTGAGGAAAACATGCCTCCTTCTAGCCACTAGGATAGAGAATCATTCCATCAGCGGGTTTATCTTGGTTCATGTTCTGAGCGGCTGTCTGTCCCTTTAATACATCCCAGTCTACGCACAAAGGGTAACGGAAAAAGAAACCCCGTGTGCACCAGGAATATACTTTGTGAAATAACACGAACCCTCAGGTAGTGTTCTTGTTGCAAATATTGTGATTGTGCAGACACAGTTCTAGTGCGTTTCACCTATTAAAGCATGTAAAATGCCAAAAAGAACTATGTGCGTCTGACTTCCTTACAAAAACATATTGAATGTACCTGACGTTCCCTTAGGGCACGCCACCTAACCATTTCCATTGAGGAGACCTCAGAATATGACACTTAAGAATACGCACTTGGCTATCTTCGTATAGAATGGCGTGTCTTTTTATAAAATGCGAGGCATAATAGCTAGGACACCGTACATATTTTTTGCAGGCTAGTTGTGCAGTTGTACACGAATACCGTGGCTACATCGGGAGTTTATTTCTTATAGTAACACGTTGGTATATCGCATCGACTGCAAAGTGGTATGCACTAGTCAGTCTGAAAAAAAACAGCTTGGGAGCTTTCCACTAAGACAAGCAATAAAAAGGACGCGTTGTGATTCCAGACATAGGAATTGATGTGTAGTCCTTACTTTTCCTTTCTGAAGTGAAGTAATGGAATTTATTCGTCATCGTGTTCTAAACAAATGTGCTTATAATGTGTGTTTATAATCAATCGTCCTCGATAGGTTTGGAGCCATGATTGCAACAATGAATCGCCAAGACCCCGCTAGTTGTGTGCACAATTGTGTCGTGTGGCAGGACACAGCTCGTCCGTGAAACAACTCAAGCACAGATGATTGCACAATTGGTTGATAAGTGTGTTAGTTTCTTTTCACTGGCTCTCACATAATAAGAAGCAAGTTTTTTGGAGGCGGCATGACATGACTCTTAACTATGTTACGCGAATGCACAGTTCGTTTTCTTCATGTAAGGGCATGCGCAGTCTACACTGCTTTACATATATAAACCTATTCAGTGACACAATAAATTTAGTTGAAACTTTACGCTTGGGTTGTGTTCTTATTTCACGTCCGAGTCTTTTTTGTTGTGGCGCAATAGTACTTAAGAGAAGCGATGTAACAGGCAAAATCGTTTCATAGAATGATATTGCTCACGTGACTGCGGCAACACGCTCAAACAAATCAGTAGCTCTTATTTTACGACCTATGCCGTCGTTTGGTAAAGCAGGCCACCACTCAGAGAGTAGGGATACAAGCATGGTTGGTTTTCATTCTTGATTGGCAGTTGTGGCTCGTGGATTCTGCCACACACACTGATGAAATGCGTGCTGGTGAAATGCGCTAGTGAAATTCGTGCGCCTCATCTAAATGAGAAAGATACTCTAAATAAGATAACTACAAAATGGGCCTGCAACTCTTTGGTGGTCACCCTTTTAATACATTTCACCCTCTTAGCGGCAGGAGGTATTATGCATTTCTCTTACATGATGTCCAATGAGGTCGGTCACCGTGTGGCGGAGAAGAGAGAGCTGAAGAGGGAAAGCAGGGAGGGCAACCAGATATTAGTCTCCAGTTCGCTACGACACATTGCGGTTGGGTATAAGGTTTAGAAAGTGGACAGTGAGCAAATGGCTCAAAGATAAAAACAATAATAAAACGCACACAAAGCGAAACAGAAATGAAGGGCTTTCCAGTTAGAGACGTTCAACAAGACCAGCTTGCACGGCCTTCTTCTGTGACGTTAGGACATGTCGATGGTGAAGAATCCTTTCTTCCGATAACTAAAATATTATTACTTTGAATCGAAAGAATGTGCTACTCTACTGAGCCCTGTGTATATTAGTATTAAGGACTGTAAAATATATCTTTTTCGCATTGATGTTTGAGACACCTACAATTCTGCCTTATCCATATGCGAAATAATCAGCGTACCTGTATTGATATTGTCTATGCTGTGTTAGATCCAAGTGAATCCCACAGGCTTGTGTCACATGTGTCGGACGCAAATCCTCTGTTCAGGCCACGGGGTACATATGGCAAATATATATTCAAGCTTTCTCAAGAAAAAATAAAAGGGGATTGTAATAAGAAGTGTGAAAGAACATATGATGGATATATGTTTTTATCTAAGAATGCCTCCTAACGCGTATGACTCAAGAGTCACAAGACTGAAGAGTCACTCAAGAGCCGCAAGGAGTCACAAGAGACCGGCACATGTAAAGGAAGATGGGCATGTAAAGAAAAAAAGATTGAAACGAATGCTTGTCCTGTAGGGCATCATGGTTTTGTTTTGCCTATTCTTTCCAGATGTGTTTTTCCAGGATTCCTAGTTTTAATATGTGCGCGTGATTCGTTCCTTGTCTTCAACGTTATGCAAATGGAAAACAACGGTCAACGATGCATCCAGTTCCAGTTTTATTATTGAAAGAATGTACGGCGATCAACCGTTCCCGTGGGGCCTTGCGGATGTGGCGTTGGCAGTATAGACGATTTGGCTCTCGCAGTAAGCGTTGACTTTCAAGATGACCGGGCTATATGGCTCATTAAAATAAAACCTGCACTACGAAACCATAATTCCAGCTCTATAAAACTCCTTTCTGCTGCTAGCGATTGAGTTGCTATCACTTAATTAATTCTAGATTTCTTCAGTGCAATATGATTACATAACTACGGCGTTTTCTCAAGCTCATTATTGTTTAGTGTCGGCATATGTACCTAATTTCAGCTTACACCTCTTGGCCGGTACTTCTGAAACTTCTCTTGCGCAGGAGCAATCCAATATTTGGCCTAAGAACTCAATCCTCTTGTTATCACGTGAATCACTATACTGAGAGCGGTTGACAGGAGAGTGGCGATAGTAAATGCTAGCCTAGTTGGTTTTGATCTTTATCAGGTGCCCTGTGCATGATATAGCTGTGCTATGAATTTATGTAAATCTCCGTAAAATCCCACTTGACTGTAGGCCAAGGCAGTCTGGCACTTTGCAGAGCTGCCGGCTTAGTTCCGCTGGCTCCGCGTCTATGTCCATATAACGGCTTCATTCAGTACCCATTCGCGAAAGCTGACTTCGCGCACAACACATAGGAAGCATTTAAAGTTACTTGTTTCTTTTCAAAATGCTTCAAATGTGTTTTTGAGCACACAGCGGCTTAAAACTGTGTTTAGCTAAGCATTATTTAGAATCATGGAGGTTGGCGAAGATGAATCTAGCTTTTTTCGCACAAGACGAGGACCGAGAAGAAGCAAAGACACACGAGCTCAGACTTACGAAAGTGTTGTATATTGAAGAAATGGACCAAAATATATAGCTGAATCTGTCACGTGTGGTCACGTGTGCGCCATCCGCATGAAATGTCTATGTATACGCATGAAATATAGCTCCTTGCTTTAAAGGGCAATAGACGGTTTTTACACATAGATGGCACCACACCTTTAAATCAAGTCCGCTTCGATGATTTCTCGGGTTAACTGATTACGATTCAATTTTTACACACGATTGAGCGAGCGCCATATACCGGCTTACACGTCACCGTATTTGTGGCGTTTGCCTTATTATGCCATCAATTTCTATAGTGGGCATCCGAAAACCCCCTCTCATTGCTATCGCATTGTAGCGATGCTCCCGTAGGCTGTCATTAAGATATTCTCCGCTCTGACCAACATAGTTGGACCCACAGTTGAAAGGCAGATTATAAACTAATCCTCCTGCACAGACAATAAACTTACTGATGTCTCTTATTGCATGGAGGCTCTTTGGGGGAAGACGCACCGGTAAATCTGCACAAAGACTGCATTTTACCGGCAGCGAAAAAAAAAACTTTTGCAGTGGGGCACTGGCCAATCATATTCAGTCTATGCGATATGCCGTGGATAGACAGAATAACCGCGACCTTTTGGTAAAGTGTGGAAGTCATAGTGGCATTAATTGTGGTGATTTCGCGTAAAATACTTGAAAATGTGAAAATGCTTTAAATAGGTGAAAAAAATGTCGAAGTACGATTCGAGGAGGGGACGTACGTCCGTGGCCTGTGCAGGGGTAAGGTCAGGTGAAATAATCTTCGCCCAGTCATCCGTTAAGCAACCAGAGCTGTGAGCTGCAATTGGTGCTAAGAAACCGCTCTCAGCATTCAGATTTTCCATGTCAGATTTGGAAGTATTAGAAACGCTAGCCAGGAACATGCCGGCGGGAAGCACTTGAGGGCACAGGCTTAAATTCAGAAGCGGAAGAACGACGTTGTTATTAGTAATCGTCACCAGCGTATGCGGGAGAGCAACTTTCCGGGACAAAAGCACGTCGATGATGGGGAGAAGGACATATTCACCCCCAGGAATCTGTGGCTGTGAAGTGAAAGCGACGTAAGTGACTGCCTCAAGTGACAGACGCATGTCTCGAAGCGAACAGAAGTGCGGCGGAGTGGTGCTCGGAGCATCGGCGACTTGAGGCACTTCCAACTGAAGAACGCCGGTGGCGCAGTCGATTAGAGCAGAATGATGGGATAAAGAGTCCTATCAAAGAATAATGTCTTGAGGGCAATTGTCGATCACAGCAGAGAGAACAGAAATAGGGCGGCTGGCTATACTTATACAAGCCGTACACATTCAAAGTACAGCCCACACGCCGCTGTCGGCCACACGAAGCACTCGGGGAGCTGCTGGGGTGAGGACCTTCTTTAAACGTCTACGTAGGCTAGCACTCATCACAGATACGTGGGCATCCGTGTCGACGAGTGCTTGGACAGGTAAACCGTCTGTTTTAACGTCAATTACACTTCACTTTGTGGGCACACACAGAGGATTCGCGATTCGCTGCAGTATTGGACAATGCAGCACCACCTCCGAGGCCTGCATTTCTTAGCTTTCTGAAAGAGTGCGGACAAAATCCACAGGGGTCGAAAGACGACGTGGCTGCGGCCAACGAGAAGATGGGCAACATGTTTGCGGTGAACGAGACTGCTGTCCGCGCGGCGATGGTGAGCTACTGTACCACGTGTTCGTAGCAGAGTGGACGGCGCTGTTAGACTCGGCGGTGGGTGAAACATTGCGGGAATTTCCATATAAAACGGGTCAGGTTGGTTGCATGCGAGGTGTTGAGGGCCACGAGTTGCGACAGTATCTGGCGACATGACCAATGCGGCGACAAGTGAAACATATCTGCTGGTCGTCCGCGGTTCTCCGCTCAGTCGGGTTGCGATAACGCTGAGAGAAGCACCGGGGTGCAGCGAACATAGAAGGGCGTTCGTGGGCTCTGCGGTTGGTGACAGCCCAGACAGAATGTAGGCCAAAGTTTTCAAGTTCCTGTCGAACGATGGCTTGCATGAGGGGAAGTAAAAAAGGAGTAGCATCAGGGCTACGCAAACAGAAAGCTGCGGGCGCCATCGCGTCCAGTTGACGTCGAACGACTCGCACCACGTCCTCTGATGGCGACGCATGCTGCCGTGCTGGCTCTTCGTCACACGTCGACGTTGCGCCAGTATTGGGTGGTCTGGAGAATGGGCGCAGGACACGTCGGCTTTTGACTTGCTCGAATTGTCGGCCCTCATTGATGATAGCACCAACTGTACCGCATATTTTGCACATGAACATATTAAAGGCGTCGTCCGCAATTCCCTTGAGCCCATGCCCTACCTTCTCAGCTTCTGTCATGTCGTGATCGGCTTTACGACAAAGCGCCAGCACCTCCTGGATATACGAAACAGAGGACTGTTTGGTGGATTGGGCCCGAAAATCCAGTTGCTACTTTGCGACAATTTTACGGCTCGCTGGTTTGCCAAACAACTCTTTGAACTTCTCTTTGCATTGGTCCCAGCTGGTCAACTCCTCTTCATGGTTTTCGAACCACACCTTTGCCGTGCCTCTTAGCCAGTACAACAGGTTAGTTAGCATAGGCGTAGGGTCTCATGTGTTGATTCCACTCACGCGCTCGTACATAGCCACCCACTCTTCAGCGTCGGCGCAATCAGTCCCGCAGAAAGTTCCGGGACCCTTGGGTTGCACAACCATAACCGAAGGGGCAGCGACGTAGCAGTTGATGGTGACGTCGGAGGCAGCCACGACACTCAGAGAAAAATGTGCTCAGAGTTCCTGGACATGAAGCATAGTTCGAAGTCAGGAAATCATGATTGGTAGTTTGATACATTCAATGACACGCCACACTTTCTAAATGGGGCATATTAGTGATAATTAAACAATTAGCGGAGTCCCCATACTCGTGAACTCCAACACATACTTTCATTGATACACATCTTCACTCATAACCATGCGAAGTTCGCATCTTTCTTTTTTGGTTCTCGTTGTTTGTCCCTTTGATTGTCAAAGAACAATGTGCTTGACAAGTACTTGACAAGATGTGTTCAAGTTGCGGGCACAGCGTAAATATAAGCGTGGTTTTCAATGCGTTCGTAATTCCCTTTTTGCAGGTCCTGTTTTTAACGCTCTTGCAAATTCAAAATCCCTCGCCGCATTTACGAGCCGGAGCATTCATTGCCGCTCTGCTAGACACGTTGGATAAAAGGCCTATATATGATACATCTACAAGCAATTTACCTACCGACAACCCCGTCAGGAATTGTTCCCAACTTACCCTGTCACCAGCATCCACACGGACTCAATTTCAGGCACCGCGCGCATGCAAGCAGGGTTTCCAACGTGTTAGAACTCACCAGTTTGCAGGTGAGACACGAAACTTCGTCAGTGAAAATGTAATCATTTGCCACTGATCGCTGCGCCATATTACCTTCAATACAGCGTTGATTCGATGCGATTGTTGGTCTATATGTCTCAAGCTTATCACGGCTGGTGATTTCGAGCTGAATCCGGGCCTAAATTTCACCACAGATGGAAAACTTGAGCACTATATGCAAATGCTGAAAAAAGCATACAAAGTCGAAATGGCATTAAACGTGATCCGAGAGCTGTTCTAAAAGGAGGGAAACAAAAGGTACCGCAATAGAAACACTAATGACGACCACTCAGCTAAACTTGTCTTCAGTCTCTGAGCTTGACAGCACGCCGCCCATGGCAACCGCTTCAAATCAAACAGTCACAAGTTTGGCTACAGCAAGTGCAAGATTACAAGGGTCGTAGGTTTTAATTTACCACGTACTGTGTTGGTAAATTAGAAACTAAAAATGAATAAACAGGGTATGAACTTCTAATGTTTCTTCATTGACGTAACACAGTGTCTAACTACACAAACTGGAATCTACGAACCAGGAGAATTACTACTCGACGTGATGTTTTTGAACACGACTGTCGCACAATCCAAATATTGCTGTGGAGTATTGGCAAGCGTATGATCATAAAATGGCGGTCACTAATGTAGGCCTCACACATATTCGAGCAAAAAAGTGTAAATTTTTCCGCGTCCAAGATGTATTTTGTGAATAATTTAGAGAAAGATTATCATGTGTACACTTATTTTATATCTATAAATAATAAGAAAGTAAAGTATGCTTCGGAGAAGTTTGGAAATATGGTATTGAAATCAATAAAACCATTCGTGCCAAGGTGGCTCTAAAGTGTTCACAAAAAAACCAGTGAATCTCACGCAAAATAATTCATAAATCCGTCTTTTGAAATAAATCAGGGCTAAAGAATACTTTTCTGCAACAGCCTGTCATTGTGTTAATTCCAATTCAAATGAGCTCAAAGTGGGAAATATTCGAGCGAATCGTTGTTACATGAATGAAACAAATATTAATTTCATTAGCATTTTGGCGGGGAAATTTTACAGGTACATTTTCTATGTACCTGCAAGTGCGAAATGCGGCCAAATGCACCTCGAAATTGAAGGCTAACGAATTAGCGACAACAGCCTTCCTACGATGTGCTCTGCAGCAATTTTGCTCTGTTCGGTATTTTACGCCTCTGTAATGTCAAAACAATATTTAATACTTTTCCGGTAGCTAGTTGAGTCGTATTCGAATCACATATATTCATACCGATCATATATTTTGACGTACACTCTGTGCAGACTTCATGGCTGCGTGACCAAATACTGCAACATTTTCGGAGTGAAGCGCGAGGGAGAAGCCCGGGTACACAATAAGTAAAATGCATGACGAGTTTTGGCAGTGGCCATACAGTGCGTCATTATATTGTTGCATTGACAATCGTATTAACGCGGACAAGAAATCAGATTGTTTGTGCCACAATTTTACATGGCAAGAACATTGCAATGAAAGAATGGGAAAAAATTCTTGTAATCAAATATTCAATAGAATGGCGATGTGCCGTACAGGGACAAATTTTTCACAGCCATGGTGTGGGGCATGACAATATGCCATACGGAGTGAGTCCATGCTTAATATTTTTTCGATGACTATACCCTAAATAAGACAGAGGGACGCATTGGGCTAGATTGTCTAGTTAGTTCTTAAGGCTTTAGGTGCAGCCTACTTTAACGGGGACACGAGGAAGACATACTATGTGAAGGAATACACTAACTGACAAAAAATAGAGCAAGCGGACAACAATGATACTGAACATACCGCTGCGTATTTTACGTTTGTGACCTGCTTACCTCTTATGATCTACAATGTAACAAGACCTCAAAAAATGTGGTAAATCATTCAGCCTATTTAATTGGCCATTCACTCCTAAACGGGAGAATCTTCATGTTTCTATTGAAAATGTTATGGAGCAGTGAAATCTGAGGTTGTCCCGTCGAAATAATAACTGGTCGGCGTTCTCCAAGATTATGCACGGATTCTGTTCAATTCGAAGTCGGTGGCGCAGTATTGTCGACAAGACTGCTGCGCAAAAAGGAAACTTAAACAGAGGAATATTTTGCTATGAGAAGCGCACACCAAGTGCGCAGCTTCATATTCCATCATGATCACCGTTTGTTCAAGATTTTCATGCTCGCATTCAGTATTGTTGCAAAGTTTCTGTCAGGAGGCTTTCAATGGCGATGCACAACAGCATAAATGGACCCTCTGTTTTTAACATGCCTACGTGTTTGATAAATCTGTTATGTTCACGCTTTGCACAAGCTCATCGGGCAAGTTAGAACATGTTCTAAAGGAGAGTTATTTGAAAGAAACAGTGAAAACAGAAAACAACACCCACTATTTTTAATGAAACACAAATTGGAGTACAGTGCTCATAAAAACGCTGCAAATTGAAAATGATACATTCCCTCTTTTCGTTTCCGGCGATATCCCACAGACAGAAAGAATTGGTGGTGAAATGGCAGTGCAGACCCTTCGGAGGTCGCGAATTCTGAGACAACAATCGCCAAACATATCGAAATACGTTTTTTTCTTCGTGAAACTGGCCAGATAGAGATTATAACCTACAATGTAATGTGGTGACCGTATATTTTTGGCTGGTAATGTATTGACAGATGTGCCTATGATCACTAGGGTTTCTTAGGCTGGATTTTAAGTTGTCTTTCTATATACTCATGGAAATTTACGACATATCAAATTAACAATAAAGAGAACATGAGACCCAAAAGTAGTCTGTGCAGGTGAAAGTGATGACATCTACATTTTAGTTCCGGCAATGTAGAAGTAAACACCAGCAATTTAGACATTTTATCCCAGAATCCACTAAGCAAAGACTCACTCTTTAACCCTGTAATCGAAAGAGAGTTCAATTTCAAGAAAAAAAATTGGGAAAACGTGTTGACAGTTATTTCTCTTACATTTAGGTGCACGTCAAAGAACCCAAGGTGGTCGAAATTTCCGGAGTCCCAAACTACGGCGTGCCTCATAATCAGAAAGTGGTTTTGACACGTAAAACCCTATAGTTAAATTTTTGAACAGTTATTTCTAGCAACGGAGAGTAAATATGTAAAAAATCTAAGGAACGGGCTTTAGCAGTTTGAGCGATCTATAATACTAATTTAGTTATTAGTAATTAATTTGTTGAACTATCCGCTGCTCAACCTGCAATACGTATATAAAAAAATTGGGCCGAGTGCTGATAGATTCGTATTCGATCGGTTCTCACCGCTTAGTTCTTTTTAAGGCGAGAAACTGTGCGATAGAGCGCTCGCTGCTGCGGGCCTAATCGTGAAAGGTGTCGTCAAAACCGACGGACGGACGGACGCCTCTGAGATTTGCGTTTCTTCCTTAATTTTATTGTATTCCGTCATGCTCAGCGACCAAATAGAAACGTTTTTTACAGTCTCTCCGAATATATTTGGGTCGGCAACACCACGACAAGACGACTTCAATGTACCACCTACACACAAACAGTCTACGGGAGTTAATGCCAGCCCGTGACATGATGTCCACCTCCATCAAACGCGAGCATGTACCAATTGGCATATTATTCTTTGTATCGTTACGTTTTCCTACAGAACCAGCGTTCTCCGCCTTATTCATCGTTTATTCTTCTATCGGCTTTTATACATCAGTCGTCAATGTTCCAGAGTGATCGCTGGGACCCGTGTGCCTTCCACAAAGTTCTACATTACTCGCGTTGCGCACACATGCAATACAGTTACACAAGGTTCAGACATACAGAGCGATGGAAGCATCGATAACATTTCACAAATTTCCGATACATGAAGGCGCGTCCTGCGCTGTGCGATAACATTTGTTAGGCGGTGAAACCTGTCACCGATAAAGACAAACAAGTAAACGTGTCAATACCCCGTCTTAAAAAGCATCGACCCTTTGCTGCAAACAAACGAAATTAATAAAGAAAACCCCCGTAGCAAAGAAAACAACAAAATAAGGAAGTTCGTAAGCGTGCTTAAAAGGGTTTAAGACGCACCATGTGGACCACTTCAGATCGTGCGCAGCGCCGCTGTGCATGCGAAATGCCGTCTGGTACGACCTCATAGTCTAATGCGCCAATACGTCGGATGACCTTGTAGGGTCCGAAATAGCGTCGCAATAGCTTCTCACTCAGTCCTCGTCGACGTACCGGGGTCCAAACCCAATCACGGTCACCGGGATCGTACTCGACGTAGCGTCGACGGAGGTTGTAGAGTCGCTTGTCGGTACGCTGAAGGTTCTTGATCCGTAGGCGGGCGAGCTGTCGGGCTTCTTCAGCGCGCTGGAGATAGGCAGCCGCGTCAAGATTCTCTTCATCAGTGACGTGCGGCAGCATGGCGTCGAGAGTCGTCGTCGGGGTTATTCCGTAATCTAGCTTAAACGGCGTGTACCGCCGTGTTGTTGTCTTGCACCGCCGTGTTGTAAGCAAAGGTTACGTACGCCAGAACGGCATCCCAGGTCCTGTGTTCGACGTCGACGTACATTGCTAGCATGTCGCCGAGGGTCTTATTCAAGCGCTCCGTGAGACCAGTCGTCTGCGGGTGGTAGGCAATTGTCCTCCTCTGGCTTGTCTGGCTGTATTGCATAATGGCTTGAGTGAGCTCTGCTGTAAATACCGTTCCTCTGTCGGGGATGAGGACTTCTGGGGCGCCATGTCGCAGCAGGATGTTTTCGACAAAAATTTCGCCACTTAGGCTACGCTGCCTTTCAGTAAAGCTTTAGTTTCAGCGAAGCGGGTGAGATACTCCCTCTCCCCGACGATGTACTTATTTCCGGATGTTGACGGCGGAAACGGTCCCAACAAATCCATCCCGATGTGCTGAAATGGTCGGCAAGGAGGTTTGATCAGCTGTAGTAATACTGCTGCCCTTGTCGGTGGTGTCTTGCGTCGCTGACAGTCTTGGCATGTATTAACGTAATGGGCGACGTCGGCGGTCAGACGCGATCAGTAATACCTTTTCTGTATCCTCGACATCATGCGGCTGAATCCGAAGTTCCCAGCGGTTGGTTCGTCATATAGGGAGTGCAGTACTTCTGGACGGAGCAATGACGGAACAACAAGGAGGTAGATGGCGTGGACTGGTGAGAAGTTCGTCTTCACGAGCAGGTCGTTTTGTAGCATGAACAAAGACAATAAGCGCTTAAATGCCCTAGGCACAACGTCGGTGTTCCCTTCCAAATACTCGACGAGGCATTTTAGCTGCGGATCTGCTCGTTGCTGTTTAGTGAAATCTTTTGCGCCTATTATTCCAAGGAAGCCGTCAACGTTCTCGTCGTCTTGCGCTGGGGGACCGATGGGGGCGCGTGATAGGCAGTCAGCGTCAGAGTGTTTTCGTCTGGTCTTGTAGATTACCGTGACTTGATATTGTGGCAGTCTGAGGCTGCAGCGCACCAGCACTCCTGAAGGTTCCTTTATGTTAGCTAGCCAACACAACGCGTGATTGTCTCTGACTACTTTGAATGGCCTGACATATAGGAAAGGGTGGAATTTTGCTGTAGCCCAAATGATGGGGTGGTATTTCTTTTCAATCGTAGAATAATTGCCTTCCGCTTTTGACTGCGACCGGCTAGCATAAGATATCACCCCTTCAAGTCGGTCTGTCCTCCTAAATAGGACGGCATTGAGGCCTATGCTAGAGGCGTCAGTGTGGATTTCGGTATCAGCGTCCTCGTCGAAGTGTGAAAGTACGGGCGGCGACTGCTTGCGTCGTTTGAGTTCTTGAAATGCGTCGACCTGCGGCGTTTCCCACTTCAACTCGACATCACCTTTGGTTAGATGCGTTAGCGGCTCCGCGATGCGTGAAAAGCCCTTGACAAAGCGCCTATAGTAGTCACACATGCCAAGGAATCTACGCACTGGCTTCTTGTGGATGGGCTGCGGAAACATTGCTAAGGCATCTGATCTGTCTTCTGCGGGTCCGGGCGGACTCCAGATTGTCTGATTACATTGCCTAGGAATAGAACCTCATCGTTAGCGAAGCGGCACTTTTCCGGATTCAGAGTGAGCTCAGGTGACTTCTTCATAATAATAATAATAATAATATTATTATTATTATTATTATTATTATTATTATTATTATTATTATTATTATTATTATTATTATTATTATTATTAATACTATTATTATTATTATTATTATTCAGCCTCGTTACGCCCACTGCACGGCAAAAGCCTCTCCCATACTTCTCCAACTATCCCGGTCGTGTACTAATTGTGGCCATGTTGTCCCTGCGAACTTCTTAATCTCATCCGCCCTCCTAACTTCCTGCCTCCCCCCTGCTACGCTTCCTTCCCTTGGAAACTGATCCTTAACCCTTCATGACCATCGGTTATCTTCCCTCCTCATTACATGTCCTGCCCATGCACCCCCCCCCATTTCTTTTTCTTGATTTCAACTGAGATGTCATTACCTCGGGTTTGTTCCCTCACCCAATCTGCTTTTTTCTTATCCCTTAACGTTACACCTATCATTCTTCTTTCCATAGCTCGTTGCGTCGTCTTCAATTTATCCAAAACCCTTTTCGTAAGCATCCAGGTTTCTGTCCCGTACGTGAGTACTAGTAAGACACAGCTGTTATACACTTTTCTCTTCATGGATAATGGCCACGTGCTGTTCATGATTTGAGAATTCCTGCCAAACGCACCCCAGCCCATTCTTATTCTTCTAATTATTTCAGTCTCATGATCCAGATCCGCGGTCACTACCTGCTCTAAGCCGATGTGTTTCCTTACCACTTCCAGTGCCTCACTACCCATCGTAAACTGCTGTTCTCTTCCGAGACTTAAACATTTGTTTTCTGCAGATTAATTTTTAGACCCAGCCTTCTGCGTTCCTTCTCCAGGTCAGTGAGCATGCATTGCAGTCGGTCCCCTGAGTTTACTTAGCAAAGCAATATCATCAGCGAATCGCAAGTTACTAAGGTATTCTGCATTAACAATTATCCCCAATTCTTCCCAATCCAGGTTTCTGAATACCTCTTATAAACACGCTGTGAATAACATTGGAGAGATCGTATCTCCCTGTCTGACGCCTTTCTTAATTGGGATTTTGTTGCTTTCCTTATAGAGGACTACGGTGGCTGTGGAGCGGCTACAGATATTTTTCAGTATTTTTACATACGGCTCGTCTACACCCTGATTCCGTAATGCCTCCATGACTGCAGAGGTTTCGACTGAATCATACGATTTCTCGTAATCAATGAAAGCTACATAAAAGGGCTGGTTTTATTCCGCACATTTCTATATCACCTGACTGATAGTGTGAATATGGTTTATTGTTGAGTAGCCTTTATGGAATCCTGCCTGGTTCTTTGGTTGACAGAAGTCTAAGGTGTGCCGGGTTCTATTTGTGATTACCTTAGTATACACTTCCTAGGCAACGGAGAGTAAGCTGATCGGTCTATAATTTTTCAAGTCTTTGGCGTCGCCTTTCTTATGCATTAGGATTAGGTTAGCGTTCTTCCAAGATTCCGGTACGCTCGAGGTCTTGAAGCATTGCGTATACAAAGCGGCCAGTTATTCTAGAACTATCTGCCCACCATCCTTCAACAAATCTGCTGTTACCTGATCCTCCGCAGCTGCCTTCCCCCTTTGCATAGCTCTCAAGGCTTTCTTTACTTCTGGCGTTACTTGTGGGATTTCAAATTCCTCTAGACTATTCTCTCTTCAATTATCGTCGTGGGTGCCACTGGTACTGTGTAAATGTCTAGAACTCCCCAGCTACTTGAACTGTCTCGTCCATATTAGTAAGGATATTGCCGGCTTTGTCTCTTAACGCATACATCTGTTTCTTGCCTATTCCTAGTTTCTTCTTGACTGCTTTTAGGCTTCCTCCCTTCCTGAGAGCTTGTTCAATTGTATCCATATTATACTTCCTTATGTCAGCTGTCTTGCGGTTGTTGATTGACTTGGAAATTTCTGCCAGTTCAATTCTAGCTGTAGGGTTAGAGGCTTTCATACATTGGCGGTTCTTGATCAGGACTTTCGTCGGATGACTTAATACCCTGAAATACTGTCGCAAGCCGCCTAAGATGATCGTCGAAATTTCCGGCAAAGACAATGACGTCATCCAACAAGCACAAGACAACAAGACACGTTTGCCACTTGAATCCTGCTAACAACGTGTCCATGACGATCTGAAACGTTGCAGGAATGGCAGTCGGAATGGCATGACCTTGAACAGTCGGAATGGCATGACCTTGAACTCGCAGAGGCCGTCTGGCGTGATGAAGGCGGTGTTTTCGCGATCTATCTTGTTGACTTCTATTTGCCAATAGCCAGACTTCAGGTCCATGGACGAGAAGTATTTAGCGTTGCAGAGGCGATCCAATGTGTCGTCTCTCCGTTGGAGAAGGTATACATTGTTCTTGGTGATCTTGTTCAGTCGACAATAATTGACGCAGAAAGGTAGGGTTCCGTCCTTTTTCTTCACCAAGACTACAGGAGATGCTTTTCAACGGCTGGATGGCGTCATGCAGCATTTCATCGATTTGTTGTCATTTCATCGATTTGCCACGTTTCGGCGTCGAAACTCGGTAAGGGATCTGCCGGAGTGGTCGAGCGCATTCTTCAGTTATTATGGGATGCTTTGCGACTGGTGTTCGTCGAATCCTCGATGACATCGAAAAACACTCTTTGTATCGTCGCAGAAGACTTCTGATCTGTTGCGGCTTACTCATGTAGAGACTTGAATTTATGTCGAGTCTGGTTCGGGAACTATGGTTGTCAGTGTAGATGCGGCAGAATGGCAGAGGACAAGCGCATTGCTGGTTTCCAAAATTTCCTCGATTGACGCGATTGTCCTGGCTTTATTCACGTGCTTGAACTCCTGGCTGAAGTTTGTCAGCAACACCTTCGTTTTTCCTCCGTGTAATTCAGCGATCCCTCTTGCGACATAAATTTCGTTGTCGAGTAGTGCACGTTGGTCACCCTCGATGGCGCCTTCTACGTCAGCGGGTGCTTCGGTGCCGACGGAAATGGCAATGATGGAGCGCGGTGGGATGCTAACTTGATCTTCGAGCACACTCAAGGCATAGTGACCACGATAGCTCTCCGGTGGTAACGCTTTATCTTCCGTCAGTGTTATCGATTTCGACTTCAGGTCGATGACCGCGGCGCGTTGGTTCAGGAAGTCCATGGCCAGAATGACGTCTCGTGAACACTGTTGGAGGATAACGAAGGGGGCAGGGTGAGTCCGGTCATGAACGGTAATTATTGACGTCCAGATTCCAGTCGGCGTTATGAGGTGTCCTCGAGCTGTCCGAATTTAAGGGCCTTCCCATGCAGTCTTGAGCTTCAAATGGGCGGCGATGGGTCCATATGACGGTGTACTCGGTTCCTGTGTATACTAAGACGGTGACTGCGTGGCTGTCGAGAAGTACGTCGAGCTCGGTGGTTCTTTGTCTGACGTTCCAGTGAGGTCTTTGCGTCGGATCATGGCTGCCTCGCGTTGACCCATGGCTGGAACGTCGCGTCCTCAGGTCGTCCTTTATCTGCGTATTTTTGCTGTCAGACTTCGTCGGGATGGCGGTGTGTCGTCGTTGTTATGTCGTCGACGACAGTGCGACGAACAGCAACCGCACCTCCATCAGTTGCTGCTTTTAGTTGTTCATATATGGGCTGACGGACCGGCCCCGGGCGGGGCCAGTGTATGGTCGTTGCGGCGACAGGTAACGGCCTGGTGACGGCGAACGGAACGGTTATCGAGAGTTCCACTGAGTGGCGGCTAGGTAATTGGCGATGTAACGTGGGCGCTCCCCAATCTGTGGACGCGGCGCGTTGACGGCGAACCTTCTCAGTCCCAAGTCTGGTATGGGCATCGGCGGTACACATGGCCGGCTGCTCCACAGTGATAGCAGAACGGGCGGTGGTAGGGGGCTCGCCAAATGTCCGTTTTCCTCGCGTGGATGCGGTGGGCGACAGGTCGGCGTGCTTGCGGCGGCGGTGGCGGATGACGGAATTGCGGCGTTACAGGCCCTTGCGCGGTCGCGGAGCGGAACCTTGATGGCGTGCCACGACGGCATAGGTCATTGCTTCTGGCTGGGCCTGCGGTAATTGAGATTGGCCTCTGGAACTCCAGGCGATCGCTGAACCTTATCTTTCACGATGTCTGTGATCGAGGCCACTTGGGGCCGCGACGAATGCAAGACCTTGCGCAGTCTCTTCGCGCACAATGGCCCTGATGATATCTTGAAGATAGTTGGAACACAGTCCTTGGATGACCAACTGCGGCGTAAACACTTGTAGGTTATGCTGCCGAGTCGATGCCTCTGTACAAATCTCAGTTAGGGACTTGGGCGGGTTGCGAATATGTCCTGCGAAATGTTCTCGCTTGACGCCCCGCATCAGGAAGCGGTCTTTTTTCTCCTCCGACATTTACGAGCTGGTGTGGCGGAAACGAAACGGCCATCTCCTCCGTGAAGATCGTATGGTCTCATTGGGAAGCTGTACTCGTGATTCCAGTAACGCTTGGGCGCGCTGTTTACGCCCGACGCTTGTGAATGTTTGCAGGAAGCCGGTTCGGAACAGGCCCCACGTCGTTAACGTGTCTTCTCGATTCTCCTCGAACAACGTCCTCGCCCCATCTTCCACTGCGAAATAGACATGTCGCCACTTGTCGTCGCTGTTCCAGCTTTTAAACCTAGCGACCCTCTCATACGTCTCCAGCCTCCAGCGGCCTTCCGGGTCCTCAAATCCGGAACCGCGGAACGTGGGTGGCTCCCTAGGCTGCTGCAGAATTATTAAGGCCGCTGCGGCTACCATTGGCGGTGTCTTCTTGGTCGTCTCTGGATGAACTTCTTAGACGCCTCTGGTTGAAGTCCATGTTCCATGGGCAGTTGCTGTAGCCGACGGGTTGCTCGATGTTTCGGAACGGTGTTGTCTTTGCGTTGTGGGCTTGGGTTACGGCTTGTCGGGGGTGTCCGGTACATTAACGTAAAGCCCCTCCACCAGATGTCACGCAGCAGGGACAGTGAAGAAGGCAGAAAAACTCTGATTAACGAAGCTAGCCGTCTATTGGGCGAACTTGCGCTTTCAAAAGCAGGCTACACTCAAAGGACAACGATAGCGGCGAACACACTCGGCGATCGTCGAAAATCTGACCAGCGGGTCAAGGGCGTCGGCTTTTATACATCAGTCGTCAAATGTTCCAGAGTAATCGCTGGGACCCACGTGCCTTCCACAAAGATCGACATTATTCGCGTCCCGCACGCATGCAATCAGACTACAGAAGGTTCAGTCACGGACAGCGGATGGAATCATCGATAACATTCCAGAAACTTCGGATACATGCAGGCGCGTTCTGCGCTGTGCAATAACATTTGACAGGCGGTGAGACATGTCGCCCGATAAAGATAAACAAGTACACGTGTCAATATTCATCCGGTGCGTTCGTCACGGAAGGAAGCAGTGTATCAAAGGGCAAAGAATGGTGGCAGCTGAACTGAGCATAAAATGGTGAAAAGTCACCGGGGCCTTGACGGGATGATTATAGGCAAAGATCATGAAGGGTAACGTGCCCTTCCAATCATTCTGGTTGTCAGAAACGTACATAGAGAGTATTCCTGTCAACGTGCGAGTAGGCCGCTCCGTCAGTCCGTTTGACTGCTGGTGGTAGACAGTGGAAAGCTTGTAGAGTGGATCCTCGAAGGTTGGGAAATTGTGCATTTGGAGTTGTGAAGTCATGTTCGTTTCTTCTAATATAGGTATCGATGCATTTTACCTGTATACTGTTATAACGAAAAAAAAAACAATAACTCGTGAATCATGTTAATTTTAGAGCGAAGCGCTCAAGATTGCAACAAACAAGACGTTTGAGAATGTAATGTTCTTACCATTTAGCGCAAGATAGTTATGCCGTCATAGTTGTGTCCCTTAGAACAGATATCACGTGCTTCTTTGATATTTCTAGGAATACCGAAGTTATTTTCGTAACATCGTGCATAGCTTCGACGAAATTGGAAAGTGCGTTTGTTGGAAATCTTTCATAATAACGAGTGCTTGCGTATAACATGCCAGCAGCACACGCTATAATAATGCGATGGTGCTTAGTACCGTGTATTACCAAACAGTCAATTCGCTTCCAGAAGAAATTACAACTTCAGCCTACCATTGGTGAGTGCATCAACAGAGAAAATTTATTGTGGAAGACGGTAAAAAAGCAACTACTGAACTCGAGAGGTGGTTATCATCTTTTTTTAACGCACGCAACGTGTTCGTTCTATTGTTTCATTCAGTACTTTAACTACAGTGTTGCTGTTGCTTGCAACACTAATGAGTGGAATGTGCTTTTCATCAGCAAAGTAGTTTTCGAAAATGTTCTTTCAACTGCACGGCTCATTTTTCTTTCCTGTAATGCCTAATGTATCCTATATACAACGCTGAGTTTTATTTCCCAAAGTACGCATTGCAGGACAACATGGTGCAAGGCCCATAGTTCCAATTTAAATACGCAAGCATTTCTACGTTTACCCAGGATGAAAACCATCCCTCCGTCGGGCCGTTTGTCCGTTCGTCCGTCACTCGACACGATAGCCACAGAGCAACATAGTAAGCGACAAAAGTGGAAACTCGAGCCGTTTCGCGGCCGAGCTATGGAGCTTCGCGGATTCCGCTACGTGGCAGAGCACATCAAGAAAAATTGCGAATGTGGCGGCGGCTGCGTCTAGCAGCTTGACAGGCGGCACGACCACTGGGCATGACCCAACACGTGCGAAGCCTAGTCAGGCCGCGCCACCGGGCTCTTTCTGTAAAATGCACCTGAGGATCTTTCTTGGGTTATTCTGCCAGCGTCTGCTTCGTCACCGATTAATGGTAAGGCCACAGCAAGTTCCTTCACGAGTTGGTAACGACTTATTCTCTTCGCATACCGTTATGTGATTGTTAGCCGCATGAAAGAGTGACGGCGGCCTTGCAGCCATGAACACCTGCTGTCCATTTGCAACGCTGACTTTCATTCCGCATTCTTTCTTTTTGTGCGCAGCAATGAGCGATGATGCTAGGGATACCGGCGACGCGGCTTCGTCCAAGCTTCGAGGCACATTCGATACAATGACGAAGTTAGAAAATAAAATGGTTCGTTAAGAAATGCGGCCTATGAAGAGATGCCGTTCAGAGCAGAGAGTTTTACGTTACGCGCAGCGACTGCTGAAAAAGTATGGTGTCCTACTTTTGAAAAAGAAATGCAGATAAATGGGTACACGTGCAGTATTTGCAATACGGCAATAACGCTCTCTCTCTTTTCTCGAATGGTATAGATCGTTCTATCCGCTATGAGTTGTCGCCGAACCTTGTGTAATCTCATTGAATGTATGCGCGACCTGAATGGTGTAGAACTTTCTGGAACACACGCGGGTACCAGCGATTGCTCTCGAGCGTTCGATGGCTCATGTATAACAGCTGACGCGCAGGACCCGCTGATCAGATTTCAACAATCGTCGACTGTGCTCGCCGCTATCGTTGTGCTTTAAGTGTAGCCTGGTTTTGAGGCCACAGGTTCAGCCAATAAAAGTTAGTTTCGTCATTCACAGCATTACTACTGCGTTCGTTGCCGTCACTACTGCGTGACAGTACCGACGATCTTTGTGTACACGCACCAGTTCAAAAAAAAAAAAAATGACGCGGTCGACCGTTATGTTCGTACCGCGGTGCGTTCTAAGACAGGTGCCCCACAAACTGGGGGTATCACCGATTACGGCCATTCTGACCATTTTTTGGGCATTTTTGTAGATGTACTAGCAGCATCAAAGGAAACTTGAACAGCGGAGCGCGTGGCCTAAGCATAAGTGAAGATATAGTGCGCGCGGTGCAGTGATCACCATTGACAGGCGCGCACATCCGGTTTGGCCGCACTGAGCGACACGCCTCTAGTGAGATAATTTCGCTTCTGTTCTGGTTCTTATATTCGAAGGGGATAAAACCAAAAATAATCAGTAATAATATTTGGGTTTTACGTGCCAAAACCACTTTCTGATTATGAGGCACGCCGTAGTGGAGGACTCCGGAAATTTCGACCACCTGGGGTTCTTTGACGTGCACCTTAATCTAAGCACACGGGTGTATTCGCCGCCATCGAAATGCGGCAGCCGTGGCCAGGATTCGATCCCGTGACCTCGTGCTCAGCAGCCCAACACCATAGTCACTGAGCAACCACGGAGGGTCAAAACGAAAAATAAAAATAAAGCTAAAATATTACCGTTTACGGCGAGTCTTGTCGCACAGATCGCCGCAACCACAAGTGCTGTCGGCGCGAACAGCGGTGCGCAGGGTGCAGTTGCGCCGTCATCGCCCGCGCTATGCGGCCGAACCCACCTCGCGATGACGGTGCAACTGCACCCTGCGCACCGCTGTTCGCGCCGACAGCACTTGTGGTTGCGGCGATCTGTGCGACAAGACTCGCCGTAAACGGTAATATTTTAGCTTTATTTTTATTTTTCATTTTCTCCCTTTCAAATATAGGAACCAGAAGAGAAGCGAAACTATCTCATTAAGGGGAGTATCGCGCAGTGCGGCCAAACCGGATGTGCGCGCCTGTCAATGGTGATCACTGGACAGCGCGCACTATATCTTCACTTATGCTTAGGCCACGCGGTCCGCTGTTCAAGTTTCATGTGACGCTGATAGCACAAACCCTTTATGTGGGTAAATAATGTATGCAAATTGGCATTCTATTGGCCTCCCAACTTCCAGTCTATATGTAGTGCGCCTAGCACATGGCGCACCACAAAGCAAGACATGCAGTTGTGAAACGTGATATTCGCTTTAAGAACTACACCTCATGCACTATTCGAGTCATGCGTTTTTGTGCGTACTCATACTGTTTTCTTACTTGCTCAGTTAACGCCACAGGAGCGGTTTCAGGGCAGGGAGGAGCTTGTAACGCGTTGCCTAAACTCTTCTTGCAGCCGTTCGTTCCACTGAAGAATCCTTCGTTAAAAGTATTCACGAGCGGGCTCAATGGCTAGTTGACGATAGCAAAATATGACGGCGCCTACACGTTGTTTCGGTCTTGTCTCACACGCTGCTTGTTTGGTTGCGAATCTCGCGTGGGATGGCTCTCGCGGCCATCCTCGTGGCCACCGCACGATGGCGCCATAATGCATCGCAAGAGACACATTTGAAAGTAGCGACACTCTGAACTCTGCCGCGCCGCGCGATCTCCTCGCTCCTTGCGCGTGCCCCCGCGGCAAGAGTTTGCCCCCGTTTTTCTGCACGACGATTGTTCTCCCTGCCGTTGCCCTTGGAAACGCGCGGATCTTGAGTTTTGCTTGTTTTACTTTTTCGTTCGCGCCATTTTCCTCCTGAGCACGCCTCGCTCGGCGTAGCGAACGGTGTACGCTGTGTTTCCTGCTCTATGTGCTAGCGCTATGCCGGACTGTTGCGCATATAACTGCAGCAAGAAACCTTAAGATGGTTATGCCATTTTTATTATACCACAAGGGAAGCGTGACGGCTTGCGCAGGAAGCCGTGGCTGCATGACATTGGCCGAAAGAACTTTGTTCCGACAAAGAACAGCGTTGTTTGCGAGCTGAGGCGTCTTTCTTATAGCTCGTAGCAAAGCATCCCGTAATGCTGCATTTTTTTCATTCTTCCGGCCAGCCCACCAGCGTTTTTGTTGCGGTTGGCCTCACTATGCTTATTATTGTGAGGCGGCTCCATCACCTCGCACGTCGCTAACTGTTGTTATTCAGTGCAGCATTATAGATTCTGATTTGCGCCCTGAAAGAATCAGTGACAAGTATACCCGTGGTATTGCAGATGATGAGTGTTAGCTAGTCAACATTGAGTTTTTTTATAGTTTTAAGGCGAAAGCCTTTAGATCTCTATGATTCAAGGTCGCGTTGTAACCTGGAAATATCACGTGACCCAAGGAACGCCAGAGGTGACCCAAAGCCTGTCCACCCCTGTATAAGAGAATGATTACCCAAGGTAATTATTGAATCACTAGTGATTGACATAGGGTGGATTAGGGGGATTAAGGTTCATTGGAATGTATTAAAGAAGATTAAGGTGGATTAGAGTGCATTAGGAAGGAATAAGATGCATGAATAAAGAGTAAGGTGAGTTAAGGATGATTAAGGCGCATTATGGTGGATTAAGGTGAAGGGTGATTAAAGGGTATTAAGACCCGTTAGGGTGGATTAGGGTACAGGAGCAAGGTTTAGGGAGGATTAAGGTGGATAACGGAAGATTAAGGTCGATTAATGTGGATTAAGGTGAATTAGGGTTGATAAAGTTAGATTAAGACCTATTAGGATGGATTAGGGTAGATAAGGGTGGATTAGGGACCATGGAGCTTGATTGGGTTTGATAGAGGTTGATTAGAGTGTATTAATGTAGATTGGGACTATTAAGCAGGATTAAGATGGAATAAGGTGCATGAATAAGGATTAAAGTGGCTGGAGGGATATAGAGGCGCATTATAATGGATTAGGGTTGATAAAGGAGGATTAAGACCGTATAGGGTAGGCTAACGTGCATTACGGGTGATGTAGGTTGATTAGGTCGTATTAAGGGGGTTTGGGAGTATTAAGCTGGATTATGGTGGATAAAGGAGCATTACGATGGATTAGGGTGGACTATGGTGAATTAGGGTTCATTGAGTAATAAAACCGATTAGTGTGCCATAATCCTCCCAATGCACATTAATCCACCGAATCCACATTCATCGACCTTAATCATCCTTCATTCACTTTAATTTCACCATAATCCACGAAAGTCCTCCTTAATGCACCCTAATCTAACTTCAATGACCTAAATCTACTCTAACCCTCTTAATGCACTTTCATTGTCCTTAATTAACCCTAATGCTCCCTCATTCGCTTTATACTACTCTAATCCCCTACAATCGTCCTCAATTCACCTCAATCCACCCGAACGCACATTCATCTACTTTATTCCACCCTAATCCTCCTTAATTCACCCTAATCCTCCTTCAATCACTTAAATGCACCCTAGCCCTCCGTAATCCTCCCTTATGCACCTTAATCCTTCTGAATCCACCCTTATCCTTCTTCATGCACTTCAATTCACCCTTTTCCACTATAATCGTTCTTAATGCACCTCAACGCACCTTGATCTACTTTAGTTTAGCTTCATCGACCTTAATCCAACCTAGTCCTCCTTTATGCACCTTAATCCTCCTTCATTCACGGCAATGCACCTTCATTGACTTTAATCCACCTTAATCCTCCGTAATACACCCGAATTCATGTTAATCCAATCACTAATCAATCATTACTTTGCTAATTATTAATCATCTCTTATACGCGGCTGCACATCCTTTGGTTCGCTTCCCGCCTTCCTTCGGTCACGTGATATTTTCTGTAGCGCAAAACGGGACCTTGAAACAGAGCTCTAAGCCTTTCGCTTAATAAGCCACACGTAAAGGGATGCGTCACAAGCAATACTAGATTAGACGCACGAAGTAAAGCATCTGATCATGTGGCAGAAAAATTGTCTGGAGTATAGAACTCGCCTCAAAGCTACCTTTACATCGGTATACCCCGCTCATACGGCTTTAAGAAAGAAACCAACCTCCTCATACACGTTGCCTCCAGCATTATCGATGCTGTTATTAGCATTTCTCAAAAATTTCAACCCCACTTGGGCACGCAACTGGCCCAAAATAACACGCCTCCATAGAATCCTGCGGCCCGTCCGCGGGAGCCCAAGAGGAAAAGCGCGCCGTGCGCCGTCAGCGGGCGAGGAGAATCGAGGAGGAAAGCGCCGTGAGGAGGAGAGTGTCGCTACTTTCAAATTATCAAGGGGCTTTAACGTCGGCCAGTGTCCGTGTAGCGGAGGCAAACAAAGTGGTTTCGACACATGCACGCGTGGCGGCAGCCTTCAGACTTAAGGTCGGTCTTTCGTCACAATCCGTGGTAAGGGCACCAGATGTCGGCAAGAAATTCGTACTCCGGACAGAGGCGTCCAACACAAGTTATGGCGCCGTTTTGCTGCAACTATACCATGGCGTACTTCACCCAGTCTCCTATGCTAGATGCCTCTGAACGTGTGTGTGTGCGTGTGCATGTGCGTGCGTGTGTGCATGTGTATGTGCATGTGTGTGTGTGTGTGTGTGTGTGTGTGTGTGTGTGTGTTTGTGTGTGTGTGTGTGTGTGTGTGTGTGTGTGTGTGTGTGTGTGTGTGTGTGTGTGTGTGTGTGTGTATGCGTGCATGGTTGATGGTGTATTGCGGATTTTTATCGCCATAGGTAAATGTTCAAAATGGACCAAGAAGAGTTATATAATTAGAGGATCTCATCATCATTCACCCCTGTTGCGCCATTAGGAACGGATACGGATAATGGTTATTTCGACCTATAAGCTATGACGCTCCTTCGGGATTTTACAATGTGGTCACAGGGATAGTGCGGCCGGTCGCGTATTGCCTGCTCTGGCATCTGGAAGCCAGACATGAAAGACAACACTAATTTCGTGCACAAGCAAGGAATACGTAACAAAAAAAATAATTTCGTAGCCGGCACATTAAAAGAAAACTGCCTTACTTGGTTGTTTGGATTTCCCAGTGCGCAGCCGACAGTTCCCGCCTTCAAAAGTAGGTGTGTGGACAAAATACATTACCTTCCCCCGTCCTCCCTTATTTTGATAGTTGCTAGACGAGTGCGTCTTTTGCACCCTTCGCGAATGCACTATGACAGAAACCTAGAAGACCCTGCTGCCGTAGGTCGTTTTTCAGCAGGGATTGTGTACATCAAGCTGAATACGTAATTTCTGCGAGTGACTGAAAAATGTCTCAGCTTAAATTGTATACATAGCGCTAGCTCAACTAATGTAACGACATTATGAGAGAAATGTCTCCTTGAGCTTTCAATTTAGTGTTGTTTCAATAACCCACGCGGATGCAATTCCCCTCTTGGTGGACGCGTCTAAAGATAGTCGCTTCAAGGAGATCAGTGTTACGCATCCTATTACAGACCTCTTGTTGATTATATTTTAGTTTGTGAAGTTATATTTTTATCATCAGTTATGCGACATATTACGCTATCATTTATTCACAATCCCGAACCCTGCATAAGAACACAAGAGCACCCTTTTCTTCAAGTAAGTAACCGCTTCCTCCACTATCTTGTAGAAGTTGTTTTACATGAAAGCAATTGCGCTGGGTTTCATGGCAAGGAATAAGTAAGGCTGTAAGAGGAAACTGAAAGAAACGTTGGAAATCAAGTCAAAACCTTTATTTAACCCATAAGCCGTCGCACAGGTGTGGCTCAGTAGCAATAAGATGTGGCCGCGCTGAAGGGAATGATCGATAAACAACTACAATGTTCTGGGCACTGATTCGTTCCGGCACAGCTCTGAAAGAAACGTTTTTATATTTGAGATTAGTAATAGTAATGTGCTTAAATGCACACAAACACACAAACACACACACACACATACATACACACACACACACACACACACATATATATAAATATATATATATATATATATATATATATATCGAGAAATTTCTCAAGATGAGGAAAAATGTAGAAAACAAGTTGTAGATAGGATTGCAAAGGATATTACACCAACTAATAAATATTACGGCTATCGTGTGAAGAGATTTCAGCTTTACCAAACTGACCCCTTTGCCCAAAATCAACTCTGGTTGAAATTTTCGCTAGAACATAAGAAAGTAGAAAAGTGTGCGGAACAATGTCTCTTTAAAGATTTTAGGTGTAATTAGAGCCCATAGTAAGGTGTCTTTATCTGTGTTGATATCATTATGATATCCTCGAGTGATGCTCAAGAGACGCGCCGCCTCGAGAACAACGATGAATTTAGCCTGTGCCCTTGGCGCGATCGAGTGTCGGCCTGGCTGTCTCGCTCCAGTATAAATAGTCTGTGAATATCCTCTTTCGTCTGTGTCTTCACCAACACGACCAAAGGGCCGAATAGGGTAGGGAAGGGGTTGAACGGGTAGACTTGTCCGGGAGGTAATTCTCGGCGTTGGCACTGAGCACAAGAGCGAATGAACTTTCTTACGTAGTTATACGTGCCGCGCCAATAAAATCGGATGCGTAGTCGAGTATAGGTCTTGAAGAGGCCGGCAGCGCGCACTGAGCGTCTGCGAGGAAAGCGTCGCAGATAAGGTCACGGAGATGGTGGGGTATCACGAGAAGCCACTTGCGACCGTCAAAGAGGTAATTACGACGATAAAGAAGGCCGTCGTGAATGCATAAGTGGGCCGCCAGGCGGCGAAGAGCGCGAGATGGTGAAGAGGTGGATGGATTAGAAAGGATGTTGATGAGAGCAGTGATCCAGGGATCCTTGCGCTGCTCCGATGGCATGTTCCACAGTGCATGAGATGTAAGTGTGGGCTCAAGGGCGGATAGGCAAGCGCAGTAAGCGGAAACCGGTGAGCGAGAAAGGGCATCAGTGTCCGTGTGTTTGCGGTCGGAACGGTAGAGAACGCGGATGTCGAACTTCTGTAGCTTAAGGGCCCAGCGAGCAAGTCGGCCAGATGGGTCCTTAAGGGTAGACAGCCAACAAAGTGCGTGATAGTCAGTGACGACTTCGAAAGGGTGACCATACAAATAAGGACGGAATTTTCGAAGTGCCCAAATAATGCCTAAACACTCTTTCTCTCTAACAGAGTAATTAGCCTCGGCCTTTGTCAGAGTTTGGCTCGCGTAGGCAACGACATATTCATCAAACCCCGCTTTTCGTTGCGCGCATATGGCGCCAAGTCCGACGCCGCTGGTATCGGTGTGGACCTCTGAAGGAGGCGCAGGATCGAAGTGGCGTAGGATGGGTGGCGAGGCTAGCAGGTGGAGTAATTTCGTGAAGGTGTCATCACAGGCGGGCGACCAAGCGGAAAGTGCTTTGTCGCCGCTTAGAAGGGCTGTCAGAGCTCCACTTATGGAGCCGAAATTTCGAATGAATCGTCGGAAGTATGAGCATAAACCAAGGAAACTTTGAAGATCCTTTAACATATTTGGTTGCGGAAAGTCGGTGACAGCGCGCAGCTTGGCTGGATCCAGAAGGACGCCATCTCGCGATACAACATGACCAAGAATAGTGAGCTTTCGGGCGCCAAAACGAAATCTTTTTTAAGCTAAGTTGAAGTGCGGCGTTAGTAAAACACTTCAGAATTTGCTCGAGACGGCTGAGATGTGTTCGGAAATCAGCGGAAAAGACAACTACGTCATCCAGGTAGCATAAACATGTGCTCTATTCGAGGCCGCGTAAAATATTATCCGTCATTCTCTCAAAAGTGGCTGGAGCGTTCCACAGGCCCAAAGGCATGACGATGAATTCGTGTAATCCGTCAAGTGTTACAAATGCTGTTTTGGGTCGATCAGATGGTGCCAAAGGGACTTGCCAGTATCTTGAACGTAAATCCAGCGAAGAAAAGAACTCAGCTCCCTGCAAACAGTCGAAGGCGTCGTCGATGCGCGGTAACGGGTAAACGTCCTTGCGCTTTATCATGTTCAGACGTGGGTAGCCAATGCAGAATCGAATAGAGCCATCCTTTTTCTTAACGAGGACGACCGGTGATGCCCAGGGACTGTTCGAAGGCTGCACAACGCCACGCTTGAGCATGTCAGCAACCTGGCGGTCAATGACACGGCGCTCAGAGACGGATACTCGGTAAGGGCGCTGCCGTAAAGGTGCATGACTGCCGTTATCTATCTGGTGAAAAAGGGTCGATGTGCAGCCCAAACCCAAAGCATGGCTGTAGAAAGAAGCGCTGAACCTCTGCAAGACACCAATAAGCTGGCTTCGTTCTGAAGATGACCTGCCATCGTCGATGGAGCAGTGGAAAGCGCCGAGGAGTGACTGATCAACCGCAGGGTCACAAGTAAGTGCACCAAGGTCCGAAAGAAGTAGAAACGGCAGGAGCGTCAAAGATGCAAAAGGTGTCGACAGGTGAACAAGGCCGAGGCATTCATCATGAAATAAAGCTAAAGGGCTGGCCGTGGGATTGTCGACGACCATTTTCGTGACGCCACTACGAAGAGTAAGCAGAGCAAAGGGCAGCGGAGAACATCGGCGGCGAATGAGCACCTCTGAGGGCGTAAAGAGAACAGTGCCATCAGAAATAGCGGCGCACGACACAGGCACAAGCAGGGAAGAGTGTGGAAGGATGTCATTGTTTTCAGACACAAGGAGTTTAATACTAGAATGGCCGTTTTCGATAGTCTCAAGGTCGGGAAGTACAGAAAGTTCGAGTTCGGCGTGACAACAGTCAATAACGGCGTTATTACTTGCAAGGAAGTCACGACGGCAGCATGACGAATTCGACGGTATACAGTAGACCTTGAATGAAGACGCGAGCAGTACAGGCGTCGAGAGGATTTATATATTGAGCGTTGGCGGTTCGAAGGGAGAAGCCGGAGAAAGGCGTCAAAACCTTTCGTAGTGTGCGGTAGAGTTCGGCGGAAATTACAGATGCTGCGGCTTCTGTATCTACAAGTGCCAGGACGGCGATTCCTTCGACAAAGACTTCAATTACAATTACGTTGGCTGGAGAGCAACGAGGACTTGAGCATTGCGATGTGGACGCAGTTCGTGCCTCGGGAACTGCGGCCATCAGTTTTCCTGCTCGGTGGACACGGGACGGCGCCGTATCGGAGAAAGCAAGCGATGACGGGGAGATGGTGAGCGGCGGGTTGAGGTGGTTGAGCGGTCAGAGGAAACGGAAGAGGTAGGAAGGCTGGAAGGCGAAGAGGAAAATGGAGCGGGGATAGGTGGCGCTCGCGGGATGTTCTGAAGAGGAAGCATGCAACGACGACAATGGCGCGCCACGTGACCAGCACCACCGCAAGCAAAACATATTGGGCGGTCATCGAAGGTGCGCCACTGGTGGGGTTAAGGTCCGAGTCGTGGTTGAGGATTTGGAAAATGCTGTCGGTTGGGTAGCGGCATAGGAGGAAAATGCCGTCGGTCGTGAAGCGGCATAGATGGCGGCAAAAATGTCGGTGGTCGATGCATAGAGGGCGGCAAGGGCGTTTGTGGACGAGATCGGGAAACTGCTTCAGCGTAAGTGAGAGGTGCCGTGACTGGTGTCTGCTCCGCGGCTGGAGGAACGGCTTGAGATAATTGCTCTTGAATGAAGTCGCGGATCGTTCGATGCAAATCAGTTGGTGGTTCCCGGACAGAAGATATCAAAGATAGTTGGCGGGCGACCTCTGCGCGAACGAATTTCTGAATTTTTACGAACAGAGCAGCATGGTTGTCGTCGACTGCAAGGCTTCACAAAGAATCGGCGGGCGGGTTGGGACGTCGGATGTGAAGCCGTTGGCTGTGCAACTCGTCGTAACTCTGGCACAATTCTATCACTTCGGCGACAGTGTGAGGTCTCTTCGATAATAACATTTGAAACGCGTCGTCCTGAATACCCTTCATTATATGTTTGATCTTCTTCTCCTCTGACATCGACGCATTCACCCGTTTGGAAAGTTCAACAATATGTTCAATGTAGCTCGTGAAGTTCTCTCCGGCTGCTTGGATCGTGTGCGCAAACGTTGTTCTGCACGAAGCTTTCTTACTCTTGGCAGACCGGAAACTTGGGCAAAGTAGGTTTTGAAGACCAACCACGAAGTGAGGTCGGCTTCATGGTTTAGAAACTTTAGTTTTGCTACGTTCGTAAGATATAATGGGACGCTTCTTAACTTGGTAACATCGTCCCACTGGTTATGGGCACACCCTCGCTTATAAGACGACATCCATTGTTCAACGCCTTTGTCAAGTGTGCCGCAGAAAAAAGCAGGATCTCGCTGACGCAAGGCACCGGCACAAACCAAGGTGGCTGGCGCCGTTGGAGGAGCTGGAGGGGTGCGTGCTGCGTCAGGCAAGATGGGGGGTAGAGTTCGACTCCGAAGTTCCAGGGTGGTCGAAACCCAGCACCTCCACCACTTTCTAAAAGATCTATTAGCAACGGGTGCGAACGGGTAGCAGTCACAAGCGTTCGGCGAAGGGCAGCAGCCACGAGCTCATGCCGATAGTGATGGTGCTGTGGCGCAGGCAGGCTACTCTTCTTTGTTACAATGCATTAATATGCCGAGAAAATGGAATTTTCTGCTGAATAGCGGCAGGATGCCCCGTTCCGAAAGGAATAAAAGATGAATGCCGCCGATCGCTGAGGCACTGGCTACTCGCACCTGTCGCACCAGCATGGGTTTATTTCCGTACAATAAAACTTTTTGTGCGTTCGTGTAATGTCTTCGAGCACTTTCGGCACGTTTACGACCTCGTTCTGCCAACTCTTCTTTGCTGAGGATATGTTTTAGCGTGATTCCTAAGCTTCCACTGCATGCCGCCGCGATTTTCGCCCAGCCACCGCAAGCTAAGTAAAGGAAAGCGGACCAATCGCAGACGCCGACAATACCCTCATCTTCCAGTTATCAATTTTAACTGCAGTGGCTCGGCATCATCGAATCCCTCTCCTCTTGAATGTGCACCGCGCCTCTGGTCAGCCAATTCGATAAGACAAATTGCTCAGTCAAGGCAATTTTCTTCATTTTTCAAGCAAACAAATGTTACCTCCTATGAACGAGGAAAGCATTTGAGACAGAGAATGAAACATTTGAAGAAACATTTGAGACAGAGACGTAAGCACCGGTCGGTTACCCTGCTGGTGACCGCCCGGTGCTTGCGTCGGCGGTTCTTTAAATTCTTCGTGAGGATATTGGACTAAATACATGTTGGAATAGTTTTACGTTACAGGGTCACAAATGTCGTTTTCGCCACCGCCAACATACTCTTCTGGGCCATCTCGTTGACGCTTCGGGGGTACAGCCTGACCCGACAAAACTCGTGCTGTCCGAGAGTTTCTGGTTCCGAAGACAGCGACAGACGTTCGAAGTTTTGTAGGGCTTTCCAAGTACTTTCGTCGTTTTGTTCCAGAATTTGCAGCAATTGCTAGACCCCTCACTAATCCTTTGAAGAAAGGCGTACAATTCTTGTGGGGTACTGCAGCTGTCGCCGCCTTCTCTCGTCTCGTCACTAGTCTAACCTCATAACCCATTCTCGCTCACTTCGCACTTGATGCCCCTACAGAATTGCGTACTGATGCGAGCGATCATGGCGTAGTTGCCGTCTTAGCCCAGCGTCAGCGTGGCCAGAATCGCGTTATCGCTTATGCGAGCGCCTCCTAGCACCATCCGAGCGCAACTATTCCATTACAAGACGAGAATGCCTTGCTCTTTTCTGGGCGGTTACGAAGTTCCGTCCTTACCTTTATGGTGGCCCTTTTTCCGTAGTCACTGACCATTATGTTCTCTGCTGGCTCTCATCGTTAAAAGATCCTACAGGCCGGCTTGATCGATGGGCTTTACGGCTACAAGAAATTTCATATTCCGTGGTGTAAAGTCTGGCCGCCTGCACAATGATGCTGACAGCTTGTCGCGTTACCCTGTTGACGACTCTGACTCATTCCAACATGGCCAGTGCTTCTTGAGTATTCTCTGTATCACATCTGCTGCATTTCACCGACGAGCAACGCCGTGACGCCTACATCAGAGCACTCATCGACCGTTTTGAACACTTTCCGGCCGGTGCTGCTCTACGCCTCGTCGTCCTCCGCGACGGTACTCTATACCGTCGCAACCTTCATCCGGACGGCTCTCAATTCGTACTTGTAATACCTAAACACCTCCACCTCGCCGTTCTCGAAGAGCTTCACGACGCACCAATGGCAGGACACATCGGCGTATCTCGAACCTATGACCGTGTACGCCGCCGTTATTTCTGGCCCGGCCTTGCCCGTTCCGTACGTCGTTACGTCGCCGCTTGTGAACATTGCCAACGACGCAAGAAGCCTTCCCAGCTCCCCGCTGGCTACCTGCAGCAGCTCGACATTCCTGTCGAGCCCTTCCATCGTTCCGGCTTCGACCTACGTGACCCGCTACGCCGTAATCCGCGCTCTTCTGACCACATGCGCAACTGATGTTGCGGACTTCCTCCTACATGATATCATTTTGATCCATTGTGCTCTGCGTCAAAGGCTAACAGACCGTGGCCGTACGTTTTTGGCCAAAGTAATTAATGACATGATTGCATGCTTGCTCAATACAGCATAAGTTTACGACCTCCTACCACCCCCAAATGAACGGCCTCACTGAGCGTTTGAGCCGCACCCTTACAGACATGCTGTCAAAATGCCTTTCAGACGACCACCATCGCTGGGACCTGCTTCTACCTTACATTAGCTTTGCGTACAACTCTTCCCGTCTCGAAACTGCTGGCTTTTCCCTGTTTTACTCCTTTTATGGCCGAGAACCAACGCTACCACTGGACACTGTGCTTCCGTCCACCACAGCTTCAACTAGCGATTATGCCGCTGATGAAATCGCCCATGCTGACCATGCTCGCCAACTTGCGCGCTCTCGTGCGCAAGTGTCTCAAGTCATACAGAAGCAACGCTACGACATCGATCACCGTGATGTCCATATTGTGCCCGGCACCCTCTTGTTGCTTTGGTCACCAGCGCGTAAAGTTGGCCCTTGTGGAAAACTGCTTTCCTGATACACAGGCCCATATCGCGTGCTCCGCCAAGTGACCGATGTCAACTATGAAATCGTTCTAGCGACGCCCACTACGTCCTCCACTTTGACGACCAATGACATTGTCCACAGCGCCCGACTCAAGCCCACAACTTTCCATGCGCCTTGGATATTTAACAACACCGTGGCGGCGTTATTGCCGCCGGGGGGGGGGGGTCGGCGAGTAGTATTGCGATATCATCAAGCGATCCTCAAGAAACGAGCCGCCGCGAGAATGACGATGAAGTTTGTCAGTGCCCTTGGCGCGAGCGAGTGTCCGCCTGGCTCTCTGGCTTCAGTGTGAATAGCCTGTAAATAGCCCCTTTCGTATGTGTCTTTCCGCTCGTAACAATATGAGAGGAGGAATGCTTTTTAGAAAATAAATTACGATAGAGAATGAGGTTTTTTATCAGAAAAGTGTTCATGTAAAAAGCACCCCAGCTAGCCAGTTAACAAAAGACAAGCGCGATAACGTCCCTGCACTCTTAAGTTACACCGAGGGTTACAAACTCGCGTTTTGCAGTAGTATTCGCTTTAATAGGGCACACACACAACCAGCTATAACTAATATCTCCGATGTCAATATTGCCGCCGTTCAGTATTGTGTCTCGTCCAAAAGTCAAAATTTTTCCCCCGCCACAGGGTTTGCAGACGAACTACAGCTCTACAACGACTTGAACAACTTTTCCCGCTGCCTGAGACTTCGCGGCTTTTATCATGATAGAAATCAGCATGCACTTGAACGCCCGCAACGGCCATTAATCAAGCATTGTACTGCCTCACGGCAACGTTACGAATACCTCTACATATATGCTAAGGCTGTTCAGCTTGATATAATCACGGTTATTGCAAACGAAAAAGCCTTTCCGAAGAAACCTCACTAAATAAGACGAAAAACAAGAATCATCAGCTCTAGGACACAATTATAAATCCATATCTCAGATCTGAGAAAGCAGTATTTGTGAATACATAAATGAATAAATAAATAGTGGCCTTCTAAAAGAAAACAGGATCAGAAATGCCGCTGGCGAATCTATTCTTCCTGTAATGCACACACCAGGAAGTTTCTATATCCTACAAACATACACGAAGAAAATATTCCAGGCCTACCAATGGCTTCTGGGATTGAAACCATAACAGAAAAAATTTGATGACCTGTTCCGCTTTCATGTACTTCTTATATAAAAGACCCCACTCACGTTCAACCCGAGATTTATGCCCTTTCTATCCCCACATGCAGCCTCTAAGTGACCCTAGATGTTGTGTCGCTATACAACAAAACTATAATTGCTTCGCTATGAGAGTGAAGTTAAGAACATAATAGCGACATGCTAGAATATCGCATCAGGTTGTGAGACCGGCGTTGACACTGAATTTTCTGTGATACGGAACCCATAATCCTATCGCGTTAAAAATGTCCATGTATATTGATTTAGGTGCAAGTTGAACAACCGCAGGTGCTCAAAATTGTCCAGTAATCACCCAGTATGGCGCGTCTCAAACTCCAATCCTGTATGTGGCATCTAAAATGACATGCAGTTTAAAATCCATGTTTATTTGAGTTCAACGACCTTGTTCGCCGTCCATATGGACTGAATGGAAAATTAGGCTTTATATGCTCGAAAGCATATATCATGAAACCCAAATTTTAGCGTGTTGCAGAAGTTAGGTTATATGGAAATGGATTCATATATAGGCACATTCAGTGACGTTGAGCTATAGCTTTATTATTCGACACACTTGCATCTTTTTCTTTTCATTAAGCTGCCTAAATTTTTCAGAAAGGTAACTATGCAGGAATGAATATGGTGTCGAATTTTCGGTTAGCAACCACCCAAAAAAGATTAACATTTAGGGCTACGCGGCTGTAAGGCAAAGTTCTACCTAGGGCACAGCAACAGGTGCGACTCTGTCGCTGGCTTAGTTTAACGATACACGAGAACATTAAACTGCCGGATTTTTTTTTTCATTTTTGCTACACACTGGTCCACTCAGTCTTTATAAACTGTACGAAATGTACACACATTTTCTTTTATTCAACAAAAAGATATTGCCTGTATTTTATTACGTAGCTGGAGGGTTGATAGAGGCTACATTAACAAAGAAAATGCGGATCCTAGGCACCCTCGGAATAGTCTTGAGCAAAGCATTCATTGTTTGTCAAGTGTGCTCTTATTCTCAGCGATTACTTGCAAGTATAAACACACAGCCAATTTGGGCACCTTTTCAGCCAGAACCTCATACCTTACTTAACATGAACTTGCACATTTCACCTATGACGGCTAAAAAATGACGACGATGCAACGATGCAATCGCACACACGGTCAATATAACCTTGAATATGTTGGTTTATAGGTCATGTTCTGTCATTGTTCGTGCTCCTTGCCTTAGTAAATATTCAAGCCACCTTTTACATTATTCTACCGGTATATTATACCTTTATTCTGTGCACCGTGACACCGCACATTCTTAAGTGGGGTGCTCCACTACGCCCTCATTTACCTCTACATAAATACTATCATAAACAAGCAGATCATGCTGAACAAATTCCGTAATCGTTGAACTAAGGTTGAACTGTAGTCGTAGACTGAATTTCTGATATAACACCGTGTTATCAGTCATGTGTGGTTCTCAGACTAATGTCTGCTCAACGGCTACGTTGCGCTTCCATGTGACAATTGTAGAATTAGTCTCAGAAATAAGTGAACTTGTACTCAACAGCTTCCGGCAACGGGACCATGTTACGCATAAGGCCCTCTACTGAAAGTCGTGAAGCATGGCACATACTATGTTGTGGACTTTATACTATGAGACTTTGTGGTGCAGTGCGAAGAGGTAACAAGCGCTTGCTCTCGTTTTTCCGGTGTCCCTTTTACACAACCTCATAGAAAGCAAACTAGCTAAAACATCACCCTTTTAATCTACAGCACACTTTAACGGTCGTGTTCTCTGAGTATCCCATTTAGTTCAACAAGTAGATGTTTAGAATATCCAGACTAGCGTCAGAAGACTTCCTCTTCAAGCCATGCGTCCATTGCCTGTAGCGCTTTCGTACGATGACCTTTCTATGACATTACCGCAATGCATTGGAGAGCTGCTGTCACCTAGTACCAGATCCACTTGCCCACCAATGCCATTGCACTGAAACTTCTTGCATCGTTTTGCTTAGTTTGTTTGTTTTTTCGTATCCCATGTCTTGTTGAGTATTCAGCAGTGGCCGATTAACACACGCTTTCTTTTCACATGCGCATAAAAGTTTTTTGTTGCTCGGATCTGGGTTTTTTTTTGTGGTCTTGGTGACAATCTTCTCTACCCTTTGAGCACAGCTCCCTCTGCTAATTGACCTGAAGAACTGAACCTGAATTTTCCTTGGGCCATTGTTTTCATGCTAGCCGCCAAACACTTGATGACTCCAAGATGACTTCAATTTAGGCTAATCCCGCGTCACTTCTTCCACAGACTTCTCACTTCCGTTCTTTGCTGTTTCTTCCTTTCCATTTCTTCATGAAGCAGAGTTAACCAAAAGTCATAGGATAGCGTTCTCGCCGATGACCTTATTACTGCGAGCACCTGAGACACTCACCGTAGGCGGAAGTGAATCTGAAAAAAAATCGATTTACTTGCAAACCTCTTTGAATCAGTCACTCATACTTGCATTTTATTGATTAAAATTGTGCCCCTTACATTTGCCGGCATAGGAGTAGTCGCCTTATCTAACACATTTGTTATGATTTCTGTAACAATACTGCTCCGTCTAGCTTTAGTGCACTTTTCTTGCCTTAGTATTAACTGCCCACTCCTCTCCTAGAACTTTTATTTTGCGAGGCAGACTTTAAATTTGATGCCTTCGCATGTGTAGACGTCAATCTCTATAATGTCCATTTAAATAAGGTTAGCTATTTTTCTGTCTACCGTTTTCAGTGTCTGGCTTTTTGATTCTAGATCTAAGCAATGGTCAATGGCTGACTAAATCAACGCATATCAAGGGCGAGTTCAACGTTTTCTTTCTTCTTTTTCATGGGCTGTGCAATATAGAAGTACCTGGAATCCCGCGTACCTTGTGGGCACTCTACGACCTCGTCTTCAAAATGTTGTTTTCTCTTATCGCATGCGAGGTCAGAACAATAGGCGTTCCTCATACTTCTCTGGCCCTTGGCTTCGATGCTAGTGAGTTGCGCGTTTGATCATTCCGCTGACATGGCGCTCGGTTCCATAAAAGCAAAAACACGACGATGACTTAACCTAAGAAACCTCAACGTCCCGTCCTCTTAACCTCGGAACGGCCGTCGATGGCCGTCACTGAGGCCATGTGCTTCGCATTCCTACATGAATGCCCCACTCTTGCGAACCTCAGGCTGTCGAGTTGAAGGGCAAGGCCCGAGTCGAATCGAAGTAGACGGAAAAGGCTCCCACCGCGTGAACATAAAAGCGACGCCTGCAGTAACGTCATTCTATAGCGTGGTAGCATTGATCTCAGTGCCTGCTGATGTCATCGTCACGGGTTTCACGGCAAGAAGTATAAACAACCGGGACCGATACCATGGCTGCCCCATTCTTTCTCTTCCATTGAAACTAAAATCTTAATAATGATCATGGTAAGAGCGCGGGATGCGGTCATCATCGTTTTAAGGTTATCATCATTTTTAAGCATTAAATGATTTTACTTCCCGCTGTCGGCGATCTTTATGTGACCTTGAGCCGAAAGCCAGAGCCCTTATACGGGCACAAAAACGAGAGCACCCGGGCAACCAGTCAAGAACGCTTTACATAAGCTAGTTACTTTCCAAACAAGTTACAAAATATTGCTTCCGAGTTCTTCCAAACGTTTGTTCACCATACCACTCAAGCTGTAACTGCTAGTATGCTGAAGCTTTATTTGTCACTTCCACTAGCGATGTCCAAAAGGCAGATACAGGGTACAATGCACTTGATTGTCTTTTGGCGCTGAGACAGAGTTGCTTGTGCGTTTTTCAACGTCAGCGGTCCGTGGGGTCCGCTGCGCGTGCGGCACGCCGGCAGCGCAAATAGCGTCCGGCGCACCTTGGATTGCTGTTTGACCTAGACGAGACTTGGAATGAGGTTCTGTACGTTACAGACGACTATCACGTCCATATTGACCAATGCATAGTAGTATGGCGTGGTGCGATGTGATGGGGCGGGGTGTGCCGTCGCGAACATTCACTATACCTCTAATAACATTGTGGCTAGTATTCTTTCCAACCAATTTGCTTTGCGGTAGCCGTTTAATGCTTGCATGTACCCTCAATTATGGAAGAGCCAGCATTTTCTTATGGCTTCATTCCCACCGCTCCTCTCTAATGTGCTTCTCTCTCTCTCTCTCTCTCTCTCTCTCTCTATATATATATATATATATATATATATATATATATATATATATATATATATATGTATGTATGTATGTATTAATTTGCCAACATTTCCATTGTTGTCCGTAACCGGCACTGTTAGTGCAAAACTTCCTGGTTCAATAGTGGTTGTTCAGTAATGCAGCGAAGCAATTTATTTTGATTATGGAGATGATACAATATCACTAATGGCAAAGTGAGCGTGCCTTTATCTGTTGCAATTACTGCAAAGCCAATGCATGGTTATATAAAGTCCAAGCCATTTATACGCTAAAATAGCGAAAACTGGCACAAAATGTTTTGCCAGGACGCACCTCACGAAAAATGCTGCCGTTAATGCGATAAGGACGGAGTCAGTGTAGAGACAATGTATCACGTATAATGTTCGTATTCCTTCCCTCTGGACGCGTTTTGACGTCGAGCCCCCCACCGTAAGAACCGCGCCTGGTGCGTCCCAGAATATATATTAGCTGAATATAAAGAATGCAGGTTCGAGTCCTGTGAGAACCAAATACATATTTGTTTAAATGTCAGTCAAGAGTGGTACATACTCAATCACGCTAGCGTGAGTCAGAGGTGCATTAGGAGTGGCACAGATCCACTGGCACATACCATGTCACCCGAATTTGCTTGAAAGAAGCTCGACGATGAGCAGCCTATATGCCGTGCTGAATTTATAAAATCAATTATTTCTATGATTTCATTTGTTTGTGTTAACTTTTTCATCCAAATTCTAAACAATATTTTCATTGCACTTCTAAAAACAGTTATTTAAGCCCACACTTCACCGTTCAAATCTAGTTTTCCTTTAATTTTAACCATACGAAAAACCGCCTGCTTCTTGGCCAGTGCCCCATGATGGGTATGCGCCAGTGTTTGGTAAACGAAACGGAACCTATTGGCACATCTCAAACGGCCCAGGGTGGCGTAAAACTGGTCCAATAAGACCGGCACATACCAAATGGCAGATACCCTATTAATCAGGTTGTCGTGAAATATCCTCCCTTAAGAGCAACACATACCCAGTGAGCACAGTTGGCTTCATAGTTCATTAAAGAGTGGTACATACGAATTGGCACATATCCAGTGAGTCAAGTTGGCTTCATATCCTGTTGCACATACGCTGTTACCCAATATGGTATGAAATAAGTCAATTTAACAGTGGCACATGACCAGTGTGACACCATAAGTGAAGTTGGCTTCCAATAAGTTCACTGGCGAGTAGCCCATACCTATTGCTACAGACATACTGAGTTGAGTTCGAGCTTGTTAATGTGACACGGTTGCATCAGCATACCAAACCCAGTGCTATGCTATCAGACGAAGGAAAACCAAGCGACCCAAGTCGGTGTTAAAGATGCTAGCTGAGGACATACATACATACATTCATACATACATACATACATACATACATACATACATACATACATACATACATACATACATACATACATACATACATACATACATACATACATACATACATACATACATACATACATACATACATACGTACATACGTACATACATACATACATACATACATACATGCATACATACATACATACGTACGTACGTACGTACGTGCATACATACATACATACATACATACATACATACATACATACATACATACATACATACATACGTACATACACAGATACTGCAAACTGGGTGACGTTCCTGATGAATGCTTATCTCATTACCAATTCATTTTCACTACTGGGATATATTTCCGTTTGATAGAGGATTCACATAGTTTGTAAACTAATGTAAACATTCAAAGGTGACTGCAGTGCCATTGAAATAATAAATGCATCCTGATATACAGTAAACAATTACACTATCAGTTGCCATAAAGCCATAAGGCTATTGAATCTGTACGCAAAATAGTACTAGTCTGATTGCTTTGTACCTGCATTACGCTAAATTTCAGAGTTGATTTTGACAGCGTTACTTGGAGATAGTAAAACTAGTGTCCCAGCGGCAATTCTCGATGTTTTGAGCGCCGTTCTGTGTCTTCACAAATGCGTGGCACTACTGAAGCCGGAAAAATGTGAACAAATTTATCACTTCTTGATTTATTACATAGTATTGTATCACACTACGCATGAAATATGAATATTGGGAACGAGGTGTCAGCCAAGCGAATATTACCCAAAACAATCTCCGGCCTTGCCTATGATGATTGCATACGTTGGTGCTTATTAAGAAAGTCTTCAGAGGTAAGGCAGACCCGTAACACAAACCGCTTTTTCTCGTTTGTGCTCGTGTTCACGTTGTGTGTCTGTCTCACCTCTGCAGCACTGTATTCAAATTGTTGCCCAAAACCATTTGCACGTATACATATCATATTGCTTGACCTGTCTCGTCCATTTGTATCAAAGCAGTTTCATGTCACTATTCTAGAGAAGCTTTGTTTCTTGAAGGAATAATTTCTTTCTAACCTGAATAAGATAAAAGATTCATCCAAGTAACCTGTCCACAGTTACTGCACCACATATACTGCGTTCAGCAGTATATTTTTTCCTCGTGTATTTCTTACTTTTATAAATACTACTGAATTACCAATGAGTTAGCGCAATAATGTTTTACGCTTTCATTTTTTTGGTTTTTTACGTGGAAAAAGCTATAAGCATTACTTCGCTTCACATATGGGTATAATCTCCCTTAGTTTTTGGTAACTTGTACTTACGTAGGGTTGGCAGGTCGAGGTAGCAATTCGCTCTTCAACCTTGGTAGCCTGCCTTGAGATGTTCATTGTACGCGGGCGAGCATGGCTATTGAAAGAGACAGCATTTGCCATAGTAATATTTCTAAGTTCAAGAGACTTTGAGCAGCTTCTCGAACAACGCACACACTCCTGCGCAGAAGTGTGCACAGTGAAGCAATCATAGCTTCATAGAGAATTAATGTATTGTCACATGCTTTACGAAATAAGATGCTCAGTCATCTTACCTAATACAACGCACACAATAATTTAGGCATCGCTGTATGTTTCCGTATTTGTAATAAATTCAGCACCTTACCGACTTTACACTCATCATGTAAGATTCCTTGGTAGAAAAACTGCTGGATACTTTACCCGGTAAAATAAAGGAGTATTATGTTTCTTTTAAAGTTTTCAAATTAAAAACAGACGTTTAAAATTTAATGTTGTCGATACCACTTCACTTCACTTTATTTCCTTAAAGACCCTCATGTGAGGGTATTACATAAGGGGTGGGACACATATAGGTTAACAACAGTAAACAGAAAAATGTTGAACGAGTTATACAAACAAAAATGATTATTGTGATGCAAGCGCACGCGTAATTTGGTTAAGCAACATAGATTGGCATGTGAGGGCAGCAAGTTCGTGGGGAAGGACGTTCCAGTCGCAAGCAGTCCGGGGGAAGAATGACGAAGCAAAAGTTTTTGTGTGTGCTCGTGGTCGAGACACCTGCTGCTGATCTCCGGTGCGAAGAGAGAAACGTGGTGGGGGAGGGCAGATGTAGGGTTCCTGTGATAACTCGGAATAAAAGAATTTATGAAATAAGGCCAAACTAGAAATGTGGCGACGAAGTGCAAGAGTAGGTAGGTTGGACTGCGATTTCAGAGATGATATGCTGATATCAAAAGAGTACGTGGAATGAATGAATCTAGTTGCCCTGTTTTGAACTGATTCAAGTGAATTAGCAAGGTATACTTGTTTCGGGGACCAGATGGGCGATGCGTATTCTAATTTTGGTCGAACTAGTGATTTGTATGCGAGTAGCTTAACATGCAGGGGGGCAGAGTGGAGATGAGGCTTTAAGAAGCCAAGCGTTTTGTTAGCAGATGAAATAATATTCGCGATATGGCTATTCCACGTAAGATCATGACTAAGATGAACACCGAGATATTTATATGATTGGACAGGGTCGATAGGAACATTAGAGATAGTGTAGGGAAACAGGAGAGGATTACTGTGACGGTGGAAAGATATATATTTGCATTTGTTTATATTAAGTGTCATTAGCCAGTCGTTCCACCAGTTTTCTACCAGATTTAGGTTATTTTGTAGGGATTGTTGGTTAAACGTGTCAGTAACTGTTTTGTAAATAACGCAATCGTCGGCAAACATCCGAATATGGCAATCTAATTTCTGAGGTAGGTCGTTAATATAAATTAAAAACAAAAGAGGCCCTAGGACGGATCCTTGGGGTACCCCTGAGGAAACTGGTAGTAAGTTAGACATTTGTTTGTTAATGACGACTGATTGGGAGCGGTGAGTCAAGAATTCTTTTATCCATGCTAGTATGTCACAATGCAAAGTTTAGGCTGGAAAGTTTCAGAAATAGGCACCCCATATTGATGGTCTTAAATTGCCAAGGATATTCGTCAAATGCGTTGGCTCAAATCTAGCGGTTAGCATTGGTAGTTGATACGGACAACATAATGACGTGTATGAAAGCTACTTGGAGAATAACAATTCAATGTATATGATGAAACAAGTGAAACCTACGAGTAGAAAAATTTATGAAAAAAGCTTTGTTAAACCCTCACGGGTACTGACCACGTCGGATCTCTAAACCATACTTTTCGCGCATCAACGTTTAATTTAATCATTTTTCTCCACTAAACTCTAAAACCTTCTGGGAATAAGTAACGAAAAAATAAAAAGGGCCTCTCAGTGTCGTATAAAGCGGTGGAACATAGCTTTTCCTGCGGAATAGTACCAGTAGTAAGTGTGGTCGTAATACTTAATGGAGTTTTTAGATTTAATGAAGCTTTTCTATTTGCAATAATTTAGTTTGGCAGTAGAATATTAGTCTTCTTCAAATGAGCATGGTTTACGCCCTGCTTTCTTTAGCGCCACGTATCTCTTTCTCCACATATTGGTTGTAACGGCGTACCGAAACAAGATGAATTTAACAGGTGCTCTTTATTTTTATAATCTGATTGAAGGCGCAAGCCTGGATGACACTCCGTGTAACTATTTACCAAATATAAAATTTAGGCTTGCTGATTTTAGAACTACCAAAAGTATAAGTCTTATGTTTCCTTACCTTATTACGCAGAAGGTAAGAAAAACTAGAATAATTGTGATTTTCTTCATGATAAACGTCAGGTTCCCGCTACATAGGTCTGGAAAAAACATAAAAAACGTTATAGATCCATGCTAAATGTATGCCTGACATGTTCACTGAACAGTGTTAGTGATATGTCTATTTAAACCAGTGTAATTATATATGATCACGTTAGATGTAAATTGTTCACTTCCTCATGTTTGATGCGATAATGCGTCAGGGTTAAGTAGGCAGAATCGCATGAGCTTCGCTATAAGAAGCCGTTTCGTTTCGAGGTTAGCAGTTTGCCAATGATTCATACATTTACGGAAATGTATGCGCTGCGTGGACGTGGGGCAATTTTCGCTTTCTTTGTTGTATTTTATTGCTCTGTACGCAAGAATAACACAATTTGGCCGGATAAGCTTACAGTAGCCGAAACAGCAGATCTGGCCTTCACGCTCACTTGCGCGAGTACGCGAACCTTAAATCCTAAGCGATCGTTATAGAGCAGAGTTGACGTCGTCGTGAGTCCAAATATTTGGTATTTACTCTGCATATCTGAATGGCCAATTAACAATATTCAGTAACAGAAAGAGATCAAAGAAAAGAGATAGACACGCAGGTTACACTGTACATCAGTTGGCTAGCCTGTCCTGGCATAAGGGGTAAAGGGAAATAAAGATGAGAAAAAAAGACGCAAAGAAAAACAAACCTACATGGTTACCATGTGGCACACAAAAGTTCCTAGAATACTTCCCTTAGTCCGCTTACCCCAAAAAAGTGCAATAACATGATGAACGCCGTCTGGTTTCCGTAAATGCTTCTAGTTTCCGACAAATCACGATTGTTTTATCTCTCTACTGCGGTTGAAATTTCTACCTCGGCCCCTTAAAAAGGGATATTCACTACGGAAATGCGCAAATGTCACCTAGCAGCCATAGTTATCGCATCTTTATTTGTCGATCACTCCAGAATGATATAGGTAAGCGTTAGCGAAGGCTTCGCCAAGCCATATGTAGCACAATACCGCCTATTTGCTCGCGGTATTCCTGGCGGAAGAGAAAGCTTAAGTTGCGGACCCAAACTATGAGGATAAAGGGTTTTAGAATTATGCCGAGTTACACTATAACAATAGCAGTTGGCGTGCTAGCAAACCATGCCTTGCAGCTGAATCATTTCGCGGCAGTGGTATTAGTATCCAGTAGACACCCTCATAGGCAGATGGGGCGACCTCATCCCTACTCTTCTTTCCATAGATGCCTCAATGGTCCGGTATTGATTCATTTGAGATGTTGTTTACTTTGTCCACGTACAATTGTTCATTACGCCCGTGGTGAAATGGCCTCATGAAACGTTGGAGACTTGCCTTGAAGTTAAGAAAAACGGACGCTTTAGGGGACGATTCCTAAATTACAAGATATAGTGCAGCATAGAGGGTGGCACGCTCTACACTTTGGATGACGTCTAATGAGATGTCTTGAATTTAAAGGTAATCGATCTCGCGGGAATAAACGCTGTAACTGGAAGCTTACAGGTGAATCTTAAACAGCCGTGTAGACATGAAGGCGTTCACGGTGGTTATCATGGAATAATAGTGCGGTGTGTTACAGGGCTTGGGATGAGAACTCTGTTTGTTATGCGAAGAATTGTATGCAAAAAAGAGGTGAGGCTTGCAGGCAGGACACAAGAGTAGAGAAGTGGAGAACACGAACACGGCGTTCGTAGGCTCAACGCACAAGGTTGGAGAAAGGGAGGCGTTCTACACTTGCGGCGTCTGCATATGGCGCCTCTGAGTGCGGCCGCGCAGCTCCCATCTTGAAAGCGATGCACGATGGGGAGTTTAGCCTCGTGGAGGGCTGATAGCTTCCCTTGCACTTCGTTATCGCCACTTAGTTGCTTGAAACGAGAGACAGCATGAAGCTGAATTCGCCCGCTGGTGCTGCTGTGCTTCCTCGCCCCAGAGTTTTTACAGCGAGCGACCGTAGTCATCGAGTGAGATGTTTTCATGCTTGCCTCTGCGCGCGTGACAGCATGTATATTGATGTAGTCAGTAGCGAACGTTTATTAGTTGATACGGCCGATAAAACAGCTCTCCTTTCTTCGTATAGTTGCCTAATAATAATGCTTCACCTTTCGGACGAAACTTGGGCTCTTACCAACTCTTACTGCGATTATCAACTATTCTCGGTCGTTAATCGTAACCTGGAAAGAGTGTTTGCACTAAAACAGTTTTAGATGCTTCTGGATTCCACTCAGTTTTGATAGGACGTGACCATAAGACTTTACCATGGCTTTGATATCTTAAATACCCATTTTGAACTCTCGTGTAACAGTCCGAGATATTGCAGTAATATGACTTCCATTGAATATTGCAAAGGCTGTACAGCCTCTGCCGCAGAGGCGCTTCCTCGTACAGCACTTCCTTTAAAATCCCTAGCAGAACATGAACCAATCGTGACTGCTGCCGCATTGCATGTGATCATGGATTCAGACTGAGTGACGCTAATCACTAAACATTAACTTCTTGCAGCGCAGCAGGCCGATCGTTCTCGCTGCATGGTTTCAGTACAGCTGGCGGAAAGTGGGTGCGCGGACACAAGCACAGATAAGAGCGACTACCACACACTCAGAGAGAGCGAGGTCTTCTGTTGCGCTACGTCCCTGTCATGTATGGCTGCTCGTTCTGAGTAGTGGAACCACGGATGGTGTGTAATTCGGTCATCAAGTTGTACCACGACAGCGCTATAGCTGTTCATTTTTCGGGGTACAGAATGTGCGAGAAGTTGTGTCGTACACTAGCATGGCTGGGTATAAAGGAACACGTGAGCTCGCGCCGAGGTCACTTCTTGTTTGTATTGACAAACCACTGTACAAAATGGTGCAATTATTTCTCTTGCACAGGTTCAATGTGAGAAAGTCTGGGATTGATTCTTCGAACATTCGCTGGCCTCGGATGTCCAGCCCCACTTCTTAAGGGCAACATGACGTAGTCCATCAGAAAGGTCTTTCCGCAGTGCCCGAAGACCATGACAATTCGTCACACTCGTGCGTCTATGTACCGTCCTCAAGCTAGCATTACAGAAATTATTAACCATACTGAGAAATATTATGAAAACAGCGCAATAGCGGGAAAACGAATGAAGGATCATAAGTGTGGACTTCTAACAGATGGTTTAGTAAAAAGGGAGCATATATATGTTGCATACAAGAACAAGCATGTGATCCCAATCGATCTGTTGCTTTGCGAAGTGGTTAACAGAGCTAAGAACGAGAAAGAAAAAATGAGAAGAAAAGGAGGAAGAAATTGAAAAATAAACGATGGAAAACCTAGAAGAAAAGATGACCACTCGTTGTTCGTTTCGGAGAAAGCAAGATTAATTAAAACGGAGAGCCATGGCTAGCTCATTAATATTAGGCAAATATCGTGTTAGACATACAAACCGAGGACTTGCCTACACGATCTCCCTTGGCAATAATGAGGCCTTAATTTTCGCTAAAACCGCTCTCTGATCAAACATCGGAACATCATCCCACTGACACCAACGCAATGCTCAAAAGCCCTTCCTTCCCTTTTGCATCTTTCAATTGTGTTCTTGTAGTTTCATGTTGAATCATTAACCAGTCTGCCACGCGTATATCGTAACACAAAGAATGCGAACGCTATGTACACCTTCCTTGTTGTATTCTACAAAACTGAATATCTTTCGTGTAGCATCAAAACTTCCGACAGAATGCATCTCACGATGACGTTGACGGTAAAGCGATTACAATGAAGGTAGTATCGCGGCTGACCACGTTGAGTAGCGTTCTTTTCCCGCGTGTTGTCGGAATGAACGAATGGATGAATGAATGAATGAATGAATGAATGAATGAATGAATGAATGAATGAATGAATGAATGAATGAATGAATGTGTGTTGTTTAGTGGCTCAAGGGCCAGGTATGGCCAAAGGGCGTCATGACTGATAATGCTGTATTAAGCGCTGATTGGTGATTTGCGATGGTGGGATGTAACATGGCTGTAAAGTGGCCTAACATCAATCACTATCGTAGAAGCGTAAAACAATATATAGTAGAAAATTATGATAGTGACACGTGTAGTACTCTATCGGTATAGTACGAATGATAACTGATCTTGGGGCTAAAATGCAAGAATATGGAAATAGCACGTATGCCTCGTGAAGGCCTTTGAGCCCAAAGGCTCAGAGGCACATGCTTTCTTTTAATGCAGCTAGCGAAGCAAAAACCTCTCCTAAGTGGCCGTTTTAGGGATTTCATGGGGCTACAACACGAAAACTATGTACATCTTTTAAAAATCCCTACAAGGATTGTTATTTAAAGAGCGGTTGTATACCTATGTTCATTAGAGGATCTAGTGAAATTTGCTGCCGGTGTGGTAATGAAATATGCTTTTTCCTATTAGCGTCTAATGCAGTGCATTGCAACAGGTTGTGAAGCACGGTAAGTGTCTCACCATATTTACCACACGTGGATGGATCACCACCAGAGAAGAGGTACGCGTGTGTGCTGTATGTGTGTTATACCCTAAGTCTGCAAAATTTTACTTCTGTACGCGGTTCTTTGATACCGGCGGCCAGTTGCCAAGATACGGCTTGATAACATGGTTATTTTCTGTTTCTTTATTCCACAACCGCTGCCACTAAGCCCTGAGCTTCTTTCTTAGGGAGGGCTTGAGTCCATTACAAGGAAAGTCGTGGCAGTGTTGGAAGCGTTCGCATGGAGGCGTGTGGCGAGCTGGTCAGCCAACACGTTTCCTTCAATCTCTCGGTGCCCCGGCACCCAGCATACCACAATATGCTGCTTGGACACATAGGTGGCGCTTAATACTGAGTAAAGAGATGGAATTACAGGCTTTTGATATTTTTTGACAGTTTTGAAAGGGTTTACGACGCTCAAAGGGTCTGTATATATAACTGCCTTTGGAATAATAAATTCTTTAATGTGTTTTATGGCGGCCAATATCGCGTAGGCCTCTGCTTTTCAAATACTTGTATTAGGGCGCAGAACACCGGCATCCGAAAAGTATGGACCGACCGCTGCGTAAGACACGCCAGAATAACACTTCGATGCATCTGTAAAATTCAGGGAAGGAGTATTTGTGTTGTAATTCGAGGAAGTAGATTCGGATATGCGCGACAGGCGCGTGCTTTGTAACAGCTACAAAATATGCATCACTGTGTATAGGTTACCACTGCCACGGCAGGGGCCGTATAGCTGGGGGCATAAGGTGGTATTCAAGCAGTGTAACACTTGTTCCTTCAGCTATGTCTCTAATACGCAGTGAGAAAGGCTGTGCCACTGTGGGCCGGTTGCGAAAAAGTTGAGAACTGGACAAATCATTTATGGTGGAATACGAGGGGTGTTCACTGTTTGCGTTCACTCTCAGAAAATACATGAAATACGAATATGTTCTCTGCAGATGAAGTGACCACTCATCCGATTCAATGTAAAGGCTTTCCACTGGGCTTGTTCTAAAGGCGCCTGTGGGCAGGCGAATACCTAAGTGGTGGACAGGGTCTTGCATCTTCAGAGCGGTTGGAGTAGCCGGCTGGTAAAATATGGCTCCAGACTCTAGTCGTGGGCATACGAGGCTTTTTGACAGGTTCATGGGACATTTTCTATCACTGCCCCAGGTTGTGCGGGACAGCACCTTTAAGATATTCATTGTTTTCATCCATTTGTTTTTAGGATCCTTTATGTGTTGTACAAAGGTTAATTTCGCATCTAAAATTATGCCCAAAATTTATGTTTCCTCTTTACACGCAGACGCTCACCATGCAACAGAATTTGAGAATCAGGGTGCAGGCCTCTTTTTCTAGACAAAACAACAGAAGTTTTTTTTGTGGGTTCAGTCTGAACGCGTTCTCATCAACCCATTTGGAGACCTTGTTACGACTAAGCTAGCTAGACCTGTCGCTCACAGATTGCGAGAGAACTTGATTGAAATCCTATCTGCAAATCGTCAACATATTGTCACGTGGTGGTGTGTCAATATATTGAAAAGAAGATGTTACATGGCATGTGTAGCCAAAGACAATTTATGTTTGCTATAGAGAGCGTGCAGCTGAGCACTCGGCCCTCCGGCACTCCAGTTTCCTCTACAAATTGCCCTGAAAAAACATTGCCCGCTCGAACACGCAATGCGCAATTTGACGGACAACTTTCGACAACTTTGGACGTATTACCACGTATACCTAAGTGTCAGAGGTCTCTCAATATCCCAAACCGCTGCGCAGTATCATAGACTTTGTCCATATCAAGAATACACATAAGAAAAAAACTGCTTATGAACAAAAGCTTCCCGAATACGTGCCTCGATACTTATGAGATGGTCACTGGTGCATCGAACCTCTCGAAACCCGCACAGCAATTTGTTTGATTGGAGGAAGTGTAGTAGGCGACAGTTAATTGTGTTTTTTGGAACACTTGAAAAAAATGTGCTGTATGCCTCGAAAGGGAGGAGAGTGACTCACCTTACAGAGCCTTTGTTAGGCCCTGTAATTGGCGTTTTGCCTTTTTTGCAGCGGTCAAGAGACCTCCGCTGTTCCTTCGACGCTATCTGCACCATTTGGCTTGGACTGGTGTCCACAGCGTCCTGCGAGACACTCGACACCCGCTCCAGAGAGCGATGTGCACGTCGAGGGGTCTTCATGTCAAGCGACGAAGTCTTCGCCCCCGTAGGGCCGGAGGTCGACAGGACCCCTGTGGCCTCTGCGGTGCCCTGGCTGCTGCCGGATCTTGAAGAGCCCACTGGTGTGGACAATTTGAGAGATGGCAGTGCAGCGCCGACTCCTCCCACCGTAACGGCGGGTGGCGTTAGCCTCGGCACGCTAGGCGTGGACCAGGCTGCCGCCAGAGGCCATTGTGGTGCCACCCTCCGTTGCAACGCTTCAGAAAAAGATGTTTTCAGCAGGAATAACGAGGAGATCCGTTGCCATGCTTCACGAAATGTTATATTCTCCTTAAATTTTAAAGTAATCATTTCTTTTTCTTTCTTCAAGGCTAGGCAAGCTATGGAGTATGCACGGTGGCTGCCGTCGCAGTTCGCACAACGTACCTCATCATTATGGCAGTCGTCAGCAGAGTGACCGGTTGTGCCGCACTTTGCGCAATATTACATAGCCCGTTTCAAGAGGCTTGGGTAAAGTAGTTGAGCAGAAACTGAGTATTAAATGCTTTGTTGAGATTTCATTCTCCTTCCGTCTGATTTTGATGCGTTGCACAGGGATAATGGCTTGGCGCTTCCATCCATCCAGGAGTCCTTCATTCAATCCCATTAAATGTTCCTCTGATATTACGCCTTTGACTGTGTTCATAGTTCGATGTGCGCTCACAGAAACAGGGATGTTACCAAAGGCTACGAGGTGTGCGACTCTGTTGTATTGTTCCTTGTCTTTTAGTTCGAGAAGCAAATTCCCACTTACCGTCTGTGTTACCTTACAACCAGTTCCAATTGTCTCTTTTAGGCACTTGGCCGCAAGGAATGGCGAAATTGCTCTAGCTTTTGTAGATTTTCGCTGACAGGGAAGGACGTGCAATTTAGGAAAGTTTCTTTGGTTTTGGGCAAGAATAGCGATGCTGCATCAGTGCGTACCCTTTTAGAGGCACGATCAGTCGAAAAAGGGTTCGAGGATCCCATGGGCAGAAGCGATTTGTTCGTCAACGGCGTCTGCCACCCACCACGCAGTCCAACAAAGGGACGTGGCAGAACATGTAAAAAAGTCTGCACAGCGTCAGCAGTATGCCTTACTATAACCAAATATGGTATAGCCAAGGTAGAACAGCCACACCTGGTTGACCCTTGCCGCTAGGAAAAGTCGAAGTGAATGGAAAAGATGAGTGGACAGGAAAGAATTAAAGTGGAAGAGAAAGACCAAGGTGAGGGTATAGAGAGGCCGGATAAGGCGACTACCGATTTCGCTCAGATGAGTCAGCCCGGGGGTGCCGTGTACGGTAAGCCGAGGCCAAAGATGTGTGTTGCCTCCGCCGAGGGGCCGTAAAGATCAAAACACCCGGCATTGATTCAACCCCCAGGATCCCCTTTTCCACGGACACGGCCAAACCATGCACTGTTAGACGTGGGAGGGTCCAACACTCATTTGCTCGGGTACATGGTGTAGCAACACACCAAACGCCTGCTCACGCAGACGTCCCTGCGGGAGAGTGTGGTCGGAGTATGGTATGAATGCGCTCATGTTAGCTATTAGATGCACGGACATGATTTGGTGCGCAAAACTGTATACTATAGGTGGGGCGGTGAATGACGTGAGCGGTGGGGATGGGGATGTTTTGGCCATTGTATAATACGTGACCAATGCAGAGGTCTGCAGTACTGCTGAGCGCTAGCGCAGCCTCCACTTTGGGTCAGGGACGCATCGCGACGGATTCGATTGTGAATTGGGGTATGAAAACGCTCTTCTTTATGCTGTGCCGGCACTCCTTCACTTGACCAAGTAGCTAAGTCAGACATGTTCAAACGCACTCGCATCAATGGCCATTTATAAGCAATACCTCTTTTGGATTCCATCTATGTTCCCTCAGCAATGTAGCGCGATGCATCACCCTTTCTTCCACCTACCTAGTTGGCTACAAAAACGTTCGACAGTGAGACAGACAGACATAGATAGATAGATAGATAGATAGATAGATAGATAGATAGATAGATAGATAGATAGATAGATAGATAGATAGATAGATAGATAGATTAGATAGATAGATAGATAGATAGATAGATAGATAGATAGATAGATAGATAGATAGATAGATAGATAGATAGATAGATAGATAGATAGATAGATAGATAGATAGATAGATAGATAGATAGATAGATAGATACCCTGGAAAGTACCTCAAGTATCTTAAGGACCCCATCGCATAACCTGCTGGTCTTTTCTCTCTGTTCTCGTGGCGCCAGCCAACTAGAATGTGCGCTATTTGTGCGCCAATGTGAGCCATTTTAATGCGATTATCATTCTTGGGATACTTCACGCACTTTCCTTGGTCTCTGTCTCTAACCATTTTCCCAACAACTCGGGTCACAGGACAGTCCATGGGCTACTAGGTATAGCATCAGTCCACTGTGCTAAGAGAGCCGGATGAGAAACTAACCGTCTGGCCAACTTGGGTCACAGGCATGCGTTATTTCGCCATGTGCCGCTCTTAAATGAGCCTGCTTCACGACAGTTTTGTTACTCGTTATGTGCAGTTTGGCATAAGCGCTTTTCAATCAAGATGTTTCACACCATCTTCGGTAACTTGGTACGGGCCATTGTGTGTGTGCGAGGCTTCAATGAAAAATAACGTCAGCTTGGATCACTGAGTATGTGCAGTTGTAAATATGCCGCTCGTCTGTAAACCTGTTTTACCCTAACTTGAGTTACTACATATGGCCACTTGGTAAATGTCTTGATGCATTGAAGAAAAAGACCACCGGTTGTCTTCCAGCGGTTCTCGGGACTCTGTGGGCTCATTGATAATGAGACAACCGATGCTAAAGCAAGGCGCGCGCTCAGAAATGGCCTGCGAACTGTTGTGCCGTTCTCCAGACAGGACATCATCCGGTCATCCGGTCGGAATTATATACGAGTGCAACGAGAAGATACCAGGCCTAGCCACACGCTGGTCAAGTCCGGCTCAAAAGGCTGAATCTAGCAATGAATTATTCTGTTCCGCGTAGAATTTTATGCCTCCACTCCTGCCTGATACACAGACTGCGTTTAGGCGTCTCTTTCATGGGCAGGTGCTTGCAGATTATTGCACTGGCGGACTCCAGAAACTGTTCAGTGTGTGATGTTGCTGAGACTATAGGTCATGGGCTCGTGGTGTGCATTGTGTATATGCGCGAAAGACTGACACTCTCGCCTACCTTGAGGCATTTAGAGGCGAGTACCGGAGGACCTCCTTCTAGGCGCATGGCCGGAGAAGTGGCAGACGATAGAGGCAATGTGTGTTTTTTCACGTTTCTTAGGCGACACCGGCTTGGACTCGCGCTTGTGATGGCCAACACTTTTCCGATATTTTCTTTCATCTCGTTTGTCCGATCAACATCCCCCATTGAGACCCTCTTTCTTCTCCTCTTCCCCTTCCCTGGCGCTGAGCAGTAGGCCAGATACTCCACTTTCTGGCGGAATTCTCTGCATTTGCAGTGAATAAACTTCTTGCTAATTGCCGCTCTTCAATGATCGTCTAGGTTACCTGTACCCTTCGGTCACTGAGTATGCGCAGCTGCGCATGTGCCGCTGTTCTACTAACCTAAGCTTGGATAAGTGGGCATATTCCACTGGTATATTCCGCACTTCAATGAAAAAAAAATGTTTACTTAAAAGCAATCCAACGTTAGGCGGAGTCGCACAAGCGTGTTATGCATTCAGACAATTGTGGATGAACATACATTCAGGCACGTGACACGCATGAATTTCATGGCGGCACCGCTATATTATGCAGCGCATACACAAGGAAGCGCCACGTGCGAGCCCAGCAGCTTACATGCTTCACATGGTGTGACGTTTTCAATACGGCGTGTGGCAACATTACTTTAATGGCAGTTACAATAACGTCGACATCCATCGGATGCTGCGCTGTATCAGAATATCTTTTTTTCTGTTAGCATTGTAAAACAACTACTTGTTGTCTAATAGGTCTACAAAGTTTTTATAGAAAGAATAAACAAAAATTATGTTATGCCAGGAGAATAAGACTTTCGGGCAACATTCGACATACTACTTATGAGTACGGTGCTCCAGTGGAATATGCAGTTCTTAAAGATCGAGGCTTAAAACAAATATCATAGTACATCCGTGCAGTCTTCGAAACAGGTCTACCTTTAGGGAAAGCTTCACTTCGGAAACTCCTGTATAAATAAAGCCACAGGGAGAAATCGTTTTTCTCAACAACTACGCTCCCAAATATACGTGGTTAGTAGCATATCAAGCAATATGTTAAAATGTAGTGACATCTGTAAGAGCATTTCGAATTTAGAACGAACATTCCTTTAAAAAATTGGATAACATTTACGGCTGTTACAGAACTGAACTATCAAGTTTACAGCGCCGCAACTCGGCAAAACCAAAAACATTAGCACAATTCAGTTAGGTGAATCTTTGACTGAACTCGTGTAGTACATGTGGGTATTAGTACACGGCTAATATGTGACGGAACTTTTCCAAAATGCTCGTAAACACTGCAAAAAACCGTCCACTATACATGCTCTAACGGATACAGTTTAGAAAGCATTGAACTCTGTGTTAGAGCAGGGTAAGAGATTTATGAACTACGTGCTTTAGATGTTTTCACGTATATCAAAACACACCGATATTCGCACAGAATGCAGGCAGGCTACGTGAAAATTCTGCTTGCTACAATAGCTACAATTTCACTTTTTTCTATATATACTACAAAATGTACTAAGGAATGTCGTTTGCTTGCTTATTAAAACTATTTCTGCGTTTTATATGTATTTAAGCAGCCGAACTCAAAGTTCGCCCCAAGTTAAAACTTCCTCTTAATAACGAATGCTGTGTACATAATTTGAAAGTATCATTTCGGGTCATGTACTTTGATGAAACCACTGTGTGAAGCTTGACATCTTTGTGAACAAAGTAGCTTACCTATATGTTATTCGGTCCGATTCCTTATTCTGCTGATCTGAATCTCACACTCCCACGAAAATGTTGCCGGTGGGATTTATATACAAAAATACTTCAAAGACCTTCGTGCATTATGAAACACCGTACTTGTAATCTATCCTGTTTGAAGCTCTCTGCCAAACAATAACACAATAGCGACACGTGTTGATGTTGAGCTTTTCCCAGCTACCTTTTTATGAAAAGCTACCAAATTTCGCGAAGATATAACTCTGCACAAGACCTACTTTCCTGTGTCGAAAGGTTCTCGAATGTTGTTGCCTAATCTATGGTGCTGTCTATGTTGTCGCCAAAGCTCATACAATGTGAGCGGGTGTGCGATGTGAATAGTGTTCTAAATTCTTGAAACCGCGTCAGCAATAACGATAAGGCTGGAATCAACGACGTGTCGAGTATAGATCACCGATGCGCTTCCTTCGCAGATCAATTTTGGATGCTCAACGAATGTGCTTGCTATTGTCATTTTGCCCTGAGCGTTTCTTGTTTTCCTAGTAGTAGGTTCCCCTAATGAACTTTTAGTTTCTTGCAGTGGTATGACTCTGCTTCTTCACCACAACTACACCGTAATAATAATAACATAATGCTTTTAATTGCACAATGAAGCACATATATTATATACTATATACTATATACATATGCATATAATATATATACATATATTGTAACCTGGAAGTGATGTTAAAGAACACAGCAGTAATAGTGTGAAAGACAAAATTAAATTTTAATGGGCGAACCTGTGCCCACAAGAACAGGCTACACTTAAAGCACACCGATAGTGGCGAACACAGCCGGCGATCGGCGAAAATCTGATCGGCGCGTCAAGCACGTCGGCTTTTATACACCAGTCGTTGAACGCTCCAGAGCAATCGCTGGGACCCACGTGTCTTCCACAAAGTTCTACACTGTTAGCGTCGCGCATAAGTGCAATCAGATTACAAAGGGGTCGGTTACAGACTGCGAATGGAACCATCGATAACACTCCAGAAATTTCTCATACATGCGGATGCGTCCTGCGCTCTGCGATAACATTTGATGGGCGGTGACACGTAGTCGCCCGATAAGGATAAACATGTACACGTGCCAATACCCCCTCTTTATAAGCATCGACTAGATGCTTCAAACAAAAGAAAGTAATAAACAAGAATACCCGTAGCAAAGAAACAAGAACCTAAGGAAGTTCGTCAGCGTGCGTAAAAGGGCTTAAGGCCCACCACGTCGACCACTTCAGATCGTGCACCGCGCCGTTGTGCCCCGTAAAATCCCCGAGTCCCATAAAGCTCCCCTTTCCATCATACGCAGGTCACGGTTTGGACGGTAGCGGCGCCTTCCGCCAGCCGGATAGCCCAGAGGTGGTCTTCTCGGCATTCTGTGAGTAGTATATCCTCCCACTGCGCAGGAGTTTTTACTTGAGCATTGCTGTTTAGGCTGTTTCTGATATGGTTTGGAGCTGATGGGCATGCCCACATAATCTGGGTGAGGTAAACAGTTAGTGTACTGCATGTCTTACTGTGTGATGAGTATGTTTCTGGGTGTATTTGGTAAATAAGTAGTGGTGTAGGGAAGGCGCTTGTTTGTAGAAGTCTCGATTTAGTTTGGTGCTTGTTTATTAATTTGTCAGAAGGCGGAGATCCATGCAGTCTGTAGGAGTCTCTCAGTAGCATCAATCCTAGCCGAATACGATGACCTACGCTGCTGTCACACGCATTCATCTTCCCCCTCCGCTCCTGGGCCAGCACTCCGTAACACCACAATTACATCACCATTTCCCGCCGCCGCCAGCCCACCCGCCCCTCTTCCCGCGCCAACGTTCAAGGAACACAGATGTTTGGCACGCTCCCAAACACGGGCCGCTGGGGTACCACTGCGGAAAAGCCGGCCACGACGACCTTCTCATTCGCCGTCTGCAAGCCACCACCTTACCTCTCACTGCCGCACCGGTGGCACACTGGCTCTAGCCATTGCCGCCCATGAGCTCATATCCACATAACTGAAAGCAGCAACAAATGATGGTGTGGCCGCTGCTGGACAAATTGCCAAAGATCATCCGCTACCGACGATGCAACAATTTCGACGACGCATGTGAAGACACGTCACCATCCAGACAACACCGCCAAAGCAAGAATATACTCCAAAAAGAATATGGCACGATGGCATCTATAAGCCTTGCATCAACGCCACGGAGCCATTACACGAAGGGACCGCCTAGCTGCAGCAAAAGACTGAGAACCATTTATTGAGACGCCCTCAACAACGGCCACAACGTCACCATTCTAGTTGATACAGGTGCCGAGCATTCTGTATTAGTAGACCATTTGCCGTGAAGTTCGAGACAGTAAAGCCTGCTTGAGAAGGTCCTCAAGTCCGGGATGCGGCAGATCAGCAATTCACATCGTCTGTTATCTGCAGAGCAAATGTGACCGTTCGTAACCACATTTACCATGCCAGCTTCGTAATCCTGCAAGAGTGCTCTAGGGAAGTTATGCTCGGCACGCACTTCATTAGAAAACATGGCGCTGTAATGAAGACCCAAGTCGATAACGCTGTCAACGGACCGCCCCAAACAACCGAATACGACTATCAGGTATTATGCTTTCAGTGTTCTTGAAGATGAAGTACGCATCCCACCTCGTTCGAACTTAATGATTTCCTTTTGAACCCATATCAAGTATTACAATATTGAATACATTGCACGTACTAGCGATCTGGTATGACAGCTTCCTTTATACTCTTCGGCCCAGTACTTTTGTTAAAGGCCTCTGTGAATACTTGTATCTGGGCTAGTTGACAAATCTTAATACGCCAAGTGATGAAGCAGCTAAGGGCGGGAAAAAATGCAGAATGTTGCAGAAGATGAAGTAGCGGCGTGAGCCTCTTTGCAGTCCGGAAACATTTTTTATTCCCTTGATTGCATCCTTACTTTGCGTAAAAAAGTCCTATGGTTTCTAAATTTGCGCATTGCCTTGCCAATTGTGGTCAGTGTACCGTAAAATGACAAACAGCAAGTCGGGTCTCTGACGTGAAAGCACCAGCATCGATGTTTATGTGTGTAGCGAACAAGTAGTGCAATAGAAATTCCTTAGGTTGCGGACTTATCGCTACGTATATCGAACCTGTTCTTTCCAGCGCTCATCTTGAAAACTGCTGTGCCTGAAGGCTTACTCCAACGAAAAAAATATGGCTCTTCCGTAATTTAGAGCAGATGTAAGCATGAAATGGCTACCAGCGAAGCAGATTGGGTACCAGCCAGATTCCTAATATAGATGTAGTGCATGTTCGCCACGGCACACCCCACTACACGAGACCACAGTGCACAAAACTAATTTGAACTCAACCTCACTGCGAATGTCGACTCGGCCAAACAGCTATCGGCGGCGCGCCGAACGCTGCCAGCTTGGTCGTGCAGCGTGGCGCCATCTCTCGAGGCCACGCAAAGCCCGCGCCGCGGAACTCAAGGACTACTGGCTTTGAGCAGGCAAACCTGTCTCAGCGCGACAATATGGTAATCAAGTGTATGGTGCCCTCTATCTGCCTTTTCAACGACGCATCAGCGCTCTTGAAGTTACCGCTGAAGTGATATCGTAAACAAACATTACAACTTACTGTAAAGCAATATTTTTTTCAATTTTACCGGCAGTAAATAGCGTATGAATGCGATCCGGTACAAACGATTGGGGGCCAGACACCGGGTTTTCCAATGTTTAGAGTAGTTGCCCAGATGACTTCATTTTGTTGTCGCAACTTCCCCGATCTTCCCGTATGAGTGCCTAGATCAGCGCCTAGATCAGTGCCTAGATCAGTGCCTAGAACAGCCTTGGCTTTTAGCCCAAGATCCCTTGGAGATCACCGACCACGTAAACATAAAGCATTTGATCCTTAAAATAGCATTTGAAGGCTTCCTTATCAGTTGCCACATAAGTTGTTTTTCTGTATAGCCATTGTATTACGTGCAAGGAAACTATTCATCATTTAATTTGTTACAACTGACGACACAACGAAGCTGCTTCTTATATTCAAGTTTGTTTAAATTCGGCATGTGTGGTTTTTCCCCTATTTTAGACAGATACTTATATTTCAATTGTACCTTGTCGTCAGTCAAGATAAATTGAACTATATCAGCCCCGTGACTTGTAGAAGTATTCTGCGCAACAGAGAATTTCAGGTCCCGCCGCAATGGCATCATAACTACATTCTCTTGCTGCTCACGCCGAGGCAGCAAGTCCGTTACGAAGATGTGGAGCCTCCAGGTTTGGCTGAATACAGAGACATTCACGTACTGCTTTTAGTTTACGTGTCAGGTTGTTGAAACTGCTTAAACAAGTACGGAGATTCAATTGAAATAATGTGAAGAATTTAGGTGATTGAACCTAATGTTCAGCATAAAAGCACAGCGGCCATAAGAACAATCGTAGCAGAGGAGTCGAGAAGTTAAGTGGAACTAGTTCTGTCTCCCTTTTTAAATTCTATCACCTTGGTTGCCACCCAGTCAGCAACGCCTATGACGAATATGCTCAATTTTCGCTCGCGTGAGCTAGTTCTTGGTTATTTCTTTTTCATGAGGAATAAAAATTTTACATGAAATAAAAATTGAAGAGGCTTTATAAGTAGACACACCTACCGTATTTCTTAAAATCACGAGCTTTCGACCTAACAATTTACGTACCAGGGTTCATGATATTCGCGCATCTACTCACCATGACATCCTGCCAAATCACAGTACGAAAGCAGAACAAAGCCTAAGTAAACCATTAGCAGTGGATGTCGTAGTGCGCTTGATAATATTTTGGTACAAAATGTTAAAAGGTACAGCGCTGTGGATAGACATGTGCCAGACAGTTCAGAGACTTGAAGCATAGTTGAACTTCAGAAATTCACGATTACAAATTTATTACATATTAATACAGCTCACGTATTTTAATTGGGGCCTATTATTCATGAGTCCGCCCTGCACCGAGTCGGCATAAACATACTGCCAGTTATTAAAAGATTCACTCATAACCGTGCGAAGTTACCTTAGCATCTTTCTTTTGTTCTTCTGTGCCTTGGTTACCATCCAAAATATAACTGACTTGAGGGATATGTTGAAGTTTTCGGCAGAACGCAAATACAAGCATTGTTTCAACGTGTTCGTAATTGCATCTTTTCAGGTGCCAATTCTCGTCGCTATAGGGAATTCAAGTACACTCGCCGCATTAAACAGCCGGAGCGTCCACTGCCATTCCCAACTTATCTGGATCTGCCGCCGAAGAAGCTGCTACACACCTTCTACCACAAGGCCTATAGAAATAGATCTATTGACCATTTAAACAATGACGACTCAGTCAGGGACTGTTTCGAAATTATTCTGTTAAAAGAATTCTCATCGACTCAGCTGCAGGCACGTTTTCAACAAGTTCATATTCGCCTGTTCGCATGTGAGACGCCACAATACGTCACCGCTGAGTAGGTACTTGTCACTGGTCGTCGTGCCATGCCACCAGAGTCTAGCGTTGATTGTATGCGATTGTTGCTCTGCATGTCTCAAGCTTATCACGAGTCGTCAGGTCGAGTTGAATCCGGGCGCGGGTTTCACCACAGACGACCAACTTGAACCGATTATGGTAACGTCGAAGCACATGCAAATATGAAATTACAGTAAACGTGAACAAAGCGCATTTGAAAAGCAAGGCAAAAAAATGGCTTCGGCATGAAAGGTATTGAATTTATCTTGTGTTCCTTTTCTAATCTCGATAAACACCTGTCAAAAGTTTGGCCACAGTAAATGTAAGATTCCAAGGGTCGGAGATTTTTATTTCCCACATACTGCCTAGGTAAGTTTGAAGGTAAGACTGAACAAGCAGCGTGACCGTGTTCTTCATCTATCTATCTGCACCCACTCGCACCTACGCATCCGTGGACGGGCTACTCGACTTGGCGTTTTTAAGCAGGTTTGTCACACAATCAAAATATTGCCGCACAATCCAAATTATTTAAAACAATTTCTGTATACAAAATGGCGATCACGCATGTAGGTATTACACATATTTGAGCAGAAAACAGAAATTTTTCCTTCGTCTTTGCCGTATGTTAAGAAGATGATGTTGCAATATCGCGTCATTTAGAGCAAGGTTATCATTAGTTCACTCCATTTTATTTCTCTATACACAAAAAAGTAAGTGATTCTTGGGAGAAGTTTAAAAGTCTTATGTTGAAACCGACAAAACTGTTCGTTTTAAGATAACTCTATAGTGTTAACAATACAAGCCGTGGATTTCAGGGGAAAGATTCATAATGCATTTCTGTAAAACAAATCTTGGTTAAAAAATATTCTCTGCAAGGACACGTCATTGTATTATTTCCAATTCGAAGAAGCTCAAAATGGCAAATATTCAAGCCAAACCGTGTTACCTCAATCAAAGACTGCTCAATTTCATTAAAATCTTGCTGTGTAAAAGTTGAAGAGGCGTTTTCTATGGACCTCTTAAATATGTCTCACTATTCAGGGCTAATGCATTACCGGCGAGATTCTTTGTGAGATGGGTTCTGCAGCAATTTATTGTTCTGTTGGGTCTTTGCTGCCTCTATAATGACAAATATCTATTTCACGCTTTTCCGGTGGTTGGTGAAATCACATCCTTATAATATATGTTGAGAATCAGCATATATTTTGACATACTCTCTGAGTAGACTTTGCGGCATTGTCAACAAATGCTGCAACATATTCTGAGTAAAGCCCGAGAGGAGGGCGCAGTTGCACTATGTGCGAAATACATGGCGCGTTTTGGCATTGGCAGTAGAGTGTGTCGCTACATTGTTGCACTGCTGCTGATCGCACTAACGCTGACAGTCCTCCTGAGATTGTTTGTGCCACAATTTTCAAATTGCGCGAAAATTACAATAACATAATGGGAAAGAAATGCATATGATCAAAATTTAATGGCGATGTGGCTTATAGAAACAGTGTTTTCGAAGACACGGTGTGGGGCTTGGCAATTAGCCATAAGCGCTGAACGCATGCTCTATATTTCTGCGACGGCTACAGGCTCAATGAGACGGAAGGACAAATGGGCTAGATGATATATTTCATCATTATCGCTCTATGTATCGCCCATTTTAACGGGGACATGAGGAACGACTAGTACAGGTAGGGATACACCAACTTTCAAGAAGTAGTGTAACAGGCCAGCAATGATTCTCAACGTACCGCAGCATTATTTATGCTTACTACCTCCTTAACGTTCATGATGTGCTATGTATCGAATGCTCGAAAAATGTGCAAAACTTATTCGGTAAGTTTAGCTTCCCAATTCACTCCTAAACCGGAAATAGAAACTTTATCTTTGTATTAAAAATGTAATGGAATAATGAAATGCTGATCATGTCGAATGGATAATAGAAACAAGAACTAATCTGTTTTGCGGCGCTCACACCGATTCTTTAGATTTATAAGCAAACATAGTTTAAAACGTTGTCTGTGGCGCAGTATTGTTGACAAGGCTGCTACACCAAAATGAAAACACAGACAGGCAGAAACACTTTGCCGCCTAGGCGTGCATACCAAGTGCGCACTTTCAGACTGCATCTGATTCATCGTTTGTTCAGGAGGTTGATTCTCGCTTTCAGTATTGTTGCGAAGTTCCGCTCAGAAGGCTTTGACAGCCAATGCGCCACCGCCCAAACGGATCTTCTATGTTGGACATGTCTACACGTTTGATGCATCTATTTTATTGTTCACATTTTGTACAAGGACATCTGGAATGTTAGAACACGCGCTAAAAAACAGTGCCTTCAAAGCAAAAATGAAAACTGAAAACAAAACCTATTTTAAATAAAACTCAAATATTCAAACACTTCTCAGAAATACGCAGCAAGATGAAAACGAAAAATCACCCTGTTTTCGTTTCTGGTTATGTCAAAGCAAAAGAAAAAAATGACGGTGCGATGAAGTGGAGACGTTTGTGAGGTCACCAGCTCTCAGACATCGCTTGTCAAATATAAAATACATACTATTTCTTCGTCAAACTGCCAAAATACCGAACAAAAAATAAAGAGTGATTTAGTGACCACGTATTTTTAAGCTGGTAATGCTTTGGCAGATGTGCCTATGATCACTATGCTCTTTAGCCAACTATTATTTGTTCTCACCCCATATAGTGCAGGAAGTATAGAACATACAAAACTAACACTTAAAAGAACACCAGAACCGAAAGTACTATCGGTTTGTAAAACTGATGACATATATTCATCTTAGTTCCGGCATTCTTGAAGTAAAAACAACCAATTTAGACGTTGGATTTCCCAAGCCAATAAGCATATGCTACTCGGTATCCTTGTTATCCCAAAACAGAGTTCCATATCAAGGGAAATTCCAACAATTTGTTGACAGGTATTCCACAACGGAGATTAGACAACGGAGATTAGATATTTAAAGAAAACTAAGGAGCGGGCTTTAGCAGTTTCACCGAACTACTGTGGTAATTTAGTAATTAGTGATTTGCCAGGTACGTCACCTACACGAAAAACAAAATGATGCACAAGCCTATTGTAAAAACCAGTGTCCTCTAAGTCCTTACATTGTGAAACCAGAGCATTTTATAACACTGGATAGTGCCGCGGACTGTGGCGCGTGCTATGATTCACTTAGACTCTACTTAGCTCGCTGGATGAGAGCTTATTCACACTGACCGAGAGGCTGGTTTCAGTGCTATGAGGCTGGGGCGCACTGGTGCCTGCTGTACATGTGCTGGTTCTCGTTGGAGTTTACCGCCTGGGAATGCAACCAGCTCGACAAATACTGCAATAAAAGCAGGCCTCTTCGAGCTAGGCTTCCGGAGCATATCATGTGCTGGAGCCCTATAGGTGATCTCTCTTTTTGCCACAGCGTCCTACTAAAAGATAATCGTTTTGTCTTCCCGGCTTTGCTGCAAAAGGATGCGCTCGATCTTATCCATGATGACCAGCAGAGAATTAGCCGATGCCGCCCGAAGAACCAGGATTCCGTGTGGTGGTACGGACTTTCTTTGGAAATACGGGACAGACTCACTCGCTGCCGACAGTGTGCACTCACACGAGCTCAAGGTAAGCCATTGGTAGTAACGAATACCGTAGAAAAACTGTGGCAAGAAGTAGCAATGGACTTGTTTGGTTACAAGGGACACAGCTATCCACTTGTAGTTGATTATCGTTCTTTCTACTCTGAAGTCATCTACATGCGAAGCACGAAGTCTGAGGTAGTCATCAATGCAGTCAAAAGCATTTGTGCTAGTTTATGCATTCCCGCAGTAGTAGGAAGTGATAACGGACCGCAGTTACCTTCACACAACTTTGCAGCTTTTGCAAAGCGCTATGGCTTCCAACACATCACCTCAAGTCCAAACTTACCACAGTTAAACGGAAGTCCAAAAACAAGAAAGGGGCTGACAGATGGAAGAGCACACTGTGGTATAAGGTTTGTAAACAGGGATGAAGTGCCTCAGACAGGCTGGCCAACGTTTCGATAGGAGGACCTATCTTCGTCAAAGGCGGCCTCGTCATCCTCGGCGTGTTAGTTTTAAAGGGTTAGTGCAGTGACGTCACGTGCGGGTGTTGTCGCTGGCGGCTGGTTTTAAAGAGAGGGATTACAAGAGGAAACAAGCGGTGTCGTCCGACGTCTGTGAGCTTCATTCTCAAGACGAGGGGACAAGAGCGGGAGAGTGGGCACGCGGGAAGAAAAGAAAAGAAATAGAAGCAGAAAAAAAGGGAAAAAAAGGAAAAAAATGGGGGGGGGGAAACCAGGGCGGCACCAAGACAGACAAAAAAAGGGGGGGAGTGAAAGAAAAAGAAAGAGAAAAGTGAAACCTTTAAGAAATACGGGGGCTTGGGAGCGTGTTGGGGATGCGAAAGGTTAGGAGGTATTCAGGGGGAGTCGTTGGCGGCATGTTTTTGAGGCATTAAAACGGTCGGTCAAGCGGTCAGCGCGCGAGTAACACAAAAGACAAAAAAAAAAGAAAGGAGAAAAACCCAGATACACACACAAAAAAAAAAAAAACATGAGTTGAAAGTGACTTGAGTAGCATAGTAGTAATACGTCGAGTAACTTTGAAATAGTTAAGGTGGCGACGAGGAGTCTGCGGTGCAATGTATGGGGTGACTGAAAGGCAGCGGCATCGTCTTTCAAGGGGCACTGCCCCACGCGCTTAACGTAGGTGTCGTTACGGCGGCATCTAGAGATGGCGATACTCTGTGTTGAGGCGCCGAAAAAGGCATATTGACTTCGGAATGTGTTGTCGGGGGATTTCAAGAAAAAAAAAAGATTAAAGAAAAAGGGGGGGAGAGGGAAGGGAGAGGGGGAGGGGGGCTGAAACCGGTATAACAAACAGGAGGGTGACGCGCGCAGAAGGGGGCAAGTGAACATGGAAGAAGGGGATCGTACAGTTGGTATAGACGTAAAAACCTGAAAGAGTACATTAAATTGAGTAGTAGGCAGGAAAAATTTTTTCGGAATGGAAGAGTAGGTGAGGTTAAGAATTAAAGTTGGCTGGTGGCCTAATGTGTTTTGTGTATTGGTTGATGATATGAGAGTTTCAGATTTAAGTTACAGCTTTTAAAGATTCTAAGTTGCCGCGTGCCAAATTAATTCCTGTCGGGTGTAGGCAATTAAACTTGTGTATGAGGTATGATTCCGTATACTTCCTTTCGCGAGGGGAACGGAAATTTGTTTGTAGTATATAGAGCCTTGCTTCGTCAAACATATGTCCATGTTCATTAAAGTGGCTGGCTACTGCTTTGGGTAAATTGTTTTTTGTGTCCGCGCGGTGACCATTGAGTCTTGTATTAATTTGTTGTCCAGTCTCACCTATGTATTGTTTGCTACAAGCGGCGCATTCTAGACAGTAGACTACGTTGCTTGATGTGCAGGTGAAAGCCGAAGTTACCTTGTGTGTGTAATTCGATGCTGTACTTTTTACTGTAGTAGTAGATTGAATGTGTTTGCATGTAGAGCACCTGGGGCGGCCACAGGGATTGGTTCCCAACTTCTTCTTTTTCTGTAGTTTGGCGTGCACAAGAACATCTTTAAAATTAGTGTTGCGTCTGTAGGCCACTCTGGGAGGGTCGGGAAAAATCTTCTTAAGTTTCTGGTTGCTGGTGAGAATCGGGTAGTATTTACTTAGGATGTTATTCACGTTTGGGAGTGCGTTTGAGAATTTAGTAGTAAGAAGAGGCGTTGTTGTTCTTGTGATCCTCGGGCGGGGCTTGAGGACCTCGGCTCGCTCAAGTTTGGTTGCAGCGATGTAAGCTGTTTGAAGGTCACTGTTTGGGTGGTTCCTGTTTGACAGCGTTTCTTTAAGGTGATCGAGTCTATCTATGTAGTCTTGGTTTTCAACGCAAATGCGACGTAGTCGTGTGGCTTGGCCTTTAAAGATGCCTTGTTTGCAATGTCTGGGATGGTGGCTGGTATATTCTAGGTACTGTTGTTTGTCGAAAGGTTTCCTATACAGCGTTGTCTTTAGTTCACCATTGTCAATGTATATTGTTGTGTCCAGAAAGTTTATGCGCTCAGTTGAGGATTCTGATGTGAATTTTATTGTTGGGTGAACAGAATTTAGAAAGGCTACATATTTATCTAGACTGTCTTGACCATGTCCCCAGATTATGAGTATGTCGTCTATGTATCGTAGGTATGTGTGGGGCTTCGTAGTGCAGCGCGATAGGAAATCTGTTTCTAGAATCCCCATAAATATGTTCGCGTAGGTTGGTGCAAAAGGCGTACCCATGCTTGTACCATGTATCTGTAGGTAGTAATACTCTTCAAATTCGAAGTAGTTATGTGTGAGAACTAATTCAAGGAGAGACAGGTAGACTTCAGTAGAGTGTTGTGCACTGTGTTTAGACAGCGTTTGTTTTATCGAATGTAAACCATCAGGGATTGGAATGTTGGTGTACAGCGCCGTGACGTCTAGTGTTGCGAGAATTGTGTTGTGGGGTAGTGTGCCTTTAGTATTAATGTCTTCTATAATTCTCAGGAGGTGGGGCGTATCTTGTACAAATGACGGAAGTGCTTTTGGCAAGTCACCAAGGTAGTGGTTAAGGAATGTGGAGATACTCTCTGTCGGGGTGTTGTTGTTTGATACTATCGGACGGCCTGGGATAATAGCAGTGTATAGTTCAGCGGATGGAATTTTATGAATTTTCGGAAGGAGGTAAAAACGTCCGGCAGTTTTGTTGCTTGGTTTAAGAAATTTGTATTCTGATGGTGTTATCAATTCATCAGCCAAAAGTGATTTCAGCCTGTTGGTAATTGTCACTGTGTAGGACAATGTCGGGTCGTTATCTAGTTTGCGGTAATGTTCTGGGTTGTTTAGTTGTCTGTAAGCCTCGTGCTTGTATTTTTCTATTGGCCAAATAACTATACTTCCACCCTTATCTGCTTCCTTAATAACAATGTCATTCCGGCAGCTCAGATTTGAAATGACATGACTCTCCGACCTGCGTCGGAGAGTCATGTCATTTCAAATCTGAGCTGCCGGAATGACATTGTTATTAAGGAAGCAGATAAGGGTGGAAGTATAGTTATTTGGCCAATAGAAAAATACAAGCACGAGGCTTACAGACAACTAAACAACCCAGAACATTACCGCAAACTAGATAACGACCCGACATTGTCCTACACAGTGACAATTACCAACAGGCTGAAATCACTTTTGGCTGATGAATTGATAACACCATCAGAATACAAATTTCTTAAACCAAGCAACAAAACTGCCGGACGTTTTTACCTCCTTCCGAAAATTCATAAAATTCCATCCGCTGAACTATACACTGCTATTATCCCAGGCCGTCCGATAGTATCAAACAACAACACCCCGACAGAGAGTATCTCCACATTCCTTAACCACTACCTTGGTGACTTGCCAAAAGCACTTCCGTCATTTGTACAAGATACGCCCCACCTCCTGAGAATTATAGAAGACATTAATACTAAAGGCACACTACCCCACAACACAATTCTCGCAACACTAGACGTCACGGCGCTGTACACCAACATTCCAATCCCTGATGGTTTACATTCGATAAAACAAACGCTGTCTAAACACAGTGCACAACACTCTACTGAAGTCTACCTGTCTCTCCTTGAATTAGTTCTCACACATAACTACTTCGAATTTGAAGAGTATTACTACCTACAGATACATGGTACAAGCATGGGTACGCCTTTTGCACCAACCTACGCGAACATATTTATGGGGATTCTAGAAACAGATTTCCTATCGCGCTGCACTACGAAGCCCCACACATACCTACGATACATAGACGACATACTCATAATCTGGGGACATGGTCAAGACAGTCTAGATAAATATGTAGCCTTTCTAAATTCTGTTCACCCAACAATAAAATTCACATCAGAATCCTCAACTGAGCGCATAAACTTTCTGGACACAACAATATACATTGACAATGGTGAACTAAAGACAACGCTGTATAGGAAACCTTTCGACAAACAACAGTACCTAGAATATACCAGCCACCATCCCAGACATTGCAAACAAGGCATCTTTAAAGGCCAAGCCACACGACTACGTCGCATTTGCGTTGAAAACCAAGACTACATAGATAGACTCGATCACCTTAAAGAAACGCTGTCAAACAGGAACCACCCAAACAGTGACCTTCAAACAGCTTACATCGCTGCAACCAAACTTGAGCGAGCCGAGGTCCTCAAGCCCCGCCCGAGGATCACAAGAACAACAACGCCTCTTCTTACTACTAAATTCTCAAACGCACTCCCAAACGTGAATAACATCCTAAGTAAATACTACCCGATTCTCACCAGCAACCAGAAACTTAAGAAGATTTTTCCCGACCCTCCCAGAGTGGCCTACAGACGCAACACTAATTTTAAAGATGTTCTTGTGCACGCCAAACTACAGAAAAAGAAGAAGTTGGGAACCAATCCCTGTGGCCGCCCCAGGTGCTCTACATGCAAACACATTCAATCTACTACTACAGTAAAAAGTACAGCATCGAATTACACACACAAGGTAACTTCGGCTTTCACCTGCACATCAAGCAACGTAGTCTACTGTCTAGAATGCGCCGCTTGTAGCAAACAATACATAGGTGAGACTGGACAACAAATTAATACAAGACTCAATGGTCACCGCGCGGACACAAAAAACAATTTACCCAAAGCAGTAGCCAGCCACTTTAATGAACATGGACATATGTTTGACGAAGCAAGGCTCTATATACTACAAACAAATTTCCGTTCCCCTCGCGAAAGGAAGTATACGGAATCATACCTCATACACAAGTTTAATTGCCTACACCCGACAGGAATTAATTTGGCACGCGGCAACTTAGAATCTTTAAAAGCTGTAACTTAAATCTGAAACTCTCATATCATCAACCAATACACAAAACACATTAGGCCACCAGCCAACTTTAATTCTTAACCTCACCTACTCTTCCATTCCGAAAAAATTTTTCCTGCCTACTACTCAATTTAATGTACTCTTTCAGGTTTTTACGTCTATACCAACTGTACGATCCCCTTCTTCCATGTTCACTTGCCCCCTTCTGCGCGCGTCACCCTCCTGTTTGTTATACCGGTTTCAGCCCCCCTCCCCCTCTCCCTTCCCTCTCCCCCCCTTTTTCTTTAATCTTTTTTTTTCTTGAAATCCCCCGACAACACATTCCGAAGTCAATATGCCTTTTTCGGCGCCTCAACACAGAGTATCGCCATCTCTGGATGCCGCCGTAACGACACCTACGTTAAGCGCGTGGGGCAGTGCCCCTTGAAAGACGATGCCGCTGCCTTTCAGTCACCCCATACATTGCACCGCAGACTCCTCGTCGCCACCTTAACTATTTCAAAGTTACTCGACGTATTACTACTATGCTACTCAAGTCACTTTCAACTCATGTTTTTTTTTTTTTTGTGTGTATCTGGGTTTTTCTCCTTTCTTTTTTTTTTGTCTTTTGTGTTACTCGCGCGCTGACCGCTTGACCGACCGTTTTAATGCCTCAAAAACATGCCGCCAACGACTCCCCCTGAATACCTCCTAACCTTTCGCATCCCCAACACGCTCCCAAGCCCCCGTATTTCTTAAAGATTTCACTTTTCTCTTTCTTTTTCTTTCACTCCCCCCCTTTTTTTGTCTGTCTTGGTGCCGCCCTGGTTTCCCCCCCCCCATTTTTTTCCTTTTTTTCCCTTTTTTTCTGCTTCTATTTCTTTTCTTTTCTTCCCGCGTGCCCACTCTCCCGCTCTTGTCCCCTCGTCTTGAGAATGAAGCTCACAGACGTCGGACGACACCGCTTGTTTCCTCTTGTAATCCCTCTCTTTAAAACCAGCCGCCAGCGACAACACCCGCACGTGACGTCACTGCACTAACCCTTTAAAACTAACACGCCGAGGATGACGAGGCCGCCTTTGACGAAGATAGGTCCTCCTATCGAAACGTTGGCCAGCCTGTCTGAGGCACTTCATCCCTGTTTACAAACCTTATACCACACAGTTAAACGGGGCAGTTGAAAGGATGGTGCGTACGATTAAAGAATTGTTTGAGAATGCAGACGATCCTTTTCTCGCTATTCTCTCATACAGAGACACTGCAGGCGTCACAGGGTTCAGCCCAGGGCAGATACTATTGGGTCGCAGCTTGGGAACGAGGCTTCCCAAGAGAGTGGATCTCCTGGAACTGAAGTGGCCTGCGCCAGACGATGTCGAGTGCCAAGAGGAAGCGGTGAGAAGGCGGCAGAAGAAAAACTTCGATCGCCGTCATGCCGCGACCATCGTTCCTCTGCTGCAGCGGGGAGATATGATGTAGGTTCGAGACATCAAAGGTACAGCGTGTGTTCTGAGCCCAGCCTCCAAGCTCCGCTCTTAGGTCGTGGAAACACCCAACGCGGTGCCTGTGCGTAATAGGATACATCTAGTGGCATATTCAGACCCATCTACGAGCCAGCTCAACGAAACTGCTCGGAGTGAACACCGCAAGGAGCACGAAGGGCAGACCAGGGTAACAGACGCCATAGCAAAGGCATTACGACAAGTCTCCAATGATTGCGGAGTCAGAGTCACAAAGTTTGGGCGTCGAATCAAGACTCCGAGAAGACTCGACATGTGACGTTTTTGGTGTAACTAGGGTGCATATCTCGGGGAATAGATGTAGTGGGCGCTACGTGTCATGCATTCTATATTTCAATAAGAGAATGGGCATTCTTTCAATCAGCTGGGCTCCGAGTCACTTGGGTAGACGCGGCTAGCGTCTCTGAGCCCCCCTACATTGCACAGCCATCAGAGGAGGTTGTACGAATCATTCGACGTGAACTGGATGCGGTGGCGCCCACAGCTTTCTCATCGCATAGCCCTCAATATACCCCTCTTCAATGTCCCTAGTACAAGCCATCATTCGCCAGCAACTTAAAAACATTGGCCTCCATTCTGCCCGTGCTGTCGCCAACCCTTGAGCCAACGAACGCCCTTGTTCTATTTTCGCTCCACTCCGACGCTTCTCTCCGCGTTATTGCAACCCGACTGAATGGAGAACTGCGGACGACCGGCCGATATGCTTCACCTTTCGCCGCATTGCTCATGTCGCCCGATACTTTAGCAGCTCGTAGCCTTCCACACCTCGCACGCCGACCAAACAGAGCCGTTTTAATGGAAATGCCTGCAATGTTTCGCCCACCGCCGAGTCTAGCAGTGCTGACAACTCTGCTAGGAACACGTAGTACAGTCGCTCAACTTTGCTGAGCGGACACCAGTCTTCTTCACCACAAACACGCCGCATATCTTCCCCTTCACCTCAGCCACGTCGCTTTTCGTCCTCTGTGGCGTTTGGCCGCACCCTTTTGGGCAACTAAGAAACGCAGTCATCGGAGGTGGTGCAGTATTGCCTTCTACTGTAGCAAATTTTATGTCTCTGCCTAAAAAGAGAAGTGTAATTGGCATTACAATAGACGGCGTCCAGTCCAATTACTCGTCGACACTGCCACCCACGTATCTGTGTTCTTCTGTGACCTTGTTCTTCATGATCTGTCTCCCTTGAACACAAAATCTACCTGCACCCACTCGCACCTACGCATCAGAGGACGGGCTACTCGACTTGGTGTTTTTAAGCAGGTTTGTCACACAATCAAAATATTGCCGCACAATCCAAATTATTTAAAACAATTTCTGTATACAAAATGGCGATCACGCATGTAGGAATTACACATATTTGAGCAGAAAACAGAAATTTTTCCTTCGTCTTTGCCGTATGTTAAGAAGATGATGTTGCAATATCGCGCCATTTAGAGCAAGGTTATCATTAGTTCACTCCATTTTATTTCTCTATACACAAAAAAGTAAGTGATTCTTGGGAGAAGTTTAAAAGTCTTATGTTGAAACCGACAAAACTGTTCGTTTTAAGATAACTCTATAGTGTTAACAATACAAGCCGTGGATTTCAGGGGAAAGATTCATAATGCATTTCTGTAAAACAAATCTTGGTTAAAAAATATTCTCTGCAAGGTCACGTCATTGTATTATTTCCAATTCGAAGAAGCTCAAAATGGCAAATATTCAAGCCAAACCGTGTTACCTCAATCAAAGACTGCTCAATTTCATTAAAATCTTGCTGTGTAAAAGTTGAAGAGGCGTTTTCTATGGACCTCTTAAATATGTCTCACTATTCAAGGCTAATGCATTACCGGCGAGACTCTTTGTGAGATGGGTTCTGCAGCAATTTATTGTTCTGTTGGGACTTTGCTGCCTCTATAATGACAAAAATCTATTTCATGCTTTTCCGGTGGTTGGTGAAGTCACATCCTTATAATATATGTTGAGAATCAGTATATATTTTGACATACGCTTTGAGTAGATTTTGCGGCATTGTCAATAAATGCTGCAACATGTTCTGAGTAAAGCCCGAGAGGAGGGCGCAGTTGCACTATGTGGGAAATACATGGCGCGTTTTGGCATTGGCAGTAGAGTGTGTCGCTACATTGTTGCACTGCTGCTGATCGCGTTAACGCTGACATTCCTCCTGAGATTGTTTGTGCCGGAATTTTCAAATTGCGCGAAAATTGCAATAACATAATGGGAAAGAAATGCATATGATCAAAATTTAATGGCGATGTGGCTTATAGAAACAGTGTTTTCGAAGACACGGTGTGGGGCTTGGCAATTAGCCATAAGCGCTGAACGCATGCTCTATATTTCTGCGACGGCTACAGGCTCAATGAGACGGAAGGACAAATGGGCTAGATGATATATTTCAGCATTATCACTCTATGTTTCGCCCATTTTAACGGGGACACGAGGAACGACTCGTACAGGTAGGAATACACCAACTTTCAAGAAGTAGTGTAACAGGCCAGCAATGATTCTCAACGTACCGCAGCATTATTTGTGCTTACTACCTCCTTAACGTTCATGATGTGCTATGTATCGAATGCTCGAAAAATGTGCGAAACTTATTCGGTAAGTTTAGCTTCCCAATTCACTCCTAAACCGGAAATAGAAACTTTATCTTTGTATTAAAAATGTAATGGAATAATGAAATGCTGATCATGTCAAATGGATAATAGAAACAAGAACTACTCTCTGTTCTGCGGCGCTCACACCGATTCTTTAGATTTATAAGCAAACATAGTTTAAAATGTTGTCTGTGGCGCAGTATTGTTGACAAGGCTGCTACACCAAAATGAAAACACAGACAGGCAGAAACACTTTGCCGCTAGGGCGTGCATACCAAGTGCGCAATTTCAGACTGCATCTGATGCATCGTTTCTTCAGGAGGTTGATTCTCGCTTTCAGTATTGTTGCGAAGTTCCGCTGAGAAGGCTTTGACAGCCAATGCGCCACAGCCCATACGGATCTTCTATGTTGGACATGTCTACACGTTTGATACATCTATTCTATTGTTCACATTTTGTACAAGGAGATCTGGAATGTTAGAACACGCCCTAAAGAAAAGTACCTTCAAAGCAAAAGTGGAAACAGAAAACAAAACCTATTTTAAATAAAGCACAAATATTCAAACACTTCTCAGAAATACGCAGCAAGATGAAAACGAAAAATCACCCTGTTTTCGTTTCTAGTTATATCAAAGCAAAAGAAAAAAATGACGGTGCGATGAAGTGGAGACGTTTGTGAGGTCACCAGCCCTCAGACATCGCTTGTCAATTATAAAATACATTCTATTTCTTCGTCAAACTGCCAAAATACTGAACAAAAATAAAGAGTGATTTAGCGACCACGTATTTTTAAGCTGGTAATGCTTTGGCAGATGTGCCTATGATCACTATGCTCTTTAGCCTACTATTATTTGTTCTCACCCCATATAGTGCAGGAAGTATAGAACATACAAAACTAACACTAAAAAGAACACCAGAACCGAAAGTACTATCGGTTTGTAAAACTGATGACATATATTCATTTTAGTTCCGGCATTCTTGAAGTAAAAACAACCAATTTAGACGTTGGATTTCCCAAGCCAATAAGCATATGCTACTCGGTATCCTTGTTATCCCAAAAGAGAGTTCCATATCAAGGGAAATTCCAACAATTTGTTGACAGGTATTCCACAACGGAGATTAGACAACGGAGATTAGATATTTAAAGAAAACTAAGGAGCGGGCTTTAGCAGTTTCACCGAAGTACTGTGGTAATTTAGTAATTAGTGATTTGCCAGGTACGTCACCTACACGAAAAACAAAATGATGCACAAGCCTATTGTAAAAACCAGTGTCCTCTAAGTCCTTACCCCCGCAGGGGCGTCTGCGTCAGCAGGCGTTTGGTGTGTTGCGACACCACGTACCCGAGCACATGAGGGTTGGACCCTCCCGCGTGTAGCCGTGCGCGGCTTAGCCGTGTCTGGGGAAAAGGGGATCCTGGGGGTTGAGCCGATGCTGGGTGTTTGGACCTTTAAGGCCCCTCGGCGGAGGCAACACACCTCTTCGGCCTCGGCTTCACATAGACGGCACCCCCGGACTGACCCACCCGGTGGAAATCGGTAGTTGCCTTTTCCTGTCTCTCTCTCCCTCTAGCCTTCGTCTTTCCCTTACTTTCCACCTTTCCTGTCTCCTTCTCTCTTCTATTTACTTCCTTCTTCTTGGCGGCAAGGGTTAACCCTGTGTGGCTATCCAACCTTGGGTACACCATATTTGGTTATAGTGGCGGCGTACGACTGGCGTAGTGCAGACTTGCATGCAAGCTCTGCCGCGTCCCCTTCGTTGGGCTCCATGGTGGGCGGTTGGCGCTGTTGCCGAATTTATTATGCCTATTCATGGAAAATTATTTTCCCCCATTTCCTGATCGCCCCCCTAAACGAGGGCGCACCGAAGTCTTTCAATTTTCGGGCAACCGAACATGTAACTTTCCCCGATTTCACGTCGTCCATTCTGATCAATCTGGAAAGACGGTGAGAATGATCTCACCTTTTCTGGTTTCGAAAACCCTGACTGAAGTCTTTGGACCTGGCTACAAAGCGTCGAAAATGGCAAGCGGCGATCTCCTACTGGAGCTTCGTGATGAGAAACAACATGAAAAACTACCTAAACTAGTGTCCTTTGGCGATGTTCCGGTTACAGTTACCCCACACCGTACCATGAATACCAGCGCGGCGTCGTCTCCGATGCTGATTTGCTAGAGCTATCTGAAACTGAACTCCTGGAGGGCTGGAGTCATCAGAACGTCGTCAGTGTCAAACGAATTAAGATTAGGCGGGAAGGAAAAGAAATTCAGACAAAACACCTAATACTTACTTTCGGCTCTAGTGTTCTGCGCGACACCATCGAGGCCGGGTACCTCAAGATTCGTGTTAGGACATATGTGCAAAATCCCCTGAGATGCTTCAAGTGTCAAAGGTTCGGCCACAGCTCACAGAACTGTCGAGGCCGGATGACTTGTGCCAAGTGTAGTGAACACGAACACTCCTCTGAAACATGCCAAAATACCCCACACTGTGTCAACTGTGATGGCGAGCATGCCGCGTAATCGCGGTCCTGCCCGTCTTGGAAAAAAGAAAAAGAAATAGTAACCATAAAATTAAAAGAAAATATCACTTTCAAAGAGGCACGCAGGCGGGTTTCATACCTGCCCAAGAAAAGCTTTGCCGATGTGACGCGCCAGGGGGCAGCGACACAAAGGCTTCCAGCGGCTGTCCGACCCACAGTCAGTGAGTCGGCAGTTACGCAATCTGCCCCCGCGGCGGTTGCAGCTAGGGCTGCTCCGTCAACCGAGGAGAAGGGATCATCGACCCCGAAGGTGGGCGCAGCGAGGCTGCCTCAACCTCCAAGGTCCCTTCCAGCGCTGGCAACGGCCGGCGCAGCCAAATCCCCCAGGGAGCCCCATCGACCTCCGGGCTGGTGGGCGCAGGGGTCTTGCCCTCCAAGGCGGGACTCTCCCTGGTAACTTCTCGCTCGCAAGAGCACGTGTCCGGCGCCTCACATGAGGCAATGGACACTACACCTATTCTCAAGGCGCACCAAGCGCCTAAGGAGCGGCGAGGCTCCCTCGAACGCTCCAGAAAGGGCAGAACCCCCGTTACAGGGCCTCGAAAGAGCTCTGTAACCTAAGCGGCATCACCTCCATTTCCGTAAACACAGCACAAATTTTTCTTTAAATATGGATACACAAATCATTCAATGGAATGTCAGAGGTCTTCTTAGGAATCTCGATGATGTGCAAGAACTTATCCATAAACACAATCCGAAAGTGCTGTGTTTACAGGAAACACACTTAAAACCAAAACACACAAATTTTCTTCGACAACACGTTACTATTCGCAAAGATCGCGATGATGCTCTCGCATCATCGGGCGGTGTTGCAATTATAATTCAAAAAAGCATAGCCTGTCAACGTTTGCAGCTACGAACGGCCCTTGAGGCAGTGGCGGTTCGAGTTATTCTGCTAAACAAGCTTACCACTATTTGCTCACTTTATATACCCCCACATTATAAACTAAGCAAACATGAATTTCAGTCCTTTATTGATGAATTGCCAGAACCCTACGTTGTTCTTGGCGATTTCAATGCACATAACTACCTGTGGGGCGACCCTCGTATAGATGCGCGAGGACGTCTTCTCGAACAGTTCCTCTTTTCTTCTGGTGCTTGTCTGTTGAATAAAAAGGAACACACATATTACTCTCTTGCAAATAGAACCTATTCTTCCATAGACCTTAGCATAGTCTCCCCGTCTGTACTGCCTGAACTTGAATGGGAAGTTACCGACAACCCTCACGGCAGCGACCACTTCCCTATACTGCTAAGATCACCGAAAGAAAATGAATATCCACCACACGCTCCTAGATGGAGGGTTGAGACAGCTGATTGGGAGAAATTTCGATCTCTGTCTAGTATCTCATGGGCTGACTTGTCTTCGTTAGGAATTGATGCTGCAGTCGAGTTCTTTACAGCATTCATAATAGATGTCACATCTAAATGCATATCCGAAGTGAGTGGTCTGGCATGCAAACGACGTGTGCCGTGGTGGAACAGCGAATGTAGGATTGCCCGTAAGAATCAGAACAAGGCGTGGGGGTTGCTACGCGCTTCTCCCGCTGCAGAGAATCTTATGAACTTTAAAAAAATAAAGTCCCAAGGCAGGCGAACCCGCCGACAGGCCAGAAGAGAAAGCTGGCACAAGTTTTTATCAAGTATTAACTCGTTTAGGGATGAGGCCAAAGCCTGGAACAGAGTAAATAGGATTAGAGGGCGGCAAACACATTCACTCCCCCTGGTAAACACACAGGGAGATACACTGCAAGACCAGGCCGACTCACTTGGGGAATATTTTGAGAGCGTGTCAAGTCCAACAAATTATACACAATCCTTTCTCAAACACAAAGAAACAGAAGAACGTAAGCCATTACCAAGAAAAGGTCGAGAGAATGAGCCTTACAGCCGTCCCTTTAGCATTGCCGAGCTAAGAGCTGCCTTGATCACATGCAAGAGCTCTGCACCAGGACCTGACAGAATTATGTACGACATAATTAAGAACGTACACACTGATACACAATTGACTTTACTTGCACTTTTTAACAATATTTGGGCTGCTGGATATCTTCCACTTGCATGGAGAGAAGCGATTGTGATTCCCATTCTGAATCAAGGTAAAGATCCTTCGTTGGCGTCAAGTTACCGCCCGATAGCCCTCACAAGTTGCATTTGTAAGCTGTTTGAGAAAATGGTTAATCGGCGACTCATACATTTCCTGGAATTAAACCAAATGCTTGATCCCTTTCAGTGTGGCTTCAGGGAAGGGCGGTCTACAATTGATCACCTTGTGCGCATTGAGGGAAGCATTCGCGACGCCTTTCTACATAAGCAATATTTCCTATCCGTGTTCCTCGATATGGAGAAGGCGTACGACACAGCGTGGCGCTACGGAATCTTGAGAGACTTGTCGGGAATGGGCATCCGTGGCAATATGCTCGCCCTAATAGAAAGCTATTTGTCCAACCGTACCTTCCGAGTAAAAGTCGGTAATGCACTGTCACGTCCTTTTACGCAGGAAACTGGTGTACCCCAGGGAGGTGTTCTCAGCTGCACTCTTTTTAGTGTTAAGATGAACACACTACGTGCTTCACTGCCACCGGCCATTTTTTATTCCGTATACGTCGACGATATACAAATAGGCTTTAAATCCTGCAACCTCGCAGTATGCGAGAGGCAGGTACAGCAGGGACTGAACAAGGTTTGCAAGTGGGCTGACGAAAACGGATTTAAGATCAACCCCCACAAAAGCTCTTGTGTTCTTTTTACTAGAAAGAGAGGCCTGGTTCCAGATCCTTGTGTTCAACTGAGTGGACATCAAATACCTATCAACAAAGAACACAAATTTTTAGGTATTATACTTGACTCCAAGCCCACTTTTATACAGCACATTAAATATCTTAAAGACAAATGTCTAAGGACAATGAACTTGCTTAAAGTTCTATCCCACTCAACATGGGGTAGCGACAGGAAGTGTCTGATGAATGTTTATAAGAGCCTAATTCGATCACGATTGGACTATGGTGCCGTCGTATATAACTCTGCCGCTCCGAGCGCACTAAAGATCCTAGATCCTATCCACCATCTAGGTATCCGCTTAGCCACTGGTGCTTTCAGAACAAGCCCGATTGAAAGCTTATACGCGGAATCAAATGAATGGTCGCTCCATCTACAGAGAACTTACATCAGCCTTACATATTTCCTAAAAATACACTCCAATCATCAACATCCATGTTTTAACACTGTTAACGATATGACCTGCACTACACTATTCCATAATCGTCCTTCTGTAAGAAATCCTTTCTCGCTTCGAGTGAGGGAGCTTAGTGATGAGATACATGTCCCACTCCCCGAGCTTCGCCTAATGCATCCAGCCAAGCTCCTACCTCCTTGGGAGTGGCAGCTGATACAATGCGACACATCTTTCATTCAAGTTACAAAGCACGCTCCTGAGGCCGAAATCAGAATGCATTTCCTAGAACTCCAGCACAAGCATTCCTGTGCAGAGTTCTACACAGACGCTTCGAAGTCAAATTCCGGGGTATCCTATGCAGCCGTCGGCCCATCCTTCTCGGAATCCGACGTACTGCATCCGGAAACAAGCATATTTACGGCTGAGGCCTACGCATTACTTTCTGCTGTGAAGCATATATGAAAATCAAAACTTCCAAAAGCAGCGATCTATACAGACTCCCTAAGCGTCGTTAAGGCCTTGATGTCAGTCTATACACACAAAAATCCTGTACTTTGTAAACTCTACACCGTCTTGTGTAAAGCGTACATATCTAACCAGCCTATCATTATATGCTGGGTGCCTGGCCACAGGAGCATTGAGGGTAACGTTCTGGCGGACGAGATGGCCACGTCAATCGCATCGCAAAATGTAAACCCTACCGCTGCGGTGCCTGTCACAGACCTGAGGCCTTTCTTGCGAAGGAGATTCCGGGACCACTGGCAACGCATGTGGGACGCGGAAACGAATAATAACCTCCACCTGATAAAACCACAGTTAGGATTCTGGCCCTCTACTACAAAATCGCGCCGAACAGATGTATTATTCTGTCGTCTCAGAATAGGACACACGTTCGGCACCCATAATTATCTGCTTACTGGAAGTGAACCTCCAACCTGTGGTAGATGCGGGGAGAGGCTGACCGTGCTCCACGTCCTTCTGGAGAGTCGGGAAGCCGAATCTGAAAGAATGAAACATTTTTCCTTAGCTTACAGACAGCACATCCCTCTTCATCCAGTAATGTTCCTCGGCCCAGAACCGCTTTTTAACACAGACACAGTCCTAGGTTTCCTCAGAGATGTCGTCTTACATGTTATTAGTCCCATGAATTCGTAGCGCCTCCTCTCTCGAGAGGATGCCACTGCGATAATTTCTTTGCGTAGCACATGCCTCCAGGCCCTTCTGCTTCAAGGGCTCTAAGGAGGCAGTAGTGCTCTGGCATTTCTTATAATCGTGATATATTTTACCTATCGTATCATTCTTTTTATATGCATCTAAATTTTCATAGTACAAGTCATACGTCATCGCCATAATTTTATCATACAGATTGTACGCACTTTAGAGCGTATATTTTAAGGCCTCTTTACAGCCACCTCACACCAACTTCATAGCAATCATAATTACACCGCAAACTCATTACCACAGACATGGCGCTCTTTGGCCACACCTGGCCCTTGCGCCATAAAACTCCACACATCATCATCATCATCATCTAAGTCCTTACATTGTGAAACCAGAGCATTTTATAACACTGGATAGTGCCGCGGACTGTGGCGCTTGCGATGATTCACTTAGACACTACTTAGCTCGCTGGATGAGAGCTCATTCACACTGACCGAGACGCTGGTTTAAGTGCTATGAGGCTGGGGCGCACTGGTGCCTGCTGTACATGTGCTCGCTCTCGTTGGAGTTTACCGCCTGGGAATGCAACCAGCTCAACAAATACTGCAATAAAAGCCGGCCTCTTCGAGCTAGGCTTCCGGAGCATATCATGTGCTGGAGCCCTATAGGTGATCTCTCTTTTTGCCACAGCGTCCTACTAAAAGATAATCGCTTTGTCTTCCCGGCTTTGCTGCAAAAGGATGCGCTCGATCTTATCCATGAAGACCAGCAGAGAATTAGCCGATGCAGCCCGAAGAAGCAGGATTCCGTGTGGTGGTACGGACTTTCTTTGGAAATACAGGACAGACTCACTCGCTGCCGACAGTGTGCACTCACACGAGCTCAAAGTAAGCCATTGGTAGTAACGAAGACTGTAGAAAAACCGTGGCAAGAAGTAGGAATGGACTTGTTTAGTTACAAGGGACACAGCTATCCACTTGTAGTTGATTATCGTTCTTTCTACTCTGAAGTCATCTACATGCGAAGCACGAAGTCTGAGGTAGTCATCAATGCAGTCAAAAGCATTTGTGCTAGTTTATGCATTCCCGCAATAGTACGAAGTGATAACGGACCGCAATTACCTTCACACAACTTTGCAGCTTTTGCAAAGCGCTATGGCTTCCAACACATCACCTCAAGTCCAAACTAACCACAGTCAAACGGGGCAGTTGAAAGGATGGTGCGTACGATCAAAGAATTGTTTGCGAAAGCAGACGATCCTTTTCTCGCTGTTCTCTCATACAGAGACACTGCATGCGTCACAGGGTTCAGCCCAGGGCAGATACTATTGGGTCGCAGCTTGGGAACGAGGCTTCCCAAGAGAGTGGATCTGCTGGAACTGAAGTGGCCTGCGCCAGACGATGTCGAGTGCCAAGAGGAAGCGGTGAGAAGGCGGCAGAAGAAAAACTTCGATCGCCGTCATGCCGCGACCATCGTTCCTCTGCTGCAGCGGGGAGATATGGTGTAGGTTCGAGACATCAAAGATACAGCGTGTGTTCTGAGCCCAGCCTCCAAGCTCCGCTCTTACGTCGCGGAAACACCCAACGCGGTGCCTGTGCGTAATAGGATACATCTAGTGGCATATTCAGACCCATCTACGAGCCAGCTCAACGAAACTGCTCGGAGTGAACACCGCAAGGAGCACGAAGGGCAGACCGCGGTAACAGACGCCATAGCAAAGGCATTACCACAAGTCTCCAATGATTGCGGAGTCAGAGTCACAAAGTTTGGGCGTCGAATCAAGACTCCGAGAAGACTTGACATGTGACGTTTTTGGTGTAACTAGTGTGCATATCTCGGGGAATAGATGTAGTGGGCGCTACGTGTCAAGCATTCTATATTTCAATAAGAGAATGGGCATTCTTTCGATCAGCTGGGCTCCGAGTCGCTTGGGTAGACGCGGCTAGCGTCTCTGAGCCACCCTACATTGCACAGCCATCAGAGGAGGTTGTACGAATCATTCGACGTGAACTGGATGCGGTGGCGCCCACAGCTTTCTCATCGCATAGCCCTCAATATACCCCTCTTCAATGTCCCTAGTGCAAGCCATCATTCGCCAGGAACTTAAAAACATTGGCCTCCATTCTGCCCGTGCTGTCGCCAACCCTTGAGCCAACGAACGCCCTTGTTCTATTTTCGCTCCACTCCGACGCTTCTCTCCGCGTTGTTGCAACCCGACTGAATGGAGAACTGCGGACGACCGGTCGATATGCTTCACCTTTCGCCGCATTGCTCATGTCGCCCGATACTTTAGCAGTTCGTAGCCCTCCACACCTCGCACGCCGACCAAACAGAGCCGTTTTAATGGAAATGCCTGCAATGTTTCGCCCACCGCCGAGTCTAGCAGTGCTGACAACTCTGCTAGGAACACGTAGTACAGTCGCTCACCTTTGCTGAGCGGACACCAGTCTTCTTCACCACGAACACGCCGCCGATCTTCCCCTTCACCTCAGCCACGTCGCTTTTCGTCCTCTGTGGCGTTTGGCCGCACCCTTTTGGGCAACTAAGAAACGCAGTCATCGGAGGTGGTGCAGTACTGCCTTCTACTGTAGCAAATTTTATGTCTCTGCCTAAAAAGAGAAGTGTAGTTGGCATTACAATAGACGGCGTCCAGTCCAATTACTCGTCGACACTGCCACCCACGTATCTGTGATGAGTGCTAGCTTACGTAGCCGTTTAAAGAAGGTCCTCACACCAGCAGCTGCACGAGTGCTTCGTGTGGCTGTCGGCGGCGTGCTGGCTGTTCTTGGAAAGTGTAGTGCGCGTTCAAGTACAGCCGGCCGCCCTACTTCCGTTCTCTTAGCTGTGATCGAGAACTGCCCTCACGACGTCATCCTTTGATTGGAGTATTTATCCGCACATTCTGCACTCATTGAATGCGTGACCGGCGTTCTTCAGTTAGAACTGCCTCAACTCGCCAATTCTACGAGCATCGCCCCCCCCCCACTTGTGCTCGCTTCACGATGTGCGTCTTTCACCCGAGGCAGTCCCTTGTGTCCCTATGACCACACTGCAACCGGTTCCTGATGGTGAATATGTGCTTCGCCCCATCATCGATGCGCTTTTGTACCGGAACGCTGCTGTTCCCCATACGGTGGTCACGGTAACAAATAATGGCATCGTTCTACTGGTTTTTAATTTCAGCCGGTGCCCTCAAATGCTTCCTATCGGCATATTCTTGGCCAGCGTTTCAAGTATTTTCAAGTTTGACATTGGCGGTCCCAATCCCGAGAGTGGATTATTTGCGCCAATTGCAGTTCACAGCTCTGGTTCCTTAACAGATGAGTTCGCCAAAATGATTGTACCTTACGTCATCTATGCAAAACCCACGGGCATCGAACATTACATCGAACTGTACATTGACATCGTTCATTTTGGTGACAGGCCTTTAGGCCAGACATCTGTTGTTAACCACTGTATAAACGCTCGATACACGATTTCTAGTCTACTGTGTCCCTGTCATGTATCGCATGCTAAACGTAGAGTCATACAATCAGAAGTGGAGAAAATGATCCGCATAGGGATCATCGAATGATTATCCAGCTCTTCGGCTTCGCCTGTCGTCCTTGTGAAAAAAAAAGATGCTGCCTGGCGTTCTTGCGTCGATTATTGCCGCCTAAACAAGGTCACCCGAAAAAGACGTCTGCTCTCTAGAACGCATCGATGATGCCTTGGACTGCTCGCACGGAGCTAAATACTTATCGTTCATCAGTCTTCTATCCGGCTAGTGGGAGATTCTACTTGATGAAATGCCCTGCGAGAAGACGGCCTTCATCATGCCAGTGGTTTATATCAGTTCGAAATCATTCCTTTTGGCCTATCCAATGCTCCTGCGACATTTAAGCGTATGATGTACTTTCTTCTCCAAGGCTACAAATGGACCAGCTGTCTTTGTTGCCTGGATGACGTTATTGGTTTTCCTCCCACCTTCGGCAGCCACCATACCCGACAAGCTGCAATTCTAGCGGTCTTACAAAAAGCCGGCCTCCAGATGAACTACACGAAATGCCACTTTGGGCACCCTCACGTTACCGTGTCGGGCACCTCGATGACGCATCCCGTGTACAACCGGATCCAGAAAAATTCCGCGCCTTTCGGTGTTTCCTTGTGCCACGTTCTGCATCTGACGTGCGTTGCTTCGTCGGGCGTGCTCTTACCTTCGCCGTTTTGTCAAAACCTTCGCCGACGTTGCTCGTCATTTGACAAATCTCCTAAAGAAGAACACGCCATTCTCATGGGGCCCGCAGCAGGCTCGCGCGTTCGCCGCTGTCATCGGGTTTTGACCACACCTACCATACATGCCCACTTTGATCCATCTGCACTGACCGAAGTCCACCCTACCAAAAGCAGCCATGACATTGGCGCTGTTCTCGCCCAACAGCACACTTGTGCCGAGTGCGTGACAGCTTACGCCAGGCGCCTGTTGTCACCTCCCGAGAGAAATTACTCCAACGACGAGCCGGAGTGCTTGGGTTTAATTGGGGCTGTCGCCAACTTCCGGCCATATTTGTACGGCCGCGCGTTTTCGGTTGTTACAGACCACCACGTCCTCTGCTGGCGGCCTTCCCTTCGAGACCCGACAAGACGGCTTGGGCAGTTGGCTTTGCGGCACCAGAAATTTTCATTTTTTTCTGAACCACAAGTCTGGACGTCTGGACAAGGCCGCTCACTGCCTCCATCGTCAACCCATCGTTCCTCTGCCTCCTGATCTCACTACCTCCTGATCCTGCTGCACATTATCCGGTGAGATGCGTGATGGCTTTTACTGATATGGCCGGCATGAGCGCTGAACAACAACGCCACGAATCCTTACAGTCCATCATCGCGTGAGGGCAAATCTGGTAGCACCGACGGCACGTGCGGAACGTTCGTGCTTCACGACAGTATCCTCTACAGCCCCAATATCAACCCTGACGGCCCTGAGTTGCTCCTTGTCCTTCCTTGTCATCTGCGCTCCGTCTTTCTCGAACAACTTCACAAAGCACCGACGGCGAGACACCTTGGAGTTTTGCGTATATATCGTATATATGACCGCGTACGGCGCCAGTTCTTCTGGCCAGGTCCCTACCGCATTGTGCGTCGTTATGTCGCAGTTTGCGAATTGTGTGAGCGCCGGAAGAAACCTCGACTGTAGCCTGTCGGACGACTCTATACATTTGAAGTTCCCTCTGAATCTTTCTTTCGGGTGAGCCTTGCCTTGCTTTGACCCTGTTGCGACGACGTCTAGAGGAAATAAGTGCATCGCCGTCACTACTACTTACGCGACAGGCTACGCGATAACAAACATGTTGCCGACTAGTTGGGCAAGTGACGTCGCAGATTTTCTACTTCAGGACGTCATTCTCCACCGCGGTGCACCTCGACAGTGACTTACAGACAGCGGCCGCTCGTTATTTTCTCGACTTGTCTACGATTTCCCCCATTCTCGTGCCAGTAAGCACAAGCTGTCCCCGCCTACCACCCATAAACGTACGGTGTTAAGGAACGTCTCAACCGACAACTCACAGAGATGCTGTCGATGTACGTCTCCTACGATCACCGCGACCGGAACGGTACGCTGGCCTACGTGGAATTAGCGTAGGACTCATCGGACATGACACCGCAGGACATTCACCCATTTATCTTTTGTACGGTCGCAACCCCGCAATGCCGTTTGACACCATGCTCTTTTCTGTGGCACGTGTTGCAACTGAGTAAGCCAGTAAAGTCATCGCTGCCGCTCGTATGGCACGTCAAGTTCTCTGATCCTGTTTATTAGCCTCACAGGATATAATTTAATGACATTATGCGGTTTTACGTGCCAAAGCCACTTTCTGTATGTGACGCACGCGGTAGGGGAGGACGCCGGAAATTTCAACCACGTGGGGTTCTTTAACGTGCACCCACATCTAAGTACGCGGGTCTTTTCCCATTACGGCCCCCATCTAAATGCGGCCGCCGTGGCTAAGATACGATCCCGCGACCTCGTGCTCAGCAGCTGAACACCATAGCCACTGAGCAACGACGGCTGGGACTCGCAGAATCTGCAAAAAGAGCGTTACGACTACGGTCATCACGAAGTTCAGTTCACCCCAGGTGCTTGGGTGCTCCTTTGGTCGCCATGTCGTCGGGTCGTCCTCTTCCAGAGGACTCTCTCTCGCTACACAGGGCCTTTTGAAGTCCTTAGTCAAGTTAACGACGGAAATTACGAGATATCGCCGTTACATTTTGATCCATCCTCAAGTCCGACGCTTGTTGATATCGTCGCCTTTCGGGGCTGAAACAATACTTCGCTCGCAGTGCTTCGCCTAACATTCGCCGTGACGGCGCTCTAGCACCGGGGGGTCCTGTTACAGAACGATAAAAGATGAGAAAGAAAGAAGATCGCGAGACGCTGCCTGCAGCGTGATGTTGGTGGTCAGCCATCTTAACTACGTTGACTCTGCGTGTACATATGTTATATGTTGCATATATATATATATATATATATACATATATATAGTTCTGTGTGTGCGTGCGTGTGTGCGCGTAGTGGCGTAGCCAGAAATTTCCTTCGGGGGGGGGGGGCTCATCGCAGCTCGGCCTCCTCCTCCTAAAATTTGTCAAGGTATCAAACACATCAAAAATAACACCATTGACACTGCCAAAGATGCGCTCACTCACCCTGATGCGTCGACGTCCCCCTACCGCTGACACGTAAAACTAAGTGGCGCAGTTCCCGAGGCAAGAACTGCATCATCGCCCTAACTCCTAAGCCCTCTTCTTTCGCCGCCCAACGTTATTGATGTTGCTGCTAAAGCTGTCTCTCTGCTTGCCCTCATTGACACAGGTGCCGCCATATCTGTGATTACCAGAATACAATGCCGCGCAATACCAAAAGTCACAACGCCTTTCTTCGGTCCTTTACTCCTCACGGCCACAGCACAGAACGTCCAGCGGGTGGCTGCGTGCACCGCCAGACTTGAAATCCAAGGAGTGCTCTACACAATCCAGTTCATCGTTCTTCCCCACTGTTTCCACTGTAAAATTTTAGGTTGGGATTTTCGCTCCCGTCACCAAGCTGTCATTGATTTCTCCCTTGCAGAAGTCGCCTTCTCTTCGCTTGGTAATGCCACATCTGATGACGTTTCGCTTTTCTGCACCAAGTTGTCCCTCGCGGACGACATCCAAATACGTCCGCACGCATCCGTTCTGGCACCTATATCAAGTTCCCTTGCCTCCGACTCTACGGTACTCCTGACACCTTCCAAAGCTTTCGTTCATCGCCACCTCTCACGCCTCCCAACTGCGCTCCTTGGCCTTCAAGCTGGTGCGACTCACCTTCCTGTTACAACCACTTCCCCTTCCCGGTTACTTTTCTTCGCGGCGATTTTCTCGGCACTGTGGAGCCTTACGACATCGTTACCACGTCGGAACTTCATATTGGATTATCAGAGATCAACACCCTCTACTGTAGTTCCGTAACTGCTACATCGCCTGAAGACGTTTTCAGCCACGTCATCGACAACGCCTTAAACCCCAAGCAACGCCATGACCGTCTCCTCGAGAAATTTCGCCCTGCTTTTGACAGCCACAACACTTCTCTTCACCGAATGACGACTGTATGTCACCGGATTGACACCGGCTCTCACTCACCGCTATGGCAGCGACCATACGCGTATCGTCGAGAGAACGACGCGTTATTGATGAGAAAGTAGGTGGAATGCTAAAGCGCGGTGCCATTGAACCGTCCGACAGCCCATGGGCATCGCCAGTTGCTTTAGTTAAAGAGAAGGATGGCTCAATCCGCTTCGGCGTGGATTACCGTCGCCTAACCAAAATAACCCGAAAGGATGTTTATCCATTGCCGCGGATCGACGACGCCCTATACTGCTTCAAAGGAGCAGGGTTCTTTTCCTCCCTCGATCTACGCTCTTGTTATTGGCAGGTGCCTATGGCTGCATAGGATAAGCCCAAAACTGCTTTCATCACACCAGATGGCTTTTAGGAATTTTTTGTGATGCCATTGGGACTTTGCAACGCCCCCAAGACTTTTGAGCGGATGATGGACACTATTCTTCGAGACCTCAAATGGAACACGTGCTTGTGTTATTCGGCTGATGTAGTAGTATTTGCACCAGATTTTCCTACTCACCTTCATTGCTTGGAGCAGGTTTTACGCTGTCTCAGTGACGCTAGCCTCCAACTAAAGCTGAAAAAATGTCTCGTTGGGGCATGCAAGCTGACAATTCTCGGACATGTCGTGTCGAAGGCCTGCGTTCTCCTTGATGCCGCTAAGCTCTGTGTGTGTGTGTGTGTGTGTGTGTGTGTGTGTGTGTGTGTGTGTGTGTGTGTGTGTGTGTGTGTGTGTGTGTGTGTGTGTGTGTGTGTGTGTGTGTGTGTGTGTGTGTGTGTGTGTGTGTGTGTGTGTGTGTGTGCGCGCGTGTGCGTGTGCGTGTGCGTGTGCGTGTGTGTGTGTGTGTGTGTGTGTGTGTGTGTGTGTGTGTGTGTGTGTGTGTGTGTGTGTGTGTGTGTGTCTTTGAATCCTTTTCTCCCACTGTGTCCATTCTTCAACGAGGTTGGAGAGAATCGCGGGGCACCCCGCCAGCATATGTCTGATTCCAATGATGCCATTACAATTGTTGCAGTCCATCTTAATCTTCCTCTCTGGATATGATGTTAAAGAATTCCGGAGGCCATCGTGCCTCAAAGACTTGCGCAGTTTCATTGGCCTCTGTTTGTACTTCCTCCGCTTTATTCGAAATTTCGCTTCGATTATGGAACCTCTGACAGAGCTTCTTCGGGGAGACCCCAATCTTTCCGCGTGGTCCCCGGCTTGCGATGATGCATTCGCGACTCTACGTCGCCTGCTCACAACACCACCAATACTGCGCCATTTCGATTCAGCTGCTCCCCCGGAAACCCATACGGATGCTAGCTGTCTTGGTCTTGGCCCTATGCTCGCCCAGCAAAAGCCCGGCTGTTGAAAATATGTTGTTGCTTATGCGAGCCGCAATCTCACGAAAGCTGAAGCGAATTATTCAGTCACGGAGAGAGAATGTCTAGCGATCTTCTGGCCCATCCCAAAATTTCATCCATACCTGTACCCTGCCGGCCCTTCGATGTCGTTACCGATTAGCACGCACTTTGCTGGTTGTCGTCTCGCAAGGACCCCTGCTGCCGCCTAACCCCGGTTGGCACTGAGGCTCCAAGAGTATGATATCCGGGTTGTCTACCCACACAGGCAAGAAGCAAACCAGTGCAGATGCTCTTTCGCGCTCGCCTGTCTACACCGACATTGTCAATGTCTCTATCCTAGACGACCCACTTCTCCCATTCGCATCTGTCGACATGGCTTATGAGCAACGCTAGGACTCCTGGATTTCATCTTTGATAGATTACATCTCTGATTTACCTGCACGCCCACCATCCCGGGCGTTACGGCGACAAGCTTCGCACGCGTCTATCGCCGTAACTACAGTTCCGACGGCCACAAATGGCTGCTTGTAATATCCCGCAAGCTCCGCACTGATGTACGCGCCGCTTTCCACACCGACTCTCAGTGCGCACACGCTGGTCTCTTCAATACGTACACCAGACTACGCCATAGGATTTATTGGTGCGGTATGCACACATTTGTGCAAAATTACATTCGCTCTTGCACAGTGTCAACGCCGCAAGCCTGATTATTGCCGCACTTCTGGACCAATGCAACATTTGCCGTGCCATTCGCGACTCTTTGACTGGGTCGCGATAGACCTATAAGGACCTCTGCCATACACAGCTTCTGCCAATCGCTGGGTCGATGTAGCTATTGACCACCTCACGAGGTGTGCAGAAACCGCCGCTCTACCAGCCGCAACGGCTCGTGACGTTGCCTCCTTCTTCCTTCAACGCTTCGTTTTATGTCACGGCGCTCCCCGCAAGCTCCTGAGCGACCAAGGCGACGTCTTACAGGCCGATGTCTGTAAATAACTTGTCGCTGAATGTCGCGTTATTCATCGCTGTAAAACCAGACATCACTTGCAAACAAAAGGATTGCCAAAGTGCTTTAAACAAACTCTTTGCGACATGCTTTCGATGTATATCGCCTCCGACCACATCAACTGGGACGTCATCCTTCCATATGTCACGCACGCCTACAATACGGCACCCCAGTCAACAATAGGCTTTTCTTCCTTCTTTCATCTATATGGACGCGAACCATCATTTCCCATTGACAATATTCTTCCTTACCGTCCCGACTCCTCAGAGGCTACACTGGTTTCCGAAGCCGCCCGGTATGCAGAAGAATGTCGGCAACTAGCTCGCTCCCTTACAACGCAAGAACAAGCGCTACAGAAATTTCGTCATGACGACGGGCGCCCCCACCACCAGTTTTCGCCTAACGCTCTCCTTTGGTGGTGGGTGCCTCCTACTCCAACACCAGGAGTATCCTCCAAGTTTGTATCCCGAAACTATTGTACCCTTCCGGGTTATGCAGCATTCTCCAGTAAACTACGTCATAGAACCTGTAAAGCCCCCTATGGACCTGCGTCGCCGAGGCCGCGAAACTGTGCAGTAGATCGACTCAAGCCGTATCACGACGCCTTAGGCCTCCTGTGCGGCTCCGTCTTCAGCGAGGGTGAAGTTGTAAGGAAGTGCGCTATGCAGCGCTCCGCAGCCGGATCGCCAGCGCTACTGAAGTGGTGCTTGGGCTTGGGTTCCTGGTGTGACCGGATAAGCCTACGCTGTTGCGTCTTCCTGTCGGGGTCCTTCGTCCACAGTCATGTCGGAGTTCTTTGCCATAGTTCGAACGTATTGCTTTGCAGCAGCTGTCAGCGGTCGTGCATCGTGAGTAATTGCACCGATGTTATAGTCACAACAAAGAGCACATACAAGGAGCACCAGTTCTGCAAAATATATGAAGGCGAGAGAAATGAAATAGAGGAAATAAGAATGTATGACAAATGGGGTGGTTTATTTAGAAGTAGTCTCTATGAGCATTTAGACATTTGTCCCACTGACTAACTAGTCGCGTGATTACCATCTCATAAAACTCTTTGGGTTGGTGCTTCAAAAAGTTTGTAACTGACTTTCAAGTCATCGTCCGACACGAACCTCGTTCCCTTGAGCAGTTTTTTTTTTAGTTGCACCATAATGCTGAAGTCGCAAGGTGACAGGTTTGGGATGTATGGCGGATCCCACTTGAACTTTGCCAGTTTTGTGCAAACCACATTAGAGACGTGGGGACGGGCATTGTCGTTGAGCAAGATGGCCCATTCTGGAATCCTCGTCGTTTGTTCTTGATCCGGCGTTTCGCAATATCAGAAACGATTGATAGTCTCTCCAGGTTTAGTAAACTAGATCAGTAGTAGCCTCTGACGACAGAAAAAAAGTCCACACCTTTCCGCCGGAAATGACGGCCTTTGCTTTCTTTGGGGGTGATGAATTCAAATGTTTCCACTGTAAGCTTTGCCATCGAGTTTCAGGCTCGTAGTAGCGCCAACATAATTCGTCCCCGGTCATCATTTGTTTTTCTCGTCTGCTAGCCGGAAAGCGTCCAAAATTCTGCCAGGCGAAAATCCTCTTTTGCCAGAGGAAAACGAACGCGCCCTAAAGTGCGCCACGCGGTGGTGGGGGCAACACGAGAAAAGCGCATGCGCTCTGGCTGACTCTGACAGCCGGCGTGTAGTGAGAACCAGAGAATTGAAGAGGCTCAACGTATTCCCGCGATTAAATTTCAAGTAGAAAAATAAATAAGAACCTAGTTAACTTAGCTGGCTTTAGTGTCGTGACATGGATTCTTTGGCGCAGGTAAAAAAAAAGCATGTTGATATTCTTTTCTGTGACATCACGACACAAATGAACCCCCACAGTGCTTTCTCTGATCAGACTTCGCTACGTGCTTTGTCAACTTGTCTGACAGTGTGTTGATTTGGCTTGTCACGTTGTATGGTCCGACGCACGACTTTAGAGAAGTGAATGCACCATTGACGTCACATATTTTTAACAACAGCAAACCCACAGAATTCCGGAATTGAAAATCTAATGCACGACTTTGGAATTGTCACTGCACGTTTCGCATCAAAAGTTTATGAGAACTTCATACCCGCAAAGCTTCGGAATTTAAATCCATGCGCTCCGTAGATACCGTGGCCTCAGTGAGCTGCCGTGACAAGCCATCAAAACGCCCTTGAAAATTTGTGCTCGGATCCTCCGAGTGATGTGACTCCCGGCGCGTCGGCGTTGCCGCGAAATCCGGCACGAGATCATAATGTTCGAGCTGAAATGTCGATTGTTAAATAGACATTCTAGACATAATCCACAACAATTGCCGGCGGTAGCGGTTGTTCTGGTCGGCGGTGCATGACAGGACGAAAAAATTTTGGAGAGGGGGGCCTGAAGTCCCATAGTCCCCTCCCCCCGGGCTACGCCTGTGTGTGCGTCTGTGCGTTCGTGGGTTGGTGAGGCATTGCGGCTTTTCATTGAAATACGGAAATGTTTAAAATGTATCAGTCCGACTTAGTAATATAATTACAGGATATCGTCGTCAGTCACGCCTGTTGAGCCATTAGGAAGGGATATTGATAATGGTTATTTCGACTTATAATTTATTACACTCCTTTGGTCTAATACAATGTGGTCATATATATAGTGCGGCCGGCCGAACATTGTCCACCGTAGCATAATTCAGTAGGAGAAGGATTCCACTCTTCCAGGAATTCTTCCAGGAATGGAATTCTAAGAATTTCAAGAATGTAGAAGAATTTGGTAGCCATCACATTGAAAGAAAACAGTCTCTGTTTTTGTTTGGATTCCTTAATGCGCAGCCGACAGTGCCCGGTTTCAGAAGTGCGTGACTGGACAAAATAGCTAATCTTCCCCCGTCCTGCCATGTTTTGATAGTCGTGGACGAGTGCGCTCTTTTCCCCTTCTCGAATGCGCTATGATAGAAACATGGGAGCCCTTGCTGCCGAAGGCTATTTTTTAGCAGTGGTTTTGTACATCAGAATCAGAATCAGAATCAGTTTTATTTTCCTCAAGGAAAGGAAAAATGGACCCCAGACAAAAAGCTGCTCATTGAGCAGCTTGACGAGGCCTGAGGCCCTACAAGCTGTGGCAACAGCGGCAAAACAGCAGTGTATGTCGGACTAGAAGAGGAAAAAAAAAAGCAACTTGAGAAACAAAAAAAAAAGAACTAAAAAAAAGAAACTGTTCGCACCAAGCTGTGAAGAACGACAACAAAAAAAATATTTACACATACATACACCAATACCAACCAATATTGTACACTGACATGTTATATTCACACGTACACACGCAAAAACCTGTAGAAGTGGCGCGCATACGCCCCTATATATATACATATATGTACACCTACATATACATATACACGCGTACATGGTATATATACACACACACACACCATTCAAGTGCACACATGCTTAACTTCAAGTTAAATATTTTACGAAGAATGAGCTGTTATAAAAAACGGGGAGCGAGAAAAAGAAAGTGAAATTGGACAATGTGTGCAAAATCATTCCACACTAGTCCACACAATCGAAAACCTAATTTCTTAAAGTGACTGAATGTGTGTCTCCTTGAAATTTCCGGAGTCCTCCCCTACGGCGTGCCTCATAATCAGAAAGCGGTTTTGGCACCTAAAGCCTCATGTAATTTAATATGTGTCTGCTTCAAGTGCATATATAGCTCTAGCTCGGGTAAAGCCACGACAATATGAAATACATGTATGATTGAGCTTTCAATTTAATGTTGTTTCAATAATTCACACGGATGCGGTGCCCCTTGTGGGGGAAGCGTCGTAAATCTCGCTACAAACAAGCCCCAAAGCCAGGAAGTACGATAAAGTTGTTTCGTGTTCTGATCAAAGTGCAATTATCAGCATTTTTATGCTCAAAACTTAATATCTCCATTTGCGCCCAGCATGTGATATGCCACCACACTTGATAATGTGCATTTTTTAAATGGCCGCTCGAAGAAGATGAACTTGTGCAGATATATCTTTATCATTAATTTCGCGACATATTACGCTATCATTTCCTCACAATCCCGAACTCTGCATAAGCGCACAAGAGCATTCTTTTCTTCATGTAAGGAATGGCTTCCTCCGCCATCCTCTAGACGTTGCTCGACATGGAAGCAATTCAGCTGTGTTTCATGGCAAGGAATAAGTAAGACTAAGAGAAAAACTATAAGAAACGTTGGAAATCAAGTTAGAAACTTTATTTTGACTCGTAAGCCGCTGCACAAGCATCCCTCAGTAACAATAAGATACTCTCTGGATGAACCAAATTCGCCCTGCACACCTACAGTGTAGTGGGCACACATTCTTTCCGTCACAGTTCTGAAAGAAACGTTCTTATATTTTAGATGTGCAATAGAAACATGCTGAAATACACAAACACACACACGCACATATATATATATATATATATATATACATATATATATATATATATATATATATATATATATATATATACCTTTTTTTAAAGATGAGGCTAATTGTAGAAAAACGGCGTAGACAGAAGTACAAACAATAAAAACGTAATAAATGAACAATATGGCTATCATGTGAGGACTTTTCACCTTTACCAAACTGATGCCTTTGCCTGAAATAATCTCTGTGGGAACCCGTATGGGTCCCGAAATGTCTCTGCGTTATTTTCCCTTTGACTTGGTCAGTGACCAACAATTTCTTCATCATTATGTTACCTGACCAGACGAGCTTTCGTCAAACTCTTGACTACATTTCTATATCCTGCCAAGAATACACGAAGAAGATATTCGAGGCCGACCGATGCTTTCTGGGAGTGAAACCATAACAGAAAACAATTTTGATCAGCTGTTCTCGTTGTTTTGAGCGCCGTTCTGCGTCTTCACAAATGCATGACATTACTGAAGCACGATAAATGTGAAATAATTCATCGTTTCTGGATTTTATACAGGTTATGACATCACACTATGCACCAAAGGTGAGCATTGTGAGCGAGGTGTCAGCCAAGCGAATATCACCCAAAACAATCTCCGGCCTTGCCTATGATAATTGCATACGTTGGTGCTTATTAAGAAAGTCTTCAGAGGTAAGGCAGACCCATAACGCAAACAGCCTTTTCTCGTTTGTGCTCTTTTTCACCTTGTGTGTGTGTCTCACCTCTGCAGCACTGTATTCAAATTGTTGCCCAAAACCATTGGCACGTAAACATTTAATATTGCTTGACCTGACTCGTCCGTTCGTATCAAAGCAGTTTCAGTCGCTATTGTAGAGAAGCTTTCTTTCTTGAATGACTAATTTCTTTCAAACCTGAATAAGACAGAAGCTTCATCCAATTAATCTGTCAATAGTTCCTAGAGCACATAACACTGTGTTCAGTAGTATGATTCTTCCACATATATTTCTCACTTTTATAAATACTATTGAATTACTAATGAGCTAGCGTTATAATGTTTTACGCTTTCATATGTTTTTTGTATTTTACGTGGAAAGAGCTATGATAATTGTTTCGCTTCACGTACGAGTGCAATCTCCCTTAGTTTTTGGAAACTTGTACTTACCACTCTCTTGCAGGACGAGGAAGCAATCCGCTCTTCAACCTTCACAGCCTCCTTTGAGTTGTTCATTTTATTCGGCCTTGATGAGCTATTGAAAGACAGAATTCGCCATAGTAATCTTTCTAAGTTCAAGAGCTTCTCGAACAACGCATATACTACTGCGCAGAAGTGCGCACAGTGACGTAGGTATAGTTTCATATAGAATTAATACATTGTCTCATGTTGTGCGAAATAAGATGTTCAGACATATTAATTAATATAACACGCACCCGATAATTTAGTCAAGGATGTATGTTTCCGTATTTGTGAAAAATTCAGCACCTTACCGACTTTACACTCATCATGTAAGATTACTTGGTTGAAAAATTGCTGGAACTTTACAGTAAATATTTGAACAAGCATTCTGTTTCTTTTAAAAAATCAAAATGACAAAGGAAGTTTAACATTTTACGTTGCCGATACCACCCTATAAGGATCGCTTTAAACTGCCAATGATATTCCTAAAATGCTTTTGCTCATATATAACAGGTAGCATTGGTAACTGATACAGAGAAGATAATGACGTTCATGAAAGCTACATGCAGAAAAAGTTTTCAACGTATATCATGAAACAATTGAAAACTCCGTGTAGAAGAAATTCTGAAAAAAGCTTTCTTAAACTCTGGTCGGCACGGGGGATTTTTAAACCATAGCTTTCGCGCAATAGCAATCAACTTCATCGTTTTCGTTCACTGAACTTTAAAACCTTCTGGGAATAAGTAACGAGAAAATAAAAAGGATGGCTCGGTATCCTACATAGCAGTAGCATGTAGGATACAGCCCTTTACCTGCGGAATAGTTGTCCCAGCAGTAGCCTTCGTCGTACTATTTAATGAAACGAAGGGGGCATTTTTGCTTTTAAATTTTCGATAATTGAGTTTGAGAGTAGAACGTTATGCTTTTTCAACTCAGCAAGGTTTGCGTCCTGCTTTTTTAGCGCCACATATCTCTTTCTCCAAATATTCGCTGTACCGGTGGATCGAAACAAGCTGTATTTAACAGGTGCTCTTTATTTTTATAATTTATTTGAAGGGAACTCCATGCAACTATTTACCAAATATAAACTTTAGGCTTGCTAATTTTAGAAGTAGGAAAAATATAAATATTAAATTCCTTTACCTTATTAAGCAGAAGGTAACAAAAACTAGAATACTTGTAATTTTCTTCATGACAGCCGTAAGTTTCCCGCTACATTGGTCTGGAAAAAAGCATTAAAGCGCTATAAACCCATGCGAAATGTAAACCTGACGTGTTCACTGAGCAGCATTGATGATATTTCTACTTAAACCAGCGTATTTTTGTAAGATCACGTCAGATGTATATTGTTCACTTCCGCAAGTTTCATGCGGAAATGCTTCAGAATTGCGTAGACAGATTCTTATGAGCTGCGTTAGAAGAAGTGGTTTCTTTTCAAGGTAAGCACTACGCCAACGATTGAATCATTTATGGAAATGTATCTATCGCGCGGACGTGGGGTATCTTTCCCTTTATTTCTTGTATTTTATTCGTCTGTTCGCAACCATACCAGAGATCAGCCGGATACGCTTACAGTAGCCATAGCAGCAGATTTGGTCTTCTCCCTCACTTGCGCGAACGCGAGAAAATTAATTCCTAAACAAGATTTATAAAATGAAGTTTTGACGTTTCTGTGAGCTCAGATATTTGGTATTTACTGTGCCTGTCTGCTTAGCCACATAACAACATTCAGAAACAGAAAGAGAGAAAGGAACAGAGACAGAAATGGAGGTTATTCACTGTAGACCCACTGGTTACTCTGTCCTGGGATAAGCTATAAAGGGAAATAAAGATGAGAGAAAAAGACACCACCAAAAACAAAACTACATGCTTGTCATGTGGCACACGAAAGTTCCTAGAATACTTCCCTTAGTTCACTTATCCTCAAGAAGTGCAACAGCATTATCAACGACTTCTGGTTTCCTTAAATGCTTCTGGTTTCCGACAAATGATTGTTTCATCTCTGTAGTGCGGTTGCACTTTCTGCCTATGCACCCTTAAAGAAGGCGATTCAAGAAGAAAATGCACCAGTGTCATCTGGCAGTCACAGCTCTCGCATCTTTGGTTGTGTGTTACTTCAGAGTGAAATGTGTAGGCGTTAGCCAATGCTTTGCCAAGCCATATAAAGCACAAAAAACCTTTATTTAGCTCGCGGTATTCCTTGTGGAAGAGTGGGGTGAAGTTGTTGACCCAATGTATGAAGGGATTGAGAATTCCGCCTAGTTCCATTGTAACAATCGCCATTGGCGTGCTAGCGAGCCAAGGCTTAAAGCGTCATCATTTCGTGACATTGCTATTAGAATTCAGAAGATGTCATCATAGGCTGATCGGGTGGCCTCATCCGCAGATATTACTGTAGACGCCAGATGGGTCCGGTATTGATTCATATCGGATGTGTTCTTTGTCCACGACTGATTGCTCATTAGGCCGTGGTCAAATGACCATATAAATCATTGGAAACTTGCCTTTGAGGTGTGAAAAACGGATGCTTCCTGTGATGATTCTTGAATTATAAGCTATAGTGCCGTATAGAGGGCGGCATGTGATGCTACTTGGATGACGTCGAATGACATGTCGTGAATTTAAGGGTCATCGATCTCTTGGGAATAAACGCTACACTTGAAATCTTACAGGTGAAACTTAAACAGCCTTGTAGACGTGATAGCAGTTATCGTGGTTATTATAGAATAGCAGTAGAATGTGTCAAAGGGCTTGGGATGAGAATTCCATTTTTTCTGCAAAGAATTATGATGAGGACATCAAGTGGCTGTAGGCAACACAACGGTAAAGTTGGTCCTGCTGTCGGCGTCAAGTTTGACGGTAATGATGCATTATGAACGGCAATAATGCCGCTAAATGCAGAACGTGGCCTAGCCGCAGGTATGGAGGCGAGATAGTGTCAGGGAAGCCGCGCGATGTTTGGCATGTTCGTCTTCAAAGCGTAGACGCACATGTATAGTGTGACTGGGTCTTCTTGCGCAATTATCACAGTCGCCGCCGTAGATGCAATCGCTGGCAGGCTAAAACATACTATCAAAACTTGAGCTTGCAGCGACTGGAAGACATGGGGTTTCCGTATTACGTGGTCTTCCTAGCACGGACCAGGTGTAGTTCAGTAAACTCATAAACCGCACGGTGCAACCTGAAGCGCCAATGGTGCTCATGCATCCTTCGGCTTTCCCACAAGACATCTTACGACGTGACTCATTATGGTGCGCTTATTTTTAATAACATGAGATATGTGAACTCCAGGACTAGCCCATATCTAATATTACTCCCAGAAAGCCACGGGTCTTCCCATAACTGATTACGTGTCTGTCATTTGTAACCACCTATGGTGTCATCACATTGTTTGTGAAGGCAACCAAAGGGCACTTCTCGGATGGTAGCTCCTGTCGTTGTATTTTGAAGGTGCTCCTACGTTGTTGTGGCTGCTTTTCCAGCTTGGTAAGTACATTGAAGCGTGGCGCACAAGATGCCCAGACACATACATTGTCTCCATACATTGATGCAGGAATAGCCGAAAGAAAAATATCAACACGGCCGATGAGCGGACCGCAAGAGAGCATGGAGTTCTCAACTCCACCCATGAGTAAACTTTGACAGGTGTCAACATGTGACGTTGCACCGTACTCTGTTTGTACAACGAAGGATATGTCTTTCAAACAGCTGTTTATTTAAAGAATGATGTGGCCTCCTAACCCACCAACCAGCAAAGCTTTTGCAAAGCTTCATGGGCAATATTATCGTATGTACATTTCGCATCTGAGAACATCACTCCGGATAATTTTTTGAGGATTGCTGACGTTTCTCCGCGCCTAAACGTATATTACGTTACATATATGCGATGTTCCGCGACGATAGTTGGTAGAGAAAATTATCGTCCAATATCATTGACAAGTTTTCGCTGCTTAAATGCTTGGACATATTGCATCTAACATATATCATCATTTGGAATCAAATAATTTTTGTTTATTAACCACGATGAATTAAGGAAAGGCTTGTCATGTGAGACGTAGTCACTAGAATTCACAACAGACTTGTATTTTAACATGGACCGCAATCTCAAAACAGATTGCTTTTTTCTCGTCTTATCCAAAACCTTCGACCGTGTAGCTCACTGCCATCTAATTTCCAAGTTATCTTTTCTCAAATTAGACTGCTTAACACTCTGCTGAATTCGTAACTTCCTAACAAATTGTCAGCAATTTACAATTGTTTACAATTTTACGTCACCCCTAGGATATGTCAGTTCCGGTGTACCGCAGGGCAGCGTACAAGGACTCTTGCTTTTTCTTATTTACATCCATGTTCTGCCCAATAACATCTCATCCTGAATGCATGTTTTCGCTGATGATTGTATATTATATCGACCAATTAGCAGCCTTGATGACCATCGCATTCTTCAAGAGAACCTTCATCTCGTTACCAAATGGTATGAAGACCTGCAAATGAAACTTAACTCATCTAAATGTCAACTAATGACATTCACGCGAAAAACATCAATTAATAGCTTTTCCTATTATATAAACACAAATATGGTATCTCAGGCATCAGTACATAAATATCTAGGCGTAAATCTTACACCGAGCCTTTCCTAGGCCTTTCACATCGCAACAACATGCGAAAGCGCTTCCAAATCTCTTGGGTATATTCGTCACATCTTGCGTAACTGCCCGTCTAACATGCGTAAATTAGCATTCGTATCATTTGTACGCCCTCAGCTTCATTTGGCGTCATCTATATGGTCTCCCTTCCATGAAGGCTTCATCGACATATAACCGAGCTAGTCGATTTCTTTCTGGAAATTACAGCTACCAGTCCAGCATTACCCAAATAAAACTCACCTTTCCCTTCAATAACTGAGCAGCCGACGTAAAATAGCACTCCTGTCCCCGCTCCAGAGATATGTTCACCGAATGAAGCCATCAAACTTGCCACTGGAACGCGCGTCTTGCACATCACGACGATTGTATGATGATTTCAGCCTCACTCGCATTTATGGCAACGCTAACACATTTAAGTTCTCGGCTCTACCACGAGCGACTCGATTATGCAATTCGCTTCCTAAGAGCGCTGTCGGTCAAATGAGCAATGATAAATTCAGACCGCTGAACTTGCAGTCTTGTTCATAACAAATATATTCATCTGTACATATGTGTTGTCGTATAATACGCGTCAGATATGGGCCATGTCTTTGCTTTTTGTTGTTGTTGTTGTTTCAATTTCGTTTGCTTTATGTGGTCGCCCTATGTTGCTATTTTAAGCGCGTGGTACATACCTTCTTATGTTACCGTGAACTGTACTTTTCACTCCTTTCCCGACAACTCTTTGTATTGATTTATGGTTTTTATTTGTGACACTGTTTTGCAAGCACGTGATCGTTATAAACATTTTTAGCTCTCTCATCTTTTAACGCTCATATATCTGTTTTCTCTTGTCATTTGTTCAATGACGCCCCCCCCCCCTTACTCAATGCTTCCCTTGGGGGCCTGTAAGGTACTTTGTAAAAAAATAATAAAAATAGTGTCAGGGTATATCTGGTAGTGGTCTAGGTGCCATTGAAGGCGAGTCTCCAGCATCCTCTTCATCACGTTTCCGAGACAACTGACCAGTACGACGGGTGATAAGAGGCCACGTCAAGGAGAAATGTTCCTGTTTTTAGTACAGCGAACAGGCAGCTGGATTTCCATGAACGTGGATACAAACATCCAAGCCACGAATCGTTTTTGCAGCTAGTAAAGCAACGTATTGCAGTTTGGCAGAAGTTGCATTTGTACTACCAGGCCCAGGTTATCAGAAATGCCTGCAGGTTCCCAAGACAGCTAGCAGCTTCTGTACGGTAAACGGACTGCCCATTGAGGAACCTATCAAGATTTGCGCATCACCTGTATTTTTTGCAGTGAACACTGACAGTTGCGCGGCAACACTCACCCAAAAATCTTCCAGTACTTCAGTTTATCGAGGTCCTAGGTGGTGAGTAAGGTACTTTAAAAGATGATTTTGTCGTAGTAGTTTTCTTTGACCGCGAACAGTAATCCTTATATGTCGCAAAGGTTTGTGTGTTTCAAGCGACTAACAAAACGATTTCTACCTTAAAGGCTGCAGTGCGCTGATAGCATCCTACATTTTATTCTGCGCACTTCTCGCCTATGTGAATTCGTAAACAGATTTTGTGCATTTATAGCGTCATTCCCCGCGATGACTGATAGCACGGAGGGGGCGCTCTAATTACGCTTAAAATTCACAAAATGTAGGTAAAGCTGTAGAACTACCAGCGTCTTTAGTAACATGCCTAAATATACTTTCAATGTTCACAGGATGGCACTCTTCATTGTCATCACACCTAACCTTCATAAGCGTCCTACATATTGACCAGTCACTGCGTGGAGAAAGTGAGGTAGTGATTGGGTTGCCTAGGCACTCGCTTTTAAGATACATGCGAATGTGGTTCCTACAATGGGTGTCGTTGTCTAAAGTGCACTTAACCTTATCGTTGATGCTGCGTGACGTTATGTCGAGGCAGCTCGTATAGGTCAATCTCCCTAGAAATATACTACTGCCATCATTTAGACACCATAGTTCGTAAACCGATGCAAATGATATTACTCGCCTTCACCGGCTATTTATCTTTAATGTTCCCCATAATTCATGATGGACAATAAAATCGCTTGGTATATTCGAAGGCACAGGTGAAGTTGTACGATGAGCCCTTACTCTCGCGGTATAACACTGGCTAGATCGTTAAAACAGGCGCCTTAAAGCGTGCATGTGTACTTGCAGCGATTTGCTGTCAAAAACGTAGTGGTTACTGCTATGAGGTGTCACCGGATGCTGAAGAAAGATGAGCTCGCACCTAACCTGAATGTTTACTTCTTATAGTCGCTCCAGGAAGAATACAAAAACTTCATTGCCTGATAACCATATAAATTTGGGAAGGCACGACTCCCAAGTAGCGACATTGAGAAACTTGTTCTTAAATAGTCAAAAATAAAATAAAATTGATTTGAGACTTCGGCAATTCTATCGAAACATTGAACCTTCATTGACTTTTTATAACCCAACATCACCAAATTCAGAGAATCAATTATTTGAAGTGCAGCGCGAGCATCCGGAGTTAGTATGCTCGTTAGAAACACTCAAAAGGTATTCGTAAGTGCACTTATCGTAGTTACGAGTTATTGCTCTTGCCCCTGAATGCCGTCCTTCGGAAGCTGCACTCTACCGGAATAATTTTGTGTAGCGATGAAAACAAGCACTCTTTATCTAATACTACTAAGAAATTTTAGCAGAAGGATTAAAGGAAAATTCTGTCAGGCCAGGTTATTAGAACTTTCGGGGTGCACTCGATATACTACTTATGAGAATGGTGCTCCACTGGAATATGCAGTTTTTAAAAATTGAGACTTAAAACAAATGTCAAAATACATCCGTGCAAAAGTCAATCTTCGAAACAGGTCTACTTTTAGAGGAAGCATTAGTTCGGAGGCTGCTGTATAAATAAATAGGAACGGAGAAAACGTTTTTCTTAACTACGGCCCATAAATATATGTGGTTTGTAGCATATCAAACATTATGTTGAAATATAGTGGCTGCTTTAGGTGAATTCTCAATTCAGAACGAAAATTTTCTAAAGAAACTGTGGGAAATTTAAAGCTTTTACAGAACTGAACTGTCAAGTTTACAGCACCGCAACTAAGCAAAGCAAAAACATTAGCAGAATTCAGTTAGGTGAATTTTTGACAAAGGTCGTGTACTATATGTGGGTGTTAGTACACTGTTAATATGTGAGCAGAACTGTTCCAACATGCTCGTAGACATTGTAATAAAATCGTCCGCTTTAGATGGTCTAACGGATACAGTTTAGAAAACTTTGAACTCTGTGTTAGATCAGGGTAACATATTTATGAAGTTCGTGCTTCTAATGTTTTGAAGCCTATGAAAATAGAGCTATATTTGAAGAATGCGCGCAGTCTCAGTGGAAATGCTGTGTGGTGCAGTCGCTAGAGTTTCACTTTTTTCTCCTAAATACAACTAAATGTAATTGAAGATGTCGTTTTATTGCGTATTCAAGCGATTGCCTTGTTTTACATGTACTTAAGGAGGATATCTCACAGTTCGCCCCAAGCTAAAGCTTCCTCTTAATGAGGAGCACAGTGTTAATAATTTGAAAGTATTCTTTCAGGGATGGTACTTTGGTGAAACCACTGGCTAAACCCCGATCTCTTTGTGAACAAAGCAGCTTACCTATACGATTGCGTCCAATTCCGTCTGCCGCTTTTCTTAATCTTACACTTCCACAAGCATGATGCCGGTGTGATTTAGATCCAAAAATACCTCACAGACCCTCATGCATGATAAAACGCCATACTTGACAGATCTGTTTTGTGAAGCTCTCTGCCAAATAATAACACAATAGTGACACGTATACAAGCTGATCATTTGCCGGCTACCTTCTTGTCAAAAGCTAACAAATTTTGCGAATGTACAGCTCAGCATAAGACGCACTTTCCTGTGTCAGAAGTTTCTGTAATGTTGTTGCCTATTGTGTGGTGTTCTCTATGTTGTCGCCAAAGCTCATAGAATGAGAGCGGTTGTGCGACATAAAAGGTGTTCTAAATTCTAGAAAGCTCGAAACCAATAGCGATAAGGCGGGCATCAACGAAGAGTCGCGTATAGGTCGCCGGTGCGCTTCACTCGCAGTGACCTTTTGGATGGTAAACGAATGTGCTCGCCATTGTTATTTTGCCCTCTGCGTTCCTCATATTGCTGGTAGCAAGTTGTGATAATGAACATTCAGTTTCTATATTTGCAGTGGTGCCACACTGGTTCTTCACCTTCACTACAACGTGACAACAATAAGAGAATGCGGAATGATGTGAATTGCACAATAAAGCACGGATGTTGTCTATTAAGCACATCCGAACTAAGGTGCATATATATATGTATATATATATATATATATATATATATATATGGTTACGCCCACAAAAGGCGTTACTTTGAAGCCGGGCAGCGTTAGATGCGATGGCCTTGATCAGCTGAGCGCCTGTCGAGATTCAGCTAGCCAGCCACCCGTCATCTTCTTCGTTCACGACTCTTCGGAGCCCCCGCCTACTGTTTGTTGAGGCGTGAACCCACTATGCACGTAAGAGCGTCACATTTCCCTACGCGCAGACGAAGCCGGCCGGGCAAGTCAAACAGGCTGCCGAGAAATAAAGGGCTTTAAACGGGCGACATGCGAAAGTTCAGTCTCTGCTTACCGTCGGCCATTTGATGTGAGGCGTGCTATCATCATCATCATCATCAGCCTGGTTACGCCCACTGCGGGCCAAAGGCCTCTCCCATACTTCTCCAAAAACCCCGTTCATGTATTGATTGTGGCCATTCCATGCCTGCAAACTTCTTAATCCCATCCGCCCACCTAACTTTCTGCCGCCCCCTGCTACGCTTCCCTTCCCTTGGTATCCAGTCCGTAACCCTTAATGACCATAGGTTATCTTCCCTCCTCACAACATGTCCTGCCCATGCCCATTTCTTTTTCTTGATTTGAACTAAGATGTCACTAACTCGCGTTTGTTCCCTCACCCAATCTGCTCTTTTCTTATCCCTTAAGGTTACACCTATCATTCTTCTTTCCAAAACTCGTTGCGTCGTCCTCAATTGAGTAGAACCCTTTTCGTAAGCCTCCAGGTTTCTGCCGCGTAGGTGAGTACTGGTAAGACACAGCTATTATATACTTTTCTCTTGAGGGATAATGGCAACCTGCTGTTCATAATCTGAGAATGCCTGCCAAACGCACCCCAGCCCATTCTTATTCTTCTGATTATTTCTGTCTCATGATCCGGATCCGCCGTCACTACCTGCCCTAAGTAGACGTATTCCCTTACGACTTCCAGTGCCTCACTGCCTATTGTAAATTACTGTTCTCTTCCGAGACTGTTAAGCATTACTTTAGTTTTCTGCAGATTAATTTTTAGACCCACTCTTCTGCTTTGCCTCTCCAGGTCAGTGAGCATGCATTGCAATTGGTCCCCTGAGTTACTAAGCAAGGCGATATCATCAGCGAATCGCAAGTTACTAAGGTATTCTCGGTTAACTTTTATCCCCAATTCTTCCCAAACCAGGTCTCTGAATACCTCCTGTAAACACGCTGTGAATTGCATTGGAGATATCGTATCTCCCTGCCTGACGCCTTTCTTTATTGGGGTTTTGTTGCTTGCTTTATGGAGGACTACGGTGGCTGTGGAGCCGCTATAGAGATCTTTCAGTATTTTTACATACGGCTCGTCGACACCCTGATTACGTAATGCCTCTATGACTGCTGAGGTTTCGACAGAATCAGACGCTTTCTCGAAATCATTGAAACCTATATATAAGGGTTGGTTATATTCCGCACATTTCTCTATCACCTGATTGATAGTGTGAATATGATCTATTGTTAAGTAGCCTTTACGGAATCCTGCCTGGTCCTTTGCTTGACAGAAGTCTAAGGTGTTCCTGATTCTATTTGCGATTACCTTAGTAAATAGTTTGTAGGCAACGGACAGTAAGCTGATCGGTCTATAATTTTTCAAGTCTTTGGCGTCCCCTTTCTTATGGATTAGGATTATGTTAGCGTTCTTCCATGATTCAGGTACACTCGAGGTCATGAGGCATTGCGTATACAGGGTGGCCAGTTTCTCTAGAACAATCTGTCCACCATCCTTCAACAAATCTGTTGTTACCTGCTCCTCCCCAGCTGCCTTCCCCCTTTGCATATCTCCCACGGCTTTCTTTACTTCTTCCGGCGTTACCTTTGGGATTTCGAATTCCTCTGGACTAATTTCTCTTCTATTATCGTCGAGGGTGCCACTGGTACTGTATCAATCTTATAGAAATCCTCAGCCACTTGAACTATCTCATCCATATTAGTAATGATATTGCCGGCTTTGTCTCTTAACGCATACATGTGATTCGTGAGGCGTCAGGCATACGTGAGGCGTGCTATGCGGTAGGTTAATTCGCTGATACGCTCAGTAATAACATATGGTCCAACATAGTGGGCCAGCAGTTTTTCACATAATGCACGTTTCCTGGTTGGTTTCCAGAGCAACACTAAATCACCAGGGTCATATATCACGTGTCGGTGTTGGCGGTCGCAGCGTGCCTTCGAACGGTCTTGTGAAACAAGAGTGCGTAAAGAAGCAAGTCGTCCGGCTTCTTCAGCAAGACAGACTGTCTCTGATATACAAAGATTATCATGGCTGGAAAACGGGAAGATAGTGTCTAGTGTATAACGAGGCCGACGAGCGTAAAGAAGAAAGAAGGGACTGTAGCCCGTAACTTCATGCTTTGAAGTGTTGAATGCGTACGTAATGAAAGGGAGCACGCTGTCCGAGTTCCTATGATCTGACGTGACATACATGGACAGCGTGTTAGTAAGGGTTCTGTTCGTTCGTTCCATAAGGCCATTTGTTTGGGGATGATACGGGGTGGAACCTTGAAGCACATAGACGAAGCATCTCTTCGACCACGTCTGCAGTGAACTGCCACCCACGATCGCTGATGATGACTCTGGGAGGTCCATGTTGGAGAATGACAAAACGCAGCAGAAAAATACGCACTTTGGTTGCAGTAGCCGATGGTATTGCAGCTGTCTCACAGTAGCGTGTCAAGTGATCGGCACACACGATAATCCAGCGGTTCCCATCGGATGAACGTGGGAAGGACCGAGGAGGTCGATGCCAACTTGCTCAAAAGGAGTGCTGGGGGTGGCACTGCATGGAGTTGACCAGGAGGAGCACTCGTCGAGCGCTTGTAGCGTTGACACTCGCTGCAGCTGGACACATGCTGGGCGGTCGTCTGACGCATTTTAGGCCAGTAGAACCTTTCTTGAAGGCGGTAGAGAGTTCTCGCAGATACCAAATGACCAGATGTTGGATCGTCATGCATGGTGCGCAACACGGAGACACGGAGACTCTCCGGGACTACCAGAAGATATCGTGAGCCTGTAGCAGAATAGTTCTTTTTGTAAAAAACCTCATCACGAACGCAGAAACAAGTGAATGGTGCTGATTACCTTGCAGTAATTAGCAGTGGTTCTAAAGTTCTGTCTTTTTTTGCTCGACCTTGAAGGTATTTATATCAGCAAATCCCGGCTCCAGTGATGCGATATAGCAGTCGAAGTTGTACGCGTCGCAGTCCGTCGTTGGAAGCGGCATGCGCGAGAGCCAGTCAGCGTTAGTCAGCGGCAGGCAGCAGTCTAACGCTACCCCGCACCTCCACCACTCTGTTACGCCCACAAAAGGCGTTACTTTGAAGTCGGGTAGCGTTAGATGCGATGGCCTTGATCAGCTGAGCGCCTGTCGAGATTCAACTAGCCAGCCACCCGTTGTCTTCTTCGTTCACCACATTTGGGTGCCCCCGCATACTGTTTGTTGAGGCGTGAAACCACTATGCGTGTAAGAGCGTCACAATATATATATATATATATATATATATATGTATATATATATATATATATATATATATATATATATATATATATATATATATATATATATATATATATATATATATATATATATATATCAAAGCAAGACGTAAACGCCGCTTTGATTCGAAAACAGCCGACATCATTGCAGTATTTTTAAGCGCAACCAAAGCCCATGCGAAGATGCAGGAAATTCACTCACGGCAAAACATAGGTCATGCGCTTACGCCAAATTACAAAATCAAAGCACTGAGTCCCGACGAGCTTTGACAAATTATCAGAGGAGTTGTACGTGAAGAATTGCGCCACTTGTTCACTTCGGCGGACTTTCAAGTGGGTTCATTTGCTAACATTGTCCAAAAGGACAGCCAGGAGAGAAAGAAATAAAAAATATTTAATGATGAGTTCCTGCTGGGTTCGAAAGGGGAATGTAGGGGACGGGGGGCTAGTACCGTAACACTATCTTTTCCATCAGACGCACGGAACAGCTTCAACCGTAGCGGCGTTTTCCGCCATTCTGTGAGCAGTATAGCCTCCCACTGCTCAGATCTTTTTGTTTGAGCACTGTGGTTTAGGCTACGTTTGATATTCTTTGGAGCTCATGGTCATGCCCATATAATCTGATGGAGGTTAACAGTTGGTGTACTGCACATCTTACAGTGTGATGAGTATGTTTCCGGGAATAGTTGGCACATGAGTATTGGTGTAGGGAAGGTGCTTGTTTGTGGACTTCTCCATTTACCTGTTGGTGCTTGCTCATTGATTTGTCAGAAGGCGGAGATCCATGCAGTCAGCAGGAGCCCCTGAGTAACCTCATCGCTAGCCGAAAGCGATGACCCCCGCAGGGGTGTCTGCGTCCGCAGGCGTTTGGTGTGTTGCGACATCACGTACCCGAGCACATGAGGGCTGGACCCTCCCGCGTGTAGCCGTGCGCGGCTTAGCCGTGTCTGGGGAAAGGGGGATCCTGGAGGTTGGGCCGATGCTGGGTGTTTGGACCTTTAAGGCCCCTCGGCGCAGGCAACACACCTCTTTGGCCTCTGCGTCACATAGACGGCGCCCCCGTACTGACCCACCTGGGGGAAATCGGCAGTCGCCTTTTCCTGTCCTCCTCTCCAATCTTCGTCTTTCTCTCTCGCCTTTTTCATCTTTTCTGTCCTCTCATCACTTCTCCTCACTTCCTAAGTTTCCCTGCGCAAAGGGTTAACCTTGTGTAGCTAGCCAGCCAGCCTTGGTTATGCTGTATTTCGTTATAGCAGCGATGTACGGCTGGCGTTGGAAGGTTTTCTCTAGCAGGAACTCCTGTCACGTCCCCCTGTTGGGCTCCATGGTGGGAGGTCGGCATCGCGGCCGATAACCCTATTGTACTTATGGAAAACGCTTTTCCTAAACTCCCTGATCGCCCTCACAAACGAGTGCGCACCGAAGATCTCTTTCAGTTTTTCGGACGACAAGTCCGGAACTTTACTAGATATCATGTGATTCACTCAGAAAACCCAGACCAACTAGTGCGTAACATTTCACCGTTCCTTGTTTCGAAGTCTTTAACTGAAGTTTTTGGAACAGGATATAACGCGTCGAGTATGACAAGCGGTGATCTTCTCTTGGAGCTCCACGATAAGAAGCAGTACGAGAAACTGCCGAAACTTGTCTCATTTGGGGAGACCCAAATAACAGTAACTCCGCACCGTAACATGAACACCACCCGCGGCGTTGTCTGGGACGATGACATGCCAGAGCTCACTGAAGCTGAACTGTTGGAGGGCTTCAGTGACCAGAATGTTATCAATGTTAAACGAATTAAGATGAGGAGAGATGCAAAAGACATCAAGACCAAACACCTGATACTCACTTTCGGCTCAAGTGTCCTTCCCGAGTCCATCGAGGCTGGTTATATCAAACTTCGTGTTCGGCCATACGTTCCCAATCCTCTCAGATGCTTTAAGTGCCAACGTTTCGGCCACAGTTCACCGAACTGTCGAGGCCGGCTGACTTGTGCCAAGTGCAGTGACAATGAACATTCCTCCGAAACGTGCCAGAACACTCCACATTGTGTCAACTGTGATGGCGAGCACGCCGCATACTCGCGCGCCTGCACGTCGTGGAAAAGAGAAAAAGACATTGTGACAATCAAAGTCAAAGAAAACATATCTTTCAAGGAGGCACGTAGGCGGGTGTCATACCTGTCTAAGAGCAGCTTTGCCGATGTGGTGCGTAAGGGGGCAGCGTCACAACGGCCTCCGGCGGCTGCCCGACCCACAGGCAGTGAGTCGACAGCTACGCCATATGCCCCCGCGGCGGTTGCAGCTAGCGCGGCTCCATCAACACAGCAAGGGGGACCATCGATCCCGAAGGTGGGCGCAGCCGAGGATGGCCCAACCTCCCCGGGCCCTTCCAGCGCTGGCAACAGCCGGCGCAGCCAAATACCGCAGGCTGCCCCATCGACCTCCGGGCTGGTGGGCGCAGGAGTCTCGCCCTCCAAGGCAGGACTCTCCCTTGTAACTTCTCGCTCGCAAGAGTACGTGTCCGGCGCCTCACAATAGGCAATGGACACTACACCTGTCCTCAAGGCGCACCAAACGCCTAAGGAACGCTCCAGAAAGGGCAGAACCCCCGTTACAGGGCCTCGAAAGAGCTCTGTAACCTAAGGGATCACCTCCGTTTTCATACACACAGCACTTATTTACTTCCAATAAGGCTACACAAATAATTCAATGGAATGTCAGAGGTCTTCTTAGGAACCTTGATGACGTACAAGAGCTTATCCAAAAACACAATCCAAAAGTGCTGTGTCTACAGGAAACACACTTAAAACCACAACACACAAACTTTCTCCGGCCGTATGTCAAGTTCCGCAAAGATCGCGATGATGCTGTCGTATCATCAGGCGGTGTTGCCATTTTAATTCATAAAAGTATCTCCTCTCAGCGTTTACAGCTACAAACGCCCCCTGAAGCAGTGGCGCTTCGAGCTGTTCTTCTAAATAAACTCGTCACCATTTGCTCCCTTTACGTACCCCCACACTACAAATTAGCGAAACATGAATTCCAATCATTTATAGATCAATTGCCAGAACCTTATATTGTTCTTGGAGATTTCAATGCGCACAGCTCCCTGTGGGGCGACTCTCGCATAGATGCGCGAGGCCGTCTTGCTGAACAGTTCCTTTTTTCTTCTGGTGCGTGCCTTCTGAATAAGAAGAAGCCCACATATTACTGTCTTGCAAACAATACCTTTTCTTCAATCGATCTCAGCATAGTTGCCCCGTCCATACTGCCTGAACTCGAATGGGAAGTTACGAACAATCCATACGGAAGCCACCATTTCCCCATACTATTGAGAACACTTCAAGAAGACGAATATCCACCACAGGCTCCTAGGTGGAATATTGAGACAGCAGACTGGGAGAAATTCCTAAACTTAACTAGTTTATCATGGGATGAGATGTCCTCGTTAGGAATTGATGCTGCTGTGGAACATTTTACAGCCTTCATAATAGATGCCGCAACTAAATGTATATCACAAGTAAATGGATTCGCATGCAAACGGCGTGTCCCGTGGTGGAACGACGATTGTAGGATGGCTCGTAAGAAACAAAACAAAGCGTGGGGGTTGCTACGCGCCTCCCCCACTGCGGAGAATCTAATCAATTTTTAAAAAGTAAAATCCCAAGGCAGGCGAACCCGCCGACAGGCCAGAAGAGGGAGTTGGCAGAAGTTTTTATCTGGTATCAACTCCTATACAGATGAGGCCAAAGTCTGGAACAGGGCTAATAGGATAAAAGGGCGACAACATATTCACTTCCTTTGGTGAACACACAAGGTGAGAGACTGAAAGATCAGGCAGACTCACTTGGAGAACACTTTGAGAGGGTGTCGAGTTCAAACCATTATTCACAATCATTTTTGAAATACAAACAAATAGAAGAATGTAAGCCAATAATACGAAATTCCAGACAGAATGAACCTTATAACCGGCCCTTCGGTATTGCTGAGTTGAGAGCTGCCTTGACCACATGCAAACGCTCTGCACCGGGACCTGATAGAGTCATGTAGGAAATGATCAGAAACTTACACGCTGACACCAAACTTCCACTACTCACGCTTTTCAACGCTATTTGGGCTACGGGATACCTCCTACCAACATGGAAAGAAGCGATTGTGGTCCCTGTTCTTAAGCAGGGTAAAGACCCTTCCTTGGCGGCAAGTTACCGTCCGATAGCTCTTACAAATTGTCTTTGTAAGCTTTTTGAAAAAATGGTTAACCGCAGACTTGTACATTTCCTTGAACTCAACAATATCCTCGACCCCTTTCAGTGTGGCTTCAGAGAAGGGCGGTCCACAACCGATCACCTTGTGCACATTGAGGGAAACATTCGCGACGCCTTTCTACATAAACAATATTTCCTATCCGTATTCCTCGATATGGAGAAGGCGTACGACACTACGTGGCGCTATGGAATCTTGAGAGACTTGTCGGGAATTGGCATCCGTGGCAATATGCTCGTCCTAATAGAAAGCTATTTGTCCAACCGTACATTCCGCGTGAAAGTCGGCAATGTATTGTCGCAAACTTTTATACAGGAAACCGTGTACCTCAAGGAGGTGTACTTAGCTGCACGCTCTTAATCGTGAAAATGAACACCCTTGGTGCTTCATTACCGCCAGCCATTCTTTATTCTGTTTACATAGACGACATACAGATAGGTTTCAAATCCTGCAACCTTACACTATGTGAGAGGCAAGTTCAACAGGGCTTGAACAAAGTGTCCAAATGGCCAGAAGAAAATGAATTTAAAGTTAACCCCAACAAAAGTTCTTGTGTGCTTTTCACAAGAACGAGAGGCCTCACTGCAGAACCTAGTATCGAAATGTATGGTCAGCGAATTCCTGTGAACAAAGAACACAAGTTCTTGGGCATCATACTTGATTCGAAATTAACTTTTATTCCACTCATAAAGTACCTCAAGGTCACATGCTTAAAAACAATGGACTGACTTACAGTGTTATCCCACGCAACATGGGGCAGTGACAGGTAATGTTTAATGAATCTTTATTGGAGCCTCATCCGATCACGGTTGGACTACAGTGCCGTGATCGATCATTCTGCAGCCCCGAGCGTGCTAAAGATGCTAGATCCGTTCCACCATCTAGGAATCTGACTGGCCACTGGAGCTTTCAAACCAAGTCCTGTTGAAGGCCTATATGCAGAATCAAATGAGTGGTCACTTCATCTGCAGAGAACATACATCAGCCAAACATATTTTTTGAAAGTCCACTCTAATCCTCAACATCCGTGTTTTAATACCATTAACGATACGACATATGCTACACTCTTTCATAATCGTCCCTCCGTAAGACAACCTTTTTCGCTGCGTGTGAGGGAGCTTAGTGATGAAATGCGTGTCCCAATCCTCGAGCTTCGCCCAATGTATCCAGCCAAGCTGCTACCTCCTTGGGAGTGGCGGCTGATACAATGCGATATATCCTTCATGCAAGTTACAAAACACGCTCCAGAGATTGAAATCCAAATGCATTTCCGGGAACTCCAGCGCAAATATTCCTGCACGGAGTTCTACACTGACGCATCGAAGTCACACGACGGGGTTTCGCTATGCAGCCGTCGGTCCATCCTTCTCGGAATCCGATGTACTGCATCTGGAAACTAGTATCTTTACGGCTGAGGCTTACGCACTGCTGTCGGTCGTAAAGCATCTAAATAAATCAAAACTCCGGAAATCAGTTATATATACGGACTCCCTTAGTGTTGTGAAGGCCTTGATGTCTTTCTGTAGCCACAAAAATCCGGTGATTAATGGACTCTACTCCCTACTGTGTAAAGCATATAGATCTAACCAACATGTGATTATATGCTGGGTGCCTGGACATAGGGGTATTGATGGAAACGTACTAGCGGACCAGATGGCCACATCCATTTCCTTGCATGCAGTTAGTCCTACTGCTTCGGTCCCTGTCACAGACCTGAAGCCTTTCTTAAGAAGAAAACTGCGAAACCACTGGCAACGTAAGTGGGATGCAGAAGTAAATAATAAACTGCACGTGATAAAGCCACAGTTAGGTTCTTGGCCATCCGTAACAAAATCACGGCGAACAGATGTCCTATTCTGTCGCCTCAGAATAGGACACACGTTTGGCAGGTATAACTTTCTTCTCACTGAAAATGATCCTCCAACCTGCGGTAGATGCGGAGAGAGGCTGACCGTCCTCCACGTCCTCCTGGAGTGTCGGGCAGCCGAATCTGAGAGAAGGAAACATTTTTCTCTAGCATACCGGCAGCACATCCCCCTACATCCCGTAATGCTACTCGGTCCAGAACCTTTATTTGACACCAACGCAGTCCTAAGTTTTCTAAAAGATGTTGTCTTGCATGTTGTTAGCCCCACGTGTTCGTAGCGGGTCCTCTCTTCAGAGGATGCCGCTGTGAGAGCTCTTTCGTACAGCACATGCCTCTGGGCCCTTGTGTTTCAAGGGCTCTGGCGAGGCAGCAGTGCTCCATGTAATCATACCATCTTATATATTTTCTATTTTGCATCATTCCTCTATGATGGATTTTAATGTTCATAGTGTTCGTCATAAGACATCGCCATAGTTTTATAGCACGTAATAATTTATAATTTATAATTTATATAATTTATAATTTAGAGCACTTTATACCGACTATTTTTAGGCTACTTTACAGCCAAGTTACATCTTCCATAATACATTGTCAACATTACCACTTCTCATGGCGCTCTTTGGCCAAACCTGGCCCTTGCGCCATCAAACACCGCACTTCATCAAAGCGATGACCTACGCCGCCGTCACACACGGTCAGCTTCCCCTTCCGCGCCTGGGACAGGGCTCCGCAGTACAGCCATTCCATCGCTATTTTCCGCCACCGCCAGCCCACCCGCCCTCATTCCCGCGCAGCAGTTCAAGGAAGATGTTTGACACACCCCCGACGATCGGCTACTGTAGTACCACTGCGGAAAAGCCGGCCACGACGACCTACTCATTCGCCGTTGCCAAGAAACAACCTTACCTCTCTCCGCAGAGCCGGCGGCACACATAATGGACGGCACCCGTTGCCGACCATTAGCTCATATCCAGAAAACCTAAAGCAGCAACTTATGAAGGTGCGGATGCTGCTAGACAACTTTCCGAAAATCGTCCGCTACACTCGATGCAATATCGATGACGCAAACGAAGACAAGCCGCCATCCAGGCAACGCCTCTAAAGCAAGAATATACACTCCAAAAAGAATACCGCACGACCGCATCTATCAGCCTTGTGTCAATGCGACGAAGTTGTTACACTAAGCGACCGTGAAGCTGCAGCACAAGACTGAGGACAATTTATTGAGGCTTCCTCACCGATGGCCACAACGTCACCGCTCTAGTTTATACAGGCGCCGAATATTCGGTATTAGTAGACCGTTTGCCGTGAAGTTGGAGAAAGTAAAGACTGCTTGAGATGACCCTGAGTGGGAAGCGCAGCAGATCAACTATTAACATCTTCTGGAATGTGCAGAGCAAATACGATCGTTCATAACCACACTTAACCTGCGAGCTTCGTAATCCTACAGGATTTCTCTAGGGAAGTAATGCTCAGCATGGCACTTCCTGAGAAAACATGGCGTAGTAATGAAGATCCAAGTCGATAACACTGTCAACGAACCTGGCCAAACAACCGAATAGGACCGTCAAGTATTATGCTTTCAATGTTCTTGCAGATGAAGTAGGCGTCCCGCCTCGATCGAACATAGAGATTTTCTCTTTAGCCCATATCAAGCTTTACAATATCGAATAGATTGCAATTATTCGACATCTTGTATGAAAGCTTCGTTTTCCACTTCCTCCCAAAAAATTTTTTAAAGGCATCTATAACTACTTGTAGATGGGCTAGTTGGTTCATCTTAGCTTGGCTTTGTTCACCTAAGAGCGCAAAAATGTTGCAGAACATAAAAGAGCGTCATGACGCTGTTTGCTGCTCGGAAAGCTTTTTGGGCCCTTTGTTGCATTTTTACTTTGCGTAAGAAAGTCCTGTCTTTTCTAAATTAGCGCATTCACTTGCAAATTGTCGTCGATGTAACGTGAAGTGGGAAACCGCATGTCCAGCATCTGACGTGAAGGCATCAGCATCGGTGTTTATATGTATCGCAAACAAGTACTGCAATAGGGATGTTTTGGGTTGTGGGTCATCGCCACTTATATTACACCTTTTCTTTCCAGCGCTTATCTTCAAAACTGCTTTGTCTGAAGGATTACTAGAATGGAAAAATATGGCTCTCCCCTAATCGAGAGTAGAGGTAAGCGTGAAATGGTTATCAACAAAGCAGATTGGTTGAAGATAATACTAGCCAGATTCTTAAAGTGGGAATAGTGCATGTTCGCCACGGCACATCCCACGACATCACAGCACTGTTCACAAAACCACTTTGAACTGGACCTCATTGCGAATGTCGACTCGGCCAAACAGCTATCCGCGGCGTGCATGACGCTGCCAACTTGCTCACGCAGTGTGGCGCCATCTCTCGAAACGATGCAAAGGCCGTGCCGCGGAACTCAAGGACCACCGGCGTTCAATGGGTAACCATGTCTCAGTGGGACAATATGTAAACCAAGCGTATGGTGCCCTCTATCTGCCTTTTGAACGTCGCATCAGCGCTCTAGAAGTTACAACTGAAATGATATTGTGAACAAACTTTTAAAATAGCTGGAAAGCAATATTTTTTCTAACTTGTTTGGCCAGTAACTAGCCTATGAATGCGGTGCGATCCGGAAAAAAAGGTTGGGGGCCAGATACCGGGTTTTCTAAAATTTTGACTTGTTCCACAGATAATTTCGTTTTGTTTTCGCAACTGATAACAGCTCTGGCTTTTAGCCCAAGATCCCCTGGACATCACCGACTACGGGAGCTAGAAAAATTTCATGCTTAAAACTGCCTTTGAAAGGTTCTTTATCAGTGGTGACATAGTTTTTCTTTCTGTCTAGCCATTGTGTTACACGCAAGGAAACCATTTATTAGTCAAACAGGTTCCTTCTTATTTTTTAATGTCTATCACCTTGGTTGCCACGCAGTGGGCCAAGTCCATGACGAATACGCTCAAATTTAATTCATGGGAGCCAAATTACGGTTATTTATTGTTTTCATGTGGAATACGGCTTATAACACGAAATACTATGAAACAAAAATTCAAGGCTTTTCAATAGGCACACTTATCGTATTTCTTAATGACGAGCTTCCACCTAACCATTTACGTGGTTAGGTGGAAAAGCAGAAGAGTCTACGTAAACCATAGACAGTAGATGCCCTAGTGCGGCTGATAATATTTAGATACAAAAGAATCACATGTTGGGCGCTGCAAATGGGATATGTGCCACAGCGTTCAGGGACTTGAAGCGCAGTTGAAAGTCAGAAAATGAGGATAACAAATTTGATACGTAATATTACGCCTGACATCTTTTAATAACGGTCTATAATCCATGAGTTCGTAATTCGCCGAGTCGCCACGCTTATCCTCTCCAACACATAGTGCCAGTGATACAGAGATTCACTCATAACCGAATCCCGGCCACGGCGGCCGCATTTCGATGGGGGCGAAATGCGAAAACACCCGTGTGCTTAGATTTAGGTGCACGTTAAAGAACCCCAGGGGGTCAAAATTTCCGGAGTCCTCCACTACGGCGTGCCTCATAATCAGAAAGTGGTTTTGGCACGCAAAACCCCAAATATTATTATTATTCACTCATAACCGGGCGGAGTTGCCTCAGCATCTTTCTTTTGTTTTTCTTCCGTCCAATGAATAACATACTAGACGGACATGTTGAAGTTGTGGGCACAACGCAAATACAAGCATGGTTTTCAACATGTTCGTAATTGCATCTTTTCAGGTGGCAATTCTCTTCGCTATGCCGAATTCAAGTACACTCGCCGCATTAAACAGCCGGAGCGTCCACTGCCATTCCCAACTATCTGGATCTGCAGCTAACCAGGCTGCTGGACACCTTCGACTACAAGGCCTATGTAGAATGCATCTATTGGTAATTTAAACAATGTTGAGTCAGTGAAGGACTGTTCGGAACTTCTCATGTCATAAGGATTACCATGGACTGAGTTGCAGGCACGTTTCCAACGTGTTCTTATTAGCCTGTTCGCGGGTGAGGCACGACGCTACATCACCGCAGAGAAATTATTTGTCACTGGTCGTCGTGCTCTGCCACCACAATGTAGCGTTAATTCTATGTGATTGTTGTTCTGTATGTCGCAAGCTTATCACGAGTGATGTAGTCGAGTTTGATCAGGGTTCGAATTTCACCACAGATGACCAATTTGAACAGATTACGCAAACGTCGAAAGCACATGCAAATAGGAAGTGACATTAAATGGGAATCCAACGCAGTTCGAAAGGAAGGGAAGAAATGGCGCCACCGTCAACATATTAAATAAACTTGTCTTCCCTTTCAGATCCTGACCACGTGCCACTGACGGCGACTGGTTTAAATGATACAGTCAGAATTTAGCGCACAGAAAATGCCAGATTACAACGGTGGCAGATTTTTATTTCCCCCGAACTGATCAGGTAAGTTTGAAGGCTAGAATGAACAAGCAGCGTACCGTGTGCTTCTTGATCGTTCTACCTTGACCTATAACAAGATCTGTCTACACCCGCTCGAACCTACGCATCGTAGAATGACTACTCGACTAGGTGTTTTTGAGCAAGTTTGTCGCACAATTTAAATATTGCTGTGAGGTATCCACACTGTTTCTGACCACAAAATGGCGATCACGCATTAAGGAATTACACGTCTTCGATCATAAAATGCTTATTTTCCTTCTTCTTTGCCCTATCTTAAGTAGATGATGTTGCAATATCGCGTCATTTAGGGCAAGGTTATCATTAGTTCACTCATTTAATTTCTCTAAATACTAAAAAATGAAGCGATGTTTGGGGGAAGTTTGGAAGTGTGGTATTGATATCCATACACTGTTTCTTCCAAGATGACTCTACATTGTTAAGAAAGCAACCCGTGGATTTCAGGGCCAAAAATCCCTAAAAGCATTTCTTTGAGGCAAATGAGGGCTAAAAATATTCTCTGCAGCATGATGTCACTGTGTTATTTCCAGTTCGAAGGAGCTCAAAGTGGCAAATACTCAATCGAAATTCTGTTACATCAATCAAACCCTGCTCAATTTCATTAAAATGTTGCTAGGAAAATTTTGAAGACGCAATTTCTATGAACCTCCACAATGCGAAATGCCACGGAATATATCTCCATATTCAAGGCTAATGCATTGCTGGCGAGATTCCTTCGTGAGATGGGTTCTGCAACAATTTATTGCTCTAATCTATCGACATATTTTTTTCTTCGTCACTTTATCGTAATTATGCTGCAGTGGTTCATCCATGAATAAGCCATCCTCGCCATACCATCGTCCCCAGACAGTCGCTGTGGTGCTTTAATTTTTGCACCCTCATCGTCATTCCATCATGGTCCTGATATCGTCATTTCCGGTTCTCCATCCCGTTGTCCTCATGCAATCGCTGTCATTCCACTTTCTTCGTGCCGCTGTCGTCACGCTGTAGCCGTTGTAACGTTGTCAATATTTCAATGTCATCGTCGCACGTTCGTCATGCCGTTGTCATCATGGCATATTTGCTGTTTTATTGAGGCCATTCCTCCTTTGTTATTCCATCGTCGTCATAAATCCGCCGTCATTCTGTAAAATTCACGGTCGAATTTGGGAGCTGCGTGCGTAAGCAAAGTGAGCCGACACCTGAGACAGTGTTGGTCGAATGTTGCCGAGGAAAGGAAATGACAGGATGACCAACACAGATTTTAAATGAAAGTGACTTCAGCTAAACAATGTTTCCCGACATTGCTTGAATGCTAAACTCAGTACCGTCCACATTCATTTTGAGATGAGGTCTGCCAGAAATTTTTGTTTATTTCCTGGTAATAATGTCATACAACAACGCCAGAATACACGGGACCCGCACCTTAATGTATGAAGATTTTCTAATTTTCTTTTTTCTGTCGCTCTGCTACAGTTATTCTGACGTGAATAATTGTAAGCTTTCAAGTCTCCTCTATACGAGTAGCTTCATTAATCTGCATACTACACATGAGCATCTACCACATCTGCCACACATGTCTATCAACTACTCCTCTCTGTAACACCGAACGGCCCAGACAGTAAATAAATGAAACGAAATAAGACCAATTGTAGGTAATCAATTTTGCCACGAGCAAACTGAAACGGAGTACGGGATGCTCGCTGCATTTCTAATTCCGCGATGGTTCAGACTGTGGTGCAGATGACGTGTAACAGTTTTCGCACGGGGTGCTAAGTATGGATTGCGGTAGCGTTTAGGCGAAAGTTTCTTATTTACTTGTTAAATAGGCTGCAAACGCAGGTTTTCCAGCGATACGATCGGCACGGGCAGAAAAAGCAGTTAAACTTTCACTGAGGCAGCTTATATTTACGGTAGTAAAAATTGGCGCTCTTGTCCTAGAAACTACGCCCGAATTTATGAGGCATAGTAACTTGTAACCGACCTTATTTCTAGAAAGCGCTGGCCTGAGGTTGTGCAAGCTTTGCCTGCGATTACTTTTTCAAGCACAGGACGTGCAGAACCAGGAATTATTATACCTGAACCATTAGGGGAAGCCTTTCAAGGAGAACGAAAATGGATTGAGAAAAACAAGACCCCTACCTCTACTTTCTCGCCAGCTGGTAAAGGTTGCTGAAAAAGTTTTCTCCGGCAATCTTGTAATCCGAAGAAAACTTATCTCTTTTTCTTCCGCCAACCGCCTAAAATACTTTTTCCCTTTTCTTCCACCAGCCACCTAAAATTCTTATTCTCTGGCAGCCAAATTATGACTAATTGACAATGCTAGAAGATTACCTCGAGCACTAGTACACGCCAGATAAAGCTCTCCGCAGCGGCCGTGCCATAACTGACGCATGCCTAAATCCAGATATTTGAAGTGGTCAAGCCAAACCCCATTCAGCAAATAGCTGCAGCACAGCCTGCATCGGCTGTGCTGCAGGCAGTTTCGTCGCCACCTACAGCATGCGTCCACCTGACGCAATAACACTGACGCAGTAGATTTGTCGTTTCTGCGACAACAGAATAAGACAGCCGAATTTTTTTCTAAAATATAAATAAAGATACCATAAAATTATGGCCTTCTTTGACGCCAGAAAAAATGGTAATTGGCCTAGAGAAGCGGAAGTAAAGAAGAATCATGCACTATGGGCGTTTCCCCTATACATAAGTTCTGTTGAACAGTTGACACGTCTAGCTGACATTCCTTCAAATCTCCCGCTTACAAGCCACGATACTCCTGTAATTGAACTCCGCATTTTATTGAGGTGTTGTACGTGGTTATCGTAAAGGTAAACGACATTGAAACATTTTAATGTGCGTGCTTTCCTTGTGTGATGCCGGCAAAGAAATGTATCATCTGAATTAAAACGTTCCATAAATTTTGCAGGAACACTAGTTTAATTCAGTTATTGGAAATTTCTATATACAGGAGAGGATCGAGAAAACAGGCGCATGGTTTCCCTCTGCATCGTTAGCCCCTTCAATGCTGAAATACACACCTAATGCGAATCTGTGTGCGCACAAAAAGCGTTGTGCGAGCCATTGTGTATCCAAATCGTTGTTATCTAAATCATCTGTCGCATTGTAACTCATGACTTTCAAAATTGTGCCGAACCTTGTCATGATGCCTTGGGTCTAGGGTGAAATACCTTTGATGCTGTAGTCACTAGGAAGATAGAGTGAAGCATGTTTCAACTATGACTAGCAGGATGGCTTGCATGTGACACTAAATATTTTCTGATTTTTTGCAGTTCTTCATGAGAAATTGCCAAAATGTCATTGGAAAAGCGTGGTGCATGCAAAATAGTGATATCTGACGATGAATTTTGATTCACGGAATACACAAGACCATAGTTTTGACGTACTGAGAAGAACATAATACTAAAAGGACAAAGCGTCTATTTGCCTTCCCTTCGGACTTCAGCTGGATTTGCACCTAGTTAGGAAGTGGTCGCATTGAGGTCTGCGGTTTTATCGATGTAGTATCAAGGGTAAAATACTGAACAATGCATAACATCTAAGTGTTACCACAGAATGGCGTGCACTGCTGCCCAAACACTTCCGAAACAGCTATACCATGTGGCTGCGGCTTATGTAATCATTCCGGAAACGCGACTGCCCTTACTAAAATTATTATTAGTGTATGTAGAACAGCTAAGGCATTTTCTTAACTAGAATCCATGTTTTTCAGCTCGGGGCATCACGATTGTAATCTGCGCATTCCGGCTAAAGTAGTTGTATTGCTATTTGCTTGTAGGCACTCTGACTGCCTACACGTGTTGCTTCGCGCTTTCCAGTTAGTATATAAATGCTTTTTTCGTGTGTGTCTTTGCTGGTGCGAGCATCAAAAGCTCAATAAGCATTAGATACTTGTTGTTATAATTTATAATCAAGACGGTGGATTAAGGAGGGCAAGTGCTACGACAAGCGCAGGCACCACGTCCAAGAAACGGTCGGCTATGCCAAGCCCCGCCGCAAGGGCCAGCACGTGTGTAGCCAACTGGTCCCTGCACCGTTTATGCTGGGTTTTGAATATGATCGCTCTTTGCGCTTTCGTTTGAGCTGAAAATGATTTACCGACAGGAGAAGCATTTTTAACAACTATTTAGTAATTGCCTACATGGATTATGGTTTTAGAATGCTGTTTTTTAGCCCGTACTGTCCTACTACACTATTTCACACTGGTTCCTATGAAACTTTGTTTATTTTAACGTTTTAGGCAGGGGTTTGGCGCAAAGAATATGTCGAAATGATTTTTTGGTGCTTTCAAAGCTCCAGTATGTTATGGTGACTTCTGACTGCGAATAATCTATTTTTCTCAAATGTCTGCAATTGCGTGCGTTTTTGCCGAATGTCGGCAAACCAACAAGGGATAGAGTTCATAAAACTCAATTTAAAGCTCCAAAGTTTAATTCCACTTTCACAAAAGAGATCACACGAAAATTCGCTGTAGAGTTGCCAAACTCTCATGCACGTTGTTTGTTGCTGTGTGCAACATTCCAACGGGCAGAGTCGCCTATCGAGAAGGCTTTGATTGAGTGAGGCCATCTGCGAGGTACGTGACTTGGTCTTGTCGCAGGCTGCTTTCAAGGGTAGCTTGAGCATGCGAAAAATCTCGTTGCAACTACGCCTCTTCTAAAAGACATGCTCGTCGGATTTTTCTTCGCCACTGTGCTCTGCACACTACGATTTTGTAATACAAGTAGGCGTTTTTAGAAGGTGTAGTCTGTGTGTTTGTCAATGGCTTTTTCTCTACATTTGCAGTCAGTATACATTAAGGCATAGAAAGTGCACTCTGTTAAATGGAAGAAACCGTGCCGCAGTTACAACGCGGCATGAAGCATGTTTTTCATAAGGTGAGAAGTGCTCGCACACATACTGTGCATCGGCGGGCGTACCTACTACGTAGTCGTCTGGTCGATTTTGACGCCTACTCGACTACGGGAAAGAGTACTGCTGTAACTCCAAAAGCACTGCCTGCGAAGTATGCAGTCACATTATGCCTGTCAAATCAGCTGCAATTAAAGAAAGTGAAATCAAAAAGTCAAAACACAAGTGTAAACAAAGTGCATAAATCACATACCAGCCAACGATGTAGCAACCTAAGCAATCTTTGAGCGCTGGGAATGTCGCTGAAAAGTCAATATGCCTGAAGTAAGTAATAATCACGGCGGGAAAGCGTTCTTACTACTAATCTGCGCGCCATCTGCTTGTAGAGATGATGTGAGCCACCATGGCTGAAAATTTCCTGCTGGTAGGGGAAACAAACAAGGAATGGCACATTCGTTAGCGTGATGTACTATAGAAGCTGAATAATAATCCTTGTGAAGATAAATGATGATAGCAAATAATTTACAGCACATTACTAGCACAAAATCTTCAGATTCCCATTGAAATCTCAGCGAAATCAAACATCCTAACGAAGGCGAATAACATCGCACAACCTCTTCCCACTGACCTGGTGCGCCTTGGAAGCACGTTTCTTCGTACACCGTGACCGCAACAATAGCAGTCAGGAACACAGCGCACAGCGTGACTTAGTCGCAAAACTTCACGCCCAGTGGGTAAACAAATCTGCACAGCTTTAGAAAAGTTCTATGTCAATGAGGATAGCTATAGGGGCTTGTTGGCACGGCCTATCTCAATTATGTTATAGCGCAAGCTAAACGACAAGGACAAAAGAAAGGCGCATCGCGCTGTGTTTGTCAAATGTTCGTTTCTGTTGTACTTGTCGTTAAGCTTGCACTACAACAAAATTAAGATATCCTATCTCAAGGGTCATTGCCAAAAGTTCATGTCTTCCAAGTTACATTCCAGTCGAACACAAATTCTGCAATTCGATCATATTTCTAGTCATTTGTTGCTGCATATGTAAAACTGTTCCTGATAAAATATTTTGGCTTACCAGTTTATTCCGATCCTTCGTACCACCGCGCCCTATCACAATCAGATAATCAGTCTAGTTAGCATCTGTATCTCACATTTTGCTTTCTGTCTCTCGCTCTCTTGTTTAGCAGTCTACAAGCACGTTTGGGCGCTATATGCTTGCAGATAAAGCAATTAACAAAATTACTTCGAATTACCTCTTAATACGACTCTATGTCAATAGCGCCAGCTGCCCCCAGTATCTCTGCGGCGGCTGGCCCTACCGACTGGCAGAACTATTGCACTCGGCACGAAATGTGGTGACAGCTACAAAATTCGGCCCGTTGATTTCACACACTAACGGCAGCACAATTTCGCATGCGGCACGATGATTTCCAGTTGCTGGCACCTTATTTCTCGACGTTCGATTTTCTTCTGCACGGTCCGTTGTTCTAATGCTATCGTTCAATCCTTCATTGCAATGTTCCTTCCAAGCCCTTCGCTGACATGCCAGATGGTAACAAGGACACTTTTCTATGTAAGGTTTCTCGTAATTCTCTCATGCATAGAGCTTCCGCAGTGCAGAATTTTGGGCTGCTTAATTACTCATGATAACAGACAACCGCACCGCTTACCTGATTATGGATATTCCAAGTACTTATCACCATCATCATCAGCCTACTTTATGACCACTGCAAGGACCTGCTATCTCCAATTAACTTTATCCTGTGCCAACCGATTCCATCTAGCGCCTGCAATTTTCTTAGTTTCATCACCCAACCTGATATTCTGCGGTCCTCGACTGCGCTTCCTTTGTCTTGGCACCCATTTCGTAACTCTAATGGTCCACCGGTTACCTAACCTGCCCTGCCCAGCTCCATTTTTTCTCTTAATGTCAATTATATTATCAGATATCGCAGTTTCCTCTCTGATCCACATCGCTCTCTTTCTGTCTCTTACCGTTACGCGTAACATTCTTCGTTTCGTTTGTGCTTGCGCAGTCCTGAACTTGTTTTCGAGTTTCATTGTGTGTCCTCAAATTTTGCCTCATATACTAGCACCAACAGAACGCATTGGTGCTGCAGCTTTCTTTTCATTGATAATGGTGAGCTTCCAATCAGATTCTGACAATGTATGCCACATACGCTGTAACCCATTTTTATTCTTTTGTAAGTTTCCTTCTCATTATCAGGGTTCCCTGTTTATAATTGACCTAGGTAAACGTACTCTTTCACAGACTCAAGAGGCTGACTGACGATCCTAAACTCTTGCTCCTCTGCCCGGCTATTGATCATTAACCTTGCCTTCTGCAAATAAATCTCCAAACCCACTCTTACACTCTCTCAGTAAAGGTCCTCAATCATTTTCTTTAACTCTAATAGTATATAGACGGGTCGCGGCGTCCGTTGATGAGGTGGTGTTGGCACGAACCCTGTGTATTATGTCCCGCCACCGGCTGGCGTAGTCGCCCAGCGGCAGCGGGTTTTTAACGTCTACAGCGTATGAAAAATTCGCCAGGCAGCCGGAGGGTAATTCCATACCCGAGCTCGGTGGCGATGCCGTCAACAATATGTCGACTTTGAGCGTTGAGCGAACACCAAGAAGGAGGGGCGCTATCGCTTCTGTCCAACTGTGCCCTTCCTTCTCCATGAGAGCTGTTCTCAGCTGGCGGTAGAAACGATCCACCGTGTCGTTGCTCTGAGCAGGGTAACACAGAAGTCCTCAGTCGAGACTGGGGACGGCGCACTGAAGCCAGCCACACAGTGGTACAGAAAAGCACGCACGATTGCGTCAGCGGTATGTCTGAAATATGCACAGCTTCAACCCAGCGTGTGTATGTGACAACGTTGGGGAGTAAACACAACCCTATTTCCAAAAGCAGTATGTTCCAGTGCCTTCCGTTCTAAAAGCAACGGTTTTTTTAACACTGGATCGCACTGGGAACGCTGGCGCTCGCTGGGAATGACTAGGACACAGGTTATATTGCAGGATAAGTAGGTGGGTCACATTGGGCGAGACCCTCGTTTCACAGCTGTGACGCTAGGGCGCACTTGTTTTTGCCGTACACCCGTGAGCAAAAGTATACGGACCACGGGAGCGCGTGCCAAACTGCATCGACGCGCCGTCTACCGACGCGGTGCCTGTTGTCGAGAGGGCCGCTAGAGCAGCGGTGCGCATGCGCGTCCCATCATATCTGCGGGCCAGACATGTAGCCTTGCCTGACGTGGCTACGGTGCTCGTAGACTAAACGTCCACTGGGCGTCGTTTTCTCTGCTCCACCGCGTCTGGGCCATTGCTTTACGCAGCGGCTGGGCTGGCACGCGCGTCCGCCGCGCTTCGTTTTCATTCTTTCTTTGGGGGGATAATCGCGAGCCGCAGTGCCTTCTCTGACGTCTTTAGATGACTCGCGCAAAATGGCTTTCTGCGGCGTTGTATTATCTTGAACTGTTCCAATGTTTGCTGTCGGGTTCTCCTCACGGCATCGCGTTACGAGCGGATACCACGGCACCTCCGAGGCGTCATCGCCGCCTATAGAAAATCAACAGCGTAGTGAACTCATGCACACAGTAATGAAAATTCTAATCTCCGACAATAACAGCAGCACGTTGGCTTGTCCTAAGTGGCCTCAAGACCGGAGTCTGTCGGTGGTCACCCCGACCAGTGATTCAGGTCCGTCATCCCGACCCGATTCGCAAGGGGGCAATTGTAATTGGAACTTCACGGCTGCGTGCACCACACAGCTGCACCTGATTTTATATTCTCGCGAATGTGTCAGCGTTGCCGCAGCTGCCTGTAGTGGCACCCTCGTGTGCATTTTTTGTTCAAGCCTTGTTGAAGGGTATGAAGAAATAAAGGCTGTACGGTGCCGCTAATTTCTCCTTTTAGCACCCTGCTGCTTGCGGAGCATAGTAGCGTCAGCAACTCAGTTCTATATACTTCTTAACGCGACGGCGGACACCAATTGCAATACCTTGCTTCTACCTGCGGCAGCAAACATTGGAACAGTTCGAGATAATACAACGCCGCAGAAAGCCATTTTGCGCGAGTCATCTAAAGACGTCAGAGAAGGCACTGCGGCTCGCGATTATCCCCCCAAAGACAGAATGAAAACGAAGCGCGGCGGACGCGCGTGCCAGCCCAGCCGCTGCGTAAAACAATGGCCCAGACGCGGTGGAGCAGAGAAAACGACGCCCAGTGGACGTTTAGTCTACGAGCACCGTAGCCACGTCAGGCAAGGCTACATGTCTGGCCCGCAGATATGATGGATGCGCATGCGCACCGCTGCTCTAGCGGCCCTCTCGACAGCAGGCACCGCGTCGGTAGACGGCGCGTCGATGCAGTTTGGCACGCGCTCCCGTGATCCGTATACTTTTGCTCACGGGTGTACACACGCTGGCTCTCGCTTAAGTTCGCTGGCTCGCAATGGAAACTGCTTTGATTGTTTTTGTGCCTCGCTGGCTCCAAAACACAGTGTATTGTTGAACAACATTACGCAATCGCACATCACGTCTCATTTTGTGTAGCTTGTACGCAAAGAAGGACAGCGTGTTGTCACCGTTGTCCCAGTATTAGGGAGTTGACATAAAACCCAGAACTCGTTCAGATGCGCTCGAACGCACACCTAGCCAGATCTGCGGCTGTTTGATATTATTGCACCGATGACAAAGCGGAGGCCATTCAGGCGCTTCCCATTTCCTTAGGGTACAAAAACATAATGAGTTAAATGTTCTGAGGCTGAAATACATACATTTTAACATTCGCCCGGTACCCGCCGCAAGATCGTTCCTTTTCAGCGAAACTTAGGCCTAACGTACTCGCCGAACCCGTCTACATGTGCTCGGCCTGTCTGGGCTCAGCAGTCAACAACTCTAAGATACATCGCTATATAATTCAACTTTCGCATCGGTATTCCTAAATAAACCATTTTTTGAGTCGTCAGTGTCAGCAGAAGAAGCGATGAGCGCCGATGGGACGCATTATAAACATACATATATATGCTGTCGCCTTAGGCTGCCAGCCCTAGCCTACGCTTCTCTGATGAATATATGCTCCAGTATCCAGCGCGCGATGCTGGGCCCATAATCCGTCATGGCACTGGACACTGCATACTCGGTTTCGCAATAGGAGACTGACCATTAAAAGTGGTACCGGTCCATGAATTTCCAACTGCATAACCTCGAATCACGCATGCGGTGCTGCAAGTACCGCCAATGGGGTCACAGTGTAGTGCTAGACTCTAGAACGCTGTCATGCGATGTGATTTTTTCGCCGTGGCCGGATACTTCGATTGATTCATGGCCAAACATATCTTGCCATCAGTAGCACTTGTGTGGCCTGTATGCCCGGATGTGGTGGTTTGTGCAGCGACTGAAAGACGCTAAGACTAAGGCCAGAGGCGACAAAATGAAGAGGGCTGTCTGGTGATACGTAGCAGCACACGCGATGGTTTGAGCCAGACACAGGTAGCCATTGCAACATCAGCGTGGTTATTGCTGTCAATGGCTTACCTAGTTCTTGATCAGCTCGCTCAGCTGTTACCAGCTGAGGGAAATCAATTTTCTTGAGAAGGCTAATGTTGTTGACGGGACAGCGTGTTGGGCGTCTGTTACTACATTGTTGATGCCGCTTAGATCCTGGATGACTGTAGTGAACATACATATGTAAGACATGAAACGTAGATCACTGCCAGTGTGGGTTCCTTTGTCTGATTCGTCGGTACCTAGAAGTTGCTATAGCGGAAATGCCGGAAATCAGTATAGATGGCGAGCAGCTCTCGGCCGAAAGGCTCCTGTAGCGCTCTTCTGAAGGGGGCAGATTTCTCGAGAAGAAAGACGTCGGGCGCGAGACTACTGGTGCTATAATGTAAAACTATTCCAAGCTTTTCTATTCCAATTCTGCAATCAGCCATCCGCGATTGGTCAAAAACTTTTTTGTATCCCCCTCTCTTCACCTAGCTGTCGCGCGATGTCACGAAAACCGCGATCGCTCCCCGTCTGATATGACGTGTACACACTAAGAATGCATGATTTGACCGAACGAAAACAAAAATATTTATTTGTGATTGAACGCCTTTTCGCCACTAGCACTCAATTATTGGTCAAAAGTTTTCGGGCTGCACCCACTTCACCTGCCTGTCACGCGACGTCACAAAACCGCAAAAAGTCACCGTGTCAAAGTGACGCGTGCGCGTTAAAGATGCATTATTATGGCGAACAAAAATGATTTTCCTTCTGAATAGCAGCAGCATGCCCCGTTCCGAAAGGAATAAAAGATGGCTGCCGCCGATTGCTTAGGCACTGGCTACTCGCACCTGCTGGAGAGCATGGGTTTATTCGCCCATAATAAAGCGTTTTGCGTGGCCATGTAACGTTTTCTAGCACGTTCGGCACGCTTACGACCTCGTTCTGCCAACTCTTTTTTGCTGAGAATCCGTTTTAGCGTCATTCTTAAGCTTGCATTGCATGCCGCCGTGATTTTTGACCAGCCACTGCAAGCTAAATATGGGAAAGTGGGCCAATCGCAGATGCCGGCGCCACCCTATTCATGCGGTTACTGATTTGCCTCCCCCTCCCCTCTCTCCCCAGTGTAGGGTAGCCAACCGGATCTTTTTCTCTGGTTAACCTCCTTGCCTTTCCCCTTTCCTCTCTCTCTCTCTCTCTCTCTTGCATGCAGCTGCTCGGCCCCATCGAATTCCTCTCCGCTAGAGCGTTCTCCTCGCCTCTTGTCAGTCAACTAGATCAGACAAGCCGCTCAGTGTACGCAATCTTACTTGTTTTTGAAGCAAATAAAAGCCACCTCCTACCAACGAGGAGAGCGTTTGATTGGCCTGTTCACGCAACCCTGCAGGTTACCGCCCGATGCTTGCGTTTGCAGTTACGCAAATCTTACGTCAGGAGATTGTAATAAAATCCTATTGGAATAGTTTTACGTTATAGGGCCCTAAGTTGCTCAGCTGCCGTAGCCCTGCGCCGAAGGCTGTGATTATGGCATTAACTATGATACACTGTGGTATGTGTGGATACAGATATAACTAGCGAAGCAGCATTGGCCCGAGTATCCATGACCATTTGGAAAGCGTTTCATGCTTCGTCACTCCAAGTGAGGGTTCCCGCCGCGCTGTCCGCAGTTGTTAGTAGTCTGTGTAGAGGTTCCTAGATAGCCGCGCACTGAAGCACAAAACCGAGATAGAAGTTGATCATTCCAAAGAACTCGTGGAGCTGCCGTTTAATGCTAGCCTTCAAGAATTCTCGCATAGCTTCAACCTTTGACGGGTAGGGCGACTTCCGGCACTAGATATAGTCGGCATGGAAAGGACATCTCGGGCACACCAAAGTGACATTTTGCTGCATTCACGAAGATTCCATGTGCAGAGAGACGCTGAAATACGGTTGGCAGTTGTTAGTCATATTTACATACAGTATCCCTAGCGGTAGCAAGATTGTCCAATTAGACGTGCCCAATAGAATGCGACAGACCGTCCAGAAACAACTGAAACGTCTGTCCATAACTGCGAAGTCAGAATGGCACAAAAAATGCCTTCTTGTCGGTGGGTTACGGGAACATTGCAATAGCAGCTGTCTTCTGCGGGCTTCCAGTAGTGCTTGGGCTCGTTCCCGGTGTACGACGCTTGTGACTGTCTGCAGGAAGCCGCTTCGGAACAGGTCCCACGTCGTTAAGGTGGCTGCTCGGTTCTCGAAACAGGTTCTGCCAGCGTCTTCCAATGCCGAGAAGACATGTCCCAGTTTGTCATCGCTGTTCCAGCTGTTAAATGCAGCGACCCTGCAGCAAAGCCAGGTTTGCGGGTCCTCGAATGTTGAACCGCGGAACTTCGGAGGCTCCCTGGGCTGCTGCAGCACGATGGGGGACGCTAGGGCTGCCATTTGGGTTGCCTTGGCTACAACCTTCTTGGTCTTCTCAGGTAGAAGTCCGTGCTCCGGAGGCAGCTGTTGAAGACGGCGGCTTGCTCGATGGTCCGGAACTACATTGGTGTTCTCTTTGCGGTCCGGGCTTGGATCACGGCTTGTTGGGGGCGTCCGGTACATGTACGCAAAGCATCTCCACTAGATGTCAAGTGGAGTGACGTATAAAGAACACAGTAGCAATACTCTGAAAGACGAAACTAACTTTTATTGGGCGAACCTGTGCCCACAAAAAAAAACAGGCTACACTTAAAGAACGGCGACAACGGCGAGCACAGTCGGCGATTGTCAAAATCTGATCAACGGGTCATCCGCGTCGGCTTTTATACATCCGTCGTCGAATGTTCCAGAGTAGTCGCTAGGACCCACATGCCTTCCACAAAGTTCTACATTATTCGCGTCACGCACACATGCAATCAGATTGCACAACGTTCGGTCACATACAGCGGATGGAACCATCGATAATATACCAGAAACCTCCGATACATGCAGGCGCGTCCTGCGCGGTGCGATAACATTTGTTAGGCGGTAAAAGGTGGCCACCTGATAAAAATAGGCATGTACACGGGTCAATATTTTTACTGCGAAGCTGCATAATGCTAGCCGATTCGCTCGTTTGTCACCAGTATGCCGAAAACTCCTCCGTCGAAACCGCGTGAGACTCTGCGAAAAAGAAAAAGAGAGACGCGAGATTGGCTGCGCCAATTGTAACGTCGTTGCTCTCTGTCGTACCCGACAGCAGGCGCGGTAGTTTCTCTGCGGCTCCGAAATGGGCAGGCCACGCGCCGTAAGTACTCCTGCGGAGCAGGCAGTTTTCGATCAGCAACGTCACGAACAGAACACGGAATGAGCTCTTCTACTCCGTGCCGATGCTGCAGCCCAGACACAAGAACAGGCTCCTGTAGCCGAGTGCATGTGCCAAACTCGTACCGATGATCCAGCAGCGTGCCAAGCCGTGCTTTAATGAAGCTTCCGGATTAACCCAGTCATAAACACCGGGGCCGCACGTTTCAGCTTGTCTCATTAGCTATCTGTCAGGAGTGCTTGGGCAGTGATTTTTTAATTCTCTCATCTTGGTTGACACCCAATCAGCAACTTCCTCCAAATTATGTTCAATTCATCGTTATTTTTATTGTAATACCGTTGATTACACAAACTCTTATGAACTAAAATTTCAAGGCTATATCAGTACGCACCCCTACCATATTTCTTAGCCACGACCTTTCCGTCTAATTATTTACCTACAAGGGTTCATGATATTCCCACATCCACTCACCATGACATCCTGCCAAAGCAGATTACGAAAGCAAAACAGTCTAAGTAAACCATTAACTGTTAATGCCGTAATTCGGCTGAAAAGAAAGGTAGGGCGTTGCAAATGGGAAATGTGCAGCAGTGTTCCTGAAGCTGAAGCATAGTTCAATGTCGGAACATCACTATTACAATTTGATATAGGATGACACGTCACACCTTTTAAATGGTGCATATTATTCACGAGTAAATTCTTCTTGGAGTCCCAACGCTCATCCGCTGCAACACATGGTTCCAGTGATACAAAGCTTCGCTGTTAACCATGTGAAATTACCTTAGCATCTTTCATTTTTTGTTGCTGAATTCCTTTAATTGCCATCCAAGGAACAGCGTATTCAATTGAAATGTTCAAGTTGGGGGCACAGCGCAAATATCAGCATCCTTTTCAACGTGTTCTCAATTGCCTCCTTGCAAATCCTATTTCTCGTCGCTGTTCCAAATTAAAGTTCACTCTCCGCAATTTACCAGCCGGCGCCTTCACTATCGTTCCCAACTTACCTAAATCTGCCACTGACGCAGCCGCTGCACACGTTCGCCTACAAGGCCTAAGGATGCATATACCAATCATAGACACACCGACAGCACAGTCATGGTCTGTTCTCAACTTGTGTTGTCACCCGGATCCCCATGGACTCAGTTGCAGGCACCGCATGCATGCAAGCGGGGTTTCCAACACGTTCGTATTCGCGTTTGCAGCCGAGACGCGACGCTTCATCGCCGAAAAGTAATAATTTGTCATTTATTTGTCACTGATTACTGTATCATGTCAACAAAATCAGGCGTTGATTGAATACAATTGTTGATCTTTATATCTCAAGCTTATCGCGAATGGTGACGTCGAGCTGAATCGGGGCCCGAGTTTGGCAACACATGAAAAAACTAGAGCACATTATGCAAATGATGAAAAAGCATAGAAAGGCGAAATGACATTAAAGGTGATCATAGAGCACTTCAGAAGGAAGGAAAATAAAATGGTGCCGCAATAGGAAAATTATTGACGATCACTCATCTAAACTTTTCTTTTCTTTCTAAACTCGACAACGCACCGCGGACGGCGGCTGGTTCAAATCAAACAGTCACAAGTTTGGCTACAGCAAATGTTACATTACTAGGGTTTTCAATTTACCACATATTGTGGCAGCATATTGGAAAGTAAAAAAATGAATAAGCAACCCATTATACTCTAGATGTTTATTCCTTCATCTAACACAATATCTAACCTTACCTACTCAAACGTACGAATCAGCGGAATCACTGCTCATCGTGGTGCTTTTGAGCAGTTCTGTCGCACATTCCACATATTGCTGTGGAGTATTTGAAAGGATTTATGATCGCAAAATGGAGATCACGCATGAAGGCACGACGCATATTGGAGCAGAACAGAATAAACCTCCCGGTGTGTTTGACATATCTCATGGATTATTTAGAGCAATGGTATTATGACTTCACTCATTTAGTATCTCTAAATAACAAAAAAATGTAAATTATGCTTGGGAGAGGTTAAAAGTGTGGTATTGAAATCAATAGAACTTTTGTTCCAGGTGGCACTACACTGTTAACAAAAAGACCTCTGCATTTCATTTAAAGTAGTTCAGAAACCTCTCTGGTGAAACAAATCAAGGGTAAAAATTTATTTTCTGCGACAGCACGTCAATGCGTTATTTCCAATTCAAATAATCTTAAAATGGGAAATACTTAATAGAATATTTATTACATCAATGAAACGATAATCAATTTCATCATAATCTGGTCGCGGAAATATTGCAGGAACATTTTCTGTGTAAATGCAGAATGCGATATTTTCCGAAATGTACCTCGAAATTGAAGGCTAACACATGATCGGCGACAGCCTTCTAATATAGGTTCTGCATCAATTTTCACTGATTTGGGTATTTCCGCCTCTGTAGTGTCCAAACAATATTTCATACTTTTCCGGTGGCTGGTTTAATCATACCCGTATCACATATATTCAGACTGGTTATATGTTTTGACATACTCTCTGGGCACACTTCACGGCTGCGTCACTAAATGGTGCAACATGTTCATAGTGAAGCTGAAGAGAGGTTGCACTATACGCCAAATGCATAGGGCGTTTTGGGAGTGTCAATATATTCCGTCGCTACATTGTTTTCATGTTAATCACGTTAACGCGGAAAATCTTCCTGAGATAGTTAGTGCCGAAATTTTGAATTGCAAGAACATTGCAATGAAGCAAAAGGAAACAAATGTATGTGATGAAATAATCAATAAGATGGCGATGTGGCTTATAAAAAGAAATTTTTCGAAGGAATCGTGCGTGGCATGGCAATTCTCCATACGTGGTGAACACATGCCTAATATTTCATCGAGGACTACAGCCTGAATAAGACAGAGATACGAATTGGGCCAAATCATATAGTTACTTCATTTTTATCGCTTTATGCGCCGCCCACTTTATCGGGGACACGAGTGAAAGCTACTATAGGGAGGAATACACCAATTGACAAAAAGTAGCGCAAGCTGACGACAATGATACTGAACATGCCGCAGCGTTCATTGCGTTAATGAGCTCCTCAACATTTATGATGTACTACATAACAAATGCTAAAAAAATCTGCTACAAGAGTGCTCACATGCGCCACCCACTTTAACGGGGACACGAGTAAAAGCTACTATAGGGAGGAATACACCAATTGACAAAAAGTAGCGCAAGCTGACGACAATGATACTGAACATGCCGCAGCGTTCATTGCGTTAATGAGCTCCTCAACATTTATGATGTACTACATAACAAATGCTAAAAAAATCTGCTACAAGAGTGCTCACAAGAAATTCGATCTTGTTTCTTCAGCTGAAATAAGTACCTAATGACCCTGTGATCACGGCACAATCACGGCTGGCTCAGGTTTCCGGCAATTGTTCGGAGATACATTTTTTTTTATTTGAGCACAAGAAAAATTGACGTGGGAATGGCAACACGCCTAAGAGTAGTATCAAGGTGAGGTTGCTAAAAGTGAAGGACACCTTTTTATTTACTAACTTCACTCAATTACCCGTATACCCTTAATAGCACGCTCTAGTCTTGTTTAAGGCATTTCCAATAGATAGCAATGAAACAGGACTTTTCATTACTCTGTGATGGGCTAGGTGGAATAAGTAATATTTTTATTTGCTGGTGTAGAATTTCGATATAGTCTATTTCTGATAGTTGAGGAAATACTGGACTTTTTGATACGTTCGCAGCTTCGAATTGCTGATTGTTTTCAAAAAAGGGGTAACTGTAGCGCTGTATGCGTCCGTCCACAGTTGGAGTATGCGTTTTTTGGGACCTTATATATGAAAGCATCCAGGGAGTTTGGATTTTACAGAGCAAGAATTTTTTTTATGTGGTAATAAAGACATGGCCTTGCGACACTTTAACTGCTATGGCGGGTTGCTAATCTCGTCTCTCTAGTAGATATATGGCGCGCTTTAATGAACGCCTTCATCCACTGAAATTAAAGCACGAATTTCACGTGCAAGATTTCAGCCCCTTTTTTCAGCATATTATGTAAATTAAGAGTGACAAGTCCAGAAACCTATTTTCGAGTATGCATCATCAGCCCATAGCAGATTAGCTAAAGAGATAAGCAAGCAAACAAGTGGTATACCTGAAAAATGCACTGTGGCCTTTGCAACTTATGATTCGGCAGGACCCCAGTGAAAATGACCAGACCTGGCTGCCCTTGACGCCCGGAAACTCATAACAATGCGCGCTTTTATATAGAAAAAATGTTCAGTGTGAATTTAGCTTTGTGACACGTTGTTCTACAAGCGATCGCTTTCCAAATACATGGTAGCAAGCAGATAGGAAAAGCCACTATGAAAATGTTTGAATGAACTTTATTTTTATCCATGTACGGCAGTATTATTAATCCTTAGTAACAATTAGCTCGTCTTTTAATGAAAAATATTGTTCCGCTACAGCCATGGCAATGGGTAGGGCAGGCTGTTTCATCACCGCAATTCTGTAAGGAAAAAAAACAGAAACACATATATTCTTGATAATATGCAACGTAATTAGCTATTTTGACAACGGAACCAACGCTTTTGCGAACTCGCAGATATATTTCAGAACTCGTAAGTTTATAAGCACTTTCGCTATAGTCATTCCCGAGATATCCCTAAAATGCAGTCGGATTTCCTGCAAGGTTCACGGCGAGTGCTGAAAACAGTTTTAAGAAACCATTTGAGTTGGACGCCAGCATAATTTGCATTTCATCACTCAAATATATCCTTGAAGCGATCCGTCTTTATTTTTAATGAGCATGCAACATTTTTTTTCATTTCTTGTCTTTATTTCGCAGTCGCAACATGCGCTTTGAGTTTGCCACAATTAATATGAAGAAAAAGACAGTACTTCACGAAGTGTATCACATGTCCATCGCAGATACCGAACCTTCAGCTGAAGAGTTTCGATCTCTTTTCCGTTCATGCAGGAGAGCTCGGAAAAATGTACTAGGAGGACTGACTGGAGAACGTAAACTATTACGTTCAGGGAAGCAAAATAAAGAGCCAGAAAGCTAACCTTCGGGCATTGCGTTCGCCACAAGCGTTTTCCGTTTATAGTTACGTTTGCATAAGATGCAGTTGCCGGGAAGTGACAACTGTGTGGCCGGTGGGTAAATGTATATTGTAACCAACAGTTACGACAGCCTTTCTACGAAAACTATTTTATTCTGGGCGAACCTGTGTCCGTCCACAAAAACCGACATATTACTATACAAAAACAATAAAACGTCCCTCGAGCTTCACTTCTTCGAACGTCGTTCTCCTCTTTGTCGCCTCCTGTCGCGTGCCCATCATCCGATTCTCGCGCACGAGCCGCCCGTCTGTCAGCAGCGGCCCAGCGTTGCCTTGCGGTGCTTTGCTTGGCGCTCGTGGTGTGGCGGCTCTTTGGAACGCTGTTGGGATGTTTCGATCGTCTTTTTCTTCTCGCAATGCTGGCGGCATTAGCCCGCTCCGAAGAAGCATCGTCCCGATGCGTAGAAAAGGCCTAGAGAGGCGAACTGCATTAACAGGACAGTGGTCAGAGAATGGCCGGTGCCAGGCTTGATCGTACGTGCAACTTCTGTTAATACCTTTCATGGTATGGTTTCAGTCGTACTACGCGTACGACCTCTGGGCGAGTCCTGCGTCTTCTGGAGCAGACTTGGCCTTCAGGAGTTACCTCGTAATTTATGGGACTTAACCGGCGAAGTTCCCTGTAGCGGCCGAAGTAACGGCGCAGTAACTTCTTCGAAAGACCGGGCGTCCATACCCACACTTTGTATCCGGGGCTGTACTGTACCTCTCTTCGCCCTAGGTTGTACCGGTTTGCGTCGACGTATTGCTTTTGTACGATAGGGTGCCTTGCTAACTGCCGTGTTTCTTCTGCCCTTTCTATGTAGTCACTAACGTTAAGGTCGTCTTCAGTGCTGTTGTTTACGGGTAACATCGCGTCTAGTGCCGTTGTTACTGTCCGTCCGTTAATAAGTTCAAATGGCGTGAAATGTGTCGTCTCTTGTACTGCAGTAATCAACGCAAAGGAGGCGTATGGTAGAATACTGATCCATCTCCGATGCTCGACGTCCACGTACATTGAGATCATGCCAGCGAGCGTTCTATTGAGCCGTTCAGTCAGGCCGTTTGTTTGCGTATGGTATGCTGTGGTTTTTCTATGAGCATTATGTGTTAGTTTCATAACAGACTGCATCAAACGGGCCACAAAAGCTGTTTTTTGTCTGTTATGAGTAGCTTATGCGCGCCATGTCGTAACACAATGTGTGTCACAAAAAACTGAGTCACTTCAATGGCGGTTCTTTTTGTAAGAGGTCTCAGCATACCGGGTCAAATAACCGGTTGCTACCACAATCCACCGCTTTCCTGGAGTTGAAATGGAAAATGATCCAAGTAAATTCATTCCTATTTGTTCAAATGGCGCTGCTGGCGGCTGTATTGGTTGCAGAAAACCTGCAAGTTTGAGTGGCGGAGTTTTCCGTCTTTGACAATCTCGGCACGATTTGACATAGTGCTGCACTGAATTCACCAACTTCGGCCAGTAATATTTCTGGCAATTCTACTAACGCCTAAGTGGCCAGCTGCAAGGTCATCATTGCAAACTTCTAAGATCTCAGCTCGCAGCGATGATGGTACTAGAAGTAGAAACGTCTAACTACTGTGCTCGAAGTTTCGTTTGTAGAGGACGTTGTTCCTGAGGACATACGAACACAATTCACGGACGAAAACTCGAGGCACTTTCACTTGTCGACCCTCCAGGTACTCGATGAGCAGGAGTAATTTCGAATCAGTACGCTGATGATGAGCCATTTCCGTCGTATTCACAGCCCGAAGAAATGAAAAATCTTGCTCATATTTAGGTGACGTAGCTTCGATCGGTACGCGTGATAAGCAATCAGCATCATTTTTCTTAAGACCGGACTTGTGAACGACCGTGATGTCACACTCTTGTAGACGGAAACTCCATCTAGCGAGTCTTACAGAAGGGTTCGTGAGGTTCGCCAGCCAGCACGTGAGTGATGGTCGCTTATGGCTCGAATGGGTCTGCCATACAAGTATAGCTGGAATTTACTGAAGGCCCATATAACCGCCAGGCATTCTTTTCTGTAGCTGAGTAATTTGTCTCGGCTTTCGATAAGGTACGGCTTGCGTACGCAATGAATTTTTCTCCATTCTGCCATTGAATAAGTATGGCACCAAGACCAACGTCACTCGCGTCGGTGTGGATGTCCGTTTCGGCATTGTCATCAAAATGGGCAAGTATAGGAGGACTCTGCAAACGCCGTCGTAGCTCAGTGATAGCGTCTTATTGTTCTTTCTCCCACACAAAAGGGATATCTTCTTTTGTCATTCGCGTGAGTGGTTCGGCAATTTTAGAAAAGTTTTCTACGAAACGCCTGTAGTAGGCACACAGCCCTAAGAAACGTCTAATAGCTTTTTTGTCTCTTGGCTTCGGAAACATTTCTACTGCAGTGATCTTCTCAGGATCGGGGCGGACGCCTTCAGCACTGATAATGTGTCCGAGAAAGCGGAACTCGCGAAAGCCGAAGTGGCATTTTTCGGGTTTTATGGTCAATCCCGCCGTACGAATAGCATCCAGAACTGCTCTCAGTCGCCGCAATTGCAGCTTGAATGTAGTGGAGAAGACCACCACATCATCAATGTTGACCAGGCACGACTGCCATTTCAGTCCGGAAAGAACAAGGTCCATCATCCGCTTGAATCTGGCGGGTGCAGAACACAGACCAAATGGAAGCACCTTAAACTCGTATAGACCATCCGGTGTCACACATGTCGTTTTTTTCGCGATGTCGCTCGTCCACTTCTATCTGCCAGCATCCGCTTTTCAGATCCAAAAAGAAGAAGCGTTGCGTAGCTTGTTCAAGGTGTCATCGATGCGTGGGAGTGGATAAACATCCCGCTTTGTGACGAGATTGAGTTATCTGTAATCAACACAAAATCGTAGGGCGTTATGCTTCCTTTTGTACACGACTACCGGAGATGCTCACGGGCTATTGGATGGCTGTATTACATCATCCTTGAGAATTTCCTGTACTTCTTATCGCTTCTTTTTCGTTTGGAGCCACTTGGTACGGGTGTTGGCGCACTGGTCTTGCAGGTTCTTCGATAACAATGCTTTGTTTTGCGACGGGAGTACGACGGACTTTCGATGAAGTTGAAAAGCAATCTGCAAACTCTGCGACCAAGTTCACAATCTTATCTCTTTGGTGTCATGACAGCTCTCGGTCAATATCATAGAGGTAAAGACACTGCCTAAGGTGACAGAAGCTGATGATGCTGCATCAATAATTGACACATCCGCAAGTTGTGCATAGTCATGAACAGTCGCTATGGCTGTTACCTTCGCCACGTGTTGTGTCTCACTGCCAAAGTTAGTCAATAGACCGTCCGCACATCCGTTACGCATGTGAACTAGGCCTCTTGCCACGCATATTTGCTTTTCCAGTAGCAGCCCGCTATCTCCGTCTGCAAGTCCCTCATAGTCACGAAATACGTCGCTCCCTAAAACGACAGTCACACTGCACCGTGCCGGCACCGTCACGTGTTCATCCACAATACGGAGAGAGGAAATATGTGGCTGTTCTGTATCAGAAATGGTAACAGCATTTTCCGTGGAAAACAACACGCGTTATTCTTGCAAGTCGATAATTGCGCCATTCGTTTGCAAAAAGTTCATGCCCAGTATCAGGTCACGGGAACACTCAGGGAGAACAATAAAGCTGTTGACGTATGTAAAGCCTCTAATTCCGATTCTTGCGATGCACATTCTTACGGGGTAGACAAAGTGTCCCCAGGCTGTGCGCATTGGATATCCGGTCCAATGGGTCAATACCTTTTTTCAATTTTGTGGCGAGTACACTGCTAATAACTGAATAGTCTGTACCAGTGTCTATCAACGCAGGCACTTCGAAGTCGTCGATGATGACGTGCAACTCGGAAGTAACGGCGTCATCGCTGCACTTGTTCGTCGTTTCGTAACCGCCGTCGTCTTGTATGATTGACGATGGAGGACCTTCGGTGTTCCGGGCGTCAGCGGCCGTGCCTCCACAGGTCGCTGGCTCTAGTTTTCGCGTCGCGGACTTTGTGAGCGACGCTTCAGTGAAATGGAAGAGGGTCGTGCACTGGGCGACCTATGACGCATAGGCGCTGCCGATCGAGGTTCATGTTGCTAGGGGTTCCGAATAGTTTGGCGCGTTGATAAAAATGCTTCAATTTCATAAGGGCGCTCACCGTTTCGAGGACAAGGCGCATTCACAGAGAAGCCACGCAGTCTCACTCGGTGATAGTGGCATTCCTGGTATACGGGACCAGCCCCTCCACAGCGGTAGCAGAGGGGACGCCGATCTGCTGTGCGCCATACATAGCTTTTACGTGGGCTTGCTTCTGGCATGGGCGGCTCATTGCGGGGAAATACCTGGGGTATTGTGGCCGTTCGTCCCAAGTCGGTGCGTCCTACGTCCTGACGTAAAGCTTGGGCATACGATATCCGCAGCTTACGCTCTGGCTCTGCACGGGGCCGTACCTGAGGCTAAAATACACGTTTTTTTGCCGCAATTGAACACTCACAAAAGGTAGACACGTAAAGACAACACGGGCGGACGACAACACGGGCTTGTTGTCTTTATGTTTCTTTCCTTTCGTGAGTGTTCAATTGCAGCAAAAACATGTCTTTTAGCAGGCACCAACTAGGCCAACAAGCAGTTTTGTTGCAACGTACCTGAGGCTCTGGCTCACAAATTACTCGCCGAACTTCTTCGCGTATGACATCAGCAAGTGAGGACACCGTAAGAGGACTTTGGGCCAGCAGTTTCTGCATCTCTTCCCTTACGATGGACCTCACCATTTCGCGTAGGATATCCATGCTGTTGGGGAGGGCTCCTGACCCAACGTGAAATGTTGCGACGCTTACATCTCTGTTGTAATGCCTCGCACGCTGCTGCAGCGTCTTCTCCATCATTGTCACCTCCGATCGAAATTCGGCTATAGTGCGGGGCGGATTACGAACCAGGCCAGCAAGGAGTTCCTGTTTCACACCGCGCATTAGGTGCCGCAATTTCTTGTCCACAAGCATGTTTGGGTCGGCTCGGCGGAAGAGCTGGGTCATGTCTTCAATGTACATGGTCACACTTACGTTGTTACGCTGGTTCCTCGCCTGAAGAGCGGCTTCGGCACTCTCTCTCCGGTCCGTGCTCTGGTAAGTAGCAAGCAGCTCTCCTCGGAAGTCATTCCACGATGATAACGACGCTTTGTGGTTTTGAAACCACGTGCTTGCAGATTCCTCCAGTGTGAAGTACACGTACCGGAGTCTCTTTGTCTCGTCCCAGCCGTTACACCTGGCGACACGCTCGAAGTTTTCGAGCCAGTCCTGGGCATCCTCGAGTGTGTCTCCGTGAAAGGATTCCGGCGTCCGGGGGGAGTCAACGACGACATGAGAAGGGTTACTTGAGTAGCCATCGCACTCGTACCTAGGCTGACTGCCGCCGCTGCCCTTGGTGAATCGGGAAGAAGACCAAACTCGGGGGCCTCACCTCGTATGCGGCGGCTCGTGCTTTGGTGCATACGCGTTAATTCTGCTGGTTTCAAACTTCGGCGATCCGGGCTACCTTCCCTGGCGTGTGTAGGGCTTGGAATCATACCCCGCATCTCCACCAGATATGTAACCAACTGTTACGACCGCCGTTTCTATGAAAACTAATTTATTCTGGGCGAACCTGTGCCCGTCAACAAAAAGCGACTGAATGCACAAACAACAAAATGTCCCGGAAGCTTCGCTTCTTCGAACGTCGTTCTCCTTATTGTCACCTCCTGTCGCGTGCCAATCATCCGATTCTCGCGCTCGAGCCGCCAGTCTGTCCGCACCGGCCCAGCATTGCCTTGCGGTGCTTTGCTTGACGCTCGCGGTGTGGCGGCTCTTTGAAACGCAGTTGGGATAAGTCGATCGTCGTTTACTTCTGGTAATGCTGGCGGCAATATATATATATATATATATATATATATATATATATATATATATATATATATATATATATATATATATGTGTGTGTGTGTGTGTGTGTGTGTGTGTGTGTGTGTGTGTGTGTGTGTGTGTGTGTGTGTGTGTGTGTGTGTGTGTGTGTGTGTGTGTGTGTGTGTGTGTGTGTGGGTTGTAATGAAGCAGACGCGCCCCTGTGTATGGGTAAGCTATGGCGAAGGGCGTCGGTAGGAACATCGAGGCCGTCGACGCAGGTAGCCGTGCAACCGTGGCTGCATAACTGAGCGGGAGCGACGTAGGATGAGTGGCAAAGTCGGTATGGAACAGCGACCAACTCATAGGATTGGGTGGGGGGTCGTAGGAGCTGCAGGAAGTGCTTGGGATATCTGAGTCCGGATGGCTTGCTGCAGCACTGGTTGCAGAGCAGCCGTACGTGCGTCGCTGTGAAGCAGCAGCGAGAGATGCCTGGCCACCTCTTCACGAACAAAATCTTTGATATGCTGCGAGAGGGCCGAGTTGGTTACTTCGGTAGAAACCGCGATGCTCGAGACGGAATCGGCGTGCTGAATGTTCTGGCGTGCGATCGAACGTTGGCGGCGCAGCTCGTCAAAGCTATGGCAGAGGTTAATGAGGACGGATATGCTAGTTGGGCTTTTCGCCAGCAACATCTGGAACGAGCTGTCGTTAGTGCGCTTGAGGATGTGTTTGATCCTGTCATCCTCTTACATGCTGGCATTTACCCGCTTGCACAAATCGAGAACATCCTCGATGTAGCTGGGGAATGCCTCTCCAGGCTGCTCTGCGCGCTGGCGTAGACGCTGTTCAGCGCATAGCTTACACACAGCTGGGCGATCAAACACCTCAGCAAACAGAGCCTTAAATGCGGACCAGCTTGTAAAGTCTCATTCGTGGTTGAAGAACCAAACTTTGGCTACGTCGGCTAAGTAGAAAGGCACGTGGGTCAGTTTAGACAGGCCATCCCATTTATTATGGGCACTTACACGTTTGTACGATGACAGCCAGTCTTCCAGTTCGTGTTCGGCGGTCCCACTGAATATGGGTGGGTCTCGTTGACGAGGGACGCCGACGCAGATGACAGTGGCAGCCGGTGGTACAGGCACCGAGGTTGAGGGATCAGGCATAGTTCAGGGCAATCTTGTTTGCAGCGTTCAAGTGCGGAGCTCCAGGACGAGGCGAAGGATCTCAGCAACCTCCTCCAAATGCGACGTGGTTTATTTTCATTCACAACGTTGTGGAACGCTCGGTAAATCAAAGGACTGCAAGGGCTGTCCGTTGCACAGGGCTCATCGCGATGACGGCACGTCCCTTCATCTTCCTATTAAGTCGGCGCATACACAGCGGCGCGTCTGCTTCGTTGCATATATATATATATATATATTTTTATATATATTCAAGGAAAAGTCCTGTAGGCTCGGTACAGAGGGACCGGTACAGCGATTCCGTACGCGAAGGCCGTGCCACGGCTGAAACGTTATAACACAAAATTTTCGTCAGTGTGCGCCTTCATTGCTTCAATGGTATATATGTATATATATATATATATATATATGTATATATATATATACATACATACTCGGTACAACACCGCACCATGACAAATTGCTCAGCGAAAATCACTTCATGCATAAAACCCCACTAACGAGGTCGTTCAGATTCCTTGTCATCATCATCAGCCTGTTTCTTGGCCACTGCAGGACGAAGGCCTCGCCCTGCGATTTCCAATTACCTCTGTTCTGTTCCAACCGACTTCAACTAGCGCCCGCAAATTTTCTAATTTCATCGCCCCACCAAGTCTTTTGTAGACCTCGATTGTATTTCCCTTCTCTTGGTACCCATTCTGTTACCCTCATGGTTCAACGGCTATCTAACCTGCGCATTACCTGTCCTGCCGAGCTCCATCTTTTTCTCTGGATGTCAATTAGAATACCGTCTATACCCGTTGCTCTGTGATCCCCAAACCAATCTCTTTCTCTCTCTTAGCGTTATACCTAGCAATCTTTGTTCCATCCCTCCTTGCGCAGCCCTTAACTTGTTCTCAAGCTTCTTTGTCAGACTCCAAGTATCTGCCCCATATGTCAGCACAGGTAAAATGCACTGATTGTACACCTTCCTTTTCAATGATAATGGTAACCTTCCAGTCAGGAGCTGGCAATGTCTGCCGTATGCGATGCAAACCATTCTCCATCTGTGAATTTCTTCCTCATGATCAGGGTTCCCTATGATTAATTGACCTAAGTAAACGTACTCCTTCACAGAGTCCACAGGCCGACTGGCTATCCTGAACTCTTGTTCCTTTGCGCGCCTATTTATCATTATCTTTGTCTTCTGCATATTATTCTTCACTCTCTTCTCCTACACTCTCTCTGTCAAGGTCCTCAATCATTTGTTGTAACTCGTCTGCATTGTTGCTGAATAGAAACAATGTCATCGGCAAACCGAAGGCTGCTGAGATATTCGCCGTTGATGTTTTCTACTAAGTCTTTTCAGTTCAATAGCTTGGATACTTCTTCCAAGCACGCAATGAATAGCATTGGAGAGATTGTGTCTCCCTGTCTGATCCCTTTCCTTATAGGTAACTTCCTGCTTTTCTTGCGTATAATTAGGGTAGATGTAGAACCTCTGTAGATATTTTCCAAGGTATTTCGGTAAGCGTTCTGTACTTTGTGATTACGTAATGCCACTATGACTGTTGGTATCTCTAATGAATCAAATGCATTTTCGTAATCTATGAAAGCCATACAGACAAGCCTATTACACTCTGCGGATTCCTCGATTACTTGATTAATGACATAGATACACTGTGGAGTATCCCTTCCTGAAGCCAGCCTGTTCGCTTGGTTGACTAAGGTCCAGTGTTGCCCTGTTTCTATTGGAGATTCCATTGGTAAATATTTTATATAATACTGGGAGTAAGCTAATGGTCCTATAATATTTCAATTCGCTAACGTCTCTCTTTTTGTCGAGTAGTATCATTATTGCATTCTTCCAGTTTTCTGGGACCTTTGCAGCCGATAGACACTTGGTATAGAGAGCCGCCAGTTTTCCAAGCATGATGTCTCCTCCATCTTTGACTTAATCGACCGATATTCCATCTTTTCCTGCCCCACTTCCTCGTTTCATGTCTTGCATGAAACCTCGATGCCAACTTGTCTTGCCAACCACCCTCGATGCAGCATGCCTATAACAATGGTCAGTCGTCATGTTGCTGTCAAAGCAACTGAGCTTTGCAAAATTCAGTATATGAGGGCTGAGATCTGTACAGAAGCAGTTACAGCCTCGCCGATTACTATGTCACGGCCGCTTTTACTGTGTCGCCATTCAGGAGGTTATGTTTGAGAGTGATGTGATGAAAGGCAATGCCCTGAAGCTTTTTCTCACCGATAACTTTGCGTGCGTACAATACTTTATTAGTCTTTCCGCAGGTTGTTTCCTTTTCTTAAACACAAATCTTCCTATTTCTGATGTTATCTATAAGGTTGACCGACAAGGCTATTTCATAAGTTGCGATATTCGATTGCGTAGTGTATTCTTGCGTTTAGTTAATGTTGATGCTTTCAATTAGGAAGCAAGTCTATTTAAGTTTTTTGAACTTATGGCTAACCTGCTAGATTGTAATTGCTCTGGCCTCCTCATGGTAGCCCTCTCTGTATAAGAAATCAAACTCACCGAAACTAAATCAGTTTATAGGACGATAGGAGGGCTGACGTACTAATATACATCAATGATAATGCTGGCCTTATTGATGCCTGGTCTTGTGCGGGTAGTTCGTAGGCCTGCACACATTTCCAACAGTATTCTCATGCTCATCTAGAACTCACATGTGTTTCTTCAGCACTCCTACATTGGCTGATCTTATGGGAAATGCAGGCTTTGTCATGCTCTGATCGCTGCACTGTGATTTCCGGTTTGGTGGTAATGCTTGCCTTATCTTCAAGCCGGAGTGGAAAATTTGGAAGCTCAATATAACCCTATTTACCGAGAAAGGCTTCATACTAATGTCACGTAGTAGCGACGGTAAAGAAAGCAGCAAAACTGGGAATGACGAAACTGACGCTTTATCGGGCAAACTTGTGGTCTCAAAAACCAGCTACACTCAAAGAACGGCAGCAGCTGTGAGCATAGTCAGCGATTGTAGAAAATCTGACCTGCCGCTAAAGCGCGTTGGCTTTTATGCACGTGTCATCGAAACTTCAAAAGTAAAAAGTCCTGCCCGCGTGTCTTCTGTGATGTTCTACGCAATTCGCGTAGCACATGCAATCATTTTGCACAAGTTTCAGTGGCAACACAACCATCGATGACATTCTAGAAACCTCCAATACATGCAGGCGCTTCCCGCGCTGAGAGACATTCGTTAGACGATGGAAAGCGCTCACCCGTAAAGCATAAACAAATACTGTTGAAACTATTAGCCTTGATAATGTACTTCACAGCTTATACATGGACGCAGGCATCATCATCCCCGACAAAGCGCACGAGATGGCGTGTTTCCTTTCTTTTTGAATAAAAAAGCGCTTGGCAACTTCATCGTTCTCGGCCATATAAGTGGTGGAGGTACGTGAAGGGTCCCCTCCCGTTCCCATCGTCCTTGAAGCTACGCTCCGGTCGCCACCTGCACCCGGCTACTCCTACAAGGATTGACACTTCCAACCCCGGCTGTTCCGGCGCTTCGAACCCTCCAACACCCTCTGAGACTCTGATCAGCCCTTAATGCAATCCCACTTTATTTTTGCTAATACGCGGTGATGACGCAGACGAATGACTCTACGAATGGCTCGACAACTACAAACCTTTGAGTTCGTGCAATTAGTCGACCGACACATAGAAATTGACGCACGTCGCATTTTATTTGACGGATGTTGCAAGACGTGGTTAATACCATCCTTGTAATGAATTGTCTTCATTCAGCCCCAATGAAGGCCCGTTTCCACGTAATGAGCATAAACTTCGGCCTCCAGGTGAAGGAGCTAAAAGAAGCCGGCTACCCATCGGTTTTAATTAGCGCAGCTTTGGAAACGTTGCTTCGAAAAACTCAGAGCTGTCAATCGAAAAGTGGGCATGGTAAGCAAAAAACGCAGGTGCAAGGGATTCAGTATGAGCATAAACTTTCACACAGCATCAAGAAGATTGCTTCGAAGCATGTGACTCGGATTGTGTTTTCTGCGCCGTTTAAGTTGTCAAAAATTTGTGCAATGACAAACAGAAGTTGCCGCAATGCACTACTCAGCACAGAAATTAATTCAGAGGCGGTATGGAAAATGTCGTTGATGAAATTCCTTCGGATTGCGCTCCCTGGTAAATAGGCCAAACGAGGAGATGTTTCAACGAGCGGGTCAGGAAGCATTATATTAATGTACGTCAAAAGACAGGCGGCGTTCTGCCTGAACTTTGCGAGCGTTGCGGCTGCAAGCCAAGATTTCTCGACACTAAGTTTCTGAGGAAATTAAGAGCAGGGCCATCCGAGAAATCTAGCCACTTTCGTTTACTTAAAGATCAGCGTAAATCTGCGTGGCAAAGGCATCCACGTTTTTGAATGACGCAGCGATCGAGTGTCTTAAAGGTATTGTTCATGTCAGAAACCTATCACCCCCTTCAAAGCTTTTTTTTCTCTTTTCTTCCTTTTGTCTTCTTCTGTTGCTTTTCTTTTTTCTTTCTCATTTTTGTCTCAGAAGCTGGCTAAAGCCAAGCCTGTGAGTATCTTGTTCTGTGCGCATGCTTCTTGTTTTCATTAATTATTTTTTTTCTGTGTAGGGACTTCGCCTTAGCCCTAAACATTGAGATACGCGGCGATAGTAAACTATGTTAGATAAACATATCTTGTTCGTACTGTTTCTGTGGATTTAGCAATATGTTTTAAATCGCTTGCGGTATCTTGTTTTTCGTTGATCATGTATCACCATATCTGTGTTAACTGCGGTGCTACATGAGTAAGCCTTCTGCGCATAAATAGGTCGGTAATGGTACAAATAAAACGCGCTGTTAGTCAGCGATTGTTGCATGGTTTGTGTTTCTTTTTCTCCACCCCAGTGGTGCAACGCCTTTCGAATAACCATCTTTAATGTTGTTCTACTACCATCTATACGGTTTACCTTCCAGCAGTGTTTGTTTGAAGGAGCTGTCGTAGCTTTCATCGCTCCAAGTGAGCACGTAGTGATGTACTTTTTTCTCTATTTCGAGGACTGTTCTTTCTACATATAAAAAGGAAATGAAAGGAGGTCTGTGCGGTCTAATAAATTCGTAACTTTATATTCAGCTGAGCTTTCTTGAATTAGACGGTTGCAGCAAGAGTTACATTTGCCTGTAATTTATTCCCATACATTAGGACGGTTCCGGTCTGATAAAAACTCCGCCCGTATAAAATGTTTTTGAGCACTTGGCGAAATAAGTATATAAAGGCGGTAATTCATACATGCACACAATTTAACTTCGCAAGAGCCTTGGCGATGACATCCTGTTTTGTTGGCATGGGAGAGGGTTCAACGAAACCAATCCTCCATACTGATGAACTCTTTTTGAGGAATTCTTGGGGCTCGAATAATAAAATCTTCTGCGGTAAAGTTTTTGAGGTTCCAACTTAACTGTAACTACAAAAGCATGGAAACTGTACAAGAATTTTACTCACATAGCTGGTACACGTATTTGAAGCGATTCGCTCTTCAAGCACAGCCTCCTTGTCTTCGGTACGCGGGCGAGATTGGCAACTGAAATTGATAACCTTGGTGTTAGAGAAATTATTTTGGGTAGCAAGAGATGTTTTAAAGTGGTCTTTGTTGGTAGGACGGTGCACAAGCAGTTTGAGTAAAGGCAGGTAATATCTCATCGACAATTTACATGTACAATTACTTGCCAGCAGTACGCAGGCATGGTTTTGCACTGCTGAGCTAAATCTTGGGGGTACTATCCCAGCCGTGAAATACCTACTACAACGGGGGTGCATGCAAAAAACTCTCTAGTAGCATACATTCAGTCAACATTCAAGAAATGCTGTTTTCCAAAATTGTTTATGAGTGCACCATTATGGTATGCGTTATAATGAAGTAGAGGTTATGGCTCTAACCTCAGAGAAAAAAAGGAAGCAGTTTTGCCCATGTTCACTCATAGACCTTGTACACAATTTTTTTCTACGAAGTATGGTCTCGAGCATGCACTGTGTGCAAGGAGGCTGCACTTCAAGATATTTACTCCCAAAATTTGGCGGTAAGAACCCGTCATTCAGGAATCGTGAAGAGTAAAATTGGCCTAATATGATTTCCTGTTAGGGTCGAGCCAGTACCTTTCGATTTTAGCGAAATAAATAAGTTTACACTTGGTGATATCTTGTCGACGGCCAATATAGGTTGACTATACGGGAACGTACTTAACGTACTATCTTCAACGTAAAGATTTGATCTGCAGTTAATTTTGGCGGACTGCTTCGCCAGCAAGATGAGTGTGTATAATTTCCAGTGTAGTTTCAACGTCACTGCCACAGATCTCAACTTTGTTTAATCTTCCACCTGTCGATTCCATGCAATTTCAGATACTTTTATTCCCTTCAATCTGCCGATAATTGGCCATGTGTTACTGCATTTTGTTTCGTTTCCATGGGCCAAGCTTTCTTAATCTAATTAACGATAGTTTATATATTCTGCCAAGTATAGCATATACCTAGCTCCATTGAATCTCTTAATCTCGACAAAAATAACAGCTACATTGATTCGCTGCCTGAACCATATCGTCATTTTGCTTTTCTTAAACTTTTGTCAGGACGATGTGATAGTTTCTTTTAGTAGGAAAAGCTCTTCGAAAGTTACAAGTACAGAAAGCGCAGGAGAGGTGCTGGCGTAATCAGAAGGGCATGATTTTGCGTCGCCGGGATGGCCAGCACTGCACGATCAGGCAAGTCAATCACCAGAAAACGCATCTCTGGCGCATTTATCTCAGCGCATTTGCACATTGAGCATGAAACAGCAACTTTAGACAAAATATATTAACGAGAGATGCTATTTCACATATATTATTGGCCACACGTTCACGTGAGAGACCTCTTCCGCCAATTTACATTCCTCGCACAAAAGTTCCGGTCAGTCCTGCCACTCGATAGTGGCTCACCGCACCCTGCCTTCTAACTGTCGGTTTATCATAGCACGTCACACCCCTCCCGTATACTTGGAAGCCATATACCCGGTAAGTCGAGCTACCATTGCACAAGAAAGAGCAGCATGTAAAATGTGTCTGTTCGTTCTTATTAGTATATGCAAGGTTTACCCAAGTTGGGCCCATTTGAAGTGAGGCAAGCGCAGAACCAAATTAGTTTTGACTAAAGAGTTTGCAAGGTGGATCTTAACAAATGGGCGGCTAAAGTGCAGACGTATCTGAAGAACATTCCCGAACATATACAGTGTAACTGATAGCCTACATAGACAACAAGAAGTGACAAGAAAGGAAGTGAGACAGAGACAGCGACATAGATACAAAGAAAGGAAACAAAAAAGCCAGTGGAGATTCATACGAAGGGGACGGGAAGAAAGAAATTAGAAGATAAAATATGTTCCATAACTCAAAGGGCAGTGTCCAGCTATGTGAAGCTACTTGAGGCTCCAAGCTGGCTTCCTAAAAAAAACCTAACGGAGGAAATATTCGCAATAAGACAAAGCATGTCTCGACAGGTCACTCAGACTGTCTGGAGACAATTCCACGCATCCCCAGCAAATGTGAAGAGAGACCCAGTTAGACACGTCGGTAACGTGCTCCTTTAAGGAGAGCTTAGATTGAAAGTGGGCGGAAGCGTCAACCGCCCGGAAGTCGAGATAAGCAAGAGACGTTTAGAGCATTGATAGAAAACAGGCTGGCTCTCGAGTAATCGACAGCAGGTGTAAGTTTCATATCGTTGACGGCAAAGGGAATTGGTTGGAGTAATTACGACGACTGCTCACAATCGTGTCACAACCATCACAACAATCTCATCCACCTGTGGCACGGAGAACGTTGCCAGCCTGCTCCCGCTGCTTGGCGCCACCACTCGAATGAGGCGGCGCGAAACCCAGGCCATGGAACTGAAGGACCGCTGGTGTCGAAACGAGCACAAACAACCGTGCCTCAGCGCCAAAAGATGACGTTGAAGGGCACGGTGCACTATACCTGCCTTTTGAACGTCACTGTTGGAAAGGACAGTATAAAGGTCAGCGTACGAAAAGTTAGAGCTTGAGCGATATTGAGCAGAAACATTAGGAAGAAATCGAGAGCATTATTTTTTTAACTTGTTTGGGCAATACCTAGCGTATGTAATGGAGTCCTATAGAAGAGGGTGGGAGTAGAGACCGCATCTTCTTAAGGTTTGACTGGTTGCCCGGATGATTTCGTTTCGCTATCGCGAAGAGGCCGGGATGTTCTCGTTCCGTTCTCGTCCTATCCTCGTCCCATTCTCGTCTTGCGTTTCCGAATACCGGCTCTCAATTTTCGTTCAGCGCATCTTGAAGGTCGCTGGGAATGGCAGCTGAAAGCATTTCATACTTAATAATAGCAGGGGAGTCATTGACGAGAGCGGATCCATTACAGGCGCAGGTAGGAGTAAAATGCAGATAGAGAAGTCTCCAGGAAGTGAAAAAAGATTACGAAGATGTATGCAAAAATACTGGAATGAAAAATATATATACCGCAATAAATTAAGCAGGCTTAGTGACCATTTGTCACCACTCCATATCAAAAGGAATGCCAAATATTATTTATCATCATTGACCATTCGTACGCCAGGCGGAACGCTCTACTAAATCTGCCATCGAGAACACACGTAGAGCTCGGCCCTGACTGTTTTCCTAGTGGTCTACGTATATCGTCGAAAAGCTCTAAACGACGGTTTAGTTTTTTACGTTTTATGTTCACAAAATTACGCCAGCACGAGCAGTTAGTCTGGTGTCAACTATGTTGCATCTATAAAGAAGGGATAAATGTGGCCCGTAATTTCTTACTAGAGCTTCCCACGACCACGTTCGGCTGTATTGCTATGATTTGAGTTTTGTCTTTCGGGCATTACTTCGCCTAACATAGATATAGATCTATAACACACACTAGTGTTTTGGGTTTAAACCATCATTACACTCTCAGTCAGACACCGATTATAACCCCGTTGCGCCTAGCCAGTAATAAAGTTCAAAATAGCGACGCTTACGACGCGTTGCCATACCTTACGCCATAGAATAGAGCGGGCGTAAGGTAAGACCTGCTGCAACGACAGCGCACCAGGTGTTGCATGAGAGCAGAGAGCATAGCCGCGTCACCATGTCCCCCACGGCCTCACTCCCAGAAGCCTGAAACCAGTGTTATCCGTGCGTTCTTTGTCCACGCAAGCTATGGTCTAGCTTCTAACTGCGCCTAGGAAATCCCTATAAGGACAATAACGTCTTAAGTAAAAAATTATTTCGAAAGCAAAACGCTCTCGGTAGTGAGCATAGAACATACCACACCACGCTCAGAAGTCGAGTGTCTTACACACTGGGGTAATCAGTGCCTCCTAGACAACATACTTGGGCACGCAGCTTCAAGACATCATGCCACTTGGATCAAAATTTCCATTAAATTTCAATTTACAAAATTTCCTTTTACAGTGCGCATCCGCATGTTGGACAACGTGTGTGTGGTAGCTCAGTATACTATAAAATAATCACGCGCCACCTACTTCTCCCTGTTTTCCCCGCTTCCTCTTTCCCCAGCGAGGAGTAGCAGGCTTTAAACACGCTCTCCAGGCCGACCTCTCCTCTTTTCCCTTCATTAAAATCTACTCCTCGTCGTCCTCCATTGCCAAGCCGGCATTACAAAAGCAGTGACGTAAAAATTACCGCGGCTTGCTGGGAAGCGTCCCCATTAGATTCTATCGCAGTCGGGCAATATATCATAACGTCACGCATCGAAGTGAACCGGCCTCGTGCTATCTAAGAGGCGTTCGCCAACCATCTCAACGCGCTCGATTGCCCCTGAGGAGCTCAACCTGAGGGACCGCTCAGCGGCGTTTAATTTACGTAAATTTTTTCCCATTCAGACCACATTACAAGTGCCCAGAAATTCTAAGATATTGCACAACTCTTTTTATGCTGCTGCCTTATTTGCCTCTTCTGCTTCATCAGGCGTGCTCATCAGGCAATAGTCGGTCAGCCAAGTGGGCCTATTACAGTCTGCCATCTCGCGACTTACAATTCCAGTAACATTCACATTCCGGTAGATGATTGCGTGAGCAATCGAATTATATGTGACGTCACCAATATGGATGTCCTCAAGAATACCATGAGTTTTGATCTGGATAAGTTTAGGAAGGTTTTCATGATTAGCCAGAATTTGCTCCCGATGTTTAGCGTGAAGCACGCCCGCTTGCGCCTTGTAGCTGCAAATGGTAAATTATATTTTGTGCCAGCGTTCGTACTTATATTTATGCTTCGTAAAAAGGCTGAAATATATATTCGGAATATGAATAGGTCCTGGATTTTCAGTAAAATAAAAAAAATTACGATACAAAGTTACCACACGAAAAGCAGCAATTTTTGCTCGCTAGCTTACTGAAGCAAGAAACCCCACACATAGTTTTTCTTACCTAATCACGCAGAAGACAAGAAAAATAATTATGGTTGTCGTTTTCTTCATGGTGGCGGATTGGTTGGGGCTGTTCGGCTGTGAGAAAGAAACATGACAAATGTCGTTTGAAGTGAATATGATAGGCTTCAGCTAAAATACGTTAGAGATCGCCTTTCAACACTCAGCATGGGCAAAAAGGCGATTGTCTACCTTTTACGATCTTTTATGAAATGCGGGTATTTGGTAGATTTCTCAAGAGTAGAATTCAAAGCTGCCTAAATATTTCTGCCTTTGGAATGCTTATAATGGCTTTTGCTCTTGCGCTTTAATTTAGCCCAGTGTGCGTACAAAGCGTAAAGGGAAAAAAAAACCGCGTGAGCCAGGAATACGTTTCGTGAAATTATTCAGTCCATAGGGTAGTGTTTCTGTTCGAAATAATCTGCTTGTGCAGACGCATGTCTATAGAGTTATCCCTGTGTAAGGCTTACCTATAAAAACATACAACCTGCCACAAGAACTATATACATCACAAGTACTTAAAGCAAGCTATCCGATGTATCTTACGTAACATATTTACAGTCGTTTTTGCGTTTTTTACAAAGAAGCGCGTCTCCTCAATGAGCGTAGCGGGTAAGCCCAGCCTGCACATCACTGCTATAAATCTTATATTACGTACAGTTGATGCGTGTTTTTGCAGAGAAACAAATTTTACCCGCCATCTCTCGACGCGATACCGAGAGAACAAGAAAAATGAGACGTCAAGAGCTAAGCAAGATGCTTCAGCTGCGAAACATTCGGCAGAATTCATGTCACGAGGACTGTCGACGGTATGTCACAATGTATTCCTACCGTTAAAATACCTTATTTATAAGGCGTGCATTGCAATAAGACTCCTCTGAGGCTTCCATATGACCCCTCAACTCTGTCTAGGGGCGCCGCCTAGAAGCCTGCACGAGGCCTCCGAAAATCTTGTTGCAGCAGTGCATGCGCCGGTAAACGCCTTACGAGGCTGCCCGGTAGCGCATTTTTCCTTTCTGCACATCTTGCGCAATCTAGTGGTGCGGCGAGAAGTCCGCATGAGGTCTCTGAAAGAGATGCGTGGTGCGCTAGTGCGTGCCAAAGTTGATCATTGTTCCCTTGTTCCCTCTATTTCCGCAAATCCAACTGTGCATGCTCAAAATAATCGGCATTCCGGCAATTTGCTACTCGTACATGCTCAGTGAGCTAAGTTGGGGAGAGGTTCAATAACGAGTGGCACGCACAATCGGAGCATTCATGCCGCAGCTCCATAAAAATGTTGCCATGGGAGACCTTCATTATAAAGCGGCTTATAGATAGTTCCTCTGGGGCGCCGCTTTCCTATGCGTCAAGCTGCTGTCATTTAGGAAGCCTAGTCATGTGGGTTCGATTCTCAGAAGCACCGGTGAAACATCGAAGATTCTTTAATAAGAAACCCTGCTGGTCCAAAGGCAGCCGGGCTGCTCTCCCGACGCACTGGTGCTGCTTTACGCTCCTTCGAACAGCACACGTTGTGCCTAGGATGGGTGTCGCAGCAATTACTGCACGCAGCGCTGGTTTGACTTCTACGATGAATGGGAAATTCAGAAGGACATTTTTTCTCATTATAGAGTGGCACATTCAGTGTGCCTTGTAACCAAAAGCTGGTGACAAAGGCATTCAATGAAACTACTAGCGCATACCGAATAAACCAAGTTGGTATCAAAGAGGTTAGCTGAAGTTGCAATGACGTCAATGGCAATAAGATCTTGACATTGTTACGATTGAAAAATGACAGCTTGATTACAATATAATCACGAAAAATATTGTCGTGGGTGGAGCAACGAAGGGAGTATGACGACGATGGCGATGGTACAGAATAATAATTACGGGGTTTTTACGTGCGAAAACCACTTTCTGATTATGAGGCATGCCGTAGTGGAGGACTCCGGAAATTTCGACCCCCTGGGGTTCTTTAACGTGCACCTAAATCTAACTACACGGGTGTTTTCGCATTGCGCCCCCATCGAAATGCGGCCGCCATGGCCGGGATTCGATCCCGCCACCTCGTGCTCAGCAGCCTAACACCAAGAGTACAGAAGGATGACAACTATCGGACGACGAAGTTAAAATGAGAACGGTATGAAAATTATTGCATGACAATGGCTGAATGATGATGCATTTACTGCGACAGTATGACAATGGTATGAAAGCAATATGACAAGGACTAGTGTACGACAACAATTTATAGTGTAACGAAAACTGTGTCACGATTTCTGCATGAGGACATGGTGGGGCGACAACGGATGATGACAGTCGAATGAGGAAGCTCGAGCGACGACGATCGAATGACCACGACGGCATCACGATTGTGGTGGAACAACGATCACATGGACGATTTCCTGACATTCGCTTGACAACCACAGCATGCTGAGTCATAACATGAAACTAGGTTCAAAATGATGGAACTACCACGACGGCGTCACAGCTACTAATACATACATACCTGTTTGCCCAAGCTGGTAGGCAAATTGCCTCAACCTGTGGGCGTGATATTGCGGATACCCGTACAAAAATGACTGTTGATTAACCATTGATATATTGTTGGGCAATTGTTGAAGCAACGGACTTCAACAAATTTTTAAGAGCAATTGCGTTCACTCAACTCTTCCACAGCAATATTCCCGTTGAGTGTTCTCAATAAACAATTTATTGGGCAATTTGTGTTGATTTTTCTAGTTGTTTTTTATTGTGCAGCAGTTGAGTCCAGTACACAATAATTAGGACTCGCATATGAAGACAATCCAAAAATTTATTGCGAAGCGTTCCAACCTCATTCCTGTCACTTTGCGGCAGGTATGTTCTTCTTTCACCTCACTTTCATTAAAAGAAAATAATGTTTGACCGATGGGGTGGAATCGAACGTCGGCCGTCCAGCCCGGTACTCTAACCAATAGGCCACGAGCCTGCGCATACTCCTCCCTTTCGAAAGCCAGTACGGTCGAAATGCTTGGCGCGTGAGCCGCGTGCCACATCCTCGTGCTGTCGCTATAGCTGGCGCTTTGAAGCACCTATCTCTGGGACCGGCCCACTTTCGTAGCCGTTTTCGCTACGTAAAAACTACAACGTCAGACTAGATTCATGACCGCCCAAGTTCTTAACGATTTATTTCTTCGCCAGTGTACACATGCCATCGTCGTTTTAAGATACACTAGATGGCATAGCCATTGGTACGATCCAAAATGAGCACGTTTCGGGGAGCAGAAGAATGCGAAATTCACTTGCAAACACGCGCATGTGGTGTTCCCCAAAAGTAGACACGGAGGCAGCGCGGCCGGCAATAAGACAGGCGCCGACACGCGAGGACGCTACCTTCGAGCATCGGACGCGCTGTGGGAACCGTAGGATGCAAGCCCGCACACGCTGCAAACACACGTGTGAGGTCTTCAAATTTCCTGCGGAGTACCCTCGGTCCGTAAAGAAAATATAGCTTTTTATCTAATGTCCGTGGTACTAGAGATCAAAGAACGACTGTTCTTTGAGATCGCAGCGCGCAGCCACTATAACCATTGACTTCAAAGAGCTTCGTATTCAGCAACAGCCGCAACAGTATCACAACTAATCGCTGGATCTGCGGCTGCTCCCGACTTTCGCCTTGCAAGAAGCACGCGATTTATTTGAGCCTCGCCGAACTGTCATCCTCTCCTCTCCCAAGCCTGCAGGTCTTGTATGTTCAGTGAAATAGAAGAACACCGAAGCGAAATGAAAGAAACCCAGGTAACGGACTCTTATCATACCTTACTTGTCACCTCGTCATCTGCAAAGGCGCTGCAAACTATACTAGAAGCGTTAATTTTGCAATATTAGCAAATTAGTAGTAGTTTTTAATTCTAGGTGGCGCTACAAACGTCAAGGTAGCGTTCGGGTGTGTGTGTGTGTGTGTGTGTGTGTGTGGGTGCACACGTGGTTGCAACCGTTGTAGCTTCGTTTCGAGCTCATTTTTGCAACAGTACACATGATTAACGCTAGTTTCGTAGTCGCATTTTCTGGTCGTAGTATTTATTGTTCACGCTACAAATTAGGTTGTACTTAAAATTTTATTATTGATAGTGAATGAAAAATTATTGCTAATTATTTAGTGGTTTTTCAGTGCCGTTATTTTGTGTTTGAATACTCAATACGATAGTGAAGCTGTGAACGGCTTTCGGACTCAGTTACCTAGTTGCAGTTGTGTGGTGGTTCACGCCTCGTGCTTTTTGATGACAGTATATTTTTGTTTCTTTTCGGACATCATGACGCACATTTTAGTGAAATCTGTTGAAGTCGTTGGCTCACCGACCTACTATTCTTCGACTGATTAGCGAGCCTGGTTGTTGTGATTAGTTGCGCGGCAGAGGTCATGATGCCTGTTGGAGAGAAGGCACCCCAAAACAGTCGCAGCCGAACTTCTGCAGATAGGTAAGTAATCTCGTTTTCTTGAGCACGTATCCTTTTTTTCTATTTTGACATTGACAAGCGTGAGATGTTAAGCACACCATTCACCTTCATCAAGCAAAGTGGATGCCCGGAGCAAAAGCGCGTGATACTAACAATCGCTGCTGCCGTCACTTCATTTGAAACAATGGTCGGTGAAGAGGCAGCGGCGCCCCACGTGCGCAAAATTGCATTGCTTCATTGTTCCTGTCTAATAACGTTTCCTTAATTTGTATGAGAGAACACAATTGGAACGTAAGGATCGGCTTCTCTTCGCAGTGATAATTTTGTAGAGTGGCCATGTCGTCTTTCATGTAAAACTCTTGCTTGGGCTAGTTGGTTCATGCTTGAAGTAGTAAAGGCAAGGCGCAGAAGACCAGGACTCAAGAAGAAGAGCACAAACGACAGGACCGACGCCCCAATGTAGAAGAAATTTGCTCAAGTAAAACTCTTGCTTAGGCTAGTTGGTTCATGCTTGAAGTAGTAAAGGCAAGGCGCAAGAGACCAGGACTCAAGAGACCAGGACTCAAGAAGAAGAACACAAACAATAGGACCGGCGCCGGTCCTGTCGTTTGTGTTCTTCTTGAGTCCTGGTCTTTTGCGCCTTGCCTTTACTACTTCTTCTTTCATACGGGCTTACGTGCGCCGTCTAAGCGGTTGTTATCGCGTTCGGATACGTGAGAGGCGCGCTGCCTTTCAAGGTATTTAGGCAAGCGCTACGAGCTTAGGAGAACCGCGACAACAATTGTGCAGCAGCTGTGCAGCTGTGCTACGCTTGTACCACACCCGTACCGGAAGGCAATGTTGCAATTCATGCTTACGCATTTCGTAACTATGCCGGCCGCCATAGCAATTTGGGGCTCGAGGTAGTGGATGCGATCCCTGCAGCGGCCGCATTCCAAAGGAGCGGAATGCAAAAACGCTCGTGCATTATGCATTGTATGCAGGTACAAATTTCCAGGAAGTCAAAATTGTTACGGAGTCCCCAACTACGACCTGCCCCATTATCAGGCCGTTGGTTTGGCACGTAGGACATCAGAATTATTTTTTTAATCCGTAGTGGCTCATCGTATACCATACGGTTAGTGTGATCACCTTTTGTGCCTTAGCGGTTAAGCGACCCTCAATTTAGGCTGCGGCTAATGATGCGGCGCACTGCAAAATATATTTCGGCTCTTTGGAATTTGCGGAGCATGGTCAACCGATTACTCACAGCTTCCGCGTGGTCACTGTACACGGATGCACAGCGCAAATGAACAGAAGTGTGGTGACGATGTGGGCAAAGAACACAGCCGCCGACGGGCTCGCCTTATCGCCTATCACCGCCGAAACTACCGCGGTAAGCATCTTTATCTAGCACGGCAGGTTGCCATTGAAGGCGTACTGTACAATTTTAATCGGTGTTAACCGAAACATGCCACCGTTCTCTGCTGCCTCTTTGAGTTCGACCCATCCGAATGTGCGTTGCTTGCAGAAGCGGAAGGAGCGCCAATCGGCGCGTTGTCGGCTCGAGCACCGTTTGCGCCGAGTTTGCGTTGAGTCGAGTCGAGCACCGTTTGCGCGGCGAAGAATGACGCGTGCACGAAGCTAGCTCACTGCGCAGACGCTATCGCGCAAAACGCGCAACGGCGTGTACACGACGTTCTGCACACAAATCACGTGGGATGATCGGAGCCACGCCGGAGCGGCTAGCTTCAAAGAAGCGGTACATGTTCTCACTCGTACAGGCACGCTCACGCTCGCATCGCTCTCGGCGTATCTTTAGGTCATTCCTTCTGTTGGACTTCTACCCAAAGATTCGATATCTGCTTCATATCGGCTGTGCACTGTCGCGGGGTCTTTGGTTCTGCGAGAGAGCCGGGAATATTTTTCCCGCTGTGAAACATCGCTGTGGGTATTTTATCTAACATTTACCGTCGCAACCCATTTCTTCCGTTTCTCGACGGCACTCGTAAAGAGTCGCAAATTTTTACTTTCCAGTGTAGTGTGTACATCTATTTCTTGCGTAGGTTTGTGCAGTGTGTGGCAGATTCTTAATCCTCGTAATCTCATTTTCTGTCCTTGTTCCCTTCTCACAGCTTACGCATGCAGCAAATTCCCAGGCGCTAAAGTGTTCTACGTCAAGAGCACTTGGCGTCATGCAATAGACACCCGTGGATATGTGGCTGATTCACTATCAAGCTCGCATCTCGGTTGTCACTCTCCATCAAGTGTGATTTTGAACTACTTTTTGTGCTGCCCTGTCGTGTACTAGCTGCCGCGTCGACGCTGTGAAGGCTTACTTTCGATTTGCTCTGGCGTTTAATAGTAAAGGATGGGCTACCTTTTGAGGGGAGGCATTTACTTTTGTTCGTGAGAATGTTTACCAGCCTAACCAAGTGATACGTGCGTACCGTAAACAGCAGCACGAACAGAGGCAGACGACGAAATAGGTAGGAGCACACACGAGCGCAAGCTCAACTAAAAGTTTACTTTTGATGACGGAGGTATTAAAGACACTGGTCAACTTTACAAAGGTAAAAAGCCGTGCATGCGTGGCAGAAACAGCCACGTACGACAAGAAACAAATATGAAAAAGTAATGTCATGTAGAATAAACACGCGTGAAACACGAGAACTATCTGACAAATGTTTTGAAAAAGTGAGATTTGTCGGATAAACGATACTATCCAACGAGAAATAATCTTGAGAACTGCAACTTTTTTCAACTAAGGGCAACAGATAACTTCGTTATGCATTTGTGTCGTTTGTGATTAATAAATAATGCTTCTGAATCTCCTCTGGTGTTGTGGTATAGAGAAGAAAGAACGATTGTTTCATCACAAATACCAGAACACAAGAGGACTTATGGAAGCATCATTTATTGATCACGAATAAAAATTCATAAGCAAGATTTCTGTGACCCTTAGTGGGAAAGAGTTGCAGTAGTACTTCTCGTTAATATCACTTACAGGACAAACCTTTCAGTTTTCATGTTTTTGTTAGTTTTTGACGCACATGTTTATTCTAAAGGACGTCTTTTGGTCCTTTCTTTGTTGTGCTGGGCTGTTTCTGCTGCTCATCTATGGCTTTTGCGTTGTGAAGTTGGCCAGTGTCTTCAATATCTTTGTGTTCACGAATAAACTTAATAATAATATTTGGGGTTTTACGTGCCAAAACCACTTTCTGATTATGAGGCACGCCGTAGTGGAGGACTCCGGAAATTTTGACCACCTGGGGTTCTTTAACGTGCACCTAAATCTAACCACACGGGTGTTTTCGCATTTCGCCCCCATCTAAATGCGGCCGCCGTGGCCGGGATTCGATCCCGCGACCTCGTGCTCAGCAGCCCAACACCATAGCCACTGAGCAACCACGGCGGGTACGAATAAACTTCTAGTTGAGTCAGCGTTCCTGTGTGTTCCTACCTTAATTCATCCTTCTCGTCTCTCTTTGGGTGGTTGTCAAATATAAATGTTCACGGAATTGGCGAAGTGTCCATAGAATTGACACATGAATTAATTTGCGCTGTTTATTTCAGGAAGAACGCTATAGCGTCTTATCTTCTCTTTGTTTTTATCTCTTGTACATTTTTCTAGTTCAATTTCAATGAGTCCCCTGAGGAAGCCAATAAGAGTGATGGTAACTTCCTTTATGAGTAAGATTTATGAATTTCATCCATTCAAGGCATGACATGTCAAATGCCTGCTTGTAGGTACGCAAACATTCGTAGTTATTAAGCATACTAAGCTCTACTTTCCGGTTCTCATAACGCTTCTTTGTACTGTGCTGCATTCCCCAAAAGCAGGAACCTTTTCTATGCGGTAAGTGCATGTGTTCTTTTTGTATATATTGGAAAAAAAATTGTCGTGAGGTTAAATATGCGTGTATACCACTTGTAATTTTTTTCAACACGGATACTGTGTCTCCCTCCGTCTTTGTTACTACTTTGTCCCAATCTTTATGCAACTTTTATATTTTTATGCAATTAGATTGTGGTAGCATTTTAATAACATTTTACCTGCGCAATTGAGGTCATTGGTGTGTCGTATACGCATTTGTTTGCGTTTTTCACTCTCTCACCAATCTGGCTGTCCAGTCATTGGAACCTCTTCTTATCCTTTATGACTATTTCTGGGGTACTTGATACTGCAAGTGCAGGTGACCATTTATTTGGCTGTTTGGAATTGTGTTAGCCATGTGTTACTACCAATTTTCCGTGCTAAATAATTATTTTTTCTCTTATCGTTCAAGGTATTAATCTTGCCTTATCTCTTTATTGACTGAGGTACCACTTAGTTGCTGGGTATAGGGAAAAAGGCCCCAAGAATTCGCTTTATGCAAGTCCAGAAAAATTACCTAGCTCACTAAATTGAGGAAATGCCACCAATAAACTCTTCTGTACCCCAAGTTAACATAATCAAATGGTGTACTGTTCTTGACTTCTGCCAGAGAGATAAGCTGCATTCATTTCACAAAAGTTTTACAAGTTTATTTCTGAAGAAAACAAACCTGGCTCCTCAGAAACATGATTCAGGTGTTTACCATGCCCAACAACTTTCTAAATGATGTCTCGTCAATTAATAGCTATGTTGAGTAATATTATTTTATAAAATAACTGGGCAACATGAAAATATATACATCTCAAAGACAAAAAGCTCAGGCAAGTCTAATTTGGTACTTCATTAAATTTTAATCGCGGTGAAAGACGTGTGCTAAAGCTTGTATGTATTTACGTGAAGTGATTTGTTTAAAGTCTGTTATTTTGCCTTCTCACAGTCAGACGTAGCTCATCCTGTGATGTGTTAGTGTGCGAAACATTTTAATGTAACTTATTCAGATGTTTTAGTATATTCACACGTAAACAGCTTAAAGTGTTCATGTGTTCAAAGTTGGTTGTTACAAGGGTATGCTTAAGCCCTGCCTTTTGAGTCGCTTTGCCTTCTAGTCATAAACTTAAGTCGAAAGTGAAGAGCACAATGATCGTTTTGATTGACTTCACATGTATACGTTTTTTTTCAGATGTATTTACTCTGAAATTCAGATGTATTTACTCTGTAGGTACCAGCCTATGTCTCCAGGTTCGATCTAGTGGTGCCTTATGTGCTGTAATAATGTTTCATGTGCACGCATCTGTAGTGTAAATAAAGGTACTTCAAATTGATCAGTCTCCTCTTTGCTTTTCTTTGCGTTTGGGAAAGTTATGAGCAGGCACCGGGGCATGCAAGTGTGAACAGCAAAGCAATTACAATATATGAATAAAAATCGACTAGCCCAACGAAACGTCAATCATATTTCAAATGCGACTTCTGAAATCTCAATGCCATCTCAACTGGGCCACAATGTACTTTTCAGTGCTGTGGCAATAATGACTCAACAACATGTCAACAGAAATATCACAACGTCATTTGAATGCAGAATCAATGGCAACCCAACAACCATTCAAGAAAATGAACACAACGGGCCGTCTAAGCACAATGGACTTTCAATGGTAACTTAACAATTATTCAATATTGAGATACCCAATGGTGTTTCAATTAAATTTCAGTGGCCAATATTCAAGAGCCCTTAACACTGAACCCAACAATTCGCCAACCAAATCTCAATAGTTGATCAATAAAACCTCAACATTGACCAACGATATTTCAATGCTTCTCAATAATTTTTGTACGGGTATGCAGAGAGAGAGGTAGATTAAAAGATAGTTAGATTAGATAGATATCTAGATGGATAGGTAGATGTGTAGGCTGAAAATGTCTGAAATAGGCGAATATTGCTAATAGCAATAATATCTGTATATATTAGCGGGAACGTTCCTGACATTGTTCGCCACTTTGGATGAGGTGACAGTCAAAATGAGAATTTAGGAAACAGTATTAGTTCATTCATGGAGCACAAAGTTTGCGTGGTAGGTGACTTGTACTACTGAAGGAACTATTTGTTTCACTAACATTTTTTGTTTATGTCGTAATAGAAACAAATCAGCTTACATAAAAACCTCAAATCATAGAAACAAACCCCAGCAAGGGTATAATTTGGGGCCACCATACTTTTGAGCGGGAAGTGGGCGGGCTAATTAAGGCCCACTGACCGTTAGTACTACGAATGTCGGCTTCACCATGCTTTGTGATATCCAACACTCGAGACTCAAACACTACAGAATGTATGCACTCAATGCCCTCTATTTGTTGTGCCAGAATAAATAACCGGTTGTCCTGGGCCCCTTTTACAACGAGTGTGCTTGCGCTGGCATTAGATTATTTCACAACATGAAGGGAAAAGTTTTTTGCCATCTAAACTGTACCCGCCATATAGCCACAAAAGAAACTTATAAATATTACAGAGAAAAAGAAGCTTGGCATAAGAATAGAATTAGGTATATTGTGGCTGACTCAACCTTTTCTTGATATCTATGAAAGCCATAGCTTATGCATGTTCATAAAAGATGCGTATTAGATTAGGATACCAAAACTGTTCGAGACGCCATGGTGACCTTGCAGAAAAAAGCAACTGCGATTAAGCTTTGAAATGGATTGCATCACCCGACACGGCATACTTGACCTGGTAGAAACTGGCGAGAGGGCCGAAGTACCATGAGGCAAGCGCAATGATAGGCGGCGACAAATGCCTCCCATAACTTCTGCCTTAATCGTCAACTAAAAGATGCATGCATTCATCTTAATTTCGATTAGCAGGCTTTGGGAACTGTCTTCACTTTATTGAATTTCATGTTTTGTGCTGTTCTCTGCGTGACCTCTTCTCCACCAACTTGGTTCATTACTAAGCCAGTGGTACAATGTGTAGAGCCTCAAGGTGCTGTGCTTAGAGAATCGGGTTCGAAACCTGCTGCAATACCAACTTGAGTCAAAGGTGTATGCCTCTCATCAATGACAAAATATATCATTTAAGTGTTCTGGTGCTGGTGGTATCGCTGCTGCGTCAATTGTATTGGGACAATCATGCCACAATCAATATGTACACACGTGGCATGTGAGTTCTTTGTGACGGATCAGCTTGATAGCTCAATGCGTTCCCAGAAAAGTAGGAAAGAGGCACCCAGCTGCACTGCGCGCCTGACTCATGGCCAATTTTGGTGGCAAGGTTACGTCGTGTCACGATATTGCTTCACTGCTAATTGAATTCATGTGGACAGTCATATCTACAGGGTTCTTGTCGCAATCTTCGTGCTTTATTCCTTCCTAAGCGATGCGCCAAATGCGCTAAGCCTCTCGAAGCGCTGACTTGTGCGAGGGAAATTCGTAGAAGTGTTTCGATCTATCATTTACGCATGTATCTGTGGTCACACTTGTATAGCACCGGGCTTCTGTTATGTGAAAACTGTTCAAAACAAGTAATCCTGAACGTATTCCTGAACACACTATTCTGTGTTTCCACAAAGAATGCCCTGTCCTTCAAGCAGCTGAACCACTGCACCTCCACCACAACCTAATGCGATAAGAGGACAGGACAGGGGAGCAGCATGCAGCTTTCGTAGCGTCTAAGACAGAACAGCCCAGGCAATCTTGAGCTCGCGCGTTCCGGACGAGTTGTGATGGGGTGGCATAGCCGGGCAGTCAACTCCACTACAATTCATTGAAAAACAACGTCGCCTTGGCCGTCATCACCTAAGGCGTCCAGGATAGCGAGATTAGTTATGTTGTGATAAGCGCCTTTAATATCAAGGAACATTGCCGCTGACAGTCTCCTTAGGTTTTTCTGAGCTGAACCAATGACACACAGTCTATGACGTTGTCTCTAAAAGAGTGCCCGGGTCGGAAGACTCCATAGCGTTAGAGTCATTCTTGTAATGCAGACCACCGTAGACCTGTCATCCCCACCCTCGGTATCACCTGTCCTAGACAACTGACCAGAACAATGGGAAGATTAATGGGTTTAAGGGTGATTTGCCTTATTTCAGCAGAGGCACAAAGCGGCTGTATTCTAAGACAGCAGAAATTCGCGCCATGAATTGTTTTACACGCCAAGAAGAGCTTGGCGAACTGTTTGACCGAGGTTTATAAAAGCTGTGTATGTCACCCGTCAGCACCAGGGGAGGAGAAACGTCTGCAGACTGGCAACGCTGCTTGCAACTCCTAGATAGGCAACACGCTGTCCATACGAGAATTGCGCGAGTTTGGCAGGTCATATCGATCACGTGTAATTTCTGAGAATGGTTGGACAGCGATCCTCGAACAGAAGTCCTCCGCTAAGTCGATTTCTCGGCGACCTTGGCAGAAAACCAGGCATCCGAAAAGGCGGCGCTGCTGCGACGCTGTTCGAACACGCACACCACCCTTCATATATGTGCCAGGGTTTCATGTTGGCCAAGAGCTTCACAGAAATTCGTCCAACTTATAGATTAGAGTAAATTGATCAGACGTTTGATCTCCTGTACGTCTCGCATTCCCTTAGTTTGTAGATGGACCAGGTGCGCCTGTACCGCCGTTCCGCGCGACGTTGACTTGCTTGGAGCCGCTGCACATCTGCTTCGAATCCAGAAAAATTAGTTATAAGCCTTTAGACGCTTGTGAATTTTTGAGCATCGTCGTTAATTCACTTTCTAATTTTTCCAAGCAGGAGTCTTATATGAACCAGGCAAGTGAGACAACGGTTGGATAAAAACAAACATATTTAGACACAATCATCGATACATAGCCGTGAAAACTGCGTGAAGTTACCCAAAAATGCTAATCGCATGAAAACATTCGGCGAGACAGGTATACGCAAATGAATGTTAAAATGTGCGTTACTTTTAAAATCGAGTGAAATATCTCATTTTGATCAATTATTCCGAGACAGCTGAAATATGTATTGTACTCGCAAACTATTTTTTCGCTGCACCACTCCTAATTGGTGACAGCCCGTTAAACGCATTTTGCCTTAGAGGTCAGGTAAGTATGAAAAAAAATGGTTGCAAATTGGCAAGAAACCATCGCTTGGAAAAAAGCAAATGTCGAAACCTTGGATAGCGGTGTCATGCTGAAATTTTGTTGCGGCAGCAGAGACGATATTATTTGCCGATAGCTTATATGTTAGAACTAACGTATGAAACTAAGTAGGCAAAAGTATGGGAATGTAATAAACCTAAGCCTGTCATGGTTATATGCTTCTGATCATAAACGCGTGCGCGTTAACGGATGATCAGCTTTTTTGATCGAATCCTTGTGTTTCGAGGATAACAGAAGGACAATGACCTGGTTGTGGCAGCTCTTTATCGAAACCGGCGTAGTTGCTTTTACGATCCTGGCGCAACCAGGTTCAAGACTTCACGTAAAGCAACAATGTAATTTGTGGAATCATAGAATGTGAAATCAAGACCGGCAAAGTACCAGCACTGCTCATGACTTTAAACAATTTAGTGAGTTGACTCAGTATTTGCGACTGACACATTTTCTTCCAATGGTCCTCCTGTTGTAGGACAATGATGTTCTGCGAAACCGGTTCTCAAGAAAAAAAAGGAGAAGCCGCTGTTCACATAGACAATTCTTTTTCTACCAACGGTGCCTGAAAAATTTACTTTAGAGTTTGAGTCATAATGCATGTTCTGTAGATGACAGCTATTTCAAAATTTCTTTGAAACCGCAGAGCCTTTGGTATTTCCTGCGCACAGCACCAAAATAGCTGCAGCACACATATGTCTGCGCAGTCACAGCCTCATTAAAACTCTTCTGGTCGAGTTGGTGCGTATTTCATATGGTCGCGCGCATAGCTATATGCAGAGGTTGCGAAGCTCGGTTGGTAGACACAAAAATTCGTGGTAAGAGTACCGACATGACGGCGCGCGTCAGTTTGGAAGTATTCCTCATAAATAAATATGGCAGCAAGCGCGTAAGCACCCGCTCATTATCTCTATTTGCTGCGGAGCTATAATTTTTAGAAGTGTCCACGTACTGAAGGTCGCTTACTTACGTTCGCGACCGCTTACGTTTGTTAGTATATCTTCCCTTTTTCTGGTTTCTTTGTTTGCGGGTTTTGTGTCTGTTTGCCGGCACGTACGTTCTTCGATGCGCAATTTCGTTTTCTCCCCGATTGTCTGGCTCCTTTCCCCTCCACCTCTGCCCTTCGCCTTATATAAGGTGTCCGTCTTCCATCAATGAAATTTATTTGACAGTCAGTGCTTGTGTCTCGTCGTTGTTCTTTTATGGTTGCATGCGTTAGCGCTGTTATGCAGGCCAAGCATAATTTTCAAATCAAGCCATAGCCTTCTATATACTTTCAAGCCCGCCCATCCGCGCGATGGGAGCAGGGCCTCGGCAATCGCACCTAGTTCCTGCACTCGCCACCAGTCAAACATGAAATACCAGAATATTTGAATTTTGAGATAGTGACCTAAGGACAAATACATAGCGGAGATAATATATGCAACAATTTGAGGCATATGTATGCTACAGGCAAACATCCGGAGACCACACAGAACATCCTAATGGAATGCGAAGGTATTAAACCACTGAGACCCGTCGGGAACTTACACATTCAAAAAGCGCACAAATATAAAGCGGACGGAAACATCGACGCATCAGCAGTCAATATAAGCAAGGGCATAGGTAGGAAAAAAGAGGGAAGAGATCGATACGACCGAATTTGTTACAGGCATAGGTAGAGGTATACCGTATTTCGATGGGGGTGAAACGCAAAAACACCCCTGTGCTTAGCTTTAGGCGCACGTTAAAGAACCCCAAATGGTCCCAACTTTCAGGTTCCCCTACACCGGCGTGCCTCCTAATCAGATCGTTATTTTGGCACGTAAAACTGCATAATTACCTTAGTATAGGGTAGATAGAGAACTGTGATGGATAGAAAGAACATTTGGAGGTGTACAGAAATATGATAGAATGAAAAGCATGTATCTCACATCTAATTAGCTCGACTAAGCCCAGTGACTATATTATACCGCCCCATTGCAGATGGGGTGACAATTTATTGTCATCATCGTCAGGGCACATGCTGCTGTAACTGTGCAACCGCTAGAGCTTGCCTTCTTTCTGCGTAAGTTATAACGCGGTACTGATCCTCAGCACCTACCAGGAAATGCGCACGGGTTACGAAGGAGGGCACAAAATTGCTGCAATTCATCCCTGAGATTCCTCCTTGCAGGTTTACATTTGAAGCCGTATTACAAGATATCAATTAACAATCAATGGAAGTTTGATAAATGCAACCAAAACACAACTATTGTGACCATTTGCAGCTACAGCTTGTAACGATCTAAAAATGTGGCTAGTAGGCGCATATTGATGATGTGGTTTTTCTTCGTGGCATTCCGGGCAATATTAGTTAGCGGGCGGTAAAAAATTTTCCTTCAGAATTTTCTGAAACACATTGTGACGACTGAAGACTCAATGCTTTTTAACTTCATGATGTCAAAGCACATGATAGCCGTCGTAGCGAAAGTCACGCACCAAAAATGGCCATATCGTGTTCATGGTCAAAAGTCACTGAAGAAATGCCAATATTAACTCGAATTATGAGCTTTCAGGGCATGGCATACTTTGAAATACGCCCTCAGCCACCTTCCTACCTAGGCCTGGTGAGCGCAAACGCACTTAAACTCCTAGATGAAGGAATGTAAGCAATAGGAAGAAATGTAGAAGCAATGTTGGCTTTTTGTGCATGTAAAAAAAAATGAGACCATTTGAGCCTCGAGTGCCGAACAGATACTGAGATTTCAATATGAAAATATTATCTTGCAATGTAATTCGAGACTATCAAAATTTGACTAAACTGTCTCATGATTGCTTAAGTCAAGGGTTAAATACCTTACCTTTTCTGTTGTAGTAAGGACCAAGAAAAAGTGAAGTTGATTTTACGCTCCTTCACCTTGCGGGATTGCAACTGTGGCATATTCCAACTGAAGCACGCAGGTTTCCTTGCGTGTGACAAAGCAGCTGTGTTTCTTTTTATGTAGTTCTTCCTAAAAAAGAGAAAACTATTCATTCGAAAATCACCATGCCTGTGCAATAGTACTATCGGACAATGAACTTTATTGGGCAGACTAGGGAAACGCAGAATTTTGACACGCTGAAAGTAACATAATACTGAAGGGGCCAGTCGACACTTCGCCTATTCTCACTCGTGTTAGCATTGTATACACTTTTGAAGTGGCCATGCTGATGTCTGCAGTTTCGTCAATGTGATATGGAGAGCAAAAGAATGAACAATGCAATGCCGAACCTTTTAGCGCTACCATAGAATCACTTTTACTGCCCAGCAACCGCTTCCCAGACGGCTATGCTACATTGTCTGTAGCTTATGTAATCATTGAGAAAACATATCTGGCCCTACAAAAACTATCATTGGTTTATTTAAAACATTTCACTCATTTTTATAGCTGGGGTATTCCCGTTTTTTAGCTGGAGGCATTGCGTTTGTCTTCTGCTACATTCATGCTAAAATATAGGCATTTGCATTTGCATGCTCGTTATCTGGCTGCCTATGCGCGTCGCTTGGCAGTATCTAGTTAGTACTTAAATGTTGTTTTGCCAGTTTCCCTATTAAGAGGCCGAAAAGCATCAAATATTCGCTGTATAATATTCTGATCACCGCGGCGGATTAAGAAAGACAGTTGCTCCGATAAGCGCAGGCACCGCATCCACGAAATGGTCGACGAGGCAAAGCCTCGCCGCAGGGGGAAGCACATGGGAACCTGTCCCTTTGCCGGTTTTGCTGGGGCTTTGATTGGATCATTCTTTCAAGTGCTTTTTAGCTGAAAATAATTGAACTAACCAGAGAATCATTTTTCACAGTTTTTAATTCGTGTCAACGTGCATTATAAACTCAGATAACCCTTTTCTAGCTTGTACTGCCATATTGGTCTTTATCGCGCTGGTGCCTTGACTCTCCTGGTTCCAGAGCTTCTTACTGAAAAAAAAATAGTGAAAAAAATAGAAACACAACTCGAGTAAGTTGTTAAGTATTTGTCAGTATGTTATGGCATCTGCCTTTTTTCCGTCAGAGATGTCCCACAGACCCGGTTTTATACTGATACGGAGAAGCTTAGGCGCAGCTGTGTAAATATTTAGAGTATCCACCTGTAGATAATACGGAATTCTTTTTTCTGCAACCTTCCCAAGATTTAATAATTCGTGTGAACAGAAACATGTAATAGTACTTGGAGACAAAGTCTCTAGTCGATTCGCAGGTGTGTCATCGACGGTTTGGGTATGGTTTCTGAGAAGCTCGTAGCGGTGACATCTAGGAGACGAACCTGTAGCGTCCTGTGCTGAAGCTGACTGTTCGGCTGACACAGTTCTCGCTGCGGCGCTGTTTCGACAATTCTTTGACGCACCCCCCTTGAGATAGTGCGGAGTCTTTCCTTTGTGGGGTGATGATTCCTTTTTGAGAGGGACTAGTATTCGTTGTGTGGCTCATCATTAGCGCCGGGTCAGAAGATCGGCTCACAACAAAGGTTTCTCTCTGCATTGCTGCAACGAATTGCTGGCTGCGCTGCCTTACGAAAAATTGGACGTAGCACTGAACGACTTGTAACAGAAGAGCCGAATGTGGCAGATCGTGAGCGAGATGCCTTCCAAGATAAGGTGTAAGCCATCAGTGGCCAGTACATGGGGCGGGAGAAGAATATCAGGAAAAATATCAGTCGAGAGCGACTGCATAATTTTTTCAGCACGGCATTGACACAGAACGCTTCTTGTTTGAAGCAATGACGGGGGCACTGTGGTACCCTCATCGAAGGCTCATAATCCTTGCTAGTATGCGACTGGCGTAGATTCTCGTGACCTCAGTGGGTTCCTTGGTGATGTGGCTAATCAGTTCACAGTAACTTTCGAAAGCTCTTCGCGGTGATACTCGAGTTCAGTCGTTGGTGCCAACTGGAAGAAGGACAGTTTGGTGTTTTGTGGTACGAAATTCAAGAGGTCTGGCACTTGATTGATTATAGCACCACTCTAAAGCACAAACGCTGGCCTTTCGTTCAGCGCAGGATCGAAGTATCGATAAGTTTGTCTTGTCCGGGGATCACCTAGGACAGTCAAATACGGAGCAGTCTTCGAGCACTTCCTGTAGACATGCTTCAACGTGGTCTACAGCGAAAGAATTTTTCATATGCTAGAAAAATAGCGTTTTCGGGTCCAGCCAAACATTCCCAGTTTAGAGAATGCACGTATGAAGTGCTTTACTGACTTTTCAACCGGGTTCGGCCTTAATCAGAACTCATTGCATGGCATAAGTGCAGTTATTATACATGTGCGTATCAACCGGATGTAGATGTGTTTACATAAAGAACTTTGAAAAGTGGCGAAGAAAATATGTGTGAATTGTCCTCGAGAAAAGCAGAGACATGTGTAAACAGATTCCTTTGCAAAGATATCATTGAATAATTACATACCCTTATGTAATACCCTCAAAAGGGTCCTTAAGGGTCAATAAATGATGATGATGATGATGAAAAGGAAAAAAAAAGAACGCAGGAAACCTGAAATCTCAAAGGCCGTCGCAAAGTGACAACAGAAAAAGTCACCAAATAGAACCTCTGTTACCAAGCGAAAACAGAAAAACAGGGAGGTGCTACTAAAGAGAAGCGAAACGAAGGAAGGTGAGGCGGGCTACGAAGAGAGGCAACTCAATTTTCCTGCTCTTTCATTCAAACCAGACACAACAATATTGAACTTATATATAAGAAAAGTATTCAGGGTATTCTCCATCAGAATTTAAATGAAGTCCTGATTTAAGTAGCGCAAATTTCAATTTATCGAATGAATAGTCAGGAAGGTGTGCACGTTGGGCAAGTGTTAGCTTACGATTTATGACTGTTATAGCGTTATGCCTTCCTGGTTGTCTAATGCGCTGTTTTTGCAGAGTGTACATTGAAGCATATATATCACATTTTTAGTGCCGCAGTCGAAATCACATTTAATGTTTAAACCAAACAATGAAGCCATACTAATTATCTGCTATGATGTGCACATGTAGGGGCATACTTTACATCTCAGTTTCCAACAAAGATGACATCCGATGGTGAGAAGGCAATCGGTAATAGATGACGACAATGGTACATCTCAAAAACTTCTAGCTCTACGGTATTCTGCTGTAGGTGGTTAAGGGAAGATGCTTTTGAGGCGTTCAGTTTGTATTAAAATAATTTGGCGTGGGTTTAGTACATACGAAACACGCGGGACTGACGTAGAACAGGTTAGAACGAGATTTATCTCGAGGGGAAGGGACCAGTTTCTTCGCAGCGTAAGGAAGCGTCCTATGATCATGCACTTCGCGTTTCATTGCGTCGTAAATTAGTTATGACAGATAATTTTATTTTGCAAAGGCGCTATTTAGGGCTCCGCGATATTTTACATCGTAGCTGTATACAGCTAACATACAAGGAAACTTTCGTTCCGTCTGCGTGGTAAGCAAAAACGTGGTTCGATACCGAAGATAGTGCAATACGGGGCCGACCCGCGGCGGAGGTGAAGCAGGCGTTAAGCACTCCCCATACATGGACCGATCCCGAAGATAGTGCAACACCGGGCCGACCCGGGGCGGAGGTGAAGCAGGCGTTAAGCACTTCCCATAGGTAGACCAATCCTGAAGATAGTGCAATACCGGCCCGACGCGTGGCAGAGATGAAGCAGGCACTAAGCACTCCAAATACGTGAGTCGATCGCGAAGACAGGGCAATACCGCCTCGACCCGCGGCGGAGGTGAATCAGGCGTTAAGCGATCCCTATACGTGGGCCGATCCCGAAGAGAGTGCAATGCGGGGCCGACTTGAGGCGGAGGTGCAGTTCGCCATTAAGAGGAAGTTTTAGCTAACCCAACTCCAACGCGGCCTATTCAAATACATGTAAAACGCAAAAACGGTTTTCTGAGATAACCTTGGACCGATTTTAATGAAATTTGCTGCATTTTAGAAAGAAACTTAAATTCTAAAGACTGTTGGAAGTGGAATTTCTATAAAGGGCTTGAAGTATCTTAAAAACATTTCCAAATATTCGACTGTTTGAAAAATATAGAAGCACGAAGTTTACAAACTCATAGCTCTGCACCACGTACAGATATCACGGTTCTGTGAGCGGCATCCATTATATCATTCAAAGCAGACAAATTCAATATGTCATTTTATATCCCACGTGAATTTGTCACGTTGCTTAAGGGGATCTGAAAAAGCTGCATTTCTATATTACTAAATTGTTCATATTCATGTCTAAAATATCAATTTTGTCCGATTTAGTTGTACTATTGGATGCAATTCACAGAACTGTAATATCATTTTTCGAGGTTGAGTTACAGGGTTGTATACTTGATAGTCTCGTTTTACGAAAATGTTCCGTTTTTGTCAATATGGAATAAAATAATTACGACCTAACTGAAAAATCCGAAACCAACAGTCACTAGATCTTAAGTTTTTCTTTTATATGCAACAAACCTCGTCCAATTTGGTGCCGTAGTTGCCGAGAAAAAGAACTCTCGTTTTACACGTATTTAGATTGGAGCAATGGAGCTAAAGCTTCCTCTTGAGGGGCCCACAAGCACAGCTTCGCTGGTCATCCTTCTTCACAGAGTCGAAGGGCACTGCGTTTTTTTAAACCCAGATTGTTTGGAATAGGTTCTCTTAAAACGTAAGGCACTGCTGTGAGGAATGCTAGTCATGCACTGTTTAACATGACTACTCTCAAAGTAGCTTTGATATCACAAAGGCATTACGGCAACGATGCCGCGACTATGATGGTGGGAAGACGGCTTGACATTAGTGAGATGTGGAAAATGTATCCACGGTGATAGACTACGACAGCGTCAGGATGATGGTATGACAACAAGTGCAATACGTCTGTGTGATGACATTGCCATCACGACGACGGTTTGACTAGAGTCGGGCAACCGAGCCTAAATGACGTTAATGAAAGGACTAAAACGCCATTACGACAACGAGCGCATACCTAGAGGGCCAAGCGTTGGGAAAGCTTGGGTTACTCGATCAGCGTAGAACGCATGACGAGTGTTAAATACTGGAGCTACAATGATGGCTATGGAACGACAATGATAGTATCAAGCTTATGAGCACACGCCTAATGGTCCAGGCTGGTAGACAACTTGGTCTACTGGGTTAGCGTGAGGGGATATATATATATATATAGATATATAGATAAATAGATTCAAAATGCCTGAAGTAGCCGAATAATACTAATTACAATAAATCTCTTAAGCTACCATTCATTTCTTCACAAGCGCATTCACAAAGACGACAACGCCAAGCATAGTACTTAGTCCGGGCATTTGCTGCCACATTTAGGTGCTGACGTTACATTGGTTGTATCGCTCGCCTGGTGGCTAAGCTCCTGTTTCCTCGTCATATTGCTCGCGAGACTGGGCTGCAAACTAATGTCACTAAACAGGACTGTATTATAAAAGTTTCGCTTGGTAGGTCCGTTTCGCCGCCTAAAGTAGCTTGGCACGAAACAGACCTGACGTCCTTCTTGCGCCTACGTACAGTTGCAGCTTGACCACGTAATACACACTTTCATTCGGATTAATCTACATACAAAGGAACTACCGCAGGTGGGGCACTGCGTAAGCATTTGCGTCATTCTATACGGAATGGCTTACTTCCATGACAATAAGCGTAAGGACGACTGACAACCCACATTTCCAACAAAATAGACGCTCTGTAAATGCTAAAATTGTTATGAACGGTAGCCTAAAGAAAAAAATTCAGGTAGAACTCCTCTCAAGGTGAATCTAGACGGTAACGCGATTAGAATTCAAGCAGTGTACTGACACACCCCAGTGCTGAAGTTACGTTCACTGAAATTATGTCGTGGTCATCCTGGGATTTGCATTGCTTTTCCTATATGCACCATAGACTGTCTCTAGAATCGGCTCACATTGGTACTCCTCTAACTCGCTAAGGTGACTTATAAGAATGATGCCTTCACCGCGTCTGTAGGATGACAACGCAGTGAAGGTGATTTAAAGAGTGATCTGTTTTAAGTTTTTATGTAATTTTCAAGCGTAACCTGTTCGCAAATAACATAATTATTGTCCTTAAGCTAGATTATTTGGAGTGGCGGGCATTACTTGCACTAGACATCGAAATATTATTCAGCCTATGACCCAATTTCCACTAATTATCTGGGACTTTGGACTACGCTGCCGCTGCAGCGGTGGCGCAGAGATAGATCATCTGCCTTGCGTGCTAGTGGGCTGTGGCTCGAATCCCGGTGCCGCGCAATTTTCCACCGGACACAAGAAAACGCGTGTTTATAAAATTGCATAAACAGGCCGGAAGCGCAGCCTCATCCTGGTGATCAGACACGGTAACGCACTCCCTCATCGGAGCAGGATTGGCCACTCTGGTGCAGTACTTGGCCACAACATTCTATATGATTACAAAGACCGCGCCGAATAAAACAACACACGAAGGGGGACATGAGACAGCACGTAGGCCCCCTTCTTCGTGTGTTGTTTTGCTCCACGCCGTCTTTGTAATCATGCTTAACCAACTAGCCCACCAACACATGCTAAATTATCCTATATGAATACAACAATCAAACCCCTGCCTCAGTACCCAGCAGCTGCGATGCACCTGACCACGGTGGCGGTCAGATCTGTGACGCAGCAGACAGTGCTATGAATCTCTGGGTCCGGACAGGCTGCAATTGGAATTTGAACCTAGCAACGTTGAACGCTAGAACCTTATCTAGTGAGGCGAGTCTAGCACTTCTATTGGAGGAATTAGCGGGCAGTAAATGGGATATAACAGGGCTGAGTTGCGTTAGGAGCACAAAAGAAGCATCATCATCATCATCATCATCATCAGCCTGGTTACGCCCACTGCAGGGCAAAGGCCTCTCCCATACTTCTCCAACAACCCCGGTCATGTACTAATTGTGGCCATGCCGTCCCTGCAAACTTCTTAATCTCATCCGCCCACCTAACTTTCTGCCGCCCCCTGCTACGCTTCCCTTCCCTTGGTATCCAGTCCGTAACCCTTAATGACCATCGGTTATCTTCCCTCCTCATTACATGTCCTGCCCATTCCCATTTCTTTTTCTTGATTTCAACTAAGATGTCATTAACTCGCGTTTGTTCCCTCACCCAATCTGCTCTTTTCTTATCCCTTAACGTTACACCCAACGTTCTTCTTTCCATAGCTCGTTGTGTCGTCCTCAATTTGAGTAGAACCCTTTTCGTAAGCCTCCAGGTTTCTGCCCCGTAGGTGAGTACTGATAAGACACAGCTATTATATACTTTTCTCTTGAGGGATAACGGCAACCTGCTGTTAATGATTTGGGAATGCCTGCCAAACGCACTCCAGCCCATTCTTATTCTTCTGATTATTTCCGTCTCATGATCTGGATCCGTCGTCACTACCTGTCCTAAGTAGATGTATTGCCTTACGACTTCCAGTGCCTCGCTGCCTATTGTAAATTGCTGTTCTCTCCCGAGACTGTTAAGCCTTACTTTAGTTTTCTGCATATTAATTTTTAGACCCACTCTTCTGCTTTGCCTCTCCAGGTCAGTGAGCATGTATTGCAATTGGTCCCCTGAGTTACTAAGCAGGGCAATATCATCAGCGAATCGCAAGTTACTAAGGTATTCTCCATTAACTTTTATCCCCAATTCTTCCCAATCCAGGTCTCTGAATACCTCCTGTAAACACGCTGTGAATAGCATTGGAGATATCGTATCTCCCTGCCTGACGCCTTTCTTCATTGAGATTTTGTTGCTTGCTTTATGGAGGACTACGGTGGCTGTGGAGCCGCTATAGATATCTTCCAGTATTTTTACATATGGCTCATCTACACCCTGATTCCGTAATGTCTCCATGACTGCTGAGGTTTTGGCTGAATCAAACGCTTTCTCGTAATCAATGAAAGCTATATATAAGGGTTGGTTATATTCTGCACATTTCTCTATCACTTGATTGATAGTGTGAATATGGTCTATTGTTGAGTAGCCTTTACGGAATCCTGCCTGGTCCTTTGGTTGACAGAAGTCTAGGGTGTTCCTGATTCTATTTGCAATTACCTTAGTAACTACTTTGTAGGCAACGGACAGTAAGCTGATCGGTCTATAATTCTTCAAGTCGTTGGCGTCCCCTTTCTTATGGATTAGGATTATGTTAGCGTTCTTGCAAGATTCCCGTACGCTCGAGGTCATGAGGCATTGCGTATACAGGGTGGCCAGTTTCTCTAGAACAATCTGTCCACCATCCTTCAACAAATCTGCTGTTACCTGATCCTCCCCAGCTGCCTTCGCCCTTTGCATATCTTCTAAGGCTTTCTTTACTTCTTCCGGCGTTACCTTCGGGATTTCGAATTGCTCTAGACTATTTTCTCTTCCATTATCGTGGTGGATGCCACTGGTACTGTATAAATCTCTATAGAACTCCTCAGCCACTTGAACTATCTCATCCATATTAGTAATGACATTGCCGGCTTTGTCTCTTAACGCATACATCTGATTCTTGCCAATTCCTAGTTTCTTCTTCACTCTTTTTTAGGCTTCCTCCGCTCCTGAGAGCATGTTCAATTCTATCCATATTAAACTTCCTGATGTAAGCTGTCTTACGCTTGTTGATTAACTTCGAAAGTTCTGCCAGTTCTATTCTAGCTGTAGGGTTAGATGCTTTCATACATTGGCGTTTCTTGATCAGATCTTTCGTCTCCTGCGATAGTTTGCTGGTATCCTGCCTAACGGAGTTACCACCGACTTCCATTGCACACTCCTTAATGATGCCCACAAGATTGTCATTCATTGCTTTAACACTAAGGTCCTCTTCCTGAGTTAAAGCTGAATACCTGTTCTGTAGCTTGATCTGGAATTCCTCTATTTTCCCTCTTACCGCTAACTCATTGATCGGCTTCTTATGTACCAGTTTCTTCCGTCCCCTCCTCAGGTCTAGGCTAATTCGAGTTCTTACCATCCAGTGGTCACTGCAGCGCACCTTGCCGAGGACGTCCACATCTTGTATGATGCCTGGGTTAGCGCAGAGTATGAAGTCTATTTCATTTCGAGTCTCGCCGTTCGGGCTCCTCCACGTCCACTTTCGGCTATCCCGCTTGCAGAAGAAGGTATTTATTATCCTCATATTATTGTGTTCCGCAAACTCTACTAATAACTCTCCCCTGCTATTCCTGGTGCCTATGCCATATTCCCCCACTGCCTTGTCTCCAGCCTGCTTCTTGCCTACCTTGGCATTAAAGTCGCCCATTAGTATAGTGTATTTAGTTTTCACTCTCCCCACCGCCGATTCCACGTCTTCATAGAAGCTTTCGACTTCCTGGTCATCATGACTGGATGTAGGGGCGTAGACCTGTACAATCTTCATTTTGTACCTCTTATTAAGTTTCACAACAAGACCTGCCACCCTGTCGTTAATTCTATAGAATTCCTGTATGTTACCAGCTATATTCTTATTGATCAGGAATCCGACTCCTAGTTCTCTTCTATCCGCTAAACCCCGGTAGCACAGGACGTGCCCGCTATTTAGCACTGCATATGCTTCTTTCGGCCTCCTAACTTCACTGAGCCCTATTGTATCCCATTTACTGCCCCCTAATTCCTCCAATAGCACTGCTAGACTCGCCTCACTAGATAACGTTCGAGCGTTAAACGTTGCCAGGTTCATATTCCAATGGCGGCCTGTCCGGAGCCAGTGATTCTTAGCACCCTCTGCTGCGTCGCAGGTCTGACCGCCGCCGTGGTCAGTTGCTTCGCAGCTGCTGGGGACTGAGGGCCGGGGTTTGATTGTTGTGTTCATAGGAGGTTGTGGCCAAGTACTGCACCAGGGTGGCCAATCCTGCTCTGGTGAGGGAGTGCGTTACCGGTTCTGGTCACCGGGATCAGGCCACACTCCGGGCCTGTTTGTGCGATTTTATCAACACGCGGATTTTTTTTAATCCGGTGGAAAATTGCCGGCACCGGGATTCGAACCACGGACCTCTTGCATGCAAAAGAAGCATATGCAGTGCTAAAAAGTGGGCACATCCTGTGCTACCGGGGCTTATCGTATAGTTTATTACTATACGAGGGAAATGCATATCTTCGCCATGACCATCCGCACGGGGACCCTCTTAAAAAAATTATACTCTGTTATGTATGGCCACTCATGTGCAGGTCATAAACTACCAGGTTTCTGCAGTTGAGTGCCATCTGTGCGGTTTAACCGGGCTCAGACTGGTCGACTTTGACGGAACGAAGATGGCACCACAGTATGTTAAACGAGGCGTACAACTCCAGAGGTGGCGAAGAGGTAGAGTATCCACCTCGCGTGCAAGAGGACCGTGGTCAGAATCCCGGTGCCACGCAATTTTCCACCGGAACAAAAAAAATCCGCTTGTTCACCAAATTGCATCAACAGGCCTTGAGGGCGGCCTGATCCCGGTGACCAGGACCGGTAAGGCACTCTCTCACAAGAGCAGGATTGGCCATCCTGGTGGAGTACATGGCCACCAAACTCATATGAATACAACAATCAAACTGCGGTCCTCAGTCCCCAGCAGCCGCGAAGCAACTGACCACGGTGGTGGTCAGATCTGTGACATAGCAGAGGGTGCTAAGAATCCCTGGCTCCGGACAGGCCGCCATTAAAATCTGAACCTGCAAACGTTTAACGTTAGAACGTAATCTAGTGAGGCGAGTCTGGCAGTGTTATTGGAGGATAGTAAATGGGATATAATAGAGCTCAGTGAGGTTAGTAGGACAAAAGAAGCACATAACTGCTAAGAAGCGAGCACGTCCTGCGTTTCCTGGGCTTAGCGGAGAGAGGAAAAATAGGAGTCGGATTCCTGATTATTAAGGCTATAGCTGGAAACATAGAGGAATCCTGTAGCATTAACAAGAGGGTGGCAGGTCTGGTTGTGAACTTAATAAGAGGTACAAATTGAACCTCTCACATCCAGTCATGATTACCAGGAAGTCGAAAGCTTCTATGAAGGCGTGGAATCGGCGATACCTAAAGTCAAAACAAAGTGCACTATACTGATGGGCAACTTCAATGCCAGTGTAGGCGAGAAGCAGGCTGCATGCAAGTCCGTGGGGGAATATACATTGGTTCTAGGAATGGCAAGGGAGAGTTATTAGTAGAGTTTGCAGAACAGAATAATATGCGGATAATGAATACCTTCTTCCGCAAGCAGAATGGCGAAAGTGGACGTGGAGGAGCCCGAATGACGATACTAGAAATGAAATAGACCTTATACTCTGCGCTAATCCTGGCATCATACAAGATCTGGACGTGCTCGGCAAGGTGCGCTGCAGTGACCATAGGATGGTAAGAGCTCGAATTACCCTAGAACTGAGGAGGGAACGGAAGAAACTGGTACATAAGAAGCCAATTAATGAATTAGCGGTAAGAAGGAAAATAGAGGAATTCCAGATCAAGCTACAGAACAGGTATTCAGCTTTAACTCAGGAAGAGGACCTTAGTGTTGAAGCAATGAATGACAATCTTGTGGGCATCATTAAGGAGTGTGCAATGGAAGTCGGTGGTAACTCCGTTAGGCAGGATACCAGCAAACTATTGCAGGAGACGAAAGATCTGATCAAGAAACGCCAATGTATGAAAGCATCTAACCCTACAGCTAGAATAGAACTGGCAGAACTTTCGAAGTTAATCAACAAGCGTAAGACAGCTGACATAAGGAATTTTAATATGGATGGAATTGAACATGCTCTCAGGAGCGGAGGAAGCCTAAAAACAGTGAAGAAGAAACTAGGAATTGACAAGAATCAGATGTATGCGCTAAGAGAAAAAGCCGGCAATATCATTACTAATATGAATAAGATGGTTCAAGTGGCTGATAAGTTCTACAGAGATTTATACGCTACCAGTGGCACCCACAACGATAATGGAAGAGACAATAATCTAAAGGAATATGACATCCCACAAATCATAGGAGGAGGAGGAGGAAGAGGAGGAGGAGATTACGGAACATGTTGCAGTTTACGCATTGTGGTCGTTGAGTTACCGAGCCGAATCTACTAAGAATGAGTCTCCAGAACGACGTCAGTTCGCAAATGTGCGGCAACGAACTACCGTAAATGTACACTGTTCTGCTACTTACTTTTTTCACAAGATGCTTTTTTTCTGCACTGAAGAACAAAGTACCCAGAACGTCCTTGTGTTTCATTCCACACTTTCTCAAATTATATCCAGACTAGCACTGTGGCGGCACGACTATCACCTCCAAAGCAGGCGAAAAAGATGGGCTCACGTGCAGGTAGCGCGAGAAGAGAACACACTTGTGCGCTCGACCTGAGTGGCCACGGTGTTGGCTGCCTCCGAGATGTCGCTGCATCTTGGCTGGCCGGCCTAAATAAATCGTGGCTACGGTTACGGGATACGAAATACAAAGAAATGCTTACGAAGCTGCACCACATGCCACATGCGAAGGTGTCATCCGAAGAGTGGACATTAGAGACTCGCAAGCTATGATAACAAGAAGTATCGTGCATGACTTGAACCCTCTTGCGCTGGCTCTTTGACTGGTTAGCTCGTCTTAATTATTTATAGACCACGAAGTTTGAAGTTGGTTGTCATTGCTAAAACATTTAATGGGCCACCTCGGCCACCGCATGCCTCGTCCTAAGGAACACACCTTGAAGCTAACATGAAGGCGCCGATGCATTGCCACGCTAGCCGCTGGCTTCAAGCTTTGCAAAATCATCCGGTCTTGCGCTTTAATGCTGCCTCGCTGAAGCTAGCTAGCGTCCAGCCACATTTTTCTCGCTCTACTGTGCCGACAGGTACAGGCGTATGCTCATTGAACATCTGAATTGTGTTACTCAGAAACATGCGATGCCAACTCGACAAGGTCGGGCTGCACGATGGTGCCGCTCTACTTCGGCAACTACTACCAAACTCACCACAAATGGCTTCATGTCGTAGTTGGTCTCCTTCGCCTCGACATTCGAGCTGCTTTTCATGATGCTGCAACTTATCTCACCACGGTCATTACAAGACACACGACCATAACACAAGTTTCTCTTGATCTCACCAGTGAACGATTCTCGCCAAATACAATGCGTGGTGTACCTTGATTAACATCGCAGACACTCAATATGTGCTCCCACCTGTTTGCTCCAGCCATTTCCGGGAGCCTCTTGTTTAGACCGCCTGGATTATCGATATTTTTCTATACGGACTCCTGAGGTTGACCCCAGTGGGCTACCACAGGATTATAACCAATGTTAGGCTTTGACATGTTACAATAAGGTGAGGCCTCGTTTTTTCAGTGCTGCCTCTGATTGCCACTTTTTCTTAATTTTACTGTCTTCCACCATGGCCAGCAACCACTTAAAAACGTTTTTCTAAGGTCTTCAAAGAATTTGGGCCCGTGCGCCACAAGAAGAGGACTTCAATGAACCACCCACACAAAAACAGTCTAACAAAGTTATTGCACAGCCAGTGACATGACATCCACCTACATCAACTCCGAGCATATAATAATTGGGATATTATGCTTTTTATTGTCGCATTTGCCTGCAGAATTACCGTTCCGCGCCTTATTGCTCGTATATTGAAGAACTTCTACTACTACACTCGACACTACCTTCTTTATTTTTCCAATTCAGCGAGCACATCCCTTTCTGAAATATTAGTTTCTCGTATCGCTCACTATCGTGTGCTAGCAAGGCGACATACAGCTACGGCTCAAAAAGAGTGGCAGGCTCTCTGCGAGGAGCGCCGTCGTGTCACCTTGTCCAGGCCCAGCCGATGAAGTCTTTCTGCGGACTCCTACCTGAACAAGAGGTTTACATGAGAAAGCCAATCACGATTACCTCGACCCTTCCATTATATTCGAAAGACATCCCCAGTGAACTATCGCATCTCACTGGTCTACTCATCCTCAACTCACCATCGTCGTGTATATAGTGCAGATATTGCTCACGTCTCAAGAACGAAATCTTTGAACCGTAAGTATTAAAGCAGCTGGTTGCGGACAGGCACCACGCATCAATTACAAGGGGAATTTGGTGTACACGCTGTTTAGGTAGTTTTTTTATTGAGGCACTGAGCCATGCTCCATGAAGCGCACTTCCGGAAGACAGCATTTCTTTATGTGAGCTTCTCGTTGTATTTTAATCATTATGACCACATATGATATTCATCATCTGACTTAGTCGTTGAGCTCCTGAATAAAAGCCTCATATGAAATAATTCCTTACTTGGTATAAGCAAGCGGTAAATTCAAACCGAGGAGTGGGCAGACATTATAGACGTGTGTAGAGAGGCGATTCATTAAAGAGAGCCGGTCGTGACCACAGCGTTAATAAAACCGCCAGGAAATAAAAAATGCCTCCAAAAGAGCGTCTGCCAGATACATCCAATTTTACTGCAACCAATGGGATGCAGGGAAAAGACGAAGGGAGGGGGGGTATCAGAACAGGTTGCCTCGCCGACCCTTGCTGCTTCACGTTATGCCAGTTCAGACTCTTTATTGCGATAGCAATTATATGGACCCTCAAAGCGTTATTTTACCCTCAGCGTCGGTGTCGCCGTGAGGTTCCGCATAAAGATTAGGCGCGCTAAATCGTCGCTGCGTGCCGTGTACTCTATGTGCGAACGAAAGTGCGTGGGGTTGAGCCGGTGATCGTGGCTTATTTCGGCTGGCCGCGCCTCCCGTTGGACCGTGCATCAGCGCACGCCCGCCGAGGCCGCTGTGCCTTGAAAACCATCTGCGAAACGTGCAATATCTGCCACGCTCTCTGTTTTCGCTTAGTTCACTTTGATGCATGCGGCAGCACGGAGTTTAATTCACTCGCTGCTGCTGACGCGCTTACTCGCTTCGACGTTCTGACAGCCGTTTTGCTCTGTGATCGAGCGATATGTGTTCATGTTTGCTTGTGAGCGCGCGATACTACGTACGTTATTTAGTTAGTATGCCTATGCTTACAACTCTACACGGTCAATAAAGCTACTGTGCTTAATTAGTACAGCTGTCCACTACCGCAATCGAAGGTTCGCCTTTCGGGCGAAACGGCGACTTTTTCCCTGAGTAGATTTATTCGCATGAGCGCGAACTCAAACTGCAGATAGAATTTTACCCTGCGAAGCTCACTGGACAGTGACCGACCGTCACATGCAGTGTTAGCACGTGACGATAGCTTGGAGGTGTGAGCGTGTCATTACATTAAACTGTTCACCAAAATAGCGTGGGAAATCAGGTCACTAGTATGTTCTATGAGCGCAGTGTTCCCATATCGCACTCATGTTTGGCTGACCCTCCACTATACCCACCCCATTACGAAACCAAATGCTCCGGTTGCTGCATGAGCTGCAATTGCACATCGGCAATGACGAGAAAAAATTAAAGACTAGGTATTTGGAGCCAAGTATTGTTACCGATATATGCTTACAAAACAATTCCTTTCGTGGGTCACCAGACGGGTCATCTCTTCCATGAACATGGCGATGGCCTCATTGGGTCGTTGCTCTCGTGTTTCCAGCAAAATTTCGGCACTATCTTTTTAGATAACGCTCGTGAAAGTCCTCAGAAAGTTACTGCCGAACAGGTCCCACGCTGAAATGGTGGACTCCCGCTTTTTGAACCAAGTCCTTGAATCAAGTCCCTGCAAATCCTCTGAAGTACACATGACGTAGCTTATCCTCAGAGGTGCAGTTGTTGAAGACTCGGATCCCCTCGCAGGCTTTCATCCACCTTTCCGGATCCAGCGACGAAACTCCATGGAAGGTAGGTGGCTCCCTGGGTTATGAAAGCACGGTGACGATCGCTGAGGCTGCTATTGTGGTTGTCGAGTTGGCCACTATCTTCCTGGTCGTATCGGGCACATGTCCTTGCTCTAAGGGCAGTCCTTGCAGTCTGCGAATAAGTCGTTGGCCCTTGGCGACGTTGGTATTGCATTCGGGGTTCGGGCTTGGATCGCTGCTTTGCAGGGGCGTTCAACACATGAACACACTATCATATCCACAATATGTAAGGTAGTAATGGCGGTAAAACACACAGCAGCATAACTGTGAATAATACTACGCAATTCGCATTGGGTATGCAATCAGATTACACACGCGTCGGTAACAACAGACAACACATAGAACCGCCAATTGCATTCCAACAGGTTCCAATCATGCCAGCATGTCTTCTGCTGAGATATAACTTCAAGTTATTAGCAGCTCAAATGTAGACCCGAGAAACGGATAAATGAGTACACGTGTCTATATTATCTCATCTTTAGGCAATCTATTTTCCTTGTTCATAGTAAACGGCGCTAGCGCAGTGCCGTTCCTATGATATGTACATTTTACGTAAATTACAGCAATTGTTTTAACACCCCTTAACAACCATGTAACATTTTTCTCTCGTAATAAATTGCTATATTACCAACTCATTAACACTACACAAGCGCCAAGTCAGCTCGGGCCAACGTTCGATACATATTGGGAGTTCCTGGCCCAATGATTACGTACGTATAACAGTGTGGTTCCAATATGGGCTGTGCGATTTTGATTCCTTGTCCAATGATGACCTAAGACAAACAGCGTGAATCGAACATCGGCTGGACTACTGTGATAGAGATCTAAGGCTAGCACTGTTTGCAGACGCAACAAACAAAATTAGCACTGTCATTCAAAAAGGCGGGAATTATTGCACAGACATAGAAGTGGATTTGCCAACATGAGTTCATAAGCTGGCTTTCTTTTGAAAAACACAGGGCTTGAAGTGAGGAAATGGGTTGTTCCTGCTCTATTTAGAAGTATTTGTCTACGACTTACTAAGCTAAAGTTAAGTTTTAAACAGTCAATACAAACGAAAATCTGGGGGTTCATGCGCCTAAGCCGCAATGTTATAGTAAGGCGAGTGGTTGGGGGGGGGAGGAGGGGAAGGCTATGGATTTATCCTAACCACGTGTGGTTCTTCACGTGAACCCCATGCATGGTACACGTTCGTTTTTGCACTTCGCCATCACCGAAATGCGCTCCTTTAAAGAGAAAAGTCAAAGCACAACGTAGCAAGCAAAGGAAGTCGTATATCGGACAAACTAGCCGCTGCTTTATTGATCGTGCAAGGAAACATGCGTTCTCAATAATAATCAACGGTACTGCGAATGCGCCTGCACGTTGTATATTTTGCACGTAAGTTCCGCGGCTTTGGAGGATCAAGATTCTGGGGAGAATTGAGAATTGCCCTGCCACAAAGCTGATTTAACAGTTTTATATCGCCTCAAGATGAATCGCATATGTATTAGTGAAACTTCTATTTTTTTGTTCAGCAGCGCAGAAAGGTATCGTGTGGCGACGTAATCATCACGCTCCTATTCCAATAGATTTGCTTGTCTCTGCAGGTGTAGGAAGCCCCTCGTATGGATGTTTCTGACAGAACGCAAATTTAGTGAAAAATTTGCTCTTGTACATGTCAATACCCTCTCATCCTTGCCTGTCTTTCGCATAGTGAATTTACGCTTTCTTTCAGGCTAGCTTTCCGTCTTTCAGCCCCAACCTCCCCTTACCCCACACATCCACGTGAGCCTATTCAGCGTTATGAATGAAGCGCTCTGGCAGCTCTGTCGAACTGGCTGCGAGGTCGGGTGACCATTGTTCCTCCTGTCTGCCTCCATCGCTGCCGCCAGAAGAACGCGGAGGGGTTAGATCCGATGGGGCAGAGTGTGGCGTTTACGTCGCTCTTTTTATTCACCCTTTCCTTGTACCATTTCCTTCTAGGCATAGCTTCGCACACCTACTTGGTGGAGTGAGTGTTTGCAGTCTTGTCCTTCTTGTCAGCGCACTGCTATCGACAAAAATGCTCGCTTGCGGTCGTCATTCCTACTGCGGAGCCTACATCTTGAATTACGCAGCGAAATTGCCAAGAATTTTTTGTTAGAAATAATTATAGCCAAAGGCAACATCTAGAAGAAGGGCGACGCTGGTGGCCACCGTCTTCAATTTGGACGAACTGGGAAACACAGAAGCGTAGATCTTGGAAAGAAGCACCGATTGCTTTTGCGCACGCTCTAAGTTTTCTAAGCGCCAGTTAGAGCGAATTAGGAATTAGTGGCTTCAGTTGTGCGTTCTACAAGCAAGATCGCTTTAATGAACTAGGTTTCGCGATAGTTTTGGCTAAAGATTTATGTCCACCTACTCAAGCAGATTATAGTGTTGCCTTAGTTCCATGATTTGTGTGCATATTAGTGTTGAAGTTCTAACATTTCTCATAGTTTCGTTAGCGCTGAAATTTTTTTCCATTCATGTTGCTCTGCACTGCATCTATCTGTCACGGCATGATGGATAGTGGCGATTCCAACATTTTGTTGCGTTTGCCTACTGTAATCTTGTGGCGATGATGTGCGCATTATAAATTTGCGGTGACTAGAAATTAAAAATTTTTATTTCTACTGATCACCTTTCAAATGTGACAATACATATATTCGAATACCCTTTATTTAAGTGAATACAATTTCATAAAACCACTAGATCATTCGCGAGCTCTCTGTAGTTGCGCACCGCAATCACTTCAGGAATAAGCAGGCAGTCAAGAATAAAATAGTCGTCTTCAGTGCTGGGCCATGCTGTTATCGCATTAAGTGAGCGCGAAGCCGCAATAATCACTGAAATAGACTGTCTTACTTTATTCTTTTCCTGCAGGATTTTAGGTGTTGATAAGTTTCCTGTGCAGATTCATGAACTGTTCCTGAACAGAAACGCTGTTAGCTGAATTAACCATTCTTTATGCTGTACTAGGATGAATGGTATAAACCGCTGCCAACCCAAGCATTATTACGTGGTATATATAATACTGAAGCAGCTCTGTCCTAATGTGGATTGCCTGTAATTACCTAACTTCTTTTATTAACAGCTTTTGAATAGTGTCCAGCGTAAGAAGCATGTAAAACTCTGTGAATTTCAACCAGATTCCACGACTCTGATTTTATCATCCCATGCGTCGTTCCGCATTCAATGCGGTCGTTTCGAGGAACCGCGCTTGAACTCCCTGTTCTATGTCAAGTCTCACTTTCAGCAAGCAAGCGCGGCAATATTATCTTCTTTCCATGTAATAAATGCCTATTTTCGCTAGTGATTCCTGATGCAAGTTGTCGGATATCGCATGTAAAATTTTGCACGAACACCGCGTTGTATCTCAGATATTTAAAACTAGGCTTTTTTATCTGGTAATAGGTTTTGTTGGAATTCTTTAAGAATAGTGCTACGTTGACTAGGTTTGGGTGTAAACGATGCGGATGGATCCTGTGCATTTTGTGTTTTCTAAATATTATTTGTTACACCTGCACTAAAATATTCTATATATGTTGAAATAGTAAAGAGTGTTCCCTGACAAATATCTTCCAGCAAAATTTTTTTATTAACCACTTCGAACACTCGGCTCAAAGTGCAATTCTTGCACTGTGGTGATTTTTCAACACGAAAATATTGTACGTCCACTTGTCATACCGACACCTCTGATAAGATTTCTTTTTTATTTTCAAGCGCAAGAATCTCGTCCAAGTAGGGGGAAGCCGCTCGGGGAAGTGGAAATAAATGCAATGAAACCGCTGCGTTTTCGCGGTCCTCAGGGGCTTGACCCGCCCGCTCTCAACTGAGCATTGACCAACCGACCATTGACCGACGTCAGCTCCCTGCCATGAAAGCCCTGGCCAGCCTACTGTCCTGGGCACCTGGCCTAATATCAATCCTCAGGGCCCTGCCTTATTCACTACCATCCATCTAGCTTCACGAGAACTGACTCGTTGGTGCTTGCTTGTATATAAACTGTTTCTACATAACACAGTGTCACGCATTTAGCCCTATAAAAAATCCGTTTGTGCTAATTTATCGGTAAAAACTGTTATACAAGTGCGTTCCACTTTTAGTTTATTACTATTGGCTAGTACTGAGGACTTCCACATGTTGGCAGAATATATTTCTGTAGAGTTTTGCTAGTGACAAGTGATGTAGAAACCATGGGGAGGATTGCTATAAAAATTTCACTAACAAAAGTTTTGCCGTAATAAGGACTGTGTACACTAAAGCCACCGTATTTGCAATATTCGTAATGCAAAGGCCATTGGCTGAAAGCTGGCATTCATAGTGGCAACGATATGGTTCAGCGCTGGTACAACGCTAGCAACACTATTAGTGCTGCATTGGCGTAATTTTCGTCTAATCTTGGCTTTAAGTATGTTCCACCATTGGATTGGGTTGCATTTTGCCAATATGCCAATGTTGGTTGAAAATTCGTGCGAATTTCTGCCAGAAATGGACCGTGCTTGGACCATTGCTGGTGTGCTGCTCAGGGAGCATGGGGTCCTTGGTCATACTGGGGTCTTGGGTCAGAATACAGGTAATGAATCGTCACCTTCATGTCTTGTCCAGGAATTTGTTTCATTATTCTTGTGATACTTGAAGTCACCGTTTCCATCCTCGAATGGTTAAGCCTGTTAAAAAAAACTGGTGTCTGCAATGGCTCAAGCACTACTCTTCAGGTAATATACGCATTTTATGTGGTCTTAAGAGGGAAAAAATAAATAAGTTGGGCTCTCAAGCAGCGAGAATTTCACGCTTTTAATGATTACCTAATGTTACTGAACTTTGACAGGGATGACGTGTTGCTAATTTCGTCTGCCCCTTAGGCTTGCGGCACGGTTTAAAAAATACCTTCATTCGCTCAAACTCATGTGAATTTTCCATAAAAAATTTCCGGCAATTTTTATATTTCATTCCATTTCACATCACCACGTTTACTCAAAGAGGCGACGCGAGCCAGGAAACCCACTGTTTCGTTTGCGTCTACCCGCGGTAAATCGGTAAAGGCTCATTCACACTAGGGAAACACGACACCGATCTCGGTCAGCCAACTGTCAGTGACAGCGTTTTTTCCCCTTTGTGTCGGTGCCTCTGTTACACTGTACCGATATCAAGCTCTCCGCCGACCATCAGTAGATTGTTTGGCGTCGGTACAGTGTGACACAGGCGGCGACACGAAGGCAAACACGCTGTCGCCGACAGTTGGCAAACCTAAGTCAGTGTCTTGGCAGCGTAGTATGTATGAGTCTTGAATACATAAGTAAGCTGACACAATCGGCACACCTGCAAGACGAGCTGCAGGCGTGCGCAAATTATGCCCAACAGGAAGCCTACGGTATTACCGCAGCGTGCCTGTCCCTGATGCATGTCTGCAATGCATGTTTTCTCGAAAAAAATTGTAGATGTAAATAGAAATGGCCACATGATATTTTCCTAGCTCTCAAAATACATGTAGGAAACAAGTGAGAACAGCCACAATAAAATTGTGTTCATCATGAAATTTATTTTGGTGCTAGAAATATCGTATGATTAATCCTTAGAAACAATAATTATCCCTTTTAATGAAGAAGAGTACTCCGCTACAACTGTGGCAGTGATCAGGGCAACGTCCACATTGCTGAAAAAAAGAAAGAAAGCACGTTCATAATATTACCCACATATTTAATACTTTTGGAGCCGAAATACGGCATTTGTATTTTACAGAGATTATAAGATGATAATTATTTGCGCTATATAATTCCGACATCCTCCACAAAATTCAATCGGCTTTTTCACAAGATGACCGGCAATCGCTAGAAAGACAGTGCTAAGGAAATGTTTGAATTAAACTACTGTTGATATTGTAATAATATATTGGTGGATGTAAGTAAAACAGTCCGTCATTCTATTTCTGCTGAACAGCACAGATTTATTTTCTTCTTTGTTTTATTTCGCAGTGGTATATGTGCCGCAAAGTTTGCATCTATTATTTTCCTGAAGAACTGTATTTCACGAGGTGCATTGTACTTCACACGCAGAGAAGAAAACTTCCACTTAGCCGCTAAAAACTGGTTTTTGTTTTTCTCCAGGCGGGAAAGCTATCGAAAAGTTATCCTTAGGGGCAACTAGAGAACGTAAAGAAATTACGGTACTAGCAATCTCAGGGTTGCTCTCCAGAATAATGCCATTAGCATTAAGACAATTTAGTGACACATTCTATTGTCATTGTCGACGTGCGCCATGCCGCGCTCATCTCCATATTGGCCACGCCACCTATCGACGGCACGGATAAGTCGGTACTTGGCACGCGTTTCTATATATATTAAAATAACGCCATCCGGATATGAAGAACTAAGGATAAAAGCAGGCCAATTCAGGCTGGTACTTCCAAACAGATATGCGGCGTTAAATTGTAGAGATGAGGATGAAATAGCGGCAATGAATAAAACCTGACAGGTTGGCGTCAAACCCAGCAGTTGAAGTGGGAGGTAAAGCACGAAGACAGCTGGTGGTTAAGGTCTCCTAAGTAACGAACGACTTAATAAAGAAGCAACAAAAAATCAAGCACCCAACTGAAGAGATCACATAGAATTTGCGGCATTGTCAAAAGTAGTTACCAAGGAGAAAGTAAGAGATATTCAAAAATATAACGCGGGAAAGACTGAGAAAGCAGTAAAAACATGGACGCAGCACGATATCCGTAAGACGAGAACATGGCATAGTACAAACAAGATGTATACACTGAAAGATAAGCAGTGTATTATCATGATCAGTTTCGAAGATCCAGTGAAAACAGTGGAAGAGATCTATGGTGACCTGCAGAGTACCCAGAGCAGCCACGCTATATCCATTCGTAGTACTGATGAACAGGCCACAGGGACCCCTTCTAAACCTACCAATGAAGGTACATGGACCTTACAAGACATGAAACGGAGAGAAGACGGAATAGGGGTTCATTTACCTAAAGATGGAGGAGATACGCTTGAAAAGCTTGCGGCGCCTTAAACGGAATGTCTCAAGACTTGAAGCGGGCCAGAGAATTGAGGCACTATAACATAAAACTATTCCGAACTTTTCTATTCTAATTCTGCAACAGACCTCCGCGATTGGTCAAAAACTTTTTGGACCAACCACACTTCACCCGCCTGTCACGTGACGTCAAAAAACCGCAAGAACTCACGCGTCAAAGTAACGTGTACGCGTTAAAAATCCGTTAATATGCCGAACAAAACCGAATTTTCTTCTGAATAACCGCAGGCTGCACTGTTCCGAGAGGAATAAAAGATGGCAGCCGCTGATCGCTCTGGCACTGGCTACTCGCACCTGCCGGAGAGAATAGCTTTATTTGTGTATTATAAAACTTTTTGCCTGGCTGTGTAACGTTTTCAAGCACTTTCGGCATGTTTATGACCCCGCTCTGCCAAGTTTTCTTTGATGAAGATGCGTTTTAGCGTCATTCTTAAAGGGACACTAAAGCGAAACAATAAATCAGTTTAGACTAATGAAGCATTGTTTGAGAACCCTGCAGGCAGTCATTTCAAGAAAAATTGCTTGAGTATTAGATGAGAACATGAAGGTCCAAGTATCAGTATTTGAATTTGGTGTCAAAACCCCATCGCCGGTACGTCAGCGTCACGTCAGGGATTCCAAAGTATGTTTTCGCATTTGGGCCGCGTTGGCTGAATAAAGGTTCCCGAAACTTGCCAAGTTTAATATTTGGTTGCTTTAGAACACAATGTCGTCAATCTGTACCTTTATATAATATTAGGCGCTAGAAGATGCCATCAAATTCCAAGACGTCACAGCCCCCAGGTGCGGGAATTTAAGTAGGCGTCGCCACCCGTATTTCGTTCTTGCGCTTTTTCTGGATTACCAAACGTCTTATCGTTGTAAGAGCGGTGTTTTCGGTGTTATATAACGGTAATTTACTGATGCAAAAGAAATCATTTGTCGATTTAGTGTCCATTTAAGCTTCTGTTGCTTGCCGCCGTGATTTTCGGCCAGCCACCGCAAGCTACGTAAGGGAAGCGCACCAATCGCAGATGCCGCTACCAGCCACTTCTTCTGGTTACCTACTTTCAATGCAGTGACTCGGCCCCATCGAGTCCTTCTCCACTTGAAGGTGCTCCTTGCCTCTTGTCAGCCAATTAAATAAGACAAGCCCCTCAGTGTAGGCAGTGCTATTCGTTCTTCAAGCAAACAAAAGTGACCTCCTATGAACAAGGAGAGCGTTTGATTGGTCTGTTCTGACAACTCTGCGGTTGACCACCCGATGCTTGGGTCGGCGGTAAAGCAAATTTGACATCAGGAGGGTGGAATACAAACATATTGCAATAGTTTTACGTTATAACATAGCCAAGTGGTTCTTCTTTTCTATTTTATGGGCTTTTCGTCCTGCAGTAAAAAAGACAGCAGGCCTATGGGGCTTAATTCGACCACAACTCTTTCCTAATTAGTGCGCTTTTCTTTTAGTTGTTTTTCTTGCACAACGCGTTCACGTGCCGGACGCTCTTCGGCGTTGTCGTCTTTCACCTTCCAGCACGGAATTTGCCTCGGCGCGTGCACTCCTTGTCGTCTGCTTCTGACCGTTCCGATCCCCGCACCATGTCGCGCACCACACAACACATAGGTCCCTTTTTAACAAGTTTTTCTGAAGAAAAACTGCCGCTCAGTGCACTACATAGTTCACAACACTACAGTCATGGTCCGTTCGCATGAACGCGCTGCATGGTTCCATGGCACAGTTCACTGAACATACACATAAAACCGTTAAAGGAAAACACAATTCAAAGAAAACAGAGCAAGTGAAAAAGAAAAAAAACTAGCCCGGTAAACCTTGCTATGGTAAAGGTAACATCAAGAGGCGTATGGTTGTAGTCCCCCCTGTGTTTTACTTCTGTAGTCCGCCCTGCGAAGTTCCGCACGGTGACTTTCTTGAAGGCCATCGCAAAGTTTGATCGCTCCTACACCCGGGCCCTCATTTGTTGCGAAGGTAGGTATAGGGGTGTCCGTCTCCTCCTCTTCCACCACGATGAATGATGCTGACTGTGGGGAACTTCCCGATCCACGCTCTACATAGCGCTTCAGCATGTTGATATGGAACAATTTTGTAGTATGTCCCAAGTCCAACCAGTAATTAAAGTAGCTTTTTTTTCCTGTGACCACGAAAGGCCCCTTCCAGTGCATCAACAGTTTTTTGCCGTCGTTGGAAGCAGGATAAGGGCACGGTCACCAACTTTCAGCTGGCGTATCCTACTTCCCCGGTCGTAGTAATTTTTCTTGGTCGTTTTACATCGCGACAAGTTCTCTTGCGCCAACCATAGTGTCTTTTCGAGACGATCTCGGAGATCGAAGACATACCCGTATGTGGTCTTGATTTCTTCGCCTAGGTGGTCTCCCGTCCATAGTTCCTTAAGTAGACTGAGTGGGCCTCGGACGTGTCGACCATAGATCAACTCGAAAGGCGAAAACTCTATGCTGGCTTGAGGCACTTCACGATACGCAAACAAGAGGGGTGCTAGTAATCGGTCCCATGACTTTGGCTCTTCTTGGCACATCTTGCGTAGCATTTGTTCCAACGTGCCATTAAATCGCTCCACCAGACCATTACACATGGGATGGTACAGCATCGAGCTTAGATGTTTGATAGCCAGCAAGTAATATATCTCTCTCATTACGTCCGATGTGAAACAGGAGGCCTGATCGCACAGTATCTCACGTGGAAATGGAATGTGAGAAAATATTTCTATCAGTCCTTCGGCCACCGTAGCCGAATCGATCGACGGCAAAGCTATCGCATCTGGATATCGTGTAGCAAAGTCCACCAGGGTCCGTATGTATCGGTTACCCTTATTTGACGTAGGCTTTAAGGGCCCAATTATGTCCACTGCCACTCTTTTAAATGGAGTGTCTGTTAAAGGCACGCGACCAAAAGTGCCTTGCCCACCTTGCTCTTAGGATGTGTTCGCTGGCAAGTGTCGCACGAGCGTACGTATCTTCTCACGGCTTCTTGGACTCCCGGCCAGTAGAAGGATTCCAGAACCCGATCAAAAGTTCTCTTAATTTCTTGGTGCCCTGACATAAGGCTTTCATGTGCCAAAGTGAGCACTTGGCAGCGTAATCTTTGAGGTACTACCACTTGTTCGGTCATTTTGCCCGAGGGTAGCCGGTAACGACGGTACAGCACTCCCCTTACTACTTCGAATGAGTAGGATGCTAATCCTTTGCCTTGAAACACTTTACCCACTTTGTTCCTGCAAGATTCTAAGGTCTTATCTACGTTCTGGGCCGTGGTAAGATCCTTCCTGGTTATTTGGTTATTTTCAAGGCGCTAATATTGATCGGGGATGTTTTCGGCTGTCGGGCTAGGCTCTTGATGCCGACCAGCAGACCATCCGGGGAATGGTCTTCTTCCTTGGTTCTTTTCTCACTTCCTATACCATCTTCAATGGGTTTCTTCAGCCTTTCTGTCCAGGTTTTATCTGGATCATGAGCTTCTCGTCAGCCTGGTACATTCCCGATAATAACATCATATAAAGGAGCTGTCGTACACTTGACAATCGACGTACCAGAAAAATAAAGTGAAAGAATTTCAACCTTAGCCTCGGGAACTTCAATGCTGCTGCCATCCGCCAGGACAAGCTTAGCGGTGGTACCTGTCAGAGCCTTGTCTGGTACAAGGGAACAACGCACGACCAGCGTATTGCTTCCCGTAACTCGCAAGACTGACGCGGTCTCTCCGAAGATGACGCCCTTTAGCACTGGCATCTTGCGTGCTACGGCCCTTGTGGGCGTCTTCACCGTGCTAGCTCTGTCTTCTTGTTCAATGACTACTGCGTTGGAATCTTCCAGGCGCTCTTCTGGCGAATATAGGCAAGACGCCTTTTTGGTGGACCATTTTTCTTGATGCAGGCTTTGACAACGTGCCCGGGCTTACAGCAATATCCGCTGTGCGGTTGCCTCAGCCTAGATTGGCAGTCCTATGCCCCATGACCCAGCTTTCCGCATACGAAGTATCGCATTGGAACTCTCTCGGATGAGCTTCCGGTTTTCTCCGTAGGGGGAATGCCTTCCGATTTCTGCCGGAATACTAACAAATTGGGCTTTCTCTGAGCTTATAAGAAATTATCGGCAGCTTCGGCCATGACATCTAGATGGCGGTAGCTCTGCTCGCGCAGGAAGAGTCCTAACCGATGATGACAGTTGTTCAGGAACTGCTCCCTCACCACTAGGTTGCGAAGTGCCGAATACTCCTTTTCGGTTTTGGACATTTCCACCCACCGATCAAAGAAACTCAGCAGCCTAGTTGCGTACTGCTTTCCAGTTTCGCCATCTTGGGGTTTGCTCTGTCAGAACTTCTCCCGGTAGCCTTCCGCTGTAAAACGAAAACGCTGGAGCAACGCCAACTTGGATTTAGCGTAGTCGAGGGAGTCTTCCGGAGATAGACGTCCAAAGACCTTCAGAGCTTCTCCGCTCAAGCATAAGCTTAAAGCCATGGCCCATTTGTCTCTAGGCCATTCTTGTCCGGTAGCGACGCTTTCAAACCTTTTTAAATTGGCATCCAAGTCGTCCCGGCTTTCATTGAATCCCGGCATTAAACTGTGAGAATTCACGCTGAATGGTGCATTCCATCCAGACCCTCGGTCAGCTGTTCTTGCAGCATCCGTTGCCGCCAGTTGAAGGCGCAACTGAAGCGTTCGCTCCTCCAATTCTAGCTGCCGTTGGCTTGGTTCACCAGGATTGCCCTCAGCTTCCGCGACTTTAAGCCGTAACTGTAAATTCTTTTCCTCTAATACAAGCTGCTGCTTTTTAGCCTCGCGATCCGCTGCCCGCTCTTCTGGCGCACGCGCTTCCTGCTCGTTCAACCTAGCCTCAACTCCGCACCTTCTAGCCCCATGCGTTCGGCTAGGGCTAACAGGTCTCGTGTGCTTGCAGCCATAGTTCCTAGCCTTTAGAAAAAAATGCTAACGAACGGCTTCGTCCTTATCGCGCACGTCAATTTGTGATGCCCAAATATGGAGCACGGTTCGTGTACTCAAATGTTTTAACGGTTCCCTTAGGCGGAGCCTCCGAGAACCCAATTGAGGACAAAGTCGTTGGTTTCGAACACACACACAAAGACTTTTAATGAAACTAGAAGCATAAAATAAATTATATAAAGAAATAGAAAGAATAAAATAAACACTCAAGTAGACATCATGGCGGTAAGACACATTCGGGGATAGTGTGAAGCTAACTAGTGCGCGAGTCCGGGCTTGCAACGGCCGCACGGAAGCATAACAGTCTCGATGCGGAGACGCGGCGACAAGTTGGCGCAAGGAGTTGCGCCGGTCTCACCAAAGGTCGTGGTGTAAGTTGACTGACCGGGCGACCGGAGCGCGCCAGCTCTGGCTTGGACAGGTAAAGCAGGCGGCTTGGCGGCACGAGCAGACGGCGGTGGCGTTCTGGCCGGGCAGCTGGGTGTAGAGCTCAGGCCAGTAGCCCGACTGTTCTCGTCCTGCCCACGGGCGCAGAAGCTTACCGGCCTTGAGGAGCTGGCAGCACGCTCGAGTAGTCGGGCGACCCACAGGAACGGGCTGGCAGGAGGCCCCGGTCGGGGGAAGTCCTGGTGGCTCGGGTCCGGAACTCGACGGCCCGTCTTCAACTCCCGATCCGGTGGTTGACCTCCTCCTGGCGTCGCTTCGTGGATCTCTTCCGGCGTCTCCCATGCGTCTCTCCGGCGTCTCCTCTGCGTCTCCCCTCTTCTGCCAGCGCACCATGCTTTTTAACGCGATAGCGTTAAGGAGCTCGTGTCGCAGAAAAGCCGGTGTCGTCGGCGTCGGCGTCGGTGTCGGCGTCGGCGTCCGCGGCGTTGGCCGTGAGCGATAAATCCCGGCAGGCACTTCATAAATAAAAAGCAACTTCCAAGATGGGCTGGGTGGGAATCGAACCAGGGTCTCCGGAGTGTGAGACGGAGACGTTACCACGGAGCCACGAGTTCTATGCTTCAAAGCGGTACAAAAGCGCCTCTAGTGAACGCGGTGTTACCTTAGAAACGAGCTGTTTCTAAGGCTCAGGCGTGCGTCGCTTGCTGAGGCGCACATTTCGTTGTCGCGCCGAACGCTGCGTTGCTCGACGCTCACCGCGTCCGATGCGGGGCGCGTAGTCGCTGCGCCGTAGCCCAATACCCCTTGGCGGGTCGACGGGAACGCTGTCGCGTTCCACTCTTGAAGGCGAAGCTTAAGCGTCCTCCAATTTTTTTTCATCTCTCTGGGCGATTAGGCATTCTCCGATTGGCTGCCTGACGCCCGTGGTCTTTCCTAATAGGTTTGGTTTTCTTTTAGTTGTTTTTCTTGCGCCGCGCGTTCACGTGCCGGACGCTCTTCGGCGTTGTCGTTTTTCACCTTCCAGCACGGAATTTGCCTCGGCGCGCGCACTCCTTGTAGTCTGCTCCTGCCTGTCCCGATCACCGCACCATGTCGCGCACCGAAGAATGGTGTCCATCATTTGCTCGAAAGTGGCAGGCGCATTGCAGAGGCCGAACGGCATGACGGTAAACTTTTACAGCGAATCAGGCGTTACGAAGGCTGTCTTTCGGCGATCGGCCTTTGCCATTGGCACTTGCCAGTACCCGGAGCGCAGATCCAGCGAGGAAAAGAATTCCGCTCCCTGTAGACAGTCCAGGGCATCGTCGATGCGCGGCAGAGGATAGACATCGTTGCGCGCTATTCGGTTAAGGCGGCGATAGTCGACGCAGAACCGAATGGAGCCATATTTTTTTAACGAGGAGAACCGGAGATGCCCAGGGACTGTAGAGGACTGGATGATGCCACGCTCCAGCATGCCATCAACGTGCTGGTCGGTGATACGGCGTTCAGCAGCTGACACACGATACGGACGCTGGCGCAATGGTGTTTGTTGACCGGTGTCAATACGGTGAACGACTACGGACGCTCGGCCCAAGGATGGTCGGTCAATGCCAAATGAGCAACGAAAACTTTGGAGGAGCTTGATGATTTCTTTGTGCTGCGCAGGCGTGAATCCTGCGTCGACGTCACGAGCGAACACGTCTACAGGGGCTTCAGTCGCCACGGGAAGAGCGAGGGAAAAAATCGGATGTGATGTCGTATCACCAAACGTGGTGGCCCATAGAACGCAATCGAGAGCTTCAGAGGTACCCACGTACTCGCCGAGGAGTAGAGATGATGGGCAGGCGGAGGGATTTCACACGCAAAGGGCAGGAGAACGGTCGCAAAAAGGCGACAGCAAACGGAAGCAGCAAGTTCCGGCGGCGTGTACAAATGGCCGACGGTGTTAACAGAACAGTTGAGTTCACAGCAGAGTTACATGACACAGGAACCAGAGTGGCGGAAAAAGGGGCGATATCGATGTCAGAGGCGGCAACAACTTTAGGAGAAGAATGGTCGTCAGGGTCCAAGCGCGGCCCTGATAACGTAAGTTCGGCACGAGCGCAGTCGATAAGAGCTTGATTGAGAGGTAGGAAATTCCATCCAAGAATAACGTCGTGTGAGGAACGAGATAGGAAAATAAATTCTATAACATACATAAAGCTTTGAATGACAACCCGGGCTGTGCACGACGCTGACGGCTGAATGCGATGCCAGGTAGCCGTACGCAGAGAAAGAGAGGTAAGAGGAATGGTCAGTTTGTTCGAATTGCGGCAAAGCTTGTCACTAATAATAGAAACGGCGGTTCCGGTGTCGATAAGTGCGTGTACAGTGACGCCGTCTACGGAGAGTTCAATTTCGTTCTCCGGGGCAGAATCAGGCCTTGAAATGTTCGACGTAAATGCAGTTCTTGCCTCTGGAACTGCGACTGTTAGTTTTCCTCTCGTGCTGGGCTTTGTCGGCGAACCATCGGCGAAATGGATCGGCGACGTGGGGAAGGTGTCCGGCGGGCATCGAAAGGGAGGCGACTGTAAGATGAGTCAGGAGGAAGGTTAGATGGGTCCTGACACGGAAGTCGAGCAGGTCCGTAGCTTAAGGCGCCCCAACTGTCAGGTAAACGGGGGCTGCGACGGCGGCAGAATCGTGCTACGTGGCCCGGAAAATTGCAGAAATAGCATATTGGCTGGTTGTCGGGTGTACGCCACGGGTTGAAAACAGGGGCTCCAGCGGCCGAATAAGGGACGACAATCGGGCGTGTAGGTGGCGGTGGCACATTGAAGGTGCCAGTGACCCGGTAGGCATCAGGAGCCGGAGGAGCATAAGGCAGGGCGACAACGTCAGCGTACGTTACCGGTCCAGCTGCAGGCTGCGAAGGAGAGGCAGATGGCAGTGCCGCGGCAACTTGCGTCTGAATGACGTGGCGAAGCGAAGGAGCCAAGGTTGTCGACAGCTCGGATGTGCTGATCGCCAGAGTTGGCGCACGACTTCCTGGCGGATGAACTGCTTTATCTCCGGAATTAAAGAAGAAATGTCGGCAGCGTCGTGGCCGAAATCCAACGGAGATAGTTCCGCGGTGTCCTGTTGAACAGCGCGTGTTGACGCACGCTGCTTGCGCAGCTCGTCGTGCTACTGACAAAGCTGTATGGCCTTGGCAATCGTCAGCGGACTCTTCGCGACGAGCATCTGGAAGGCATGGTCATCGATGCCTTTCATGACGTGCTTGATTTTGTCAGCTTCGTCCATAGATGAGTTGACGCGCTTGCAGAGCGAGAGCACGTCTTCAATACAACTGGTGAATGTCTCCTCTAGGCGTTGAGCTTGACCACGCAAGCGCTGCTCAGCGTGAAGCCGGCGAAAGGCGGAACGGCTGAAGACCTCTGCCAAAGTTGTCGTGAAAGCCGACCAGGTGGTAAAATTGGCTTCATAATTGCGGAACTATAGGTTTGCCACGTCAGTCAAGTAAAAGGTGACATTTGTGAGCTTGGCGCGGTCGTCCCACTTATTACAGGCGCTTACACGGTCATATTCGGCGAGCCAGTCTTCCACGTCGTGGTCGTCTGTGCCGCTAAATATAGCCGGATCGCGCTGCCGGCTGACGCCAGAGCGGACGATGGCCGGGGGCACGGGAGCAGCAGCCTGGGACTGTCCCGGTTCATCCACTGCAACAGCTGGTGGTAACGTTCCACTGCGGAGTTCCAGGATGTCGAAGAGATACCCAGCACCTCCAACAAATGCAACGGGGGTGTTCGCCTAGCAGCACCAGTTATAGGTTGCAGCGGTAGGCTTAAACAGGGCGGCGCTGTATCGTAACGGGGAAGCCAGCACTTTTCCTTGTCTTCTTCTCTTGCACCAGGACACCAGCACTATGCCCAGTGCCCAGTGTTTCAGTACAGCTGCTTCATTTCAGTCGTGTGCTCAATGAGCGTCGCCTTAACATTGTCATAGGGCCGGTCGACAGGCTGGGAGAATAGAACATCGCGAACAAGTGCAGCAGTAGTAGGTGGAAGTGCTCCACCGGCGTGGTCGACCATGTTCAGGTGCGACCTCAGGCGGTGGCGACGTTAGAAGGATTCCATAATAACGAACTGAAGTTCCCTATACGACCAGAACTCCGGCAGCTTGCGTGCAGGGTCCTCGGGATCGCGGGGTAGCGGCGTTGACGGCAGTACTTGATCAGGAGAAACTGAGGTCATGGCGGACTGGATAGAAGGTGGACTGCGAAGACCCCGAAGCTCGAGCTCCTTGCTGTGACGGGCCAATTTAAGCCTCTGAGGCACCCGCAGCTGAGGGCGATGGCGCGAAGTCTGGAGTCAATAATTTGTGGGTGAAGAAAAACCAGTCATACGCAGGCGCCTGTTGTCCACAAAGTATATTTCGAGCCAAGCCCGCTCATTCAGGTGGAAGCCTGATTCCACCGATTCCACTGCTCGCGCATCCTCAGCGCGCTGGGCGTGTCCTCGTCGTCTTTTGTGACCTAACCATTGTTGCATGCAGTAGTGCGCTACAAAACCAATGAACCCAGACTGTTGATCCCTTCCTGAGAAAAAGTGGGGGGATTGTGAACGATTTGTTCTGCGGCGAACTTTTTCATGGTTTATCTGCACTATATCTACAAAACCTTGCCAATTGTAGTAAGCGTTTTACTTACATATGTTCTGCACGATTCTGAACTGATTCGTTCTTCAACCATAATCTCTCTGGCGCCTGTTCGGGGACGAGATTGGCAACTGAAAATGCAAAGATACGTGTTATCAAAAATTGCTTGGGATAGCATGATAAACTTAGTACTGGCCCGTGTTGGTAAAAATGCGCACAAGTGGTTTTTGTAAAGGGTACGTTATGTTTTATACACAGTTAGCTATATACGCCCGCGCGCCATCGCTCCTCTGAGGCTAAGGCTTTGCAGTTTTGAGAAGATCGATCCCATCAGCGATGACGCAATATTTTTGGGGCTTGATTGCAAAAATGCTTTACTCTCATGCATTCAGCGGACGGTAATGAAACCGCTTCTGGCAAAATTATTGGTGAGGCCACCACTTCGGCATGCGCCTTAATCGGGTAAATGTTATGGTTCTGTCAAAAGCAAACAGCTCTTCAAACAAAGCTTTCCAAACAATTTCACACATCTTTCATCATAGAACACGTACGCAGAAAGATTTGACTAACTGCGTCATTTCGAGCAGGCACTGTTTTCAGTAAGGCTGCGGCTTCAAGATATTTGTTTCCACAGCTTCGCTATGCAAATTTCGAATTCTGAAATCGCGAAACAGTGCAGTCGACCTATGTTGACTTGATGGTCAGGATGAAGCCAGCGCTATTTCCCTTTTTTTGGAACTGGCCGACAAGATTAACTTTACGCTCGGTGATACATTATCGGGCAACCACACAAGCTGTGCGCACGAGAATGCCTGTTATGCACTATTTGGAACGCAAACATTTCGCATGCGGTTGAACTGATCTGAACTGAACGAACTCATTCTTCAACGACATGATTACATTTCATTTATAGTGCAAATATATATATATATATATATATATATATTATCATCATCATCAGACTAGTTACGCCCACTGCAGGGCAAAGGCCTCTCCCATACTTCTCCAACTACTCCGGTCATGTACTAATTGTGGCCATGTTGTCCCTGCAAACGTCTTAATGTCATCCGCCCACCTAACTTTCTGCCGCCCCCTGCTACGCATCCCTTCTCTTGGAATCCAGTCCGTAACCCTTAGTGACCATCGGTTATCTTCCCTCCTCATTACATGTCCGGCCCATGCCCATTTCTTTTTCTTGATTTCAACTAAGATGTCGTTTACCCGCGTTTGTTGCCTCACCCAATCTGCTCTTTTCTTATCCCTTAATGTCACACCCATCATTCTTCTTTCCATAGCTCGTTGCGTCGTCCTCAATTTCAGCAGAACCCTTTTCGTAAGTCTCCAGGTTTCTGCCCCATATGTGAGTACTGGTAACACACAGCTGTTATACACTTTCCTTTTGAGGGATAGTGGCATCCTGCTGTTCATGATTTGAGAATGCCTGCCAAACGCACCCCAGCCCATTCTTATTCTTCTGGTTATTTCAGTCTCATGATCCGGATCCGCGGTCACTACCTGCCCTAAGTAGATGTTGTCCCTTACCCCTTCCAGTGCTTCGCTACCTATCGTAAACTGCTGTTCTCTTCCGAGCCTGTTAAACATTACTTTAGTTTTCTGCAGATTAATTTTCAGACCCACCCTTCTGCTTTGCCTCTCCAGGTCAGTGAGCATGAATTGCAATTGGTCTCCTGAGTTACTAAGCAAGGCAATATCATCAGCGAATCGCAAGTTGCTAAGGTATTCTCCATCAACTTTTATCCCCAATTCTTCCCACTCCAGGCCTCTGAATACCTCCCGTAAACATGCTGTGAATAGCATTGGAGATATCGTATCTCCCTGTCTGACGCCTTTCTTTATAGGGATTTTGTTGCTTTCTTTGTGGAGGACTACGGTGGCTGTGGAGCCGCTATAGATATCTTCCAGTATCTTTACATATGGCTCATCTACACCCTGATTCCGTAATGCCTCCATGACTGCTGAGGTTTCGACTGAATCAAACGCTTTCTCGTAATCAATGAAAGCTATATATAACGGTTGGTTATATTCTGCACATTTCTCTATCACTTGATTGATAGTGTGAATATGGTCTATTGTTGAGTAGCCTTTACGGAATCCTGCCTGGTCCTTTGGTTGACAGAAGTCTATGGTGTTCCTGATTCTATTTGCGATTACCTTAGTAAATACTTTGTAGGCAACGGACAGTAAGCTGATCGGTCTATAATTTTTCAAGTCTTTGGCGTCCCCTTTCTTATGGATTAGTTTTATGTTAGCGTTCTTCCAAGATTCCGGTACGCTCGAGGTTATGAGGCATTGCGTATACAGGGTGGCCAGTTTCTCTAGAACAATCTGACCACCATCCTTCAACAAATCTGCTGTTACCTGATCCTCCCCAGCTGCCTTCCCCCTTTGCATAGCTCCTAAGGCTTTCTTTACTTCTTCTGGCGTTACCTGTGGGATTTCGAATTCCTCTAGGCTATTCTCTCTTCCACTATCGTCGTGGGTGCCACTGGTACTGTATAAATCTCTATAGAACTCCTCAGCCACTTGAACTATCTCATCCATATTAGTAACGATATTGCCGGCTTTGTCTCTTAACGCACACATCTGATTCTTGCCTATTCCTAGTTTCTTCTTCACTGTTTTTAGGCTTCCTCCGTTCCTGAGAGCCTGTTCAATTCTATCCATATTGTAGTTCCTGATGTCCGCTGTCTTACGCTTGTTGATTAACTTAGAAAGTTCTGCCAGTTCTATTCTAGCTGTAGGGTTAGAGGCTTTCATACATTGGCGTTTCTTGATCAGATCTTTCGTCTCCTGCGATAGCTTACTGGTTTCCTGTCTAACGGAGTTACCACCGACTTCTATTGCGCACTCCTTAATGGTTCCCATGAGATAGTTGTTCATTGCTTCAACACTAAGGTCCTCTTCCTGAGCTAAAGCCGAATACCTGTTCTGTAGCTTCATTCGGAATTCCTCTAGTTTCCCTCTTACCGCTAACTCATTGATTGGCTTCTTGTGTACCAGTTTCTTCCGTTCCCTCCTCAAGTCTAGGCTAATTCGAGTTCTTACCATCCTATGGTCACTCCAGCGTACCTTGCCGAGTACGTCTACATCTTGTAAGATGCCAGGGTTCGCGCAGAGTATGAAGTCGATTTCATTTCTAGTCTCACCATTCGGGCTCCTCCACGTCCACTTTCGACTAACCCGCTTGCGGAAAAAGGTGTTCATTATCCGCATATTATTCTGTTCTGCAAACTCTACTAATAATTCTCCTCTGCTATTCCTAGAGCCTATGCCATATTCCCCCACTGACTTGTCTCCAGCCTGCTTCTTGCCTACCCTGGCATTGAAGTCGCCCATCAGTATAGTGTATTTTGTTTTGACTTTACCCATCGCCGATTCCACGTCTTCATAAAAGCTTTCGACTTCCTGGTCATCATGACTGCATGTAGGGGCATAGGCTTGTACCACCTTCAATTTGTACCTCTTATTAAGTTTTACAACAAGACCTGCCACCCTCTCGTTAATGCTATAGAATTCCTGTATGTTACCAGCTATTTCCTTGTTAATCAGGAATCCGACTCCTAGTTCTCGTCTCTCCGCTAAGCCCCGGTAACACAGTACATGCCCGCTTTTTAGCACTGTATATGCTTGTTTTGTCCTCCTAACCTCACTGAGCCCTATTATATCCCATTTACTACCCTCTAATTCCTCCAATAACACTGCTAGACTCGCCTCACTAGATAGCGTTCTAACGTTAAACGTTGCCAGGTTCAGATTCCAATGGCGGCCTGTCCGGAGCCAGGTATTCTTAGCACCCTCTGCAGCGTTACAGATCTGACCGCCGCCGTGGTCAGTTGCTTCGCGGCTGCTGGGGACTGAGGGCCGGGGTTTGATTGTTGTATTCATATAGGAGGTTGTGGCCAAGTACTGCACCAGGGTGGCCAATCCTGCTCTGGTGAGAGAGTGCGTTACCGGTTCTGGTCACCGGGATGAGGCCGCACTCCAGGCCTGTTTGTGCAATTTTCTCAACACACGGTTTTTTTTTGTATTTCCCGGTGGAGAATTGCGCGGCACCGGGACTTGAATCACGGTCCTCTTGCACTGGAGACGGATACTCTACCGTCCCCGCAGGAGTTAAATTAAAAATTGAATTATGGTGTTATATATATATATATATATATATATATATATATATATATATATATATATATGTGTGTGTATATATACGCTTACCATACCACTGCCTTTGCGCACTTCACGCCTTCTTAGCGTGCAAGGTGAGAGCAGCTACGGGTACGCCTTTATTGTATTGGCGAAACCTGAGCGACCGTCCAAAGGCGGTCTTTCATTATCAAAATAATGCATCCATTTGTTGATACCTTGTGGCTGGGGATATATTGTATAGCACATAACAGTTCAACAACGCAGAATGTAGACGAAAGTGTACATTCCGTGTTTTCGCTGTCATCATGTACCTATTCCCATAAAAAAAAAGATTTCAAGTGCAGGAGTGTCTGATTTCTTACCTCACGATACACAGGGTAACAAAAAGAAGAAAAATTGATGCTCTCTTCATATTGCAGCCTCTTCTGACTTGTACTGGCATCGGAAACACATGAGAAAAGTGAGTTTCACAAACCTCTTCTAAATAAACCAAAACCACAAACTTTATTGTGTCGCAGGTAAAAACTCACTCGTGGAATAAACATGCAGCACGAGCAGTAGTGTTGCTAAAGAGCACGTCCTTAATAACTCTCACTTGTGAATTTTGTGCTATATATTTTAGCTGCAGTAACCTAAACACAACGCAACCATTTGCACTTCGCTCCATTGTGGGCCACGAGTAACGCAATTCTTGTTTTTTTTTCTTTGGACACACAGCAAATTTCAGAAGTCGCGTCCATGAGCTTTTATAGACACGAATGAATGATACTAGAGTGGGCTGTCCCACCCAAAGTTCTAATATAAAAGCCCGGCTGCTGCCAAAGTGGTTGGTACCAGTTTAATTACCCATGATTACATTCGTTTCCATTTCATCTTTCGACAGTTACGCGAAGTTAACCGAATATAGTTTAGTGGATCTTGGAAAAGGTAGTGATTTCTTTGTATCATGAATAACCAAGCAGTAACCATGTATCAGCTAATCTCTCCGTATATTTGATCTCAACGGAAGCGCACAAATGAGTGCCCTAAGGAGTAAATCAATGTATATTAAATTTATTAGCTTGTCTAGATAGGTGCCAAATTTATTTTCATTTATCTATTTTTACGTACTGATTATTAAAGGGCCAACACAAATGAACAGAGTCTAAGCAAATAAAGCTTCTGAGTGTTTCAGGAAATCTATCCAAATTTCCTTTACCAATCAGATATATTAGATGTGTAAATGATTTCTTAATTACTAGACGACAGCATCATACGTCTAAAGCATTACGCACTTCATGAGGCCGAAAAAATCACGTGCATTTGTGAACGCGCAATACGATCCCAATAGAAGACTTCGCGCTCGCCATACAATGAGCTCACCGCCGTTTCTAGAGATTGGATGAGCTGACGCTTGTTTATTTTATTTTTTTGTCCAACGGGTTGCGTTTCTACCAATTTCACCCTGAGAAGCCGGATTTAACAGCTAATGAGCGCATTTGGGACTTTCATACCAGACGCCCATTAGTGGCGGGACTGATTTTGTCTCACAAGTGGGAGAGAAGCAAGCAAACGTCCTTATAAAGGTTCGACACCGGCAGCCAAAAGTCGCCCGATGGTGTGCCGAAAGATGCGATGTCTCTCATTGCTGTCTACTATGGAAACCACATTTGCGCCCTTCGGCTGCTTAGTTCCGCTGTTCTGATGCAACAGGCCGTAATGCATTTCGCTGCAAGAATTATTACCATCCCCTTTCTACATTCACTTCAACTCAACCATTGACATCAATCTATTAGCTCTTGCAGGTCGAAAGTGAACTAGGAATATTTACATTATTGGTTGTGTATATATGGAGATGCTGATTTTTCGAATTTATGAATCCCTCGTTATGTAAATCCAGAGAAAATCATTCATTTATCTCACCTTCGTTGTTTTTTAATGAAGTTGAATGCGCATTTCGTTAAACACCCGGTATAAGAGCACAGTGCAGTTTATGGTACCAGTCAACTAAGACAAGCAAACCAAAACAACTCTCGCCAAATTCAACCCCGCATAAATTAATTTAGCTTGAGGTACAAATGACGGAGAGAATTGGAAGTTACATAAAAAAAACTTTCTATGCGTAATGACCGCATTTTAAGGGGCATTCTGTTTCAGAATTATTTATTCTACAGGAGAAGACGTTATTTAAATAGGTCCATCCCTTATTAAAAGACGCATGTGATTGCTATGTGAGAGTTTCTGGGATATGATGCTTCAGTGTACGGTAAAGTTTTTCTGGAAAGAGGCACCAGAATAAATTGAAAGAATAGTGTAGAAGTTTTATGCACCCAAAGATGTGTGGTTAAGAAAGATTAGTGACACCAAGGGATCCAAGAATAGTGTAGGGTAAAAAGTACCTATTAGCATCGTTAGATGTACAAACAACGTTTTCCCGCATCAAATATATACTGTTTAACTTTACAGTTTTATACAGACTCAAAGTCGTAGAGATTATGGTGTGACTTGGGTGTTCCTTAGCCCGCTTTTTTCGGGCGGACTGATTGTTGTGAGTAGCTTAGATATGCGATCTTTGCGGCGTTTCGTTTCAAGTCGCGTACAGCGATGAGACTACCACAAGTTGGTTGTTTATAGAATGGTGCGATACTTATATTCCGATCACCACTATACCATTTTGAGCAATAAATGAGTCGTTTATTAGCAACGACGATCACTTATAGAAAACGCGTAGCTACTGTCCTCTAAAAGTTTATCCTAAATTTGTCCACGAACCAACGCCAAACATTAAAACTAGAATTACTAGAATAATAATATATATATCAGGTGACATGGATACCTTGGCTAGAACTCACATACCTGCGTAAGGACGAATTCAAATGGAAACTCTCTTTAGGAGGTGACTGATATTGAAGAGAAATTTGTGAGCGCTAAAGCGCTAAACCTCCCGGCACTCCAGAAGTATCAAACAAATTCAAAGAAATAATGAAAATTCTTAATAAAAAATAAAAGATAGAAAAATACAAGACTTCTTTATATATTGGCTTAGGTAATCTGGTAGGTGCATTATTCATATTTTTTGTCAGCACTTTAGCCACTGTCACCACCTTCTGATTACGGTATAAAAAACTATTTTATCTGGTATAAATATTCAGACATTTTTAAATATGTTTGTATACCATAATCAGAAGCTGGTGACAGTGGCTAAAGTGCTGACAAAAAATATGAATAATGCACCTACCAGATTACCTAAGCCGATATATAAAGGAGTCTGATTAATAAATTCAGTTAGCCGAGCGTTGGTGCTGAAGCTGTGTCAAAAACTAATATTTTTTTTTTCATACGATGCACCATTAACATAAGCTGCTGCCAACAGGACTGGCGGCGCCCGACTTTACGCCATACGTTTTGTAATGTGTGGAATTTTCCAGGACACGTGCCTCACGTGCCACGTCGCACCAAGTCAGCCCCGCCTGCTGTTAAAAACACGTTCTGCTGTGATTGAGTGCAACTCTAAACTTTGCCTTCGCTTTCAATTACGAGTAATAATCTTTCAGGTGAAACGGTCAACGTCCTTTTTAGTCGAAGTTCTCTCATCGTATTGAATAACTGTGTGTCCCTCATTGGCTGCTACTACATAAGATCAGCGCCTGATCGTCAAACTGTAACGATTCTAGATCGTATCTGTTTCTGTATAGTTCTGCCTCCCGAATGAGTCGTCCCTACAACAGACGTTCTTCAGCTTTTAAATGAACAACAACCTTATCTCCACCGATTACAGCCTCTAGGTCTCGAATTGGCATAACGTATCTTACTACAGCTCAGATCGTTATACCGTCTGTGCTCCTACGAAGAGTATGTCAGTGTGATGCGCGTACTCAGCTGCCGGCAAGGAAGCGCCATCGTGGGCACCTCGCATTCCCTACAACGTCCCATTGTCTAGGCTTATAAAAGTTTACACGCTTTGGATCTTATCTTGTCCCACAAAAATAATACTCATCTGCTTTGTTTGCGTTTCCTTTCTTGAAAACTCAGCGCCCGCTATTTTCCTGTCGAGAATGCCGTGTCACGCTGAGGACAGGCAAGCCGTTCGTGACTGAAGTACGGGGCTCACAGCGTTAAAACGGAAAAGTGGGAAAGACAGATGACGATTATCGTTCAGGGGTAAGATACGATGAAAAAGGTGTAAACTCTTTTAACAGTGCAGTTTCGTAGTGCAGGCCTTGGTGAATTTCGCCTCCTTGCCCGCAGTAACAACAAAAGCCGCAACGACGCTGAGAGCACTGAACGTTGTTCTTCATGGAAGAGTGACGTGGGGCAACGGTGGGCATACGAGGTTGGGGTGGTTTAGGGCGGTATTCCTGTTTACATCCCAATGAATGATGTCAGCAACTTAGAAGTGCTGAGGCTGCCACGCGGTGAACATCGTCAGCAGCTAACCACGAGCAGTGCCTCTATTGTTCGGTCGACCCCAGTCGTATCGTACTTATGGGGCGGCGACGCAGTCTGGCATCATACAATGTAATAAGGCGAAACCGTCCGCTTCTCTATCCCCCAGATGAAGGCAAACCTAGGACATGACATGGTGGGCGTGTTGTAAAAGGCCATCGCCTTTATATATTGTCAGGTTCTAGTGACGGTCAACACTACACAGTTAAATTGTGAATCTCGCAAATAATCTTACATTGGGCAAGCCTGTGCCCACAAAAAACAATTGATGCTGGAAGCACCAAAATGGCGGCTAGTAGAGTCAATTATCTTCGAAATGTAAGTACGAGTCAAGCGCGTCGGCTCTGGGTGTACCGTGCATGTACAAAAACTACAAAAACGCAATAGCGGGAAATGTCATTGTGTGGGTACGCTAAAAGAGCAGAATCATTGCCAAGAGAAATAAATACATCAACATATTGATTACACCAATATGTTAACAGAGCCTAGAAACTAAATTGCCGACAGATAGAGGCGAGCAGAATTTGCGGTTTTAAGGTCTTATCACATTACACACTTTTGTGCCACGCAGCTGTTGTACATCTCGCCGTCCATTCGAGTACCGTCACAGGCACTCTTCCGCACTGGTGTGTAACACGTACATCTGTGGCTATTAGCACTGCACATCCAATCTGAATACAGCGAGCTTTCTGACTCTGGAATTGGTTGCAGCGTTCACAGAAGTTTTCACAGGCAAAAACGATCGTTTTGTCGACCGATATATTAAGAGCGATGCATGGATGAAACACATAGACACTAAAGAGGAAAATATGCATGTGTAGCATTCGTGTTGTGTGTTGGATCTCTACATAAAGCTCATCGCAAATATTTCGCACAGGCGTTTCTATATCTGAAGTGTACCAAACTGTCTCATTTTACTTTCAGCTCACCAAGCGCTACAAAAGCAGAATTAAGGCGTGACACATTTTCACAATAGGCTGATAAGCTAAGCAACAAGTGATGAAAAAAAGAGTGTTTTCTGCAAGTGCTGCTTGCATAGCACAGTATGTTTGTAAATCGGGCACTGGGCGCGAACACGGGATTATCTGCATAATAAACAGAGCCATTTTTCGCACTGCACCGTGAGGCTGTTAAATATTTTTGGTAACACATAATCCTACGCTACATGGAGTATTTCTAGTGAAAACAAAATCTGCTGCTTACCGTTCTTGGTATCGTAAATGGAGGACCAGATCAACCTACGAACAACAATCGCCTGTAATACCCGATTGCCACAGTGTTATTCCTATAAGGCGACTATTTATAGCCCTTTTTCTTTTCAAACAGCCCATTTGTCAGTGGTGGCGTTTTCATTTCTCTGAGGAGAAAAAAACATGCATTGTAATGACGTAGAAAGATGGGCGAGCTAGAAAGGATGCATACTTGGTAGCCAGCTCGAATAAAATAAAACGTGTCCTGCTTCCTTGTGCCTTTGTGTCTCCCGTTGTTTTCACGCTGGCTAACACGTATGTTTACTGTAGCTTTGCGTCAGCCTACCTCGAGATATACTTTGAATACATTGTAATGCTAAAAAGACAGAGAGATACTTTTATAAGAATATCAAACATATGATAATAATTATTATTGATGTAGTTGCAGGTTATATTTTTACCGTATGTTTAAGATTTTTCCGTCTACACCAAATATTTGAGGAAAAGATTGTTTCGCCTGTTCAACACACCTTATGTGCGTCGTTTGCGTTTGAAATTGGCACGATGACATGCGCATTTGTTTTATCTCACATAAAGAGCAGGAAAAAAAACATTGCATTCGGGCCTTTTTATCGTATAATTACGCGTATTGCTGACCAAACGATGCCACAGTGTACCTGGCCCTATATTTTATTGCACAGAATGCGGCGACCACACAGGTAGCCTGTTATTTTGCTGTCAGTGCGCTGTTGCTGGTGCCGGCTCTCCAGACGGTACCTCGAAGTCTCCCCTACCCAGGAATATCGTTATGTCTCTCCCGAGTAGGTGGGTAATACGACGCCTGCACATGGCACTAACATATCTTGCCTTCATTGCACTGACAAAGAAAGAGCACGAACTTATTCGCTCGGCAGCAGAGAAACGTTGCCGATAGGCGTTAAAAGTGCCGAGAAGCAGCTACCCGCGCGCCGCCAGCGCGAAAGCAAGCATGGCGGCTCTGCCGAGTGAGTTCTTACCCTCACGTAGGAGTTGCTTGACTAGAAGAAAGGAAGGACCATGGCTTAACCTATCAGGTTACTGCGGCTAGCATTCTTCGCTTACTTCCGACGTGTTGAGAATATCTATCTATCTATGTATCTATCTATCTATCTATCTATCTATCTATCTATCTATCTATCTATCTATCTATCTATCTATCTATCTATCTATCTATCTATCTATCTATGCATTCTCTCGCGCTCTCATAAATATTAATATCTGCATCTTATTACACCACAAAACAATTCACTACAAAACAGTTCCGTTATTCATGAAACCTTTCTCTAGAAACCCTGAATGCTTCCTATTACGTAGGAGTCAACTGCCATCCAGTCTGCAAATATTTTTGTGTGGTGCTACCTAAGCAACGCGCCCGCATGTGAGTGCTCACTTATCTGTGCTATCAAATTAACTACCAAAGCAGCAATGCTGTGCGGAATTATGTTGTGCTGGATCCAAAAAAAGGTTATGTACCACAGTGTTGTAGGATAAATCCTAACATTCCTGTATGACCAGGTAGTATCCCTTTGTGACTGGTTGGTGTTGGGCTGCTGAGCACGAGGTTGCGGGATCCAATCCCGGCCATGGCGGCACCCGTGTAATTAGATTTATGTGCACGTTAAAGGTCTCCAGGTGGTCGAAATTTCCGGAGTCCTCCACTACGGCGTGCCTCATAATCAGAAAGTGATTTTGGCACGTAAAACCCCATAATTTAATTTTAATTTTTTGTGACTGCTTCTTCTCAGGCGTTTCACCGAGTAAGTTGTCACCGTTTGTAAAGAAAACAACACTCTATATATATTCTAAAACATTTCATATAAAATATCCATTGCCACCATAGCCGAATCAAGCGAAACCACCATACAGTGAGGGAAAGATAAGAGCAAGTCACCTGCGGCTTTATTTGCAATGCATAAATGATATGATTGAAAAAAAGAAGCGGGTGGAAAGCTTCTTCAGAAGTCACAGGCGAGGATTTTCAATATGAGCAAATATTCGTACGCCTTTAACAACCTATTGTAACTAATAAAGTAATGATGAGCTTCAAGGCGTGTATGTGAAGCAAGGAGGAGATTTAGATAGCGTTTCTGTTTTATATTCGTAGACAACAGAACTGTCTACAGGTACATGTGTAGTGGAAGAGTCCAACCTTCTTATCAAAATATAACGCAAGCTTTCTTTACAAATGGTAATTCCTTATCTACAAGTTATATGTTTTCGAGGTGTACGCTCACTTTGAACGATTTTGTTAGTTAATTTTACTCAGTTGCCATTAGGGGTTGGTTCGAGAAATTCCTTGCGAGAGAGTAATCCTCGGTTATGGTAGTCCACCAACCATGAAGTACTAAAACAGACGAAATAGCCATAAATACCTGCTTCTTTAGAATGAGTGCCTTCCGCTGGGAGTTCAACCGAAATCTTCATTATTACGCATGGGATGCTCTGCCGATACAACTAAGGTGACGGCTGTTTCACCTTGGATATTTTTTACGTGTACAAGATCTGACCATGGACTGTTGGGCCATCGCACTCAGGGCATGTTGCGATAACTTATGTATGCACATGGCTCAAGTGCGAAAGAAAAGTTCCTCCCGTTCCGCAATTCTTTCGTGCGACTCGCTTAAATCCTCACTGCAACGTGTGAGTATATATTGAGCAATGTAGGTGGTTTGGAAAATTATATCATAAGCTAGCGCGACGACAGAGATTTGCCGAGACATCTAACGTTTCGATAGATATTCCTGTCTGTTACAAATAAACAATCAATTTATTGCAATGTGTGGTTAGCTTTTACTTCGCTGATATAATTAGTTAGAACTGGCGATTAAAGCTCATGTTCGGCGTTTAGCTTGATATGGTGAGGTCACAAGTGCTCTATAATTCAAAAAAGCATTAGTATTCTCAGCACACGTGTACCTAAAGTGACATGGTCCACATTAGCTTAGCATAATTTCTAGGTAACAGCGCCCTGGAACGCATACCTACATTCTACGATATGCACGTGGTCACATGTTAAGCTAATCTTGAAAATCACGTGATCATTGTGCATGTCAATTGATTTCGCCTACGCCCTTGATCTGCCTAAAAGCTCCACGCAGAAGCTGTGAAATTCAAGTCAACGAACCTAACCACCTCAATATCTTCGTTTTGTAGCTAAGCGCTTATCATTCACCCACTCAGTTCTAACGCGCCGTAGTTTTTGTTTTTGGTATTGCGCAAATAAAATCTATAAATCACCATCACGTACATTGGCGAAGTTATTTACTGAAGCTCTTAAAGATGTCCACCAATTGAACCTACTTTGTGAAAGTGTGGACCCGTTGTGCTAAAGCTATTAAATTTTGTTTCCTAATGAAGTAGAAAACAATAACATACAACTATTTACGAGTACTCTCCTAATCCTGTGTGGACCACTGATCAGTGACGCAGCGCAAAGATCACCGATGTGAAGGCAACTGTTCCTTCGTGATAGTCACGAACCCAAGATTCATAAAGCCTATGTTAGCTCCGCACATGCAGGTTCTAAATAAAATTACCGGCGCTCCCGTAATTGAAGGTAGGTGTAAGCATAGAATGGGCATCGGCAAACAGATTGACTGGAGATGACATTTAAAATGGATGTAGTGCATGTCCCCAACTGCACACCCCGCCACACAACAACGCACCGCGCCACACTTTGCACTGATCTATATGGAAGCTGCCCAGCTGAACGAATAACACCGGCTGAAGGTGACACAGCAGGTAGTGAAGGAGGCCAGGAAGACAGAGCGCATTGTGCAGCTGGAATAAAAGTGTCGAAGGAGGCGCCACGCAGCTTGGCGCCAACTCTCGAGGCGACGCTAAACCCGCACTGCGGAAGTCACGAACACCGGCGTTCAAAAGAGCACAGAGAAACATGTGTCAGCGCCAAAATAATACAATGAAATGTGTGGAGCTCCTTCTGCCTTTTGAACGTCACAATTGCAAATAATTAATAAAATATCAGCGTACCATAAGTTACAGCTTGAGTGCCATTGTGGACGAACATTAGGAACAACTCAGAAGCAATATTTTATGTATCTGGTTCGGGCAGTAACTAGCGTACGTAATGCGGTCTTGTAGGAGGGGTTGGAGGCCAGAGCCTGCATTTCCTTGAGGTTTGGCTGGCTGCCCGGATTATCTCGTTTTGGGATGTTCTCGTTTGTGTGCCCGGATTAGAGTGTACTAGGAATAGGGCAGTGAAGCGATCGTCGGGGGCTGCGCCTGGACAGAGCTCGCACAGTGGGTGGCGGACGTAGCGCGGCGCTCTAGTCGCCGACTACGCTATTCCCCTTGACAACACGTGCGCGAGATTTCGCGTAAGAGCGCTGTTTTGACTAGGTACTTCTTTATTTATTGTGTGTTTTTCGACACAATTCGTGTATGAACTGCGACTCCTTACTTCAGCAATTGGTAAGCACCGACTGAACCATTGCTACGCCCCTGGATGTAGCACTGGATACACTCGAGCGGACGCTACAAAGAAGCCCTAGCTTTTCAAGACACTTGCGGACCGTGAACGACGGAGCCTATGGAAGCGGAACTTGCACATAGCGGATAAACCACTTAAGGCCCATTCACACTACATGAAATATCAGGCGAGCGAAGCGGATTCGGCCGCTTTTGACGCCGAGGAGGGCGGAAAGCGGCGCGGTGAAGGCAATTGGTCCAGGACCCATTTTTTCCGCTTTCGCCGCCGCCGCAAGCAGCGTTTTTGACGTACATGCCGAGCTGGTGCGCCGTTCGAATGCCTGCGCAGGCATGCACGCGCGACAGTGATGGCACCGCGATAGTAGCGCAGTGTTACAATAGAAACGTTTCTGTGCTACAACGGTGAGCGTAAAGTGTTTCTAACGATTCATGATCTGCGGCGACAGCCGATGCCTAGCAATTATTGCCGCGTGCAACGACGGTTGTGTAGTGTTCAGCCAAAGAAATAACGGCGGATGACTATTGCAGCAGAGCACAGTAAATAGCCGTTAAAAATTATCGGAGGTGCTATGCTGAACGGCTCGAAAGAGCGTGATTGAAAGCGAACAGTCCATGAAATCGGTTCATTCTATTGACAACCTGTCCAGCCTGTCCCAACCTATCTCGCTCCAGCAAGGACGGGAGGACCCACCACCATCGCCGCCGCGATCTTGGTTGCTCAGCCCGTCGCAGCTCTTGTAGCATAGCCATCATTGAGATGCCGAGGGGAATCGTGACAATTTCTGCTTCTTCCGACATTTCCTTCTCTTCTGAAAAGCTCGCAATCGTGCTGTGCTCAGTATCTCGCAGCTGGAAGCCCAGCAACTGCACAATACAAGCAGAGGCAACAAAAGCCCGCGAACGAAAGGCACTCACGTGAAGTCTCGTCTCGTTCGCGAAGTCGCGAAAACAAAAGAAACTACCGCAAGATCTCGCTGTCGTCGCGGAAAAACGAGAAGCGGCGGCGGATCCGCCAATGCGCGCGTCAACAGATGAGAACACGCTCTCTTTTTTCCGGCGAGCGAGTCCACTTCGTTCGCCGAATTTTTGTAGTAGTGTGAACGGGTCTTTACGGAGGACTGTGCAGTTTGCGAACTACACTTTGAGCCACACTGTGTTGTCAGGGACTATGTACATGTAATTAACGGCGAAGAAGTTCGTCTACCGCGAGGAAAGCCTACGCTTTCGTCAGACGCTATGCTAACAATCTTACCGAATGCCCCGGCGTACTTAAGCAAGCGCGTGATGCCGAGAAGGAACGAGAGAAAACGCAAAGCTGAAGAGATCAACAGACCAGCTAAAACGGTACTATTCTCGGGTGCTGCAGAGCGTCAGACTGTAGACGAGAGTACCGACGTTTGCAAGACAGTTTGTGTTCACGAACAGAAAAGTGATGTAAATTCTGCCGTGACTGTCGCCGCGCTTCAGAATGTAACCCCGCCTCATAAGCACTGGGTTCCGCATAAGATGCACGAGGCGGAATGAATTTGTTTCATTTCGTGCACCATTGACGCCGTCACAGGCGAAGTAAGGGTCGACCGGACCGTATTTTGCACAGAGGATAGCTCTGGTAGTTTTTGTGTGAGGACAATTTTGCCTGGTAAGCTGGTGGCAGAATCATCGCTGACAACAGATCAGGACGCAATGGCTGCTTTGCAACAGGCCAATGAGATGTATCTGTGTAAAGGTGCTGCTGGGAACGAAGAGGTACTTTTGATCAGCAGTCTTACAGACCGATTGCGTAACCAAGTAGAATACAAGTGGAAAGCCGCTTTCAGCATGAATTGCCTTGGTGGAACGACCAAGGGTGGAACACCGCGCGTTGCATGCAAATATTTGAGAAAAGCGCTTCTGACCTGCCGGTCACGTCTCCTAAGTTGGAAGTCGCCAAAAAGTGCGCAAAAGAGAACATCGCAGAAGTTGCAAGCATGCACGCGCAAGAATAAACGCCTTACGTCGAAGATAACTAAGCGCTGCGAAGATCTTAGTAAGATGAAAGCCCATAGTGCTGCGACCAAAGAAGAAGTGCTTGCCGAAAAGATTAAGCATCTCTCATCGAAGTAGCAGCTTGCTGTTCGGAAGTGTTTTGAAGCTTCAAGGAGGAGAAGTCCACGCGGGAATATCTACAAGAAAGAGTGAATTTTGGAGTGCGCACTACTTAAAATGCGTAGCCCAAAACTTTACAAATACATGTGAAAACAGGCAATTCTAACCCTGCCAAGTGAAACGACTATACGGAAGTACACAGTTGAATACAGGTGTGGTTACGGGTTTCATGAGGAAATGCTTATCGCACTAAAAAAGAAAACGATGCCACTGGATGAACTTCACAGGTATAGAGGCATTATCATTGATGAAATGAAGCTCTCCGAGCACCTTTCAGTGACCACAGGATTGAAAATTGAAGGTTTTGTCAACCTTGAAGTGTACACACCCGAGGACCAAAAGACCTTGCTGTGCAATAATGGCCTTGTTGTAATGTTTGTGTCCTTTGTAGGAAGTTGGACGCAGGCGCATGGTGTTTTTGGTAGCCATGGAAATATCAAGGGTGAATTGCTAACGGAAATTCGGCTTGAAGCCACAGTACTCGCCGAAAAAGCTGGGCTTCTTATTGAGTTTAAAACGTGTGATGCAGCCTCTTGGAATAGGAAGATGTGGAGAGTTTTTAATGTAAAGGCATCAATGAAAGAAGTTATCTGTAAGAAGCAATACCCAGTTGACAGTAGCCGCTCCTTTTATTTATTTTTTCTGAGTTCCCTCATCTTGTCAGTATCCACAACCGGCTTCTAGGCACGACATTCAAGACAACGGATGGACACGTTTCCTTACAGTTTGTGAAGAAAGCCCTCACAATTGACAACAGTGCACTTGCACTGAGGGCAATTCGTGGCATATCAACTGTTCACGTTGCACCGAACAACTTCAAAAAATGAAAGTGAGTTATGCTTTTCAGCTCTTTGGACAGGGACCTCTGCAAGCATTCTTTCTTTTTCAGACAAAACTGGAGAGAAGCTGTGGCAGCATAGAAACTATTGCAAAATTCTTTCCAAGAATGAAGTCGCTGATTGGTGGAATAACTTCTAGGCATCCAGCAGAAGCTCTCGCAACCAATTCTACCAGTGTACAAAAGATCCATGATATGCTTGAAACTATGAACACACGGGAGCGTCACAATGACAACAGGCATTTTCTCAGTGACTCAATGGCAGGACTAACGATAACACTGACAAGTATGACGATCGAGCTTCTTGACTACTTGAGCAAAAAAGTGGGATTAAATTATTTGTTAACATCAAGGCTTAGTCAGGATAAAGTTGAGAACTTTTTCGGTATAGTCTGACTTTCGTCGGGCTGCAACAGTCATCCAACGCCGCAGCAGTTACTACCGACTGTTCATTGTCTTTCGTTTTACAACTTGGCACGAAGCGTCAGGGGCAGCATTGTAGAGGATGATGGGATCAACTCTGTTCTTGCGGCAACCGACAGAGAAGAGGGTGCCGCTAAGGGAAAGCTTTGGAAACAGTAAAGTTGTACACAGAGTAAATTACGGAGGTTCTGACTACATCTTTGCCAGCAGAAAATGTTGAACACGTGTATTATGTGCAGAGAAGCGAGTCAAGATTAATATATTACATTTCAGGCTATGTGACAAAAGAAGTGCGTGCTGCCGACCAAATGTCCTGATTGCATTGCCCGCCTTTTGCTGTCAACTGAGCAAGGGCGCTTGTTGGCTGCTTCTGCCTTTGTGCAGCTAAAGGATCAGGGTTGTTTGTTGCACCCTTCTGTTGAACATTTTACATTTATTAGACGCCTAGAGGATGTTTTCAGTAGTTGTTTCTCAGGTAATATGGTGCACAGCGAGAGTGTAGTGGATATCCTGGAGATGATTCATTCTGCCATGCCCTTAAGTATTGGTTGCAAAGCGCACGCAGAATGCTTGACACCCCCTGTTTTCGGCGTTTATGTCACAGCCAGGCTCCACTTTCTTGTAAAGGGGCTGAACAAAGCCAACACCTCCAAGCGCAAGTCATCTAAGCACTTGAAGTTAAGCAGGCTGAATTGAGTGCATGTTAAACCAATAATTTGAATGGTATGCCAGCATTACTTAGTGAAGGCTGCAGCTTAATTAACATTTGTATTGTGTGTACAGCACTGTTCCTTATCTGTATTGTGAATTTCTTCAAATCTTTCAGTGGGTGTCGCTTTTCATATATTTGTACTTATTTAACCATGGCATTCCTAAACATGTTTGTTTCTATTGTGTATATTTTATTAAGTTCTCAATTTTGTGATACCATGGAAAATCTTTTAATGTACTTCTAATATCGTTGTAGATTTGCGTATGTTAATAACTTCTGCAATGTCTAGACCTGGAACATTTTGTATGTTCGTGTTGTGCGTTCTAATAGTGTGTGATTTCTTCCTTATACCACGCAAGTGCGCAATAAAACTTTGACGATAATCATTATGTGTTGCACTTTTTTCATTTATTTCGTCTCATCTATTCATACCAGTAAACACTGCGCACGGCGTGTACCATCATTTGCAATCGGTGCAAGAAAGCATCTCTGCATCGCGGTTTTGGCTAAAATACAGAAAGAGTAAATTTCAAACGCTATAAAAATTCATTTCACTTAGCGGGTGCGTCCTGGGTGCTAATGAATGAAAGAAGTTGCGGAAGTAGCCTTTAGAGTCCACATGCCGCGTTGGCTTCGATGCGCGCTTCCCCGCACTCACCGATCACAGCGCCGCCGCGATAGTCGCGCAAGGAGCGCGGTCGTTCCACTCCTAAACCTAGCACACTGTACGCGAATAATAACTCTGGCTTTTGGTTGAAGTTCCCTTGAAGGTCGCCGATTTCGGGAGCTGAAAGCATTTCATGCTTAAAAAAACGAGTTCTAGAAGGCCATTTTTCAAGCAACTTTAAAAACTTGGAAGTCGTTACAAATTTCCGGCTGTTCTGCCATGGCACGGAATATAAAAGATACCGAAAACCCACCAGGAAGTTGCTGCATCTCGTGATACAACTGCTAATATATGAGCATCTCTCATGGCCAGGGCAGCGAATATTGACCATAAGAGTTTATTTCGAAGATCATGGTGCATTTGTGTTAGAATCTTGCAAACTGGCTAATAAAGCACAAAGGCTGCCACAGTCGTTACAATCTCATTGCAGTAACAAAAATCAGAAGTAATGGGTTGAACTTGCTTCATCGCCATCTCAGCCATTATGACGTGAAGCCAAAGAAAGCCCAGGGGAGATTATCTATAGTTCAGATGAATGTGTCAATGCAAGGCTTCCGTTCGTGACAGTTTGCTATTGTGTTGTTTTTCTTCATGCTGCGGCTACTGTTATTACTGCTGTTGTTGATAAATCCCATCACTTTCATAACGCTGTCTAAATATAATACATATTCATAGATTTTTTTTTCAGAAATCACAACCAATTGTATATGTCCACCACTATGAACTCTAATGATACCGCTATACCTGGCATCGAAATTAGAAAAGAAACGTTCAACATTGTCACAAGAAATGTAGCGTCCATCTGTTTGACCTGTCTGTGTTTTAAATTCATAGAGTACATATGTTTCTGACACGTTCCCGATTATTGTTGATTTATGCAATCCAAGCCAGCTTGGCTTTCAGAATGTCTTCTCCAGCGACTCAAGAATGAAAGTATTTATATGCAATGTACTATCGGCGTCAAATGAAAGTTGAACAGCGGAGCGCGTGGACCAAGCATTAGTGAAGATATAGTGCGCGCCGTCCAGTCATCACCATTGACAGGCGCGCACATCCGGTTTGGCCGCACTGCGCGAGGTTTGGGAGTGAAACCATGTCAAACGACCAAACGCGCTCGGTATGCCGGCCGCCGTCGCGGCTGCCAGCGATACCGCGCAGCGCAAGTTTGCCGATCGAAAGAAAGAATGTGGCGCGCAAGCTGCAAACCGCGCGGGCGAATCTACCTCGCGATGACGGTGCAAACTGCACAACGCGCACCGCTGTTCGCGCCGACAGCGTTTGTTGTTTCGGAGATCTGTACGATAAGACTCGCCGTAAACTGCAATATTCTAGCTGAATTTTTATTTTTCATTTTCTCCCTTTCAAATGTAAGAACCAGAACAGAAGCGACATTATCTCACTAGAGGGGGATCGCGCAGTGCGGCCAAACCGGATGTGCGCGCCTGTCAATGGTGATGACTGGACGGCGCGCACTATATGTTCACTTATGCTTGGTCCACGCGCTCCGCTGTTCAACTTTCATTTGACGCCGATAGTACCTTTCCTCATGTTGCATCGCAAATAACTGTTCATACTTTCTTCTTAGATTTTCTAAATGCATTTGTCGATGTTTTCCGCAAACGGGTCTCTATGGAAGCCTTACACCTAACAATCACCCATATATTGTTTACTCAATAAGTCACTTATTTAGGTATTTATAAAATTTTGACTATGTTGTCTCCTTCGCTACATCATCTGTTGGTAGAGGCTTACCCATGGAACTGCTAGGAGCGGACGTAGAAGGCACACATCAAGACTAAACGAAAGAAGATGGAGAAGGCTGACGTGGCCTGGGAGAAGCCAAGAGTGGCAAGGTGTAAAGACGGAATAGTTGAGCAGAATGGTGACAACAGCGCCGTCGCACCAGCCTGAACTGATCCCCTCATGCACCGCGGCTACGCACCATGAACTTCTTTAAAATGAGCGCATAACAACAGTGGCCTTTCTACACTACGGATACAAGTCCACCTTCAAGCTGCCAGTGGCCACCAGGCTACGCGAAAGGACAGCTCCCAAGGATATAGAAAAGCGCGACATGGCATTTGATTCATTGTGACATTAACCGGGAAAAGCCAATTGGATAGCTTAGAAACCCTTGAAAGGTAAGCGGTAAATTGCAGCGCCCGAAGTCGCGGGAGTTGAGTGAAAGTAGCCATTTATCCAGGTTTACGTTTATTTGATGTGGACTAGTGTATTGTGGGCTAATAATATAAATATTTCTTGTGTGTCTTTGCCTAAACTGATGTCCCGTTGCCGAGAACTGTCTAAATAGTGGTGGGCCTGCCAGGATTCCTATCGCTCCGGTTGCCGAGCAGTGCGAGGCATGAATTTAGACAAGTAATCTAATCTGGAGGGTAAATACATGTCTCAAGGGTGAAGAACTTGAGAAGGCCGAGGGAAGAACTTAGGTAGATGAGAAGTAACATTATGGGGCCGAACGACGAGTACAACTAGTTAAGGGTAAAGGAAAAATGAGATAGAACTAAAGTTACTACTAATGAAATCTAACGCACAGAACTGAGTGGGTGAGACAGTTTGCCTTTGTCAAAATAAGGGTTCATTCGCGCGCAGATGTGCCCGAGAAAACTAATGTTGCATAATAATGAGAACAAGGTCGACCTCCATGCATACCTAGAACGGTTCAAATGGACAGCCCTTGGTCAGGTTTGGAAATAGAGTGAATGGGCAATGGCGTTCAGTCTTTGTCAGGAGAAGCACATAGTATGTAAGGAAGAAGGCCAACTTCAGAATCATTGAACTATGACAACGTGAAAAGCACGCTACTGTAGACGTTTATATTGCCAGCGGAAGGGTTCAAAAAAAACTTCAGAAATACGAAACCGTATCACGAGGAAACGGCTAAGCAGTTCGCATCACGTCTGTGTAACCACTTCGTCACGTAGGTAGATACGTCGAACACGGACAATCATATGATGGAGTTACAGATCGCGTAGTAACGAAGCAGTTCATGACGTTCTGTAGCCCGAAGCTGACAACCTTTGTGAATTAGCGACACCTAAAGAGTATAATACAGTAAGCAATTTGTGCCGACCAGCTCATAGAAGCACAAGGCTTAAGAAGCTCAGTGAAACTGATGGAAGAACGTTATGAGGCACAAGGGTCTTCTCGCAAGGAATGGGTTGCCGGTACAGAGAGAAAGCCGCCTCAAAGGTATGTACTCCATTGCGCCGTAAACTGCAGGGTGGGCGCTGATTGCGGGCAAGCGCAAGGCTCTGAGATTAGGAAAAGCACAGCAGAGATGGTGGACATGTTCAGAGTCGAAACGATTAGAGTGATCCCGTCGTGGCCATTGCATCGTCGTTATTGCAGATTTTTCATCCCATTCTCGACAGGCCTTCGTCGTAATACAGCAGTCGTTATGCATACGTTGTCACAGCGACGTTGTGATGCTGTCTCATTCGCTCCGTTCTGGTCATTCTAACATCATCGTCTAACTCTCGTCATGCGGTCGTCGTCATAGCACTGCCTTCGTGCCGTCATCATGACGTTGTCGTTCCTATACTGTCAACACCATTGTTGTGCACAGTCTTTGCGGTCACGCTGTCCTTTTAACATCGTCATAACTTCACTAACGTCATTCCACTATCAGCATGCCACCACCTAAAGGCTGTTTTCATCGTTCCATCCACGCCAATCATTCGTCATTCTAACGTAATTATACCGTCGTCATTTAAACATAGTTATGGCACCGTTGTGATGCTAAGGTCATTGTATTTCTTGTTGTCAGTAAATTGCTATCATGGATCCGTTGCTAAGCATCGCTGTGATGCCATCCTACTCAGAGTAACATTGTCATTCCGGTTTCCTCATCCCGTTCCGCCATGGTGTCGTCGTCATACTACTATCCTCATGTCGTCGTCATCAAGTTCTAATTGCTATAATATCGTCATCGCTAAGAAATGACATCTGAATGCCGTCATGCCATTGTTGTCTTACCGTAATTGCTCCATCGACGTAATCCTTCTTGGTCCATCAATTCTCGTTCATGCCTCGGCGTCATAGAGCCGCCTTCGTTCCTGCATACTAATGGGATACCTTGGCAACGGGGTGTCATAGCAGAGTCGGACGATACCGCACTATTTCTCATATATGCGAAGCAAAGGGTGGCTAAAAAGGATGACTGCAGAGGTAAAATGAAGGTGGACTTGAGGAGGAACAGGAAGATGCAAGCAACTGGCGCCTCCAGCTTTGCAGACGCATGCTGGCAATGGCTCTGCCCGAGCGTTTCCTTATATCGTGCTGGACTAAACATGCATATGAAAAACACTTCATTGCACCATATAGTTCATTCGGTATCTAATGAGTCTATATACAGCATTATGCGGTCCGTACAGATAGCAGTTAGTAGGCCAAATTCACCACCCCTGGACTATATCAGTTTCCATAAAAAGCTTTAAAAGGGGCAAAGCATATTTCTCCAGATAATCCAATGTCCTTGAGGGGCGACCATTTACTCGACTGCTGCTCATGCAGTCACATTCTGTTTCAGTATGTCAAGAAGAGTCTTGCAATCTCTCAGACCACCGTATTCCCATTTTGACATAGAACATCTCTTTATAGAATGCACAGAATGGCTCCAGGAATATGGTGTGCTCAAATGCTAATCGTATTGCCGCCGGCTGTCATCGTGAGTTCAGTTCCCCAATATTTTTTTTTACATAGCCTCAATAGACTGCAATAGGTTGGGCGTTTGCTTACGGTTTGCTTTGACGGTGTGCTTCCATTGAAACTCCCATTACGTGCAACGAAGTGTTTATTCCCGCCTATCAATTAACAAAATATTCACTGTGCATATAATTAGCTAGGGAAATTTAGCGACATACAGTATTTCTGAAGTCACGTTCACTTCACATTTGTAGTAGTCATTCTGAGATTTTCAATTAAAAAATCATGGAGGTGATTATCTCCCGCACTCTTTCTTGACCTGAGTGGCAGTTAAAACAACGTATTCCAAAAAGACATCCTAGACACACTTTTGCAAATGAACTATGAGGGTAAGTATTTCCATGGATCCGAAAATACTTAACTCAAGGTTCCTTGCTTGTGCACACGTATGATGGTCCGACTACCAACCACTACACATGCCGTGCCGTTCCCGAAGGTGTTGTTCATCATCATCATCAGCCTGGTTACGCCCACTCAGGGCAAAGGCCTCTCCCATACTTCTCCAACTACCCCGTTATGTACTAATTGTGGCCATATCGTCATTGAAAACTTCTTAATCTCATCCGACCACCTAACTTTCTGCCGCTTCTCTGCTACTTTTCCCTTCCTTTGGAATCCAGTCCGTAACCCTCAGTGACCATCGGTTATCTTCGCTTCTCATTACATGTCCTGCCCATGCCCCATTTCTTTTCCTTGATTTCAACTAAGATGTCATTAAATCGCGTTCGTTCTCTCGCCCAATCTGCTGTTTTCTTATCCCTTAACGTTACACCCATCATTTTTCTTTTAATAGCTCGTTGCGTCGTCCTCAATTTAAGTAGAACCCTTTTCGTAAGCCTCCCGGTTTCTGCGCCATACGTGAATACTGGTAAGACACAGCTGTTATACACTTTTCTCTTGAGGGATAATGGCAACCTGATGTTCATGATCGGAGAATGCCCGCCAAACGCACCCCATCCTATTCTTATTCTTCTGATTATTTCAGTCTCATAATCCGGATCCGCGGTCATTACTTGCCCTATGTAGATTTATTAACTTACCACTTCCAGTGCCTCGCTACCTATCGTAAACTGCTGTTCTCTTCACGAGACTGTTAAACATTACTTTAGTTTTCTGCAGATTAAATTTTAGACCGACTATTCTGCTTTGCCTCTCCAGGTCAGTGAACATGGATTGCAATTGGTCCGCTGAGTTACTAAGCAAGGCAATATCATCACCGAATTGCAAGTTCCTATAGTATTGTCCATTGACTTTTATCCCCAATTCTTCCCAATCCAGGTTTCTGAATACCTCCTGTAAACATGCTGTGAACAGTATTGGAGAGATCGTATCTCCCTGCATGACGCCTTTCTTTATTGGAAATTTGTTGCTTTCTTTATAGAGGACTGCGGTGGCTGTGGAGACGCTATAGATATGTTTTAGTACGTTTGCATACGGCTCATCTACACCTTGATTCTGTAATGCCTCCATGACTGCTGAGGTTTCAAATGAATCAAGCGCTTTCTCGTAATCAATGAAAGCTATATATAAGGGTTGGTTAAATTCCGCATATTTCTCTATCACCTCATTCATTGTGTGAATATGGTCTATTGTTGAGTAGCCTTTACGCAATCCTGCCTGGTCCTTTGGTTGACAGAAGCCTAAGAAATTCCTGATTCCATTTGCGATTATATTAGTACATACTTTGTATGCAATGGGCAGTAAGCTGATCGGTCGATAATTTTTGAAGTCTTCGGCGTCCCATTTCTTATGGATTAGGATTATGTTTGCGTTCTTGCAAGATTCCGGTACGCTGTAGGTGATGAGGCATTTCGTATACGGAGTGGTCAGTTTTTCAAGACCAATCTGCCCACCGAAAGGTGTTGTTCTAAGCATCAAACACCGGTATGCATCAATAACCGGCCAATCTCCTACAAGAGAAACTATCGATTTTGGCTGTGATTTTTCACCGGGAACAATCCTGGAGCCTCGACTACCCATAGCTACTTCGATCAGCCTAGCTGCCCGCCGCAACCCGCAGCTACTTCTAGATATCGGCCTAGACCCTTCCACTCTGATGGCCGTTAACAAAGTCTTCGTTGACATTCTCGTCGACGCTCTCTATCAACTATGCGTCATGGGACTGGTACTGCCGAAGGTAACTGATTAGTGCAGATCTCTATTTTCGCCGCAAAATGATATTCATGTATGTGTTGAGAGAGTCAGCCGCACTACATATATAGCACTCGTCAATAACGGGGCCGTTGTTTCCGCCTCCAACGATAAATACTCAATGTTAAGACACGCGAAAAAATTGAGGACAGAAAGGAGCACGTTTTGTAATTTGTGATGATTCTGTTTATATCTAGCGTTGCAATACTTCCAATGGTTCTTTTGTCACGCCAGTTTTATGTAACATATTTTTGTTGCCTATTCACCGAAAGGTCGTTTTGGCCGTTAACGATACAACGGGGCTATATGTTTTAAGAATGTGGATAATTTTTAGTCATTCTAAAATCTAACCTGTCTGCAATGAACTGCAATGCAGTCGACCGCTATTAGCGCCATTTAGAAAAAAAAACATGGGAAAGGGATTTTCTGTAAGAACAAGCTTCCTTTACATGGCGAGATTTAAGTGTAATCTTTTCCGGGCGACACATATGCTGCGCGTAACAGCCGCATTCACGCAAAGATCTAAGCTAAGCTTGTTAGGCGGCCAATAGCTTACATGTGTCTTGAGGCGGCATTGGTGCGACCTGGTTCTCACAAAATGCAGGATGTTTTACCAATCAGATCCCATGACTACGGTCTGTCGGATACCCTTGTTCTTTAGTGGTTGCAGCAGAAGAAACCTTTCAAAAGTTGAACGCATTGGGGAAAACCGAGCCACTAATGGGAAAAAACGCAGCTAATTCTGCACATGCATAAAGTGGTCCATAACCCAAAGAATGTGGCCAAAGGTAAAAAGCACGAATAGCTTTTTCGGCTCCCCGGAAGCTCGCTGCCTTGAGTCCACACATCTTAAGGCCGTAGCAGCGGAGCTTATGGGGGAAAAACCATGCAAGGCCGGGTTTGACTTACGTGTTCGGGGTGGTGCCCGTACTTCTACTTAAGTGCAGCAGGGCTTATATCGGCCAGGCAGGCCAGTGAGTGACAGGGCAAGAGAACACAACTGTATATTAGCAATGCCATTAAGGCACATTTATCTCTGCAGTTATATTCCTGCCCTTGCGGGTCAGATCTTTCCAATATCTACATACTTGGAAGAAGCAAAGATACCTTAGCACGAGAAATACTGGCGGCGGATTTATTAAAATGAAACGTGACGTCCATGTGAGCGATGCGTTTTTGGCTTTACGGAGCACAGTACGACCGTTTTGGAAAATATGATTTGATAAAGATGCAAATTTGTTTAGGTATACTATGAGCAAACCTACGAGCGCAATTTGCCACCTTCCCCTCTAAATGTGATCCTGCCTAACTGCAACACAAATATCTGCAAGGTGCATAATAAGATGAACGAACTAAGCAAGCAACAAGAATTGCAAGAATTGCAAACGCAACTGTAATATTTGCGCCAGATGACGTGTTTGCTCAAAGCAAAAGAATTTTTCTCCTGCTTCCCGCCCATTACTGGAGTGATAGGTATCCCCACTCCCTCACACAAACGCGACAGCCATACCAGGGGTCCTTTAATGTGTGGTGCGGTATTTTTGATGGAAACATCATCGTACCCTACTTTCTCACAACACACTAACGACGTAACGCTGCGTCAACGACATCCTCGAAGGCCCCGTGAACGACGTCTGTGGTAACGTTTCCCTTGCACACCTTCGGAATATCTGGTTTCAACACAATGGTGCTCGTGTGCGTAGTAGTAGTAAGTCTCGAGCGTGACTCGACAAGCTTTTCCCTGGATGGTGCACTGGCTGGCTCGGACCTGCTTACCCTTGCCTGCAAGGTCGTCGGACATGACACCGCTTGACTTCTTCTTTTGGGGCTACGTGAAAGATCATGTGTATAGCAGAGAAACTAACAAACCGGACGCCCGAAAGACAAAAATAAGCAGAGTCACCCGCGAGATCCCAACGTAGCGGTGAAGGCTGGAACAGCACAAGTGTTGGAAAGAAGCAAGTACTCTAATGGCTTCAGACGCTGATCTGTTTGAGCACGTGCTCTATTTGGCAGTGAAATATAACCGCTCAAAACTGGTGTAAAACGCGACTGTTTAACGGATTTTCATGAGGTCACCCTATTCTTACATTAAAAAAAACTTGCACTAAAGATGGAATAGAAAAAAAAGCTGCTTTACTTTGCCTCTTTTCCAAAGGTCAAGAGACTGAAAGGGTGAATGCCTAAGCCAGTTGCACCTTTGGAAGTTTCTTTGTGTGCGGCTGAGACGTCTTACGTGATTCTGGTTTATTTATTATTGAAATAAACGCCTGCATAACTAGTTTTTGTTCTCCCGAAAGCTGCCTTTTTTCGTGTTCTTTTGCACGCTGTTTTATCTTCATTTGGTATTTCTTTTGTAACTTTCTTTCATGATACGCGAAGTTTGAAACTATCCCAACTGCCTCATGATCGAGCACGTTGATTCACAGTGAAGGAAAAGAACTAGGATGCTTGCCAGCATTTATGCGACCTGCGTGGTGAGCAGCGTGTCAACAAAGTACGTCAAGCAGAGAGTCAGAGAGGCTGTGATTATTTCATGGGTCGCTACATTAGAAAAGAAACCAACTACCTAAGAGAAAAAACAAGATCACGAAAGAAACAATTTATGATAACTCAAAAGGCAGCTCATTACTTCTCGAAGCGAGATCACGATGCCTTAAAACAAGCACTTATAAAGCGAGATATAAAAAGGAAGAACAAGCCTGTGCTGTGCTGCGGTAATGTTAGGCAAACAATGGAGCAAGTTACATTAGAATGTGGAGATATCTGTCCAACGGTCGATTTAGGCATCCCTGACCTCCTTGAAGCCCTTGGGTTCAGCGAGGGCAGGGGAAAAGTAAACACGTTCACTGTAGAAATTAGTAAGCGGCGATTGATAGTTTGGTAGAAGAAAAGTGGGGAAACGACAAACAACGGAGGCATTCAAAAACAAAGTTCACATTAAAAGTTCAGAAAGTTTTGTAATGGAAAATAATCGCTCTTTTTTTTCTTTTTCAACCTACGTAGGGCATTAGGTAATATATTAACAATAGCCCGGTGGCGCAACCGTCCACCCAGTTCCAAAGGCGATGGTCTTAGCACCCATCCATCCATCCATCCACCCATCCATCCCTCCATCCATCCATCCATCCATTCATCCATCCATCCAAAGACGCATCTTCTTGCTGGAGCAAAGCTACGGACACGATGGAGGATGTTTTACTAATATGTGAAGATATCTGCCCAGACTTTGATTTTGGACATCTCCGGCCTCCTTGAAGCCCTTGGCTTCAGCGAGAGAAGGAGGAAAGTAAACACGTTACAAGTAAGCAGATAGAACGAATTAGTAAACAGCGCCTCAAGTCATGCTTTTTAGAAGCAAGATTGTTTTAATGAACTATATTTCATGATACTGTTAGCTTAAAATTTATGGTCAGCTACTCAAGCACATTTTTGTGTCACTTTAATTCTACGATTAGCGTGTATATAACTGTGTGTGTGTATATATATATATATATATATATATATATATATATATATATATATATATATATATATATATATGTGTGTGTATATGTGTATGTATATATGTGCATAACTGTGTGTATATAACTGTTGAAGTTCTAACATTTCTCACACTTTCGTTGCTTCGTTAACATTGAATTTTTTTCGATTTATGTTGCTCTGCATCTATCTGTCTCGGCACAGTAGGTGGCCGCGATTGCAACGTTGTATTGCGCTTGCCTAATATAACCTTGGGGCAGTGATGTGCGAATTATAAATTTAGGTTGACTAGAAATTTAAAAGTTTTTTATTTGTACGGATTACACTTCAAATGTGACAATACCAATTTTGCAATGCCCTTTTTTTAAATGAATGGACTTTCATAAAACCGCTAGATTGTTGTCGAGTTCTCTGTAGTGGCGCAACGCAATTAGTTCTGGAATAAGCAGGCAGTCTAAGGTAAAATGGTTGTCTTCAGTGCTGGAAAATGATCATATCGCACTAAGATAGCGCAAAGCCGAAAGGATCACTCAAATAGACTGTCTTATTTATTTTTTGCACGCGGCAATTTAGGTGCAGATAAATTTCTGGTGTAGATCCATCAACTTTAACTGAACTGAAACGCTGCGAGCTGAATTGACCATTCTTTTATGCTGTACTAGGATGAATGGTATAAACTGCTGCCAACATAAGCATTATCACGTGGTATATATGCTACTGAAATAGCCCTGGCTAAGGTGGAGTGCCTGTAATTGCCTAAGTTCTTTTATTAACAGCTTTGCAATAGCGCCCAGTGTAGAACACATGTAAGTATCGGTGAATTTCACCCTAATTCCAGGACTTTGACTATATCATCCCAAGCGTCAATGCAGTCATTCCAAGGAGCCGCGCTCATTCTTCCTGTTCTATGTCAAGCTTCACTTCCAGCAAGCGAACAGGGCAGCACTTTCTTCTTTCCATGTCATAAATGCCCCCTTTTGCTAGTGATTCCCGATGCAGTTTGCCGGATTTCGCGTGTGAAGTTTTTCCCGAAGCCCTCTTGTATCTAAAATATTTGAAACTAGGCTTTTTATGCGCTAATTGTTTTTTTTTTGCAATTCTCTATTGGAAAGTGCTACGTTAGCAAGGTGGGGGTGTAAACAATACGGACGGATACTGCGCATTTTGTGTTTTCTAAATATTCTTTAAACGACAAGGAAGGGAAGTCAACTGAGGGGCCTGTTTCTATTAGTCATAAGAAGCCAACAAACACTCACAACAAGGACAACATAGGGGCAATTACTTATGCCTAATAAATGAAATAAAGGAACGATAAATATAATGGAAATGAAAGGGGATGAAAAAACAACTTGCCGCAGGGTGGAACCGAACCCACAACCTTCGCATTTCGCGTGCGATGCTCTACCATTTGAGCTACCGCGGCGCGGTTTCCCCATCGACTTTCTTGGGTGTTTATGTGTCCTAGTAGAACCCTAGGAGTGTAAGCCAGCGCCACCACTCACAGACCTTGGCGTCGCCAAGCTTTGTGAGTGGTGGCACTGTCTAACGCTCCCAGGGTTCTACTAGGAAGCACACATACTCACGAAAGTGGATGGGGAAACGGCGCCGCAGTTGCACACTTGGTAGAGCATCGCACACGAAATTCGAAGGTTGTGGGATTGTTTCCTACCTGCGGCAAGTTGTCTTTTCATCCACTTTCATTTCCATTATATTTATACTTTCTTTATTTCATTTATTAGGCATAAGTAATTTTCCTTATGTTGTCCAGGGTGCCAGTGTTTGTTGGCTTCTTGTGATATGACTAAATATTCTTTGTTGCACCTTAGCCGAAATGTGTCATATGTGTTGACATACTAAAGAGTGTTCCCCGACAAATCTCTTGCAGCAATATTTATAGATTAAGCCTACCGAGCACTTGGCTCACACTTCTATTCTTTCACTATGGTGATTGCAGTATGGTGATCTACACGAAAACATTGCACGTACATTTGTCATACCAACATCTCTGATAATATTTCTTTTTTTTCAACCGCAAGAATATCCTCCAAGTAAGGGGGAAGTCACTCTAGGAGGTGGCAACAAAGGCAATGAAACCACTACGTTCTCGCGGTCCTCGGGGCCCTGACCAGCCCGCCGTCATCCGAGCCCTGACCAACCAGCCTACCGACGTCAGCTCCCTGCCCTGAAAGCCCTGGCCAGCCCACAGTCCCCAGCATCTTGCCTAACTCCTATCCTCCCCCCCGCCCCCAAGGGCCCTGCTTAATCCACCAACATCCACCAACACTATAAAACAAATTTACACCCTTTGGGTCGTAGCTTGCCACACAAAAATAAACGCTATCTGTCTTGTCCGCATTTCCTTTCGTTAACGCTGCGAGCCTGGTACTTCCCAGTAATGAACAGCATGCGCGTTATCAGTGTGACATAGCATACACGACAGGAAAGGAGTGCGCGCGGCGTTTTCAAGAAAGGAAACGCAAAAGGCAGATGACTATTATTCCTGTGTGGCAGATATACACCCCCAAGGGTATACCTTTGTCTAAGAGAAGGATCTGTTATAGGCCCTCTTCTTTTTTTATATTAACATTAACGACTTACCCAATGACGTTTGTTCAAACATTTATCTTTTCGCAGATGACTGTGTTATCCTCCGTGAAATCTCGGACAAATCTGATAACAAATTCTTACAAGACGATATAAACGCTATCTCTAACTGGTGTGACGTATGGTTAATGCAACTTAACGTAAGTAAATGTAAATGTATGCGTGTAACTCGCAGCCATATTCCTCCACCGAACTATTGCCTTAATGATACTCCGCTGGAGGTCATAACATCGTATAAATACCTAGGCGTCCACATAACCTCATCACTTTCCTGGTCGTTGCACATCGACAACGTAATTAACAATACTAATCGCATGCTAGGTTATCTTCGCCGAAACTTTTCTTCTGCTCCTACATCATTAAAATTATTTCTATACAAAACGCTTATTAGGAGTAAAATGGAGTACGCTTCATCCATCTGGGACCCGCACCTCGAAACCCTTACTCAATCACTCGAACTAATCCAAAACAATGCCGTACGTTTCATTCATAGCAACTATAGCCGTACATCAAGCGTAACTGCCATGAAAAACTCTTTGCTGCTTGCTCCTCTCTCAGCCCGGCGTAAGTGCTTTCGCCTTGCTTTATTTCATAAACTATATTTCCACAATTCGTACCTACGCGATAATCTAATATCACCTCCTACCTACATTTCCTCTCGCATCGACCATAGCCATAAGGTTGGAATCATTCAGTGCCGCACCAGAACCTGTAACGAATCATTCATTCCTAGGACCTCTCAGGAATGGAACCACCTTCCCGGCGCAGTTGTCGCAATCAAGGACAACTCAAAGTTTCGTTCGGCCTTATCAGACATCATCACTCCCGGATGCAATTAACTAATCACATTTGTTGTTTATTGCTGCTTTGTTTATTTACTTGTGTATGTTTTTTTTACCCACTCCCCTCTGTAATACTTCGGTCCTGAGGGTACAATAAAATAAATAAATAAAAAAGAGTGTAGCTTCACGAGAGCTGACTCTTTGGTACTTGCTTGTAAATAAACTGTTTCGACATAACCCTGCGTCCCCCATTTATCTCTACGGAAAATTCCTGTTTGTACTAATTTATACGTAAATCACCTGTTATCGAAGTGAATTCCAGTATTATATTATTATTATCTGCACGTATACACGATGTCTGCATCTTGCCATTATATATTTCTTGAGTTTTCTTATTAACAATCGATGCAGACACTATGGGGACAATTGCTATCAAAAATGCCGCTATAAAATGTTCGCGGTAATAAGGGTTGCGTACTCTAAAGCCACCGTATTTACAATATTCGTAGTGCAAAAGGCATTGCCTCAAAGCAGGCACAATAGTGACAACGATAAAGCTCAGCGATGGTACTACGCTCGAAACACAATGGCTGCTGCATTAGCATAACATTCTTCTAATCTTGGCTTTAAAGATGGGCCAGCTATGCATCTGGTTGTACTTTGCCAATATACCAGCCTTGGTTGAGGATTGGGGCCAATTTCCGCCAGAATTGGAACATGCTTGGACCATTGTTGGTGTGCCGCCTAGGTAGCATGGGATCTTTGGAAAAGCTTGGCTCTTGGGTCAGAACACAGATAACGAATGGTCAGCACCATGTCTTGCCCAGAAATTTGTTTTATTATTCTTGTGATCCTTGAAGTCACCGTTTACATCCTCGAGTGGCTAAGCCTGTTAAAAAATGGTGACTGCATTGGCTCACGCACTGCTCTTCAGCTAATGTACGCATTTTGTGTGGCCTTAGAGAGGAAAACAAATTAGTAAGTTCAGCTCTCAAGCGGCGAGAATTGCGCGCTTTTAATGATTACTTCGCGTTACTGAACTTTCGCAGTGATGTCATGTTGCTAATTATGGCTGCCCATTAGGCATGCGACGCGTTTTAAAAAATGCCTTCATTCACTCAAACTAACATGAATTTTACTCAAGCAAGCGACAAGTTCACTCACAGAAGCGACGGGAGCCCGGAGACCCATTGTGTCGCCTGTGTCTGCCCACGGTAAATCGGTGAACGCAGATTCACACTAGAGTAACACGACACCAATTTCGGTCTGCCGACTGTCGGCGACACCGTCTTTTCATTTGTATCGGCTCCTCTGTCAAACTGTACCGACGGCCAACTCTGCGCCGACAGTCGGCAGACCTAAATCGGCGTCTTGGTGGCGCAGCGTGAATGAGCCTTAAATACATAGGTAAGCAGGCACAAGTGGCACACGTGCAAGATTGGCTGCAGGCTTCGCAATTTTTCGCAATAGGAAGCCTGCGGCTGTACCGACACGTAGCTGTCACTGATACATGTCTGCAATGCATGCTTCCGTAGAAAAAAATTCTTGACGTAAATTGAAATTGTCACATATTGTTGAAAGGCTTTGAAAATACATGTAGGAAATAGGTTAGAACCGCCACAATAGAGTTGTTTTAATAATGAACTTTATTTTGGTGCTAGAATGGCAGTATGAATATTCCTCAATAACAATAACTATCTCTTTTAATGAAGAGTAGTATTCCGCTACAACCGCGGCAGTGATTAGGGCAACGTCGACAGCTCTGAAAAAAAAAGCAAACGTGTTCATGAGATTAAACAACATATTTAATACTTTTGCAGCGGAAAGATGGCATTTGTTCAGGTATATGTATTTTGCAAAGATTAGAAGGTGAGAAATACTTTCTCTACGTAATTCCTACATCGACCACAAAATTCAGTCGGCTTTTTCATGAGAGAAGCGACAATCGCTAACAAGATAGTGGAAAGAAATTGTTTGAATTAAAGTACTGTTGTATTGCATATTATTCTGGTTGTTGTATATTGAATTAAAATATTGGTGGATGTAAGTAAAGCGGTCCATCATTATATTTGTGGTGAACAGCACGGATTTATTTTCTTCTTTGTTTTATTTCGCAGTGGCAACATGTGCCTCAGAGTTTGCCTCTGTTCTTATCCAGAAAAACTGTATTTCAAACGGTGCATTGTACCTCACACGCAGGGAAGAAAATTTACACTGAGCAGCTGAAAACTTTTTTTTTCTTTTTCTCCAGTCAGGAAAACTATCGAAAAGCGATCCTGAGGGCCCACTAGAGACCGCAAAGAAATTACGGCATTAGCAAGCTCAGGGTTGCTCTTCACAATAATATGATAAGCATCGAAACAATATAGTGACACACAGCACTGTCATCGTTGACAAGCGTCATGTCGCATTCACCTCCATATTAGCTGCACGACCTATCGGCGGCGCGGAGAAGTCGGTACCTGGCACACGTCTCTATATCTATTAAGCCAACGCTATCTCGATATGAAGCACTAAGGATAAAAGAAGACCAATTCAGGCTGGTGGTTGCAAATATACGACCTTAGATTGCTGTTATCACGATGAAATAGAGATAATGAAGGAAACCTAACTAGGCTGGCTTCAATACCAACAGTTGAAGTGCGAGATAAGGCACCAAGGCAACCGGTAGGTAAGCACTCCCAAATAACGAAGAATCTAACAAAGAAACAACAAAGTACGAAAGTGCCCAACTGAAGAGACCACATAGAATTCGGGAATTGTCAAAACCTATCAACACAGAGAAACTGAGGCACATTAAAAAATGTAACGTCACAAACACTGAGGAACAAGTAAAACCATGTACGCAGCACGACATGCATGAGAAGAAAACATGGCAAAGGACAAACAAGATGTATACACTGAAAGATAAGCAGAGTATTATCATCAGCGGTTTCGAAGATACAGTACAAGCAGAGGAAGAGATCTATAGTGACCGGTAGAGTACCCACAACATCCATGTTACGTGAACTTGAAGTACGAATGAACAGGATACAAAGGCCCCTTCTATAACTAGCGAGGAAGTTAGAAGGGCTTTACAAGACATGAAACGGGGAACAGCGGCGGGAGAAGACGGAATAGGAGTTCATTTAACTAAAGATAGTGACGATATCATGCTTGAATAGATTGCGGCCCCTTGTACGGAATGTCTCACGACTTCAAGGATGCCAGAGAAGTGGATGAAAACCAACAGTATATTATTTCACAAAAAGGAAGACGATAAGGAATTGAAAAATAATAGGCCCATTAGCTTAGTTCCTGTATTCCATAAAGTATTTACGAAAATAATTTCCTATAGCAAAAGCACAACAGTTGACTTCTGTTAACCAAGGAAATACGCTGGCTTCAACAATAGATACACTCTAATGCATAACATCCGTGTCATCAAAGAGGTAATCGAGAAATCTGTAGAGTACAAACAACCTCCCTGTATGGATTTCATAGATTATGAAACACATCTCATTCAGTAAAGATACGACCTGCCATAGCGGCATTGCGTAATAGAGGAGCACAGGAGGTATACGCGAATATCTTCCAAAAATATCGAGGAAGATTTCACAGCTACCTTGATTCTCCAAAAGTAGACAGATACCTATAAAAAGGGGTCCAGCAAGAAAACACAATCTCCCCAACGTTATTTACTCTATGCTTGGACGAAGTAGTCAAGCTATTAAAGTGGGAAGGTTTAGGAGCGAGTATCAACGGCGAATGTCTCAACAGCCCTTGGTTTGCAAATGATATTTCCCGGTTTTGCAACGCTGGGGACAAAGTACAACAAATGGTTGAGGACCTTCACAGAGAATGTGTACCAGTGGGGTTGCAGATTAATATTCAGAAGACAAAGATAATTATCTGCAGAATAGGAAGGGAACAAGTGTTTAGAATCGCCAGTCACCATCTAGAGTCTGTGAAGGCGTACGTTATCTCAGGTCAATTACTCACAGGGGACCCTCATCATGCGAAAGAAATTTACAGAATAATAAATATGGGTTTGTGTGCATACAGCAGACATTGCCAGATCCTGACTCAAGGCGTACCATTATCACTAAAAAAAGCGTACAATCAATGCATTCTACCAGTTGCTAACATATCGGGCAGAAACTTGGAGTTTGACAACGAAGCTCGAGAAGAAAAATAAGGATTGCACAAAGAGCGATGGAATGAAGTAAGGCGCAATGTTAAGAAACAGGAAGAGAGCAGTGTCGCTCAGAAATCAAACTGGGATAGCCTAGATCTTATTGTCATTTGAAAATGCAATTAAATGCGTGGCTCTACTACCACAAAACACCTGAGACCACCGGAGCTGGGGAATGGATAGTAAAACAGTGCCAAACCGCACTCTTAGTCTAACTTTTGCTTTTCTTCCCGCAGCTCCACTGGTATCTGGTGTTTGCGATAGGAGAGCCGCACATAATTTTTATCCACTGCAAGAAAGAAGACCGCCGAAGTGAACGCGAGGGTTTTCATCGGAGAGAAATGACGTCACACCACCTATGTCACCGCCACACCGCTCCTTGTCCCCTGCTACGCTCTACCCACGATCGCCGCCTCGTTATGCTGCGCAATCCTATTTTTAAACTGTGCTTTCACTCTTTAGCAGCTCTCTCTCCTCCAGGTGGGCGAAGCTACGGACGTCGAGGGAAACCCAGGGAGGTTTCCCTCGAATGGAGCTGGGCAGGCCATGTAATGAGCACGCTAGAGGACGGGTGGACCATTAGAGTTACAGAATGGGTGCCAAGAGAAGGGAAGCACAGGCGAGAATGGCGGAAAGCTAGACGGCGTGAAGAAATCAGGAAACTCGCGGAGCGCAAGCTCGGATCGGTTGGTGCAGGACAGGGGTAATCGGAGATCGCAGGAAGAGGCTTTGTCCTGCAGGGGACATAAAATACACTGATAATGCTGATGGTGATCTGAATATATATGGTGTGGGTTTGATTAAGGTCAGCACCAGATGAATTTTTTTACCCTTCATTAGCGAATGTTGTCTACATGCAGCATACCATAGATAGCTCTTCTAGAGCGAAGCTGTATATGGCTACTTCCAGGAAAAAATTGCCTGCGTCTATCAGGCAGCGTAGATGCAGAATTTCTCCGTATAGGTGGGCCGATACCGAAGATAGTACATTGCCGAGCAGATCTGAGGCGGATGTGAAGCAGGCTTTAAACCCTCCACCAAATTGCAGATCAGAGTCGTCATGCGGCTCTGATCCTGCAAACTTGGAACGTCTCACGGGAGCAATAGCAAGGGTACAGAGGCAGTTTCTGGGGAACCGCTTTTGTGTGCCTTGTGTTGTGTGTGACAGTGTGTGCTTATCGTGTGACCTCACAACCATTAGACACTGCTTGACGTCGGCCAACGCAAGACCACCTTAGCTACGGTGAAGCAGTGTGTGCTATCGGAGTGCGGTTTGGTGCTTGTCTATTCTGCCTGCCGGTATACGCTAGTAAAAAGTGTCGTGCCGCTTTTTGCAATAGTACACGGGTATGAATACTCCCGGTGCCTAATCATCTTCCGAGGCTTAACGTCTTGGAGGAGTGACTAGCCACCACTGGCCTTCCATTTTTGTGCATACGTTAATTTGAAGCACGGCAATGGGCAGTACGCCATTAAGGGGCCTTCATGTACAGCTTCGTTGGTCATCCACCTTCGCAGAGTGGAATGGCATTGAATGTTTTACAGCGAAGATTTGTACGACTAAGATTCAAGGCATTTTTGTTCTCCGTGAACAAAAACTATCATCATTGGTTCATACCCTGTAAGCATTCATGCTCCCGCATGCAAGCGCAAAATGCAATGGCTCATAACCCCGTAAGGCTGAGGCTGCAAACACTTACCAAAGTAAAGCGAATAGTACTTAAATTCTTTCTAATCACGCATGCAACATAGAGAACACCATGTCCACAACCGTCATCATCAACGGCTCATACCTCCGTGAGGAATGGCTCATACCCCGTAAGAAAGCAAAAAAAATGCAATGACTCATAGTCCCGTAAAATTCATGGCTACGCACTTTGCATAAATTAGCTGCGATTACACTACGCCTATTGTCGTCGGTGATTTCAATGGCGATGTATCGGTACCGAAAAGGGAGCGGTTTACGCGTTCCCCGTTGCAGACACATCGTTCTTGATTCCACACCGATCCGGCCCAACCGACCACACAGCAGCGTACATGCATACATTTGATATTATCAAAGAATATGGTTGCAGTTGCGAGGTATATAACGACCACTGATCAACACAATAAATAAGTGTGAGTACCTTTCGTCACGATGACCACCCATCAAGACAATAAATGAGTTTCTAGCTTTGTTAAAAATTATGTGTCACCTCCGTGTCGTGTGCTAAACAGCTTCGCAACAGAAGCACGTTCACAGAGTGAAATGCCTGATATTCATTGTTTCTCTTGCTGAGTTTCGGTAACGAGTACAAAGTTTGTGGCTAAATGTATTTGGTGGACACTTAGTTACTAGCAGGAGACGTCATTTCTAGATTCAGAGCAGGAGCAAACGACTAAGTGTGGCACACATCTTGTCTGCTTTAAACCACGATCAGAGGAGAGAAACCTATGCGAGAACTCCAGGCGCAGTAAGGTCACATACTTAGCGCACCTAAGAGATGAGATGTACACCTGAGGTTCCCATATGAGAGCTGGCTACCCGAAGTCCCAACAAAGTACTATGCTGGCTGCTGTGAACACAGCTTTCATATTTCTGCCAAGTGTCCCACTGGGGCTTTTTGAATCTTTTGTTGGTTATACTTAGTGCCAATGTACTTTGTATATATAGATAAAATATAAAGGTTGTTTGACGTAGTTGTATGTTCTGTCAAGGAAGGGTAGAATGTTTTTGTCACTGAGGAATGACACATAACAACTACACATACAGAGTGACAGAAGCTGCCGTTGAAGTGGCTAAATACAAACAAACACTCAAGAAAGTGATCTACATTATCAAAGCTGACTAATCGTATTCAAATACACATCAATATAGTTCTTGCAGTGTCAGTATTTTTACAATATTTGTGCACTAGCCGGTATTATTTACATCCCAATGAGACAGCCTCCGTTAACCGTATTATTCAGAAATATTGTAACGGAAGGATCAAAGAAGAGAGACGAAGCAGATCGGATATGCGGGCTGCTGCGTGTTGTTGGTGGTCAGGCATCTTAACTACTCTGACTCATCCTGCATATATATTGTAAATATAGTCTTTCTATACTCGCAACATCCCCGAAACATATTGGTGGAGGTGCGGGGCACCACGGGTGGAAACGGAGCTCCGCAGTGGATGTCGCATCCCCGTCCGCACCATGAATGACGGTGAGCACGCGGGGTCAACGTCGTTGCCGCCTCCAACGTCACCGTCGCTAGCTACGTCGCTGTCACCTTCGGCTGTGGTTGCGACACCCAAGGATCCTGGACCTTTCTGCGGGACCGATGGCGCCGACGCAGAAGAGGGGGTGGCTATGTAATAACGCGGGAGTGGAATCAACAGATGGGATCCAAGGCTAATGCTAGCTAACCTGCTGTTCTACTTGAAAGGCGCGGCGAAGGTGTGGTATGAAAACCACGAAGAGGGGCTAACCATCTGAGACCAATGCAAAGATAAGCTTACAGAGTTCTCTGGCAAACCAGCCGGCCATAAAGTTGCCGCAAAGCAGGAACTGGCCTCCCGTGCCCAATCCTATGTCTCGATGTGCGAGTCCTATGTCTCGTACATCCAGGAGGTGCTGGTACCTTGTCGTAAAGCTGATCATGACATGACAGAAGCTGAGAAGGTCGGGCGCATGCTAAAGGGCATTGCTGCCGACGCCTTTAATCTCCTGATGTGCAAAAGTTGCTCTACTGGTGATGCTATCATCAAAGACTGCAAACAATTCGAGCAGGCCAAACGCCGACACGTCTTGCACGCATTCAAGAGACTCCCCAATGCTGCCGCAACGTCGACGTGTGAAGATCAACCCGCGCAGCAGCATGCATCACCATCAGAGGATGTGGTGCGAATCGTTCGACGTGATGGTGTCCGCAGATTTCTGTTCGAGTAGCCCTGAAGCTACCGCTTATTCCGTTCCTCTTCTACAAGCCATTGTTCGCCAGGAACTTGAAAACATTGGTTTACATTCTGTATGTGCTGTAGCCAATCCCGGAGCTAATGAACGCACATATACTATATTCCCTCCACCCCGACGCTTCTCTCCGTGTTATCGCAACCCGACTGAGTGGAGAACTGTGGACGACTAGCTAATGTGTTTCACTTGTCGCCGAATTCGTCATGTCGCCCGTTGCTGTCGCAACTCGTGATCCTGAACACCTCGCACGCCGACCAACCTGAGCCGTTTTGATGGAAATACTCGCAATGTTTTGTCCACCATCGAGTATAACAGCGCCGGAAACACTACAAGGAACACGTGGTACAGTCGCTCACCATCGCCGCGCGATCACCAGTCTCGTTCACCGCAAACACGTCGTCCATCTTCCCGTTCACCTCAACCACGTCGCCTTTCGTCCTCTGTGGCGTTTGTCCGCATCCTTCCGGAAAACTAAGAAAAGCAGCCCTCGGAGGTGGTGCTGCATTGCCTACTACCGCAGCAAATCCTCTGTCTGTGTCCACAAGGAGAAGTGTAATTGACGTTAAAATAGACAGTATACCTGTCCAAGCACTCGTCGACACTGGAGGCCACGTACTTGCGATGAGTGCTAGCCTACATAGATGTTTAAAAAGGTCCTCGCCCCAGCAGCTGCCGGAGTGCTTCCTGTGGCCGAGGTCGGCGTGCTGGTTTTTCTTGGAATGTGTAGTGCGCGTTTAATTACAGCCGGCCGCCCTACTTCAGTTCTCTTTGCTGTGATCGACAACTGCCTTCACGAGGTTATCCTTGGATTGGACTTTTTATCCACTCATTCTGCTCTCATCGACTGCGCGACCAGCGTTCTTCGGTTAGAACTGCCGCAACTCGCCGATGCTCCGAGTACCACCCCAACACACTTTTGCTAGTTTCAAGATGTGCGTCGCTCACCCGAGGTAGTTACTTACGTCACTTTGGAGGCCAAGTCACAGGTTCTTGACGCTGAATATGTGCTTCTCCCGGTCATCGACATGCTTTTGAACCGGAACGTTGCTGTTCCCCATACGTTGGCCACGGTTGCTAATAACGACGTCGTTCGACCGCTTCTGAATTGCAGCCTGTGTCGTCAAGTGATTCCGGCCGGCATGTCCTTGGCCAGCATTTCTAGAGGTTGCGAATTTCACTTTGGGAGTGTGAGTGCCGAGATTGGCTTATTAGCGCTAATTGCAGCTGACAGCTCTGGTTCTTTAACGAGTGACTTCGTGAAATAATTGCACCTAACCTCACCTCTGCCCGGCCACGGACATACGGCCTCTGCTTGAATCCCACTGTGGCATCTTTGATTTCGGCGACAAGTCTTTAGGCCAAACATCTGTTGTTCACCAATGTATAAACACTGGAGACATGAATCCTATTCTTCGGCGTCCCTATGATGTATCGCATGGTGAACGTCGAGTCATCCAATCAGAAGTGGCCAAACTGCTCCACAAAGGGGTTATCTAGCCATGAGCCAGCTCTTGGGTTTCGCCTGTTGTCCTTGTGAAAAAGAAACATGGTATCTGGCGTTCTTGCGTCGATTATCGCCACTTAAACATGATCACGCGAAAAGACGTCTACTTACTGCCACGCATCCATGACGCCCTGGACTGCTTGCACGGAGCTAAATACTTCTCGTCCACCTATCTTCGATCCGGCTACTGGCACATTGTGCTGATCACCGTGCTGGGACACCTCGTTGACGCATCCGGTGTCCTGCCAGATCCGGAAAACGTTCGCGCCGTACGCAGTTTCCCTGTGCCACGTTCTGCTTCTGGACATATATACATATTCACTGCTATTTTTCCTCATGTTAGCATTCTTTGAGAAATTCACCCTGCAAACAGTATAAGTTTAACGAGAATTGCATTAGCGCCATCACGGCAGGCTAATGTGGAAAGCACCTTCAAAGAATACCGTGGTCTTTGTTTTCGAAAAGCAGTACTTCTTCCTCATCAACTCAATGTCATCTTCCAATACAAACGTCTCCGCTGAAGGGTGTGCATCCCGGACAGCTCAGCAAGTCAAAGTTGTGGGTCGAGACACTTGGGACACCATTAGATCGACACGTGGCGGGAAACGGCGCTCTCTCGCCTCGCGTAATGTTCAGATTCGGTATGTCATTGTGCCAAGTCTCCCAACTGCCGGGAAAGTTCCGCTGTATCGAGACGAACATAATGACCAATCCTCTTCGACTGTTGTGATTTTCCAGCAGGCCTAGGTCCTCAGGAGAAAAGGTGACTGCGCCGATATGCTCGTTTACACGGGCAGCAGAGGCATCCTGTGGTTTTGGCAATAATTTCTGCCGTTTAGGTTAGTATTCCGTGGAGTCGTGGGAAAAGCGTATCACTAGGAAGGCGGCGGTGATGCTCGCGAGAGTTCCGCAGGAGGTGCTCCTCAGAAAACACTGATTTTTAAGAAAAGAGCAAGTGAAAAGCCGATTTCCATGTTGTCTCTTGGCAAGACATGTTCAGCGCAAAAATAAACGCTGATAGGTAGACGTGACAGTCAGTGCGAGTTGTGCGCACATAACAAGGTACTAGGTTTGTTAAGGTGTGAGTATTTCAGTCTAACAAGGCATTTGTTGGTGCGTGACACTAGGAAGTTGCGGCTTGCTGTATTATATAGATTTAATGGTACCTGTGAATACTGTGAACATGATTGGTGCACCTCACTCTTTATAATTCCCGTATGGTGTTCATTTGTGCCGAAGGACGTTCTGGTTTAAAACGCTAACAAGATGCGTGGCAGACGTACCCGGAACCACTTTGACTTTCAAATGAATATGCTAAATTAACGGTTGAAATAATCGCATACCCTTTACCATGTAGTGTTCTAAGAAACGGACCGAAGTGATCGATGCCAACATCACAAAATTCTACCAGATAGAAATATGGTGCACAAAAGGTCACGTTGGACGAGGTGTAAGGTTCCGTCAGATGCACGTGGAGCAAGACGAAACGTTACAGACCACGTTCTCACAGAGTTTCTGCCACGAAAATATCTCCTAAATTATCTCCATTGCCTTGGGGATAAAAGATTGCCAATACCCAATAGTGCATCTCAAATAGAATGAAAAAATGAATCAAGAAAGATCGGCGAATGTCGAATCTGTTATTGAAACTGAGAACATTAAAAAATTCTTGCTTGCAAACTTTTGATTGATTATTGCTGTTTTATAGTGCAAGGGCTACAACGGCCAAAGAGCGCAAGTACCGATGTTTAGTACTGCGGTATAATGCTAAAAACATGACTACAGGTATAGTGGATTGCGACTCGTGTGATGAGCTGCGATGGCTGTAAAACGCCTTGCATTTCCTTGGGAAATTTAGGTTGATCATGTAGGATTTCGGGTAGTGTAGAGAAGGTGAGTTCAAAAGCGGTAAGATATATTCTTCAAAAAGTTCACACCATCAAGATAGCCCAAGAGCCGGTTGAGGGAAAACGTTGGCGCTGCCGATAGGAAAAACCCAGAGTGCATGGGTAAGATGTTGCGGTAAAGTTCAGGAAAGTATTTTTATGGCGAAGCTTTTATGTCAGGGCATTGTATAAGAACATGTATGGCTGTGAGTTGACTTCTACATCTGATGCAGACCAGTGGACCGATACCGGTTAGCAAGTATCAATTTATTGCATGTGTGTTCTCTTTCCTCAGTCACGATATAATTACTTCCTCATGTCTACGCTAGTGTACAGATGTTTGTGTAATGTAGGGTTGGATGATGTGGCATTTGTTATTATTTGATGTGTCACAAGGGGGCTTCTTGCCATGGGCGACACATCACTCCTAGAGCAACAGGTTTCATATCTTCATATCACACATAACTTACATCTATATGTGACCTTAGAGCGGCTCAAGTAACATTTGAGTCTACCGCTTCATTATAAGGTCTACTAGTATGTTAGGGTATCCAGCAAATTTCAACATGTAGCCCTCTATTTTAGGCTAAGGATAAGGTCCTGATGAGAGTGTTTATGACCGAATTCTTTCTCTGTTTTTTTAGATGTATCGACCAGACCACACCTAAGGTGTCTATGTACATTGCCAATTGATATAGTTGTATTATTTCTTTTACTGCGAGAAGTATAGCATGAGCTTCAGCAGTGAACAAACTTGTGCATAACTTTAATTTTCAATGGGCTACAAAATGTGGACCTCTTGCCACACATGATGTTCTTTTAGCAGGTTTTGAAGCATCAGTGTAAAATTCTAGGTACTTGTACTCACTCTGCAGTGATAAGAAATGTGGTCGTACAGTTCCCTGAGGTGTATTCTTTCTTTTTGTTTCTGTGAACGAGAAGTCACATTGTATCGGGGCTGATTCCCATGGTGCTGCTAACTCTTCAGTGTTATGTGGGTGAACGTCTGACAGCACTATGTTATTTTCTCGGCATAGCGACAGTGCTTTTAGTAGATGTGGCTTCGCTAACGTTGGCCGCTTTGCAATGACGGCTAGCGTTTCTGTGCTCTTCATAATTTATAACACGGGTATTCTTCGTTGGAGCTAATCTTAAGTATGTACATAAAGCTACAATGCTTACATTGTCGGTCAAGAATTCACTGATTAGCTCCTATGTTCAAACTTGCAACAGGGCTAGTAGGAATGCGCCTAGGGCTAGTCGCACGCAAAGGTTGTGTAGAGGATCCAGAATTTTTAAGAAAACGTGTACATGATTGTTAAAGGATGTTCCTGTAATCAATGCGCGTTATATTCAGAGAGTTATAGAGAAATAGCAAGCATTTCTTGTCAATTCCCCACGACTGGTGCGAAATTATTTTAACGATGTTCATAATTCTTAAGCATTTGACTTTTATGTTTTTATATGTTCACCAACGAGAGCGTATCGTCCAATATAACGCCAAGAAATTTCTGCTCCTCCTTTATACTAAGCACATATCCGTTCATCGCAATGTTTGGTTCAGGTTGTATGCCTCTTTTCCGTGAAATTAACATACGTGTCGTATTTTTTTCATTAAAGCGAAAGCCATTCTTTTCAGCCCATTTAGAAAGCCAGGTCTTTCCCAGCTGAATTTGCCTCTGGCATATAGACAGGTTGCATGATTTAAAACTTATATGTATATCATCTACACAGACTGAGTATGATATTCAAGGTGGCAGCGTTTTTCGTAGAGTGTTCATTATTGTAGTATCTTTAAAAATATCACGCAGCTGAGCACTCCTTGTGGTACACCGTTTTCCTCCACGAAGACTCTTTACATTGCAGTTCCCACCCTTATTCTATGCTTCCGTTAAGACAAGTAGCTTTTTAATATGCTAAACATGTTGCTTGACACGCCATGCGACGCGAGGTCTTGCAGTATGTCACGCCTCCAGATAGTGTCGCATGTTTCTTCCTGATCAAAATATATTGATAGCCAATATTGTTTATGAACAAATACGACTCGTATATAGCTCTCAAGTAGGACTATGCTATCTGCTGTGCACCTTCCTGGTCTAAAACCGGCTTGGCGGTGATCCAAAGTTCCATTGTTTTCCAAAAAGTACAATAATCGGCGGTTTGTGATTTTTTTCAAACACTTTACATACACAGTTTGTTAAAATGATAGGTCTGCAACTGTGTACACGGGAGGGGTATTTTCTTTGCTGTATAATTGCAACTACTATAGCTTCCTTCCAGCAGGACGGGAATTGAGCACTGGAAAATCGCATATTCCAAAGAATACGCTATCACTTCTGGACCTTTTCCTTGCAAATGCTGCCGCTGTCCGCCCCAACCCAAAAATTCAGGTTTGTGAAGGTATATCAGACCACAATATCGCGTACCTTTCGTTGGAAGTGAATTTTGCCCCATAGACTGAAAAACAAGAAATTCTCCCAGTTTTCTCGCGTGCCAGTGATATTGACGTATTGAACACTTTTGTGAATTTCATGCCATGTGTGAATCAAACGTACTTTTTAATATTGAAATATGGGGTGACTGCAAGCTCCTGGTTCAAAAATGTATCCGCGACATTATACGAGTGAAGCAAAAGGTTATGTCGAAGTGCAATCCTTGGGTAACAAAATAAATACTACGAATAGAACGGAAGCTGCAAAAAGGCAACACAACAACACAATCAACACCCAACTGTTCCCAAGAATATAGCCAACAATCGCAGCATCAGTAAGTGGACGCGCTCCACCAGCGTGGTCGAACATTTTCAGCTGCGAACTGAGGTGGTGGCGAGGTAACAAGGATTAGATGATAACGAACTAATGTTCCCGAGTCCGACGACCAGAACTCAGGGACCTTGAGACCGGAGACCTCGGGGTCGCAGGGTTTTGGCGTTGACGGCAGTACTTGATCAGCAGAATTCGAGGCCATGACGGACTGAATAGAAGGCGGACTGCGGAGGCAGCGGAACTCGAGGTCCTTGCAGCGATAGGCCCATTGAAGCGGCTGAGGCACCCGTAGCTGGGAGCGATGGCGCGAAGTTCGGAGTCAATAATTTGTCAGTGAAGAAAAACGAGACAGATGCTGGGGCTTGTTCTCCGCAAAAACATGGCTAGCCAAGCCCGCTCAATCAGGCGGAAGCCTGATTCCACCGATTCCATGGCTCGCGCACCGCCAGCGCGCTGGGCATGTCCTTGTCGTCTTTAAGCACCGCACCATTGTGGCATGTAGTAGTGCGCTACAAAACCAACGAAGCCATACTGTTAATCTTTTTCTGACAAGACGTCGTTCGATTATGAACTAATTGTTCCCATGCGAAGTATTTCTGGGTTTACCTGCACTATATCAGCGTTACCTTGCCAAATGTAGTAAGTATTTTACTTACATATTTTCTGCACGTTTCTGAACCGATTCGTTCTTCGACCATAACCTTTCTGGCGCCAGTTCGGGGACGAGATTGGCAACTGAAAATGCAAAAGTAGGTGTTATCAAAAATTGCTTGGGATAGCATGCAACAGTTGAAACTGGCCTTTCTTGGCATAAGTGGGCACAAGTGGATTTTTACTGGGTACGTTACGTTTCCTCCACAAATACTCGCTCGGGCGCCATGGCACCTCAGATGCTAACGCTTCGCAATTTTGAGCGGACTCGGTTCCAACTGCGATGGCGCAATTCTTATGGGGCTTGATTGCAAGAACATTCTACTCCCATGCCTTTAGTGCACGGTAAGGAAACCGATTCTGGCAAAGTTATTTGTGAGGCCACCACTTCGGAGCACGCCTTATTGTGTATTGTGATTAGTGTTATACATCGTCCCCCCGGCTCTACTCTTAATGTTCTTCATGCTGTTTCAAATTTCATGAGCGAGATCAACATTGCTTCGTCGAGTTTTATCTGCATGGGTGACTTCAACGCCCCTGGCATCCACTGGCCATCATTGTCTGCAGTCGGTCGCGACACAGCTATATGTAAAGAACTAATCAACATTTCCTTGTCCTTTGGTCTCACCCAGGTTGCTCCTACTGCAACCAGATTAAATTCCGTCCTTCACTTAGTTTTTTTAAGCGCTAACCGAGCCGAACGTGACTTTTCTTGCGAGGTAATTGATGGTATTTCAGACCATAAAGGCGTTTTAGTGTCACTCTCCTGTCCAATTTCTAAATCCCCCTACACGTTTACTAGTTTCCCTGATTTCACTCGTGCGGACGACAACTCCATTACTGATGCCTTATCTTATCATTTCGATATGTTTAGTGCACTTGCAGATAACCAGGACGTCAACTGCCTTGCTAATTACTTTGAGCATCTTGTCAAATCATGTATCGAACGTTTTGTGCCCATTAAAACTAAGAAAAAAAATTCTAACATTCCGTGCATGACTCGCGATATCTTGCATTTGTCCCGTCGCGTTCGAAGATTAAGGCGTTCCAGAAGAGGCACTGATCCCATGGCGTTGGATAGATTTCTTAAGGCAAAGAAAGAACTCAATCTTATGTCGCAAAATGCCAAGGATTTCTTTTTTCGCGTTCACCTGCACTATTTGTTAAGAACTAACCCACGAAAATTTTGGTCTTCTATTTTACCTCGCGATGCTTCATCCACTTCTTTCAGAATAGATAATGACGTCACCAACGACCCGGCGGTGATATCCGATGCATTCAACAAGTATTTCCAATCCGTGTTTGTTTCCGATAACAACTTCATCCCGACACTTACCAATATAGTTTCTTCTGAAGCAATCAGTGACGTTGAGATAAACTGCGAAGGCATCCTCAACCTTATATTAAGCCTGGATGTTAAGAAATGCACCGGTCCGGACGGGATACACAACGCGTTCCTTGTTCGTTATTCGTTGTGGTCATCAAAATATTTGTCAGTCATATTCAGAAACTCCTTATCATCCTCTACTGTACCTTCTTCATGGAAGTTAGCCAAAGTGGTCCCTCTTTATAAATCTGGAGATAAGCAGTGTTTGACGAACTACAGACCAATTTCACTGACGTCACAGTCATGCGAAATTCTGGAACACGTCATTCATAAGCACATCACGCCTTTCTGGAATCGAATAATTTACTGTCTAACATGCAACATGGGTTTAGGCGTGGTTTTAGCACGTTAACGCAGCTAGTTGAGTTCACGCATGACATTTCATTTAACCTTGACGTAGGCAACCAGGTTGATGCCATTTTTATAGATTTCTCGAAGGCATTTGACACCGTTTTATATTCTAAACTTATTTCTAAACTTAATGCTACACTGAATAATCCTCATTTATTAACTGGATATTAAGCTTTTTCTCATTTCACTCCAGTTCGTCTCTTACAGTTCGACTGACTCCGCTACTGTTGATGTAACATCAGGTGTGCCCCGAGGCTCCGTCCTTGGGCCTCTTCTTTTTTATTATACATAGACGATTTGCCACTTCACTGCTCTTCTAACATCCGTCTCTATGCTGATGACTACGTTCTATATGAAGTGATTAAATCTTCTAATGATCATTATCGCCTTCAAGAGTCGTTTTCTAGGTTTTGTGATTGGTGTAACATTTGGCAAATGAACATTAATTTCAATAAAACCGTTCTGATGTCTTTCTGCAACAAATCTTCCCCCTCCCTTTTCAGTTGCTCGTCCAATGGCCCTACAGTAGATAAGGTTTCTGAGTATAAGTATCTTGGTGTCATTTTCACGCATAACATGTCATGGTCCAAACACACTGACTACATATGCAGTAAAGCACTATAATAATTAGGTTGTTTGAGGCGAACGCTAACCCGATCTCCTAAAGACACAAAGTTACTAATGTATAAATCTCTAATCCGCCCTGTTCTTGAGTATGCATCTGTAGTTTGCAGCCCGCATAAGCAGTTAGAGATTAGTAAACTAGAGGCTCTACAGAAAAAAGCTGTGCGATTTATATGTCATCATTACGATCGAAACTTTTCGCCCTCTTCAACACTTTCTTCCTTGAACCTAAACACGCTCTCTTCTCGTCGCCGTGTCGAATCACTAAAATTCTTGCATTGCATTGCCAATTCTTTAGTTAGGCTCTCAAATGATAATTACATTAACTTCGCGCCGGGATCATCAACGAAAACTCATCATGACCTAAACTTAATACCCTACTACGCACGTACTAACATGTTCAAGTTCAGCTTTTTTCCCCGCTCAATCGAAGACGGGAATTCATTACCTGGATCCATTCGCTCATGCTCATTCCAAATTTTTGCAACCTCCATCCCAGATGCATTATCATGGGTATAGGTATGGGCATAATCAGGCATGGATATGCCTGGCAGCATTTGTATAGCTTCTTGTGTATTCTTTCATCAGTGCTCTTTTGTAAAGGTGTTCACTTGTATTTTTGTGTGTTTTTCTTTCATCTGTGCTCTTTAAAAGTGTTCACTTGTGTTTACCGCTGTATACCCCAAGGCATTTTCTGTACATTTCTTAACCCACTCCTGCTATAGCGCAAATTGCGCTGCAGCATGTATAAATAAATAAAATAAAATAAATAAATAAATCATGTAGAAGTGACGGCTCTGTCAAACGCAAAACATTTCAAATAATTTTAACTATATTCAGCTATAGAAAGCGTACGCAGATAGATTCAACTAAAGGCGGCATTTCGAGCTTGCACTGGTTCCAGCAAGATCGCGGCTTCAAGATATTCGTTTCCCCAAATTCGCTATGCAAATTGCTATTTCTGAAATCGGCAAACAGTGCAGTCGACGTATTTTGATATGATGGTCAGGATCAAGTAAGTGTTTTTTTTAACTGGCCGACCACAATAACTTTATGCTCGGTGATACCTTATCGGGCGCCCACGTAAGCTGTGCACACGAAAATGTTTGTTATGCACTATTTTAAACGCAAACATTTCGCATGCGGTTAATTCTAAGGCACTCATTTTTAACAGCATGATTGCATTTCAGCTACAATGCATTGAACGCTCCTTCCGAACATTTAAAATTTTCGTAATTTTCCGTCTGCAAATTGCACAGTATGCCACCGAATTTTAAGTCGCGTCAATGTCTTCATTGTTTGCCAAGTATGAACGTATTTCACACTCCTGCCCTTGAAGGAGCTTTGTTATAGTAATAGACAACGCGTCATTTGTCCTACGCAGTGTATCCGCAACCTTGCCCCCCTTACTCCTCTTCAACTCAACCGTAATCTAAGCTTCATCGGTCAGCTCCCTAATAAGTACCGCCACTTTCTTTCTCTTAATCTTTCCCCAGGGTCTCCAAGTAATTTTATACTGTTCCGTAACCTTTTCAAAAGTTTGATGTAAGTGCACAAGGTTCATGAGAGGCGCTCGCGTAGCTAGAGTGACATCATTCGATCAGGCTGTGATTGTCAGGACTCCGCACTCAGGCTAATTTTTAACCAGAAATGTGCCTCTTCCACAATTAGCCCAGCATGTTTGCAGAATCAGTACGAAACGGCTAGCTTAGATAAAGCAAATAAACGAGAGATGCGCTTTCGACTAAATTATGGGCTATAGCTTTAAGCTATAGACCTCGTACCAGCTTTCAGGTTTAAGTCTAATCTTTTCATGGCCCACATAGGCTACGCGCAATAGCTGTATTCACGCTAAGAGCTTTTAACGTCGGACTGTGCGTATATTAAGCTTGATAGGAAGGCGATAGGTTGCATGTTTCTTAAGGTGGGGTTGGTGAGACTTCGTTCTCACAAAATGCAGGAATATCTTAAGTATCAGGTCGCATGACTACGGTCGGTCAGATACCCTTGTTGTTTTGTGGTTACAGGAGCATAAAACTTCTTTCAAAAATTGAACGTATTGCGGAAAACCAAGCCACTAATGGAGAGAGACCCGCATGTTGTTCCGTACAACGATAAAGTGGTCCATAACCCAAATAAAGTGGCCAGCAGGTACAAAGTACGTATTGTTTCTTCGGCTCCGCGGAAGCTCGCTGGCTTGAGTCCGCACATCTTAAGGCCGTAGCAGCGCAGCCTATGGGGGGAAAAGCATGTAAGGCCGGGTTTGACTTGCGTGCTCAAGGTGGTGCACCTACTTCTACTTACGTGCGGCTGGGTGTATATCGGCCTCGCAGGCCGTTGCGTCAGTGATAGGGCAAGAGAACACAACCTGTCGATTAAGATTGAGATTAGGGCACATTCGTCTCTGCAGTGCTATTCCTGCCAAGGTGTGCCAGATCTTTCCGCTATCTACATACTTGTTAGAAGCAAACATACCCTAGCACTACAATAGTGCCGGCCTATTTATAAAGATGAAACGTGACGTCCGTGTCAGCGATGCGTTTTTGGCTTTAAGCAGAACATAACACCACTTTTTGGATTTGATAAAGAAGCAAATTTGTTTCTGGTTATTGTGAGCAAACGTACGAGTGCAATTTGCCACCTTCCCCTCTGAATGTGATCGCATCTAACTGCAACAGACTAATGGCGTTTTTACTGGTCGATGTGGAGCGGCCGCCGAAATCCTCGAGCGATCGCTCGGGTTTCACAAATCCGAATCCGCCAGCAGACCGCAAAAACGCTCCGCGACGGATCACACAGGAAGTCTGCGTACACGTCGCACGAACCGGTTCCGAAAACCATGCCCGACTTCCATTCTGTACGTTTCCACAGCGACCAAACTCGCCGTCCCCCGTGGGTAATTTGACCGTGGCAGTTGCATAGTCCGTCATTTTCATGTCGCGCCTGCAAGGATTGTGTATGCACAACGTGCATAGAAAGCTTCGTACAGCACTTGCGTCACTTCGTGATCGCTGTCGTCCCAGCTCTCATCGCTAAACGCGAGCGCTGCAGCAGCACCGAACGCAGCCATTTTGCGAAACAACACAATGTAGTGCGTACCAATCGGGTACCGATTTTGCTTGAAGACGGAAGTGACGCGTGCTATTTCCGCCCGAATCCGCGCCTCGGTGGCGGAGCAAGGGAGAGAGATCCGGCGCGGAGCGAGTTGATCCCAAACGACCAGTGGAACGCGCGAACCCGCTCCAGATCGACCAGTGAAATTCGGATTCGTTGCCGCGGAGCAAGAAATCCTGCTCCGAATCGACCAGTGAAAAACGCCATAAGATGAACCAGCTAGGCAAGCAACCACTATAGATACGTTACATCAAAGAGAATATTCGTCAAAAGCTCAACGAATTTACTAAGTCAATTTGTAGCACGGCACTCTCAACTACTAGCGCACAGAACATTCATTCATCAGCCTCGTACATGTTCCACGCCTTCATCAAAGGCGTTATATTATCTGATCGAGCTTTAAAGGAAAGCTTTCTTTCCCTCTTCGCTACCCAGCGAAGACCGCGAATGTACGTATACAATGCATACGCAATAATAAAATAATTATTTGATCTACGAAAAAGCCCTTAACAGAAATAAAGTTTACCACTTCTGGCACGATGCGATGTGCCATACGAGACAACGATAATAGCGAACCGCCTAAGAGCTTATGAACAAAGACGTACAACTATGCCTCAAGCAAACACGCCTCCTAGTATGTTCTATGGACTGCACAGATAAATAGCAGTGGTGCAAATCACCACTCTCGTATTAGAATAAAGGCTGAATAATATATACATCGACGCCAACATCACCGCTAATTATCGTCAACCAAAGAAACAGCATGCGAAGCTTCGATTACATCGATTTCCGCAGTGTGTGGGATCCGCACGTTTTTCGTGTTGCCCATCTGCTCTTACGACCTCCACCCTCAAATGGGACTTTCTGCTACATTACAAGGTCGTCATCGGTAGTTGTCGTGCGGAAGCGGAGCTATCCATCGGCCGGTGGTTCTCTTAGTACTAGCAATAGCGAGCTCTTCGTCGATGCCGACACAAAAATATCCGTGGAAACTTCTGGTAGTAATTGTTGACCACTCCGGTGCTGCGGAACCAAACACCACTGTATTATTTACGCCATCTAACGTGTTTGCGCAAAAAAATAATTTTTCTCTCGCTTGCCGCCCTCACTAATACCTATCGGGCCACGGGGGTGTTGGTCTCCGACCACTACCCACACCCGGTTGTTTTACAGAGTAGAGATGTCCTTAGGATGTGTTCAAGCTGTCGAATGCGTTGAAAATATTGATTATCCTGAAGACTTCCCCCGTTGTCACGTTGATGTCATCAATACCGTGCCTAGCCCACCGCATTAAACTCCCACATCGGCGCTGATATTTCTCCAGCTCATCGCCACCAACATCTAGCTATCCTTTAAAATTTTGTGTCCTTGGCTGTAATTCGTCCTCACTGATCCACGCGGCAACTTTGTCCCATAACATCGACACTCGTCCGCAAGCCCCACGGCGACATCGTCCTTAACCCGTTTAAGCGTAAAAATAAATAAATTGACTTTGCCCCTTCGAGAATTGAGTTGGCATAAGTTCAAGGTTGATCTGGTCCACTCCAAAAGTTCACTTGGCTCACACCCAATAATTTCAGTGGCCCACTCCTCAAATTGACTTTTCACCATTTGAAAATTAAGTTGGCGCACGTTCAAAACAGACCTGGCTCACTTTCAAATTGACTGACTCTCTCTCAAAATTTGGGTGGCCCACCCCCAAAATTATCTCTGCCCAATTAGAAAATTGAATTGATCCACGTTGTAGGTATTGATCCACGTTGTATTTATCAACGTAGCTTGTATCCTACCATATCCTGAAAAAGGAATACACTCAAATTCAAGAATGGGGTGGACTAAAGTTTATATTCCGAAAGTAGCTCTACGCATACGTATGTTTCTATTACTGAACCGGCGCAACAATGCCATTACACATTCATCTTTAAAAGAATTTGATACGGTTTCCTGCTTCCGGTTAAGCTTGCCATCATACGTTAGGTCTAGGTACCTCAAAGCTGCAACTGGCGGTATCGGTTCATTGCGATAATGGAGAGAAGTGAAACTGGGATTTCAGATTTGAAACACAAGTACGAAGCATTTATGGGCGTTAAGCGAAAGAATCCGTCCTGCCAGAGCGTGAGCTTGGACTAATATGATTGCAAAGTTTGGCATAACGTATTCCTGCCCAGTGATATGGAGAAATGTGCATTATCATCAGAATATAGATAGAGTTGCACCTGCTGGCGAACCGGGACAGAAGATAACAAATTAACAAACAAAAGTGGTGAGGGAACTGATCCCTGCGGTACCTGTCTCGTCTGTTTACATGCACCCGATGTCGCCCATCTTGTAAACAAAAGAATTCTCTATCCGAAAGGAAATCTATCCATGCCTATAAGTAGTCTGTAACAGCAGAGCTAGCGCATCTAGAAAAGAAAATTTCATATTCGAAGCTGTCAGATGCTTTTGCAATATTGAAAGCTACGAATCTAAGCATGAAGTGAACAACGTTGGAGGGATGGTGTCCCTATGCCCGACATATTTTCTTGTTAGGTAATCTTATACTACTCCTTTGGAGAAAGAAGTTAGCTGTACAATCTTTGTAGATGTTTTCCAATGCATTCCCGTACGTCTTCTATGCTCTTTGATCACGCAATGGCTCCGTGATCGCTCGTATCTCTACGGAATGAAATGCCTTTTCATATTCTATTAGCACAATATATATAACTTTAATATACTCTCGCAATATCTCAATTACCTGATTCAATTGCACGATTATCGAATTCACAGGACAAAACCAGTTCCGAAATAGTAATATTCAAATTGTCTGTCAAATTGCGTTCGCGTTCCATTTGCTTTTGTGCTTCAATGCATCAAACGGCATTTTATTTGAAAAGAACTAAGTGGAACAACACCGAGTTTTTACCTTAATTATTGCGCCACGCGTATCGAAACAGGCACCATCCTCAGAATGTGTTCCGTGTGTAACTTACTAGTTACAATTCTTAGATTGAAACATGTGCCTTAAGGTAATTAACTGAAAAGGTAATTATTCTAGCACATTTCCGAATTTCATGCAAGTAATGACCATCTTATTCAGTTATTTATCTGGATGACTAGAACTGTGCGATTTGCCACAGACAAGTTCTTATTAAATTTGGCTGAGCTTAAACAAAAGAAAGCTCCCCACCGAATCCTTCGGCTGCTTTTACTATATCATCGAAAACGCTGATGACATCATTCTGCTTAACTTTCACAGCATTTACCTTGTCCTCTCTCATTAAAAGTTGTTTTCTGGCTGTTTTCATGCCACGGCCATATTTTACTGCTTGTTCTCCTTTTGCGACGTATAATGTGCAGGGTGGTATCTCCTAAGTTTAATTGAATTCTTAGGAATTGCTTGATGCAGATAACATATTTCTTGCCCACGTGCCTCTTTACTCAGAGGCCCACATTACTTGCACGAGGAATTGAAACATATTTCCCTAATTAACAAAAACCTGCTAACTAGCTTCCGAATTATTCGTTTTACGGCACGCATTACAATTTACGAATTGTAGCCGGTGGGTTACTAAGGCGCATGCACTTTGAATGAATTTCCAGAATATGAGCCAGTTTGGAGATATGTGGCATCAATCTTACCTTATATGCAGTGTTCTTCCACTTGTTTTTTTTAACAAAACGCTCTTTTATAATATTAACCCCAAAAGTAAGATGAAGAACATCCATGCAGTTCGCCCACACTTTCGGAAGTAAATATCGAAACGGTTGTCATTCTTGAAATTTATTTCAAGTAGATACGCGTTGCAAGTTCGCCGGCTACAATTGGCAAATTGCGTTATGTGGCGTAGTGTAATTCATTGAACAGTTAAGTAGTGAAGGCTTGCTAAAAAGTGGAACATGTGTTTCTGTTCCTCGTGATAGTTATGTCCACCTCTTCGAATCATGTATTTCAAGAACAAGAATATGCCAGCTGCCACAGGCGATATAGATACATATATATATATATATATATATATATATATATATATATATATATATATATATATATATATATTTATATATATATATATATATATATATATACGAATATCATGTGACCCGCTTTCCGCACTTCACGCTCTCTTAGAGTGTTACGTGAGAGTAGCTATGCGTACGACTTTCTTGCATAGGCCAAAACTACGCGACCTTCCAAAGTCAGTATTTCATTATTCAAACAAATACATCAGTTTGTTTGTGTCATTCTTTGTGGCTGGGGATATTTTGTACAGCGCATAACACTTCCGTAATGCGGAATGGAGACGAAAGTGCACATCCTGTGTACACGCTGTCATCATGTACCTGCTCCCATAAAAAAAGTTTGCAAGGGCGGGACTGCCTGATTTCTTACCTCACAATATACAGGGCAACAAATAGAAGACAAAATGTTGTTCTCTTCATAGTGCAGCCTCTTCCGACTTCTGAAAGAAACCAAAACGAAATCGGGCCTTTATTGTGTCGCAGGTAAAGATGCACTTGTCGTATAAACATGCAACAGAAGCATTAGTGCTGCTAAGGAGCCTTTTCTTTATGACTCACTTGCCACTAGTTAAGCACGCCAGGTTTTTTTTGCTGCAGTAACCTAAACAAAACGCAACCCTTCGCACTTCGCTTCATTCTGGGCCACGAGTAGTGCAATTAGTTATTTTTTCTTGGGGCACATAAGAAATTTCAAAGTCGTGTCCGTATTGTTTTATATAGACGAATGGATGGTACCAGAGTGAGCTCTCTCACACCCAGCTGCAACATAAAAGCCCAACTGCTGCCAAAATGGTTGGTACCAGTTGGATTACCCACGACCACATCAGTTTACAGCTGATTTTTAGATAGTTGAACGAGGTTTACCGAATATAGTTTAGTGAATCTGGGAAAAGGTGGTAATTCGTCTGTATGATGAATAACCAAGCTGTAAGCATCTATTAGCTAATCGCTCAGTATATTTTATTTCAATACAAGCGCAGTAAAGGAGTGCCCTAAAGAGTAAATAAATATCTAATAAATTTAGTAGCTTGTCTAAACAGGTACAGAATTTATTTTTATTTTGTCTATTCTTACGTACAGATTATTGAAGGGCCAGCGCATATCTGCAGAGTCTAATGAAAAAAATATTCTCAGCGGTTTATGAAATGTATTCAAATTTCCTTCACCAATTAGAAATATTAGATGAATAAATGATTTCTTCATTACTAGACGACAGCGTGACACATTTAAAAAATTACTGCAGAAGGTCGAAAATATATTACGCAAATTACAATCATTCATTTATGAACGCGCCATCTGATCCCAATAGAAGACCACGCTCACCATGCTAGGAGCTCATAACCGTATCTAGAAATGGTTCGAGCTTTGTTCTTGTTTTTCCTTTTTCTTGGCCGGCGCGTTGGGTTCCTAGCAATTTCACACTGAACAGCGGGATTGAATAGCTAATGACCGCATATGGGACAGCATTACAAGACGCCCATTAGTGACGAGATTGATTTTGTCTCACAAGCGGGAGAGCACCAAGCAAACGTCTTCAAAAAGCTGCGATATCGGTCGCCAAAGGTCACTTGATGGTGAGCCGCAAGACGTGAGGGCTCTTACGGCTGTCTACTATGGAAACCACATTTACGCTAATCGGCTGCTTACTTCCGCTGTTCTGATGCAACAGGCCATAATGTATATTACTGCAAAAATTATAACCGTCCACTTTCTGCATTCGCTTTAAGTCAAATATTGACGTCAGTCTATTAGCTCTTGCAGGTTAAACGTTATCTAGGAATACTTACATAATTAATTGTGTATCTACTGGAGTTAATGATTTTTGAGTTTATGAATCCCTGATTATATTAATCCCGAGAAAACCATCCGATAATGTCAGTTTTGTTATTCTTAACGATGTTTAATTCGCACTTCGTGAAACACCCGGGATAAAAGTACTGTGCAGTTCATGGTACCAATCAACTAAGACAAGCAAACGAAAACAACTGCCACAAATTCATCGCTCGATAAATTTGTGTAACTCAAAGTGTAAATGTGGGAGAGCATTGGAAGTTGGCTAAAAATATTTTATGCTTGAGGAGCGCATTTTAGCAGGTATTCCGTTTCAGAATTCTTCGGTCTACGGGAGAAGGCGGTATTTAAATAGGTCCACTCCAGATTAAACTACACATATGATTGGTATGTGGCAGTTTCTGGTGGATGATATTTCAGTGTACTGTAACCCTTGTTTTAGAAAGATGCACCTGAATAAACTGAAACAATAATTTAGAAGATTGACGGACCCGACGTTGCGTGGTTTAGGAAGATTAGTGACACCAAGGAATGCTAGAAGAATGTAGGGTGAAAGTACCTATCAGCGTCGCTAGATTGACGCCGCATTACCATATACGCCAAGAATGGAGAATCAGTCAGGCAGATGGAAACTATTAGAGTGCTAGGACTTCACATGCAAGCGAATGGATCTAATTGCAGGATGATACAACATATCTCTAACAAGTCAGAAGAAGTCAATTACCAACAGGTATAAGGGGCTAGAAGAAGACAGCGTCATAAGATTGGTACAGGCATTCGCCTTTTGCCACTTCTCGTACATGGCAGGCATGCTACAATGGACACAGGCTGATAAGAACAAGCTAAACGCTTTAATCAGACGACTTATAAAACTGCACTAGGACTTCCCATCAGCACGGCCAATAGCTTATCGCGCCTAGGGCTCCATAACACACTAGAACAGATAGCTGAGGCTCAACAGGTGGCCCTCCAGGAGAGATTAATGGGGACACGACCAGGGAGGGCGCTACTTGAAGAAATTGGCGTAGAAATTAACAACCACACGAACGAAGCAGAATTATTAACAAAATTGCAAGCGAGGCTACGAGAAACAATAAAGATGACCCCGTTCCCTAGGAAGGTGCACCCGACACATAACCTCGAGAGACGGAAGGCAAGGGCGAAGGCACTCCTTCAAGACATAGATCAACATAAGCAGCAGGTGGTGTTTGTTGACGCTGCCTGAGTTAAAGATAAGGATGCGTATACCTCCGTTGTTGCAATCACTCAAGGTAGCATACGGGAGGCACCACCGTCTATATCAAGGACCCAACACTAGCAGAACAAGTAGCAATCGCCTTAGCCATCCGGGCTAATCGGTGGACACATACTTACAGAGACTCTAGAACAGCCATACGCAACTTTACCAACGGATATGTGACACCGATAGCAACAAAATTACTAGAGAAGGTCAACAGTGAAAGGATTGAAATCCGCTGGTTTCCTGCACATCTCGGGGTGGTGGACGGAGCTCGGAGAAACCTCAATGAGGTGGCAAATGAAGCAGCACGAGGACTTTCTAGCCGTGCTCTTCAAGACCGAGCAAGTTACACTTCACCCGGGGAACACAGCGATCGATTATTAACGTATAACAAAATCACGAAGCATTATTATTTAAGCAGAAGCGAATACCTATTGCCACACGGTAACCTTTGCAGAGCACAAGCGGCCACATTGCGTTTGCTGCAGACAAGAACATACCAAAGTCTAGATTTTATTAACAAGATCTATCCGGAGAGGGAAACTCAAACCAACTGTAATAACTGCAATGACATCATTACTCTTCACGACATGCTTTGCCAGTGCCCCGCGGTCTTCACAGACTGTGACAAGGAACAAGAATGGTGGAGGCAAATGCTACACAGTGAATCACTCACTGACTAATTACGGGCAGTCCAGAAAGCCCGCGATGTGACTGAAGGGCTCGGACTGCCAGTCCCAACGTGGGAGCGGCCCGCGTCAACCTAGAGTTGACCTTCAGGAGCCAATAAAGTTATTCATACCATACCATACCAGTGGTTTGTCGTGAAGATTACGGTAAGACGTGTTTTCCTTAGCTCACATTTTGTGGGCGGAGTACTTGTTGTGAGTAGCTTAGATTTCTCAACTTTGTGGCGCTTTGTTTCAAGCAAGGTTACTAGGATGATACTACCGCAAATCGGTCGCGAATAGAATGCTGCGACACTTATGTTCCGATCGCCACTGTGCGATGTTGAAGCATTAAATGAGTAATTTAAAAACGCACGACAGGTGATTGTAACGGCAATCACCTGTCGTGGGAAACGCGTAGCTAATGTCCTATAAAAGTTTATTAAATTTGCCCACACACCTAGACCAAACATTAAAACTGGAATTATTAGGACACTTATATATATCAAGTGATATGGATAGGTTATCTAGCATGCAGGTACAAGGATAACGACGCGTTGTACTTGGAAACTCTGTCTAGGAAGTGACTGATACTCAAGAAAATAATGAGAGGTCCAAGTGCTAAGCCTTATGGCACCCCAGAAGAATCAAACAAGTTGAAAGAAATATTAAAAGGGATATCAAAAAGACGACTGAGTAATTATATGACATAAAATTTTTTATACTGTAGTCAGAAGCTGGTGAAAGTGCCTAAAGTTCTTACAAAAATACGAATAATACACCTATCAGACGACTAAGGCCAATATATAAAGGAATCTGAATGACAAATTCCATTAGCTGAGCGTTGGTGCTGAAGCTGTGTCAAAAACTAATATTTTCTATCATACGATGCACCATTAACATAGGATGCTGGCAACAAAACTGGCAGCACTCGACATTAATCCATACATTTTTTAACGCCTGGAATTTTCCAGGGCTTGTACCTCACGTGCCATGTCGCACCAAGTGATCCACGCCTGCTGTTAAAAACACGCTCCGGTTTTATTGAGCGCAATGCGAATCCTTGCCTTCCCTTTCAATTAACGAGTGATATTCCTTCATTTGAAACGACTAACGTCTTTTTTTAGCGACAGTTCGCTTACCGTATTGAATAACGACTGTGTGGCGCTCTTTGGTTGCTACTGCGTAAAATTAACGTCTGATCGTCAAGCTGTAACGATTCTTCATCGCATCTGTTTCGGCATAGTGCTGTGTACCGAATCAATCGTCCCGACAGTAGACGTTACTAGGCTTTTAAATGAACAGCAACCTCACCTTCACCGATTACTGCCTCTAGGTTTCCCATTGGCATAACGGGTGTTACTATAGCTCAGATTGTTATACCATCTCTGCTCCTACTAAGGGCATGTCAGTGTGATGTGCGCACTCACCTGGCTCGGAGGCGCCATTGTGGGCACTTTCCATTCCCCTCAAGATCTCAGTGTCTACACTCTTGAAAAAGTTTACACGCTTTGTGTCTTATCTTGTCCCACAACAATAATACTCATTTGCTTTGCTTGCGCTTCTTTTCTTCAAAACTCAGCGCTCGCTATTTTCCTGTCGAGAATGCTGTGTCACGCTGAGGACATGCAAGCGGTTCGTGACTGAACTACGAAGCTCACAGCCTTAACGAACGGAAATGCGGGCGATACAGATGACAGTTATTGTTGTCGGCCAATGTATCACCCACAAGGTGTAAACTGTTTGAACAGTGGAATTTCGCACTGCATGCCTCGGTGAATTTCGCCTGCTTGCCCGCAGTAACAGCAAAACCGCAACGATCCTGAGTGAACTAAACGCTAGTCTTCATGGAGTAATGTCGTGAGGCAACGGCGGGCGTACGATGTCTGCAACTTAGAAGTTCTGAATAAAAACAAGAACAGCGGAACCCAGGACGAGCGAGTAAAAAGGGCAGAGCGCTCTGTCCTGTTTACTCGCTCGTCCTGTGTTGCGCTGTCTCTGTTTTTATTCTAAAGATGAAACAACCAGCCCCAATGAACACAGCCCCAAGAACTTCCCAGGCTGCCACGTGGGGAACACCATCCGTTGTACGGGTAGTGCCTCTATTATTCTGTCGACCCCAATAGGATCGCACTGGTAGGGCTGCGACGCTAGCTCGCATCATACAATGTTACAGGGTGAAACCATCCTGTTCTCTAGCCCCGTAATCGGGGGAAACTTCATCTAGGATATGGCATGCTGGGCGTGTTGCAAAATGCCACCGCTTTTGTATGTTGTCAGGTCCCAGTGAAGGTGAACAGCAGTAAAAATGTGAATTTTGACAGTAATCTTACATAGGGCAAACCTGTGCGCACAAAAACAAGAGACGCTCGAAACACAACAATAGTGGCTAACAAAGTCAACTGTGTTCGAAATCAGAATTACGGATAAAACTCGTCCGCTTTTATACATGAGTCGTCGAAGGTTACAGTGTAATCGCTGGTTGCGGCTTGTCTTGCAGGAAATACTACAGATTGTGTTTCATGCATACATTCAGATTAGGTTCGTTTACCGCTTACGATGGATAGAACCAACGATAACTTTCGAAAAACTTCAGTTACAGATAGGTGCATCTAGAGGAGAGTGATCAAACTGCAACACAGATTGACTTTTCAAAAATGTTCACCAAGAATATGCACAATTTAAAGGGGTGTCACTATAGACACATATTGCTATGTTATAGCTAGGCTCGAGTATTCCGCAGCTCTTCAACCACTTGTTATTCTACGAAGTTAGTGAACCGTTTCATGAAAGTGTTTGGAATGTGGTAGAAACGACCGGACAAGTGGAGCAATGCGTTTCGCTTCATCGCTACAGCAAGGAAATTAGTTGTTCACAGTTATGGCGAAATATTTGCTGTCAGACACTCCCTGAATTGCTAAAGCCAATGCTTTTGTGCTTCTAACGGGTCACATAGTTTCACAGCTTCCTCTGGGCGTCTCCTACATGGACAAAAACACAATAGCGCGAAATGTCATGCTGTGGGTACGTTAAAAGAGCAGAATCATTACGAAAAGAAATAAAAATATCCATATATTGATTACACTACTACGTTAACAGAACATAGACACTAAATCGGAGACAGACAGCGGCGAGCACAATTTGCGGTCCCAGGATCTTTTCGCATTACACACTTTGCAGTTGCTGTACATCTCACCGTCTATTCAAGTACAGTCACAGGCGCTCTTCCACACTGCAGATCGTAAACGTAGACCCATGTCTATTAGCAATGCGCATCGAATCTAAATAAAGTCAGCTGTCTGACTGAAATTCGTAGCAACGTTCACAAAATTTGCCATACACAAAAGCTCTTGTGTTGAGGACCAGTATGCTAAGAGCGATGCATGGAGTGAACAGGTAGACACTAAATATGAAAATATGCATGTGTAGCATTCGTGTTGAGTGTGAGACCTCTACCTAAAACTCATCGCAAATATTTGGCACATGCATTTCTATAAATGAAGTGTATCAAATTGTCGCATTTGATATTCAACTCACCAAGGGCTACTCAAACTCGATTAAGGCGTGATGGGTTTTCGCACTTAGCTGATAAGCTAAGCAACAAGTAATGAAAAAAATTTATTTTTGCAGGTTCAACTTGCGTAGAACAGTATGTCCGTAGAACTGGCACAGGGCGAGACGCGGGATTATCTGCATAACAAATAGTGTATTTTTTGCACTGCACCTTGATGCTGTGAAACATTTCTGCCAACACATGATGCTTCGATGCATGAAGTATTCCTAGTGAAAACAAAATCCGACGCTTACCTTTCTTGGTATCGTAAATGACCGACCAGACCCACCTACGAACAACAATCGTAACACCCGACTACCACAGTGTTATGTCTCTAAAGGGACTATTCATAGCCCTTTTTCTTTTCAACGGAGCCCATTTATCAGTGGTGGCTTATTCAGTTCTCTGCGCAAAAAAAAAACACCGTTCATTGTCATAACGCCGAAAGATGGGCGAGTTAGAAAGGATGCATACTTGGTAACCAGCTCAAAATATTAAACCGTGCCTTGTGTCCCTCTACCTGTGGGTCCTGTTATTTTCACGCTGGCTAACAAGTATGTTTATTGTAGCGCTGCACCAGCGTGGGTCGAAAAATACTTTGAATACATTGTAATGCGAAAAATGCAGAGAGATACTTTTGCAAGAATATCAAACATATAATAATAATTATTATTTTTCTAGTAGTTATTTATATGTTTTAACCTAATTTTTATAGATTTCTCCTTCCACACCAAATAGTTGAGGATAATATCGTTTCGTCTGTTCAATACACATTCTGTACGGCGTTTGCTGTACAAATTCCCGCGATGACATGCGCATTTTTCTTGATGTCACATAAAGAGTAAGAAGCGAAACATTGTTTCGGGGCCTCTTTTGATCATGTAGTTGCACGTATTGCTGACCAATCGTGGCCAGAGGGTCCTTGGCTTTATATCTAATTGCACAGAATGCGGCGGCCAGACCTAAAATCAGTTTTCTGCATACATTTCCATGCGGCCGAATGATAATGCAAAAGAGTGCAGTCCTTCTTGTTGAAGAAGCGGCAGAAATGGCTTATAGACATTAATTTATAAAATGAACAGTTAGTGAACTGTGGGGTGGTGTGTGTGTCTCCTGACACCTCTAAACTCTTTTTTTATTATTATGGCCTTCTTACTTGGGTTCAACCATAGCAGATGTCAAAATTTTGCTGTTTAGCCAAGCTTCACATTATTTTCCATAGCAAGGGCAAGATGCCATGCTTACCAAAAGGGTAAGGGCCACCCCGGCCCGCAATCGAAGCAGATATACTTCAAGAAGAGTTATGTTAAGAAGATGGATACAGTCACACGTGCGGCTAAAGCACGTATGTCTTATTCGAACAATCAGCTGCACCCCTCCCCTTCTTCAGGCGTGGATGGAAAGGCAATTTCCATTTTATCAGGTGAAGAAAATCAGGGGGTGCTCTTGTTGGATATACTCTCATAGTGGTTGTTACCACGATGCAGCACTCAGAGGATTTTCGTGAAATCCAATGATATGTCCAGCCTATGAAACTCTTCATATATAAGCATTGTTTATGGAATTTGTTCGAACTGAAATTGAGTGTTGAGCTGGTTGGCACATATTTCCACGACGTCAGTCAAGTTGCAAACTGCTATGATGTCATCGGAGATGATATTAGGTCAAGCTGTAGAGACTTGTTTTAGTGACGTAGTTGCAAGCCCCCGCAGGGGCGTCCGCCTCAGCAGGCGTTTGGTGTGTTGCGACACCACGTACCCGAGCACACGAGGGTTGGACCCTCCCGCGTGTAGCCGTACGCGGCTTAGCCGTGTCTGGGGAAAGGGGGATCCTGGAGGTTCAGCCAATGCTGGGTGTTTGGGCCTTTAAGGCCCCCCGGCGGAGGCAACACACCTCTTCGGCCTCTGCTTCACATAGACGGCACCCCCGGGCTGACCCACCCAGGGGAAATCGGTAGTCGCCTCTTCCTGTCTGTCTCATCTCAAACCTTCGTCTTTATCTCTCACTTTATATCTTTCCTGTCTTCTTCTCTCTTCCATTTACTTCCTGCCTCCACGGCGGCAAGGGTTAACCTTGTGTGGATATCCTACCTTGGGTACACCATATTGGGTTATAGTGATGGCGTACGGCTGGCGTCGTGCAGGCTTGGACACAAGCTCTGCCGCGTCCCCCTCGTTGGGCTCCGTGGTTGGCGGTCGGCGCTGTTGCCGAACACGCACACTTTCCTATGGCGGCTCAAATCTGTGTTGTCCATGATCAGCGTCTGAAAAGATGTCGCACCGAAGTACCATTTCAATTCTCCTTTCGAAGCAACGCTCCATCTTTCCCAAAATACTATGTAGTCCACAGTGAAAGCAACACGCCTGTTAGAAAACTCTCTCCATTCCTGGTAGCCAAATGCCTGAAAGATAAAATCGGACAGACATACAAAGCCTCCAAAATGTCTAGCTGGGACCTCCTCCTAGAACTGAATAACAAAGATCAAGCAGATAAGCTGTCTGAACTTACCAGTATTGGCGAGGCGACAGTGACTGTTTCAGCCCAGAGAACACCTAATACAAGCAGGGTAGTAATATCTGAAGAAGACTTTATTGGTTTAATCGACGAGGAACTGCTGGAAGGTTCCCTGGAACAAAATGTCACCAAAGTACAAAGAATAGTAATCCGCAGAAACGACCAAGAAATCCCCTCCAAACATGTTATACTCACCTTCGGAACAAGTGTAATGCCTACTTCACTCGATGCAGGTTATGTTAAATTCAATGTAAGACCATATATCCCGAACCCCAGACGTTGTTTCAAGTGTCAAAGGTTCGGACATGCTTCACATGCATGCCGAGGCCAAGCAACCTGTGCTAAATGCAGCTCAAATGATCACCAATCTGGCAACTGCACCTCTTCGCCACATTGTGTCAACTGCAAGGGAGATCACCCAGCTTATTCGCGGTCCTGTCCTTGCTGGAAAAAAAAAAAGAAGTCATTGCACTAGGTGTTAGAGAAAAAATCTCGTTCTTCGAAGCCAGAAAAAGACTGTCGTACCTTCCCCGAAGAAGTTATGCCGATGTGACGCAGGCGGGGGCAGCGTCACAGAGGCCTCCGGAGTCCTCCGAGCCCACGCGCAGTGGTGCTGCAGTGACTCCTCCCGCCCCCGTGGTGGAAGCAGTCAGTGCTGCTCCACGCTCTTCGACGGCCCTGCAGACACCAGTCCCGCAGGGCCCTAAAATCAAACGAACCCCAAGGCCCGAGGCACGTGTCTCGGCGCCTAACTCTCGGTCCTCCAGCGGCTCAGAGAGAGCGATGGAGGTCGACACAGAAACCCCGGTGTCATTGACACCGAAGGGCAAGCGCTCTCTCGAGCGCGCTAGGAAGGACAAAATCCGCATAACAACTCAAAATAAGAAAGCTTTAACCTAAAGGTTATCGCCCATTTGTATTAGCCTTTTTAAATACATGTCACCGATACCTCTCAATTTTTCCGTAGTGCCATTTCTTATCTTTCCATTTTAAGATGGCTTTTATCCTCCACTGGAATTGTAGAGGGCTCTTACGCAACTTAGGAGACATTAAAGACATGTTAATAAACTTCTCTCCTGTGGCCCTGTGCTTACAGGAAACAAACCTGGGCGAAAAACACAAAAACATTTGAAAGGTTTCACTTTTGTACGGCGCGACCGTACTCAGGCGAACCGGCTGTCAGGTGGTGTAGCCATTGTCCTGTCAGGTGGTATAGCAGCCAGAGAAGTTCCTATTAACAATCACATAGAAGCCATTGCTGTCACCGTTTTAGCTCACAAAACCATCACCATTTGTTCAGTATACATTCCGCCGCATTCACATTTTACGGTAAGAGACCTAGAGTTAATTTTAAACCAGCTACCTGAACCATTTTTAATAGGCGATGATTTTATTTCACATAACACGTTATGGGGTAGTAAAACTACTGACAACAGGGGTCAAACGCTTGAAGATTTTATCCTAAGAAATGACATATGCCTTTTAAACACCGGTGCGGCGACTTACTTGTTCCCAAGCACAGGAGCTACGAGTTCCTTAGACATGGCACTGTGCTCTCCATCTCTCTTTGGCGATTTTCAATGGAGTGTTATTGACAACCCCTATGTCAGTGACCATATGCCTGCTATTATTAAGAGAACATCTCCTTCTCCTACCATACCATTAAGACCACCCCTTCGGAAACTCCATCTAGCAGACTGGTCTCTCTTTACAGAGAAGGCCACTCTGGATAAGATATCAGATGAGCTAACAATAGACGAAATGAATGAGAAAATCACCGCCTGTACTCTTGCTGCAGAAGCAGAAACAATCCCACAATCATCTGGCTTCCTAAGAAAAAACCTAAAACCCTGGTGGACGAATAAATGTACGCAAACAAAAAACTACAAAACGGGGCGTGGGATATCTTTCGGCGATACCCGCCCCCCAACACAAGATAATCTACTCTCTTTCAAAAAAGCAAAAGCAAAAGCCAGGTACCCACGCAGACAAGCCGAAAGACAGTCCTGGAAAGATTACATCTCATCTATAAACAGCTCAATAACGTCCAAACGAATGTGGGATCAGGTTCGTAAGTTTAGAGGCGACTACGCTTCTTACACTATCCCCGTACTATCACCTCCAGGCACGCAAACAAATACAGAAGAACAAGCAGACATTTTAGGGCAACATTTCCGTGATATATCAAACTCAGAGAACTACTCTGATTCATTTCTAAAGCATAAGCAATTAGCAGAAAAACTAAAGCTTCCGACCACAGGAAGCTCAGAAAGGCTGTATAATGCCGCTTTAACACTTCCAGAAATCAACAGAGTCCTTACTAGCGGCAAAAAAAAACAGAACCCGGTCCGGACAGGGTACACAAGGCAATGCTAGCTCACCTATCCCCTAAAGCAGTTGAGACCTTGCTTCATTTCTTCAACATAATCTGGAAAACGGGAAAAATGCCCAAAGAGTGGAAGAAAGCTATCATCATCCCGTTCTTCAAAGCTGGAAAACATCCCACAACAGCAACCAGTTATAGACCCATAGCACTCACAAGTTGTCTTGCAAAGTCCTATGAAGCCATTATCAACATAAGATCGACATACGTCCTTGAAACAGAGAACATGCTAGATAACCATCAGTATGGATAGAAGAAAGGTTGCTCCACAGCAGATCACCTAGTCCGGCTAGAAGACGAGATACGTGCGGCCTTTCTACGCAAGCATTATTGTCTGACATTTTTCTTTGATCTTGAAAAGGCGTACGACAGAACATGGAGGTTTGGTATCTTAAGGAACTTAGCAAATTTAGGAATCCGAGGTAGAATGCTGAAATGTCTAGCCGATTTCATGTCGGACCGAACATTCCAGGTGCGTTTAGGAACGGCGCTGTCACGTTTATTCATTCAGGAAAATGGTGTGCCACAAGGATGCGTACTAAGCACAACACTCTTTATAGTAAAAATGATCTCTGGCAACAAAGTCATTCCCTCCTCTGTTATGCACTCCATATACGTCGATGATCTGCAAATAGCGTGCCACGCCTCAAACTTACAAACATGTGAAAGGCAGCTCCAGATAACAATTAATAAACTAACCGAATGGGCTGAGAAAAATGGCTTCCGCTTCTCCATCCAAAAAACCGTTACAGTGCTATTCTCGCAAAAATGAGGATTGTACTTAGAGCCGGTTCTAAAATTGAGTGATGTCGCGCTGCCGGTAAAACAAGAATATAAATTCTTGGGAGTAATCTTTGACAAAAAACTAAACTTCCTAGCCCACACTAAAACCCTAAAGATTAAGGCAAATAAAGCATTGAATATCCTGAAAGTTTTCTCTCATAAGCACTGGGGTTCCGACCGAACCTGTCTTTTACGTATTTACCGGTCTCTTCTGCGTAGCCTTTTAGACTATGGCTCCGTGGTTTACGGGTCAGCCAGGCAGTCCCACATCCAACTACTTGATCCAGTACATAACCTTGTATTGCGACTGGCAAGTGGTGCCTATAGAACGTCACCCATTCAAACTTTATATGTTGAGTGTAACGAACCCTCATTACAGCAGCGCAGAGCATTACTACCATTCTCTTACCTACTCGGAATTCAGTCATCACCGCAACAAATATGCTACAACATCCTCACACAGTGCAACTCACGCTTACACTGCACAAATAAACCGAACATGATTAGGCCACTTGTCCTGCGGTACGAGCAATACTGTCGGGACTATGACATCCTCCACGAAGTCCTCCAGGTTGCCAAGAAACAACAACGGTTGGCCCCATGGTACAATTTCACACAGTTGTGCGACTGGACACTAACACATTTAAAGAAAAGAAACACTCCACACGAACACATCATACAAGAATTCCGTGCTCTTCAGGACAAGTATCAAAATCACAGGGAATTCTACACGGATGGCTCCAAAACAAAAGAACACGTGAGTCGTAACAAAAAACTGGGAAACAAGTATCCGTCTACCAATACATGCTTCTGTTTTCACTGCTGAAGTTTATGCTGTATGGGTTGTAGTTAAAAAGATTATCACTGACAAGCACAAAAACACAGTAATATACATTGATTCCTTAAGTACACTGAAGGCTCTAAATCTAAAATCTGAGTGTGAGCCCCGGTTAGGGGACATACTAAACATGATCGCTCTTAACAAATATGGGAGATCAATCCGCTTCTGCTGGGTACCAAGTCATGTTGGGATACCTGGTAACGAATCAGCCGATAGATGTGCATCGATGGCAGCATTAAAAGACATAATAAACACAACACTTCCACATAAAGATAGTATCTGTGCCATTAGGAAGGCCTTAACGTCAAAATGGCCACACGAATGGGACCATTGTAGAGGAAACAAACTATATCTCACTAAACCGGTACTTGGTGAGTGGAAGTCTTGCTACCATCAGGAGCGCTTCTTTGAAGTAGTTCTATGCCGACCACGCATTGGGCACACACATCTCACACACAATTATCTACTTACAAAAGAAGACATGCCAACATGTGAAAAATGCCAAGAACAACTAACAGTCATGCACATACTACACAGATGCACACACATTGAAGTACAAAGACTAAACTTTTTGCACAACCTATATCAATTGCACATACCTTTACAACCTGCTTTAATTTTAGGAAATGATTCGATAATCCCATTACCTGACCTGCGTAACTTCCTAGACGACACTGGCTTTTTAAACAAAATATAGATTAACACGGCCTTTCTCCTCTTAAATAGTACTATAAAACACCTCGTGTTTAGCGCAGCATAGCCTTAGCCGCTTTTGCGCCACTAAACCACATTTAACTAACTAACTAACAGTAGTTGCAAGCGTCGGATACTGGGTTTCGTGTAGCTGACGAAGTCCACTCGTCGTCCACCTCTCCAAACTGCTCAGCGTCTGTAAATCGCACACTATTTTCTACGGTACAAACGCTCTGGTGCATCAAGTGGCTGCTTAATTTCGCGAAGGCTTGTTGTCAGATCGGTAGTATTAGAAGTAGAGCGACACTGTGCTTATGAAGTGGTCACGGTAGATCTGGGAACGGAGCGTCTCGCCCTATGTTTAGCAGCCAATTTATCGTGGCACAACTTTTGATTGTTGCTTAGACTTTATAAATATGACTCTCGAAGGCGGTGTAGTTGATGCCACATTGATAACAGTTGCCCTGAGCTTCGGTTTTAATTCACGCTAAGATTGGTCGTTTGTATGAAATTTAATGAAGAGAGGAGCAGACAATTGGCCGTCCGTCTGAACGTCTGTTTACTTCTGCTTCGTTGTCATCTCTCCTCGCACTGGCTGTCCGAGCGCCCCTAGGCCAAGTAGGCACTCCGTCTTCAAGCACCTCAACGCAGCAACTTTACAGCGTGGCTTGCAAATTCACAATACAGCATGCACACAACTTCTTCAGGGACTGAAGTCGTCAATGGTGAGCCATCCATCGCGCAACCAGTTCCTCTGGCGGGCGGTACTGGCTGTTGCGCGCTGGTCACCGGTCTCGCCGACGTTTAACGTCGCAGTGGGTCTCATATAGCAGAAGATGCTGTAGAGGGAACAGCCGCTTTTTCTTGCCGTCGGATACTTCTCCGCAGTGTTAAGGCTGCCTTATCGAGGCTTCCCGATGCACTCGAATCAGCTGGGCTCTATGAAAGACCGTGTGCCTTGCGCCTATGAGCACTTGAGGTTCTTGCGATGGCTTCTTGTAGTTGCAAATCGCGAACCTTGCTGACTCTTGCGCGTGCAAGTATCTTCTTGATGAGGGTGACCTTAGCCTCCTTAGTCTCCTTCACTTCCTTCAGCGAGGCCCCACTAAGCGCGCGCCAACAACCACGTGTTTGGCCAATGACTCCATGGAAACTGTAACGTAACACGGGTCGGGACCGTTACTCCTCCGGCGATCCGTGGGCATATCGGTTTCCTGGAGTGCTAGCGTCTCAAGTACTAAAGGAGCCGGTGCCTCCGTGTACTCCGGCGTTGATGAATTCGGAAGCCTATTCATCGAGTGCTCTGGATAGAAAGTGGTCACGGTGTCTAAAAGTGATGGTGTAGAGCCGGATGCCGGCGCAGAGACCGAGACCCGTGGTGGAAAAAAAAAGTCTAGCGCAGAGCAGACTGCGAGCCCGTCTACAAAAAACTTGCCGGGACCAGCTGCCGCTGCGAGACAGTGCCGCTCCCGAGCTTCACTGGATTGCCGCCGCAACGGTTCGGCTGAAAGAGGCTGCCAAGTCAAAGCAGCAGTGATGGTCTACCACGTGTTTACGGCTTGTGGTGAAGCCGATGGCGTTGCATTGTGATGCGCCGCCCAGTGGTGGGACGACACAGGAGAAGTGGTCGTCATGTGCCTCCCACCGTCTGAGCTGCAGCCATTGGCGACACCCAGTTCACCGGCCCTGTGCAGCGGACCTCTCTGTCGGAGAGCTACAAGGCGCACTAGCTGCAGCATCGAAGTTGTAGCCACCATTAGCGCCGTGCACAGAGTCGTACTGGTCGGACTTGGCGAAACCATAAAGAAGCCAGCTGAAAGCAGCTATCAGAGCTGCACTCCATTCAGGCCAGGATCCCTGCTTGACGCCTTCGTAGTTTTCCCATGCATTGGCGGCACCGCAAAGTTGTTTCGCTGCAACCAGCCATTTTTTGTGATCTCCACAAGTATCACTATCACCCATGGCATTGATAATGCGAACCCAACAAATAGCGTCGTCTTGAGAGCCGCAAAACGCTGGTATTTCCACGAACGCCGGTTGTTGGAAGTCGCAGCGGCTCATTGGCGGCAGGCAGCCTGTCGAGCTTCCTGAGGAACCAAGGACGGCTGCACGGATAATGTGGTCGTTGCGGTAGTCATGGCAGCCAGTTCTGCCATCAGGGAATCATCGACGGCATACCTTGGTGGCTTCCAGGTCGAAGTAGTGCCTGGCAGGACGTACTCGCCAAGGAAAGTGTGGACGGGGTCCCTAGGCAGGAAGGACCCGGCACAAGAACATCAAGGACACAGATAAGGGTGGAATGCCTTAAGGCAGGTTACTTGTAGACTGCGCTATTGTAATGAAGATAGAAGCAGACAATGGGCCATTAGCCAGATTTTGCTTGGTGCCTACGGATCTGGCTCAACTTTCTATGGGGGATCGGCCATAAATCGGACTTGTTTACTTCTGCTTCGTTGTCGTCTCTCCACACACTAGCTGTCGAGCACCCCTAGGCCATGTATGCGCTTCGTCTTCACACAAAAAAGATACGTAGTATACGCTATATGCCGGAAACCACACAGGAATTTCCAGCTAATTTTGTCCCCATTGTATCTTCTTTAAGTGGCGCCTTAAATGAGAATTGAAGGGAAGCAACAATGCATTGAGATTAGCCAGGAGTAAACCACGCGCTGCCGTTCAAGTTTCTTGTTTCGTCGACGAATATATCAGATGAGAAAGTGCGCTTTTCTTCTCGCGTACCTCAGCATTGTGACATATATCAATATACCTACGAGAATAGGAGTTCAGCAGTTTATGCTCGCAATACTAATTTCTCGTGAATTGAGATAAACGAAAATTTGCTCTTTATTGATTACTGCGGTCATAGCGAGCAAATTCATCCTGCGATGAGCAAATAACTACAGAAAGAATGCAATGTACTTGTGCCGGTGAATTGAGGTCAAAGCTGCTACCATTAAAACTGCCATTTGGAGCTTCTATAAAACTGCCATTTGCCATATTCAGAGTAAGACACAACGGTTGAGCTATACCGAAATTATACATATTTGAAGCCATCGAGAACACCGACAACACAAAAATACACAAGACAAGGGTTGTTCAACACATGCGGTTTAATAGAAGTCAAACATATAACAGAAAATGAACTGCGCTTGCTTATTGTCGTGTGACATCAGCAGCGGTCAAATCTAAAACGCAGCAGATGGTGTTAAGAATCTCTGGACCCGGAAAGGCCGCCACTGAAGACTGAAACTGGAAACGTTCTACACACGAGCCTTCTCGAGTGAAGACAGCTTAGCAGGACTCTTAGACGAAATATCAGGCATTATGCGGGATATTGTTAATTTTAGTGAGGTGAGAACTGATGAGGCTTATACTGTGCTGAAAACCCGCCACGTCTGCCGCTATGAAGGAGTGCAAGATAAGAAGCAATGAGGGCTAGGATTCCCCATTCATAAGGACATAGCCGGCAACATTGACGAATGCAACAAATTTGATGAGAGCCTATCAGTATTTTCAATAATGCTAAATAGAAAGTGCAGAATAAGGGTAGTACAAACCTACGCTCCAACCTCCACTCATGGTGATGACGAAATAGACCAGCGTTAGGAAGATGTTTAATCAGCGATGAGAAATGTGTGAACTCAGTATGCTCTAGTGATGGGCTACTCCAATGAAAAAGTGGGAAAAAGCAGACTAGTGAACAAGCAGTTCGGCATAGCATCGATTCTAGGAACACTAGAGGAGGGTTGCTCATAGAATTGGGGGAAAGGAATAAGCTTCGGATAATGAATGCCTTCTTCGGGAAGAGTAGCAACAGAAAACAGATTTAATACTTTCCGCGGATACCTGCTTAGTGTAGAATGTAGAATTATTAGCAAGGGCAATATAACGTGATCATAGCTTAGAGAGGTCTAACATTTACATCAATATGAAGAGTGAAAGAATAAAATAGGTCAAGAAAAAACAGGCCGACCTACGCGCAGTGAAGGTAGAAGCAGAACAATTCAGGCTGGTGCTTCCAAACAAATATTTAGCCTTATACCAGAGGGCTGAAGATGTGACACAGATTATGAGCGATACCGTAACTCGACAAGCTTCAGAAGCAGCAAATCAAGCAAATGAAGTAGGAGGTAAGGTAACAGGGCAACTAGCAGGTAAGCTCTCGCAAATAAAGAAGGACAACATAAAGAAACGACAATAAATGAAAGTGTGCTACTCAATATATCAGATAGAATTCACGGAAGTGTCAAAACTTATGAACGAGGAGGAAGTAAGGGATATTCGACATTAAAACGGGAGGTGGACTCAGGAAGCAGCAAAAAATGGACCCAATATGAAAACAATGAGAAGAAATTTTGGCACAGGACAAACCAAGATGTATACACTGAACGATAAGCAAAGTAATGTCATCAGTAATTTCTACGATATAGTAAAAGCAGCCGAAGAGCTCTGTACTGACTTCTACAGTATCCAGAGCAGCCGCGCTATCTGCTTTCAAAATAGCGATGAAGTTAGAAGGGCCTTGCAATATATAAACCGGAAGAAAGCGTCGGGAGAAAATGGAATAGCCGCCGATTTAATCAAAGATTGAGGAGCTATCATGCTTCAGAAGCTTACGGCCCTCTATACGAAATATCTCATGATTTCAAGGGTTCCAGAGAACTGGAAGAATGCCAACACTAAACTAATCCACCAAAAGGGAGAGAATAAATAACTGAGAAATTATAGGCTCATTGGCTTACTTCCAGTATTCTATAAAATATTCCCCAAGATAATTAAAATCGGAACAAAGGCAACACTTCGCTTCAGTCTGCGGAGCGAACAATACGGCTTCAGGAAGGAATATTCTATAATAAATCACATCCAAATCATCAACTAGATAATCGAAAAAAAGCCGCAAGGTAGAATCAACCTCTTTATGTGGATTTCATAGATTACGAAAGAACATATGATTGACTACGAATTCCAGCATTCACAGAGGCACTACGTTATCAAAAAGTCAGGGAGGCATACGTGACTACCCTGGAAAATATCTACAAAGATTTCAGAGCTACCTTGGTTCTCCACAAGAAAAGTAGGCAGATACTTATAAAAACAGGGCTCAGGCAGGGAGGGAGACAGCCTCTCTAATGGTATTCACTGCATGTGTGGAACAAATATTCAGGCCAAAAAACTTGGAAGGCTTAGCAGTAAGGATCAACGGCGAATATGTCAGAAACCTTCGCTTTGCAGAGGACACTGTTCTGTTCAGCAACACTGGGGACAAAATATAAGAAATGGTTGAGCACCTTAACAGAGAATATCTAAGAGTGGGGTTGAAGATTAATATGCAGAAGACAAAAATACTGCTGAATAGCCTGTCCATGAAACAAGAGTTCAGGAACGCCAATCAGCCGTTAGAGTCTGCAAAGGCGTTCGTTTACCTAGGTCAATTACTCACAAGAGACCCTGACCATGAGAAGAAAATTGGCAGAAGAATAAAAATGGATTGGTTTACACACAGCAGGCATCGCCAAATCCTGACTGCAAGCTTACACTATCATTGAAAAGAAAGGTGTACAATCAATACATTCTGCGGGTGCAAAATGTATGTCTATGGGGCAGAAACTTGGAGGTTGACAAAGAATCTTGAGAACAAGTTAAGGACTGCGAGAAGAGCGATGGAACGAAGAATGTTAGGCTTAACGTTAGGAGACGGAAGACAGGGATGTGAATCAGAGAGCAAACGAAAATAGCCGATATTCCAATCGACATTAGGAGTAAAAAAATCGCAGTTCCGCAAGAACGGCGAAGCACCGATTGGGACAGCAAATTAGTAGATTGTAGTGCCAAGTATGGATAGTAGCTTCATACGCCGTAAAAGCTTGTAAAAATTCGCTTGCTAACTAAATTAACAATGATAAAATGTGTAAGCGTGGCTTAACGGGGACGTCGCAATACGCGTAATGCTTCAAACGCTAACTTTAACCTGCCCAGATGTCGCAACGTGTATTGCGAAAGATTATTATAATTTAATGGAAATAAAATTTGGAACATGATCCCCCTTTAAATAAAAACAGAGTGTATATATATATATATATATATATATATATATACATATACGAGCGTGTGTATATGTGTGTATATAACTGTATATATGCGTAAATAGATGTGATTCTTAGTATTTTTGGCCTGCTTTTTTATGCTCTAGCTCACCTGCGCATATTTGTTGTATATTGCATTGGACCGGCCACTAGCCATTTAGGCTATCGGCCCAAATATTCCTTTTACTTATACTTTCTGATGTTCTTGAAAAATAAAGTTTCAGTTTCAGTCACAAAAAAAACACGGAGACAGCACTGTCATTGTGTGTCTGCTTCTTTCTACTCCCTTGTTGAGTCGTGGTTGCACATTCTATCATGTATTCAAACCAGCTAGCACGTTAACGTGTCTTAACTAAGTGAACCAGCACGGAGCCACGCGCGCACAGGTAAACATAAACACACGTAGCTCGATGACTGCGGAAGCTGTGTGAAAACGCTGGAGTTGGGAATCGTGTCAGCAGCGCCGAACAAATTCACCTACGTGCATCTGCCGCTTAAACGCGTACGAAACGTAGAAAGCACCTTGTGTCCCAAGTGATTTACTCACTTGAGCCATTAGGTATTTCATCCTGGTCGTGATGCTGCCCTGTTTGTTCGATCTTTGCCACTTTAGCTTCGTCATCTCACTTTGATTGTGCCGTCGTCGTGCACGTCTTGTGTATTACACTGAGTGGCGCAGCGTGGGTAATAGGTTGAATCATTGCGTATGGGCCTGTGGTCAAAATTCCGTTGTGGTTGTTGCATCGTCGGCATTCCAGCTTTGTCATCAGACTATCGGCATAGAGTCGTCATCGTCCCCCCGTCGTCATACAGTCGTAATGAATTCCTTGTCACGTCGCCATCGTGACGCTGTCGTGGTCGTTCGATCGTTGTCATTGCAGACCTGTGCACTGACTGTCGTCGTATTGTCGTCGTCATGGATTCTAATCCTACCCATGGATCCAAGTGATCTAATTCCTTCGGCCACTTGATATGTGCTTGTGGTCATGATAACGTCGTAGTCATTGCATCATCGGCATTCCAGCTTTGTCACCTGACTCTCATCATGCCATCGTCACAACGCCATTGTTCTCGCACAGTCATCACCGTGCTGTCATTGTCACACTGTCGTTTTATCATTGTGATTACTTTGTGATTACTTCAGCACCGTCATCCTATTGTTCTCATGTCATCGCCGATATACTGCATTAGTCGTGCCATCGACTTCCACCTCTAATATTCAATCTATCGTAACCACACTGTCGACATTCAATTGTGAATATACCTCCCTTGTCATGGTGTCATCATCAGACAGTCGTAATTATGCATTGTAAGTCCAACCGTCCTTGTCATGCACTCGTGGTCATACCTTGTCGTCACACCAACTTCGTCATGCAACTCCCGTCATGCCGTAGTCGTCAATGTCATAGTCATCAATACGACATTGTCACTATATATACGTCGTCATTCCAATTTCCTCATGCTGTTGTCACATCCTACGTCATCATATCACTGTCATCGGCATACATTCATCGTCATAATTTCGTACTGATGCCGTCGTAGTCATTATATTGTAGTCATTTTAACTGCGGCAATCTACTCTCTCTACTCCGCCGTCGTGGGCTACTGTCGTCACACACTCGTCGTCATACTGTTCATATCAAGCCAGCATCAACACGTTTTGTCTCACCATGGTCATAACTTTATTAATACAATTCCATTGTCATCAGCCCGTCGACCTCACACCATTTTCGACAATTCATTGACGTCATTCCTTGCCCGTCACATTATCGTACTCGTGCTCTCATCATTGGATTGTAATTATGCCGCCATTGTCATGCCATCGTGGTCATTCCAACGTCTTCATCCAGTTCTGGTCACCGCATCGTCGTCATCTCATTGTCCTCACGTCTTCATTGTGAGGCTGTTGTCTTTAAACCATGGTTATAATATTTCTACATCTCATTGTTATCACGCAGATTTGGTTATACTGCCTTTGTCGTCACATAAGTATCATTCCTTCGTTGTTCCTACACCACTGCTTCGCCGTCAAAGAATTGTCGTCATGCCACCATGCTCATCGGTTACCTAGGCAACGGCGCGCGATAAATAAGTGGGACGATATCAGACTATGTGGCCTGAAGTGGAAGCCAGAAATGTTTCAAAAGTAACTCCAGACGGGCTGAATAAACGTCGCCTCAGGAGCATGGTCTGTCGGTATATTGCAAATTTTTTTATTCGCATTGCCGTTGATAGACATCGTTACACAAATTCGGCTGAATTTTTAGTTTTGTTTTTCCTGCATCTGCAAAGAAAAATAATCTGCAAGGTTTGCATCTAGCAGATACATGAATTATTTAGCTTCGTACGAAAAAGACGGTGCTAGTTTTATATGCAATGGTTTACATGCAAATTTTGCTGTTCAGCCGGCAACAAGTAATCCTACTGATGAAGTCCCTAAATACTTTCGTATTTTATGCACGGAAAATGGTAATTAGCAACCACACGTACGTTATATTGCAGCAATAGGGGCAGGCGCACACGTAATTCGGTTTACAATGCACAGATGCAATTTACGGTCGCCCCAGATTACGGTGTAGTAGCTTTCAACACATGTATCGCATGCATATTTGCCAGATGTTCCAGTCACTGTGTTTCGTTCCGTCGAGGTCATATAGGCGAAATTCGCAAACATCTTATCACTGAACGATGGTCACTACCAATTTATCAGAGTCCACCTGCAGTAGCCTTAATGAGCAAGCACGCGTTCCTTATCAATGAATTCAGTTCGGGTTGCTTCAGTACAAACTTGCCTAAATAAGTAAAACCTCTGCCCAGGCATTGACAACATACTTCGATTAATTATCTAACCGGAGTTTTATTTTCTTTTACCTGAAGTGGCCTCGTTTCAAGGCCTGCAAGTTATGTTGTGGCAACGGTTGTTATTCCCTTAACAGTCCCGCTTGCACTAAAAAGTCTTACTAATTAGTTCTTATAGAAATAGCAACTTCTTCAGATCTTTTCAATTATTGCTAATAATTGGCTCTTCGTGCTCGTGGCAAAACTAGCCAACAGCTACAGGTAGCAAGGGGTGATCCCGCCATCCGGTAATGCTGCAACGTAACTGAAACATGCATCGCGTCATTCATATTCTGCAATTTCGTTCGACGTGCGTCTTTCTTTTTTAATCCGGAACGTTATGTGTACACCTCAGGGGAGCTTTCGTTCTCGTCGTCAGCACTGGCGTCAGAATCACCACCATATTTCATTTAAAGTACAAGTGCTGTGTTAGCGGGAGAAAGCCTGGGATGGCTCGCCGTCTTGCTGCGCCTCCAATACTCTTTTCCTTAAGAAAGGAGCCCAAAGAGAAAGAAATCGTGTTCTAATCGTGTGAATAAATTGACGGGAACGCAATTGTTAGTTAACTATAGACGTGATACGCGGCGCCTCTTGCTTTGCCTGGATTTCTCCAATGTGTTAAAGAAGTTAACCTGCCAGGGAACCCGTGGTCGAACTGCTATTTGGTGATCATGTTCTAATCGGGTGAATAAATTGACGTGAACTTTAACTTAGCAGGCGCTTCGCAAAAGAACTAAACCTTCGCTGGAGAAATACGACGCAGCGAATAAGAAATCAGAAGCTTCTGCCAAACGTTCGCTCCATGAGTCTAAAAACTGGTATTTAGAACTGCTTGCTGTGACTGTCTCAAAAGCCAACGTTTCTAGAAATTTTCCTATTTTACGTTACCTATCATAGTCGCAAAAGCTATTGTTCCCCACACGATACCCAGCGTTAACAAAGCTTCGCTTTGTGCGACACAGAACGGGGTAGATCGCGCCGCTGAAGCGCACCTGTTTGGCTGAATAAGTTGCTGCGCAGCAGCGCAATTGTTAGTCAGCTGTAGACGTGATACGCGGCGCCTCTTGCTTTGCCTGCATTTCTCGAATGTGTTAAAGCTAAGCTGCCAGGACAACCCGAGGTCGAACTGCTATTTGGTGATCAAAAGAAACCTTTCGAGAGCACTAATGATTAAGTTACGTAAGGTTGCGTTTACGACTTTCTAGGAGAAGACGACAGACGCCGTGCTTATACCTAACCCGTCTATTGCCATTTAAAGCTCCTTGCGACTCATGCGGTGATAAATGCAGGAGCGTTTTACACGCTTTTAACAATTTAACGCTTGCACAATATCTCGTGCAGTGTAGACAAGCAGTTTTCTTACCATGTCGTGCACTGGTGGTATATTTTTTAACAGTGTCCATTCTTCGCCAGGAAATCTCTGAAAGTTTATTGCGTAATTTCTAGTAGTCTCTTTGCTACCTGCACTCATATCGGTAGGAATTTATTGCATCAAAGCTCCGCTAAGCGAGCCTTCGGCCCACGTCTCTAGGTAGAGATTTCAGTTCGCCGGGTTAAGGCAACGAGCTGCGGCATGGGGTGCTGCACTTGTTCTCAAGCCAACTCGCTTATGCAAAACCGCAGCCGTGGCCTCGTTGTAGAGCACTCCCCTCGGCTACGGAAGGTTGCGAGTTCCATTCCCACCGCCTCCGGGCACCCGCGGGCTCAAATTGGCACAAGCGTGCCCCAGCCTCGAGTTCGGTTTTCTTGAGCGGTGATACGTTCGGGAATTGGCTCTGCAACCTAAATTTTTCTTGGAACCTTTGTGAGCACAAGAAAGGAGATTCGGCCATCATTTTCCATGTGGCACTCCAAATGGACATATTGAGGCGGGGACGCCTTCTGGTTGGGGATAAGCATCAGTTTCCAGACGTTGCTCCCGTGATAGCCGAGCACCAGGCCGAAAGCGCGCTAGTACCTGTTTTATCGGTAGGTACCCGGCGGCAGCACTTGCCTCAAACAGCCATGGCTGATACCCTTCAACAAGGCCGTCTGTGGTTCGACAAGACACACCCAAAGACAACTGAAATATATATTGGGCTCCCTTTCAAGGTGTGAGCGACCCCCGAAGAGCCGACCACAAGGCCAGGGAATGGCTGTACGCATTAAAAAAATCCAGTGGCTTTCTAATGGCGCCAGAATTTTAGCTTGGTACCTTCCGCATGCGCGGCGGACGATCTACTGCAAGGCCCCCACTGCGGTGGGGTCTACTCATACGCTTGTGCTGTGACTACATGACCAGCAGTTTTTCCTCCACTCATGCCAGTTTGCCCCAGTGTCCATAGCAGTTACTCATTTTTCCCGTTAATATGTGTATTCACTAGCTTTTTTCTTGTCGTTGGCCACAGCATCTTCGGTCTAATGCGCCATGAATTCGGCAACTACTTCCTACGAGCAAGGATCTGACGATACCTTCACACACTGATATTGAACGTCCCCCATGTAAAGGACAATGATGTTGAGCGCTCGCAATACGGCTAAAAATTATGCGTGTATGTTTCCAACCACGGGATACTGGTCTGCGTTATAGCCATTGTGTTGTGGTGCAGATGTGCCAACCCGGGCCATGCTTGCTTAATTCACGTCTCCAGGCATCGTCTGCTTAAATTCCAGTGGCGTGCTGGAGCCTTCCTTGTTCACCTCATTCTCAAAATAATTTTCGAGCCTGCATGTTGCGTCTGCCTACACGGCTCTGCTGCCTCCTTATGCCCAGCGGTGCGTCTAATAGTAGCGTTTCGGTCAATTACACGTGTCCCGTCCTCGCGTGGATTTCGATTTACTATGCCGTGATTTGTTTTTCTTCGGTCTTGTTTTCCACCTAAGGTCACATTGGAATTCGCACTTGATTGTTTATGTTGCCTATGGAGTGTATCGCTACCAGCTTGAGCAAGTCCTCGTTCCTCGTGTGCTTTATTAGCCCAGTGATCGCGCGGAGGGTGGTATTATGTAGGTTTTAAATGCGTAAGCATTTGTATGCTCACCCAACGCGAACAGCTATTCTGCTGTCCGGCCGTTCCGTACTAAGATTGCTTCCATGACGGCGCCCACAGCAGCGAGCGATTTCACCTTCTTCCTGCCTCTCGTTGCAATGCGAGTTACGCGGTGAGAACACAGAGCACTCGCCGCACTGGGCCGCCATCGCAAGCCGCTTTCAAGATTGGGACCCACGCGTCCCTCTTCAACGGGAACTCAGCGGCGAAGACATGGAGCACACAAGGCGGTAAGCAGTCCGTGTTCTCTGTCTCCATCGCGGATCGCTTTCGAAATGAGGCCATAAAGAAAGAAGTTCGACAGGGGATACTTGTTGAAAGCTCGCAACAGGAAACACGTCATGCCTAGTGTTAATCGCATCCGTCAGTTGACGTGAGCGTCGGGAAAAGAAGGAACGTGAAATGAACTTACAAAGTTTTATTAGAGCCTTCCAGTTCAACATCTTTACGAACCACTCCGCTCCAAGTTGCCCCGCTAAGCCACAGCGGAGTGGTGGATGATTTTCAAGATTCAGTTATACGTTTAGCATAGTGGAACGGACCTTTCGTGGTTGCAGCACCCTCTGGCCAAATGCAGGGGAATGAAACAAAATAAAAACTCCCATTTACCACTTTTATAAAGTAAAACAAATGTATATATATATATATATATATATATTATTTGTCCATGAAGTATCTAGACGTGCGCTTGTAATGCGTCACTGGTTCACTTTATCTAGTGCAAAAAAAGCACCGTCTTGGGGAGCACCACGTGATAGCCAGCGGTCTTGTTTTCTGCATCCAATCCAATCCTCTCTTACACCAACGCTAGCCAACGCACTGCAGAGCACGCTCCGCTCAGGCAGCTTATAAGCGGACCGTGTTTATCACTCCGCTAGCCGGCTTGCGGCTAAGTGGAGGGCGCATGTGCATTCGCGCTTCCGCTCCGCTGCTGAGCGGAGCGTAAAAACGCCAAACTAAAACACTCTATTTTTTATTCTTTCCCGCTAAAACTAAAAACGTTTTGCGTATAAATGTACTTATTCTTCGTGACTTATTTTTCTTGCGTTGCCTAGCTACAAGCTAACGGCACGCCAGGCGCGGGAGATGCATGCGCCATGCGCCATGCGCCAGACGGGCCACCGAAGCCAACGAGGCCATTGCGCGGGTGAAGTTCGCCTATTCGGCGACCCGTCTCTTTTGGGTGTAACGAGTTTGTTGGGCTCCCGCCGTATTCTTGCGTTCCTTCTGCTCTTCCACGCGTTCCTTCTGCTCTTCACCCCCATCTAAATGCGTCTGCCGCGACTGGGATCAAATCCGCGAAATCTAGCAATTCGATAGCCGCAACGCTACCACGGCGGACACAGAAGTGATGATTTGACGGTCGACCCTTTCCTTAATGTAGCTTGGACACTTCGGTCCGTTTTATTTAATGGGGCTCCCCTTCTGCATACCATGCGTCGTTTGTCCGCTTGACATATTTCCATGGTGTTTATTTTGAGTAATAGCAGCAACGTACGCAACCGTACCTTGAACTTGAGCTTATACAAAACCCGAAATCCAAAGCCGCTGTGGTATAGTAGCAGCGTTTCCTTGCCTTCTCGCGTCACCCCCTCCCTCCCTTGTATGGGAACTGCCTCTTCTCCTTCCTCCTCTGTACAGCTTTATTAACGTCCCCTCTGGATTCGCCCGTTAGTAGAAAGGGAAGTGTTGCAGCTTCTGCAATGCTTCTCAGGGGAGTCACGGATAATTACAACTTTTAAGACGCTAATGTGGCGACGCCTGGGGAGCTCCAGAGGGCATTGTGCACATTCGTCGCGCTGAGGCGAAAACGAGTTTCTCGCGTCACCTTGCCTCTCTGCCTCGATCCTGTAATGTATACACATGGCCTGAACCGCCTCCTCGACACGGTGTACCGGACAGCAGAAGTCACTGCAGCCGCAGTGGGGAAGTTCAAGGAAGAGTACAAGAAAGCTTCGCTTTAAAAGCAGGTCGGTAGTGTGACGTAGTTAGTTTCGTGTGTAGTGAATCTTACTGCGACAAGTTCAAGACGCATTCTCTTACTCCCAAATGTATTGTAATTTATTTTGTTGCTTTTCGGCATACTTTTGTGGCACGCTCGCCGTGCGTAGCAAGCCTTCCGTGGTGACAGTTTGCCGTATACGAAACCTTAGTGACACAAGTTTGTGACGCTTTCTATGGTCCCGCCAACATATACCTTCTCTCGGTACTCACGCTTGTCGAGACGCCACGAGCGATTACCAAAAGTGATAACACTGTAATGTGTTTTGGCACCGGCAGAATGCGGAAAAGATAACGCCAAGGAGCGCAAGAACCTAGAGCACGAAAATTCCGTCTTCTCAACGACTGAAAACAGACTTTTCACCCACGCATTTCTCTTTTGTTTCAATAGAAGGCATTCTGCGAGCATCTAGAAGGGCCTGGTGAGAGCCTGTGTTGTGGGCACCTCTGTTAACGTAGCGTGCTATCACGTAGGCTGAGGCCAAGTTGTTTTGGAAACGCGCAGTCAGCCGTGCATTTGTGCTCTTAGAGTGCAGGAAATAATGCCCGTAAATGGGGGAATGCTTGGAAATCAGATGTTTTCTTGATAATTTATAGTACGCCTTGGAATGAGTCGGGTATTTTCGACGCCATCTATGTAATAGCGAAATGCTTTTGTTTGTAAAGTCGCCCATTCACCACTTTCGCAGGTTTCTCCTCTACATGCAGCATTCCTATAAGGGCTCAATAACAAAATGACACTTGCTCATTCTTTACTTTTTGCAGCTGATACCGTCTGGTGGAGCTTCGTACATGAACTACTGCGGCTAACCTTGTGCCCAAACGTTGGGTAAACGCACAAAAAGCCCGGAAGGAGCATTTATATAGAGCGAAATAAACATTTCCCCATTTACAAGGCATTTTGCGTCTACTTTATGAAATAGCACGTGGCACAGATTCGACGGAGGCTTGTAAATCATTTAGTTGAACGATTCCGCACTAAACCGTGCGCTATTCAGCAGCAGTAGCAAAAAATAAGCGCCGAGTAGCACAGCTGGCGCAGCGCGTGCCAGCTAGATTTCAAAACGCGCGGGTTCAAAACACAAAGCGGGAAAAGTTAATCCCTGCCGCTTGGTGCGCTACAATCAATACGGCTTCTAGGCTCTGTGTGAGTGTGCGCTCTTGCGGAATTTATTTCTCTATGATAAGGCCATCGACGCTGCTCCAGACGCAGTCACTGCCGGAATACGGGTGATCACGGTTATAAATAATTTGTTTTTGATTTATGATTTAAATTACGGGCTATAACTCGTTGGAGGGCTCGTTGGCTTGAATCCATGATAAAGTGTGTAAGTGCGATCGAACGATAACGTAGAGAGAGACAGATACACAGATATGGCACTCTCTCTGTGTATGTTTCTTTCTGCGTTCTCGTTCAGTCACGCTTACACACTCTATCATGCATTCAACCCACTAGCCTGCCCAACGTGCTTTAGCCCATAATTTGACTTTCTAACAAGCAAGTGACAAAAGCCATCGCGGAGTGCATAAAAAATTGACCGCAGCGATAAAAGAAAAAAAACGCATTTCCGCTACAACGCTGCGCTCAACAGCTGGTGTCACGCTGCTAGGCGGAACGGAGATGCAGTTTGACTCGATCTAGCACGATCCTTAAACTTTCGTTCTGGACTTCACATTTAGGTTCTTGTTTTACACGGCCAGCATGGTTTTCTGCAAAGTCTAAATATAACTAGATCACGCTCTTCAGTCGCAAGGAATATCTGATCAATTTTCTTTACCCACTGAGTTCAACTGAGTCGTGAGAAACAAGCTGCTGACGACAGCTAGGTACTTCGACGCTGCGCCCATCTGCGTTGTCAGCTAGCCTTCAAATCCAGTGCTAGTATTGCAAGCTTGAACAACTGTGCTCGCTTTATCTTGTCAATCACCAAATTTGCAGGGTCATTGTTTCCATGTTTTATGGAATTTCGAAAAAAGAATGTTGCCGATAACATAATTCTAGTCCATGAGTTGTGTAATTCCAAGAGGCCGGCATGGCCAGCAGGAGAAAGAAAAACGCATATTTAAATTTTCAGGAAGAATTCGCTAATTATTTTCCGAAATTAAATTAAATTAAATTATGGGGTTTTACCTGCTAAAACCACTTTTAGATTATGAGGTACGCCGTAGTGGAGGACTCCGGAGATTTCGACCACCTGGGGTTCATTAACGTGCGCCTAAATCTAAGTACACGGGTGTTTTCGGATTTCATTTTCCGAAATTATTACTTTATGACAATTTACGAATTGCAGCCGATCAGATTGCAACGCTCATGCACTTGGAATACATTTCCAGAATGACGCCAATTCTGGGATTTGCGCCCGTAAGCCCGCCGCAAAAATGCATTATTGTTGGGCTTACTTTCTTATCAAAACGCTCTTTGATTCATTGAAGCGCTAAAGTAATCGAAAAGCCCATGTATTTGTTCGCGTACTTTGGAAATTATTATCTAGAAACTGGTGTCATCATGAAAAGTTGGTGCATCTCACAAGCTCACAGACTACGATTCGTAAATTAAAATGTGTGCCGTAAGGCCATTAGTTACCATGTTGTCAGCTGAATTTTTGTTAATTAGTTGACTATGTGCTTTGATTCGTATTGCTAGTAAATTCTCTTTGAGCAATCCCGCTCAAGAAAGGAATTATGGTATCTGCCACAGGCACCTTTTAAAAATTTCATGACACTTAAGACTGACCACCGTGTATGTGAAAATTGAGCCCCGCCGTTGAATCATGAAGGCTACCGACAGCATAGTCAATTGTGTGGCCGCGAATCAGCAGCCAAGATGATCATGGCGCCACAGTGATTGCTTCATGAAGAGATAAAGAAATAATCGAATTCCAGCACCAGCGAGTGAAAGCCAGTCAAGCACAGAATGCCGATGAAATCCTAGTCTAGTCCATGATGGCGTGATCACAATCTCCGCGGCGAAATAAGAACTATATCCTGTAAAATTCATTTGTTTCGCATTGGTGCGATGACCGAAAGTGAGATACTAGATCGAAGGCAAAAGAAGCAAATAACTCTTGGGTCTGAGTAGTAAATGATAACGTTTATTAAATCTGAGTGGAGCAGCACGAAAGGGACGCAGAAAAACGAGGGCGAACTGCCAGCTGAAATTTTGTTCTCTGATACCAGGACTTTGATACTCAAAAAACAGAAGGAAAGAAAAAGCATAAAACAACAATGTTGCCATCGCCGCTCACTAGTCGCGCTGGCTTAGTCTACAAATATGAACTGCGTTCGCGATAAGGCCAGTGAAGGCTGGCTTATGCATGGATATTCTTCACGTGACGTGCTAGCCTATTCCACCTTCATGTGCGTGCGATTGTCTATCTGCGTGAACAGCACTTTCTTTTCTCGAACAATGGGGTATATCCACATTCGCTGTAATGCGGGGCTAAGAAACGTCCGCTTTCATTGTTAACGCTGTTCGCATGTTCGCTCGGACGATCATTCGAATGCCTGCGTGTTTGGCCCACAGAGCATGCGCCGCATTTCAAGGAAATTCTGTGCACAATTCCCAGCACACAGCCCAGCTTACCGCGTTTTTCGAGAAAGGAAACGTAATCTTTTCGCACATGGACGATCGCACGCGCACATTGTGGAAACGGCTAGCATGGCACGTGAAGAACGCCTGTGCATAAGTAAGCCTTCTCTGGCCTTACCAGGAAGGGAAGTGGCACTTCCAGAATACGCCAGCGCGACCAGTGAGCGGTGATGGCATCTCTGTTTTTGCTTCTGTTTTTTTTTTCTTCTGCTTTTTTTCTTCTATTTGAAACCTTGTGTCAGACAGTGAAATTTCAGTTGGAAATAAACGCTTGTCCTCGTTTTTCTGTATCCCTTTTCAGCGCCGCGCTGCACCACTCAGTCACATGGAAAACTGACGAGCACAAGCCATCACCCTTTTAAGCTAAATAAAAGTAGGCATAAAGTTTACAAAAACAGGAGAAAGAACAAACGCACGCAAGTATACCAATCCAGAATCGACTTTATCGAATTACGGAGGTGTCACTTCACTAATTACAGCAGTAAGCAACTTCTATGTCACTCAGCTGCACTTTTTGGATGGTTTTTCTTTTTGCTGTACTCTGATAAGCGGATATAGATGTTCTTCTTGCTACGATTGGACCAGCAGAAAGAGAAAAAGAAATAGTACAATACGCAGTATCATTACGGGCGTAGTACTCATTGATCAGTTCTCTTTTGCTTCAACTACAATTTCTCTCTACTTACTTGCTTCATAATTAGAACGCATTATCTCAGAATGCTAAAAATAATTTGTTGCTTTTTCTATGATAAACCGGGTATTGCGTCCTAATAGGTTGCTGTTAGTCATTTTAGTTGTTGACATACAAAGTTTACGAGATTTAGTGTTGAAATACAAAAAAGTTCTGAGCATAATTAACTGTGGGTGTGCCGACGCACTTATAACCCCAAAAAAGGTTTCCGGTAAATACGTTCGCTCATTGCCCGACTGAGAAACGAGGTCGAAGTAAAAATAAATACCAGGTTTTAACACGCCCAAACCCCTTTCTGATTATGAGGTACGCGGTAGTGAGGGACTCCGGAAATTGCGACCACCCGGGGTTTTTCAACCGGCACTTATATACCCGGGTCTTTTCGCTCCCATAGAAGTGCGGCCGCCATGACCGGGATTCAATCCCGGAACCTTATGCTGAGCAGCCCAACACCATAGCCACTGAGCTACCGCGGCGGGTCTCGAAGTGACAAGTAGTCGATGTTCGCTGTTCCGCTGACCGCGAGCTAGGTGTTCTGCGCGACGATCCCAACCCGTGGAATGTCCAGTGTGCGATCTCGACTCACCAATTACGAAGCAATAGTTTTTCTGTTATCAATTGCAGTATTTGCAGTGAATAACATAATTATGCCAGTGTTTTAAACCGATAATTGTAGGCTTTTGATGTAAAAGAAGAAAGAACTTTGCCTGATTTTCTGTACATTGCATCAACATGTAGTGATTGCGCATTAAAGACGACTCTTTAGAAAATGTGAAAATTGTCATATTGCCACCTTTTCTTTGTTGCTGAGGAAAATAAAGTACCTTGCCGCAAGATCAACAAAATACTGTGGCTTTGCCGCATTCATTGATAGTTTAATGTAAATAGCGTCTCACTGGGCTGCGCAGATACCCATGAACAGAGCAGAAACCTATAAGATACTGCAGTATCGCTACCTTAGATTATTTTTTACAAAGAAAGGGTAAACAAGCAATGACAACGCCTGTGCACCGCACGAAATCTGCACCTGCTATCCCGACGTCGCTGCTTCTTAATGACATGCAAGAAGCTACACTGGCAAGTGCACAAAAGCAGTTCACGTGCCGCTCCCTTAAGGCGATAGGTGTCGCGCAACCTTGCGCGAATAGCTTATCCTGCTGGAACTGGGGTGGGTCCACCTTGGTGGAAAAGCGCATTTCATCTGTCGCTCTGGCAGCGACGAGGCGGCAGCCCGAAAAGTGCTTCGATTGACTGCGTTTCGCATTTCGGAATATGTCGACGCACCTAAGGTAGGCAGGGGAGGCAGTGAAGACGAGCGGCCGCCTGGTTCCAACAAGGGCTGCAGGCCAGCAAAGTCACGGTATCGGGCATCCTCTACTAGAAGCAGGTGCTCCCTCCCGCCAGTATCGAGGGACACTCGAGGAGGAGGAATGGCATCGCCGAGGGAACGCCGGGCGGAACAGCCGCAGCCGCCAGCGCCGCCGATGGCGTCAAGGTCGTGGCGCTCGCTCTTGCCGAGATTTTCCATTGCACCCCGATTGCGCAACCTGATGAGGAATCTGCGTATCCGGCGACGAGGCCTGCCCCGTCCTGTACCGGCGCCAGCGGGTGAGGTGAGTGCCTTCCACGAATATTGCAGAATTTCCGTGCTACCCCAGGTCGCGTATAGTTTTACACCAGCTCTACAGCAGCTGAACCTAAGACGCAGACTGACATCCAACGAGGCCAACGTATGTTGGCTGCTCCTCTTCTGAGCTCCTTTGTCCCTGCCGACAGTGGACACTACTCATTCTTCCCTGCCCGTTTGACACCGGGCGGCTCGTGCTTCCGGGGTCTAGCACCTGCGTTACCACCCACATGATTGGGTCCCGCGAACTAGTTGGTCAACCTCGGTCTTGACGCCGACTTGGCGTTAATTCAAAGAACGAATGTTCATTTCATCCCGTCCTACTTTCTGACGTTCGCAAGGTAGCCCGAATGCTGTTTCTCGTATGTTGGCAACTCGCACTGCGCAACCCTGACAGCCTCCTTAGTGTTGGTAGCTTCTGGACGCACTACCGACGCGCAGATTCGACGTTGACGGCGAAGCTGCTGCCAGTTTACCGTGCTCTTCGGCCTATGCAACAGTTTGAAGCTTCCGCACAGCACCGTGCTCAGTCAAGCCTACATCACGCGCAAGCTTGCCGCTGAGTCCCACCTCGCGTCTACAGCGGCATTGAGCGCGGATATATCTAACTTGCGAATATTGCCGCTCACGCTGTCTCGCGTCTCCACACAACTGGAGCAACCTCTCAACCCCCAAAGACAGAGAGAGTACAATCGCAGAACGGGGTCGTCCGAGCCTGTCTATGGCGCGGTACGGCTCTAAAGGGCTCTCCGCGGGGATCACATCATCTACAGAGGCACTACCTAAGTGTTTCACGTTTGCGGCTGGTCTGGAGCTCTTTGGAGACTCACTTGCGCATCAGTGCAAATGTGCTACGCGGTGGTGACCGGCTTGCTGATGCACGAGCTTGACTGACTGGTGCTAGCCAAATCCAGATTGCGCATTTCAAAGCCCTATCAACAGCTGAATAATATGTCTGCCAAGTTCTCAAGTCAAGAGTAGGCGCGAGTCCCTGAGCGCATCCCTTGTAGAGGCCAAGCACCGTGTCTCGCGACGCTCGGAAGGCGCCTGAGCGCGTAGAAGCAAGCTAGCATGCGCCTACACGCGCTGACAAGTTCCAGTGTGGTTGATGCGTTTTCCTTCTATTGCAGGCAGTCCGGTTATCTCCTGCTATGTTGCAGACAGCACACAACACAGCACCTCGCGCTTATAACAGCGGGGTAGCTGTTGCCATCGGGTAGCGCGTCGATGGGGAATAAAATGGCGCATTACATGAAACACATATTTCTTTACCACGTTATTGGTTTTAGAAAATGTTCGCAGCCTACTTTGTTCTCCAAGTTAATCTTTTTTTTGTCTTTCTTGCTTGCCTTGTAGTAATGTGGTTGCATTGTGTATTGTTGTACAATGGCGTTCTTTGTTATGCGAACGCTAGCTGGCGTGTGTGTTTAGTTTTTTTTGGTAACGAATAGATTGGCCGCCAATTATTTTGGCCCACCCTCGGACACTTCGCAAGCTACACTTTTAACCGTATTGCTCAAGATTTCTTCCCTTACCGTATTTTGTGAAGAATAAGTAACGTTGAACTTCTCTATCCAACATTTATTACGCTGAGGTCTTCCTTGTCGCTCACAATCGTGCTGCACTGCAGTATCCGTTTGCACTGTATAGCGAATGATTTTCTTTCCACGCTTACGTTCGTGCTCCACGTGACATGCCAGTGGCAGAGTCAAGTTCACACCGATGCGAGGGAAATTGCCAAATATATTCGAATGGAAAGGGTGTGGCGCCGCCACCTTCAGCAATGGTTATGTAACCGTCCTTTCATGGAGCGGCGTCGTTAAGGTGAAGGACTTAGCCAAATGGAATAAAGAGGTTATCAAGCACTGCTGGTTGCCAATGCTCGCTGGCCAGTGGTGGCCAAGTGCCATCTTAACCTCACACTTATGCATGCGCCAGTCTGGCCAATATAGCACCGCCCACACTTGAAAGGAATTTGCTATACCACACTACTTTTACATTCTAAGAACTGGTGCACCTGGCGCACCTGGTACGTGCGTCATGTGGTGCACATGGTGCTCTTGTGCGCATCTGGGCACCTTCGCGTGGTTTTCGGTTTTCCGAAACTCATTCTCATCGCTCCAGTTCCTACAATATCTTGCGCCAACTCTGTAACACGACGCGCCAGACTACACCGACAGGCGGGTCTTGAATGCGTCGTGACATAAGCAGCAATGTTGTTCAGATTGCTCTACTGAATTTTTACGTACCGACTTCAAGGGATGCTTCTAACCTCTGCCGGGAGGGAGCTACCCTGCCTGGAGAGTGTCGTTGCAGGGAAAGAGAACGAAGGTGTCTCGAGAAGACGAATATTCTAGCTGCTGCTTCGAAGTAATTTGTACCTCTTCTTTATACGCACCCGTTTACACCTGGGGGATCTGCCTTTTCCCTCCCACAATATTGACGACTATCTTGCCACCATTCCCACCCGCTGCTTGATGTGATCAGTCTTCTCGATAGTGTCACACTATAAGAGCAGGTTTCATTCCCTACAAGTCTAATAAACTTGCAATTTGCAGTGATGTTCTCCGCGACGGACTCCGTTAGAATATTTATGGATTCTAAGCAGAACATGCAATTCTCGCCTTGCATCTACTTACTCTCCCACAATTCTCTCTTTAAGCTTGCTGATTGAGCTTTTAATATGGAACTTGCATAAGCAATCATCCACATTCATTCCTTGTTTTAGTGAGTCATGGTAACGAAACACAGCACGCAGGCGTAGATCCTTAGCACCCAAACTCCTAGATGCACTTCACAGCTATTTGTCCCTGAGCATCCTGTACGAATTCTTGCTTATAGGCACAGTTAATCATTTTCTGATGTTCGTTTACTACGTTCAGTAACAGACATCGATAACCGAAGTGCTGTTTTCAGTTCTTAGTTGCTTTTGATGGATAAAACCCTAGCTTTAAGCGAAGAATACTGATTTTCTTCATGTGTTTCAAATGCCCACATGCAGAAAAGAGTGATATAAAATTTCAATCAACCGTCAATCTTCTCGGCCTCTATTCCCATAATGACCTGATCGAACGTCTCAATTGCTGTGACTTGACGCCTTACTGACAAATTGTGGCTGATTCCCGGCTCATTTCGCTGCAAATTTTTTTATTTGTAAATTTGATCTTTAGGTTTTCAATCCTCACATTGCAACGATTGTTCATTTGTGGCAATATCTTCAGCCATTCTGCCGGTCAGTCAAATCAAGCCACTCTAGGCATTGAGCGTTCTGTTGAGGATGCCCAATTTAATAACTATGTTTCTGATAGCCTAACTGTGCGTTAAAGCCCCTTTCGGAAATATTTAAAGTCCTATCAGAATGGTGCGGTCAGTGTGCTTGAGCCAGAGCCATAAAATTTTTCATACTGTCATCTCCGTTTCTGTTCTATATTTCATTAAAACTTCAAATGAAGTTTGACGGACTCTGTGCATGCAGCAGTGTATATAGGCATATTTTTTATATCAAAGCAGTAGCGTATTTTACAGGAAGAGGCGAGCTAGTTGGTGGTCGATATTGGAATGCATGATATAATCGCACAAACGACAAAGGACAAAGTGACGGATACCACGAGACAACTGTTCCAGATGACGCGTGCGCTTCCGCTGGACTCCGTTAGCATATCAAGTGCTGCCGACCTAATACATATAATAATACAACATAATGACCCTCTCTCATTAGGCACATTTACGTTACATGCGCGCTGAACAAGGGCTCCAGCGACCTGTCTTAATTTACCGGCTGCCAGAAATGCCTATGGTTGAACGCTAATAGAATTTCACGGAGCTCTCATTTGGAATACCATACCGATTGACGTGAAGCAGCATACAATTCTTCCGCCTGCCATGAAGCGTTTCGTGTTGAGTGGATAAGTAGTATATTTGGACAAATGGTGAGCTTGTTTACTGTTATCATCCGTATAATTGAATCATGTGTTCTCTAATATTGCATTCAGTTTTGTTTTCCTTCTGTTACTGTGGTAACCACTTGTTCAATAACGTAGGCACGTCTAAAAGTTGGTCCCGTTACTAGTCAGCCAGGCTATGAGGCCACACAAGTTTTGCAAAATTTTATGTAATGTGAGGGTAATAAAGTGACAATAAAAATCCTTCCGCACATGTCGTTTTGGTCAGTTATTGCAAATGCTATGGGTATTTGACAATCAAAGCTCGAAGTTATTCCATAAATTTTATCTTTGACTGCGTACTGGTATCATGATGTGCCATATATTAAAAAGCATTTGGGTGTCTTTCTCAAACCAGCAACAGTAAAAGACGTTCAACAATATCTGTACGACTACATTAGACATCCCAAAGAGCACGGAGTGGGAAGAAAACACTTCGCATGTTACTTGTTGCCTATGGTAAAGGGGCGGTGGTCCGGATTCACTTTTTAGACGGCATGCGCACTGCAACATATTTTCTTAAGCTCCTTGGGCATTAGCATCCTGTGCTTGCATAGAGCCTACATGTGGTCCTTTAAAACAGCACACTAACTACAGGACAAAAATTTACGCAATTTCATTTATTTCATTTATTTACCCTAAACACCCCACTAGGGGCTATAACATAAAGGGTGGGTGTACATAAAGAATTAATAAAACACTCAGTCACACTGGCAGAAAAGATGGTGGACAGCTGAAAACGACGATATTGCGAGGAAGGCCGTTCCAGTCTTTGGCTACACGAGGGAAAAAAGATGCTGAAAAATTAGGTTCTCACACGTGTACGGGAAACTTGCAGTTGGTGACCAGTGCGAGGAGATATACATGCGGGTGGTGTGATGTAAGGAGCACTGTTAAGTGATAAATAGTAAAGGTCATGAAATATAGTGTTGCTATGCGTCGGTGGAGGGATAAAGCTTGCAGCCCAGATTCCACTTTGAGGGCTGTAACGCTCACTTGGTGAGAATAAGACGGCTGAACGAATCTGGCGGCACGATTTTTGACGCTTCAAAGTCATCTACGAGGCATACTTGATGCGGGCACTATATGGCGTACGCATACTCTAGTTTTGAAGGGATAAGGATTTTATGGCCTAGTAATATGACGTGTTGGGGCGCGTTACGAAGGTGACATTTCATAAAACCGAGAGTTCTATTTGCTGATGATATGACGTTTGTACATTTAACGCATGCCATGAGAGATAATTGGACAAAGTAACACCTAAGTATTTGAACGATGTTACTGCTTGTAGTAGAGGGGAGGCTTCGTTCCGGCCGCGAAGCTCTCCACATCCCCGTAAGGAGCCTGGTGGTGGTCTCGCGCTGACGATGCCCTCTCGGTGAGCGCATATTTCCCCCCTCATCTTTTAAGAGATTCAATACATACAAGCATTTGTCTCGCAAACCAGATTTATTTCAAGGGAATTTTCCACGTCTCAATTATTTCTCTCGTCGTATTCGAGTGCTCATTGCCGTGTTATAGTTTGTTAACGAAGCTTCCCCTCAAGTCTAAATATTGTAAGGCAGTTTGTCGTGTGCGTATCATGGCCACGCATGCTTATATCGCCTTTCCGTTTCTCTACCACGGTTGCGCCTTAAAACCACGGCGCTGCAAGTTTGCTTTCTTTTCCTTCCCTCTTCTCCGCCCTTAAACTGGCTCTCTTAACTACTACACGCAGAGGCAAGAAACAGCGCGCGCTTTAGATCCTATAGATGAGATGAATATTTACAATTATTATTAGGGTTATAATTATATTCGAGTACTGATTGCCGTGGTATAGTTTGTTAACGAAGCTTCTCCTCAAGTCTAAATACTTTAAGGCAGTTTTCCTAGTCTCTAAAGCCGCTCGAGTTCACGCTGCTCCTCTGGCGGCCATTTTTCCAAGAAATTATGCCTTCCAACCACTCTCTCGACTGTCGACAAAAATCGACTGTCGCGGACAACACCAGCCCCTTTCCACATAAGTATGAGGCTCGGAGCAGGAGCTATAGCGCTTGAAAGTAACCGCTGGCTTGACGAACCAACCGACTGAGCTACCTTTCCGGGCAACATTGAAGGATCACGAGTTCAAATCACAAGTTATGTTCCTTTTTTTCCCTTTCTTTTTTTTAATGTCTTTTCCTTCATTTTATCACTGTACGGAAACCCTCCTAAAAGAAAAAATTATATATCCTCAATTATGTGTGGCCACACATGTGCAGGTCATAAATACCAGGTTCTCTAGCCGAGTGCCATCCATGCGGTATAACCGAGCTCAGATTGGCCCACCTTGACTGATCAAATTGGGCACCACTGTAGGTTAAATGAGGCGTACAACTCCTGCGGGACCCGCCGTGGTTGCTCAGTGGTCATGGTGTTAGACTGCTGAGCACGAGGTCGCGGGATCGGACCCCGGCCACGGCGGCCGCATTTCGATGGGGGCGAAATGCGAAAACGCCCGTGTACTTAGAATTTGGTGCACGTTAAAGAACCCCAGGTGGTCGAAATTTTCGGAGTCCTCCACTACGGCGTGCATAATCAGAAAGTGGTTTTGTCACGCAAATCCCCATTCTCCAATTTTTAATTTAACTCCTGCGGGGACGGTAGAGTATCCGTCTCCAGTGCAAAAGGACCGTGATTCAAATCCCGGTGCAGCGCAATTCTCCATCGGAAAATACAAAAAAAACGTGTGTTGAGAAAATTGCACAAACAGGCCTGGAGTGCGGCCTGATCCCGGTGACCAGAACCGGTAACGCACCCTCTCACCAGAGCCGGATTGGCCACCCTGGTGCAGTACTGGGCTACAACCTCCTATATGAATACAACAATCAAACCCCGGCCCTCAGTCCCCAGCAGCCACGAAGCAACTGACCATGGCGGCGGTCAGATCTGTGACGCTGCAGAGGGTGCTAAGAATACCTGGCTCCGGACAGGCCGCCATTGGAATCTGAACCTGGCAACGTTTAACGTTAGAACGCTATCTAGCGAGGCGAGTCTAGCAGTGTTATTGGAGGAATTAGAGGGTAGTAAATGGATAGTAAACGCTGCTATTCACAGCGTGTTTACAGGAGGTATTCAGAGACCTGGATTGGGAAGAATTGGGGATAAAAGTTAATGGAGAATACCTTAGTAACTTGCGATTCGCTGATGATATTGCCTTGCTTAGTAACTCAGGGGACCAATTGCAATGCATGCTCACTGACCTGGAGAGGCAAAGCAGAAGAGTGGGTCTAAAAATTAATATGCAGAAAACTAAAGTAATGCTTAACAGTCTCGGGAGAGAACAGCAATTTACAATAGGCAGCGAGGCACTGGAAGTCGTAAGGGAATACATCTACTTAGGGCAGGTAGTGACGGCGGATCCGGATCATGAGACGGAAATAATGAGAAGAATAAGAATGGGCTGGGGTGCGTTTGGCAGGCATTCCCAAATCATGAACAGCAGGTTGCCATTATCCCTCAAGAGAAAAGTATATAATAGCTGTGTCTTACCAGTACTCACCTACGGGGCAGAAACCTGGAGGCTTACTAAAAGGGTTCTACTCAAATTGAGGACGACACAACGAGCTATGGAAAGAAGAATGATAGGTGTAACGTTAAGGGATAAGAAAAGAGCAGATTGGGTGAGGGAACAAACGCGAGTTAATGACATCTTAGTTGAAATCAAGAAAAAGAAATGGGCATGGGCAGGACATGTAATGAGGAGGGAAGATAACCGATGGTCATTAAGGGTTACGGACTGGATCCCAAGGGAAGGGAAGCGTAGCAGGGGGCGGCAGAAAGTTAGGTGGGCGGATGAGATTAAGAAGTTTGCAGGGACGGCATGGCCACAATTAGTACATGACCGGGGTTGTTGGAGAAGCATGGGAGAGGCCTGTGCCCTGCAGTGGGCGTAACCAGGCTGATGATGATGATGATGAAATGGGATATAATAGGGCTCAGTGAGGTTAGGAGGACAAAAGAAGCATATACAGTGCTAAAAAGCGGGCGTGTACTGTGTTACCGGGGCTTAGCAGAGAGACGAGAACTAGGAGTCGGATTCCTGATCAATAAGGAAATAGCTGGTAACATACAGGAATTCTATAGCATTAACGAGAGGGTGGCAGGTCTTGTTGTGAAGCTTAATAAGAGGTACAAATTGAAGGTGGTACAAGTCTATGCCCCTACATGCAGTCATGATGACCAGGAAGTCGAAAGCTTTTATGAAGACGTGGAATCGGCGATGGGTAAAGTCAAAACAAAATACACTATACTGATGGGCGACTTCAATGCCAGGGTAGGCAAGAAGCAGGCTGGAGACAAGTCAGTGGGGGAATATGGCATAGGCTCTAGGAATAGCAGAGGAGAATTATTAGATTTTGCAGAACAGAATAATATGCGGATAATGAACACCTTTTTCCGCAAGCGGGTTAGTCGAAAGTGGACGTGGAGGAGCCCGAATGGTGAGACTAGAAATGAAATCGACTTCATACTCTGCGCGAACCCTGGCATCATACAAGATGTAGACGTGCTCGGCAAGGTACGCTGCAGTGACCATAGAATGGTAAGAACTCGAATTAGCCTAGACTTGAGGAGGGAACGGAAGAAACTGCTACACAAGAAGCCAATCAATGAGTTAGCGGTAAGAGGGAAACTAGAGGAATTCCGGATCAAGCTACAGAACAGGTACTCGGCTTTAACTCGGGAAGAGGACCTTAGTGTTGCAGCAATGCACGACAATCTCATGGGCATCATTAAGGAGTGCGCAATAGAAGTCGGTGGTAACGCCGTTATACAGGAAACCAGTAAGCTATCGCAGGAGACGAAAGATCTGATCAAGAAACGCCAATGTATGAAAGCCTCTAACCCAACAGCTAGAATAGAACTGGCAGAACTTTCTAAGTTAATCAACAAGCGTGAGACAGCGGACATCAGAAACTATAATATGGATAGAATTGAACAGGCTCTCAGGAACGGAGGAAGCCTAAAAACAGTGAAGAAGAAACTAGGAATAGGCAAGAATCAGATGTATGCGTTAAGAGACAAAGCCGGCAATATCGTTACCAATATGGATGAGATAGTTCAAGTGGATGAGGAGTTCTATAGAGATTTATACAGTACCAGTGGTACCCACGACGATAGTGGAAGAGAGAATAGCCTAGAGGAATTCTAAATCCCACAGGTAACGCCAGAAGAAGTAAAGAAAGCCTTAGGAGCTATGCAAAGAGGGAAGGCACCTGGGGAGGATCAGGTAACAGCAGATTTGTTGAAGGATGGTGGTCAGATTGTTCCAGAGAAACTGGCCACCCTGTATACGCAATGCCTCATAACCTCGAGCGTACCGGAATCTTGGAAGAACGCTAACATAATCCTAATCCATAAGAAAGGGGACGCCAAAGACTTGAAAAATTATAGACCGATCAGCTTACTGTCCGTTGCCTACAAAGTATTTACTAAGGTAATCGCAAATAGAATCAGGAACACCTTAGACTTCTGTCAACCAAAGGACCAGGCAGGATTCCGTAAAGGCTACTCAACAATAGACCATATTCACACTGTCAATCAAGTGATAGAGAAATGTGCAGAATATAACCAACCCTTATATATAGCTTTCATTGATTACGAGAAAGCGTTTGATTCAGTCGAAACCTCAGCAGTCATTGAGGCATTACGGAATCAGGGTGTACATGAGCCATATTTAAAAATACTGGAAGATATATATAGCGGCTCCACAGCCACCGTAGTCCTCCACAAAGAAAGCAACAAAATCCCTATAAAGAAAGGCGTCAGACAGGGAGATACGATATCTCCAATGCTATTCACAGCATGTTTACAGGAGGTATTCAGAGGCCTGGAGTGGGAAGAATTGGGGATAAAAGTTGATGGAGAATACCTTAGCAACTTGCGATTCGCTGATGATATTGCCTTGCTTAGTAACTCAGGAGACCAATTGCAATGCATGCTCACTGACCTGGAGAGGCAAAGCAGAAGGGTGGGTCTGAAAATTAATTTGCAAAAAACTAAAGTAGTGTTTAACAGTCTCGGAAGAGAACAGCAGTTTACGATAGATAGCGAAGCACTGGAAGTGGTAAGGGAATACATCTACTTAGGGCAGGTAGTGACCACGGATCCGGATCATGAGACTGAAATAACCAGAAGAATAAGAATGGGCTGGGGTGCGTTTGGCAGGCATTCTCAAATCATGAAGAGCAGGTTGCCACTATCCCTCAAAAGGAAAGTGTATAACAACTGTGTGTTACCAGTACTCACATATGGGGCAGAAACCTGGAGGCTTACGAAAAGGGTTCTGCTGAAATTGAGCACGACGCAACGAGCTATGGAAAGAAGAATGATGGGTGTGACGTTAAGGGATAAGAAAAGAGCAGATTGGGTGAGGCAACAAACGCGGGTAAACGACATCTTAGTTGAAATCAAGAAAAAGAAATGGGCATGTGCCGGACATGTAATGAGGAGGGCAGATAACCGATGGTCACTAAGGGTTACGGACTGGATTCCAAGGGAAGGGATGCGTAGCAGGGGGCGGCAGAAAGTTAGGTGGGCGGATGACATTAAGACGTTTGCAGGGACAACATGGCCACAATTAGTCCATGACCGGGGTAGTTCGAGAAGTATGGGAGAGGCCTTTGCCCTGCAGTGGGCGTAACTAGGCTGATGATGATGATGATGATGATGATGATGATGATGATGATGATGATGATGATGACTGCTTGTATAGGTTCGTTAGCAATTATGTAGGGGAATGTAACGGGTCGCTTTTGGCGAGTAATGGAAATAAGTTTATATTTAGTCAGGTTGAGAGTCATTAGCCACCAGTCCCACAATTCCTGGACACGGTCTAGATCATGCTGAAGTTTTGCTGTGTCGTAATGGTTCGAAACTCCTCGGTAAATTAGTCGTCAGCGAACGTTCGGATTTGGCAAGATAAGTGTTGAGGCAAGTCGTTAATATATATTCGAAATAGGAGAGGACCGAGAACAGAACCTTGGTGTACACCAGATGTTACACGAACAGGGTCAGAGGTATGATTATTAAACAAGGACGTGTTGGGATCGGTTAGACAAGAAGTCCTTGATATAAATCATAACGTTGTGGTCCAGGCTAAACTGATTTAGTTTGAATAGTAATTGTTGATGCTATTTTCTTAGATTAGGCAAAAGCGTTTGATAAAATGCCGCATCAGTTTGCATGTGGGTGTCGAGGTCAACATGCAAGTCATGAATGACGATGGCCAGTTGGGTCTCGCATGAGAAGCCCTTCCGAAAGTCATGATGAGATGGATGGAAAAAGTTATTTTTATCGACAAATACTATGAAATGAGAATAAGTGACATGTTCCATGAATTTCCACGGGACAATTGGTAATGATATGTGGCGGTAATTTAGTGGTAAATCTTTGTTACCTGATTTGTAGACAGGAACAATCTTCCCCACTTTCCAATCATTTGTCATGTGAACTACAAAGAGTGCATGAGAAAACGAAATACAGATACGCAGTAATGGCATGTCTGGCGTTCTTTAACAGCTTGGAATTGATTTCGTCAATGCCTGTCGATGGAGAAAGCTTAATGTTATCTAACAACTATAAAATTCCATCATGAGTTATTGTGATAGCAGGCATAGCAGACAGAGACCTAGCCGGTGACGTAGGCAAGGATGCGCTGGGTTCTGTTGTGAAAAGTATGCTAAAAGCAATGTTCAAGGTGATAGCGCATTCGTGGCCCCCGACGGTTTCTCCCAATTCGTTGGTCAGAGTGATAGCGCTTGATTCGATAGGGTTGATGACTTTCCAAAATTTCCCCGGGTTATCACTTAACAATTTCGTCAAGTCATTGTTGGGAATTTGGTACTTATTTCGCAGAGCAACCAGGTAGGCATTCTCGGCAGTATAATACCGCTGCCACGCATTAGACGAGGCTCTCACCTTAGCAGCACGAAAAAAGCGTTTTTTCTGCCTTCTAATGATTTTAGTGTCTTAGTGAACCATGACTTTTGGTGGTTTTCACGGGCAGTAATCTTAGGAATGAATTTGTTGGCGCAGTCATGTATTTTGCATTTCAATACCTCCTAGCTCTCCTTGAGAGGCATGCTGTAAAATTGGGCTTCAAATAAAGGGAAAAATTTCTAAGCTCGCTGTTAATTGCGTCATAGTTACCTTTTTCATATAAAGGGATTGTTTTCTTGCGTTTTTTGCACCGTTTAAGGCAGAACGAAAACTCCGCGTTGATAACATTGTTATCACAAATGTTTTGAAGGTAAGTAATGTGATAAGCTCACAGGATTCCTATTTAGTACAAGATCTAAGATATTAGTACTGACCCTAGCCACACGCGTTGGTTCCCTTACTGAGTGAGGTTGGTATTCAAACATACTTCTATTAAATCCTTTAATTCTCTGTGGTTCGCACCTGGGGAAGCTAGTTTCGTTAGTCGCTACCGGGATAATTGAAAGCTCCGAATAGCAATATATGTGAATTTGGATGCGCAGTACCGAGATCACTTAGAATATTGTTCAGCTCACTTGAAAAGTTGAAGTATGCGGAGCCCTGTAGCGAACACCAAGTAAAACGGATGTAGTGCACCGATGAGTGATAAATTAGCCATAACATTTCTAGATCAGAGACGATGCGTAATGGTGTGCACGATAAATTAGGGCCCACAGCAATCATAACAACGCCCCCTCGAGTGCATCTGCTGTATGTTTTGTTGTGTTGTGTGCTTAGTGTTGTGTGCTGTATGTTGCAGTAGTGCATCTGCTGTGTGTATTGCTAGCCCTCAAGATTCGTAGGCTGGTACCTCACTATGATCTGTATTTTTTGCAGGGCTCTGCTATGGTAGATGCTTCACAAGGAACATCTTCGGGCCCAGTAGCCTCTGAGCGTTCTAGTTTCCTTGGCCAAGTGTGGAAGCTGCTCACATGCGTTTCACCACGCCAGAGAGGCAGCGCTCAAAGTTCAGTTGCAGAAATTGATGCGATGTTGGCAGAGCCTGCCGATTCTGACAGCATCGGCGAAGGAAGAGCACCTGCAGACTCCGGTCAATCTTGGAGTGGACCACAGGTCAGCGGCGTTCCAGGAACGGCGCAGGTTGACCCACTAAATTTAGCAGGAACCAGTGGTGTTAACGTGGCAACAATGGAGGAGGTCAGTACGGACTACAACTGGAGTGAGTCAGACAGCATGGCAACTGCACACGGGTTAGCACAGGACATTAGTTCCGACAGCCCACTCCACAAGCCTCAAGACGCAGACCCCCAAAGTATTGTGGCATCATGCAGTTCGACAAGTGGCAGGTCTGAACCAGCGGAGCCTTTAAAAAGTCTTGAGACTCAGCCATGTAGCGACCAATCAGCTTTTACTGATGAACAAACGGATACGACTTTCAGTTTTGCGGTGCCATCCGTGACACTCGCTCTAGCACCAAATCGGCCGAAGCCTATATCACTCATCCCCGAAATCCATCACCCGGAAATACCTCCAATTACTTCCGGCCATCTTTCCGCAGTGATAGCCGACCGAGTGAATAGGGCCAGGAGATCACTGCGCCAGCTCATAAACATTGGTCCATTCAAGATCAAGCCGGTAAGTGAACGCATATCCCGGAACATATTGCTGCCTTTCTAAAAAATGTGACGATTACAGGGCACCGTTTTAAGTGAATTATCGAATAATATCACTGATATTTCAAAAATCATTATTAATTTCAACTTCAGGTTATGTAACCCGCCGTGGTTACTTAGTGGCTGTGGTGTCAGGCTGCTAAGCACCAGGTCACGGGATTGAATCCTGGCCACAGCGGCCGCATTTCCAGAGGGGGCGAAATGAGAAAATACCCGTGTACTTGGATTGAGGGGGACAGTAAAGAACCCCAGGTGGTCCAAATTTCCGGAGTCCCTCACTACAGTGTGCCTCATTATCAGATCATGGTTTTGGCGAGGGAAACACTATAATTTAATTTCTTCAAGCCATATGTCATCACAGAGAATTATTTTTGTTTTCGCTAAAGGTCGCTGGAAGCTTAGTCAAATTATGGGATGTTTCAAATCTTTCGTGTTTTCGCTACAGCGTTCGTCACGGCTTAAATTCTTAATGAAAAAACACTTTCACAAGGTTTGGTGCTTTTAAATGTACTATTTCTTAAGCGAAATGATTGTAATGAAGCAGGCAATCTGTTATTGGATGTTGGCTTACGATAGCTCCTATCTGAAAATGTAGAGCTCGTGGATTTAGGCTCACTTATACAACCAGAAAACTGCCAATTGGGGACACGCATGCGTTGCAGTGTGCCAATCTCATTCTGCGTTAATTCTTCGCTTACTGATACTGCGTTGCGTTGCAAATTCACGAAAGCACACATTTAAAGCAGCCCGTACTATGTCTGCAGTAGCGCAGTGTGACCGCTAGTCGCTGTACATCTGGGGCGTGTTTAAGGAGCTACTCACAACACGCCACTGCACTAGCGTCTTGGGAAGCTTTAGATAAGCACTTGGTGGCTGGTACAGGTAGCTCAGAGTAATTTCGCATTTTCTGCGGCACGTGCCTGAAGCGTAGCAGAGGGTTTGCTTAATCCTACGTCCTTTCACTGACTATCAACATTAATGTGCCGTCGTTAGGCAGCGCCCTCAAATTCAGCCCCGTCATCGCCATAGCACAAAAAAATGAACTGATTCCATCACTGTATTTCTCCGCCAGAAAAAAACATGTCCAGCTATTCATGTTATTAGGATTGCAATGCGATTCGAGATAGTGAGCTTTGAGCGCCTATTCTTCAAGTAGTCAAACAAGAAATGTCGATGCCGTATCTTCGTACCGACACCAGCCTAAAGAGCAACGAAATTGCACAAACACGCCAAAGGAAGAGCTCACTATACTAAACAATTTCATGATGGAAGCGCAAAAAATACCTTTACAACACAGCAAAGGTTACAAACGAACGTCGACAGAATGTGCAATGAAATCAAGTGTGCCCTAGCGTGTTTTAGGCTCAATTGCGATTCTGACTGATGCCACCACGGTAATGTGCAACGGGGACCTGGTGACGCTTGATACAGCGTTATTGCGTCACCGTTGCATTTTGCTAGCTGTGAATCGTTTCAGCGAAACAGATTCTGAGAATGGTATATTCAGTGTCGGCAGGCAATGCGGTAGTGACCGATCACGCTATGTGAATTGAACAGCATATCGCATTGATACGCGCTGCACAGGGCACACCACAGTAGTTGCTGCTCCTGTATTGAATCTGTTGAACACGAGAGCATTGCTCAAGTCTGCTGGTAATTCTCATACCGCCTTTTGTCATGTTCGGTGAACGTAGTTTCCTTTTATGCGTGCTTTCCGTGGCGCAATGCAACTTTTCATGGTATTTGTAAGATGTATTACTTACAGCAGTAATGGCAAGAGGAAATGTGCAGCTGCAAGCCCGGCTTATTTTCTTATTGAATGTATACCTAACTGACCATTTGTGGTCATCTCCTGTATAAAATATTGGCATGCCGCCCGTGCAAAAACTTGCATTTTGCTTTCGCGTCTTCGAATGCCTAATGCTCAGTGTAATCTAATAAATTGGAAGGGTTGCATGCTACGCGGCAGTTGTAAAGTATTGAGCGATTAACAAGTACCCGCCACTACAAATGACAGGTAATAGACAAATAATTTCTAACTAGAAGCTGTCGTTAGCACCTTGGTGTACCATTTTAGGACGGCAGGTAGGCGTATACCCCCGAAATTCTACATTACTTTTACGTGCAATCCTCCGTTGCACTTCCTATATTTAGGTAAGAAGCTAGATTGCTTATAATGTAGGACGCTCGTTGTTCAATCGTATACTCTTAACGTTAGATCCCTATGGCTAGTGCACGTAAATTGCGAATCGCCATTGCGCACATATACCTGCAAGAAATGTCGGTTCAATCAATGAGCCATACATTAGCTGCTGCGGAATAACTTGCGCTAGTTCTGTTGCGGTAGGAATAACTTAAAAAGCTTAGGCTAGAACAGAATTCAATGTTATTTGAATATATGACTGATACAGTAAATATATTTGAGATGGACAATTTCGACTTGTCATTACAAGCTGAAAAATAATTTAAGGTTATAGCTTGGAGTTCTTGTTAACGCCGGTACATTGAAAAAAGTCGGATAATAGCCAGTAAGGAAGCGGTTAGGTTGAGGTTATTGCAATTGGTAAAAGCTCTGGGAAGAAAAACTTCAGAACGATGGTCTGAACACTGACAACATAATAATAGCTTAAATCGTGACACGCATAGGGCTCTTGCGATGCTTCTTGGGATATCACTGTGGTAAAAACCGCGAATTTAATTTCAAGGATACCAGACATTCGCAAGCATACTACATCGAAATACCGTTAATTGTCTGGTCACTACTTCTTTAGCACTTGCGAAAACAGTATAAATGCGGAACCGTGGGATAGCAATAATATAAGCAAAAATCATATTCCCTTGCCACCTGCTTTGGATCCTGCACTTCATTTCTATGACCATGAAATGTATATGAAACTCTATTGAACCATGAACGCGCCTGTGTGTTTTATACTGTTTGATTGGTTGGCTTGCAGTAGTTAGTTCAACATTTTGAGTTAGTTTACCCTGTTTTTTCCTCTGTTTTCGATAGAGTAAATCAGCGTATGCCGTGCTACACTATCATTTGCAATGCTCGCAAATCTCGGCATTGTTTGCGTAGGTAGCCATGTGTCAATAAACCTAATTACTCTTCAAATGTCACGCAACTGCCAAATGATAGTAATCTAATGATCTCGCTAATAGCGTTCTAGGCTCTATGTAGCTAATTTGGACGTTGACTTAAGGAAAATTAAGCTTCGATTACTCAGGAGTGTTTCAAATGGCTTCATATAGTTTAGAATCGCTCTTCATTATGCTTTCTATCAAATCGATTGACGGCTTTTCTACATCTTGCTCAGCAAGATCGTTGGAATTTCCGCACCAGCAACGCCATGCAATCTCTGCAATGATGACTTCATTTTACCTATTTGTCAAATTTGAACATTTTTGTGAACCATAAAAATACTTTCACTCGGTACATCGTCAAAACTAGCCTATAGCGTTCCAGCACTTAAGTGAAACGGTGCCAAATTAGCGCCCTGGCTGACTCGGCAAAATGTTTTTTTAACAGGAGCTTAGCGGACACGAAGCGTCTGTGATGTTGAATTTTGCAATCTGACGTCTACGCTGTTTTATTGTCTCGTACAGTTTCAGATGCTTACGATTGCATGAACGCTTCGAAAGCGTATTTAAAAACTATTACAAGCAATCCTTCCTCTCGTGTCGGGTTTGCACTCACAGAAGAGAACGTGGCCGATTTCAGAACTTCAAGCACAGCTTGACTAGCCAGACACGCTATGTTGGAATAATCTGCAACATTCCACGTGACAGTACCGTACCGAGACTGCAGAAAGCATGTGAAGGTGCCAGCCACAGCTGAACATGCACTAGACCAGCTTGCTTGCACAGATTATGTTATGCAACGCAATACTATATGAGGAAGCTTCTGCATGCTTCCTGACCTGACGAACCTTGCTTGGTGATTCTCAAGAGGCAGTAGAGGAACAGGGTGGCTTGCCGCGAAGAGTGAATCAAATGTGCCCTGCACAAAAGCAACTTACCCTTTAACTCATTTGCGAAGCGACTGCTTTCCTGCAAACCATGTGTATTACAATGGCTAGTATTCATGCCAGCAAACCTGCAGACTAACTTTGCTTTGTATTACTAAAGAGAGTTGGCAGCAAAGTTGGTAACTAGAAGCCAAGTGCGTAATTTGTGTATTTAAGATGTTTTAATGTCAGTTGTAAAAAGATTGCAACTTTTCACTTTCATTCATGTTTGAAGTGCTTCTGTGAAAATTCACAAAACAAATGTTAAGTTATCGGAGAAAAAATCAGCGCCTTACATCCATTCAATTCACCAGTGATGCTATATTTTCCCACAGAAAATAAGCACATTTCTTGCAGTTAGGCAAGAGGTAAATCGATGCTAACTAACTTGATAACTGTGTTGATAATCATAACGAGGTTTTTCTTTCGAGGAACCCGAAGGGCTTTTCTTTGTAGCAATTGCAGTGATTGCGTGGATGCCTCATATTCGTTTATTAATCAAATGTTCATGAAAATTACGTTCTAACTTCAATACAAAGTATGAGCCGGAATCAGCGTTTTGTTTTCCTTAAGTGTTTCAAAAACAAGTTTACTCAGCTTTATTACGTCTCATCAGAACCAGCAATTTTCCCACTCATATTAATAAAATTACGTAGCAACTTACTATTCGCGATATTATGGCAGCCTCGGATAATTACATGCTGCCCACGTTGAAGCACTGGACAAAAGCACATTATGTTGAACAAAATGCCGATTATTCACACGAACCATTTCCATCTGTCTAGATATTATGACTTCTCATGTTATATTCGTTCGCTTTTTTTCGGCAGGTACCTCTTCCTGAGGCAAGAACATTTTCACGGCGAATGTGGGAAGTCTGTCCCCGATATTACCGACGTCAACTGGCTGGTGCAGAAAAATTGAACGACCTTGCAGAGCGACTCGGAAGTGACTCGTCTAGCTCTGCACACGTCGTTAAAAACCCCATTTGCACCCACGATGATACAGTGGCGTGCTGGCTGTTAGGATACCAAGAAATCATCTGTTCCATTCTCGTAGTCTTGAATTATGAAGTGGTCGAAAACGAGCGGCAGTGCCTTACTCTCCAGTACTTTGAAAGCATTTTGCACAGCCGATACGCACCCACTGAAGACAATTTCGAAAATTTGGAGGCTCTCACATTCCTCTTTTGGCTTATGGAGAGGCATCGCTGTATAGACAGTATATCTATGGGACATATTCACGTTACTGAGCCCCTAGGCGACATTAATCTCCTCGACATGATCAAATTTGCAGGAAAACTTGTTACCGCTCGGATAGGCGTTGGCTCGCATCGTCTACCACATCAACATGGGATATTTGGTGATATAGAGCGTGTGTCTTTCACTACGCTGTTTCAAGGCATTAGTACTCTTCGTGAACTGCATTTTTTTGGACTTAACCTAGATAGAGACGATTACAAAGAGGGAGAAATTCTAGAGGTGATTGGTAACAATCATTCACTTAGAACGCTACATTTCCTTCGCTGTGTTTTTTCTCGGCGGCTGATATCAGACTTAGTTGATATAATTGCAGCAAACGAGAAACTTGAAGATGTCCGGCTAGACATGAAAACCATTGAGCTGTTGCTTTTACATGATCAAGCATTAAGTAAATTACATAAATCAAAAAAGAATCTTAAGCGGCTTGCTGTTAGTCTTGAAAATGGGCTGAGTCATTTCTTGGGTACAATGGCATTAACCAGTCACCTCACGCACCTAGAAATACACAACCATACCGAAAGTGGAACTTTAGAGGGACTTTCTGGTGCCCTGAGTCCTACTTCTTCCATCAGGCACTTGACCATTTCTCTTGATTTGGTGGATCCCCAAGCGATTGGAGACATGCGCATTGTCCGAAAGTTCACCAAAGCCATTGAAAATACTAAGTTAAAAGTGTTGACACTACCTAACTCCGTCTTCGCACTACACATCATTAGGCTTCTAGGCGACGCACTGGCAGCGAACACAGAAATGAGAGAGCTGGACCTTAGCGAGGCACATCTGAGATGCGACTTGGCACTTGAACTCGTGAAACGCGTACTGAAGAGGAACAGGACCCTCTGGGAACTCAAACTGGGAGAGCTACGCTCTTTTCTAGTGGCGGGTGAAAGCGCGGAGCGAATTGTGTCTTCGCTTGATGTGCTACACTACATCGTAGAAAACACTCCCGTTCTTGACGAAAATGCATCGCCAGAATTCGGACCAGAAGCGAGCAATGAAGGCCACGTCTGGATATCAAAAGTTTATTATGCGGCAGAAGCGCAGAAACTCCTGCAACTTCTGTGGAAGGGTGTGGTGTTCCGTAGAATTGAGCTTGACTTCAGCCATAAGTCCGAAAGGGATCAGGAATGGTGTGAGCTTTTTCTCACCTCTATGGCGAAATACCAGACGCTTAATATAGAAGTGTTTTCATTAAAGACAAATGAATGCATAAAGAACTACGTAATGATAGGTTTAGAAAAGCTCATTGTTCAAGCCAGGAGTCTGACTGCCGTGACGGTAGAGCTCCCATACGAGTCGAAAGAACAGATATGGAGTGTGTTGCTCGGAGCCCTGGCTCTTAACATTAATGTCTCTGTAGTGAGGATCTCTGGTTTCACTCGAACATCTTTAACCTGTGCCTACTTCCGACAGATGTGTGCTACAAACCGAAGCCTACGACAGCTCGAAATCAACATAGAGCAGGACAAGGAGACGTTAATTCAACAGCTACCTGATCTGCTTTCAGAATGTTACACTCTGACAGAATTCCAGCTGACTGTAGGCAAATCAAGGAGCTGGGAACCTGTTAAGTTCATGAGAAAGCTACTTAGGAGAAACCTCCTGATGATCAACATGGGAGTGGCAGCCATCATAAGACATAATGCGGCTCCTCACGGAGGTGGTCTAGCACCCAGTGAGTGGCTCGGTGGCCAAGGAAGTGCTTGGGCCGTGGACGCAGCAACAAAGCACCCTCAGCTTGAAAACATGGTAGCGAGAGCGGCAGATTGCTCTTTGGAAGTGGCCACTGGCATGGTGCGAGACGCACGGTTGTCTGTGAAAAATAACATACTAAGGCGTGCTACAGTCTTCAAAGGTGAACGGCCAATACAAGCCGACCGAATGCAGACGGCGGGGTTCCACAGACTTGACGTGGAATTAGTACAGAGAATTTCACGTTGTCTGAGCTCGTTCGATATCAGATTGCGTAAATCATCACGCACGCTCCCGCCACAATGCCTGAGCCCTTCGTGGTTAAAATGTGCACGTTCAGAATGGACGAACAGGACGGAAAACCTAGCGAAACTTCGGGATGCATATTGTGAAAAATTAAGACGAACAGCGGCATTCCCTGGTGCTCCACAGGCTAATATAGCTGCCAGAGGCCTGCAAGAGGTCCACAACCATGGTTTGGGCGAAGCGGCAGCTGTGCGCGAGGTTGTTGGCGGCGGTCCGGAAGCCGCAGGCCAAGACGGCGCAGCCCATGGTGACGCATTTGCTATTATGGATGCCGCAGCCCATCAAGTTCAAGACGGTGAACTCGCTGTTGAAGAGGTCGGTGATCGAGTAGGCGACCATCAAGTGAATGTAGTGGATATTCTTGGCGTAGACCTATTTATTGAAGGTGAGGCTGGACATCACGCAGACATCCCAGATGAGGAACTATTCGGCGATAACGCAGCTCGGAATAATGTTGTGGTTCTAGTGGAAGCTGGCGATGAGCGTGCAGTTCGAGGAATTGCAGCTGGTATTAACGACGCCGGAGTCCACGACGACGCCGGAGTCCACGACGACGCCGGAGTCCACGACGACGCCGGAGTCCACGACGACGCCGGAGTCCACGACGACGCCGGAGTCCACGACGACGCCGGAGTCCACGACGACGCCGGAGTCCACGACGACGCCGGAGTCCACGACGACGCCGGAGTCCACGACGACGCCGGAGTCCACGACGACGCCGGAGTCCACGACGACGCCGGAGTCCACGACGACGCCGGAGTCCACGACGACGCCGGAGTCCACGACGACGCCGGAGTCCACGACGACGCCGGAGTCCACGACGACGCCGGAGTCCACGACGACGCCGGAGTCCACGACGACGCCGGAGTCCACGACGACGCCGGAGTCCACGACGACGCCGGAGTCCACGACGACGCCGGAGTCCACGACGACGCCGGAGTCCACGACGACGCCGGAGTCCACGACGACGCCGGAGTCCACGACGACGCCGGAGTCCACGACGACGCCGGAGTCCACGACGACGCCGGAGTCCACGACGACGCCGGAGTCCACGACGACGCCGGAGTCCACGACGACGCCGGAGTCCACGACGACGCCGGAGTCCACGACGACGCCGGAGTCCACGACGACGCCGGAGTCCACGACGACGCCGGAGTCCACGACGACGCCGGAGTCCACGACGACGCCGGAGTCCACGACGACGCCGGAGTCCACGACGAGATCTTAGAGCACTTGCTTCAGTAATTAGCTGTGTTTAAAGATAGCCACGAGAAGCCATTGGAAAAAGGTGTCAACTTGATAGTCCTGTTTACTCCGCGTTCAGTGTGCGTTTATAGGGTAGTTTCACACCATATATTTACGCTTCAAACTGTGTCCGCAATCAAGGAAATGGATGTTCAGCGAAATGCTTCGCCTTGCTCAAGAATCATCTGGGTACCCTTAGATAAACGACACATTGGTCGACTTAGTGAAACAACCAGACCTGCATCTTGCATGATTAGATTAGTCGGTTTTTCACCTGCTGATTTATGATTGCCCACTTCACAATAGGCTAGTCTGTTTCGATCCGGAAAAGTCACTGTAGAGGGCCCTCTATTTGCTTAGGCATGTTAAAAAAATTGCTGCGAATGTATTTCAAGCATGTAGAAGCACATCCTGTATGCACAATGTGGCACCATTACTCCTTTTAGATTGATGTGTTATGGAAAGAATTACTGTTCAAAAATAAAGTGGAATTTGACTTGTAGTGTTTGTATGCTGTGTTTCCTATCCTGTGAATTAGAGTAATGGAGCATTGCGCCCACAGTAGCAGAGAGCACCATAGCAAAACCTTGTACTGAATTTAGTCGGAATATATAACAATCATTTTCTGAGTCAGAAGGAGCAGGCAAATGACACACAGGTTTTATCCCACTAACCAGACATTTGTCTTCTTCAAGGCGAGAAGAGAACGCCACTTGTCAAGACGTTGGGTCCTGCTTTCACCTTGTTCTCTCCCGTCTTCCCTTTGCTTAACCAGGTATTTCGTCACTGCTGGATCATAAGGCAGAAAGCGTCGCACTTTCTGAGCATGGCACTGGGCACCTACCGGCACATGTGAAACGGAGTATTTACTTCTGTGCATCACATGAAATATCCGTGATTTTACGGGATCAACTTTTCTTCACGCACAAATTGTAATATTCGCCTATAGCAGTTAACGTAATAATTCACTAAACTATACAAAGGCGGACAATACTAAAACATGAAACCCAAATACACATTGCAATAATTATGGGAAAATTGCTAATCACCTACCTAATAATTTAATTCATGGGACACGTAAATTCATGAGTTGTAACTGGTGAACATGCAGGGCGTATCCACTTCGAATTCATTTCCTCAATGTCGAAAGTTCGGCGACACATGCAATGGAGCTCGCCATAAAGATGCCGTGTTCCACTTCAAACAACCTTCTTTAGGCAATGAAGATCAAAAGTAACCGGAATGCGTATGTATTTCGCCCCACACTTTTGGGAAATATCTAGAAAATAGTGTGATTCTGGATATTCATTTCAAGTAGTGACTACATGCTGAATCATCTGGCACAATTCATAAATTGCAATATGCTGTGAAATGAATTACGAAGTTACATTCGTCTAATTAAATATAATTCACAATTGTGTCAAATACCGCAGCTCAAGGACAACATATGTTTTCTACCACAGACAATATTACAAAGGAGATTTATTGGGGTTCGTAGCGACCGCCGGTCCTAAGATGCACCGAGCAGTTCCCGAGCTCGAGCCTCTGCTGCGCGCTTGATGCTGCCGATGCTGCTGACTCTGTGCGCACGTTCGTGATCTTCCTTACAATGACCCCGCGGAAATAAAGGAGCCATCCTGGCGACTTAGTTTTCTGGAATGACGGTAGAATGGTAATACGGCCTAATCGCTGAACGTGAACGACTTCGCTGTTACGACGTCGCATGTCGGACGGCAGCGTTATCGGCTCAACCAGGTAATTAGCGGGTGACGTTCGCTGGAGAACGCGGTATGGCCCGTCGTACTTCCGAAGGAGTTTTGAAGCGAGCCCAGGCGTGCGGTGTGGCACTAACAACCAGACGAGAGCGTCCGGGAGAAAAGTGGGAGTCGAGTTCTGGGCGTCGTGAACGGCTTTTTGACGGTTCTGGTCGTCCGAGGTGAATTGGCGGGCCAGCTGGCGACATTCCTCGGCGTGTCTGGCAGCTTCCGAGATCGGCAGGCATTCGGATAGGTCCGGCTGGTAGAATGGTGTCAATTGTGTGCGAAGGGTGATGGCCGTAAAGAAAGAAAAAGGGTGAGAATCCGGTAGTGGCCCGAGTCGCGGTGTTGTAGGCGTAGGTGAAAAACGGAAGAACTAGGTCCCAATTAGAGTGATAAGTGAGACATACATGGCGAACATGTCACCAAGAGTTCGATTAAAGCGTTCCGTGGTACCGTTAGTCTGGGTGATAAGCAGTGATTTTACGATGAACAATAGCGCATTCAGCAAGCAGCTATTCAATGACCTCAGATAAGAAGTCGCGGCCTCTGTCGCTTAATAGTTCACGTGGACCTCCATGACGAAGGAGAAAATGCCGGAGTATGAAATTGGCGACCTCCTGCGCTGTAGCATTTGGTAGAGCAGCAGTCTCCGCATAACGGGTTAAGTGGTCCACCGCGACTATTATGCACCTGTTGCCGGTAGGAGTCAATGGAAGTGGCCCGTAGAGATCTATGCCCACGCGATCGAAGGGTCCGGGTGGGAATTGTAAAGGCTCGAGTTCACCGGCCTTATGACACTTATTGGCCACGGCGGCCGCATTTCGATGGGGGCGAAATGCGAAAACACCCGTGTGCTCAGATTTAGGTGCACGTTAAAGAACCCCAGGTGGTCGAAATTTCCGGAGTCCTCCACTATGGCGTGCCTCATAATCAGAAAGTAGTTTTGGCACGTAAACCCCAAATATTATTATTATTATGACACTTATGACAAGATCAAACGAAATTCCGAACGAAATTGTACATTCCCCGCCAGTAATAGCAGTGTCGAAATCTTTCGAAGGTCTTGAAGACTCCCGCGTGGCCACACTGAAGGTCGACGTGGAACAAGGAGCAGAGCTCTGATCGCAAGATCCTCGGAATGACAAGTAATCAAGTGCGTCCCTCTGGGGCATAGTTGCGTCGATATAGTAGCTGGTCTCGAATCGCAAAATGAGGAACTTGGCGCCGAAGCGTACGTGACGCCGGAACTTTCTCCGTATCCGAGAGAAGGTCGAGCAGAGGTGCAGTCGAGGGATCATTACGCTGTGCAGCTGCGATAGTGTCAACGTCCAGAGAGGATAATGTTCACTCGAAGGAGGAGTCGTGACTGGCCTTCGGGGGAAGCTGCGATCGGGATAGCGCGTCAGCGTCGGAGTACTTTCGCCCGGAACGGTAAACCACGCGAATGTCATATCCTTAGATTCGCAATGCCCAGCGGGCAAGGCAGCCCGATGGCTCTTTGAGCGTCGACAGCCCAACATAGTGCGTGGTGGTCGGTCACTACGTCTAACGATCGGCCGTATAAATATGGGCGAAACTTGCCAAGCGCCCACACAATGGCCATACGCTCTTTTTCTGTAACGCTGTTGTTGGTCTCCGCCTTGGTTAACGTGCGACTCGCGTATAGGACGACGTATTCTGTGTGGCCAGTTTGACGCCGTGCCAACATAGCGCCAAGGCTTACACCGCTCACATCGGTATGGATTTCGGTTGGCGCTTGAGGTTCAAAATGGCGAAGAATGGGTGGCGTCGTGAGAAGACGGCGCAAGGTTTTGAAGGCGTCGTCACACGCTGGAGACCGTGATGAGAGATCTCTAGCGCCACCAAGGAGCGGCGTGAGAGGCGATATAATTACACAAAGTTTGGAACGAATCGCCGGAAGTAAGAGCAGAGGCCGATAAAACTGCGGAGCTCTTTCATAGTAGTAGGTTTTGGGAACGCAGTAACAGCACGTAGCTTCTCGGGATCCGGGCGAATACCCTCCTTTGACACGACATGGCCTAAAATTGTGAGCTGATGAACAGCAAATCGACACTTCTTCAGGTTAAGTTGCAACCCGTCATTGGTCAAGCAAGTGAGTACGTGCTGGAGGCGGAGCAGCTGCGTTGCGAAGTCAGGGGCGAACACCACACTGTCATCAAGATAGCAAAGACAGATTTTCCATTTGAGGCCACGTAGAACATTATCCATCATTCTTTCGAACGTAGCAGGTGCGTTGCAAAGTCCGAAAGGCATGACGGTGAATTCATACAAGCCGTCTGGCATAACAAAGGCAGTTTTCGGGTGATCGGCCTCTGGTATCGGAACCTGCCAGTAGCCTGACCGCAAATCCAGCGAAGAAAAGAACTTGGTGCCCAGAAAACGGTCCCCGCAGGGGCGTCTGCGTCAGCAGGCGTTTGGTGTGTTGCGACACCACGTACCCCAGCACACGAGGATTGGACCCTCCCGCGTGAAGCCATGCGCGGCTTAGCCGTGTCCGGGGAAAAGGGGATCGTGGAGGTTGAGCAAATGGCGGGTGTTTGGACCTTTACGGCCCCTCGGCGGCGTCAACACACCCCTTTGGCCTCGGCTTCACGTAGACGGCACCCCCGGACTGACCCACCCGGGGGAAATCGGTAGTTACCTTTTCCTGTCCCCCTCTCCATTCTGCGTCTTTTGCTCTTCATTTCAATCTTTCCTGTCGTCTCGACTCTTCTATTTACTTCCGACTTTCCTGGCAACGAGGGTTAACCTTGTGTGGGTGGCCAACCTTGGACACTCCAGATTGGGTTATATTGGCATCGTACAACTGGCGAGGGCTTGTCTTACTCGTAAGACCTGCTCCGTCCCGATGGTGTGCTCGGTGGTGGGCGGTTGGCGCTGCTGTCGAACTGATGACCTCTATATGGCTTCTAGTAAACCACTTTCCCTTGATCGCCCTCCACCTTTCAATTCTTTTTGAAAAGCAATGAAGAAAATTTCCCTAAGTACCATGTAATCCATGATGAAAGCAACACGAGCGTGCGTAAATTCTTCCCCTTCTTGGTGGAGAAATGCCTTGGCAACACGATAGGGCCTGGCTACAAAGCTACAAAGGTGTCCAATGGAGATCTGCTCCTTGAATTGAAAGATAAAACCCAATATGAGAAAATAAATGGCTGTAAATGCATAGGCGATGTAGCGGACACTGTGTCCACACATCGCACCATGAACACGAGCCGTGAAGTAATCTCTGAAGACGACTTCATGGATCTTAGTAATGAAGAGTTGCTTGATGGTTTTCAGAACCAAAATGTCATCAACGTAGAACGAATTCTAATCCGCAGGAATAACGAACAACTTCGAAGAAAGCACATTGTACTAACCTTTAGTACCAGTGTGTTGCCAAGTGCAGTAGATGCAGGCTGTATCAAAGTACGTGTGAGGCCGTACATTCCAAATCCTCGATGGTGCTTTAAGTGCCAGAGGTATGGGCATGGATCCCAGACATGCCGAAGAAGGCAGACTTGCGCCAAATGCAGCTCGAATGAACATCCTTCCGACACTTGCGACTCATCTGCACATTGTGTGAATTGTGAAGGAAGCCATCCAGCCTACTCCAGGACATGCCCTAAATGGAAGAAAGAAAAATAAATCATGGCACTAAAGGTCAAAGAAAATATTACACTTCACGAAGCAAGAAAACGTCTTTCGTACTTGGATCACACAAGCTTTTCCGAGGTGGCGCGTCGGGGGGCGGCGTCACAAATCCCTGGGGAGTCTACCGCGGACACTGATAGTGGTTCGGTAATCACTCCGCCTGCCCCCCTTGTGGCAGCAGCAAGTGCTGCTCCATTAACATCGAAGGGGGGCCTGCAGACTTCCGTACCGCAGGTCCCAAAGCTAATCCTAACTCCACGGCCTGGGACGCGAGTTTCAGCGCCTAGTTCATGATCCTCCAGCGTCTCCGAAAAAGGTTATGGAGGTCGATCAGAAATCCCCGGCGCCATCAACGCCGACAGACCAGGGCTCTCAAGAGCGCGCTAGAAGAGATAAAATACCTGCAACTGCTCAAAGAAAGGGACCGGTAACTTAAACGGTTACCGTCCTTGTATACGCATTTTCTTATCTGTACCACGTGCTCTTGAACAAAGACAACAAAAATCTTCCTCGATATGGCTACACAAATAATTCAATGGAATGCCAGAGGCCTATTTCGCAATCTAGATGATATCAAAGATCTACTAGCGGAATATCAGCCACGACTGTTTTGTGTTCAAGAAACACATTTAAACTCGACACACGAGAACTTCTTAAAAGAATACATAGTTTTCCGTAAAGATGGAATTGATGTTAATTCTTCTTCAGGTGGTGTGGCAATCATAGCCCAAAAGTCAGTAGCATGCCAGCATGTATCACTCCAGAGTTCACTTGAAGCAGTGCCTGTTCGGGCTATATTGTTCAATCAACTGATAACGATCTGCTCCATATATATATATATATATATATATATATATATATATATATATATATATATATATATATATATATATACATACATACATATATACATACATACATATATATATATATATATACATATATATCGCCTGATGAACGGTTAGACATTGCAGAATTTGAAAAGCTGATCGACCAGCTTCCTGAACCTGTATAGTAATTGGAGATTTTAATGCTCACAGCCCATTTTGGGGTTACTCAAGATGTGATGCGAGAGGACGGGCAATAGAAAAGTTGCTTCTTTCATCTTGAGCCTGTCTACTTAAGAAGACAGAGCCAACTTTTTACAGTCCTACACAAAACACATATTCATGAATAGACTTAGCAATAGGGTCAGCATCACTTCTTCCACACTTGGAATAGAGAGTTATTAGTAATCCATATGGGAGCGATCACTTCCCAACACTCCTTGAAACAACAAATCGCCACAATGGACCAGCTTACCCCCAAAATGGAGACTTCATACTGCAGACTGGTCAAAATTTAGAAACATACGTAAACTGTGCCTGGAAGAAGTGGACCATCTAGGTGTAGAGGAACTGGTCAGCTACACCACTAAACACATCCTCTGTTCTGCTCGAAACTGCACACCTCAATCCTGCACAGATAAAGTCAATCCAAAACCGGGGTGGAACAAAGATTGTGAAATTGCAAGGAAACGCCAGAACAAAGCATGGAGCAGATTTTCCCGCTACCCAACAGCAGAAAATCTAATCAATTTTAAGCGGTGCAAAGCAAATGGGCACCATATCCGCCGAATATCCAAAAGAGAAAGCTGGACACGCTCCGTATCATCAATAAACTCATACACGGATGTTAGCAAAGTATACAACAGGGTACGTAAACTAAAAGGACAACGTCCAAATCCTTTTCCTCTCGTCACAGGCGCTGGTGATAAGATTGAGGACCAAGCGAACACTCCTGGCGAGCACTTTGAGAGGGTGTCAAGCTCAGAAAATTATTCCGAGAAGTTCTTGCGCCATAAAAGAATAGCTGAAAATATTCGTCTACGTCCGAACAAGGCATCAGAAGGATACAACAAACCACTAACATTTCATGAACTCCAGCTTGCCCTAGGCTCTTGTGGCAGCTCGGCTCCAGGTGCTGACAGAATAACATATGAAATAATAAGGAATCTGCCTTGTGAGACCCCAAGCTGCATCCTAGGTCTTTACAGTAATATCTTCACAACTGGTCATATACCTTCATCTTGGAAGGAGGCAATAGTCCTGCCAATACTCAAACACGGAAAAGACCCTTCCTTAGTTAATAGGTATAGACCAATTGCACTGACCAGCTGTCTAAAGGCATTTGAAAAAATTATTAACCGTCGCCTTGTCTTCTTTTTCGAATATAACGGTATATTAGACCCTCACCAATCTGGCTTCTGAAGGGCGAGGTCGACAACCGATAATCTTGTTCTGCTTGAGCCATATATACGTTATGCATTTGTACACAGCCAATACTGTCTGTCTGTATTCTTTGATCTTGAGAAGGCATATGATACTGCCGGGCGATACAGTATTCTGATGGAGCTGGCGTCCTATGGAATTGGTGGTTATATTCTTAGTATCTTCCAGAATTACCTATCTAAAAGGAAGTTCCGCGTAAGAATTCGCAGTGTACTTTCGTACACTTTTCAAGAAAACGGCGTACCACAGGGAGGAGTGCTAAGTTGCACACTTTTCCTAATTAAAATGAACTCTCCGCTGTGGTATACCATCCATGGTGTCTTATTCTGTCTATGTGGATGACATCCAAGTCACCTTTAAATCTTGCAATCTGTCTATATGTGAACGCCAGATACAGTTAACTGTTAATCAGCTCACGAAATTGGCAGACGAAAATGGGTTTAAATGCAATGCAGAAAAGACTACCTGTGTGCTATTTTCCCGACGAAGAGGTATATGTCGTGACGCTTGCATTACGATGAATGGGAGAAGCCTGGTAACTAGAAATGAAGAAAAATTTTTGGGTGTAATCTTCGATACTAAGCTAACCTTCATGCAGCATATAAAACAGTTGAAGTGAAATGATTTAAAACCATGAACCTTTTAAAGATTTTATCTCATCAATCGTGGGGAACAGATAGGTATTGCCTCCTATCTAATCTTAAAAGCCTTGTGTTGTCACGCATAGACTCTGGATGTATTGTTTACCAGTCGGCTTCAAGGACAACACTTAGGCTACTCGATCCTGTCTATCACTGAGGTATCCGGCTAGCACTTGCTGCCTTTCGTACGAGCCCCGTCCAAAGTCTATATGCAGAATCGGGTCATTGGCCACTGGATTATCAACGTACATCTCTGGGAGTCACCTATGCAAAAGAATGATGTCACTAAACAACATCCATGCAAAACACTCATAAGTGATCAGTTCACCAATAAGTTGTACTTAAACAGGCCTTCACAGGCCCCGCGGTCCCCGTTGGCAGTAAACTCTGTTGCAGAAAAACTCGGAGTACTTTTCACAGATTTACGGGAAAGCGCCAATGCTGAACTCATTCCACCTTGAGAGCAATGTACAGCTACTTGTGACTTGTCCATTACAGAACTGAACAAAAAGAGTTGTCCAAGTGCCCTCATCCAGTAACATTTCTTGGCCCTTGAAGACAAGTATAGATCGATGGCATTTTTCACTGATGCTTCGAAGTCTGCAACTTCGATAACATGTGCAGCCCATGGCCAAAATTTCTCCAACACTAAAACCTTACATAACCATAGCAGAATTTTTACAGCCGAAGCGTACGGCATCCTGATCACTGTTGAGTACATAGTGCAGCACAATATACAAAATTCCATAATTTACACAGATTTCTTAAGCGTTGTCACAGCCCTGTCCTGTGGCAAAGCAAGCCGAAACCCTATAGTAAACATGCTCCTGAAACAAATTATTGTAGGATATAAACAAAACCTTGCGCTTATTGTATGCTGGGTGCCAGGACACTCTGGGATCGTAGGCAATTAAATGGCGGACAAACATGCTGGACAATCGGCTCATCGGGATACAATTGATGTAAGCTGGGTACCTGGCGTGGATATGAAAGCTGCGGTACGAAAGGTGCTCCATAATCATTGTCAAGCTGAGTGGAACAAGGAAGTTTAAAATACGCTGCACCTGCTTAAACCGCAGTTAACCACACCTTTCCCACTGAAGCTTGATAGACACACCGAAGTCACCTTGGCACGACTCAGAATAGGACACACTTATAGCACACACAAATACCTCTTGACTGCAACTGACGCACCGACGTGCACACGCTGCGGTGAGAACTTAACCGTCCCACATGTCCTCATTCAATGTCGCGAACTTTACCGAGGGCAAGTAGCTCAATTTAAGAAACTCTACACACGCCATATAGCACCCCATCCCTCAATGTTCTTATCAGAGGAAGCACTTTTTAAGTTTTAAAGAGTGCTTAATTATGTCGCTCAAGCTATCTTTCTAGATATCATCTCATTCCATCCTAACCATCAGCTTCTGCCTCACAGGTGAGCTAGAATCTGATGCACACAAGCAAGTCTGAGCTCTCTTGCACTTCTTGCGTGTGCAAAAATTGTACAGCAAGGAACACGGTCAATCCGCAACAATTTACCATATGTGCCTATAACCAATGCATTTAAGACTCTATATTTATCTTCATAATTATTTTAGAATTCATTCACTAGTATTTATAGACTTGTCTTACGTGTAGGCCTCTTTACAGCCTCGATTTTAAGTCATAGCACCAAACCCACAATTTCACTAAACTAAAGCACATGTCCTGGCGCTCTTTGGCCTTAGATGCCCTTCCGCCAATAAACTCCAATCATGATCATCACATGCAAACAGTCCAGAACATCATCGACGCGTGGTAATGGGTAGACGTCCTTCAGCGTGATCTTGTTCAACCGTCGAAAATGAACACAGGAGCGGATGAAACATTGTTTTTTGTGATGAGGACCACGGGAGAGGCCCGTGGGCTTGGGGAAGGTTGAATGGCGCCTCGACGGAGCATGTCATGGACCTCGTCTGCAATGACGCGACGTTCCGTAGCGGACACGCGATATGGTCTTTGTCGCAGCGGTGAGTGAGAGCCTGTGTCAATGTAATGCTCGACCGTCGATGCACGGCCAAGAGATGTTTGCGCAACGTCGAAAGATCGGCGGAAGGGCTGAAGGATTGCGAGAAGTTGAGATCGCTGCGAATGCATCAGATCTTCGGCGATGAATGGGCTGAACACAACCAGTCCATGTTGAGTCGGGTACGGAGAGGGCACTCACTCCATGGACAGCTGTAGAAGGCACTTCGACGTGGACAGAGACAATTCGTGTTGAATCGACCGCCTCGAAGGAACCAAGGCATTCGCGGCGGAGCAGTGATAGCGGCGATGAAAGATGATTGTAAATGGGTATCGTGCTGACAGCGGCGGGAAGGTCAAGTGCTGCAAAGGGAAAGAAAGCGCTTTTCGGGTAACAAAGTGATGAGAGGGCATGAAGAACGTCCCATCGTAAATGGCACTACAGAAGCCTCGTACGAATGCTGAAGAGCATGGGGGAATGCAGGTGTCTTCTTTCACGACAATTTTAGCGGCACGACGAGCATCGACGGAAGCCAGGTCAACAAGGTGGAAAAGCTCAATCTCATCCCGAGCGCAATTGATGATGGCATTGTGGCGTGACAGAAAATCCCATCCCAGAATAACGGCGTGGGAGCCGGATGAAAGAACTATGAATTCAATTGTGTACAAAACGTCCTGTATGGTCACACGGGCAGTACAAGCAGCGGTAGGGCAAATCGGTTGAGCACTCGCCGTTCGAAGCGACAATCCAGACAGAGACGTCCTCACTTTACGAAGCGAAAGGCAAAACCTGGCATCAAGCACGTACGTAGGATTTTTTTTTCGGGGGGGGGGGGGGGGGCAACCCAAGAAAACTTTTACATGCAAATGAGGGGGAGGGTACTTTTACTAGTACAAGTGTGAATAATGCCCACCATTCGCCATAAAGACGCGTAAACGCGCAAAAAAATTGAAATAACGTGCATGTCACAGGTACGCCTGTGAGATACACCTCTTCTTCACTTGGCAAGCAAAGAACAACATCAAATGGACTCACTCATGAAAGATGCGCAGGAAGAACCTTGCCGAGAACAAGTTAACAAGCTAAAGTGCAAAATAAAGATTTCTAGTGGCGTTTTTCGCACAAGTTCTGGAAGAATTACAGAGATATGTATATTTGCGGAACAATCACATTCCTTTTGGATCTCTCCTTTACTGCTCTACCAAGTGCTATAACTGACTCGTGTAGTTATTCGGGAAGTTGCGTAACGATGCGTGGTCACCACTCTCGTACAACCACGTAGGGCACAGGACGCTGCCGTTCTAGACGTACTGCACCCACCGCGGAAGGTTAGAAAAACACCCCCATTAGCACAGCGGGCCAGTAGCTACGTCAGGCGGATTGAGTGATAACTGTAAAAGAGTCATTCAACACATACGGAATTATTCTCCACTTCCGGCGGCGTTTTTTCTACCTCCTTCCTAAATAAAAAGATGTTGATCGATAAATAGTTTCCTGAACAATTTTCGCTTTTCCTCCCTGTTTGGCTGTTGCCTTGTCTTTCTCCCTTAGTAGATCGCTTAATTTCTCATCTTGCGACTGTTGTTTCCAGTTGCCAATTTTGCTCGCAAAGTGCTGTAGAATTAAGGAAAATCAGACAAGGTAAGGAGTGACAGTCATATTGCTTATGGGTTGAACGGTTATTGCAGGGCCTGATGATGGAAGCTGTTTCGCCATATCTTATTTTCCACCTTATCTAAACCATACCGCGGATATATGGTTGCGAGGATCTGCCAGCGTCGCGGCGACCCATCACTCGAGGAAATAATGAAGCGAAAGGAAAAGTTAAATGCAACTAGCGTTTTCTCTGGCCACAACTCGTTCCACTAACATACAGACCAGCTGACTATGAATCGAGTCCCTTTCTTGGCCCTGGATCAGTGCAAAAAATAGTAGCTTGAACTAACGTAGCAACAACGATGCGCGTGATCGTTGAATAGAAGGTGACATAAAAATTGTGTTGGGCATTATAAATAAAATAAAATCTTATCATTAAAACAATAAGCTACGCCTTGCCTGCTGCAATAGATGGAGACAACTGAATTCATCTTGAGTTAATCGTGCGGGCACCGAATCGATGAGAAAACTGGCCTCCACAGCCCAGGAGATGCCGATAACTACCGCCTTCCAAAAGGAGGGAAAAACTTGACAACCGTTCCACTCAGTGAAGATGGAATGGCAGCGAAAGCTGACGACAGTCAACGCTGTCAAACGAAAAGTCAACGCTGTCATACGCCGCGGCCCGGCCTCAGGATAGTGCAACACCGGGCCGACCCTCGGCGGAGGAAAGTAGGCGTGAAGCACCCTGCATACGGGGGCCAACCCCGAAGGCAGTGCAACGCCGGGCCGACTCGCGGCAAAAGTGAAGCAGGCGTTAAGTACTCCCCATACGTGGGTCGTTACCGAATACAGTGCAATGCCGGGTCGAACGGCGGTGAAGGTGAAGCAGGCATTAAGAACTCCCCATACGCAAACCGATCCCGAACATATTGCAATACCGGGCCCACCCGCGGCGGAGGTGAAGCTGACGTTAAGCGTTCGCCATACGTGGGTCCGAATGGAAGGGAGTGCAATGCCGGGCCGACGCCCGAAGGAGGTGGAAGCAGAAATTAGGAACTCCCCATACCTAGGCCGATCCCGAAGGTACCTCCATACTGGGCCCACCCACGGCGGAGGTGAAGCAGGCGTTAAGCGCTCGCCATACGTGGGTCTATGCCGAAAGTAGTGCAATGCCGGGCCGACCCGCGGTGGAGGTGAAGCAGGCATTAAGAACTCCCCATACGTAAGCCGATCCCGAAGATATTGCAATACCGGGCCTACCCGCGGCGGACGTGAAGCAGGGGTTAAGCGCTTCCCATACGTGGATCCATCCCGAAGATAGAGCAATGCCGGGTCGAACGGCGGTGAAGGCGAAGCAGGCATTAAGAACTCCCCTTACGTAAGCCGATCCCGAATATATTGCAATACCAGGCCCACCCGCACTCCGCATACGTGGGCCCATCCCGAAGATACTGAAGGGCGCTTTAAAGGTTCCCGAGTCCACAGGGGTATGTGCCATTGATCTTGGACCCTTTTTGCACTATCACCAAAATGGGCCTACATGATGATTTTTTTCTGTTAACGGACGCTAAAAAAAACTACCGTAGTCATACATTGAAGAAATAAAACCAAGGACACCGACCAACGGAAGTGCTAAAAAATGAATGAATCTAAAAGACTTTTCGCCTTCGCTACGGAAGCCTTGTTCACAATTTTGATTGTGAACAAGGCTTCCGTAGCGAAGCCGAAACGACTTTTATATTCATTCATATTTTAGCACTTTTGTTGGTCGGTGTCCTTCGTTTTATTTCTTCAATGCTTCATCCCGACCAGACGGGCTTCCGTCGAACCCTCGATTTCAGTCATACATTGCTTTCACTGTAAAAGGCAGCGAAATGTTGACCGCCGAGTAGATTGATTCGTCGGCGCTTTAGGAATGTGTGTGAGGAGTGGTGGCGTGGGCGGATAGGGGGGGGGTTATGCCGCTTAATTTCGAGGGGGGGAGAGGCCGGGCCCCCCCCGCCCCCCCCCCCCTGGGTGCGTGCCTGCCTGTCATCCATAACTGAAATAGCGGCAACGGTATCGACGAGGGCGACTGTAGCGACATGTTCGATAACCACATCAATGACATTGGCCGGTAAAGGAGGAGGACTTCGGCATGTCGACACATGCGCTGTTCTTGCCTCAAGAACTGCGTCGTCTAGTTTCCCTCTTCGTTAGAGACGGTTCGTCGACGCATACGAGAAAGCGATCGGTGACGTGGGGAGGGTGATCGGAGGCGTTCGAAGCGAGTACGGCGATCAGTATGGGAGCGAGCTGGTGGTGGGTCGAAGGGTCCGTAAGACGCATTTGAATCAGGCCGAACATAGGGCGCTCGGCGATCGTCATGGAACGCCTGCGATCGGCGGTGGCAGAACCTGGTGACATGACCGGGATACCTGCATGCGAAGTATGTAGGGCGATTGTCCGGCGTACGTGACGGGTTAGCGACGGCAGTGGTGGTTCAGGGGACGGGAGCGGGAGGGCCGTGCACAGGCTGCTGGAAGCGACGCACGGGCACGGCACGAGGATCCATTGTAGCAACCGTAGCATAAGTGACTGGTGTAGTCACCACATCCTGCTGGTGAACAGCCGGCAGCGCTTCCGCGACCTCTTCATGGATCACGTTACGGATATGAGACGGAAAAGTGCTGGCAGACTCGTGAGTGACGGACACCAGAGATAGCTGTGGTGCGACTTCTTCAGGGACAAAATCTTTGATTTGGGTCATCAGGGAGGTTTATTCTAGGCCAGTGGTCAGGCTGCAGAGTTACGCCGCATTCGGTGTGGTATGTCGCCTTGTCAGAGCTCGCTGCTTACGTAATTCATCACAGCTCTGGCACAAGCTGATGACGTCGCCAACAGTGGGCGGGTCCTTGGCCAGAAGCATCTGGAACGCATCATCATCGATTCCCTTCATGACGTGCTTGATCTTTTCCGCTTCCGTCATGGCAGCGTTCACGCGCCCGCACAAATCTAGAACGTCTTCTGTATAGCTGGTGAATGTCTCACCCGTGTCCTGTGTGCGTGTACGCAAACGCTGCTCGGCTTGGAGTTTCCTGACGGCGGGTCGGTCAAATACTTTTGTAATCGAAGTCTTGAGCGCCGACCACGTTCGGATATCCCTTTCGTGATTTCTGAATCAGAGACTGGCCACGCCGGCGAGGTAGAATGATACGTAAGCCAGCTTGTCCGAGTCAATCCAGTTGATGTGCATGCTCACCCGTTCGTGGGACGACAGCCACTCTTCAACGTCGTTGTCGTCGCTTCCGTTGAAAATAGGAGGCTCCCGCGGGCGAACGGTGCCAGCGCAAGGGACGGGTGGCGATGGAAGAGTCTGCTGGTCGGCATCCGGCACGGCGGAGGGTAGCGTACGAGAACGGAGTTCCGGGATGGTAGAATGGAACGTTACCCCGCACGGCTCCACCAGGTATAAACGAGATTTATTGGGGTTCGTAGCGGCCGTCGGTTGCTACGATGCACCGAGCAGTTCCCGAGCTCAAGCCTCTGCTGCTCGCTTGATGCTGCCGATGCTGCTGACTCTGTGCGCACGTTCGTTATCTTCCTTACAATATATAAAAATTGTATGAACCTAAAGAAACAATGGTTTACTGGAAGCTGAAACGTGCAACGAAGAATAAGACACAACGAGCGTTCTTCCCTCTCTGTGCCTGCGCTTCCAATCAACCGTGAATTTAGACTAACGGGCCCGATTAGTCACTGCCCGTAAAACGATCATGGTGTATTGAGCAAGGGCGCAGCTAACAGCCTCACATTTACTATTTATTTTTGCTAAGCACGCCAATACAGAAGGAGAGGCTGCGATGACAACTGTGAGTAAGTAATACTAGGAAAACGCGAGAAGTTTGCATACAGAACACTTAATGCAGTTTCACGATGTTCTTAAATGCGTGAACTCTACTAAATCATAGGCCAGTTGAAAAAATTCACTCACCATTACAATGCTTCCTACTGGGAATTTTGAGCGCCGGTCCATAGGCCTTTTCATTTCGCGAAAAATTGGCTGGCGCGGACAATCTGTCTCGTGCGGCATATTGGAAACGAAGCGAAGAGTGGCGTGACTGCCTCGCTGATAAGGAGATCGCGAGAGGCAGCGCGCGGATGATGCGTCGGCGCAATCCGCAGAAGTCACTGTAAACATACTTGTACTCATGCAGCGCTTTGTTTCCACATATGGTATAGGCCGACGCGTTCAACGCATGGCATCGCTGAACAGACGACGGCGCGCTACCATGGTGCCATCCGGTAACAACCGTCGCCGCAAAAGCAGTCTTGCGCGGGTCAGCACTGTGTTTCTCACCCTTTCGCCATGCCATCCTCGACCCGCTGCGCTCCGCGTTCGCTCTTTGTCCTTTCGCTGCGCTCGGTTACAACGGACGCCGAGGCAAGACGACGCCCAATGCAAGAATGGCCACCGAGGAGCTGCGCTGCAAAATAATGTGCGACTTGTGCACAAACATTGCAACGGCGTACTGTGTCACCTGTGGTTTGTGCTCACATTAAATACAAGGAATAACAATGTGAAATTCGAAATTTGTAAATGTACTGTCTTACAAACCGATTGATGAATGATAGAGCCTGAGCGAACTTACTCATGGAATGTTATAGAGTCCAAGTTGTATATGGCGGATAGGTTGCAATACTACAGCTCTAATGAAATAAGCCCAATTCTGGTCTCTTTGTGGTAATCTATACGTAATTCAACTTGCACGTTTCTACTAGTTCTGTGGTATGTCCAACTTAGGTGGTGACAGAAAACACAATACACGGAGGCAATAATGCAAACGAGACTTATGAAAAAGAAGCATAGCGAGATTTCAATTCATAGTGAGAGGTAACTTTTATATTCGTTGGGGACCTGAGAATTTCCTGAAGAGTGTTAGGTAAATGTAACGGCCTGTATTCCAGATTAGAATCTGATCAAAAGCAACTCCAACAAAATTCTGCAATGAAAAGCGCTCTCCGCGATGCTTCCATACTGTAACTTGGAGGACTAATGAGCTTTTGTTTTTGGATAGAGAATACAATATACGATGCTTTCCGGACGTTCAGCTGCACTTTCTTTACGTTGATACATGCGAATTTCTGCACGAGCAAGGCATTGCATTTTCTGTGCAAGCTATGGCTGTTTTGTCGTGCGAGAAGTGTACTCGCGTTCTCTACATATTCAGTGCATTGCTGTGACCGCCTTTGAAGTCATTTACGTCAAGCGAAAATAACACATATCTGGGTATAACCTTGCGGCACGCTTGGTTTTATCACCCCTGTTTGCGAAGGAATCTTGTTTGCTTCAGCACCCCAACGACCTTTGGTCAAGGAACTTTTCGTGGGCTGCTTAGCTATCACCTCAAACATCGTCTTGCTACCTCTTAAATAATGTCCACCATAAAATAACCAAATAATTTCTTCATATAAAAATATACACATTGTGGCAAATGGCTCGCTTCATTTCTTTGAAGTGATGTATTTTGTATTCATAAGAGACTCTTGAGCTGTTTTTGTTTTTTAAAAGCCATACTGTTGCTCAGTGGCTCGGTTGTGCTTGAGAAAACTTGACAGCACTGTTTGAATGACGTGTTCTGTGAGTTCGGAGAAGAGATGCAAGACAGAAGAGGACGTCAAGTTAGCAGGCAATTAGTGCTTCTCACTTTATGAATTATAATTATGCTCCCAATTTTCATGACGTCAGGAAAAACGCCTGTTGTGAGTTTACAGAAATTTGCAAGTGTGTGCTAAAGTGATGCTGAAACGGTGCTAGCACATCTTAAACGTAATGGCGCGGTCCAGGACGCGCATCCCACTGTGGGAAGTTTCTCAAATGTTAGCGATAGTTCTACCTTGTGTGACCGAACCTTGCGTAAGCTCAGTGTACGCACCCCGCGAATTGTGTAAAATACTTTCTGGAAGGCATCCGGGTGCCAGCAATTACGCTAGAACCTTTTTGGAGCCGTGAATGAGAGGCGACGCTCTTGACGCATGATAGGATTTTCGGCGATCACGACCTATGCTAGCCGCTATTGTGCTTTCAGTCATAGTACGAGTTCAGTACGAGTTCCAAGCGCTTCCCACCGACGTCTTGCGCGAGTCCATATGCGTTTTCCAATGTCGCAGCCTCAGGTGCCCCTCACCTCTGAAGTCGTGCAACTCCACAGATCTGTGAGACTTCCTGTAGTGCAGCTAGAATAACCACAACCGCAACCTGAAGCGAACACTTACGCCTCCGCTCATTCACATCATGGTCCACCTCCACGCGCGAGCCAGGGTCGTGTCACGCTCTCCATCTCCAGCCTCTGCCCCCGCCACATCCAGCCTATCTGCCTGTGAGCCCGCGCAATATCCACGCAACACCCACGCAACAACCACGCAACGCCCACCCAACGCCCACGCAACACCCAAAACATACGGGTGTAGGAGGTGCTCCGTATCACCGGCCCCTGTGCTACATGTGCTGCAACGCTGGCCAACTGTACCGCCGGGCAACATACCGCGAGATGGGAGTACGAGGCGTCGCCGTCAACGCACCGCCATCACAGTTTGGCGAGCGACCATTTGACATCGCCAACTACACTACCCCAAAGTAGCGGAGACCGTGACGTCTTCGCGTTCACCTTCGCCAGGACGCTACCTGCCACAGTATCGCCGACTGTACAGAGGACCAGGCCGTGGTCGGTCCGTGAGGCGAAGAACCATCGACCTCGACGTGCTTCTCGAGGGCTACGAAGCCACCACTATACTGTTAACAAAAGCCGACTATCCCGTCACAAGTGAATGATTCACTGATCAGTTTAAAAAATCAAGACAGCGACAGAAGGCCCTCAATCCGTAAAGCTGGAGAACACTTGCTAATGTCGACAAGAACCTGCACCAAAAGAGTTAAAACCAGACTTACCCTGGTTTCTTTGTTATCATGCAGCAATGCTCCGGGGACATTTTTCTCGGCACTGACTCACTGATTCAACACGGCGGAATTATTGACTGGAAGTCCGTGTCAATAACGCTATCCGAAGAAGACCATATGATATTGCCGGAGAGTTCTCTGTCACCATGCATTGCGTACCTCGCAAGGTCAAGCAAGCATCTTGCCTCGCTACAGTATCATCATTTCTGGAGGCACCAAAACACCGGCAGATGTACAATGCAACATTGAGGGTGGCTAACATCTACCACTAGTATGCGAATTGTGTGTTGCAAGAGGAATCTTTCGGATTGCATGGAATAAACGACAAAAGTAATGCTGAGAAACATCAACAAGGAGTACAAAAACGACAGCAAAGGCACAATGATCACATACGTTAAGGAAATTATGGAAACCAGCAATGCGCTTCTACTCTGGGGCTCTGCCGCATCTACCTTGACCGCCATACTTCCGCAACCACCTTTCGACATCAATCCGACTCTCTCCACGAGTAAGCAGCGACAGCTCAAAAGTCTTCTGCAACAACAAAGGCTGCTTTTCGATGTGATCGGGGATCCAACAGACGCCAGTAGCTAACTTTGGGAGGGTTTAAACTGCGCTAAGGATCAAACACAGAAGTAGAAGAGAGGTGAAATATGGACTAGCAACAGCTTTATTGAAACTACACAGTGCTTCGTCTTTGAACAATGTGTATGTACGAGCCCAATTATTAGCACGTCACCGTGGAGCACTCCCTCACCAAGTCTACACCAAACATCAGCTCTTTCTTAAAAAACATACGCTGACGGTTCGCTGGTGCACCTATGTGGGTCACGTCTTGCCATAAAGGAAGTTTCCACGATTTCACGTGCCCTTTATTCTCTTGCACACCTAAAACCTTCGCTTTGCCAAAAATCGGCTTGCACTTTTTCACACATGACCTACAACGAACTGGCAGGCGTTTCCGCTGCCATCTTTTAGTGAGTTGGAGCGTGCCATTAAACGCCTATTAGTACATCTGCTTTGCCCCACATAGAACATTACACAGCCCAGCGGGAACTCGTACACTGTTCCACGTGATACATACGTGCGTCTGTGTTTTATGCCATATGCATTACTTTTGGGTTTATCTACGTTAGGAATGGCACATACACGCGACATCTTACAGGGCACTGAAAAATATCACATCAGCACCGAATTTTCTGGTCACACTTTTCATACCATGCGAAACATTATGGACATATGGCGTTACATCAAACTTTCACCTCTCTCTCTCTCTCTCTCTCTTTCTTTTCTCCTCTTTCAACCTCAGTGTGGGTGATTTGGTGCCATAAGGCCTTCAACAACGACACAGTTAAGGGCCTGCGGGAAACCTGCATTATCGAGATGTTTTACCTGGGAGGGAAAACTAGGTTTGACCTTATGCTGACATGACCTCAAGCATGACACCGCAATGTCCATTGACCAGCTTTTAGTGACACGAATCAAACGGCCGGAGTACCTTATTTGAACGGGGCGAGCACGACCATTATAGTTGGTCCTTATTATGAAACAACAGCCTGATGTCCAGAAACTGCAAAGAAGCATCCTCGGGCAATTCAAGTGCAAATTTCAATTTGTTGGCTGTGGATTCGAATAACTGAAGAATGTATTTCGCTTCATTGTCGAGGTCATCGTTAGACTTTGTATTTAAAATAATAGAAAAATCGCCCACGTATCTAAAACCCACGGCAACAATATAATTCGGCTAAATGATTTCAGTGAGTACCGGTGCAACACCTGATCTAATGCGCAGGCTTCGTTTTACAGCGAACCTTTTCATCTCTGCAAACCGGCGATTCTTACGTGGCGGTCCACAGAAACCTCGGCTTTCTAAAATCGAAGATTTACCGCAAAAACACATTTAGCGCAAGCGCAGATGGGTGGCATGATTATTATTAACATGTTAACATTAACATGTTAACAATTGTAGTCATCGTTCTGAAATATCTTTGTACAGCGAAGCTGTTGAGGGCTAGTTCCCCCAAGGTTGTATCCGCGTGTTAACAGAAAATTATCATCATCACATTTGGCTTCAGCCTCTCCTTCCACAGTTGCCTTGTCGGCGCCCTCGGTGCTACCGAGCGAACGCGTTCGTGCCACTGCTGCCGCTTTCGTCGTCGTCACTAATTAATTAGGAACACAAATACGTAGGCAATTTTACAGAGAATTACAGCGAAGCTGTTGAGGGCTAGTTCCTAGGATAGTGTCCGTGTGTAGGCACAAAGCTGCCCGTACGTGGGGCAATCCCGAAGATAGTGCAATGCCAGGCCGACCCACGGCGGAGGTGAAGCATTCGTTAAGCACTCCCCATACGAGAGCCGATCCTGACGATAGTGCAATACCTGGTGACTCGCGGCGTAGGTGCAGTTCGCCATTAAGCTGCTCACATACACAGCTTCGCTGGTCATCCTTATTCGAAAACTGGAAGGGCATAGAGATTTTTTGTACATAAAAGTTATCCAGAAGTAAGGTACACATCCAGCCACTCTAGGAACCCCCCTATCGAGACACCACTCACATGTTGGAGGGCTACCACTCTCAAACATTCGATGAAATCGCGGAACTTCTGGAACAAGTCCCCAGGGGGATCGAGGGGAACAGCTAGTCGATATCAACCGAGAAGGGCCAGTTCGCACTTGGCGGATTACCTCTGAGTCTCCGCTAGTCTGACATACCACTCTCATCATCATCATCATAAACATCAGCCTGACTACGCCCACTGCAGGGCAAAGGCCTTTCCCATACTTCCCCAACTACCCCGGTCACGCGCTAATTGTGGCGATGTTGTCCCTGCAAACTTTCTTATCTCATCCGCCCATCTAACTTTCTGCCGTCCCCTGCTACGCTTCCCTTTTCTTGGAATCCAGTTCGTAACCCTTAATGACCATCGGTTATCTTCCCTCCTTATTACATGTCCTGCGCATGCCCATTTCTTTTCCTTGATTTCAACTAAGATGTCATTAACTTGTGTATGTTCCCTAACCCAATCTGCTCTTTTGTTATCCCTTAACGTTACACCCATCATTCTTCTTTCCATAGCTCGTTGTGTCGTCCTTAATTTAAGTAGAACCCTTTTCGTAAGCCTCCAGGTTTGTGCCCCATAGGTGAGTACTAGTAAGACACAGCTGTTATACACTTTTCTCTTGAAGGATAATGGCAACCTGCTCTTGATGTTCTGATAGTGCCTGCCAAACGCACCCCAGCCCATTCATATTCCTCTGATTATTTCAGTCTCATGATCCGGATCTTCGGTTACTGCCTGCCCTAAGTACATATATTCCCTTCACACTTCCAGTGCCTCGTCACCTATCGTAAACTGCTGCTCTCTTCGGTGACTGTTAAAGATTACTTTAGTTTTCTGCAGAATAATTTTTAGACCCACCCTTCTCCTTTGCCTGCCCAGGTCACTGAGCATGCATTGCACTCTGTCCCCTGAGTTACTAAGCAAGGCAATATCATCAGTGAATCGCAAGTCACTAACGTAGTCTTCAGTTTGACTCTTATCCCCAATTCTTATACGGGACTTCAAGTGCCTGCCCCTTGAGCTGTCTTTGAGATGCCGGCTTACTGTAACCTGCCATGTTCCACGCTCCGTGAGAATGGCCCTGAAGGGACATTCAACCTTGTGACTCTATCCACTGAAGCCAAAGGTGAGTGTTTGGACTTCGTTGCTCTTCAGCTCGCTCTTGATACCATCTAGATTCAAATCTTCCAGAAAGGCTACCTTACTCTTTCCGCTTGTTGGTTTTTCATCCATGATCCGAATATTTTTCGTAACAAATGCCACGACTTTGTCCATAAAAAGCTTTTGGAGAATGAATACAAAGCATCCTTCCTTATCAGCCAGCACTAGCCTGTGCCTGGAGACCCTTCTGTATCCTCCTACTCTTCCTGTTATGCGGGTGCCGTCCTTATTCATGTAGCTGTTCCGCACGATGTCGAAAGTTTTCACTTTTTGTGCAATCCTATGTGCTGTTGCCAGATGTTCATGCTCACTCATCGCAGCTTCAATACTGTACTTCGGTCTCCGGCTCAAAACTTGTTCAACGTCTTAGGGTGTACCCGTGTTATCAGGAAGAAATACTGGCACCACACTAACCAGTTTCTTTGGCGTTCTTTGCAAGGGCTTGCCGAGGACGCCAAAGAAACAGGTTGGTTTGGTGCACTTTGGCATCACTGTTGTCTACAAGTGCGAACAGAAGCACTCTGATGCCGACTGCTTATTGCGCACCCTCGTTGACTCTCCGCCGCAAGACGACGCGAGGCACGATGCCGGCCTCGGAACAATACGCGCGGGAGACTTCGTTGAGCAGTAACAAGCAGACTTGTAACTAGAAAGCCTGGTCGAGCATTTGGAACGCAACACTTATGCAGTCCCTAGGGCTTTTTAGGCGAGCATTATCTTCCGATTCCCTGCAAGTCCAGGACAACTACATTCTCGCTGTGCCCTCAGCACTGAGTCCCGAGGTTCTTCACGCGCTACAAGGCTATCTGGCTTCTGGCCACCACCGATTCTCCCGTACGCTGTCGAGCTTATAAGAGAAGTATTACTGGCCGCACCTGAGCGCCGACAATACTCGCTACGTCAGGATATACGGAGACTGCCAGTGAAACATGACGCCACAAACAAGGCCAGCGGGATCACTACAGAAAATTGAACCACTTTGACGACCATTCCAGCAGATTGAAATAGATTTGACGCCATTTCCGACATCAGCAACCGTGAATAAGTGAATCGTCGTGGCTCTCAATTACGTTACCTGCTACGCCGACACCATAGCCCTACCACAATGTACTGCGGCTGTTTTCAACAAAGAACATCCTGGTACGGCACGGTGCCCCAGAAGGCCTTATCACCGACAGGAGAATTGCTTTTACGCTGGAGCTTACTCAAGCCATCCTGCAATACAGCTAGACTAGGCAACGGGGAGAATCGCCTAACAACTGCAGAGGAATGGCCTTACAGAACGCCTGAATAAGACACTCACCGGCATTTTACCTATGTACGCCGACGTCGAACGCAATACATAGGATGCGCTCCTTCACTACGTAACCATCGCCTACAATGAGGCAATACACCAAATAGCGCCGGTTACGCCGTTCAGGCTTGTTTACGGAACAGGTCCGACGACGACTCTTGACGCCATGCTGCCACAAGCTACCAATGAAGAAAATTTCCACGTGGGGGCCACCTATCCACACGTTACCGATGAAGAAAATTACCACGTGGGGACCACGAATCAACACCTATCTAACTGCGCATTAAGAACCAGCAAGAGACGGACAGCCCATAGCAAAATCTTCCACGACGCTACGTAGAATATTTTTCCGGCCAGCATGATTTGATTGGACTCCGATACGCCACGAGGACTTTGTGAGAAACTTCTGCCGCACTATTTAAAACCCTTTAAGACCAACCTACATATTGGCTCACTGTACTGTTCGGTCGTGCCAGACGCCACTATGCAAGCACAGCGGCGCCGTGCATGGCCTAAAGTCGTCCACGTCGTACGTCTTCAGCATTTCTATACTCTCAGAAGGCTTCCGGACTTTAAGTTTTGTTTTATTCATTGCTACGGGTACTCTTGTTTTTCGCTGTTGTGTTTATTCGTAGCATGGAGACGATCTTTTTGAAGAAGAGGCTTTGACACGCATTAGCGCAAGCGTTTCGGCCAGTTGGTGCATGATGAACTTGAAAAGAGGAACCAGCGAAACACAAAGGACGCGCACACAATGAAAATGCGTTAGACACGGACGGACGCTGCACTTTCAACTGTAATTTATTGAAAGCTACATTGTCGCACATAACCTCTCAGCTTTGACGCGCTTTGACACGTATATGCTTTACGCTATATACGCTTTGACACGTATGCTTGTTTATCTATCTCCGGTGACCGACGGAACCCTATGTAATCTGATTTTTCGCACCACGCCAGTTGTGTAGTACATTCTTAAAGGCAAACAGGCACCAGCGATTATGCTGGCACCTGCCAAATGCCATGTACAAAAGTTGACGCGCTTCACCCGCTTTTCAAATTTTCGGCGATTGTTGGCAGTGCACGCCGCTATCGTTGTGCTTTAAGTGTAGGGTGCTTTTTTGTGCAGCGGTTCACCCAATAAAAAGCCAGTTTTATTGTTCAGAGTTCTTGCTGTTCTGATTTTCACCCTCAATACAGCACGACAATGGGGGTGCAGACCTCGCTACCATAGTCGGTTGGAATAAAATTGTTTGCGCCAGGCTTGTTGTTACATAAACCTCCAAACAAGTAGTGTGTAGCAGCCGCTAAAATCCTGAAAATGGTCAATAAATAGACTAATCACTACTGAATGTCTGTGTACATTCAGGTTCGAGCTAAGATAAGAAAGCGGAGCAGGTTACTTATATTTCATAATACTTCTGAAAGTTTTAACCTATTTCTCCCCCAAATGTGCATGTTTGGCAGCGACATATTTCATTCTCGGTTTATAGAAGTCCGAGGTTAAATTATAAATAATTTTTACATGAAAAAGGCGCTGTTTAGCCCTAAAAGCGAGGTATCGATCGCGATAGCAAATTAGTAGATAGGTATACAAAGTAAGGATAGCAGATCAATCGCCTGCATGAACTTGTAAACATTCGCTTACAAACTAAATTAAAAAGAATAGTATACCGCATGCACAGGCAAATGTGAAGGCATCTCACTCGATGACCGCGGAAACGCTCTCTCAAAACGCTGAGCTGAAGACTCGCGGCAGCAGCAGTGAGCGAACTTACCTTTGGGCTGCGTCTCGCTTCAACGGGAAGTAAGCGTCGAAAGCACACCGCATGCGAAGGTACGAGCACTCTGCGCATTTTGTAGACATCGCAGATAGCTTTAAAGATTCAGCCCGCGCGACCGCAGACTTTGTTCACATCGCAGATCGCTTTCAAGATAGGGATGACCACGCCCCGCCCCTTACGCAGCCGGCCGCTGGTGTAGTACTCTTCACCATCAGCATCTTTGCCCTCCACTTCCCCAGTGCCTCGCGCGCGACGGAAGGCGGCACGCTACTCCCTCTCCCACTTCCTCACACTTCGTCAACATCGCGCTTCCAACTCGTCAGCCACATAGGGATAATCCACGAGTGATGACACAATGCGCGACAATTTTTAAAGCTAGCACACACAGAGCGACCAAACGTGGATTACGTGTGCTCTTCAAGGATGATCGGCCAGCCAGTAGTGACGTGAAATGTTTCAGCTTAGAGCACCGTCGTCGAAAGTCATTGTCGTATAAGCTTGATGTTGAGCCTCTTGTTTTTGAGAGCGCAGCTATCAGGCTCCGTTCTTGCCTTGAGAGTCGTCGCGCCTAGGCGTAACCAAGCGAATGAGTACAGCGAAGAATGAAAGAGTAAACGGAGAGTGAAAGACGGCGATAACGAAAAATTCGCGAGGAGGAAAGCGGGGGAGGCAGTAGCCGGAGTAGCAGAATACGGTGAAAGGGTGAAAGCAAAGCGCCGCACGAGACTACGAGATGGCGTTTTAGTATTAGAGTGCATGTCTTAGGCTCCCGTTTCTGCGTTGAGCGTCGGTATGCCTCGGCTTCCTTGGCTTATACCTCAGCCTAACCGAACACACGAGCGCAGCGAAGTATGAAAGAGCGAAGGCAGAGCGTATCGGGGGATAAGGCTGGGATCGCAAAGGGAGCGTCAGGCACAAAGTGTAGGAAGCCACGTTGAAGTACCGCCAGATGGCGCTCATGTCCAATAATACTAGTGTTTCTTGTAGGAGCGGCTTGAGATTTTGTAGCGAAGGAACATGCTTTTCAGGGCTCCGTGACGGCGACGAAATCATAAGTTTTTGCATGCTTTGAGCTTGCTTCTGTTTTGATTCGTTTATTCTTTTAGCCTCCAAATAATAATTGAGAAGTTTCCCTATTTGGCACGTTTTTTTTCGTGTGAGCGTGTGTGTTTCGTGTACATTTGGTTTGGCAGGATAGCCAGAGCGTCCTTTCGCACCACGTACTTCAGCACATGCAACCGGGTGGGACGTTGAATCTTTAAAGCCTTTAAATAGTAACTCGGAAGTGGCAAGGCTAATGGCTATTGGTGGTTTTACTGTGTGTGCGTGATGGTAGGAAAGTGAGAGCATCGCCACGTCGTTGAACACGCGCGAAAATATGTCATCGCTTAAGTATCTCGGCATTGATTGCTTTTAAAACATTAGTGATAATGATTTTGCACCATTTTAAAGATTTAGATCCTGTGCCTATCGGTTTTTTCTAGAAGGCGCGTGCCCTGCACTATTATAGTATTATCTTATTATAGTATTTTCATTAGAAAAACCGTGCAATACATGGCAAGAAAGTCGGGAAAGCGGGCACTGCGCGGGGGGTCCGTCAAGCCAGATGACGGGACGGATCAGAATGGAGAGGGAATCGAATCAATTGGCACACAATGTGATGTTGGTGCTATGCTGCATAAGATTGAGGTTTTCCAGAAACAGCTTGTTAAACAGGTGCAAGAGCTCAAAAGTGAACTAAATAGGCGGCATGATTCACGGAAGGTAGTGGAAAAAAGACTTGAAGCAGCCGAGGGGGAGCTGAACAGGGATGCCATTGTGAACTATAATGGTCATGACAGTGGAACCCGGTCCTGTAGCGTGACCGCAGAGGGAATGCCAGCAAAGTGCGTGGAATTCGTGCAAAGTGGTGAGCAGTTAGCTGGAAAAACGGTACCTAGCTTGAAGCCGCCACGCAGAAAAACTAGGAGCGCATGGGTCAGTGCCCCTTGTCAAGTCCGAATCACGTAGGAAAGGACAAAGGGAAGCAAGAAGCGGTAGGAGAGAGTGAAATTGTGATAATTGTCGGTGTCTCAAACTTGGCTAGGTGCTCAAAAGCAATTGCGGACAGGATGAAAGGAGATAAAAGAGTGGTGGCAGGGACATTTCCGGGGCGGACGCTTGCTTCTATCATGGAGCGAGCAAAATCAAAGCTCTCGAAAAATACCCGCGTGGAAACCTTGTTATAGTAGCAGCTGGGCTAAATGATGTCCTAAAGAGGAAAGGGACCGGACTAGCCCAGCGCTTGGCGAAGGAGGCGGATGACATGCGCGAGCTGTACCCTCAGGTGCAGATCGTGGTGTGTATGGTGGTAGAGGTGCCTGTACGGAGTAGTCACGTAAGAAGAGCCACAGTGGCTACTAATGAGGCGATATGGAAAATGAGCCGAGAAAAAGGCTTCGAGGTTGTCGAGGTAAACATGGAATTGAGAAGGTGTGGGTGTTTTCGACGAGAGCGGGGATCCACTTCAAATACAGGCTTGCACGAGATGTGGGCTGGCGACTTCCTGGTCGTACTGTTGCTTTTTGAGGGGGCCCACGGGCGCTCAGGAGGCCAGAGTAAGTAGTAATGAAGAAGGTCCCCTAAGGAAACCTCAGTCTAGCATTGCCGTCAATGACAGAAAAAGTAGGAAAGCAAGAAAGGGATCTCGCCATGCAACAGGCTACATCAACACCTAGGGCAGAAGAAGGAAGGAAAAGTGGGCACAGATTGAGGAGCCGCTAAATAGAGAAGAAATAGGGGTGTATGCTGTTACAGAAACGCACCTTAGAGACTCGGAAGAGCCGCCAGTGAGTGAAAATCATGTTTGTGAAGGGTGCAACAGAATGGAGTCAGAAAGAAAGGGAGGGGAGTCGGAATGCTCATCCATCAGGGAGCCAAGTGGAAAAGGGTACATTCAAAATATCAAGAGTATCTGTGGTTATGAAGTACAATGAGTGGGAATGAAACTTGGCTGGGTGTTATGTATTTGTGGACAGGAAATACTTGCACAGAGAAAAATAAAGAGTTAGCGGAATGCATAAGTGCTGATATTAAAGGTTTCGGGAATGATGCTAAATTCTCCTATTACGTGACATGAACGCCCACTTACAGGATTTACATGGCTATAGCGACAACTATGGGAAGCTAATGCTAGACTTTTGTGAGCATCGTAACCTCGCTATCCTGAATGCACAGCCTAAGTGTGAAGCGCAGATCACGTGGGATGTGGGAAACCGGCAATCGACCATTGATTACTGTCTGATGACAGAAGGAATTCACGATAAGTTGAGAGAAATGGTCATTGATGAGGAAGGGTATAGCAGCATAGGGAGTGACCATAAACGCAGCATTTTGAAAATGGGATATGTAGTCGGAAAAGGGAACGAGGAGTGCAAAATGGCTAGTCCCAAGTTGAACGCTGAACAAATAACAAATATAGTCACTAGAGTCGGGGTAGAATTTGGCAAATTGCCAAGAATGGGAATATAGGGAGCTTCTAAGTGTAATAACAACGGAAATAAAGCAAGGGAAACAACATGTTCGTTGGAAAGGAAAAAAGAAACCGAAAAGCTGGTGGAACAAGGAGATACGAGAAGCGATCGCCGAACGACAGAAAGCATCCCAAGAGCACAGGCAGGCAAAGAAGGTGCAATTGCCAAAGGATGAAGTAGCCAGTAAAAGGGAAATATAGCGGGATGAAAATTCTATGGCTCAAATACTGGTGCAAGCCAAAATAAACAGTGAAAGTGAATGTTGGTTGCAAGAAATACATTAGAAAAAGAAGGCCGCACCTAGAACATTTGCTACCAGATAAATTTATTAGGCAGGAAGTCGACAACATTACGTATCGGAGACGAAGATGGAAAAAAAACTGGAATGGTAGGCGGCAATGAACTACATCCGAAAAATAACAGCCGAATCTTTCCAAGACAATGACGAGGTCGTCTTTGAAGAAAAAAAAAGAGCGTGAGAGAGACCCAGGTGGAAAACGAGCTGGTGCTGACAAATTTCAACTGGAGAAAAGCCGAAGAGAAAATTCCTAAGTTCACTGCCACTGCGCTTCACGAGGTTCGCGTGAGGCTGATTAATTAACTAGGACCAAGAAGTAAGAAAGCTCTGGTAAAAGAAGTGGAAAAAGCTTTAAAAGATAGACCGACACCAGACAGTTGGCGACAAAGTAGAATCAATTTAATTTATAGAGGTAAGGGGGAGAAATATAGAACCCACTCGTGTAGACCATTGACCATTACATCGGTAATATACAGGCTAGCAATGCAGGCAATCAAATTTAAGCTGCAAGCAGAAGGCAGAGAATACTGACATTTTAGGAGAACTTCAGGATGGCTTTAGAGAAGATAGGCGCTTGGGAGGTAACTATTTTGTTCTGACTCAGTGTATTGGAATATCCAAAGTAGAAAGCAAACCGTTATCTACTCCCGTTTTAGACGTTGCAGGAGCCTATGATAACATATACCGCAAAACTTTTTGGGATATTCTGTAAGGGGAAGGCTTGGCTGACGATTTTCTACAGCTTTGGAGAGAGGTTTACCTAGAAAATACCGTTTGCGTTGAATGGGAAGAGATGAGGAGCGAGGAGAAAGTTGAAATCAACAAGGGACTGAGGCTGGGGTGCCCTTTATCCTCACGCTGCTTATGATGTACATGGTGAGGATGGAGAGGACGCTATAAAGAAGTCATATCGGCTTTAATCTCACATACAAAGAGGCGGGTAGAGTAGTATAGCAGCAGCTTCCAGCTTTATTTTATGCGGACGATATTGTGTTGCTAGCTAACAAGCAATGTGATTTGCAACGTCTGACTGATATGTGTGCATAGGAAGGCAACAATTTAGGTTTGACCTTTAGTGTTAGAAAAATCAGGTGTTATGGCATTCAATGAAAACAGTGAACAGACAGTGGCAATAGAGGGCCAGGAAATACCTCGAGTAACAGAATATAAATACCTTGGTATATGGATAAATGAAGGCAGTATATATATGGAAACACAGGGAAAAACAATAACAGTGAAAGGGAAGAGAAATGCAGCCATAATGGAAGCACAGAGCGCTATGGGGATACAATAAGTACGAAGTTCACCGGGGTATTTGTAAATGTGTAATTGTTTCAGGACTTACTTTTGTAAATGCGGTTGTTTGCTTGAAATTGGAGGTACCACCAGGACTCGATGGGGGAACCAAAGTTCAGTGGGAAGCCTCGCATTGCACGCTCACGGGAAGACTACAATTGAAGCTGTGTAGGGTGATATGGACGGGACTAGTTTTGAAGTAAGGGAAGCTGACAGTAAAATTGATCATCAAGAACGACTGATGAATATGGAAGAAAGTAAATGGGCTGGGTATGTGCTGAGGTGCCTGTGCAGGAAGAACATTGGTTAACAGTGGAGGAAAAGAACTAGGAAGCTTACCAGCAAGCAAGCGGCCTGTAGGTTATGCAGCACAGCAACAAAAAACGTCAAGCGGAAAGTCAGAGTCTGAAATAATCTCATGCGTGGCGGCAATGGAAAAGAAACCTGCCATGAGTAACTATTTAATGGGAAAAAACGAAATCAGGAAAGAAACAGTTTATGATAACTCAAAGGGAAGCTTATTACTTTTCGAAGCGAGATCAGGATGCCTATAACACACACCTATAAAGCCATATATAAGAATGAAGAAGAAGCATGTGCCTGCTGCGAGAAAGGTAGGGAAACGATGGAGCATGTTTATTAGAATGCGAAAGCATCTGGCCAGCGATCGATTTGGGCACCACTGGCTTCATTAAAGCCCTTGGATTCAGCGAAAGCAGGGGAAAGTAAACATGTCCGCAATAGCAGTTAGTAAGAGGCGATTGGAAGATTAGTGGAACAAAAGTAGGAAAACGACAAAAAAGAGAGACTTACTATACAAAAGGTCCAGACAATTTCGTTGTGGGAGTTCCCAGTGTTTATTTTTTCTTTGTTTTTCTTCGTTAGCCTAGGTAGGACATTAGGCAGTATAATAGCAAGAGCTTGGTGGTGTAATTTACCACCACGTTCGAAAGGAGACGCTCATAACATCTATCTATCCATCCATCCGTGGCAGTATCGGCGTCGGTCGTCTGGGAGAAACAACAAAAAAGAACGTTCGCTTTCGCGCATAGGGTTCACCGCAAGCATTTGCCGTAAATATTACGGTTACATAAACTCCAGCAGCTGAAAGGCGGCAACTGTGTCGCCGATATAGATATAGCGTCTGTCGTCGTGGCTCTTTCAGTTGGTGCAGTGATTTGTGCGATGCCTCAATATATTGCGCAATGAAAACACGTACCGAGCTGGGCTCAAATGTCGCTTTAGGGAGTATCGTAACAGTGGGTAAATTTTTTTTTCGTGTTTCCGCTTCTTCTTTCACGCATTTTGTATGTGTCCGCGTTTGCTGCGGTAGTTAAAAGCTGTCTGAAGCTTGCCTGTTTTCAGATAATGTTGCTGCTATTTCTTGGGGAAATAACGGTGGTGCTCCTGAATGCTCCATTCGCATTCTGTATTCGAGATATCTGTACAAGCTTTCTGAGCCTCTAAAATTTTCCTTTTCAAATTTGTCTGGGCTTTAGTGGTGTTTTCCACTCGCACTGTAAATACAAAGACTTTCTTGAACATCAGAATCAGCTCTATGCTAGACCTGCTCGTTCTGTAAACGACAGACAAAATGATAGTGCAGCATTACGTCAAAAAGTGACGTTGTGTATTTTGTGGCCACGTCTGCGCTGCTTTAAAAATTTCAATATCCTGCTAATTTCTTGAGTGGTGCCCCGTAATTATTGATCTTTTAGCCTGCAATTTCTGCCGTCATTGAAAGCGCGCCCTGAAGTAGCCATAAGAAGGTGGTGGATCAAAGTGAGATTTGAGAAAATCCTCAATCTCATCGTAGCTCCCTAGGCTACGTGGCTTGGGTAGAACGAGGGTTCACACAGCGTTATAAGTCTGGTTCCCGCAAAGCGTTAGTAAATGTGCGCTTTTATTTGAATCGTTCGTAACGTTGTTACCTTTGACATCCTCCTTTGTTGTTACCCTGACATCCTCCTGTGGAAGGTGTTGTTACCTCAAACCTTCCATAGGAGGATGTCAAGAAGCTGAAGGTTCTGCTCAATTTGAATAACCAACCAAACTCAAGCGTGGCAACGTCGCTCCGTTCCTTGAACTGCAGGAGGTACTGGTCGGCAGCTGGGCCTTCAGCGTGGCCAAATGTACCTACACAGCCGCTGGTAGCTGCTCACGATTACTTCACGCAAGGAATAAGTAGCATTGCAGCAGGCAGTAGCTGATGCGTTCAAGCACACAATGGCTAGCGTTGCCCACGCGAGGCGTGCCTGTGCGACCAACGCACGTGTTTCTCGTTGTCATTCAGACAACACGATATTCATATATGGCTTGATATCTTTTTTCGGAAATTCTAGGAACTATTTGTGTTTGACGATGTCATTTTGTTGCTTTATTTCTAAAAGGGCACTTGCTGTGTCGTCCTTCACGTTATGTACGTACCCGTATCAGTGCAATGCAATGCGTGCAATTATCACCCTATTACATTTTTTTTTATAAGGAACAGTTTTTACACACAATAAAAGGACTTCACGGCTAAGGACACATGAAAAACATTCTATAATTATAAACTGTCTCCCGCATAACACTACCCAACGTAAACAGCAAACGCTTACGAAATTGATTTTGCATTCTGCATTCCTGCATCCCCATCGGCGTGCATTGTAAGTGGCCGGTGCTCTGGCTGTGCGTTAGAAAACGGCATTGCCCCCATGTTATATGGGGGCAATGGCCCATGGTCCTTATAGGCCATGGGCCCAATATGGGCACATGGCCGAGAAAGTTAACAAAATTCAAGTGTGGGGTCTTACACGTCGAAACCATGCTTTGATTATGAGCCGCGCTGTAGTAAGGCACTCCGGATTTATTTGACCCCCTGGGGTTCTTTAACCTGCACCGAACGCACAGTACACGGGCGCTTTTGCATTTGACTCCATCGAAATGCCGCGCACTCGGAAATCCCGCTCACTCGGGTTAGTAGTGCAACACCTCAGCCACGACGCCACCACGGCGGGAGCAGCGGATAAAGTAGTGAACATCGCTCTTATACCGTGCGTTTCGCTTATATGTTACCCTTTAGCGCACAATAGCACGAAACGAAAAATTTTCTCCGATATCTACGACATGGTGCTCATATCTTACATGGAGGTCAAGGTCGTTTCTGTGACATAGACGCGGTGCTTGTCAATGTGCCGGGAATCTGCTTGGCGACCAAGCACGATCTGCGCTGATACACTTTTCCGGCGACAAATCGTATAGCGCAGAAGCACACGCACAAATGTCCAAAGAATGGGACTACATTCCGCCAGCAGTTTGCCATGGCGTCGAACTAACAAGCACAAACGGCGACGATTCTGTACTCTCGTAAAGATGGCGGGCACCAAAAAGGGAAGACTCGTCATCTGGCAGTGGAACTGCCGCAGCTTCTCAAACAAAAAAGCAACAATGACACAACACATTAAATTGACCGCAAAAAGACAAAAGCCCGACGTAATCATTCTCCAGGAAACATTCGACCACGCCAAAATTGCCGGGTACGCCACCCACAAACAACGCACAAAAGGGACGGGGAGGGACATAGCCGTGACCACATTAGTCAAAAAAGGACTGGTCGCGATCCCGAGAATTATGAGAAAAATTACGGACATTAGCCACATCCTCATAGAAGTGGTGCCACGCAGCAAGAAGGAGAGCAGCACTTTCGTCCTGAACGTCTACAGCAGCCCGTCCAAAAAGGGCCTAACACACAATTTCGAAGATTTAATAAACGAAACGTTGACCATCGCCGGCGACAACAGGCTCGTCATCGGAGGGGACTTCAACGCTCCACACACGCAGTGGGGATATGGACACTCGTCCAAGAAGGGAAAAAATCTGGCCGACCTCATAGAAAAGGCCGGCCTAACCCTTCTCAACGAGCCGGCCTCACACACCAGAGTTGGTGCGGGCCCCCATAGGGACACCACACCAGACCTAACGCTATGCAGGAGAGCCGGGAGAATCACCTGGGAGAACACCTTCGAGGACCTGGGGAGCGATCACAGGATACTCAGCATAGCCCTAGGAGAGGCCCGCGTCACGAAGGGAATAAAACATAAGTTCCGGCTAGTAGACTGGGACAAATTCCGCAAAATCAGAGACGAAAAAGAACAGGGACCCATAAGAAACATAGAGGAATGGAACCGAGAGCTGCTACGAGACGTAGAAAAGGCCACGACCGAGATGGAGTGGGACGACTGGGAGCCTCGACGCGAACATGAGGACGACGACAATGGTGGTGGTCACTCTCCGCGGATGGACAGCAGGCTCGCGCACCTCGTACAAGCCAAAAAATCCATCCAGAAACGGCTGCAAGGGCAAAAACATAATAGAAATCTCAGGCGCAAAATCGCGGAACTAAACAAGACCATCGAAGCACACTGCGCCCAGTTATGCAATCAGGATTGGGGCGAGGTATGCGACGCCATGGACGGCAACATCAACACGGGCAAGACGTGGAAGATCCTCAAGCACCTGCTCGACCCGTCGGGAACGAAGACAGCGGCGAAAGCGGAAATGACCAAGCTCAGACACAAGTACAAAGGAAACATCCGTGAAATGGGTGATGAAATCGTCAAGCTCTACCTTGAGAGACCTCCAGCCGTTGAACACCGGAACTACTCGGGCTCTGCCAACGAAGACCTCGACAGAGATTTCTCCCAGCAAGAAATCAAGGCCGTCCTGCAGACCATCAAGACCAAGTCGGCTCCGGGCCCCGACAAAGTGACCAACAAGATGCTCCGGAACCTGGACGACCAGGCAACGAGCCGCTTGACAGACTACATCAACGAGTGCTGGCGGAATGGCGAGATACCCGACGAATGGAAGAGGTCCGATGTGATCCTCATACCGAAGCCAGGTAAACCCTTAGAAATACAGAACATGCGGCCGATCTCTCTCACTTCCTGCGTTGGTAAAGTGATGGAGCACGCTTGCCTGAGTAGAGTTAACGGCTACCTGGAGTCAAACGACCTGTACCACAGCAACACGATTGGCTTCAGACGAGGGCTCTCTACACAAGACGCCATGATACAACTAAAGGAGCAAGTCATAGATACCATGGGGCGGGGCTTGAGGGCAATACTTGGACTTGATCTAAAGAAGGCCTTCGACAGGGTCAAGCACACGGCCATACTCGACAGAATCGTGCAACTCGGCCTGGGCGAACGAACGTATAATTTTATCCGAAATTTCCTTACAGGAAGAACAGCCAGAATCAGACTGGACGAGGAGGAGAGTATCCAGGTGGATATGGGCAGCGCTGGCACGCCGCAAGGGTCTGTCGTGTCACCGATGCTCTTCAACCTCGTCATGATTGGACTATCGGAAAAACTGGACCGAATAGAAGGCATTAATCACACCGTTTATGCAGACGACATTACGATTTGGACCACGAAAGACGCAAGCGAGGGCGATATGGAGAACAGACTTCAAGGGGCGGTGGAGGCAATCGAAAATCACCTAGAGGGCACCGGACTTGAATGCTCGCCGGAAAAATCGGAACTGCTGCTCTACCGCCCCAGGAGGTTCGGCAAACCGTCCAGGGACGTAGCGGAACTACACAAAAGGGGAATCAGATTAACCACGAGGAAAGGCACGGAGATACCCATGGTCCAAAAGATTAGAGTTCTGGGTCTCTGGATCGAAGCCAGGGGAACAAACACGGACATTATAACACGCCTGGAAAAGAAAGTCACGGCGGCCATTCGGCTAATACAGAGAGTCTCCAACAACAGGAGGGGCATTAAAGAAAGAAACGTTGTGCGGCTCGTTCAGGCCTTCGCGATCAGCCACGTCGCGTACGTGGCGGCATTCGTCCACTGGAACAAGGCCGAGAAAGACAGGATCGACGCGCTCATTAGAAAAGCGTACAGAACAGCACTGGGTCTCCCCCGATACACAAGAAACGAAAGGTTACTACAACTCGGAGTGCATAACACGCTGGAGGAGATCGCAGAAGCACAGAGAATAGCGCAACTCGAAAGACTCTCCGGAACCAAGGCGGGCAGAGAAATCATGGAAAAGATCGGCATAAACTACCACGGAATGAACGGCCCCAAGATGCAGATTCACCCAGACGTCCGAGCCGCAATCAACACGGAAAATATTCCGAAGAACATGCACCCCGTGCACAATGTCGAGAGAAGAAAATGCCGCACGAAAACGATTCTCAAAAACCACGGCGCGCGGGAGGGGGTGCTCTTCGTAGACGCCGCGCGGTACCCCCGACACAGGGACGACAATGGTGGTGTCGGCGCTGACAAAGCTAACTCCCTCTTCGCAATGGCGGTCGTATGCACGAAAGGAAAGACCGTGAGTGCGGGCTCCGTAAGGACTAGATCGTCGGAGGCAGCGGAAGAAACGGCAATCGCATTGGCTATAATCAGCGGTCGGCAATACAGAACTATAATCAGCGACTCCAAGACGGCTATTAGGAATTTCACAAAGGGCTGGGTCTCCACCGAGGCGGCCAAAATCCTGAACCACAGAGCAGAAGACTTTAAGAACGGCACAATTACACCCAAATACCTCAAATGGATCCCGGCACATATGGGAGAAGTTACCATGAATGCCCCTCCCAACCTCAACGAGAAGGCCCACCGAGTCGCGCGAAAACTAACCCACCGCGGCACGGACAGTGACGGCCCAACACCCCGCAACCCCCGGGGAAGGGAGAAGGATTGCGGCGGAGGCGATGGAGAAGACGGAGGAGGCGACGACGACGAAGAAGCGATAAAAGACGACAGGGACAGACTGGTCACGTACCACGACATACTGACACACTACACGAAACAAAGAGAAGCATACCCACAACCCCACAAACAACTCGACAGGTCTCAAGAAACCGATTGGAGAAGATTGCAAACCAGAACGTTCCAAAACCCAGTACACTTAAACAGAATAAATTCAACACAATATCCAGACGCAAGCTGCAAGCTCTGCAAACATGAACACGCAGACATGGCACACATCTTGTGGAAGTGCACACAGATCAGTTCAGTATACGTAGAGGACAAGATAGAACCGGACCTTCTCGAGGAGCGATGGCTAAGCGCTCTGACTAGCTCAGAACTACACGACCAATTATGGGCTATCCAGCGGGCCCGGGCAGCGGTGGAAAGGCTATGCCTCACCGCACACAATGCCCGGGTGGCCTGAGCCCGGGCTGGCAACCTCGCAGGTCCTTTTTCCATTAAAGTTTTTTCCGTCCGTCCATGGCGCGGCGTTTGCGAAGCTTGAATTTCGCGCCATTTCCCGCGCTCGCCATTAGCTCCGGCCGGCGCACTGCGTTACTGCGATAAAGAAAGTTCATTAAAGAAGCCGAGCAGAAAACGTTCATGCACTTGAGAATCGCGAAAATTCTTCAGCAATAGCATTATATTACAAAATTTGTTATCAAATGTCAAAATTTGTGATAACATAAGCGTGTATTTGTATGCGTGTACTTGTATAATTGCGCGTTTGCGCTGTTCACGCTCCGGCGAATTCCGGCAGTTTGTGCACGCCGTTTGATTGAGAGCTTCCTCCATTTTGTGCTTTCTCTGTGTGCTTCGCTGCGACTATTTTGGTATATCCCTGCGTGTTGCTCGCTTTTTATGGACTTGTCACTCGAAGATCAGCATCATCGCCTTCGACTGAGCGACATCAAAGGTGAGTTGGTATTTCGAATTGCCCCTGTTCGCCCACGGCGACGCGGTGAACAATAGCGCGAAAATGCGTGCAGTGCCTGTACGTGCCTTCCGCCCTCCTCTTTTCTAGTTTTCATTCCTAGTACTATCCTTCTGTTGCGAGAATTGGTTATACAGCACTGGATTTGTTGTATTGAACATAGACTTTTGTCCTGGTTTACCTTCACAGTCCGCTTGTGGTGACGTAAGGCCGCTATGTGGTGCCAGCTAAAACAGGGCATGTTGTACGCCACGATTTCTGGTATGGTGTTCGAGCACCGGTTGAGTTAGCCTTATTAATGTGCGCAAAATAACGCGACGTGAAACCATCCGCTCTGTAATGTGATCGAAGATAATTCGTTTCTAGTACGTGGCGTGTCAGCGGGCTTGTGGCAACGAGGGGCGGTGGCATCAGTGAAAATGTTTTCTGTGCGCTATTCGTTTCAGGATCGAGTGCCTCCGCGTTACTGCAAGGCCGCTGACACACCGTGCGGCCAACGTTTGCGCGATCAGAAAACATATAGGAAGTTATGGCGCGATAATAATAAATAATTTCAAGGGTGTACATGCGATTGTATGTGATAAGTGAGACAAACTACGGGTGGTGCCACCGAGTGCTGCGATGTCATAGAGTTACGCGCCTTACCAACCGCATGTGTTTTGTTTTCCACCGGTTCGTGCGCATTCAACTTTCTCGATTCATGTTCTGCGTTCGACGCCATCGAGTGCTACGCGTAAACGGCTTCGCATAGGCACTTTTTCAATTCACAGAAAAGGCAGATTCCAGGGCACTCCAGGTCCTACTTTACAGGCATAGAACATCCAAAATAATGTGACAGCTTGAAATTTCAGCTTTCCGCACTGAAGTAACATAACGATTTAAGAAAGATTTAAGATCAGTAAAGGAACGAGATGCCTGGAGATATCTGCCGAGTCGTCCCACTGCGTTTCCAGGCGGCATGTATACGTTATCGGCAACGTAAACGTCAAAGTTTTTTGTGACCGTAGAAGTAGCTAGTTATGTCAAAAAGCTATTTTTGCTTTGAATGTGAGCACTATAAAGAGCAGGGTTTGGGTACGGGCTAGTTCGTATTCCATTGAGAGCATCATTTACAGCGCGTACATAGACAGGGACCAAAATAACGACGAAGACAAGCGCTGACTTCCAACTGATATTTATTTTGAGTAACACGCACACATACCGAGACACCAAGACAAAAGCGCCCCTACCCCATTGTATAAACCCGACAAGAGTATGCATTCAAAATTCAAAGAAGCCATGACCGCCGCGTTAAGATGAACGAGACCACATGTACGACCTCAAAAAAAAGTACTTTATCTGTTAATGCAATTGACGGCTTACTAACCGAGCCACCTTCAGCGATCGGTTCTACTTCAATGATAAGTCTACTGCATTAATTAGGATGCCTCACTAAGAGAGTTTTCTTTTTTCAAAAAGCGGCATACAGCCGCATTGTGCGCAATGGACACCTAAAAACGCTTCCCGCCCTATGCGCACTTTATTAATATGTTCTTGCAACCTAACAATAAGACACCTACCTGTCCGCCCTACATAAGGGGTATCTTCGGGGGTATCTCGTACCCAACACCTTTCGAACAAACTATATACTTTTTTCTATGATCGATGCTGCAAGACCTACGTTCCTTAGCAGCAGTATTAGTTCTGACACAAAACTAGGCAAGTTTTTTTTTGAAGCAGAGAAAACATTGATGCCTGCTCTTTGTCCTATTTCTTTAAGTTTGTGGGGGGAGATCCCATGAGCGTATGGGATAGCAGCTGTTGTGTTTCTTCGGTCATGTACCTGAGGCTCCCTGCTGTGTGGATCAGGGCTCAACTTACTACGCCAGTTCGAGACTGAGACAAGAAGGTTGCTAGGTGGTCTTGCCACCCTCAACCGAGCAATCTGCGAACTGAAACTAGGTTCTGGCAAATGATAACAGAATTTTGTTAGTTATCTGAGTTATCTAGAGTAATTGTTAGCGAATTTAGAGAAGAGTATAGTGCTCTGCACGGATCCTTGTGCCACGCCCGTTCTCACAGTCGTTAGTGAATTTTCTCGGCCTCTTAACTACCACGTGTTGTTTGCAATTTGGAAAATATCTGCAAAAAAGGTCAAGTGATTGTCTTCTAAAACCATATTATTGTATATTTCCTAAGGGTGTGCCGCGACATACAGATTCAGACGCTTTTCTAATATATAAAAATAGAGTGTGCGCGAAGTAGCTCTTATTAAGCGCTTTGTTTATAATTTTTGTTCAGGGAATTACGAATTAATTAATTAATTAATTATAACCGAGTAGTCAGTTCCAAAGCCATTCTGTGCGTTCTAAAGAATGCAGTATTTTTCAAGGTGATTTGTGCCACGCCTTGCAATCCCTTTTTCGGAGCGTGTATTATTACGTGATAGAACGGTCATCGAACGACCATTTCCTAAGTAGCTTGAGTTGTCTGCTTTGTGTAGCGCTCCCAACCTTCCTATTTCGAGCTCATCATCATATGCCTCCGATGTAACGATTCATTTAATTAGCTTTCAAGCACCGGACCCAAGATGTAGATGTTTTCAATTAGCTTACAGTTATATATTCGTGATGCATGGCCTTATTTGACGACATAAACATTAGAGTTTCCTTTGTAGCAATTGCTACGAACGCGTGGATGTCTGATTTTCCCTTTATTCATTACTTCTCTCCACCTTGCGGGTTTCCGCAGAACTACTACGTCAAACACTTGCCTTTGTTTCGTGTTGTCGACAAATTCGACTTCGCCCTGCCATCTGCTAGCCGCCTGGTTAGCTCAGATGGTAGAGCGGCTGCCCCGGAAAGGCGGTGGTCCCGGGTTCGAGTCCCGGACCAGGACGAATTTTTCTTCAACTATGAGGCTTTTCCTTCGAGGAACCCGTATGGGTTTCCTTTGTAGCAATTGCTACGAACGCGTGGATGTCTGATTTTCCCTTTATTCATTACTTTTCTCCACCTTGCGGGTTTCCGCAGAACTACCACGTCAAACATTAGAGTGTCTATGACTTCCTCTGTTTTTATTTCTGAAAACACAAATTCGCTAACCTGGGGAAGTAAGGCTGCAACAAACTCTGTAATATGTGCTCGCTGGTTGCATGCTCTTGTCAGCAACATAGATCAGAAACATGGAATCAACAACATAAAATTGGCGTGTCTAATTTTGCACCTGAAAAAGAAAATCTGGGAAATATTTTAAAAAAGCCACGTTATTACGCACACACGCACTGAAGAAAGCGCAAAAGATGACAACGCTGGATACAGAAGTTGCACCGACACAAAAGCTAACGGCGCACAGCTCGTCGCTCCTGCTACAGCGCGACCACAGCTACTAGCTCTCGTTTCTTACGAAAACTAAGCCTACGCGCTGTCTCGGGAGAGACGCTAATGAGAACCTGGTTAATCTCGAACCAATTTTCGCAACGGCGCCACAGGTTACTTTGGCTCTTCCCTCCTTTGTGTGTTAGAGCGCAGCTGTTGGGCGCCCGCTCCTGCGTCGAGTGTCGGTGTTTCCGGCGTAACCGAGCGAACGAGCGCAGCGTACGAATGAGCGAACGCGAGGCCGCGAAGCCCAGCGGGGGATGAAAAAAAAATCGCTGAGAGCGCGGGGAGAAAAGCAGAGGAGAAGTGTGCTACGGAGGAGGAGGGTATGGTGAAAGCGTGAGAAGAAAAGCGTAACGCAGCGCAAGGCGTGCTCTCCAACGATCGCTGCGAGATGGCGCCAGCGTACCACGCGTAGTCTGTTCTCTTCATTTTTTTTCTCCAGCCACTGGTTTTCACCTGCTAAGAAACTTTAAACGTTATATCCCTCAACGCGCGACGCACCTGCACATATAAGAAGTTTCTGGTATGGTATCTATAGGACTATCCATTGGTTGTTGGGATGAAAGCTTCTTGTAATCTGGTTGTATGCGCGACGGGGATTTTGTAGTACTTTCTGGAAGCTATGCGGGCACCAGCGATTACACTGGAACCATCAGCGAAACAAGTATAAAAGCCCGCGCGCTTGATCCGCAGATCATAGTTCCTACGGTCGCCGACCCTGCTACGCGGCCCCCTCTAATTAGTTGCCGCAATATATCGGGAAATGAAAACACGTATACAGCTGTGCTCAAATTTCGCATTAGCGAGTGTCCTAGTCGTCGGTGAATTTTTTGTGGGCATGTTTCAAGGTGACCACGTGTGTGACTATAAAATGTTTAGTGTGACCGTCCCAGATGCCAATAGGTATGTACCTATTTTCAGCGAGGATGTTCTATAGGTCTGGTAGCCATGCTGTTAAGAAAGAATGAACAAACTTGAAATAATAGCTTATATGTTGACGTTTCGGCTATGTCATGGCCTTCGTCAGAGGGGCGGAGACCGTGTAACCAACAGAACATTTTGTTCTCGTAATCATAGACACTAAATTGTCGAAGTGAGCGACTATCCTAATGCTTACAAAGCAGTTTGCTTAATAAACGTATTACGCACTCTAAGACCTATATTTGCTTCAGTGCGCACAATTAAGTGCCGACTATGGTGGTGTAGCGGCTATGGCATTGCGCTGCTACGCCCGAAGGTGCGGGATAGCATTCCGACCGCGCCGGTCGCATTTCAGTGGAGATGAAATGCAAAAGCGCCCCTGGGTACCTTGCTTAGAGCGTACCTACAAAAAAACGCCAGGTCGTCGAAATTACTCCGGAGACACTTCGGCGTGCCTAAAAGAATCTATCATGGCTTTGGCACGTAATCCACGAGCATCAGTTTTTCGTCACAATTAGGTAGCATTTCTTGTTTCATTGCGTTATCCTCAGTAGAAAAGTGGTAGCACCTACTCAGCCTGCAGCGGTACCTGAGCCTCCTCCTGCGACCCACACATTGGGAGAAGGCGGCGGGACGACAGGAAGGCAATCCTTCCAGAAGGTTCCAGCTAACAGCATATGACGCCTGCAAAGCTGTCGCGGTGCATCACGTACCCCAGGCTTGGCTTTTCGCACACGCACGCAACTGTAGACGGCGTTACGAATGCGTGTATTTAACTGGCGAGGAACCATCGACAGTGAGGTGCAATTTGAGAGAATAGTGCAGCCTGTCTAGATAGCTACATCTTCATTAAAGGAATTTTGTTTGTTACAGCGTATATTTGTGCAGTGAGCATAGTTGTGCTGCGTTTTTTGTTTCGTTGCCGAATTTCGTATAGAGAACAGAGCCGTTAATCAGCAGATGCCTGTTCTGTTTGCAAGCAAGGGCGTTTCAAAGACGAATAATAGTTGGCGTTCGGCACCAAAGGCGCCCCACTACTTACTTTTGCACGAGCGCACACGCCCTATGTGTCGGCGCCTTCGTTTTGGCGGAAATATTTTATTCATCCAATGCAAAAAATACCATAAAAGCGTCAAATATTACTATTCGACTCAAATCAAATTATTCTTCGGGCAGTTGATTTGAACCTGGCTCACGGAAAACGGTAGCTCAATGTTTTTTACCATTAGACTACAGATATTTGCCCGAAAAGGCCGAATAAACAGCTTTACGAATTTCTTTCGTGGAATCCAGCGCTTCATTATTGTCATCTCATTGTCGTCATGCCGTCGTCGTGATACCGACTTCATTGTTCCATCGACGTCAATCTTTCTTCATACTCGTATTCTCTGCTACAAAGGTTATAAACAGGGATAAAGAGCCTCAGAAAAGCTGGCCAACGTTTCACTAGGAGAACCTATCTTCCGTTTCGATAGGAGGTCCTTCTATCGAAACGTTGGGTAGCCTTTCTGAACACTTTATCCCTATTATAACCTTTATACCACAGTGTGCTATTTCATCTGTCAGTCCCTTCTTGATTTTGGATTCATCCTTGTATTGCAATCTTGCTGTCATCAGGGATTATGCCACCCTTGACATGCCATCATTGCCAGAAGTCGCTATCATGCTTCCATTATCACATCGTAGTCCTATTGCCGTCATCGTCGAGCTATCATCATCACTTTAAATTCGTCATACGACTCTCGTCAAGCAGTCCTGGTCATGCCATCATCATCATACAGCTTTCGTTAGAGAATTATCCTCACGAAATTATCAACTTGTCATCTCATTGTCTCCATGCCCATTTTCGTGCCATCGTTGTCATAAAGTCGTCTTCATGCATTCAATGTCCTGCCATCGTCGCGATGACATCGCGCTCGTTCTGTCGTCAATACTGTAACTTCGGTAACCAACTCTCCTCTTTCCGTTGTCTTGATGTCGTTGCCGCCAAGCCATCGTCCTCACGTTGTCGTTTAACGTTCGGCATCGCGTTCCTGTCGGCATCTTATCAACGTCATTCCTTGTTATCTATTTTAACATACTCATGCTGTCGTTATTAAATTGCTCGTATGCCGTCGTTGTCATGCCATCGTCGTCATTCCGTCGTTGTCACACAGAGGCCATCATCATCCGCTGGCACGCCGTCGTCATATTATTGGTTGTGCCATCATCATCGTTCCCGCTTTTGCATCCAGTTGTCTTTATACTGTCGTTGTCATGATATAGTCGTCTTACAGCCGTCCTCATTTCATTGGCCTCAGATCATCGTCGCCACGTCGTCGTAGTAATACCGTCGTCGTAATGTGAGTATCGACATCTCATTCTCGATATGCCCTCATAGTTATGCGTCTCTGTCGTTCCATTGATATCATTCCGTCTTTGCCATTATATTGTCACGGCGTCGTCTTCGTACAGTCGTTGTCATGCCACCACACTCATGGAAGATATTGGCAAACGAGTACAGGAACAAGGTGGGACGATATCAGACCATGTTTCATGCAGCCCAAGACAAAATCTCAGTATTCCCACTAGAAGTATTGAATAAACGTAGCTTCAAGGATAGGTAGTTTGCAACCTTGCTCGAATGCTACTCACATTACCGTCGACCGTTATTGTGAGATGAGTTCTGCCGTAATCCTTTGCCTTTCGCACAATAGCCGTTCGCTCACTCGGGTTATTTTGTCACTCTAGATTTCATGTTATACGGTGTGTGCCAGTTAACGTTAGCCAACGGGCTCAACGAAAAGAAAATTAAAAAATCTGGGGTGTTCGCTCGTCATACGTCAAACGGTCGAACCAGTCTTATAATCGTATCTTGCGCCATCTTTGTTCATTATCTTTTTCCGCTGAACAGCTTGGCTTACTTTACTTGGGACACCCTATATAGGCTGGGAACCGAACTACGAATAGGAATAGAACAACGACGCCGCTGAATATTATTCATTCTTTGATTTATAAATCTTTGTTTTACAAATCGCTATGATAAGATATATGTAACATCTTTCTAGGGATGAATGGTGCTTTATTACTCAGCGCAGATGCGGGCTCATTGGTACGAAAGCTCTGTGCTATTCAGGCTGTTTTCTTGTGTTCTATTCTGTGATATACAGAAAAAACGAAGGACCCAGCGACGAACACGATGTCTTCGGTGTTCAGGCAATTTACTTGCATGAATGGAAAGGTATGAGCGTAACTCTAAATAATTTCTTAATACTTTTGTTCCTTTTATTTTATTCGGCATTTCCTATACATCTTGTTATTTTGATATGTTATTCGATATATAATTCATAACCGAAAACACCAGCTATATGCCACCTTCACAAATATCGCTTAAAGCAGTACACATCTTCATAATTGAGCGCCATTTTATTCTAAAACTTCAATTGGACTCTACAAGCAGCAACCAAAACAACGTTATTGAATCTTCCCTCCAACTTTTCGAGTGCAGTTCTTAGGTGCCCAATCCTGTGTTGGGCGTAGGCGTCGTCGTAACAGTGCGAACGCGCGCGCGCCACACTGCTCGCGCGTTCGTCGTCTTCTTCCACAGCTCGCTCCGTCACCGCTCATCACGCTAGCGTTGCCATACCGCAAGTCTACGCAGACAGTATCCAGTTCCTCAACCGAAGCTGGGCAGACCCCAGGCCTCGGTGCTGAGAATGCTGCAGACGGGCTCCTTTCCGTCTCGCTCGAGGCTGAGCCACTACACTCCGGGTGTGGATCCCCGCTGCCCAGACTGCGGCGAGGAACGGTCGACCTTGAACCACATGCTGTGGCAATGTTCTGCGTTGCGCCACTCGCCTTTAAACCGGCAAGAAGACTGGGATGAAGCCGTCAAGAGCAACGACCCTCAATTCCAGCTTCGGGCTGTCCAAAGGGCCGCGACAGGGCTGAAGATCACGGTCTTCCGCCCCCGGCGCAGGTGCGCCCCGCGACTACGACAACGTAGTCCCTTAGGACCAATTAAAGTTTTTTGTCTGTCTGTCTGTCTGTCTGTCTGTCTGTCTGTCTGTCTGTCTGTCTGTCTGTCTGTCTGTCTGTATCTGAGGAGGCGCTGATCGCACAGACCCACGGCCAGTCTGTGCGGGCTGTCTCGGTCTGACATTCATTGCCTCGATATAAAGCGAAATGAAAACACGTCTAAACCTGCATACTAATTTCGCATTATAGGGAGTATCGTAACCGCCGGACATCTTTTAAAACGAAAGCTTTACTGGCCGCGAACTTGCGATTTTGCCGTGGCGGTGCTCCGACGAGGCACATAACGCCAAAACGCGCGCCTCGCCGCAGATATTTCTCTCTCTCTCACTCCCTAGTCCCTACTGCGCATGCGCCACTAGTAGCACCGAGGCACAGGTGTTCCGGCGCAGCGCAGCACCGCGCCTTTCCGCTTCCGCCGTTTGGTATGACGTCACATCGCGTTTCTCATCGTTGCGCTTGCCTCCGCTCGCCTTGCCAGCTGCGTCGCATGCCTGATAACATGGAGGATTGAAAAGAACAGCTCGCGTGCACCGCAATCACAGAGAAGGCGGCAGTATGGACGACGACAATTCTGATAAGCAGGAGGAGGCCTGGAATCGACATCGGAAGAGATGAAGAGCAAACGAATCGCCCAAGAAACAGACGAACAACGCGGAACGAGTGGCTTAACGCCGCAACATAGCTAGACAACCAGACCAACCGGGACTTCCAATCAAGATTAACCAAGGCTAACCATGCTTTCGGCAGATGGTGCAACTTACGTACATTGCCACAGAGACAGAGGTCTCTTGTCAATGCCTTAGCTTTCGCTACGTATATCATGGCATAGCCGATCTAAGTCACTTCCGTTTTTTTTTCCACAGCCGATGGAACTGTCACTTCATATACAACTATTTTTCTTCAGAACTACAACCTCAAAGGTTATTTTACACCAATTCGATCCAACCTGTGCTAAGTTGCTTCAATCTGGGAGGCCTTTTGCGACAATTTCATAATTATTAAAGAAAGCAATAATACATCTAGGCTCTCATTAATAACTATGCCTGAACAGAAAGCGTCTCGTATAATCCCGCACAACCTTCATATAACATGAGACACAACGCATGGTAAGATGCATTGTCTGTATCTCTTTGAGCACATTTCTGCGTATTATTATTCATTGCGCAGTATGTTATCCACTAGTAATATATTGGAGAAGATCCCCATGTATAACACACCCAAAGTATCGCTAATATATGAGAAGGGCACCACCTTCCAAAAGCAATTTGTTTCAAGAAATAGGATGGGTAATGCCATCTTCTATGCGTTAATAAATAGATATAAACAAACTGCAACATTTCAAGAGCGCTTCGTCGAAGTACATCAATTACAGAAATTTTTCCCAGGAGAATTTTTTTTTTGTTTTTTGTTTTTTTCTTGACGTAGTAGCAGTTTCTGAAATTCGGTTTCACATCAGACTGCAGTTAAATATTAATTTTCTTTGTTTTTCATATTGTGTACCGATAATTAGGCGCTCCTATGTGCAGTGCGTCTGCCGCTAGAGAATAATACTTAAATGTTATATATCTATGCAAAACTTTCGGCAGATGGTGCGACTTACGTACATTGCCACAGAGGCAAAGGTCTCTTGTCAAACACGTGGTCCTCTTTTTTGTTTTCTAATATTCAGTGGCGTAGCGAGAAATTTCATTAGGGGGGGGGGGGAGGCTCGCGCTGAAGTTCGGCCTCCTCGTTATTAAATTTGTCGAGGGATGAAATACATGAATAATAAGTTCATTGCCCTCGCCAAATATGCTGCGAACGAATTTGAGCGCCACGCACTGTGAAGACAAGGAAATATGTATTTTTTTACTTTAAAAAATAAACTCGGACGTCGCAAAAATCTTACCTGAAATAACATATATCAATGCTTCATCTTTTTTGTCTATTTAACATGTAAAGAAAATATCACACGAGCTCTAGAAATATACCAGTTCGAAACCAGCAAAGCAGTGCATGCTGCTTATATGAAAAATGTAAAGGCCGTGAAATGAAAAATTTGAGAAAAAATATTTTAATTAAACTTTGTCATTCAAGAAACCTGTTTTCATTTTTGTACAAATGCAACGACCAGGAAAATATCTCAATGACGTTGTTCTTTGTTGCAATGTATTGCGCAGGAGCATCTGTCACAGGTCCTGTATTGTGAGTAATTGAGCCGAAATTATAGTCGTAACAGAGAGTACATAAAGGGCAGTTCTGCAAAAATATACGAGGGCGAATCAAATGAAAGTGAGCCAATGCGAGCATATGAGAAACGGCGTTCTTTACATAAAAGTAGTCGCCATGACCATTTAGACATTTCTCCTACTGACTAACTAGTCGCGTGATTCCCGTCTCATTGAAATCCTTGGGTTGCTGCTTCAGAAAGGCTCTCACTCTTTCACGTCATCGTCCGACACGAATCTGGTTCCCCTGAAGTGTTTTTTTTTTCAATTGCCCAAAAAATGTGAATGTAGCAAGGCGACAGGTCTAGACTGTATGGCGGATGTTGCAGCGTTTCCCACTTGAACTTTGCCAGTTTTGCGTTGACGACATCAGCAACGTGGCGATGGGCGTTGTCATGGAGGGAGATGACCCCATTCGTCAAATTTCCAGGTCGTTTCTTCTTGATTGCGACACGCAGCCGATCTGGCGTTTCTCAATATCGGAAACGATTCATAGTGTCTCCAGGTTTAGCATATTCGATTTGTAATGGTCCCTGATGATGACAAAAGAAGCCAACACATTTCCGGCAGAAATAACATCCTTTGCATTCTTTGGAGTGGTGAATTCGAATGTTCCCACTGTAAGCCTGCCGTCGTGTTTCATACCAGTAGTAGTGGCACCATGATTCGTCCCAGGTAACAAATGAAGAGAAGTTGTCACCCTCATTGTGATACAGATCAGATAAGCCCAGGCTGCGCCAAACCTCTCCATCTTCTCGCGGTGGTTCAAAATCTTGAGCATCCATTGAGCACACAAGAGCCGATAACATTGATGTTCATGAATTATGGTGTGAACAGAACAGTGGCTGATGTTCGCACGCTCTGCCAGTTTATCGATGCTTATCCTCCGTTCTTGTATAATCAGTTAATCAACCTTTGCAATTGGGGTGGGGGTGATGGCACGGTGGCTTTGGCCAGGTCTTGAATCGTATTTGCAACTTTCACGTCTTCCTTTGAATTATTAGCTTCAATGTTCCAATGAAATACAATGTTCTGCGTACACGGCATTCATACAGCGAACAATCTCTTTTGGGAGAAACACATTCAGCTCTCAAAAGCTCATGACACCATGCTGTTCAACTTTTGGAGAGTCCATTATGTTTCAGAATCATGTTCAACGCAGTGTATGAGAGAAATATAGAACATTTATCCTCACACCTGTGCTTCAATTTTGCAAATCAGAGATGCCTGTGTGCTACGCCCATGCCTTGCAGATAAAGAACCCAACCATTATTGTGTGAGGTGGGTTCGCTCCCATTCATTTGACTCGCCCTCGTAGGTTAGAAATGCGAAGATACAATGGAATATACAGATGCGAAGATAGTGTTTGATAAAAGGAAAAAAAAGGTGTCACTGGAACAAGGTTCACTGCACGTATTCAGAAAACTTCGCAACAAGATATCTAAAGATACGTAAAAGTATCCAACAAATTTACGTATTTAGGAAAACTTTTGTGCGTATAATGCGTCAAACAATGCAAATAAACATGTTGCGCAATCACAGATCACAGCATGCTGAGGCTGCCCTCCCTCCCTCCCTCACTCTAGTCCCCAGGACGTATCGCGCGCGACGGAAGGCGGCGCGCGTCCTCCCCGCTTTTCATCCTTGCGCACGCAAAAACTGAGCCACCATCGTCGGCTCAACCATTCCACCCGCCGCCCTCAGTACGCTTTTAGTCGCACATGGTGTTATCGCGCTTGGAATTTATACAGAACCGCGAAGGGGGACCGCGAAGACAGAAATGCGCTGAGTGGCCACATAATGCACCTTTCACATCAGAAGTTAATGAGAACTATTTACCCATTAAGTTTAGAAATTGAAGTCCACGCGCTCCATAGATTCCGCGGCCTCCGCGAGATGCCGCGACGAGCCCGCTCGCCATCAAGACGCCCTGGAAACTTGGTGCTTGGATGGGGCTCCTTGCGTTATGTGACTCCAGCTGCATGGGCGTTGCCTTGAAATCCAGCCAGAGTTTGCAATGTTCGCGCTGAAATGTCTATGTCATTTAGAGCGTGAAAAAGACATTCTAGACAAGATTCAGAATGATTTCCGGCGCAGGGAGTCGTTTTGGTCGGCGGTGCAGCAGAGCTCGAGAAAATTTTGGGTGGTAGGCTGAAGCCCCATAAGACTCTCCCCCCCCCCCCCCCCCATGGCGCGGCACCCCTGCTAACCTTGTAACCACGTTGCTGTGCTGTAAGAACTCTTGCTAAGCATGACATGCTTCGCGAAATGTTACTTGCCCCCATTTCATGTATACTGTTATACTGTTACAAAAAAATGGGAAATTTGGAAAAAGAATTCTGATTTTTGTCCTGGCAGCACTGCTACAGCAGCGCTCGTATTTCCTATAGAGCCATAGTAAATAAAGAAGGAACAACTTTATGGTACTTATAAACGTCGGTGTTCTTTATATACGTTTCAAGTTTTGCCGACGACGTGACACAGTTGGAATGTTTGCAACAAAAAAATAAACCTGCGGTTATTTTTGGCAAGATTACAAGTGCCAAAGATAACTTTATTTCCAAAAGATTACGCTGGAAGCTTTTAAAGATTTGTTCCTGCTTACTAACTGTAACCCAACTTCAACTATCTTGTGCAATGACATCATTGGTGGCGACAATGTCAAATTATGCGACGTACTTTTACTCATACGCCTCACAGAAACCAAATCTGTTTACACTCTTCCGGCTTTTCATTGTCACAACCACCAGTATAAGCATGCCTGTCTGTACATTAGTGGCCCAACAATATTAGGTCCTCTTAGAAAACAACAATATCAAAGACTTTTGGTTAGTTCAGGTCACGTTTACAGCATCCAAGTGTATCGACATTGTAGCTGTAGAAAACAAGAGGACAGGTTTCTTTTTTTGTTTTACTGCTTCCAAATTTCTTGAAATTGCTTTCCCCATGCATATAATGCATGACATTGTTGAAGCGCAAAGTATGGCCACAATTGCATGCCTTTGTGTACCGACGATCTACAGATGCAACGTGGTGTGTTTTTTTAATAATATCGTTGCTTCTCTGCGGAAAGGTCTGCAGACCGCGAATACTTCATTATTCAAAACCTTTAACGGTCAAGCTACGCTTTATTTTGATCAAAAGTTCAAAATGCATGGCCATCTTGTTACCCAGCGTCTGACAGATTAGGCAGTTTAGAACAACGCAAACACTATGGTTGTGTATGATCATGCTTGTTGCAAAATTATATCGAAATAACAGTACGCAGCTTGATTTTTTGTGGTGACCTTCGTCTTCTACAACACGATACCACAGTAGTGCAGTTACAACGCCAGACATTTCCATGCACTGAGTGCAGTTACATTGATGTTTGGAACAAACATTGTTGCAAGCAGAGGCCTTATAACGTAAAACCATTCCAGTATGTTTTGGTCAATCTCCTGACGTCAAAGTTGTGTAACCGCGGACGCAAGCATCGGGCGGTCACCCGCAGGGTTCTCGCGACCGACCAATCAAACGCTCTCCTCCTTCATACGAGGTGAATTTTCTTTACTTGAAAAATGCATAACATTGTCTGCACTGAGCGGCTTGTCTTATCTAATTAGCCGAGTAGAGGCCAGGAGCACGCTCAAGTGTAGAGGAAGTCGATGGGTCCGAGCCAGTGAAATAAAATTGATAACCGGGGGAAGACAGTGATGCCGGCGTCTGCGATTGGCGCCGTTTCTCTTACTTAGCTTGCGTATCCGGTTGAAAGTCGCGGCGGCATAGAACATGAACCAGCATACATGCACAGCTCAGAAATGAAACCACACAACAAGATGTACCTATTATGTACAAGATGTATATAATGATAACCTTAACGTCCGTAGACCATCACGTATTCTACTTTCAGCGTTCTTCGTTATGTATTCTGATCTACTTTGGGTTGACATATGGTTCCTATTATTTCATGGTGGTGTTATGAACTGTGGAGCTCAGCAAGGAGGAGCCAGAATAAACGTTTATTTTTGAAACAGTATGCTGGGGCAAGCCTCGGCTCTACTCTCGGTCGGAGGTCTCCTCATTCCAGGAACCCTCTGACCTTCGCTGCCTCTTTGGCCCTGGCGACGAGGCGTCCTTGTTGTTCCAGGTCCTCGGAGACGAGCTTGGCCTCCCACGTTTCTATGAGGTCTTCGCTTACTTGTCTGGCGTTAAAATAGTGTGTCGGTGAAGGCAATTAGTCTTTGTCGCGATGCCATGGACATTCAAGAATCATGTGCGCTAAGGTGTCCGGTACGCCACACATTGGGCAGCGGTATCCTTTTAGCTTTGCGTATAGTCTATGCATGAGGATTCCGTGGATGTATTACTTTACAGTCTTCTGAGTGTAGTGCTTTCTTCTTTGTTGAGCTTTCAGTGAGGAGGTGGGTACACCCTGCCTTCCAGCCTGTGATGTTGAAGGATCCCTGAGTATGTGTGGGTACGGCCTCTGCCCCTGCTGACGCCGACTCGGCATCTTGAGAATAGGAAGGGTTAGCCCGGCAGGTGAGGCCTCGCGACGCGGCGTGTGCCGCTTCGTTCCCCTCCAACCCGTCGTGCCCAGGAACACATGTCACGCAGGTGCAGGGGATCTGAGTGCTGTCGTTCTTCAATATCTTCAGTGTCCACACGTGACCCTTAGCGTAGTTCCTGACAGCCCTCTAGCTCAAACATTTTTCTGAAGTCTCTAGAGCTTTAGGAGAGCTCCCGAAAATAAAACAAAGAAGGTAAGCTATCTTCGATCAGTACTATGAGTGTTTGATATATATAGATGGATGTTGCAGCTGTGAATTTATACTTCCAATCTTGAAATAACGTGTTCGAATACCTGTCGCCCGAGCCTTAAATCAATGTGAGTGTGTGTTCTAGGTTATCTTTATTTCCTAAATGCAAGGTTACAAAAGAATCTAATTTGTGTGCCCTACAACTTGCAGTATTCATTGTCTAAATTATTTGTTATAGCATTTTTTCGTTACCATAAATATCTGAAAATATAAATATGAATTTGCCATTGTTTCGTACGTTGTAAACTACTTCATAATGCTAAAAGCCATTTGGGGGATGTAGAACAAGCAGCTGAGAGAAAATTCCTAACAGGCGGGTTTTAATTGTTATATTCGCCCATGGGCATACGTAATAAAAACGACGGTCCTAAAAATAATATGTTAGCGAAGAATGATGTCATAAAAAAGGCGAACACGCTAGGTGTATGACACCAAAAACACCAAAAAATTACGGTGTTTTCAGTCGTTTAGAAAAAAGAACTTGTTCGAGGAGAAAGCAAAAAGAAAATGTAAAAGACTTTAACTATTCCTTCGGCTGGGAAATATTCTACTGCGATGGAATATTATTCCCCAGCAAAGACCATCGTCTTATTAATGTGTTCCTATGTCTCCGTGTTTCTGTTTTTTTTTGTATTGGTTACCCGCTTTTCGGTCAAATAGCAGCGTTTAAACTGAGCGTGAATTTAGGGATACGCATATGTGTGTGCTCGTATACACAATTACATATACAGCAAGAACTAAGATATAGCTCTATAATTACTTATAGAACTCATGAGCTCTATAAATAGCTAATTAGCTTCGTCTTGCGTGCCTAGCTGCACAAAAACGTCATATTGCACTTCTCGCAGCCTCAGAAATATGGCTACGTGCAATTTCATCCCGAAACATCGAGCACGTTTTGTGGCCTTTCATCGCGTTAGTTTTTTTCTTGCCTGCAATCTGCCGAGACGTTCTATGCGGGAGCAAAAGGAAAGTGCAAAATCATCTGACACCATGTCCGTCGAAGTCAATGCACACCGGCATTTGGAGAAAAGCAAGCAAGCAAGAGTGGTATTCACTGCAGGCGAATGCGGCTGTTAAAGTGAATGAGTTCAGAGCCACAAAAGTCGCTGAATCTGCTGCATTTATTTATTTAGAATTTATTGCCTCATTAACAGGCACAATTTTCCTACACACCCATCTGCCTGTCTGTTATCGCAACTTTTGTATTTACAACAGTGTGCCGCTTTCGCCGTGTGCGACCGCTTCTGACGTTTCTTTTTTGGACTACACCAAGCTTGCGCTTCCTAAATGAAGTAATGTTGCACATCATAATTACTAACAAATATGTTTGGCAGTTCACTACAGTCAACGAGTCATCTATCTTAACTCTAACTAAATGTTCCGGAGGAAAATCTAACTAAAGTAGCTTTATTGAAATGCATTTCAACGTTCTAATGAAAATAGTTTTATGAGACAAAGGCCACCTGCAGGCAGATAGAACACGTACGAGTGAAAATATATAGATTAAGGAAGTTGACCAAGGCTTCTTTAGGTAAAATGACAAGATTACCGCTTTGTAAAAACAGATTTAACATCGCTTTACGGTGCACATTTAGTGCTTCGAGACTATGTACACCAATTCCATTCAGACAACATTCGGAAGTCTCGGATTTCCATTTCATCTCCATTCCATCCACATCACTGGTATAACAACTGCACATTCAGTTAATTTCGGGCGCTTTAGAATGTACAATCATTGCGGAATTATTACAACTCTCTTATGGCGCGAGTTGCAATATGCTTTATTTATTACGTAAGGTTACTTTCTTTAATTATTTCATGGTAGCAGTGATTTGTTTCGATGGAAGGTTATTCACTCTTAACATTCCTCTCTTTGAACTATTTATTTAGGCATTTGAACTGCAAAGCGTAGTGTCAAGAGGAATATCGCGTAGGGTAAGTAGAATGTTTGCGACCGCCCAAAATTTATTTTTGATCAAGTGTTCGGCTACACTAATAGTGCCTTCTCGAAATGGAGCACAGCATTGAATCTCATCGCAACATATGCACGTTTAAGGTTAACTGCGTGCGAATATTTAAAACTTTCTAATAACGTATCTAATATAGTCCTATTCAGTTCGGTCCTAGCACCTCGTATCAGATATACGCGCGGACGGCTATTGTTCAATTACTGGACATCGCTCACCGTGCGCTATCAAACAGAAACATCAACATCGTCAAACATCAGAAGTTGTGCAGACGCAATCGGAAGTGATTGGTAGAGTGAGCGATGGTGGAACAAAGGAACCAGTTCGATTTACGTGAAAGCTTTCGATATATATATATATATATATATATATATATATATATATATATATATATATATGGCCTTCTTACTCCCCTCTTCAATAGATAAAGAAATCATTTAGGCGTTATTCTGTGCTGGATGGAATTTACGATGGCATGGCATGTTCACGGCGGCATAACAGCGCTTGAATAACGACAGCATGATTATGATACAATGACGAACAGGGAATCAATGTCGTCGATGGGATGACGACATTCAAATGATGACGAAGGTGAAACGACAAAGTGCCGGCAATAGCTTGGAGACAAAGGTATGAAGATGACGGAATGACGAGAGTCGGATGTCGAAGTTACAGTAATGTCGGTGAAACGACCACGATGGCATCGCGACGGTGGTATGAGACCGAATTGCTGACGGTGACTTTATGACAATGAAGGCTTGACAACAGAGATGAAGACGATCAGGTGACAAAGACTTGACGATGACCATTTCGTAACGACAAATGTATAACGAAAGCTGTGTGACCGTGACAGCGGGACGAGGACGGCATGAGGAGAGTGGGGTGACTAATGTAAAGTGACAATGATAGCGCGATCACGACGGAATTACGACAACGATCTGACAATTGAGACATGAAAGCCACTTTCTGACGATGACGGCATGACAAGGGATGTGCATAACCCCTGACGGCAGTAAAAGTACAATACAATGATGGAGAAATAATGACGTCGATGGAACGATGAAGCCAGTATGATGGCAACTGCATGACGACAATGGCTTGACGTTAATGAACCCTGCTTTGAACAAAAGAAATTCGTGAAATTGATTTATTCCACATTTTCAAGCATTAGGCCTTTGCAGGCCTAGTGTTCAAAACATGGGGCTGCTGTTTCATTGAAGGAGATTCGAAACCAACTGCCGGAAGTGTAATTTAATTTAAAGCGAATAGTGTTATTTGACTCTTCCATGGTATTGCTGTGTTTGACGAAATAAATTTATTCGCCAATACAAAGGCACCCAGGCATAGGGCACACGCGCTCATGCAACTAAGTAGAGGGGCGTCTTGGGTGCCAAACGCCAACTGCTATGTTATGTGTCCCCGAAACCATAGTTTCCTATAACACACCAAGGGGAACTCTGACGCTGCAGTATGCAGTATGTGCGGTCTGATGGGTCAACATGAATTTGTCTGTTCTTCGTGCTTGTGGGTTCAGACCTTCTTGTGGCTCTGTATATTACGGTTTATATGACTTCATTGTCCCAAATTTCAGAGCAATCTACGCTCTTCGAAGTGCAGAAGACTCTGCGAAGACGCACAATTGCTACTAATTCCAACGATGGAGCTTGTCGAGCTAGCCAAATCGAAACGCGACAAGCACTGGCATGCCCGCGACAAACTAATATCTGCGCTTCACATCGCCTATCCATATATGCGTCCAAGGCTTCATGGTTTATATATCAGGCCTCTGTGCTACAAGTCCTGTATTCGCATCCTGCCGTTGCACAATTTCAATATTGCTCATGTGAATATTTATTATGCAGTACATTGTTGAAAACGACGAGTGTACAAAGTTATAAAGCCGTTTAAAGCCAGAATGGTGACGTTTAGGCAAATCCGTGTACTTCCCATAATCCCGACGCTGGTTCAACCGCTCCCATTGCAGCTCTCGTAGACACTAGAGCCATACTTCCCTCTAGTAATTATTATATCAAGCTCTATACTTGAAACGCTCTTGCTGGCCATCGGAACAGACATGTGCTGATTAAGCGTTCTGTTCTCAAGAAATTGCGCAAAGAAACAAACGCAACATAAGTATGCTCACTGCGAAAATATATGCCGTGACGGGCACCATTCCTTGAACATGGAGAGTAGCTTTCTTGATCAATTCGGCTATTATCTTCAATTAGCCCTCAATGACAATGCCCTCGTTCGTCACCTGTTAAAAATACGCCTTCGTAGCATGGTTAGGCGTATTTGAGACAATGAAGTCATATAAACCGTAATATACAGAGCCACAAGAAGGTCTGGGCCCACAATCACGAAGAACAGACAAATTCATGTTGACCCATCCGACCGCATATACTGCATACTGCAGCGTCAGAGTTCCCCCTGGTGTATTATAGGAAACTATGGTTTCGGGGGCACATAACATAGCAGTTGGCGTTTGGCACCCAAGTGTTGCCCGTGTATGCAAAAAGCCTGGTCTGTGGTACATGAGGCACCGTGAGGGCCTTGACGGCGTCATATACTGTTGGCGATAGCCCGCTGGAAGGATGGTCCTCCTGTCGTCCCGCCTCCCTCTCCCTATGTGTTGGCTGTAAGAGAAGGCTCAGACAGCACAACAGCCGTAGTAGGTAATAGGACTTCTCTCCTGAGATTAACGCAATGAAACACAAATGCTTCTTAAATGTGCTGAAAAAAATACTTGTAGACTACGCGCCATAGCCACGACATAATTATTTAGGCACGCTGAAGTGTTTTTGACTGCCTAGCGTTTCTTTACGGGCACCCACTGCACGGTATACATGTGTTTATACACTTCACCCCCTTTCGAAATGCGGCTGCCGCATTCGGAATTGGATAGCGCGCCTTTGAGCTTAGCAGTGCAATGCCATACTGACTTAGCAGCCGCGGTAAAAATATACACCTTCGAGTACGCGATACCTTTAATAATGTAAACAGCTTTCTAAAAGCACTAGGATAATAGCTCACATTGAAAATAATTGTCGACCCTTAAATGAAAAAAAAAATTTTGCTTGGTTACGTGTCGCGATGATACGGTCTTCGCCCCTCTGACGAAGGCCATGCCATGGCCAAAATATCAATATATAAGTAAGCTACGATTGTAAGCGGGCTCCTTACCAGCAAGCATACCATACCTATAGAACATTCTCTTCGAAAATATAGAAACATATATTGAAATTTGTGAAGGTCACACTCAGAGCTATAAGGTCTCATAAATGGTCAGAGAGAAAGAGGTATGCTAAAAATTCGCATACCAATACGATACTCCCTAATGCAAAATTTGAGCACAAATCTATAAGTGTCTCGCGTCTATATTGAGGCAAAAAATTTGAATGTGACGGGTAGCAGAGTTCGCGGCTGTCACAAATCTGATCTTTTAGTCAAGGGCGTCAGATTTTATACATGACTCATCGAAGGTTCGAATGAAATCGCTGGTGCCCGCGTGGCTTCCGGCAAGTACTACACAATTCGCGTAAAGCATACCATCAGATTACAAAAAGTTTTGATGAGAACAGCTAACGGATAGAACTATTGAGAACATTCGACAAACTTCTGACACAGGCCGACGCGTCTTGCGTTGAGTCATGACATTTAGCATTTGTTAGCCCGTGAAAAGCAGTGACCGAAGACAGATAAAGAAGCGAACAGATGACGCGTGGCTCCATATCGTAGCGATCGTTGCAGAATACGTCTTGCGCTGTGCTACGCTTTTCTTCTCAGGCTTTCGCCATACCCTCCTCCCCCGCTATACCCTTCTTCTCTGCATTTCTCTTCGCGTTATCTTTGCTCTCGCCGCCTTTTGCATCTGCCGTTACGCTCCGCGCTCGCTCTTGCATCCGCTACGCTCGTCTCCTCGGTTACGCCGGGAACGCTGACGTTCGGCGCAAGTACGGCCGCCTGAAAGCTGCTCTCTAGTACACATGCAGGTGCAAGAGCCAATGAAAGCTCGCGCCATTGCAAAAATTAGTTGCAAAGTTACTGCGTTATCTGTAGCGCCTCTTCCTAAACAGTGCGACGGCTTAGTATTCGTAGAAAACAAGCGCTGATAGCTGCTGTCGTGCTGCTGAAAACATGGGGGCGTAGTTAGCTTTTGTGCCGTAGTACCTTTTGTACCCAGCATTGTTGGTTCTTGCACTTACTTTTGTACGTGTGTGCGTAATAACGTAGCATTTCTTACTATTTCACAGATTTTCTTCTTGAGGAGCAAAAGTAGGCACGCCAATTCTATGTTGCTAATTTTATGTTGCAGATCTGTGTCGCTGACAGCAACACGCAACCATCCCCCCTATACTACAGAATTTGCTTCAGCCTTACGTTCCCAAGTTAACGCATTTGTTTTCTCAGAAACGGATGCGTTAACAAAGCAGAAATCACGGATACTGTAAAACTTATGCCGTCAAATAACTTAATAAAACCACGAGCCTGTAAGCTTACTCAAAAACAACATCGACATCTTGGACCGAGTGCTTGCGAAATTGTTAAATGAATATTTTACACTGGGTGCATATCTTGACCAGCTTGAAATCGGAACATTGGTAACAGTACAAAAAGCAGACAATGCAAATTAGTTAGCAAACTGTCGTCAAATAACTATTTTATCTTGTATTATTGCGCTCTTCGGAAAAACGGTTGCAAAGCGCTTCGCAATTGAAAAATACCGCATACATTAAAACGCGCAGAATGGTTTTCGAACTCATTACTCGGTTACAACTGCCATAAGCGCCAGAGAGAGAGAATGAAGATTTATTCTGAGCAAGCGCAGTTTGTTAAGTTCCCGATCCAAGATTTTGAACCAAGCCCTTAACAAGAACCACTTCGCTTTCTGCACATTCGTAGATATTACAAAAACATTTTAATCTGTACTTCACGGTACACTATTACGAAATATAGAAAATTTTAGTTTTAGAGGACACGCACTGAACCTTTTTAGTAGCTATTTGCTAAATTGTAGGCAATAAGTTGTACTTAGGGACCCAAAGCATTCACTAAGGACACTGTGAACGGGCGTTGCGCAAGGGTTGGCGCAGAGTCCTATACTCTTCTCTAAATTCATTAACAATTACCCAAGATAACTCAGATTTTCTCATTATATCCTACACACGGACGGTACATCTCTAATAATTTTACGACAACCGCTACAGGAGGTACAAAAAGCCATCATTGTAAGCTGTAGAATACTTAAGCATGTCTTGAAAGTAGCAAAGTTGTTTTACGCTACAAAAGGGCCAGATAAAGAGTTATTTGCTTTTAATCAAAAACTACTCCTAATAATTACAACTTCCACCTCGGAAACACACAAATTAGTCCTCATAAATACCAAGAAATAAGTCTTGACTTGCAATTGCACTAGGCACCAAATAGTGAGCAAGCATCTAAAAGATAGCTTTTGTTGCATATACCTAAGGGCGCGCAAACATTTCCACTCTTAAACATTACGCCTGATATATTTCAGCGCATTCACTGCTATTAAACACACCATATAATGTCATGGGGTTTCACCTAATCCTCACACACTGATCCTTCATTCAAAATTCGCAAATTTGCGGTGAGAATAATTGCGTCGGCCACTAAGCACACGTCATCAGCACAGTATTGTGCACAATTAAATACCATGCCTCTTCTCCTTGCTCGGTAATCCCGGAATTGCAATCCACAAAATACTATAGAAGAAGAGGCCAGATTTCTCATAACCATTTCTCATGGATGCTAGACAGCCTCAGCATAGCAAGTTGAGCATTTTTCTTTTATTGCCATGCAGCCTTAGTGAACCGGGGACGTGGGGCCAGTCAAGCTGTTTGTAATACAGCTTTTTTTCCCTCGTTCCAATCACTTATGTGGAACTCCATGTATGTGGTAAATAAATGAACTTCAACTTGAGCTTGCCCGAAACTGACCATGCATACGGCGCACGATTCCTATTTTTTTCTCGGTGCAGAAATCTGAAAAGAAATATACAGCTGCCCTAAAAAAAGTGCTTCTAAATTCTGTTCCATCATGAGAACACCACTTGTATTTATGTAATAAACATTACTTATTTTTCCTTTTTGAATTGGATGGTAACCTATGCAGACTTTTATGGTATGGATCCGAAACTAGCCACATGGGCTATGGATCCAGAAGAAACTGGCAGCCATATTATATCACACTACCACAAAATAAAAATTTCTTCTTCCTAACATCACAGTTCCATCTTTTTTGCAGCTGTGTGGAATTTCTTAATTGACGTCTTGATAATGAGTACAAGTCAGATACGTTTCTACCCAACAGCAGAAAATCTAATCAATTCTAGGCGGTGCAAAGCAAATGGCCGCCGTATCCGCCGAATATCCAAAAGAGAAAGCTGGACACGCTACGTATCATCAATAAACTCATACACGGATATTAGCAAAGTATACAACAGGGTACGAAAACTAACAGGGCAACGTCCAAATCCTTTTCCTCTCATCACTGGCTCTGGTGATAAAATAGAGGATCAAGCGAACACTCTTGGCGAGCACTTTGAGAGGGTGTCAAGCTCAGAAAATTATTCCGAAAGATTCTTGCGCCATAAAAGAATGGCTGAAAATATTCCTCTACGTCCAAACAGGTCATCAGAAGGATACAACAAACCACTAACATTTCATGAACTCAAGCTTGCCCTAGGTTCTTGTGGCAGCTCGGCTAAAGGTGCTGACAGAATAACATATGAAATGATAAGGAATCTGCCTTGTGAGACCCTAAACTGCGTCTTAAGTCTTTACAATAAGAACTTCACAACTGGTCATATATTTTCATCTTGGAAGGTGGCAGTAGTCCTGCCAATACTCAAACACGGCAAAGACCCTTCCTTAGTTAATAGATATAGACCAATTGAACTGACCAGCTGTCTACTTAAGGTTTTGGAAAAAATTATTAACCGTCGCCTTGTGTTCTTTTTCGAATATAGCGGTATATTCGACCCTCAGCAATCTGGCTTCCGAAGAGCGAGGTCGACAACCGATAATCTCGTTCTGCTTGAGTCATATATACGTGATGCATTTGTACACAGCCAATACTGTCTATCTATATTCTTTGATCTTGAAAAGGCATATGATACTGCCTGGCGATATGGTATTCTGCAAGACCTGTCATCCTATGGAATTTGTGGTAGTATGCTGAATGTTTTACAAAATTACCTATCTGAAAGGAAGTTCCGCGTAAGAATTGGCAATATATTATCGCGCAATTTTATTCAAGAAAACGGTGTACTACAGGGAGATGTGCTAAGTTGCACAATTTTTATAATCAAAATGAACTCTCTCCGCTCTGTTATATCACCAATGGTGTCTTATTCTGTCTATGTGGGGGACATCCAAATCAGCTTTAAATCTTGCAACCTGTCCATATGTGAACGCCAGATACAGTTAAGTGTTAATCGGCTCGCGAAATGGGCAGACGAAAACGGGTTTAGATTCAGTGCAGAGAAGGCCACCTGTGTGCTGTTTTCCAGACTTAGAGGGGTATGTCCTGACCCTTGTATTACGAAGCATGGGAGAAACCTGATGAAGAGAAAAGAACAAAAATTTCTGGGTGTAATATTCGATAGTAAGCTAACCTTCATGCGGCATATAAAACAGTTGAACCTGAAATGTCTTAAAACCATGAACCTTTTCAAGATTTTATCTCATCAGTCATGGTGCACAAATAGGTATTGCCTCCTATCTCTTTTTAAGAGCCTTGTGTTGTCACGCATTGACTATGGATGTATTGTTTACCAGTCTGCTTCAAAGGCAACACTCAAGCTACTCGATCCTGCCTATCACTTAGGTATCCGTCTAGCACTTGGTGCCTTTCGTACGAACCCCGTCCAAAGTCTATATGCAGAATCGGATCAGAGGCCGCTGGATTATCAACGTACATACCTGGGAGTCACCTATGCAATAAGAATCACGTCACTAAAACAACATCCACGCAAAGCACTCATAAGTGATCAGTCCACAAATCAGTTGTACTTAAACAGGCCTTCACACGATCCGCCGTTCTCGTTGGCAGTAAAATCTGTTGCGGAAAAAGCTCGGAGTACTTTTCACAGATCTACAGGAAAGCGACAACGCTGAACCCATCCCACCTTAGGAGCAATGTACAGTTACCTGTGACTTGTCCTTTACAGAACTGAACAAAAAGAGTTGTGCAAGTGCACTCATCCAGCAACATTTCTTGCCCCTTGAAGACAAGTATAGATCGATGGCATTTTTCACTGATGCTTCGAAGTCGGCAACTCCGGTATCATGTGCAGCCCATGGCCCAAACTTCTCCAACACTAAAACCTTACATAACCATAGCAGCATTTTTACAGCCGAAGCGTACAGTATCCTGATCACTGTTGAATACATAGTGCAGTACAAGATACAAAAGTCCATAATATACACAGATTCCTTAAGCATTGTGACAGCCCTGTCCTGTGGCAAAGCAAGCCGAAACCCTGTATTAAACATGCTCCTTAAACACAATCACGTCGCATATAAACAAAACCTTGCTCTTGTTGTATGCTGGGTGCCAGGACACTGTGGGATCGCAGGCAATGAAATGGCAGACAAAAATGCTGGACAAGCGGTTCATCGGGATATTATTGATGTAAGCTGGGTACCTGTTGTAGATATGAAACCTGTGGTACGAAAGGTGCTTCATAACCATTGGCAAGCTGAGTGGGACAAGCAAGTGGAAAATAAGCTGCACCTGCTTAAACCGCTATTAACCAAACCTTCCCACTAAAGCTTGATAGACACACCGAAGTCACCCTAGCACGACTCAGAATAGGACACACTTATGGCACACACAAACACCTATTGACTGCAACTGACCCACTGACGTGCACAAGCTGCGGTGAGAACTTACCTGTCCTACATGTCCTCATTCAATGTCCCGAACTTCACCAAGAGCGAGTAGCTCCATTTTAAGGAACTCTACACACACCATATACCACCACATCCCTCGATGTTCTTATTAGAGGATGAACTTTTTAACATTAAAAGAGTGCTTAATAATCTTGTTCAAGCTAACTTTCCAGATATCTCATTCCATGCTAACCATCAGATTGTGCCTCACAAGTGAGGTACAATCTGATGCATAAAAGTATGTCTGAGCTCTCGCACTTCTTGCGTGAGCAAGAATTGTACAGCAAGGGACTCGGTCAATCCGCAACAATTTACCATGCGTGCCTATAACCAATGCATTTAAGACTTTATACTTCTCTTCATAATTTTAGAATTCATTCACTAGTATTTTTAGATTTGTCTTACGTGTAGGCCTCTATACAGCCTCTATTTTAAGTCATAGCACCAAACCCACAATTTTACTAAACAAAAGCACATGTCCTGGCGCTCTTTGGCTTGAGATGCCCTTGCGCCAATAAACTACAATCATCATCATCAACAGCAGCAGCACCAGAGCAATAGTCTCGGAAACGGCATCTAAGCATTCTAGATGGAGAAAAGTGATACGTAATCGTAGAAAACGAGGACGAACGGTAGCCGTGATCACGCTCTATGAAGACATGCGGCGAGTTTTATTGAAGCTTGTTTAGTGATGTTCCTTTTTTCCATCGGCTTAGTTTCATTTCTGTTTACCGTATTACATGTGTATTCTTTTTGTACCAACAATCCGCAAATTACAAATCATGGGCGCGGCACCGTCCGTTTGATTTCGGCGACCGAAAACACTTGCGCGTTTAACACTAGTTACATTTTATGAATCGCAGAAATAAAAATTATTACAAAGAGGTCCACAGGTATGAATTACTGAGATAACCTGTTTATACATTTCTTTGAAGACGTGAAACATCCTTGTGACATCCTCGATATTGCGGCTATCGAGTCAGGAGTAAAGAAGTGGTAGCCTTAGCGCTAGCACTTTTGCGCATTGAAACATAGCGTGAAGTGGCTGATATCTTTTTTTTTCTAATGCGATAAAACAGCACAGCACCAATGAACGCATCTAGTTGAATTATGTAATAAATAGTAATTTGAAATGTAAATCCCTCGACTTGTGCAATTGCATCGGTATCTTAAGTTACGCACGACGAACAACAGAATTGCACTCTTCGATTCAAGAGTATGGTACTCGGTGACAAGCAATTAACTTTAAATCTGTTCTCAAAGTCTCGAAATAAACACAAAACAACGCGAGTGTTCTCGCTGCCAAATTTTTATCTTATCATAGTCAAACTTATCATAGTCTGCAGTTTTCCTTCTCCGACCACATGCCCAAGAAACCTTGTAGGGACTCCCGCTTCCCTTTTCATCGGCTTTATCGTGGGCTTGGCCTTCCGAACGCGCTCGAATACGAGTCGAAGGGCGTTTAAGTGTTCGTTGAACGTAGTTGTAGCAACAAGGACGTCGTCGAAGTAATGAAGCACGTTGGGCATGCCTCCTACGACTGTACGCATTAGTCGACTGAACATCGCGGGTGCCGTCTTAATACCATAGGGCATATACTTAAATTGCTAAATTACTGAGTCACAGGAAACGCTGTGAGTTATTTCGAGTCATTGGTCATGGGTGCCTACCAGTAGCTCTTGGTGAAGTCGACCCGAGAGAAGAAACATCTTGTGAGCCTGAAGAACATCATACTCGCACGGGGTACCCGGCTCATAGTCGGGAACCACAATCTTATTCTGCAGACGCAAGTAAATACATAATCATATTCTGCCATCCTTTTCTTTACGATGACAATAGGGGCATGGTTTTTCGAGTCCGATCTTTCAATCACACCAAGGCGTAGCATTTCCTGTATTTCCTTTTCCACATCCTCGGTAATTGATAACAGTGACAGATGCGGCCTAACATGGAGGGGACTTTGCGTAGTGAGTCTCAGCTTGAAGTGGATGACGTCTGTGTGTCCTGGTAGCTCTGAGAATATTTCTGTGTACTCCTCAAGCAGCTGGCTGACTTTCATCCGCTGCAGGTCCGAGGTTTGGAGGGTAATATCAATGTCTCGCCAATCTTGTGCGTGCTCCAGAGGCACGTGTACGACGTTTTCGGCGAGGTTGGTGCCTATTACTGTGCTTTCGTTCGCGGACACTGCCACCCCAACCTTCAAAAACGGATGAGAAGAGTCGGCGTTGAGCTTCTCATATTTCTTTAGCATATTGATGTGGAACCGTGTTATTCTGTTCCCAAAGTCAACAGCATTGTCCAACTCACAACGTTTTTCCACCACGTTGAATGGCCCCTTCCAGGTCAACATCAACTTAGTGGCATCTGCCGGTAACAACACGAGAGCTCTATCACCCGGGCAAAGGTCACGCTTCTTGTCCTTTTTGTAGTAAGTGGGCTTTCTCAAGTTCCTCTTTCGCCATGGCCCATGTTTTTTCGAGTCACTGGTGCTGTTATATCACACATGTACACGTCGCCTTAGTGTCCTGGTCCAGGCGAGTGTTAGTCCACAGCTGCTTGAACCCTGCCATCGGTCCATAGCCAAAGCGACCATACAGTACTTCAAAAGACGAGAACCCGGTGCTACTTTGTGACAGTTCCCTGTATGCGAGAAGTTCAGGCCCCCGGTAACGGTCTCAACATTTCGCCATTTCTTGGCACATGAGCCACAACGTTCGCTTTAAGGTAGCATTAAACCTTTCCACCAGACCATTTGCCATGGAGTAATATAGTTTCGTTGGCATCTTCACTGAGAACACACGGTTGAACTGCTTCATTACAGCGGACATGAAATTGGGTCCCCTGTGACTGATTACATCCTTGGGTATTACAACTCGGGAGAACATCTCAAGGAGGCCTTCCGCTGCTTGTTTTGCCTCAATGGATGGTAACGGAACGGTGTCCGGATATCGTGTGGCAAAGTCAACCATTGTGAGTATTTAGCGGTTTACCTTGGCTGTCATAGCCGATATTGATATAACAATGTCAATGCCCACTCTTGTAAAAGGTGTACCAATAACCGGCATCGTCCCCAGCGGCGCTCGTCCCACTAGGTGTCGAGGTACTGTCCTCTGGCTCACATCACACGACTTCACGAATCTCTTGCTCTCTTGATGCATCGCTTGCATTGTCATTTGATGTGCAGGCAGAGGAGTTACCTATTGGAGGCACATGTTGGTTAAAGATACAAAAAAGAACGTGCTTATTTGAACACCGATGACCCTGTCCTCCACTTATTCCTTTTTATTTTCTTGTTGCCTCATTTTTGCTGACATTATAATGGTCGCAGGCAATTAGGCCAAGAGAAGCATTGATGTAATTAGCTGTGGTTCAAATGTAAATGCAGAAAATATTGAAAGAAATTAATTAAAGCAGACAAAAAGACCTGGTCTCTGGTGGTGACTGAACCCACAACCCTTTTAGTACACACGCGATGCACTGCTAATAGTGCTAACTTGGGTATTTATGTGTGGCATGCGTGGCCCTGGGAGTGTTAGCCCGCGACACTTAGCGCCATGGTGGCCCGATGTGGAACATCGTTTTTAAATGACACTGTCGCGTAGCTCCTGAACTGAACAGAGCAGGCCTGTGGCTATAAAACCCATGCATGCTACCTAAAGGAATAAAGGCTATGAGGTGTCAGACCCTCGCCTGAATGAATGAGGAGAAGGAAAATGGGCTTCATTTTTTTTAATAACAACCATATAAAGACAGCAGGCAATGAAGCCAAGAAAAGCATAGGGGTAAACAAGCTGTGGTTGCACGCAGCTCGTTAACTCTCTCCACACAGCTCCATAAAGCTGTAAAAACTTACTCCCAGACATTCTCCTATATATTCCCATAAAATGCAAAAATTGAACTCCCAAAACTACCCATAAGTACTCCCTTAAGCAAACCTTCCAAATTATGGGAACATTTGCTCCCTGGTTTTCACCTAAGCACTCCTACAAGGAGGCAAAACTATTTCCAAAAGGTCTCCTTCAAAACTCCCTTAAGAAGCCAAACGTTTCCGAAAATATATACGTAAGAACTCCCATCGCTTCTGCCATAAATTCCAATAAGAAGCAAAATAAAATGCCCACGTCCACTTGTAAAAGCTCCCAAAGCTCCTCATAAAAACTTCCATAGTGCTGGTGTTCAAAAGAGGAATAAAAACTCCGAACGTTCCTCATAAAGACTCCTGCAGTCACTCAGGTGTTCGTGTTCAAATGAGAATTAAAGAACTCCCATAATTCCCGATAAAACCACAAACACAGGAGTGTGGAATAAAGCTCCGTTCGAATGGAGTATATTGTCCTGCCGTAAGGGCTTGAGTTATGCAACGGGGCCAACACTCCTTAAAAGGGTCAAACCTGTTTACACTATATTGTCGGCAACGTAATGTTGATGATTACTGGCGAAGCCATTCTCTTATCGATAAAATGCTTTGCTTTTTTTCCTTTTTGACGACACTAGATCTCGTAAGCGGAGATAAATACCTAACTGGTTAATTGCTGTACTGATTGGTAACACTTCAACTAAGCAATTCCAAAATGTTCCTCGACACGATGTGCCTCTAAAGCTCGAGAGTGACCGTGGTCGTTCATTTCAATCCGAAGCTCTTCCTTCGCGAATGCAACACTGTCCATAGAACTACAAGCGCCTATCATGCGCAAACTATTGGCATGACTGAAAGCTTTAATCGTACTCTCGGTGACATGCTCGCAATGTACGTCTCCGCTGAGCACACTAACAGAGACCGCGTCATCCCCTTTGTTACGTACGCTTACAATAGTGCCACTCAGTCTACTACAGGATTCTCTCCCTTCTTTCCTTTATATGGTCGCGAACTTTCTCGTTTAAGGACACAATGCTTTTGTATCGCCCCGGCGCTTCCGAATCTACGACTCTATCCGAAGCCGCCACTTACGCCGTAGAATAATTCCACGACAACCAATTCAGGTAGGACACGACACCGCTCAGTCTTAGCTGTCGAATACTTTAGCATGTCTTGAAAGTGTCAGGCTTGTCTTACACTCCAAAAAAAGCCAGATAAATCGTGTTTGCTTCTGACCGAAAACTCCTCCTAAGCACAACTTGCGCTTCGGAAACGCACAAATCCAAGAAATCATTCGTCAGAAATAAAAATAAGTTCACTTGTCGTTGCACTGGGCGGCTCATCATCAACCTTAGTGTCGTAGAATGCTGTCAGACCACTTACTCGCATACCACGCAAGATCAGGCCAGCCAGAAACATGGCGGCGACGCAAGCGTTGACTTTTGCATCATATTCATCCGGAACGCTGGTATGGCTCCGCGTTTCTTCCTCTACTCCTGGCCATTTTACAAAGTTCATCTCACAGTATGACGGCCCTTACCACATTCTACAACAGACATCACCGGTAAACTACGTCATCGAGCCTATTAAGCCATCTACGGACCAACGGCGTCGCGGACGTTAAACTGTTCATGTCGATCTACTGAAGCCGCACTACGACTCACCCGTGCTGCCTGTTCCATAGGTCACCTGAATGGCTCCTTTGTGGCCGGGGAGTGATCGTAGTGAGAAATATGGGCGCCAGCACAAGACAAAGTAGACGGTTGTTATTGGTGGTGCTCGCATTCGCCCCGCTAGGCCGTTGTCTCTTTCTGTGCAATCATATAAAATGCCGAGTGCATCATAGCTTAAGCGCGTGCTATCATAAGAAACATCGAACTGTAATGTTAAGAAGAAGAGGAAATCTCTACTCTTGCATAGTATTGTACCATATGGCTGTGCGCATCATCCGTATCATTAGCCTATGTGGCTATCTTTTGAATTCATTCTATAAAAGTCAATATATATTACACCGCAAATAAAAAAAACAAGAATATGTAATCAAAAATACATAATCGCAAGTTATGACCGACTGATTGAGCGGTACTTAGAAGCTTTCTAGAGAAGCGTGCTGTTTAATTCGAGATTTTTGCATCGAGAAATGATAGGGAACGTTAACTGTATGCATGTGACTTTCTTGGCAAGTTCAATTTGTTATGCTAAGGCTGCCTGGTATCCCTGGGACACGTTGATGACAAATATGGCTTGTTCATATGTATTATTCTATGAACTGGTCCAGCTGCGTTATATTCGCGAACTTGGATAAGTGGCGTTACATTTAGCTCAGCGCAAAGCTGTGAAGAAGGTGCGTCCTTTGTGGCCAACGCATTTATGCTAAGTGCACGTTTCCGAATTTTGTATAAAGGACCGATGTGCGAGGAGTAGGTGGCAGGAGATTCATGTGGATGAGTTGGTTTTGCATACTTGAAGAAAAAAGAGCGCTACGAAGACGCGGACTAAAAGAGGAACATGTACGACGGACAAAGCGCCTTGTCCATCGTACATGTTCCTCTTTTAGTCCGCGTCTTCCTAGCACTTTTTTCTTCAAATCCGAGGGGTAGGTGAAACTCCGGGATACTATTCAGTGTCTTCATGTACAAGAATACAAAATGCTGAAATGAATCAGATGTAATGTTAAAGGTTGGAGATGTTTGCGTGCCAATAATAATAGATAACAACAAAAAATATTTTAGTTGCTTGTTGATGATGCGGCGCCCAGTGTAGCGACGAGTGAACCTATTTCCAGATATTTATGACGAATAATTTCTTGGATTTGTGCGTTTCCGAAGTGCAAGTTGTGCTTAGGAGGAGGAGTTTTCGGTCAGAAGCAAATACTATTTATCTGGCTTTTTTGCAGTGTAAGACAAGTCTGTTATTTTCAAGACATGCTAAAGTATTCGACAGCTAAGATTTAGGGGTGTCGTGTCCTACCTGAAGTGGTTGTCGTGGAATTATTAGATCTGTACCTTCCGTGTATAAGATAGAGCGAGAAAATCTGAGTGATCTTAAGTAATTGCTACTGAAATGGAGAAGAGCATAAAACCCAGCAACGACCCTTGCGAAAGGCCGTTCTCACCTTTCTTAGTGAATGTTCTCGGCGTCTAACTACCACGTGTAGCTTACAATTTGGCTAGTATTCCCGAAAAATGTCAAGCGCTCGTTCTCTAAAACCATAATATTCTGTATTTCCTAACAGTGTACAGCGATATACAGATTCAGACGCTTTCCCAATATCTACGATAACACTGAGCGCAAACTAGCTCTTGTTGAGCGCTTGGTTTATAATTTTTATTCAGGGACCCACGACAGTTATAACCGAATAATCAGCTAGAAAACCATTCTTTGTGTTCTAAATTATGTGTTATTTCTCAAGACGTTCGTGACACGCCTTACAATCCCTTTTTCGAAGAGCGTATTATTACATGACTAAACAGTTATTTGACGAGAGTTCGCCAACTAATTTGTGTTGTCTTCTTTGTGTATTTTTACCAATGTTCCGATTTCGAGCAGGTCAGGATATGCCTTCGATGGAAACGATTCATTTAACAAGTTTTCAAGCACTCGAACCAAGATGTATGCTTTTTAATAAGCTTACAGGTATATATTTGCAATGCATGGCCTAATTTCACGACATAAACTTTACAGTATCTTTCGTTTCCGCTGATGTTATTTCTGTGAGCACAAATGCGCTAATTGGGGAGGTAAGGTTGAAACAAACTGTGATATGGGCTCGGTGATTGCATGCTGTTCTCAGCAAACATAGATCAGAAACATGAAATCAACAACACAGAATTGGCGTGCCTAATCTTGCACCTGAAAAAGAAAATATGTGAAATATTTAAAAATATGCTACGTTATTACACACCCACACAGAGGAAAGCGGAAAGGAACAACAACGCTGGGCAAAGAAGGTACTATGGCAGAAAAGTGAACTGCGCAGAACTTGTCGCCCTTTCAACAGTGGGTCTAGAGTCATCAGCGCTCGTTTCCTGCGAAAACTAAGCCGAAGCGCTGTCTCAGGAGAGACGCTACGGATAACTCGGTAAATCGCCAGCCAATTTTTGCAACGAAGCGATAGCTTTCTTTGGCTCTTGCCCCCCTCTCTGTATTAGAGCGCAGCCCTGGGCCGCCCGCTCTTTCGTCGAGCGTCGGTGTTCCCAACGTAACCGAGCGAACGAGCGCAGCGACTGAATGAGCGGACGCGAGACCGCGATGCGCAACGGGGGATCAAAAAAAAATCGGTGAGGGCGTGGAGAGAAACGCAGAGGAGAAGGATGCAGTGGAGGAACGACGAAAGCGAGAGAAGAAATGCGTAGCACAGCGCAAGACGCGTTCTTCGACCACCGCTACGAGATGGCGCCAGCGTATCACGCGTAGTCTGTTCTGTTCTTCATTTTTATACAGCCACTGCTTTTCACCGGCTCACAAATGTTATTCCTCAACGCGCGACGCACCTGCATATATAAGAAGTTCCTCGAATGATGTCGATGATTCTATCCATCGGCTGTTGTAACTTAAGCCTTTGTAATCTGATTGTATGCGAGACGCGAATTTTGCAGCACTTTCTGGAAGCCGCGCGGGCATCAGCGATTACACTAGAGCCTTCAAGGAGTCTGCGGGTCAAGCACACGTGCTTGACGCACTGATCATATTTTCGACGGTCACCGACCCTGATACACGTCTCACTTAAATATTTCGCCTCAAGATATCGCGAAATAAAAACACGTACAGAGCCTTGCTCAAATTTCGCATTAGCGAGTGTCCTAGTCGTCGGTGAATGTTTTGCGTGCATGTTCCTGAATGACCATTTATGTGACCCTCAATCTTTGAGTGTGACCTGCCCAATGTCAATAAAAATTTCTTTATTTTCAAAGAGAATATTCTACAGGTATGGTATGCGTGCTCGTAAGAAAGGAGCCCACTTGCAATAATAGCTTACTTACATCTTGAAGTTTCGGCCATGGCATGGCTCTCGTGAGAGGAACGAAGACCGTGTCACCGCCGACATGCAACCAAGTAAGCATTTCGTTCTCGTAAACATCGACAATAAATTGACAAAGTGAGCGACTATCCTATTCCTTCTAAAGCAGGTTGCTTTATTAAAGGTATGACGCACTCGAAGACGTACATTTGCTGCAGTTTTAAAATTAAATACCCGCCGTTTCGGCGTACTGCGCTGCTATGACTGAAGGTGCGAGATCAAATCCCGACCGCGTTGGCCGCATTTCGATGCACGCGAAATGCAAAAACGCACCTGTACCGTGCATAGAGCGCACGTAAAAAAAAGAAAAGCCCCAGGTCCTCGAAATTACTCCTGACTTCACCGTGTCTAAATGAATATATCGTGACTTTGGTACGAATTCCACAAGAATTTTTCTTCAGCAAAATTAGGTAAGATTTCTTGTATCATTGCGCTATTCTCAGGAGGAAATTGCTACCCCCTACTGCGGCTGTTGAGGTGCCTGAGCCTTCTCCTGCAGCCGACACATATGGAGAGGGCGGTACTAAACGCAACAATCCTTTCAACGGGCTCCAGGCCACATCATATGACGCCCTCAAGGCTCTCGCGGTGCCTCATGTACCGCAGGTCTGGCTTTTTACATACATGTGCAACACTATACAATGCTACGAATGCGCATTTTGAACTTGCGAGGAACTACTTGACAGTGAGTGGCAATTTTAGGGAACATCGGAGGCGATCTAGAAAGCTACGCCTTGATGAAAGGAATGGTGTGCGACAGGGCGATTATTTGTGCAGTTAGCATACTCATGCTGCGTTTTCGTTTCATTACAGAACTTCGTATAGAGAACAGATCCGTTAATCAGCACACGTCTTTTCTGTTTGCAAGCAAGGACGTTTCAAAGACGAATAATAGTTGACGTTCGGCATCGAAGGCGCCCACTGATTAGCTGCACGAGCCCAGACACCCTATGTATTCGCACCTTTGTATTGGCGGATAACTTGCATTCATCAAACAGAAAAAAATACCATAAAAGTGTCAAATAAAACTGCGCGCTTTAAATCAAATTACTCTTCTGGCAGTGTGTTTCGAAGCTGGCTCACTGAAAATGGTAGCCCGATGTTTTTATTATTAGACTACAGATATATACCTGAAAAGGCCGAATTAAACAACTTTACGAATTTCTTTCGTCCAATCCAGCACTTCATTATCGTCATCTCAATATCGTCGAGCCATCGTCATCATACCGACTTTACCGTTCCATCTACGTCAATATTTCTGCATCGTTGTATTGGAATGTTGCCGTCATCAGGGATTATGCCGCCCTTGACATGATATCATTGACAGAAAGTCGCTATGAAGCCTCCATTACCAGATTGTGTTCGTATTGCCGTCATGCTCACGCTATCATCGTCACTCTAACCTCATTTACGACCCTCGTCAAGCCGTCCTGGTCACGCCATCATCATCATACACCTTTCCTTACAGAATTTTCGCCACGAAGTCGTTATTATCAACTTGTCTTCTCATTGCTTTCATGACCATTTTCGTTCCAACGTTGTCATAAAGTCGTCTTCATGCATGCGGTGTCATGCCATCGTCGCGATATCATCGCGGTTGTTCTATCGTTAATGGTGTAACTTCGACATCTGACTCTCGATATGCCGTCGTCTTCATGTCGTTGTCGCAAAGCCATCGCCCTCGCGTTGTCGTTTCACCTTTGGCATCACGTGACTCTCGTCATCCCATCGACGTCATTTGTTCGTTATTCTATCCTAATCATGCTGTCGTCATTAAATTGCTGTTATGCCGTCGTTGTCTTGCCATCGTCGTCATTCCGTCGTCGTCACACAGAGGCCATCATCATTCGTTGTCACACCCTCGTCGTCATATTATTGGTCGCTCCATCATCATCGTTCTCGCTTTTGCATTCAATCGTCGTCATACAGTCGTTGTCATCTCATTGGCCTCAGATCGTCATCGCCACGTTGTCGTGTTAATACCGTAGTCTTAATATGAGTATCGACATCGCATTCTCGATATGCCCTCATAGTTCATTGTCTTTGCCGTTACGTAGATATCATTCATTATTCGCCATTGTATTGTCACTGTTTCAGCTGCATACAGTCGTTGTCGTGCCACCATGCTCATAGGCGATATTGGTAAACGAGTACGGTAACAAAGTGGGACGATATCAGACTATGTTTCATGTAGCCCAAGACAAAGTCTCAGTATTGCCACTAGACGTGTCAAATAAACGTAACTTCACGGATAGTTTTTCATACCCTTGCTCGATTGCTATTCACGTTACCGTCGAACGTTATTGTGAGTTGCATTCTGCCGCAATTTTTTGCGCTTCGCACAACAGCAGTGCGCTCACTGGGGTTATCTTGTCACTCTAGATTCCATGTTATGCAGTGAGTCCAAGTTAACATTAGCCAAGGGCGTTAACAAAAAAATAAGATTAAGAAAGCTGCGGTGTTCGGTGGTCATGTGTGAAATGATCGAACAAGTCTTATAATCTTATCTTGCGCCATTTTTCTTCATTATCTTTTTCCGCTGCACAGCTTCCCTGACGTTATTTGGGACACCCTATCAAAGCTGAGACACCCTATATTGTTTTGCGCTAGATATAAAAACAAAACTAAAACAATGAAGCCGTTCAATATTATTCATTCTGTGATTTAGAAATCTGTGTTTTACCAATCACTATCATAAGATATATGTAACACCTTTCTAGGGCTGAAAGCTGCTTTTTTAATCAGCGCAGATGCGGGATCATTGGTGCGAAATTAATGTGCTAATCAGGCCGTTTTCTTGTGCTGTGTTCTATGATATACTGACAGAACAAACGACTTGGCAACACGATAGCTTTGGGGTCAGGCAATTTGCGTTCATAAATGGAAAGTAATGGGGGTAACGTTTAATAATTTCTGAATGCTTTTCTTTCTTTTATTTTATTCGGTATCCTATATATCTCATGTGATTTTGATATCTTATTCGATATTTAATTCATAAACGAGAACAGCAGCTATATAGCACTTTACAAATATCGCTTAAAACAGTACACATCTGCATAATTGAGCGTCATGTTATTCTGAAACCCGCCGTGGTTCTTCAGTGGCGGTGGTGTTAGCCTTCCGACCACGAGGTCGCGGGATCGAATCCCGGCCACGGCGGCCGCATTTCGATGGGGGCGAAATGAGAGAACAGCCGTGTACTTTGATTTAGCGGCCCGATAAAGAACCCCAGGTGATCTTACTATCCGGAACCCTCCACTACGGCGTTCCTCATAATCAGAAAGTGGTTTTGGCGCGTGAAACCCCATGATTATTGATTTCATTCTAAAACTTCACTTCGACTCTACAAGCTGCCGCCCCAAGAACATTGCCAGCATTCCCATACTGCCCTTCGTCCTTGTGTCACTGCTCGCGTCTTCGTCGTCTTCTTCCACAACTTGCTGCGTTACCTCTCAGCATACAAGCATTGCCGTACTGCGCGTCGCTCTGCAAAGGTGTTGATCGCACAGACCCACGGCCCCACTATGCGGCGGCGCGATTTCACATTCTTTGCCTCAATATATAGCGAAATGAAAGCACATATGAAGCTGCACACAAATTCTTGGGACCATGGTCTCGCATATCGCAGCTACAAAAGGCCACAAAAGCTCTGCTGCGATATTTGAAGGCTACTGGATTGAATCAGCGTCTGTGATCTGGACTGAGTGACCGAACGATATAACCAGCAGACTTTCTTTTCTTCTTTTAATCTTTCCGTCCCCTTATCTCTTTCCCCAGTGTAGGGTAGCCAACCGGGCTCAGTCCTGGTTAACCTCCCTATCTTTCCTTTGTCATTTGCTCTCTCTCTCTCTCGCATTAGCGGGTATCGTAACCTTCGGGCATATTTTTTCCACGGGTGCCTGTGCTGTCACTTCATATAGACTTATTTTACTTCCGAACTACCACTTAAAAGGTTACTTCACAACAATCCGCTCCAGCCTGTACTAAGTTGCTTTTTGTGGGGAGGCCTTTTGCGACAATTAGATAATTAATAAAGAAAGCAAGAATACCTCTAGGCTCTGCTTGATAACTATGCCTGAACAACAAATATCTCGTAACGTCTCGACATGGCGTTTATATAGAATTAGACACAGCGCATAGTAAGATGCATTGTCTGTCTCTCTTTGAGCACATATCTACGTGTTAGTATTCATTGCGCAATATGTTATCCGCTAGTCATATATGGGGGAAGACGGCCATACGTAACATACCTAATGTGTCGCTAATATACGAGAAAGATACTATATTCCAAAAGCAATTTCTTTTAAAAAATGGGAAGGGCAATGCCACCGTTTATGCGTTTATAATAAATTTAAACGACCTCCAACCTTTCAAGTGCGCTTCATCGCAGTACATCTATTAGAGAAATTTTTGCCCTGCCTCTTTATTTATTTCTTATGTTATTTTCTTGACGTAGTATCTGTTTCTGAAATACTGTTTCACATCTGACTCAAGTGATATTTTAAATTTCTATCTTTTTCATTTTGTGCACCGATAATTGGGCGCTCCTCTGTGCAAAGCTTCTGCCTCTAGAGTATAATACTTAAATATTATATATCTGAGCAAAGCGTTCGACAGATGGTGCGACTCACGTACATTGCCACCGAGGCAAAAGGTCTCTTGTCAAACACGTGGTCCTCTTTTTTGGTTTTTTAATATTGTAACCCCGTCTCGGGGCTTTAAGAACTGTTGCTAAGCAAGACATTCTTCGGGAAAGGTTACTTGCGTTTCCTGTAATCTTTTGTGCCATTGTAAAAAGAGGGAATAATTTTGAAAAAGAAGTCTCATTTTCTCTTCAGGAAGGACTGCTACTGCAGCGCTCTTATTTCCTGTAGAGCCAAACATAAATTAAAGAACGAATATCTTTATGGTACATATAATCATCGGTGTTCTTTATGTACGCTCGAAGTTATCCCGACACCCTGACGCAGTTGCAATTTTTGCATGGAAAAATAAACCTGTGGTTACTTTTGCCAAGATAATGAGTGCCAAAGGTAGGTTTTACTTTCAAAAAATTACGCTGCAAGCTTTTAAAAGTGAGCTCCTGTTTACTAACTGTAACCCAACTTCCACTATTTTGTGCAATGACAACTTTGGTGGCTACATTATAACATTATCCGATGTACCCTTACTAACAAGCCTCAAAGAAACCAAATCTATTTGCACTGTTCTAACTTTTCATTGTCACAAGCATCAGCATAAAATTCCTTCTGTGTACTGTAGTGGTCAAACAATCTTTGGTTCTCTTCGAAAACAACAATATCAAAGAGTTTTGTTCAGTTCATGTCTCGTTTACGTCACCGAAGTCTATCGGCATTGTAACTGTATACAACTAGAAGCCAGGAGTTTTTTTATTTAGTGTATCCACGTTTCCTGAAATTGCTCTCCCCAAGCATGTAATGCATGACATTGTTGACGTGGAAAGTGAGGCCACAACACTATGGCTTCGTGTACCGATGATCGATTCATGTCAACGTGGTGTGTTTTCTTTAATAATGTCGCTGCTTCTCTGCAGAAAGGTCTGTACGCTGCCTATATTTTCTTTATTGGAAACCTTTAGCGGAACGCTATGCTTTATTTTTATGAAAAGTTCTTTCTGCATGGCCATAGTGTTATGACTATGATGTTATGTCTGATAGGTCAGGCAATTCAGGGCAACAGAAACACTATGAGTATGTATCACCACCCTTGTTGCAAAGTTATAATGAAATTACCAGCACGCTAGATGCATTTTCTGTGGCGACAATTGTCTTCCTCAACATAATAGCACATTGCACTCTGAAACAAACTTGCACCCTTTAGGTGGTACCTTCCTTACCCCACAACAATAATTTTCAACACTCTTGTCCGCACTGCCTTCCTTTAACGCTGGGAGCCCGGCGCTTCAATTCATGAACGGCATTGGCATTGTCAGCATTACAGATACTTTTCAACACGAAAACCGCAATATCCACGTTTTCTAAGATAGTCGTTTTCTAGATAGTCGTTTTTCGCGAAGTACACTTATAATACGCCTCACAGGAACCGAATCTGTTTGCACTGTTCCAGCTTTTCAATTTCATAAGCATCATCATAAGAGAGCTTGTCTGTACTGTAGTGGCCAAACAATATTAGGTTCTCTTAGAAAACAACAATATCAGAGAATTTTGGTTAGTTCAGGTCACGTTTAAAGCACAGAACTCTATCCACATCGTAACTGTAGAAAACTAGAGGCCAGGTTTGTTTATTGTTTTCAAATTTCTTGAACTTGTTCCCCCCATGCATATATAGCATGACATTGTTGAGACGGAAGGTGTGGCCACAACAGCATGCCTTCGTGACCGACGATCGACTTATGCCAACGTGGTGTGTGTGTTTCTTTTTTAATAATGTGTCTGCTTCTCTGCGGGAAGGTCTGTAGACCGCAAATATTTTCACAATTCAAAACCTTTAGCGCCAAGCTGTGCTTTACTTTTATGAAAAGTTCAAAATGCATGGTCATGTTCTTAGCCAGCATCTCATAGTTCAGGCAGTACAGAACAACGCAAACACTATGGTTATGTATGATCATGCTTGTTGCAAAATTATATCGAAATAACAGTACGCCACTTGCAATTTGTGTGGCAAGCTTTGGCGTCTATGTCACGATACGACAATAGTGTAGTTACAATGCCGAACATTTTCACGCACCGAACACAGTTACATTGACGCTTGGAACAAACATTGTTGCAAACTGTGGCCCTGGGCGCTATAACGTAAATTATTCCAAACTTTTCCATTCCAATTCTGTAATCAGCCCTCCGCGATTGGCCAAAAACTTTTTTGGACCACCCCCACTTTACCTGTCTGTCACACAACGTCACGAAAACCGCGATAGCTCCCCATCTGATATGACGTGCACACACTGGGTATGCATGATTTGACCGATTGAAGAAAAAATTACCGACGATTACGTTACTTCCTAATGCGAAATTTGAGCGCAGCAAATAAGCTGTTTCACCTTTTCGATAGATTGAGGCAAAGAAATCGAGCAACACATCTATGCGCTATCACAGAATTTTTTTTTATTTTTCACACGTATTCCTTTAACAAAGACTCCACTAGGTAAGCTTCTGCTTCGGCGGCACGCACCTCTGGATTCTGACGGCGATGGCGCTGGGCCTCTGCTCTGGCAGCTCGTTTAGCAGCAGCAGCAGCAGCAGCAGACGGAGGACTTCCATCGGTCGTCTCGCTCATGGCTCAGAAAGAACTGGCAGTTAATTTCGCAGTGGCGAACGGCAGCGGCAATTTCGGCTCGGGCGGTGCACATATACAGATCCGCCGCCACCGATCTGGCTCTCTGATTGCCACCGCACAGGGCGAACGGCAGCGGCAATTTCGGCTCGGGCGGTGCACATATACAGACCCGCCGCCACCGATCTGGCTCTCTGATTGCCACCGCACAGGGGTTGCATTGGAGGAGGAGCGAAGAAAGGAATTAAGTTCGAGCCGGCGCTTTGACAACCGGAGACTCGCAGGAAGAGGGGGGAGGGGGGCGGCGTGTACACCCAGCGGCAAACGATGGGGGCAGAAGCGCGCGCAGCAAGCGGACAACACGATAAAGGGAGGAGGGAAGAGATAGCAGCGACTGACTGATGCCGCTGACGCCGATAGTGAGTCAACCCCAGCTGCGGAGTTGGTTTCAGGGACAACGCCGCCGATGCCGACACAAACAATATAATACCCTCGCTTCCGCAGCGCTAAGAACCAGGTCTAGCCGTGGGAAGGTGGTCACGTATTCGTCGACGTGCCGGGGCCTACGTGAAATAACCGGCGCGTCGGCAACTGAAGAGCACCCTATCCGCCACACAAGAACAGGGGGGGGGACCCTTTCCTCCTCTTTCTGCATGGCGGCGACGGTGTTCTATGCAGTCACGTTATCTTGACTCTCTAGCGGCGTCAGCGGCATCCAGCGGTATCAGTCGGTCGCTGCTAGCGCTGGGGGGATGAAAGGGGGGCGGAGCTGGTTACGAGGCCGACGACAACGCCGACGACGACGCGAAACCCAGGAACGGACGCCAAAGAGCTGCGCTCTAAAATAGTTATTTCTGATTCGGTGCTTTTCCGCCATTAGACCCCGGATATTGGTCAAAAGTTTTCGGGCTGCACCCACTTTACCTGCTTGTCGCGTCGTCACAAAGCCGCAAAAGCTCACCGCGCCAAAGTGACGCGCACTTTCGGCACGTTTGCGACCTTATTCTACCAACTCTTCTTCGCTGAGGATCTGTTTTAGCGTCATTCTTAAGCTTCCGCTGCATGCCGCCGCCAGTTTCAATCAACAACAGTAAGCTAAGTAAGGGAAAGCGGACCAATCGCAGACGCTGCCACCACCTTCTTCATCCAGTATCGACTTTCAAGGCAGTGGCTCGGCCCTATAGAATCCCTCTCCACTTGAGCGTGCTCCTCGCCTATTGTCAGCCAATTAGAAAGACAAGCCGCTCAGTGTAGGCAATGTTATTCGTTTTTCGAGCAAACAAAAGGTAATCCTATGAACGAGTAGAGCGTTTGATTGGTCTGTTCAGACAACCCTGCGGGTGACCGCCCGGTGTTGCGTCGGCGGTTACGCAAACCTGACGTCAGGATTTTGGAATAAAAGCATAAAGGAATAGCTTTACGTTATAGGGCCCCTATAACGTAATACCATTCCAGTATGCTTCATTCCAATCTCCTGACGTCGAATTTGCGTAACAGCCGACGCAAGCGTCGGGAGTGGACCCGCAGGGTTGTCTCAACCGACCAATCAAACGCTCTCCTCGTTCATAGGAGGTCACTTTGTTTGCTTGAAAAACGAATAACATTGCCTACACTCAGCGGCTTGTCTTATGTAAATGGCTGATAAGAGGCGAGGAGCGCGCTCAAGTTGAGAGGGATTCGATGGGGCCCATCCAATGCACTGGAAATTGCTAACCGGATGAAGATGGTGGTGCTGGCATCTGCGATTGGTGCGCTTTCCTTTACTTAGCTTGCTGTAGTTGATTGAAACTGGCGGCGGCATGCAATGGAAGCTCAAATTTGACGCTAAAACGGATTCTCAACAAAGAAGAGTTGGCAGAATGAGGTCGTAAACGTGCTGAAAGTGCTCAAAAATGTCAAACGGCCATGCAGAAAGATTTATCATACACAAATAAATACATGCTCTCCGGCAAGTGCCAGTAGCCAGTACCTGAGTGAATGGCGGCAGCCATCTTTTATTCCTTTCGGAATGGAGCAACCTGCGGCTATTCAGTAGACAACTGTTTTCTTAGGCATATAAGTGCATCTTTATTGCGTACACGTCACTTTAACGCGGTGAGTTTTGGCGGTTTTGTGACGCTGCGCCGCAAGCAGCTGAAATGGGTTCATCACGAAATTTTTTGACCGATAGCCGAGGGGTTATAGCGAAAAGGCGTGGAATGAGAAATGACTATTTTTCTTTTGTTAGGTCAAATCATGCGTCATCAGTCTGTAGACTTCATATAAGATGGCGAGCTATGGCGGTTTTCGTGACGTCGCGTTACAGACAGGTGATGTGAGGATGGTGAAAAAATTTTTTCGCGAATCGCGGAGGGCTGATTGCAGAATTTGAATGAAATAGTTAGGAATAACTTTACGTTATAGCAAAGCTCAGAAATGAAAGCATACAACAAGCGGTACCTATTTTTGGTTTGTTTAAGTCTAAAATAATGAATAACCCTTTATTTATGTACTGTGAACGACCTTGGGTCAGAATACATAAATATATATACATGGACGTTGTAGCTGATAATTTATTACTTACGTGTTCATATAACTGTATTCCAAGCCTTAAATCAACGTCAGTGTATGCTCGAGTTTATTTTTATCTCCTCAATGCAAGGTTACAGGCGAATCTCATTTTTGTGCCCGACAGTTTGTACTATTCAGTGTCTAAATTATTTGTTATTGTATTTTTTCGTTATCACCATAAGTGAAAATATAAATATGAATTTGCCATTGTTTTGTACATTGCAAACTGCTTCATAATGCTAGATGCCATTTTCGAGTTGTGGAACAAGCAGGGGAGACAAAATTCGCAACAGGCTGCTTTTTCAATAACATATTCACCAACGGGCATACGTAATACAAACGAAGGTTCTGGCAATAATATATAAGCAAAGAATGGTGTTATAAGAAAGGCGAGCCCGCTTGGTAAATAACATCAAGAACACAAAAAATGTACGATATTTTGATTCCGTTAAAAAAATTACTTTTTGCAGGACCAAGGGAAAAAAAACCTAAAACTCTTCACCGATTCCTTCGGCTGGCAAATATGTTAGTGTGACGGTAGTATTATTTCCCAGTTAAGAACACCGTCTTATCAATGTATTTCTTTCTTTGTCTCCGTGTTTCTGTTTCTTTTGTATTGGTTGCCCGTTTTTCCCTCAAGTAACAGCGTTTAAACTGAGTGAGAATTCAACGGTGGTCGAACGTTTTATTTAGTCATATGCCTGTGCGCGTGTAACCAATTGTATGGAAAGCAAGAACTAAGATATATATATATATATATATATATATATATATATTTATATATATATATATATATATATATATCATCGTCAGCCTGGTTACGCCCACTGCAGGGCCAAGGCCTCTCCCATACCCCTCCAACTACCGCAGTCATGTACTAATTGTGGCCATGTTGTCGCTGCAACCTTCTTAATCTCATCCGCCCACTTAACTTTCTGCCGTCCCCTGCTACGCTTCCTTTCCCTTGGAATCCAGTCCGTAACCCTTAATGGCCGTCGGTTATCTTCCCTCTTCATTACATGTCCTTTCCATGTCCATTTCTTTTTCTTGATTTCAACTAAGATGTCATTACCTTAAGTTTGTTCCCTCACCCAATCTGCTCTTTTCTTATCTCTTAAGGGGACACCTATCATTGTTCTTTCCATAGCTCGTTGCGTCGTCCTCAATTTAAGTAGAACCCTTTTCGTAAGCCGCCATGTTTCTGCCCCGTACGTGAGTACTGGTAAGACATAGCTGTTATACACTTTTCTCTTGAGAGCTAATGATAACCTACTGTTCATGATCTGAGAATGCCTGCCAAACGCACCCCAACCCATTCTTAGTCTTCTGATTATTTCAGTCTTATGATCTGGATCTGCAGTCACTACCTGTGCTAAGTAGATGCATTCCCTTACCACTTCCAGTGCCGCGCTACCTATCGTATACGGCTGTTCTCTTCCGAGACTGTTAAACATTACTTTAGTTTTGTGCAAATTAATTTGTAGACCCACCCTTCTGCTTTGCCTCTCAAGGTCAGTGAGCGTGCATTGTAATCGATCCCCTTAGTTACTAAGCAAGGCAATATCATCAGCGAATCGCAATCAGTACTTGTACATACGGCTCGTCTACACCCTCAGTCCGTAATGCCTCCATGACTGCGGAGCTTTCGACTTAATCAAACACTTTCTCGTAACCTGGTTATATATATATATATATATATATATATATATATATATATATATATATATATATATGCGATTTCTCAACACCCATTATATATATGGGGAAGTGCAATGCCACCATGGAAATAATACCGATTTCATTTTTCTCTGTGAGTTTTAAGGACTGCTACATAACGCAATTAGACGCTGTGAAACCTTTAAGAAATTGTGTAAACATTCTGTCGTTGTGGCTCCTGGCATTGAAGTTGCGATGCTTTGGACGTCCGTTTCTACCGACCAACACATTCTCGGCGCTTCCTCCGTTGTGGGTTGGGACATGTTTGAAGCTTAACGTCGTCATCGAAGTGCACACCTCTTTTCTGCCATCAATGCTGTTTTCATGAGCACGGCGACAAATAATCCAACGCAAACGGAAAACTATCATTTCACGAGCTCTATAATTATATAAAGCCTCGTCTTGCGTGCCTTGCTACAAAAAAATACAAACAACGTAATTTTGAACTTCTCCCAACGTATGAAATATGGCTACGTGCTATTTTATCCCGCACCATCGCATACGATTTGCGGCCTCTCATCGCTACACTCTTTCCTTGCCTGAAATCTGTCAAAACATTCTCCATGCGAGCGAAAAAAAGCAAAATCATGACACCATGTCTCTCGCAGTGAATGCACACTGGTATTTGGGGAAAAGCAAACAAGCAAGAACATAATAGTGTTATTCACTGCGGGAGAATGAGGCTGTTAAAGTGAATCAGTTCAGAGCCACAAAAGATGCTCAAGTCTGCTGCCTTCCTTTTTTTTCTAATTTATCGGCAGATTAACGTGCACAATTTTCCTACACTTTCGTCTGCCTGCCGGTTATCGCAACTTTTGTATTTACGATAGTGTGTCGGCTTCGCAGTGTGCAACCGCTTATGACGTGCCGTTCTTGGCCTGCACCAAGCTTGCTCTTTCTGAATGAAGTAATGCTTGACAACCTAATTAATAAGAAAGATGTTCGGCAGTACACTACAGTGAATGAGTCAACTACTTTATCTTTATATAAATGTTCTGGAGGAACAGCTAATTAAAGTAACTTTCTTTAAATGCACTTCAATGTTCTATTGAAGAGAGTTTTCTGCAGCAAAGGTCACCTGCAGGTAGATAGAACACCTACGAGTGAAAATTAAGAGATTAAGGAAAGTGACCAAGCCATCATTCGTTAAGATGACAAGCTCACCTTTTTGTAAAAACATATTTACCATCATTTTAAGATTTACATTTAATGCGTCGGGTCTATGTACACGCATTTCCTTCAGAGTTCATTCGGAAGTCTCAGATTTCCATTTCATTTTCCTTTCATCCACCTAACTGGTATTTTCACTTCACTTTCATTACATTTTAGATGCTTGAGAATGTATATTAATTGCGGAATTATAACAACTTTCTCAAGGCGCAAATTGCAAGATGCTTTTTTGTTACGTAAGGTTACGTTCTTCCATTGTTTCATGGTAGCAGTGATCTGTTTTGACGCAAGGTTATTCACTTTTAACTTTCCTCTTCCTTTGAAGTATATAGTTAAGCATTTGAAGTGTCCAGCGTAGTGCCAAGACGAATATCGCGCAGGCTAAGTTGAATGTTTATAACCGCCAAAAGTTTGTGTTGATCAAGTGGTCGCCGACACTAATAGTGCCTTGTCGAAATGAAGTCCAGTAGTGAGCCTCATCGCACCATATGCACTTTTATGGTTAACTGTGCACGAACATTTACAACTTTCTAATAACGTGTCTAATATAGTCATATTCACTTCAGTCCTAGAGCATCGTGTAAGGCATACGCGAATACTACTAGTGTTCAATTACGTGACATCTTTCACTGTGCACTTTGAGACACAAACATTAATAAGAAGTTGGGCAGAACCAAACAGAAGTGATTGGTATAGTGATCGACGGCAGAACAAAGAAACCAGTTCGATTGACTTGAAAGCTTTTCAGATATTCCTGCTCGAGCATCTGGGTTCATGGATACACGTCGATAACTGGGATATACGATGGCGGGAAAACAATCATTTCTACACAATTTGGTAGACGGCAGGACAGTTTCGAGATGAAAGCAATGGTGTGACGAACGTATGTGACAACTACGGAACGACGGAGTTGGAGATTACAGCACGGGCACGGCATCATGAAGCGGACGGCGTGAGAACCACGAAATCGTGACAACGTGACGACGTGGACGTTATGACGACAACGTAATGAGAACAGCGAAGAAAAGATGGCGTTAAGGTGCCAAATAAAGCTAGTAATGACGCCGCATGAGAAAACGGTCCACTTGAAATGGATGCCCACTGCTTGCTTCTGCAACGAATGCGCACGGCTATACCCGCGCGACGACATGTGATAGTGAAAGGGCAGTTAGTGTCGGATGACAAATGTGCAGTGGCAGTCTGTTTGGTAGCTTCCGCGCGGGAGCCCTAAAGTGGGCACTCCTCCTCAAACCCCCCCCATCCCTGCAAGGTCTCATTTCACTCCCGCTAATGGCGCTACCGTCACTTTCAGGTGAAAAATCAGGCTGCAGCAGAACCTATGAAGCGCCCGCGTGTCCGTAAAAAACCATCTGCTTTACTATCCGACAATTTTATCACGAAGGAAAATATTAGCCTGCTTCTGCCACTTGTAGTGTACATACGTATATATTTTCATATATCTGGCCTTCTGGCTCCCTTCTTCAAGAGAAAAAGAAATAACTTAAGCTTTATCCAGTGCTTGGTAGAATTTATGATGTTATGATGACGATGGCGTGACAACGGCAATAACCGCGTTTGAATAAGGACAGCATGATTATGATAGAATGACGAACAAGTAATGACGTCGATGGGATGAAGACATTGAATGATTACGAAGGTCAAACGACAAATCGCCCACAATGGCTTGGAGACAAAGGTATGAAGATGATGGATTGACGAGGTTCGGATGTCGAAGTTAAAATAATGACGGTGGAACGACCACGGTGACATCGTGACGATGGTATGAGACCGAATTCATGACAATGACTTTATGATAATGAGAACCTGAAATTTGCATGAAGATGATTAGATGACAACGAGTTGATGACCATTTCGTGGCGATAATTGTATAACGAAAGCTGTATGACAATGATGGCGGGAAGAGGATGGCATGGAGCAATTGGGATGACGAATATAATGTGACGATGATAGCGCGACCACGACGGCATTACGACAACGATCTGATCATAGAGGAATGAAAGCCACTTCCTGGCGATGACGGCATGACAAGGGGGGATTACGATATAATACAATTACAATTATTACAATATATTACAGTACATTGGAGGATACATCGTGACGTTTGTACAACTTGTACAACTATGAAGTCGGTATGACGACGATGGTATGACGACAATGGGTTGACAATGAATCTCTGCTTTGATCCAAAGAACTTCGTTAAGTTGTTTTATTCCGCCTTTTATGGCATTAGGCATTTGCAGGCCTAGTTCTTAAAACATGGCGCTACTGTTTCAGTAAACCAGATTCAAAAGCAATGACCGGAAAGACAATTTAAATTAAAGCGAATTGCATTATTTGACACTACCCTGGTATTACTGTGTTTGACGAATGAAATTTATTCTCGAATACAAAGGCACCGATACCAAGGATGCGCGCGCTCGTGCAACTAAGCAGTGGGGCGTCTTTGGTGCCGAACGCCAACTGTTATGTGTTCCTGAAACCATATAGTTTCCTACAACATACTTTATGGAACTCTGGCGATGCAGTCGTTGACTCACTATGAGAAGGAAGGGTCAACATGAAATAGTCTCATCTTCGGGATTGTGGATTTAGATGGTCTTGTGGCTTTGTACATTACGCTTTATATGGCTTCACTGTCGTAAAGTTCAGAGCAATCTATACTCTTAGAAGTCCGGAAGACTCTGCGAAGACGCACAATCGCTACTAATTACAATGATTGAGCTTCTCGAGGTGGCCAAGTCGAAACACGACAAGCCCTGGTATACCCGCGAAAAACTAATAGGGGCGTTTCACATCACCTATAGACACAAGCATCCGTGGTTTAATGTTTTTAATGTCAGGCCTCTGTGCTAGAGATCCTGTATTCGAATCCTGCGGTCGGACAATTTTATTATTGCTTATTTAAATATTTATTACGCAGTACATTGTTGAAAACGACGAGCGTACAAAGTCAGAAAGCCTTTTCAAGCCAGAATGGCGACATTTAGGCAAATTCATGTACTTTCCATATTTTTCATACTGATACAACCGCTCCCTTTGCAGCTGCCGCAGACACTATCGTCAGAGTTCCGTATTATAATATGAAGCTCTATGTTTGAAACACCCCTGCTGGCCACCGGAACAGATATGTGCGCGTTAAGGGTGCTGTTCCCTTCGAAATTCCGCAACGAAACAACAAACGCAACGTAAGTATGTTCACTGCGCAAATATATGCCGTGACGCGAACTATTACTTTAAAACCGAGAGTACCTTCCTTGATCAATTCGGCTATTCCCTTAAATTACCACTCAATTACACCTCGTTCCTCGCCAGTTAAACATACGCCTTCGTAACGTCGTCTAGTGTTGCGCATGTATGCGAAAGACCTGGCCTGCAGTACATGAGGCACAGTGAGAGCTTTGACGGCGTCATATGCTGTGGGCTGGAGCCCGCTGGAAGGATTGCCATTTTCTCGTACCGCCGCCCTCTCCTTATGTGTCGGTTGCAGGAGAAGCCTCACGCACCACAACAGCTGCAGGTGGTGATGGCACTTCTCACCTGGGAATAACGCAATGAAACATAAATGCTGCTTAAGTGTGCTGAAAAAATATACTTGTACATTACGTGTCATAGCGACGATATAATTATTTAGGCATGCTGAAGCACTTTTTACCACCTGGTGTTTTTTTACGTGCACGCAATGCATGGTATAGGGGCGTTTTTACACTTAACCTCGATCGAAATGCGGTGGCCGCTGTCGGTATTGGATCCCGCGCCTTAGAGCTCAGCACCGTAATGCCATGGCGACTACGCCACCACGGCGGGTATCTAATTGTGCTCACTGGAACAAATATGCGCCTTCGAGGGTGTCATAACTTTATCAAGTAAACAACTTTCTAAAAGCATTAGGATAGTCGCTACATTGAGGATTATTGTCGACCCTTACATGAAAAAGAAATGTTTACTTGGTTACGTGTCTGCGATGACACGGACTTCTCCCGTCTGACGAAGGCCGTGCCATGGCCAAAGCATCAACATGTGAGTAACCTATTATTGTAAGCGGGCTTCTTTCTTACCAGCATGCATACCATAACTATAGAACATTCCCTTTGAAAATAAAGAAATATATGTTGGCATTTGTGAAGGTCGCACTCGAAGCTTTAAAGTCACATAAGTGTTCAGACAGCAACAGCAGCGCAAAAAATTCCCACACGATGACGATACTCGCTACTGAGCAATTTGAGCACAGATCGATGCGTGTTTGCGATATATCCAGGCAAAAAAATTCAGTATGACCGCTGGCGGAGTCAGCGAGCATCACAAATCTGATCTGCGGGCAAAGTGCGTCGACTTTTATACATGACTCATCGAACGTTCCAGTGAAATCGCTGGTGCCCGCGTGGCTTACAGAAAGTGCTACACAATTCGCGTCGCGCATACAATCTGATGACAAAAAGCTTTGGTGAGAACAGCCAAAGGATAGAAATATTGATAACATTCGACAAACATCTGATACATGCAGACGCATCGTGGGTTGAGGGATCACGTTTAACATTTGTTAGCCCGCGAGAAGCAGTGACCGAAGAAAGATAAAGGAGCGAACATTTGACGCGTGGCACTCTGGCGCCACGTCGTAGCGATCGTTGCAGAACGCGTCTTCCGCTGTGCTACGCTTTTCTTCCCACGCATTCGCCATAACCTCCTCCTCCGCTGTACCCTTCTCCTCTGCATTTCTCATCGCGTTATCTTTGCTCCCGCCGACTTTTTCATCTCCAGCTATGCTCCGCACTCGCTCTTACATCCGCTGCGCTTGCGCCTTCGGTTACGCCGGGAACGCCGACGTTCTGCGCAGGAACGGCCACCTAAGAGCTGCTCTCTAGTACACATACAGGTGCAAGAGCCAATGAAAGCTATCGCTCCACTGAACAAATTGGTTGCAAAATTCCCAATTTATCTGTAGCTCCTGCACCTAAACAGCGCGACGGCTTAGTCTTCGTAGGAAACAAGCACTCATATCTCTTATCGGGCCGCTGAAAACATGGGCGCGTAGTTGGCTTTCGTGCCGTAGTATCTTTTTTACCCAGCATTTTTGTTTTTTGCACTTCCTTCTGTACTTGTATGCGTAATGTCGTAGCATGTTGTATTATTATTTCCCAGATTTTCTTTTTCAGGTGCGAAATTAGGCACGCCAATTCTATGTTGCTGATTTTACGTTGCTGATCTACGTTGCTGACAACACCATGCAACCAGCCACCCTATAGTACTGAGTTTGCTTCAGCCTTACCTCCCGAAGTTAAAGCGTTTGTTTTCTCAGGAATGACAACAGCGGCAATCATAGATACTGTATAGCTTATTCCGTCAAATAACGTCATGTTGCACGTGTAACGCTGTAAGCTTATTCAAAAACAACATCGGCATCTTTGGCCCAGTGCTTGCTCAATTTTTAAAGGAATATTTTGCGTCGGGTGCATATCCTGACCAGCTTTAAATCGGAACATTGGTAGCAATACACACAGCAGACAACACAAATCACTTAGGAAACTGTCGTCCCATAACTGGTTTATCATATATTATTAGGCTCTTCAGAAAACGGCTTGCAATCATTGAAAACAAATCATCTTCAAAACATTCCGCTAACTTTAAAACGCGCAGAGTAGATTTCGAACTGATTACTCGTTTACAAGTGCCGTAAGCTCCCGAGAGAGAATGAAGTTCTATGCTGAGCAAGCGCAGTTTATCAGATCCCGTTAAAAACGTTTATACCAAGCCCTTAAAAAGAACTACTTCAATTTCAGGATACTCTTAGTTATTACAAAGGCGTCTGAATGTGTACTTCGTGGCACACTATTATGAAATATAGAACAATGTAGTTATAGAGGACACGCACTTAACATTTCTCACCGCTATTTGCTAAATTGTAAACAATATGTGGTGCTTAAGGACCGAAAACATTTACTATGGACAGCGAGAACGGGCGTTGCACAAGGATGAAAGCTGGTCCTGTACTCTTCTTTAAATTCATTAGCAATTACCCTCGATAACTCCCATTTTCTCATTTTATCGTATACACGAACGGTACAGCTCAAATAATTCTACCACAACCACTACAGAAAGTACAACACAGCCCTGAATGTTAGCTGTAGAATATTTCGGCATGCCTAGAAGGTAACAAAGTTGTTTTACCCTACAAGATGGCCAAATAACGAGTAGTTGCGTTTAGCCAAAAATAACTGCTGATGAGCAAACTTCCACCTCGGCAACACACAAATTCCACAACTTCGTCCTCATATATATCTAGGAATAAGTCCCGATTCGCCACTCCGCGAGACACCACATATTGAACAACACTTTTCTTTTGTTGCAAATTTTTAAGGGCGCGCTAACATTTCCACCCTTAAACATTACTCCTGATATATGTCAGCATCTTTCACTGCTATCAAACACGCTATATAAGATCATGGGGTTTCACCTATTGCTCACACACTGATCCTTAATTCAAAATTCGCAAGCGTGCGGTGAGAATAAATGGTTCGGAACACTAAGCACATGCCCTCAGCCCAGCGTTGTGCCCAGTTAAACACCATGCCACTTATCCTAGCTCAGTAATCCAATCCACATAATGCTAAACATGAACAAGAGAGATTTCTCATCAACATTTCTCATGGATGCGAGACAGCCTTAGCATAAAGAATTGAGCCTGCCCAAAACTGATAATGTATATGGCGTACGTTCCCTAACATTTCTCTGTGCGGCAATCTAAAAGAAATACCCAGCTTCTTTAAAAAAAAGTACTTCTAAATTTCGTTCCATCATTCAAACACCACTTGTTATTGTGTATTTCACATTATATATTTTTCCCTTTTCACTTGGATTGTAAGTTATTCAGACTTTTATGGTATGGATCCCAACCTATAAACATGAGCTTTGGATTAAGATGATACTGGCATTCATATTGTATTGCACTACGACGGAATAAAAATTTGTTCTTCCCACCATAACAGTTCGACCTTTTTTATAGCTGTGTGCTATTTCTTATTTCACGTCTTGCTAATAAGTACAGTAATTACCAAGTGAGACAGTTATTTTACCTAATAAATGCATTGTCATCGATAAGCAAAAAAAGAAGAGAAGAGCCTGGCATCTTAACTCAAACAATGCGAGCTATCTTTCTTTCGCGCAACAATGAGTCATCTTTTTCTAAAGCTTGGTCTATGTTAGCTGCAACACTCAGGATATACCGGGTAATATTATCTGTAAACAAACAGAAATCTCCAAGAAAAAGCACACATTTCAAAGATCAGAAGAGGCTTTCGCTACTAATCGTCCCCTCAAGGTGGCCAACAATGGGTGGTTTAGCGGCCATCACAACTGGCTTGCTCATTAACTAAACTTGGTTTCAATTACGCCCATGGAGCGAAAGCAAGTACTACGGCAGGCCACCTCAGGAGGCGAGATAAGCTTATATAATTTTAAAAACGCCGTCGAATATTAGGCGTCAACAAGCATTCGTCTATTTTGGCCCCAGTAAGTGGTGTCGAAGTGCACAACCTAGCGAGGCTTCCTTCTGGTTAACAGGAATTCATCTCGAAGGCCATGGTTTTGCTAACTACATGTGCTGTAGTGTTTGCAAGAACCAGAGACACCTCACCATTGCCATGTTCTAGACATGCTTCATTTGGAAATAGGACGCACAAAGGGCATAAACGCTCCTAACCAAATCTCCGCGTTTGTGACGCACGGCGATGACCTGCTGAAAGGTTCTAAGTGTCATCTTGCTTCTGAACCGCAAGCGGCTGCATTTTACAGAGGTCGTATTTTGGCGAAATAAGATGTATACTTAACGCGCGGCATATCACGGCGATGACCTGCTGAAAGGTTTTATGCGTCATCGCGCTTCTGTACCGCAGGCGGCTGCATTTCACAGAGATGATATTTTCGCGAAATAAGATGTATACTTAGCATAGTCATAGATACTCAGATGTGCACATACATTATCTTGTGAGTTTCACCGTGCTGTCGTCCCTAATGGTTTTGAAGCTTCCTTGGAGTGCATCGATATGGCGGTTGTGTTATTTTTCTTCCATATACAGAGAGGCTAATGAGAATTATTCAACGGTAAACTATATTTTTAAATATATGCTGAACAAAATATGAATGATGGCCGTAATCCTAGTGGGCATCATAAAAACTGAACCAAAGTAGCTTCTTCAAATATGTGCGCGGTTAACTACATGTATAAAGATATCGTTCTAGGATGATTTTGCCCACGAATATGGCTCTCTCTCTAATGTTGACCTTTACAGTTTTCTTTTTCAGAATTAAACAAGGCGTTCTTGAAATCCAGAATTGTGGGATAGTTAACTACTGGTAATGAACTCCTCCCTGAAAGGTTGATCTTAGGAAGCGTCTGCCATTCCTATGAACTCTACGTGACCTTAAGAATCTACAGTCACATACGAGGAGTCTAGCTTCTTTATATTTGTGCCTGTATCAGTGAAGGTTCTTTAACATCCTGCCATCCTACCAGAAGGGCCAGCTCTAGAATATCACCCGTAAATAAAACTTATCATCAATCTTCAGGGTACGCCACCACGGCTGATCAGCATTACGGAACGGCTATGGGACGCTATCTTCAACAAACACCGCTACGCATTTTCTACTCATTTGCAACGTTTCGCCATGTCAATATGTCAAAGCCTCGCTTACTATGGTTCCCACACTGCGTGGGATCTGCAATGCTTTGATGGTATCATTGATTCAAACAGTGAAACATTCAACAGCGACAACGATAAACATTCAATAGTATACACGAAACTCAATTCAAGAGCTCCAAAGCGGCCACCTACCACAAGCTTCAAAGATTTTTCCATTTCGCTGCCTGAAACATGACTGTAAAGAGTGAGTTCCTCGTAGCACTACAATTATTTAGAAAAAGTTAAACGTAAGAACATGTCAACTGGGGGTAAGGCAAATTTTACAACAGATGACACTATGCACAACAAAAACAAACAAACAGAAAAAATAAAAAGAGGAGAAGGGTAGTTAAAGATAACGATTTATATTCTCATCTACGTAGGTACCCGAAAATTTTCAAAGCGAATGCTGTCACCGTATTTTGATGTAAGCACTAAGGTGTTGTCCAGGCACCCACACAAGATGACAGCAACACTAATATTATCTTTAAAGGAAGTCCTCGCAATATCAGTCCGTCACTGCTCCATTCACGTGTGTTGCCTCGACGACCGCCATATCAGTCCATCTACGAGAAAAAGAAATTATTCTTACCTTAATAATATTCAAGTTATCACCATTATCAAGCAGTGTTTCTGAATATGTCCTGTCTAAGAGCGCCATGTGAAAGCACGACAGAGTCGCAATGGCGGAACACAGCCTAAACGATTTGAACATTTTTAGATGCAAGAAATTCTCTTCGAAAAATACGTCAACTAGATTAGGCGTCTTCAGCGAGGTCGCCTGGAAGAATTTTGCTCCCTCATGTGTGTTTCTCTAGATTATATGCCCTTAACACAGGGGCAGATATTTAGATATGCACATACAATATCCTGTCAGTTTCATCGTGCTTCTCCTAATAATTGAGAAGTTTCCTCAGAGTGCATCGATGTTGTGGTTATGTTACTTTTGCTCTGTATACAGAGAGGCTAATAAGAATTATTGAGCGGCAACCACGACAGAACTATATGTTGAACAAGAAAAAAAATGATTGCGTTAATCCTACTCGGCATCGTAAAAACGTAAGAAAAATAGCTTATTCAATTATATATGCACGGCTAGTTACATGTATGAAGACATCGTTCCAGGATGATTTTGCCCATGAATATGGCTCTTTTTCGAATGTTGACCTTTACGGCTTTTTTTTTGCAGAAATGAACAAAGCACTCTTGAATTCTGGAAACGTGGGAAACTTACCTACTGGTAATGAACTCTTCCCTAACAGGTTGTTCTTAGAATGTGTTTGTCATTCCTATGAGCTCTACATCACATTAAGAATCTACGGTCGCATACGAGGAGTGTAGCTTCTTTATATACGCGCCTTTACCAGTAGATGTTCTTTAAAATCTTGCCGTTGTTAGGACTGTGAAGCGGTGGCCAAGCTTGGAAGCGCGTTGTACTTATTTGGTATAGCTCGCAGGATGGCGTGGAAATAGTAAGTTTGGAGACACCAGCGTTTCTCAGCGTCGAGGTAAAACAATGATCAAATCGTAGCATTGATAACGTAAGAAATTTGCAGTCTCTACCTTGCACGGGATGACTCGTGGTTCATCAAAACCAGAACGACAGCACTAGAAACACAGGCAGTTTGCGAAGAGCTTTCTCTTTTATGTAGCGTCTCTTCTCATCCAATAAAAGAACGAAATTCAGAAAGACTGCCTTGGGGGCGGGTTTGCTAGTATGTGACCATACATCATCATCAGACCAATTAATGTACATTGCAGGATGAAAGCCTCCCTCGGACATCTGGGGCTACACATACCTGGAACCAGTTAAATGTATCATATACAAGCAAACTTCATAGTTAAGTCATACCAACGTCTTCGACTGATATTTTCTTGGGACCCATTCCGTGGCACTTCTACACGACCTGCAATGTTTTCTCAACACTACATGGCCTGCTGAACTTCAATTGTTGCTCCTGATTACAACTAAAAATCCGCTGCATATGTTTGCTTTATAGTCGGAAACGTTTTTTTGCCCTGTTACGATTGTATCGACCACTTTTACTTAACTCACTCGGCCGCGTCGATCGGCTGAGTAATTCCGCCCAGCACTGGCAAAAACCGAACCGATTATATATATATATATATATATATATATATATATATATATATATATATATATATATATATATATATATATATATATATATATATATATATATATATATTTATATATACTGCATGTGGCAGAAGTAGCCTAGTAATTGTCTTCGTGATAACATTGGCACATAACATAGTCGATGGCCTTTATGGATACACGGGCGTTTCATAGGTTGCGCTGCATCCGCATTTTTCACCTGAGTGTGAGGGTAGTGCGAGAGAGGGGAGTGACGGGACAATATTGAGGCACACTCGCCGCGCCTGTCGTGACGCAGTTAAAAGCAGCTCGGTGGTAATGACAAACTTAGTTTGGCGTTGACCAGATCTTCATGGGAGAAGTTTGTGACGCATTTTATCGCCACGCAACAACATATACCTTATTTCGGTACTCACGCTTGTCGAAAACGCGACGAGCGATTCCCACGAACTCTCACGCGAGACGTACCAAACATCGTACATCTTAACGCCATTGACCTTGCGCTGTTGTCAATCCGTTGTCATCATGACGTCCACGTTGTCGTGATTTCGTGGTCTCTGCGCCTGCTGGGTCGTGGTGCCATTGTCGTGGTGTAATCTCCAACTCTATCGTTCCGTAGTCGTCGGATGTGGTCGTCGCGCCGCTCCTTTACTCTCGAAACTATCATGCCGTCTACCGAATCGACTGGACGACAATTTTTTCCCGCCATCGTAAATCCCTGTTTTCCACGTGATCAGAATGCCCTGCAAATATTCTACTGTGACCATGCACCCAGATGATCAAGCGGAAATATCTGAAAAGCTCTCAAGTCAACTGAACTGGTTTCTTTGTTCCACCATCGATGACTATACCAAACACTTCTGATCGTTTCTGCACAGCTTCTGATGCATGTTTCTGTTTGATAGGGCACAGTGGATGATGTCAGGTACTTGAACACTAGTCATATTCGCATATACCTTATACGAGACTCTAGCAATGATTTGAATTGGACTATATTAGAGCCGTTCTTAGAAAGTTTTAAATATTCCTAGAGGGTTAACCTTAAAAGTGCATATGGTGAGATGAGGTTCACTAGTGGGCTCCATTTCGAGAAGGCACTATTAGTGTTGCCGACCCTTTGAAGAAAAAGAAACTTTTGGCGGCTTAAACATTTTACGTACCTTACGCGATATTCGTCTTGACGGTACGTTTCATCTTGCGCACCAACCCGTTCAAATACTTAAGTATTTGAAAGAAAGATTAATGGTAATAGTGAATAACCTTCCGTCGAAACAAATCACTACTACCATGAAATAACTAAACAAAGTAACCTTAAGTAATAAAAATGTAATATTTCCGCAATTATTATACATTCTCCAACACCCCAAGTGAAATGGATGAGCAGTGATCATACCAGTAAGGTGGATGGAATGGAAATGAAAATAAAATCCGAGACTTCCGTATCTACTCTGAATGAAATGGGTATATATAGACCCGGTTCAGTAAAAGTACATCTTAAAACGATGTTAAATATGTTATAAAAACCGGTAAGTATGTCATTTTGACTAAAGTAGCATTGTTCAACTTTTTAAATATCTGAATTTTCGCTCGTCCGTCTTCCATCTACCTGTAAGCGACCTTTGCCGCGCAAACCTTTCATTAAGATGTTCAAATGCTTTTCAAGAAAGCATCTTTGTTAGATTTTCCTTTGGAATTTTTAGTTATAAAGTTGAGATAGTTGGCTCGTTTACTGTTGTGAACTGTTTAACATCTTTTTACTAATTAGGCTGTCCAGCAATATTTTATTTAGGAAGAACAGGCTTCACCTGCCACAAAATGGTGCAGGCCATAACACACAGGCACAAAATCTTTTTAGACATATTGTGCCCGCTTATATGCCAGTAAATTCGAACTTAAAAGAAAGGTAGCACATCTTAGCAATCTTTCAGGCTCTGAACTCCTTCAGATTAACAGCCGCATTGTCGTGCAGTGAATACTACTATTATGTTCATGCTTGCTTGCTTTTCCCAAAATATCATTGCGTAGCCACTTCCAGAGACATGGTGTCAGATTATTTAGTCCTTTCTTTTGCACGAATGAATAACACTCCGACAGATTGCAGTCAAAAAAACACTAAAGCGATGAGAGGCCACATCACAAAACGTGTTCGATGTTGTACGATAAAATGCCACGTAGCCATATTTCTTACGTAGCGAGAAGTCCAAAATGACGCTGTTTTTTCTGCCACTGTGCACTCAAGACGAATCTTTAAATAATTATGGAGCTCGAGACCTGATAGTTGTGCGTTCGCGTTTGATTCTTTGTTACCTTGCTCGTGAAAACAGCGTTGATAGCACAAAATAGGTGTGCAAGACGATGACGATGAACAAGCTTCAAACATGCCACAACCCACAACAGAGGATGCGCCGAGAATAAGTTGGTCGGTGGAAACCGACGTCAAAAGCCTCGCAACGTCAATGTCAGCAGCGACAACGACAAACAGTTTACACAATTTCTCAGAGGTTTCACAGGCTCTAATTGCGTTATATAGCCGTCTTGAGAACTCACAGGGAACATCAAATCGGGGATACTTCCTTCGTGGCCTTGCACTTGGACATTTCTATAATGAGTCTTGAGATCATATATATATATATATATATATATATATATATATATATATATATATATATATATATATATATATATATATATATATATATATATATATATATATATATATATATATATATATATATATATATAATCTGAATTCTTATTTTTATATACTTGTTCACACCCAGCACACGCATATCCCTAAAAAAATTTGCCACCACTGCTGAATTCGTGCACACTTTCATCGCTGTTAATTGAAGGAAAAGTGGGCAACCAATAGAAAGAAAGCAATAAGTAAACAAACAAACAAATAATATGTTGTTCTTAAGTGGGGAACAATACTTCCGTCGCAGTAAAATATATCAGAACCGAAGCAATCGCTGAAGTATTTCGCATTTTCTTTTCGCTTTGTCCGATAACAAGTCATATTGTCTAAAAGAATCAGTATGCCTTGCTTTTTTTTCGTGTATAAACTCGTATTCCATGCAGGTTCTCCTTCTGCATGACACCAATGCTTGCTAATTTATTACTTTTGGAGCGATAGTTTTTACTACGCATTCCCGTTAGGTACTATATTATTGAAAGAGCCATTACAAACATTCTCTCAGCTGCTTGTTCTAGCTCTTTAAAATAGCATCTAGAATTTTGAAGTAGTTTGAAATGTATGAAATAAGGGCAAATTCATATTCAGGTTTTCACATATTTATGGTAACAACAAAATACAGCAATAGAGGCTTCAGACAATGATTATTGCAAAATGTCCGGTACCCAAATGAGATCCTCCTGTAACCTTGCATTTAGGAAATATAAAAGACCTCGATCATGTACAGACATTAATTTAGGGCTGCAAATACAAGTATTTTCAAACATAGTGTCAAGAATACAAGTAAAAACACAACAGGTACAACGTCAGCCAATATAACTCAAACACTTAGTTCTACGGAGATTTCGCTGATTTCTATGTGGTCAGCATCCAATTTGGGCACGTTATGATACACGACGTTGATTGTAATAAATGTCTTGGAGTCTGGTTCTACCAGAACCTTTCCACGAACACACCTATATCAAAACTTGGATCTGAAATAACTAACAGCGTTGGCATTTTTTGCACCGTAGCTAAGCAGGTACCAGTATGGTTGAGAATGCAGATGTATTCCGCGCCTGTATATTCTAAGTTAACTTACTGTAGTCTAGTCTGGTGCAAAATCACGACCACTAACTATCCGAAGCTACTAGTACTTCAAAGGAGAGCTTTGCGGTGCATTCATGGTTGCTACGGCAGACCAGAAGGCACATCCGTGTCACCGTTGTTTTTTAGTTCAGATTTACTTAAAGCGAACCGAGTCTACTTCATTCGTCTGCTGCAGCATACTAAAGCCAAGGGATCGCACGTTCTATACTTTGTATAATGAAGCATACCTTTTTCGAAAATAAGTTCACCGGGTCCCCAAGACGCGCACTAACTATGGCAAAAGAATAAATAAATCATCAAGTAACTCCCGCTAATAATCAATTGCCGACAAATGTTGATTTTCATGCTTCACGCAAAATGTTTAACATAGAAACAAAATTATCTTATCAATTCTGGCTTTCGCTTTGGATAACACCGTTCTTACTATCCTATGCATTAATAACTGCATCATGTGACAGTTGCAAGTGCAGGTTATTTTGCATTTATATTGTTAAATTTCAGTTATGTGTTTCTGTAATCTGATGTCAGACAGTACAGGGGAGCCGATGCCTTCGTCAGGCATTCCTGCCTTTAGTCTCGACATCCTCCTTTGTACGAAAGGGAAAATACACTTCACATCACTTCACTTAGAGATCGAAAATATTTTGCTTACTATATTTTATTTGAAAGAGCTCGCTCCGTGCTGTAGAAAATTGCCAGAAACATTCCCACTTGCGGAGCTCCATAGTTCATAACAATACCATGAAAAAAGGGAACCGCATGAGCCAAGAGCAGATCAGAATATCAGAATACGTAACGAAGAACGTTAAAGGTAGCATACACGAAAAAATATTCATACCTCTTGTTGTTTGCTTTCCTGTCTCTGTGGTGCATTGTACAACGTAGGCTATATGATGCAATGTTTGTTCCAAATGTCATTGTAAGTGCTTTTGTTGCATGGAGATGCCTGGCATTGTAACGACACCATACTCTTAGACAAAGTGCACCATTTGGGGTGTATATTTGCCACACAACAATAATCGTCATCTGCCCTGCTTGTGTTTCCTTTCTTGAAAACGCTGAGCTTGCTATTTGCCTTTCGAGAATGCTCTGTAATGCTGATAATGCCCATGCCGTTCGCGATTTGGAAGTACCGGACTTTCAGAATTGTAGAAAGGAAATGCGGACAAGGCAGATGGCGATTATGCGTATTATATGCTGGGGGAGACCAATTTCAACAAATTTGGAAACAGTAAAAGAAAAAGCCTGGCCTCTAGTTTTCTGCAGTTACAATGTCGACAGACTTGGATGCTGTACACGCGACCTAAACTGACCAAAATTCTTCAATGTTGTTTTCGAAGAGAACCTAATATTGTTTGGCGACTACAGTACAGACAGGATCTTGTATGCTGATCCTTGTGACAATGCAACGCTACAACAGTGCAAATAGATTCGGTTTCCCTGAGGCATATCAGTACGGGTACGTCGGATAACGTCAAACTGTGGCTACCGAAGGTATCATTGCCCAATATCGTGGAAGTTGGGCTAGAGTTATTAAACAAGAATATATGTTTAAAACCTTGCAGTGTATTTTTTTGAAAATAAAACCTATCTATGGAACTCGTGATCTTGCCGAATGTAACGCAGGTTTAATTTTCCGTGCAAACATTCCAACTGCGTAAGGTCGTCGGCATAACTTGAAGCGTACATAAAGAACTATTTTCATAAGTACCATAAAGATATTCGTCCTGTAATTTGGTATGGCTCTGAAGAAAATACGAGCACTGCTTTAGCTGTGCTTCCCGAAGAGAAAATCAGAATAATTTTCCAAAGTTTCCCATCTTTTAAAGCAGTGTAAAATATTACACGAAATGCAAGTAACCTTTCGTGAAGTATGGCATGCTTGGCAACAGTTTGCTCAGCACAGCAACATGGTTACAACGTTAGAAATATAAAAGAAAAGAGGACCACGTGTTTGACATGAGACATTTTGTCGCCGTGGCAATGTACGTAAGTCACACTATCTGGCTAAAGTTTGCGTAGATAGGTAATATTTAAGTATTATTCTCTTGGGGCAGACGCACTGCAAAGAGGAGAGCCTAATTGGCGGTGCACAAAATGAAAAAAAATTAATATATTACTGGAGTCTGACGTGAAGCAGAATTTCAGAAACATACTACGTCACGCAAATAAAAAATAACTTCTCGTGACAAAAACATCTCTTAGTAGATTCTTAGTAGATATAAATCAGTGAAGCGCTCTTGAAAGGTTGGAGGTTATTTACATCTATTGTTAACGTATAGAAGATGATATTGCCTTTCCTATTTCCTCAAAGAAATTACGTTTGCAAGATAGTATCCTTCTTATATATTAGCGATACCTTAGTTACGTTACGTATGGCGGTCTCCTCCAATATATGACTAGTGCATAACGTAATGCGCAATGCATAACAATACGTATAAATGTGCTCAAAGAGATACAGACAATTCATCTTACTATGCGCTGTGTCTTATTTTATATGAAGGTTATGCGAGATGTTACTAGGCATATTCAGGCATATTTATTAAGGAGAGCCGAAAGTTATTCTTGCTTTCGGTATTAATTACCTAGTTGTCCGAAAAGGCCTCCCAAATTGAAGAAACATTGTAGAGGTTGGATCGAATTGTGTGAAATAACCTCTGAAATAGTAATTGCGAAGTAAAATAATTTCTTATGAAGCGACCGTTCAGGTTGCTGCTGACTGTGGAGCGAAAAAAATGCCCGACGATTACTATGCTCCCTAATGCCAAATACGAGGACCGCTTTATATGTGTTTTCATTGCGCAGTATATTGACGCAAAAAAATTGACACTAAAATTACCACAGAGACTGACACTAGGTCGGTGCCCTCAGCGCATTCGCATGGGGAGGGGCAGTATGGCGACGCTAGCATGAAGAGCGCTAACGAAGCCAGCTGTGGAAGAAGGCGACGACGAAGACGCGAGCAGTGGTGCAAGGACGTAGGGTATGGCATCGCTGGCAATGTTCTTGACGCTGCAGCTTGTAGAGTCTAAGGGAAGTTTTAGAATCAAATGACGCTCAATTACATAGGTGTGCACTGCTCTAAGTTCTCAACGTAGCATAAAGCCGGAGCTTTCGGTTATGAAAGAAATGTGGAATAAAATTTAAAAATGACAATCGATAATATAAAACATCCGACTCTCGTCATTCCCTCATCTTCATACCGTTGTCGCCAAGCCATTGTCGGTACGTTGCCGTTTAACCTTCGTCTTCATTTGAATGCCGTCATCCCATCGAAAATCAAGAAAGGGGCTGACAGGTGGAATAGCACAGTGTGGTATGAAGGTTATAGACAGAGATAAAGTCCCTCAAAAAGGCCGGCCACCGTTTCCATAGGAGGACTTAGCTTCGTCATAGGCGGCCTCGTCATACACGGCATGTCAGTTTTAAAGTAGCAGAGTGACGTCACGTGCTGTTGTTGTCGGTGGCGGCTAGTTGTAACCGAACATGACGTCACTCTGCCAACCCTTTAAAACTAACATGCCGAGGACGACGAGGCCGCCTTTGACGAATGTAGGTCCTCCTATCGAAGCGTTGGCCAGCCTTTCTGAGGCATTTTATCCCTGTGTATAGCCTTTATACCACAGACATCCCATCGACATCATTCCTTGTTTGTTATTTAATCATAATCATACTGTGGTCATTCAAGCGCTGTTATGCCGTGGTTTTCATGTCATCGTCATCATTCCATCGCCGTCACACAAAGGCTATCATGCATGCGTTGTTATACCATCGTCGTTATGCCATCTTGGTGGTGCCATCATCGTCATTCCCGCTTCTTAATCCAGTTGTCGTTATACTGTTGTCGTCACGGCACCGTCGTTATACAGTCGTCGTCATCTCATTGTCCTCAGATCGCCATCGTCACGTCATGATAGTTACACCATCGTAATGTAAGTATCGACATCTCACTGTTGACATGCCATCGTCGTTATACATATTTGTCTTTCCACTGAGATCATTGCGCTTTCGCCATTGTATCGCCCCTACGTCGGCTTCATACAGTCGTCATGCCACCTTGTTCATGGGTGACATTGGAAAACGAGTACCGTAACAAAGTGAGACCATATCAGAATCGTATCCCAAGCAACACAAGTCTCAAGTTGGCCACAAGACCTGCTAATTAAACGTAACTTTAGGAACATTGTATTCTGCAAACTTGCTCGATCGCTATTGTCATTACCGTGGACAGTTATTCTCAGAAGAGGTCTGTCATAATTTATTTTTCGTTACGCAGAACAGTCGCCTGCTCACTGGGGTTATTTGTTCGTCCAGGCTCCATGCTATACGATGTGTCGCAGTTAACGTTAGCCAAAGTGTTCAACAAAAAGAAAAAGATTAAGAAAACTGGGGTGTTCAGTCCTTAGACATAGGATGAGCCATTATGTCTGAAAATCGTATCTTTCGCCTTGTATTTTAAGATTGTTTTTCGCTAAACAGCTTGGCCATAAGTGAGCTAGGATACCTTATATGAAGTAGAGCGAGAACATTTAATGGTCCATACCCAGCTGTGTAATTATTTTGCTCTAGATATGAAAACAAAAATAAAAAAGAAGGCGTGGAATATTATTGACTCGTTTGTTAAGGAATGTTTGTTTCATAAGCGACTATCATAAGTTATATGCAACAGCTTTCTAGGGGGATTAGGGCCTTATTAATAACAACAGATGCGTGCTCATTAGTATGCAAGTTCGGTGCTATTCAGACCATTTCCTTCCTTTCTAATCTAGGACATGCAGACAAAACGAACCACTGACCCAGACACGAAACCTTGAGGTTGAGGCAATACGCTTTCATTATTGGAAACCTATGCGCGCAAATTTTACTAATTTCTTAATAATTTCGTTTATTTGATTTGATTCATTATATTATATTATCGGCTGCTATTTTAATATTTTCTTTGACGCTTTTTTCATAACCGAAAGAACCAGCTTTATGCTACCTTCACAACTATCGCTTAGACCAGTACGCATCTAGTTAATTGAGCGTCATCTGATTTTAGAACTTCACTTCGACTCTACATGCTGCAGCCTCAAGAACTATGCCAGCGTTCCCATACTGCCATTCGTCCTTGTGCCACTGCTTGCGTCTTCGTCGTCGTCTTGTTCTACAACTGGCTCCGATAGCGCTCCAGATGCTAGCGTTGCGATACTGCCCCTCCCTATGCGAATGCGCTGCTGGCACTAACCTACTGTCAGTAGCCGCGGTGACCTTGGTCTCAAATTTTTGGCCTCAATATGTTGTTGAATGAAAACACGTATAAAGGTTTGCTCAAATTTGGCATTAGGGAGCATAGTAATCGTGAGACATATTTCTTTCCTACAATCAGCAGCAGCCTAATGGCTGCTTCATGAATAATTATATTATTCGGAATTACTACTTCAGTGGTTATTTCACACCAATACGATTGAACCTCTACTAAGTTGCTTCAATTAGGGAGGCTTTTTGGAACAATTGGATAATTAATAAGAAAGCAAGAATAACTCTACGCTTTTCTTAATGACTATGGCTGAACAGCAAACATCTCGTAACATCTCGCATAGCCTTCATATAAAATAAGATACAGTCAATAGTCAGATGCATTGTCTCTGCCTCTTTGAGCGCATTTTACATATTATTATTCATTGCGCAGTACGTTATCCACTAGTCATATACGGGAGAAGAGCCCCATATTTAAGATACCTAATGTATGGCTAAAATATAGGAATGATACTTTCTTCCAAAAGTAATTTCTTTCAAGAAATAGGAAGGTCTATGCCATCATCTATGCGCTTACGATAGATATAAACGACCTCCAATCTTTCAAGAGCGCTTCTTCGAAGTACATCTATTAGACAAATTATTGCCCCGTAGTTGTTTCTCAATTTTTATGTTATTTTCTTGACGCAGTACCTGTTTCTCGAATTCGCTTTCACCTCAGACCCCTTGATATTTTACATTTTTTGTCTCTCATTTTGTATACCTCTAATTAGGCGATCCTCGGTGCAAAGCTCCTGCCCCTAGAAAATAATAATTAAATATTATATATCTGCGCAAAACTTTCCGCAGATGGTGTGACTTACGTACATTGCCAAAGAGGGAAAAGGTCTCAAGTCAAGCACGTAGTCCTATATCGTATACTTCTAATATTCTAACGACGTGGGAGGGCAGTGCTTTAAGAACTGTTGCCAAGGAAGTCATGCATCATGAAAGGTTTCTTGCGTTTGCTGTAATCTTTTGTACTGCTTTAAAAAGAAGGGAAAATTTCAAAGAAGATGTCTAATTTTCTCTTCCGGATACACTGCTACAGCAGAGCCCGTATTTCCTGTAGAGCCAAACTACAGAACGAACCTCTTTTTGGTACTTATAAATATTGGTGTTCTCAATGTCCGTTAGAAGTTTTTCCGACGGCCGAAAGCAGTTGGAATGTTTGCACGGAGAGACAAACCTGCGGTTACTTTTCGCAAGATTAAGAGTGTCAAAGATAGGTTTTATTTCCAAAAATTATACTGAAAGCTTTTAAAGCATTCTTTATGTTTACTAACCGCAGCCCAACTTCCACTATCTTGTGAAACGCCACCTTTGTTGGTGACAGTATGACATTATCCTACGTGCCTTTTCTAACACGCCTCACAGAAACACAATCTACTTCCACTATTATAGCTTTTCATATTCATAAGCATCAGCAGAAAGGAGCCTATGTGTACTGTAGTGGCCAAACAATCTTAGGCTCAGTTCAAAAACCACAATATCAAAGAACCTCGCTCAGTTCAGGTCCCGTTTACCGCACCCAAGTCTATCGACATTGTAACTGTATAAAATTAGAGGCCAGAAGTTTTTTTTTTTTTACTGTTTCAAAATTTGCTGAAATTCCTCTACCCAAGCCTATAATGCATGACATTGTTGACGCGGAAAGTGGGGTCACAATCCCATGTGTTCGTGTAGCGATGATCAATTCATGTCAACGTGGTGTCTTTTTTTAATGATGTCGCTGCTTCTCTGCGGAAAGGTCTCTACACTGCCTATATTTCCTTTATTGGAAACCTTTATGGCACGCAATGCTTTATTTTTATGAAAAGTTCAAAATACATGGCCATAGTGTTATGGCTATGATATTATGTTTCATAGGTCAGGCAGTTAATAGCAACATAAACACAATGGATATGTATCACGACACTTGTTGCAAAGTTATATTGAAATTACCTGCAAGCCAGATGCTCTTCTATGGCCATTTTTGTCTTCCATAGGCATGGGCATTATGAGCATTATAGAGTATTCTCGTCATGAAAACCGCAAATTCCGCGTTTCCAAGCAAACCCGAGCAAGGCAGATGAAAATTATTATTGTGGCAAATATACACCCCAAAGGGTGCACATTTTTCTAAGGGTGTGGTGTCATTTTATTGCCAGACATATCCGTGCAACGAAAGCAATCACAATAATATTTACAACAAACATTGTATCAAATAACATGTTTCGTACAATGCACAGCAGAGACAGGAAAGCAAACAACAAGGAATGGTAAAAAAAAAGTTAAATTATGGGGCTTTACGTGCCAAAACCACTTTCTGATTATGAAGCACGCCGTAGTGGGGGACTCCGGAAATTTAGACCACCTGGGGTTCTTTAACGTGCACCTGAATCTAAGTACACGGGTGTTTTTTCGCATTTCGCCCCCATCAAAATGCGGCCACCGTGGCTGGGATAACAAGTGATGTTGACCCTATAGAAATGAGCGAAATCATCGTAGAATTTTGCGTTTACTAAATATAGACTGGCGTTGTAGCTGTTTATTTATTGCTTGCAACCTTGACTTTGCGTGCTCAAATAACTGCATTTCCAGCCCTAAATAAACGTCTGTATATCCTTGATGTTCTTTTTACGTCCTGAATGCAAGATTATAGGAGAATCTGATTTGTCTAGCTGACAGTTTGCAATAATCATTGTCTGAATTATTTATTACTGTATACTGCCGTTACCGCAAATATCTGAAAATATTAATATGAATTTGCCATCGCTTCATACATTGCAAACTACTTCAAAATTCTAGATGTCATTTTAAGGAGCTACAACAAGCAGCTGAGAGAACATTTGTAATGGGTATTTCATTGTTATAATCAATAAAGGGAATACGCCATGAAAATGGTGGCTCAAAAAACAAGAAATCAGCAAGGATTGGTGTAATGCGGAAGGCGAACCCGCTCCGCAGACGACTTTACACATTAAAAAAACGGCCGTGGCTTAGCTTGGTTAAGCCTGGTGATGGCGAAGCAATAGTGACCGTAGCGCCCCTGGTGAGAGGAGCGGGAGTTAGGCCACCGTTGGTGGCTTCCGCCTCGCCTCGCGACGGCGTGAGATGGGGCCCCGTTTTTACACAGCTGATGTGACGTCACACCGACCTAGCGCCCCTGGTGAGAGGGGCGGGAGTTAGGCCGCCATTGGTGGCTACCGCGTCGCCTCGCGACGGCGTGAAAAGGGGCCCCTTTTTTACACAGCTGGTGCGACGTCACTCTAGGTCACGTGGTGTAACGTCACGCAGCGAGGTCACACTAAAGGACAATGGTGCCTACCACCGCCTCGCCACGGAACGGGCTGAAGTGCGACCTAAAGTAGTACTGCTTCGCAATAAAAGTTCGTCATTCTGATTCTTTTAGACAATATGACTTTTTGTAGGACAAAGCGAAAAGAAAATGCAAAAGACTTCAGCGATTGCTGTATCGCATCCTATCAGATCGACGAGCACAAGCCATCTGTCTTCTTTAACTACACTTGTCTTTCCTTGCTCTCTATTTACATCATCATCATCATCATCAGCCTGGTTGCGCCCACTGCAGGGCATGCATATATATATATATATATATATATATATATATATATATATATATATAGCGTGCTTACTCCCCGCTTCAAAAGAAAAAGAAGTCATGTAACTTTTGGCAAGCGCTGGGTCGAACTTACCATGGCTCGTTAACGGCGGCATAACAACATTTGAGTTGCGACAGCATGATTATGATAGAATGACGAACAAGGAATGACGTCCATGGGTTGAAATCATTCAAATGACGCCGAAGATGGAACAACAACGTGCCGACAATGTCTTGGCGACAAATGTATGAAGATGATGGATAGACGAGGGTCGGATGTCGAAGTTACAATAATGTCGGTGAAACGACCACGATGGCATCGCAACGATGGTATGAGACCGAACTCACGACAATGACTTCATGACAATGGGGACGTGAACACGGGCATGAAGACAATTAGATGGCAAAGAGTTGACGACGACCATATTGTGACGATAATTGTACATCGAAAGCTGTATGACCATGATGGCGAGACGAGGACGGAATGACGAGAGTGGGATGATGAATCTCATGTGACGATGATAGCGCGACAACGACGGCATTACGAGAACGACCTGATAACGGAGGCTTCAAATCCACTTTCTGGCGATTACGGCATGACAAGGGTGCCATCACCCTTGATGACAGTAAGATTGCAAAACAATGATAGAGAAATATTGACGTCGATGGAACGATGACGTAGGTATGATGACGACTGCATGGCGACAATGGCTTGACGTTAATTATTTCCTGCTTTGAACAAAAGAAATTAGTGAATTGTTTTGTTCCGCCTTTTCAGGCATCAGGCCTTTTCAGGCATAGTGCTTAAAACATGGGGCTACTGTTTCAGTGAACCAGATTCGAAACGAACTGCCGGAAGTGTAACTTAAATTAAAGCGGATAGTGTTATTCGACACTTCCATGGTATTGTTGTGTTTCACAGATTATTTTTATTCGCCAATACAAAGGTGCCGACATATTACACTCAGGCGCTCGTGCAATTAAGTAGTGGGGCTTCTTCGGTGCCGAACGCCAACTGTTAGGTGTCCCAGAAACCATAGAATTTCCTACAATACACCATAGGGAACTCTGGTGCTGCAGTCATTTACCCGCCATGGGAAGGATGGGTCAACATGAATTTGTCTGACCTTCGTGCTTGTGTGTTCACACCTTCTTGTGGCTTTGTATATTATGCGTTATATGACTTTATCGCCGTAAATTCCACAGCAATCTATACTTTTCTTAGTGCAGAAGACGCTGCGAACACGCAAAATCGCAAATAATTCCAACGATTGAGCTTGTTGAGGTGGCAGAATCGAAACCCGACAAGCTCCGGCGTTCCCGCGAAAAACTCATAGGGACGTTTCACAACGCCTATCGAAGCATAACTGCGAGTCGGCCAAGTTAGAACAGATTCATTTTTGAAAAACTCTTTGTGCGCAACGCAAACAGGGACGAAGAAAAGGAGCAACACAAGGAAGCGCTCGTCCTTGTGTTGCTCCTTTTCTTCGTCCCTGTTTGTTTTGCACGCCATGAGTTTTTAAAAATGTGCCTATCGAAGCATGCGTCCGTGACCTAATGGTTTTAATATCAGGCCTCTGTAATAGAGGTCCTGTATTCGTATCCTAACGTTGGACAATGGCATTATTGCTTATTTAATTATTTATTACGCGTTACATTGTTGAAAATGAGGAGTGTACAAAGTCACAAATGCGCGTTAAGCCAGAATTGCGATGTTTAATCAAATCCATGTACTTCCCATAATTACCCCTGAAATTGTAGCTCCCGCCGACACTAGCACCAAACCTCCCTGTACTAATTATTATATGAAGCCCTATACTTGAAACGCCCTTCTGGCCACCAGAACAGACATGTGCTGGTTAAGGGCTCTGTTCTCTATGAAATTCCGCAATGAAACAACAAACGCAACATAAGTATGCTCACTGTACAAATGTATGACGCGCGCGATTCCTTTCATAACGGAAGTAGCTTTCTTGATCGGTTCGGCAATTCCCTTAATTAACTACTCACTGTCAATACCCTCGATCCTCGCCAGTTAAAAATGCGCATTCGTAACGCCGTATAGGGTTGTGCATGTTTGCGAAAAGCCAGGCCTACGGTACATGAGGCACGGCGAGAACCTGGAGGGCGGCATAAGCTGTGGGCTGGAGCCCGCTGGAAGCATTGTACTCCTGTCGTCCCGCCGCCCTCTTCCTCTGTGTCGGTGGCAGGAGAAGGTTCGGGCACCACATTTGCCATAGTAAGTGACAGCACTTTTCTCCTGGGAATAACGCAATGAAACAAGAAATGCTACCTAACCGGGCTGAAAAAAATCCCTATAGATTAAGTGCCATAGCCACGATATAATTATTTAGGCACGCCGAAATTGGGAAGCAATTTTGACAATCTGTCGTTTTATTTTTTCATTTGCACTCAATGCACGGTATACGGGTGCTTTAACACTTCACCGCCATCGAAATGCGGCCGCCGGTGTCGGGTTTGGAACCCGTGCCTTAGGGATTAGGAGCGCTATGCCATAGCGACTACGCCAACACGGCGCGTATCTCATTGTGCTCACTGGAACAAATATACGCCTTCGAGTGCGTCATACTTTTAATAAGGTAAACAGCTTTCTAAAGGCACTAAGATCGTCGCTTACGTTGTGAATTATTGTCGAACCTCACATGAAAAAAAAAATGTTTACTTTGTTACGTGTTGGCGATGACATGGTCTGCGCCCCTCTGACAGGCCGTGCCATGGCCAAAACATCAACATCTAAGTAGGCTATCACTGTAAGCGGGCTCCTTTCTTGCCAACATGCATACTATACCTATAAAACATTCTCTTCGAAAATAAATTATATTTATTGACATTTATAAAGGTCGCTCTCAAAGCTTTAAGGTCACATAAATGGTCAGACAGAAACCGGCGCGCCAAAAATTCATGGACATGCGAAATTTGACCACATATCTAAGCGTGTTGTGCGATATATCGAGGCATAAAATTTGAGTGTGGCGGGTAGCAGAGTCAGCGACCGTCACAAATTTGATCTGCGGGTAAAGCGCGCCGGCTTTTAGACATGACTCATCGAAGGTTCCAGTGAAATTGCTGGTGCCCGCTTGGCTTCCAGAGAGTACTACACAGTTCGCGTCGCGAATACAATCAGATTAAAAAAAGCTTTGGTAAGAACAGCCAACGCATAGAACTACTGATAACATTCGAGAAACTTCTGATACATGCAGGCGCGTCGTGCGCTGCTGAATAGCGTTTAAGAGTCATAAGCCCGTGAAAATCAGTGGCCGAAGAAAGGCAAAGGAGCGAACAAACGACGCGCAGTACTCTGGCGCCATCTCGTAGCGATCGTTGCAGAACACGCCTGGCGCTGTGCTAGGCTTTTCTTCTCACGCATTTGCCATACTCTCCTCCTCCGCCGTATCCTTCTCCTCTGCATTTCTCTTCGCGTTATCTTAGCTCCCGCCGCCTTTTTAATCTCCAGCTGCGCGCCGCGCTCGCTCTTGCATCCGCTGCGCTCGTCTCCTCGGATACGCCGAGAACGCCGACGTTCGACGAAGAAAAGGGCGCCTACGCAAAGAGGTGCAAGAACTAAAGACAGCTATCGCGCCACTGAAAAAACTGGTTGGAAAGCTAGTGCTATATCTGTACCACCTCTACCTAAAGAGCGCGACGGCTTAGTGTTCGTAGGAAACAAGCGCTGATAGCTTTTAACGGTCTATTGAAAACCATGGACGCGTATTTAGCTTTTGTGCCGTAGTTTTACGCAGCATTGTTCTTCTTGCGCTTTGTTCAGTGCGTGTGTGAGTAATAACGTAGCATTTTCGTACTATTTCACAGATTTTCTTATTCATGTGCAAAATTAGGCACGCCATTTACATGTTGCTAATTTTGCGTTGCTGATCTGTGTTGCTCGCAACATCATGTTGCTCGCATCGTGTTGCTCGCAACATCATCATCAATACCCCACATTACCGAGTTTGCTTCAGCCTTACCTCCCCAAGTAAACGCGTTTGTTTTCTTAACGATAACAACAGCGGAAATCATAGATACTGCAAAGCTTATGCCATCAAATAACGTCACGGGCCATGAGTAAGCCTGTAACCTTACTCAAAAACGAAATCAGCATCTTCGTACCAGTGCTTGCGACATTGATAGACAAATCTATTATATCGGGTGCATATCCTGACCAGCTTGAAATCGGAAGATTGGTAGCAATACGCAAAGCAAACAACACAAATTACTTTGTCAGCTCTCGCCAAATAACTGTTTTATCATGTATTATAACGCTCTTCGGAAAATGGTTTGCAAAGCATGTCACAAATCGTCTTGAAAAATACCGCATACTTTAAAACGCGCAGAGTAGTTTTCGAACCGATTACTCGTTTGCAACTGCCGTCACCTCCCTAGAGAGAGAATGAAGATTCATTCTGAGCAGGCGCAGTTTCTAAGCTCCCGATCAAAAATTTTGAACCAAGCCCTTGACAAGAACTACTTCGCTTTCAGCATTTTCTTAGATATTACAGAAGTATCTGAATCTGTACTTCGCCGGCAACTATTACAAAATATTGAAAATTGGAGTTTTAGAGGACGAGCACGGAACCTTTTTCGCTGCTATTTAATAAATTGTAAACTATAGGTTGTTGTTAGAGGCCGAGAACATTCAACAGGTGTTGCACAAGGGTCAGTGCAGGATCCTATATTCTTTTGTATATTCATTAGCAATTTTCCTAGATAATCAGATTTTCTCGTTATATCTAATACACAGACGGTACAGCTCTAATATTTCTGCAAAAACCGCTACAGGAAGTACAAAACAGCTCTCAATGTTAGCTGCAGAATACTTCAGCATGTCTTGAAAGTAACAAAGTTGTTTTTCCCTACAAATAGGGCACCTAAAAAGTATTTGGTTTTAACCGAAAATACACCTAATAAGCACAACTTGCACTTCGGAAGCACACAAATACCACAAACTAGTTATCATAAATACCTAGGAATAAGTCTTCATTCATCACTGCACTAGGTATCACATACTGAACAAGTAGCTAAAACGTAGTTTAGTTTTTTGTTGTTGCATATACTTAAGGGCGCGCAAACATTTCCATCCTTAAGTATTAGGTCTGGTGCATTTCAGCATTTTTCACTTCTATCAAACATACAACGTAAAATCATGGGGATTACCTAATCCTAAGTCACTGACACTTCATTCGAAATTCGCAAACGTGCGGTGCGAATAAATGCGTCGGCCACTAAGCACACGTTATCAGCACAGCATTGTGCAAAGGTAAATACCATGCCACTTGTAGTAGCTCGAGAATACGGGAATTACAATCCACAGAGTACCATACATGAATAAGCCAGATTTCTCATGAACGCTTCTCATGGATTCTAGACAGCCTTAGCATAGCAAATTGAGCTTGCCCAAGGCTGATAATGCATACGGCGTACGTTCCCGCTCATTTCTCGGTGCGGAAATCTGAAATAAAATACCCAGCTTTAAGAAAATGCTTCTAAATTCCGTTCCATGAGTAAAACACCACTTGCAATTATGTATTTACCATTACATATTTTTCTTTTTTGACTTGGATTGCAATTTATGCTCACTTTTATGGTACGGATCCGAAACTAGACACATGGGCTTTGGATCCAGCTGATAGTGACAGCCAGAGGCGTAGCCAGGGGGGGGGGGGGGCTTATGGGGCTTCAGCCCCCCCCTCTCGAAATTTTTTCGTGCTGTCCATGCACCGCCGACCAAAGCAACCCCCGGCGCCAGAAATCATTCTCAATTTTGGCCAAAATGCCTTTTTCACGCTCGAAAAGCCATTTCACCGCGAAAATTGCGAACTCGGGCTGGATTTCGAAGCAAAGCCCATGCACCGGGAGTCACATAACGCAAGCAGCCCCTCAGGAGCACAAAGTTTCAACGATGTTTTGATGGCGAACGCGCTCGCCGCGGCATCTCTCGGGGGACGCGGAATCTACACTCTATCTTGGAATCTACGGAGCGCGTGGATGTTAATTTCAAAACTTTATGGCTATAAAGTTCTCATAAACTTTTGACGTGAAACGTGCATTAACATTTCCAAACTAGTGCTTTAGATTTTCAATTGGAGAACTGTAATTGAAAATTATGTTACCGTAAGTATTTGACGCTAAAGGTTGAACACCCGCCGTGGTTGCTCAGTGAATATGGTGTTAGGCTGCTGAGCACGAGGTCGCGGGATCGAATCCCGGCCACGGCGGCCGCATTTCGATGGGGGCGAAATGCGAAAACACCCGTGTACTTAGATTTAGGTGCACGTTAAAGAACCCCAGGTGGTCTAAATTTCCGGAGTCTTCCTCTACGGCGTGCCTCATAATCAGAAAGTGGTTTTGGCACGTAAAACCCCATATATTAAATTATTAAAGGTTGATTAACTTTTCCAATGTCGTACATGGGGCCATACAAAGAGACAAGCCAAATCAACATACTATCAGACAAGTTGACAAAGCCCCGAGCGAGGCCCGATGAGACGAAGAGTTGTGGTGGTTCATTCGTGCCGTCATGTCACTTAAAAAAATATCAACATATTTTTTTCACTTGCGCCGAAGCATCCAGTGAAGACACTAAATCCAGCCAAGGCAACTACGTTCTTATTTATTTTTTCTACATTGACATTAATCGCAAAGACACATTGAGCCTCTGCAATTTTTTGTTCTCGCTCCCCTACCCGCGGGCTGCCAGAGCCAGCCAGAGCGCATGCGTTTTCCTCGTGTTGCCCCGTCCACCGCGCGGCGCCCTTCGGTGCGCGTTCGGTTTCCTCTGGCCGAGTGCATTTTCGCCTGGCAGAGTTTTGGACGCTTTCTAGCTAGCAGACGAGAAAAAGAAACATTGGTCGCTCACCGCCATCACTGTGGGGACTCGACGGATTGCACCGCGTTCGCTTGAGCGCAACCTCTCCAGAAAGTCTTGTCTCGCCGGTGTAGGATACCGAGCAGTATGCGCATGGTTTTTGGTGGACTAAGCATCTCATGTTTTCTTTGATAATCACTTAATAGCCACATTAGTTGCCAAAAGTAGGCATTCGATTGTGACCAAAATACTTTCCTTTGCGTTCTTTTTCATTACAGTGCCCCCGCCCTACAAAAGAAAAGAAAAACGTTGATGCGGCGCAGCGAATTGTCGAATGGTGAAAGTTCTATTTTGTTACTTCTTTTGCGGAAAGCAATTGGCCATGGGACGCTTCAGCTGCCGGATACTCTTATTATATTATTGCGATAGCAATTATATGAACACTCTAGGCGCATTCCTGCCGTCGCCGTCACCCTCATGTTCCGCATAAAGTCCAAGGGCGATAACATCGTGACCGCGCGCCTCATGCTGTATGTGCGAATGAAAGCGTGTGGGGGCTGGTGGGGAATGGGTTAACCGACGATGGTGACTCAGTCTTGTATGCGCAAGGAAGAAAAGTGAGGCGCAACCGCGCCGCCTTCCGTCGCGCGCGATGCATCGGGGGAGTGGATGGAACGGGCGAGGGATGTAGGATTCCGTGAATCTGTGATTGCGCAACACGTTTATTTGCCTTGTTTGACCCATTATATACCATGACTTTTTTCTTAGATAGTAGACTTATTGGATACTTATACGTATGTTTAGATAACTTGTTACGAGGTTTTGTGCATACGTGCAGTGAACTTTGTTTCCAGTGGCACTTTTTTGCCCTTTATCAAGTTGTGTCTTCGCATTTCTATTGTACGAGGGCGACTGAAATGAATGTGAGCCTATCCTACCTGCGCAATTATGGTTCTGTTCATTATCTGCAAGGCCTGCGCGTAGCACGCAGGCATCTCTCATTTACAAAAGTGACACGCAGGTGTGAGAATAAATGTTCTTTAATGCGCTGATACACTGGGGTGAACATGGTTGCGTAACGTAATGGACACTCCAGAAGTAGAGCAGTGTGGTGCCGTGAGGTTTTTGACAGCTTAAAGTGTTTCCCAAAAAGAAATTAGTCACCGTATGGCTGCCGTGCACATTGAACATAGTATTTCATTGGCCACTGTGAAGCGTCAGAACAAACAGTTCAAAGGAAGACGTGCAAGTTGCAAAGACGATCGCAGACCCGACCAAAGCCATCGTGCAATCACCCCTAACAAAATTGCAAAGGTTGATGAGTTGATGACACAAGAACGGAGGATAAGCATCGATCAACTGGCAGAGCGTGTGAACATCAGTCACTGTTCGGTTCACCGTCACCGTTCACGCCATAATTCATAAACATCTCGGTTATCGGCTCTTGTGTGCGCAATCGATGCCCAAGATTTTGAACCACTGCCAGAATACGGAGAAGTTCGGCGCTGCCTTTACTCATCTGATACGGTATCACAATAAGGGTGACGATTTCTTCTCTGCAATTGTGATCGGAGACGAGCCATCATGCCACTACTACGAGCCTGAAACACGACGGCAAAGCTTACAATGGAAACATTCGAATTCACCACCCCCAAAGAAAGCACAAGCCGTCATTTCTGCCGGAAAGGTGTTGTTTACTTTTACTTTTCGATCGTCAGAGGCCATTACTGATAGAATTTGCTAAATCTTGAGAGACTATCAATGGTTTCCGATATTGTGAAACGCCGGATCGGCTGGGTGTAGCAATCAAGAACAAACTACGTGAAAAATTGACGAATGGGGTCTTGTTCCACGACAATGCCCGTCCCCACGTCGCTGATGTGGTTAATACAAAACTGGCAAAGTTCCAGCGGGAAACGCTGCAACATCCGCCATAAATCTCGGACCTATCGCTTTGCGACTTCCACATTTTGGTTCAGCCGAAGAAACAGCTGAAGGGAACAAGATTTGTGTAGGACGATGACGTGACAGTCAGTTGCAGACGTTTTGACGCAACAACCCAAGGAGCTTTATGAGACGGGAATTACGCGACTCGTTAGTCAATGGGACAAATGTCTAAATGCTCATGGCGGCTACTTTTAAATAAAGTACTCCGTTTGTCATATATTCGCATTGGCTCACTTTCATTTCACTCGCCCTTGTATATTCTGCAAAACTCCTGCTTTTTATACGTGCTCGCTGTTGCGACAATAATATCGGTGCAATTACTCACGATACACGACAGTTGACAGCTGCTCCTGCGTAATACATTGGAACAAATTACAGCGCCATTGAGATTCTTCACTGGCCGTTGCATATGTACCAGAATGTAAACAAGGATCTTGAATGACAAAGTTTTCTTAACATATTCGTCCTCAACTTGTTCATTTCATGGCCTTTACATTTTTCATATCAGCGGCATGCACTCCTTTGCTGGTGTCGAACGGATTTAGTTCTAAAGTTCGTGTGATATTTTCTTTACTTACTAAATATATAAAAAACATGGAAGCATTGACATTACTTATGTTGGGCCATACATGTTGGGCCATACTTATGTTGGGCACATACGAGTATAATATGTTATGAAAAAATACATATTTTAGTTGTATTGACAATGTGTAGCGTTCAAGAATTCGTTTGCAGCATCTTTGGCAAGGGCAATGCAGTTATTATTCATGTATTTGATCCCTAGGCAAATTGCTTAAGAGGAAACTTTAGCTCGGGCCCAACTCCGACGCGGCCTATTCAGCTGCATGTAAAACGCAGAAACGCTGTTCTGAGATAACTCTTAAATCGCTTTTGATGAAATTTGTTGCATTTGAGAGAGTAAGTTAAATTCTAGAGTCTGTTGGAAGCGGAATTTCCATTTAGGGCCTGAACATTGTTTAAAATATTTTGGCAAATTCGAAACTTCGAAAAATAAATAGAAGCATGAAGTATACAAATTAATAGCTCTGCATCAAGAACACATATCGCGGTTCTGTAAACGGCATCCGTTACACCATTCAAAGCGGACAAATTCGATATGTCTATTTGTATTTTACGTGAAGACGTGATTTACAGAGTTGTAAGGTTCAGTGTATCGTTTCCTGAAAATTTTCGAGTTTTGCCACTTTTCAATAAAATATTGACCACCTAACTTGAAAATTCGAAACAAAGAATCACTAGAATTTGAGTTTTCTTTTAAATGCAACAAACCTCATCAAACTTGGTGCAATGGTTGCCGAGAACACGAATTGTCCTTCTACATGTATTGAGATAGGAGCATCCGACCTAATCTTTTCTCTTAGGAGGAGGCCAAGCTGCAGTGTAAGCCCCTCCCCCCGCCCCCCAAGCGAAATCTCTGGCTGCGCCGCTGGTGACAGCCATATTGTATCACGCTACGGAGGAATAAACAAATTATTCTTCCTAACATCGCAGTTCGAATCGTTTGTACGGCTGTGTCGAATGGCTTAGTTGACGTCTTGCTAATCAGTACAGTAATTAACAAGGGAGATAGTTATATTACTTACTGAATGGACTGTCATCAGTCAGCAAAATAAAAGAAGCAGCTGGCATCTTAAGTCGAACAATGTGAGCTAAGTTTGTTTCGCGCAAAATTAGTGATCGTTTTCTAAAGCTTGATCTAAGTTAGCTGCAACACGCTGGATATACAGGGTAATATTATCTGTAAATAAACACAAATAAAAAAAAGAAAAACACGCACATTTCAAAAACCAGAGGATGCTTTCGCTAGTAATCGTCCGCTCAACATAGCCTACAACAGGTGGCTTAGCGGCCATCACAAATCGCTCGCTTACTAACCAAACTTGGATAACCTTTCAATTACGCCCATGCAGCAAAGGCAAGTACTACGGCAGGCCACCTCAGGAGGCTAGATAAACTTATATAATTTTAAAAACGCCATCGAATGTTAGGCGTCGACAAGTATTCGTCCATTCTGGCTTCAGTTGAAATGTTGTGGAAGTGCACAACCTAGCGACGCTTCCCTCTGGTTAACTGGCATTCACCTCGAAGGACATGATTTTGCTAACTACATGTGCTGTAGTTAGCAACGAGAACGAGAGACACTTCATCATTGTTATGTTTTAGATATGCGTCATTTGTAAAGAGGGCACACAAAGGGCGCAAGTGTTCTTACATTAATCACAGCGCTTGTGGCGTACGGCAGATCAAGGAAATGAGCTTCTGAAAGGTCCTATGCCTCACGGGGCATCTGTACCGCAAGCGGCTGCATTTCGCTGAGCTGGTATTTTGGCGACATAAAATGTATACTTAACGTACGGCTGATGACGGCGATGACCTGCTGAAAGGTTGTATGCGTCATCGTGCTTCTGTACCGCCGGCGGCGGCATTTCGCAGAGCTAGTATTTTGGCGAAATAAGATGTATACTTAATGTACGGCTGATGACGGCAATGACCTGCTGAAAGGTTGTATGCGTCATCGTGCTTCTGTACCACCGGCGGCTGAATTTTGCAGAGCTAGCATTTTGGTGAAGTAACATGTGTGCTCAACGCACTGCAGATCACGGTGATAACCTGCTGAAAGGTTCTATGCGTCCTCATGCTTCTGTACCGTAAGCGGCTGCATTTCGCAGCGCTAGTATTTTGGCGAAAAAAAATGTATACCTAATGAACTAGATATTAATTTATGCAGACGCATATCTTCTGAGTATCACCGTGCTGTCCGTAATAATTCGGAAACTTCCTTGGAGTGCATAGATATTATGGTTGTGTTATATTTGCTCCGTATACAGAGAGGCTAATGAGAATTATTCAGCGGTCACCTCGACACAACTATATATTCAACAAGAAATAAATAATTGCGGTAATTATACGGGGCATCATAAAAGCGTAACCAAAATAGCTGTTGAACTATATGCACGGCCAATTACACGTATGCAGACATCGTTCCAGAATGATTATGCCCACGAATATGGCTCTTTTTTTAATGTAGACCTTTACAGCTTTTGGTCAGGACTAAACAATGCGTTCTTGAAAACCAGGTTACCCGCCGTGGTTGCTCAGTGGCTACGGTGTTGGGCTGCTGAGCACGAAGTCGCGGGATCGAATCCCGGTCGCGGCAGCCGCATTTCGATGGGGGAGAAATGCGAAAACACCCGTGTACTTAGATTTAGGTGCAAGTTAAAGAACCCCGGGTGTTCGAAGTTTCCGGACTCCTCCACTACGGCGTGCCTCATAATCAGAAAGTGGTTTTGGCGCATAAAACCACATAAATTAATTTAATTTTTGAAATCCAGATTCGTGGAACAGTTAACTAATGGTAAAGAACTCTTCCCAGAAAGGTTGTTGCTAGAAAACGTTTGTCATTCTTATGAATTCTACGTACATTACCAGTGTGCAGTTACATACGAGAATTCTAGTTCCTTTATATGCGAGCCTTTATCAGTTATATTTCTCTAACATCCTGAAATCCTTAGGACTGTGAAACCGTGGCGAAGCTTGAAAGGGTGTTCTATTCATTTGGATAAGCTCGCAGGATGGCGAGAAAATAGCAATTTTTGAGACACCAGCGTTTCTCGCCGCCGATATCCAATAATGATGAAAACCTAAAATTTATAGGGCAAAAAATTTTCCGTCATTATTTGCACGTGATGATGCATGGTTCCTCAAAAACAGAACGATAGCATTAGAAACACGGGCAGTTTGCGAACAGCTTTCTTTGTGTAGTATCTCTGGTCACCCATTAAACGAACGAAATTGAGAAAGGCTCTCTTGGGGCGGATTGGCAAGTATGTGGCCATACGTCATCATCAGCCCAATTAGTTTTCATTGCGGGATGAAAGCCTTACTCAGACAACTCGGACTGCCCAAATGTGGCACCAGGTAAATGTAGGCAATACAAGCTAACTTGATAGTTACGTCAAGCCAATGTCCTTGCCTGATATTTTATTTTCTTGGGACCCATTCTGTAACGCTTCTATACGAACGGTAAAGTCTCAGCGTTACATGGCCTGCCGAACTCCAATTCTACTCTTAATCACAACTGAAAATCGGCTACATATGTTTGCTTCATTATCGGCAACGCTGGGTTACCATGTTACGATTGCCATTAACATTTTGTTTTACCATTTTGTGTCAACATGGTGGATTTGAGGAGGAGCGCCCACTTTAGTGCTCCCGCTCAAAAACTACCAAACCGACTGACACTGCACGTTTGTCATCCGACACACACTGACACTTTCACAAGCAAATTTTGTCGCACGAGAGCTGCCGTGCGCATTAGTCGCCGAAGCAAGCAGCTGGAATCCATTCCATGTGCGCTGTTTTGTCTTTCTGTGTCATTGCAACTTTCCTTAGACATGTTAACGCAGTTGTCATTGCGCTGTTGTCAATCCACTCTGGTTGTGGCGCCCGCATCGTCACGTTGTCGCGATTTTGTGGTATCCACGCCGTCTCAGTCGTGGTGCCGTGCTCTTGCTGTAACTTCAACTCCGTCGTTCCGTTTTTGATTCTGATTCTGATTCCACAGTCGTCACATGTGTTCGTCACGCCGCTCCTCTCCTCTCGAAACTGTCATGCCGCCAGCCGAATCGTGTAGGCGATAATTTTTTCTCGCCATCGTAAATCCCAGTTATCGACGTGAGCAGAATGCTGTGAAATTATTCTGCTGTGTCCATGAACCCATATATCCACGCAGAAATATCTCAATAGCTTTCAAGTCAATTGAACTGGTTCCGGTCGATTACTATAACAACCACTCCTGATTGCTTCTGCCCGACTTCTGATGCATATTTCGATTTTATATGGCCCAGTGACCGATGTCATGTAAATGAACCGTAGTTGAATTCGTTTATATTTAATACGAAGCTCTATAGCCGAATTGAATGGGACTATATTAGATAGGTTATTAAAGAGTTTTAAATATTCCTACACAGTTAACCTTAAAGGGACACTAAAGTGAAAAATGATTTCTTCTGCATCAGTAAATTGCCTTTTCTACAACACCAAAAACTCACTCTTACAACGATAAGACGTCTGGTAAGCCAGAAAAAGCGCAAGAACAAAATACAGGTGGCGACGCCTACTTAAGTTTCCGCACGTGGGGGCTCTGACGTCATGTATTTTTATGGCATCTTCTAGGGCCTAATAATTATGTATAACAGTACAGATTGTCCGCATTGTGTCCTAAAGAAACCAAATAATAAACATGGCAAGTTTCGGGAACCTTTATTCAGCCAACGCGGCCCAAGTGCGAAAACATGCTTCGGAATCCCTGACGTCACGCTGACGTACTGGCGCGAAATTGAAATACTGATACTTGGATCTTCATTTTCTAATCTAATAATCAAACTATTTTTTTTTCAAATGACTGCCTGCAGGGTTCTGAAACAATACTTCATTAGTTTAAACTGATTTATTGTTTCGCTTTGGTGTCCCTTTAAAAGTGCATATGGTGTGATGAGGTTCACAATTGGGATCCATTTCGAGAAGGTGCTATTAGTGTTGCCAGCCACTTGAACAAAAAGAAACTTGTTGCGGTTGTAAACATTGTACTTACCCTATGCGATATTCGTCTTGACGTTGCGTTTCACCTTGTGTACGAACTCGTTCAAATACGTTACTAAATATTTGAAAGAAAGATGAATAGTTATAGTTTCGTTGAAACTAACCTAACCTTTCGTTGAAAGAAATCCCTGCTACTGTGAAAAAACTCAATAAAGTAACCTTACGCAATAAAAAGTTATGTTGAAACTTGCGCTACAAGAAGGATGCGATAATTCCGCAATTATTACACATTCTCAATCACCCGAAATGAAATGAATGTGCAGTGATAATACCGGTGATGTGGATGGATTGGAAATTAATTGGCAATCCGAGGCTTCCGAATGTACTCTGAATTAAATGGGCATATATACTCCCACAGCATCAAAAGTGAATCTTAAAACGATAGTAAATATGTTATGAAAACCGGTAACCTTGTAATTTTCACTAAACTAGCCTTGGTGAACCTCTTAAATCTGTGAATTTTTGCTCGTGCATCTTCCATGTACCTGTAAGTGACTTATGCCGCACAAACCTCTCTTCATTAGAACGTTGGGCGGCATTTAAAGAAAGCAACTTTAGTTAGATTTACCTTCAGAACCTTTATAGAGTTAAAATAGTTGACTCGTTTACTGTTGTGAACTGCTTCATATCTTGTTTACTAATTGAGTTGTCCAGCAATATTTCCTTTGGTAAGAGAAAGCTTCACTTGGCGCTACATGGTGCAGGTCAAGAACGGCAGGCCAGAAACGGTTCCACTATGCGAAACCGGCAAATTATCTTATATACGGAAGATGTGATGACACTGAGGTAGAAAACGGGAGTGTAGACATGTTGAGCCCGGTTAATACTCAAGTAAATTCGAAATTAAAGAAAGGTAGCAGACCTTAGCAATTTTTCCGGCTCAGGACTCCTTCAATTGGACTGCCGGATACTCCTGCAGTGAATACCAGTATCATGTTCTTGCTTGCTTTCTTTTCCCCAAATATCTCTGCGCATCTACTGCGAGAGTCATTGTGTCAGATTATTTTGTACTTTTCTTTGCAGGAGTGAATAACATCCTGACAGATTGTGGGCAAGAACACACTAAAGCGATGAGAGCCGAGAAAGCGTGTTCGATGTTGAGGGACGAAATAGCACCGTAGCCATACTTCTTATATTGCGAAAAGCTTGAAATGTCGTTTTTTTAGTGTAGCTAGGCACGAAAGATGAGCTTTAAATAATTATAAAGCTCGTGACATTATAGTTCTGCGTTTGCGTTAGCTTATTTTTTGCCCTGCTCGTGAAAACAGCGTCATTGGCACAAAAGAGGCGTGCAATACAATGACGATCATAACCTTCAAGCATGGCACAAACCACAACAGAGTACGCGCCGAGAATGCTTTGATCGGTGGGAACCGATGTGAAAAGCATCACAACGTCAATGCCAACAGCGACAACGACAAACTGTTTACACTCTTCTTATACGTTTCACAGCCTCTAATTGCTTTGTATAGCAGTCCTTAAAATGACAAAGAAAAATCATATCGGTATTATTTCCTTGGTGGCATTGCAATTCCACATATTTATAATGAGTCTTGAGATCTCATACATATACACCCTAATTGTTACTTGTTTTATAATTTTTTACACCAGCACACACATAAGCATAAAAAAATGTTCTCCCACCATTGACTTTGTGCCCAGTTTAAACGCTGTTATTTGAGGGAAAAGTGGGCAAACAATACAAAGAAGTAAACAAACAAACAAGCAAATAATATGTTGTTCTTAACTGGACAATAATATTACCATCGCAGTAAAATATGCCAGAGCAGAAGCAATCGATGAAGTCTCACACATTTTCTTTTCGCTTTATTCTACAAAAAGTCATATTGTCAAAAAGTGTTAGTACACCGTAATTTTTTAGTGTTTAAACTCGCATAGCGACAGGTTCGCCTTCAGCATGACAACAATTCTTGCTAATTTATTATTTTTCGAGCCATGGTTTTCACGACGTATTCCCGTTAGGGAATGTATTATTGAAAGAGCCATTACGAAGCTTCTTTCAGCTGCTAGTTCTGGCTCCTTAAAATTGCATTTAGCATTTTGAAGTAGTTTGCAAGCAATGCATGAAATAAGGGTAAACTTATATTCATGTTTTCACATATTTATGATAACAACAAAATACAGCATTAAAGGATTCCCACAATGATTATTGCAAAGTGTCTGGTACACAAATGAGATTCTCCTGTAGCCTTGCATTTCGGAAATGTAAAGGACCTTGATTATGTACACGCATTAATTTACGGCTGCGAATACACTTATTCAAACACACAATGTCAAGATTACATGTATCAAATTTACAGCTACAAAGTCAGTCTTTATAAATAAATCGCTTATTTCTACGGTGATTTCGCAGATTTCTATGAGGTAAACATCCAACTTTGACACGTAATAATACACGAGGTTGATTGTAATAAATTTTTCGGGGTCAGGTTCCAGCAGAACCTTTCCTAGAACACAAATGTACCAAAATTAGCATCTGAAATAAGAAAAAGCGTTGGCGTTCTGTAAAGAGCAGCTAAACATTGACCAGTGTGGTTGAAACAACATATAAATTATGCGCTTGTATATTCTAAGCTAACCTATTGTATTCTAGTCTAGGGAACAACTACGATCACTAACTATCAGAAACTGCTAGTACTTCAAAAGATAGCTTTGCGCTGCATTCATGGTTGCTATGGCAGTACGAAAGTTATATCCATGTCACCGTTGTTTCGCAGAGAAGATTTGATTAAAGCATACGAAGTCTAGCTCATTCGTTTACTGCAGTATAATAAAGCCAACAAATCTCACTCAAAACAATACTTTGTCTAACGACGCATAATATTTTCGAAAGCAACTCCACCGGGTTTCCATGACGCGCAGTAACTATGGCAAACAAAAATTTAATTATCAAGTAAATGCGACTAATAATAAAGCGTCGACAAATGTTACTTTTCATGCTTCATGCAAAATGTTTAAAAAGTAAACGCAGAAATATCGCTTCTAATTTTGGTTACGCATAGCAGTTTTTTTTACTGTCGTATGCATAAATAACTGCATCATGTGATACTTGCAAGTGCAGGTGATTTTGCATTTATATCATTAAGTATTCAGTTATGTGTTTCTGTATTCTGATGTCAGACTGTACAGGGGAGCCGAGGCCTTCGTCAGGCATTCCAGCCTTTAGCCCGGGCTTCCTCCTATTTACGAAAGGGAAAATAAACTTCACTTCACCCGCCGTGGTTGCTCAGTGGCTATGGTGTTGGGCTGCTGAGCACGAGGTCGCGGGATCGAATCCCGGCCACGGCGGCCGCATTTCGATGGGGGCGAAATGCGAAAACACCCGTGTGCTTAGATTTAGGTGCACGTTAAAGAACCCCAGGTGGTCAAAATTTCCGGAGTCCTCCACTACGGCGTGCCTCATAATCAGAAAGTGGTTTTGGCACGTAAAACCCCAAATAATAAAAAAACTTCACTTCACCTATAGATCGAACGTATTTTACCATTGAATAAGTTCAGAGCCGGAAAGATTGCTCAGGTCTGCTGCCTTTCTTTTAATTTCGAATTTACTGGCGTATTAACGGGTGCAATTTGCCTACACACCCTTCTTCTGCCTGTGTGTTATCCCACCTTCCGTGTTTGCGATAGTGTGCGGGTGTCGCAGGGAGCGACCCTTTCTGACGTGCTTTTCTTGGTCTGCACCTCTTTGCGGCAGGTGAAGCTTGGTCTTCCTAAATGAGGTAATGCTGGACAACCTAAGTACTAAAAAAGGCGTTAAGCATTTCACAACAGAAAACGAGTCAACTATCTGAACTCTATAACTAGAAGTTCTGGTCGAAAATCCAACTAAAGTTGCTTTCTTTAAACGCATTTCAACGTTCTAATGAAGATAGGTTTGCGCGGCAAAGTTGACTTACAGCTACATGGAACACGCACGAGCGAAACTTCAGCGGTTTAAGATATTGACCAAGGCTACTTTAGTCAAAATGACAAGCTTACCGGTTTTTATAACGTATTCAACATCGTTTGAAGACGTAGTTTTAATGCTCCGGGAGTATATATACCCACTTAATTTACAGTACATTTAGAAGAAGACTCGGATTTCCATTTCATTTCCATTCCCTCCAACTCACTGCTATTATCACTGCACATTAATTTCATTTCGGGTGTTTCGGAATGTATAATATTTGCAGAATTGTTATAACTTTCTTTTATTACGTAAGGTTACTTTCATTAGTTATTTCACGGTAGCAGTGATTTGTTTGGACGGGTGATTAGTCACTATAAACCATTAATCTTTCTTTGAAATATTTACTTAAGTATTTTAACGAGTCTGTGCGCAAGGTAAAACGTAGCATCAAGACGAATATCGCGTAGGGCAAGTAGAATGTTTACTACCGCCAAAAGTTTCTTTTTGATGAAGTGAGTGGTCGGCAACACTAATAGTGCCTTCTCGATATGAAACTCAGTAGTTAACGTCATCGCATCGTGTGCACTTTTTTAATTTACAACGTTCCAATGACGTCTCCAATACACTCCTATTCAGTTCGCTCCTTGAACCTCGTATTACGTATACACGAATTCGACTAGTGTTTATTTACTTGAGATCGCTCACTGTGCGCTATCAAACAGAAATATGCATCGGAACTTGTGCACAAGCAATCAGAAGTTGTTGGTATAGTGATAGACGGTGGGACAAAGAAACTAGTTCAAAGAAGCAAAGAAAGCTATTGAGATATTTCTGCTCGGATATCTGCTTTCATGGACACAGTGGAATATTTCAGAGCATTCCGCTCACGTCGATAGCTGGGATTTACGATGGTGGGAAAAAATTATCGTCGACACGATTCGATAGACTGCGTTAGACAGTTTCGAGATGAAAGCTGGAGCGCTACGACCGCATTTGACGACTGTGAAACGATGGAATTTAAGTTGCAGCACTGCCACGGCACCATGACCCGGAATACGTGAGTACCACGAAATCGCGACAACGTGACGACGTGGGCGTCATGACGACAGCGGACTAACAAAGCGCAAGGACGACGGCGTTAAGATGTCTAAGGAAACTTGTAATGACACGGAAAGATAAAACAGCGGACTTATAATGGATGCCCGCTGCTTGCATGGGCCATGTATGCACCCGGCAACTCTCGCGAGACATTTGCCTGTGATGGGGACACTTGGTGTGGGATGAGGAACGTGCAGTGCCACTCGGTTTGGTAGTTGGCGAGCGGGAGCACTAAAGCGGGCGCTCCTGCTGAAACCCCCCACGTTCCAGCAAGGTCTCATTTCGCTCGCGCGTCTGGCGCTACCCTCAATCTCAGGCGAACAATCGGGCTGCAGCGTTACCTATGAAACGTCTGTGCATCCATATAAAACCATCAGCTTTATTATGCGACAGTATAACGCGAAGAAAATTAGTAGCCTACTTCTACACTTCCAGTATATATATATATATATATATATATATATAATTTAGGCCTTATTCAATGATGGATGGCATTACTCAGTAGATCAGCGCGGAGGAGTGACTTAAGTACAGCTGGTAGATGCAGTCATTACAGGGTAACGCAGTGTTGTCCCCCCTTACTTTATGCCCTTCCATAGGGCCTGTAAGGTTCTTTTGAATAAATAAATAAATAAATAAAGCAAACATATGTAGCCGATCTTTAGTTTTGATGAAGAGGCATAATTGGAGTTCGGTAGTCCATCTAATGCTGAGACAACTTCACCAGTCGTGTACAAGCGTTACAGAATAGGTCCCAAGAAAATAAAATATCACTCGAGGACGTTGGTGTGACCTACCTATCAAGTTGTCTTGTGTAGCATACACTTAACTGGTGCCAGATATGGGTAGCCCGAAGTGTTTGACGGACGCGTTCTTCCCGCAGTGGACATTAATTGGTCTGATGATGATGTATGGGTACATACTAACAAACCCACCCCCATGACAGCCTTTCTAAATTTCGTTCGTTTAATGAGAAAAACTGTTCGCGAATTGCCTGTGTTTCTAATGCTATCGTTCTGTTTTTGATGGACCGCACATCATCACGTGCAAAGTAACGACTGGAGATTTCTTACGTTATCAATGCTAGGATTTGATCATTGTTTTATATCGACGGTGAGAAACGCTGGTGTCTCCAAAATTACTATTTTCACCCCATCCTGCAAGTTATACCAAATTAATAGAACGCGCTTTCAAGCTTGACCACTTTTCACAGTCAAAAGAATGGCCAGATTTTGAAGAACTTTAACTGACAAAGGCTCGTATATAAGGAAATTAGACTCCTCATGTGTGCCTTTAGATTCCTAATGTCACGTAGAGTTCACAGAAATGAAGCTACACTCCACGTATGTGAATGTAGATATTTGTTGTCACGTGGAGTTCATATGAATAGCACGGGCTTTCTAAGAACAAGCATTCAGGGAGCAGTTCAACGATGTCTTCAAACATTTAATTAGCCGCACATATAATTCGTCAAGCTATATTGCTGACGTTTTTAGTTTGCCCATTAGGATTACGGCAATCATTTATTTCTTGTTTAACTTACAGCTGTGTCGAGATGGCCGCTGAATCATTCTCGTTAGCCTCTCTTCATATGGAGCAAAAATAACACAACCGCAATATCTATGTTCTCCAAGGAAGCTTCAAAATTATTAGCGACAGCACGGTGAAACTCGCAGGATAATGTATGCGCATATCTAAATATCTGTGACTGCGTTAAGAGTATATAATCTAGCGAAGCACACATCAGGCAGTAAGATTCATCCAAGCTACTTGGCTGAAGACGCCGTACCTAATTGGCGCATATTCCGAAGAACATTTCTTGCATCTAAAATGTTCAAATCGTTTAGGATGTGTTCCACCATTTTGACGGTCCTGTGTTCTCACATCATGCTCTTAGACACGACATCTGCAGCAACACTGACTGATAATGGTGAAAACTTGAATATTATCAACGTAAGTTTAATTTATTTCTGGTAGATGGCCTGATCTCGTGGTCGTCGAGGTAGCGAACGTGAAAGACGCAGGAATGGACCGATATTGCGAGCACTTCTTTAAGAATAATATTACTTTTTGTGTCATGATGCGTACGTGCCTCGCCAACACTTACGTACATACACCAAAATACGCTTACAGAGCGTTGGCCGTATATATTTCCGGGTGGCTACGTAGACGTGAAAATAATTTTCCATTTTTCTCTATACTTCTCTTCTTTTTATCCTTTTCAGTTCTTTTCTTTTTTGTTCTTGCGCAGTGTTATCTGGTATACCATTTGCCTTAGCCCCGGCTGACATGTTCCTAGATTAAACTTTCCTAGAAAATTGTAATGCTACAATGAATTAGCTCATTACAGTCATGTTTAAGGCAACTAAATCGAAAAAACTCTGAAGCTAGCGGTAGGTGGCTGCTCCGGAGTTGTTGAATTTATTTTGGTGTATACTACTGAGTGTTTATTGTTGTTTTTGTTGAATGTTTCACTGTTCAAAACAATGATACCATAAAAGCATTGCAGATCCCACACACTGTGGGAATCTGTGTAAACGAAGCCTTGATAAATTGACATGGCGAAACAGCGTAAATGAGTAGAAAACGCGTAGCGGCTTTTGCTGTCGAACGCGTCCCGTAACCTGCCCTTAATGGCCATCAGCAGAAGCGGCATACCCTGCCGAAGGATGGTAAGTTTTATTCACTAGTTATATTCTAGAGCTGTCACTTCTGGTGATGCTATAACCTGCACGAGATTTCGCATGTCTCTACAGCGGACATGTTTAAGCCTATGGTCAAAATCGTTACTGGCATTTTTCGAATATAGCAAGATTTACTATCCTCCAGAAATTCTCGGCTCGAACGTCAAGGCGCGCTGGTCACCAGCGAGAACGACTGCCAAACGCCCGAGGCGTTTCTCACGCGAGAGCACCCGTACGCGTGCGAAAAAAACAGTCAGGCACAGCCGTGTGCGGTGACGGTACTCCCGGTACTACCCCATGATAATTCGGGGGACCTGGTGAGTTCCGCCATCCGCGGTGCGCAAAAGGCAACGCCATCTGTTGATCTCGGAAGGATTGCAGCTTTGAGCCCCTCTGACTGAACTATTCACTTTGACTGGCTGGAGCGCAGGCTGCATCGCGGCACAAGCCGAGTTCTCGTTTTCTCCTTTCTTTTCTTTTCTATTTTTTTTGTGGCCAGAAAGCGAGAGCCTGTGCTCACAGGGACTACTAACGACAGCAACAACTGTGACACGTACAATTACGTGAATAGTTCATGAAGAATTCTCCTTAAAGATTAGGCCACGAGAACCGTCGTGTTATTTTGCGTTCCTTTCGAGACTTTGAGAACAGATTTAAAGTTAATTACTTGTCACCGACTACCGTACTCTTGAATCGGACAGTTGAGTGTTAAATTATGTTGGTCGTCGTGGATAGCTTCTCGTACAATTGTGGAAGTGGGGAGATTTACATCTGAAATTACAATTTATTATACGAATCAACTCGGTGTGTTTATGGGCGTTGTGTTGTGTTATCGCATTAGAATGAAAGATATCGGCCACTTCACGCTATGTTTCGCAGCGCAAAAGTGCTAGCGCTGAGGCTACCATTTCTTTGCTCCTGACTCGAGATCCATAATATAAAGGCAGTCACAAGAACTTTTCACGTCTTCAACGAAATGATTAAACAGGTTATCTTAGTAATTCATAACGGTGGAGCTCTTTGCAATGATCTTTATTATCTGCGATCTCTCAAATGTAACTAATGTTAAATGCGCAAGAGTCTTTTCGGTCGCCGGAATCAAAAGGACGCTGCCGCGCCCAGGATTTGTATCTTGCTACTTGGTGGCACAAGAATTAAGAATAGATATGTAGTATGTTAAATGGAAACCTAACGAACCCGATGAAAAAGAAACATCACTAAAGAAGCTTCAATAAAACTCGCTTTATGTCTTCATAGCACGTGACCTCGCCTACCGTTCCTCCTCATTTGCTACGAAGACGTGTCACTTTTCTCCATCTAGTATGCATAGATGCCGTTTCCGAGCCTATTGCTATGGTAGTGTCGGAAAAGTGTTCTTGAGCAGCATCCGGTGAAGGACTGTCATTATGCATTTCCAGAAATGAAGAGAATACTGCCAATTCAGATTGGGAATCAGTCTTACGGTCAGTAGCATCCGTTTCATGCAGTGGAATCGCCAAAGGGGGATGATATTTCAGGATCGCCGCGGTTGGTAGCCTTATCCGGACGCAAAAGAACCATGCGGGGACAAATGTGCGCCCCGATTTCTCCTTGTACAACAGTGGATCATAGTGCGAGCAGTCGATCAAGTACAGCCGAAATTCGAGTTGGTTCATCACAAGTTCTACACGAACACGGCTTGTCCAATCAGGAAATGAGCCCTGAGTTCCTCGCTTTCCAAGGAACGTTACCCTTAGCGTTGGCCCTAGTTTCAATTCACCTAGGAACCTCTCAACTTTATTTGTGAGCATTCTTTTAAGGGAGTAGTTGACTTGTTTTGCGGAACAGCAGCGTCCTCTCGAAAAAGGAATGTTTCGATACGTACTGCACAACACAGAATCCTCCTGTTAGCTTTCTAAGTGATTATTTTCGCTCTGCCCCTATGCGTTCAGATTAACCATCTGCTTAAGTATAATAAGGATTAGTTGTGTAGCATTTATAACGTTCTTTTTGAACAATTCAACAGTGTTCTTGAATATGAAGGCTGATTTGCTGTCGGGCTTCAAGACTAGCGGAATGGCGAATTTAGCAAGAAGTGTAGGTTGTACATCCCCGATTCTCAAGTTCTCAGAACATTTGTAGGGTGGATTGGCTTGACATCTTACGACTTGAAAAACCTCCACCATATTCAAGTTCAAGAACGCGCCTATAACATCACAAGAGTCTAAGCAAATGGCTTTTCCTGGTCTTTGAACTTCCGAACATATTATTGTCAGCTACATTGTACAAATACCGCTGTGATATAGGCAACCTCTGTGAGTCTGTTAAGAATAACAAATGTCCGATCGTGGGTGGCCAAAAGCTTTTTGGAGTAACCCGCGTTTCCATACAGGAGTCCGCAGCCACACTAAATCACCAGGCCGATAGGTGACTGGATGGTGGCGATTATTGCAGCTTGCTTTCAATCGGTCCTGTGATGCCAAGGTGCGTCAACACGCAACACAACACGCCTCTTCAGCAAGGCAGAGGGTCTCGGTGACAGTGGGATTTTCGTGACTACAGAAAGGGAAAACAGTGTCGATTGTATAACGGGGGGGGGGAGACGTTCGTACAGCAGTAAGAAAGTGCTATATCTGGTAGCCTCGTGCTTTGCGGCGCTGAATGGGTCCGTGAAAAAAGGCAGTACTTCGTCCCAGTTCTTGTGGCCATATAAAACATGCAAAGATAGCATGTTTACAATTGCTCGGTTAGTGGGCTCCGTAAGCCTATTCGTTTGTGTATGGCATGGTGTCGAGTGACGCGAGTGGGATCCACACAAACGCAGCAGCTCCTCTACGACGTCAGCTGTGAATTGTCGTCCACAGTTCCTGCTCATCACGCCAGGTGGACCATGACGCAAGATTACATATTGCAGCAGGAATGTTGAAACATCAGTGGCAGTTGCGGAGGGCACGGCTGTTGTCTCGCAGTAGCCTATGAGGTTGTTAAGGCAAACGATTATCCAACGATTGCCCCTGGCTTATTTTCGAAAACGGCCCACTAAGTCAATGCTCACTTGTTCGAAAAGCGTACTTGGAGGTGATAACGGCTGCGTGAGACAAACTGGAGCATTAGAATCACTGCGTGACGCTGACACTGCACGCAGCTGGCCGCATACGTCACCACAGACAGTTTCATTCCAGGACAATAAAAGCGTTCCTTAATGCGGGACAGCGTCCTCGTCGAACCTAAATGGCTCGACGTAGGTTCTTCGCGCATAGCACTCAGAATCTCTGTTCGAAGGCTCTCCGGCACCACTAGGAGAAAACATGAGCCAGTGTTGATAAAGTTGTTCTTATACAAAAGTCCATCATGTAAACAGAAATGGTGTGCTTTCGTAGAGGTGGTCGTAGCGTTGAAAAGCGGTGTTAATTTAGGGTCCTTTCACTGTTAGGAATTTACACTTTCGAAATCTGGAAAATTCGGCGACGCTGAAATCACAAGGTAACCGAAGTCATCCTCCGTAGTGCTAGGTGGCACACGTGAGAGACAGCTCGCGTCAGCAACCTCTCTTATAAGACACGGTGAGACTGTATTTTTGTAGCCGGAGCGCTCTGCGCGCAACGTGGCCACAAGTTTCACCAAATTTTACAAGCCAACACAATGTGTCGTGGTCAATGACAATTGTGAAGGGGTGTCCATGGAGGTAAGAACGAAACCACTGAACCGCAAATATTACCACGAGGTGTTCTTGTTTCGCGCTAATGTAATTCTGCTCAGCCCTACTTATTGAGCGACTTGCATATCGTTCACGTCTTCGCGGTCACCATGGCTTTGAGCTGGGACGGCGCCAATAATAATGCAACTTGTATGGAATTCCGTGGCAGCTGAAGGATTGAAGTGCTGAACAGGTCGTGACGCCAGCTTAAAATTCAACTGATGAAAAGAAGACTCCCACTGCAGAGTCCACTCATAGGGGCTGTCCTTTCGTAGATGGCATGTCAGCGGATACAGGACGTCGGTAAATTTAGGAATAAAGCAGCGGTAATAGGAACAAATCCCAGAAAACTGCAGAACACCTTGACAGAGTGCGGTGCTCTAAACGCTTCAGCGGCTGCTGTTTCCTGGGTATCAAGGCGGATGCCGTCCTTATCGATGAGGTGCCCAATCGCAATGGCTAGGCCGTCTCCGAAGTGGAATTTCTTACAGTTGAAAGCTAGGCCAGCGTTTCTCATGCAGTTCAGTACAGTGTCAAGACGCGAGTTATGTTTGCTCAATGTGCGACTGAAGATGACGACGTGGTCAAGGTAGCAAATACAGATGTTCCGACTCATGCTTCGCAGAATGATGTCCATAAATTTCTCGAAAGTTGCTTGAGCGTTGAACAGTCCAAATGACATCACGTTAAATTCCAAGAGCCCGTCAGAGGTTGCAGATGCAGCTTTGTCCTTATCCTCGGGATGCGTATGAATTTTCCAGTAGCCGAATGGCAAGTCTACTGCGAAAAAGAAAGAGGTGGATTGAATGCAGTGTATTGCGTTATGAACACGTGGGAGTTCGTACACGCCCTTTTTTGCACAATATTAAACCGGTGATTGTCGACGCAAATTCTGCAGGATCAGTCATTCTTTTTAACAATAACTGGAGCTGCCCACGGACTCAGTGACTCTTGTATGACTCCCTTTTTCATCATTTTGTGCATTGTTCGTTGATAATCTGCCCCGTGATGGTGAAACGCGATGTGGAATTGGACAAATCCGATTGGCCGAACCCGTGCTCATGGTATTGCGTTTCGAGACGCGGTCATTAAAGGTGTTTTGTCTTTCTGCGCGAAGTCGGAATACCGAGACGTCCTTCGAAAGCACACCCACTAACGTTCGGCATTCACTCGTGCTCATGGACTTATTTACCATTGAAAAAAGGGCCGCTTCCGAAGTGGCCATCAGGTTATTCCGGCACATGTGTAAGTTTAGCCACCGATAAGGACTTGTGTGCCCTTACGAAGGCTAATTTAAAGCCCTCTGGTAGTATCACGGGCTTCGTAGAACATTTTATGGTCCATAAGCTAGCGCGTCCGGCTTCGACGGACACCGCGCAATGTGGAACCCGCAGATTCTTCCTCGCACTGTTAATTTGGATCGGTTCTACTTTAGCAGCGAAGCTGCCAGAATTGGCGCACCACAGACAGTGGGAACAGAAACGGTAGATGATGCAGGTACGAAGATGTCGCCACGAACTGACAGTGTAGTTTTGTGATCTACAGGGTTCTCCGGGAGTGCTGACTGCATCCTACCACTTACGAATGCCTGCTCTGTGTGGCAGTCGACAGTGGCACCAAACTCTCGCAAGACGTCCGCATCCAGAATAACATCACAGATCTATAGAGAAATGATCGGAAGCTCCGTCTTAACAAAATAGCCTCTTAAAAACATGCCAGCACTGCACATGCCAATAGGTCGCAACGGCACAGCACTCACTCCACAGAACTTCGCAGCTTCGTCATGTTTGAACCTAACCTTTCGCCCTAACACATCTTTAAGGGAAACATTCATGACAAAAACAGCTGCGCCTGCGTCCACCAGAGCCATCACGAGCACATTATGCACAAAACAATCACTTAAGTATTTCTGGCAGTAGCACATCTGCAGTGACCTCACCTCCGCCGGCCGTGCTTGGCTAGTTTTCCGGTGACGAAGAGGACGTGTTGCGACGCACCGATGAGGGAGAACGGGGAGCACGAGGACGCGTGGGGGCGTCAAACTCCTGTCAGATGCCGCGGAGCGATTCCGGGAGCTACTCGACCAATACTCGTCGCCAGATGAATCGTGTGTTGGCCACGGGACACCGTGGACTTGTTCGGAGGGTCGTGAAAACTCCCAAGATTGGCCACACCATGGAGTAATTCAAAGTACAATTTCGTGATGTAGGACTCGGAACATCAATGGAGTAATATGCAGGGAGACGTCGAATCATTCTAGTTTATCGAATAACTTAATATTATAATTTTATCCCGTGTAGTGAGTTGGTTCATCACGTGCAATATCACAATATATCACGCGTTGAGAAGGCGTGCGCTAGGTGCATCGGTCAAAACGCGCAGTAGTACAGCTCGTTGTCATCCTTGAATGTGGGGCTGCAGTGTACACCACGGCCGCTACGATGACTGCCAAGGGGCCGAATCTGGTGCAGTCATAGCCTCAAGTAACGTATACAGGGCATGGTGGTCAGCTGTTGAACGTGACACCACTTCGCTACGAGAAAGTTTCCCGTGGACAGTCTGTCGGATGGCCGAAAAACAAGTAGTGGTAAGGGCTCGTGCCCACACTGGCAACAGTCGTAACGTTTGCCAACAGACCAAACTTCGGCCTAATCCAACGCATTTTGAGCGTTTCAAAAGTTCTACAATGCCGCATGACGCCGGGCAGGGAAATTAGGCTTTCTTTTCCGATGAGCAAAGTGTACAAGTTCTCAGAAACTCCTTTCAGCAAATGTCCGACTTTGTCAACTTCCGGCACACGAGCACACACCAACCACCCTGTACAGCTTTAACACCGCTTCGATATATGGGGTGCATCTCTCAAAGCACGCCTTTGGTTCGTCAAGAAAAAGTTCCCACGTCGTAAGCATGTCCTTGTGGTTCTCGTACCCCCCGAGTGCGTTGTACACATAGTGTGGTATCGGTATGAGAGAACACCATGTTGGTGAGCTGAGTGATTGTATATCACTCGCTGGACTTGATCACTCGTTTGTAGTGCACGAGCTATTGATCAGCATCTTTCCCCGCTTATAGGCGCTGCGGTCGGAGCGGCTCCTTTTTCAGGCATGTAGAAGATTATCACGACAGATTGTGGGAGGCCGGCAAGTCGAAGGCTTCGACGAAGCTGAATCAGTGATGGTTGCGTTCTTCTCAGCGCCTCTACCGCCCCTGCATCACACTGTTACGCACGGAGGAGACTGTTTATCATCCTTATGCCTGAAGGCACCGTTTATTTTAGGTCGCCAAGGTGAGCTCAAGAGCGGCGACCCGGTTGAAGATCCCATCGTCGTCCTATTCTTCTTTTCAAAACTTGGGGCTACAAGCACGCTCACTGGTCTACGTATCTCTCATGCCTATCTGCAACAATTTATCACTATTGGTCTGTCTGCTCAATGTGCAATACATTCTGGTACTTGGTTTTGTTAGTTTCCCTAGCAATCCGGGATGATAGTTTACTGCAATCTTTTATAGTGCCTGTTATGAAGGAAGCTGCAAAAGGATGGAAGTAGCATGTTTGGTGCTTAACTTAGGACAGATGAGCCCGGCGTGAGACATTGGTTGCAGGGGACTGAAACAAATCACCGTAAAGAATTTAATCTTGGTGAAGTTGGCAAAAATGTTATGTGCGTGTGACTTTGCGACTGTGTGAGATGCTTTCGAACTGAGGGTGACTTGTAAGTGTCATGATGCCATAATGACGTAAGGGGTGAGAAAATATAATGCACACACCATGATTTTATTCGGATTCATTGTTATGAGTCAGTTACAGCTAATCTTTGGTCCCAAATGGTGGAGGCATGTTGCATTTTCAGACGAACCATTATATTGGCCCATACAATCTAGGGTGTGCGGCGTGCGAGAGACGGACTAGTGAAGTAAGATACATTACGTCGGCGACGCTATAACTGTCGAAATTTTACCTACTTTTATACTTCAGCACGTTTAACGTGGCCCACCGCAGCGCTGCAATCAGATATTGTCGCAGCGCGTTGGCACAATTACTCGGTGAACGAGCGCTTTTTCATTTCGCGAAACGCGAAGCCGCACAATCTGTGCATTCGCTTTAGTGCACCCGAAAAGAAGACTAGCATGCTCGAGGATGGTGCACGCCTTTCTCCGTAACAGTGGCTCTGCCATTTAAACCCTCACCATGTCCTCCCGAAACAGTAATGACTCGTGCACGAGTGCCAGGCTCTGGCGCTGCAGAATTTCTCAATGCGCCCCGAACCACACCGCCACCATTGAACAACGTCATCTTCTACACGGCGCCCAGGTCAAAGAAATGCACGTCTAGTGCCCTGACCCCTTTTCACACAGTGCCAGCAACATTGCCAACTATTCTTTTATCTCCGATGCGTCCGTGCATTGTCCAATTGTTTCGCCAACCAAGTAGTCCCTACATGCTCTAGTATCGCCAGCTACACGGCCGACTGTACAAAAATAATGAGCCATGACCATTGACCTCAATGAACGTGTGATATGACGTCACCTAGTGCTGACCTCGTTCATTGCCGTGGCTCTGGAGCACCGGTAACGATGACGTAGGGCAAGGCAAGGCAAGCGGGAATAGAGGGAGTGCATGAGCCGTGAGGGGACTGAAACGAGGTGGGTTGCTGCTTGTGGACGTGATAACATTTCGTTGCCGCTACAAAATACCGGGCTTTTGAGCAGATGAATTCTTTGAGATGAGCATTCCAGTATAGCGGGACGCGCACACCTACCAGATAGATGACCACGTGCAACAGACAACTTGAGGCTCAATTTCCTTGTGCCGCCTCAGTTTAGTATCAGTTCCATTAGCTCAATGAAGTAATGCAAACAGCACATACACAGTGTGTGTGTGCGTGTGCGTGTGCGTGTGTGTGTGTGTGTGTGTGTGTGTGTGTGTGTCTGTGTGTCTGTGTGTGTGTGTGTCTGTGTGTGTGTCTCTGTGTGTGTGTGTGTGTGTGTGTGTGTGTGTGTGTGTGTGTGTGTGTGTGTGTGTGTGTGTGTCTGTGTGTCTGTGTGTGTGTGTGTGTGTGTGTGTGTGTGTGTGTGTGTGTGTGTGTGTGTGTGTGTGTGTGTGTGTGTGTGTGTGTGTGTGTGTGTGTGTGTGTGTGTGTGTGTGTGTGTGTGTGTGTGTGTGTGTGTGTGTGTGTGTGTGTGTGTGTGTGTGTGTGTGTGTGTGTGTGTGTGTGTGTGTGTGTGTGTGTGTGTGTGTGTGTGTGTGTGTGTGTGTGTGTGTGTGTGTGTGTGTGTGTGTGTGTGTGTGTGTGTGTGTGTGTGTGTGTGTGTGTGTGTGTGTGTGTGTGTGTGTGTGTGTGTGTGTGTGTGTGTGTGTGTGTGTGTGTGTGTGTGTGTGTGTGTGTGTGTGTGTGTGTGTGTGTGTGTGTGTGTGTGTGTGTGTGTGTGTGTGTGTGTGTGTGTGTGTGTGTGTGTGTGTGTGTGTGTGTGTGTGTGTGTGTGTGTGTGTGTGTGTGTGTGTGTGTGTGTGTGTGTGTGTGTGTGTGTGTGTGTGTGTGTGTGTGTGTGTGTGTGTGTGTGTGTGTGTGTGTGTGTGTGTGTGTGTGTGTGTGTGTGTGTGTGTGTGTGTGTGTGTGTGTGTGTGTGTGTGTGTGTGTGTGTGTGTGTGTGTGTGTGTGTGTGTGTGTGTGTGTGTGTGTGTGTGTGTGTGTGTGTGTGTGTGTGTGTGTGTGTGTGTGTGTGTGTGTGTGTGTGTGTGTGTGTGTGTGTGTGTGTGTGTGTGTGTGTGTGTGTGTGTGTGTGTGTGTGTGTGTGTGTGTGTGTGTGTGTGTGTGTGTGTGTGTGTGTGTGTGTGTGTGTGTGTGTGTGTGTGTGTGTGTGTGTGTGTGTGTGTGTGTGTGTGTGTGTGTGTGTGTGTGTGTGTGTGTGTGTGTGTGTGTGTGTGTGTGTGTGTGTGTGTGTGTGTGTGTGTGTGTGTGTGTGTGTGTGTGTGTGTGTGTGTGTGTGTGTGTGTGTGTGTGTGTGTGTGTGTGTGTGTGTGTGTGTGTGTGTGTGTGTGTGTGTGTGTGTGTGTGTGTGTGTGTGTGTGTGTGTGTGTGTGTGTGTGTGTGTGTGTGTGTGTGTGTGTGTGTGTGTGTGTGTGTGTGTGTGTGTGTGTGTGTGTGTGTGTGTGTGTGTGTGTGTGTGTGTGTGTGTGTGTGTGTGTGTGTGTGTGTGAGAGGCAGCGAGTACTTAGACGTGTGTTTGTAATCATTGCACGTAATACCGTGTACCCATAAAGTATTCGATGGGTATTTAACGCAGAAGCTTAAAAAAACACTTTTCTCACGTGCGAAGATTGCCATCCAGAACGGTTATTGCGCACCATGGTGACCATGGTGCGCATGCACTGCGATGGTTAACAGAAGGCAGGCCAGTATAGTGCCGTCAATTGTTTGTGTACGTTTCATTTATCTTTCGCCATTCGCCAATTTCGCATGTGGTGCCCGCGATGTCACTAACAAATCGACACAAGGTTAGATTGCCGAAGAACATTTACTACATATTTTGAATAGAAGAGTAGACCAGCAAGTTTTCATATTCCTACCAACAGTATAGCTGGAAAAAGCTTCATGCTTTTATGAGATAAATGCTACTGTTTTCCGCAAGATGCAGGGATCGCACTTGTATAATTTTAATCATTACGCTTGGTGATGTCATTGTCCTGCGAACATTTTATTGTGGCATGGATGAAAATTCCTCTACTGCTCTATCTTTCGTTTCATCTTCCACAAAGGTACTGAATACAAGCGAGTACCATTGGCTGTACTGGGAAACTTCGAAAAATGACTATACTTTTGGCGATTATGGTATAACGATCAATGAGACACAGACTTGCATCCGTATCCTAAAGCAGAGCATTTCGTCGACGGAGTATTACTTCGAGCAGACATATGTGATGCAGGACAAAGAGTGAGTCAACTCTCTACACATCGAGTCTAAAACAGTTATATTGCGATTGAAACGACTGTGAGAAAGATAACGTGCTTTATGAATTGGCTCACCTTTTGTGGCAAAGTGAACTTCCTTGCGCCGCACACATGGAAATAAAAGTACGCATAGTGTGAAGCAATTATTTTACGCTTCGAAATACATATACGTATCTCTATATTATCTTTTTCTCCAAGAAGTAAAAAAAGATGTTTTGAATTTGGTGCGACGCGATGGTTAACCATATGTAAGGTCCCCGATATTAGTTCATTTTTATCTGTTTTGTTCAAATAATGAGTCCGAAAATTTACGCAAAACACTGTGCCTATTTTTTTCGATAATATTAATATTTGCCTGCCTAAAACACTGTGGCCTTGGCCTGATAACATGGTTTGTCAGGTGTGAAGCTGTTTGCGTTTTTCTTTCATTCATCGAATGATAACTCTTGTTTTTTTTTCTTTTTCAGGACTAGTAGCTCGAGAGCCACCATAGCGTAAGCTACCATTCTTCTATACCTTTTGTTGTGCCTATATTGTGCGTGCAAGGATAGTAGCCCAGTGAACAAAATAAAAAAGGACAATATTCCGGAAGGACCACAATATAAACGACATCGCGAAAGCGAAAGAAGTTTCATAAGAATAGAAACATTTCTTACGAGGGCGTAAAAGACTAGTGTCTCTAAACCTTAAACAAATTGCATATTCTGTACAAGTTGTTCTCGCGCCAGTTGGTTGACATGTATTGAAGCCATTGTAGCGCCCGTGGTGTCCTGTACATATTTATTTGCCCTATGATGGCTTCCATAAATTGCATATTGTAAGTTCGTGTTATATTAACCCTGCGCAGTCGCACTGACGCACTAACGATTGTGTCTGATATGTGTTACAACACTTCCCACCCGCGAAGGCAGCTGAAATCTTAAACCAAACGTCGAGCGCCTTCCCACGAGAGAACCCAGCTCGCAGCAAGAGTCAGCCAGGCACACGAGTGCCTCTTTGCCGTGCGTGCTTCGTTACTCACCATGACTAATTATCCAGTGCGGTGGTCACAACGCCATAGGAAAAAAAAGGAAGAATGGTGGCGTGGTGCTACTTCATTTGGCTCCGGTATAAGAAAAGGCAAGGAATGGACACGGCTTAGGGGATCATATGCCAACGTGGAGGGAGAGAGCGTCTCCGTTGGCAGTGATACTCGCCCCTTGCCTGCATTGTAGCTCGACAGTTGATTTATTCTCTCTCCTGTAATAATAAAACGATTTCGAAAACTATTCAGGTAAACTTCAGGCGACACTTTACAGCATCCACTGTGTAACATATTTTTTTAGTGGCGCCTCTTCAGCGGCCTTTTTAATAAAGCGTAACACAAAGCGGTGGTAAATTGACTCAGAACTTTTTCATCGTTCTGCTCGCCTAGTTATCCGCAAGTTTCCAGCTTATATCAATGTCTTCATTTGCGTTCCTGCAAGACACGTGTTTGAGTTTCCCCGAAGGAGACCCTCACTCACGTTTTCTTTATTACCGCAAATAAGAAAGAATGAACTGAACAAGCAACATACCACCAAACAGGAGGAACAGGAGGGAAGAGGGGTGCTAGACTTCAAACTATTTATATTGAGACAGCTGTGACAGCTTTTGCGAGGTCCATTATGAAAGTAAAGCGCATGATATTATTATACCGCGACTATTCATGGCAGCGTGGTAAAACCGGTCGGGAAATGTGGCGAGGGTTCTGCCCTGCCAACGTAGCCGGTCGCCAGTTTACTCTGAGCATTGTGAGCAGATAACACGGTGCGATGGAGCGTTCGCTTGAACAATGATAAGCTATCACGTTTTGCGTGAACCTTGGAAAGATTGCAACTCAAACATTCCAGACGTTTCAAGAGGCCTTAAAGAACGACTGCATTTCAAGGTCGACGGCGTTTCCAGGTCACAGTCCGGGAGGTGGCACAAGGCGATCAAGGAGGGCCGGGAGGAGGTCGCCGACTAATCCCGTTCTAGACGCCCAACAACGAGCAGAACATACGAACAAGTGGATCATGAGCGCGAAGTTTTGCGTTCCGACCGTTGATTGAATATCCAGCAAATTTCTGTCACCCTACACGTGTCCACATTTGCGGTACATGGGATAGTGACCAATAATCTGCAAATGCGCAAGGTCTGCACGAAGCTTGTGCCAAAAGTGTTGACGGAAGATCAGAAAGAACTTCGAGTTTTCCGTTGTCAAGAATTGATGGATTTTATTCAAAATGAGCCGGACTTTCTTAACCCTGTCGTAACCGGAGACCAATCCTGGATGTTCGAATACGACCCAGAATAGAAAAGGCCGAGCCGCGAGCGGTACACAAGATCATCCCCCCGCTCCAAGGAAGCGCAAATGAGCAAATGTCGCATAAAATAGATGCTCATAGTCTTCTTTGACACCCGAGGAATCATCCATTTTAGGTTTGTACTGCAGGGAGAAACTGTCAACTCAGCCTTTTACTTGGAGGGGCTCAAGAGATTGAAATGCTGGGTCGCGCGCGTGAGGGCTGACATCAAAGACACGCTCAAGCTCCACCATGACAATGGCCCCAGCCACACGTCCTTCAGCGTTACCAAATTCCTGGCCCGGAGAGGCACCCTGATGGTCCCCCATCCCCCTTACATCTCTCTGACTTGGCTCCGTGCGACTTTTTTTGTTCCCCGGACGGAAGAGAGAGCTGAAATGAAAACATTGCGAGACCACGGAAAACATTCAAAAGCATGATACAGCATTCCTGAGCGACATTCCCGTTGAGAACTTCCAGGGTGCCATCCAGGCGTGGCAGACACGTCTCCGCAAGTATATTGATGCTGGGGGACAGTATTTTGAAGAATTTGAAACCTTTGTGCAGGTGCGGTCAATAAATCTATTTTTCCCAGAAGATGCGCATTACTTTCATAAAGGACCCTATATACTAGGCGAAACAATAACAATGGAAGACACAGTAATTCTACTCATGTCGGCAAACCATTGAACGCCAATTCTTTACATGATAATGCTATACTTTAGGACATTACACAAATCTTCGCTAAACTTGTGACGGCTTCAGTTTCGCGTCACTTGCATGTCACTTAATTTTTGTGACGTTGGATGACTGAATATTCCCTGAAGTCAGGGCCGTATCCCCACCTCTCGCAATGAGAACCAATAAATCTGCGAGCAAAGAGCTCACATCCACCAGTGTTACTATGCTGTCGCGGTCTGTCATTAAAACAGCGCACCGTTCATCCAACGATCTTCATTGCACAATACAAGGTAGCCAGTACAGCGTATACGGCGGACAATCAATACAAAGGTTTCCGGGCTTACAGGGAGGAAAACAAAATTCGGCAGCACCCATCTCACGATAACTGTCCACGGTAAAACGCTTCCCGTTGAAACAATATAGCGACACAACGCATTACCACCGTCGAAACGAGTTATGTATGTGATGTGTACTGCGGTGGGACTTCGCGCTTCGCTAAGAGCACTCGTTGCGAACTGGCGGCGGCATCGTAAAATCTGCGCGCTGCTGTAACAAGTTGATTCATGTGTTATATCAACATCCGAGGTATATTTCTCAGTGCCTGAAACAGCAAATCCACCTCAGTTATTAAGAAAAGCAAAACCACACTTTATATAACCAACGTGAAAGAGTGCTGAGATGAAAACCTTAACGTCACTTCACTAGGCACGTGACCGAATTCACGGCGAACACAGCCGGCAACAAACTATACCGACATAAATAATCTGTGCCCTACGCCATCGCGATTATTTGAAAGTACCACTTACAAGGTCAGAATCGCTCTCCACCAAGCGTGGGAAGAAAAAAACGCAGCGGATTCAATGAGTTGGAATATATTTGCAGTGAGCGTTTGTGTGAGTGCATAAGCAGTAGAAACGTGAGTGCACAAAGAAAAGCAAGCGCGAGCGCATATAAAGTATATACCCTCTTTTCTTATGCGGAGCTTCTGACTACTAGCGAGTACGACGGACGCCTTGAACGCGTCATGGTTTCAGAGGCAGGATGTGCACACGTACATAGTGTACTTCGAATTCTTTCTCTCTACAAAGAGCATTTGCTTCCTCATTACTTTGCAGCAGCGAATGCTTGTAGGCGAGCTTTCTGGTTCTTTTTTTTTTGTTTCGCCTGCACGGTCGGTGCCGCCACTGCCATGGTTGCGCGGAGGCGAGCGCCGTGTGGCAGTGCTGCAATGAACCAAGAAGTGCGCCTGGCGCGCGTACTCCCTTGAGATTGGTTGGCCTATTCGTGGACCGAAAAGCCACGGAGCTACCACATTTTACGCTATCCGGCGAGCTTCGCTTTTAAAAAGTTCGCCGGTTGTAAGGTTATTTTGTAAGAAATCTGGCGTATGATGGCGGGGCAGCGACGTTCAAGTACACTCAAGGATGGCCGAGTCCAGCAGCTGTCTGGTGGTGTCGAAGCGAAGGTTTCTTTGTTCAAATGCTTGAAAGTACTATTCTTGAAGAAGAAAGAACCGCCCTAGAGAAAAACCTCATTCAAGTAAAAGCAAACCCAGCTGAATTTGAACGACCTGAACTTGAACGTCGTCGCCTGGAGATGTCAAGAAAGCCAACACACTTCTGCCACACATCTTCTACACAGCCAAGACACACCAGTTGGGCATGGCATTTCGGGCTATAGTTTCCTCGCGGAATACCTGGCTACGCATTGACTCTGGTTATCCGCAACGAAAGCTGGGTTCTCTTCATAGAACAGAGCCGTATGTTTTGTGAAAATCAATAACGCTGGCGGACTTCGTATTTGACCATGGACATGAGAGATGTTCTACTTATAATACATGTGTGCAGGGTCTACAGCATTCTTTGCCTCGGCAAAGTTAAAGGAGTTTTTAATGAATGGCAATAACGAGCTGTGTTTTAGGAACCAATTGGGGATATTTCTTGAAGGTTGTCTTGAGCTTCTAGCGCTATGTCTCAACTCAACTTTTATCGGGTAGAAGTGAGGTGTCTATGTTCAAAAGTCGGGGATATGTGCCGGTTGGAAAGTTGCTCCGATTATTTGCAATCTATTTTGGGTCAAGTGGTCTAAACTATTTAAGATAATTTGAATAGGTTCGAAAAGAAAGTCTTCAGATATGCATGCGATTAGATCATTTTTGCGGAAAGGTGTGGCGGCAATAATATGATAAATATTCTAAATACTTTTAAAGAGGAAGGACTTGACTTAAAATACACGCTCGAAATGTTTTCGGAATGTGTTACAGTTTTAAGATTTACGACTGACGTTGGAGAAAAACATGTTTGGTGGGAATACTACACTCGTTAATCAAAACAGCTGTTTTCTTTCATTTCAACTCCGCCCAGTGTAAAGCCATGAATAATTGCATTGCAGTTTGAAACATTAGGCCGTGAAAGATCAAATTTACTGATAAGAAAATGAAGGAATATCTAAACGCACATATTGTCAATCGAAGAAGCCCGGCGCCCCAACAGCGTGCTATTGTTGGCTTGCTGGAAGCTCAGGCGATAATTGAAGCACGCTATGGAGGGTAAAGATGCGGAACGAATGTTTGCGCATTGGGTCACTGCGCTGGTTTACAACATTCTCCTCACGTGCTGCCAAGTGTATGTTGGACAACCAGGGTGGCGTATAAACGTGCACCTGAGGGAGGACTAACGTGCGCTGAATGGCGCTGTTTGGTCTTCACGCTTGGCAATGCATTGTCGTAAGTGCAGCTACGCAGCAGAATTCACTCGGACCGAGATTCTTTTTCACCATCCAGACTATCTGACGCATGAAAGTTGTGAGGCCTGTACAATACAGAACGAAGGACCAGACCGCCTTAGTGTTCATTTGCCCTTCTCGCAAATCGTCTGCGACGCAAATCGTTGTTGGCCGAGCAGCATGCTGGTTTGGTTATTGTTAATCTGTTTTTACTAACGCCTCAACTAACCACGAGAGCTTCCCTTAAACTGTTTACAGCCTTGCAAGCGCATGCACAATTCAAGTATACATAGTAATATAAGACTTTTATTCAGCCCAAAATTACAGGCCGAGCATATCAACCGCCAGGGTGGCCAGTAGACGCTGTTCTTCACCTTCAGCACCAAGTCAGTCGAGCCAGGTAGTGATGGAAAGGGAAGGGGGAAGATAGGAACTTGATTCCTGAGCAGCGGGACATAAGAATAGGCAATGTGATAGGTCTGAATAAGTAGAGGGGCAGTTGGGACAGGAGGGGTCGGAGCAATAGCGATAGAGAAAGAGGCGGGAAGGGGTAACCAGTGCATTCACTTGGATGTGCCGCAGAAGCCTTGCCTCCGGAACAGTAAGTGATGGAGGAAGGGGAGGGTAGAGGCGCTCGTCGAGACGGAGGTGGAGGTAAACTTCTTTGATTGTGCGGCGCAGGGAGGTTCCCCCGGAATACTCCGAGGGCCTGGACAAGCGTATCAATGGTACCCGGTTAAAAGCGTCATGGGCTACCTGATGGGCCTGCTCATTGCTGTCAATCCCCGAATGCCCAGAGACCCAGCGGCGGAAAACGGTCGAAGGTTGCAGTGCGGAGGCCACTCGTTCGACCTCCTGTTGGAGTGAATGGGGTAGGGTGTGGTTCTGTATGTGGTGAATGGCGGCTTTGGAGTCGGTGTATACCGTGTACTCTGGGAGCGAGGGAAA